>NC_073231.2:53440000-55940000 GCF_029281585.2 Gorilla gorilla gorilla | reverse complement strand
AAAAGATAGCTAAATATCTTGAGTGAACAAATTTAATTTCCTTATTCCACCACAAAGCAGAAACTAGGGTGGGGTAGGAGAAGGGAGGCAAAAACAGGATGAGAACCATTTAAAAATAGAGAACATTCCTTTCTTTGTACCTTGAAGTTGTAGTGGATACTTGTGATCATGCTACCCAATTACAACACTAAATTTTAATAATCTCTTCTGTAGGGGAGGGAAATCTTCTCTCCTCTCCCTTTTAGGTTCATTGGTTGAGGCCCTGCAAATTAGACTGACAAAAGGCAGACTAGGAGAAAAACAAACAGAAGTTTATTAACATGTCTATCACTCACACACTTGGGAGTGCTCAGTGATGAGTAACTCAAAGGGGTGGTTAGAATTTGGGGTTCACAACTTCGTAAGTGAAAAGGAGGGGGGAAAGGGGCACTGAGGAAACACAAATAACTTTTTGGAAAACTATGTGGGCCCTTAGGAGAACAGATGGGAGATATGACCGTCTTGTAACAATGTCTGTTAGGTGTCCTCTCCTGTGATAAGAGCCAATCTTGGTTCTTTTGGTAGGCTCTGCTTATAGGAAGTAAGAGGAGTTTACAGAAAGCCTCTTTCTAATCTTGCTGAATCTCAAATGTCTTTTGCTCAAAATAATCCTTATGCCAGAGTAGCGTATTTTGGGGTGGCATTCTCTGAATATCTGCAGTTCATACAACTCTTTCCCTCCTAGACTGGAAGCTGAATGAGGGTAGGGATCTTTCTCGTGCATCCTTCTAACTCCAGGCCTGACACAGAGGAAACTCTCCATCATTTCCTACTAAAAAAAATAAACAGCCCTCATAGGTACCAGTCAACAGAGAGGGGCTCAGTTGCAGGTTATTCCTGGTTGGTGTAATTAGTGGACAAATAGGCAAGGTTTAAACAAACAGCAAAAGTTCCAAAGTTTGAAAACTTATTTCCCAGCACTCTTCTAGCCTTGCTGTGTGACTTCACCTTGAGTTATGAAACAGTTATATAACCGAGATCCCCAGCAGAGCACTGCACTTGAAGCTGATTCTGTTTTGTTCAAAGGAAACCCAGATTCTAGGTACATAATGATGGCACCCCAGAGCTATTATCAGTGTATATTGTGGCTTTGGTGTTGATAATGAGCGTGTTCAAGTACATTCCATTCCTCTCTCTGTTTTAATCTCAACGACACTCTGGTTACAAAGCAGTGAGCATGGCCTTATCTCACGCTTTTGTCTGCTTTGGTGCTTTTCAGCGTATTCTTGGGTCAAGGGTGAGATTCCGTTCCTGGTTCTCAGCTGTAACTCACCTGGAACAAACCCTTCTTTGCTTTTCCTGTCCCCAATTGTGCTTTTAAAAAAGGCAGGCTTTGGGACTACTCCATGTTCTGTCCTAGAAAATTTCTTTTCACTCAAGTCTGTAAAAGGAATGTTCAAAACGTGATAACTATATTCCTTTTGGTCACACCCCACCCAGCCATATGTTGTTGTTTTTTCAGCACACTTAGATTTTTTTGCAGGATGCCAATATGTTGTTTTTTTGGGTTGCCGCTTGTTTTGGAGTGCTTTTTTTTAGCCCTGTGGTCGTGAGAAATATGCCACATTTCTGGGATCAGCCTCCTTGACCAGACCCCACGTTTCATGGGAGTTGGCTGGTGTCTGACTAAAGAATTTCAAGACAGAAGAAGGAACTTCTTTTTTGTGTCCTGGAAGGTCTCCAGATATGGAACAAGGAGGCAGTTAGCAAAGCAATTGTCATTTTTATTCCTGAGAGTGAAAGTGGTCTCCAGCCCCGCCCACCCCCAAGACACAGATAAAATATGTCTCTGGTTTTGTTATGTGTCTGAGTTCATGTTCCCATGCTCACATATATGTATTTGTAGGGACAAACTTTCTTTCTTGTTTCAACTATTTTAATTTTTTTTTCTATTTTATTTCTATTCTTGTGTATGTCCTTAACTAGGGCACATATTTTTCTTCTCTGTGCCTATCACTCTTTCCATGACCTAGAGAAACCATCACAGCCCCATTTACTGAGACACTGGAGATGCATCGTCTTTAACCTTCACAGCCTCTGAGACAGAAGGGCTGAGAGGCAGTTAACTTGACCATTCACCAAGCCACTAAGTGGCAGAGCTGGGAAAGTGCAGGTGTCTCTGGCTTCTGGTGTGGCATTCTGTCTCCATCCCCTGCCCTTAGCTCCACCCAGTAAAATTAAAGGTCTCCACTAGGACCAGCTCACAGGTTTTCCTCTCAATAAAGTCTATGCTGATTCCCATCCATATGTGCAGGTACTTCTTCCATTTATAATTAGACTCCTATTAATA
Organism: Gorilla gorilla gorilla; assembly: GCF_029281585.2. NCBI lineage: Eukaryota > Metazoa > Chordata > Mammalia > Primates > Hominidae > Gorilla > Gorilla gorilla. Next base: position 55,937,671 of record NC_073231.2, on the reverse strand, counting down.
GATTGGACATTTGCATATTTATCTTAACTTCACAATTTAGATATGTATCAACTTCCACAGCTACATTGATAATCTCATTAAAGGCAGGGACTTTGTTCTTGCTGATGGTTTTATCCTGCTAAGTGGTTAGCTATACATGTCCTAGAGTTAGGCCTGAATTTGAATCCAGAGCAGTTGACTTTTATAGGCTAAGGTAGTGTCCTCATATGTAAATGGAGCCAACAATGCCAACCTATAGAGTTATTGAGAGGATCAAACAAAATAACTACCTATAGATTGGAAGCTATGTGTTACTCCCTTTAAAGCCCCCATTCTTTAGGAAATTTATATGGTTCTCTAGGACTTTCATTTCTAGAAGTGCCAAACTTTATCAATGCCATGCCTCTCCTATACATTTATCCCTCAACACAATTCCTGGAGCAGCACACTGCATCTGACCTGTCACTGTCTAGATTGTACCTTGATGTGGGTAGAGACTTCATTAAGAAGTTTTTTGGCCTGGAAATTGTTAGCTATAAAATCATTCACTATTACTTCCTGAGCACTCCCTGCATTCCAAGGCTCATTCTAAATAATTATAACAATTATTTAATTACCAAAATATATACATATTGTTATAGAAATGATAACATGTATTGGTTTTATTCCCTCATGTTCTAAGGTGCTCTTTGCAGATTTTTAAAAATCCTTAAGACAATGCTTTGAAAGTGGCACTATTATTATTCTCACTTTGTAGATGAGATCACTGAGTTGTATGGACTTTAAAAAACTTCCAGAAGTTTGCACATTTAGCATGAGGTGGAATAGGAATTTGAACACAGGTAGTCTGACATATGTGTTATACAATACTAAGCCTTTTTCATACGTATGATAAAATTAGATTCTTACTGTAAGTTTTGGAGATGGGTGAAGTTGGTAGTATTTTGAGATGAAACAGAGGCTGGAAGAAGCTAAAGGCTTGTCCAAACTCATCTGTCCTGCAGGTTCCAGTGCAGAATGTTGAGCCAGGCATTTGATTTCCTGGACTCCTGCCTAGTGCCCTTACACCCCTTCTGCTGGACCAGACTGAGTACTCTTCCTTACAGGGTGACATGGAGCAATGAGGCAGAAGGAAGAGCTCAATTCATTATTCTCCGATTACATGATCAAGAAGCAGCTAGTGCTGTCTTTCCAGATCCTTACTAGAGATGGCAGAAACTCATTGATTTTTACTTCAATTTAACTTTCAGCCTTAAGCTTTTGTGTCAAAGTCCTGAAAACAAAATTTAGAATTTCTGAGACCTATAATATATATCCACCTCCCATCTATACGTATACTTATGTTATATTCAAATGTGCTAAAAAAAAAAATAACTACTTTGACTATGACTTGACTTTGGCTTACAGTATCTATACTTTATGCCTTAACATTTTTTTTCCATTTTCTTCTCTTGGGGTAAGCTGTGAGTCTTGTGGAGTGGGTAAGGCACAACACCAGTTCCTGAGTTCCACTGAGTTGTCACAAGTGGGTGTGGGAATTGTCCCTGTCACATCAATAATTTCAGAGACCAAGTTCCTATTGATAAAAGCAGACATTGGGAAGAAAAGATTGACATTTAAAATCTGTGATTGTCTACTCTGCTGGCAACATTTTTTTCTTCCCTTGTACATAAAAACTAAATTAATCCTTCTCAAGTCATTATTTTCTTTGCATCTAGAAATGCTATTAGGATATTTCCAGGCTGCCACTGAGGCTATGGTTTGTAGATGACCGGAGCAGATCCCAGGGGGCTCCACCTGCCTGACCCTCTCATATGCAGGAAGCAAAGCCCAGACCCTGGACAGCGCGTGTCCTGTGACTTAGAAACTTGAAAGCGCACAGCTGGTCTTTTATGTTGGCTCTAGGACAGCCCTGGACTTCTGTTTCCCCATTCCTTTGTTCATAATGTTTTCTTAGATAAAATTGTCCTTTCCTGCCAATTTTCAATTTTATCTTTCGTGGTCTCATCATCCTTCAGGGACTAGTAGAATAACAAAATAGTATGGAGAAAAAGCAGGAAAGCAAGACAGAATAAGGGGTGGGAGACAGGATTCCATTTTAATTAGAGTGGCTTGGGTGACCCTCACTGGGAAGGTGTTATGTGAGCGAAAGCCAAAAGGAAGTGGGGCAGCGGCAACAAAGATAACTGGAGGACAAATATCGCAGGAAGAGGACGGGCAGGTATCAGCAGAAGCAGCAGCACAGGGGGCCGGGTGGGGGTGAAGGGGTAGGCATAGAGTGAGTGAGAGAGTGGGGGAGGCATTAGTGGAGGTGAGAGTGGAGAGAGTTTGGTAAGAGGTGGGGCCAGATCTCATTGGCCATCTTAAAGAATGTGGCTTTCCCTCTAAATTGGATGGGAGTTACCTTCATAATATTGGTAGGGGGTTAGTTATTTAGGAATTAGTAGCTTTACACATGACCAGAATAGATAGTTACCTTTTAGTTGTGATTTAGGAAGTACTCTTATGTTACTGTGTTCAAGGTATCTCTCCATTGATCTTGTCACAGAGAAGATTAGTATCCTCTGAGGCAATGATGTGGCACTGTGGTCTGAATGTTTGTGTCTCCCCCAAATTCATTTGTTGAAACCCTAACCCCCAAGATGATATTAGGAGGTGGCTTTTTGGAGATAGTTAGATCAGGAGGGTGATTAGTGCCCTTATTAAGGGAGCCCGAGAGAGACCCATGACTCTTCCACCCTGTGAGATTAGAGTGGGGAAATAGCTGTAGAGGAGGAAGTGAGTCCTCACCAGAAACCGAACCTGCTGGTGCCTTCATCTTGGATTTCCCAGCCTCCAGTACTCTGGGGAAAAGAATATCTGTTGTTTATAGCCCACTCAATCGATAGTATTTTGTTACAGCAGCTGGAAAGGACTAAGGCACTTAGGTTTCAGTCTTCTCTGGACCATTTATGTTTGGGTGTCCTGAGGTACATCGCTTATTCTATTTTTGCCCAATTTCCTCATTTGCAGAATGCGAATGATATTCCTAACTTATCTAATGGCGCATGGCGCATGTTGGAGGAATAAGATAATCTTCTTAAAAATGCTTTTGAAATTCAGAGTATTATAACAATATTATATTATTTTTCTTCATGCAGGAAGGTCTCTAGAGAAATGCAGACGTGATCCACAGTTATCACGACGTGCAGATGAACCTTGGTTTATCAGATGGCATAGCTGAGTCCTTAAGGAATATCACCCAGAGAGCTGAGCTTCAATGAGGTAAAGTGAAACATGAGTTAGAATGCAAGCTCTGATCAGAAGCATATCACAGAGAATACACCAGTTATCTAGGGCTGCTGTCAAGAAGTTCCACACTAGAGGCTTTAATCATGGAAATTTATTCTTTCACAGTTCTGGAGGCCAAAAGTCCAAAATCAAGGTGTTGGCAGAGCTGTGCTATCTCCAAACGCTCTGGGGGAGCACCCTTCCTTGCTTCTTCCAGCTTCTGGTGGCTCCAGGCATCCACTTGGCTTGTGGCTTCGTAACCTCTGCGTCTGTCTTCATGTGGCCTCTTCTTCCCTACGTTTCTCCTCTTACGAGGATACTTGTCACTCACTTTAGGGTCCCCCTGGATAATCCAAGATGATCTCATCTTGAATTCCTTAGTTATATCTGCAAAGACTCTTTCTATAAATAATGTTATATTTACAATTTCTGGAGGTTAGGATGTGGATATATCATTTTGGGGCCATCATTCAATCCACTACAGGGAAGTTCCTACCAGTTAAAAAAAAACAGCTTGAGGACAAGGCACTCATGATAGAAAATCCATGTAGGGTAACTGGAATAGAGATTTGCTAAGGGGAATGAAAGGTATACATTTGTATTTGGCAATCGTATATCCAGAATTGAAGAATCAGTTCTCAAAGCCTCTCTCTATTCAAGGAAGCTCAAGTCCCTCTCTTGCTCTCTCCCAAATTACAAAAGCTCAATGATGTATCCTGTTTCATGTAATCCTCTGGTTTAGGGCAACCAAGGACATAAGTTTCTCCTCCTTTACTAAACTATAGAATTGTGCATGTTAGAGCTTGAAAAGACCATTAAAATGATCTCAGTCAACTTTTTTCTTTTAAACCCTAGTGACCTTTTCAAAGTTACACAGCAAGTAATAAGATGAGAGCTGGAATCCAAATTCTAGAATCTACACACATGCCTTCTTCATTGCAGGCTACTCTATTGGAAATTCTTCCTTCCATCCTCCTTTTCTCCTTCTTCCTCCCATCCTCCTCCCTTTCTCCTTTAGGTGGAAGAGGTTGCATTTACAGTATAACCCTCTACAAACCCCAATTCTTCTGTCGTCTCTCATTCTTAACTCTCATATCATTGATATAGGTGAGAGAGTTCAAAAGTTAGGTAACCATTTTTTAACTACTTCTTTGTAAATTTTGTTTCTGTTCTAGATCTCCTTTAAGATACTACTTCTGTTTTCTTTGGTCTCAGCTAAGATTTCGATTTTCACATCCTGTTATAAGTTCTGTCATAGTTGCATACAAAGGATGTTATGGAAACACACCAGAGGCAAACCTAACTTGGCCTTGCTGGGTTCAGGGAAAGCTGGGTGTGGCCAGGAACTTACTAAGTGGAGTCCTAAATGCTGAGTTGAAGTTATCCATGTGAAGTGGGACAATGATGTATGTGTGGAAGGTGGGGAGTGAAGAAAGAGGGAGGAAAGGCATTTAAGGCAAATGAAAAAACATTTGCAAAGACCTAGACTGAGAGAAGACACTGTGCCTTTTTGGAACTGGCATTGAAGTGTGGTATGGCTAGAGTTTTGAGAGGTGCAGCTGTGTGTGTGTGTTCATGGAATGGGGACAGGTGGGAGGAACTCAGGCAAAAAGTGAGGTGAAAGAGGTAGGCAAGGGGCAGATCATGAGGGTCCATGTAGGTCAGGCTAAGAAGTTTGAGTTATCCTGAAGATAATAGGAAGTTTTTTGAAGTGACAGGATCAAGCCAAGTGTGCTGGCCCACATGTGCAATCCCACCTACTTGGGAGACTGAGGTGGGAGGATCCCTTTGAGCCCAGGAGTTTGAGACCAGACTAAGCAACATAGGGAGACCCTGTCTCTACAGAAAATTTTTCAATAAATACTTTTTTAAAAACAATGAAATGACAGCATCAGATTTCAATTCTAGAAAAGTTTTTCTGTCTTTTTGTAATGGGGAATTAGCTATAGCAAGATGAAAAGGAGAAGGCTGTTTAAGGGTTTAATTATGCTAACCGGGACAACCAAAAGTGTTAATTTCAGGCACTGTTCTAAGTGCTTTTCTTTTGTCATCCTGGGTAATCCTTTCAAGAAAGTGTCAAGGTGGACACTATTAGTATTCCCATTTACAGATGAGGAAACTAAGGCACAGATTATTATGATCACTCTGACTGTTGTGTGGAAAATGGATTAGATGGTGGGCACAAGTTAATGCAAAGAGGTCAGAGAGGAGAATTTTTCTAAAGTTCAGGCGAAAGATAATGATAGTGTGGAGAAAGGATAGGAGAAATAAAATAAAGAGCAATGAGCATATTTGAGAAATGCTGAGATTTGTTGATGGACTAAATGTTGAAAAGTGAAAAAATCAAGGATTATTCCAAGGACATTGGCTTAAATGGACATTTTGAGGTCATAAATAGTTGTATAGAACAAACAAAAGTTGTATAAAGGGAGTTTTTGAAGGCATACTATTGATTTAGCAGGTGTTTCCTGAGTTCTTGAGTTGTGCCATGCACTGAGCTGGTTGACCCACTCTCAGGCAGCGATTCCATCATCAGCCAAACCCAGTGGGCTGATAGAACGGTCAGGACATGATAATTAAAGGCACGCAGCCATGCGTGGCTATGTCCTCATATTCACTTCCATCTCAAGCCACCCCTCAGCTTTCTGCTGTCACTTAGAGGCCTCTTTATCATGGAAAAGAGAAATAAGTGGAGGTGATAGAGTAAAGCGACCCTTTCCTTCTCCCTCCCTAAACAAGTAATAGAGCACCTTGGCTAAGAATGTAATTGAGTTCTTATGAGGGGTAATCATTAAGCTGTATTTGGGTGATTGTGTAGCAAAGAAATGGATATTAAGAAGTTCAGTTTTGGGACCCTTGTACTCATCAACTTCTACGTGTTCTGAGTTCCAGGTACTTATATCCAACTGCCTGTTTTATACCTTTAAGAACTTAGGAATAAGCATCTCAAGCTTTATAACCTAAACAGAAAACTCTTGAATTTTCCGTACCTCATCCCATCCCACCCTTACAATCTGTCACCCCAACAGCTGGATCAAGAGCACCAGTAGTTACTCAGGTACAACACTAGAAATGATCCTTGATTCTTCTCATTCCCTCCCATATCACCTTGACCCCACCAACAAGTTCTGTTGGATCTAGTTCCAAAACACACTGGATTCCCAAATCTGATCACCTTTTATCATTTCCACAGCTACAATCATGATTCCAGTTCCCACCATCTCTCTCCAGTTTCCTGGCTGGTCATTGAACCTCCTGTTTAGCCCTCCCGACCCCATCATCTATCCTCCACAGTGTTGCCAGAGCAGTTACATTTAAAAAATCATGCCAACTACTTACATCAATCCTCTGAAGATTTCCCATTGCATGTGGAATAACTACCAAACTTTTCCCCACTGCATAATGTGACTCCTATATGCCTTGCTGACCTCTTCAGCTTCCCCTCAACTCCTCATTTCGTGCACTGGGATGCATTTACACATGCCTTTTTGTCTTTCATCCTTGCCAAGCCTATTCCTAGCTCAGGGCCTTTGCACTTGCAATTCCTTCTACTTAGAATGTTTTGGCTCCTTACTGTCACATGGTGCATCCTTTTTGCCTTCAGGTCTCAATTTGAATGCCGCTTTCTCTGGGTGGCCATTGTAGATTGCCTGAGCTAAAGCCACAACCCAATCACTTGCTATGGCATTATCATATTTTATAATCTCTGAAATATTTAAATGTACCTCACATTTTATTTCATATTTATCTGTAAATATGTTTATTACCTCTTCCCAGCACAGAAGTTTAAGTTTCTAGAGGGCAAGACTCTGTCTGACTTGTTCATACTTTTAGCTCCAATATCTATAGAAACAAATAAATATTTGTTTGTGGGCGGACCGAGTAACAGACAGACTGAGTCTTTTTTATTCCTGGTAGGCCTGAAAGAGAATGGTTTGAATGGTTAAAAGAGGAAACGTTTGAATGGATGAAAGAAAGCAACCTTGTACTACACAATAATGCCAAAAAAAAAAAAAAAAAAACTCCATTTTAAGAGAAGCACCTTGCAAATTATGGAGCAGTGGTCAGAATATTTAACTCTTAGGAGTTTAGAGGCCAGGCACAGGGGCTCACGCCTGTAATCCCAGCACTTTGGGAGGCTGAGGAGGGCAGATCACCTGAGGTCAGGAATTTGAGACCAGACTAACCAACAAGGAGAAACCCCTCCTCTACTAAAAAATATACAAAATTAGCTGGGTGTGTTGGCGCATGCCTGTAATCTCAGCTACTTGGGAGGCTGAGGCAGGAGAATCACTTGAAACTGGGAGGCGGAGGTTGCGGTGAGCCAAGATTCTGCCATTGCACTCCAGCCTGGGCAACAAGAGCAAATCTCTGTCTCAAAAAAGAAAAAAAACAAAAAACAAACAACAACAAAAGAATTTAGAATATACTGTCTTGAGAACTAATGTTTGTCCTTGGTGTATAGGTGCATACATTTGGTTAAACAACTACTCACTGGGCTATTGGAAGAATACAGTGGCCAGAAATTAAAATCAATGAGCAGGTCTTAAGCAGACTGACTTTGGAGGGCCCCAGATCATCCTGGACTTTCAACTTTACGTTCACTTGAGGCAAAAATCATCGATGATCCGGCAGAAATCCCACAGATAGTTTCTTTAGACTAAACGTCTCAGACTTAAATAATGTACTAATAGGAATGAGGCATAAATCCTGAATGAGAACAATACTTACAAGAGGGGATAGAGTTTTCCATGACTGGGAGGAGATTCTGAAGACAAATCTAAAGAAGTAGAGATTGGGAACCTAACAGTGGGAGAAACAAGTTAGGAGCAGGATTGTGACAAGGGGTATCCCTTGGAGGCAGGGAAAAATGGGGTCTTCTACAAGTGGAGTTCTCAGCTACAGCTCATGTCACAAGGCAACATTTAACAGAGGGTATTGTGTTGAGGTGCTCCAGGCAGTCACCAGCAGCTAAATAGGCAGTGGTCAGTGGTCCAGCAGGGAGCAACTAGAAGGAGTTTGTAATTGTGAGGATGGGCCCCAAGAAGCCCACATAGGAAAGTTATGGCTGCAACCTCCAGGTCTCCACTATGTATTAGAGGAGGCAGAGTATTGCTGAGGGAGCCAGGGGGAAGCAGGCCCTTGTTTACACCTGATCCTCCTCCCTGTTCTTCAGGTTTGACCTTTCAGCCTTAACTCTCCTCAAGCTCTACTTAAGTTTGTAAGTGTTTTCTTGTATTTGTCATCAATAAGACCAGCTAAATAATTTTTGGGGCCCAGTGTGAAACAAAAATGCTGGGCACCCTGTTTAAAATATATTGAGAACTTTAAGATGACAGCAGAGCATTAAGTCAAATTCAGGACCATTCTAAGCTTGGGCGCTGTGTGACTGCACAGGTTGCACACCCATGATGCCTGCCCTGGTCTATGCTTAGAATTCTGAGTTTAGGGCACCAGCTCCAAGCAGCCAGAACGCTACCAAACCCTACCCCATCATTTGAGCTCCTTCTATGAGACCCCATTCATCATCTGTTTCTTAGGGTCCTGATTCTTATAGCCATATAAAAATTTCATTCATATTCAGCTTTATATTGTGTTATTTTCTTGAAAACAGAGACTAGATTTAGATAAATTTCAAGTACTTATAATCATGCTAACATGGTATGGGGAGAGCTGTTTCCACCCAACATCCAGAATGTGGGGACACTGATGAAACAAGTCCTCTTAACATACCAGACCCTTCACCTGATTCAGTCTCAGGACAACCCACGAAGCAGTCAGAATTGCAGGCAGCTTCTCTAACCCGATCACCTCCCCAGGGCTTTCTTCCAAGAGCAGTTTCTTTCCCCATTTACTTCTGGTGAGTTTGGTCTGACATGCATGTTGAGAAGGTAGAACATGGAGATAAATAGGACCCTAGGTATCGTCTTAAAGATCCACAGAGTGTAACCCCTCAGAAATAATTCCTGGCTTGGCAACATACTGATGTCCTTAAAAATGTTCTCCTTTGGAACTCAGAGCATATTTGAGGCCATTGACTGAATGTTCCAGAAGATAAGAACGACCCACAGCTAAGGATGTACTCTCTCTCTACCATTCAAAGCTTCTAGAGATAGGAACTCTTACAATCTCATTCATAGATTAAAAATTGATCTGAAAGACATTCTGTTTTACTGTAGGCAACACTTTTGGAGAGAAAAATTCTCTTCCACCTTTTGACAAATAACATGCATCTTAGACCTTCCTTTTGTCATAACAAGTCCATCCCATCACTGGGTGTGAAGTTATTTCCTCCCTGTCTCTCTCTTCCTTGTGTATGTTCCAATCTACCCCTGGGCATTAAGGCAACATGACATAAGAATATATTTTCTAAATTTGCATAAAATGAGAACTTCACAGATGGGCAGCACATGCTTCCCATAAGTCCAGTGTGAAAATGGCTCGATAGCACTTGTCGCTACACACATTCTTTCCACATTTCTGGCACATGTACATCTTAAACAAACAGGAATTGCGACAAGCAAAACAGATGGGCAACAAAAAAAAAAGTTTTCAAGGCACACATCCCAAAATTCTTCCTTGAACATGGTACTGTATCACTTGTCACAATAAATCTGAAAGTACTTCGGGTATTAACAGACAGTCTTTGCTGGAGGGGAAAGCTCAAGATATTCATTTTTATAACTAAAAAAAAAAAGAAAAGGTTGGAAACACCTTTGCCTCCCCTAATTATAGAGAGACAGGCTCCAAACTGTCCTTCTGTATATTGGGTGACTGGCTTATTGTGTAGGAAATTTCTCTGGTGTCCTTTGCTTTGTCAATACGCAGAAATAGAAGTGGTATCACTGGAGAGCAGGAGTGGACAAAAGCATATTTCATATTCCACACATTGTCAAGCATGGTTCTTGATTTATTTATCTGAAGCTACTCTCTACCAGGTAGCTTTTACCCAAAGGCATGTACATCAGCATTGAAGAATGAGACATAGTAACAGAAAAGGTTTGCAACATCAGCATCTAACTAAATCATTCTCAGGAGTTATAAGCAACATTAGAGCTCTCTCTACATTTCTAAATTTCTAAAATTATTTGGAAGGAAATTGAAAGAGCATTTGATTGGAAGTCACAAAACCAGGGCTTTGGCCTTACCTTTATCACAGGCTACCTGGATGAACTTAGCAAGCCACTGAATCTCTCTGGACTTCTGCTGTCACCTGTTCAGTTGGCCACCAAAGGATCTCATTCGCCACTGCTGCCGCTGCCAGTTGTTATCTTAAAGCTGAACACTCAGAGAAATCTGGAACAAATGTCAATGCAAAGCCACGACAACTGTTCTGGGCACTGATTTCTCCTGGTGTTAGGTCAAGAGAGACTTTAGCACCTACCTCAGGGCCAGACCTCCCCGAGTTATTTGCTCCAAAACTTGACACAGTCCTCTCCTTAGCCATCACTCCTCCCCACCCACCAGCTGCAGGCAGCCTGCAGAGCTTAAAGAAGGCAAAAATAATTGTCCCAAATACATTTTCCAGACCTAGGATTTTTAGCTCATGTGGGGCACCAGAATTTCAACCTAAATCTTAAAAGATTTTAGGGCAATCATTTTTCTTCCTCCTTGAAAGCCACAGACAATGATGTGCACTATTTGCCCCGTAAGAAGAACACATATTAACCAGGGCACAGCTTCTCGGTGTCTCCAAAAAGCCTTATTTGTTTAAGAGATTCATCTTTGACAGTTTAACAAATAATGTTAGTCAATATTATTAGTAGATATAGTACTTTCACCTCTAGAAACAGAAATTGACCGCAACCTTCCAAACGGTAGCTCTTCTAAAAAAGGTTTTTTAAATTAAAGTTACTTTACATTGGGCAACTCGCTACACATGTATGTTTAGAACTTCAGTAAATAAGTACATTAAATTATTGAAATATCCCTAATTAATAACAGCTAACATTTATTGATGTTAGCATACGCTACGCTAAGCACTTTATTTAATCCTCATGGCAAATCTATAAGATCGATACAATTATCATCATCCCCATTTTACAGATAAGGATATTGAGACATAAAAGGTGTAATTGTCCTTGGTCACATGGTGAGGACGTAGAACATGCTCAAGCTAAATAATTAATATTCTAGCTGATTTTTGTTGTTTTGTTTTGTTTTTGTCATTATTCTTGTTATCTTCTTTTTGCCTGTTTTATGTAATAAAAACTTTCATATTTGGTCTAATCATTTATCTTCTAACAGAACTTTGGTAAGCTATGTTGAAAATTGATATTTATATTGAAGTCTCTGGAATTTAACCAGATTCTTGGTCACAAAGGACAGTGTTCATCACTATACTTTACTTATTAACAACATAAATTGAATGTTTTAAAAAATAATGAGCAACAATAATTTTAAATAAATGGGATTTTAAGTTAACTTTTGTATAATGTTTATTTATGGTCATTGTAGTCTATATTTTGGCTAAAAATTTCCCTTTTGTGCTTCAATTTTGTTGCACTAATGTGAAATTAGTTTGTATTACTGACAAGGGCGGGCCCTCACATAATGAGGCACCAGAAGTACAGTGGGTTTCAAATGAAGCCAGTTTAGACAAATAATCTGTCATGGGCAATCCACCTGGTTGAAAGTCTACCAGTGGATTGTCAGTAGTTCACCAGAAAGATTATAAATACCTTAAAAATAACATTTACCAAAGCATGCATTCCTAAAGTCTGTTTCACAATTAAACCATTCAGATGTATGGTTCTTCAATACTAAGCCTTTTTTTTTTTTATCCACCAGATTAATTCTGTAAGCTCCAAATTTAGCTTGACAGTTACTTGTGAGAAAATGTCAGTGTGACATCATGGTAGGCCTTAGGGGACAAATTCCAATAATTCAGAACACTATGGTGGAATCTTTTCTTCCTGTTTGCTGGAAAAGGCAAGCTCAGGGAGCCAAATCCCTCATCCAGATAATTAGCAACTATCCAATCTGTTAATTGAGGACAAATATGCCAAACCTTCTTGGCAACTTCAGTCAAACAGCTGTAGGGTGGTCAGTCAGGCAGGCACAGGTAGCAAGTGCCAGAGTGTGCTCGGCCCTACATTAAAAACTTTACATTAAAGATAGATCAGATGTGCTCTTTGACTTGAAAGAATAAATGTGCTAAATCATTAGAAAATTGGCTGTTCTTAGTCCTAAATTTAGTGATGCTAAGAGCAAAAGGATTTCACTAACCCCTCCACCTTTTTATGATTTTCAATGAAAAAATTACTCCCTTCTCCGGTTGTACTCTAACTTGGGAGACAATTTCAAGAATCAGGTGTTGCTAGGTCCAAATGCAGGTACATAAAGTATGATGGAGGCTTGAATGCCAATGGGAATAGGACAGATCCTGGAAAGGGATTACGGTATCATTCACACCTGGGATTTTCCAGAAAACTCACCCAGTTTTCTGGCATATTTCTACAGATTTAAATGTAATTACTTGGGTCTCTTCCTACTGGCTATACAAAATCATTACATTACTAATGCAGAGATCCCCAACTGGAAAGAGCTACCCTAGAGAGGGGAAAAACAGTAGACCAAGGGAAAGAAATGACACTGGACAAAGTCAAGTAAATGCCCCAAAAAGGGTCTGGCAGACAAACTGTGTACCAGAGCCAGTTTCAAGGACAACAATAATTCAATATTTGGTATTCCAATAAAAATATAGATATGTCTTGGCTGGAACAAAAACCTTTTTTTGAGAGTGACACTGTTCCCATGAACAAAGTGATCATCATTTGGCTTTAAATGCTTTCTTTTTTAATTTTTTTTTTATACAGGGTCTTGCTCTGTCACCCAGGCTGGAGTACAGTGGCATGATCTTACCTCATTGCAACCTCTGCTGCCTGGGCTCAAGCAATCCTCTCACCTAAGCCTCCTGAGTAGCTGGGACTACAAGCATGTGCCACCACACTGAGCTAATTTTGGTATTTGTTGTAGAGACGGGGTTTTGCCATGTTGCCCAGGCTGGTCTGGAACTCCTGGGCTCAATCAATCCACCCACCTCAGCCTCCCAAAGTGCTGGGACTACAGGCATGAGCCACCACCCCCGGCCATGGTTTGAAATGCTTTTTAAGAGTTGAAGATCCACCTGCTCAGTTTGATTTGAACTCATAATGGAAAAAAGGAACTGGCATTGAAAATAGGAAGGCAAGTTCAGGGTTAAAAATGGCCTAAACGAGAGCAGAATTCTTGCCTGCCAATTGTGAAAAAAGCAATTATATAACTCTGTGTACATTGGACAAAGACCCATTATGAAGAAATGTGCATGTGAGCCTTTCAAAATTAAGGTCAGTTTTAGTGAGCTGTAACTTGCTAGTAAAACCATGTTTGTCAAACATGTGAAAAGTGAGTAAGATGCTGCCACAACTTATGTGCATGTGAATACCTCAACTGTAACACATTTGAAGGATTTTTAGTGTGTTGTTAACTACTTTACAGTTTTAAAAAAATAGTACTTGACATTTGGAAGTGAAATGATATGTGCAAAACATTAGTCAGATGGTGCTTCTTGCTTTGTGAATGAACTGTATGTAGTCTGAACAAATTAGATCCAAGGTTTAGTGCCATCAACTCCTCAGTCAGAGGCCCACAAACAATTATGTTCCTAAAACACCTGATATTTTAACTGCAAAACCAACCAAATTTATAAAGTTGCTGATGATGCATTGGTAACAAGAGACAGCTTACTAAGTGAAAGAAAGAAAAAAATCTCAAGAGAAGGAAATAATCTATACTGCAATGGTAAGACTTTCTAGAATATAAGCTTCAACCTCCCACACATCCTGTCTTGTTCATGGTGGTACTTTCAGCACACAGTAGGTGCACAATAAATGCTGATGGCTCTAGAGTTAAAATGCCTGCTTAAATCCCTGCTATAGCATGCATCAGCTGTCAGACCTTGGTGAGTTACTAGGCTCTCAGGGTTTGCTGTTCACGTTATGACTGCCTTGGAAGGCTGTGGTGAAAATAAAATGGTATCATGCACATTTGTGCATTTGTAGCACATTGTGAATCCTCCATAAATGGTTGCTTTTGTGATGAAGATAATAATTTGGGTTTATCTGGGTCTTTTGTTTGAAAAAAAAGTTCACATCTTTCACACCTACAGCCTTCCCACTAGGGGAAAAATTAGTAGTTTAATTTTACCTTCACTACATAGAGTTGAAGATATACTCATTTTTTCTGGCTAAGATTTTACAATGTAAAGTTCAGGAAATGGAGTTTGATTGAAATTCTTTTTGAACACTGACACTTTGAAAATGCATAGACTACAATGACATTATGAAATGATATAATAATATCTGTAATTTCTATTCATCTAAAATAATGGTGAAATCCCACTGTTAAATTATACGTCACAACTAATTCTAGACAGCAAATTATCAAGTATTTATTGAGCAAAGGTGACCTTTCCTGACACAGGTGTTGAGTTACGAAGTTTAGCTATTTGAGTACAATCCCTCCCCTCTCTCCAATTCTTTTGTTCTAAAATGGTATCATGCTTTTTTTTGCCAAAAAAATTATAATACTCAATAAATATTTAGTGAATAAATTAATAAAAACGTTCTACCTCCATGAAATATTTTATAATTAACATCTTTTTAAATTGTATTCAACAGGTATTTAGGGGGCATCTTCTAAGTCCAAGTCTCCACTGGAGACATTGGATCATGCATGTGACATGATCCTGGAACTGCATTTAGTCTAGGCTCTTCTCACATATGTCAGTCCTCAGAGCCTCACAAGACCTTCCGAAGGCTTTGGCTGTCTTCAGAGATTTGCTAGCATGTAGACAGGCAAACCTAAACATGCACCAAATAGATGCCCCACCATCTGGGGCACTCTCCAGGGCTGTTGGTTCCCACCACCATACAATGGCAATCTGTGGAAGAACAAAGTTATGTCATTACAAAACAAATTAAGAATGTCATTTAGTGCTATTTGTGAAATACAGAATATATGTTTATTTGTATTAATTATACATGGCAAGTCATTAATCCCAGCAAGCTCTTGAACTAGTTTCCTAACTCACAAATGGGTATGTTTTTAAGCAGATTTAATGAATTTGTATGGTGCTGAAGAAACTTTTATTGATTTCCTAGAGCAGCCATAACAAAGTACCATAAATTAAGTGGCTTAGAACAATACAGATTTATTGCCTTACAGGTCTAGGGGCTGGAATTCTGGAATCAAAGTGTCGTCAGAGCCATGCTTCCTCTGGAACCTGTAGGGGAAACCCCTCCTTGCCTCTTCCTAGCTTCTGGTGGTTTGCTGGCAATCTGTGGTGTTTCTTAGCTTGCAGCTGCATAAGTTCTATCTCTGCCTTCATCCTCACATGGTATTCTCCTTGTGTGTGTCTGTTTTCACCCAGCCATCTTCTTATAAGGACACAGACATGCCAGATTAGGGGGTCACCCTACTGAAGTATGACTTCATCTTAATTCATTATACCCACAATAATTCTATTTCCAAATAAGGTCACATACTGAAATACTGAGGGTTAGGACTTCAGTGTATCTGCTTTGGGTAAACACAATTCAACCAATAACAAAACTAAACCTTACAATAGATCTGTGTATGTTGCAGTCAAATAGTAATCTTAGAATACATTTAATTCTACAGGCTGGTTGGCTCTTTGGTCAAAATGTTTTACTTTCTCTGAATGTCTCTGAAAGAATAAATTTTCCAAAATTTCCATAATCGTGAACCTCTCCAAACTGAAATTAGAAGTTGATCTAGGTAGAAAATATTTCTAAGCAGCAGGAAATAACTCTGGGGTTCTCACGTGTCCCAGAAAGTGTTATTTATGAAATTGTTGACTACAATGCTATGTTGAGCCATAATTGTTTAAGTTAAATCGTGTGTTTTATGGGCTGCTTGACAAGGCTATATTTTTGTCATGATCTAATAGGAAATCCTTGAGTGTGTCGGAGGGGCCGTTTTTGTTTAGTCCTTTCAGTCTATAGTTGGAGTTGAATTAGCATTTTATTTTCACAAAATTTACTTTACTAATTTGTAGTGTTTGGGCTTTGATTTGCATTCAACCAGAGATCTTTTGTAGTATCTTTCTTGTAAATATAAATACTACAATGAAGACATCATTGAAAAGTAGTTAAAATATCTAGTAACCTAACAAGAAGAAATAAGACTTAAGACATTTTTGTAAATAGGAAGTTTTTTTTAATTTTGAGAGAAAAGCACTAGATTGCTGTTTTCTGCTCAAGAACTAAAGAGGAATGTAACAGAAAGTTCATCATGTGCTAATTTAATGTGCTATCTTATTGAACATTTCCATGTAAAAGAGGCTACAAATCTGGAAAAAAAATCAAAACATGTGCGATAGACTATTCCCTGCCTGACACTCAGTGGTAACTGCAGAGAACTGCAGCTCTTGACCTGTGGGAGTTCTGTGGAAAAACCACGTGAAGAAAAAATATATCTTTGGAGTTTATCGTTCTTCATATTCATATGAGCCTTCACATTAAAAAAAAAACACCTGAATGAATCATCAAGAACTGACCTTAGAAGCTTGAAAGGTGGCTTATGGTATCAAGCCAGGAGAGTGTCTCACAGAGACAAGCAAAAGCAGGCAACCGAAAAATAAGTTTTCCTATTTGCTCTTTTAATGTTGCTTCACTTTTCTCATCTGATTGTCTTATGGGAAAAATAATAAGAGTCACTGTAGAGCTTTGCAATGAGAAAAAAATCAGAGCAAGAACTTAACAAATAAACCAGATAAGATTATTAATTGGTACTACCTTTCTGGAGACTTATTTGCCACTTGCATGAAAATGTTTTTTTTAATTGCCTCCGTCTTCGGAAAGTTACTTGTATAAATGTATCCTGATGAAATAATTATTCATCTAGTTAAGAATTTAAGTATCTGTATAGAAAGACGTTCACTACTTGATCATTTATTAGCAAAAATTGGGGGAAAAGAATCCAACAATAGATAAGATGATATATTTTCTTTATCATTATAAACACTAAAATAATATTGAATAAGAATATTTAATGACAGAAAAGTGTTCATATATTTTTAACAAAAATTTGGTTACAAAAATGATCTAAATTTTGTAAGAAATATATACATGTAAAATGTAATATAGGCAGAAAAAAGACTGAAGCTACATACATTAAAATATTAACAATGGTTATATCTCGGGGAGTGACGATATGAGTTGAATTGCCATAATGAACACCAATTGTTTTTAAAGAAGAAAAATACCCAATAAAACTATATTTTCTTAAAACAGCAGAACTTTAAAATTGAAGAGCCACTATCAAAGGGACATGGCAGTGGATGGACAGGAGAAAGTGATCACTAGAATATGAAACTACAAATGCATAAGGGTCCTGAATGCAAATATGAAAAGAGGCAATACAGCTGAATCCCAATAAATATGGGTTTGGAAGACCAGTGAGGAAACAGAAATCATGGGACCTTTGTGATGAAGCCACATTATATTCAGCCAGACTGATTGTTTAAGCCACTTCTCCCACTTTGTCTTTAACTGGGACTCCCAACAGGTAGCAGGCTAGCTTGGGAGTCCCATCTCTGTGTGACCTGGCACATGTTTCTTAAGTATTCTGAAATGTGCTAACCAAATCTGAAATAAAGAAAACAATCATAATTTCTCTTTCTACCTCATAGGGTTATGACGAGGATCAGAAAGGCTAGTAAATATGAACAATGCATTAGAAAGTTCAAATTACTTTGCAAATGGAGAACAATAATGCAGCCTTCTAATTTTCACTCTTACCTTAGTGCAGATGATCAAATTAGGAAAATCCAGGGGCATGCTTGTATTATTGGCACACTGCACAGACATGTCTGAATGAGAGAGAGCTAAGTAACAATACCTCACTGGAGCAAAATGTGTGTGTGTGTGTGTATTTTTTTTTTCAGACGGAGTCTCGATCTGTTGCCCAGCAGAGCAATCTTGGCTCACTGCAACCTTCGACTCCTAGGTTCAAGCGACCCTCCTTCCTCAGTCTTCCGAGTAGCTGGGATTACAGGAGCGCACCACCACGCCAGGCTAATTTTTTTGTATTTTTAGTAGAGATGGGGTTTCGCCATGTTGGCCTGGCTGCTCTCTAACTCCTGACCTCAAGTGATCCGCCTGCCTCGCCCTCCCAAAGTGCTGGGATTACTGGCATGAACCACGGCGCCTAGCCCTGGAGCAGAATATTACATGAGATTTCTCTCCCTCTTTTTTTTCAGTTGAGGCTGAGAAGGCCTCAACTTGCTCCTCAGTCTAGACACAGGTCCTAAGCCATCTGTGCAGAGCTTGTCAATTATGCAACCTTTAGCCCCCCACCGACCTCCAGGCTAGGAAAAGCCAAGATTCACTGGCAGAATGATGAAAGTAAACTTATTTGTAAAGGGTAATGGCAGTGCAATTGTTTCTCACAACGTTAAACCAAGTGTGTGTTCATGTGTACATTTGCGGGGTAGGGGAAGACGGGAAACGCGGCTTTCAAAGGAAGCTTCAGAGAGCATATTATAGATTCCCTGGAGGCAGGTGTCTGATTCTCACCTGGAATGTCTGCATTTAGAGGCTGTCTGGAGCTATCCCCGATGGCAGAACAAGGAGGGAGGAGCTTCAGAGTTTAAAGGGGAAAAGCACCAAGTATTTCCCATGCATCAGGGTAAGCATAAGGGAAGGCAGGTCTCACCTGAATTTCAGACTCACATCCGAATTGCTACTAGACTGTCCCCACCAGAGAGCACCCAATTTCCTCAAATTAAGAGCCTCAGCATCTTTACTGTGGATTTTTGCAATAAGCTTCCCATTGATCTTTCTTTCCATTTTGGGCCCATGCTGTTTGTTCTGTATGTTACTGAAAATTACAATTGTTCCCCAAAGAGCAGAACTTTGTGTGAGAAAATATATGACTTCTGAATCCAAATGTTAATGATTTTAGAATGAACCAATGATATAGACTCTCCACATCATAGCATGTCTTCCTCACTGAGCATTATTGAGACTTGACACTGCCTCTACCTTAAGTAAATCTCAGCAGTGGACTGGGTGTGCTTCCAACCAAACAGAAACTTTATTGGTTTATTAGTTGGACATTTATGTTATTATTCTAGGCATTATCTTAGAAATTACAGTGTGAATTACTGACTTATGAGTCTACCTGCAGTTAGTACTTTCACTAGTCCCTTCGAAAAATACAAGAACATTACCACAGTTTAACTTTATCTTTCCACTTTTCTCATTATTTTTGTCATACATTATATCTCAATATCTATCTATCTATCTGTCTGTCTATCTATCTGTCTATCTATCTATCTATCTATCTATCTATCTATCTATCTGGAACACCACAAGACATTACTATTGTTTTAAGCAACCAATATTCATTTATATTTATCTACACATTTACTTTCTTCAGTGTTCTTTATTCCTTTGTGCACATTCATTTTTCCTATATGTAATTACATTTCTCCAACTTGAAATTTTTGTTTAAATATTTCTTCTAGTATTAGTCTGCTGGCAACTAATTCTCTCAGTTTTTATTTGTCTAAAAATCTTTATTTCAGTTTTATTTATTAAAGATATTTTTTCTTGGTATAGATATTTCATTATCTCCTAATTTTTACCATTTCTATAGAAAAGTCAACTGTAAGTTTATTGTTACTACTTTGAAAATAATGCATTTTTTCTCTTCTCTGGCTGCTTTTAAGACTTTCTGTCTCTGGGTTTTTAGCAGTTTGACCCTGATGTAATTAGGTGTGGTTTTCTTTGTATTTCTTTGAATATTACTTCTGGAAATCCAGTAATGTATATTAACCTTTTTACCATATCACATATGTATCTTATGCTTTTTACTGCATTTTCCATCCTTGTTTTCTAAGTAATGACCCAACTTTCCATTTTTTAATCCTTGGTTCTTCTATATCTAATTGTCTAATTAGATTTATTATTGGGTTCTTCATTTCAGTTATTATATATTTGAACTTTAGAATTTCCATTTGACTTTTTAAAATAGGTTCCAGGTTTCTTCTGTCTTTTTAAAATAGATTTTAATTCTCCATCTTCCCCTCTATTTTCTTGGACATATTAATTATAGTTATTTTAGTTTCTATGTGGTAACTCTAATATCTGAATCACCCACAGGATTGTTTTTATTATTTGTCTTTTCTTTTTATATACAGTCAGTTGGTCTTTTTCTTTATTAACACGACAGAGAGTTTTTTATTAAATGCCTTCATCTTATATGGAAGATTACAGGGGCACAGAATGATGCCCTATTCCTCCAAAGAGGGTTGAGTTTTCTTTGGCAGGTATATCAAGTATCAGCAATTCACCTTGATCCTGTCAAGGGTTGTTTTAGGCTTTACTGGGGTCTAGTCTATTTCAATTTTGTCCTTATTTCTGTGGCATGGCCTCTTTGGGATCTCTACTGAAGGCCTGGTATGTTTGCCAGAGCCAACCTGCCATGGCAGGAATTGGACTTCAACCTCTGTCTCTCTAGCATTACAGGGCTACCAAAATATCTACTAAGCAATTTAGGTTTTCAGTTGCTGTTTTTGCTGAATTCCTTGGGATTTCTCCCTCCACGGTGTAAGGGGGAAACTGTGAGCATGATTTTTTTTTTTTTTTTAGCTCAATTCTCTATGGCTTTCTTCCCTGAAAGATTTTGCCCCTTCAGTCCTATTTGCTTTAGAAATTCTAAATTTGGACCTCTGTTGCTCAGCCCAATGGAACTGCTGTTTTCCACTGAAACTGGAAAATGCTTTCAGGAAAAAATAAACCTTGGAGTGTATGCAGCACTTACCTCAGTTGCTTCCCTCCTCTCAGGAATCATAGCCCCACGTCCTTTTCTGTGTTGGTTACTCCCAGATGCCTTCAAATACTTGCTTTATTTATCTTCTCAGGCCTTTATAATTATTTTCAGTGGGAAGATTAGACCAATATAGCCACTCAGTTATGGCTAGAAGCAAGTGTCCCGAAGCAGAGTCACATTAAAACAAAAAAAGGAAGTCTGCCGGGAGGCTTGAAGAGGTAGAGGGAAGAAACAAATTACGAGCTGGCAAGGAGGCTTCTTAGGTGGCAGCCACAGCCACCAGTGTCAGAGCATCCTGATATTACCTCAGCATAAGAGGTGAAGCCAAAACATTGGAAAATGATTGTTAATATACACATTGAAGATGTCCTTAAAGAGAACAAGCCAGATCAAAAAGAGAAAATGACTTGCAAGAGATACGGTATGGGAAAGGAGATGAGTGGAAAGTGTACTACATCCTTCTGCAGAAGGATCAAGGTTAACAAAGGCTTGCCAGGAAGAAGTCAGGGTATCATCAGAAAGAGCAAGAAATGTGTTCTCAATGTTAGCACTGCAGAGTGTACCTTAGTTAAATCTTATGCAGTTGCAAGGAACAAAAACAAAGCTCTCTTTTGAGCCAAAACCTGGAACTATTTAAAGGATGTGAGAGAGTCGGACCAAGAACTTGAATGCTGAAGAAGCCCAAGCAGAGAAAAGAATAAAATATGTCAAGTTTTGGGAGTCCAAATGAATGCACCCTCTTCACTATAAAAGATGACTTATAATAAGAGGGATATACGCATATACGTAAAGAGATTTTTGGGATGTACCAGAATCCATGCCAAATCAATAACAAACAAACTAAGATTATTCTGAGCAATTCAGTATGGCATCTAATCCAAAAAAGTTTGAGTTACCTTATTTCTGAGAAAAGAAATTAAAAATTTATTCCTAAAGTAAGATTCAGCCAGGTGTGGTGGCTTATGACTGTAATCCCAGCAATTTGGGAGGCTGAGGCAGGAGAATGCTTGAGTCCAGGAGTTTGAGAACAGCTGAGGCAACATAGCAAGACCCTGTCTCTAAAACAGAAAATTTTTAAAAATTAGGCAGGCATAATGGCACGTTCCTGTAGTTTCAGCTGCTTGGGAGGCTGAGGTGGTAGGATCACTTGAGCATGGGAGGTGGAGGTTGCAGTGAACCATGACTGTGCCCCTGCACTCCAGCCTGGGTGACAGAGCGAGACCCTGTCTCAAATAAATGAATAAATAAATAAATAAATAAAATAATTGAAACTTCACAACGCAGATTCCCAAAATCCAAAAGACAGTGATATGTAAGAAAGTCAGGAAGGAGGGAACTCTTGCTTTCACCACCTTCCACAAGTCCTGTCACCTGGAGGTAGTGATGCCTTTAACCTTAAGGTAGCATCAGCAATCTTAAGAGACTGAGGTAGACATACTAGGAGTGAGGTTTGGAAGTATTTTTCCATGTTACTATAGGATCCATTGTGCATGGAGGAAACACTTGGAACCTATGTGACATGATTTGGCTGTATCCTCACACAAATCTCATCTTGAATTGTAATCCCCATAATCCCCACATGTTGTGGGATGCACCTGGTGGGAAGTGATTGGATCATGGTGGCAGTTTCCCCCATTCTGTTCTCATGATAGTGAGTGAGTTCTCACTAGATCTGATGGTTTTACAAGTGTCTGGCATTTCCCCTGCTGGCACTCACTCTCTCTCCTATCGCCTTGTGAAGAAGGTGTTTGCTTCTGCTTTACCTTCTGCCGTGACTGTAAGTTCCCTGAGGCCTCCCCAGCCATGTTGAACTGTTAGTCAATTAAACCTCTTTTCTTTATAAATCACCCAGTCTTGAGTATTTCTTTATAGCAGTGTGAGAATGGACTAATAAACTACATGTTCATTTCATTCAGTCATTCAGTCAACAAACAGTTACTGAGAATCCACTATATGCCAGACTCTTCAGTAGGTGCTAAGGATGAAGTATGAAGATATGGTGCCTGTCCTCACAAAATTTGCCATATAGCTGGGAAGTCATAGGGTCCCTGTGTTACAGATTTTCTTCCCAACCCTGGTGTATTAGTCTGTTCTCATGCTGCTAGTAAAGACATATCTGAGACTGGGTAATTTATAAAGGAAAGAGATTTGATTTGCTCACAGTTCCATGTGGCTGGAGAGGCCTCATAATCATGGCAGAAGGCAAATGAGGAGCAAAGTCACATCTTACATGGCCATGGTGGCAGGCAAGACAATGTGCAGGGAAACTCGCTTTTATAAAACCATGAGATTTCATGAGACTTATTCACTGTCACAAGAGCAGCACAGGAAACACCCATCCCCATGATTCGATTACCTCCCACTGGGTCCCTCCCATGACACGTGGGAATTATGGGAGCTACAATTCAAGATGAGATCTGGGTGTGGACACAGCCCAATCATATCACCTGGCCACTTTGTCTAGTGGATCCCCTAGGATTTCTGCCTCTGTTCCTGATAAATATATCAGTCCCTGCCCTGGGACTAGAATCTGACACTTAGAAACTTCCAGCCTTTCCCCACACCCCTCTCCTAGCAAACTGGATGATAATAACGGTAACTAGCCAAAACTTATATTGTACATACTGTGTGCCAGGCATTGTTATATCTGTTTTGCATGTATAAATGCATTTAATCTTTATAATCATCTTATGAGACGAATACTATTATTATCTCCAGTTTAAACCATGAAGAATATTATTGCTTACTTGAGAAAAGAAATGGCATGTACTGCCTAGAGCCATATGAATATTTTCCCTAGGAATGTGCCTACTTCCAAGAAATGCTTATAACTGCTCTGGGCGTGGTGGCTCACGCCTGTAATCCCAGCACTTTGGGAGCCCAAGGCGGGGGGATCACAAGGTCAAGAAATAGAGACCATCCTGGCCAACATGGTGAAACCTCATTTCTACTAAAAATACAAAAATTAGCTGGGTGTGGTGGTGAACACCTGTAATCCCAGCTACTTGGGAGGCTGAGACAGGAGAATCACTTGAACCTGGGAGGCGGATGTTGCAGTCAGCTGAGATCGCACCACTGTGCTCCAGCCTGGCTGACAGAGCAAGACTCTATCTCAAAAAAATTAAAAAAATGCTTATAACTTTGCCCCACCCATGAGGCACCATACTTTGTTGGACACTGATTCTGATCACAAGCCACCTTCTACAGTTGAATCAATATCCCTAAAAATGCTTGTGCTGTCAATGAATACTATTATTATCTTTATACTATTATTATACTATATTACTTATTATACTATTATAGTAGTATCCACCAAATATTATACTATATTACAAATATTATCTAAATTACTTATTATACTATTATAATACTACCCCCCAAAATCCAAAGGAAAGTAATCCTAACTATGTTTTATGTAACTGCATGAAATTCAGACTCCTCTGTGAACTACTTCCAAGAATTCCTAAGGATTGCTCATTTCAAATACTAATTGTCAGTTATCACCCTGTTCTCTGGACTGTTGCTATATTTTCTTTCCTGATGTCTTCTTCTCACTTTCTCACTTAACCACACATTCAGATCCTAAATATTTAATACAACTTTAGTTAGTATTTTAAGACAACAAAAGGGAAATGGACACATAAGAAAGGAAAGTCTAAAGCTTAGTGTCAGATATCATTTCTCCATTGTCTATTGTTCATGCCCTTTCAGATGAGGTCTTTTCCTGCCCTTAAACTCAGCCAGTTGCTATACAGTTGAGACCCCTCTCCTCGTATCGTAAGACCTCTTCTCTTGACCTCTGTTCTCTGAATCCCAGGACATGACCGACCATGTCTAGGATTTGCCAAAAGAAATCAGCTCAAGTAAATAATCTCTTATGAAAGTTCTCCTCACCACAATTAAGATCCTATTTATATAGAGGATCTTATCTGCCAACTGTCCCAAATTTCAAAATAAAATTTTGTTTTACTTTGTAACAGCCAAATGGCTCATGGCTGTACTTTTCCCAAGGCAAAGCACTGTCTATATCCAACAAGGATTAAGAATACTACCTTTTGCAACAATGAGAAATGGCACGAGTGTTGAAACTATAGTTTTATTAAAGCCCTCCATGAGCCCATGCTAATTTATTCAGGGATGAGGATTCCAGAGCAAATTATTTCACTGTTTTTCACCTCTACCTCCCCCAGGTTCTCTGCAAGAGGAAAAGTTTTTCCACCTACAACTACCTCTTACAGGAGGTAGGGAACCTGGGTAAAGGATACATTTCTTTCTTCCAAAGCATATGCCAGGCCAAGGATATTTTTTATTTTGTTAATTTTGTGGGGCTTTTTGTTTTTGTTTTTGTGTTTTTAGAGACAAGGTCTGACTCTGTCGCCCAGGCTGGAGTGCAGCAGTGCAATCATAGATCACTGCAGCCTAAAATTCTTGGGCTCAAGCGATCCACCTCAGCCTCCTGACTGCCTGGGACTACAGGCATGTGCCACTGCACTGGCTAATTTATTTTACTTTTTGTAGAGTCGGGGTCTCGCTATCTTGTCCAGGCTGGTTGAAACTCCTGGCTTCAAGCAATCTTCCTGCCTTGGCCTCCCAAAGTTCTGGGATTTCAGGCATGAGTCACCATGGCCAGCCTAATTTTGTGATTTTTAAGAGACACTTATGTTTCATTTTGGGCAATATGAAGGACTAGGTAGGAAGAGTTACATGTGTGTACAGTACATCTGGAAATGCAGGATAACATTGTGCATATACAAAACAATTAGGGATTTGCTTCGACATTGGAAAAGATGATAAAATCAAAATCGATAGGAATAGGTAAAGGTTGAAACTGATGCTTGCTCTGGAGATGTTTGCTGATTTCTGGCAGCTGAAGGTTGACTTTTCATTAACCAAGCGTGTGGGAAATGGAAGATAAAGCCTAATTATATGGTTTGACTGTGTCCCCACCCAAATCTCATCTTGAATAGTAGCTCCCATAATCCCTATGTGCCATGGGAGGGACTTAGTGGGAGGTAATTGAATTATGAGGGAAGGCCTTTCTCATGCTGTTCTTGTGATAGTGAATAAGTCTCACAAGATCTGATGGTTTTATAAAGGGGAGTTACCCTGCACAGGCTATCTTGCCTGCCACCATGTAAAACATGACTTTGCTCCTCATTCACCTTCTGCCAATGATTGTGAGGCCTCGCCAGCCATGTGGAACTGTGAGTCCATTAAACTTCTTTTTCTTTATAAATTACCCAGTCTCGAGTATGTCTTTATTAGCAGTGTGAGAATAGACTAATACACCTAACAACTAAATGGTTATATTAAAGACCTTCCCATGAACTAGGGAAATAAACCTATCCAGAAAGACAGTGGAAATGCACATTTGTGTCCATATTTCTAGTTTAATATTTAACAGGGGGTGGACATGGTGGCTCATGCCTATAATCCCAGCACTTTGGGAGGTCAAGGTGGGCAGATCTCTTGAGCTCAGGAGTTCAAGACAAGCCTAGCCAGCATGGGGAAACCTCGTCTCCACTAAAAATTAGCCTGGCATGGTGGTGCATGCCTGTAATCCCAGCTACTCAGGAAGCTGAGGCATGAGAATTGCTTGAACCCGGGAGGCGGTGGTTGCAGTGAGCTGAGATCACACCACTGTACTCCATCCTGGGTGATGGAGTGAGACACTGGCTCAAAAAAAAAAAAAAAAGACATAACAGGAAAAAATTTTACCTGAAAATTTCTAACTGCCAGATCTTACACACTAAGGTTTAAGCAAGAATTAAATACTTTTTAATCACCAAAACACCAAGTAAAAAAGTTAATGTAAAGTGTTCCACTGTAAGATTTCCTCCAGAAGCTTGATGAAAGCAAATTTTTAAAAATCTCATTTAAAGAATATATTATAAATTTAGTCTTCAAAAACAATCCCAAAGATAAATTTTCAAGGAATAATATCATAAAGAGAAATCAATAAGCATATGAATGAAGAAAGTACCCATGAGTGAAAATTAGTACAAACAGCAAATTATAGGGTCAAACTGGCAAAAATTGCAAATATTGAAATTATCATATGGCATTTTAATGTTCATAATATATAATAATTTATTTAATATTTTCTCTTACATGTAACAACAAGAGACAGATATAGAAAATATGAAATAATGGTAGAGAAACAGGTAGGGTAGAGTGAAAAAGTATAATTTATGATTAATCATAATAATATGGCAAAAGAGACACATTGGTTGAAATTTTTTCCAGAATTAAAAAAGGGCACCACTCCTCTGATTCAG
Organism: Gorilla gorilla gorilla; assembly: GCF_029281585.2. Classification (NCBI taxonomy): domain Eukaryota; kingdom Metazoa; phylum Chordata; class Mammalia; order Primates; family Hominidae; genus Gorilla; species Gorilla gorilla. The sequence goes on along the minus strand of NC_073231.2, from coordinate 55,910,303 downwards.
AAAGCAAACAAACCTCAAGCAGAGTAAATAGTATGAAATTCACAAAAAAACACATGGTAGTCATACTGCAAAATGCCTAAGAGAAAGAAAGAAGATCTTAAAAGCAGCCTAAGAGAAAAAATAGAATACTTGGTCAGTGATCAATAATCAGCCTTCCTGATGACTTTTCAGTAACAACAGAATTAAGGTCAGAAGATAGTGGAATAATTTCTTTAAAGCACCAAGAAAAAAAAAATGAAACTAGCAACCTAGAATTCTATACCCAGTGAAACTATCCACGGAAATATGAGAAGAGGGTTGTTCTCAGAGAATAAAAACTGAGCATGTTACTTCACTAAAATAACATCTTCAGTAGATATTTCAAGAAGTAAACTATCCTAAAGGAATATCTGAGATGCAAAAAGTAAAGTAAGAGCATAAAAGGGAAAATATGTGGTAAATCTAAATAAATATGAACTGTTTAAAATAACAACACCTAAATTGTGAGGATAATATCAAATCAACTTGTGTCTATAATCCTTCACATAAATAGCATTTGGGGGAGTGGAAATTGGAATTAAAGTATTCAAAATTCTTTACAGTTCTAGAAGTAACGTAAATATATCTGTTAATCTGAAGTTAAATAAGGTTGCTTAGAATTTTAGGTAATACTAAAATAATATTTATTAGGCATCTACTATGAATCAGAACTTGAAAATAAATGATCACTTGGGAAGAACAAACACAAGCCCAGTCTTTTAATAATTCAGAATAGTGCCTATCTTTTGAGGCTTTTAAAAATATAATGAGCAATAAAATTCTAAAAACATCATTGGCCTCCTCTACCTTTCTCCTTCCTCTGCTTTCTAATTACTCACAGCGCAAGTTCCCCACCCACGCACCACCACCAAAAACTGCAGGCTAAGCTAAGCTATTTTGACTGAGACAAAAAGAGCTTCAGCAGCTTGTGCCTCCTGTCTGATAGAAGCTTGATCCTATGCTGCTGGCCTCCTGCATTGCCCTGACACATTCTTCCTGTAAATTCAACACCACGCTTGAGGCGCCTCTATTGCTCCCTGAGCACAGCTCTTCCTCTCTAGTCCAGACCCCCACTCCTGCATTCTTAATATGTTACTCTTCCTAAAAGTTCAACCCCTCTTTTTGTACTACTTATGATAGTTATGGATTAAAGGAGATGAACTGTAGCAAGTATTTATGCCTAGATAAATTAATATGTTATTTGGGTTTCTTTGTATTGCAAGAAACAGGAACCCAGTTTGAAGTATCATTGGAATGGGAGAATTTACTGGAAAAAATAAACCTGGCAGAGAGAGTAGACAGCTCTAACAGACCTCAGGTATCAGGAAACAGGAACTCCAGTGCCAAGGAGATTCTCCTTCTCTACTACATACAAGCACGTGCACACACATGCACACCTCTGCTTTTCTGTGTGTCACCTCTGCCCCTCTCCTCCTATAAAAGAGCTGCTTTCTTTTACACAACAGTGACCACAGTCACTATTCCCTTCCAGGCTTATTTTTTTCCGGATTCACCCACCTTCACTACCCAAGAGGTACTACCATTGTTCCCTTAGTTTCAAATGGAAAAAAAATGAAGGAAAATATTCTTGCCCATTCAGAGAGTAGGAATCTGTAAGAGATTTGAGTTCCTGCCCAAATTGCCTGGTTGAAAGGAGCATTTCCCTGAAGAAAAAGGCAGAGGCAAGGAGGGGATGGGTTCAAGGGAAATGAAACAGTAGTGATATGGTTTGACTCTGTGTCCCCACCTAAATCTCATCTCGTAGCTCCTATAATTCTCATGTGTTGTAGGAGGGACCCAGTGGGAGATAATTGAATCATGAGGGTGGATCTTTCCCATGCTGTTCTCATGATAAGTGAATAAATCTCATGAGATCTGATGGTTTTAAAAATGGGAGTTTCCCAGCACAAGCTCTCTCTCTTTGCTTGCTGCCATCCATGAAAGGCATGACTTGCTCCTCCTTGTTTTCCACCATGATTGTAAGGCCTCCCCAGCCATGTAAAGCTAAGTCCATTAAACCTTTTTCCTTTGTAAATTGCCCAGTTTCAGGTATGTCTTTATCAGCAGTGTGAAAACAGACTAATACAAGTAGATATTCATTTTAATATTCTGCAGATATTTGGAAGGAGGTAGCAGTCATTATCCTTAAACAGAGAGTCTTTCCCATACTCCAGCCTGGCAGCCTTGAACCTGGTCCTGTTGTTTTTGGACAAATTTCCTGCCTAGAGGCCACCCACTCATCTAATTCCTGAGTACAAACTGCCTGCTGGATTTCTCACCACCACATTCATCCCCTCCCATGGAGAGTGCAGGTCCTGACTATGGTCTGGCTTAAAAATAGATATGCAATATCTTTAGCCTCCACCTGACCCCTTGGCTACTTCTTTAGAGCCAGTCATTTTCTTGTTCTTTTAGTATCTGTTCCTTTCAGGTGTTTGTGTGTGTGTGTGTGTGTGTGTGTGTGTATCTCCTGCCAAATCCTGCTTCAGCTCCATCTTCACTCTTGTGGTGTTACTGGAAATGCAGTGTTATTTCTTACAGCTGGGTCACCAGATTATCAAATTAAAGGTTGGTGTGTTTTTCTTCGGTGGCAGTACTCATAACTGCCCCTTATTGAGTTACTGCTATATGGCACATGTGTTAGCATATTTTGTGTTGCTGCTAAGGAATACCTGAAACTGAGAAAAAGTCTCAGGTATTTATGCCTGAGATTTATAAAGAAAAGAGTATTATTGGCTCACAGTTCTTCAAGCTGCACAAGCATGGCACCAGCATCTGCTCAGCTTCTAGTGAGGCCTTAAGAAACAAACTCATGGTGGTTGGCAAGGAGGGAGCAAGCTTGTCACAGGATGAGAGAGGAAGCAACAGAGAGATGTTAGGGTCTTTTAAACAACCAGCTCTTGCGTGAAGTGATAGAGTGAAAACTCACTCATTACCATGAGGATGGCACTAAGCCATTCATGAGGAGTCTGCCCCATGACCCCATGACCCAAATGCCTACTTCCAGGCCCACCTCCTACATGGGGGATCACATTTCAACATGGTATTTGGTTGGGACAAACATTTAAACTATATCAACAGGTGTCTTAGGTGAGTTCCCCAGAAGCAGACCCAAGACAAGGATTTGGGCACAAATGACTGGTTTGGGAGGTGATCCCAGGTGAACAGGAAGTAAGTAGGAAGTGAGACAGAGAAAGAAAGGGAACCAATACAGGAACCAATGGGAAGGCTACTGTTGTGAAACTGGACTTTGATCCCACTGGGACCTCTGTGAGATGTTATGGAGCACATTTCAGTGTTTGTCCATCCCTATAGCCAAGGAAGTCAGATATTTATTCTCCAAATCCTGTTCTCTACTGGCTGAATGCTGCCCCAAGGGTATTAACCTCACAGCCCATGGCACTACCGGCCTGCTCTGTGTGTCCAGAAAAGGAACAGTCATAAATATTTGCAGTGGGAAGCTGTTGGCATGTGTCATGTGCAGAAACATGAGTATAAATGGGATACAAGTAGGCTGAAGGAAGCATCCACTACATCAGGCATTAAGTATGCATTGCCTCTATTTCATCATGAGGGTCTGAGAGGATAAGACATGAACCCGGCCGGGCGCAGTGGCTCACGCCTGTAATCCCAGCACTTTGGGAGGCCGAGCGGGCAGATCATGAGGTCAGGAGATGGAGACCATCCCGGCAAACACGGTGAAACCCCATCTCTACTAAAAATACAAAAAAAAATTAGCCGGGCATGGTGGCAGGCGCCTGTAGTCCCAGCTACTCCGGAGGCTGAGGTAGGAGAATGGCGTGAACCCGGGAAGCGGAGCTTGCAGTGAGCCGAGATTGTGCCACTGCACTCCAACCTGAGAGACAGCGAGACTCCGTCTCAAAAAAAAAAAAAGACATGAACCCAAGAGTCACTTAGCAAGTAACTGCTAGAGCCAAAGTTGAATTCAGATCTACCTCTGAAGGTCGTTATGTTTTTTATTTTGCCATACCTCCTTCCCCACTCAAAAGGAATATGCTGGGAGAATAATTTCCATGTTGTTGCTGGCTTGGACTAAAGGAAATCTAGGAGAGGAAATGGCGACAGCAGCACAAAGGGAAGAGTATTATCATACCCTGGAGCTAAAGGGAGAAAAGAAAGTGCTTCCTGTTCCTGAGTGGAGTTGGCACTAAGTCTGTGGGTTGTTGGAATAAATCAACGAATGAATAATGGTTACTTGAAGTTTGGATAAATACTAGTAGCACTAAAGGGAATCAAATAAAATAACATTTCTATATTATTTAATTCATTTAGCAGGAACAACCAAAGAGATCACATTTAAAAAATTAATTTTTTAAAATTAATTACAAAACAGAAGTAAAAATACAGAGAATATGATATGGTTTGGCTGTGTCCTGCCAAAATCTCATCCTGAATTGTAGCTCCAATAATCCCCATGTGTCATGGGAGGAACTTGGTAAGAGGTAACTGAATTATGGGGGCAGGTTTTCCCATGCTGTTCTCATGGTAGTGAATAAGTCTCATGAGAGCTGATGGTTTTATAAAGGGCAGTTTTCCTCCACAAGCTCTCTTGCCTGCCGCCATGTAAAATGTACCTTTGCTCCTCATTTGCCTTCTGCCATGATTGTGAGGCCTCCCCACCCGTATGGAACTGTGAGTCCATTAAACCTATTTTTCTTTATAAGCTACCCTGTCTCAAGTATTTTTTCATAGCAGTATGAAAATGGACTAATATAGAATAGTAGAGTGAATCTCCATATACCCATTATCTACACTAAACAATGATTAATATTTTTCCATATTTACATCTGGTGAAGTAGTTCAAAGCAAATATCAGACATCACCATATACTTCTATAAGCATCTATAAAAATATTTTCTTATCTAAACATAATATCATCATTATAACTAATAAAACTAACAATAATTTCTTAATATTATCTCATACTCAACCATATTCAAATTCCCCCAATAGTTCTACAACTATTTCTGGTTGGTTTGTTTGAGTCAGTTCCAGAAAAGGTCCACAGATTATCTTTGTTTATTATGTCTCTTAAGTCATTTAAAGTTTACAACTGCCACCCTTTCATTTTTATGCCATTCCCTTGTTAAGGAGATAAGATCAGCTGCCCTGAAGAATATGAAGAATATTCCAAATTCTGAATGTATTTTATCAATGTATTTATACCTTTGTATTATTCACAGGGAAATCCACTAACCTAGGCTTGTCATTTTGGTTACTTGATATAGCCACAGGAAATTGAGCCAGGTGTTTCTGCAGGTGTTTCTTTATAACCTCACCACCCTGTTTCTGCTGCAGACAAAAGAAGTATCATGTCTAGAAAGCTTACAAATTATCTCACCAAAATATAGCTATTGTAGAGGACTACGGATTAGAAGCTGTCAACTTGGCAAGCCTTAGGCATTCCCAAGCTGATGGATGGGGAAAAGAAAGGTAAGAACTGGAGTAGATAGAGCTACAAGTAAGACAAAGATCTATTTTGTTTATATTGTGTCTCCATTCCATAGCTCAGCACCTTTTGTGTAGACTCTCAAAGGAGATGTGCACAAGGACAGAGTCATAGCTGGAGTTTTGGAGAAAAGCCTGCCTCATTGCAACACAATACTGAGATTTTTCGTCTTTATTCATAGTTTGAGAAATGCCACTATTTCAGGTGCTGAGTGTTGGTGAAAATGAGATACCAAGGTGACTTAAGGAGGCATTCAGTGTCTATCTTAGACATTTTGAGACTCAGACATGGTTGGGATTCCTCTGCGTTTAGTGGGATGTCACTAACTACTCTACCAACTTAGGTTATCTAAGCTAGTTCAGGTCAGCCTATCCAAATCCAAAGGAAAAGATTTCCCTACCCTACAGGTTCCACCTCAATTTCTCTAGGTATCCAGCATCCCACCTCTCCTTAGGTTTGGGTTCCCTAAGTGTTGAGGGCCTGTCCATAGTCAGTAACAAAACATCCCCTGGTGAGATGCTGGATGTTAGTGAGCTGAACTTCTCATTGGACACTGATATATGGGAGCACTAGCAAAGTCTTTGGTTCAGACAATGGGAACTTTGTTTAAAGTTCTTCACACCTCTACACAGTGGCATCACTCTTGGGTCATGAAGGATATTAGTCAAGATTCTGGGTTGGTCAACCCACGTGTAACTTGCAGCTCCTCCTACTCTTGGAACTTGCTACCTCTGGAATGGCACTGCTGAGAGGTGAGGCCTTGACACTCCCAGGACCACAGACTTGAAGGCTAATCTCTAACAGGGCCCTTCTTCCAAGCCCAGGGAATGCTATCTTTATTCTGGGAGGTGAAGGTAAAACTTTACTTTCCTCAGTGCTTCCCTAGGGCAGTGTGCCTACAGCACTTAATTCCCTTTTCCTGTCATTCCTCTCCTCTCCAACACATACCACTCCTTTCCTCTTTCCCAGTAGGCTTTCATGACCCTTTAATGCTCCCAAATAGACCTAACACTAGTTCTTTTTCCACAAGGGCAGGGGAATTAAAACTTCAATTCCCTCTAATTAGCAAAGAAAGGAGGAAAAAATTTTCATATGAAAATAAGCTTGAATATTCATATCCAGCTACCTGTTTATATAATACCTCCTCTCCATTTTTCTTCTGATTCCTTGCCAAGGCAAGTTAGAGACATAGTCCCTGCTGCAGTGGTTTGAATAGAGGCTACTGCTGCCTTGGAAAACATAAAATCTGATGGGTCTGAAACTAGTCTAAACAGCTCATCTGAATACGAGTTTTGCCATGGTCCTTTCTTTTTTGGAAAAATTTTTAAAAATAAAAAACCCGAGAACTTATTAATGATACCTAAATTTTGGGAAACTACCCTTTTTTGCCATCTATCCAAAGTCACAAATTGGTGTGGTTTTGGAGTAGGTTCTTAAATTCTCTGTTGCTGTTTTTCCACTTGTAAAATGAAAGACTTGGCTCCACTGATCTAAAAAATATCTCTTATGCTCTAAGATGATCTAATCTGCGCTGCATCCAAATAGCTCTGTGCTCCATTTCCTGGAGTGTACACCTCATGCCCACCCAAAGACACATACAAACACACACAGCTCCTGACAAAAGTAAAATATAAGCTATGTTTAGTCTTCATAATTGCCCTCTTTTTTTAACAGTCTGATTTGTTTTTAGAAAATTGTCAACTCTTCAAAACCCAAGGAATGATATCATAACTCTACAAGAGATTAAGAAAAGTTATTGAAAGAAACTTGCTGAAAAGTTAGACAAAATCCCTCCCGATGGAAGAGGCTTTGTTAAAAGCATAAATTTGGGTCAATCTCTCAGTAATTATTAACATTAGCAGTTATATATGAGTTTGACTCATTTCACAAAATTCTCATCATTGCCACATTTTATAATTCGACTCAAATTTCTCCCATGACCCCACCATCTTAAACAAATGCTTCTTCAAAGGATCACACCTTTATAAACCACAAAATGCTTCAATTATGACTCCATTTAACTCAGTGGGAGAATGCTCATTTTTGTAAAATACCCATACTGAATCATCTCCATACTATACCAGTAATAAGTAAGCTGGTTTTTTGGCTGTTAATTTCTTTAAAACACAACAAGACTTCATTATTTGAATTACTGCTTAAACATCAATCTTAGAAATAAGCTCCACTGAGCATTATTTATGAATGCTGAGGTTTTAAATTATTCAAACTCAGCATCACTCATATCTGCACTAATTATCCCCACCAAAGAGAGCACATATTAGATAAAATGATGTTAAGTTAGTGTTCTGAAGAATTTGCAAAATAAACTCTTCATTGCTTTCTCTCACAAAGTTCACAGTGAATTACTGCAGATTCTTAATGACCTTATCAGTAACTTCTGTTTGAGATGGGGGAGGGAGTCTGGGGACACATTTATGACAATATATAGCCTAATATCTGGAAAATACAGAAAACATGTCTGTACTACCTCATTTTAAACACCTCATGAAGGTCAGAAAATGCTTCAAATCATACTTTTTACTTTTGTCTGAAATAATAGAGAGAGGAATAGCGCCTTTCCAACCATATTTACACTTGAGCTCCCCTGTTAAAACTATGTAGAAGTTCTACTGCATTTATTCAGTGTACATGCATGTATTTGTAAACTTTGGCTAGATAAGTCCATTGATGGAACATGAGCTACCACAAGGAGAATGGAACACATTCAGGCTACAGTGATGAGCAAGTTGTTGAAAAGGCAGAATTTATTGAGAATTTCTCACATGCCAGTCAATATTGTAAGTGCTTTATGCATACAGTGTATTATTGTTTTTCTTAACACCTCTTTAAGTTGGTGCTATTACCAGTGATAACTCCATTATGCAGATGAGGAAATTGAGGCAAAGAGAAACCAAGTAACATCCTCTAGGCCACATTCATAAGAGACAGACTCTAGCCCAGGCTGAAGCACTGTGCTGTCTTATAGTTGTGCAATAGAGAGACAGTAGTCACTTGGGCCAGGATGTGGCAATGGAGATGGAGAGCAGAAAAGAGACTGGAGATACATTTATGTTTATTTCACCTACCAGAGTGAAAATGTTGGAAACAATGTTAATGTCCAACATTAAGGATTTGACCTAGTAAATTTTAGTATATCTATATAAAAGAATGCAAAGTTGCCGGCCGGGCGTGGTGGCTCACGCCTGTAATCCCAGCACTTTGGGAGGCTGAGGAGGGCGGATCACGAAGTCAGGAGATCGAGACCATCCTGGCTAACACGGTGAAACCCCGTCTCTACTAAAAATACAAAAAATTAGCCGGACGTGGTGGCGGGCGCCTGTAATCCCAGCTACGGGAGGCTGAGACAGGAGAATGGCGTGAACCTGGTAGGCGGAGCTTGCGGTGAGCCGAGATCGCGCCACTGCACTCCAGCCTGGGCGACAGAGCCAGACTCCGTCTCAAAAAAAAAAAAAAAAGAAAAGAACGCAAAGTAGCTATTCAAAATCACTTTTTCCAATCATATTTAATAACAAGCATAAAATGTACCATTTATTCTTGACTGAGAATGTCATGTTAAGTAAAAAAAAGAGCATTTTAGATAATCCCAATTTTGATAAATGTGTATGCCTGTGTGTGTGTCTGTGCATAGGTGTATGACACTAAAAAAGAGACCAGAAAGTCATGCAAAATGGGCCAATACCGGTAAGGCTGGGAGTTGGGAGTCTGCACGATTTATGTTTTCTGTTTTATGCCCTTCTTTATTTTTTCAATTATTTCTACAAGAGCAGGCATTGTTTCTGTAATGAAAAAAAAAAAACTGTTTAAGAGGAATTTAAGGATAAGCAAACCACAGTTCAATCATGTGGTCTAGAAAGACCAGCAGAGATTAGAGACACAGGCAGACAGGGCTGATGGCAATAACATGTGTGATTGCCAGCTTAGCCCTGCAGCTGTGAACTCTTGAGTGAGTCCATCAGACCTGGCCCAGGCACCTTAGGAAGCTGGATCTGTAGAGTGATGCCCTTCAGCACCTTCACCCAGAGAACACTGCAAAGCCACACATTGACAGGACCAGAAAAGATAGAAATACTTCACGTAGACCCTACGTATGACCAAACAGTTTATGCAATGAAAGCGGGGACTGAATGGGAATGAAAAGAGGAAATGGAAGGGAAGAAAGGAGTCTGGGGTAGAGCTGGCAATGCTTTTTGTCATTTATTCTTCCCCTGGATGGAGAGCCTTTATGACATTTCTGCAAAGGTGCTGTATGTGCTAGCTGCACTCAAGATTGGCAAGATGAAGCTGGGTACAGTGAAGCACCCCTGCGGTCCTAACAACTTTGGAGGCTAAGGTGGGAAGATTGCTTGTGCCCAAGAGTTTGCATGCCTGTAAATAGCCACAGCACTTCATCCCGGGCAACACAGTGAATAAATAAATAGTGCCTCTAAATAAATAAATTAGTGCCTCTAAATAAATGAATAAATAAATAAATGAGATTGGCACGATGAGCTGAGACCAAATATGAAGGCTCTTTGGAGCCCAAAGTCATCACAGGTAAAAAGACCCACAGTTGAGAGAAACTACTAGAGGAGGGAGGCTTGAAGGATAGATGGGATTTATATTGGAGAAGTGCACAGAAAAGGGAGCCAGCTAGCACTGGGGCAGAGAAAAATTTAAAAACTGAAGTTCGAGGTGGAATCATTAACTGGATTTAAAAATAAAAACTAAACCTTTGAGATAGCGGTCGTTTTAGTCTGAGAAACTCTAGGCTTCGTCCATTGAATCATGAACATACCAGCACAGGAATGATGACACTAAAACTGTCACCATAACTGGAGGCTGTCTCCTTTAAAGGTCTTCTTTCCCATACTCCTTACCAAACTACCTGACACCTGGCTTGAGATTGACTTCCTGGTACTGGTATCCCAGTTAGACGCCCTTCTTTCCAGCAGAATTAGAACTCCAATAAGATACCTGTACTATGTAAGGGAGCACATTCCTCAACTCAAGCTATACTGAGGTCCCGGCCCCGCCCCTTACCCCAACTAGACTCTTCTGTTCAGGGGGCTGGGAAGATCAGATTAAAACTTATGTTCATCATTTCAAAGGTATTCTGTTAAGAATATATTCATTTCTTCTAATGTGAGTTTAAGCAAAATTTACTTTTCCTGGACAAATGCAATTTCTAGTCCATTTGCATGCTGTTAGTTCTCTGCTTTTCTGCAGAGCATTTTATTGCCAAGCACGTTCCAATGATTTATTAGCTAGTCCTCTACTAAAGGCTGAAAAGTTGTGATTTCCTCCATGTTTATGGATGATAAAAAAAAGAGCTACAGATTAGTTAAGTGTCTTCTATAAGGTCATCCCACAAGTTTGAAGGACAGAGCTGGGATTAGAACGTGTGCTCCCTGACTCGCCCCGCCCCAAGAGGTCCACTGGGCTGCACTGCCTCTCTGCATGACAACATAACATGCCGTCAGGGGCAGATGTTGCCTGTCACCCTGACCATCCATCATGCCCATAAGAAGGTGCAATTAAAAAGAGAGATTTTAAAAAATAGCTCTTATCCAGGTGGCCAAAATCACTTTACTGAAATCAAGGCTTAGACATCAATATCTGAGTAGTAGTCACATTGTAATCCTCACCTAGCTTCCTTCTGCTAGCCATCCAGCATGACTTTGAGCCACCTTTCACTGACATTAGTGACAGGTACTCAAAGAATAAAAAATAAGATATTTTTAATATTTGTCTGATCATTTAGGAAAGGAAATTGTGGTGAGGAGGAAAAACCATCCGCTTAATTGTAAAAGCAAGGAATAGGGACTGGAGTCTTATCCACGGCCTTAGATTTGTCAGAAGCACTTCTCAGCCCTGCCTCCTCTTTTCTGCCCTCTTCTTTTGCTAAAGAGCCATTTATCATAGGTGATTGGGAGATGACTTTAAATGTCACTAAGAAAAACATGCCATAGAATTTATCTAGAAGAGAACAGCTACACCAGCTCCTTTGTTATACCAGTGAGGAAACTGACAAGAAAAGTTAAGTAAATTCTTGAGGAATATATGGCTATTTACTGGCAGCACCAGGTCTTCAGCCTAGATCTACTGCCTGCCAGCCTAGGGTCCTTTCTGCTACATGCCCCAGACACAACTGGATAAACATTATTCAATTATTGGTTCAATGAACTCTCATTAAGGGCCTGTTATGTGTCAGGAGTTTGGAATAATACAGCCTTTGCCTTCAAAATAGTCATGGTCTAAAGAAATGACAGCAATATATAATCTGATTCACAACTGTAACAATTTAAAAATGCTACCACAGGTAATAGGATGAGAGGATAAAATGAGCTTTGGGCTGGATTAAGAGACATTTTCTATTTCTAATTATTTCAAAATTAGTGGAAAGTGTCTCTTAAGAGACACAAAGTGAAAAAGGACTTAGCATTGTTTGCAGGAAGCTTAGATTTCTCTATACTCTCTCAATTCATCATTAGCAGTCCACACCTAAATGCTAAGACCTTTTCAATTCCAGGACTAATGCGACCAGGGCAGAGAACAAAAGTTAAACACACTGCAGTGCTGGTACATGTGGAATCATGTTATTTCAAACTGTTGTCATGAATGAAAGCATTGATTATTCACATAGAAGTTTTCAAATGCAGAAGTGTTCCCTAGTAATTGAAGCAGGAAACATACTTAGCTTTATTTCCTCTATAGTCTGATGATGAAAATTGGAAAGCTTGGAGGGATGTAGCAGAGGAGGGAGCACAGAATGTAAAATTGAAACAGTTATACAAGTGGGATGAGGGCGCATGTGTGTGTGTGTGTGTGTGTGTGTGTGTGTGTGTGTGTGTGTGACTCACACAGCAGAAAGAAGGTTTTGCAGCATGGCTTTATTCCTGTGGAGTTCCTCTATTGTAAAGTACAAGGGGAACAAAACTGGAATTATGAGTTTCAGAATAGCCCCAGAAAATAACACTCTATGAGACTTTTCCAAATTTGACAACTTAGTGGAAACTAACATAGACAAGACTATCAAGCCCTTCATTGCAACTTCTTGAGAGGGCTGATTTAGAAAAGCTTCATCTTTCTGGGGAGATGATAGGAGCAAAGAAAAGGCAATGAGTATATGAGCAGGGAGAAGACCAACAGAGCAGCACTTTAAGGCCATTAGAAAAGTATTGACAAAGCACCACCTCAAAAGCTGATACAAATTGAATTACTGTGGTATTAGAGAGAATACTGCAGTAGGATAATCAACGTAACCATCAGAGTTTCCAGAAATAACGTTTTCAGGAACAATCTAGAAGAAGCAGATTTCATTCCAATTATAAAAATTTCTAAGTTTTCTTCAACCAAACAAACTTACAAGGCTAACTAAGTGGCCACATAAGGAGCAGCTTGGTAAACATAAGTTAAGATGTTCATTGTAGATTCTGGATATTAGCCCTTTGTCAGATGAGTAGGTTGCGAAAATTTTCTCCCATTTTGTAGGTTGCCTGTTCACTCTGATGGTAGTTTCTTTTGCTGTGCAGAAGCTCTTTAGTTTAATTAGATCCCATTTGTCAATTTTGGCTTTTGTTGCCATTGCTTTTGGTGTTTTGGACATGAAGTCCTTGTCCATGCCAATGTCCTGAATGGTAATGCCGAGGTTTTCTTCTAGGATTTTTATGGTTTTAGGTCTAACGTTTAAATCTTTAATCCATCTTGAATTGATTTTTGTATAAGGTGTAAGGAAGGGATCCAGTTTCAGCTTTCTACATATGGCTAGCCAGTTTTCCCAGCACCATTTATTAAATAGGGAATCCTTTCCCCATTGCTTGTTTTTCTCAGGTTCGTCAAAGATCAGATAGTTGCAGATATGCGGCGTTATTAAGACATTTATGCAGCCAAAAAACACATGAAAAAATGCTCATCATCACTGGCCATCAGAGAAATGCAAATCAAAACCACAATGAGATACCATCTCACACCAGTTAGAATGGCAATCATTAAAAAGTCAGGAAACAACAGGTGCTAGAGAGGATGTGGAGAAATAGGAACACTTTTTCACTGTTGGTGGGACTGTAAACTAGTTCAACCATTGTGGAAGTCAGTGTGGCGATTCCTCAGGGATCTAGAACTAGAAATACCATTTGACCCAGCCATCCCATTACTGGGTATATACCCAAAGGACTATAAATCATGCTGCTATAAAGACACATGCACACGTATGTTTATTGTGACATTATTCACAATAACAAAGACTTGGAACCAAGCCAAATGTCCAACAATGATAGACTGGATTAAGAAAATGTGGCACATATCCACCATGGAATACTATGCAGCCATAAAAAATGATGAGTTCATGTCTTTTGTAGGGACATGGATGAAATTGGAAATCATAATTCTCAGTAAACTATCACAAGAACAAAAAACCAAACACCGCATATTCTCACTCACAGGTGGGAATTGAACAATGAGATCACATGGACACAGGAAGGGGAATATCACACTCTGGGGACTGTGGTGGGGTGGGGGGAGGGGGGAGGGATAGCATTGGGAGATATACCTAATGCTAGATGACGAGTTAGTGGGTGCAGCGCACCAGCGTGGCACATGTATACATATGTAACTAACCTGCACAATGTGCACATGTACCCTAAAACTTAAAGTATAATAATAAAAAAAAAAAGATGTTTAGAGGAAAACAATGGACGTACAAAATCTTTAGGGGCTAAGTGAAGCAGTGCAACTGCCACAGGGCACAACCCACTGTACCATCCAGTATCATGTCATGTCACTAGTGCAACATAATAAAAACTTCTGAAGGCCATCAAGGAGATGTGCAGCAGAATTAAATAACCTCCTCTGCAACACCCTGCTGCTGAACCAGGCACTTGTTGATGTTCCTTCTTCATCTGTTACTCCTGAAAGCAGCTTTCTGCTCAACTGTGATTCCTCTGGTGTGTATGTGTGTGCATGTATGTGCGTCTGTGCATGCAGGTAGAGCAAATGATGTAGGCTTTCCCCTCTTCAGAAGGCAAGAAAACAGTCCTGCAGACCTCAGCAGCATCAACAAGACATCATCTTCAGCTGCCCAAGAACCCACTAACCATTTCTGACCCAGATGGGGTACCACCAATTTTGCCAATGATATTACACTTAACTTTTATCACACTCTTTCAAAAAACATTGTATATTTTAACAAAAAAAGGTTCATTCAGAAACAGCTTTCTCATATCTTAAAGAGAATGATTTTGTTTTTACGAATCATACCCTTCACCTCTTCCTATGTGACTATCTTGAAAACTCAGCTATCAGGATACAGTGAAAAGGCCAGACTCTTTGGCAATAAAAAGATCAATGATGACGCACTAGTGGATAGGACTCTGCAGAACTTTTGTAATTTCTATGAGCTCTCAGATTTCTCATCTATAAAGGAAGCTAAGTAAGCAGTGCCACAAAGGGTGTGAGGGAAAATTAAATGAGACTGTATGTTTAGTACCTAAAGCAGTGGCACCCAGAAACAGGCCCTTCTCTCCTGACCTGGACTCCATTTCTGCAACTGTAAAAACAAGAAGGAGGTATCCAAAAACTCCCCTGTTGATAGGTGTTCCAATCTTTATTGAAATTGCAGTGTCATCTCCAGGATGCATGTAATAACTTGCAGCACAGAAGAGAAAGACTAAAGCACTGATTAGTTAAAAGTGTCAGGCACATGTTAAAATTCCTGTTGGATGTTAAAACAGCTAATCACAGGATTTGTAAAAGAGAATGATTTAAGGAATTCACTGGTCATGGCACAGTGTTTTAATATAAAATACTGTCTGCCTAGTAGACTCCATCAGGAAATGGTGTGTTCAAAGCATACAGGGGCTCCCCTCAACCTCAGTCTTCATTATTTCCTTCAGCTTCATCACTTCCTTTACAAAGTAAACAAAACCAAAATGATTCAGGTGTTGCATATATATATGTGTATATATAAATATATACACATATATATATAAATATATATATGTATATTTAATGTTCAGACTTATGTTGCTGCCTGACCTGAAAGACAATTTTATCTACCTAAGTTATAGATCATTAAGCTGAAAAAAAGTTTGCCTGTTACTGCTGTTTTACCATCTTGCCCCATCTTGTCTCATTAGCAGGAACTGATTGAGCATGAAGGTGTTCTCTGGCTGTCAGTAGATAAAGTAGGTGCTCTTGGCTTTCATCTGTTCTGAATTCTCCTTGTCTCATTATCTTCCCAAGGTCAGATTCTCTGACACGGCAGCTGCTTGCTTAACACTCCATCCTGGCAATTACTTGCCGGACAACCTTAGCCACAATAAGATTTCTAATCTGTGCCATCAAGACAGAAATGGGCACCAGAATCCCTAGGTCTGGTGCCCAGGCCACCCGTCCTCAAACTCCTTTCTCTAGTACTGAGGGGTTTAGGATGCGTGTGGCTCATTCAGGGTTGCATCCTATCACCTCCAAGTTGCCATCCCACGATGACATTCTCATTCAGCTGCAGTCCCATACAGATCATAGAGTGATGCCCAGTCTCACAGTCTCATTTTATATTGGGACAAGTTGTTATAGTCAAACCTCAAACTTTGGTATCCCATCCTTAAATCTCCTTGCCAGGCTTTCGGTGAAAGGCATATAACTGCAAAGCTATACAACCTGGATTCTGAAATCCATCTTCCTTTCTCCATCACTAATTCCTGCTGCACTACTTGCTCCTTTGACAGGCTGTCAGGAGCAGCTGAGTAAGGAGAGAATATTCCACACTCAAGCCCCAGGGGCGAGGTTCTGACCAGAGCGGGTCATGAGGTGAATTGGTCACAGTGCCTTTGTCTGAATTGAATTCCTTCTTTCCAGAGGTGGGCAAAATCCCTTACAGATTGTTTTACTTTGTAAAGAATCTGTGGGAAAAAAGAAGGAAACAGATCTACTATGTGACCCATTTAAAGATGGGTCTGGTTAGGGCTCACATTTTCCTTTGAAAATCTGGAGATAATTCTTGACCATTTAGACTGTGTTAAGAGATACACACCTGATAGACAGCACTTTACTTAAAGAATCAGGTTTCTCCTCAAATTAGATGTGAATCCACTGGAAGCATCCATGTCCTTTTTCAGATTGAAAAGATGGTGTGCAAATGCACACTGATCTCTGTGGAGGAGGAGTAACCAGGTCACCTGGGAGGCATCTAGATAGCCCAGCAGTGGGGCAACCAGGTGTGAGCCTTCTGCAGGTTGGGCAATCCACTCACTGGGAAAAATCCACCTGCTCTTTCTAACAGAGCCCCCTGACTTTTACTTCCTACATTTAGTATGAGCAAACAGAATGCTCCCTGGAAGAAGGGCTCTATAACCATTACGTGTACACTTACACAAATCTCAGGGCACTCTGCTCAGAACGTAGCTGTCTCCTCCAGGGACATCTATTCCGCACTCATCACAAAAATAACCAAAACAAGGGAATTTGCAATACTTCCTGCTTCTCACCCAGCAATATGTCCAAAAACCTTAAGACAGAAAAATAATTCTGAAGCACTCTCATCCAGCAAATACACACCGTAAGCACAGCGAGTGACCCCAACAGCTTGGATGTCTACATAGCAGCAGTGTGAGTCATAGTCTTGTGGTTTTCTAAAATTCTGCACAGTTATAAAGACATGTAGCTTTATTTTCTGGCCAGTGTCTTTTGGTCTTCAACATTTGGGCTTGTAAAAATAGGCAAGGCTCTTCAAGCAAATATCCAACAAATCTAGAAATATAACTTTAGAAGTGAAGCTTGTGAAAGTTATTCTCTTCCTCAAAATCTTTCATCAGTTAATAACCCAATAGACTTTCTACATTATTCTTAAAATCTTCCCAAGAATTTTAAATGTTTCTGTATGTCATGCACAAAAATGTTAAGTGATTAGTAGAAAACAATAAAAAAATACAAAATAGAATTATGTATTTCCAATTATGTATTTGGAAATACATAATTTTAAACACAAAAGGGTTGCTTTATGTGTTAGAAACAACGCCTGTGGGCTGGTGGAGGCTCTTATGTCCTTCGGCTTCTTAGGGAATTATGCAGCAGATGTATAAAGTGTAAGACAAACCCCCATTCCACTGTATCTAAAAGGGAGAGACTTCAGCTGATGGATGAAATCATTGCATTATGACAGTAACTATTAAGAAAGGAACTTATCCCTCTGACCCAAAGCAAAAGCTAAGAGTGCTAGCCTGAGGGAGGTGGAGAACCTAGAATCCTCTCTTTTCTGGCATTTTCTAAGGATATGATTATATTCTCAGGATCCCAGTTTTGTCAGTCAACATATATGGTAATAATTATAGATGATGTTTAATGAGTACAGTTGACCCTCCATATCCATAGATTGTGCATCCATGGATTCAACCAACCACAGATCAAAAACATTAGGAAAATAAATGGATGGTCACATCTGTACTGAACATGTACAGACTTTTTTCTTGTCATTATTCCCTAAGCCATGCTAGGTATTATAAGTAATCTAGTGATAATTTAAAGTATACATGAGGATGTGCATAGGTTATATGTAAATCCTATACCATTTTATATAAGAGACTGGAGCATCTGAGGATTTTGGTATTCATGGGGTGTCCTGGAACAAATCCCCCATGGATACCAAAGGGTAACTGTATTTCAGGCAATATGTTAAATGCTTCACCCTCATTTGATTCTCCCAAAAATCCAATGGAGTAGGTGCACTTATGATTCCCATTTTTTAGGTTAAATAGCTGAGATTTTGTAACTTGCAACACATGACACAGATAATAAGTGCTACTGTCAAGTTTTAAGTGGGTGCCTGGCATAAGGAACATATTTAGAAAGATCAAAGCTTCATCTTTGGCACCTGCAAAACTGTATCAGTCCTACCAAACTTTGTCAGTCTTCCCTTGCTAGACGTTACTAAGACAGGAACAGAAATCTCTGTAAGGTTTACTATTCTGATACTCTTTGTATTTCTTCCTACTGTCTGCGCAATGATTTCCTTTTTGTTTTCTTTTGAAAATTTTATCTGTCCTAAATCAGGTAAGAGAAACCAAGGAAGGGATTTATTACACTGTAGTGCTAAAGAGTTAAAATAAAAAGGTTCACATGAGTGTGATCAACTAACTACTATAAGCAACCCCATAGGAAGGTAAATTGATTGGTGGAACAAAATTACATTTCATTTTACAGGCCTCATCTCATTACCT
Organism: Gorilla gorilla gorilla; assembly: GCF_029281585.2. Lineage (NCBI taxonomy): Eukaryota > Metazoa > Chordata > Mammalia > Primates > Hominidae > Gorilla > Gorilla gorilla. Next base: position 55,891,604 of record NC_073231.2, on the reverse strand, counting down.
AGAGATTCTTTTTCTAAAAAATCCTGCTCATGTTTTTTTTTTTTTTTAACAAAAGATTGTTTGGGTGTTTGTTTGTTTTACTATGCCGGGGATGAAGTTACAATGGAGACATAACTTGCCACAAATTTCCTTCTGCTGTGGCTCCCACACTTTCTCTTTGCCCTTTAAGGGGTGAGGGACCATCTCATGATCTTGGAAAGGAAGCCCAAAGAGAATCCATTATCATAAAACATGACCCAGGCGTCTTATCATATCACTTGACAGTATCACTTTAGTTAACGTTGAGTTAGTGTTTCTATTATAAACCCAATTACTGAAGGTAGGGGGAGGATAAGAAGGAGAGATGGGCTCATACATCAACTGTGTAAAATGACATGAGGCTGAAAGCAGGTTGTCAACCAGGATAGAACTTTAAAACCATGACGCTTAAGGGAAAAATAATTCATTTGTGTTCCATAGTTAGAGTATGAAAAATAAGATAGCACACATATTATCTAAAAAATTAGTACAATATCAATGGGCTTGCCTTTTAATGTATCCCCTCTCTCCTGGGGATGCATTAAACAATTGAAGGGAGGAAGAGGCAGAGTAAAATGTAATAGGAAAGGCAATAAACTAGGAAACAAAAAAACTAAGCTCTAGTTCTGTATCTCCCGTTTATTCGCTACATCATGACCAAGTCACTTTATGATTTACCTAAGGAGACAATCGGATTCCGCATTCTGTAAAATAAAGCCAGTAATGCTCTGATGCTGCCTGAGCAGCTCCCTGTAAAGATCACATACAGTTGGTCTGGGAGTGCACATTCAAGCTCAGGAACCACAGTACAAGTGAGGACCACTATTACCACCCTCATCGAGCAAAAGTGATCCCAGACTATTTATACTTGGCCCTGGCTTGCCAATTAGAACATTTATTAAATACCTGTTGGCTGTTCTCAGACCTCACCACCCTGAGCCTGATGGAACCTCTCCTGGATCCACTTTAGGTTTAGCAGTGGGAGGAATATCCCAGAGCATGTCAGGAAGAAGATCACAGATTACACAGATTATCCCTCTGGAGATGAGCAGTGCCCTTAGAAGAGGCCCCAAGACTTCCAGACTAGAAGAGTATCCCAGATTTGTTAAAAATGTTTAAATCATATATATGTTAAAATATATGTAAAAATCATATATATGAGATAAATATATAATCATATATGCTATTTATATATATTTTGACATTTTACATATGATATATCATATATGTGTGATTTGACATACATTTTATATGCAAGTATACATTTATATGTAGTTTCAAATATTTTACATTTTATATAGCTTGCATGTAAAATCACATTTATAAATTTTATCTCTCTCTCTCTCTCTCTCTCACACACACACACACACACACACACACACACATACACACATGCACACACTGGCCCTACCAGTTAATCAACAAGTTTGGGTTTTATATATGAGGAAAAATGTTTTCATAAAAAATTCTCGTTACCCACTTATGACTTTATTATTTAGTAATCTTTGTGTACCTAATATATGATAAGTGGTGGACAAGAAGAAATGTACATAGGCTGAATAGAGAATAGAAATCATGAAAATTAGAGTGATCATGTCACTGTGATCAGGAATCTTGATTAGTGCCTAGCACACAATTTGGTAACTATCATTCAATTGTTTGAAGAACAATTCTGCCTTCAGTTGCATCTTCTCCACAACTCTTTTGAGCATTATCTCCACATGATCCTATATTAACTTAAGGACATTATAAAAATTGATTTATGAAATAGACAACAAGGGTTAATATCAGCCAGGAATTCCATCCTCTTTGGGAGACATTATATCTGTGAATTTCAATGAAAAACTAGGGTTTGGCAGAAGCAAGGGAAAAGTTAAGGACAAAATGGATTATGACTAGGAATGTGTGGAGGAAAGCTTGAGAAATTAAGATAATGTAAATATCTATGTAGAGAAATAACACTGAATAATAAGCAAAAGCACAATCATAGAAGGAGAAATCTCCCTTCTTGGCTAATGGCAGCAGAAGTAAGAGACAAGGTGTGTGGGTATCCCCTGTCCAGTATATTCATGGTATTCTTTTATATGAGGTTGATGCTGATCATTCGGTAGAAGTGCAAGGCACATCCAAGTGACCCAAGGCCCTCCTCAGTGGTGGAGCTGACACCTATCAACGTGACCAAAAGTGGAGGTCTTGGGGACAGGTAGTTCTGGGTCCTCATCCTGGCCCTGCTGCTGATCAATGATGTGACCTTGGACAAGTGACTTCTCTAAGCTCTAAGTTTCTCAACTATAAAAAGAGGCAATGATATAACCAATATCCTAAAGCAAATCTCAGGCTTAAATACAATGAAATATCAAAAGAGCTTAGCCAAATGCATGACCCTTGTGTGGGCTCATGATGTGGGCTGCTGTCATCACTCTTAGAGAAACTGAGGAGGCAGACTGATTTGTAGAGTTTGGGGCTCCTCAGGAAGTGCACCCCAGTAGTTACTGAGGATGTATGAAATTCCAGTTCAGCCTGAAGCAGTGGGTGATGCTTTTTGAACCCTGCTGAAGGTATTTTGGGTCCTCACCTTCAAGGGTGCTATGTTAGTCCATTTTTGCATTGCCATAGACAAATACCTAGGGCTGGATAATTTATAAAGGAAAGAGGTTTATTTGGTTCACAATTCTGCAGGCTACAGATGCACGGCTCCAGCACCTGCTTCTGGTGAGGATCTCTGGAAGCTTTCAATCATGGCAGAAGGTGAAGGGGGGCCAGTGTGTCACGTGGTGAGGAAGGAAGCCAGAGAGAGAGGAGGAGGAGTCAGGCTCCTGTAAACTACCAGCTCTCTAGTGAACTAACAGCAAGAACTCACTTTTAAAAAACACTTTTATGGGTACATAGTAGATGTATATATTTATGGAATACATAAAATGTTTCGATACAAGCATGCAAAGTGAAATAAGCACATCAAGGAGAATGGGGTATCCATCCCCTCAATAATTCATCCTTTGAGTTACAAACAATCCAGTTACACACTTTAAGTTATTTTAGACTTATTACAATAGTGTGTACAATACAATACAATAGTATTACAATTATGAGGGATCTGTCCCCATGACTCTAACACTTCCCACTAAGCCTCACCTTCAACATTGGGAATCACATTTCAACATGAGATTTGGAGGGGGACAAAACATCCAAACCATAAGAGGTGCTGAGCAACACGGTTATGGCTTGTGATTAAGAATCAGAAAGAGAAATTAGAGAGAGAAGGAAAGGGGCTGGGAGTAGATAATTGAGTCATTCTAATTTTTTGTTATTATAATCTGTGCTACGCGGGAGTCTCCCATCGCACATCAGTTCTGAATTTCAAAGATGAAGTGCATCCAGGGAAAGAGCCAAGCCCTTCCTCTGAAACTTACTGACGGGATTGGTAAGATATTTAAACTCCTTGGCTCTTGGTCTCCTCATCCATAAAATAAGAATAATAATCCTAAAAAAGTAATAAGAAAAAGAGATATTAGTAGGATAAAAGAGAGATCTTATGTGAGGGTAATTATTCTCAAGCTTTTAGCCCTATAGAAATCTCTTTTCCTAAAATTCCATTCTCTGACTCCCACACAGTTTTGTTATGAGGTCAAGTCTCCCATCTTGGAATAAACAATAATCTTTCTCAACAGGCCTACCTGCTACTTTACCAAAGCCAACTGAGATGTATGAGGGCATTTATAGTTCTATACTGCACAGAGCTCTCACCTTACCTGGAGCAGGTGGGCGCTTCCCTCCCCACTCCTCAAAGGGGGGCCTTTGTCTCTGCAACTGCTCCGGTGCTTCAGGCCCTCTCTGCAGACTGCAGTGCCTCCATGGAAATCCACAGATCGTTTCTTCAAAAAAGGGAAGGGGTGAGAAGCCTCCAAACATCTGAGTATTTATAGCCTTTTATTCTGATTTGAAACACTACCAATGCAGAAAGCTAAACCAGGGTCTCCAGAAGTTTGTTTTTTTTTTTTTTGGAAGTTTTGCCTGTGACCCACTTTAGGCACATTTCTGGCTTTCTTTGACGACCACCATCCTAAACCCAGCAGCATATGCCTAAGGATGCAGCCCAGGACTCAAATCTCAGCTCTGCCACTTACTAGAAGTCAGCCGTCTGCCCAGCATATGAAGAATTTCAGGTAAAATCACTGTCACAATATAAAGGATTATAGTAAATTTATAACATATATACCTAAGTCATGTACAGATATAGGTAGAGATAAGTGCATCTCCTACCCTTTAGGAACACAGCACTTGTCCTCAATTCTACTCTCCTCCTGTTTCCAGCAATCATCAATACTATCCTAGCGATCCATTTAACTGTGTGTGAGTTTTAAAATTACAAATGAGAAATTTTTTTTCAAGTTTTGTAAAGAAGCATATGTAGCTCTTCAATATACTATGGGAGTTAATTCCACTCCTAAGAGATAAAGTGAAGATGCCGTCTTTTTGCAGGGGATGAGCAAAGCAGGAAAAGTGGAAAGCTGGCATAAGAGAAACTGACTGATATTAGTTGTACCAACTGAAGGAGAAGGCAAGAGGTTAACACGAGAAAGTCTACATGTGACACTTTTAAGAAAACAATGTCAAAGTTAAGGGAAAGGCAGAAAAAGTACTATCAAAACCTACTTTATTTATTTTGAGTGCAGAACAAAATGGTGGAACAGAAACCTACACCATTCATTCCCCCTGCTGGTACACCAAACTTTAACAACTATCTGCTCACAGAAAAGCGCCATCACAAGAATAGAAATCAGGGAGCAATCAGAGCACCTGGTTTTAGGTCATCCTTGACAGAGGCATTAAGGAGGTCAGGAGACACAGTTCTGAAGCTCTAACAACACCCGCTTTCCATCCCCCAGCAACAGCTGAGCAGTCTGGAGAGAGAATCTGTCCACTTTGGGGAAGGAGAGCACAGTGACTGGGAGACTTTACATGGAACTCAACGCTGCCCTGTCACAGCATAGAATAAAGCCATGTGGGGCTCAGCCAGGACCTGTGCACAGAGGGAGCACTTGAACAAACCCAGAGAAAGGGGAATTGCCTATCCCAGTGGTCAGAACTTGGGTTTCTCTGCAAGCCTTACCACCACGGGCTGACGTGCTCTGGGGAGACAATTTGACTTCCTCTTTTCCTATCTTTTCCATCAATGTGAAAATCCTCAATAAAATACTGGCAAACCAAATCCAGCAGCACATCAAAAACCTTATCCAACACGATCAAGTCAGCTTCATATCTGGGATGCAAGGCTGGTTCAACATACGCAATTCAATAAATGTAATCCATCATATAAACAGAATCAATGACAAAAACCACATGATTATCTCAATAGATGCAGAAAAGGCCTTCCATAAAATTCAACACCCCTTCATGCTAAAAACTCTCAATAAACTAGGTAGCAATGGAATGTATCTCAAAATAGTAAGAGGTATTTATGACAAACCCACAGCCAATATCATACCGAGTGGGCAAAAACTGGAAGCATTCCCTATAAAAACCAGCACAAGACAAGGATACCCTCTCTCACCACTTGTATTCAACATAGTATTGGAAGTTCTGGCCAGGGCAATCAGGCAAGAGAAAGAAATAAAGGGTATTCAAATAGGAAAAGAGAAAGTCAAATTGTCTCTATTTGCAGATGACATGATTGTATATTTGGAAAACTCCATTGTCTCAGCCCAAAATCTCCTTAAGCTGATAAGCAACTTCAGCAAAGTCTCAGGATACAAAATCAATGTGCAAAAATCACAAGCATTCCTATAGACCAATAACAGACAAGCAGAGAGCCAAATCACGAGTGAACTCCTACTCACAATTGCTACTAAGAAAATAAAATACCTAGGAATACAACTTATAAGGGATGTGAAGAACCTGTTCAAGGAGAACTACAAACCACTGCTCAAGGAAATAAGAGAGGATGCAAATGGGAAAACGTTCCATGCTCATGAATAGGAAGAATCAATATCATGAAAATGGCCATGTTGCCCAAAGTAATTTATAGATTCAATGCTATCTCCATCAAGCTACCACTGACTTTCTTCACAGAATTGGAAAAAACTACTTTAAACTTCACATGGAACCAAAAAAGAGCCTGCATAGCCAAGTAAATCCTAAGCTAAAAGAATAAAGCTGGAGGCATCACACTACCTGGCTTCAAACTATACTACAAGGCTACAGTAACAAAAACAGCATGGTATTGGTACCAAAACAGATACATAGACCAATAGAACAGAACAGAGGCCTCAAAAAATAACACCACACATCTACAACCATCTGATCTTTGACATATCTTACACAAACAAGCAATGGGAAAAGGATACCCTATTTAATAAGTGGTGGTGGGAAAACTAGCTAGCCATATGCAGAAAACTGAAACTGGACCCCTTTCTTACACTTTATACAAAAATTAACTCAAGATGGGTTAAAGACTTAAACATAAGACCTAAAACCATAAAAGAAGAAGAAAACCCAGGGAATACAATTCAGGACATAGGCACGGGCAAAGACTTTCATGACTAAAACACCAAAAGCAATGGCAACAAAAGCCAAAATTGATAAATAGGATCTAATTAAACTAAAGAGCTTCTGCACAGCAAATGAACCTATCATCAGAGTGAACAGGCAACCTACAGAATGGGAGAAAATTTTTGCAATCTATCCATCTGACAGAGGGCTAATATCCAGGATCTATAAGGAACTTAAACAAATTTACAAGAAAAAAACAACCCCATCAAAAATTGGGCAAAGATATGAACAGACACTTCTCAAAAGAAGACATTTATGCGACCAACAAACAAATGAAAAAAAGCTCATCATCACTGGTCATTAGATAAATGCAAATCAAAACTACAATGAGATACCATCTCACGCCAGTTAGAATGGCGATCATTAAAAAGTCAGGAAACAACAGATGCTGGAGAGGATGTGGAGAAATAGGCGCACTTTTACACTGTTGGTGGGAGCGTAAATTAGTTCAACCATGTGGAAGACTGTGTGGCAATTCCTCAAGGATCTAGAACTAGAAATACCATTTGACCCAGCAATCCCATTACTGGGTATATACCCCAAGGATTGTAAATCATTCTACTATGAAGACACATACATGTGTATGTTTATTGTGGCACTATTCACAATAGCAAAGACTTGGAACCAACCCAAACATCCATCAGTGATAGACTGGATAAAGAAAATGTGGCACATGTATACCAGGGAATACTATGCAGCCATTAAAAGGATGAGTTCATGTCCTTTGCAGGGACATGGATGAAACTGGAAACCATCATTCTCAGCAAACTAACACAGGAACAGAAAACCAAACACTGCATGTTCTCACTCATAAGTGGGAGTTGAACAATGAGAACACATGGACACAAGGAGGGGAACATGACACACTGAGGCCAGTTGGGGAGTAGGGAGGCCAGGGTAAGGATAGCATTAGGAGAAACACCTAAGGTAGGTGATGGATTGATGGGTGTAGCAAGCCACCACGGCACGTGTATACCTATGTAACAAAACTGCATATTCTGCACATGTACCCCAGAACTTAAAGTTTAATTTAAAAAAACTGAAAAAAGAAATAAGTGAATGTGAAATGAAGAAAGCAATACAAAAGATCAATGAAAAAAAAAAGGTGGTTTTTGAAAAGATAAAATTGACAAACCTTTAGCCAGACTAACTAAGAAAAAAAAAGACCAAAGTAAATAAAATCAAAGGTGAAACAAGAGACATTATAGCTGATACTTCAGAAATTCAAGGTATCTTTAGTGGCTATGCTAAGCAACTATTTGCCAATACATTAGAAAATCTAAATTCCTAGACACATACAACTTATCAAGATTGAACTATGAAGAAATCCAAAACCTGGACAGACCAATAACAAGTAACAAGATTGAAGCCATAATAAAAAAAGTCTTCCAGTACAGAAAAGCCTGGGACCCTATGGCCTCACTGCTGAATTCTACCAAACATTATAATAACTAATACCAATCCTACTCAAACTGTTCCAAAAAATAGAGGAGGAGGGAATACTTCCAAAATCATTATATGAGGCCAGTATTAACTTGATACCAAAACCATACGAAGATATATCAAAAAAAGAAAACTACAGGCTGATATTGCTGGTGAATATAGATGAAAAATCTGTAACAAAATACTAGCAAACTGAATTCAACAATACATTAAAAAGATCACTCATCATGACCAAGTGGGATTTATCCCAGGGATGAAAAGATGGTTTAACATACACAACTCAATCAATGTGATACTTCATATCAACAGAATGAAGGATTGAAGAAAATGATATGATCATTTTAATTGATGCTGTAAAAGCATTTGAAAAAGTTCAACATTCGTTAGTGATAACAACCCTCAAAAAAACTGGGTATAGAGGAAACATACTTCAACATAATAAAAGTCATATGATATGGTTTGTCTGTGTCTCCACCCAAATCTCATCTTAAATTGTTGTTCCCATAATCCCATGTGTCATGGGAGGGACCCAGTGGGAGGCAATTGAATCATGGAGGAGGTTACCCTCATGCTGTTCTCATGACAGTGAGTGAGTTCTCATGAGAGCTGATGGTTTTATAAGGGATTTTCCCCCTTTGCTTGGCACTTTTCTCTCCTGCTGGCATGTGAAGGACGTGTTTGCTTCCCCTTCCACCATGATTGTAAGTTTCCTGAGGCCTTCTTAGCCATGTGAAACTATGAGTCAATTAAGCCTCTTTCCTTTATAAATTACCTGGTCTTTATTAGCAGTATGAGAACAGACTAATACAGCATATATAACAGACCCTCAGTTAGAATCATATTAAATGGGGAAAAACTGAAAGCTTTTCCTCTTACATCTGGAACACGACAAGAATGTCCACTTTCATCACTGTTATGCAACATAGTACTGGAAGTCCTACCTGGACCAATCAGGCAAGAGAAAGAAATAAAAAGCATGCAATTTGGAAAGAAAGAAGTCAAATTATCCTTGTTTGCAGATGATATGATCTCATATTTGGAAAAAAACCTAAAGACTTCTTCAAAAAACTATTAGAACTGATAAATTCAGTAAAGTTGCAGGATACAAAATTAACATAAAAAATCAGTAGCATTTCTATATGCCAACAGTGAACAATCTGAAAAAGAAATCAAAAGAGTAATCCCATTTACAATAGCCACAAATAAAATAGCTAGGAATTAACTTAACCAAAGTGAAAGTGAAAGGTCTCTACAGTGAAAGCTATAAAATACTGATGAAAGTAATTGAAGAGGATACACACAAAAAAGTGGAAAGATATTGTTAAAATGGTTATACTACCCAAAGCAATCTACAGATTCAATGCAATATCTAATAAAATACCAATGACATTCTTCACAGAAATAGAAAAGGTATTCCTAAAGTTTATACGGAATCACAAAAGACCCAGAATAGACAAAGCTATCATAAACAAAAAGAACAAAACTGGAGGAATCACATTACCAGACTTCAAATTATACTACAGAGTTATAGTAACCGAAATAGCATGGTACCAGCGTAAAAACAAACCCATAGACCAACAGAACACAATAGAGAACCCAGAAAAAAATTCACACACCAATAGTGAACTCATTTTAGACAAAGGTGCCAACAACACACATTGGAGAAAAGACAATCTCTTCAATAAATGATGCTGGAAAAACTAGATATCCATATGTGAAAGAATGAAACAAGACCCCTATCTCTCATCATATACAAAAACCAAGTCAAAATGAATTATAGACTTAAATCTAAGACCTCAAACTATGAAACTACTACAAGAAAACATTGAGGACACTCTCCAGGACATTGGACTGGGCAAACATTTCTTGAATAATATCTCGTAAGCACACACAACCAAAGCAAAAATGGACAAATGGAATCCCATGAAGTTAAAAAACTTCTGCATAGCAAAAGAAACAATGAAGTGAAGAGACAATCCACAAGATGGGAGAAAATATTTGCAAACTACCCATCTAACAAGAGATTGGTAACCAGAATATATAAGAATTTTAAACAACTATATAGGAAAAAATCTAATAATCCAATTTAATAGTAAGCAACCTATTTGAATAGACATTTTTCAAAAGAAGACATACAATAGGCAAACAGGCATATGGAAAGATGCTTGACATTATTGATCATCAGAGAAATGCAAATCAAAAGTGTGAAATGTCATCTCACCTCAGTTAAAAAGGCTTTTATCCAAAAGTCGAGTAAATGCTGGTGAGGATGTGGAAAGAAGGGAAACTTCGTACACTGTTGATGGGAGTGTAAATTAGTACAATCACTATGGAGAACAGTTTGGAGGTTCCTCCAAACACTAAAGGTAGAGCTACCATACAATCCAGCAATCTCACTGCTGGGTATATACCCAAAACAGAGGAAATCAGTATATTAAAGAGATATCTACCCTCTCATGTTTGTTGCAGCACTATCAAAATAGCCAAGATTTGGAAGTAACCTGAGTGTCCACCAACAGATGAATGGATAAAGAAAATGTGGTACATATATACAATGGAATACTAGTCAGCCGTAAAAAAGAATGAGAGTCTGTCATTTGCAACAACATGGATGGAACTGGAAATCAGTATGTTAAGTGAAATAAGCTAGGCACAGAAAGACAAACTTCACATGTTCTCACTTATTTGTGGGATGATTAATGGATACAAAAAAAATAGATGAGTAAATAAGACCAACTATTTGATAGCACAACAGGGGGACTATAATCAATAATTTAATTGTACATTTTTTAAAAATTAAGAGTATACTTGGATTGTAACACAAGAGATAAATACTTGGGGAAATGAATACACAGTTTCATTGATGTGATTATTATGCATTGCACGGCTGTACCAAAATATCTCATGTAACTCATAAATATATATACTTAATATGTACCCACAAAAATTAAAAATAAAAGTTTTTTAAAAAACAGGCTGGGCATGGTGGCTCATGCCTGTAATCCCAGCACTTTGGGAGGCCAAGGTAGGTGGATCATAAGGTCAGGAGTTCAAGACCAGCCTGGTCAACATGGTGAAACCCTATCTCTACTAAAAATACAAAAATTAGCCAGGTATGTTGGCAGGCGCCTGTAATCCCAGCTACCTGGTAGGCTGAGGCAGATAATTGCTTGAACCCAGAAGGCAGAGGTTGCAGTGAGCCAAGATCATGCCACTGTACTCCAGCCTGGGCAACAGAGCGAGACTCCATCTCCAAATACATAAATTTATATATAAATATATAAACATATATAAATATATAAATATATATAAATATATAAATATATATAAAAACATATAAATATATATCAATCTATATAAATATATATCAATATATAAAAATATATATCAATATAGATAAATATAGATAAATATATAAATATAGATAAATATATAAATACATATAAATATACAAATACATATAAATATATAAATATACATAAATATATAAATACATATAAATATATAAATATATATAAATATATAAATACATAAAAATATGTAAATATATAAATATATAAATACATAAATATATAAATATATAAATACATAAATATATAAATAAATATATAAATATATATAAATATATAAATGTATATAAATATATAAATATATATAAATATATAAATGTATATAAATATATATAAATATATATTATATAATATATAAATATATAAATATATATTATATAAATATATAAATATATAAATATATATTATATAAATATATAAATATATAAAAATATATAAATATGTATTATATAAATATATAAATATATGTAAATATATATTTATATAAATATTTATATATATAATTATATATATTATATATTATTTATATATATAATTATATAGTATATATATAATATATATTATATATATTATTATATAGTATATATAATATATATTATATATTTTTATATGTAATATATATAATTATATATATTATATATTAATATTATATAATATATATAATTTATAAATAATTATATATAAATATATAAATATATATTTAAATATAAATATATAAATGTATATTTAAATATAAATATATAAGTATATATTTAAATATATATAAATATATATTATAAATAATATAAATATATATAAATATATATGGCAATTAGTTAAGTATCGTTAAACAAGAAGTTATCCGTGTGTGTGTGTGTGTGAGAGAGAGAGAGAGAGAAAGAAAGAGAGAGACACAAAGGAGTTGAGAAAGAGAATAGAAAGTAGAATTGAAGCAGCTGGCTACGGTAGATAAAATACTAAAATATGTGCATGTGTAAGTTGCCACCATTACGTAAGATCATTGCCACAACCATAAACTATCCTAACAGAGTGAAAACAACTCAACAACTTTATTAGTACCAACACAGTGAAACATACACATGCACATTCAGAATGTCTTAAAGCTTTCACAATGGCATGAATGAGTCTTAAATTGTAATAGTATATAATGCAAAGATTCCATTTTGAAACTAAGACAATACAGGCACATCTGCCCTGGAAGATGCACATTAGTCAGCATAGGGTCTGTAGCAGAAGTTGCTATTTGGCCTCCAACATCCATTTTCCCCTTCCCTCCTGGTAAAACAATTTTTGGCTAGGCAAATACCTGCCCAAAATAGGGATAATTGTTGCAAACCCTTCTGGGAGTCAGGACTAAGTCCTGGCCAGTGGTCTAACAGGGAAAACATTGTATGCAATTTCTGAGCTGTGCCCTTAAAGAGAAAAGATATGTCTTTCTCTTTGTCTTTCTCTTTCTCTTTCTCTTTCTCTTTCTCTTTCTCTTTCTCTTCCCTTTTCTCACTTCCTGAGGGCCTGAACGTAGAGTAGATGTTGTAGGTCATCTTAGTCCATGTGAAAAGGATAGTGCACTAAGAATAGCAGAACAACCAACAACAAGGCACCTTGAACTATTCAGTTTATAATGAGCCTGAACTTCTTACATGAGTAGGAAAAAAAATCTTTCTTGAATAAGCTACTACCATTTTCAGTCTCTGTCACAGAAACCAAGTGCATGTTTTTAAGATATCATCTCTCTTTTTTGCAAGGGTGCTAACACCATGTCATTAAGTTTGCATTGACTAACATGCCAGAGTTAGGAGTATGATAGGGTATAAAGAATTCCACAACCTTCCTCTGAATATAAATGTGATATCAGAATTGCCTCTGTGGCCTCCACATGAGTTCACCCGCAGTAGCAGCAGACCCTTCTCAGAGTGCTAGGGCTTTTCAAGACCAGCAACTCTCATTGTCTCTACCTGAGGGCTTTCTCTTATCATAAGGGTTTGCTTGTCTCCCTCACGTCTGTAATCCCAGCACTTTGGGAGGCCAAGGTGGGCGGATCACGATGTCAGGAGATCGAGACCATCGTGGCTAACACGGTGAAACCATGTATCTACTGAAAATACAAAAAAAAAAAAAAAAAAAATTAGCCTGGCGTGGTGGCGGGTGCCTGTAGATCCAGCTACTCTGGAGGCTGAGGCAGGAGAATGGTGTGAACCCGGGTGGCGGAGCTTGCAGTGAGCCGAGATCGCGCCACTGCACTCCAGCCTAGGTGACAGAGCGAGAAAAAAAAATTAAAAAAAAAAAATCAAGGGATGGGCAGAGAAATTGATGTTCTTGGGGGCAGCTCTCAAAGGGGAATGGGAGAGGAGGATAAATGCCTCGCCTTCCCGCCCTTCATTGGAGAATGCTGAGGAGAATTCCCTCTGGCTTTTCAGACTCCCCTGGGCCCATCTAGACTTAGTTGCTCCCAGCTCTCTTTAAGACATGGTTTATTCTCTTTTCTCCTTTCCCTGTCTCTCTTTTCCCCCTTTTACCCCTGTGTGCTGTCTGTGATCTCCTCTCAAATAAACTACGCAGTCAAGTCTTTGTTTCAGGATCTGCTTTTGGCAGACCCAAACCAAATGACCCGAAATCTTAATTCTCTGACACTCTAAAGATATCCAAAAGTAGTTAGAAAGAAGAGTGATAAATGACAAAAAAAATTGAAAGTAAAACAGTGGGAAATAATGACACACGTTTATCTTCAGGTTGTTTGTGTGAAGTTTCTCAACTTCTCTTTTGTCACAGATCCTACTAGGTTTTCCCAGTATGTAACAATTTCAAGCAAAACCTTGTTCATGATATTGAAGATTGTGATAAAATGTTCTGCTGTAAGCAATAAGCATCTCTAACATATAATGATCCTTTTGATAAAAAGATTTCTGGGCCAAATTAAAATAATAATTTGTTCAGCCAACAAACTAAGTGAACACACAAAGTTTCTTCAAGATATTCATTGTAGCTCTCCCTCTCCCTCTCCCTCTCCCTCTCCCTCTCCCTCTCCCTCTCCCTCTCCCTCTCCCTCTCCCTCTCCCTCTCCCTCTCCCTCTCCCTCTCCCTCTCCCTCTCCCTCTCCCTCTCCCTCTCCCTCTCCCTCTCCCTCTCCCTCTCCCTCTCCCTCTCCCTCTCCCTCTCCCTCTCCCTCTCCCTCTCCCTCTCCCTCTCCCTCTGTCTTTCTACGGTCTCCCTCTGATGCCGAGCCGAAGCTGGACGATACTGCTGCCATCTCAGCTCACTGCAACCTCCCTGCCTGATTCTCCTGCCTCAGCCTGCCGAGTGCCTGCGATTGCAGGCGCGCGCCGCCCCGCCTGACTGGTTTTCGTATTTTTTTTGGTGGAGACGGGGTTTCGCTGTGTTGGCTGGGCTGGTCCCCAGCTCCTAACCGTGAGTGATCGGCCAGCCTCAGCCTCCCGAGGTGCCGGGATTGCAGACGGAGTCTTGTTCACTCGGTGCTCAATGGTGCCCAGGCTGGAGTGCAGTGGCGTGATCTCGGCCCGCTACAACCACCTCCCAGCCGCCTGCCTTGGCCTCCCAAAGTGCCGAGATTGCAGCCTCTGCCTGGCTGCCGCCCCAGCTGGGAAGTGAGGAGCGTCTCCGCCTGGCCGCCCATCGTCCGGGATGTGAGGAGCCCCTCTGCCTGGCTGCCCAGTCTGGAAAGTGAGGAGCGTCTCTGCCCGGCCGCCATCCCATCTAGGAAACAAGGAGCGCCTCTTCCCGGCCGCCATCACATCTGGGAAGTGAGGAGCGTCTCTGCCCGGCAGCCCATCGTCTGAGATGTGGGGAGCACCTCTGCCCTGCCGCCCCGTCCGGGAAGTGAGGAGCGTCTCTGCCCGGCCGCCCCGTCTGAGAAGTGAGGAGACCCTCTGCCCGGCAGCCGCCCCGCCCGAGAAGTGAGGAGCCCCTCCGCCCAGCAGCCTCCCCGTCTGGGAAGTGAGGAGCATCTCCGCCCGGCAGCCACCTCGTCCGGGAGGGATGTGGGGGGGTCAGCCCCCCGCCCGGCCAGCCGCTCCGTCCGGGAGGGAGGTGGGGGGGTTAGCCCCCCGCCTGGCCAGCCGCCCCCCGTCCGGGAGGGAGGTGGGGGGGTCAGCCCCCCGCCCGGCCAGCCGCCCCGTCCGGGAGGGAGGTGGGGGGTTAGCCCCCCGCCTGGCCAGCTACCCCGTCCGGGAGGTGAGGGGCGCCTCTGCCCGGCCGCCCCTACTGGGAAGTGAGGAGCCCCTCTGCCCGGCCAGCCGCTCCGTCCGGGAGGGAGGTGGGGGGGTCAGCCCCCCGCCCGGCCAGCCGCCCCGTCCGGGAAGTGAGGGGCGCCTCTGCCCGGCCGCCCCTACTGGGAAGTGAGGAGCCCCTCTGCCCGGCCAGCTGCTCCTTCTGAGAGGGAGGTGGGGGGGTCAGACCCCGCCCGGCCAGCCGCCCCGTCCGGGAGGTGAGGGGCACCTCTGCCCGGCCGCCCCTACTGGGAAGTGAGGAGCCCCTCAGCCCGGCCAGCCGCCCTGTCCGGGAGGGAGGTGGGGGGTCAGACCCCCGCCTGGCCAGCCGCCCCGTCCGGGAGGGAGGTGGGGGGGGTCAGCCCACCGCCCAGCCTGCCGCCCTGTCCGGGAGGGAGGTGGGGGTTCGGCCCCCCGCCTGGCCAGCCGCCCCATCCGGGAGGTGAGGGGCGCCTCTGCCCGGCCGCCCCTACTGGGAAGTGAGGAGCCCCTCTGCCCGGCCACCACCCCGTCTTGGAGGTGTACCCAACAGCTCATTGAGAACGGGCCATGATGACAATGGCGGTTTTGTGGAATGGAAAGAGGGGAAAGGTGGGGAAAAGATTGAGAAATCGGATGGTTGCCGTGTCTGTGTAGAAAGAGGTAGACATGGGAGACTTTTCATTTTGTTCTGTACTAAGAAAAAATTCTTCTGCCTTGGGATCCTGTTGATCTGTGACCCTACCCCCAACCCTGTGCTCTCTGAAACATGTGCTGTATCCACTCAGGGTTGAATGGATTAAGGGCAGTGCAAGATGTGCTTTGTTAAACAGATGCTTGAAGGCAGCATGCTCGTTAAGAGCCATCACCACTCCCTAATCTCAAGTACCCAGGGACACAAACACTGCGGAAGGCCGCAGGGTCCTCTGCCTAGGAAAACCAGAGCACTTTGTTCACTTGCTTATCTGCTGACCTTCCCTCCACTATTGTCCTGTAACCCTGCCAAATCCCCCTCTGTGAGAAACACCCAAGAATGATCAATAAAAAATAAATAAATAAATAAATAAATAAATAAATAAATAAATAAAAAATAAAAAATAAAAAAAATAAATAAAATAAAATAAAATAAAACTCTGATCCCTGAATGCTCAGGGAGACTAACTGAGTAATAATAAAGCTCCAGTCTCCTGCAAAAAAAAAAAAAAAAAAAGATATTCATTGTAAATCATCACATAAGTTCATTTCTCTTTTACTTCCCTTCAAGCCAGGAAAGGCTTGAGGAACCCCTTGGCTGTTTGCCTGAATTTGCTATTGAAATACCTTTTAGAAAAGTCCAATTTCTGGCTTTGATTTTCTTGCATTCAGAGGAACTTCCTGTATATATGCTTGAAACTGTATGCATGACAGTAATAGCACAGTTTACTGATGAGTAATAGCTTTTTGGTTTTTTCAATTGCTAGTGAAAATGTAATTCTTATTAATAAGGGAATTCAGTGAGTATAAAAATGAAGGGAACAATAGTTTAAAAGCTACTCATTTCCAAAATGTTTTATTCATATTGCTTTATATTTTTATAGACTTAATTTACTGATCTGACTCACCCTTAATTTTAAGAACTATAAACTATTGAAAGTATAACTGTCACCATACCAGAGGCAGCATTATCTTCGCTTGTCATCTTTCCAATTAGATAATAGATGTACAGAAACTAATCTTACTGTAATACTCTGCTGTGTGTAGTAAACTTCATGATAACAAATCTTTGTATTTTAAAATAGAGGCATTGAAAAAAATGTAGATGCAGAAAATTTAACACAACTAATTCCAGGAGGTCTTGCTGCTTTGAAATGCAGAGCTCCTGCCATAAAGTAATGGATTACTAACTAGCACATCTAATGTTCTTCTTTTAAAGAAAACCAGGCCAACAACAGACAATGAATATGTGGTAAACGGTGACCCCTTCAAAAAGAGAAATATTTGATCATCGCACTGCAGTAAGTGGGACCAGATAGCACAGGTCATTCTCATAAGATGCTCTTACTGCTCTACTTATGAAGCCATTGCATTATCTTTGATGTCATATTGTTTCCTATTTTTCAGAACTTAAAGTCAGACCGGGATTTCTCTTGCTCACTTCACAGTGTGGTGCCACGTGGAAGAAACTAGCATCGGTTAAATTTCACCAGCCTGTGGATCCCATTGAGGTCTCATTTCAGTTAGTGCTAAAATTATAAGCTCCACCTTCTTGTGCAGGTGCTTAGCCACACTCAAAAAGTCCTGGGTCCCTTCTGACCGTACACGTGTGTGTTGTCTCAAGTCCACTTGTGTTCTGAGCTGCTGCCAGTACTTTCTGCAGGCACACAGATCCATCCTGTGCAGTTCTAACGAGTGGTCTCCACTGAGAGTGCCCAGTTTCTGCTTCCAGCCATGTCAGACTCTCCCAGGGTTCCATGTCTTGATCTGAAGAAATGACCCCTTAGCAAAGTAACTCCAGGGGCCCTTGAAGAACATTGTCCTGCACAGTGTCTCACCAAGCCTCTCAGGAAGTCAGCACCTTCAGCTTCTGGCTCTGAGCACCTAGCCTGCCGTCAGCAGCTACTCCAACAAAACAGAAATCTCATCAAGGGGGAAAGAAAAGTTTCCCCTAAATCTTTAGAGAAGAAACGAAACCAAACATTTTCCTCAAGGGACTCAAGTGCAGAAGAAATACAATTCTTATTGAATGGAAAAATGTTAGATTATCATGAGTGAGTAGCAGTTTAGTTATTTAGAGCAGTCATCTCAAACAACTTTCCTACTGGCAATTCTGTACAATTGCAGAGTTAAACAATTCCCTGTAGGGAGGTTTCCCAGATCAAAGGAACAGACTGCTCCAAGTCCCACTTTTGCAACATGGAACACAAAATTCTTGTTGTTTGAAGTTACTGACTATATTCTTAATCTTCTACCATCCACATTAATATATTAAAAATATTAGGCCGGGCGCGGTGGCTCACGCCTGTAATCCCAGCACTTTGGGAGGCCGAGGCG
The DNA here is from genome assembly GCF_029281585.2 of Gorilla gorilla gorilla. Taxonomy (NCBI): domain Eukaryota; kingdom Metazoa; phylum Chordata; class Mammalia; order Primates; family Hominidae; genus Gorilla; species Gorilla gorilla. The sequence goes on along the minus strand of NC_073231.2, from coordinate 55,873,012 downwards.
GGTGGATCACGAGGTCAGGAGATCGAGACCATCCTGGCTAACACGGTGAAACCCCGTCTCTACTAAAAATACTAAAAAAAATTAGCCGGGCGTGGTGGCGGGCGCCTGTAGTCCCAGCTACTCGGGAGGCTGAGGCAGGAGAATGGCGTGAACCCAGGAGGCGGAGCTTGCAGTGAGCCGAGATCGCGCCACTGCACTCCAGCCTGGGCGACAGAGCGAGACTCCGCCTCAAAAAAAAAAAAAAAAAAAAAATATTAAAGACAGGCTGGTCATGGTGGCTCATGCCTGTAATCCCAGAGCTATGGGTGGCTGTGGCAGGAAGATTACTTGGGGCAGGAGTTCAAGACCAGCCTGAGCAACATAGCAGGACCCCATATTTACAAAAAAAAAATTAAAAATAGCAGGACATGGTGGTGTGTAGTCCCAGCTACACAGGAGGCTGAGGTGGGAGGATCACCTTAGCCCAGGAAGTCGAGGCTGCAAGGAGCTATGATAGTGCCACTGCACTCCAGCCTAGGCAACAGAGTGAGACCTCGTCTAACAGAAAAAAAAAAAAGACAAATTATAAGATGCATCCAGGCTTAATTAGGAAGCTCTTTATCCCACCCCTTCGCCAATTCCCAACTGATCAGCAGTAAAATAAAGTTCAATTCTGAAACACAGGCTGCAAAACGCACCACATCTTGCTTCAAGAATGTTGCTTACATTTAACCTGGCTTTTTTTCCCAGAGAATCTTTAAGATTGCTATGAAAATAATATGTATCTAAAAGAAATTGCTAAATAAAATAAGCAACTTGATGTCAATATGTATGATCTCTAGACATTTTTTATTATACCACAAGATCATGCAATAAGATCTTTTGTAAGATCTTATTGTTTTACAATTTCACAAACTGCTTTTCTCACCTCAAGTATATGGTAAGAATCTGTGATTCAAATGTTTCTCAAATTCTCTTTTTTTAATGGCTCCATAATATTCCATCAATGAATAAAGCACAGTTTACTTAAGTATTACCATATTATTAAACATTTAGATGTTTTTGTTTTTAGCTATTATAGAAAATGTTATAATGTGTAGCTTATACTTCATAAATCTTTGTATCTCAAATTATTCCCTTAGAACATATTCTGTAAAGTAAAATTTTGAAGCATAGAGAAAATATTTGGTATAAGTATATTGCAAAACTTCTTTTCATTAAATTTAACAATTTGTAAAACCCTAGAAATACATAAGTATTCATTTCACTAGATCCTTATTAACTTTGAATACTATCATTTAAAAAGTCTCCTCACTTCTCAAGATGGAGTATCCAAGGTATGAATTTAACCTTCCCATTTAAAACAAATAAAACACCAGACAAAGCAGATGAAACAATAACACTCAAAATATTGGACATCAGGCAGCCAAAAATAGAGATTCGTCAAAAATAAATGAGGCAAACACTTATGTATCCAGCTAACTGGAGAAAGTGTCTTCGTGGCAACACAGAGACAGGGAGCCCAGGCAGAACTAAGTCTTCCTGAGTTGAGGAGAAAAAGTTGGCTGTCAGGGTGTATTCGTCTGTTTTCATGCTGCTGATAAAGATATATCTGAGACTGTGCAATTTACAAAAGAAAGAGGTTTAAGGGATTTACAGTTCAACGTGGCTGAAAAAGCCTTACAATCATGGCAGAAAGCAAGGAGGAGAAAGTCAAGTATTACATGGATGGCAGCAGGCAAAGAGAGAGCTCGTGCAGGGAAATCCCCGTTTTAAGACCATCAGATCTTGTGAGACTCTTTCACTATCACAAGAACAGTACAGGAAAGACCCGCCTCCAAAATTAAATCACCTCCCACAAGATTCCTCCCACAATGCATGGGAATTATAGGAGTTGCAATTCAAAATGAGATTTGGGTAAGGACACAGCCAAACCATATAACTGGGGAAGCCAAGGAAACTAGGGTTCACATGGCAGAGTACTATAAAGGAAAAAAACTATAGATCTGCATCTGGTCCCTTCAAGTCTTGAGCTGAGTACAAGTCAGAGAATAAATGTGAGGAAGGGCCAAGAAAGAACCGCTCTAAGGAAATAGAAAGAATAGTGCTCAGATCAAATATAGAGCTTGGAATAGTGCTCATTCTCAACAGCCAGAAGAGAGTACCTCATTTTGGGACCCATCTGTTAGAGTACTATGAAGGGTCTTAGTTCCTTAATGGGAAAAATTAACCTTAGATTAAATACAGTTCTTGTACCACCCAACGAATCTTAAATAAAAGACCTGAAAATTTCAAACTGTTTCCAACTAATCTAATCACATACCAGAACAAAGCTTAACAATAATCATAGGAATACAAAATAACTAACACCTAGCAAGATAAAATTCGCAATGTCTTGCGTGCAATCAAAAATTGCCAAGCATGCAAAAGGAACAAAAACATAATCCATAATGAAGACAAAAATCTACTAATTAAAATTGATCCAATATGACATAGATAATAGAAGTAGTAAATAAGGATGTTAAAACAGTTATAGCTGAATTCCATATATTCAAAAAACTAGAATATTAAATAGATTAAGTAGAGATATGGCAGATACAACAAAGACCCAAATTCAAAGACCTAAATTGAACTTTTGGAGATGAAGATTAAAATTTCTGAGATGAAAAATATACTGGATGAGATTAATTGCAGATAAAATATTATGAAAGAGAGGTGGTCAATTGGGAAAGCAGAAATATTGGTCAAAGGGTGCAAGGTTTCATACAGACCAGTTTGGTCACCATACTTTGTGATAATGTATTGTATATTTCAAAGTTGTTAAAAGAGTAGATTTTTAAATGTTCTCACCACAAATAGTAATAGGTAGGTGAGGTGATGGATATGTTAATTAGCTTATTTAATAACTCTACAGTGCATACATATGCCAAAACATCACACTGTGATGTATCACATTGTGGGGTATCACATTGTACCTCATAAATATATACAGTCATTATTTGTCAATAAAATAAAAATGATGGATTTTCTACAAAGGTGCCAAGAGCACACAATAGGGAAAGGAAACTCTCTTAAATAAATGGTGTTGAGAAAACTGGGTATCTACAAGCAGAATGAAATTGAACCTTTATCTCACATCATAAACAAAAAATCAACTCAAAATTGATTAAAGATTTAAATGTAAGACCTAAAACTATACAACTCTTAGAAGAAAATATAGAACAAAATCTCCATAAGGTTGGTCTGGACAATGACTTTTTGGCTAGGACCCCTTTTTGAAGCACCAAAAACAAAAATAGAGAAATAAAATTGTATCAAACTTAGAAGCTCTTACACAGAAGCTTTACTTAACAAAGTAAAGAGAGAACCTACAGAACGGGAGAAAATATTTGCAAACCATACCTCTAATAAGGGTTAATATCAAAAATATATAAGAAACTAAACTCAATAGCAAGAAAATGAATAGCCCTATTAAAAATGGACAAAAGACTTAAATAGACATTTCTCAAAAGAAGACATGCAAATGGCCAGTATGTATATGAAGAATGATCAACATCACTAATCATCAGGGAAATATAAATTAGCACCACAATGAAATAGCTATCACCTTGCACCTGATAGGATGGCTATTATCAAAAAGACAAAAGATAACAAATATTGGCAAGGATGTAGAAAAACAGGAAACACTTGTACACTGTCATTGGGAGTGGAAATTAGTATGGTCATTATGAAAAACAGTATGAAATTTCCTCAAAAAATTAAACAGAGAAATACCATATGACCCAGCACTCCCACTTCTGGATATAAATCCAAAAGAAATGAAATCAGTATCTCAAAAAGATAGCTGCATTCCCATGTTTATTGCAGAATTATTCACAATACTGAAGATACGAAAAGCAACCTAAGTGTCTGTCAACCAATGAAAGAATAAAGAAAATGTGGTATATACACACAACGGAATACTATATGGCCTTTAAAAAGGAGGAAATACTGTTATTTTTGACAATATGGATGACCTGGAGGACATAATACCAGGTGAAATAAGCCTGGCACAGAAAAACAAATACTGTTTGATCTCACTTATGTCTTATGTGTGGAATCTAAAAAAGTTGATTTCATAGAAACAGAGACTAGAAAAGTGGTTACCAGAGGCTGGGTGTGGGAGAGGTTTGAGGAAAGAGATGTTAATCAAAGGGTACAAAATTTAAGTTAAATTGGAGGAATACATTTTAGTAATCTATTGCACTGCATGGTGACCACACAGTTAATAATAATGTATTGTATATTCAAAATTGCTAATAGATTTTTAATGTTCACACCACAAAATAAAAAGATAAATTTATAAGGTACTGATATGTTAATTAGCTTGATTTTATCTTCCTACAGCGTATACATATATCAGCACATATTTTTGTGCCCCATAAATGTATACAATTATTATATGTCAATTGAATTTTTTTGAAGTTTGAAAATCACTAGTAGGATGAAATAAAACATTTGATGTTTATGTTTCAAAATATTTTTTAAAGATATTATGGAAGAAAGAATTAGTGAACTTGAAAACAAAGCAAATCCTAGGCAAAATAAGACTCTAAAAAAAGAGTAAATAAAAAGGAACAGAGCCTCAGGAAACCGTAGGATAACATCAACCAGCCAAATATACTGCTATTGGAGTCCCTGAAGAAGTGAGAGGGAAAAGGCTAAAAAATATTTTTTTTAAATGACAAAACTTGTCCAAATCTGATGAGAACTATAATCTTGAAGATCTATGAAGCTCAACAAATTCCAAGCACAAAGAGCTTGAAGAAAACTATACAAAGGCACATAATAACCAAATAAACCTATAAGTTTAATGTGATGTGTATGCACATGATAGCAGCTTCTTAAAAATAGAATTTGACAAGCCAATTCTAAATTTATATGAAAATGTAAAGGACCTGGAATAGACAAAACAAAATATAGAAAAAGAACAAAGTTTGAGAATTTTCACTACCTAATTTCAAATCTTGCTCTAAAGCTACATGACTCAAGATAGTATGGTTTTGATGTAAAGATAGGCAGACACATTACTAAAACACAATAAAGAAACCAAAAATAGACTCATATATACATGGTCAATTAATTTTTGGCAAAAGTGCTGAAATGACTTGGATGTCTGTCCTCTTGAGATCTCATGTTGAAATGTGATTCTTAGTGTTGGAGGTGGGGCCTTCTGGGAGGTAATTGGATCATGGGGGTACACCCCTCATGAACGGTTTAGCACCATCCCCTTGATGATAAATGAGTTTATGCTTAGGCATTTCATAGGAGATCTGTTTGTTTAAAATTCTGGGACCTCCTCCTTCTCTCCCTCTTGCTCCCACTCTTGCCATGTGATGTGCCTGCTCCCACTTTGCCTTCTGCCATGACTGTAAGCTTTCTGAGACCCCCCACCAGAAGCAAGCAGATGTTGGTGCCATGCTTGTATAGCTTGCAGAATTGTGAGACAATTAAACCTCTTTTCTTTACAAACTACACAGCCTCAGGTATTTCTTTATAGCAATGCAAGAACAACCTAACACAAATGCTAACTAATGTTAACTAATGTTATTAAATGGCATAAGGATTTTTTTTCAACAAATGGCATTGGACCAACTGCATGTTTATTATTTTTAAAAAAGAAAGAAAAGAACCTTAATGCTTAATTTATGTCAAAAACAAAAATTAATTCAAAATGGATCATAGGGCTAAATGTAAAATTTTAAACTATGAAACATCTAGGAGAAAACATGGAAGAAAACATTTGGTACCTTGGAGCAAATATTCACTAGTATTAAAAAAATATGGGCAGGGTGCGGTGGCTCACGCCTGTAATCCCAGCACTTTGGAAGGCCAGGGCAGGCGGATAATGAGGTCAGGAGTTCAAGACCAGCCTGACCAACATAGTGAAACCCCATCTCTCATAGTGAAACCCCGTCTCTACTAAAAATACAAAAATTAGCCAGGCGTGGTGGCACATGCTTGTAATCCCAGCTACTCAGGAGGCTGAAGCAGGAGAATCCCTTGAACCCAGGAGGTGGAGGTTGCAGGGAGCCGAAATTGTGCCACTGCACTCCAGCCTGGGTGACAGAGCAAAACTCCATCTTAAAAAAAAAAAAAAAAATTACTGGCCAGGCATGGTGGCTCATGCCTGTAATCCCAGCACTTTGGGAGGCTGAGGTGGGTGGATCACCTGAGGTCAGAAGTTCAAGACCAGCCTGGCCAACATGGTGAAATCCTGTCTCTACTAAAAATACAAAATTTAGCTGGGCATGGTGGCTGTAATCCCAGCTACTCAGGAGGCTGAGGCAAGAGAATTGCTTGAACCCAGGAGGCAGAGGTTGCAGTGAGCTGAGGTTGCACCATTGCACAACAGCCTGGGTAACAAGAGCGAAACTCCATCTCAAAAAAAAGAGAAAGAAAGAAAGAAAATACCAACCTCAAAGGAAAAAAAATGAGAAATTGAACTTGGTCAAAACCAAAATCTTTTGTTCCTTAAAAGACATTATAAAGAAAATCGAAAGGCAATCTGTACAGATAAATATTAAAAATCATATATGACAGAAAATTTGTATTCAGGATATATAAAGAAGTCTTAAAACTCAATAATAAAAGAGACAACTCAATTTTTAAAAAAGATTCAGACACTTTGCCAAAGAGGTATATAAATGGCCAGTAAGCACTTGAAAGTTCTTAATTTTATTAGTCATCAAGAAAATGAAAATAGAAATCACAAGACACCATTTCACACCTACTAGAATAGCTAAAATTAAAAGGGCTAAGGACAGTCCATTTTGGGGAGAGTGTGAAGAAATTCAATCTCTCATTTATGGCTGGTAGAATTATAAATGATGCAGCCACTTGGGATTTCTATCCTTTTCCTAAAATGCTAGATATATACTTACTGTATAACTGAACATTTCTACTCCTAGGTATTCACCCAAAAGAAATGAAAGCACAAGTAATAAAGAGTCTGATTCTGTTTTTGTTGTTCAGTACCAACAATGTTAAAGCCCAGCCCCTTCCCCTTTTGCCCATATCTGTGCAAGACAGTGAGAAAACATGGGCATCCCTTCCTTCCTTTGGCACTGGAGAGAGATTCAAACGATGCAAACTCAGCTCATGGGAACACTCACCTTGACTCCACTCATTAACTACAATAAAACCAAGTCCTCCAGCCTGTGCAATATAGGGAGATCCCAACTCTACAAAAAAATTCAAAAATTAGCCAAGCATGGTGGTGGGCATGTCTGTAGTCCCAGCTGTTTGGGAGGCTGAGGTGAAAGGATTGCTTGAGCCAGAGAGGTTAAGGCTGCACTAAGTGGAGATTGCACTGCTGCACTCCAGCCTAGGCAACAGAGCAAGAGTCTCTCTCTCTCTCTCTCTCTGACACACACACACACACACACACACACACACACACACACACAAAAACCCCTAGGCCCTCCTTTGCTCACACCATTCTGGACCAGCTTGGTTTCTTGCCTTTCTCTCCCAAGAAAGTCCCACTGTGTGAGAAATAAAGACTTTTATGCCTTCTTGATATATGTGGCATCATACTCCAAATATTCAAACCAATTATCCACATAGGGTTGATCAAGCCCTCCACAGGACAACCACAAAAAACAAATATCCATAAAAATACATGTATGCAAATACTCACAGCAACTTTATTCATTAAAGTCCCAAACTGGAAATATTCCAAATGCCATCAATGGGTAAACAGATAAATGAATAATGGTATATTTATATAATGGATTACTACTCTGTAAAACAAAACAAAACAAATTATTAATATCCCTAAAGTAGCTAGATTTTAAAAACACGATGGAAAGGAAAGCCATGCACAAGAGTACATATCGCATGAGTCCCCTATTTATATGAAACTCTTAAACTGACAAACCCAATCAATGCTGGTAAAAATAAAATCAGTGGTTTCCTGGGGTTGGGGAATAGAGTGGTAAGATTGATTGCAGTAGAGAACAAAGAAACTTTCTTGGAAGATGGAAACGTTTTGTATTCTGGTTTCATCAAGAGTGCTTGACCTTAAAATGAGTGACATTGATTTGTACATAATTATACCTCAAATAAGTTGATTTTGTAAAAAATGATTTTCAGGTGTATCATGTGACCCCTAGCTGTATCCCAAAAAGATGGAAGAAAACATTCCTTCCACATGAAAATATACAGCATACAGAGAGCAGCAGAATCATGTAGCTATACCTTGCAAATGGGATGCTTAATGAGAATTGGAGTATTCAAGGGGGACATGACAAGTAGGAGCACTTAATATTAGAAATAAGGTAGACCTGTTTAACTCAGTACATAGCATAACCATCCTTTAATGAGAATGCCACAATGAATCTCTGATGGTGGCTAATTGATTGTGGGAGGCCCAGGAATGGAAAAAGGTAGTCATCCCCATAAGTATTACTCAATCTCATACAATAGTAGCAGTTGAAACTTTTAAGTTTAGTACAGTTCTCAATTGAGTTCATAAGCTACAGAATCATAGCTTTTCTTCCAATTCCTTCTTGAATGACAGGGAAGACCAGTAACTTTGAGAAATAATCCTGCAATGGTATCTCCAGTGTCAGGGAATTTTGCTTTCCTCAGTTTGGAACTTTGCATTAACACTGAGGAAGAGACATTCTTAGAAATCTGGAAGATTATAGAACAACTTAAGAAAAGAACTCTTCTCAGTGGGCAGACTTTTAAACTCTAGCATTTAAATCTACCACAATAGTCTAGAATGAGTTTTTACATTCCATATTTGGTTGCCTTCCAGGATTTTCTACCAACCTAAGTTACATATATGACCATTTTATTTTTGCTTAGAAGATCAAACCCCTACACGAATTCCCATGACATGGATAGAAGTCTCCAGGACAGAGTAGAAGGTTAATGGAGGTCAGATAATAAATTTTTGACCCAAATCCATCTCATAGTAGGCCCAGTGGGATACAAATCCATTTTGAGATTATTTTTCCAGTTTCTAAGTGGAAAATTTATTCCGGATGCAAATCCAGAATAAATATCCCTAGCAACAGACACAATCCACATATTAGCTTTCTAACTCATGGATATGGCCTATTGTGACAGAAATAGCTAATATAAATCTTTTTAAATATCCTATTCTTTCAAATTATAAATCAAAATCAATACCACATCCCACATGGTTGAATTTCATTTATTAGTGTCATCACTAAAGACTTGTAGACTGCAGAACTGCTGAGTCCTATCATTTGCCCAATTAATCTTCTTGTTTGGCGTATGTAGAAATTGACAAATCTTGGAGAACAGCAGTGAATTATAAATTTAATAAGATTGCGATTTCAATTGCAACTGCTCTTCAAGATGTGATCTCTTTATTGGAGCAAAATCAATTAGTCTCTGGCACCTGCATATGCAACTATTGCCATACTGAGCCTAGTAAGTAGAAAATACAAAAGCAATATATTTCACTCAATAAGTACAGTAGCACATATATTGACAAAATCCAACATGCTTTCATGATAAACACACTCAATAAACTAGGAATAGAAGGAAACTTTCTCAAGCTAACAAAATAAATCTATGAAAAACACACAGCTAAAATCACAATGATGAAAAACTGAAAGCTTTCTATTGAAGATTAGAAACAAAACAAGGATGCTTGCCCCTGCCTCTTCTATTCAAGATTGTCTTTGATGGTCTAGCTGGCATGATTAGCAAGGAAATGAAATGAAAAGTACCCAGTTTGGAAAGCAAGATGTAAACGTATCTCTATTTTCAGGTGACACAAATATAGAAAATTCTAAAGCATCCACAAAAAACTATCAGAGCTAGTAAACTACTTCAGCAAAGTTGCAGGATATAACATTAACATACAGACTTTTTTGTCTGATATTAATGTAGCCATTCCAGCTTTCTTTTAGTCACAGTTTGCAAGGTACATATTTTTATCCTTTTATTTTCAATATATTTGTGCATTTGAATCAATTTGTGTCTCTCATAACAGCATATAATTAGATCATGTTTCTTAAATTCATTCAGACAATTTCTGTCTTTTTTTTTTTCTTTTTAATGAGACGGAGTCTTGCTCTGTTGCCCAGGCTGGAGTGCAATGGCACAATCTCAGCTCACTGCAACCTCAACCTCCCAGGTTCAAGCAATTCTCCTGCCTCAGCCTCCTAAGTAGCTGGGATTACAGGCATCCACCACCATGCCCGGCTAATTTGCATATTTTTAGTAGAGACGCGGTTTCACCATGTTGGCCAGGCTGGTCTCAAACTCCTGACCTCAGGTGATCCACCTGCCTCGGCTTCCCAAAGTGCTGGGATTACAGGCGTGAGCCACCATGTCCTGCCCAATTTCTGTCTTTTAAGAGAGTTTAATACGCTTTCTTCAATATTCTCACTGATAAGGTAAAATTTACCTCTACCTTTTTGTTTTCTACATGTCTTATGTCTTTTTCTTTTTCTATTCCTCCATTACTGCCTTCTTTTGTGTTAATCAATACTTTTAATGTATTATTTTAATTCTTTTGTCAATTTTACTATATGTTTTTTGTTATTTTATTAGAGATGGTGCTGGGAATTAAAATTAGCATCTTAATTTATAACAACCTAGTGTAACTCAGATCAACACTAATTTAATTTCAGTAGTATACAAAGGCCTGCTCTATATGGCTCTACTCCCTCCCTAGTTTTTCAGTTTTATTGTCATACAAATTACAGCATGATACACTGTATGCCCATCAACATAGATTTATCATTACTGCTTCATGCAGTAATCTGTTAAATCAGAAATAGGAAAAAAATTATTACAAGCAGAAAATGCACTTATACTGTCTTTTACATATACTTACATATTACCTTTACCAGTGCTCTGAATTTCTAAATACCAGTTTGATTTATTGTCTAGAACTCTTTCATTTTGGCCTAAAGGACTACCTTTAGTATTTCTTGTAGGACAGGTTTGCTATCAATGGATTCTCTCCTTTTTTGTTTAGCTCAGATGTCTTTATATCTCCATTGTTTCAGTATAATTTTGCTGAGTATAGAAACCACTGTTGAAAGCACTCTGCTTATGTTATCCTATTGCCTTCTGGCTTCAGTGATTTCTGATGAGAAACTAGCTGTTAATCATATTGAAGATCTCTTATACGTAAGGAATCATTTCTCTCTTGCTACTTTCATGCTTTTTTGTCTTTGGTTTTCAACAGTTTGATTATGATGTGTTATAGATGTGAATCTTGTTGAATTTATTCTACTTGGAGTGTGTTGAGTTCAGATGTGTCAAAGACTCACAGTCCTGAACATGCACACAATGCTCACATGTGCATCAATGTCAAGATTTCCAGATATATGTTACAGCTTTACAAAGTTCCTTATAGACAAGCTCAGGAGTATGGATTCTTGTAGACTAATGTTTCTCATCAAATTTGGAAGTTTTCAGTCATTATTTCTTCAAATATTAATTTCTATCCATTTCTATTTCTCCTCTCCTTCTGGAATTCTCATCATATGTATGTTGGTACAACTGGTGGTGTTCCACAAGTCTCTGAGGTTCTGTTTATTTTTCCTTATTCTTTTTTTCTTCTGATCCTCAGACTGGAAAACCTCAATTGACCTGTCATGTTCTCTATTTCTGATTTCAGCCTGCTCAAACCTGCTGTTGATCACCTCTACTAAATGTTTAATTTCAGTTATTGTATTTATCTATACCATTTCTAGTTTTTTCTATCTCTCTATTGATATTCTCTTTTTGGTGAGACATCATTCTTAATTGTCATTAGTTCTTTAGATGTGGTTTCCTTTAGTTCTTTAAGCATATTTAAAATGACTGATTTAAAGTCTTTGTCTAATAAATTCAACATCTGGGCTTCCTCATGGAACAGTTTTAATTGACTGTTTTTTCTAGTGTTTATTCACATGTCTCACATTTTTGTCAAAAACTGATCCTTTTTAAAAATGGAAATGCAAAGTCAGGTTCTACTCCCTCTCCAAGGTTTGTTTTTATTACTGTTTGTTGTCAATTGTTGTTTTAGTGACTTTTCTGAACTGACTCTATAAAGCCTGTATTTTTTCTCACTTTTGACACCTGGAGCCTCTGCTCATTTAGCTTAGTGGTCAGCTAATGATTGCATAGAGAATTCTTTTAAATGTCTGGAACCAGTAAGTCTTTGCAAAGGAACCAGTAGAGGCTTTGTCAAGATACTCTATGTGTGTGTTGCGCATGCTTTCAATACTCAGCCAGGCAGTTTATAACTCTGCCTTAGCCTTCACTTCTTGCTTGTGCAGGGTCTAGAAGTTATACAGAGCTGAAACTCAGGTCTTTCCGGAGCATACTCACAGTCCTGAACATGCACATAGCCCTACACATGTGCATTGTTAAAGCCAACTCAATATGGCCTGAGAAGGACTCCGTACTTCTATATTTAAGACCTTGTGGATGAACTGCAACCTAAGTTAATAGGTAGACAGACAGGATGGAAAACCTAACTTAAGAGTATGCACCTGTAACAACAGCTGAGTCTTGTCCAGTCTCAGCAGCCGTAGTTCAACTACTCATACACTGCCGTGTTCAAATAAGGCAAAGGTGGAGCTGTAACCAGTCCAATTGTTTCTGTACCTCAGCTCCAATTTCTGTATGTCACTTCCCTTTTTTTGTCTACAAATTTGTTCTGACGGTGAGGCAGCCCTGGAGACCGTCTGAATCTGTTGTGATTCTGGGGGCTGCCTGATTTACGAGTCATTCATTGCTCAACTAAACTCCTTTAAATTTAATTCAGGTGAAGTTGTTTTTTTTGTTTGTTTGTTTGTTTGTTTTTGTTTTTTTTAACAGCATCAATGTCAAGATTTCCAGAAACATGTTAGAGCTTTTCAAAGTTCCTTACAGATATTTTATTCCCCAGAATTTTCTCTTGAGCTCTTTTGTTAGCCTATTTGCCCCCCAGCTGTTATCTACCACCTTAGGCAGGCAAAATGTTAAACAATTGCCTCTCATTGTTTTGACAAATGCCCCTGGAGAAAAGGTTATCCACACTAAATGAGCTATGACTGCAAGCTGTTCTTTTTTAAGGCTTCTGAAGATCTGGGCAAGGAAATGGGAACAGGGCAAGTTAAAATGTCACATATTTCACTGTTTCTACAGAGATTAGCCTATTTGTCTTAACTAAACTGCAGATTTCTCCAAGCTTTTTAAAATTTTCAAATTGCTGAAAAAGTTAATTTTGGCTTTTGTGTGAGTATTTTCATTGTGTTTATGAAGGAGAAGATTTTTGGAGGTCTTTGCCATTTTCACTGAATCCTCTTTTCATTCTCCAATTTGATACATAATCTTTTTATTAATCTGTTTGAGCAAACTTTTTGCTCAGGTTTGGAATGTTGAGTTTTCCTTGGGGTCTCATTTAATTACTAAATATTATTAATCAATTTTTATTTATACCTATGCATATATACAGATTTGTACAAATAGCTACAAAAGGAGACACATTATTTGCAAAACCCCGATAGTCATGGACACACACACAAATGCACCCCCTCCCCGTCACCAACCCAATAAAATTCCTACTGAACTCCAGCATTCACTAATTCTGTCCTTACATGCATGCCAACTGGCTTACTTATAGTTATGCATGAGAGAAACAAGTAGGAGCTACAGTGTGACAGATGCAGCAATTTCTGCAAGAATAATGATCCTATCCCCTCAGGTCACCACCTTCAACCTTTATCAGAAACTTTTGCCTTGAACAGTTGAAGAGAAAAGAAACTGGAAATGCAATAAGGCTCTCTTCATATCACCTTCCTTTTCACTTAGATAAGAAATAGAAGACAAAGATCTAGGACTTTAAGGCACCTGGAATAGCTTCTAATGTGATCTATGCATTTTCAGGTCACCCAACTTTTGATCTTCCCAATGTTGACTGCTCAACTTACAGACTTCACTGAAAACCTGGGAAAGTTTCCTTTGTACAGGTAGAAATTGCACTGCTAATGTTGGGCCAATTTTAGTTATGCTAATTGCTAACGAGAAAAGATGTTAAACATTAAAATATACAAGTTGCATCAAACCTACCTGTCAAATGTTATTTTGTTTGTTTGTTTGTTTGTTCGTTCGTTTTTAGATGGAGTCTCACTCTGTCACCCAGGCTGGAGTGCAGTGGCACGATCTCTGCTCACTGCAAGCTCCACCTCCTGGGTTCACACCATTCTCCTGCCTCAGCCTCCTGAGTAGCTGGGACTACAGGCGCACGCCACCACACCCAGCTAATTTTATTGTATTTTTAGTAGAGATGGGCTTTCACCATGTTAGCCAGGATGGTCTCGATCTCCTGACCTCGTGATCCGCCCGCCTTGGCCACCCAAAGTGCTAGGATTACAGGCATGAGCCAACACGCCTGGCCCAAATTTTTTTTTTTTCTTGAAGCAGAATGATGTTATTCTACAACAAAGAGCGGAAAGCTTCTATGCAGATTAGGCACATTTGGAGTTTTCTAGTAACAACTTTATAAGGCCCTTGCAATGGAGCCTGTAAAACACACAAGTAAAGATCCTTGGCTCTGAAGGCAACCTGCCAGAATCTCAGTAGTATTCACTTTAAAAATAATAACTTTGTGGACTAAACAGTATTTATGCAACTGAAAACAACATATTGCCTTTAATAAAATGAAAGGTACACTAGGAAAGGCCAGCTGTAAAGAATATTCTTGAGTAGTAAGCACAGAAGTAAATTCAACATTCCTTTTCCTAATAGGAAAAAAAAAGGAAATTTTTATCTGCCTTTTTTTTAAACCTAAGAAATTCATGAAAGAAATATGTATGTGGCTTCTTCCTTCCTTTGAAGGAAATTTTTCCATGTTTTCAGTGAAGTCTATAAGTTGAACAATCAACATTGGGAAGATCAAAAAGATAATGCTCAGAGTGGATCACGAGGTCAGGAGATCGAGACCATCCTGGCTAACACGGTGAAACCCCGTCTCTACTAAAAAATACTAAAAATTAGCCGGGCGTGGTGGCGGGCGCCTGTAGTCCCAGCTACTCGGGAGGCTGAGGCAGGAGAATGGCGTGAACCCAGGAGGCGGAGCTTGCAGTGAGCCGAGATCGTGCCACTGCACTCCAGCCTGGGTGACAGAGCGAGACTCCGTCTCAAAAAAAAAAAAAAAAACAAAACATAAAGAAGACTTATAGCACAGGGAAGGAAGTAAAATATTTAAGTGCTGTTGGGGGGTACGAAAGTCTAATTCACTAGATACAGGTTTGCTGTCACCAACCCTTGTCTTCTAACTGAAGTTTTGTACTTTCAATATCTGTAGCTTATCACAGGACCCATTTTAAAAGCTTGAGAAATCATGCTTTAAAAATATATTTCTCACTTGTGTTGTACCCAATCCCAGACAGAGTTGTGGAAATCAGCACATACCATTTGCCCATTAAACATCTCCTTCTTTCTTGTGTCTGAAAATCTTCATATTGTTTTTCTGTAGAAATCATTTACATTTAAAACGTAACACGGGGCTGTGAAATGTAGTCATGGAAACCATGACAGTAGGGAAAAAAGAGAGATTTGAGGAGTTAGTGAGTGTTTTTGATTTTTTCAAATACAATAGTTCCCTTAAGCAAAGTCAGTTGTGCCATATGGTGAACTGTGTGTGGTAATTTTCTAAGCTTGCAAATAGAATTCTGCAAAATGTGATCAACTGCTAAGTCAATGCAATCCAAGTGAGCTCAAATTCTGCTCTTGCTCACTATTCCTAGGGATATACTGCAAACAAACAAACACTTAGTATTTAATTTTAAGAACCCCAAAACAAAGATTTATGTGATAGGATAGAAATTCACCAAAATCATTTAACTTTAAAGAACGGAGAAACAGCCGGTTTCAGAAGGCCACAGACTTTGTTGCACACTCATTGTCTATGTGAAACTCTAAATTAGCCTGAGATTCAGTTCCTGCCCTCGCTCCATCACCCCAAACCCGTAATATTGCCATTATTGTCTTCTTGAGGCAAACATTTTCTGTGTCATAAATCTTTAAATATAAATCAGCTTTGCTGCAATGCAATCAATCACAAAATCTCATTTGCATAACAAAGAGCATTTACTGTATTACTTTCTCATGCATCTATCTGCAAGCTGGCCGAGGCAGATCTGCTTTAGGCTGCAAGTCTGTGGGTTGAGCCAGCTCTGCTTCATGCATCTAACACTGGAGCCCTGTTTGGAGTGCCCACAGCTGCTCTATCAGGTCTTCCCATGGCCATGACCAAAGTGCAAGAGAGTAATCGCAACTGAGCAAATACATTTCAATCCTCTGCATACAGCACATTTGTTAATATTTTGTTGGCCAACATAAGTTACAGAGTCAAGCTCAATGTCAAGGGGAAATGATATACGCTTTTCACATTGAGGTAGAGTAGTAAAGTGAATATTTAATTAACAATTTTAAAAAGTACTACAATCCACCCTTTTTGTTCTCAAATATTCTCTATCTTTTCATATGCAAAATACACTCACCCTAATTGCATCCATAAAATCACAGCATCAAACTCAAAATCCAGAATCTCATGATCTACATCTGGTCTAGATACAACTCCTTTTGGTCCAGTGACCTATGAGCTAAACACAAGTTATGGCGCCCCCACACACCCAATAAACCATTGTGCAACTTGGGTAGGGTATCCACAATTAATAATCCTATAGTTAAAGTCTGAGGAATGGAAAGCACATAACAGTTGCTAGTTTATAACAATTTTGGAGCCTCACAGAGGAAATCAGGTGTCCAAACAATAGGAAACTGAAATCACTGCTTGCTAACTGCTCTTGCCCCAAAGATGGACCATAATAAGATTTATCCTGTATTGTAGCTAGTAGAAACAGGAGCAATGCTGAGTGAGGAGTGGGCACTCCTCATAGGAGTAAATGAGCCTTTCTGCACAAGGATACTCAATGGGAATCTGTATCTATACCATCATGTGAGTTGAGACAAGGTGATTCGTTTTGTCCTCCACTAATATGGAACCCACAAACACAAGAATAATGGCCATGGTTCTTGATAAGACCCAGGTTATGCCCTCTTGGAGTGGCTCCCAGCCTATTGTTCTCCAAACATCTTGGGTTGACCCTCCTGAAGGTATTTCCTCTGCCTTCATCTTCCTTGACTATATCTAAGTGGGCATTTGAAAATAAGCCCTTCTTGGTGGCTCAGCAGTTTTAAATTCAATTTCTGGCAATATAGAGAGCAAGAGGTTTTGGTTACATTTCTAATATCTTGCGTTGTCTCATAGCCTAGACTGATGGCTGTTTTGCAGATATATGTCTCTCAAAAGCTTGTTTTGTTTTCTATGTATACACTTAAATTCTAGTTAAATACAAGTGCCAAAAGCCACACCCAAAATTCTCTCCAAGGCATGCCTCCATCTAGACTTAGTTATGGGCTCTTCGGGTACATTAGTCTTCTGAGGGGCCTTGCCCTTAATTTTTCTAGAAGCCATTTCATCCACCTGAGAGGATCTGCTAAGCCACCCTTTAATTATTAATAGCTCATATGTCTTAACAAAGAATGTTAAAGGCATCATTAACTTGGTCTTTGTAATTACCATCCTTGTTTTGATAAGAAACTATTTTATTTTCCATACCTGAGATTTCTGGACTCTCTATAGTCTCTATAAATCCTGTTTGCAAACTGAGCTCATCTTTTTCCTGTAGCATTTTATTAATTGTGATTAATAAATATCTGTCCATGATTTTAAAATATCACCTCAAATGTTGTAAGTTTATTAGATAGATTTTTCTGTCTTCTGAGTTACTGCAGGCAACAGTTTTTTTCAAATATTTTGTTATTTGATAACATATGTCCCCACTTTTTCTACCACCTATGACAATTTCATTACTCACTGCCTGGTCTCAAAGCCAAAGCCAAATACTACATGATTCAGTTATTACTACAACAATATTTCATTAAAAAGACACCCAAAATTTAGTGGTTTATGGTCATAAACGCTCATTCCCACATTTACGTATCTTCATGCTGGCTACTGTTCAGCTAACTAGGGACCAATTTAGCTGTGGTGGCTCTATGTCAGGCCGTAACTTGATTGGGTTTGGCTCCACATGACAGCAGATATCTAGGAAATGTTCTTCTCCTGCAGAGGATTGTGTTGAGAGATAAAGCTCCATGGGTCACTCACATTTCTGCACATATTGAGAGCAGAGGCACTGACTGTCTTTGTTTCAGACCATCTTTTCAAGGATGTATGGCAAACAGCCTTGGAAGACAGAAATAAGATCTCCTTCCAGAATCAAAGGCAGACATGTTGAGTTTCCATTATAGAATATTTAGGCTCCCTAAGTGCAGAGTTTCTCTCTTATAATGCAACTCACTGTGAGTGCAGTAATCAGGTTGCCTTCTTCATATTGTCCTGTAGGAACTGGAGCTTGGGGAACCAACACAAGAAAATACTGATATTCTAGCTACTGTTATTGCTGTGAGTAATAAAGTTTTTTGTTTCTGACATAGGAGTCTCATGTCTTCTTCAAGTATCCACGACACTGTGGCAGAGTAATTTGTTAGCTTGCAAATAGAGTAAAATATCAGACTATTAATAAATTTTGGTTATTAAAAGTAAAGCAAATCACATAGCGAAGCCCAACATCAATGGTGTGAGGAAAGTATAATTCTACCGTGGAGGTGAGAGAGTGGGAAAAGCAAGAAGTAAATATTTGCTGAATGACAACCTAATATACCATAATATCTACCAGTAGTATCTATCATTTCTTCTCATTTACAACACATGGATTTTATTGTAAAAATAATAATCTGTAAGTGCTGTCTTGGTAGAATTGAGAAACAGAAATTTAAATGGCTCCAACCTCCATTGTGTTAGTCTTTTTCTATTGCTTAGAAACACATATATTTCTCATTCCTATTTTGTAGATTTTCTTATTGCATTTCCCCTTTCTGATCAAAGGCTTTTTCTCAGATCTTTAATGCCAGCGAAACATTTTAATATAGACAGAATTAATAAAAGTATTAAAAATAAAGAGAGAATTATAAAAATGACACTTCAGGTTTGGAGTTGAATGAAAAGAAACCGGTGGCTTGTCTAGGGGTTTTCTGAAACTAAACAAGAGAGCTGGTAACTGTCACTTCTCTTAACACGTCTACCACCTTTTGGACTCAACTAAAGCAGCAGGTATTACTAAAGGCAGCATGGTGAAGGATAAGTTTAGTTTAGCTTATAGAGTATGCTGTGATCTGACTTGCTCAATCCATGACTGTTAAATTAACACCTTTTGTAACAAAGTAAGACTATTTCCTTGCACACATATAACTACAAGGGATTCACAGAACACAAGAAGCAAAATCACCCCTCATGGTAAGCTGTTCTGCAATCGGTAATGGATAGGGATTTCCTACCTGGTTTCAGGTATATAGGACAAAAGCCTTGCAAACAAGAGGCAGATTAGATTTTGAAGTTAAAGCCAGTCCAGTATTCCCAATCAACAGAAAACTTCATTGAAGCTCTGAGAGTTTAAGCACTTAATTAAAAACAAGTTATTTTCAAAATTATAATTAAAATCAAGATTTGTAAATAGGTGTTGTGTCTTTTATGTTGGCACTCTACCTACTTGTCATATTCCCCAAACTAAAGTTATTGTTATCTGAGAGCCTCAGGTAAGTTAAAGACAAAAATTAAACATAATAATTAATAACTAAGTAATAATTCATAAGTAAATACAGAAATCATACATATCTATATGTAAGAAATGTTGAAAAACAAAACAATAAGTCAAATCCTCAGGTTTTGCACAATGTTTGATTTTTTAAAAATTTTCTGCACTTATTATAATCTAAATATTTGCCTTACATTTCATTTTCACTGGACAAGTATTGTATTGAAAGTCTATGACTGCAAGAGAAAATAGCACACTATTCTTGGCACTATGGATACCAGTATAGACAACACTTGCTTACTTATTACTTATTTACTGATGAATTATTGCTTACTTATTATGTTTAACTTTTGTCTTTAATCTACCTGAGGCTCTCAGATAACAATAACTTCAGTTTGGGAAAATTCTAAGGCATCTTCCCAAACTGAACAAGTAAAGTCAAGTCCTCTGGTTTTGCATTCATATGTACAAGCGTAATGGACAGAATTAGGGCAAAGACTGATGAGGTTCTGATGAACTAGGTGGGTTCAGGGGGAGGGTGCAAGGGGGATATTGCCCCAGCAACACAATTCCTACAATGGGAAAAAGACCAGATCGAGGTTAAAAAAAAAAAAAAAAAAAAAAAGCTAAACTTGAGGTTCTTTGAATGTCACATTGGCAAGTTTAAACTTTTTCTCACAAGCTGTTTTAAAGCAGAAAAATTACATGATCTATATTTTAGAAAAGGTCTGGGCAGAGAGAGGGATGGCTTGGAGAGATCAAAACCTAGAGACCAGGGCAGCTAGAGGACAATCACTGAGCCCTTGAGAAGAGATGACCGAAGGCCTGACAGATGGGGTCGAAGTGGAAGGGGCTTCACTGAGGTTGACTTGACTGAACTTAGTGACTCATTTTACAATTTTATAAAATTTCTATAATATTATCAAAACTCTTCAAGATGAAGCATCAGTAATGGTCCTTTTATTTTTTAATAAAATGTGAACATATAGAGGAAAATATAAGGAAAATCCACTGACCCACCACCCAACTTAAACAATAAAATGCTATAAATATAAATAAATCTCACTATGTGATCTTCCCAAAACTCAAGTCCTCCCTCTTGCTCAAAGACTACATCCACCTTAAATTTAGTGTTTATTTATATTCTATCTTTCCCTTCCTCTTATCTTTTCCTTTTTCTGTTGTCATAACTGTCTTTGCTCAATGAAGCAATATTCACCTGCTAAATGACAATTTTAACTATTTTCTATCTGTCTGCATTCTAGAGGAAGTCTCTCCCTTCACTACAAATTTGGCTCTCACACTATGGTCACAGCAATTCTCTTCTGTACATGGCATAAAACTACATACATTTTTCCATTTATTCCTCAAACATTTGTTAAAAACTAGTTATGTGCCAACTACTCTGCTAAGCAACTGGAAATATTATGTCAATAGACATGGTGGTCCCACTGTAATCACTTACTAAGTATATGCTGAATGAGTGAACAACAGACTCTCCCTGCCCTCAAGAGCATCTAGAATAATGAAGGAGAAAGACACAGATAAGCAATATTGAAAGGAAGAATAAAGGACTGTAAGAATACGAAACCCATAAAAGTATTCCTTTGGCTTATTTCATGGTATTTCAGAATCTTGTCACTTAATCTAATGACTTGTCACTAAAACATTTTGCCAACCACCACCATTCTTACACCTTTATGAGGTAGACATATTAAGAAAATGTTCTTACTAGCCAAGATCAGAACCTCCCACAAAACATCCCAGGGCTATCCAGACAATATTGACTTTCCCGGAGTTGTAGTGGAGACATAACCCCTGTTTATTGCCAGCCATCAGCTCAGACCCCATCTTATCAAATCCCTAGAAGTCTGTCCACACAAAAGCCACTCCAAAGAGATTTCCTTGTCTTCCTACTTCCAATAGTGAGGACCTACTTTGACTATGGGATGAGAAGAACTACTCCCTCATCACAGTTACCTAATGGTAACAATAACCATAGCAACACTAATAATAACTAGCATATATTAAGCATTTACTATATAAGTGATATGTATATAAAAATTCACATGTGATCTCTCACATTAGCCTTACAGACTCTGTATTAAAGATCAAGTCTCATCAAATGCAGTGGCTCTCACCTATACCCAGCCACTCGAGAGGCTAAGGTGGGAGGATCACTTGAGCCCAGAAGTTTGAAGCTGCGGTGAGCTATGATAAGCCCACAGCACTCCAGTCTGGGTGATAGAGCAAAACCCCATCTCCAAACTAAGTAAAATAAAAACCAGATCTTACTATTGCCCCCAATGTTTTTTCAAAAGTTTCCCAACTGGCCCTCAGAAATGTTAAGTAATCTGTCCAAGAACACTGAGCCAGAAAGGCAGAGGTAGGTTTACTTGAAAGCTACCAGTCTTTTAGAAAAAGGGCATGGCAATAAAAGTAAGCTTTGGTGCCCTTAGCAACTAATTATGGAAAAAACAATGATAATAATAATAACAACAATAACAGCATAGTAACTGAAAATGGGGCAGCTTGAGCAGGAAAAGGTCCGTGATGGAGAGGGCATCTTGTTGAAAGCAAGTGCAGGGACTGGATTGATCGCATTGCTCATTTGTTTAGTAGACAACTAAGAATAGGGGAAGAATTCACCTTCTCTTTGCTTGTCACACCATGCTGTGGTTTCATATTGCCTGAGGCAGCAGGGCCCCTACTGCAG
Organism: Gorilla gorilla gorilla; assembly: GCF_029281585.2. Lineage (NCBI taxonomy): Eukaryota > Metazoa > Chordata > Mammalia > Primates > Hominidae > Gorilla > Gorilla gorilla. The sequence continues at coordinate 55,850,644 of NC_073231.2, read as the reverse complement.
TCTGTGTTAGTAACAGAAGAGTTATTTCCATGGTTCCCTTATGGTTTCTAGAGACAATAATATATATTTTTAAAGCTTGGCTGATTTTATTCATGGAATCCACCCAATAGCTGACACATTAAAAGTGGCATAAGTCCATATTTTGTAACATGTATCAACATCTCACAGTTATGATAGAAAGATCTTTTAGAAATGATATCATCTATGACAGTCCTGCTCAGATCATCACACTGATGGTCAGCCTTGCTGAAGGGAACCAGGGTACCCTCATTGTCCCTGCTGGCCAGTCTCATCGAGGCCTCTTAGGATAGGATAGATGCAGAACAGCAATGCTCTCACCTCAAGTACCAATGCCAACGGATGGGAGGCCACAGAGAGCAATGCACCGATGGAGGGAGGCACTTGTAAGCTCTTAGGGTGAAATGTGGTCTATTCTTCAAGATGGAATGATTTACTCTTCTTAGTCATCATCTTTCCAAGAAAAGTTTCCACAGAAGGCATAGTATTTGAGCTGGATTTTGAAGGAAAAATAAGAACTCACCAGGTGGGTAAGTGGGTGAAGTCTTAACAGATGCAAAAACATAAAGGTATTGGAATGTTCTCAGCCTGTATCAAGATGAGCTGTGAGGCATGTGTACATTTTTATATGAGATCATACTCTGCCAGTTTTATGTATTTTTTCTTAAATATTATATCAGACTTCAAAATTCTTGAAAATGCCATGTTTGAAAATGGTATTTTATTATACACCTGGCCCTAATTTATTAACCATTCATTAATTGTTAGGCATTTTTAGGATTTTCCCCAATCTCTCTGTGTTATAAACATGGCTGCAAAGAATATCATTGTGTATACATTTCCATCTGATTTTCTGATTGTTTACTTAGCATATATTCCCAGAGGTGGAACTGCTGAGTAAAAGGAAATGGAATTATATGAACTTCTATATTGATAAAGTGCTCTCCAGAATTTTTTCCCAGGGGGTTTGAGTTTCGATTGACCCTACATCTGGTTCTGTGAGACAGTGTTTGTTTCACCAAAGCATTTTCACCTTTGGGTACCAACTTTTGTCAAAGCTTGCTAATGTGATTGAGGTACATTGGAGTGACATTATTGGAATTTGTTTACTTTTTTGAACATTTTCTTGCAATGTAAAAGAGTCTTTTGTGCATTGAATATAACAACATCCCTCCACTTTTGAAAAGGTGGCTCTGACCGGGAGAATATCACCTTCTACATTGTTTCTGTCTTACCAGAATCTAGGCAGTAGAGAGGAGTACTGCCTAACATTTTGATCTGGCCTAAGTGGGGCATGGAGGGGAGGGAGGAGAAACTTTAATTTCCACATTTCTGCCTCATGTTTGAGTAACTAAAGGTTTCTGGGCCTGTCGTTTGATAAGTTCCTGGGCATGATCTGGAAGCAGAAGGATGAGAAAATTATAATTAACATTGCACTGCATAATAACATAATGCTCCACATTGCCTGTAAAAAAAAATCTCATTTTCCTTATTTTCTGAAAAGCATTGTCTGCTTTTGAAAGATGTGTGTGTGTGTGTGTGTGTGTGTGTGTATGTGTGTGTGTGTTCTCTTCACAATTATATAAATCAAAATTTACATGGTCACATGTGAACAGAAACTGAACTCAAAATAGCTGAAGCAATAAGTCATCGTTCGCTTAAGTAAGTGAAACGTAGGGGCTCTATTCAGTTATTAAAATGATGATCATGACTCCTATCATTTTCTCTTTCTTTGTTTTGGCTTTGTTTTCATCTGTGCTGGCTTTGCTCTCAAGCAGGCTTTCTCTATGTAGCAGTCTGCATGGCCCTCACCACCTCCATCATTCACAGGACTTAGTGTTCAAAATCTCAAAAGGAGAGGATACTTCTTTCCCAATCATTTTAGTAAAAATCCCAGAGAGGGCTTTGGTTTGTCCATCTTGGAATATCTACCCATTTTAGTATCAATCACCAAGGCCAGGAAAGATGTGGTACTCTGCCTACCCTTGGAACCAGGGAATAGGATCAGCCCCAAATGAACCACCTGGGCTAAGAAATGGAAAAAGTGCAATCCCCCAAAGATATCCTAGGGCAGTATTAGGTGGGTAAATGATTCCCAGTTGGCTCTCTGGAGTAGAAAAAGTATCTGATTTGTAGCAATTGCTGATTTCCATAGTGTAAGCACTACCACAATGATTGATTTCAAGCAACCAACAAGATAGTGCTGAAGAAAGAATTGAGAAGAGATGCGTATGATTGGCTCTCTCACACCACTGTGGCTGGACCAAAAAAGAAGGCTCAAGCAGAAAGCACCAGCTCCCACCTGAATTATTCTGCTTAATCTTCCAACCTCACCCCACCAAACTTCATACACCATGAAATATTATTATTAACAGTAAGATTGATAAATTATACTTTGGAAAATTTTATCCCAGGGGTTACCTTGAAATGGAGAGGAAGATGGAACCACGAGATGACCAAACCCAGAGCAGAGAATGGAGTTTTTCTAAAGTTGGATAAGGATTTCACAGTAAAATTATAGGGCAGACCCTCTCTTGGAGTAGGGTGCACCTCAAGACTAATAAGCATATAACAATGGTGATTCCCTTCGATTTTTGAGAAAGTCATATTTAGTCTTTTAAGTTTTTTCAATCCCTGAACATTCAGCATACCATGTTACATGCATACAAAGGAAAAGAAATGAAAAAGTGGTCTTTCCAGTGTTAGCCACCTACCAAGGCCAGTATTGTAGCGAAAGCACTGAATTGAAGGAGGAAAGTATGTCTAGAGTTTCAGGAGGTAGTGACAAAGCTGGAGGACACTCAAAATAGAGTTGGGAGAAATGGGGAGTTGGAAGCATTATGGAGAAATTACCGAACATGAAAGGAACAGGGAGCAGATGAAGAAGAAATCTCCTTTTCCTTCAAATACACTCAATAATAAAAGTAACCTATGGAAAAGATGTATTTTCTTCTTCAGTGAATTCCTAGTCTATGTCCTTAGCTCATTTTTCTTTCCTTTGTGCTTTTAATGTTTTAGTTTTGATTTATGTTTGAGATTGGTTTTCCTAGAAGAAGACCCTGAGATAAGAATTTGAACAAAAGCAATTTATTAAGAATTATTCTTAGGGAAAACTAATAGGGGAGTGGAGAAATTGGACAGGAAGGGGAGGAGGCTGAACAGGTTTGTGGCATCCACTGAAGTCCCATGGAAAATAACTTTGGTACTACTCCCAGGTAAGGTCTGGAGATGATAGAGATCACATCTGTAAATTGTCCTGATCCAAGACAAGGGAGCTCTACCTCTTGGCCCTTGGTTAAGGACTGTTCCTGGGTTGGAAAGATTGGGTTCAGGCATCAATTCCCAGGCAGCTCTGACTCTCCATAGGTGTTAGTAAAAGCATGTTCAGGTTGGCTAAAAGCAGTCTCCAAAGAAGACATGCAGGTACTAGTAGTGTTCACAAGGGAAATCTCACCAGAAGCCAGTGACAAAAATGGAAAAGGATCCAAGGAAATGTGAGTAAAGTGCTGACAGTGTTTGCTATAATTCTGCTATAATTTGCCATACTACAAGTGTTTTTATACATTATCAATATTAACTTTTGTCATACTTAGTGAATATGTTTTCCCAAGATCATTGTTGGACTTTTAATTCTGGTTATGTTATTTTTTGATATGCAGATGTTTTCAATATTGATGCAGAAGGATGTTAATTATAATTTCTTTGCAAAGAAGGGACAACATAAATCTTGCTTATCAGTACCTACCAAAAGTCCTAACATGTATTAAGAGGTTAATGAATATTGAGATTATACTTTATATAGTTTTGTATATTTAGTATTTTCCAGTTTGGGAAATGGCTCTTAATCATAAAACCATAAAACCTTTCCCAGATTTCAAAATATTTCTCTCGAGAGTTCCACTTCAACGAAGAATACAGAAAGATGCAAGAGAATGTCACTCCCACTTTAAAAATGAAAAAAAAAATCCAGATCTAAAAAATCATAAATTTTCTTAAGTTCATTAGAAGGCTGATGTCACATGGCAAATGTAAATTTGCTTCCGAGAGAAGAATAAAAGCAAAAACCATCTGCCTTGGTGAAAAGAGGAGAAAATGCATTTGGGCACAGGATCCTGTTCTAATACAAAGCAAAGCATATGATAAATAAGATAAACATATAAAAGAAAGTCTTTGTGACTCTGGGTTACAAAAGATTTTTTTGGATAAGACATAAAAAGGAGAACACATCAGAAATAATAAAATGTATTTTATCAAAATTAAAAACTTCTGATCTTTGGAAGCACTGGTAAGTTAAAAAAAAAAAAGACAAATCACAGACGAGGAGAAACTATTTGGAAAATACACATCTGATAAACAATTTGTATCCAGAATCTATAAAAAAAAAATTACAACTCAATTTTTTAAAAAATAGCCAAATCTTTTTTGCATGTATTTATTAACTTATTTTTATATATTTAGATACAAGTTCAGATATCATCCATGCATATATTGCACCATGGTGAAGTCTGGGCTTCTGGTGCACCCATCACTCAAACAGTGAACACTGTACCCAATAGGTCATTTTTCAACCTTTACCGCCTCTTACCCTGCAACCTTTTGTAGTATTCAATGTCTATTATTCTACTCTGTATGTCCACAGGTACCCATTGTTTAACTCCCACTTATAAGTGAGAATATGCTGTATATGATTATCTGTTTCTGAGTTATTTTACTGAGGATAATGGCCTCCAGTTCCATCCACATTACTGAAAAAGACATGACTTCATGTCGTTTTTACTGCTATAAGGAACACTTTATAGTAGTGTTCTATAGTGTATCTTATTTATATAATGATTTCTTTCCCTTTGGGGATATACCCAGTAGTGGGATTGCTGGATCTAATGGAATTTTTCTTTGAGAAATCTCCATACTGTTTCCATAAAGGTTGTACTAGTTTCTATTCTCACTAACAGTATATAACTGTTCCCTTTTCTCTGCATCCTCACCAACACCTATTGTTTTTAGACTTTTTAATACTAGACACTCTGTGTAAGATGGTATCTCATTGTGGTTTTAATTTGCATTTCTCTGATTATTAGTGATTTTGAGGATGTTTCATATTTTTGTTGGCTGTGTGTATGTCTTCTTTTGAAAAATATCTGTGTACTTCACCCACTTTTTAATGGAGTTATTTTTTTTTCTTGTTGAGTTGTTTGAGTTCGTTGTATATTCTGAATATTAGCTTTGTCAGATGCATGGTTTGAAAATATTTTTCCCATTCTGTAGGCTGTCTGTTTACTCACTGATTGTTACTTTTGCTGTGCAGAAGATTTTTAATTTAAGTCCTATTTTCTTTTTTCTTTTTTTTTTTTTTGCATTTGCTTTTGAGGACTTGGTCATAAATTATTTGCCTGGGCCAATATCCAAAAGAGTTTTCCGAGGTTTTCTTCTAGAATTTTTATAGTTTCAGATCTTATGTTTAGATCTTTAATCCATCTTGTGTTAACTTTTATATGTGGTGAGAGGTATGGATCTAGTTTCATTCTTCAGCATACAAATAGCCAAATCTCCAAAGCTGACCAAAGGTTTGGACACCTCACCAAAGAAAATATATGAATGACAAATAATCACGTGCAAAGATGGTCAACATTAATAGATGTAAAGGAAAGCAAATTAAGACCACCATGGATGGGCAGGAAAGGGTTAACTCAGGAGGCCTGTGTTGCTCAAACCCTGCATATTCCAAAGAAAGACCTGTCTTCAGGACTAGCCCTTGGGCTGTTCCTTTGATATAATGATTTCTTATTCTTATTTCTTGTCAGGCAGAATATTCCTGAATATTCAGAGAATATTCTGAGATTCCATACCAGTTTGACCAGATAAGTTTATTCCAACAATGTGATTTATGATGAACACCTGGTTTTACTGCAATAGGGATGAAGTGCAGCATCCAGTCAGAGGAGCTGCCAGTCACATTCCCTGTGTTACTGACCCCCAGTAAAACTCTCGACACAGAGACTCAAGTGAGCTTCCCTTGTTGAAAACCCTCACACATGTTTTCACACATCATTACTGGAAGAATTAAGCATGTCCCCAGGTGACTCTACTGGGAAGGGACACTTGGAAGCTTGTGTCTGGTTGTTCTTGGACTTCATTCCATATGCCTTTTCCCATTGCTGATTTTAGTCTTTATCCCTTTACTGTAAAAAATATAATCATGAATATCATAGTTTTTTCAAATCCTTCTAGTAAATTATTGAGCCTGAGGGTGATATTAGAGATTGCTAATGCAATGATATAATACTACACACCAACTTGAATGGATAAAATGAAAGAGATTGACACACCAAGATTTGGCCAGAATTTGAAGCACCTGGAACTTTCATATATCATTGGTTGGAATGCAAAATGGTACATACATCTCTTTTACACAACAGCTTGGCAGTTTCTTATAAAGTTAAATACATTTATGTGGCCAGCAATAGCACTCCTAGATATTTAATGGAGAAATGAAAATATATGTCCACACAAAAACATATCTGCAAATGTTTTTGGCAACTTCATCCATAATTTACAAACACTTCAAATGTTCAATGCTTCATGGATAGATTAAAAAATTGTGGAACATCCGTATATAGAATACTATTCTGCAATAAAAGAGGAACAAAGCAAAAATACGTGGAACAATGTTGATAAATCTAAAACACATTATACTATGTGAAAGGAGCAAGACACCAAAACCTACTTACTTTTCCCACATGATTCCATTTATGTGATATTTGGGAAAAAGCAAAACTAAAGAGGTGGAATCAGATCAGTGGTTGCCTGAATTCAGAGGAAGAGATTGCAAAAAGGAATAACAGAATTAGACTGATTATTATCACTGTGTATGTATTTGCAAAAACAAAACAACTTATTGGTCTAAAAATAATGAATGAGAAACATGTCTGATAAAACACATTTTCTGATTTAAAAAAAACCTAAACAATCATACAAGGAGAGTTAGGTACATATTTAAGTAAGATGTTTAAGGATTGAAACCACTGCCTAAGTTCTGTATCCCTAGCGCAGTGCACTTAATAAATGCTTAATAATATGAAAAAAGAAGTCTCTCCTAAAACATGCATAATATTTCACCATAAACATTTCATTTAAACAATTGCCCTATTGTAGGACATGTCAGTTGTTTCTTCTAATATTTTACTATTATAAATGATGTTATAAGAACATCCTTATGTATGTTTTTCCCATCTTGAATTATTCTTTACAAAGCCTTTATTTCTAAGTCTTTATATATAAATATATGGAATATATATATATATATATACACACACACTAGACAATGTCTCTCAAATGTCTACCTATTTTTCTAGTTTTCTGTGAAAAAAAATAGCTCTTAAATTTCTGTGAAATTTGTCAAGTGAAAGTCCAAAGTTTTTTTTCCTCTGTCATTGTCTTTAATGTACAAAGTTCTCTCCATTCAGCTATCTGAGTTAGGAGCTTTCTAGCTCCCTTTTTGATTTGTTTTTTGTGATCTTTAAGGACTTGGTTTAAACCACTATTTTAACACTAATATACTGCTTTGTGATTATCCATTTGTTTGCCTTTTCTCCTGATATGGTGTGATTTACATGACAAGAAACCACTTTTTATTCAACTTCAGATGTTCCCATCTCTGACCACGGCATGTGGCACACAGTAGGGACCCGACAAGGGTTCCTTGGCTCAATAAGCAGAAGAGGTCTGAACAGCCCTATTTCTGCCCCTACCACTGCCACAGTGTAAATGCAGTCCACCCTCTGAATTTGTTTATACAAGGTAAGTCCCTGCTTCTCAGTGTCTTGTGGTGTCACCTCAAAGTAACCAAACAATTTCTACCAGAGGAGCATGTAAGTTTGCACACTGTCCCTTGTTCTTTGCTACCCACAACATTAGGGGGCCTCAATTTTTTTGCAGTGAACTGGGTTTCTTTGCCGTAAGAGAGTATAGCTAGAGGTTCAGATGACAGGCCCTGGAAACAATTATTAGGATGAAAGGTGAGCTTTGATCCTTACTACTTAGAGCTTTGGAAAGTTAGTGTCTTCCCCTGTAAAATGGGAAAATAGATGTATACCCTTCTTAGGATTGGGTGACCTAATGTATGTAAAGGTCCCAGCATGTAGGAAAGGCACAATAAAGGTGTGATCTATTCTTATTAGTTACATCCTCCCTCTGTCTATCTGTACTGGGTGCTTATATTTCATGATGAGCTTCACACAGGCTGGCACATTGAGAACAGGGCTGGTGGTAATGTGCAGACATGCCTTCTTGTGCATGCACACTTACCTTGCTGGTTGGGCAAAGGTGGCTCCCTTAGTGTTTCTGCGCTGAGTTCCTCCTACAGTCCAACCCCACAGCTCTTGACAGAAGAGCCTTCTCAAAGGGCTTTACTGTTGCTCTGTCTGCATAAAGATGAACTGTTATTTTTCATCTCAGTCTTGTCACCACTGCCCCTCAGTCATCACTTCCGCTTCCTCCCCTTATGCATAGGGTAAAAGATCAATGATCCCAGAAAACACTCTTATTCTAGCTCTATTAATGCTGTGACTTCTCTCCCAGCTATCGAAAATGGTTCTGTTTGGGTGCCGTTTCAGCAGCTGGCTTCCTCTGCTCTTTGTGTTTCTCTTGTTTGCTTTACAAACTAGAGAGAAAAATTCTTTTTTTTTTTCATTTTTTATTTTTGTCATGGGGCTGGGAGCTGGGCAAAAGCTTATTTTCAAGTGTATATTTCTAGACGCCCCAAAAACAGGAACTCTAAGGGAACTACAGAGTTTGCTTTAAGATTAAGTACCCCTGGGATCGTACCTGCTGGGTGGGTGTCTAGGCTATAAATAAATACTAAACTAGTGGTTATTTCACCAGGATTTTAACTACAAACTCATATGCTTCAGTGAAATTCTAAGTGAGACTCATTTTTGTAATAGCTGGTGAAGAGAGACTTCAAACTCTGTATTCTAAGCAAATGGTATAGCCTCCCAAGGCCATCCACCATCTGCCAGCTACGTGTGCGAATTGCCACAGCTCAAATTCCACTCCAGTAAACAACATTAACCAAAAGGTTCGCTTTACTGAATCATTTTCAAGTCCTGGAAAGTGGTCCACACTGGCATTCAGTGTTTCACAGAGGGGGAGACTGCATTTAAGAGGAAGGATGACCTGAGAGCAATTAATTTGAAGAAAAGCATGTGGATTAATAATAGTAAAATTATAATATATAACACTGATTAGAACTTACTCCATACATGGCCCTGGGCTTAGCACTTTACCAATATCATCTCATTGAATTCTCAGCACAACCCTTTGAGGTAAGTACTAACATTGCCCAGTTTTGCAGATGATAAAAGTGGGGCTGAGAGAATTTCACTGACTTGCCGAAACACACAGATGGCAAATGGCAGAACCAGGGCTTAAACCCTATCCTGTCTAAAACCCAAAAGTGTGCTCTGAACCAGTGGTTCCTCAAATCCAGACTGGACAACAGCACTTCCTTAGTTATGCAGGCATCCCCTGAGAGCTCATAAAAATAGAAACCCTTGGCTTCATACTTACAGATGCTGATTTAGAGGGTCTCATGTGGGAGCCAAGGAATCTTGGTGGGAAGCACAGCTTAGGGTCTATTCTATAATGACCCCCAGGTTCTGGATCTGGATCAGAAGACTACAGAAAATGTTCTCTAGTTTGTGGCTGCAGGCTAGAGAAAGACTGTTGGGTTTAAAGTTAAAGACATGGGCTTTCATCATTTGAGTAACTTGCTTGATAATGTTGCACCTTTCACATATGTGAGACCAATATCACAATATGTGCCATTGTATCTTTTAAGGTTATAATGAAGCTCAGAAAAGATAATGTAGCAAGAAGAGCCTTGAAAAATAGCAGATTGCTACATACACACAGATCACACATTTATGACTATGGTATTTTATTTCTTATTTCCTGGGTGTAGCAGATGATGTCAGTGCACTATCCAGAACAACTTGGATCCTGTTTTTACCATTTTTGCACAAATCTCACCCCTTCACACCCACACAACACAGTGTTATGTTTCCAACAACCAGCACCTGTGGCCCTTCTGAAAGTTGTACTGGGCAACTGAGGCTTCTGGGTCCTCAGAGGTTTACTCCTGTGGAGGAAAGCCGTTGTCCGAAGGCAGAGAGGTATGAGGGGAAGAGAGGCCAGTTCACTGGCTCAGGTCAGGACAATTCTGAAGCCTAACCTACTCTCCAGCCCTCCTCTGTGGATCAGGACTCTGCAGGTGTTCACCTGAGATCATACCCTGGCATGGCTTTCTGCCCGTTCCTGTCCTACCTTGCTCAGTTCCTCACTGATCTCTCCCAGAAACCCTTCCTCATAAAGCACATGCCCAAGAGTCTTCAATGGAAGATCTGCTCCTGGGAAACCCAGTCTCGAGGTTTTTGAACCACAGTCTTGCATCAGTGCCCTTCTAACCAGGACCCATGAACATTAACATTCTTATCGCTTCCCCTTTGTCTTCCCTTCTTCCCAAGCCCAGTGCCTTTTTCTAGTTGGGGATTGTGATGGAGTCCTTGACTCCTCCACCTGCTCTTCAACATTTTCTTGCTGTCTTTCAGTTGATGAAAAGGCCCTAGGCATTGAGGAGGGAACAGAACAAGAACAGGGATAGATACAGGCCGTCTGCCTGAGACAGTGCCACATCTCTTCCCTGAGGCAATGAAAGCAAAGAGGGAGAGAGAGGAGAAATTGATGGAGGTGACATTAAGTCATACTTTCAAGACATTAAGCTACTTTACTCAGTATCACCATTACTTTTTTAGTTTTTGTTTATTGTTTATTGTTTATGTACCTTTTAACTCATTAGTTCTCACTGGTCAACATTTTGTGAATGAAGATTCCCAGAAGTTACTTCTGCTGCTATTATCTTTTGTCTGTTTCTATTCTTTTTTGAGTGTCAAGCAGGGGCCCCTAAAAACTTGACTGTATTATTTTGGATCCCTCTCTTCGACTCCCTTATCCTGGGTTAGACAGGATTCACTGGATGTGAGGGAAGTCACAACTCCTGAAATTTCTACATGAAAAAATAAATCCCTGACCATTAGAATGATGAGCCTTTTGAGTAACTAAACATCTTTCACAATATGGCTACTTCAGCTTGTCTTATTTATTTAAGCTACAATAAGAAATTCTCTTAAAAAATAAAAATAAAAATCTGAACTCTTAAGAGTTAGTGCATCTTTGCCTGAATATTGAACAGCTATAGACTCACAGAAAGCTGTAAGAAACTATTTTAAGGAACATATTGACACAGCAATCCTTAATTGAATGTTACCAACTGCTTCATGTCATATATTTAGAAAGAACCTGTTTATGTTGTTTTGCTACTCCAATGAATAAAGTCAGAATGGTTTAATCATCTTTTAAACATCAAATAGTCTTTATTTTAACAAATGTCTTTATTGGCCCAGGATTTGAAACCCTAGTCACTAGAGCAAGACAACACAGCCATTTTTATGCCAGCAAAAGAAGCAGCTATGAGGCCTCACGGATAACAGAAAGAATTATCATACACCCAACTTACTGCCTGGCACAATCTATGTGATACTGAAACAGATAATTGAAAATCAAAACATGTAACCTCTCCAATAGTTACTTCAGCTGTACACTGACAAATAGTTGGGTTGATTGTATTTTATTTCTGCCTAATAGATTTAAGATTTTAATTACTGACTCAGACAACTGGATTAAAAAAATAATTTATGCCAGAGATGACTTGGAAAGGAAGGCTGACAAAAGAAAAGAGGATCATTTTCCAACCAATCTGGAAAAAAATGACTAAAAACTCCATAAATAATTCTAACGAAGGGCCTGTGGCAATAAGCTGCTTAACTTAACTGGAAAGTAAGAAACACAAAGCCCATGAATGAGGAAAAGGCATCAATACTTTTAGATACATGGGGTTGAAAAAAATGAGTCCCATTTCACAGTCTCTTCAGTAGAATCTTAAATGATGGCTACAAACATATTATAGTAACCTGAAGCTAATAAAACTACTATCATATCACATTACAAATATGAGAAAATTAGTGCACAACATTTCATGTAATCAACATTTACATTTTTTTTTCGTGGACTCTATTCTGCAGGCAGGAAGCAGTGACTCTGTGACTGGAGAGTTTTGAGCAGGGTGGCACGAGGCATGCAAACATTTTCTTGGCTGTTTTTTAATTTTTATTATTATTTTTTAATTATACTTTAAGTTCTGGGGTACATGTGCAGAACGTGAAGGTTTGTTACATAGGTATACATGTGCCATGGTGGTTTGCTGCACCCATCAACCCATCACCTACATTAGGTATTTCTCCTAATGCTATCCCTCCCCTAGCTCCCCACCCCCTGACAGGCCCCAGTGTGTGATATTCCCCTCCCTATGTACATGTGTTCTCATTGTTCAGCTCCCACTTATGAGTAAGAACATGAGGTGTTTGGTTTTCTGTTCCTGTGTTAGTTTGCTGAGAATGATGGTTTCCAGCTTCATCCATGTCCCTGCAAAGGACATGAACTCATCCTTTTTTATGGCTGCATAGTATTTCATGGTGTATATGTGCCACATTTTCTTTATCCAATCTATCATTGATGGACATTTGGGTTGGTTCCAAGTCTTTGCTATTGTGAATAGTGCTGCAATAAACATATGCATGCATGTGTCTTTATAGTATAATGATTTATAATCCTTCGGGTATATACCCAGTAATGGGATTGCTGGGTCAAATGGTATTTCTGGTTCTAGATCCTTGAGGAATCAGCACACTGTCTTCCACAATGGCTGAACTAATTTACACTCCCACCAACAGTGCAAAAGCTTTCCTATTTCTTCTCATCCTCTCCATCATCTACTGTTTCCTGACTTTTTAATGATCACCATTCTAACTGGCGTGAGATGGCATCTCATTGTGATTTTGATTTGCATTTCTCTAATGACCAGTGATGATGAGCTTTTTTTCATATGTTTGTTGGTCACATAAATGTCTTCTTTTGAGAAGTGTCTTTTCATATCCTTTGCACAACTTTTGATGGGGTTGTTTTTTTCTTGTAAATTTGTTTAAGTTCCTTTTAGATTCTGGATATTAGCCCTTTGTCAGATGGACAGATTGCAAAAATTTTCTCCCATTCTGTAGGTTGCTTGTTCACTCTGATGATAGTTTCTTTTGCTGTGCAGAAGCTCTTTAGTTTAATTAGATCCTATTTATCAATTTTCGCTTTTGTTGCCATTGCTTTTGGTGTTTTAGTCATGAGGTCTTTGCCCATGCCTATGTCCTGAATGGTATTGCCTAGGTTTTTCTTCTAGGGTTTTTATAACAATTACATTCATATTTATGTTGAGAGGCACACAAAAATACCAGCAGCCCTGTTAGATTTGGGGCACTTTTCTTCCTTTCTTCTGCCCTCAAAACATTATGCAATATGGCTAAGTTGCTCATAGAAATATGAAAATATGAATTAATTGAAAAGACATATTGGTTTTAAGAGGAGCACTTAGGTAAACCTCACAGAGCTCTGAAACCAAGTTGGCACTCAAGACATGATTGCCACTTCCTCCATTCCCTAAAACTTGCATAACAGGGTTCCGTGGCTTCAGGAAAACTCCAGAGACAACACCAGACTTCTCAAACTGCTGCATCATTAACACCCGTTTGACAACTTTTTCTTAATTAGTGATTCAGAATAGCTGGACTCTATAATGTGATGAAGCTTTAGGAATACCTTTACCAATTTATTCTGTTTCCATTCTCTTTTCTTGTATGCACATGGAGTAACATGTGAAAAAATATTTCTGGGTTTAATCAAGGCTAAGATAACTCTTTTAACAAGGATAAAATGAATATTCCAAGTGAGCGGAATCATGATGCCATAGTTTCATTGGCAGCCATTTTTCTTTAGCGGTATGTAAACATCAGAAGAGTCTGCAATCAGTGGTGTCTTAGATTGAATGAAACACTGCATTGTGGTAATGAGGAAACACAGGCATGTTTAGCAAGCTTTTTAGGTACTTTGGGCATCTTCAATTATTTTGGAACTACTGTCCCCTCTTATTTTATTTAACATTATATACATTATTTAGGGGAAAGTCATTAACTCCAGTAAGAGGTAGTTTGTTAATAGATAGAGGTCTCAAAAACATAAAGAACGGTGAAATAATGTCAAGACTAAAGACAGTTAAAAATTATCTCAAGAAAAACAGAAATCAGAGAGTTTTTATGACTTCTAATCATTTGAGAGAAATAATCAGTCTTTAAGGACAACTGTGGATATAAGAGTACCCAGGCAGGCAACTACAGGGACAAGGGCTATCATTTTCATTATGTCCAAAGGAACAAACCAGGAGAACAGAACATCTGCATATTGCCCCTCTCTTTCTTTACCTGATAGTAGTGAGTTAATAAACCCTCTCTGACCAGTGGCTACTGCTTAGTGGACTATATAATACAATTAACATATTTGCATTTTAATAAGATGTGGATTGAGCTCACACGTTCTTTTGAAGACCAAAGAACCCAGACTTCAGAAAGCCGATAAAGGCAGATGATCATGTGACTTTTTTTCCTGGATTTTTAGGGCCAGTCTTTCCCTGGAATGAAGAAAGAGGTTTCCCCAGAGAGAATGAACATTTCCACGGCCAACAATCCTGGGAAGTGATAAATTCTAGGGCAGGAAATAAAGACTCTATGGAGAAGTATGAGCTTGGAAATTGGCCAGGAGCTAGCTGGGCTGGAACTCTGTGGTCTGGAGACAACTGGAACATTTGGAGGAGGTGGGCAGGACACTGAATTGCTACCGCCCATGTGAAGGCAAAGTACCCTCTTGGCGTGAGTCCTGGCCTGTGCAATTTTTCTGTGTTGTATTTTCCTTATGTAATAGTCTCAAGAGCTCCTAATATAAGGTTCCTTTTTGGTGACATTGTTTTCTTCCCTCTTTCTTTTATGACATTTATTACTACAAGGAAAGGGAAAGAAGCAGGTACTAGATTCTGTTTACGCATCACTCCAGATGTATGCACTTGCTTTGCTTTCTGACCTGTGAAGCCCCCAGTAGAACTCACCCTCTTCCATAGATCATGGAGCCAGTTGTCTCCTGCCTTCACTGTGGCTACAGACCTTGAGGCTCAATGAAGCCCAATCCCCCCACATTCCTGTTGTGCTGAGGTTTGGGGGGACACCAGGACTTACTTGGCACTCATGTTATAGTGAAAACTCCATAGATCCAATTTTGACCTATAGGTTATGGAAGCGAGTGGACAGATGCTGCTTCCTTCCTTGCCCCTAGACAGAGTGCTGGATATACAGTTTCTTCAATTATTCTCTCTAAAGATATCCCCAAAGGCCAAAGAATTTGCTTGCCATTAAGCTCAATAATATACTTCCTTACATTTTCTCTCCCTCTCTCCTGTTTTCTTGGCATTTCGTTTCCTAATCCAATATTGGCACATTAGTTTGGCCTCAGGCTCTGCTTTGTAGCAGATCTTAACTGATGCAATAAACATACGTGTGCATGTGTCTTTATAGTATAATGATTTATAATCCTTTGGGTATATACCCAGTAATGGGATTGCTGGGTCAAATGGTATTTCTGGTTCTAGATCCTTGAGGAATGGCCACACTGTCTTCCACAATGGTTGAACTAATTTGCACTCCCACCAATAGTGCAAAAGCTTTCCTATTTCTTCACATCCTCTCCATCATCTATTGTTTCCTGACTTTTTATTCCCAAAAGTCCATCCTAGTAAGAAGGATAAGACAAAATACAAGATCTGGCCAGATAGAAGGAGGAGTGGTGAGAAATAAAATCATATGATAAAAACATAGCCTCTGGAGCCAGACTGCTTGGATTCAAATTCTGTCTCCACCACTTACTAGCTGTGTAAGCTAGGGCAAATAATTCAGTTTTTATGCATACTTTTCTAATCTGTAAAAACAAACTAATAATAGAACTTGCCTCACAGGGCTACTGTGATGTCTGAAGGAGTGAATTAATAGAACATGGTAATTAATATACATGGTAAGATCTATATCAGCATGAACAGCTATCATCATCATCATCATCATCATCATCATCATCATCATCATCATCATTATAAGGCCATAATGGTGCTGGAAGAATGAGGTGGAAGAATAAAAAGAAAAGCAGGGGTCCAGGCACAGTGGTTCATGCCTATAATCACAGCACTTTGGGAGTCAAGACGGGAGGATTGCTTGAGCCCAGAAGTTCAAGACCAGCCTGGGCAAGATGGTGAGACCCCCATCTCTAGAGAAAATGTCTCAATATTATCTGGGCATGGTGGTGTGCACCTGTAGTCCTAGGTACTGGGGGTGGGTGGGGAGACTGAGGTAGGAGGGTCACTTGAGCCCAGGAGGTCAAGGCTGCAGTGAGCTATAATCACACCACTGTACTCCAGCCGGGCAACAAAGTGAGGCACCCCCCCCCCCCATCATTTAAAAGAGAGAAAAGAAGACAGAAAGACAGAGAGAGAGAGAAGGAAGGAAGGAAGGAAGGAAGGAAGGAAGAAAGAAAGAAAGAAAGAAAGAAAGAAAGAAAGAAAGAAAGAAAGAAAGAAAGAAAGAAAGGAAGGGAAGGAAGGAAGGAAGGAAGAAGGAAGGAGGGAGGGAGGGAGGGAGCTGGGTGCAGTGGCTCACACCTGTATTCCCAGCACTTTGGGAGGCTGAGGTGGGTGGATCACATGAGGTCTGGAGTTCGAGACCAAACTGGCCAACATGGTGAAACCCTGTCTCTACTAAAAATAAAAAATAAAAAAAATTAGCCGGGCATGGTGGTGGGTGCCTGTAATCCCAGCTACTTGGGAGGCTGAGGCAGAGGAATTGCTTGAACCCGGGAGACAGAGGTTGCGGTGAGCTGAGAGCACGCCATTGCACTCCAGCCTGGGCGAGAACATGAGACTCTGTCTCAAAAAAACGAAGAAAGAGAGAAAGAGACAGAGAGAAAGAGAGAGAGAAAGGAAGGAAGGAAGGAAAGAAGGAAGGAAAGGAAAGGGAAGGAAAGGAAGAGAGAGATGGAAGGAGGGAGGGAGGAGGGAAGAAAGGAAGGAAGGAAGGGAGAGAGGGAGGAAGGAAGGAAGGGAGGGAAAGAGGGAGGGAGGAAGGAAGGAAGGAAAGAAAGGAAGGAGGGAGGAAAAGAAAGGTAAAGAAAAAGAAGGAAATAAGAAAGAAATAAAGAAAGAAAGGGAAAGAAAAAGAAAGAAAGAAAAAGAAAGAAAGAAAGAAAAAGAAAGAAAGAAAGAAAGAAAGAAAGAAAGAAAGAAAGAAAGAAAGAAAGAAAAAGAAAGAAAGAAAAGCAGGAAGTTGGTGTCAGTGTCCTTAATTCTGACTCCCACTGAATGAGGCAATAAGAGACTAGGTGGGGTAGGTGGTATAATCTCAAGATGGAGTGAACCAGATGGGTTTGGGGAGACCTAAGAACACCCCCATTCCCTTGGGCACAGCATAGTAAGTGAAAAGCTTCACCAAGAAGCATTCAGTTCAGTTCCACATACAATGTGTCTCCAGTGAAAGAGCACAATATTGGTGGAGAGCGAGACGTAGCACCCGGCTCTGAGCTGTCTGCATGTGCTACGTAGGGAATGTGGGTGTAGTGGTGTGAAGAATTCTCAGAGACGCGGGGGACAAGAAGATCCTTGGAGTAAAGAATATCAAATCGTACAGGACTATACTATAACCATTCTTGAGAGCTGAGCTGTGGCAGGGACTATAGCCTTCAGTCCACCAGAACAGGACCGCATCTCAGCAAACACCAGCAGTGAACACCCACTGGCCATTGCTTGGAAAATACCACAGAAACCAGAGCCACCTGCCCCCATCCCACAACAAAGTTACCTGTGCCTTTCTCTGCACACAGAGAGCAACTTGGGAAGACGGGGTTGGGTGGAGGAGGGACGAAATTTTTAAGAAAGAAGAACCACTCATTTAATGGAGTGTATCTGTGAATTGATTAAATATTTACCAAAAAAATTACTGGAGGAATCTGAACTATATTTCCTGTGACATTATGTATGTTTTGGTCCACGACTCCTGGCTCATAACTCCTATAGCCCCTGTGACATTATGTATGTTTTGGTCCACGACTCCTGGCTCATAACTCCTATAGCCCCTGTGACAGGCTCTTGTTATAACGTTGGGGTGCTTTAGGCCTCAGAAGCAAGCTTCAGGAAACAGGATCTCTCTCTCTCTCTCTCTCTCTCATTCTCTCTCTTTCTCCTGCCTTCCTTTCAACTATACTTTTTTCTCCCAGAAAACAAGACTCTAATCTTCCCCCACCTTTCTGTAGTGGAGCTGGCCATAAAGAAATTCTCTGACCTACCCTGTCTATTGTAGGTCATAAGACCTACATTTTAGAAGTTCTGCTCCATACCTTGGTACCCTGTCTTCTGTCTGCTCAGAATCTTCTTGGCCTTCCTGGGTTTCCATTAGTATTAGATCATACCCTTTTTATCAAATCACATTTCTACATGATGGTCAATCACGCCTATCCAATAAAGTCCCCATAAAAGCCCAAAAAGACTGGGTACCAGGAGCTTCTGGGATAGCTGAGCTCCTGGAGGGTGGCATGCACAGGGAGGGCATGGAAGCTCCGCGCTCCTTCCCTCATACTTCACCCTATGCATCTCTTCATCTGTATCTTTTGTAATATCCTTCATAATAAACCAGTTTACAAAAGTAAGTGTTTCCCTGAGTTCTGTGAGCCACTCTAGCAAATTAATCAAACCCAAGAAGGGGATTGTGGGAAAACTGATTTACACCAAGTCAGTCAGAACCACAGGTAAAACAGTCTGGGGTTTATGATTACAATCAGAAGTGGGGTAACCTGTGGGGCTGAGCCCTTGACTTGCGGGATCTGATGCTATTTCCAGGTAGATAGTGTCAGAATTGAATTGGAGAACACCCAGCTATGTCCACGGCAGAATTGATTGACTGCTTGATAATGGGAAGAAATGCCTATACATATGGTCACAGAAGTCTGTGTTGATTGTTTTGGTGTGACCACAGAGGAAAAACAGTTTTTGTTTTTTCCACTCAGATTTTTGTAGAAAATTCAAGATGACCACTCTCTTCTGTCTCCTCCATCAGAGAGGAGAGCTCTTGTGCTAGCTATAGATGATAAAGGAAGTTACTTTTATTTATTTATTTTTTGCACATTGGAAGAACTCTCAAAAATAGGTGTGGATTTAAAAAAAGCATTCATTGCAGAACTCAGGTGTGTAGAATGCTTATTTCTGACAATAAAACACTTTGGGGTTTGTAACATTGAATTTTAAAATCTTTATATCTTTAAAAAGTCCCTGTATAGTACTGTTACTTCTCTAAGGCCACTTCCACTCAATATTATCAATTTCTTTCCAAAGGAGCAATTAGTGGCAAAAAAGAGGTGGGTACTAGAGATTTAACGTTTCCGAAACCAGACAACAGGAGGAGGGGCCAGCTGCAAATGGGAAGCGTAGTCTACCAGATTCTCACTGGGGTAAACAGCACATATTCCTTAAGGTCAAGCAAGTACAGAATCTCAAGCGTGAATAATTAATAAGGATGTACAAGATGTCACAACTCACATTCCCTGGATTTGCTAAGATACAGATAAATTGGAATCTGACGTAAACAAATTGTGTTTAATAACCCTTAAAAACGTGATCCCTGAAGCATTCTGCACTGCTTCAGTTGCCCCTTGTCCAACTCCTTCTATCTTAATTTATAGTTGACAAGGACTAGTAAGAAAAAAGTGCTTGAACTTAAGTAATAAAATCAGTTATAAAACCACTTACTTTATCACATATTTAATGTGCTTTCCTACCACTTTTTTTTATAACTTTCTAATCTCTCTATTTAGGGAAGATACATAAAGTATCATTTAATTTCAGCTGAGAGAGCGTCTTCCAGAGCCAACCCTGGCATCAGCATCATGGTATGAATCATCCTTGCTAACTTTCTTGCTTAAGTGAAAGAGTTGGGTGATAGAAACCAGCCTCCCATAGACCAGAAAAATAAAATGCCCTCTGAGACCTCAAAAGCAGAAATTCCCAAGACGAGACATAGTTCTTTCATGGGCAAAATTATGAAGCCAGGGAGAAATTATATTGTTATATAATTTTGTATTCCTCCAAATTTTTATCCACCATTTCTTCTTGGGGGCATCTTCAAAGTGCTCCATTAGTGCCTGGCAAATATTATTCATCTGCCTTTTTCAGATTGTCCAAATATATTATTTTGTCGAGGATAAATATTTCTAGTTAGAGCTCAACCGTACATGTCTCACAACTAAAGAAGATAAAACATGAGTACTATAAGTTACTCCAAAGGAATATAATACAAATAATCCTCCTACATCCCCCCAAAAGGAAAGCATTACCAGAACTCAAGGTAGCATTCAGTTTAAGTGGGTCCAAATTTTTTCAGCAACTCTCTAATTTACCTGGAGTTAAATGATGTCTTTGGTGTGTGTCTTTCACAGTGTCCTGTGTGTATATGTGTAACAAAATAATACTAAGAACACGTTTCTCCAGAGACTTGACACAACATCCAAAAAATATATATGTATTTCTTTTTTTAATCTCAAGTAATTTGCTTAGATATTAAGAAAAATGATGGGACTAAAAGTAGGGGTAGGGGGTAAGGAGAAATTACATTTACAAGTTATTAACCATTGAGTATAAATACTACATTAAAAATTAGTATTTTCTGATAAAGTTGAAATTTCCAGTCACTGAGAAAATGATGCATTATTCACTAAATGGTATTGGAACAAATTACAATCATTTGTATGACAAATTAAAGGGGTTCATATATTATACAGCATCAAAATAAATTTCATATGAATTACAGATTTAAATATAAAAAATAAAACCATAAAATATTAACAGAAAATAGGAGTGTTGATTTATGTAATCATGTGTGTAGAAGGCCTTTGTAAAGATTTTGCCAAAAGCAGAAAGCATTAAAAAAGATATTATTAAACTTGATCACATAAAATTTAGAACTTATGTATATTAAAGATCCACTGTAAAAAAAATAAAGCAATATGGAAAATTTAGGAAAAAATATTTCCAACTTATGATAGAAACAGAATTGAGGTACTAAAATCCTCTCACAAACAAATTAGAAAAACAAAACAGCTAGCAAAAAAAATTACCAATGAAATGAAAAAGCACTTCACAAAAACTAAAATCAGCTACTCCACAGCATATAAAAAATGTACAAAGCACTAGTAATCAAGGAAATGCACATTAAAACAATAATGAGATGCTCTTATTTATCCATCAAATTGGGCTAAAGAATGTTTTGAAGCTAAAATCCTGGAGATTGGCAAGTATTCAGAAAAATGGTCCCTCTGAGAAATATAAATTGTTGGGAATATGAATGAAAAGACTTAGAATTATTCTTACCCTTTTCCCAGTGCTCTCACTCCTGGAAATTATCCTAAAGAACTAGGCATGAATGGCAATTTAATAATACATATCAGAGAATCACAGAGCAGACTGACTCATTCACCTCCATTACAACTGTCAATGAATATAGACCTACATAACCAATTTTAATGGCTTTATAATACTGCATTGAGGGAATGTATAATTTATGTGTTCATTGCCATTCTGACAGACATTGAGGATGTTTCAAGATGTTACTTTTGTTTAAAAATATTCCAAAAACATCCTACTAAATATATCTTTGTATGCATCCCCAATTTGTTTTTTAAGATTAATTCCTAGGTGTAGAATTACTGAGTCAAAGTGTGCCCATTTAAATTTAAGTATGGTGTTAAAAAGCTGTAACAATTTATTCCCTCCAGCATTATACAGGTGCCATTTTTCACACTCTTCCTTCAGAGAATGTTAACAATCCTTTCCAGCATTATCTTTCTTATTGGTAAAAATTAATATCTCCTAGCTTTATTTGGTAACTCTTTTTTGTACATAATAGAGAATGAATTTGCCCATTTTCCTATTTGTTATGTTAACCATTTTAAAACAATCTTGTTATATCAAGAATATTACTTTTTTTCTACCTATACATTGCAAATAGGTTCTCCAAATACAGTTACCTTTAAACTTTGCTTACATTGATTTTTTTCCCAGTATAAAAATGTTTAATTTCTACATAGTTATATCTTTAAACTTTTCCTTTATGGTTTCTATACTTGATGTAATTTCCAGAAAGTCCTTCCCACTTGGCATAAATAATAGAAATATTCATTATATTCACTTTTAAAAATATTTTATGAAAAATTTCAGATATATATGAAAATGAAGAGAATAACACATAGACCGATCCCAAGGTCCAGACTTAACCAAACATTGGCAACTCTCGCTTTATTTATCCCTGTTTCTATTTTAACAGTTTTTCTTTACCGAGGTATTTTGAAGCAAATTCCTGACATTATACCATCCCTATGTCATTCACGGTTCATCTCTAAAAATAATTCTTACAAATCCACAATGACATTTTCACAGCTAACAAAATTAACAATTTTTGGTATCATTTATCCCAACTATAATCAAATTTACCAAGTTGACTAAAAGGTGTCTTTTTATAGCTGTTGGTTTGAATCAGTATCTAAGCAAGTCCCACACACTACTTCGGATTTCATGTGTCTTAGATCTCTTTTAATATAAGAAAGTCCTCTTCTTTTATTTTTCTTTTTGCTATTGAATTGTGGCAGAGGCCAGATTAATGATCCTTAAAAAATGTTTCCATTTTTCAGATGTAGCTGTCTACTTCCTTAGGGTTTCATTTAACTTATTCCTCTATCCCATAATTCTCGTAAATAGAAGTTAGCTCTAGAAGCTAAATTAGACTTGAGTTTAGTGCGTGTGCACGCGCACGTGTGTGTGCGTGTGTGTTTTACAAGAACACCTCATAGGTGTTACTGTGGGCTCCATATAGTCTCATATCTGAATCAAACATCTGATTGTCCCACTTAATGATGGTAAGACAGATCAAAGGATTGATTAGTTTTCTCATGAACTAGAGCTATTAATTGCCCTGAATTTTCCTCTTTTAACGGCAAATTTCAGAGTAAGAATGAGGCACTTAGTTACTTCAAGGTGTGTCCAATGATTGTACTTTATTTTTATTTTTATTTTTTGCATTATGAAACTATGGTTTTCATATATTCAATGTGTGAGTCATTTGTTCTTTTTTTTTTTTTTTTTGATGCTCAAATTGTGCCATTTTGGCCAATTTGGACTTTTCATGTTGGCTCCTATGTCATTTGACATAAAATTAATAAGTTTTTAAAGTAAATGTTAGTTTCAGAATAGTTTTACATTTATAGAAAAGTTTCAAAGATAATACAGAATTCCCATGTATAACCCACACCCATTTTCTCCTGTTATTAACATCTTACATTAGTATGGTACATTTGTCACAATGAGCCAATGTTGATTGTTATTAACTGAAGTCCCTACTTTATTCATAATTCCTTAGTTTTTACCTAATGTCCATTTTATGTTGCAGGATTCTATCCAAAATACCATATTGCATTAGTTGTTGTGTCTTCTTAGATTCCTTTTGTCTGTGACAGTTCCTCAAACATTCTTGGTTATTAACAGTTTTCAATATCTGAGATTCCATCTTGTATTTCTCCTGCTCCAGACTTGTAATTAGTCATTTATCAAAGTACCCTGATTTCTTTAAGTAGAGAATCATATTTAAAGACTACAAACTGGAGAGGTGTGCTCATTGCTATGACATTGTCATTGCATTTAAGCTTTTTCAGTAAGCATAACTAAAAATACATATTTTGGGGGAAAAGCAAGTTTATACTGATATTTCCAAAGCAAAGTTAACATTATAAAATTTTTACTTAAGTTATTTCACTTTATACTTTTATTTTAGAGTAAAAATCCTAACTCCTAACATCATAGATTTAATTACTTATTAGTATTATTTTACGATGTATAAAAAACAGTCTCAAAACAATACCAATGGCCTGGCGCGGTGGCTCATGCCTGTAATCCCAGCACTTTGGGAGGCCAAGGCAGGTGGATCACAAGGTCAGGAGTTTGAGACCAGCCTGACCAACATAGTAAAACCCCGTCTCTACTAAAAATAAAAAAATTAGCCGGGCATGGTTGCACCCACCTGTAATCCCAGCTACTCAGGAGGCTGAGGCAGGAGAATTGCTTGAATCCAGGAGGCAGAGGTTGCAGTGGGCTGAGATTGCACCACTGCACTCCAGCCTGGGTGACAGAGTGAGACTCTGTCTCAAAAACAAACAAACAACCAAACAACAATACCAATATCATTACTGATAATTAGACTACTAAATGGAGTTTAGGGTTTCTTGGCAATTTTTTTCCTTTGAAATATATTCCAATAAATATGTATAATCAAAATACTTTATTCTAAACTCAATTGAAAGAATACTCTTCTCTCTGAGATAAATTTAGGTTTATTTATTTCCATTTTCATGGATTTTTTATTAAGTTAATTTTATGATTATGCAACACATATGTTTCCAAAGCCATTTACAAAATATATATGTATAATTATTTTTAAAATGCCCTTTTTAGAAATAAAGGTTTTAAATTATTTTCCTAATATATGTCATTTAGTGGCTTTGATGATTATATTGGATTTTTAGCTTTTATATGAGTTTATCAGTTAGTTCCAAATATGTCAGATCAACTAACTTTATTTGCTACTTCAGTTATGGCCTGATCCACCTGCAGGTATGTCTCCAGGCCAATGACAGTTTTAATATACAAATTCTTAAAGGAACCAAAATATCATATAGAGCAAATTAATGTACTATAGTAGTATAATTGTCGCAAAAGAATCTTCAAAAAAGTTAGAACGGTACTTTTTAAAGCTATCAATGGTACATATAAAGATTAATTTATTTTAGAAAGTAACTTACCTAGTTGGAAACAGATCAATGAAATGATCCTTAAATTTCTTCCTGTAAGGCCTAAATTGACGTTGTTAATCAAGGAGACAGAGTCAGCTTTGAAAAATCAAGGAATCATTATGCCTAATAAACTGAAGTAAAAATTACTAGTTGTTCAACATTAACTTTTCCTAAACTCAAATGTATTTTTATAAACTAATATAAATAATGTTCATGTTACAATTTTAACTGGTTTTCATTTTTATAACTGGTAGACTAAACCTTCCTTAAAGTTTCAGAAGTAAAACAAAGGCTCAATTGAATTTGTGAGAATAAAAAACGTTTTTCCTAATAGTCCTAGAATAAAATAGATTAGTTACCAGGTGTTTATTATGCCAATGTAAATTGTAATTTACCAAAGGAAAATACATAATTTTCTTGGTCTTGCAAAAAAAGTTCTCTTGAAAGAACTCTTTCCAATAAGTAAAACCTCCAAATTACCAGTAAAAATAAATTAATTAATTAAATAAAATAAAATTAATTTTAATTTTTTTTTTTTTTTTCAGAGACAGAGTCTCCCTCTGTTTCCCAGGGTGGAGTGCAGTGGCTTGATCTCGGCTCACTGCAACCTCCACCTCCCGGGTTCCAGCAATTCTCATGCCTCAGCCACCCGAGTAGCTGGGACTACAAGTGCACGCCACCATGCCCGGCTGATTTTTGTATTTTTTTTTTTTAGTAGAGACGGGGTTTCACTATGTTGGCCAGGATGGTCTTGAACTCCTGACCTCAAGTGATCTGCCCGCCTCGGGTTCTCAAAGTGCTGGGATTACAGGCATGAGCCACTGCACCCAGCCTATTTTTAATATTTTTATTTAAATATATGTAATTAAGGATATTGTATATACTTATTTATAGTTAAAAGATATTGTATAAAAATAAAGATATTCAAAATAATCTTATTTCCCTCCCTGTTTCTTGAACTCCATTCCTTCCCTCTTCCCATAGAAAACCATTTTGGTTTTTTTATCAATCCAGTGTTTATTTTGGCTAACGTAAACATATGTATATTTATGAGCGTGTTGCTTATGTGTATTTGCGTATATATGGGGAGAATTTATTCCTTTCTAATAGTCAGCAATAATATTGGTAGTATTATTTTCAAACTTTTATATATTGTAGGATGATATAAATAAGTCATTATGGTAATATAAAAAATAAAGAATTTTAGTGTAAAATGAAAGAGATAAAAGTGTAAAATAGAGTGATGTCAACCAAGTGACAGAACAAGAAGCCCCAGACCCTTCTTCCTCCTACAGAAACACCAATTCTACAATAATATGCTGACCAATTCCCTTTATGAGAAACCTAGAAAACCTTTCAGAGACTCTTGCACCTCGGGTGAGCACAAAACCAACCACATCAAAGCAAGTAGGAAAACTTATGGCGCTCTCTCAGGGTACTTCCTCCCTCTGGCCAAAATGCTTTACATTTAAGAGAAAACTCCCAGCTCCCAGTTGTTCCTTGGGAGAGAAAGAGAAGACTGGATGGTACATGCAATATTCTGACGTTTTTGGCAGCTGAGCAAAAAATCGGCTTCTGTATTGCCATTCTTGAAGGCTGACAAGACCCAGCATACTCTTCACAACTGGGGACCACTGAGCACAGAAGTTCTGGGGGGCATGCTACCGCTCCACAGGACCTGCAGCGCAGCAGGCAGAAGTTGATACAACTTGGTGACTTCTCCCTCAGAAGGAAAGAGAAGAGTGGAATATGAATCCAGCAGTCTAGTTTTTTGCAGGCCTGCCCAAGGAACTGCTTTCCATCTCTCCTTCTCGGAGCACACACAAGACCAGGCATACTCTAGATGCCTGCGGGCCACTGAGAACAAAGAAATTGCCGGGCAGTGCGCTGGTGCTCCAGAAAACCTATGATACAGCAGACAGACACCAGAGGGAGCAAAAGAATACAAGCATCTAAAAAAAAAAGAAACCAGTAAACCCTTGAATGAGGAATCTAACTGTGCAAGTCCAGGGAAGATATAACCACAGAAAAGACTTGAGAGGCTCCCAGAACTTCTAGCCAGGCTGACTGGTGAAAGTCTTCTCTTGTACGAGGCTGGTCTGTAAAAGCTGAGAGAGGTGACAGTCTTTAAAAATGTGTGGATGCCAAAACAAAGTTACAAAAAACATGAAGAAATGAGGAAATGGCCCAATAAAAGGAACAAAATAAATCTCCAAAAGCTGACCCTAAAGAGGAAGCATATTACATTGAAAAAGAGTGAAAAAAGCCTGAGGAACTTAGGGGATACTGTCAAGAGGATCAATATTCATATTATGGGATGCCTAGAAGAAAAGACAGAGAAAGTGGCAGAAAATTTGTTTAAAAAAATAACGACCAGAAACATCACAAATCTGGGGAAGGAAATAGCCGTCCAGATTCAAGAAGCCCAACAAGTACCAAATGAGTTAAATGTTAAGAAATCTACAATGAGACACATTATAATCAAATTGTCAAAAGTCTAAACAGAATTTTGAAAGCAGCAAAAAAAAAAAAAAAGATTCATCACATACAAGGGAACTTCATAAGATGGTCAGTGGATTTTTTTTAAGCAGAAACCTCCAGGCCAGAAGAGAATGAGATGATATATTCAAAGTGCTGAAAGAAAAAAGCTGCCAACCATGAATACTGTATCTGGCAAAACCTTCCTCCAAAAATGAAGGAGAAGAAGACTTTCCCAGAAAAGCAAAAGCAAGGGAGGTCATCATCACTAGACCTACCTTATAAGAAATGCTAAATTTAGCCCATCAAGGTGAAATAAGATGATCAAAGAAGGACAAATATTACATGAATACGTTTATATGAGGCATCTGAAGTAGTAAAACTCGTTGAAGCAGAAAGTAGAATGGTGGTTGCCAGGGGCTGGGGGAAAGGGGAAGTGGTGAGTTGCTGTTCAATGAGTATAAAGTTTCACTCATGGAAGACAAAAAAGTTCTAGAGATCTGCTGTGCAATAATGGGCTTATACTAAACGATACTGTACTGTTCACTTTTAAAAGCTGCTAAGAGGGTAGATCTCATGCTCTAATTTAAAAACCGTAAAGTGAAAGTACAAATTCTTTCATGTTAAATTTACACTGGAAGTGTCAATATGAATTCATGATAGTTTTCATTTTTCAAAAGTACATATTTCCTTGCCCTGTTCATTAAAAATATCTAAAAGCGATGAAAATCTATATGCTCTACATCCCATTCTTCTTCTTGCTTTTTTCACTATATGCAAGAGATCATTCTGTCTTAGCCTATGGATGTTATAGTGAGTTTCAATTTATAAACCATAAACTTGACCCACTTTAAATATACAATTGGATGATTTTTAGTAAATTTACTAAGTTGCACATTCTTAATCCAGTTTTAGGACATTTTCATCACCCAATAAGATCTCGAATTCCCTTTTACAGTTAATCCATTTTGCTATCCCCAGTCCCACTAATCGATTTTCTGTCTCTATAAATTTGCCTTTGACATCTGCACAGTGTTCAACTGTACAGATGAATAATAATTTATTCAACCAGTCCTCTCTTGGCAGACATTAGTTTCTTATATTTTGCTACTACAAATAATAACAGAGTGAATAACTTTAAATCATTTCATTTCATGTGAACAAATTATTTCATATTTTTACCGTATTATACCTAAATGTATGTTAAGGTAGATTCCTAGAAATGAAATTGCTAAGTAAAGGATAAATGTATATGTAATTTTGCTACCTGTTACCGAATTCCTGTCTATAGAAGTTGTTTAATTTGCATTCTCAATAACAATATATAACAGAGTGTCTGTTTCCTCACAGTCTTATCAATTGAGAAGGCAGTGAACTTTGAATTTTGTAAGTCTGCAATGTAAGAAGCATATCTTGGAGAATTTTAGTTTGCATTGCTGTTATATTAAGTATATTTGAGTACATTTTTGTGTGTTTAAGAGTCATTTTCTATGTCTTCTGTGAAATATTTGCTCATATATTTTGCCCATTTTGCTGTAGGATTGTTGATCTCTTTTTCCATCTTGGAAATTTTTAAATATTAGATTTTTTTTGGTAAAAAATGCATACATATATTTCCCTTGTGCTGTTTTCCTTTTGTTTTTGCCATGCATAGAATTTTTAACATATCATCTTATGTATTGATATTTTCTCCATGACTTCTGAATTTTGAGACAGTTTTTTTCTACTTAAAGATTATAAAGCTATTCATCCATGTTTCCTTCTTGTTCTTTAATGCCACAACAATACCTGATGTTAGCAGGACTTAGTGCTTCATTTAGTAAGAAACTGTCTTTCGTGCTAAGAAATACATATTTCTTTCTTTTTTCTTTTCTTTTCTTTTTTTTTTTTTTTTTTTTTTGAGACAGGGTCTTGCTCTGCTGTCATCCAGGCTGGAGAGCGGTGGCATGATCACAGCTCACTGCGGCCTTGACCACCTCGGGCTCAGGTGATTGTCCCACAGCAGCCTCCTGAGCAGCTGGGACTACAAGCACAAATCATTACTCCCAGCTAACATTTCTGTATTTTTGGTAGAAACAGGGTTTCGCCATATTGGCCAGGCTGGTCTTGAACTCCTGGCATCAAGCAATCCACCCACCTTGGCCTCCCAAAGTGCAGGGATTACAGGCATGAGCACCATGCACTGCCATATTTCATATTTTAAAAGAAACAATTTGATACGGTTTGGATCTGTGTCCCTGCCCAAATCTCATGTGACATTGTAATCCCCAATGTTGGAGGTGGGGCCTGGTGGGAGGTGATTGGATCATGGGGGTAGATCTTTCCTGAATGGTTTAACACCACCCCCTCGGTGCTGTTCTTAGGATAGTGAGTTCTCATGAGATTTGGTTGTTTAAAAGTGTGTAACACCTTCCTCCTCCCTCTCTCTCTCTTACTCCTACTCCTGCCATGTAAGTAGTGCCTGCTCCCTCTCCTGCTTCCTCCATGATGTATTTCCTGAAGCCTCCCCAGGAGCCAAGCCAGCTTCATGCTTCCTGTACAGCCTACAGAACAGTGAGCCAATAAAACCTATTTTATTTATAAATTATCCAGTCTCAGGTATTTATAGCAATGCAAGAATGGACTGATAAACTATTAATTCTTATTTTATTGAATTTTTTAAAATGAGAAATAGGTGTTTAATATTGTCTAATGTCTTTTCCATATTCATGGAGATGATTATATTAACCATCTTTATATTTTTCAGTGAACTACAATTGGGTATTATGTATTTTTTTTAATGTGCTGATAGATTATTATTGCTTTTGAGATTTTTTGATCAACATTAGTAAGTATGATATATTGGTTTATTTTTTTACAATCATTATCAGAGGTTGATATGAATATCATGTTTATAGAACTAGAAATCTGGAAGTTTCCCTTCTTTTTCTATCTGGAGCACTTTAAGAAAAGTTGGTACCTAAACTTTAAAAGCTTGGTAGAATTCCCTATGAAATCATCTAGTAGTCCCTGTCTTTTCATTGAGGAAAACGCTCAAGATTCTGTTTTGTCTGCAATAACTGATTTGTTTAGACTTCCTTTACCACTGGGGTTAGGTTGGGTCATTATATGTTCCTAAACAGTTTTAATTTTATCTAAGTTTTTAGTATTATTATATAGTTGCACAATAGTGATTTTTAAAAGTTTTTCTCCGTTTCATTGGATAATTTCTCCTTTATTATGCTTATTTAATTGGTGCCTTTCCTTTACTAAATTTAGTTGTCTAGGTTTTATTTTTTCAAATAATCAATTTATTCATTTCTCTGATTCTCTTTCTATTGTTTTTCTCTTTTCTAATTTATTTCTAATTTTATCTTTGTTAATTTTTCCTTTTGTCCTTTGGTTTACTTTGTTGAGCACTTTTAGCTTTGGGGTTAAAATTTTAATTTATTTATTTTATCATCTTTGATATAGCTATTAAAGGATATAAATTTTCCTCAGAAAATTTACTACTTTAACAGTTTTCCATAGATTTACTTTATGTGTTTGCTATTACTTCCTATAAATTTTGCAGCTTTGTTTTATGTTTCCTCTTTGATCCAAGAGTTGTTTCACAGAAAGTTTAAAAACTTTTTTTTTTTTTTGAGACGGAGTCTCGCTCTGTCACCCAGGCTAGAGTGCAGTGGCGTGATCTCGGCTCACTGCAAGCTCCGCCTCCCGGGTTCACGCCATTCTGCCTCAGCCTAACCAGTAGCTGGGACTACAGGTGCCTGCCACCACGCCTGGCTAATTTTTTGTATTTTTAGTAGAGATTGGTTTTCACCGTGTTAGCCAGGATGGTCTTGATCTCCTGACCTTGTGATCCACCCACCTCGGCCTCCCAAAGTGCTGGGATTACAGGCTAGAGCCACTGCGCCCAGCCAGAAAACTTAAAATTTTTACAGGGTTGGTATCTTTTAAAAAATTTGTATTTTCTTACAGATTTCTAGTTTTATTAAATTTTGATTGGAAAATCTTACTTGAATTATTTTACTTTCTGGAATTTGTTGAGGCTTTACTTGTGGTCTAGTCCAGTTAGTTTTTATAAATATACAAGTGCACTGAACAAGGAATATTCTTTAATTTAGAGGAAAATAATATATTGCTATCCAGTTGCTTATTAATTTTTTGTTTGTATTTTCTATATTTTTATCATTTTTGTCCACTTATTTACCTATTTCATAAAAAGATGTGGTAAAGTCTCCTGATGTTAGAGTGTCTCTGTTTTCCCTTCCATTTCGTGTAGTATCTCCTTTGTTACCGTTGCTATTGTGTCATTTGTTATGAATTGCAGACTTTAGCTTCAAGAAGTGTACTTCTTTGTCTTAGTTAATGTTTTCTGGCCTGAATTTTACATTTTCTGATATCAAAATTGTAACTCCTGCTTCATTTTTATTTGCATTTACCTGTTGTATATTCACCCATCCTTTTAATTTTAACCTTTTGTTTGTTTCAAGTTTCAGTTATGTATTAATCAGTGTAATCTCCAACACATTCATCAACGTGATTTCATAATCTAGAGGAGAACTATTTCCTGGTTATGTAGAAAATTGTGCAGATGGCTTCTGGAAGACTTTCATTCTAAAGCAGCTTTATAGTGAAACATTTCATTTAAATATCTGGACCTTCTTTCTTCAGTTTGCTGTAATCTACATTCATTGAGTAAAACTTGTATTGATCATTGGGACCCCATTTGTTGCAGGGCTCTGGGTTCTTTCTGTCCCAGCTAACATCTGGATTGAATGACGCCAGATGCAAGACAAATTGTGCTGCTCCAGTACCTCCAGCTCCAATAAATACAAAGAGGGGGATCAAGCTCAGATGCTTCTTGGCCCGACTGAGAATCTAGTGGAGCATGTTTGTGGCAGAGGCCTCTGACTCAAAAGGAAAGAAAAAGTCTAGCCGCCAGGCCCTGGGCTAAATAGTATCTCAATTTTAACCTTTTGAATTTGCTTATTTCAATTGTGTCTCTTGAATACAGCATAGTGTAGGGTTAGCTTTGTTGGTCAATATGAAAATTTATTTTAGTAATCAAGATAAGCTGTTACTGTTATTAATATTGATACGTTTGCTTTCAGTATTATCATATTGTTGTATGTTATATTTGCCATATACTATGTGGTCTCTTTTCCTTCCTATTTATTTTCCTTTAGTGTTTAGGAAAGTGTGTATATTTATTGAAGTCCTTAAATTTATACCAACACCTTTATATAATATCTTTAGTCACCTCTATAGTAACTCACTGTCTTTTGGTTCTCTAGTATGTGGAGTAGTAAAGTTAGCTAGTACTAGCTAAAAAGTCAGAGTCACAAGGGACAAACTAAATAAAGGTACAAGGGAGAATCCTTTTTGAATGGGTTTGTGACTGTAGCAAGCCTCCTGAGGCAGCTCAGAGGAGACTGGTACAATTGTGAAGCACTGTACTGGCCTGAAGTTGCTTACACCATCACTACCTAGCCAACAAGACAAGAAACAGTAAACAAGATCAGAATGGGGACTCTCTAAATAGGGTGGGGCCATTATCAGGGAAAGAGCATAGAAGAGAATAATATGCAAAAAAGCTGATATCAAAAAGACACTTCAAAATCTTGCTTGGGTTTGGCTTCATTAGTTAGAGATTCTCACCAAAAATTCCTTAATTCCAGACCCAGAGCAAGCATCCTATGATTCCATTTTTAATCTAAACTGCCAGCTTGCCAAATTTTAAACCTATTCAATTATTCTTGGAAATAGAAAATGAAGTTTGGATTAAATTCTATTGAGGCCACCGTTAGTATCAAAGAGGTCTTTTCCACAGAACATCCTGACAAGAAAGTTTTTGGTAACTAATGATGAGTTATAACAAATGTTGATGGTACAGGCCCAGAACTCAGCAAAGACTAAATATTTATAATGGTTTAATTTCCAATCACAATTTTTTCTTCTCCTCCTTATGCTCTCTCAGTACCCCGACCATGCCATGTCCCTGTGAAAGTGCTTCATCAGGGTCAAATTGGCTAAATTGACATGCTGGTAGTGAAAAGATTAAAAACAGATGGCAAGAGGCAGAAGAAGGAAAAAGAATACTTCTTCATGTATTCATTCATCACTTACTAAGAATAAACAAATTGCAAGTTACTGATCTAGTGCTGTACTAGACTGTCTTTGAACAATGTGAATGAAGCAACTCAGGTTGCAAAGTGAGCGATCTAAGGCATAGTCCCTCATAGCACCCAACTGGAATATTGGAGAGATTGAAGTTTTAACCTGTGTAAATCGTTTACCATGGTGTCATTGTAGGACCTCACGGAATAATTGCTAGTATTTCTATCATTATGAACTTCTATTAGTATTGGACCAAGACGAAGGAGTTTAGTACACATGTGTCTGTCAAGCAAAGCATGCCTCCTTTTGTCCTTCTCTGAGATGGGCTATTTATCAAAAATAACAACAACAAAGATATAATCAATTTACCTGTCTAGAATGCTGTGATAATTTACTAATTGATACTGTAAAGTTCTTTTAAAACATCAAGTAAAATACAAATTCTAAATATTGTGTAATAGCTTTCTTTGATTAGCATCTTCCATACACAATAATGTAACCTAATTTATTTAAACAATACAAAGTTAAGTAATAGAAAGCAGAGGAAGAAATAAATTAAGAGGCATAGTCCAAAGAGAAGGGCATATTTTCAGATGAGATTTGAAAAAAGATGGTGAGTCAATGAGGCAGAGAGACACTAGGAAGCTGTTCTACTTGAGAAAAGATATAGACAAGGTCTCTCCTTAGACAATCTGCTACATTCTCTTGGCACCTAATTAAAACATTAAATGCATCAGCATCTCAAATAACATGAATGTTAATGGCGATCACTGCTGAGACACAAAAGAGCACTTAATTACCCTTTGGGAGAGTAAATGCCATCATTACTGAGAATTGTTAAAGTCATATAAAAGTTGAAAAATGCAATAAGTTGTGGCTGCTAACAATGAAGATCTGTGCTCCCCTCCTAGAGTCTAAGTTGCTGCAGGGACGCACCTGTCCAGCCAAGAACTACATTTTCCAGAAGCCTTGCATCCAAAAGGGGCCAGTGGCTAGTCTGGCTGATGAAATATAATGTGTGCTATTTCCAGACTCAGGTGGATAATAATCATTTTCCTTCCCACAGTAACCCTGGAACAGACATGCTGAAGATAATAGCATAAAGAAAAAGAAGGATCCTGAATCCCAGAACCTCTACTTGAACAAAGAAACCCATGAGAGCTGCCCAGCTAGCAACATCCACGTTGGATCAAGCATTAGTGATAAATAAAGTTTTATTTGCTAAACCACTGGTATTTCAGGGGTGTTCATTACCTACCATTCCTAGTAATATATTTTTATTTTGGAAGTCAGATTTTTGAACTAAACATGCAGTTATGAGAATGAACAAGTATTATAGACTATGAAAAGAAAAGAATGAAGGGATGGGGGAAAAAGAAAAAGTTCTAGTTGGAAGAATAAATATGTAAAGTGGAGAAGTGAGAAAACATGATCAGGTGGTCAGGATGTCTGGAGTGAAGAGATAGACAATGGTCTATTTTTAAATATAGCAGAAAGGTCAGATAAGGTTCCTTACAGTGCTTTGAATTTAGGAACCAGCATGTCATAATTTCCTTTAGTGAAAGCAATTTTCATTAAGTATTGGTAGAATAAGTCACACTGCAGTGGACTGAGGACTGAAAGGGAACTGAAGTAGAGAAAGGAAATGTAAAATACTTTTTCAAGAAACTTGGCATTAAAAGGGAAGAAAGATATAGGAGGGTAGCTAAAGGAAGCTGTAAGGATGAAGGACAATCTTGTTTTGTTATATTTTGTTTTAAGATTGGGAGTGACTGGTGGATACTTAAATGCTAGTGGAAAAGCTACAGCAGAATGGGTATCGTGAGATGCAGAAGAGTTCCCTGAGAAAATGAGAGAGGCTGGTACAAAGTATTTGTTGAGAGCCTTGCCTTAAAGGCAGAAAGGCACTTCTTCCCCTCAAACACAAGGCAAGAAAAGGTGGGGCTGTGAACTGTGGGAAGAATGGCTGCCTAATCCTACTATGAGAATTGCAAAGAATTTGGAAAATATAGGCAAGAATTCTTCAATCAAAAAGGAAAAGAAATGGCAGTAATATTGAGATAATGTGCATACAATTAAATGAGTTAAAAATATATAAAAACAAGATAATGATAAAACTATAAGAATATAGATATACAGATAGATTCATATAGAATACAGATGTGTGAAATGTAGTAAATAAAATACATAAGGTTAAATAGATAGCTTTTTCATAGATACTGGCAATATATTTGAGACTCATTGTGCAGATATTCTTAGTTAAGTGAAGAAGAAGAAAACTAATTATTATCAAGGGAATACAATATGCCAGATAGTGGGCTGGTTTTACAAATTTTCTCCATCTATTCTAATCACAATTCCATGAGGTATCATTTCCATTTTTTTTAACTTGAGTAAACTGAAGTTCAGTTGACAGTTATTAAGTAAAAAAGATTCAAACTTACATCTGTCTGACTTAAAAACTCATACTCTCTCATACTTCAAAACTACCATTGCCTTAGTCAATGAAAGAACATTCATTTTGGAGACAAACAAATCGGAATTTCTATATGATTCCCACGTCTTACTTCTTATATTGTCAACATTCTGAGAACAAGGTCTTGTTCACCTTTGTATCACTTATGCACAGCGCAGTGCTTAAATTATTGAAGCTGCCCAATAAGTGAATGTAGCATTAAATTTAATTTCTTTATGACTATTTCAATATTCACAGCAGGATAAAATTAAAATATTACAAAGAAAGACAAATGAAAGATAAAAAAATTTTAAGTAAAACTTAAGTTTAATCAAGAAATAACTAAGATGGAAAAGTAATAGGCAGTATAGATTACTTAAAGTGTTATAATAATTGCAAGGGTAATTTGAGTGATTTAAACATGATGGTAACAATGGAATTTATGCCACTATGGGTGGACAAGAATAGCACATTCCTGCTCTATACTAGACCCTAATATTTCTTTTTATTATTATTATACTTTAAGTTTTAGGGTACATGTGCACATTGTGCAGGTTAGTTACATACGT
Organism: Gorilla gorilla gorilla; assembly: GCF_029281585.2. Lineage (NCBI taxonomy): Eukaryota > Metazoa > Chordata > Mammalia > Primates > Hominidae > Gorilla > Gorilla gorilla. The sequence continues at coordinate 55,814,122 of NC_073231.2, read as the reverse complement.
ATACCTGTGCCATGCTGGTGGTGACCCTAATATTTTTAAATTATTTTTGGGTGCACTCAAAAAGTCAAAACAATGTATTATTGTCAATTAATCACTATCCAATATTCCAAAAATACTTTCTTTTCCTCAAAACCTATATTTAATTTTAAAATTTCATTTCCATGTTCATATTGCAAATGATTTTTACTTACATTGATTTTAACCCCTTTTCAGACTTCAGTTGGAAAGCTCAAAGAGCCTTCCTTTCAAAAATCAGATATTAACATAGACAATTTTAACAACATAGAGTTAAGAGTTTGAAACTAAAATAAAGCATATTCTAACAAAAGTTCACAGTTTTAGGTATCAAAGGAAATCATAATATGCATAATGCACAACAAGCAACATTTGCAAACTACATGTACAGTATGGGTACATCTGCTATAATATTTCATTTGAATACTATCTTTGTATTATGCACTCAGCATGTCAAGTAGTACCATCTTTTTCACTACCCCCAAATAACAAAATATTTAAGATGCTTCACTTTAAATTTATAATCAACAAACCTCCAAAGCCAAAAATTATGGGAAAAGGGAATGGTGTGAGCTGAAGTTAAAATATTAGATTTTATTCATTTATTCAAAAATTAATTTATTGCTTTGATAAAATGATCACAAAGAAAATCACAAATAAAAACATTCAGTGATTGCTAGTATGATGGCCATCTTAAAAACCGCATTTCATTTTTAAATACTCCTGATAATAATATCTAAAGATAAGAAAATTATCATACTTACACTTTCTTCTGCCTTTCATTTTATTTTGTGTTAATTAACTATTATTTGGGGGCTGTCACCATTCACCACATTTATATTCTGTCCTATTGCAATAATTCCCACAGACATTTAATCTTCACTTTATGTTGAAATGAAGTGGCATATACCTCAATTGCTTTTACCAGATTTTCTCCATTCTTGGTTTCTCTATTTTAACTCATTACATGGCTGGCTGAATGTCAGCATGAACTAGTTTTTCCAGGAAGGACTCAACAATGCTAATTTTGTTCATGTTTGGGAGTGATGGCCTCCTGCTTTCACACTTAATGGACAGTTTGGATGAGTGTAATATTCTTTGATCACATGGTCTCAGTATTAAGCTTATTTTACGGTATTGTCTTTGGGCATTGAACATTGCTATGAAGAAATCGAAAGCCAGCATGATTTTCCAACTTATAGATGACATCCCATTTCAACTTAAAAGCCTGACTCATTTTTTTATCTGCAAAGTTTGATAAATTAAAAGGCGTGAATTGTGATTTCTTGCTGTACATTAACCGTCTCTGGAACATGGTGGGTTCTCTCACTCCGCAGATTCAATTTTGTGTTTATTTCAAGAAATTGGGTTTTTACTAGTTCAATCATTGTGGAAGTCAGTGTGGCGATTCCTCAGGGATCTAGAACTTGAAATACCATTTGACCCAGCCATCCCATTACTGGGTATATACCCAAAGGACTATAAATCATGCTGCTATAAAAACACATGCACACGTATGTTTACTGCAGCACTATTCACAATAGCAAAGACTTGGAACCAACCCAAATGTCCAACAACGATAGACTGGATTAAGAAAATGTGGCACATATACACCGTGGAATACTATGCAGCCATAAAAAATGATGAGTTCATGTCCTTTGTAGGGACATGGATGAAATTGGAAATCATCATTCTCAGTAAACTATCACAAGGACAAAAAACCAAACACCGCATATTCTCACTCATAGGTGGGAATTGAACAATGAGAACACACGGACACAGGAAGGGGAACATCACACTCTGGGGACTGTTGTGGGGTGGGGGGAGGGGGGAGGGATAGCATTAGGAGATATACCTAATGCTAAATGACGAGTTAATGGGTGCAGCACACCAGCATGGCACATGTATACATATGTAACTAACCTGCACATTGTGCACATGTACCCTAAAACTTAAAGTATAATAATAATAAAATTTAAAAAAAAGAAAATCTACCACTAACATGTTAAAAAAAAAAATTGGGTTTTTAAAAAATGGGCATCTTTCAATTATTTCTGTTTTATTTGTTGTATTCTCAAATTCAGAAACACATTTATTTTTCATATTAGACCATATCTTTTCTCCATGTATGAATTTTTCTGTGTAACATTTATGCCTTTTTCCTTTGAATTTAAATTTTTCTTTTAATCACTAATTTGATTTTCAGCTGTGTTTCCATTACTTGGTGCTTCTGATGTTTTTAATTTTGCAGTGGTGTCATTTGGGACTTTAAGAAAAACATTCTGGGCATTCCAGCAAGAGAAGTCGGGATACAAGTAATGGACACAAGGCAGTTACCACATACAAAAAAAATACTGTGATTTTTAAACAAAAATAATTTCTGCTTTTGAAACTATCCCTGCCTCAAATATCCTTTTTAAGTAAATTATGATTAGGTACCATGAACTCAGAAGTATTAAAAACAAAACAAAAAACTGCCACTCTCCCAAGCATCTAATCTGATGTACTCTTATTATGGCTTGAATGGTACTAATAAATACTTTAATTACGTACTTAAATCTTGTGTGTCCTATATCCAGTGCTTTCCTTCCCAGCAGCCTAGACAAAAACTATTCAAAATGAAGATTTTTAAATGCTGATATTACTGTCATGTTTCATATCACTTAAAGAAAAAATAACTTTCAAAAACTATTTTTTTCAATTTTGCAAACAGCTCACCTAGGATTATGAGGATATCTTGGAGTTTCTGAAAAGCTGATATTTGTAGATAATTTTAAGATTATTTTCTTTTTCAAAGAAGCAGGTAGCCTAAAATAAACTGAAATCTGTGAGTTGGATCTTGAAGTAAAGAGCAACAAAAAGAATGATATTGAAAAAATCATATCACAATGGGAGTAAAAGATATTTAAGAGTCAAATATTACTGTAAGGCATAAAACAATATCACCTTAACCCACCTGGAGACTTAAAGAATCAAAATGGCTATTCTGTTTATGAAAGATAAAAACCTCACACAGACTTATTATTTCCATATTCCATATGATCATTTCTCTTGGTAAAGGACCCATAGCTCTTCACATCATAAGTCATTTTGGTACCGAGTTTGTTCTTAGATTTGAGAGCTGGGTATTCTAATGTTTCCATGGGTTCCAAAGAGGGCCTGCTGGGCTGAGAAATGTCTTTTGTTAGCTTCTACAAAAACGTGTGTTTGAAAACTATTCTAAGTAAAACATGTTCCATTCAAAATTATGTTAGCCCATAGGGGAAAAAATTGGAAATATGGAATGTTAAAAAAAATATTAAACACTGTTTAGGCTGGAGGTGGAAGTTTGAGGAGAGGTGAAATATTTGGGAGGAGTTTTCATAAAACACACGCTCCAATACCCATTCATTCAGAAGTTCTGATATACCCTATGGAGAAATAACAACCATTAATAACACTACTCAAAATGATTCTGTTATTCCCCTCAGGTTGATAATATTAATTTTACAGGTAAGAAAACACTATGCTTATTTTATAGTTTAAGAAACTGTTTTAGTTACTACTGTAGCCTTGTAGCATAGATAGAAGTCAGGTAGCGTGATGCCTCCATCTTTATTCTTTTTACTTAGAATTGTCTTGGCTATATGAGCTCTTTTTTAGTTCCATATGAAATTTAAAGCAGCTTTTTTCTAATTCTGTGAAGAAAGTCAATGGTAGTTTGATGGGGACAGCACTGAATCTATAAATTATTTTGGGCAGTATGGCCGTTTTCACAATATTGATTCTTCCTATCCATGAACATCGAATGTTTTTCCATTTGTTTGTGTCCTCTCTTATTTCCTCAAGCAGTGATTTATAGTTCTCCCTGAAGGGGTCCTTCACATCCCTTGTAAGTTGTATTCCCAGGTATTTTATTCTCTTTGTAGCGATTGTGAATGGGTCACTCATGATTTGGCTCTCTGTTTGTCTATTATTGGTGTATAGGGATGCTTGTGATTTTTGCTTATTGATTTTGTATACTAAGACTTTACTGAAGTTGCTTATCAGCTTAAGGAGATTTTGGGCTGAGAGGATGGGGTTTTCTAAATATACAATCATGTCATCTGCAGAGTCAATCTGACTTCCTCTCTTTCTATTTGAATACCCTTTATTCCTTTCTCTTGCCTGATTACCCTGCCCATAACTTCCAATACTACATTGAGTAGGAGTGTTGAAAGAGGGCATACTTGTCTTGTGCCGGCTTTCAAAGGGAATGCTTCCAGCTTTTGCCCATTCCATATGATATTGGATTTGGGTTCGACATAAATAGCTTTTATTATTTTGAGACATGTTCCATTAATACCTAGTTTATTGAGAGTTTTTTAGCATTAAGAGGTGTTGAATTTTATCGAAGACCTTTTCTGCATCTGTTGAGATAATCATGTGGTTTTTGTCATTGGTTCTGTTTATGTGATGTATTACATTTATTGATTTGTGTAGGTTGAACCAGCCTTGAGTCCCAGGGATGAAGCGGACTTGATCATGGTGGATAAGCTTTTTGATGTGCTGCTGGATTCGGTTTGCCAGTATTTTATTGAGGATTTTCACATAGATGTTCATCAGGGATATTGGCCTGAAATTTTCTTTTTTTGTTATGTCTTTGCCACGTTTTGGTATCAGGATGATGCTGGCCTCATAAAATGAGTTAGGGATGAGTCCCTCTTTTCCTATTGCTTGGAATAGTTTCAGAAGGAATGGTACCAGCTCCTCTTTGTACCTCTAGTAGGATTTGGCTGTGAATATGTCTGGTCCTGGGCTTTTTTTGTTGGTAGGCTACTAATTATTGCCTCAATTTCAGAACTTGTTATTGGTCTATTCAGCGATTCGACTTCTTTCTGGTTTAGTGTTGGGAGGGTGTATGTATCCAGGAATTTATCCATTTCTTCTAGATTTTCTAGTTTATTTGCGTAGTGATGTGTACAGTATTCTCTGATGTTAGTTTGTATTTCTGTGGGACTGGGGGTGATAACCCCTTTATCATTTTTTTATCATGTGTATTTGATTCTTCTCTCTTTTCTTCTTTATTATTCTGGCTAGTGAACTATCCATTTTCTTAGTCTTTTCAAAAAACTAGCTCCTGGATTCATTGATATTTTGAAGTGTTTTTTGTGTCTCTTATCTCCTTCAGTTCTGCTCTGATTTTAGGTATTTCTTGTCTTCTGCTAACTTTTGAATTTGTTTGCTATTGCTTCTCTAGTTGTTTTAATTGTAATGTTAGAGTGTCAATTTTAGATCTTTCCTGCTTTCCCTCTAAGCACTGCTTTAAATGTGCCCCAGAGATTCTGGTACATTGTGTCTTTGTTCTCATTGGTTTCAAAGAACATCTTTATTTCTGCCTTCATTTCATTATTTACCCAGTAGTCATTCAGGAGCAGGTTTTTCAGTTTCCATGTAGTTGTGTTGTTTTGAGTGAGTTTCTTAATCCTGAGTTCTAATTTGAATGCACTGTGGTCTGAGAGACAGTTTGTTGTGATTTCTGTCCTTTTACATTTCCTGAGGAGTGCTTTACTTCCAACTATGTGGTTAATTTTGGAGTAAGTGAGATGTGGTGCTGAGAAGAATGTGCATTCTCTTGATTTGGGGTGGAGAGTTCTGTAGATGTCTATTAGGTCTGCTTGGTCCATAGCTGAGTTCAAGTCCTGGATATCTTTGTTAATTTTCTGTCTTATCGATCTGTCTAATATTGACAGTGGGGTGTTAAAGTCTCCCACTATTGTTGTGTGAGAGTCTAAGTCTCTTTGTAGGTCACTAAGAACTTGCTTTATGAATCTGAGTGCTCCTGTATTGGGTGCATATATATTTAGGATAGTTAGCTCTTCTTGTTGCATTGATCCCTTTACCATTATGTAATGCCCTTCTTTGTCTCTTTTGATCTTTGTTGGCTTAAAGTCTGTTTTATCAGAGACTAGGATTGTGACACCTGCTTTTTTTTGCTTTCCACTTGCTTGATAAATCTCCCTCCATCCCTTTATTTTGAGCCTATGTGTGTCTTTGCACGTGAGATAAGTCTCCTGAATACAGCACATTGATGGGTCTTGAGTCTTTATCCAATTTGCCAGTCTGTGTCTTTTAATTGAGGCATTTAGCCCATTTACATTTAAGGTTAATATTGTTATGTTTGAATTTAATCCTGTCATTATGATGCTAGCTGGTTATTTTGCCCGTTAGTTGATGCAGTTTCTTCATAGCATCTATGGTCTTTACAATTTGGTATATTTTGGCAGTGGCTGGTACTGGCTTTTCCTTTCCATATCTAGTACTTCTTTCAGGAGCTCTTGGAAGGCAGGCCTGGTGGTGACAAAATCTCTCAGCATTTGCTTGTCTGCAAAGGATTTTATTTCTCCTTCACTTATGAAGCTTAGTTTGGCTGGATATGAAATTCTGGGCTGAAAATTCTTTTCTTTAAGCATGTTGAATATTGGCCCCCACTTTCTCCTGGCTTGTAGGGTTTCTGCAGAGAGATCCACTGTGAGTCTGATGGGCTTCCCTTTGCGGGTAACCTGACCTTTCTCTCTGGCTGCCCTCAACATTTTTTCCTTCATTTCAACCTTGGTGAATCCAATGATTATGTGTCTTGGGGTTGCTCTCCTTGAGGAGTATCTTTGGGGTGTTCTCTGTATTTCCTGAATTTGAATGTTGACCTGTCTCGCAACGTTGGGGAAATTCTCCAAGACAATACTAAGCAAAAAGAACAAAGCTGGAGGCATCACACTGCCTGACTTCAAACTATACGACAAGGCTACAGTAACCAAAACAGCATGGTACTGGTACCAAAATAGGTATGTAGACCAATGGAACAGAACAGAGGCCTCAGAAATAATGCCACACACCTACAACCATCTGATCTTTGATGAACATTATAAAAACAAGCAATGGGGAAAGGATTCCCTATTTAATAAATGGTGTTGGGAAAACTGGCTAGCCATATGCAGAAAACTGAAACTTGACCCCTTCCTTACACATTATACAAAAATTAACTCAAGATGGAGTAAAGACTTAAATGTGAGACCTAAAACCATAAAAACCCTAGAAGAAAACCTAGGCAATACCATTCAGGACATAGGCATGGGCAAAGACTTCCATGACTAAAACACCAAAAGCAATGGCAACGAAAGATGAAATAGACAAATGTGATCAAATTAAACTAAAGAGCTTCTGCACAGCAAAAGAATCTATCATCAGAGTGAACAGACAACCTACAGAATGGGAGAAAATTTTTGCAATCTTTCCATCTGACAAAGGGTTAATATCCAGAATCTACAAGGAACTTAAACAAATTTACAAGAAAAAAACAAACAATCCCATCAAAAAGTGGGTGAAGGATATAAAGAGACACTTCTCAAAAAAGACATTTATGTGACCAACAAACATATGAAAAAAAGCTCATCATCACTGGTCATTAGATAAATGCAAATCAAAACCACAATGAGATGCCATCTCATGCCAGTTAGAATGGCGATCATTAAAAAGTCAGGAAACAACAGATGCTGGAGAGGATGTGGAGAAATAGGCATGTTTTACACTGTTGATGGCAGTGTTAATTAGTTCAACCATTGTGGAAGACAGTGTGAGGATTCCTCAAGGATCTAGAACTAGAAATACCATTTGACCCAGCAATCCCATTACTGGGTATATACCCAAAGGATTATAAATCATTCTACTATAAAGACACATGCACACATATGTTTATTGCAGCACTATTCACAATAGCAAAGACTTGGAACCAACCCAAATGTCCATCAATGATAGACCGGATAAAAAAATGTGGCACATATATGCCATGGAATCCTATGCAGCCATAAAAAAGGATGAGTTCATGTCCTTTGCAGGAACATGGATGAAGCTGGAAACCATCATTCTCAGCAAACTAACACAGGAACTGAAAACCAAACACCGCATGTTCTCACTCATAAGTGAGAGTTGGACAATGAGAACACATGGACACAGGGAGGGGAACAACACACTCTGGTGCCAATTGTGGTGGGTGTGCAAGGGGAGGCAGAGCATTATGGCAAATAGCCAACGCATGTGGGGCTTAACAACTAAATGATGAGTTGATAGGTTGCAGACCACAATGGCACATGTATACCTATGTAACAAACCTGCATGTTCTGCACATGTATCCCAGAATTTGAAGTAAAATAAAATAAAAATAAAAAAATTAAAAAGAAACAGGCTCAGAAAGGTTAAAAGACTTGTCTAAGGTTCATGCAATTTAATTGAGAAAAATAAAACCAGAATGCAGGTTCCATGAATTCTTAAAGTTCCTATAGGAATGCAAGAAAATGCTAGGCTTAGCCAGCAATGCACTTGATTTCCTATTTTTCCCAGGAACATCACATTTGATTCTGTTTCCCTTATTTCACCTAGTGCTCTGGAATGTGAATGGGCAAGTAATGGAGCAATCCATGTTCCTGTGTAGGGTTCACAGAACACGACTGCAAGTATGTTTTCTGTCTTTAAGGCATAAGACAAAGTGTGTAATTATTCACAGTCACAAATTAAAATAAAATCTCAATGAAAAAATGAAATCTGAATATGAGTATGAAATTTCAAATGTGATTACAGATGTGTTAAAAACAAAGATAACAATCAGTGAAAGAGAGGAAGCTAAGATATATAAAGGCATTCACCAGAAAACCATAAAAATCTTAAATAATTACAAGGATGTGAAGTGTTGAAATTACATTATGCATTTGAGCAAATGGAAAATCCATAAAATCTATTTTTATATTATAAAATGAGATTTTAAGAAGTACCTGTTTGTCTATTTAATAGCCCATTTTGCAATAAGTGTCTTTGTAACCTCCAAATAAATGTACAAGCTTAGCAGTCTCTGATTATTTTCTATCTCTTTTCTAAAGTAAACTCTATATGCAATATAAGGGCAATGGAATGCACATAGAGCGAAGAAGAACGGGAGATTGTGATAAAAGGAAGTGTCTCTCCTTAAGTACAGAAAAAAGTAAATGTTGCTGCATTCAATCACTAGCAGAAATTTTTTTATATCTAATATAATGGCTGTTGCTAGTGAAATCATATGGTATTAACTACATACTCAGTGTGCCTATGGCTAGAACCACGTCTACAAATTCAGGTATTTACCACTAGGTGGCAGTGGCACTATCTAGGGTAGTATGGACCTTCAATAGCTTCAGCTGGATTAACACAATTCCTCCTCTCCGTAGCATCTGGAGCTTTCCAGTGATAAATACATCACCCTCAAAAAATTTTTTTGTTATTTAAAAACAACTGAATTCACAAATAAAACATTAATTAGATATCTGTTTCCCAATGAAATAATATTAGACTCAAGGTTTAAAGGAAGATAGCCCTGTAGATAGATGACTTGAATATTTACTGCATCGCTCTTCATCAAATTGAGTTGAATTGTACTGCCCTGAACAGAATCAAGTTAGCACAGATAGATGCATGGTAAAATATTTAAGTAGATTTTGTCACTACCTACCTTAATTTAGGTTACAAAATTACTCTGACATGCTTCATAGGGGCACGATTTTTCCTGATTCTTCTCCTTCAGCTGAGTTTTCAACTCACGCTCACTCTTATAAAAACCATGCATCACATTTTCTCCTGACAATGAGGTCTGAGGCAGTTTCACCTTGCAAGACTGTTATGCTTCAAAAATAGACTGAAGGAATTCTTGCCGGAGCACTCCGCTTTTTCTTTTACTTCCCAAACCTATCCATGGTACAAAACTGTCACCTCTGTTATGAGTCACACTCACTAATAATCAATAGTTTCTAAGATACATTGTCGTCTGTTAGCCTCTGTGATACATTTCCTCTTTTGAGGCTTCTTTTAATGTGAGGGATTCATTTTCTCCACACAGTTATCTAAGATATCCTACTAAACAAGTTAGCAATTTTCAGATCTCTTCCAGTGTCTCCTTGAAGAGGTTTTGCTCTCTTGTTTTTTATTATTCTTAGAAGTAGACAGAAGAGATTGATTTTAAGACTGCAGTATATAACAATCATGTTATCATATCTTAATTAGCATCAGATTCCACAAAAAGTGCCTGTATTCACTAAACAAGGGAGAAAAGCTTCCCTCTTCACTTTAGTCTGAGATTGTTTTCAACAAGTTTATTCTGTATCATTGTATGTTTCAAAAATTAAAAAGTAAGACCATGCATTTAAAAGAAAAAAGCTGTATCAGCATTTTTAACTGGAAAGTATAGGTTGTTTGATAATACAAAAACCAAAGAACAACTCAAAAAACAATGAAGAGTTGCTCTGAGCTTAAGTAGTATGCAAATTGCTTTTTTTTTAAAATGGTAGCATGATCAACACGAATGATATTTCTGGGTCTTGGCACATCAAACTACCCACAGATGAAAGATGACTTAATTGCTTTGACCACAGTCCGAGTCAGAATAGCTCAGTTGGCAAATATAAAAATAGCTTGGTGCTATTTGCATTTGCATTTGAGCAAGAAGTGATTTCATTTTAATGCCCAAAGTCTAGGTAACAAAGCAACCCATAGGTAGTGAAACACACCTTGCAAGCAAGAAATGCAATTCCTGGCTGGAGCATCTAAGGGTTGCAGGGGACACATTGATCTTGTCAGCTACATTCGTGTGCATAGGAAATAATACTGTCAGCACAGCTCCTTCAAATTCAGATCACAATATATCGAGAGTTTATGTCTTCAGAGGTTAAGCAGTTAAGCATTCACAGAGATTTGTTACCCATGCCATCACTTTTAAGTAACCCTCTAAAAATCTTTTAATAATTAATTGTTATTCTGAATGTCTAATGTTACTGTTAATAGCTTAAGTTGCATCTCATAATTTCACCTAACAAAGTGTTTCTAATAAGTAATCATAGCAGAGTGAGGCTTACTATATTTTAGACTTTAATATGTAGCAATCCAAATAAAGTAAAAATATATAGAAGAGGAAAAATATGACACAAAGAATAGGAAATTTCTCCAGGCCTTGTATTAAATGTGAATCTGAAGCAAGTAATGGTAAAATGTGAACTACAGAGTCTTCATTTTTTCTAACCAGCTATCTTTGAGTTGCTGTTACTTTCATATTTTCTAAACTTTGTAATATAAACAGCAAACTTAATTCAGAAAAAAAAATCCACCATAACTGATTACCATAACCAAGATCACAGACATTTAAATCAAAAGTCACCTGAGTTGGAAAAGGTTTAAGTTTTTTCAATAAATTATTTTTTATAATGACTATAAAAGTTATACAGTACACAGAGGCTAGCTGGAGCTAGATACTTTACTGTACCTGAATTGCGGGGAATGCTTTCTGAGATATAAAGCTGACAATCAGACATCTGAGTGTGACTGGAAAATAGCAGTCCCTGAAAGATTAAAGTGTGAATTTTAGTAACCTCGAAAGCAAAAACCATTGTTCTTTCACTTTTGAACCAGGACGTAGACTGAGCGAATTAAAACACATACACACATAAAGTGATAAAAAGGGTAAAATAAAATGCCAAAATCATTTTCTCAAAGCTCAAAGTGTGAATTCTTGCTCTACAAAAATCTATATTTTCTCTGCTATTTAAAAAACAGTTCTGTGATCATGCTAAAATATTAACATAAAATGGCTTAATTTACAAGGTAAAACTGAGTTACTCTACTGGAATTCAATAAAGTTACTAATTTTGCAATATGATCACCTTGCCTTTTAATGTTATCAATTTTCTTGAAAACTTAAGTGACTAGTAAAGAAAGGTTGATATCAGTGGTTAAGTCAAAACAAAACAAATTGCTCATAAATGTCATGATTAATTTAAAACAAATTCTTAACACAAATAACATGAAAGGAAATGGTTATAGGCAATGGAATTTGGAGGAGGAGGGATAAAATTACGGAGTGCAAGTATTTAAAATTAGGAAAACTACTTTCAATATTTTTAAATAGAGAAGAGAATGAATCACGAAGCAAATGACCCAGGCGAAATATTAACACTTTTACTTATTTAATATTTTACTTTAAGCTTCTTTAATTGTTAAAAAAAAAAAACTATACAAAACAGACAGTAAATATCTGTTACCCATAATCCCTCTACTTCTTTGGGGAAGTATTTACAGTAATTTATGAAAAACCTCACTCTTGACCCTCAAATCTCAGTTCCCAGCAGTAATTAAAGTTATCAATAATTGTTCAGTAACTTTTTTTTTCTGCATGTATCCACCCACAAAAAATAAAATAGGGAGGAGCGGTGGCAAATAATTTTAACGGTTTTGTTTTTTTTAAATCTGTGTTACAGCTGGTCTTGAGGTAGCAGAACCATTCATCTGGCCTTTATTGTTTGCTATGATCTCCACGTGATCTTCAAAATAAGAAACGTGCCATTTCTTCTCTGGTATACTTTCGCGGTGGGATTTCGGCTGCTGGAGGTACCTTCTCTCTGCGCTCTGGTTTGCCTTCCCTGACCCCGGTCATCGGCGTGGTTCCCCCGCCAGCAGTGCCGGGAGGTCGGCTCAGCCGCCTGTCGATGCCCACTTCACAGTGACGAGATACAGATTTCTGGACCCCATGCGGTCTGCACAGTTGATCACGCCTCCCACCAAATGACCCAGGAAATCAGGAACTTTGCACCAGAAGACCCACCATGTCCTATGTTCAACATCCTGAACATCAGAAAGGGACACACACTTCTTTGTAAAAAATACCAATTATGACCATGTCATATTTTACATCTTGCTTTTAAACTTAATTATGTATCAGAAATGGTTTCCCAGGTCAGTGTATATATAGATATACCACATTTTCTTTTTATAATAGCTTTTTATGGAATGGAGGCATCATAACTTATTTAATCATTTGCTTACTAAAGAACATTTAGGTTTTCATATTTTCTGCCATTTAAGAAAATCCTCATACATATATCTATATGTACTCATGCCATTCTTTCTGTAGGGTGGATTTTTAGATGTTGGACTCCAAATCACCATCCCTCAGTTTTTGTACTAATTTTTACCACAACCATTTTCACTATAATTCCACATATATTTTTAAAATTTGGCCTATTTTTAAAACTACCTTAATTCATATTTTCTTTTTATTGACGATCTTGAACATCTTTTTATCCATTGTTTGGACAATTATTTTTTTTCTGCTAATTGCCAGATTAAATTATTTTTCTATTTTTGTGCAGGAGTTTCTTGTTGTTTGGTAGAAGCTCTTTGTATGTTTGATGTGTTTCTTTTCCCCCAGTTGGTCATTTGTCCTTCAACTTTCTTTGTGGTATTTTTCTTCAAAGAACAGAAATTGTAATTGTTTTGTGTGTACTTAAATGTGACATCCTTTTCCTGTGTGACTCCTTGGGTTTTGTCTTGCTTAGAAAGCCTTTCCACTCTAAGTCTATAAAAACCGTCTCTATAAAAATAGTAATGTATTTATTCATTACTTAAAACGTATATCTAAATCCACACAGAACTGATTTAACTTTGATTTTAGTAAGAGAACAAAATTTTAGTAGAAATTATCTTCAAGCACTTGCAGAATAATGAAACCTGGGTCAATAAATAGCTGAGATTTAAAAAGAAAAAATAATTCAGACAAACCTGATTACCTTTCTCGATAAAAAAAAAAACTAAATTAGTGGAGGGAGAGCAAGATGTGTAATAAATTTAGACCTTTGACATACAGTGTCTCCATCAATCTTTCATAGAAAAATTAATTCAAATTGGCTTCTTCAAGGTGAACACTGTCATCTGAATTGAAAACTGCCTGATAGATCATAAACAACGAAAATAATAATAGCATTGATGCATCTAGCCATAGGGAAGAAGAAACAAATATCACACTAAGATCAATGATATATCTGGATTCACAAAGCTTTTATATTAATAATCCGGAAAGAATAAAGATAAATGAAGTAATTATTCATTTAAGAAATGTCACTAAACGAAAAAGTGCACTCTACACACCTGAACGTATTATAATAGAAGATTGCTGTGAAGGATAGAACCCTAGTAGGATATCCAAATAATAACTGACTTGGAGCCAACCCTATGATCATTTCTCTATACACATAAAGTTAGTTCAGTCAATTCACACTTATGGTGACCACTGTGTAACAGACTAGAGACAAATGCGTTCAGTTTAAGACTCTGCAGGAAGAGCAATAGGGATACTCCTAGCCAGAGAAAGGTGAGGCAGTGGTGGGTGAGGGCACTGTGGATGTGGAAATAAAAGTCAAAACAGCTATGGCTCCCACTCCCATGACCCTCAGACATGGCCCAAGCAAGGGAAGATGCTCTAAAATCTGCCACTGCCTGAAAGTTGTGATAGAAAAAGTAAATAAATTACAAACCAACAATGATAATGAAAGGTGACTGAACTGGTTTAGACGAAATACAAAAAAAGCATAATAAAGTGTTGATGCTAAATTCACATATCATTTTAGTGTTTACACAGTGCTTTCCCATAGTCTTATTTGATTAATACCCTCAGGTACCCTGAAGTAGTCAGGAAAAGTGTGATTAATAGATTCATTCTCCTCCCGAGGCTAAGTAGAACCAAAGAAATTGCCCAAGATTACATACTCTGCTGGGGATCTTTTATTTCTACTATACCTACTCCAACCATTTAAAGCAATTCACAGAGAAGTGCAATCAGGTTTGGAAATATGTAAAAATTGTACCTCAAAAACTTTTTTATAAAAGAAAAGCAAACAGTATCTTTATTAGACAAATAATTTCCACATTCAGTAAACACATGAAATACATTATTTGGCCTCAAGTCGACGTACTTACTTTTCCTCTGCCTGCCTTCTTTCATCCTTCCTTTATTCCTTCCCCTGCCCTTTTCCCCCATGAGCATTCTTCTTGAAAACATGGGAAGCAACTCAAGCGAGTAAGAATGTTTAAGTACATGTATTGCAAAACAATCTTTCTGGGAAAATCTCAACTTTTCATCCATGGAGGGAGTGGGAGATTTTTTTTTTCTCACAAGTACCTAAAGCCCAGAAGGCTCTTAAATTACTTTTAAGATTAACTTTAATGCCTCCATGCCACCCACGTGATAATGTCCATTCTCCATGTCGGCACCGTACTGCAATAGACAGGCAGCTTGGTTTGTCTGCCAACACCATTGGAAGCAAATGATGCCTGCCTTCAGGTAACTGGATGAAACATTTCATTAGAGAAATGTTATTTGTATGTTAAGACACTCTTGTCATGATTCCTTGCAGCTGTTGATTTCCTTTTCACAAGACTTACTTATTACTGTGTAAATATAGCACACTCATATATAGGTATACATATATATATATACACGTGTGTGTGTGTGCGCGTGTGTGTATTTCCCTCGTGGACAATTCAATCAGTACAGTTTTCAGCCAAATGAAATAAAAAGCCAAGTTAAATCTTTCTTAAACATAAGTTAAAATGATGATGTGCAACAATACTGCATTGCTAGAATAGATCAAATGACCTCATCAAAGATGTTTGAGAAGATATCAAACGTATCCATGTTAAATTTCAAAATTTAACTGTGAAAAGCTCTCTAGATAACCATCTGTTTATCTAGTTCCTCCTATATATAATCAACTTTCTTTCAAACAGGAACTCTTACACTGACAGAATAAATGAGTCCAAATATTTGGCTTAATAGATCTTCACTTCAATTAATCAAATAAAATGAATCTTTCAACTGAAGTAAAGTTTACATTTGTCTGTTTGATCTACAATTTTGAAGGATATTCATAATATTTTGTACACTACAAAAAGCATATCTACTTTTATTTTTATTTCAAGCAGCTGGCCTGTGTATACAATCATAGAGGAGAAATGTTTTTAATAGGGATATCATCTCTAAATTTTAGTGTGTTTCAATCTTATTTATAAAAGGGAGGAAAGCTTGAAAGAATACTTCAGAAACATTTTAATAGAAAAGTATTAGGTATTTATGATTCTATTACGTGCATTAAACTTTTGGAAAATAATTTAACTTCAGATGATATTTCAGGATCAGAATGTCTGAATAACGTTAACACATTTTTGTCATGATGTCTTAACATTAAGACAGTAAGACATTCTGTAAGATTGCATGATGAGAAGACTTAGATAAAGTGAGAAGTTATTGAGACAAATGGGGCTAAAGTATTTATTAATGTTGACTAGTAAAATACAATGAGGATCTAGAAGATTTTATGTCTCCATAAATCACCACATCCTATTATTCTTTTTCTACCATATATGGTAAAATCATTCACAGAAAGTAAAACAGGGAACTGTTTTGTAAAATTATGTATTTATGATAAATTATAGAATCATATCTTATAAATTCACAGCATAAGCGTCTGAATCTATAAAATACATGTATGTATAAATATACAAACTTCTATTTACAAATAATTAGCTTCCAGGATTGTCTGATAACTTTTAATGATAATAAATGTCCATGTCAGATCATATTTTGTAATCATAATCAACCTATCACTGAAATAATTTTTGAGGCGTTTCTCATATTTGAGTATTTCATAGTCAGCATTTCAGTATTGTCATCCATCGCTATATTCTCCTCATTACCAGGAGATGGCGCTGTGGGTTTTAAATCGCAAAGCTAAAATTCCCAAAGCCGCGCTGAAATTTTCAGTTTCTTTCTTTCCTTAATTTGTGCACGCCAGGCAATCCCTAACAGTGTTTACCATTTTTTCCTCGAACAAGTTTAATCTTTAAAATTTTTTCAAATGTTTAATATTCTATGATGATAAGATTCCAGGGGAGAGAAGGGTGTGACACAAATAAGCATAACAGCCCCCTAGGGAGGACAACTGAACGAAGGAGTTGTCCCAAGTAGGCGAGGCGGTTATGAATTCCTCATAAACTCTTTTCACTAGTTTTGCTCTACCTCCACCCGCATGTCCTACATTGTTCTCTGAGGTTTCAGCAGTGATAATGCAGGCGCTAAGTTATTCGCTCACAGTACGGTCCCCCTGGCCTTCAAAGTCGCCAAAGTGGGGAAAGACCACGCAGGAGCCAAGTGAGACCCTAGCGGTGGGCTCGGGGACCTGTGTGTTCACCTCGCGCTGAGAAGGCTGCCTCCCGGGGCTCAGGGTTTGTCTTCAAGGTCTGTTCAAATTTAGGCTAACTCGTCCCCAAACAGTAGTGAGGACCAATATCTTTTCTGTAAAATAGATACAGACAAGGAAAATCTTTTCGAAAGAACGCTATATGAACAAGTTTCAACTTTTCCACAGTCGAAATTTTTGGAATTGCCAAGCAACTTGGAAAGACTAGCAAGACGGGCGGCCCTTGGCTCACTGCCAGGAATGCGCCAGCTCGCGCTAGTCCCCCAGCGTCGTCACCCTCGCTGTCCTCCTCCTCATGAGCCCACACATGTGGACCCAGTCTCTCTGAAGTGAGCTTTGTAGGACTCGGCGGCGAAGGGGATGAGAAAATACAGATGACAAAACGACGCCGAAAGGCTTGACCTCTGGGGCTAATCTCTCTGCCTCCGAGTAGATCCCGTGCTCCCAAATCCGGCGGGGGCGCAGTATGGTGAACCCCACACCTAGCTCCCTCAGCTGCGCGGGTTTCAAGCTGACGCAGGCGCCACCAGGCAGCCCCGAGTGGGCGAGTCAAGTGCAACTTCAAGGTCAATGTGCCTCTGACTGGGGCCTGGAGAGCTGCCAAGAATGCTGGGCTTGGAGCGCTGGGGTCGCGCCCCGCTACTGCGCCTTGGACCCCGCAGTGGAGGGCGCTGAGGCCGCACCCCCCTCCCCGGGCAGTTTTCAGGAGAGGGTCCAGCTGGGGTCTCCGCGGTGGGGACCAGAAACAATATTCCGGGTTGGATTCTTCCTCGGCTGGGGAAGCACAGCTGGCGGAGAATTCCCACGGCTCTCGGTGGATTCGCTTTTCCAGAGCTGTTCTCAAGCAAAGTTGTCATTTTTGCCAAACTTTGTTTTTACTTTTTAGACTGTTCTGAAAGAGATAAATTGAAAAACACAGACAGACAATTTTCCTTCTCAGAAGATACACATAGCTACCCAAATTCAGACTTGTAACTTTTCAAACTAGTGAAGTAATAAACTATTTATCAGTACTATAAAAATAACAAAGAGGAAATTCTGGCTTTACTCTTTAGAGTAGATTATGTTCCATTCTGATTTTACTTGGGTTCCTATCTCAAATTTCAAGCGAATATCAAGATGATCATTAAGAAATTTAAATAGTACCTAGAAATTAGTTTGGTCTGCAGCTCAATGCACTAATTTCAATGCGGTGCTGCCTGCTGAATATTTTAAACTCCTTTCAAAGCAGTAGGTGTATTCCCTCCCGCAGTAACAAAACGATATTCATCTTTACACAAGGTGCTCTGGCGTTTATAATTTGGTATCCAACACCCGGCCGAGAATGTTCCCTTTCCTGATGCTTTGGCCAACCGGCCTCGATAAGCCAACCAGCCCAGAACCAGGGGCGCTGGGCTGGGTGTTCCTCGGGGACGGCGCCCACTGCCCGCTTGGTCCCTGGAGTGTCCCGAGCTGCCCCCCATACCCCTTCTGCGGACAGAGTGGGGGCAGTCCTCTGCCTCTGTTTCCCAACTGCTTTGGTAACTCAGTGACTCTCTGTGAAACTGCAGAGTCAGAGGACTTCCCTTCCGTAGTTTTCATTCTAAGCGGTCATCTGTGAGTCAGAAGATTTCGCCGTGGGCTGATTTCCCACCCTTTCTGCCCGCGCAAGCCGAAAGCGCTCATGTTGGCTTTTCCTTTGCCACTTTTCCAACTTGCCAGTTCCATCAGGAGCCCGGATCCTTGCCCAGCTTCTTGGCGGAACCAAGTTCGAGCGCACAGATTTCCCGAGCTCCAGCGGCCAGGGGGCACTGTGTGAGCGGCTGACGTCACCCCTCCGCCCGGCCGAAACCAGGCGGCGGGATCCCACACAGTTGAGGAGAGGGAGCCGAGGCCGTGACTTAGGGCTGGCGACGATTAAACCAAGTAACGAGACACCGGGCAGATGTGTTTTCATTGCCCTGTAAGATAAATGCAGTGTTAAGTGCCTGACAACTTCCCAGAAGCAATCAGCAAAAGTTTACGAGTGCATAAACCTCAAAGACCATTCCCTAACGGTTGTTATAAGGCCCGTATTTAGAGCTTCCATAAATTCTTCGGCCGTTTCCCAAGGCAAAGTTTTCAGCGACTATCAAGCAGCCACCTCCTCCGGGAAGACTGGGGGGATTTTCTTGAATTACAAAAGGAAGAGGCTTTTGGCTCCTACCGAGTAAAATGAAGTTGTGCAAAAGTTTGTTCCAGAAGCTTGGATGGCCAGGGAGAGGAGGGAGGTGGCAGGAGGTCGTGGAGATGGGGTCGGGAAGGGCCACGAGATGCGCTCAAGTGTTTGTTGTCTAAGGGCGAAAGACAAAGGTCCTGCGAAGATCCTGGGTCTAGCTGAGCTGGCAGGGCCTTTGCCGCCCTCATTGTCGCCCCTGCTCTGCCATCCCGGCTCTGCCGCTCACAGCCCCGCATGGCGCCCCCCACCAGTCCCTGACATGATCGATCCTTCGCCCTTCAAATGTCCACTTCGGGCCGGCAGGAATCCTGGCGCCCCGCAGAAGGTGGCAGCCCACAAAAAGGGCAAGCTGGCTGGAGAACTAAGTCAGACATTGTGAGATGTGTCCCCACCCTGCCCAGAGCCACGACCGGGCCAGCCTCCGCCCTCCCGAAAGTGACCCAAGGACTTTGATAAGTTAGTGTCATGCATACACGACCCACCTATGTTTAGAGAGAACCTTTGTTTATGATCCCAGTGAAAACAAAGCTGCTAATTGAAAAACAATAACACTAGCGTGTCTTTAGCTTTCTAAAGGGAGAGGTTAACAGCTGCGAACGCCGGGGGAGGGACGGTGGGAGGGGTGCGGTGAGCGAGGGGCTGCCCTGCATGTAAACAGCCTCGGGGTCCCAGACTAGACACGTGGGACCGCTCAAGCCTGCAGAACCCCCGGTCTCGGTCCCAGGCACAAGAGCCTCCCGTAGCCCCGCCTGATCTTTCTCAGTCTTTAGGTTCCAGGACATCCAAAGGAGCGTAGGTGACCGACGTCTACGTAGTATTTCTGTCCCCGGAAGACTGGATCTCAGGGAATTATTATGGAAGATACTGCTGGGCCCCTTTCATCCTTTCCAGGTGAAAATACAGACATTTTTGTGTCGCCCTCACCCTTCCTTTATGAAATAAGGTGCCCAACTGTTCTGATATTACCATTCAAAAACAGGTTCTGTGGCGAACCTCATTTGTGAATCTATTACAGAGATTAATAGATTATTTCTCCTTTTTCAACTAATTCTCAGTGGAGAAATTTAACCATATGGTAAGGAGAGAATTAGAATTTCATCACATTAGAGCAAAATGTAATGAAAAGAGTCCAACACCTGGGGCCAACTCCGAAAGCCACAATTAAAAGGTTTTTAATGAAACCAGAGAAACCAAAAATTGCATAGTCTTCAGTACTTCTGCCATATAAGAAAGAGTTATTGGAAGGTGTTGGGAAATATTGTTTTTACTTATGTCATAAGGATGAAAACCAGCTGCTAAATACCATGTGTACCCAGAGACCGAACTCAGGAGTGAGAGGACCGCGTGTACCAGTGCCCATCCGGAGAGGAGCACTTGTTTTTACATTCTCCCTTCCCGAACCCTCCAAGAACAACCGAGGCTGATCCAGATGTCCTTAAATGGCTTCCGGGTAAATAAATATGCATAAATGCCTCACTTCGTGTGGGAGCGGATTTGACTCCTGGTGAAGTTGACTCTTTTGAAGCAATCAGATTTTCATCTTAAGGAAAGTTTGAGAAACCGGTTTGTTTGTTTGTTTCCTGTTTAGGAAATTGTGTACTTCACAATTACCATCACTGTAACAGTTATTTGGAGACCACTGCAAAATCACTCCCACCCCACCTTAAAAAAAAAAAATGGGCTGCATGATCACTTGCTCTTCATTTTGCTTTTTTCTTTCTTTTTTTCCAATCTGGGTAGGAAATGGGCAGTGGCGGGTGTGGAAATGAGGCAGAGTGTTCGGGGGGACGACTGCTTTGCTCTCTGACCAGCTGAAAACCTAGAGTGAATTTTGGGCAAGCCAGCTGGGACACCACCTTCTCTCGGAAAGTCCCATCCCCAAATCCAGACCAGTCATCCTACGAACAGGGGTGGAGTATAATTCTCGCTCGGAAGGGTAATTTAGCACAAGCTGAGACAGCAGTGGCGAGGGAAGGGCAGTTGGGGGGGGGGGGGGTGCGGTGGGTGGGGGCGTCTGCTTTCCACAGGACTCCCAGGCTTCGCCGCCGATCTACAATTTGCTGAAGGAGCAAAGAACATCCCCGGCTCTAAGTAGGGCTTTTAGTGTGCTCATTGATGAGTGAAAGTCGCCACACATGTCAAGCTAAAGGCAGTTGTTGGGTTACTAACAGGACCCAGCGCCTTGCAAACATATGCGCTAAGCTGTGTATACAGATGGCAGGCAGAATAATGGAGCAGGCGCCTTTTATAAAGCTCTAGCTGCTGCCTGTCTTCAGACCTGGGAAATGAAACTATTCAGACTTGCGGCCAGATAGCGCCTGCGATTGTTTGTTACCGTTTTAATCCTATTAATTAAAACGTTAACCTGATTGGGTAGAAAGCGCTGTCCCAACAGGCGAGTCTTCTTCATAATAACCTACTCAGAGATAATGATGTAAAAGACTCCCCCGTCTGTGGCGGCGGCTGGTTGATGGGTCCGGAAATCTCTTGAAGGTGAATCCAAGCAAGATAAACGGTGCGGAGAGGAGGCGCGGGGCTGGGCTCAGAGCGGCGGCGGCGGCGGCGGCGGCGGCTCCACTCCCTCCGCGCCCACCCTCCCACCATGCGGGGCCGCGGCCCATGGTGAGCCCCAGCAGCCAGCACCATCGGCTGGAGACGAAGAAGAAGAAGAAGAGGAGGCGGCGAGCGCGGGGGAAGGCGAAAAAGAAAAAGAAAGAAGGGGAGAGGGCTCCCGGCAGCACCAGGACCGACGCGCGCACCAGCTCCGGAGCCCAGCTCGCGCGCGTCTGTGGGGCCGCCTGACTCCGGGGCCGAGGCGGCGGCGGCAGCGGGCGCGGCGGCCCGGGCTGCGCGCCGGCGCGGGACCATGGAGCGCGGGATGCACCTCGGTGCAGCGGCCGCCGGCGAGGACGACCTCTTCCTGCACAAGAGCCTGAGCGCCTCCACCGCCAAGCGCTTGGAAGCGGCTTTCCGCTCCACGCCCCCGGGCATGGACCTGTCCCTGGCGCCGCCGCCTCGGGAACGCCCGGCGTCCTCCTCCTCGTCGCCCCTGGGCTGCTTCGAGCCGGCTGACCCCGAGGGGGCAGGGCTGCTGTTGCCGCCGCCTGGAGGAGGCGGCGGCGGCGGCGGCGCGGGAAGTGGCGGCGGCGGCGGCGGCGGGGTGGGTGTCCCCGGGCTGCTAGTAGGTTCAGCCGGCGTTGGGGGCGACCCTAGCCTAAGCAGCCTGCCGGCCGGGGCCGCCCTTTGCCTCAAGTACGGCGAAAGCGCGAGCCGGGGCTCGGTGGCCGAGAGCAGCGGCGGCGAGCAGAGCCCCGACGACGACAGCGACGGTCGCTGCGAGCTCGTGCTGCGGGCCGGAGTAGCCGACCCGCGGGCCTCCCCGGGAGCGGGAGGTGGTGGCGCGAAGGCAGCCGAGGGCTGCTCCAATGCCCACCTCCACGGCGGCGCCAGCGTCCCCCCGGGGGGCCTGGGCGGCGGCGGCGGCGGGGGTAGCAGCAGCGGTAGCAGTGGCGGTGGTGGCGGTAGCGGCAGCGGCAGCGGAGGCAGTAGCAGCAGCAGCAGCAGCAAGAAATCCAAAGAGCAAAAGGCGCTGCGGCTTAACATCAATGCCCGAGAGCGCCGGCGGATGCACGACCTGAACGACGCGCTGGACGAGCTGCGCGCGGTGATCCCCTACGCGCACAGCCCCTCGGTGCGAAAGCTCTCCAAGATCGCCACGCTGCTGCTCGCCAAGAACTACATCCTCATGCAGGCGCAGGCCCTGGAGGAGATGCGGCGCCTAGTCGCCTACCTCAACCAGGGCCAGGCCATCTCCGCTGCCTCCCTGCCCAGCTCGGCGGCTGCAGCGGCAGCAGCTGCTGCCCTGCACCCGGCGCTCGGCGCCTACGAGCAGGCAGCCGGCTACCCGTTCAGCGCCGGACTGCCCCCGGCTGCCTCCTGCCCGGAGAAGTGCGCCCTGTTTAACAGCGTCTCCTCCAGCCTCTGCAAACAGTGCACGGAGAAGCCTTAAACACACCCCCGAAAAACACAAGACCGACCCAAAATCTAGAGGAAAGCGAAAAGCTGCTCCCCACCCCCTTTATTTTGGTCCTCTCGTAGTTGTGAAACACTTGCAGAGCAAACAAAGCAGAGGCAAGAACTGAGGAGAAGTATCAGAGACAAACGGGACTTTTAGCCTTGACATCCCCAGAATCTCGGTCTTTGGGGTGGGGAGGGAGGGAGGAGGGAGGTGGAGTTGGGATGGAGTATGGATGTCTTTTTTTTCTCAGAAAAGTGGCAACTTTGGTGGCAGCCTAGACCGCGAGGAAGTGGAATCTTCCTTAAAGGTGAAAAATAAGTTGAGAAGTAGTGCTTGGTTATTAAGCCTGGAGAGTGTTTGAATGGCAAAATACTAATCCTACTAATAATTGTGGATTTGGCTAGTGCTGAGGGGGAGAGGAGGAGTTAGGGGTTGGGTAGCATGAGAGATGGAATATTCATTCAGACAAATCAGAAAGGGCACTTGAAAATAAATTTTGATTCTGAGCCAGGAGAAAAACTTGAAATGTTGACTTAAGTGAGGGGGAAATAAAACCCAGAGAGAGAGAGCGAGAGCGAGAGAGAGAAACATGTTACTATGAAAGACTTGTATTTTTTATTGTCTCTGAACTTTAATCCTGTGAAAATGCTCAAAGTTTTGGCGAGAGTGATATAAAAAAACTGACTGTGGCTGAAAGAATTGCATTTAAAAATATTTATGTGCACCTTGTTACTTTCTACTCTGCAATGATGTATTAACAATTTATGGTATTTATTTGTTATTCTTCAATGACCCTTCCACATCAACAGTATTTATCATGTGTTAAAGTCATGGGTCTTATGTGCAGATTTTTTTAATGCCTCTAAAATTGTTTTATAGATTACTTATACTGTGTGCCAAGTGTTTAAAGGTTTATTTGCCAACAAGTATGAAGAGAAATATTGATGTATCTGAGCTGCTTAGGTTTATGAAAGGTCACCTGGATATTTTCAGTTGCATCATCCCTGTATTTAAATTGAGCTTTAATAAATTGCTTCAGTCCAAAAATTACAGGAAAGGTGTATTTAATTGATGAATGAATTGATCTCTTTTTTGAAAGGGGACTCCTTTACATTCCAAAAGGGAAAAACATCACAGCAATAGTTGCTATACGTAAGAACATGCTAAGCAAATATTTTTCCAGGCTGTGCTGTGCATTTTTAAAAGGTCTAATTTAATTGCTTTTAATATATATGTACATATATGTTATTTTAACTGTGGAGAATTATTTAAGTTAAAAGACTGGTTTGATTTGCCTATGGTGTGAAATCCTTTGTTATTTTTCTAAAAAAATAAAATTTAAAAAGAAAGAAAACTAAGGAAGAACAAGAAGCTATTTACCCAAAGTGAGCTTTCAGTTTTAGTTTTGCATGGCTGTTTGACTGCCTTTCCGCCCTATGAAAATCAAGAAAATCTTTTTTAAAAATGGAGTCCTGCTATTTTCCACTCCTTGCAGATAATACAAATTCAGTTTGTCAGGTTGGATGGTGAGTTGGGAGCTGTGATGGATCTGTTGGCGGGTTTTGGATGTGTAAAGAATGATATATATATTAAATAGGTCAATCAGACTATGACAGCTATGTACGACCATTTGTATGTGTATCTATGTCAGAAAGAATCTTTATTAAAATATTTTGATCAAACATTTTATTATGCTGTGCTTTGTGGAAGAAGCAATCACCTCTCTTCTGTGTTACTCTTTGCTTGAAAGGTAACAAAAAAGAAAGGAGTTTCAGAGAAGGTGGAACTAAAGTTTTTGCAGGGATGCACAATTAGAAGTAGCCCTAATTTACTTGTTTACTTGTTACAAGGAGGAGAGATGAATGGGGTCAGTGGTGAAACCCAGAAGAGATTCCAAGTTTCTGGCTACTGGCATGAACTTTGAAGGCCACATTCTCCCTGGAAATCTTTTTCCACTTGTATGGCATTGTTAACCATGCCAGGGCCCGTCAAAGAGGGTAAAGTTTCTTAAGAGTTTGTCATCAAAATTTCTACCTCCAAATGCGTGAAGGGCAAGGAAAAAAAATGGACTTGGATTCTCTGAGCGCTGATTTCACTGTGGCTTTCTACTTTTTTGTGATAAAAAGAATTAACTTGAATCATATAAGCATACACAATGCCCGTAGAGATGATCAGAACTTTACTAGTGTTGCTTGATGATGAGATTTTTAGGTTCCATGTTTGGATTGATTTAGGCTTTGATTCTGTTAAAAAATGACTGTCGAGACTTGTATTTTGACCTTTATATTGCCCTCAAATATAGAAGGTGTGATTTTTTACTGTGGCACAGGTTGCAGAGATAGTAGTGGTGGTGGTGCAGAAGTTAGATGTTTCCTCTGTACCCAGTATGCTAAATGCATTTTTTTCTATACAGCCTCTGCTCATAAAGATATCCCTAAATGCCATCAAACTTAGTGGGGGGTGAAGAAGGATATTTTCTGCTCCACTTGCCATCAAAAAAAGATTAATCAGAACTTGTAACTTTTCAGAAAACATAACAGCAAAGGGCCTTGAAGCTGGAGCCCTCCCAGACTGGGAGTGAGGGCAGAAGGAGGGAGGAGACCAGGGCAGCCCCCAGGCAGGAGCCGACCCGTCTCTCAGCATTTACCAGACAAAGCCTGGGTGCGTCTAATTATGATTATTAAAACAATTTCCATGACGATGTCTAATATTATGTTAATTTGAAAACAACTGTGTATGAAAACTGTCGACTATAATACCTAAATTCACTTAATGAAACACATCGTTAAGGCAATTAAACCTCCTGGATGTGATTAAGAAACATAATTACGACACTGTTCTGCGCCATAATTGGGTGTCTTTAATCAAGGGGTAAAGTGATCAGCAACACAGCCATTAGTTTGTATTGTTCTGGCCCTGCTGTCCATCATTCTGATTAGGAATTAACCACAGCCACCACCAGTCAGAATTTTTTTTCCTTTTGCATATTAACATTGTAGGGGACACATTTGCTGCAAGATTTAATGCTTAATATTTCTCATTATTAGAAGGCCTTCTTGAAATACTTCCTTTGCAACCTTTGTACTGTTCAACTATTATTAAAAATTGTACAGAAGAACACATCTTGAACTTTAGGGAAAAAATAAAGAAATGAGAATCCTCCTCTCTTTAACCACTCAGCTTTCAATCTTAGTCCTGAAGGAGACTTGGATGGGGGTGGGGATAGGAAGATACTGAGAATAAATTCAAATGTCACATGAATAGGCAAAATTATTTAATGTATTAGGCTTATTAACATTTATTTTCATTTTGATAATTTTAGACAAATCAACCCTTTTTCCAAACCTAGGAATTGGCCAGCCTGTGGTTTTAGCAATTAACATGGGACATCTGAAAGAAACAGGAGAGGAGTTTTCTGTGGTGTACTTAGGTAATCCTCCCTGCCCTAACTCCAGCCTTTCTAAAGGGTTTTCAGCAGCAGCTTTAAGAAAAGGAAGCCAGTGATTGGAGGGACAACTCTTTCCACTCCTGGTAGAGCCCTAGAGCTACTTTCTTTCTGGGGTCTGAGCCCTGAGTTTTGGCCTAGTCTGAAGAGTTAGCCCACACACCATTGACCCCAGCTGTCTGTCCAGTTATGGAGCGCACAGGTCGGAAATGGGGGACTGAGCACCAGGGGAATCAGTGTGGTCTTGCAAAAGTCTCCTTGGGTTAGAGCAGACAGCCTGGTTCCTAAGACTGCAGCATGTGCCAGAGTGCAAGGGTATCTTGGCCACCCCTGAGCTTGCTCTGGCATCCACCACGCCTTGGGGTGCTTCTCTCAGGCACACCCATCCCGCCAGTCCGATCTCTCTGCTGGTGTTCCTTACAGAGCTGAGAGTGGACAGATGAGGCCAAGCAAAAACTGAGTCCCACTGGCTTTTTA
This sequence comes from Gorilla gorilla gorilla, assembly GCF_029281585.2. Lineage (NCBI taxonomy): Eukaryota > Metazoa > Chordata > Mammalia > Primates > Hominidae > Gorilla > Gorilla gorilla. Next base: position 55,786,916 of record NC_073231.2, on the reverse strand, counting down.
TTCTCACTTAGGGTCCCGTCGCCAGCTTGACACTGGGGACCAACAGAAGGGTTAGCTTTGCGTGTACGGCTGCAGGACCAGCAAATGATCATCTTCGATAGAGCTCTCTAGTTACCCCTGCTTCTCCCTCCCTGTGGTACGTGTTTGTGTGTGTGTGTGTGTGTGTGTGTGCGTGTGTGTGCGCGCGCGCGCGCGCCCGCACGCGGTCTGCAATGCCCTCACCAGTCCCCGCAGCTGGGCAACCCCTCCAAGACCCTGTGTTACGCTTAAATTCCTCTCCCTCCTATCGTACCCACCATCCATCCTTACAGCAGGGAGGCCGAGACTCACAGAATTCCCTTCTCCACCAACTCGCACTCTTGGTCTAGCACGCGGAAACCGAACCTTTCTACGCGGCCCTACCTTGCGATTGCTCCAGCATGAGTGGCATTGACTTTTCCAATGTAATGACTTATGAAAGATATAATCATGTGTTAAATTGAATCCTCCGTTTAACTGTTAATGGTGTGCTCTGGGCACATTTACGTATTAGATGCTATGGTAACTAATTACCACTAGAAAAAAGGATAATACACTTCCCAGACTTTGAAAAATAATCATGAGTTCACTTCCCGGCTCGCAGCACATCGTGGCGGCCCTGCCGGGAGGAGCGAAGAAACGAGTGAAAACCCGAAAGTGTGCTCATGGAATGCAGGAGGTAATGAATCCTGGTCAGGTGAGACTACTTAGTCAAACCTTTAATGAAAACGTGATTCAGATGGAAAGGAGGAGGGGGAGGGAACAACTACACAAAGGTGCCTTTAAACAAAATTAAATTGCAAAACCTGACTATCAGAAACATGAATAGGTTTTCTTTCAATTAAAATGCAGGTAAGACTAAATTATCCACGTGCCAAGCAACTTTACATCAATTAACATTTTTTTGTTGTGTGGGCAAAGTAAATGAGCCCGGCTCCTGCGCTCTCTGTATTGGCATATACAACTTGAAAGTCTCTGGATTTGCCAAGCCAATGAGCTGCAGGTTTATTTAAATTCGGCCTTTTAAATCAAACTTTAGACACAGTAGATGGAAGGAGGGAAAGAGAAGGAAAAACAAGGAGTCAGTAACTTCAATTTAACAGTAGAAACAACTCTTACGGTGAGAGTCTTTTTTGCCCGGCAAATCTCTGGCTCTTCTGATCGACTGGTGTTTAGAACCAAGGTTCCAGTAAACAGGGCTGGGTAGGATAACGAGGAGAGTGTTTGTGCTGGGACCTGGCAGGACTGGAGGAGGAAAGGAGCCGCCTTCCAGCAGGTCCAGCAGCCCTAGGTTGCAAACACACCAAATGACGTCCACGCAGCACTCGCGCCCACCGCGCTGTTTTTGCTTGCGCAGTGCTCCCGAAGGGATTCGGGATCCGCATCCGGAGGGATTCGGGATCCGCATCCGAAGAGCACCCCTTCTTTCAGGACTTCCCCTGGGACCGACGTTTCCAGTCACCCCTGCGGGCGCAATTGTCCTTCAACCGCCAAGTTCCTTGGGACAAAAAGAGAACTTCAGGGGCTCTGCCTCAAACTGTCCTTCGAGGGTGGCTCGAGGATCGGGTTGTCCCCTGTATGGCAGCAGGCATGTGGGTTCACACGCAGCTGCCAGGCTTGTAAGAGGCACCCCGCAGCCGCACCAAACCCGAAGCATCCGCGAAAGCGCCCCGGTTTTAAACCCCAAAGAGCTGCTCGCTTCCTCACGCAGCAGGGAAACTCTGCTTGCTTTCCCTGAGGTTAGATTTGTGTTAAATTCTACTAATTTTTCTAAATTACTCGTCTTAACAAATCCAGGAGACTGTTTCTTAACTACTGCAAAATTATCAAGTATACTAGAATGTGTGTGTGAATTTTCCTTCTTTCTCTTCTCCACTTTTCTCTAATTTAGGCAGTACAGAAGTACAGATTTGAGAGATCTGAAAGAGAAATGAATGGATTGGGAAGGTTAGACTGCAGAGGAAAAGAGGATTTGGCAGTTATCAATCCTCACCATCCCCAACCCCACTACATATATGATGGACAAGGCTCACAAGTCACCACCATGCTTGGATGGGGAGTTGGCTTTAATTATGCACAATGTGTTATTCTCCTTCTCAGCTTGGGAAAGAGTTAATTCTTTCCCAAAGACCATAGTTGCCCTTGTCTCCTCAACCTGATTCAGAGATGCAATAAAATATGAAGCAAATTTATGGTCTGTTTCAAGCATTTTATTGCTGTATTTTTAAATTCATATATGCACATATAAGAACTATGATCTGTGAATAATTTGAAATGCTATAGAAGAATGATACATTTTAGATAAAACATAACCATATCTTTATATAAATTGTCTGAGATTAAAATAAAAAAGAAAAATAGATTTCTAATGTGGACCAAACCGAAAAACTAATGACAGCCATAAACTGCTAACCACCCATAAATTAACATCCTCATCAAATGCTAAAATGGTATCACTGGTTATATAAAGCAATTACTATTTTTCCTTATAAGTTTTAGAATAAAGTTCAGAGATATTTAAAGGATCTGTTATTTACAAATGTTTCTCAATCTTAAAGATTTCATTTTTTTATTAGGAGGATGGTTGCATCTCAAATCTCCTGTTAACAGAGGTGTTTAGAGATGAGAATTTAAATTTAAACATAAAAATGTTTCATGGCCTAACCTCATTTTATACATTTATCCTGCTCTGGCAATTACTGAAGAACTTGGTGTAAGGATTTCTCTGTTACATATCCTTACCCACTTTTTGAAAAGAGATAAACAATCTCTGATTATGAGAGAGACTCAGTTTTTGTACCTAACTAGTCAAAATAATAAACCATGCATTGTCCAATCAAGTAAGTACAGCTACATTTGCCATGTGCAGTCTATTTCTGCAGTAGTACTATGGTCAAAATTCAGATGCCAGGCTGACTGAGTCGCTGCTCTCCATCTAAGATTTTGATGAAAGGAAATGATTTTCCAAGCAGGCCTCCACAGAAATGTGAAGAGTTGGGAAAGAAGAAAGGATATCTATCTATTAAATGCCTGTTGTATCGGGAAGCAGGGTCAGTTAATACCTGCGTCTAAATAACTTACTTTAATTTCCTTTGGAGAAGCATCAGGCATACGTCTCTTTAAAGTGTAGATTTCTTAACAGAGTGAACTTAAGTAAAATCTGTAATTATTCAACAAAGTAAGCTCCTTTAAAAGTTTACAAAATTATGGTTTATGAAAGCAAAACAATTATTTGGCCTATGGAAGATGTGGGTAGCTCACACACTCAAACTATCCCTGCTCCTCTGTTGGATTTACAGCATGTTGTCCCGTGGAGTAGTTGATGTGGACGATTATCCTCAAAGATCAAGAATTAACTAAGATCTTGAACTGGTTAAGTTCTAGGACCACTCCTTAATTTAATTTTCTGCAAGCATTGTTTAGTCCGAGTACCTCCTTCTTGAAAAATAAAAACTGTTTGTAACTTTTCTTTAAGTCTAAACTTAGTTCAAAATAAAAAGTTTTTTTTAAAATGTGTAATTGCTCAGTATGAAGGAAGTATTACCACATGTATAGTTTTTACTTATAAAACATTCAATGATTACAAATACTTTTAACGGTATTCCATTTGACGTAGAAAACAAATACATTTATAAAACTTTAAATAAACTCATTAGTCCTTAGAATTATGGAATTGAAGTAATTTCATTCAAACCTTAATTTTAATATAAAAAACAAAAGCATTTATTAAAAAGTTTGGTATCTATCAGGCAATAATGACACAGATTTTTTGGTAACTACGATGGCTAGTTCTTAGAAATAAAAGTTATGTGTAGTAAATATTCTCTTGCACACAAATAAGAATCTCCAACTAATATGTTTCATATTTAGAAATGTTTAAATTTGACTCAATGATGAATCATTAGATAGTAATACCTTTACCTGTTATTTCCATTCCTCTAGTTTCTCCTGTGAGCACAGTTTGCTGTAAGGGAAGTAAAATACTTCATGATTATATCTCTGAACATTTACTTTTTGTGTAGTCTGTGATACATCATGTCTCTCCTTATAAAAGTAATCAACAGTAAATAATTAACAATAAACAATTAACAGTAAACAGTATCAAGCACTTTTCAAAAAACACAGCACAGCCATTGGGCATTTTTTTATCCTGAAAAGAAAATACACATTATTATTCACATGATCATTGCTAATTCTGGAAGGTTCTGCAAATCTAAAATAAAGTTGAAAACAAAAGATAATTATTTCACAGGTTACCTATTTAGTGACATAATTTATCCCAGTTGGTAAATAAACAATACTGAGCTGACTAGTTCAAATGAACAGAACACCTTCTAGCCAACTTCTCACGGAGTCTCAGGCCAGTCCGTGTAAAATGTTAGTGACTCACACCAGTGTCTCTGAGAAAAGCCCAGTGTCCCAGTAAAATACTGTACGTAGGGTTACTAAAAACCCACATTTCATTTTCATCACCACCATTCTGTGGTATATGCTTTATTTACAATTTATTTTAGTTTTATGAACAAATAGAATACTGTCCAAATATTATTACCCAGCTTTATTCATTATCTGTGGTAAAGAGAAGAGATCTGCTGAAGACAAAGATTACATCCGCTGAAAACTCTCTCCCATTTATTGTGCTTATACTTCTGTCCACACTAATAGTGATTATTAAGAATTGTAACCTAGCAAGGTCAGCCTGCCTAGAATAAACATTTTAAAACTTAGTGATTTTTTTGAGTTTGTTATTTTACAAATAAATAATAAGTTAAAATATATTGAAACATACTCTGAAATAGTTAATATACTTTCAGGAGAGCATCAGATGATAAGAATATATGTGTGCAGGGGCAAGAAATGGAGATGAGGAGATATTCAGAGAGCAAAATTATTTTCCAAATAATTTTCTTTTGTAATCAAATCTTCTGTTATCCAACATATTCCTAGTAGGACAATAAAGAGACATAATCAGTCATCTGTGCTTTAAAAGTTAATTTATTAAATTTTCGTTGTACATAAAAGAACATTAAGTATTAGACTTGCAAAGCACTTGCATTTCTTATCTGACATCTTTTAAGACAATTTGATTCATTGTAAATCCACATATATGTCATTTTAAAATCAAAGGTAATATTAAACAAATAATTTCAGAAAATTGTTTTAATAATATACAGCACTCCTCTTTCTAAAAATATTTTAAAACATAAGTATTGACAAATTATAACCTATTTTAAATTGTGTAGAGTTTTTCATGTATTAAATTTATTTTACTCTAGCAAGTAGTATAAACAAAATAAACATTTAAGCCAAAAAGTTCAAACATCAATGATCACTGATTTAGATAAACAAATGAAGTAGAGTAATAATTACTTTAGATAAATACTAAAGAGTTTTATGTGATCATTCATTATAATTTAAAATAGTGCTACAGAGAATGTCATCTTGGCTTGCTAACTTTTTCTTAATTCAATATGTTAATATAAGTATCTAATTATGCAATACAAGTAAATAATAGTTTGCAAGATTGGCAAATTTAATAGGTTAAAAAGTGCACATTCTAAGGGCATGTAATTCCTGTTTACATAATTATTGCCATTCTTTATACTAGGATCAAACACTAGATAAATGTTGTGCTTTGGTCTTTGAACAGTTTTAAACTTCTACTGTTAAGTTAGAAGTCGCTTGCAGAAAATTACCCAAATTATTTTTATGATAAAATAAGCATTAAAAATGTAGATTTTCAGTATGGAAGCTCCTTTGCCTTAGACTTGTGACCCAAAACTTAATTATAAAATGGAGATGAAGTAAGGAAGTATGCCAGGAAAGCCAAAACAAGGCAGATAAAAGTATTCTTCCAGGTTGCTTATAAGCATGCCTGATTTAGTGATACGTAGCTTTTTCTTAACCACTTCAGGGCTTTAGTTTCTGCTAACTGAGTGTTTCATTACTGTTGGTCATTGATATAAAACAATATTTTGGGTATTAATTATTTATTTCTTTTAATTCAAAACTTAGGTGAAGCTATAAAAATGAAAAGATGGGGGCGGGCGCAGTGGCTCATGTCTGTAACCCCAGCACTTAGGGAGTCCGAGGAGGGTGGATCACCTGAGGTCTGGAGTTCGAGACCAGCCTGATCAACATGGTGAAACCTCGTCTCTACTAAAAATACAAAAGTTGGTCAGGCATAGTGGTGGGTGCCTGTAGTCCCAGCTACTCAGAGGGCTGAGACAAGGGAATTGCTTGAACCCAGGAAGTGGAGGTTGCAGTGAGCTGAGATCACGCCACTGGACTCCAGCCTGGGCGACAGAGCAAGACTCCATCTAAAAAAAAAAAAAAAAAGGATGGGATTTTACAATATATAATACAGTTTTTAAAAATTCTAAGCCTCAATGACTATATTTGGTTTTAATTACTTTATCATATTATCAAAATACCTGTTGTATATATTTTTATTGTGTATAATTATACATAGTGATTTCTCATTACAGACCATTACTTTGGAATGACTGATGGAAGGCTAGTTAGAACTAGTGATAAATCAGAATTTTAAAATAGTTTTAAAGAGATGAATTTATCACTTACAACTGCATTTATAATAAATTAGTTGCCTACGTATTGTTTTCCCTAACAAATAGTATGTTCTTGAAGGGGAAGGGCAATCCAGTGTCTAGCATCAATCATATCTAGAACAGAGAAAATGCTCAATAAATGTTTGGTTGAATAAATGAATAATGAATTAACAAATGACTATAAAAAACGATTCCCTTGAACAATACACAAGAGCAATTTTTTAAAGGCACAACATTGTTGAAGTATCTTCATTAAACTTTGCATTGGTATATTGCATTATACCATAAATCCATACACGTTACTGTGTTTAATCGTTACAATGAACTCTGATGTCAAAGGGCCTTATTATTTTATTTTTCAAATGAGGACATTGAAGCTCTGAGAGGGAAATTGTTTAATAATAAGCCAGTTATGTCACAGCCAGAATCTGCATCTTTTAACTGATTTGTCCAGGACATGTTTTTCTATTTGTAAATACTATTTAGTTACTGGATTTAAGACTGTCACAAGATTCTCAATGTTTTGTTTTGGTTCTACTATTCATTCCTTTTATGTCATCTTTTCTCAACCATTTCATTTATTCTTACTTTCCATTTCTAAATTCCTGCACACATTTCCAGTTATAAAATAAGCCGAAATTGGAATGGAATAATTTCCTGTGTTCTCTGTGCCTTAACATCACAAAAGTGTACCACTAAGTTGAATTTAAAACTATGGAACTTCCACTTTAGGCAACATGGCGAACTAGACGTCCAAGTACGAAAAGGACAGAGTATGCTTTGTGGTGGACTAAAGGCTAAGGCCCAGGGTGTGTGTGTGTGTGTGTAATCCAAGACCTTTGCATAAAGCCAAGAACTTGCAGAGACAACATACTCAGTAGGTGAACTAGAAAGAAACTGTGCTCCACAGAGCAAAACTGTCAGTATATTTGCCTATCTCAGTCTTAGCTCCGGGTAAAAATAAACAAAAAAATGAACCCCCAAATGTGTCCCCTGTCTATTCCTAATAAAATGGTTGCATTCTACCTGATTTAGGGCTAGAAACCGCAATACCTATGTAGCGTTCCCTCCCCACTCCCAGATAATCAAGCTGAAATTTTAAGGTGATCTGAGTTTGGTAGTGGTATCAGCAGTCTGACAAATGCGAATACAAATTCTCTCTTGAGGAATGAACTTTAAATCTAGGTCTAAAGATTTTTCAGAGATAAAAATCCAAGGAACATGGGCTCAGTAAACAAGCCATTCCTGGTAACAGTGACAGCAAAACACATAAACTACAGAATTAGATCCACAAAACACCAATGATTTGGAAATATCAGATACAGAATCTAAAATGTTTGCTTCATACAGTTGAAGAAATGAAAAAGGATGCTGAGTTTATAACAAAGGTACAAGATATTATAAAAAATAACCAGCATATATGAAGAACAAAAGGGAATCGTAAAACTGAAAAATGTAATGATTGAACTTAGCAAACTCAGTGGAATGGAAAACCTGAAGGTTAACAAGCTGGAGACTGACACTCTGACTCAAAATCAACCTTGGAGACCCTACAGAATGGAGAGGATTGGATGGATCTGAGGATGGGACATAACAAATTTAGAACATCTTAGGAAGAATTAAAGTTATCATGGACTAAATGTGTGTATGTGGGGGGTAGGGGGGTAGGGCTTGGGGACAAGGCTTTTAGCAGCCCTGGGCTGAGATGGTTAGGCACAGTAGTGTGAGGATAGGTGATGGAAAAGCTTTTAAGTTCTGCTTTGGCCTCTGTCCCACAATAACTGTCCCACTGACAGTGTCCATCACTGGGTAACTAGATCATTAAAACATAATGTGTGCACATTATGGATTGCTGTGCAGCAGTTAGAAGCAATAGATTAAATATAGTAGTATACTATGTATATACTACAGAAATATGAATATATCTTTAAAATCACAGAGCTTCATAAGAAAATTAGGAAGAATATAACTTACAGAAAATAGGTACTCAAGATAATATATGTTACATGAAAACATACACATACCAAGACATGCATCAAACACATTAGAATATTTGCCTATGATATTAGGAAGGGGTATGAAAGTGGGTATTAGGGACAAAACAGAATAAGTAAATAAAGCCAGAGGGACCTTATTAGAACCAATTATAATTGTGTATCATGAACTAAAGAGTATAAGGAGAATGATCACTCAACTCGATGAACATGGAGTTAAAACAAAAAGAAGGAAAAAACAAACTCAGTGGATGAGTTGGAGAGATTAGATATACTGCTCAAAGAAGAAACTGGAAGAGACATCTAAGGAAATTACATGGAGTGTAAGTTAGAGATACAAAGTGTGGTGAGAAAAGATCAAAGGATGTATGTAGAGTGAGAGGATCTAATGTAGAGTGTGAGAACAGTAATATTCACAGAGAGAATGGCTGAGAAGATTCCATACTTGATGGGAGACACCTGTGCTCAGACTCAAGAAGCAGCAGGACATGCAAGCATGAGAAACAGAAAAAAACTAAGAACATCAAAGACAAAGAGGACACGTTAAAGTAGTCAGAGAGAAGAGACAGACTACCTATTGAGTAATTAAACTCACTAACGGCTATCCGCCCAATAACAACAATGGATACCTTAAGAACGGGCAATATCTTCAAAGTGCTGTGAGGAAATAACTGTCAATCTAGATTTGTGCATCCAGCAAAACCATCTTTCAAGAAGGAGAGTAAAAATAAAGACACCCTAAATCAAGCAAAAATAGAATTTGCACCAGCAGACCTTCACTGAAGGAACATTCAGAACATGTACTTCAGGAAGGATAAAATAAATGCTAGACTGTCTTATTTACTTATTAAGAATGTAAATATTTTGTAATGTTATTTTTAAAGTCAGTTTCCTTTTCTCAAAACAGTAGCAAATTTCTGAAATATTAGAAGTTCCAATTAACGAAGCATGAATTAACTGGACTTTATTACCTGCCTTGCCTGCTTATATATTGCATCATCATTTATATCAGATGCCAATCATGTGGTACTCTGATATCAGAATCTTTGAATCACTGGGCTTGGTGGTACATGCCTGTAGTCCAGGTTCCCAAGGGACCAAGGCGGGAGGATCACTTGAGGTCAGGATTTGAGACCAGCCTGGGCAACACAGCCAGATACTCTCTCAATTGAAAAAAAATCTTTGAATTATTGACACAATGCTGCATGTGTCATATGAAATTACACTGCATTACATGATGTTGTAATTCAAAATAGAACACATGAACTCCAAATCCAAAAGGTGAGACATCAAAACCAAATACTATATCTAGCTTCTCAGTTTATATATATGAAAGCATTTAGGAAAGGGTTAATTGCAATATTTGCATAACCTGTATAGTTTATACTAAAGCCAAATGATATAATCAATGCTGTAATTATTTCAACATTTGCTCCCATAATAAACCTAATACTAATGTCTAGGGCAATTTCTGAATATATAATAGGTTCTGTGTTTTCTTATACATTAAATCTTATCAGTATCTAACTTGAACATGAAAGGTCTTATGTAACCAGAAATTTTGTTCTATTGAGCCATAGTATACAAAGTAATAAGGAACATTTATGCATGATTAAATATTGAAGTGAAGTTGAAGCATTTAATCTACTGCGAAACTCATTTAATGCACACATACCCTGGAAACATAGGTATTATTGATATTATACTTGAAGGGAACATTTTCATCCAGTGTAACTCATGGAAATTCAATTTCCTTCTTCTGTGAGAATTTGGAATTTGTTAGACTGTGTCCATTTCCAGCACAATTTTCTAGTAGTTCAAAGTGTAATTTTACATATTAGAGAACAATTTGAGTGATTTAAATTCCACAGTGCCCAATCTATTGGTGTGAAGGTACATTTATTATAACAGGTGAAAATCACAACAAGGAGAAACTAAAAAAACAACAACAACCCTGTTTTGAGCCTAACCTTAAGTTGATTTTGATGTCCATTTTCCTGCCACCATCCTGTTTTATATTATGATGGGCTTTGTGACTAAGGACAAACTGGACTGACATCAGATCAAATAGAAATTAGCACTTTTTAAACAAATAAATCAATTACATTTGCAGAAATTAAAAAGAAATAGATGAGCTTAGGATGTTTAGGGTAATTTTGATAGATTTGTTTTCTTTCCTTTTACCTTCTCTAAGATTTCACTTTGTATCTAAATAAAACATCAGAATCTGGATACTGAATACCAAACAACAAGCGGCTGTAGTTTAGTCCTATGGGCTTATCATCAATTATTTCTAAATCAAAATAAGTTAAAAGTATAACCAACAATTGTTTTATTTCCATAAGTGCAAAAAATCGGCCTGGACATTTGCTGGTTCCAGTTCCAAACGGCATTAGGTAACACTTCAGCTTTTTCCCTCTTTTGAAAAAGGTGGTTTTCTTCTTACCATCTTCTATAAAACGATCATATCTAAACTCCTGTAAGGAAGAATAGTGTTAAAATTAACATTTTACATGAAATAGTTTGAGTTCAAGTCCACAAAGTTGCTAGCTCTCTCTGCCTGTCTTAAAAACCTCCTTTTAATCAGGTGAACACCAGACAAACTTGGCTGAGTGCAAATTAAGCATGAACTTTCAAAAAACTCAAATATTACTAGGAAATTACTTCTCCCATATCAAAGTGAAATCTGAAAAGCTGTATGACTTTTTTTCTCCACTTGTATTTTTCTCCTAAGCTGAGCTTCCCAAGTATAGTGGCAATATCACTATTTTTGCTCCCTAAGGTGCGTCCTGACATATGGGCACTTGATTATACCAATGTTAGGTAGAAGGCAAGGGCTCTGGTGAGACTGCCATTGTTACCCGGGTCTGATGAATCCTAACTAGCCACAGGAGCTGCCTAACTGTGGATTCCTAATTTGAGTTTCTCTTATCCCTTCCCCACCAGCTACTGACAGATGAGAACTATGAGTTTAGGATCCGGTGCTGATGTTTGGATTAAACAAATATAAAATCGTAAGATTCAGATAAAGCACTAGAGAGGAACTAAGCCCCAAAATTAATCTTGTTTGTTTTTTGATGTTGTAGTTAATTTCTTCTATGAAAGTTCTATTAAAATCAGCTCTCTTTGAGTTTACTCTAGGGTGGCAGGTGTTTCTGATATGTTTTCATAAACAAGTTATATTAGTTTGTTACAGGAAATCATGGGACTGCTTTACCTAGAGTGTTGGGCCTGCCATCTTAATTTTGCCTTGCTGCCAAAGGGTTATGGTTCAACTCTCACTTGAATTTCTTAGAGGGGACTGAGTGACCTTATTTTAGCCTATGGTGAATTAAGCCATTGATTAAATTAATGTCCGTGGCTTGCATGGAAACGACCAAGTATTTCCTGTAGTTGGTGCTCATTAACATTAGACCTGCTCACACACAACTTTGATATGAACTACATGAAGACGAATGCAAAAAAGTAGGTCAGATCCAAAGCATTTCAGGTTAAGGTGAAAACCTTGCAATATGTGGATAGATTCTGAATTCATCACAAATGATTTACTTTTCTCACTCAAAGCCAGTGTTGTTAATGACAGTGAACCATTTCCTTTAAAAGTATTAGGTTTGTCCTCATTTATGTAGAATACTTATTTTGATCAGTATTTGAGCTTAGAAAAATTCTCAGTAGTTCCCATTTCCTTCCAACTTGCAAGTGGATGCAATGATAATGGCAAAATTTATCTGCATTTTTATAACTGCTCAATTCCTGATAGTGAATATTTGAGCCCTTTAAAACACGCATTTTACCATAGTTCTGGGATGTATCCAAACAGTATTTAATCAATGCTGAATGAACAAGGACACCCTTTGTTGACATACAGGGTCACTGGAGATAGAGTTACTAAATGTAACACTCTCCTGGGGAACTTCTTCCATTCCTGGGGCTCAGGCCTGCTTGCCTGAGCTTAGTCCTGCTGCTTCCTCCTTCACGCTGACCAATCTGAGGAGACTGGCCCTCTATCTACCTAACCCAAATCAGTTTAAGTGAGCTTTGCTATGGTATGATTTATTAGGAAGCCTCTCACTGTAGCCCCACTAGTTAAGCCAGCAAACGCAAAATGAAAACTTAGCTTGGATTATGACTTTTTAGTGTCTTGATATCATAAATAAGCCAGAAATCACCATGGTTTTCTGGTTCCTCTTTGTGAAAATGAATGTGCTAACCTCCGAGAGGCCCACGGCAAACACGTGATGCAGGAGTGCTTCTTACCCATGACCTTCAGCTAGTGTTTATATTCAGTTCCCTCAAATTTCTACTCAACGAGCAACACCATCCCTCTAGTTTCCAGGATGTTCTATTCAATTTTCTCATAGTAAACATCTTAGAAATTCCTATTCGGTTGTTTATTTTATGAAACTAAAATGGAAATGGCCACTGTCTTTAGCTCTGTGACCAACACCAAGTTCAAAGGGTGCAGGAGCATTATTTTTAGTCAAAATTTATTTGCAATTTGCCCGATTGCCTAGGCATGGAAAACCTAAGCAGGAACCAATGTTAAGAAGGGCCTGTGTCAGCTGCTAGGGGTACAGTTTTGTTTTAGCTGAAAAAGGAAGGGGTATAATAATCTCACCACTGAGATTCTGGGGTCACAGTGACACAGAACAAAGGTACAGGAAGCTCAAGATGTATCCATTCATTTGGAAAAACTTAAACTTGGAATTCATCAAACCGGTTGAAATTCTTTTTCTTTTTTTTTTTTTGGAGACGGAGTCTCGCTCTGTCGCCCAGGTTGGAGTGCAGTGGCGCGATCTTGGCTCACTGCAAGCTCTGCCTCCTGGGTTCACGCCATTCTCCTGCCTCAGCCTCCCAAGTAGCTGGGACTACAGGCGCCCACCACCATGCCCGGCTAATTTTTTGTATTATTAGTAGAGACGGGGTTTCACCGCGTTAACCAGGATGGTCTTGATCTCCTGACCTCGTGATCCGCTGGCCTCGGCCTCCCAAAGTGCTGGGATTACAGGTGTGAGCCACTGTGTCCGGCCGCTGATTGAAATTCTTTACAGTGACCATAATAAGCATGTTGCTTCACAATTAAAGAGAGTCAGTTAAATAGATGAGAATAGAAAAATCACAAGAGAAGGTATAAGACACGGAAGTTCCTCATTGTTCCTCTAATGATTGTTGCAGTTGACTCCCCAACATTGTTCTTCTGAATAAAATTTGTCTAGGCACTAATCTTGGTAATTACATTGTTCTGGTCTCTGACTGGTTTGGGATAGAATTGTGAAACAATCTGGTGAGTGCTACAAGGGAAAAATCTATGGGGACATCTAGGAGAAGTCCCCTTTCTGTGAAGAAAATAAAACAAAAAGAAATGGTTGATTACCTTTCCTCCTCTGGACCTCATCATGTGTGACTATGATGTCTGGAACTGCTATCAGGCTAAAGACAGAGCTAACCTACAGGAGATGGCAGAGCCAAGAAATCCCAGGAGTTTGGAGCTATCACATTTTCTTACTTATCTCTGCATGTTTAAAGCCTTCAACACAATGCTATTCGCATAGTAGAGGTTCCATATATGTTTGTTGAATTAATGAATAAATACATGAGAAAAAAGTATATTTTAAAAACCATTTTCAAGCTTTTGAAGAAAACATAGATATTGAATGAGTAAATAAATATGTAGAGTATGATGAGTCGATGAATATTCAGTGTTTACAAATAGTAGGAAATTGTATAATATTGAAGCACTAGAAATCAAGTTTGGATAGAGGACACAATTTTCTGGATAGAGAAAAGATTTTGGTATTCGTGACAAAGGAAGATTGCATAACACCCTAATTTGTGTTCTCCAAATACTATGTTTAGTTCAGTTCAACAGATTTTTTTGGAGCACTTCCTGTATGTAAAGCATTGAAGTTACAAGGCATAAAACATGGTCTTGCTGAAGTAGGTGACACACAATAGGATCATGTCTTGAATCCACTCAATTCATAATTTTGGGTATGGGAATATAAATTAGACAAATATAAATTAGACAAAAGATATGACTTTCTCATAATAAAAAAAGTCAGTGTTTTGAATGCATGGCTAAGGGGCTACACTGTTGCCCCTTAGCAAGATGGCAGAGTACAGAAGTCCCTTTTTATCTTCATGACTTGGGTTCAAATTGGTAGTGTGCTGCAGACAGTTTGACCAGCTTGTCAGAGTGTGCACATCTCTTAGCGACTCTGTGTTTAGGGTCTTCACATTACTAACATGAAATTGGCCAAAGGGGTAGTTTATACCATGAAAATTGACAAACACTACAAATCAGGGCTCAGAGCCCTGGTTTACCAGCACACTGCTAGTTCCAATATGGTAGGTATGAAGTGTCAATTTGTTGGTATGGCAGAAAACTTTTCTCAATAGGAAGCACCTCACTATGAGAAATCAGCTTTGTGACAGGGCTGAGTCCCTATACTGCAAGTTTGTAGGGGAAGGGGCTTTTTTATTTCTTTGTCACTCACTATGCCCATCAAAGTGATTTCTGTATAGTAATTAATTGATATATGTTTGTTTCCTTTAAGTCTACTAGTGGCACAATCTCTATTCCATTTTGCAATACAGATAAAAAATTATTGAGAGTACTTCTTTATCTGCCATGTCATTCTAAGAACAGTGGCAATAATCAAAATAATAATTGGTACCACAATTCTTTTAGTGATTTAGAATTTTTTCAAGGGCTTTCAAATTTATTAATCATTTTATTATCTCAACAACTATAAGAAGTAGATAGGGCAGAATTGCATTAGGTTAAAGAAACAAGATCTTTCATCTTCAGAGCTTTTGGGGGATATTCCAAAGGCTTTGGAATTACATTGTTATTTCACCATTGTTTCTTTACCTACATGGTTATATAATGCATTGCCATCTTAAATGTCTGACGTTTTTTCCCTATAAACCCCACAATGTCACCAGGTCTCCCTTTATCCCTCAGCACCTCTGGACCTAGGAAAGCCAACGAACAGATTTAGATTTGATCTTCTCTATGGAGCTTCTCTATAGCTCCAGTTCTGTATCTTGCGTTGTGGCAGAAAAGAAATCATCACTATTTACTACTGAGCCACCTGAATGGCTAATATTACAATAAGTTAAGCAACCAATATTCATGGAAATAATAATTCTTAATATAGAGGTTACATGTTGGTAGCTTATAGGCTCAATTAAGTTCCAAAACACCTTTTATTTATTGTAAGATATTGTTTTTTAAATTTCATTTTTCCAAATATTTAAAAATTCAAACCTTCACCCAAAAGTCTATTTTTTCAGGTTATTTTTTAAATAAAAAATCAAAATGACTTCACCAAACTAGGTCTAAATGCTTGCAAGAGCTGAGGGCTAGTTCAGAAGTAGCCAGTGGTCCTATTTAGATGTCACCTAGCATCTCCTTTTGCCATAGTTCTTAACACTCCTAATAGTATTGCTATATTTATACACAAATCACTTCTTTATTTGATCTATTTAGGCCCAGTACATATGTTAATGTGCAATATCTGTCCTGATTTAAAATTATAACTGAAGCATATTTTCACTCTCAGTACATTTATCTATCCAAGCATCCCCTTATTTATTCAACTTATGTGTAGTGTACAGTTTCCTGTGTGCTAGGCACTGAGAATATAGAGATGGGAATGACATAGTCCTTCCTCTTCTGGAGCTTACAGCATATGGGAGCAAGGACAAGTAAATAAATAATTGCAAAATACTGTGTGTTATGCCCCCCCACAAAGGTAAACACAGGCCACAGTGTGAGCAATGGCAAATTCTCTGAGGAATGAGGTGGAAATCAGGCACACTGCCAACAAAGAGGTGATTAGGTGATTCCTGTGGAGTAGTTTGGTGCCTGCTGGGTGCACAAATAAGGAGGGGCATTCCAGGAATAGGGAGATGCAGATCCAACAGCTCTCAAGTATGTTGGAAGACCATGGCCTGTCTTTGAAATGCCCAATTTTAGAGTCTTTTGGAGGTTGGAAATTCTGAAACCATGCCTTGTTGGGCTGGGAGAATCTATGTTCTGCTGAGGCTCTTGTTTCTCTGTCTTCCAAGAATAACTATCCCTGTAGCTGCCTTCCTTATATTTTTGGGCTAACACCTATTGCCTGTTATCAACATCTGAGGCTTGGTCTTCTCATTCAAGGTATGTTGGATACAAAAGGCAGGTAGTAATGAATGTGTCTCTGATGAGCTCCTGAACCATGTTCTCAGCAACAAATGGCTCATGGTAGACTTTTCTAGAACAATCTCCTTTTCTTTACTGTCAATATATGGTGGCTTGGGATGGACATCTCTTTTAAGAGCATCTATAGCATCTACTTATTGCCATATGAAGTTGTTAAGAATCAAAGGAATAATTGATATGTCTGAGAGTGGTAGTCACTCAGAAAATGTTTATACAATGAATGACAAAACCTTCCCAAATTCTATATAACTGGTTCTGAGCTATATCATTTTTTTTTCTGTGCCAGGTATTATCAGCATTCTCCAACTAATTTCAAGGAAACAATGGTGTGACAATAAATTAGTTAATTTTAACATTAGTCAGGCATAATTGGCTAATGTTAAATCTAGTAAATAACAGAAAGTGTTCATCAACTCAAGTTAAAGCTACCCTAATGATGTTAAATCAGTATTCACAATATTGCAATTTTGTTCTGCCACAGATTTTGTATAAGGCAAGCCCTTCTGATTACTATTTGATTTATTATGTAAAGTTTGGGCATTGCTATTGAGTATTCCAAAAGAAAAAAATATAAATTAGCACACTTTTGATTTTTAACTTTGAGTTTTAAGTTCCTAAAAGTCTAAATCAAGGTATTTTTCATCATGAGGGTAAGAAATAAGAGGAGTCCAAAGCACAGTGATATAAAGACAGTGGTAATCTGGTAAACATTTATTGTTTCTTGATAACACTAATGTTGATTTTACCATCATGATATGAATAGTAAACTTAATGACTAGTGGAATAATCACATAATGAAAATAGTAAGTTGAAATTAAATAAATGCAGAATTGTAGATAAAAATAAAAATTAAAAATATTTTCCAGATATTGGATATTGGCTATTCATTTGCCCTGTTTATTGAATATAATTTTGTTCTTTGATACAAAGAACAAAAGAATGTGGAGATAAAGCCTGTTGTTTGCAGAATGTTCCTTCACTTGCTAATACTCTACAACCTATTTGTTATTGTCATTCATACAATGTCCCTCCTTTTGAAACACACAGAAACTATATGTACACTCCCCCCACACTTAAGTCATTCACCTTTGCTGCTGAAATAAATGCAAATTTTCTAATTGTATTTGAATCTGCTCTCTTCTTGTTGATTTTCAAAATTCAACAATATCGTAATCCAGCCTGGATGCAAAACATCTATCTTAGCAACTAGATTTAGAGGTGGTCCAGCTATGAACTGCTAAAAAAGAGCAGCAAAGTTTCCCTTTGAAAAAAGGCATTTTACACACAAAAACTGCTGCAGCAACGTTACTTCCTGAGAAACACAGGCAGAATAGGACTGCATTCAATTTGCATGCAGGTGGTGAATCTCTGAAGTGGTATTAAGGGATGAACCAGGGTGGATTAATTTCCAGTCTTTGATATTCATTAACTCCAGCTTCAGAAAAAAACACAAGGAGATGACACAATTACCCTCAGAGCTTCACCCGTGAGCAGCAGCTTTACAATCTCAAGTTCATAATGCCATACTAATTGATCAAGAAGGGGCACATACCTTTCATAAGAGGTGGAAAAGTATATGGGCTTAACTACAGCAATGATACTATTTAACTTTGGAACAGTCAACCTCACTTTGGAAACACTTAGCAAAATAGTTATCATCATTTATTCTCTAAGCCACCTGTCAATAGCTAGCCCTCCATGGTTTTCAATAATTCTCCACCAAGCAAAATGTAATTTTGGCCAAAACGTAATAGTGGCCAAGGCGCAATGTCCACTTCATTTGAAGCAACTAGCATTTAGTCTCATCACTGTATTTCTCTTTATAGATCATGAAACCTTTCAAAGATATCCTTAGGGAACACTTCAGTAAAGAAGAAAGCTTTCTTATTAGGAGGAAAAACAGAAGCCATCAAGCTGCCTCAAACCCCTTCTGGACCAAAGTGGCAAGAGGAAGAGATAGGGATGGAAGAGGAATGTGCCCACAGGATCTAAGAAGTAGCAATCATAGGCTTGATGTTTACTTACCTCTGGAGCTTCAAAGATTTCAGGGTCACCATGTAGGATTGGAGGAAAGATGGCTACCAAGTCTCCCTTTCGCACACAGTAGTCCCCGGTCTCTGAACTGAGAGTCAAATCCTCCTCAACAAAACGAATGGTGGTTGAATATGAGGACAGTCGTAAAGCTTCAAAAATGCTGCTTTCTGAAGGAAAAAAACAAACGATAGCTTGTTAAGATAGGGCTGGTTCTGAAAACTGCTCTCAGTTTGCAATAAAACTCATTACTAATAGCCTTGATTGAAAAGGAAACTGTTTCTTCATCACATACATTGAGCACCAAGAGGGAGCCAAGGGTGGCTGTGCACAGGATGTGAGCAGGGGCGGTGGTCTGGCTCCAGCAAGGCTTGGGGGCATTTCACAGGTAGAAGGCAGCAGTGTTGTACCTGCGCAGAAAGTCATTAAGATTTTGTAGGAGAAGGTGATCTGCTAGAGAGGAATGTTGTTTTATGGGTATATATGTTTGATATTAAAACCATATCCCAGTTAAAATCCACAGCTGGCGAGTCATTCCACAAACCTTTAGAACTCTGATGCTTTAAAGCCACACTTAGCCATTTAATAACCACTTAGGCAGTTAATAGTAAAGTAATTGTAGTAGTGCTTTCTGAGACAGCTTAACACTTAATTTCTTTTATGCTAGCTGTAAATAAAATGTGAGTCAACATTTGCTGGAAAATTTTCAAAAGGAAAATATTTTTAGAGGATTCAGAAGAAAACCACATTTTCCTCAGCATCCAGGGAAAATAACAGGCACCATCATATCCTGGAAGATTCCAGAAGCCTAATGTCCTTCCTTTCCCAGTGGCCTTCACCTTTTGCTCCTAGCACGACAGATTTTATGGCTAATTTCCGGCAATTTATCCTGGCAGTTTGAGGAGGAATTCCTTTGGGAATAATATGCATAATTTGCATAAATCATTCTGATAGCATGCATATCAGCGTGTAGCTCCTGTCTAGGTCTGCATCTCTCCCTTCATAATCAAAACTGACTATGTTTCCACCAGCGTAAATGGGTCCTAGAATATAAAGCTTGATTCTCTCTAATCAGAAATATGAAAAAAAAGCCCCAAATGGAGTTTTCTCCCCCTTCACATGATAACAAATGGTCGTGTTTATGACTTGCAATTTAGAAATCACACAGACACACACACACAGAGCCCCGTTTCTCAGTGTTCAGCAAAGCTCTGAAACACAGAGTACCCAATTATTAGATTATTAAAGGCAGGCCCATCCGTGAGGGCTTGCATCAGCCAAAAATAAAAACAAATGTTATTTCAGTAAAATTTAAATCTATGCACAGCCTGCATATGGCTATCAAGTAGCTTTGGGTGCTTTCTCCCAGGAGGTTTTTCCTTAAGCATGCATTTGTCTAAAGAAATGAGGCTGCGGTCAGCTTTGTGTGGCCAGTGTGGTGATTCAATGTGACGTACAGTGAGGCAGTGCATATTCTCTTGGACTGCCTTCGTTATTATAATCAGGCAGAGTCAAATCGGTTTGTTGGTGATGAGGCCAGAAAAGAACTTTGGTTTTGGAACACGGGCTCTACTGCAGATAGCCACGAGGCACCTGACACGATGGATTTCAGCTGGCAGGACACCAAGGACCAACATTTCTGTGGTGAAAAGCAAGGCTCGGCCTCCCATGTACTGCTGCTGGCTCTGTTGGAGCAACAATAGCACAGCATCCTTTTAGCTTGTGGTGTGAAATGGTAGCTGACATATGTAGCAATGCTGTTCACTCAACAAGTCCAGTAGGGGTGTGGGAAGAAGAAACACAAAAGCAAAATAATTGTGGGATGGCTGCTGTGACAGGGCAGGCATATAACAGTCCGAATAACATGGTCAAATCTGATTGGCTGATGTGCTCTCGGGAAGCATGGCAGCTTGCGCCCACCGCAGTATCACAAATGACAATTGGGCAAGCATATCTTATGTAGAAGTTAATCACAATAATGGAGCGCAAAGTGTGGCTTAGCGGTCAGATAGTAAGTGACAAATCTGTTTTACCTTCCAGTACCAGTTATGTGTGCGAGATGAGGTTGGCTCTCGCTCTGAGCCATCATGCCGATAATCAATAGACGACAAAAGTAATGAGTTGCGTTATTATCAACAATGGAGAGTAGAGCTTACGTGGCTCTGCAGAATAACATCCAGACACAAAAGCCAGCAGCTTTTCCACCAGCCCCAGTACGAATGCAGGCAGAGCTATACGTTGAGAAGAATGACAACTGCACAATAAAAAAATTGCAGCCTCTACTTGTAGTTGTCATAGTTGAGCAGACACCAGCCAGTGCCACTGACAGACCAGCTGGGCCCTGGGAGGACTTCCATGCTGCACCAGGAGGTACAGTAAATTATCCTGCACGGTAGAGCAACATCTGTTTCTGTGCTAGTGCTGAACAAACAAGGCAATTTAAAACATACCAAGGGATAACCAAGCAACAAATGAACATGACCCTCATTTTTTCCCCCTTCTCACACATGAGGTGCTAAACTTCTTTGTGCAAGCACTCCACGAAAGAGAAGCCAGGTTTTTATTTGATAAGGTGTTGTCAGAGAGATTTTACATGTTTCCAAAGTGGAAAGAAAAAGCTTATAGTATTGTTATTCTTAGAATCTTCCCCCTTCTATCTTAATTTCTTTTATACCAAAGCTAGCACTCAGTTCTCAATTCGCTCTAGAATTAAAAAAAAAAAAAAACTTTCCATATACTTATAAATATTCAGTCTTTAAACCTAATTTGCTATACTTAGTTCACATGCCTTCAAGCATTTGTCTTCCAATTTCCACTGAATAAATGCGTACTAATGAGAACTAGAGCAAGCTGCTGAGGCAAAGCTGGGTGACTTGGGTCTGGCCTGCCACCAGCTTGTGATAGGCGGGCAAATTGAGTTAAAATGAAAAGTCTTGTCAGCTGAAATTCAACATGGTAGCCAAACAGCAAGCTGTCAATCATCCAGCCAAAACAGGGGACTGCAGGTAATAAAAGGTCATTGTGAGTCATTAAAGCACTTGGCTTTCATATGGAAGTTAATTTTAATTAAAGATGATCTCTATCTGTAAATGTTTTATAAAACTTATTGTGTATAATGGATTGTTAATATATACTAATATTTAGCAGGTAATAGGACTCTAATTATTAGAATGCATTGTCGAAAAATGACCATCAAGAATGCAAATATTTTGAGATAAAATTTACACCAGGCACTGCAAGGTGCCAACAACTGCAACTGTGATTAAGATAAGGCTGCCTGTGAGTTGTTAAGAACTGAGCTTTACTGACCAGTATATACTAGGAAATTGGATTCCAAAATTCCCTCTATGATCTCACAATTCAGAGCATGCACTACATTCTTCACCTTGCTAGGGAAGACTTCTTTCTCTTTTCAGGATACAAAATTATTTTGATTAAGTATCCCTTCTAAGTGAAATGCCAGGGAATGTCTTGAGCTAAAATCTTTTACAACACAATTGTGAAGAAAAATAACAAATAAAAAAATTATGGTTAAAAAAGGCATGTACATATTCTCTTTTGCTCTCAGTTCTCAATTCTGGCTGTAATAAAGGATGGATGATTCTCATTTGCAGATTTACAGCACTAAAGCAGCTTATGACAATCAATAATGCATGTTACAACACAAAAACAAATAAGCATATCTGGGTTTCTGCCTCACACTTAGGCCCTGTCTGTATATGTGGAATGAATGTACTGTGACATGGCCAGGCTGTTAATTTGGGTCATCTTAATGATTGGTGCAGGCTGGCATGCCATTTGATTAGCCATGGTGATCAGAGGATAGCAGCAATGGATAGAGTGAAATGAACAGCCAGAACCTGCTGCAGTCACTGGGGCTGAACACTGGGTGTTCTTAAAGAGAAGGTGGTTATAAAAGGGGGAGAGGGGTTGGGTATGGAGGTGGTGTGCTCTGGAAGGTGTGACGGAATGGAGTGAAGCTCATGATGTGTGCATGTGTATGTGCATTTCTACATAAGTGTCTTCAAGACAGTTGAGAAGGTAAATAAGAAATTGTGATAATCATATAATTTGAGGCAAAATAATTAATCTTTGGCTCAACAATTGTATATCTTAAGTAAAGTTAAAAATAAATCTGAATTGGTACAAATGCCTATCTGCACTCTGCATCTCAGACACAGTCTTTGGTTCACTGCTAAAATACAGACATGTAAATTCGGCGTTCATATATTCCATAAATGTTTGTTAAGGCCCTACTCTGCTTGGAGCACTGGGCCACTGCTGCTGGTGTGAAAAAGGAACACAGCACATGGACTTGGCCTTCATGGACAATGCAATCTAGGAAGTTCAAAGTTGGAAAATACATATAAACAGGAATGCTCCCAAGATCCTACTGAAGATATTGCACAGTTGCTTTTATTTAATTGACAAATAAAAATTGGATATATTTATGGTGTACAACTTGATGTTTGGAAATACGCACACATTCTGGAATGGTTAAGTCCAATAATTAACATATGCAATTACCTCACATACTGATCAGTTATTTGTGGTGAGAAAACTTAAAATCTACTCCTGCGGCAATTCGATACTACACATTTTCTAATTGGATAACTCCAATGATAGCATTCAGAAAGCCCATTTTAGTAGAAAGCCATTTTCATATTGAGGTGAAATTTTCCTCCTTTTAATTTCCACCCTTTATAAAACACACAGGCCAAAAAAGTCTAATCATTCTTCCACATAACAACCCTTTCAAAGTATGTAAAGACAACTATCATGCCATTTTCTAATTGTGTATCAGAGATGATATGGTGTTTAGCCTTTGGCACGCTGGATGAATTCAATTAGTCAATGTGCCTCTTAAGACTTGGCACAACTAGGTGTGTACTATTTTAGTTGGAAAAGTACAGAATTATTAATTTTTGTCCCTAGACACCATGCTTCTATTACTATTTCCTGGGAGCAGATAAGCAACAGATTTTTGAAATAATATCACTATTGTTTTAAATTTTCTGATATCCCAGAGATTATCAGCAACCCTGCATGGCCATTAGAATCACCTGGGATTGCTTAAAAAAAAAATGCCCCATTCCAGTCTAATGGAATCAGAACCACTGCATTAACTAAAACCTTTCAGTTAGAGGCTTTGAATCTTGGCTGCACATTAGAATCACCTAGGGAGCTTTTTTTAAAGCCATCAGTCTGCACCCCAGACCAATGCAATCAGAATCTCTAAGGGTGGGGCAAGGTATGCAAAGTGTTTAAAGCCTCCCAGGTGGTTCCAATGAGCAATCAAAGCTAAGAACCGTTGCTTCAAACCCTTTTCTGCTGAGTCACATGTTTCTCATCCTATTCTTACAAAGTTGATATTTAGATCTAAATACAATAATTTGCATTTTAATTAAAGTTGCTTTTCAATCCTTTCAGATTCTGTTTCCAGCATTCCTTATATTATCTAACCACCTTAGCTTTGTGCTGAGTTGAAAATCTGATGAACATCAAAATCAGTATTTTTCACTTTTTAACTGCTGTTTCCTTATATTAGATATAAAATTTTCACTATTTACATCCCTGAGTTTCTGATGTACCTCTTTGTGGAAGATGCTTCACCCACTTCCTCCAGTTAGAAGTTCCTAAATAAAGTTATGTCTTCTGTAAATCCTCATTAGAAGAGAGGATGTTGCAAAACTTCACTACTGTCTGAATTATGTAATCTTTTAAGCTTTTGAATACACAATTATTTTATAATATTTGAATGAGCTTTTTCAAAATAACACCCATAATCTTTACAAACATATCACACTAATGTAAAACGTTCATAAGGGAAACTGTGTGGAGGGTATATAGGAATGCTATTATCTTTGTAACTTTTCTGTAAATCTAAAACTATTCTAAAATAAAAAGTTCATTTTTATTAAAAAAAATATCCACAAGATTCTAATGTGAACCTCTAGTTCTATCCTTACGCTTAAACCCAACTGCATTTGAGAATCAGTAATATATATCTTATAAAAAATACTGGTCAATGTCTCCAGTCCATTTCTAGAGCATTTTTGTCTGAGGCGACAGTCATTATGGGTAGGCATTAAAGTTAGATCTGGCATCAACTTCTGGTTCTGCCACTATCTAGCTGTATGACTTGTGTTAGTTTAGCAACATTTCTGAACCTCATTATTCAGTAATTGAATAAAAATAATACTTGACAATTAAATAACCTAATATACATAAAACACTTAACACAGTGGCAGGCACATATTCAAATAATAATTATTAATATTATCATTCATAATATCTTATCCTGAAGCTAAAAATTCAGCCAACTGTATGATCCTCTGGCCCATGTTGCCTGATCTTGTCCACATGCACATCATGACTGGCTTTGTAAAACTGAGATACAAAGAATTCCTCTCCGCTCTCAGCTGGGATAATGAAAAAAGATCTCAAAGGCTCTGGTATCAGACAGGCCTGAGGGGAAAAGCATGGGCGTGGTCAGAAAACCTGAGTTAAAGACCTGCCTTTCTTCTTAATCACCTCCATGATCTTAGACGGGGTATTTAGCACCCTGAGAATTTTCTCATCTGTGAAAGTGACAAAATAATAGCTGTCACTGTCCTCCAGAGTATCCTGGTGCTGATGACATGAAACAATGTCTATAAGATTGCTTTGAAATATTGAAATCGTTAATATATTTAACATGGATTGCATCTAATTATCATTATTATTTGTTATTAAAGGACCTTAATTTTTTCCTTTCTGTATTCTCCTCCCACACCAACTACTCACAATCAGCTTCAAAATCTTTCATCAAATTTTGATGTGGACTCACTGCAAGCTCATACTTCTAGAGTTATAATTTTTAATATTCTCTTTTTAAAAAAGTATTACAGATTTTGCCCAGTTCCAGTTTTAAGGCATCTCCCTTTACTTTAACATCCCTCACCTGGACCATGTTTGCAACTTTTCTCAATTTGAGGATATGTCACTCAACAACATTAGGTGTCTACAATTCACCTGAGCCATGTGGCAGTTCTGATTTACCTTGACTTTCCAGAGTATGTTTGCTCTTTTCACTGGTGAGTCATCGAAAGAGCGCTCCTGTGAGGTAAGGTAGACTTGAGCATGATGTTCATAAATAATTGCAAATGAAGAAAACAATATAAACTACATAGGGACATTGCAGAGGTTAAATGTCATTTTGGTGATCACAACAGATAACATTTATTGAGCCCATACCGTGTACCATTATACTAAGTTATTTATCCATTATTCAAATAAACCATTAAGAAGTGGTATTCATCAAGCTTATTTGCAACTGATTTATCAAAATTCCAATTTTGAGAGCTTTTACTGCTTGCATTATCTTTTTTTCTTATCTTTGTCTTTCTGAATTATCTTTTATACTTTTCTTTTTCCTATATCTAAAACCCGCAGTTCTAAATCCTACCTCCACCCCAGATTTTTTTCTGAGATAACTGAAAAATTCTTACTTTTCTCTCAGAGTTTCTCAAACTTCCATTCTATCAGCAATTTTTTTCCTATTGAGATTTAAGCCCCAAGTAACAGTTACTGAAACCTTATATCTACTTATTTTAAATTTTCAGTTAAATGTAATTATAGAGATCTTAACTAATTATTAATAGATAAAATGTTTTACTGAGGTCATAAGCAGAATCTTAACAAGATACATAAATATATAAAATATAGAGTTGTGTTTTCTTTGCCTAAAATAAGAGTAGAATAGTTTTAAAGAGAGATTCTCAAAAGCATTGAAAAAAGGACAAATCTATCATAACCTCTTACAGCAGATGATTGCTTTAAATTACTTAAACAGACTTTGGCAGTCTAACGTTCCTTCTCACCCTGCTTTATGATCAAAGTGTGCTGACATGCAAAATTTCTGTAAAAAGAACCTCTTTTCTCTTTGCTGTAATAGTGCCCAAATCCTCCTTCCTGGTAAAAAGTACAGCAATCATTTTATCATTGTAATCTTTTTTCCTCTTATAATGATAAAAGTTTAAACTTTTTTTTAAGACATTGCATTTAAAATACATAGAACTCTTTCCTTAAGAAGACGAGAAGGATAAGCACATACACACATACCACGTGGCACATGGTAAATATTTAACTGTGTAAGTCTTGCCTTTGTACATATACTTCATGCTCTCTCGATATAGAGAAATACAACTGAGCTATGACTATCTGTAGATGTTATTTGTTGTGTAACTAATTCACATATAAGTTTGCTCTGATCTGCATAAAACCTTCTATCTTTTGAAAGAAAAAAATACACACTATTTTCTAGATCACAAACAGCCCCATCATTTTAAATTCTCGTAATGAACAACACTGGCCTCTGCTGGTAACCGAGGTCGTGATGAACCATCCAGGCTGCTGAAGGTACTGCCTTTATCCAGGTGGATCTAAACTTGCTTGGGATTTTTGTTGTTTTTATTCATTTGTCAATGATAGGAGACTTGTCAATTTATGAGGGATCCAACAGCGAAAATCTCTAGCTCTAGCTATGGGCTTAAATGGATTCAAATTATAGCTCTAGAATCTGCAATTTTTTCTGGTCTAATAAATTTAAATGTTTCTGCTTTAATACTGAAATTTAAAAATGATTTTTTAATAGCAAAAAGTTGAAAGTAAAAAGAGTGGATGAATTACAACTACATTTTTTAAGAGTAATAACTATACAGAATACAAACACATATTCCTTTTAGTGTATTTGCCTTACTTCCCAGTATGCGTCATCATATTCATAAAATGCAATGGAAACTGCTTGAATATATGGGAAATGCAACCTAGATCTTCATAGAAATTATAAATATGCCAGAAAATACTGTGTATCCAAGTGGAGCAACTACCCAAAATTTTACACAAATTTTCTGAATTTGTTCCCCAATAATTCTGCAAAGAAAAATAAAAGAATATTTGTATTTTAGTAATGTTGAGATTTTTTTAAAAGAAAATATAAAATTTATTTGATAACCTATGCTAAAGACACAAACTACAAACTTCCAAATTGACTGCTAGTATAAGGCATGCTTTCTGGCATTGTCTCAATGGGCCTTAGCCTGAGAAGTGAGAACAATCTCTGGAACACTTGGGGCATTTTCCTCAATGGCCACTGAGGGTGAACATTGACCAAACCTGGGAGGACTTTTGCTCCTGAAAGGTCCCATTAAAGAACCTGGAACATATTTAAAAGATAAAAAATTGAGACCAACATAGGCTAAAATGCTCGCCTACATTGTCAAAGGAATAAAGAAACAGAAATATGTGAACATTTGTTCCTGCGTTTGTCTAAAGAAACTTGGAATATTGTACCCTAAAGGATACTGCAGGATGAAATGTCAATACAGAGAGAATAGAGAATAGCTCATTGGTATGGAATTTAACTTTGGCAGTAGAAGTTCAGTCAGGGAATGGTAGTGAACAGCCTTCTCAAAGTAGTAAAGGGGAACGAAATCTTTAATTTGCACTGTGCTAATTAAACGAAATCTGCTGCGATTAAAAGCTCCAGTCATTGAGGTACAGACCTATGTAGAAATAGAAAAAAACCTTAGTCACTACCAACCTCAAACATACTTGAAATAGTGACCATGTATATCTCATGAGTCGGTGAGTATTTTATAAAATATCAGTGTTTCACAGGAATAGTTTGTAGTTGTTGCTTTTCCTTTTCTTTTTCTCCCTTTCTCTCTTCCTTCCTTCCCTCCGTCCCTCCTCCCTTTCTTCTTTTCTATTTTTTCCTTCTTTTCTTTTTTTGTGGGTTTAAATCACGAACTTCCAATGGAAAACTTTTTTCTGTGTTTTTGAGAATCACACACTCCATAAAATGTCTAACCTGTGTTTGAAAATATAGACATCATTTTAGGGAAGAAATACAATTTGCACACAGGGTGCCTTTTTTGCAATACTTTCCTTTTCAATCCCTAAATACTTCTTGACAAGATGGTGCAGCAGTGTTGGAAAGCATTAGCACATCAACAGATGCTCAGAATCAAATGATTTAATAGGCATAAACTTTTTTTCAAATAATTGTAAAGCTTTGGTTTAGCCTTTTGCATACCTTGCATAGTTAATTACCTAGGCCTTAATGTTTACATGCAATGAGAGTATCTACGGCTATAAACTATATAATTTATAATTGATGTAAATGGGTGTTATTATGTCAATTAGGCAGCTGTGTCCTCTACCTCTTGGTAAACAGCTATGAGTGATAAACCGAGTTTGCAGAGAGGTACCTTCTTTTCTTCATAACAGATAAAAATAAATTACCTAGGCAGATTAGGCTGTCCAATTGTTCTCTGGTGAGGTGGATGGGAAATCCAGACCCTTTCTTTTGACCTGTTGACTGCAGCAAACGGTCAATTTCGTTACGCACTGCTGCCATAGCTTCTGGGTGCCGCAGAAGATAATACATTGCCCAGAACATAGTTGGAATAGTGTTTGCCACAGAGGCCCAGAGAAAGCCTAAATGATGTGCTGGGAGAAAATAAGTGAAAAGGAAGATTAATAGCGTTTATTACACTGATTAGATTTGCAGTGTGCTAATTAAAAGATGTTAGGACACAGACCCAGCCAAGGATCAGTGCATGCTAATGAGAACCAATAGGCTTCTGAAGTCTAATTTTCTGCTTAATGAGAATAGTTTAAAATGTAATGTGTATGGGGGGGCAGTGTGGTGGGGGATGAGATAAGAGGAGTAAATGCAGCTTAGTTATACTCTTTCTCATTATCACCATTAAGTATCTTGTTTTACCACCTCAGCAAAAAAAAAAAAAAAAAAAATCAATTATAGAGGGTTATATCAGAGTAAAACATTTTATCATTAGCCAATTAGAGCATAAAAAATTTTCAAGGTCGCCATTTTGTCTTTTTATTTCAAAGGTCTATTGTAAATGATTTTGTTTTAGGCAAGTGCTCATTCAGAAGTTCTTACCTCCTATTTCAAGGTCCTCGTGCACATAATATTTCTCCAGGACATCTTGCCTGCTTTGAAAAACTTCTGACCATCCTTGCATCTTGGCTAACTTTTCTGATGAGAAGCATTTTATAATTTTCTCTCTAATAGACTTGACATTTCCTAGAAGCTCAATGGGTATGTTGGATACTAAATATGCAAACTTGTCATCAAATTTTAAAAAATCATCTCTTAGCTCACTAATAAATTTGTTGTTGTCACAAACAATAACTTTTCCATATATAGTTGTAAATGTGATCTCAAATATTACTGAGCTGCAGAATGGATACAGTTGTGCCGTGTCCCAACTTGTGGTTTTTAACAGCTGGGGTTCAAACACTTGTTTTAGATTCTGCATCATGCTTTCCAAGAGTATGTCCAAAGATTTGCCTTGCAAAAATTGATAGCAGAGGTGAAGCTCATCATTCATGTCATGATTTTTTTGCAACTGACTGATGCTAAATGCTTTCTCTAACAATTTATTAGAAAATACTCGAAAGCTTAATTGTTTATGATTTTTTATCACTAGCTGGTACTGGAAGGGGTCCAGGATAAATGTTATGTACTTTCCTAGAAAAAAAAAAGAGACAGAAAATATGAGTTTGTTTGTTAATAAAACAGAAATAAACACCACAAATTTAAAAATATGTTAATCAAAATTAGAAAGACCCTAATAACTAAGGCAAAAAGTTTAATACAAATCCATTTCATTCGAAGATACACTACATGTTTCCTTTGAAAGATGGTGGAAAACACTCTAGAAACATGAAGTTAAATATCCTGAAGTTCTTACTAACCTTTGCAAAGATGGTTTACTCTTCCAATTTTTATTTTAACTAAAGTACCTGAACACTTTAAATATCCTTTAAATATTCTCATAATCCCCTGACTTAAATACTTCTCATATATTTCCCTCAATAAAGCAGAAAACAAATTGGCAACATGCCATTCCATTTCTGAGTATTTATACTTCATAAAGAGCTTTTTCATGCTTAGGTGTCATCTGAGTTTTGTTCAACTACAACAATTTTAACTCAAATAAATGACCAAACTGTATGGAGCAGGTACTCACAAATAAATGTCTAATTCAACACTAGCAAAAATCCACTAATGCCAGCATTTTCACTTTTATGGATGCGGGAGATTTAATAACATGTTCAAGGTCACATATTGACTGTGACTGACACAGGATTCCAAACTAGAACACATCCATTCATCCACTCCTTCAGGAAGTCATTCACCATTCACCACATTTATTAAGATCTGGAAACTTGGTTGGATCCCTTTCTTTTTGAGATACAATTATGTATAGAAATCATTGCATCCCTATGGATTGTGATATGGCAGGGGTGAAACACAGCGTAAGGAAAGCAGAAAGTAGAGTCTGCTTCAGTCAGCCTGGAGTCATCACCAAGGTCTCTTTGAGGTGATGACATTTACCTTTTCTACATATCAGTGTTGCCCAAACTTATCGATTTAAAAACTTGGGATGCTTGTGAAAAATACACATTCCTGCAAGATTTTGATTCAGAAGGCTTGGAGGGGGTCCTACCAGTGTCCTTTTTGATAAGGTCCTCAAGTGATTCTTATAAGGATGCACCTTGAAGGACACAGTCTACTATAGTCTGTCTCTCAAAATTGGCAGAGACCTTGGAGAATTGCTTGTTTACCATCTGCATTTATCAGTTGATAAAGCTGAAGAAAGTCAAGAGATGTTAAGGGTCAAGATCATGCTGCCATTTTCAGTGGCAGACCCTTGACGAGAAGTTTCTCACCATGCACTATTCTTTGTCTTCTCACTAGAGTGCTGTTTTAAGATTCCTTCTAATTAGAAATATTAAGCAGATAGTAATCAATAATGACATTTAATGTCTTTCCTGTACAGAACAGGCATAAACTTTAGATGATCCTAAAAACGTTAACATCTACTTATTTATTGTCTTCATGTCATTATTCCTGTTTGTGTCTGTGTGTCTGTGTGTGTGTGTGTTGCTTTGTTAGCGGAACAACTTCTCACTTGTTATTTATGGTAACTCAAACGGCATCATAGAAATTTAATTCAATTTGGTGCAAGATATTTCAAATAAAGTTTTGAAATAATTTTCAACCTAATCCTAGAAACAGATAAATATGTTTTTGTTTCACAATTTTGAAACACAAGTTTTTAATATACATGAATATACATGTGCTATGATTTATTTTCTAAAAATGACTCAGATGACTTAAATTTTATTCACTCATTTTCCCCTTGATTGATTCAATAATGTGAGTGGATCTAGGATGCCAGTAAAGCTAGAAGTGGCTATTCATTCTGGTCAGATCCCAAAGCTGTCTTCTACAAGGTAAACTAAATTTGTGTGTGTGTATGTGCTCTGGGGAGAGCAAAAAGGATTCAACCCAATTTAGGCATATTTTATGACACCTGCTTTACCATCACAGCTTAATTAAATAAAATTGCCAGCATCTGCCTGTCAAATAATTGAAAAAAATCAATTTTCTTATTTTGAAAAAGATATAATTTTAGGCAAAGTTGTGTATTTTCACAGGTGGTGATTCATACTTTTCTCCTTTCACTAAATAAAAGGATTCTGCTAAATATCTTTGGGGTTATTTTAAATTATTCCCTAATATTACTAGAGTGTATAAAAGATTCAGTTAGTAAAACACAATATTTAGAGAATATTTTGAATTTTTTCCTACAATTTTCTATATTCATCTAAATCTAAATGGAAACAGAAAATATATTCAGACATGACAGCATGAGCTACCTGTTATTGGGCCTACTGAAGTAGAGGCTGTATACATGCTACAATTTTTGTTTTGTCTACAATCATTACAAATACACACATTCATTTTCTCTCTCTCTCTCTCTCTCCCTCTGTCTCTCTCCTATCCCCATCCTCTTGGGAATGAGGGTATGGGAGAAAACAATGAGGTTATTTTCAAATAAAAGGAATAAAAGTTGAATGTGGACAAAATGGTTCAAGTTAGCAACCAATTACTAATAAATTGCTTTTAAAAATATAAGCAGTTGTTTGTACATCAGTTCTTTATAAAAATCAGTACTGTTAACTTCATTTGTTTGTAGATCTAATCTCACTCCTTTTAAGGCTCTTTTCACTCTAGGATCTGTATTTTCTCTTTCTCATTCTTATTTCAGTGTCCTTCAATATCAAGGCATTGTGTTTTACCTACTATCTTTTTTATTGAGATGTGAATTGCTTCAGAAGAAGACGTTTTGATTTTCCGGATTTTACTTTTCATGTGGATTTGGAAGTACTAATAACCCTGGAGATGTTAGCTGGCTTTCCAACTTTTAATCTTCAGTATAAACAATTTAAGCTAAGTTTTCCAAAATTAATATTAATTTAAACCATCTGTCCACCATCTGCTAATGTGAGATGCAAAACCAGAGTTTCTTTGTGATCTTTAATCAGACAGTTAGGAAAACTCATATACATTCATAAAATGAATTTAAATTTCTTAACAAAGGAAATCTGAAAAGGTATTCTGAAGGCCGTGTATTCTTGCAGCAACATTAACTTTTGCTCCAGGGTGATTTTATGTAAATGAATGGCCAGTGTCAGCAGGCATGTTACCTAGTTTACAAAGATCACAAGGTAAAAACAATACCCTTTGCCATGTTTTCCAAAGAGAAGAGAATGCTGTCAGCAGTTGATATGAAATATTGATTTAAAGAATTTCAAAGTTTGCATTTGTCTAAAATATAAATGTCAAAGTGGGGCTGATATCTGCAAGAAAAATACAGTATAAATCATTCTTAGATGCAGTAAATTTGAAGTCAGGTCAAAATTTTTGATATCTTCCTTGCCAATCATTTCATTCTCTTCCCTTTTTAGGAGCTAACTGGCCTTACAATATTAACTGTAGCATTCCTGTATAAGCTGCATAAGAGACTTTACCACCTCAGTAGCCTTTCCACTTCCGTTAAAATTAATTCTTTAGGAAGGTAAAGCTACATAATTCAAAGTATGTTGGTAAATGTATTTTAAAAATTCAGTCATTCACCCTAATGTCAAACAAAAAGTTTTGACATCGGGGTCATTATAAATTGAATTTTGGTGTTTTCATTTTATATATTTGGTGCTATACAAAGATATATATATATATATATATATATCCATGAGAATTGGCTGCTTGGCATAGAAATGTCCCGTAAAAAAAATATAACCAAGGCCAGAGGATCATTTGAGGCCAGGAGTTCAAGACCAACCTGGGCAACATAGGGAGACCCCACCTTTGCAAAAAACCTTAAAAAAAATTAGCCAGGTGTGGTGGCACACACCTGTGGTCCCAGCTACTCAGGAAGCCAAGGTGGGATGATCACTTGAACTCAGGAATTTAAGGTTGCAGTGAATTATGATTATGCTACTGCACTCCAGCCTGGGTGACAAAAGGAGAACCTATCTCTAAAAAAAGAAGAGACAAATTTGAATTTTAACAATTTTCATAATTAGAAGCTTTTCATCTCTGTGTTTAGCTTGTTTTACAATAGAAGTTTTTAATCTCAAGCTGAAAATATCAGTTGGAAGAGTGAAATATGAGTCAACTTTGTACTTTATGAGGATGGCCACATGTACATATACCCCCGCTTGTTAGGAAGATTTCACTAGCTGCTGACAATGATGTACAGTGGTGCTTTGCTGGGGTGACATCTAGGGAAAACGATTCCGCTGCACCACCACACAAAACCAATTAGAGAACTATTTTCTGCGACAGGTCAAGAATTTACATGATTTCTCATGAAAAGATGTACTTTTTAATTTCTTTATTAAGATGACATCCG
Source organism: Gorilla gorilla gorilla (assembly GCF_029281585.2). Classification (NCBI taxonomy): domain Eukaryota; kingdom Metazoa; phylum Chordata; class Mammalia; order Primates; family Hominidae; genus Gorilla; species Gorilla gorilla. Next base: position 55,752,316 of record NC_073231.2, on the reverse strand, counting down.
TGTCCCTTGAGACTTTTGGGGATGACAATCATTTGCTCATCATGCAAGAACATATACTCAGTGAAATCACATTATGAGACAAGAGCGGAAGACTTTGTTCTTCATTTCACATTTTCTAAATGAGCTACTTTGCAAACTGATCACTAGAACCATATACATTAACAGGATTTCTTGACAGGAATTTATGCAAATTCTAGTAAGAAGCAAAAGGGAGGTATCATGCACATTTAACTGTGGTTGTCTACTGTTGAGTTCAAACATAACCATGGTCAAATTATTCAGATGTTAGAAATTCAGCAAGCTTCTTGGTACCTAAGATTAAGAAATCAAGCATCAGCAGAAATTGGCTATTTTTTTGAAAAGTGAATAAAGTGATTCAAATCTGCCACAACTTTCTGCATAATCATCTTAGGTTATTTTTGTACATTGGTATTAAAAAAAGAAAAACTGAACATGTCAATCACTTGTTCTATCTATTCATTAGAAACACCAGTGTTAATTATTTAAAGTAAGAATGACTCTTTTTAAGTGAACAATATAGTTTTGGTACCATAAAGCCCAAGGCTCACTTAGAGGAGAAGCACCAGCTCAGGCTTTTATCTGTACAGTATTCTACTGTTTCATCAGCTCTAAGGAATTAGGGGCTTCCCCATCCAATATTCGTTGAGAATCAGTTCTGAGCTCTAGACTAAATGTTGACAATAGAGAAGCTAACAGAATAATGAAGGGAGACAGATAAGTCAGTTGGTAATAACTTCACAATGTATTAAATGCTCCTACAGAAGTGATACTGGGAGTAACTCGACCCTGGAGAAGAGGCACCAAATATAGGAGGAGTCAGCAAAGGCTCTTGAGAGGAAGCAATGTGTGAGTCTGGCCTCAAAAGTTGAGTCCATGTCAGTCAGGTAAACAATAACATTCTGGCAGAAAGAACAGCAAGATAAAGAAAACCCAGAGGCCCCACCAGGTATGGCCTGTGAGGAGGAAATTTCAAACAACATGGTGCATTCATGGTGTGTGAAGCACAAGGCGAGCAGCAGCAAGAGACTGAGCTGGAAAGGCTGGTGGAGACCTGATCTTGGGGAGCCTCATGAGGACTACTGTATATAATATAATTCCTCTAAGATGCATGATTTTTTTTCCATTTCAATTTTTCTGAAATCAGAATGCATACAATTTTTTTTTTTTTTTTTAGATGGAGTCTCGTTCTGTCAACAGGCTGGAGTGCAGTGGTACGATCTCGGCTCACTGCAACCTCCGCCTCCCGGGTTCAAGAGATTCTCTGGCCTCAGCCTCCCAAGTAGCTGGGACTACAGGCACATGCCACCATGCCCAGCTAATTTTTGTATTTTTTTTTTTTTTTTTAGTAGAGATGAGGTTTCACCATGCTGGCCAGGATGGTCTCGAACTCCTACCTCGTGATCCACCTGCCTCAGACTGGCCAGCTTCCAGGCAAAGGAGTAAGTTGTGATGAAACTGATACTGTCTGTCCATGGGAGAACTCAATCATGCTGATAATTTCCTCCAGTTGGATCATTTCTCCCAAATACTGCATTAAAATACGTTATTTGCATAATACTGCATAAAATGCATTATTTGCATAATACTGCATAAAATGCATTATTTGCATAATAAAGCATTGAAATTAAGTCACTGTAGTTTCCAAAGGTTGCCTCTGACCCTCAGCAAAGTAGTTACAGGCAGAAAAAAATTACTGGCTCTCTAAGAATAGAACATAAACTTCCAAGGCTGGTTGAAGGAAGATGTAAGGGTTGAGCTAAGAAAAAGGCATGCATGTAGATGATTTAGATAAAGAACCAGAAGGGGGAGTATAGAGAGTAAAGGAGTAGCAGAGTATTTCAGGAAGGAACAAGAGATCAGCATTGTCAAACCAGGTAGAGAGGTCTAGGTAAGTGGACCAGGGAATAACTTCAGCAAGGCTGAAGTCTGGTTATAGTTAGGAGGGCTCTAGGAGATATGCAACTAGAGATAGCAAATATATGCAACTCTCTTGAAAGAACTGAAAGCAAAAGAAAAGAAGAAAAGTGGAAAGTAACTAGAGGGGAACCTTAAGCATGGTTATAAGTGATGGTAAGAGCCCAAGAAAGAAAAAAATGAAGATGCATGTGTGAGAGGAATGAATCTAGATGTACCAGTCCAGAGGCGGCAGGAAGAAAGGGTCATGGGGACAGGGAGATGGAGTGTCTTGAACATTCTTTGAAATTGGAGAAAACATGGTAAATCATTGAGAAACGTAGGTACATTTGGTAGATACATGGGGATCTAAGGGAGATTATTATACTGGATCTTCAGTTACCTTGTGAAGGAAGGAGAGTGAACTGTGTTACCAGAGCCCCAGTGAGAGTGGGGAGCGAGACCCGGCCTCTTCTTTTCCTGCCACTGGCAACACTCAACAAGCAAAGGAGTGTGGGTAATCTAGTGTGTAGAGATCAGCTTTCAGAGCACAGACAGGACATGCAAAAGCAAAGAGAGGGAATAGCTAGCCCAGGCCATAAACTGATGTTGAAGATTGTATACAAAGATAGCTATGATGTATTCCTTCCATCTCTCTACATGTGCCCCCATGCAATGTGACTCCGCTACTCCTTCCAAGAAGAGGTGGAGTCTCTTTCCCTGCCCTTGATTCTGGACTGCACTGTGACTTAGTCTAACTAATAGGATGTGGTGGAAGTAAGGTTTTGCAATATCTGAGCCTAGGCCTCAAGAGACCTTGAAGCTTTTTCTCTCACTCCCTTGAGACACTAACTGCCATGTAAGAAACTTTTCTTGAGGATGAAAGACCATGTGGACAAGGCAGCCCACCCAGGTATGTGATGAGACCATCTGGGATCATCCAGTTCCCATCCAGAGTCCAGAAAAGCCACACAAGTGACTCAGGCCAGACCAGTTGTTATTTTAAGCCATTAAACTTTTTGGGGATTTGTTACTCAGCAATCAATAGCTGATACAGCTACATAGTTTGGGTCTTAAAAAACGTTGTGAACTAGGAACAGTCTAGCTTCTTCTCCCAGTCCTAGAATGTTTGGGGTGTGTAGCAATTCTGCTGTTTTTTTCTTCATTTTTCTTGGTGTTTTGGTACTTTATTAAAGTCTGAAGTGCAATGAAAGTTTTAAAATGAAAAATACATTCTTGACCAGTGGTTGCTGGAGACTCAGAGGCAGGGGAAGAAGAATGAATAGGTGGAGCACAGGAAATTTTTAGAAGAGTACAGCTACTCCATATGATACTGTGATGGTGGATACATGTCATTATACATTTGTGAAAACCCAACGAACTACACAATACAAAGAGTACACTGTAATGTAAATCATGGATTTTTAATGATTGATCAATATTGGCTCATCAGTTGTAACAAATATACTACATAGATACAATCAGGGAAACTGTGATTGGGGGGAGGGGGTATATGGGAACTCTCTGAACTACTAAATTTTCTGTAAACCTAAAACTGCTCTACAAATAAAGAGCATTAATTTAAAAAATACATTCTAGCTTTTGTATAGTTATATATATATATATTTTTTCTACCATTCTTAAAACCAAACTAAACCAAACCAAAATGACAGGTGATGGCTGGAAAGAAGGGTTCCCTAAGTACCATGAAGAGAGTTCTATAATTTGATTTTTAATGTGAGGATCACTGAACTAAAAATAATAGTTTTCTTTCACATTAGCTCTACAAAATAAAATAAAAATATACAAATATTCTACATTTTGCCTAGAGAAAAACAGAAAGACATTGAAGAACAAGTGAAAAATTATGACATATATAAGGTATTAATAGAAGTGCTTCTTACCACCAAGAAGAACAGTGAAAGTGTCACCATGTTGCTTTTGAAGTGTTTTCATGAACCTTAAGGGGTCTTTTCGTAAGTTCAGGACCACTCCAAGATAAGGAAGCCAACCTTTTATCAATGGAGGCTCACCGGGTCTCCTATAGGGGGGGAAAAAAAAAGATAAAAGAACAAAAGAAAAATCAAATCATTCGAATACAGGTGGTTTATTTACTGAATCCAGAAGTTGACTGCATGGATTGCACTGCTTCTATCTATTCTCTTACTCAGTGATTCTTATATAATCATAGACATGAGTTTACTGAGCTTCTCCAGTATGTATGGATAAATGCATAACTTCTGGTGAGCAACTTTATTTCAACGGTTTTTGGGGATCAGGTAGTTTTTGGTTACATGGATAAGTTCTTTAGTTGTGATTTCTGAGATTTTGGTTCACCCATCACCTGAGCAATGTAACTGTACCCAATATGTAGTCTTTTATCCCTCATCCCATCCCACCCTTCCCCCTGGGTACCCCCACTGAGTCCCCAAAGTCCATTATATCATTCTTTTTTTTTTTTTTTTTTTTTTTTTGAGACGGAGTCTCGCTCTGTCAACCAGGCTGGAGTGCACTGGTGCGATCTCGGCTCACTGCAAGCTGCTCCTCCCGGGTTCACACCATTCTCCCGCCTCAGCCTCCCAAGTAGCTGGGACTACAGGCACCTGCCACCACACCTGGCTAATTTTTTGTATTTTTAGTAGAGAGCGGGTTTCACCGTGTTAGCCAGGATGGCCTTGATCTCCTGACCTCTTGATCTGCCCATCTCGGCCTCCCGAAGTGCTGGCATTACAGGCATGAGCCACCGCGCCCAGCCTATTATATCATTCGTACGCCTTTGCATCCTGGTGAGCAATTTTTTGAAGGAATTGTGTCTTGCAAGGCCTGTATGACTGCCTGATAGTTAAGTTACAATCTGTTTTATTTATTTCCTATTCTGTTTCCCGTCATCATAGGTAGGTACCTGTGACTAAGGAGATCTCCGGGAAACTAAATCAACTGTTTGATATAATTTACTCTATGAAATTGTTAGTTATAATATCGATAAAAAACAAATGATCAGCTGCCTGATTTTATTGGTCTTTCACAAGTCATGTTATAAATGCTGCTTGATCAATTTCATCAATGAGACCTAAACTTAGTTTTGACTAATATTTATGTTATCTGCTATGTGCTTGGTGATGTGCAGTGGAACAGGCCAAATCTGAGTTCTAGTCAAACTGCTAGTCGGAAATCACCTAAACAATGTCAATTACTGATTATTTTGTTTTCTATACAGCATAGTGTTTTTATATGTGTAGACTCAGTCAAACTAACTCCACCTCATTTTAAATTCCAACTCATGTATAGGCATTTAGGTCTTTCCACAAATAAAGGCTATGAGGGTTTCTTTCTTTCTTTTTTTTTAAATCTTAAAAAACCTTCGATTATATTCTTATATAATAAAGGTATAGAGGGATGATGCATTATGGGATTTGAAGTTTTTTAAACCACTTAGGTCTACTTAACACAGTAAATGGAGATGTGTTCTTTAGGATGTGCAAGTCATATTCAAGTATTTGTTGTGAAATTTTTCACTGAATTGATTTATCACCGAGTTTAGAACTAGATGGCACATTGGAGGCTTTCATGCAATTTCTCATTTTTATAGGTAAGAGTTCTCAAGGCCTAAGAGATCAACAAGTTTCCTTAAAGTCATGAAACTATGTAAGGACAAGCTGTGTACCAGGATGCAAGACTTGGAGTCCCACAGCTGCATTCTGGCCTCTTTAGAAACATTAGTCTGTTAACCTGTGGACCTAGGGAAAAAAAACCACCAAAGCAGCTCACTGCCAGAGCTGACAGACATTGTGTGTGTGAACCTGAGGGCTCTTGCTGTGCCCTGGGTTTTAGAAGTTGGAAAGTTTAGCTGCCAGAGTAAAGCTCTTTGTTATCAGATGTCAATTAGACTGGAAATACATAATCAGAAGAGAAATAATAATCTTAAATTGAGAACTATAAAAATCTCCATATTATGTATTTGAGGTATTATTTTGATATAGTCTTTCATAAAGTTTTTTATTCAAGCTACCAACGATTGAGACAATTTGTTAAATTTTACTAATAATTTGCATTTTTTAACATACAAAAAATCCTTTAGAATACTATCAGTTAAAAAACAAGTTTTTTCTTTGTTGATTTGTAATCTTAGCAAGACTATACTTCAAAATGTCTTCCTAGTTATTTATTTGGTGAACTCAATCTGATTTAAAGTAAAAAAGGTAAAAAGAAACAAAAACAGAAAACAAAGCCATTTTATCCTAGAAAGGATTAAAACAAATATTCAAAAGAACTCTGATTCTGAAGCCCATCTGTGAAGACGACTTGTGCTACATGCAGTGCAACTCATTTTGATTAATCACAAGATATTACTAGCTCATATTTAATCAAAGATGAAGATTATGATCATACCCAGCATGGACTTTTATGTAGCTAGATTAACCATATCAGAGGCTTTTATTTTCCCACAAGCCAACATGGTAGAATTTCACTTTGAAAATAAAACTCAGATCTTTCAGGGGAAAGAATGTCAAAATAAATCCAAGTTATGGTAGAAATAAAGGAAAGATTTTGCTTTCTCTTTTTAGAAGACAATTTATCTTAATGCTAATTTACAAAATGTATACTGTTGTTTAAATGCACATACTTAGAAATAGGAAAACAAGAAACACTGCATAGAGATGGGAATCTTACTCATTATACTTTCTCCCATTATTTTCTTGAATGCAGGCTTTAGCAATGGAGACTTGCTTTTATGAGAAATATAAGAAAACCAAAAAAACTATTAATACAGTTAATTCCATATCCAAAGATTGAACAAGAGGAGACCACGCATGTAACTGTAGAGTAGGATCCCCAAGTTACAAACTGCCAGAGCTCACATGCTATCAATGACCCTTTCAAATTTGCAAGTGATCTAGTTCACCAAATTTCTTTTCAAAATATTAACTCTCTTCCTTGGTCTACTTATATTCTGTTTCATTTAATGTTGCTTGAATGTTGCATTGTGACAAAGATTTAGAAAGGCTTTTTGTCATATTCTAATTTAAAGCAAGTAATTTCATCCTCTATGCTCTGTCATTTGGTCAAAAGCTGTATTCTTCATGGGGTTTCCGCCGGGGGAAAGGATGGGGCTCAGAAATCCAGGGGATATTAACTTAACATTCAGAGTTAGGGAAGCACATTAGGAAGCTATTTTATTGTTACAAAGATGAGAGGGTCATCATTTCTTACAGCTGTGTTTATTTTGGCAGCAGTAAGCTTAAGACTATTAAACACCATGTCACAACTGTGCATATTTTCAGGAAAAAATATAGTGCTTGTTCAACTTATGACCCATTGAAGATAGATAACAGAAATCTGTCTTCATCAGTATATTTGTAAAAATTATTTAGGGAGGAAAGACATCACCATAATGATCGAGAAAGGCCTGATGACACACAGCACAGTGCAAATACTGCTATTTGTCTCTCTCATGCTCTGTGACTTTGAAAATGAAATACACACTGCCCATGGCTGAGTAGGGATATAGGATGCTTGTTGGGGTTGATCAAGTTTCAAAACTTAAATGAAATAGGTCCAAAAGCAATGAAGGGGAGCTAACAAATACTATGTTCCCTACTCCCTCATAATCTCAAACAGTATACATTTCCTCAAATCTTCTCATTACCGTTTAAAAAACTATAAGAACACATCTAAGACATCACACAAATTTGAGCTTATACAGGCTCTTGATAACTAAACCCAAGTTCTATGCAAGTACCATTGCATCAGTGCTTACAGTTTCTTTCATACAAGTTGTAGGGCACATCTTAAAGTGTGTGCAAAATGTCATCTACAGTCCAAAGTTATCTAGAAACAAATTTTGGAGACCGGGAGTGGTGGTTCATGCCTGTAATCCCAGCACTTTGGGAGGCTGAGGAGGGCAGGTCGCTTGAGGCTAGGAGTTGGAGACCAGCCTGATCAACACAGTCAAACCCTTTCTCTACTAAAACTGCAAAAAAATTAGCTGGGCAGGGTAAAGCTTGCCTGTAATCCCAGCTACTCAAGAGGCTGAGGTACAAGAATCACTTAAACCCAGGAGGCAGAGGTTGCAGTGAGCCAAGATCGCACCACTGCATTCCAGTCTAGGCAACAGAGCAAGACTCTGTCTCAAATAAAATAAAATAAAATAAAATAAAATATAAAATAAAACAAAATGAAATGAAATACTGGAGAAGAATCTAAATACATAAAATGGATGTAAAGTGTAAAGAGGTTTAAGACATTTCTCTTTAGTTAAGAAGAGGTACGCTGAATTTCATCTTCATGCTATACCTGTAGTTAAATAAACATGTTAAAAACTTGACTAGTGACCTATTGCACATTTTTTTCCCTCAACGTTTAAAGCCCATCGCTGCCGGGCACAGTGGCTCACGCCTGTAATCCCAGCACTTTGGGAGGCTGAGGTGGGCGGATCATGAGGTCAAGAGTTCGAGACCAGCCTGGCCAACATAGTGAAACCCCGTCTCAACTAAAAATACAAAAAAATTAGCCAGGCATGGTGGTGGGCACCTGTAATCCCAGCTACTCGGGAGGCTGAGGCAGGAGAATCGCTTGAACCTGTGAAGCAGAGGTTGCAGTGAGCTGAGACTGTGCCATTGCACTCCAGCCTGGGCGACAGTGTGAGAATCCATCGCAAAAAAAAAAAAAAAAAAAAAAAAAGTCCAGCGCTTCTTACAGCAATCTATACTTATCAGAGTAATTTCTTCTTTTCCACTTTTCCTGTAATCATTCTAGGCTAGGCGTTCAGGTTATTGCAATAACCTCCTAAGTAGGTGGTGAGCAACCTTTACACATGCACACTAACTAGAAAAAATAAAATTATGTATTTATTAAAAGTGCTTAAAGATGTAATATATTTGTATTAGGTAACCGAATATATGTAACAGTGCCTTAGTTTTATTTTTTTATTTTCCTGAATTAATGAAGATTTTCTTTTTGTGTATGTGGTTAAAATTTCAGAAACTACACAGCTGATACACATTACAGTATCTGATGATAATTCTGAATGTTTGAACGACTTTTTTTTTTGAGCAAGGCACTTTGGAAGCTGCTGTGTTTTACCGTTCTTTGACTTACTTTGGCAGCAACCTCAATGGAAAATGTAATTTGCTTCATAGTACCTCTTGGAACTGAATTCTTGAAACACTCTTTATCCCCACACACTTCTTGGGCTCTGATGTTAGCACAAGGAAACTTAGAAATGTTCTAACAACTCTTGATAATCAAGAATTGCATGTTTGTCAGGATATCAGGAAGAGGAGTATCTCAATACAAGGCTGTGGATGGGAGATCCCAAAGGAGGAGGAGATGGAAGATGTGGCTGAGTCTAGGGAGACCAGAAGCCCCAGTGAGAGGCCTGGTGGGGACAAGGAAGCACAAGGCCACAATGTATTGCTCTGCCAAGAAATGAGGTGAGATTTACAACCAACTGGGCACATTTTAGCAATGAACGCAAAGGTGGAGGGCTATACCCAAAGATATCTGAGGAGGCACCCTGGGGAAGCCAAAGAGGACCAACAGGAACATTTGCACAACAGGACTCATCAGATCAACAGAAAGGAAGTGGGGGGAAAGAGTCTTACATTTTATTAAATAGTTTTACAGAAGAGACTAGGTTTTAAACCAGAAGTGGCCAGACTATTGTCACTGGAAGTCTTCAGTGTTTTCAGTCATCACCAGAAATCAGGGCTCAAGAGAAATTTGAGTTCAGATATGAAGAAATAAATTTACATTTCTGCACATTTGACTCACGGGGAAATTTTAAATCCGGTACACTATCTATGTAGATCCTCAGTGTCTTCACCTGTAAAGGAGAATGTTGATACCAACCTTGGTGGTTTATCATTCAGACTGAGATAAGAGTATTTGAAATTAGCTGATATAAACAGCAGGATTAGTTTTTCCCTGATATTCATATTTTGTAAGCAATTGCACATCCGTGGTTTTGCTTACTCATTCTTTGTCTACACAGAAAATCTCAAAAAATCAATAACAACAAAATTTTAGACCTAATGAAGTACTACAGTAAAGTTGCAAGGTACAAGATTAATATACAAAAGTCAATTGCTTTGTTATATAACTGCAATGAACAATTGGTATCTGAAATTAGAAACACAATACTACTTACATTAATCAAAACAAAATATACAAAGTTAACTTAGTGAAAAAATTTATTCTTAGGTATAAATCCAACAAAATATGTATAAAATCTATATAAAGAAAACTATACAACTCTGATTAAAAATCAAAGAAGATCTAAAATAGATATTCTATGCATATGGATAGGAAGAGTCAATATTGTCAAGTCAGTTCTCAACTTGATTTACAGATTCAATGCAATCCCAATCAAAATTCTAGTAAGATGTTTTATGGATATCAACAAACTGATTCTGAAGTTTATATGGAAAGGCAAAAGACAATATTGAAGGAGAAGAACAAAGTGGAAAGACTTATACTACCTGATGTTAAGACTTAATATAAAACCATAAGAAACAAGAGAGTGTGGTATTGATGAAAGAATAGACAAACATATTAATGGAACAGAACAGAGAGCCTAGAAATTGACCCACACAAATATAGACAACTGATTTTTACAAAGTAGTTGCAAAATGCAAAGAGAAAAGTCTGGTATATGTTACTTTAAAATGTTAGTAGTCATTAATCTCAGGTGGTGAGATTACAAAGGTTTGATCTTTGATATCTTTTGATTTGCACATGACATAAACATACTGCTTTTGAAGAGTAGTTGTCATTTATTTTGTAGAATGTCCCTCCATTTGGGTTGGGTTGTCTGATATTTTTCATGGCTAGATTGAGGTATTAATAATAACATTTTGAGAAAGAATTCTACAGAAGTGATATGTCCTTTTAGGTGCATATTTTTAAATAATAAAGAAATGCTATTTTGGGGCTGGGTGTGGTGGCTCACACCTGCAATCCCAGCACCTTGGGAAGGCAAGGTGGGCAGATCACCTGAGGTCAGGAATTCAAGGCCAGCCTGGCCAACATGGTGAAACCCCGTTTCTATGAAAAATACATAAAAAAAAAAAAAATTCGCCGGGCATGGTGGCACACACCTGTATTCCCAGCTACTCAGGAGACTGAGGCAGGAGAATCGCTTGAACCTGGGAGATGGAGGTTCCAGTGAACCGAGATTGCGCCACTGCACTCCAGCCCGAGCAATGGAGCAAGACTCCATCTCAAAAAAGAAAAAAAAAAAAAAAGAAAAAAATGCTATGTTGGTGTTAAAAATGAAATCCATGTACAGAAGGCACTGCCTTCTAAAAAGTAGTTGATGACAAAAAGTACAGTCTACAAATGAATCAAAGATTGATTTTTTAAAAAAAGCTCAACATTCCTAAGTCAATTAAGTGGAGAATCAGCCTGAAATTCACCATGAGGACAAGCAGAACCCACCTGAACTGTACTCCAAAAATGAAGAGTAGACACTGAGGTTTAGCTGCTCTAACTGTACAAAGTATGGACACACAGTGCAACCTAAGGATACCCCATTACTTTCACCAGTGTCCAGGTGACATGCAAATGAGGCAGGCAGAATCGGTTCCTTTGACAACCTCAGCAGGGAGAAAGGCTTTTCACAGTTGCAGTGCAGCTGTTGGACTTGACAACTGAAGGTCCTGATGGTCTCTTCAAGGTTCTACTCGAAGCAAGAAACATGTGACACACAGCACACAGTGTCTACTTCCTTGCCAAACTCAAGAGCATCTCACGGGTACAGTTAGGAATTAGGTCAATTTTCCCCTTGTTGAGTAAAGTTATCTGCTTAATATTTGTTTACTGCAAGAATCAGACTGATGTAATCTCTTCTCAGGATGAACATTAATCCAACTCTGTCTAGAAAAATTATGCAATTCATTACCCCAAGTAATCTCTATTGTCTCCTGTACTTAACCTTCATTTTTTCCCCAGTCCTATAATCTTGCAAATCTACTGGTGGTATGTGATTGACATCTGGTGTTCACACACCCTCTGCTTCACAGCAAATAAATGAAAAATTCCTGTATAAAATGTCACTTCCAGGCTATCAATAATGCAGCTCTCTGTTCTTTGGTAACTTCTGCACCAGTCTAGAAAGGTCTGTTATCTTTAGTCTAGTGACCACTCTAGAATAGTCTGTAAGAATAAAGAAGCCTCTTACTCTGAAATGTTTTGACTCTATCAGGATAGCATTTGACTTAAAACTTGATTTAATTTTCCTGCAAAGATATTCACTGTTCAAGCACTTTTAATCAAAGCTTTACATATAATGGCAACGTAAAAGCAAGTAATGCTGAATAGTCACACATTTCTCCATGGAATTTCTCAGGTGAATTCAGAGCAAAATCAACATGAATATGATGAAATGTATTTTCACCCTCCAGAGCATAACTCTTCAAGCCATATACCAGCTGAATCTTTAGCTGTCAGTTCATCTATGTAATTTTGTGATCCAAATAAAGCTTTGTCTGTAGAATGTGCCTTGTAAACTCGATTCTATTAGCAGAATTATATTAATACTAATGCCTTGATCAAGTGAGTGATTTGTAAGTGCTTCTTTGTATCTATGTAAGATTTCAACCAGAGAAGTCTAGAACTTTGTTATTGTTGTTTCTAATCTGGGAGGAGTGCTTAGGTTTGCACCATGGAAATAATGTCAAGGTAGAGTTTTAAAACTATCATTTAAAACTTAATTGAGTTTCAAGCAGGCCCCACAAATGATGAATGACCACACCACTCAAGTGCCTTTCTCTATTAACTTAACCCTGGATTAGCAGGGTTCTAGGGTTCTAACCCTCATCCTTTCTCATGTGCATGACTGCAATAGCCTCCTGGCTAATGTCACTACCCAGAACGAGGGCGCTGTAGTCTCACTGTGTGGCTCAGCTCCCAGGCTCTGCCAACTCCTACCTTGGTAACTTTGGTCCATTTAATTATATTTGCCTCTGGTTCCTCATTTGTAAAATGAATACCCTATGTTATTTTCCTTATGTGAGAATTTAATAAATTGATGAATATAAAAAACTGAACACAATGACTCACACAGTAAGCATCAAAAATGTTAGTTACTATTATTGTTATTATTTATTATATTATCTCTGCACCAATACCTGGGATCATCTAAAATACAAATCTAATCATGGCTCTCTCCTGACCCTTTTTTCCTAAACATTTTCAATAAAGTACTAATTTTAAAGATTTTTTCATTCACTTGACCACTTTCTTTATTTGCCTAATTTAGATTTTATTTTAGGGCTGCCATATATGATATGCTGGTCACAGATGAGGCACCAGAATAACCTGCCTGCTCTGAAAGAAACTCTAACATTCTAGGCTTTGTATTCTCTAAGCAAACAAACTCAGGGGAACAGAAGTGGCTCTGAAGTGCACTGGATCTTAGGAGAAAGCCAGTCAAAAATGTTTAAATGGCCTAGACAATCTAAAAGGGGGAAGTCGATTCATAATTGAAGTTATTTCAGCCCCTTAATTAAAATAGAAAACCATGCAACTGAATTTGTAATTTCTGAGATGATCAGTTGTTAATTTACTTTACAGATGGGATTTGATCGGACTCCATGGAAGAGATATCAATTCCATTAACTCATAATTTCTTTCATTTGATTTTGAAATGTTTAATAAAAAATTAGAACCCACAGTTTTGTGGAAACTAAATTATTACAGAGGACTAGCCCAGAAAGCCTTGGCGATGACAATATACAGATCAATGAGAATGATGTATAAATGCATAGTCAAGTTAACAAATGACGTTTTATCAACCCCTGTCAATGGAGAAACAAAGTTCCAAATTCTGCAGATCAACACCAAAATAATCAAGCACAGCTTATCAGAATCATAGAAAAGACATTTCAAGGATACTCTAGTTTACTGAAGTGGGAAGATAATGAAAAGCCTGAGACCCCATATGCTATACCTGCTTCATAATATGTTATTAACTCATGCCCATATTTTAATATTGGATAAACTATTAACATAGCAAAAACTAATAATATCTTTACACAGCACATGGTGCTGAGAAGGGCAGTGTTTTGATGTTGTCATGAGCTACAGGGCTTTACAACTGGGAAAATACCATTCTTTTCCAAAGATCAGTTCCTGACTTTGGTGATTTTAAGTCACTGCATGAACAGTGTATAATTACTTCAGGAAATCCATCATCACCAGTATTAGAACATGGGACATAGAAGGCACAGCATCATATTTATGTACAGAAATCATCATAGTTTGCAAATTGTCAAATTCTATTATAGATAACCTCTTACATATTTTAGACATCTTAATTCTTGCAGTGTCCTTTGCTTAGGCTACCCCATCTTGTCTGTACCCTCCCACATGTTTTGTGAAATAAACTTTCAATGTTTACATCATTTTCATTATTTAGATAGTGTTCAATTGCTTTGTTTTTGCACAAGCCTTGTTTCCATGTACTCATCACTAATTCTTATCAATTTCCTTCAGTGCTCTCTAAATTCTCAATATGGTCAGACATATGGTCCTGTAATTTTCATATAGCTCCTCTCCTATTTTCCATCACTTTTTCTTTTGCTCCACTTACTGACAGATTTTCCTGACTTTATCCCTTTCATAGATTATTTTATTTCTACTTTTAGATTTCTAATTTCCCAAAGTTCTCTTATACTCTCTGATTATACCTTATAAAAACTGCATGTCATTCTTGATTCATAAATGCAATTTCTACTCTTATTTTTCTAAGACTATTAAACATAGTTTCTTGGGATTTTTTTTCATGTTCCTTGAATTGTCTATTTTCTCCAAGTCTCTTTGTTTCAGTTTTTAAAGTTATGCTTTCTCTTTTTCATGATGGCGACTTTCCTCACTAGCTCCAGATCCTTAGCATCCATTCATATTTGCAATAAGGCTCTGTGTGCATTTGCAGGGCTGGTGGACTTTCTTGCATGGTGGCTGGAAGGGAATCTTGTTTTGATGAGCTACCTCTCTTTTCTAGTTAAATGAATGAGATTTTGTTTATGTTAATTTTGCTTTGAGAACTTTGAAATAGAGCATGGTATACAAATATACAGTAGTATATTTCCTACAAAGAGTCAACATTAACCAATTTTGAATTTTTCTTTATAGTTTTTTGGAGACTGTTGCTGAAGTCATTTGGAGTAACATTTGTAGGTAGAATATTTTTGAGTTTATTTCCATTTGTGGAGATAAGAATAGACAGAAGATATCAGGCAAGGTTGGCATTAGAAGTCAGGAATGAAGGAAAGATGATGTCCTCTATAGTTATACAAGTTGTTAGTTACAATTCCAGGGTGAAGTAAGGGATTTTATTATTTCACTGTGTTGTTCCCAAAACTACTCCAACACTCCTGTAAGTGATACTAATTTGTTTCAGGGGCTGGGAGGATTAGGAATAACTGGCAGAGAGAACCTAGGGCAAAGAAATATGCTACTTTTGTGTATGTGTGTGTGTGTGTGTGTGTGTGTGTGTGTGTGCCTGTGTGTGTGCATGAACATGTATATGTATTTTAAATTGGGACCTAGAAAAAGTGATGCCAAGGTCAGTAACTCATTAATTCCTTCCACAAACCACCCTTTAGAAGGCAGATGTCTTAACTCACAGTAGAATAGGAAGCATTAAAAACAAGGGTTCTAGTGTCTCTCTCTCCTTCTGGTTCCTCAGATACTTCCTCTTCTCTCCTCAGAAATAGCTGGATTTTCACAGACTTTTATACATCTATAGAAGGTGTTTTTTTTCCTTCTCTATAAATAGGACACAAACTAAGAAAACAGAAGCTACTGTTAGATTTGTAAAAAAAAAAATTTACCATTTTGATAGCTTACAGATAAGTCCTCAAAATACTCTTAATTATTGTCAATGAACATTTAAAAATTATTCTGTTTCTTGTCCAAAATTAAAAATTCCACTCAGTTATTGCAACAGGATTTTATTTCAAAGCATTGGTATGAAAGAATTAAGTAGTGTATATATATTGAAATATACAGATGCTGATGGCAGGGAACGTCCCCTAAAACTTAGGGGTGAACATACAGAGAAGCCTTATAACTATAAGGAGACAAACAATCTGATTTAAAAAATGGGCAAGAGGTTTGAATAAACATTTCACCAAAAAGATAGACATAGGCACATGAAAAGATGTTCAACATCACAAGTCTTTAGGTATATGCAAATTATAAACTAAAATGAGATACTACTATACACCCACCACAGTGGCTAAAATAAAAAAAAGAATGACTATATCAAGTGTTAGCAAGGATGAGGAGAAACTGGAACTCTCATACAGGGCTGGCGGGAATATAAAATAGTACAGTTACCTGGAAAAGAATAGCAGTTTCTTATAATCTTTAACATACATAAAATATGTGACCTAACAATTCCACTTCTAATTATCTCTACCCAAGAGAAACAAAAACACATGTCCATACAAAGACTTATATGTGAATGTTCATAGGAGTATTAATCATAATAGTCAAAATTTAGAAATAATTCATATGTCTATTGATTAGTGAATGGGTAAACAAAATGTGGTGTATCTATACAATGGAATAATATTTAGTTTATAGAATAAAAGAAATGAACTGGAAAAGAAAAGAAATGGAATAAAAGAACAAATCACTGATCCATGCAACAACATTGATTAAACCCCCAAAAGCATTATGCTAAGACAAAGAAACCAGACACCTGATTCCATTTATATGAAATTTTTTGAAAAGAGAAAAATAGAGGCAAAAGGCAGATCAGCATTCCCTTGGGGTTGAGGGTAGGAGCAGGGATTAAATGGCAACAAGCTTAAGGAAATTTTGGGGGCTGATGGAAGTGTTCTAAACCGGATTGTGGTGATGGCTGCAAAACTATCAGTTACTAAAATTTACCTAATTGTACACTTAAAATGGATACATTTCATGGTATATAAATTATATCTCAACAAACCTCATGAAAAAATAAGACTTTCTAAGATTAAGTTCATATTTCAGTTATCAGACAAGTTTCTGAATGAAATACATCACTGCAAATAGTATATTTAAATTTCTATCATTAGGTAAAGAAAGCAAGGGCCTATCTACAGAACTTAAATGTTAGGTTTAAGCTTAGATATTGTTGGCAATTTTTGTACCATATCTATATATAAAGAAACATTTTTATCTTTGTATTTTCCAAGCAGAACTCTCTCCTTCAATGATTTTGCTGAACAATCCATATGACTTCTGCAAAATTCCATAATGAACAGGGTCCTGAAACTAGAAGAGATTTGGAAGATTCACCTAGCTCACTGTGTGCTTTACAAATAAGGAAACAGAATCAGAGATGTAAAATAACTTGCCCAAAGTCATACAGCATCAAATAAGCAAAAAATATCAGGGACCAGGTCTCCTAACTCATAATCCAATGATTGTGACACACACTACCCAAAGAAAATTAGGTAAATGTCATGGTTAGGGGAATTCTGACTTTCTGAAATCAGGTTTTTCTCTTTTCTGATGTTTTGCACTTGTGATGAGCCCAGAGGTGATAATCCTATAAAGTAAATAAGCATAAGATGTTATCTCCCATAGGGCAACTTCTATTTGTGGCTAAATGAGCCAAGATGAAGAAACACTTCAAATAAAAGACTCAGCTGGAATAACATAGCAAAGAGGCTGCTTAGCTTGAAAGGGAGTTTGGCACTTAGCCATTGTGATTCATAAACTATAGTGCAATAAACTTGTATGAACAAAAATCTAATTTCCATATTCAACGCTGGTTACCTGAATGAGCCATATGAGAGCTAATTTTTGGAAACAACATTAATTCTCTGGAAACAAAATGAGCCACTTGATACCAGACAGAGTGTGGTAGCTAAAGGGTTTTCAAATCTTACATCCTATTCATACCTTTTCTCCACCTCCAGATTCCAAGGAATATCTCTAGAATTGACTTACATCAAATCCTAGTCCAGTTTAATGCCTGTTTTTCTTTTAAAAGAACCAGTCTGGTTGATAAAAGTAAAATACAAAAAGTAAGCCATCTAAAGCAAAAGAAAAGAAAGATGAGGACATGTGATTGAGTCTCAGAAGGTTTTAAAGTATTCAATATCACCAAGAAAGTTTCCTTATTTGTATCAAAGAGACAAGGGTACCAAAAGTTATTTGAGACTAGAACCAGCAATATTTACTTGAAAAGGTTCAGGAAAACTAATTCTTTCCAAAATCTCAATAAAGTCCTGAAAACAAGGAATATGATAACTTGATAGTTCTTAAACGTAAATTTTTAAGGAAACATCTGATACACTGTGGTAGATTGTAGTGGTGCTCACAGTAGCCACTGTTTCTCCGGGTAAAAGCATTATTAATTGATGTCCCATGGGTACCAAGCTTAGTCACATGACTCTTTGGCTGATGAACTGTTAGGAGCAACATATGCCACTTCCCAACAGAAGCTGTATGAGCCATCACATGGTTCCACTATATTCTCTTCCTACTGCCACAAGTAAAAAAAAATCACACATAGAATATTCTCCTTAAATCTGGAAACTGGAAGGAAGACAATGGCTCATGGTAAACATATAGACTGAGCAAAATTTTCTTTGAGTTGTAGGCCACTGAGTTATTTGTTACTGCAGTGTAACCTGGCCAAAAATGACTCATAAGAGCTAAACAAAAAGAGTTTTGTTTCAGATAATGAACTACGTGGTTCTTTGCATACCTCACACTGATTGCAAAATATGTGTTAATATATGTACCCATTATCCTAGATCAATGTTTTGCCAATACTTTTGATCTAGCATGTACATTATGATGTAATATACATATGCATGTATAGATATATAAATATGTAGACATAACTAAAAGTCACAAAATGATACCTTACTATGTGTATTGTACTCTATTTCCTCTTCTATTTTAATTTTTTTTTTTGGAACCCATAAATTGATTCGAAGTCCTAGTAATGTGTCACAATCTATTGTCCCACTTTCTACCCAGGGTCCACCTCGTTGGACTATTCCCTAAGTGTGTCTTCCTGTTTTATTTTTTCTCCCAAATTTTAATGTAACAGTACTTGACCCCGAATTTACTGTAGGATCCCCAGGGAAGATTTTTTAAATTTTGCTCCCAAACCTTCACAGATGGTGATTTATTTGGTATGGGCTGGAAACCATTATTTTAACATTTTAGGATTCGTCACAG
Organism: Gorilla gorilla gorilla; assembly: GCF_029281585.2. NCBI lineage: Eukaryota > Metazoa > Chordata > Mammalia > Primates > Hominidae > Gorilla > Gorilla gorilla. Next base: position 55,733,209 of record NC_073231.2, on the reverse strand, counting down.
GTTCCTCACTAGAGGAAGACAAGAGAACAAACCATTGTTGAACAATGTAATTAAGGTTTGGTGATGATGCATCTACAATGAACTGTCCCTGTGTGAATCAACAGGATTTTAACCTTTTGTTGAATATCCAAATTATGGTCAGCTATAGAACATTTAAAAATTGTTGTAGCATACTTCTTTTCAGGGCACAAATTTTGACCATTTATATATACAGAAGTAAAGCACCAGGTGGGAAAGGCAGTGAATGGGGTGCTTACAGGCTGATGACATTGTCCAACTCAACATCCATCTTGGGACAGTAGTGAGCCCTGGGGTGCTGTGTCCCAGAGCACATACATTTCATTATCAATACTCATATAAATCATTTGGACATATGTCTGTTTATGCTAATACACATACTTTGGTTCCTGAAAATCTGCCACCTTAATTTGGCCTCCCAGTCACAGAAGATCCTGCAACTGTCTCTCATATGGCCATACAGTTTTGTAGTAGTCAGTGTTCTCCAGAATAAAAGAATCAATAGGATGTGTGTGTGTGTGTGTGTGTGTATATACATATATATATATATATATACACACACATATACAAGCATACCTTGAAGATACTGCAGGTTCAGTTCCAGACCACCACCATAATGTGAATGTTGTAATAAAGCAAATGTCGCAATAAAGTGAATCGCATGAATTATTCGTTTTTTACAGTGCATATAAAATTTATGTTTACACTCTAGTCCATTAAGTGTGCAATAGCACTATGTATAAAAATGTACATATCTTAATTAAAAATACTTTATTGCTAAAGAATGCTAAGGATCATCTGTGCCTTTGGCAAGTCATAGTCTTTTTGCTAGAGGAGGGTCTTGCCTCGATGTTGATGGCTGCTGACTGATCAGGGTGGTGATTACTGAAGGTTGGAGTGACTGCGGCAATTTCTTAAAATAAGACAACAATGCAGTTTGTCACATCAATTGACTCTTCCTTTCATGAAAGATTTCTCTGTAGCATTTTGATGCTGTTTGATAGTATTTTACCCACAGTAAAACTTTTCAAAATTGGAGTCAATTCGCTCAAACCCTGTTGCTGCTTTATCAACTAATTATGAAATACCCTAAATCCTTTGTTGTAATTTCAACAATGTTCATAGCATCCTCATTAGGAGTAGATTCCATCCCAAGAAACCACTCTTTTTGCTTCTCCATAACAAGCAACTCCTACCTGTTTAAGTTTTATCATGAGATTGCAGCAATTAGGTCACATCTTCAGGCTCCACTTTAAATTCTAGTTCTCTTGCTATTTTCACCACATCTGCAGTTACTTTCTCCAAGGAAGTATTGAACCTCTCAAAGTCACCTATAAGAATAGTGGTCAGGCACGGTGGCTCATGCCTGTAATTTCAGCACTTTGGGAGGCTGAGGCTGGTGGATCACGAGGTCAGGAGTTCAAGACCAGCCTGACCAATATGGTGAAACCCCGTCTCTACTAAAAATACAAAAATTAGCTGGGTGTGGTGGTGCACACCTGTAGTCCCAGCTACTCAGAGGCTGAGGCAGGAGAATCACTTGAACCCAGGAGGCCGAGGCTGAAGTGAGCTGAGATTGCGCCACTGCACTCCAGCCTGGGCGACAGAGCAGGACTCCATCTCAAAAAAAAAAAAAAAAAAAGAATGGCTATCAACTTTTTGAAAACTCCTGTTAATATTGGTATTTGACCTCTTCCCATGAGTCACAAATGCTCTTAATGGCATCTAGAGTGGTGAATCATTTCCAGAAGGTTTCCAATTAACTTTTCCCAGCTCCATCGGAGGCATCACTATCTATGGCAGCCATATTCTTAGGAAATGTATTTCTTAAATAATAAGAATTTAAAGTCAAAATTACTCCTTCATCCATAGGCTGTAGAACAGACATTTTAGCCAATACAAAAACATTAATCTCCTTCTATGTCTCCATCAGAGCTCTTGGGTGACTAGGTGTGTTGTCAATAAGCAGTAATAGTTTGAAATAAATCTTTTTTCTCTGAGCGGTAGGTCTCAACAATGAGCTTAAAATATTCAGTAACCTATGCTGTAGATGGCTGATGTCTGGGCTACATCATTTCATTTATCGTGCACATGTAGAGTAGATTTCCACATTCTTTTATTATTATTATTATACTTTAAGTTTTAGGGTACATGTGCACAATGTGCAGGTTTGTTACATATGTATACATGTGCCATGCTGGTGTGCTGCACCCATTAACTCGTCATTTAGCATTAGGTATATCTCCTAATGCTATCCCTCCCCCCTCCCCCCCACCACACAACAGTCCCCAGAGTGTGATGTTATCCTTCCTGTGTCTATGTGTTCTCATTGTTCAATTCCCACCTATGAGTGAGAACATGCGGTGTTTGGTTTTTTGTCCTTGTGATAGTTTACTGAGAATGATGATTTCCAATTTCATCCATGTCCCTACAAAGGACATGAAATCATCATTTTTTATGGCTGCATAGTATTCCATGGTGTATATTTGCCACATTTTCTTAATCCAGTCTATCATTGTTGGACATTTGGGTTGGTTCCAAGTCTTTGCTATTGTGAATAGTGCCACAATAAACATACATGTGCATGTGTCTTTATAGCAGCATGATTTATAGTCCTTTGGGTATATACCCAGTAATGGGATGGCTGGGTCAAATGGTATTTCTAGTTCTAGATCCCTGAGGAATCGCCACACTGACTTCCACAATGGTTGAACTAGTTTACAGTCCCACCAACAGTGTAAAAGTGTTCCTATTTCTCCATATCCTCTCCAGCACCTGTTGTTTCCTGACTTTTTAATGATGGCCATTCTAACTGGTGTGAGATGGTATCTCATTGTGGTTTTGATTTGCATTTCTCTGATGGCCAAGGAGAACTACAAACCAGTGCTCAATGAAATAAAAGAGGATACAAACAAATGGAAGAACATTCCATGCTCGTGGGTAGGAAGAATCAATATCGTGAAAATGGCCATACTGCCCAAGGTAATTTATAGTTTCAATGCCATCCCCATCAAGCTACCAATGACTTTCTTCACAGAATTGCAAAAAACTACTTTAAAGTTTATATGGAACCAAAAAAGAGCCCACATCGTCAAGCCAATCCTAAGCCAAAAGAACAAAGCTGGAGGCATCACGCTACCTGACTTCAAACTATACTACAAGGCTACAGTAACCAAAACACCATGGTACTGGTACCAAAACAGAGACATAGATCAATGGAACAGAACAAAGCCCTCAGAAATAACACTGCATATCTACAACTATCTGATCTTTGACAAACCTGAGAAAAAAAAACAATGGGGAAAGGATTCCCTATTTAATAAATGGTGCTGGGAAAACTGGCTAGCCATATGTAGAAAGCTGAAACTGGATCCCTTCCTTACACCTTATACAAAAATTAATTCAAGATGGATTAAAGACTTAAACGTTAGACCTAAAACCACAAAAACCCTAGAAGAAAACCTAGGCATTACCATTCAGGACATAGGCACGGGCAAGGACTTCATGTCTAAAACACCAAAAGCAATGGCAACAAAAGCCAAAATTGACAAATGGGATCTAATTAAACTAAAGAGCTTCTGCACAGCAAAAGAAACTACCATCAGAGTAAACAGGCAACCTACAAAATGGGAGAAAATTTTCGCAACCTACTCATCTGACAAAGGGCTAATATCCAGAATCTACAATGAACTCCAACAAATTTACAAGAAAAAAACAAACAACCCCATCAAAAAGTGGGTGAAGGACGTGAACAGACACTTCTCAAAAGAGGACATTTATGCAGCCAAAAAACACCACATTCTTAAAGGCTGTAGGATTTCTAGATGGTAAATGAGCACTGGCTTCAACTTAAAGTCACCAGCTGCATTAGCCCCTAACAAGAGAATCTGTCCTTTGAAGCTTTGAAGCCAGGCACTGACTTCTCTCTAGCTATGAAAGCCCTAGAGGGCATCTTCTTCCAATAGAGGGCTGTTTTGTGTACATGGAAATTCTGTTGTTTCATGTAGCCATCTTCATCAATGATCATAGTTAGATCTTCTGGATAACTTGCTGCAGCTTCTCAATCAGCTTTACCTTGTACTTCTATGTTATTGAGATGGTGTCTTTCCTTAAACCTCATGAACTGCCCTTGACTAGCTTAGGGAATATTGTGGCTGGTTTGATCTTTTATTCAGACGGCTAAAACTTTTTCTCTATCAGCAACAAGGGTGCTTCACTTACTCACACGTGTGTTCACTGAAGTAACATTTGTAATTTCCTTCAAGAACTTTTATTTTGCATTCACATCTTGGCTAACTGGTGCAAGAGGCCTAGATCTCAGTCTGTCTTGGCTTTCAACATGCCTTCCTCACTAAGCTTAATCATTTCTCGCTTTTAACTTAAAGTGAGAGAAGTGTGAATCTTCCTTTCACTTGAACACTTAAAGGCCACTGTAGGGTTATTAATTGGCCTAACTTCAATGTTGTTGTGTCTCAGGGAATGGGGAGGCCTGAGGAGAGAGAAAAAGATGGGGGAATGGTTGGTCAGTGGAGCAGTCAGAATACATACAACATTTACCGATTAAGCTCGCTATCTTATATGGGTGCAATTCTTGGAGCCCCAAAACAATTACAACAGTAACATCAAAGATCACTGACCACAAATCACTGAAAACGGTATAATAATAATGAAAAAGTTTGAAATATTGTGAGAATTATCAAAATGTGACACAAAGACATGAAGTGAGCACATGGTGTTGGAAAAAAAAATGGTGCTGATAGATTTGCTTAATTCAGGACTGCCACAAACCTTCAATTTATAAAAGATGCAATATTTGTGAAATGCAAAATATGTCTGTATATATTTATTTATTATGAAGAATTGGCTCAAGTGGTTATGAAGGTTGGTAAGTCTCATGATCTGCTTTCGGCAAGCTGGAGACCCAGAAAACTAACAATATAATTCAGTCTGAGTCCAAAGGCCTGAGAACCAGGGGGAGCTGAGGCTGTAAATTCCAGTCCAGAAGCAGCAGAAGATGAAATGCAATGTCCCAGCTGAAACAGTGAGGCAGAGAAAAGAGGAAAATTCCTCCTCCCTCCACATTTTATTCTATTCAGGCCCTCAATGTACTGGATGATGCCCTCCCGCAGTGGGGAGGGCAGTCTACTCTACTGAGTCCACTGCTTCAAGTGCTAAGCTCATCCAGAAACACCCTTACAGACACACCCAGAAATAATATTTAATCTGGGTAGCCATGGCCCAGTCAAGTTGACACATAAAGCTAATCATCACAAGTTCCTTTTAGATGCCAATGATTTCAAAAGAAGGATGGCTACTCTTAGCTTTATAGCTACAATTAGCTGACAGATCCATTAATCAATGGATTAATCAATTCATTAATTCAAGCAATTACTCTATACTCAATTTGTGTCAAGCACTATAATAGGTGACAAGGGCACATGAAAGAATAAGAGGATCTTCCCTGAAAGAGCTCAGTGTTGACAGAGGTGGGAAAAGGTATATATAAAAAGTTAGTGGTACACTGTGGTGACTGTAGTGATAGAGTTGATTATGAATTATGTGCTCTGCCTTGTAATTCACTTCTTATTTTGATCTTTTTTTCTAGGAATTATCTGTATTTCATTATTCCTTGTCATAATTCACCATTGAATTTAACCCTAGTCCATGCATCTACCCCTTTTCCCTGTATATCTGGTCCTCATATACCCTTGCCAAAGGAATATGGTTGTTAAACAGAAATACAACGCTATTTAATGATGGTACCTGTCCTGGCCACACATATTTGTGCTCAGATCCCCACATGAAAATGCAGTTTCCACAATGGTTCATTCACAGTCCTGTGGGATGTACTCACATCCTTTCTCAACACATGTCATTTAATTTCAGTGCTTGTTAAGTGATGTCTTGATGGCCCTTTGCTCACTGCTGTCTCTGTATCTCAGTAAAGTAGAAACTTAGAATAATTAATTCATTCTGTTTTGCTCTAGCCTCTGCTGATAACTGGCAACTTTGTAATAATTATATTTCCTTGTGATGATAATATTCATATCACAGTGAGGTATGGTAAAGGCAAGAGGTGTAGAAGATGCTATACAACTTTTCTCATATTTAATTCCATAAAATGCATATTGTAATTTCTGCTGAATGGGATATGGAAGAGTCAGGTAATTCTCCATAATCTAAAATCCACGGTCTAGAATCAATTGCCCACCATCCAAAGTGACCTGAGGTCTAAAAATAAAATATGAATGATACCTTGTCATAGCCTATAAGAATTAGCATCATCCTTACCCACATGCTGCAGAATCTGTGCATTTTTTAAAAATCATGGTAACAAATAATATTAAATTTACCATCTCAACCATTTTAAGTGTACAGTTTAGTAATGTTAAGTATATTCACACTATTGTAAAACATATCTCTAGAAGGGTTTTCATCTTCCACCACCAAAACTCTATGCCCACTAAACCTTTTAATCAGTTCCCCTCCAGCTCTATAAAACTACCTTCATGAATCAATAAATTAATCAATTCATCAATTCAAGCAATTACTCCTGAATTTCCTCCCCCAAGCCCTTGGCAACTACCTTTCTACCTTCTGTTTCTATCATACTGACTACTGTAGATACATCATATGTGTGAAATTATACAGTATTTGTCTTTTTGTAACTGGCTTATTTTTGTTAATATAACATCCTCAAGTTTCATCTATGTTGTTACATATTGCGGAATTTTCTTCCTTTTTAAGGCTATATAACATTCTTTTGTATGTATGTACCATATTTTCTTTATCCATTCATCTGCTGGTGGACATCTGGGTTACCTCCACCTCTTGGCTATTGTGAATAATGCTGCAGTGAACATTAGGTGTGCTTGTGTCTCTTCAAGATCCTGCTTTGAATTCCTTTGGATAGAGACCCAGAAGTGGGATTGTTGAATCACATGGAAACACTATTTTTAATTTTTCAGCATCCTCCATACTGTTTTCTACCATGGTTGGACCATTTGGCATTCACACCAGTAATGCGCAAGGATTTCAATTTCTCCACATCATCACCAACACTAGTTATTTTCTGTTGTTTTGATAGTGACCATCCTGACAAGTGTGAGGCAATATCCATTTGTGGTTTTGATTTGTATTTACCTAATTATTAGTGGTGTTGAGCATCTTTCCATGTGTTTATTGGTCATTTGTATTTATTCTTTGGAGATATGTATATTCAAAGTTCTTTGATCATTTTTAATTGGGTTATTTATATATTGTTTTTGTTGAATTGTAGAAGCTCCTTTTATATCCTAGATATTAACGCATCATCAGACATATAATTTGCAATTATTTTCTCCCATTCTGTAGGTTGCTTTTTCACTGTTGATTGTTTCCTTTGATGTGAAAAAGTTTTTAAGTTTGATATAGTTGTCTGCTTTTTTATTTTGTTGCCTGTGCCTGTGCATATGTTTAAAATAAAACTGTCTTACAGTTTAATTTCAAAACAAACAATGGCATAAGTTTACAGAAGCTTCTCTCTAGTAATACTCCCAGAAAAATATATAAGTTGGATGGTCTATATGGGTCAAGTTTATTTAGACTGTGTATCTGTTCCTAATAATAAAGTGAATCAAATAATATACAGATTACTATGAACTGCCTTAATATCCTAAAAAAAATTAGAAACAAAGTCATAGATCAGTCATATATAGAAATATTTAATTCTTGGCTGGGCATGGTGGCTCATGTCTGTAATCCCAGCACTTTGGGAGGCTGAGGTGGGCGGATCACCTGAGGTCAGGAGTTCGAGACCAGCCTGGCCAAAATGACGAGACCCCGTCTCTACCAAAAATACAAAAATTAGCTGGGCATGGTGGCATGCACCTGTAGTCCCAGCTACTTAGGAGGCTGAGGCAGGAGAATCGCTTGAACCCAGGAGGCGGAGGTTGCAGTAAGCCTAGATCGTGCTATTGCACTCCATCCCGGGTGATAGAGCAAGACTCTGTCTCAAGAAAACAAAAACAGAAATATTTAATTTTTTATGCCACAGGTAAAATCCTTTCTAATATAAGCCTGGCAAAGATTTTTAAAAGTTTAAATTGTAATAACCTTGAAATTTATTTTTTTAACTTGGACCTCTAAGAAAGTTACAATTTAATAACATAACCTAAGAGCAGCAGAAAATTTTCTAGGTTGGCCTTCACCTATCCTTTCATCCCAGCAAATACACCTTCTTCTAGAGTATTCTGGGGCCTTCTCCATATAATGCTGTGGGGTTGGGCTCAGACGAGGCAAATGACCTGTGAAACCTCTTACAGTTTTCATTGGGTGTATAAAATGTACTTGCAAGTGCTGACTTTCTAAATTAAAACAACCTATAAAAGTGTGTTTGAGGTGGGGGAAGATGGAGATGAGGAAGAAGGCTGAGACATCCACAGTGTATTCTGATCACATGAGCTTTGGAAAAATACTACTTGGAGAATGTTTCAGGGGTTGCTTAATGTGACCAAAACCACTTGGTTCTTCTGAGACGGTTTCTCTCTTCTCTGATAGAGCTGAGAAATGAGGCTCAATCTTCTATTATGCAGGGTAGCCAGAATATTAAGAGACCCACTCCCAAGACTGTGCTGCAGAACTGCATGATACACAGGTCCATACTAGTTTGCAGCTCTTTCAATAAAACAAAATGGTATGACTCAAAGATAATGTTGGAGAAGTGGATGAACATATTGAGCCTCTGTAATTTAAAATAAATTTTGCAAATGTTTCTCAGACAATGTTGGTGGTTAAGGACATAGCGTCTAGAGCCAGATTATCTGAGTCTGACTCCTGGTTTCACCATCTACTCAATGTGTAATCTTGGAATAAGATCTTTTTCTGTATCTTGGCTCCTGCTATGGGCTGAATGTTTTTGTCCTCTCAAAATTCCTACATTGAAACTTAATATCCAGTGTGATGGTATTTGGGGGTGAGGCCTTTGGAAGATGATTAGGTCATGAAGGCAGAGCTCCCGTGAATGGAATTATTGCTCTTATAAAAGAGACCTCAGAGGGCTCCCTTACCTCTTCTGCCATATGAGAAAACAGTGAGAAAGCACCATCTATGAACCAGGAAGCAGTCCTCACCAGACACCAAATCTGGTGCTGCCTTGATCTTGGACTTCCCAGCCTCCAGAACTAAGAGAAATAAATTTGTGGCTTATAAGTCACCCAGTCTATGGTATGCTGTTATAGTAGCCTGGATGAACTAAGACAGCTCCCTTTTCTGCAAAGCAGAGATAATAATACTGTTTACTTTGCTAGGTGGTTGTGAGTATTCAGTAGTGTGTATAAAATCTTTAGAAACATTGAAGCTCATAACAAAGGGTCTATCAATGATAGCTATTGTTGTGAATCACATATAATTTTACCTGAAAATTAACAGGTGAACATTTTGAGATAAAGAAATCTAATGGCTTACAAACATTCTAAAATTATAAATACTCAAAATGTAAATCTAGGCCTCTTGACTCCTAGCCTATGATCTTTCCAAATTACCAATGATTCGAAACTTTCGTTATTCATAGACTACTAACAATTTTTTTTGCCATATCCACGATACACCTGGTTATAGTATTTTATTAGTCTCTTTTAAAAATTGGCTCATTCCTATTCAGAACCTGAACTCAACATTGGACCAAATGGATCTAATAGACCTTTACAGAATGCTCCACCCAAAAAACAACAGAATATACATTCTTCTCATCACCACATGGCACACACTCTAAAATTGACCACATAATTGAACATAAAACAATCCTCACCAAATGTGAAAGAACTGAAATCATACCAAACACACCCTCAGACTACAGCACAATAAAAATAGAAGTCAAGACTAAGAACATTGCTCAAAATCTTGCAATTACATGGAAATTAAACAACATGTGGCCAGGCGCAGTGGCTCATGCCTGTAATTCCAGCACTTTGGGAGGCCGAGGCGGGCGGATCACGAGGTCAGGAGATCGAGACCATCCTGGCTAACATGGTGAAACCCCGTCTCGATTAAAAATACAAAAAGTTAGCCGGGCGTGGTGGCAGGCGCCTGTAGTCCCAACTACTTGGGAGGCTGAGGCAGGAGAATGGCGTGAACCCGGGAGGCAGAGCTTGCAGTGAACTGAGATCGTGCCACTGCACTCCAGCCTGGGCGACAGAGAGAGACTCTGTCTCAAAAACAAAACAAACAAACAAAAACAAAAAACTAAAAAACAACAACATGCTCCCTTTTGGGTAAATAATTAAATCAAGTCAGACATAAAGAAGTTCTTTGAAACTAATGACAACAAAGATACAACATACCAAAATCTCTGGGACACAGCTAAGGTGGTGTTAAGAGAGAAATTCACAGCACTAAATATCCACATCCAAAAGTTACAAAGATCTCAAATCAACAACCTAACATCACAACTGAAAGAATTAGGGAAGCAAGAGCAAATTAACCCCAAAGTTAGCAGAAGCCAAGAAATAACCAAAATCAGAGCTGAACTGAATAAAATTGAGACACGAAATACCATTCAAAAGATCAATGAATCCAGGAGTTGGTTTCTTGAAAAAATTAATAAGATAGATATACTGCTACCTAGACTAATAAAGAAGAAAAGACAGAAGATTCAAATAAAAACAATGAGAAATGATGAAGAGAATGTTACCACTGACCCCACAGAAATAAAAATAACCATCAGAAGCTATCAGGAACACCTCTAGGCACACAAACTAGAAAACCTAGATGAGATGGATAAATTCCTGGACACATACACCCTCTCAAGACTGAACCAGGAAGAAATTGATTCTTTTAACAGACCAATAATGAGCTCTGAAACTGAATCAGTAGTAAATAGCCTACCAACCAAAAAAAGCCCAGGACCTGATGGATTCACAGCCAAATGCTACCAGATGTACAAAGATGAGCTGGTACAATTCCTACTGAAACTATTTCAAAAATCGAGGAGAAGGGACTCCTCCCCAACACATTCTGTGAGGCCAGCATCATAGTGATACCAAAACCTGGCAGAAGCACAACAAAAAGAGAAAACTTCAGGTCAATAGCCTTGAAGAACATCGATGCAAAAATCCTCAACAAAATACCTGCAAACCAAATCTAGCAGCACATCAAAAAGTTAATATACCATGACCAAGTGGTCTTCATCCCCAGGATGCAAGTTTGGTTCAACATAAGCAAATCAATAAATGTGATTTATCACATAAACAGAACTACAGACAAAAACCACATGATTATCTGTAAAGGCTTTTGATAAAATTCAACACCCTTATATTAAAAGTAAACTAAATAAACTAAATAAACTCTAAATAAACTAAAAACTAAATAAATAGGTATTGTAGAAACACAACTCAAAATAATAAGAGCCATCTATGACCAACCTACAGCCAACATCATACTGAATCGGCAAAAGCTGAAACCATTCCCCTTGAAAACCAGCACAAGACAAGGATGCCCTCTCTCACCACTCCTATTCAACATAGTATTGGAAGTCCTAGCCAGAGTAATCAGACAAGGAAAATAAATAAAGTGCATCCAAGTAGAAAGAGAAGAAGTCAAACTATCCCTGTTTGCAGACAACATGATTCTATATCTAGAAAACCTTATAGTCTCAGCCCAAAAGCTCCTTCAGTTGATAAACAACTTCAGCAAAGTTTCAGGATACAAAATTAGTGTACAAAAATCACTGGCATTCCTGTACACCAACAACAGCCAAGGTGAAAGCCAAATGAGGAAGACAATCCTATTCACAATTTCCACAAAAAGAATGCAATACCTAGGAATATAACTAACCAGGGAGGTGAAAGACCTTTACAATGAGAATTACAAAACACTGCTCAAAGGAATCAGAGAAGCCACAAACAAATGGAAAAACATCCCATGCACATGAATAGGAAGAATCAATATTATTAAAATGACCATATCATCCAAAGCAATCTATAGATTAAATGTTATTCTTCTCAAACTACAAATGACATTCTTCACAGAACTAGAGAAAACTATTTTTAAATTCATATGGAACCAAAAAAGAGCCCAAATAGCCAAGGCAATCCTAGGCAAAAAGAGCAAACCTGGAGGCATCACATAACACAACTTCAAACTATGCTACAGGGCTACAGTTACCAAAACAGTAAGGTACTGGTACAAAAAGAGGCACATAGACCAATGGGACAGAATAGAGAGTCTAGAAATAAGGCTGCACACCTAAAGTCATCTGATCTTTGACAAAGCTGACAAAAACAAGCAATGAGGAAAACACTCCCTCCTCAATAAATGGTGTTGAGGTAACTGGCTAGCCATATGCCCAAGATTGAAGCTGGACCCCTTTTTTACACCATATATAAAATCAACTCCAGATGGATTAAAAGCTTAAATGTAAAACCCAAAACTATAAAAGCCCTGGAAGACAACCTAGGCAATACCATCCTGGACATAGGAATGGGCAAATGTTTTATGACAAAGATACCAAAAGCAATCACAACAAAAGCAAAAATTGACAAACGGGATCTAAGTAAACTTAAGAGCTTCTGCACCGCAAAAGAAACTATCAACAGAGTAAACAGACAACCTACAGAATAGGAGAAAGTATTTGCAAACTACGCATCTGACAAAGGTCTAATATCCAGTGTCTATAAGAAACAGACAAGCTTACAAAAGAAAAATAAATGACCTTATTAAAAAGTGGGCAAAGGGCATGAACAGACACTTTGCAAAAGAAGACATACATGCGGCCAACAAGCATATGAAAAAAAGCTCAATATCACTGATCATTAGAGAAATGAAAATCAAAACTGCAGTGAGATACCATCTCACACCAGTCAGAATGGCTAATATTAAAAGGTCAAAAAATAAGAGATGCTGCTGAGGTTGTGGAGAAAAGGGAACCCTTATACACTGTTGGTGGGAGTGTAAATTAGTTCAACCATTGTGGAAAGCAGTACGGCAATTTCTCAAAGAGCTAAAAGCACAATTACCATTCAACCCCATTACTGCGTATATACCCAGAGGAATATAAACTATTTCTACCATAAAGACACATGCACACAGATGTTCATTGCAGCACTATTCACAATAGCAAAGACATGAAATCAACCTAAATGCTCATCAATGAAACAGATAAAAAAATGTGATACATATATACCATGGAATAGCATGCAACCATAAAAAAGAATGAAATCATGTCTTTTGCAGGGACATGGGTAGAGCTGGAGGCTATTACCCTTAGCAAACTAACGCTGGAACAGAAATCCAGATACTGCATATTCTCACTTATGAGTGGGAGCTAAAAGTGGGAGACCTCATGAACACAAAGAAGGGAACAACAGACACTGGGGTCTACTTGAGGGTGGAGGGTGGGAGGAGGGAGAGGAGCAGAAAAGGTAACTATTGGGTACTGGGCTCGATACCTGGGTGATGAAATAATCTGTACCAGAAGTCCCTGTTACATGAGTTTACTTACCTATGTAACAAACCTTCACGTGTTTAGTTCCAAACAAAAAATAAAAGTTAAGAAAGACTCGTTTCTTTTAAATAAATAAATCACTACCCTAAATTAAAAACAAACAAACAAACAAACAAAAAAAACAGAAAATAAAAACGTTGCTACTAAGTTTTAGCTAGATATTCTAGCCTGCTGAAAGCTCCAAGCCCAAAGTCTGTTCTCTTGGCTAACAAGAAAGATTAGTAAATGTCATGGGGGGTAGAGATGTGGTCTTTGATTTACTGAAGCTTTGAAGCAAACTGCAAGTGAGGTAACTTTCTCACAAGGTGATTCAACATTGCTACTACACCCTCAATCATCTCCTGACCACGAAAGCCCCACTGCCTTTTGGGAAAAGCTGTATATGCTGTGCTGCCTCCTGCAGAAAGCCCATGAAGAACAAGCATTGTGGCCGAGCTGCAGGGAAGGCCTAGCTGCCAAGACACCACGGACATTTCTTATGCACCACCATATCCCAAAGTACTAGGTAGAAAGTATTGTTGTGAATGAGGTCACACAATCAAAGATAAAACCATTTTAAAAAACAATTCATTGAAGAAACCTGAAAAAGAAGCCCAATTGTGCAATCCTTTCAGTTGGTACAGTTTTCATTTCTGAATTCTATTTATTGATGTTAAGAAGTGTCCCTCCTTGATGCTGTCAGTTTTATAATAACATGATGTTACACCTGCGATGTGATTGGGGAAATCAACAGATTTTAAGTCACCATAAACACATTACAATTTAATTTTAAAACTCTCAAAACTACAGACAAAACCCAAAGAGTGATAACACAGACTGGTGGCCTAGGAAGCGCCTCTGCCAGTCACACACTCCTGGGCCCAAGGAATGCTAAATTGCCTTAATTTCTTTGTGCTCATTGCTAGCAAAAATTCTGATAACAAATGATTGGCTTTTATTAAAAAAAAAAAAAGCAGTGTGAAAAACAAAAGCAAAGACAAAATAGTGTGAGATCCCTCAGATCAAGCTTTAGTGACAGAAGGAAGCAGATAAAACAAGTATCTGAATAATTTATGGTTAAACATTCAGTGTATTGTTCCATGACCTCAGTAGCTTCACTATGTTCATTTGTGAGGCCTAGAACAGGAACTGTTTTTCTAGAAAGAGGGCTCTAGGTTTTAGTAATTTCTAGAATAAAATGCTCTAGGCAATGAGGATCCATTTTTCCCTTGGCAAAAAAAGCTTTAATATTGGAGTCTAAAAATAAAAAGCCAGAAGCCCTCTTCAACTTCCCCAGGAGGTGTTCGGGCTTTCTCTTTGATGTTCTCCCAACATTCTTTCACATCTCTATTATATGTGGCATACAGGGTAAAAATTCCATGTAACATGGCAGACATTTGTATGAATCCATGACCTCCTGTTTAAAGAAACCATGTCTTTTTCATCCTTAAATGCCCAGTACTTGTCACATTGCCAAACAGGAGTAGGGTTAAAAAATGTATGTTAAAGGAAGAGACGGTTAAATAACTACACTATGTTTTAAAAATCCATATTCACTGTAGAGACATTATAGAATGGAGATAAACAAAACATCACCTGTAATCCAATCGCCTCAAAATAAACATTAACATCCTAATGTACATCCTAAAGACTTTCCTACTCGTATATACAGGCAGTCCTTGCTTTGCACAGTAGCAGAGGATGACAAAAATAACAGTGTAAGCTGAAACTGCAAAGTGATCTGTCTTAGTCCATTCAGGATGCTATAATGAAATACAAAAATGATGATTTACAAACAACAGAAATTTACTTCTCATAGTTCTGGAGGCTGGGAAGTTCAAGATCAAGACACTGGCAGATCAAGGCATTGTGTAAGGGCCTACTTTCTGGTTCAAAAGTGGCTCCTTCTACCTGTATCCTCCCATGGCAGGAGAGATGACCAAGCTTCCTGGGGTCTCCTTTATGAGGACACTATTCCCATTCAAGAGAGCTCTGCCTTCATGACCTAGTCACCTCTCAAAGACCCCACCTCCTAACATCACTACCTTATAGATTAGAATTTCAAGATATGAATTTAGGGGGAACACAAACATTTGGACCATAGTATTATCTTAATAATCAATGAAGAATATTATAATTGTTCTGTGACCTCTAAAAGGTTTTTTCAAAGCATTGACATCTCTGTTACTGTTGGCTATACCTACACAGGGAAATGAAAAAAATAGTAAAACTAATATTTATTCAGTACACTGTAATTTAAAACATTAGAAACACTGAGAAGTAAAGTTTTTTTTAATAAAAACTTATGAAGAGTACTTTGAACAGTGCTTGCCTCTTTTTCCTTGTCTTATAACTTATAAATTTCCTGGTCTTATAACTCTTATACGGAATGTGCATTTTTTTCCACGCTTTGGTGACTCATCACACCCTTTTCTAAGTTTGGATCAGTTTCTAGCATTTTATCCTTTGCATTTTCAATGTGAAATATCTGAGAGTTCCTTTACTGTGAAGTTATTTTTTGTGGTCATGTTCCCTGGTAAGTCTTCATCTTTTTCATTACAACCACTTTCCTCATTTATCTTGTTAGGTTGTCCGCCTTCACTAAGCTCCTCTGGCTGCACATCCAGGATAGCAGCAGTGCCAACATTCCCAGGGTCAGTGGTGTCCTCTAGAATTCTATACAAAATTCACACCTGACTTCCAGGATTATCAGTTTTTGTTCCTTTGCTGTACTTTAATCTTTCTTCGTCAATTCCCTCTTTCAAGTACCTAATTTTACACACAGGTTTATCAGTAGGAGACAAGGAAGCAACACAACTGCACACCTGCATGAACAGAATCACACACATGTGCAGGAACTAATCTGAGAGACTTGAAAAGAAGTGATGTGATTGGTCATTGACCGTGATGTGCATCTGTTATTTACATAGTGATTTTGGGGCTGAAAAGCTAACAGCAAAATAGCTTTGTATCTGCAAACTATAGCAGCTAGTTTGCTTTTTATTTTTCACAGTAATATACTATAGTAACTGAAATTTGAACTGTGTTTTTGGGGAACTGGTATTTTACTAAACCATGGTAATGGAGAATTTATGCATTTAAAAACCATGCAAAGTAATTGACTACAATAAAAACTATTTACTATATATATTCACATCTATGCATATGTGTTTTAATATTATGCTATCATATGTATCCTTCAATAATTTGCTTTTCTCATTGTACAAAATTTCATGACTGTCTTTGCATACCAGTAAATCTACACCTATAGCATCCTTTAAAATAGGCCGTGCAGTATTCCCCTGAATAAATATAAATAGAATTCTTGTAGTGATTTAGGTGATACAACATATACAATGCTCTTAGAATTGGGCCTGTCACATATCAAGGACTAAATAAATGTTAATTAATATTATTTATGAGCATAATTTATCTGATTTCCTATTGATATACTTAGATGGTTCCTAAGTTTTAGCACAACATTATAATAAGTTTCCTTGTACAAAGATCACTGTATACTTGTAATTTTTGATTTAAAAGATTAGAGTAATCACGGTTATTCATACTCAAAGCAAAGTTCTTAGATCATAACTTCTGTTAAATAGGAGAATATAGGAGCTCCAGCCAGTCTGGGTTGGAAGGAAAGGTCTAAGAACAAACTCTGAGTTTCTGAGTTGAGGTACCTGTGGGCAAAACAGCCTGGTGGAGTTATCCAATAGGCAACAAAAAATACCCATCTTGAGTTTGTAAGAGATGTACAGGCTTGGTGGTTATCAGTGCAGAGGTGGGAATTAACATCTTTGAGTGTATGGGATATACCAAGGGAGAGTCAATGGGAAGAGACTACAGTATAAAACCCTAGGCAAAGTCAATATTAAAAAATGATGAACACTGAAAATAATAACAATAAAACAACTAATATTCATTGAGTACTTGTTTATGAGCCAGGTAGTCTGTCAAGCACTGGGCACACATTATTTCAGTTAATCTCCAAATAACCGTCTTTATGAGGAAAGCACTATTACTGTTGCTTTGTTACAGATTAGAAAACTGAGGTTTACGAAAGTTAAACAACTTGCCCATGGCTATTTAACCAAAACATGGTGCAGGCAGGGTTTTCATATATACATTATGATTCCAGGATCCATAATCTTAGCCTTTTGTATTTGTTATCATTATTGTGTAACAAACTAGCCCTAAACCAATAGGCTTAAAACAATTCATTATCTCATGACTTCTGTGTGTCAGGATACCAGGCATGGCTTAGAGTGATTCTGTTTCAAGGTCTCACTGAATTGTATGAAATCAAGTATACACAATGAATGAAATTATACACAAGTGTTGGTTGAGGCTGCAGTCTCACTTGAAGGCTTGACAGAGCTGAGTTGTTGTAGGCCTTTGTTGCAGGTCTCAATCCTTTGAAACCAAATAGGCCTCTCCACAGAGTTGCCTCATGACACAAGAACTGGCTTCCTTCAAGTGAGTGATCCTACAGAGCAAGAGTGAGCAAGTGCCCAAGATGGAAGCCACAGTCTTTTCTGTAACCTAATATTGGAAGTAAATTCCCATTATTTCTGCTGTATCCTCTTCATTAGAAGCAAGCCAATAAGTCTAGCCCATACTCAAGGGGAGGGGAACATATGAGGCATGACTACCAGGATAGCCTCACCAGGAGACATTTGGGAGCACCTACCACTGCCCTCTGAGAGGCATCATAGTAGGCTAACCAGAAGGACTCAGGAATGAGGGAGTGGGTAATTGCACTTTAGTGAGCAATACTCTAGAATTTAGACTATCATTTTAGTTGTTTCTTCTGCTATGAGAAGAAAGGTTAACCTGGAAAGTATAGTAAGAAAAACTCACAAAACTAATCACTGAGGATTGAAAAAACTTTGAAATTTTCTGAAAATCGAGGAGAAGCTTAATGGAAGCCTGCAAATGTGAAAGAAGATGTATATAACTTGCAGCTCTTCAATTTAAAAGAGAGCAAATCATGGTGGCCTTAAACTGCAACATACAGGATTTTACAGAAGGATAAGGTTTTGATGGGAATTGCTAAGAAAAGAATAGGAGGTCACTGTAATTTGCACATATTCTCATGAGTCTGAGTAGTGTGGGGATGGCCTTTCTGAACTTGAGGGATTAGAACAAATGTCATAGGTTTCTTCTAGATGAAAGTTCTAATAAAAATTAAACAGCACTTTATACATGTTTGCAAGAAGACAGCCAAATCTTCCATATAAGGCCAACTCAGTCTTCCTGAAAGTTAGCTTCTGTCAGCTCAAGAACTTTGGTGCGATTTACTGTCATTTGTTTGCAAGTAAGCCAGTTTTTATTTTCCTCCTTTTTGTTGAGAATCAGAGATGATTTGAACTGTTTTTCTATCAGTGAAGCCATAGCAGTTCATCCTAGATATATCCAGATGGTTTTCATTGCTTAGGCTGATTTCTGTTAAACTGTTTAATAGTGTTAATAATCCTTTTAATATATTTAAATTTGTGTGGAAAGTAGAGGGGGACAGATCTGATACAGATTGGAAGTCACAGCTCCAGCAGGACTTCTGTTGATTTGTTAAAATCCAACTGTGGTCTCTAATACTTGTTCCAGTTTTGCTGAACCCACAGTCACCTCTTCCTTTAAGCTGTGGCTCTCAACTGCAATGGTTCATTTAATAGGGACATTCACGGAATGTGGACCTCACTGCTCTGGAAGTGTAGGTTTTAATATGAGATGTATGCTTTAGAAAAATAAATTTAACTATAGCATACTCAGTAGAGGAAAAGGCAAACTGTGGAGGAAAAAATATTAACAAGGTTGTCTTCCACATTCCATGAATTCCAGGCCTGTCAATTTTCATTCATAAATATCTAATATCTGTGCCCTCCAGCCCATCTCACAAGGCATGGCCCTAGCTTCCTCCTCTACTAGATCAACAAGGCCTCCTGGCTGGCTAGTCACTTTGCTTTCAACTTTACCCCTATAAAGATAATGAACCAACGTGAGAGGCCAGGAGTTTGAGAACAGCCTGGACAACATAGCAAGACCTCCATATCTACAAAAAAATTTTAAAATTGCTGGGTGCAGGGGTATGCACTTGTAGTCTCAGCTACCTGAGATGCAGAGAAGGGAGGATTACTTGAGCCTGGGAGGTCAAGGCTGCGGTGTGCTTTATCACACCACTGCACTCCAGCCTGGGTGACAGCAAGAGACCGCCTCTATAAAAAATGATAATGCATAAAAATAATCGACATGATAATTAAGAAGTATTGATAGATTGCTTTTGGGTTAGGCACAGTGCTAAATGCTTTCCATGATCTAATTTACCCTTCACAATAGCATAAGGTAAGTTTTATTCCTGTCTCCATTTTAAATATGAGCAAATTAAAGCTCAGAGAGTTTAAGCAACTTGCCCAAATCATAGGCAAGTTCTATCCTTCCTATTCAACTAGAGTGTGAATGCAAACCATGTCATTTTGCTGATTAAAACCCCTGTTGTCTTGTTGAAACAAACAAAATGAAGCAAAATTTCCTTAGCAAGGCATTTAAATAGTAATGATCACAGTGAAAAATTGAGTACTTTCTATGTGCTCAGAGTTTCAGCTATGTGGTTACAAGTCCTTACCACAACGCTACAAGATATATGTGCTTTTCACTATGGTAGACGAAAAAAATTGGGGTCTCAGAGGAAATTTCCATAGTCAAAAAGTTATTATTAATTGGCAGAAATGGGATTCCAACCGAGTATGTTTGACCCCAGTCCTGCATTTTCCCTTAGGCTACTCTGCCTTTCCTATAGCCTGACCTCTGACAATCTATGTGAGTTCACATTCCCTCATTCCTTTTTCTCCCTTTGTTCTACTCCTATACTCAAGTAATTCTGGAACACAGGCCATTTCACAAAGATTCTCTTCCCTATACACCATATTTACCTTTATTTCTTGTTTACTTAGCAAGCTTCTACGTATCATTTCAGGTTTAGTTCTAACAAGCCTTTTCTTATGAACCTTTGTTTGATCTTCCTCCCTCCATCCTCTCCTTGCTAGAAGATAACTGCTTTATTTTCAATGGTACTTTGTAAATAGTTGTGAGGAGATAGCCATCTGACTTTATTATGAATGTTTATTTATAATAGGCAGTGAGGAATCATATATTGATTCATTTTGGTCAACTAATTATTCTGAATGCCTACTGATGTGTCTTAAATTTATCTCTGTTTTCCAAGCTCTTAGCACAGGGCTTGACACTTAAATGTTTTAAAAAATGGTTGTATGAATAAATGACTAAATAAATGGAGGCTTCACTCCGTAACATGAGGGGGCTGAGTCAACAGCAGTCATTTCTGAATCAGATGACACAGCTCCTGAAATATGGTTTGCCATGATTCACTTTCCTTCTCCATTCATAGACAGGGCCTCCTTGATTTAAATATCATTTTCTAAAAGATGCATAAAATAGCTGTTAAACCCTTCTACCTCCTGAAAGTTGCAAATACAAGGAAACCTTTGCTAGGTCATTCCAACAGAGTGATACTTCAAATCCTGGGTTGTCTCTTTCTGTCTCACCTACCCTGTGTAATCTCGCATCCAAACTACAAATAATATGCAGGCATGTCTGACAGACAGGACAAGGAAAGAGGCAGAGATAGCTGCTCTCTTCATCCTTTCTCTAAGGACCAAAAATTTCATTTCTGTCCACTCTCATCTGGCAACACCACGCGTCTCTCTTTCCTATTCCTTGCCACTCGGCCTTTTCCCCTAAATTGCCCAGTGCTTCAGCTATGTGGTTACAAGTCGTTACCACAATGCTACAAGATATGTGTGCTTTTCACTGTGGTAGACGAAAAAAATGGAGTCTCAGAGGAAATTTCCTGCCTCTGCTCTCTCTGGTCACACACGCTCTGCCCCCTCCAGCAGGGTTGAAACTACAGATGCCAGCTGGGCAGGTTCAGGATCCACGCAGGCCAGGGAAGGAAAGCAGCTGCTGTTTCTCACTGCTGTCCCTCAGAGCACACCCACTGCCCATGCCTGAAGTCACCTGGGGGATGTAAGGGTGCATGGGTGTGCACACACACACACTTGTGTGCTGGGGGAGATGGAAGGCAGTATTTGAGATCGGACCTGTCTATCTGCAATTTCAATAATCCAGCCAACAGGAGCTCAGCATTTTTCAGGCCACACCATATATATTTACACACATACATACACACAAAACTACTGCTTCTGGCTCAATTTTAATAATAATAGCTATTATTTATAGAACTCGTTTATGTCAGACATTGTGCTAAGTGCTTTGAAAGGATTATCTAATTTAATCTCTACAGCCACCCTCTGAAACAGATTTTTATCATTATCCTCTTTTACAGAGAGAGAGAGAGAAACCAAGACTTAGGAGAGGTAAGACACTTGTCTCTCATTACTCAGTAGGGAAGCTGGGATTTGAGTTCAGCCATTGCAGTGAAGCTGGGGTTCAGGTTCCCAGTCTGCAGGCTTGACGATCTCTAAAGTCATTGCCCTGGAACTGGGATTCTGTTAAGCAGATGTCCTTTCACCCAAGTCTCATGGACTTTCTCTTGATGAGTGCAAAGACCTAAGGAAAAGACCTGTGATGAGGACAGGGCCGTGAGCTGAGGCTTATTCTTTAATAAGAGTTATCTTTGTGGCACTTATCCTTTATCTATAAATTCTTGTCTATCCTAAGGGTACTGAAGCATGAGAAACATTGCGACAGAATATAGAGTTGAAATACTGACAGAACAATGGCATAATTAGTTTGTCCAAAAGAACGCAAGCCAACTACAATTTGGCTTGGTTATGCATGGAATTAGAATCTATCTCTGCCAGTCCCATTAGCATCATCATAAAAAAAAGCACTCAGACCATGGCTGGCCAGTGAATTGGACCTTGGCAACCTATACAATTATTTTCTATGTGTCATATGTGAAAACGATGCTAGTCCATTACTGTCAGTGGGATGCACATTAATATTAATTAATTCCACAGACATTTATTGAGTCCCTACTGTGTTCCAGGTACCAGGTCAGGTTCTGTATGCAGTACTCCAATTAAAAGTTATGATTTTTGCCCTCCCCTAGGAGTTCATTATCAAGAAGTACAGGGGTGGGAGGAGATAAAGTAAGATGATTAAAGTTGGGAGACCTAAGGCTATATGCAGTATAAAGCACTCTCTTGTTTTGGAGATTAGTGGTGATATTTTAATGAAGTAATTTGGAAAGGCTTCAAGGAGGAGGGGTCCTTTTATATGTAATAAAAGGGTAGGAATTTAAAAGGCAGAAATGCTGGAGGAGCGCATTCAAAGAAAGGAGAATGTCAACACTTAACGAGCTACATAAACTAGGCAAACTAAGTTTGGGCAAAGTGTTTTAACTTAGCCAAACTGCTTCACCTTTAGAGCAGCATTTTAAGTGGTTTTTTTTTGGTGTCTTTTTTTTTTTTTTTTGAGACAGAGTTTCACTCTTGTTGCCCAGGCTGGAGTGCAATGGCGCAATCTCAGCTCACCACAACCTCTGCCTCCCGGGTTCAAGAGATTCTCCCTCCTCAGCCTCCTGAGTAGCTGGGATTACAGGCATGTGCCACCATGCCTGGCTAATTTTGTATTTTTAGTAGAGACAGGGTTTCTCCATGTTGGTCCGGCTGGTCTTGAACTCCCGACTTCAGGTGATCCTCCTGTCTTGGCCTCCGAAAGTGTCAGGATTACAGGCGTGAGCCACCACGCCCTGCTTAAGTTTTAATAAGATCTCCTGGCAACTTTTTACGACTGGCAACTTAGGTCTCACAAACACAGAAAAGCTTGTCTTTAAGTATATTGTCTTTGAAAAGTTAATATACTCTCTAAATGCTCCATTTAAAATGATTTACTTTATAAATGCATGCACTGAGAGAAAAGATATTTGAATGATATACACCATAATGATAAATTAACTGTGATTGTTTCTAAGTATTGGCACTATGGTTAATTTTCTTTTTCTTGTTTATGCTTTTCTGAGTTTTTCAAACCCTCAATAATAAAGATGTATCTCTTCTATAACCAATCAAAAGTACAAAAGTTACTCAAAATAACCCTTTAAATGTTATGTTTTAGAGACAGAGTCAGAGTCACTCAGCTCATGCATTTAACAAATAGTTAAGTCCTACTCACTGTCCTTGGCATTATGGATACAGAAGTGATTCAGACAAAATTTCCTTACAGAGGTTGCAGTCTACTGAGGAAAAATAAATGAAATAACAAAAAAAATTTAAAATATAGAATATTATATTTTAGGAATAAATAAGGTTATGTGAAAGAGAGTAATAAGAACAAACAAATTGGTAGGAGGGTTTAGAGAGAATTGCTCAGAGCAGTTGGCATTTGGGTTGGATCCTAAGGATGAGTAGGGGTCAGACTAGGAAGAGTGTCCAGGTGGGGTGGACAAGTGTGTCTGACCCCTGGGGCAGAAAACAGCTTGCCACAGTGGGCAGGACAAATGATACTAACTTATAACTGATTTAATGAAGGTAAATGAGTAAAGTTTATCAGAGCACCACATTGAAGTGAAAAATAGTCTGGTATTCAATTATTTTGGATTTTTCCTCTTCAACAGTATTGTCACTGTTATTTAACATCATGATTATTTGGTTTGCTCTAGTCATTACCTTCCTTACCAAATTACATACAGCACCCAAACAACAAATGCTGCTGGCTATTTAAAAATAAAGTTGTGTTAAGGTAGTGTGATTATTTAACCGCAGAGTTTCATGTGAAAATGTACGTACCCTACAATGTTAATTTGTTCAATTTCTAATGTCTTTACAACTCTACAGGAAAGTGTTTTCTCTCAAATACCCTTACTGCCACACTTCTCACTCAAATAACCTTGGAAATATCAGGATATTATAGAAAGAAGCCAGGGCTTTCACATAATCAGGGGCTATTCACCAGAGTCATTTCTGGTTGATTTGGAAGACATTTTCCTTAATTAAACAGACCTATTTATTCTCAAAAAGAAAAAAGACCCCAATGGGGAAAATAGAAGGAGGAAAGAAACCCCACCCTGTCAAAATTATGTACTAAGTTGTACTTCTGGAATTATAGATTTGAAAGAAACAATCACAAAAGGGCTTTTGAAGTAAGTTTCCCCTAAGTAATTTGAAATTTGGCAGAATGACACATTCCCTCGGGGGGCTCATCCACCATATCAATCCGCGTGCAATAGAAATGCACCATTACTCGGAGCATGCTGGTGCAGAGGGCCAGGCCAGCACTGGAGATTAATTCTTTCCTATTCTGAAAAGAGCTAAAGAGGATCCTAACAAGCCACCAACTTCCTAATGCTCTCTGGAAACAAATGCTTTGGGACCTGGTGACAATAGTGACCTTTAAAAATCTTGGGTCCTTAAAACAGATAAGGAAGATAATAATAATAACTATTATCTGATCTTTTTATATTAAAGCATAATGTGATAATTTATTAGTCTGCTCACCAAATGACAAAAGATGAGACTCACCTCTAATTAGGCATCAGGTGGGTACCTTGCCATTAGGGAATGAATTTAGGTCACTATGTTTTTTATACACACTTGCAAAATATCTGTGATGGGAAAAACCATTGTCTTCCTTAAAGCAGGATGGGAAAGAAACAAAGGTCTAGTCTTCTTTTTTTCTTTTTACACTCTAAAGAAGTGTTTTATTTGGTTCTTCATTAGCAGCTATAAATTCTAGATATAGCATACACATAGTAGGCGTTCTTGAGTGTTTTTGCAAATTCACTTCATTTTATTAAACAGGAATGCAGTGGCTTCATCCTCTGTTGAAATAGTCCTATCAAATTCTCTGTACAACTCTGAACTTAAATGCTACAGACAACTGCTTAATCTTCCAAAGAATTCTTACAGCGTAGGAACAGTTTCAGAGGGTAATTCCTTCTCTTTTCTTTTTTCCAAGCAATACCAGCCTTCCTGTCAACAGCAGTGTTTGAGATGTTTGGGGCTTTACCTTTGATGAATACATGACATGCCACGTTCTATAGGTCTACAGATTCATCACTCTCTAAATTTATAGGGATGTATGCAGTGTGATTTGATAAATTGTTTTGTTTTGCTTTTCATCACTCACACACTATTGAAAGGATGCTCCCTGTATATCTTAGCGACCATCTATCAAAAATAAGGCTTGGGGAGAACAAATAAAATGCAGTAAAAACTTGTTGAACTGATAACTATATAATATGAATGTGTCATCTCTGAATATGAAGGACCACTATATGAGGCTCATATTTTATTTTTTTAGCAGGTTTACATATCTGTTTCCCAGTGGTTTAAACTGCATTTTTGGTTCAAATGTTTGCAAAGCTTCCCAACTGTCTTTGGGAAAAGAGTACTATAAATTAAAATGATTATTAATCTTACTAAATCTATTCCTTTTACTGGCATTTACTTAGGAGATCCGTGCCTCCTATAATGGATTGGTCTGGCAACTTACTTGACATAGTAGTACATGAAATAAGAATTTGAAAGAGCTTGATACTGTTTTGGTTTGTTTTGTTTTTAAAAGGAAAAAAAAATCTCTATTAAACTGAGAAGCAAATTGACCAAAAAAAAAAAAAAAAAGGTTAAAAAGAGAACACTAAGACTTTATAAACTGCCAAACCTGTCAATTTAAATCAAGGGGAGAATGATAATGATTGCATTTATAAATTAAAATTATATTTCATCAGGAGAACTACAAGTTTCCTCTAATTACTAAAATGTTCTCTATCCAACGCCAATAATAAGTATGAGTCTATGAAAATATGTTCGAATCCCATAACTGCTTTATAGGTTACAGGGTCTAAATTTCTTACCAGAGACAGACAGCATAACGGTAACTCTGCTAAACAGATATTATACTTAAAAATGGGTACCATTTTGTAGGTATTAGGTTATCTTCAACATAACAGATAATGAGAAACCTACTTTGCCAATATACAGTGCACAATGAACGATCAGAGAAAATAAGTTAAAAAAATGAAGATATCAAATTTGCCCTTCTGACAGGAGACATTTGAAAGATTGATAATTCCAGGGCTGTTGATGGCATGGGGCAAATGGGAATTGTTATACACTATTAGCACCTTTCAGCTCTTAGGAAGAATTAAGTATATCGTAGTGATACAAAATGATTTCTAAGTCATACTGTTGAGTGAAAAGGTACGTTACACAATAACTCTATTCAATTTATGTAAATGCCTCCCCCTCCATGTATGTACAAAATAAATGCAAAAATGAAGATATAAAAGGTTTCATATCAAACTACCAATAGAGCTTGGGGCAGGGGTAGGGGCAGGAAAAAGGGTGCAAAATAAAAGGGCTTTTCACTTTTTACTCTTTATCAACTAAACTTTTTACAGCAAGAGACACCCTCATATTTCTTATATAATAATTATTTTAAAGAAAACATAGCTTTTAAAAAACTTGTTGGATGAATTACCTCATTCACAATTTTGCAAAGAATTCCAAAGCAGCAACAGACATCATTTCGTTTCAGTAAATTTATGGTTTGCAAACTGTAGGGGTTTCTCGAGTTCTCTCTAGGGAGGGAATGAAGGTTTTACATACACACACACACACACACACACACACACACACCCCTCCCCAGCAACTCTGGAGGTTTCTTATGTAATCATTATTTTAAAGAAAACATAGCTTTGTAAAAACTTGTTGGATGAATTATCTCATCAACAATTTTGCATAGAATTCCAAAGGGAGAACAGGTATCATTTCATTCAATTGAATTTATGGTTTGCAAACTGTACTCTAAGCCTTACTCTAGACTCTGGCTTCCAGATTTGCCTTTTTGTTTCACAAGTTAGAATTAAATGTAAGATTGTGTGTAAGCAGTGTTTCAGGACTTAAAAATGCTTAAGGGCTATTCCAACTCCAATTTGTCCCTGCAAGGACACAATTGGCTTAATGCCACACCCTAGTGGCAGAACTCAGAGAACACTGTCTGTTGTCTGTGCCGTGCCCTGTTGCCCTGTACCACATGGCCTCTCTGTAACACTTGGGTTCCACCCATTTCATGTGCCTAGCCCTTACCTGAAAGTCAGATACAGCCAGCAGTAGAGCCAAAGCAAGGAGAACACCTCACTTTACACCAATGTTTCTATTCATTTCCTCTTACATGTTTACATGTATTTTTCAATACCATATAAAGGTAAAATTATGTAAAGTCTTCTAGCTTCTTTAAGAAGGATAATTTTTATAAAATTTTTATAATTTTTATAAGTACACAAAATGAGAAAAAGATAGGCTTCTGCCATTTTCCTGGAGATAAAAAGGATTGCCAAACTAATTAATAAAATGACATTTATTACAGTCAGTAAAATATAACACTGAGTACAAAATAGCTTAAATGAGTCACCTCCCCCACCCAATTAAGAGTTGACCCACAAGATCCAAGAGGACCATAACTCAAAGGAGGCAGGAGCGCCACTCATTCTGCAGGAACCGAACTGCAGCAGCACATTCTCCCAAGAAAACAGCTCATTGTCATTTTCACCTGCAGAGACAAACTGAACCAAAGACAGACAGTTACAGGCCCTGAGAGGGCAACGAGAAAGCCGCCCAACTGGGTTTTAGTTACTGTCACACAATGAAAAAGAGCAGTGAAATAGCAACCTGATATAGATGCCTGACCCTCCTGTAGGTCTTTGCTCATCCCTTCCTTTCACAAGGCTCTTCCCTGCTCTGAATTCCTAGTCTTTTTTTTTTAAACCCTGGTGTTAGTATCACTTATTTTAGCTCTGAATGATACATTGGTCAGTGCTGTGGCTTAATTATTTCCTTGCAGATGATGTGTCTTCCCACCTGGGTCATAAACACAAGGAGAGCAGGATCATAGCTTGTAAGGTCTATGTAATAAGCGAAAAGGTAAGTTATTGAATAACAACTATATTCAATTTATGTAAATGCCTCCCCCCATGTATATATAAAATAAGTGCAGAAATGAGGATATGAAAGTAGTAAGTTACAGAATAATAACTATATTCAATTTATGTAAATGCCTCCCCCTCCATGTATACACAAAATAAATGCAAAAGTAAGGATATGAAAGGTTTTATATCAAACTACCAATAGAGCTTGGGGCAGTGGTGGGGGCAGAAAAAAGGGTACAAGATAAAAGGGCTTTTCACTTGCTACTCTGCGTCAACTAAACTTTTTACATCAAGAGAAATCCTCATATTTCTTATGTAATCATTATTTTTTAAAAACCCAGCTTTTTAAAAACTTGTGGGATAAAGTACTTCATTCACAATTTTGCGTAGAACTCCAAGGCAATGGAATGATATAGCCAACATATAATCAGTTACTTTTAATTAAAGGAGACAGCCCTCAATAATAAGGGGTGGGCCTCATGTAATAAGTAGAAAGGCCTTAAAAGCAAAACCAAGTTTTTCCTGAGAAATAGAAAATCTGATTCGAGGCTACAGCATCAACCCTTGCCTGAGAGTGCCTAGCCTGCCAGCCTGCCCCATGGATTTTGGACTTGACAGCTCCTGCAATCCCACAGGCCAACTGCTTAACATAAATTATATACATATACAATACAATAAATGTGTGTATGGATACATTCACACACATACACACACGTATATATCTCCTACTGGTTCTGTTTCTCCAGAAAACCCAGATGATAAAAGGGGTGGAAAAGATGCAAGGTTCTCCTATTTTGGAACTTACATTTTTCCAGGGGAAAACTAAAAATCACTTAAATAACATCACTAGTCAAAAGCAATATATGAGTGATAGGGCTATGTAGAAAATAAAACAAGATAAATATGATTGCACATGAGTGGTGAGCTACATTTAGATTGGGTGGTCAGGGAAGGTGTCTCTGAAGCCATGACATTTAAGCTGAAATAAGAGCTGACATTCTCATTACTTTTTTTGTTCCTTCCATAGATCTTGCATAAAGTAATTTACATAGTATGCACTCAATAAATTATTTTGAATAAATAATGAACAGATTAATGATATGATCTTGTAGAAGACTGGCCATTTTAATTTCAGGTAACTAAGAAACAAGCTGAGTTTAAGACCTTCATGAGCAGAAAGTGTTTCCTCTAAGCTGAAATTACACCAACCTGGAACTGGAGGCTCTTGTTTCTCACTTGATTAATGAATGGAGGTGACCGATTAAGGTGTTTAAGGTATGCAATTGCTTTTATCTGACTCATTTGAAAGCAATATAGACATGACACTGTTGGTAGACAAAGTCCAAAGCAGAACAAATATCCCTCTCTGACCCTATTATTCCCCTTCTTAATTCCCTCTTCTCCTTCAAAGCAAAAACACACCCTACTCTAAACCTACCAGACTTGATGTTCATTCATGAGAAACAAAAGATCCTATATTTCATCTTTCTTACCTACGATTCTTCCTATCTGATGTGTGTGTATTTTTATGAGGGGCAGAGGAAAAAATGTGGAGAAAAAGTTGGGATTCTTCTAAACCTGAACCTAAGAGATGCCCTTATCATCCAAGAGCTGTGAATCCTATCAGTAAGGGGAGATTTGGGCCAAGTAACCACTTCAGATGGTGCGGCAAGACACAGGCACGACTCCCAAGGAAAGCTGACTTGCAGTTTATGTTTCTTGGCCCGGATAAGCTGACTTCTGAGTGTGAATGTAATAAGTATGTTAATAGTTAAGACCAAATGTGGGTGAAAGGCAGGGCAATCATCAATGAGTGAGCCCCTTTGGTTTGTTCTTTTCCAGGATTTTTTGGATTGCAGGTTTTCAAGCGGTAAGAAAGAACTGATGTTTAGTCCTGCTTAAAAATATTTACTCTGTGCAGTTGAGTTCTGTGCTTGTCAAGTATGAACAGAGTAGTCATGTTCAAAGGCAAGGGAGAAAAAAAGCAAATGACATACACAGACATACACACACACCATAAAGGCACAAGCTACATACCTTGTCTCCCCCTTTGCTCTAGTCATGTGGAGTTTCTCCATCTTTTGTGGGTGCTGGTACCCCAGAAAAATTTCATGGGGGATGTGTCCTGTTGTGATTTTCCCTCACCTTGTTTTGAGATAAATTGGCTTGGACAATCCTGTTCTGCATAATGTATACTCCGTTTTTTTCTAATCCTAAACCTTGATCAAATTCCCCTTGGCCTTCAGCTCTGTTCAGGAATTGGAATGCTTTTGCCATGTCCCTGTTTGAACTTGATTTCAGATGGCTTCCCATTGCCTCCAACCCTTTTTGGTTCCTTCCCCATTAACAACTTTCCACTGTGAACAAGATAATAGGTTTCAGCCTGTAGCTTATGCTCCCCTGCTCTGGACTTGGTCCTCCCTTCTTTTTGTGTGGCTGCTGCATTAACACTATAGCCATGTCCTGGGAGCAAATCTTAACAATACATGTTTGAATTTGTGTAATTCTTCCCATTGTAAGTTGGATGTGGGAGCCAAGGAGGAACACATAACTCAAACTAACCAGTATTTTGAACAGAATTATGACCTGTAGGTAATTCATGATTCTATTAATTGTTTGTTCTTTCCTGCTCTGAGTAAGATATTAGTCACCATTGAGTCCTTAACCATAATAAACGGGCAGACAAGGTGACAGTGGAAACAGGTCCTTGATTAAAAATCTATGCCCTGCAAACCTGCAAATTAGGTAATCAGAGTACATGGAATAGAGTTTCTCAGCAAATGTAACCATTGCTGCAGACCTTTCAGAAAATAAATAGCCACAGGTTTAAAGGATGAGAGATGAGTGATGACTGGAAAAGGAAAAAATATGCTTTAAAATGATTATATCTGATATCCACCTAAATCTTCAAAAACAGCATAAAATATCTGGTCTTGAAGAATGCCCAGCAGCCGGCTCATCTGCTTTTTTTCACCCCTTCCCTCCACTTGGCCCTCTGGAACTGAGCAAGGTTTTAGTACCTTGTTGACAGAGCCAAGAAGTGAATGATCGACACTAATGGGATTTTTAATCTTCAACCTAATTAACTTTGTTAAAATTAAGGCTTACTAGGAAGAATCGGCACAAAGAAATTAATTAAAGCAATGGAATTTTTGCTGGATTTAACAGCTGAGTACTGACTATATCTATAATGCACACAGAGACAGATACTTCCGACTCATTGCCATTATTCTTTTGTTGCTTTGGTGTTTCCATTTTTGAGAATGCCTATGTTCCCAAACCTGAGGGTGCACACCTTTGTCACTGGCACAGAGACCACACTTTACTGTAGAGGGGGATTTCCTTGTCTGTCAATGCCACCATACCCTTGACCTTGTTGGATGTGATTTGCCTTATGCCTAGCAAGTTACCTGGCTATGGCAAGTTTGATACATATTTGTTGAAAGAATAAATGCATGAATGAGTAAATAATGATAACTTTAAATACTTGATGGTAATAAGGGGTAGCATTGATGCTCCAGCTTATTTTTTCACCTTGTGGTTATTACATGAAAAAAGGCAAAGACAAAAAGAATGGGACATTTTCTTTCTTGCAGAAACTAAGCAAGTTGATCTTTACAATACCCCGTAGTGCACAGGAGAGTCTTTCAGGGGCACCTAGCTCTAAGCACATCTGCTACCAATGAAAATTCATGTATATACCTAAAGTGTTCTTAATAAAAAAATAAAACAATACCTTTGCTTTGGATCACAGAGAATGGAGCATTTCAGATGACTCGTCTTTGTTTAGTTGTAACTATCACAAAATATCCTGAATAGCAATATTTGTAAATTTCATCACAAATTTTCTTGACTCAAAGTTATTGCACAATGATCACAATTTAAAGATTTTTTTATGACTGGGGCTTATCACCATGAATAGCAATTATTAAATGATGTGCTGTAAAACAGTGATACTTTCAGTCCACTGAGTTTCATAGGGTGGTTAGAATATTTTTCTTACGTTTCTTTACATGAACATGGTGTTCTTCATGGAAGTTAAATTTGGAGAACCAGTTATACACTTGGCCCTCCTGATATACCTATGCTCAGTTATCTACATTCATTCCAAGTACAAGTTCTTAACTGTGCAAAAGGTGTAAATTCACTTTGAATGTAATTCATTCCTCCTAACCTAGTCCTTCTACTAGGTCCTTCATTTCAACAGTAGATTCTAAATAAATATGCTAGCACAGTGATTGTATCAGTAAGGAAAACTTGTGTTATAATCCCCTCATTCTTTATAAGCCCCTGGAATTTTTATTTATATTTAAAATTTTTAAATAATAAAACAATGAAAACTGCAAGATGTGCTATTTTTGTTTGGTAAATACACATTTCAGTTCATGCGTTATTTTATTATTTATTAATTTTATTTTTTATTATTTTATATTACTTATTATTAAGTATTTTGCTATTATTATTTTACTGATTTTGAGTAATATCTATACATCGAAATTTCTTCTTTATTAATTTTAAAAACCAAAATATTAAGAAAATACATATTACTAATTATTACTTAACTATCACTAAATAATTCTGTCATATAGAAGAAGTATTAAAAATCCACTCTGGGGATCAAGTACACCAGATACAACACTGAAACAAACGTGGTTGAAATGTGGAATTTGAGAGCAAGAACTGGGAGCATGGTTGTTTCTTAGAGGATGCACTTGAAATACCCACAATAGCACATACCTAGGTCCTGACTAAGGGTTCATACATTTTTCCTGCTGAGATTCACAAAAACCAACTTTTGTATACAGCTCCAAGGCCAGTCCTTAGAGGTCTATGATATTCTGCACTTTTCTACATCCTAGGACCATATACCCCCAGGGGGGTCTCTGATCAAAATCACTCAGCACAACCTCAGAGCTCCTTGAAGGCAGGGCCTGTGTGTTTCCTTTCTCAACTCCCCAGTCCGGACAGAGTGCAAGGAACAGCAGAAGTGTTCTAAGCATCAACAGAATAAATAAACAAATGAATAGATTTCAAACAAAACAAAGGTCTTTTAGTATCCCAACCCATATCTTACTTAATATTTGTCCAATTAACCTATTGCTTGTCTTCAGTTTTATGTGAATTATTTTTTCAACCATTCATTAATATTTATGGGGTACCTACTCTAGAGTGGTACTATTTTAGGCACTAAGAATATAATTATTGAATTGGACAAAGTGCTTTAGTCTCATGTGTAAAGTGCTTCCTGATGACTAGATAAAACAATGCACCATCTTACGCGTTAGCACACCCATGTGCACCTGCCTGTACTTGCTAAAACAACCTTGCCAACCATTTAGAATATATGGACTAAATGGAATTAACCTCTGAATCATATTGGATGACCTGGGTTTTATACACTGTGAGACCATCTAATGCAAAACCTCTGAAGAACCCCTTCGGATACTTAGGGTTGAAGTGAAATTTTGTCCTATTAATTATACAGGACAGTGACATTGGGTCTGGACTCGTATACTCTAATTAAATTTACCACCTGGCACATAGTAGACCCTCAATAAATATTTATTAAATGAATTAATCATACAATACTCATAATGGCTCATTTGTGATATATTAATAATATATAAAATTCTCAGTAATATATTCTCTATTGCAACTTGATTTCTCTTACACTCTTAATTCAGTATTAAATGGTCATTTGCTCCCGTTTTCTTTGACTAGTTCACGGCATTAAAACACTGCTTTCTTCCCCCAAGCTTTCAATTTAAATATGCTAGCAGAAATTCCTATTAATTCCATTCCAAGTATTTGCACAAAACTGATCCACCATAGCCGTCTGCTAATGATGCATCTGTCATTTTATTGACACCCCTAAACAGCTTTATTCTCTTTTCTAATTAAGAAACAAAACTGGTATTGTCAGCTGATGAACCGACATTTGGGGGCTTTTGTTCTAATGTAAAAGGCAACACATTATGATGCTAAAACAAAAACTCAGGAATGTTAACAGAAAAGCCCACTAGACAAAATATATTTACACGAACAATTTGAATTAAGCTTGTTATAAGCCTAATAGTCATACAATATTTTGAGTTACAGGGAAAAAATATACACTGTGGCAAAATATATTCAAAACAAAAAGTGGCAGTTCCTACCCTAACTGGCCATTAAAATTCAGAACAAAGCATTCTCATGTGCTTACCAGACAATCAAAAATCCTACGGAAAAAAAACCCTAAACCTTTTAAAGCCAACCAAAATGATGTGCTGGAATATAAGTTGTCATAGAGGTACTAGTAACATTTAAATAACAGCTAATAAGAGCTAAAAGTTCTTACAGAAAAAGCCCAGAAATGAGATAAACGGCACATATTTAGGAGCCAAAAAAAAAAAAAAAGAGAAAGCAATGATTTCCTGGTGATTATATTAGCTAATTTCCAGAGAAATGACAATTACATACAAGTACAGGACTAACAGCTTACCAGAACGTTCTCAAGCAACTGAGGAGGACAGGCCATAAAAGCTCTATCGCCATCACATTAAAAATCTAATCTAAAATCACTGCATGTCAGAAAATTAAGGATTCATCAAAATATTCCCAAAGGTAATGTGATGGAAGGAATGCATAAGAAGGAACCACACTCCTTGGTTTTTTTTTTTTTTTTTTTACATAGAAATGTATCTTAAGATCTATGTTTTAAAATAAACTAAATATAAAATCTGGTCTGCTAAATGAGATCATTGTCACGTAGTTAGCATACTTTCTGGCACATAATAAGTCTTTGATAACATTAGGTATTCTCATTGTTGTTATTATTACTGAGGAGTCAGATTCAGCTCATTGCTGTTCATGGTTTCCTCCCAAGGCTTAAAGGAACCCAAGACAGATTTCTTGTGGTTAAGCCATGATTCCAGCAAATGCTGTTTCTACCTGTCTTTCCGGATACTCTGGTTTGATTCTCTAGTTGCAAACTCTTGCCTTATACTTAAATTCTCCCGCTCTGCCTAAACGGGCTGTCCTAAGCTCTGACCTGTACATCTTGCTTTTATTGTCCATTTCACCCCAACTTGTCTTCTGTATCACTCTCAGCATAGGGACTATGGGTGAAACCTACCACACATGTAGCCTATAGTCAATGCTCAAATTCCTGCTTGTTGAGAAGGAGATCCTGGGTATGTTATAAAAATGGGTATCATTTCATCAGGCCTGCTGTCTGCATACAAGGTTGAGAGTCTACTGATTGCCTTGCTGGGAGTCCCTAAAACAGCCAGATATTGATCCATACTTGGAGAGGCATATAGGGTTCTTGTGATCACTAGCCTAGCTGGATTTATTTAGCATCAATTCTTTAATCCTAGAAAAATCATTGAAAGAAAAGAAAGCACCTAGTCTGATAAAAAACCTCCTACTGTGACAACAAAATCAACTTACTAGTTACAAATAAAATGCTGGCTCATCTGTCATTTCCCAGGATATTTTGAACAAGCAAAGAGGTGGGATATATGTGTTGATATTCAGAGCAAAGCAAAACAGAGTCTACAATCAGTATTTGGTAACATACTGCTGCTAGGGGTGCTCCTTGCCTGCTGGTCACATACTGCTGCTGCTGGGGATGATCCTTCTATCTATAGAAAATAAAGAGGAAAATGCTGCTTTGAGGTAGAGAATATCCAGTGAGAACCATGCCTGTAGGCACAGGTAGCTGATGTTTCAGATGGGATCCTATCCATATGGGATGAGAACTGTACAGGCCCTTCTTATCCCAAGAAATTGGAACTCTTGTGGAATTTGAGGGAATTGCTTTTGTTAAACATCAATGCTGTGTGTGTGTGTGTGTGTGTGTGTGTGTATAGAGAGATAAGCAAATAAATTGTGGTGCCAGATTCTGAAAAGCAAGACAGCATAATGGCAACTGGGCTTAAGAATATATCTGATTGCATATATATTGCATATATATGACAGTCCTTGTACGTTTTGAGTTTCTAGGGGGCAGGAAAGGTAGAGTTGGCGATCCATAAACCTGTGAAACTTTCAAAATCTTTTTGTTAAAATTCCACTTCATCAAGATGGTCAGACAGCATGCTAGCTTGATAATCAAACTATTTTTCCACATTTCATATATTCATTCATTCATTCATTCATTCAATAGCTTGGAGAATAAAGAGCTGACCAAATACAGTCTCTACTTTGAGACTTCCCTATATAACTTATTTGTAGAAATCAATAGACAGGCATTTCTATCATCACTACTTTATATGCCAGTGACAGGGGCTGATAGAGAAGAATAGGGAAGGAAAGTTCTTTGTAAGATTTGTGCTGTATAGATAGATAGAAATAACCTTCAAAACATTTTCTTCCCTTTGAAAATATTTTTTGTTGCTCTAAGTTAAATATGATTGTTTAAAAAAAATTGGGCAAAAGGCTCAAGTCAGTAAATCCTATCAGAGACAGTTCCATATTTTTTAAACAAATTATTATGTGTTTTCCAACATTTTTTTCTTGCTTTCTAACTTCTATTTCTATTTCTAAAAGTTTTATGTGAAAGGGAACAGAAAAATCTTTCCCCTTGAATTTGTCCCCATTATAGTAGATTTTATTCTCATTAGGAAAACCAACCTATCTTTTCCTAGCCCTCCTGTGACTGCTTTTAAACTGCTTTATTGAAATATGATTGGCATATAAATAGCTGTATATATTTAATGTATAGAACTTGGTGTGTTTGAAGATAAGTATCTACTTCTGAAACCATCATAACAATTAATGCAATAAATTTAACCAGTATCTCCAAAAGTTTCCTTCTGCCTCCTTTTATTGCTTGCTTTGTTTTCTGTTGTTTTTCCTTTTCTGGTAAAAGCACTTAACATAAAACTTATCCTCTTGGCAAAATTATAAATATATGATACAGTATTGTTAACCACAGGCCCTATGTTGCAGGGTATATCTTTAAAACTTACCTTGCATAATTGAAACTTTGTACCCTTTGATCAACATCTCCCCATTTCCCCCTCCCTCCATTCCCTGAAAACAACCATTATACTCTGCTTGTATGAGTCTGACTACTGTAGATTCTACATACAAGTGAGATCCTGTGATATTTTTTCTTTCTTTGTCTTATTTTATTGTTTTTTTTCCTCCTGTGACTTTCTCCTTTAAACTTCCTTCATCGCACCTTCATTTTTCTCCCCAGTGTTGCACATGCTTACTTTAGTCTATCTAACCAATTGAGCTTTCCTTCAAGAACACTCTCATATTTCTAATATGTTCCTAATATATTACTAATATGTTCCTATATCATCCAGGTGATGAGCTCCACCAATCCCTCATCCTCTCACTGGAGGAAAACGCAATAGTCCCTACCCAAACCAGGTCTGTGCCTGAAGGACAGCAGTCCCAAATTTCTACTTGATTTAGATGAAAAACATGAAATCAAACCTTCTGTGTCCTGTGGCACTGAGGCATTGTTTCATTTAGAAAATAAAAGTGTCTACAACTTATAAGAATTCACAAAAAAAACCACTGCATGGGCCCTTCGAAAATTAAACAGAGAAAATAAAGGTGGTGACAGCTGCCAGTGACACAAATTCCAGATACTTGAGGCAGAAATATGGTTTCAATGAAGCACATCAGAGGGCAATAAAAGGATTCAGCTGATCCTGATGATTATATGCTTTCACTTCTTCTGACTTTTAAAATTAAAATTAAAATTTGAAACAACATTTAACAATGTTATGTTATATTTGTGAGAAAGTAAGGTTTTCCTTAGCATCTTTCCATTTCCATTTTCCATGGAAACTCTGGGCCCAGTGAGCTCATGCCATCTTCACTTCAAGTATGCTGCACCAAATATCACCCAGGTCCACTCTATCTGTAAATGCTTCTTTCCAAAATTACTTTCCTTATTTACTCATACATTGCTCAACATCCACTCCACCTGCCCCTGACCAGAATTTTCAATTTTCTCACTGGAAATTATTTCAAACGTTTAGAGAACAGCAATGTGATTGGTTCAATCTGTGCCTTAAGTACAAGTTTTAAAATGTTTGTGGATGCAAATGAGTAGACAATAAAACAAATAAAAGCATTTCTAATTATCTATGAAAAGATAATTAGATCTTTCTCCCCCCTTTTGCACATTATTTTTTGGTGGAAAATAGGATCAGAATGTCAACATTACTTCACATTCTCTGGGCCTGTTTCTTTGCTCAACCAGTTAATAATTCCCCAGTCATCACGGAGTGTGTCTTCCACCAACTATTCACTATAAGTAGTGGTGGGGGAAGGGAGTTGAAAAGACAGGTGTGCTCCTTTTGCAGCAGCCAGCCAAAGGACCCCTAAAATGGCCCCTACAGAGCTTCACCTCCTGATATTCACACCCTGTGCAGTTTTCTTCCACGTTGAACAAGGATGGATTTGTGTGATAACTATTGTAAGGCAGAAGTGATGGTATGTCACTTCCAAGGTTAGGTTATAAAAAAATTGTGGTTTCAGTATTGGAGTCTTTCTCTCAGATCACTTGCTCTGAGGAAGCAAGCTACTATGTTGAGAAGAGCCCTGTAAAAAGGCCTGCACAGTGAGCAGCAAGTCTCTGGCCCATGACCAGCAAGGAACAGAGGCCTGCTAGCAATCATGCGTGTGAGCCTGGAAGCAGATTCTTCAGCCCAAATTGAGTTTTCAGATGGCTGCAGCCCAGCCAACATTGTGATAGCAACCTCACGAGAAACCAGTCAGAACCACCCAGCTCAGCCTTTCCCAGATTCTCGGACCTCAGAAACCATGAGATAATAAATGTTTGTTGTTTCAAGATGCTAAATTTGGGGGGCAATTTGTTACACAGCAATAGATAGCTAATACACATTTGGCATGGATGGTCCAGGATATAAATATGGTGCACTGAGTTGTAGCCAATGTAGAAGCATAACTGAGCAAGTTGTTAAGGTATTAAGAGAAAAACCCAGTAGATTTATCACTGGAATGGCAGGGGAAAGCTTTCCATGGAAGGTAACATCTGAGCTGTGAGTTTAAAGATGGGCAAACATTCATTAGAAAATGAGAGGAGGAAATGATAGGCCAGACAGATGGGATGGCAGTAGTGAATGCACAGCTATGCAAACTGATAACTAGAAATGAGGAAGTAGCTCAACACTGCCAGAGTAATAGGGTGCAGTTTGGCTGGGATGGGAGTCGTGGATTGTGAAAGACGAAGCTGGAAAGAGGTGGGATGAAGCCAGGTTGTGAAGCATGTGGAACACAAGGCTGAGCAGCTAAGACTCATCCTACAGACAAAAGTGAGCAAGTGTGCATTTTTTAAAGTAGGAAAGTGCCTAACCAAAAGGCGCTAACCTTTTTTACTGCAAGGGATACATAGGAATAGAAATGCCCATTTCTGATCAGATATTTCCTCCATTCCTCATTTCAACCACTGACAGTCTCCTGGGACTTAGGCCTGAGACAAGCTTATTCCTTGGTGACCTTTCTTCAAACACTCTTTCTGTGTGGCTTCCTCATTTAGCTTCTACATCATTGGCTGATGCTTCTCAGTTCCTCTGTCTGTGTTCCCCACCTTTCCAGTATCTCTGAACACTGAAAAGCCTCAGAACTCAGTTTTCAAACATCTGCTCCTCTCTGCACGTGCTCTAGAGCGTGGTGTCCAGGCTAGTTGCAACAGCTCTTGATACCACGGAATACTGGAGACACATCAGCTTGAATCTCCAGCCTGGCCCTCTCCTCTGAAATCCAGACTCCTAATCCTGCTGCCTATCCATCATCTCCACTGGGAGGTCTATTAACATCTTAAACTTCACCTATCCAAAATGAATGCTTCATTTTTCTATCAAGAATGCTTCTTTCAGTGTTCCACAACTCTGGCCACTATACCCAGTAGCTCAGGCCAAAAAACTTGATTGAACCTTGACTTCTTTCTCTCACAACCCACGTATAACATCAGCAAATCACTTTGTTCTACCTTCAAAATATTTTCCAAATCCAAGTAGTGTTTCCTCTCCATCCAGATCACCATTATCCCTTTGCTGCCTGATCACAGCAGCCTTTCTCTGGTCTAACGCTTCCCCCATTAACAGTGTATTTTTCACAATAGCTAAGACTTGGAAGCAACCTGAGTGCCCATCAATAGATGAATGAATATAGAATATGTGGTACATATACCCAATGGAGTACTATCTAGCCATTAAAAAGAATGAGATCCTGTCATTTGCAACAACATGGATGGAACTGGAGGACATTATGTTAAGTGAAATAAGCCAGGCACAGAAAGACAAACTTCACATATTCTTACTTATTTGTGGGATCTAAAAATCAGAATAATTGAACTCCTGGGCGCAGAGAGTAGAGGGATGGTTACTAGAGTCTGGAAGGGTAGTGGGAGTTGTGGGGGAAGATGGTTAACGGGTACAAAAAAATAGAAAGAATGAATAAGACCTACTGTTTGATGGCACAATAGGGATACTATAGTTAGTAATAACTTAATTGTGTATTTTAAAATAACTTAAAAGAGTGTAATTGGATTGCTTGTAACTCAAAGGATAAATACTTAAAGTGATGCTTGAGGAGATGGATAGCCCTTTCTCCATGATGGGCTTATTAAACATTGCGTGTCTGCATCAAAGCATCCTGTATACCCTATAAATATATACACCTACTATGTACCCACAAAAATAAAAATAAACAGTGTATTCTCCAGATTGATGTTCTAGTGAGCCTTTAAAAATACTTTTTTTTTTCCTGTTCTTACACCTTGCCAGTCACGCTGTAATCTTGGGGCATTTGCACCCGCAGGTTCTTGGGCCCGGAATGTTGTTCTTCTAGGCACCCTTGTGGCTCACTTCATTCCTGTTGCTGTTCGAATGGCACCTATTTAGAAAAGCTTCCCCTGACTCCCTGTCTGCACGCTCCTTTCA
Organism: Gorilla gorilla gorilla; assembly: GCF_029281585.2. Classification (NCBI taxonomy): domain Eukaryota; kingdom Metazoa; phylum Chordata; class Mammalia; order Primates; family Hominidae; genus Gorilla; species Gorilla gorilla. The sequence goes on along the minus strand of NC_073231.2, from coordinate 55,691,910 downwards.
TCACCCCATCACACTCTCTCCCTTACCTTCATCCCTTTTCTTTGTATCACCTCACAGATAACTGGTCTTTCTGCTTACAGGGTATGATCTGTCTCGTCCATTAGAAGGTAAACCCCATGAGGGCACAGGCTCTGACCAGGAAAGTGGGTCAGGGTAGGCATTCAGCAAATAATTGTTAAATGAATGCATGGTTGGGTTTATACGCTCCTCATCCCAAATACTATGTATGAGTAAGACGACATAGCATAAGAGGGGCAGCAGAGTGTAGTAGTATAAATCAGGTGGTCCTGAACTATACTGCCTCACTAGCTGTGTGGTGCTGAGCAAGTTCTTTCATCTCTTTTTGCCTCAGCTGCTTCATCTATAAACTGAGAGCGATAACAATATCGACTATTGGTTGCTACCAGAATTAAATGAATTGATATTTTTAAAGTGCTTACAACAATACCTAGAATGCCTAGTATATGATAAACCCTGTATCACGCTTTGTTAAAATAATTAAATAAGTTAATAGATTTGCTAAGCAGCGGAATAATGCTAAAGTATAATTTATTTATATAAGTCTATATTAAATAGATTTATTTAAAAAATGTATAAGGTCACAATCAGCATTTCAACATTTTTTCCCAGTTCAAAGATGATGTCACTCAAATGTACCTACAAATGGCAACTTACCAAGCAACTGCCAGCAGGTGCTCAACAAATGTTTGGTGACAGATCCAATTAATGTCTGCCTTCATTTTTCTCTTCTGTATATTATAGAAATGCACAATGATACGAAATGAAATTACTCCTAGACATTTCTCCAAAGAAGATATACAAAATAGATACATGAAAAGGCGCTTGACATCATTAGTCATTTGGGAAAGGCAATGCAAAACCACAAAGAGATACCACTTCACATCCACAAGGATGGCTCTTATCAATAACCCAGACAATGACAAGTTTTCACCAGGATATGGAGAAATCAGAGCCTTCACACACTGAATGTAAAATGGAGCAGGCATTGTGTAAAACAGTCTGCCAGATCCTCAAAAAGTTAAACACAATAATACCAAATGACCCAGCAATTTCACTACTAGGTATATACCCAAGAGAAAAATTACATGTCCATTCAAAAACTTGCAAACAAATGTTAATATCAACATTAGGCATAGTAGCCAAATGTGGAAGGAATCAAAATGTACATAAACTGATGAATGGATAAAGAAGATGTGGTATATCCACACAATAGAATATTATTCAGTCATAAAAAGGAAAGAGCTATTAATTCACGTGACAACTTGAAAACATTATGCTAATGGAAGAAGTCAGTTACAAAAGACCACACATTGTATCATTCCATTTATACGAAATGTCCAGAATAGGCAAATGCATGGAGAAAGAAAGTAAATTAGTGGTAACCTAGGGATGAGGGGAGGAAGGAATGAGGAGTGGCTGCCAACAGAGTTTTTTCTGGGGTGATGAAAATGTCCTAAAATGAAAATGTTCTAAAAAAAACTGATGAATTGTACACTTGGAAATAGTGGATTTTATGATGTGTGAATTATATCTCAATTAAGAAAAATTTAAAATGCCCCAAACAAAGCAAAGCAAAACAAAATGTGATAACACCTAAAAGTATGTAGCATATAACAGGTGCTCAAGAAACATAAATTTTTCTCTTAAAAATTATGTAAACCTCAAAAATACACAATAAAATTTACTTTAAAAATCACTCCTTGGATAATTCAGAGTTTCTCCGAGTATTTTTCAAGTATGTGTTACTCCATATAGCTGGGAAAACAGCTCCACCTGCTTTCAATAGTGTGAAAAGTGTAATAATAAAAGCCTCGCTCGTTACTTATAGGTCTTTTCTCTAGATATTATATTTCTCACACTTCAGTGAATCTACCTAAGGTTGTCTGCAAAATTCTCTTCAGTATGAGGCAGTGGCTAACTAAACTTGGTAGCTCTTCCCAGCCATCTCCTGGGTTTGTAGAGTTCTCTTATTCTATAGCATAATACATACAAATACATTTAGTACCAAATAAACCCTCAACCATTGCTCCCTCTGCTTTTATCCCTAAACACATATGTTTCAGCATAAAACACTTTCTTGGACTCAGTGAGAGCACTGTTGATAATATAGATGTCTGCACATAAAACCTGATATTCAGGCTGGGTCACTATATCTGTGAAGGTCCTGCAGCAATGCCCACAAGCCCACTTCTACTCTTCTATCTCCATCTTCTCTCTGAGCAAAGCTTTAGAGACTTGGGTGGTGGCCATAGTGACTACAGTTAATATATAAAAACCTTTTAAAACTAGCTTTTGAAGTTTTTTCCATTTCTCCTTTCTTCCTTCTTTCCTTCCTTCCTTCCTTCCTCCCTCCCTCCCACCCTCCTTCCCTTCTTTTCTTTATTCACTTATCTATTTAGCAATAAACACTTATTTAATATAGACTACATGCCAGGTACAACACTAGAAGCTGAAGATACACTGAATGGAAAAAGAAATGCCTACAAGGAGGTAATGCTTTGCTTTAAAATGCACACCTCCCCTATAAGCTTTCAGAAGTCCAACTTTGGCTGAAGTGCAAGTTATTTGGGTTCTGGTTTTCTAGGTGCTGGTGATAAAAATTGTTGATTTAGGGCCAGGTGCAGTGGCTCATGCCTATGATCCCAGCACTTTGGGAGGCTGAGGCGGGTGGATCACTTGAGCCCAGGAGTTCAAAACTGGCCTGGACAACATAGGGAGACCCTGTCTCTAAAAAAAATTACAAAAATTGGCCAAGCACACTGGTGTGCACCTGTAGTCTCAGCTACTCGGGAGGCTGAGGTGGGAGGATTGCTTAAGCCTGGGAGATGGAGGCTGCAATGAGTTATGACTGTGCCACTGCACTCCAGCCTGGGTGATGGAGCGAGACCCCATCTCAAAAATATAAATAAATAAAAAATAAAAATAAAAAATGTTAATTTAAAAATAAATTCTGAGGTGTCTGCCATTAAGTTTAAATATCCTTCCATTTCTTTCCTAATGTTTAAATTAGCTGTATGAAATAGATGTGTCTTTCTTTACTTTTAAAATTATTATTTATTTCCAAATACATAGCATACATTTTGAGATCAATTCCTAAAATCTGTATAAATATCAAACTATAAAATCATGTTTATAATGTCCTATGCAAGTTCACTGTTTAAAGGAATAATGAAGTAAATGTTTATGTAAATTCAGAAAATACTCATAAGTGAGTTATAATTTCAATTTTATTTCTGGGGTTTACTTAAAGAGGGAAGGGGCATATTAACAACTGAATTTCCTCACAAATACATTCACACACATAGATCCTACTTCATTGGCAGGCACCATAAGTGCCTATCTTACATACTGACACTTGCAGGCATATATGAGAAATATTATCCCCCAAATCATGAAAATCATGAATCAAAGCACAACACATTCCTTCTTCTGTGCTGTTATTTATGAATGAAATTGGTCCACGTTGAAATATCCATTGTTTCTATAGGTTATATGCAACTTTTAACTGGCTAATAGACCACCAAAACAATTATTTGATTCCAGTTTTTTTTTTGGACAAGGTCTCTCTCTGTCACCCAGAGTGGAGTGAAGTGGCACAATCTCAGCTCACTGCAACCTTCATCTCACAGGCTCAAGTGATTCTCCCGCCTCAGCCTCCTGAGTAGCTGGAATTACAGGTGTGCGCCACTACTGCCTGGCAAATTTTTGTATTTTTAGTAGAGATGGGGTTTCACCATGTGGGCCAGGCTGCTCTCGAACTCCTAACCTCAAATGATCCACCTGCCTCATCCTCCCAAAGTGCTGGGATTACAGGCACGAGCCACCACGCCCAGCCTGCTTCTGGTTTCTAATTGCATCTCCACTCTTTGGAAAACGCTTCAAATAAACTACAGCTATGTAATTACTATGTTAAAATATGTGTTCTCCTTTTAAATAAGGAGAAATATGTCTTGATGTAATACTCTTTTCCTAATTTTAAAAGAATATTCCAATGCTAGATAGTCTTTAAAATAAATCAATTATTTTATGCCATCATTTCCCCATGTTTATGATCAAACATCCTATTTAAAAAGTAATGATCAGGGGCCAAGCACGGTGGCTCACGCCTGAAATCCCAGCACTTTGGGAGGCCAAGGCAGGTGGATCGCTTGAGCCCAAAGGTAGAGACCAACCCGGGCAACATAGCAAAACCCCATCTCTACAAAAATAAAAATTACAAAAATTAATCTGGCATGGTGATGCATGCCTGTGGTTCTAGCTACTCAGGAGGATGAAGTAGGAGGATCGATTGACTCTGGGAGGTTGAGGCTGCAGAAAGCTGTGATCGCACCACTGCACTCCAGCTTGGGTGATACAGTGAAACCCTGTCTCCACAAACAAACAAACAAAAAGTAATGAGCAAACCCAGATGTTGTGTATTTTTTTTTGGAGGAAGGGGTGGATAGAGATACTCTTATTTACAGCCTTCTTTGAAGCCAAGAAACTATGAAGCCTTAAAAATTTCTAATTTCTTTTTTATGGACCTGCTAAGAAAATGCTGGTTAAAACACACATCAACAACAAAAACGTATGTATTATTCTTTTTCAAATTTGATGGAATAACCAGCATTTTCAGTAGTATATATATGTTGAGCCATGGTTAAAGAAATATGTGAGAATTGTTCTATTCAAAAAATATATATAAAATAGATTGTGAAACGAGAAAGCATTTTCCAAGGCAGGCTGATGCTTCTCCTTTAGCTGGAACTACTTCTCCTGTTCACTCTGCTGTGGGATGTGGATACAAACATCCCCAGGCATTCACTTTCTGCCAGGACATTTTTGTGGCTTAAACATGCACATAAGCAATCAGTTTTATGCCTTCCAGTAAGAAATGGAACCAAATATTTATGGCACGAAGGGACTGCACATGTGTAACTGTGCGAAATTCACCACTCCATTCCTCCTCCTGGTTTGATAAGCAATTCTGTTCTATAACGCTCTGGGATGAAACAACTCCCGAGGTAGGCTTCCCAGGGCTTGGGGAGGAGGTGGTTTAACAATGACAGTGAGGGGAGTCCTACCAATGGCTAAGGTATTACTTCAACATTATACAACATCCAGAGCTTCTACAAAGTTTCAAAAAGTCTCAATAGACATGGGCACTTATCAAAGTTGTATACTTTACCAAAACGTTTAAATTTTCTTATTTATCAACACAAATTCAACCATTAAATAGGTAGTACAGTTTAGGGACGTTAAGCGGGCTTAGTGATCACTTATCAGCTCTTCCAAAAGCTCTAAAATAAAAGACAGGAGAAACCAAATGGCCACCTACCTTCTCCTCTTTTAACTCTTGTCCACTGTCACAGAATACAGATTGCCAGAAAAGCATGGCTCCCACTGGCACACACAGCCAGCATATGTACATATAAACAGGCACCAACATGAATGTATGGTTGTGATGGCAACTGGGGGAGGTGGTGGTTAAAGCTGGAATGTGGATGGCCTCCAAAGTCCTTTTCAACTGTAAATGCAATAGGCTTGTTTCTACTCATTGTTGCATCCAAGTGCCTGAGACATAGTAGGTACATGAAACAACATTTTCAATGCAATGACAATGGCATAAAAAATACCTCCACTTTAGTGTAGCCTGAGGAACTCACAAGTCCACCACTAGCACCAGCTCAACAGTCATGGATCATCTGAGCACTGAGGCTGGACAGGCCCTTACTCCTCATCCAGTCCAACCTCCCCCATCTGCAGAGGAGTTAAGTGACTGCCACAGTAGGGGGCAGGGCCGGAGCAAGCCTCCTGCCTCCTAGTCCTTAAGTCAGAGCGCCTTCCCCAATACAGACGATGCTTATCACACAGTTACTGTGAACACCCAAAGGGCCACCTTTCTGACATACCTCAAACATGTTTTTTCTGGAAGTTGCAGAGTATAGATATCCAAATCCTGTCTCAAAGGATTGCAGTCAGTCAGCATCAACTGAATGTCCTCTGTGGCCAAAACATTATTAGAAAAAAAACTCATAGATGAAGTGGAAAGGATCACAGAAACGAATACACATATGCTAACAATAGGTACCTACCCCAAAGAGCCACAATACTATCCACTGTCCATTGCTCTGATTCTATTCTCATGAAGCAGCCTCTGGAAGACCAACGTAACATCAATGTTACCTCCATGTCAATAAGGGGATACCCTGACTAGCCCATTTAAGCATTTATGTCTCTGAAAGGGTTCACTCCTAACTGCAAATTAACAAATGGATATTATCACTTACTCATGTCTTTTTTGAGACTATGTGTACATCAGTTTATGAGAGGGTGGTTAATCTGTATTCACTGACAAATTCGGACTCCAAGCTGTTGAAGCAGACCCTGGTCCACAGAGATGAAGCCCGGTCTGAGAGTGCTTCCCTTGACATGCCTAGGTCAGCTATCTATCTAAGAGCAACAGAAAATGGTCATGGACATTTCTCAGTGTGTCTTAGAGAAGTGGAGAGAGAACAGAATCTAGATCACAGTGTGCTGAGAGGATCACAGGTATAATTATGTAAAGGTCAGAATAAACTCAGGCTTGGATTCCACAGCTTCATCTGACTTTATCACATTGAGTACACCTTCAAAGACAGCAGAAGAGGGAAAAGTCTCCTGGAGTCATTTCCACACCTGTATTATAATTATCCATATTTTTTATGAGAGCAGATACTCAGATTATTTTTTCTTGCTACTGTCTACCCAGTACCAGGCACTGGACCTGGTACATTATAGATGCTCTATAAATGTTTGAATGTATGTATGAATGAATGAGGTTCTGTAATTCTTCCAAACTGTTCTCGAGCCACATGTAACTCTTCCAGCCACATGTTCCAGTTTACTAGGGTGAAAAATGCTTTTCCATTTTCTATTTCCAGAATTTCATATTTGGAGTCAAATCATTCAAAGCTGTCTCCTCATGGACTGAAGAGGCTGGTCAGGACTAGGCTTTGCCAAATGTCCCAGCATTAAGACCACCTGCTTCTTTGCTCTCAGGGCAATGACCTTGTGGTCTCATTTGCAATCACCGTTCTCCAAAGGAAGTCCCATTATCTTCACTTGCAGAGCCTAGCCAGAGTATGTCGTTCAGACATGATCTGCGTGACAGAGTATTGTCATGCAGAAATTGTGCAGGTCTGGCCATGGCTATTGGGAGACAACTGAGTGTCAAGCACTTGGGATGTGTGTGCACGTTTGTGTAAGTGTGCATGTGTGCATGCACATGTATACATTTCTATATGTGTGTGTCCGTGTGTGTGTGCGGGTATGTATATGTGTGCACATACGTGCATACAGGCATGTGTCTTTGTGTGTGTTTTGGCAAGGGCAGCAATGGGGCTTGACACTGAGCCTTCAGAGGCCAGGCTCCCTCTTATCCAGACAGCATAGCTCAGTACCATACCTCTGCTTCACAACACTGCTCAAGTGAGATGAAACCTTGGAGATTATATTTAAATGATCCTTTCCTCTAACATTTCTAATAATAAACTGTATTGTGTATATTTAAGTTTATCTTTTACCTTTCAAAAGAAGTACAAAAATAACCATGTGCTTAAAGTTCTGGGTGGACTAGGCATAGGGTGAGAAAGGACCATAAAATGGAATGGGTTAACAATGAACTTAGAAGGTATGTATTTCAAGAGCATTCAAGAGAAATACATGATTAAATAAATGGAGAACCATGCAATATATACACATACACATATATACGTGTGTGTGTGTAACTTGTTTGCTGGTCTCCAAAGCCCACTGACTAGTTAACTTGATCTTCCTAGCAACCAAGCCTGTGAGGGAATTAGAGAGGTAACAGTCTTCCCATTTTAAGAAGAGAAAACTGAAGTCTAAAGTGATTTGCTGAAGGCCATCTGGCTAGTAAGTAGTGACAAGATGATAACCAGGTCTCTCGATTCCCAGACCAGTGTGTTTAGCTAATCTGTCCTCAATACGCGTTGAGGCTTGGAAGACAAAATTACCATCAGCTCTATTTCAAAGGGCAACTGAAAAGAAAGAAAAATAAGGCAGTGTGTTCAGCCTATTATTTTACTAAGCTCTCCAGATTCTCTACCTACTGAATATTTCATGAACATGAAGACCCCCTTTAATTGCTTCATTCCTGCCCCAAATTCATAAGAAAAGAAATAATTTAATATTGAATCTTTTGTAGAGTGAGGTGATTAGAAAATATCATCTGCAATAAACTTTTAATTACATGCTCAGGGTCAAACATTTGAAACCTTATTTTCATTAAACCAACACTGCCACCAACTCTGCTTTGTAATTTTAAATATGGCTTTTTCTATTTACCTCCACTCTATGTTCAGTACTGAAGCAAAACCTTCCAAGTCTGGCCTTGCTCTAGATAAGGAAGAACAGGGGAGTTCTGCTAAAGTTGGAGCTCTGCATGAGTCTGAAAGGTGCAAAGGTAGGGTGGTAAATGAGAGTGCTATGAGGCCAGTGCAAGTCAGAATGCTGGCCTCGGGACTGCCTGTGCTGGTCCACAGTGAGAGACAGAAAGGAGAGGAAGAGCATAGAAACTCTTACAGCAATTTCACAGAATAATTTTGTCTGTTGAAGATAATAATAGAAAATTAGTTAATATTTCAAGTGTTTTTTATTTCTAGTCATTTATTTTTACTGTATTTTGCGGAAGTATTGATCCAAAAAAATTGGAAGGAAATAAAGGAAGTGGTCTGTCTCTGTGTGTAGTTTGAGAAGCACTATGCTAGGCCACTCTGAGGCAGGTTTTATCTGGGAGGAATGTAATGGTTTCCCAGAATATCAAAGCTACCTGTATCAAAATGTAGGAACAAAAGTCATACATAAATACATATCTGTAATAACAAACTGCAGTTTTGATTGCCCGTTGTGTCCTGACTTCTGAGTACACGGGTAACGAGAAGTGGGCAATCCAGAAATGAACTGAATCTGACGTCAATAATGCATAAGATAAGACATTTAAGCAAAACTCAAGGGTCCTGTTGAAAACCTGAAATTCAAAAAAATTCGAACCCTTCAATTATATGCTGCTGACTAAAAATCAGCCATGCTGAGAAAGGAATGGCTGTCCCTGCCCTCCCTCTGCTTTTGGTAGCTGAGGTGAAACGAGCAGGTGGTTTCAGCTCAGTTCCTCATTTATAAACCGGCTCTGTGAAAAATACACACGCAAAGCCACTTGTTTGGCAGTCTCAGAAGAGGTCTGAGGACTGACCGGACATGAGCCACAATTACCCTCTCACCCTGGAAGGAAGTCCCTGCAGGTTAGGGGCGATGTACATCAGTAGGTTAGGATGCAAAAACCCTGCACAGCTGCTGCCTACATTGGGCGGGGGGCTGAGGGAGAAGGAGGACATGTTCATTTCCAGATTACAAAACCAGCCCTAAAATGGAAGTGATCAGATTATCATTAATTTATGTTATTTAATCCCTCATGTTCTTCAGACTGCTAAATCTCTGTTATTTTAAGGAAGCATTGTAAGTTTTTGTCACCTTTTAAAAGTTGTGCACTTTTTAAAAAGAACAAAATAAAACATGTTATCAAATTCCTTTTTTTTTAAGGAAAATAATGAATCCAGTGACAGTTAATGTGATTACTATGGCAATCTGTATGCATATGATATCGTGGACAGACCATGGATGTGTCATCAGCACCCGAAAACAGCCTGTTTCATGTTCTCTTGGGCTTGGCATTCCTGACAATGCAGACTCCCTCTAGTGGTCAAAGTAATATATGTAAATTCTCAGGTTGGTTAACAAAAAAGGGCTATTTTGTAATCTGGCTGCTTTTAAAAGAAAAGAAAAATTTTTTGATGTGCAAAATGTTTTCAAGTACTTCAAATGATGTAATTAGATATAAATTTAAAAATGCAAAATGTAGATTCTATTCTTAAATTATCTAAATGTATATGATAAATAGAACAGTTATAATTCTTATAATTTATTGGACATTAATTCATTCCTCTGAGTTTGTAATGCTAAATGTCCAGAACAAAGAAGACCCAATAACAGATTTATTAACAGGGTCATGACTATTCTTTACCAATACAAGCACTTATCATTTAGGGGACTGGATTTCCACAGTTAGATAATTTCCAAAGCAGGTATGAGGTTATCATACAGGGTCATTATAATCTGATGCCTGCACTGAAGGCCTTATTTTTAAATGCTGACCAAGACAGACAAGATGGTACTCACTTAGACCAGATGTTTTTACATATTGAACTTATTGATTATGACAATACTTTTGGAAATCAAACATTTAGCCTTTATAATGAAACTACAGATTCCTAAAATATTGAAACAAAGTTCTGGTTAAAGGGGATACTATATGTGGAAACTATAAACTGCAAAGCAAAAAATCAGATATAAATTATTATTTTTACCACCTAATTCTCAGACCTTCTTTTGCAGATGAAAAACGAAACCCTGAGAACCAGGAAGCTCAAATGACTTGTTCATGGTCACTAAACTAGTCAGCAGGAAAGGAAATGAGAAGCCAGCTACTCTGAGCCCCAGTCTTTTTGGAATATGTATGGCTAAGGAGACATAGTTCTAGCTTTGTCAGTCTTCATCTTAGCATTGATTTGTGACTGTAAAGTATTTAGCCTGATTTCCATACGAAATAGTCCCATTCTTTGTGTCATATTGCTTACTTTTTTTTTCTTACATTTCATCAATTATTTAAGCACTTTCTGAAGCACTGGCTAACTGACAGAACAAGTTCCTAGGTAATTCTTTTATGAGATTAACATGAGATGTTAAAAACTAATAATTGTAAAAATACATGCAAATTTCTGGTCTGAATGCTCTCTCAGTCACTGTGGACTTAACAGCTCAATTCTGGGTTTCTTGTACATTTCCGGAATTTTGTGAAAAATAAATGATGACAAAGCAGTAAAAGTGCTGTGAAATTGTGGCAAATGCTACAAACACAAGTTCTTGTTTTAGTTAGCCAAAGTTAAATCACACAGGGGAAAAAAAAGGTTTTATCTACTGCTTTAGTTTCCTGGAGGGTGAAGGAAAATAGAAACTGCCAATCTGTTTGGGGAATGAATGAAAATGGAAGAAAATCACAAATTCTCTCCACAACGTGTATTGCCTGGCAGGTTCTGTGTTAGGTGCTGGAGAATGCATTATCATTTTTCCCCTGAGAGTTTTGGCATTTGATTTGGACTAGAACTAAAATTGTGTTACAATCATAGCTGTGAACTCTTATAATTATACTCACATATAAATACAGTAATGGGTTGCCACTTCTTGGGGAAGGCCAAACACATTCTGACTCATTCAGTTTTTCATGACATGAAAATGTGTAAGCCCCCCCTCCCGCTGTGTCAATCCAGACTGTAAACTCTGAGAGAACAGGACGTGTGTCTGTCTTGTCCATTTCTGTATAACCAACACCTAGGATAGTGCCAGGCACAGAGTCAGCATTCGTTTTGTGCTGGCTGAATTTGAACTCCAGGTTGGACATAATAAGAACTCACCTGGAGGGAGGAGGGCTGAAGGAATGAAGGAAGAACTAACAGCGTATGGGGCTGTTTTTGTGCCTTATCTAGGAGATACACCACTGCTGCCAGGGAGAACAGGCTGTTGGGCTTCGTTTCACGAAAAGGCTGACCATGTTCACCAATACCTACCCAGAGACTGTGTAGCATCCCCAAACCGTGCTCTACATTCCACACTATGGATGAAAAATACATGAGATCTCAACCACTGATAGAAATGTCAGAAAAGCAGACAAGAGCTATCACCACGGACTCTTCAGAGTCAATACAAACCAAACAAACCAAAAACAAAACCAGTTTGTGCTCTTCAGTTTTCGTTTTTTAAATCCTGACCAAGAGAGACAAGACAGGGCTCACATAGACCAGATATTTTCACAGACTGGACTTACTGATTACGACAATACTTTTTGAAATCAAGAGTAGAATCACCTTAGTCCATGGCCTTGTATCAAATAGAATGTTCAACGTATAGAGGAGTGAAAAACATAAAATTCCACCAGTTTTCCAATGTCTCACGCTTTCGAATTTATTTTTTAAAGTCCTAACACATGATGGGTGATAGAAGCTTCTTTTTACTGTCAGAGAGATCAAAGAGAGGTTGAGAAAGAATCCATAAGCAGATGCTGCCCAGTGACAAACCTGAAAGAAGCAGACAGTGGGGCCAGATGTTGGAGTGACCTTTGGTCTGCAGATCACGTTGGCATGGTGTTGATTTAGATAGTTGTTGGCAGAAGCTTTAGCTCCAGCAGCAGGGGGAAAAAAAAACTAAACTACGGAATTCTTTCCTACTCTTTCCCCTCACTAGAAAACCCAAAACCACTGGTCAGTAGTGCTGATGGCTGTCAAAGAAGTTGAATTCACCACGCGACCCTGCCAGTAGGTATCACATCAAAAGGGAGTTAGCTGAGTGAGTAAGAACATCTTCAGGCTGTGCCATTTTGCATCCCACTCAACTTTTAACAGCTGTTTCTTGAGTGAATACAGACACAAAATAATTATATGAAAAGGACAACATATTCAATATGCGAGATGATATTTACAGTTATTACATAGTCATTGATAGAAGAGTTAACCAGGAAAAATGCTGGCACGTCTGAAACCTGAATGACCTGTTATAATTAGCACCCAGTGAAAGTTCTCTTAAGTTGAACTCTGAACTGTACACTCTGAAGACAGCACAGGAAGTAGGTTTTCATTAAAAAGAATGACCCAAATTAGTACTGAAGAAACAAAAAAATATATAATGGTGTGTTATAGTTTTAAAGACTCCTATCACATTATGTGATTATCCTGATCATTCACTCATTAGAAATTTAAAGGATTTTTTTCTAGTGACCCTAAGGTTCTTAATATTGCAAACACTTGTAAATAAGCCAGATGCCCTCTAATCATAGGTTCTGACAGAATTTTAAATTTCAGCCATCATACAATGCTGCAACACAGTACTTAAATGGAAGCTTGCTTTATAGTATTAGAGATGATTGCAGGCCACATAGTTCTTCTGACACTTTTAGACATTTTGTCACTTTACCTGGAGAAATATACACTGCTTATTCTAAATTGCTGCTGATGTCCAGCACTTGTCAAAACCTCTATCTGTCAAGGCCTTCACAAAGAGTTGCAAAATGACAGATCAGGATGTCTGAGTTGATGGAGCCCCAGGAAAAATGGAACAGATAGAAAATTCATGACTCTAAACTACATCAAAGTGACTTCTGTCAACATCATGTCAAAAGAACTGTTCATTTTTAGAGGTTTTTTTAAAATTATATAAACACTTTTTTGAGTATGAGCTAAGTGTAATGAAAAAATTTTCTTGGTGTACAGTATGATCATCCAAATGTTCCAAAAATACACTTTAGATCATCCAGGAATAAGGAAAATTCTAATAGTAGATACTGTCTGCCAGTTAAAACCAATGACATTCAAGAGAGATGTATGAAGTTACTATCAGCTTAAAATAGGACAAACCATCTGGCTATAAAGGAACAAAAGTATATTTTTTGCATATTTTTGAACACATCAAATTTCTACAACTGGATTAATTTTTTATTCTTCTACAATCAGTTTTGTTCCATTTTTTGCTTAGTGTGACAACTGCAAAGCACTAATTCAGTGTTATTTTCCTAAACAGTTTTCCTAAAATAGCTAGCATTATTTTAATTTTTAAAAAAATTACTGGAAAACCCTCATAATGCATAATTCCCTTAAATTATTGCTTTCAGAAGGAAGTAAAAAAATAAATGGCTTATGTTATGCAGTACTGCATACACAGAACCACTCCATAATCACATTCAAGGAGTCATTCACTGAATGAAATATGAGTTGCATCAATCTGGAAATGACCACTCTCCCATTTTAATTCCCAACACCTTTTCAGGGAGGATGGCTGGCACCTGGTGCTAGAACCCAGGCAACTTGAGTCCCACTGCTCATATGTCACTGAGATAAATAGGATAAGTGACCTTGTGAGGACAAAACTGTGGAATGTGCTGTGTGCATATATACTGAGCAGACAGCGGGGACGACGCATAGAATTCACCACACACACACATCATGCACACATGTGCAGAGTCACACACACTTAAAAGAGCAATCAAACATGAGCAACTTCCACAGTCACCATAACCGGCCCTAACACAGCAACAATGTCAATCATTTATACCATTCATTTGGCAATTTTGACATCAGTCCTTTCTAACAACCACCAGGACAGGGACCATCTATGATCCTAGTAACGGTGGCCACTAATTCAGTGCACTTGTCCAGTGGCACAAAAGGTCCATTATCTGTGACCAGAAAAGTTTGCTTATGTCCAGAATGATGTCAGATCTCAAAAATAACAAGCACTTCCAGTTTTGAGAGAAGCTTGTTTCCCATAGCATTGTGTCTAACTATGTATGGGAAGTACCATCCATTAGAACAAAAAAGTAGGACAAGATCCTATCTCTTATTATAGGCAGAACTCAGTATATCTTTTGTTCTACTTACAAAAAAGATGTTTATTACCTGTAAGTGTACAGAGGTGTGGACTTCATAGGAGTCGTGATTGGTAATAAGCCTCTTTTTCTCATTTACATTGATAGCAAGCATTAGTGAAGATATATGCATTTCATTTCATGGTTCAGAAAGAACAAAGTATATGTATATGTGATAGCAGTGGGTGGTTAATGAAATGGTCTGACAAACATAAGCTAATACATAATCATACCAGAATGTGAATGGAACACCTGTTCCTGCTTCACACACTTCCAATTCTTAAGGAAAAGTTACCATTCTGAAGAACTGAAGCCACCACTATTTAGACATCAATATGCTCCAAGGAAATTTTAGTCACTTTTTGTTGTTGTTGTTGTTGTTGCAATCACTAAAAGGTGGCTATTTTAATGATATCAAATCTTTTTTGCTTGTGTCCTAAGAGTAATGAAAACTTCACACATGCATGAAGCTCCAGTAATTATTTTAAACTGCCTTCTGTTGTCCCCCTGAGGAACACGGTGGTATTTGTTTGATGCAGTTTAATTAGTGTCAGGGTAATTAATGCTATGCTATCTACATGAGATCAAAACCCTTTCTTTGTAACACTCTGGTAACTAAGAACTAAGAAAAGGAAGCATTTTGAAAACGTCGAGGCATGGTGTTAACCTGGGTTCACCAGTGAACCGAGTTCTCATCTCTTCCTCCACACCTCACCCAAATGGCAATTTCAGTCTCTCCCAGGACAAGATCATGCCCGTAATGCATTGGAACCACACTGCCAGGTATAAGACCCAGTGGCTGCCATGGAATTAAACTCTTTCTTTATGGGCATAATCAAATTAACTAAAACATTCATGGTCACCAGGCAGCTTTTGCTGTAGTTTAATCCTTTAATAATGAAATAGTAAACTTTTGCACTGACAGAGAACTAGAGGCCCTTGTAAGCAGGGTGTGATATTACCATGTGCTGATATATTTTTTCAAATAAAAGAATCATTTGGTTTAATGAATGAATGTGATTCTGCTTAAATGCCTGAATAAAATTTGCATTTAATTGTAGGTATAGATAGTCTCTCTATTTGACGATAATGTTAAGAGAGGAAAAAACAGAGATAGGCAAGGAGAGAAGTTAAATACACAAAAATTCCAGACACACACATAACAGGCACTACCATAAATCCTTTTTAACTGTTTCTTTGGTAATAAGCAACGGCAGTATAAATCTCCCAACACACAAACTCAAGCTGATCACAGGCTTAAGGAAATAACTCCAGTTATCTTGACTAGATAAATTATTATATCCTAGAGGTTATTCCAGTTTCTAATAAAGCACTGTAGCTAACAAACAAAAATAAAAAGACCAACCATTCTCTTTATTTTATAACAGATGAAATTACAGGCTGCATGGGATCGACACAATGGCATTGAATTTATTTTTACTCTAAAAAATGCCCCATGCAATGTTCATTTTGGAACACGACCGGTGCTTTAACACAATGAGGAGAACCAGCATTAGACTCATAATATTTTTTATGGGAAGGGGAGGCTTTAATGGCACATATCTAACAAATAAACATGACTGGTTTTAAGTCAAACCAAATGGATTTAGCCCATTATATAACTATACTAAGCATGAAAATAACCTCTGCACTGCACAAGAAATGAACAAAGAAAAACACTTCTAGAGGGTAAAAACGTTAACTCTATAGTAGTTATGAAATTGTGTCAGTATCCATCAGCAGCTGAAATTAAGGTTAATGTTATAAAATGAGATTTCACTAGCTTAGGCTGGCAGCGTATCACAACCTGAAAGGGTCTGTGCTGAATGCATCTTCTTGAGGTCATTCATTACTGAAAACCTACTGGGATCAGCTGACTAGCAAAATATGTTTTTTCACATCTTCAGTTCTGCTTCCTGTGACTTCGTTGTTTATCAATTAAAGTGATAAATACAAGTGAATTTGATAACACCAGAAACACATTATGTAGTAAAGTAACCTCCAGGAACCCTGCAATAAG
The DNA here is from genome assembly GCF_029281585.2 of Gorilla gorilla gorilla. Lineage (NCBI taxonomy): Eukaryota > Metazoa > Chordata > Mammalia > Primates > Hominidae > Gorilla > Gorilla gorilla. The sequence continues at coordinate 55,675,363 of NC_073231.2, read as the reverse complement.
AACTGTGTGCAAAGTTCAACAACTGTGAAGGAACTATTGAAGAGGACACACAAACAAGTGACCTTGACTGACAAGCGCGCTTCATTCCAGCAATAAACAGCGGTGGTGCTGATAACTGTTCATTGGTGCAGAGAGTAATTACCTATCTGTCAGCGTTGCTGGTGTGTGCGAAATAGTATAAATGAAACATACATAATGTACGGCAATAATATCGGGCATGCAGAACCTAATGTATTATCATCATTCTCAGGACCCAGGTTTATGTGGCTGCCACCACTGAGTAAATGCCTTCTAGCCATGATAATTTCATTCTAATCTCTGTTCCATATTATAATTTTCATAGCTGAAAGATACTAAGGAGCAATACGTTTCAATCAAGGGCTAAATAGAACACAATCTATAACTGGGTATTTTATACATCTATATATTTTTTTCTTTCAAAAAATTTAGTCAATTTATGAAGAGACTGGAATAAGCTGTAAATTTATGAGTGACAAACCCTGTCTGTACCAATGTCACCATGCCTAGAGATGGGGTGAAAGGGCCTTATGAACGGGTTGTCAGCTTTGTCTCACATTTCTTTCAACAATACAAAATTCTATCTTTTTAAATGCTTCTATTCTGTTCCAAAACAGAAGGTAAGGATGCATTTTTAAACAAAATAAAAGACAGCTCCTATTCAAAAGGAGAAAAACAATCATCTAGTTGCTGAGATAAATTATCTTGATTTGCTTGAATTGCTTAATTATATATAAAACGGAAGCACAGCATAACCCCTTACACCATGATATTCTACTCTTCTTATAAAACTGTCTGGCTCTTACATGCTTGGTTTTTTCCTTTAATGAAAATACAATTTGAAGAAACCTCTAAATCATATTTAATACCATACAAAAGAAGCCAGGAAAATATAGGTAGCAGCTAGGCCATCAGGACCAGTTCCTTGTCTGAAGGATGAAACATTAGAAATCCTCACATTAATTGAGTGAACAAACGAAAGAAGCATATCCCAAACTACATAATAGAAACAGCTGTTGGTCAACGGCTCTGTCATTCAGAAAGGGAGGAGAATATATGAATATTTAGAAAACAAACTGACACGTGATTGTTTTAATCTGGTTCTCTCTTTACAACAAGACAAAATATTTTGGCAACTTTTAGATAGCATGAAATAATAATCAATACAACAGTCTATCTTTTAAAAAAGAGCATTTAAATTGATTGTCCAATGTCACATTTTGAAGATCACAGACATGAGCGATTTGAACTATAGAAGGACTTCATCTTCATCCTTTGGCTTTTTCTTTGCTGGTTTCTCAAAGTTGTTTTCTCAAGTGAATATTGTGGGTAATAAATGATGTCCTGACAGGAGATTAGACAAAGCAGAGAAACAGCTCAAGTTTTTCTTCAGGGTTATCCTTTTGTTTGCTGCACTTTTCTTTCTATATGCCTAGTCAGGAGAGAAAGCAATAAAAAACTAACCCATGATAAGTTGTTAGAAGTATGATGTGTAACTCTCAAAGAAGCATTTCTATTTTTAAAAAGAGGAAAGGCAGAGATAATCCATGGCAGGAATAAATAAAAACTCTTTTTTTAACTTCCTCAGATCATGACATTAAATAGCTTGTCTATTTTACCCATGTGTCAGCTGACTTCATTGTATGGCTAGCCCAGTACAGAAAAGATTTTTACCCAATTTCAAGTCATTCAATCAAACCTGGCATTCCAGGATACTCTTTCTAAAGAGGCAATATCTGGTAGATGAATAATGTCTATAAATTCCACAGATATATCTTAATCATCTCAGTGGGTTCCCCATTTAATTCATATAATATGACTTTCCTAAGTAACATCTCAATGTGTAGCATTATATGTGTTTTGCATGCAGGTTTAAAAATATAATATGTATCAGAACATAGAAAATTGTCAGGAAAAGGTATAACCTTATTTCATTGATTCTAAGAACAGTAGCACATTTGTTTTTTACATCTTTGCCTCTTTGAAATAGCTTCTTATAGTCTCTGAAAGCCAGGTGGTAAGATCAAGACTGCTCTAACATCAAAGCAGAAAAGTCTTAGACATACCTCTTGACTTTTGCATTCAGGGATATACAACATTTCATGCTGTTCTGGCTTTGAGAAATATCTGTTACACATTTATCTTAAAATGGTCTTGATCACAACAATCACATCTTTAAAAATATCCAACAAAATAATATATTTATTTTATGCTGACATCTAGAGTATGTCTGTGTGGCATGAAAATATCTAGTTAATCAATTAAATCAACAACCAGTTGACTTATTGGGGGAAAAAATCAACTACACTTACTTAGTTCCACTGACTCTATTAGGATCATAAGGACCTTGCGTTAGATGTGTTTAGACATTATCTCTGTGGCCTACTCAGTAATTACCAATGATCCCATTTACTGGTAATTCTCAACCTAGGAATGGGCAGACAGCCAAGGAACTCTTTCAGTCATTCCCAGCTCTGGCAAAGGGATAAGTCACCTCCTCCTTTTATCTGAGAAGCACTTCCTCGGGGCCAAGTGTATCAGGTGGGTTGTGTCTTATCACTCTGATATGTTAGGGTGGTAAAAAGAGCAAGAACCAGTGGAGAAGATAATCTGCATAATTCAAAAAGGCGGGGGGGGGGGGGAATCACCACCTTTTCATAATTTTCTCAAATATCCCCAAGGATATTTATCTACAGCCGTGATTAGAATTTAAGTTGTTTATTGTCTCATAATATGTCAGAAAATTGCTATTGCATTTCAGTCATTATTCTCATTGTCTAAAACATCACTTTTTTCAACATAGATGTGTTAAATAAATGAATGAATGACTGAATCAATGAGTGAATGAATGGTATTCTCCAATTCAGATTAGTTATTTTATGAAATCATATATCCTAATTTGATGTTGCAAAGTCCATGCCAAAAAAAAAAATCTCAAAACATTAAGCGCAAAGCACTCTCTTTATCATATCCTTTGGTTTTTATAAGATTTTTTGGGGTGAGGGGAGTAATAGAATTACTTAGAATTGACGGTTTTGCAGTTAAAGTACACTTTTAAATCAGAAATTAACTTTTAATATATGGCTTGGTGATGATAATACTGAAGGATGTAAAGTGTAGTTGCCTTCTTATAGGCAATACACTTGATTAATTTTGAACAATTTAACAGTGAAAGATTAATTAAAAATTTCATCCAGTACAGGCCATCTTTCTTTTCCAATTACATTCCTTTAGAGCCGCCGTAACTGTTTTAATAATTGCACTGAAAATGCTAGAAAGTATCAAGATAATACAGTGATTCAGTGAGAACAATAAAATTCAGAAAGATGGCACTTTGGTATTTAGAGCATTTAACATTGTGGTGTATAAGCCCTCTGAACTCCAACAGGTTATTTTAACCAAGAAGGTCTAAACTGAGCCTTAATTTTTTTTTTATTTACATAAGAACTACTTTTATGAAGCATCTATTTAAAGTACTTTGCTGGAAAAAGAAAACAGCATTAAGAGCCCCTCTAATTATCTGGCATAGGATTTCAGGCTTATGATAACATTTCTCTCTGAAAACATAGTTGGTAGAACTGACTTTGAGATAAAAGGATACCTCTAAACTTGATCCTAATGCAAGGAAATTTTAGAGTACAAAGGTGAAGCTGAAGTTAGAATACATGGTAAAACTGACTACTAAGTCCTGAGTAAAGTGTGCCAGTAATGAGTATAAGGGAAAACATTTAAAATGTAGGCATTCTTTTTATACTCTTAAACTAGGAAGATGGTTGTTCCTGAAAAAATCATTCTTTCCATAGACTACCTAAGAGAGTGTTCATCATTTAAGCACATACTTTCTCATCTTTCTTCATTAATCAGGATCTTAATTCTAATGAAACAGAAATACCTGTTAAAAGCTTCACAATTATAAAAGTTCTCTACATTTCTCTGATTTTTCATATGAAAGTTGCAGCAAGAAATCCTGGTTGCATCAGGAAAATAGAAGTTCTTGTCCTAAGTAAGGGCTCTTATCTTATCGATTGGATTTAATTAGGTCCATTTCATCCCTTATTAAAAATAGTAAACTAATCACAATAATAAAAAAGGATGTTGCTTGATAAAGAGGCTGTCCTGAATCACCACTGAGAGCAGGAAGACCTGAGTTGGACCTCGCTAAGCTGCTTACATCAAGCACATGTCTTTCCTCTTTGAACTTCATCTCCAATGTGGTACAATAATAGTGACATTTTATGGGCACATACTAAGCCCTCAATACGTAGGAGAAAAGATTATCATCAGCTTAAAAAATACTTTCTTAAAAGAAGGTATCCAATATCAGAAAGGGAAACAGGATTGCCAAGCAGTCGTAACAATTGAGCAATTCATCCACTTAATACCATCCAGTAGAACACAAAATCAGACTTTATATTAGAAACCTTGAATGATTCAGCTTTAAACAATAATAAATTTATATGCATTTAGAATTTATACTCCAACAACTCAAAAATCCATATGTTGTGCAACATATGCGTATGCAAAACAAGCCTTCCAGAGAGAAAATGGAAGTCTGAGAGTTCTACTAAGGCAATACTTTCATCCTTAATGGAGTCCATTTAGTTTGAAGGTACCTAGAGGCCAAGAAAATGAATATTGTAGACCATGTCATTTCCCAAATTCCAGAGTCTAATATCTATTTCAACATGTCTGTGTAATTCAAGGCCATATCCCCTGATAAGTGGCCAGGCAACCAGCTCTCTAATTTGTGATATCATCTCCAGGTAGAAGTTCTTTCGTAGTCATAGTATGGGCCAAGCTTATCTAGGGGGGTTTATTTGGCATTGAAGAGGTTATAGCAGGCACTTCCTTTCTTTTGAGTGAACAGAGACTTCACAAACACAATCAGACTACAGCAGTTTAAAAATTCAATAGACCACTACAAACATGACATGTAATCAAAAGCTAACCACTGAAAATGGTATTCACCTGTCATTTGAAATGAAAAGTTTCCCTCCCCAATTACTAACATGGCAGGCTATCTTGGGTAGTCAGTTATCACCAAATTAGACTAGTAAACCATTTCATCCAAACATTTACATTTTATTCAATTAGTTTTTTTTTTCACTTTTCTTGCACTCCAATTTGTTTTTCTAAAGACTTAAAATCCAAAATCAAACAAAATTCTCTCTGCTATGACCAATCACAAACTCTGGATTTCTAAAGATTTTATTGGAAATTATACATAGGAAATAAGATGTGTTTTTTAAAATAATTCACTATCAAAGTATACTCTCTGGAAATAGAGATATATACACTGGCATATGATGGGCAGTACTGGGGAGGGAGGAAGACAGAGAACTACCCTGAGAATTAGAAGTGCTAATTATGTAATTCTAATCCCCTCAGGCTTGCTGTTGTATCTTTTGCAATATCAGAATATGTACAATGCCCTTGGGAGCATGGACTATCAGCAGAAAGAGGCAAAGGATATTATGTTCTTTTCTTCCTTGCCTGGTGTTATGTAAGTTTGCTTCAATGCCGAGTCATCTGTATTGAGTAATTGATGTTGGATAACAGATTATTGGATTTAAGTGTGAATCTGACTTAATCTAAATATTTTCCTTAAAACTATAAAAGATTCAAAAGAAATTTTAGGATGGTTTCAATGAAAATCACTGAAATTTACTGAGTTTGGAAGTTCAATGACATCCTCTTCTGCTCTCTACTCTGTCCTCACTGAGGCCACCAGTTCACCTACTCAGCACGACATCTTTATCACATTTTCACAATCAGCCAATATGTCACCACCTTTCTTTGACACTTTGCAAAACTTAATAATCACTATTTTGTTGTAAACAAAATCCTTAAGGAAAGAAGTCATCCAAGAGCATCCACAAAGATATGAGTACAAATTTTTAAAAATATAATGTCAGTATCAGGATTATGCTAGTGAACCTAGGTGTTTCAGTTTGTTGCTTTATGTGCTATGATATCAGCTCCAGTAGAATTTCAGAAATAATTCCATGTTTTCACATTTAATATGGTCATGAGGACTTTTAAACCAAATGTATTGCTTTTCTGAATTAATGTTTTGTTAGAAATTTATAATTTTTTGAAATATGGCTTAGATATCTGCATTCTTGAGTGTATATAATACATGCATTTGATTATATCCAATGTTCAACACTGAAAGTACTAGTTATTAAAATCAGTTACATATAACAAAATCATAGTCAGAAATATTTACATAGGCTTGAAGACATTTGTGTGTGTGTTCGTATAAGCATGTTAGAGGGGAACCTCCTTTCCACTGGTTTTGTGTATCTAGATGAAAGTACTTCCCATAGATAACACCATTAGTTCTCCCTCAACCTCATGCTCACCTCCTCCTTTGCCTCCCCACAAAGAAGAAATGTTAACTTATCTAACTGTGGGCAACAGTGATCTGACAGGCACTGAGCTGTGTTACTCCAATTGGTGGACTAATCTTGAGAAAGGGGCAGCAGTGCAGGATTCTCTTCTTCTCTATCAGCTCTGCACCAGAGGCAACACTGATCCTCCTGGGAAGGGGTGTGTGCTCTGAAGACACAATCATTTCCTTGGGTGGACCATCACTTCCTTGTATAGTGAGGAAGAACCAAAATATAATCAAGCCTGTTTAGCTGCAAATGCCAAGCTTCATTTTCCAAAAAGCTTGATCAACAATAAATTTGATCTTTTGATTTCTATCTTTCTTTCCTGTATCTTATGTATGAGCTATTTCTGAATATAAAGTGTAGAGGGAGAAGAAAAGAGTGTTATGCATTTAATTCTCCCCACTGCATAAAAACTTTAATGATATGGATATTTGTGTATTTGTGTGTTAAGAAGAATTAAATATGTATGTATATATAGTCATTCAAGTAGTGCTTTCATTACTAAGAACATATGTAAATGTATTAGTCAATGGTGAAAATTACTAAAAAGTCAGAATCCTGGGATTTATAAGACTGTTCATAAAAATCTGGACTGTTTTCTATTATCATTATTTTAATTGTATATTTTACAAAGAAAGAAATAGTTCTCAAAGGAAGTGAAAGTGAAATACCTTAGGGCTAATCTGGATGGAATCATAATTTGTGTTACAAGTGCCAGAAAAAGGATAAATGGCATACACAATGTATAGCTTTTCAAAGGAGGAAAAAGAAAAAGAAAACATCAACTTACAAAGTACTCTCCCAGAAACACTTAAGATTGTTGAAAATTAAGCACAATAGATTGCAGAGGATTTGATTTCTGTGTTAATTTTTACTATATTGATTTTTTTTCTCATGAGCTACTTCACCTCAAACTTTACTGTTTGAGAGCAATTTTTTATAGTCTGATTTCATGACTGGTTTTGTCCTGCCACAGTATTTGGTTGACATTTTCTACAGGCCATATTGAGAACAGTTCTATCAGATAAGAACAATGGCACTCGGCTCATTTTTCTGAGGGTATTGTTCAAGCAGTAGAGAGTCACAGCAGATTCAGGCTGGCTGATTCCATTAGTCTCAGTACCAGCCCCTGTGATTCTGGAATCTACCCACCCCTCCTAGCCTACCAGTTGTTGCCAGCCAAGTGTTCGTAAAGCACAGATCTGACCAGGTCACCCCATCCTCTCTGAAACTCTCAATGGCTTCCTATGATACAAATAAGATTCAAATTCTTTAGAGTTTGATGCCCTCTATTTTTAAAACACCCATCCCTGATCCAGTTAGACTGAGTTGCTCTCCATTCCCTAACTTTGCCTTGAATTTTCTGTCTTCCTTTGTTCACATGGTTGCCTTTGGTCTGGCATTGCCAACCTACTCACTTTGCAAGGCCAAAGGATACTTCTCTTTCATTTGTTCCTTCATCATTCATTCATGGAGTAAATACTGTTTAAGTAGCTCCTATATATACCAGGTACCATATTTGACACCTTCTCTCTTAGACTTTTCTTACATCCCCAATTCCTCCAACCTTGGAAATAATCTTTCTTTTCTCTGAATTCTGCTAACACCTCAGTTAGGATACTTGCCATTTTTAGATTCAGAAACCTCCTTTGTATATCACTGTAGGCCAACAGTACCCAGAACATGGTAGTACATCAATAAATTTCATGAATGGATAAATCCATGGTTGAGCAACAGATGAATACAAAACACCTTGTAAAATATAAATTGTATAAAAAGTACATATAAATATATTTTATTTATATTTATTTATATTCTTATATATAATATATAAACATAAAGCACCTTATAAAAATAAATACCTTTCAAATTAAGCTTCATATTTGAAAATACATAAAATATTCAAGCAGCCCAATTTTAAAAGGAGATACCTACTTTGTAGTAGTTTAAAATAGGAAAACTCCTGCAAGATCTTAAAGAATAAAACCACACATACTTCTCACCTTAAGAATACTTTATCTACCATTATAACAAACTGCATTTATGGAAATAAGCACATTGCAGTTTGCCCATTTCTGTTCTATATTTTTAGAAGGGGGAAGAGAGATGTGGGCATGAGAGGGAGGGAGGGAGTAAAAGGTTTTCAAATCTCTCAAAGTTTAATACACCAGAAGAAGACAAGAGTAGAGGCACTAGGAGCCCTTAACTCTAATGATAGTGGTCATATCTGCTGTCAGCTCAGCACAGAGAGATCTGTTGCTACAACTTCTAGACTAGCAGAATCACAGCAAACCAGTTCTCTATTTGTATACAACTCACAGCTGAGTGGAAATGATTTCACAGCTGCATGGTAAACCTCCTGGCGTCTCTCCTGCTTGGTGGCCCCACTGCCTGGGACCAGTCACTGCAGAGAAGCCCACCACCGCTGCTTCCTGGGAAGGGACAAATGGTGGCGCTACAAAGAGGGTGAGGTGCCAAGGGAAGGCCATCTGCCCAGTGTTGGTTTTGTCATCTGTCACTCTCTGAAATGAGTCCCTGCCTTAAAGAGGGAAGTCAAGGTTTACAGAAAAGAATTCCCTATGTGCATCTACATTGACCCTTCTAATCTGTGTCTGACTCAACTTTCAGGTAGTTCTTCAGAAAGCTAGTTAAGTGGGGAATTTACCCTTCAGCAAGCCATAATACTAAGGAGGCACCCTTGTGGGGGTTATTTTAAATTCTGAATATTCTTATAATACGCCTTCCTTCTATAAAACAATATAGAAATTGAAATGAATTTTCCAAATAAGGCTTGCTCAGAAAGCTATCTACTCAGTCATCAAATCAACAATGCTAACTGCAATTTACAATGTGCAGTGTAGCATGTGCTAATAGTCTTATTATAGCACTTTCAATATAGCAAATCAAAAATTATTTCTGTCTTGGTGACTATGTCTCATTTTTCATAAATACTTTAAAAATGATTTTATGGCCAATCCTTTCTCTTCTGCACTATTATTATCCTTCACCTCACACAGTTCTTTCAAGGATTAAAAGAGATAAAGTAAGCAAAGAACAGAGTGCCTAACACAGCACTGGCACGTGTTGACAATTAAGAAAATCAGAGCTACAGTAGCAGAGGCAGGAACAACAATAGTAGTAACATTTGTAGTTGTAGCTCATAGCCTGACTTTTCTTTTGCAATTAAGAATCTTCTTGAAAATCATACTCTAAAATCCTAAAAAAGGAAGTTGATTTGTAGCTACAAAAATAGCACCTTCACAGACAAAATTATAGATCCATCAGCAATCCTTTTTTTTTTTTTTTAAACAAAACACTTTACTGGAACTGGCCATCAGCAGCAGCAGCACTTGCATTCTGGATCTCAGAACAGAAAACAGGCTGCCCTGCCTAGGGACAACTTTCTACCATTAACTCAATGCTAGAACCATCATGTCACTTGAGAGTGGGAAGATAAACACAGAGTCATCATTTTATAAGACATCATATATCATCACCACTTGATCTTGCATTTTAAATTTGCATGTGGAAAGGATTTTTTTTTTTCATGGTTGTAGCTCCAGTTGTGAAACTGGCACACTATAGTCAACCAACATATATTTGTTAAATACACTCTTGAATTTTTATAAATGTGGATATATTTTTCTCATTTATATATATCATTATATATGTATATATGCATACTTATATATTTTCTCCTCATTTTATATGTATACATATATACATTTTCTCATTTTATATGTATATGTCTCATTATATATGTGTGTGTTATGTGTATGTATATTTTATATATTATATATATAGTCTTACAGTACAGAAATTTGTATAATTAATTTTCTTAAAACACTGTGAGGCCGAAAGAGAGAAGAAAATGTTGTATGATTATACTTTGGTTGAATATCCATATATACACATGGTAAAAGTAAGATGTCGACAGATGCTACAGCACTTTGCATATAATCCTATTAGTACATAATTACTGCCTGATAATGCTTTACACCTAAATGATCTTCTCTCTTGAACTGTAAGCTCCTTGAGGATTCTTATTTATCTTTATTCTATTATATAAGAGAAATTGAATAAAACATTATTTGGATGAATGGATAGAGAGCTGATTGAAAAGTTAATAAGTAGCATCATCAAACAAAAATTGTTGGTATATGTGTAGTATATGAGACTTGTCAAATGATCTGTTTCCAGACCCACCCTTAAATGCAAATTTCCAATAAATCAACCTAATATCAAAAAGCTTAACTGCATGCTAGAACAAAGCCCAACAAAAAGAATATGACAAAATCCAGCATCCCAAACCATAAAATTCTCAATGTCCAGGATGCAATAAAAAGTTATCAGGCAAGCAAAGAAGCAGGAAAATATAGAGGAAAAAAAATCAATCTATCAATAAAAGCAGGCTCCCAAAATGAGAGAGAATGGAATTTGCAGACAGGGAAGTTAAAATATCATGTGATTAAATGTTCTCCATTTGTTCAAGAATAGAGAAAAAAACATGAACTTGAAAAGAAAGAAATGGAAGATACAAAAAATGAAAATGTTAAGAGATGAAAAATGAAATGTCTGTAACAAAAAATTATGTAAAATTGACAGCAGATTAGATTAGATACTGTAGAAGAAGAGATCAGTCAACTTGAAGAAATAGCAACAGAAACTATCTGAAAGAAAGAAAAAAAGATAAAACTCTAAAGAAATTAAAAAGTAGTAATGACCAGTAGGGTAATACAAAGCAATGCAAGTAATTGGAATCCCAGAAGGGAAGAGACAGGGAGTCAAAAAAAAATCTTCAAGAGATAAGAGCCCAAATTTTCCCAAATTTAATCAAAATTATACACTCATAGGTCTTCTCTTTTTACATTATGCTATCTCATAGTGACTGCATTTTAAATATATTAAGAATCAGTGACAGAATTTAATAATTGTAAACATCTATCTTATGTCAAGTGCTGCTTTAAATGCTTTGCAGGTAGTAACTCATATAATCCCAATACACAAGGTGATAAGATCTCTTGTATCTCTATTTTATAGATCAGGGCACTGACTCCCAGAAAGATTAGGTGTTGGCGTGCTCAATGTTGCCCAGCTTTTTTGAGTGGATCAAAGGCTCAAACCTGTGTTTCTGGCTTCAGCATTCATGCTCTTAACCATGCTATATGGCCTCTGTACCTTCTGTGCAATGGACAAACATTAACACTTTAAGACTCAAACTTGAGCCAGATGTGTCCATTTTTATGCTAAACACTGCTAAATCTTAAAACAATTCAGTGTGGTTTTTATAAAGAATATGAATTTACCCTTTATCTTCCAGGATCCAGAATAATATCAATAAATGTGTGCAAATGCATGAACAAACTGGCAAAAAGATGAAGAACATGTTAGCATTCAAACCATTGTGACCCGCCATTTAACCATGGACTAAATCAGCAGGAAAACTGTGTATCTGGAGGAATGCGTACTTGTGATTTTCTGAAGCCATATTTTAAAAGAAAACTAAGAACATCCAGACACTACAGTTGTCAGCAACTTGACTCCTTCTAGTTGCAATCAGAGGGTTCTTGCTGACACATGTAGCCCTGCTTGTCCTTTGTCACATATGTGCTTCCCCTGCAAACTGTCAGTGACTTGTCAGAATCGATCAGGAAGTCTAAGGTCAATCCTCAGTGATGGACAGGTCTGGACACGACAACATCCCATTTCTGGTTCTGTGTCATGTAACGTATGAAAACTGATGTCCCCATCATTCTACTCTCAGGATGAATGACTGCACACAATGATGGTGAGATTTTTTTTTTAAGGTAAAGAAAATCAACAGGATAAACTCAACATTTATTTTTTTAAGCAAATATTTAATCTAATGTTGCAGAGAGACAGGATGTCTTATAAAAAGATGTACACTCCTTTCTCCCAATGTATGAATAAAACTGACCATGTTCCTTATTTGGGAATTTAAACCATCCAACAACCAAACCAACCAAATCTAGGAATAAGGAAACAGGGCAGGGCACTTCTGTAAATGGCCTGAGACCCTGATGGCTCCCAAGGCACCCAACCCATGAATTACAGGCCAGAAATTTGGAAGTATCTTTGTTGCTTTCCAAGGTGTCTACTTTGAAATTTGATAGAAATTAAGATTTGTGTTACACTTCAAAGACTGTTACTTTTTTTTTGTTTGTTAAAGTGGGCATCTTACTACGTAAATTGCCCTTTCTAGAAAAGAAAAATGCTGGAAATTTTTTATAATCTTTTAAAATACCTGATACCACCGAAATATATTATGAGACTGTAAAAAGAATAACTAATCTTTTGGGGGAAGAGGTGGAAAATCACTGTGAACAGGGGTCTAAAGTATGCACAGTATTGCTTAGAAGGGAAAGGGACATAAAAGGGCCTCCACTGAACAGTTCATATAAATTAGCACACAACACTTTTGGGCTTCTGTTCACTTGGCTCCTCATTTCCTCACTGTCCTGACTTCTCTCATTGTTATCCTTGCTAGTCACTTTATTCCTCCTTATAGATTTTACTACAAAATATAGAGAAGAGGAAAGAACATCCCATTTTGCTACACTTCCAAGATCTTACCTCTATTTTTTTCCGTTCCTCACACCCCTACAAAAATCCTCATAACATCACTTTGATTTTAGCAAAATCACTGGCAACAGAGGGAAAATGGGAAAATGTGAGAGGAGAACTCACTGCCTAACTCCCACTGCTTCTTTCTACACCCAAAAGAGGGAAACGTAGAGAAAGGAGAAAGACCTCTACAGCATAGTAACATGAACATAAATTTAAGCATCTGAATCTTTTAGTTCTTAACACGGACACAGCCTGTAATTACAGTTGCATGGGAAACCACTAAGTTCCCTATGATTTGTTCCCCAAATGAAGAAAAGGGAGAAACACTCTGTGAGTTCAGGCTACTGGTAATATTCAACAATTGATACCTATTCCATTATTTCTATTTTTTTAAATTAACAAATATTTTATTCTTTTGACTTAATTTCAGTTTAGTTTATGCCTGTTTTTTATCTTCTCTAAGTGAAAACATAAAACATGCATTTTAAATCTTTTCTTATGTTCTAACATAAGCATTTAAAGCTTATGTTTTGCGTTAAGCACTGTTTTTAGCTGTCTCTCAAATTATTTTCTAATCTTCTTTTCTGAATTCTCTTACTTAAAATTATAGTATTTAGAAGTGGTTGCTTAAGTCCCAAACATGTAAGAACTTCTTTGTGATATATTTTTCATTTACTTTTAATTTAATTCCATGTTAGTCAGATAGCATGCTTTTTAATATCTCTGTTTTAAAAGATCTTTCACTTCTCTCAGCAATGTTTCATAGTTTTTATCTAAGAAGTTATCATATCTTTTGTTAAATTTATCCCTAAACATTTATGGAAAATACTATATCAGACATAGTATCCCAATTCAGAGCCGGGCACAGTGGCTCACACCTGTAATCTCAGCACTTTGGGAGGCCGAGGCGGGCAGATCACCTGAGGTCAAGAGGTCGAGACCAGCCTGGCCAACATGGTGAAACCCCATCTCTACTAAAAATACAAAAATTAGCCAGGCGTGGTGGTAGGCACCTGTAATCACAGCTACTCAGGAGCCTGGGGCCTGAGACTCGCTTGAACCCGGGAGGTGGAGGTTGCAGTGAGCCAAGATCACGCCACTGCACTCCAGCTCGGGCAACAGAGCGAGACTCCATTTCAAAAATAAAATAAAATAAAATACTCTGTAATAATTCAATTCTTTAAAATTTATTAAACTTTGTTTTATGACCCAGTGTATGGCTCAGGTGTTGGTTGCAGTGTTCTGTTAATGTCAGTTAGACTAAGTTGGTTGATAGTATGGTCCAAATCAACATGCTTACTATTGTTTGTCTTTTATACTTCAAACGATTACTGAGGGAGGAGTGCTACACTATCCAACCACAATTATAGGTTTGTCTATTTTTCTATTACTTTTGCCAGTTGTTGCTTCATTTATTTTAAAGTTCTATCATAAAGTGTGTACACTTTTAGCATGGTTATAGCTTCTTAATGTATTAACTGTTTCATCAAAATAAAATGTCTCTTTAGTGCTGGTAATATGCCTTGTTCTGAAGTGGGATACTATGTCTGATATTAATATAGCCTTTTCCAGCTTTTTATGATTAATGTTTACATGGTACCTCTTTTTTTTCCATTCTTTTACTTTTTTTATATACTTTAAGTTCTAGGGTACATGTGCACAACGTGCAGGTTTGTTACATTCTATTTTTTAACTGCAGAGGGAAGGGAGATAAAACAGTATCAAAGAGATTCCATGTTGTCACTGCTAATTTTCCAATCATTTTGGTTGAACATTTCAGAATGTTGTGAAAATTGTACGACTGTTTATTGACTTGCTAGCTCTTTACCATTCATGAGTGCCATTCAGATGTAATTGTTTAATGAAACAAAATAGTATAATTCCCCTAAATCATGTATCTATTCTACCTTTAGGTAGTCTGAAAGTATAAAATAACACATTTGGAGCCATAACAGGCCACCATGTCCATTCGGATGCACATCTCTAAGAGTTATTTTTTTGGCCTAGTGTGGTGGCTCACACCTGTAATCCCAGCACTCTGGGAGGCCAGCGCAGGAGGATTGCTTGAGCCCAGGAGTTTGAGATCAACCTCGGCAACATGGCGTAACTCTGTCTCTACAAAAAATACAAAAATTAGCAGGGCGTGGTAGTGCATGCCTCTAGCTACTCAGGAGCCTGAGGTGGGAAGATCACTTGAGCCCAGAAAGTGGAGGGTACGATAAGGTGAGATTGCACCACTGTACTCCAGCCTGGGCAACAGAACCAGACCCTGCCTCCAAAAAAAAAGTTTTTTTTTTTTTGGGAAAAAAATGTAAATAACATTTTTCTAGCATATCATTGTAATATTGTAATATAAGACTATTATATCTAGCAAATCATTATAATTATAATATAGACATGAAACAATTAAAAATAAATTACTATATTTATTACTGCAAATTGCTATACAGTCACGAGTTCATATATTCCACCCTTAATGATCATGGTTGTATAAGAGCATTAAAGGTACAACTCAAGCTATTTATGTAGTATATGTTGGTATATCTAGTATATGGCATTTCAAAGGCCTAAATAAAGTATAAATCACTGACTTCAGGTAGTTGCATCCCTATTGAATATTCAAAGTGAGAGTTATTAACTACCTCTTCGTTCATCATTAGCCCAAGAGTCAATGGTATTAACAACACATTCCAGGGTAGCTCAGTAGTATAAAATAACATATTTGGAGCCATAACAAGCCACTATGTCCATTCTGATGCATATCTGTAAGAGTTGGCTTTTTGGCCAAGTGTGGTGGCTCACACCTGTAATCCCAGTACTGCTCGTCAGGACTAAGCACCAGGGTTTCTGCCCTGAATCTTCCTAGGCTTACACCTCTCTCCAAAGGCAAGGAATCCAGCACCCAAGGGGACATGCTGCCCTAGCCCCTCCATCTTTGTGCTCATGGTCCAGCTGCTCAGAAATTGGGATTCCCTGTTCAACAGTGAGAAGTCCCCTTCTGGGGCATACATGGGCTTCCTTCTTGGGTCTATCCCCCAAAAGCCAAACATGCAGCCATTATGTTCACCTCCAGGTCTGAGGTTAGCCGATGGCTGTTGTTTGGGTGAAAGTTTGATGGAGCTTCCTGTGGGCAGAGTGGTCCATTCCAGGCAGACAAGGTCCCTGTAGAATGGCAGGTGCAAGATACGGGCTAAGGGTCACATTTGCATCTGTGTCCCACAATTGTCAGAGGTGGATTTTCCTTAGGGTAACTGGAAGGTAAATATAAAGTAGATTCCCGGAAGTCCCAACATTCCAGTGGCAAGGCAATTATGGGCAGGGTTACCCCCTCAAAGTAATCAAGGCTCCATCTGTTCTACAACAACAATCACGACTGAAATCATGGGATGTAGTGGCTTCTAACATATAGTTGTGAGGTCACTGGAACAGATTTTAAAGGAATTTCAGCTCATAACACAGTTTTGGTAAATTTTAAGACAATGGTGGATACACAACTGACCATATCCATTGCCAAGAAATTAGATTAAATGGCATTTAGAATAATAAAAATTTGAAGAGAGCATATAAAGGTCATTTCAATGAGCAACCTACATTTATGACAATTGACTTCATTCCATGACTAAAACCATAAGGTCTCTTTCTCCCTTCCGCACACTCAGATATCAACCACTTAAAATATATTAAATTTATATTTCTAAAATTTACATCATTAAGATCCCCACAAAGCAAAGCATACATGACCTCCTTAAACTACACTTTCATGATAAATCAGTAGTGAGTGCAGCGATTCATGTATTATTAAGTTAATTGTCTGTCAAGATATTAACAATGTTGACTTCTAAAAAGAAGTCTAAAATTTTAAAAGCGAAACTGAGTTTATCAGCTAGGACAGATTGCTGCTTGTCTAAGTGACTTAGTTTGTGTGACAGAGCTACACGCTGCCTTTGGGTTCACAAGTCCTTCAAAACCAAAAATCCATGCTAATGGAAACCTTTTCAGCATAAAGCATCCAACAATCAGAGTTAAGGTTTTATTTATTGGCTTTGACCATCTACTTCTGTTATCAACCATAAGGGCCCATACACTTCATCAACCTCTAACAATAGCCGCAAGCTTGGACAATCTGTCTTGCGTCTTCATTGGGTAAGACTTCAATGGGACAGCCTCGATTACAGAACAGCCCACGCATAAAATGAAAACTCATTAAAATAAACTTTCTCAAAGGGTAGAAACTTCACTTCCAATTGAATTGAACTGTTTTTATTTCAAAGATGAAAGGCACATTACCCAGCCATACATTCATGCGCTCTTGGCCTAAGTGCTTTCTATTTGACGACTTTAACTCTGGGTCCCTTCCCATGTCTTTTTGGAGGCTTTAGAAACAGAATAGGAATTCAACCCTTATTGAGCCTGATTGGAACATAGTATCTGTGAACCTCTTAATAATACTTCAGACCTTTATGGTTTAATTTGCAATGGTGTCCCTTTTGTCTGCCTTACTAGCCTTTAATCTAAGGCACAATGAACCCACTTTACATTTATTTGTAGAAAAACACTGAATAGCTAAGGATTTTTTAATGTGCCCATTACAAATAGAGATTTTTTAGAGACACACAGGTATGGTCATTTACATAACAGAATGCAAAGCTGAATGAAAAAAAAGATGATGCCGAAGATGGTTGTTGCCAATTGTTTACATGAAAACTGACTTATAACTTTGAAGTTGAAAACTTCACCTTGAACTTATGAGGGCAGTATCAATGAAAGAAATAACACAATAAAATGAAAAAGTCAAGAGACTGGGAAAATCTGTTATGTGAAAATATCAGCTGACCTATAAAAGAGTAATATAACTGGTATTAGCTGAAGCAAATAAGAATACTCTGAGCTTTAATTTTATATGAATGACCATTAAGTGAAATGAACCACAATCATGGTTACTTAGATACACAGAATATTCAGAGAAATTGTTAATAATCAAAGCAATGCAAAAACATCCACTAATGGCTGTATATGCATGCCATTAAGAGGAAATTAAGCTCTTTAAGGTTGGCTATATGTCATTATATAACTCTAATTCATACATCTTTGTCTGAGACCTAAATGGATATACCATGTGCATACTTTAAAAGACACATTAGTTCAAGAAATATAAATTTCTTGTGTCAAAAATGTTCCCTTAAATTATGTAATTGTGAAACTATATGTAGATGCATTTTAAATTTTATCAAAATTAATAACTAGCA
This sequence comes from Gorilla gorilla gorilla, assembly GCF_029281585.2. Taxonomy (NCBI): domain Eukaryota; kingdom Metazoa; phylum Chordata; class Mammalia; order Primates; family Hominidae; genus Gorilla; species Gorilla gorilla. The sequence goes on along the minus strand of NC_073231.2, from coordinate 55,657,113 downwards.
TAATGGTCTCTGGGTAATGAAAATGCTATATACTTTTTCAGCAGGGGTTGCCAAAAGCTTCTCAACTATCTTTTTGATTTAATCTATTTGTAAATTACTAACAAAGGCTTTTTTTCTTTATGCAAAAACCTATCAGAAATTGAATATATAAATAAGATATTTTTAAACAAAAATCTATTATTTAAAACCAAAACAAAAGATCAAAATAAAAAATGTTACAAAATCAAATATCATCACAAATGACAAAGTATAGAAAACTGATTCTTACCTGGTTTTTTTTTTACCTATAAAGTCAATCTAAACTTTCTTGCTATTTTTTGCTTTGTTTTTGCTTTAAAGGTGAATGTATTAAATATTTGAAATTAATCTTAATCAAAAAGTAAACAGAAAAACAACACCTATCTTTGTCGAAATTACAAACAATTCTGTCATTCACCAACTTATACTAGCTCCAGTACAAAATAAACATCTGCCCTGACTGCTAGAAAGCGTTAAGTGAATTTCTGGCTTTGCTCAAACAGGATCATATAGATATCATTTTTTCCCACTAATTTAAAAAAATCATAGCTTCTGTATTTTATTTGGTATTATTTTGGTCTTACCACATCTATTCATCATTTAGGGGTCTAAATATATCAATCTGTAAAAAGCCAAATTAACCAACAATCTCTCAGGGAAAACTAAAATAGGTCTGTCGCACTTTAAGCAAAACCAATGTATAAATGTAGGTGAAGGATGATTAAAAGATTAATATTTGTGATGCACGGTATTAGCGATAGGACTTTTTCGCAACAGCAAGCTCTCCTCTTGAAATTTACCGTCTTAAAAATGTGTATGACTTACAGCTGTCCTGGATTCTATCTAATATACACAAAATAATACTTTGTATAGATGAAAATATTTAGATATATATTTCATATCTATGAAAACATTTGCAATAAATAACACTGTATCTTTATGATAGATAGCAAGATACATAGCCTATATAATTATGACACATATGATATAGATAACATTATCTACTGTAAATGTTTCATTTATTGAATTATTCAAATAAGTCAAAAGAATCTGTATTATTCCACCAAGAATGTCAGTTTATAGAAATTTGATTACTGTTAATCAGGGGCTGTTCTTGCTTAAAAATTTAACTTATAAACCTCGAATTAACTATAAACAATTTATAATTTTAAAAATTAGCATAACAGGAGCACACAATGCTTTTCTTGTTATCAGGAGGTTGAGCCATGGAAGTTCAGAAACTATAATTAATTTCTTGTTTAATGAAATTGGCCAAAGCTGCCATACATCATGCTGTAAGTTGCTTCCTGAAAGTGAAGTTCCTTTTGCATCTTACGCAGCAAAACTAGTTTATAATTACAATGGAAAACTCTATGTTGGAAGGCCCTGGCCTCTCTAGACTGTACTTTCAAATGGAAAACAAAGCAGCCTAAGCTGTCCAGTATGTGCTTCCCAGACCTTATGTGGCCCATCAGAGAAGTTCCCCAAGACAAGCTCAGTGTTGAAAATATGGCTATGAATATTAGCCATAAAAATCATGTTTTAATTCAAACAAATTCATTTTAATGTAAAGAAATCAAATAAACATGAAATAATTTCAACAAAGCATTAGATGATAAATACCTTTCTAACTTTAGACATAAGGACATTAGCTACTAGAAAAAATCTAACATAATTTTAATGCTTTTACTTTTGCATTGAAATTAGTGTGTGTCAAAAAATGAGATAACACAGTAGTTTTTTGCTTACATGGACACATGTTAATAGTTCTGTGGGATATTTGCAATTTTCACTTTTATGGTTTTAACTCCTGATGCTTACCTAGGAAAACTGGGATCTCGTAGTATAAAATTTAAGAAAATCAAACAAATGACTTAAAGGGTGTAGAATGATTTTTTGCGGGGGGGGGGGGGCAGGAGGTTTTTTTTTATTATTTTTTTTTGCCTTAATCCTCTCATTTGGTTTAGAAGCATAAGGCCCTGTTCACTTCATTTAAGCCTCACAATGACTGGAAGCCTGATCAATCTGTCTTGTGTCTTCTTAGGGTGAAACTGCAATTGAGCGGAAGCAACAGATGAACAAAGCCCACATTCAAATCTGTAGCTCATTAAAATAACATTAAAATAGAGTAAAATCTCAATTGTAAGTGAATCATAGCTGGCTTTTTTTTCTGCTAAATACATTTGATTAATAAACTATACAATCATTAGCCCTGAATCAGTAGTCTTTAAAGTAAATTTAAATAAATGTCTACTTCTTTCTAAAAACTTGAACATTTTGAAAACCATTTTGGAAATAGGCTTTCAACAAAGCACTACATGAGATAACTCTGCAGCATGCTCCAGTGACACATTCCACCAAGACATGATTCACAGTAATTCTACAGTTTATGGTGCTTTCTACAGTATATGGAGGAACCATACACAAGATAAAATCAGTAGCAGTCAATGTAACACTTCCCCCTCCAAATTCCTATCATTCTATAATGACACAACATCAAGTTTCTATCAATAAATGCCAAAATTGATGTGCTATGCCACAATTTTTTATCCAAATGCCCAATAAGTAAAATTTTTAGAACTTTTGTGAATTTTAAGTAACCCAGAAGTTCAGCAGGGAAATTCACAAGTAAGCATACTACCATTCCAGTCTGTACCTAATCCAGGGTTGAAATCTTTATTAACACATTTGACTAAGACAGTCAAGATTTGTAAAAGTTGGATTTTAGTTGGGAACACATGTCCATAGTTATGTCTGATGGATTTTTGTTATAAAGCATAATCATGTTCTAGAAACTGCTTAGGCAATCTAAAGATATCTGTTAAAATAAGACATGCAAACATTTTTCAACCCTAAAACCTCACCTTTAAGAAACCAATCTCACAGAAATAAAAGCACCAGTGTAAAATCATATACAATCAAAGATATTTGCTGTAGAATTGTTTCTTGGGGCTAAAAAAGAAAAAAAACAAAAACAAAGTAGAAAAACTGTCGGCCATTCATACTATGGAATATTATAGAACGTTAAAAGAGTCTGTTAAAGCTACACCAGTTGACCAGCACAATTTTTCATGATATACTCTTAAATAAAAAATAAGATGCAGAGAACACATCTTTAAAAAACTAACTGGCAAAATCCCTCCACATACATGGGTGTATAAACAAAGTTCTGATCAGATCATATGCCCACAGAGAATGGTCTGAAAGGCTATGTACAGGTTGTTGATATAAGCATAGAAAGGAACAGGGTTGGGGGAGGTAGGGGTGGAGGGTTGGCTAGTAACCAAAAGAATAATTTTTTTTTTTTTTTTTGAAATTGGAGTCTCGATCTGTCACCCAGACTAGATGGAGTGCAGTGGCGCAATCTCGATACACTGCAACCTCTGCCTCCTGGGTTCAAGAGATTCTCCTGACTTCTGCCTTAGCCTCCCAAGTAGCTGGGAGTACAGGCATGTGCCACCACGCCCGGCTAATTTTTGTATTTTTAGTACAGACGGGGTTTCACCATGTTGGCCAGGCTTGTCTCTAACTCCTGGCCTCGCGTGATCCACCCGCCTCAGCCTCCCAAAGTGCTGGGATTACAGGTGTGAGCAACCGCTCCCAGCCAAAAGAATGATTTTTTTTCCAAAAGTCCTCAATGACAACAGCATATTATTCTGATATATCTGATTTTTACAATGAGCCTGTAATAGTTAAATAATCAGATTAAAACAATACAGTCATTTTCACAAATAAAGAAGAGATGTCTGAGAAGCAAGTCTGGCTGGAAGCTTTTCAGGTAACGGGCAGCTTTGCAAGTTAATTCCTAGTTTCTTCATTTGCTTGTATTGGGGCTCTGAAAATGATACTCCAAAGTATGATGCTTTGGTGTGCTGAGTACTTTGAACTAAAAGATGTCGGGCTCAGAAGCAGCCTCAGAACGAAGATCTCTCTGCCCTCCTGTCCTCCTGTTTCTCTTCCCTGGCTCTCTCTTAAGGTGAATCAGAAAAAACAGAATTCCTCTTCCCCAAGGCAGTTCCCCTTTTCCCCAAAGACAGACATAAAACCTAGAAATATTACTCTAACCTTCCCCTGTCTTTCTGTCTGTCAGCTGGCTGTAAAGAAATTCTCTGACCTAACCTTGTCCGATAGTACGTCATAAGACCCTCATTCCAGGGGGTTCCTGCCCCATTCCAGGGAGAAGAAATACTACAACAGAGAAGCCAAGAAGAATCTGAACAGATGGGAGGCCTTGTTGGGTTTCCCCATCAATCCGTAACCGTTAGATCACACCCTTTGGTCCAATCACATTTCTACATAGCTGTCCATTTTTCACCAAACCTACACATAAAAATAGGCAGTGTTCTCTGAGTCTGAGTCTTTGGGTCTTCATTGTGAAGGCTCCCAAGTCACATAAAATGTTGATTATTTAAATAAAGATGCTATGCTTTTCTCTTGTTAAGCTGTGTTTTGTTATAAAAGTATCAGCCATGACCCTTATTGTGAGAAAGAAAGCTGTCACATCCTGTCCATTTCTATACTTGCTTTATACTTTTGGAGAATCACTGAATGTCTCTCTCCACTTTCCCCCTGTGTCAAGTTAGGTAATGTTAAAGTCAGCATTATGTGAAATCATGCATTTAAAACACCTAGAAGCAGGAATGACTACTCTAAGCCCTCAATACATTGTGATTCTTAAATCCTTCTCCCTGACTCTTGCCCTAGGGTTTCAGAAGGTGGCTTCCTTGCTGACAGTGGGAGCTGGATTCAGGCTGAAGTAGCTACTAAAAGGCTCTCATATACACACATAACTGCAAGGCTTGGGCCTGTCAGATCACAGAAGGGAATGCAGAGAGTGGGAGAGGAAGGTAGGTTAGGAGGAGGAGCAGGGAGGGAAGATTGACACACTTCTTAGATATCTTTTGGTGATGAAAACAGAAAATATGACTATGAATCCATTAGTATCACACAGTGATAGAGAAAAACACCTCTGACTGTTGATAATCTAGATTCTGATCAGCTGCCTAGTATCTCTTCTCCTTCATCATGCCCTGACCTCGCTCATTGGTCCACCAAAAGCCCACCCTTCTCAGTGGATGTCCACAAGCTCTGCCCACCACAACAATCCGTTGTCGTGTGGCTGCAGGGCCAGAGATTTCTGAGTAATCACAAACGAAGCAGACCGTCTGTTTCATGGATATCTTGTCCTCCTGTGAGGATCTGACTGACATTTTTTAATTAAACTGGCCCACTGGAGTTTAATTAAGGTGTTGTCTTCTTGAGATGAAACTAAAGAAATATAGATCCCTTTTATGGAACAAACATGTAGGATAAGAACCCTTCTTTTACCCCTCTGATCTTTAAAAAAAAAAAATGCCCTTCATTGTTTCTTTTATTCCCAAACGTTTTCTTCTTTTTATTAACAAAGTTGTTTCAGAAGTGACTTAAAATGACCCATAGGCTATCCCCATAAATCTACAAGTATCTGAGAAATTGCAGAGACTGAATATGTACATTGGGGGATAAGAAAGTCTGCCTTTTAAATTCAATTTAATAGAAATCAGCTTAGAAAATATGCATTGACTAATGGCCCAGTAATGAACCCAGTTACAAAAAGTAATTTGAATCTCACAGGGAAACTAACCAGGTTAAAAAAGTACATAATAAAAGCCACCTCCTATTGGAACGGGCACTAGATTGAAGTCAGGGTTGCTGGCTGTGGCTTTGCCCTTCCATTTTTTGGCGCTGCATCTTTAAGCAAGTTACCTAGCTTCTCTGAACAGTAGCTGCCTGATTTGCAAGATTTGAGTGTTCTACCTCGCTGCGTTAAGGCAAAGATTAAATGGGATAATAAATGTGAGAAGCTTGTGTGGCCTGTACAAATACAGATAACCATCACTATTATTTGGGAGAATTTCTTTTGGAAACGACTCTGAAATTAACTTAAGATCATCTGTATAGCAGACAACGTTGAATCTCCTTCCCATTCCTTCTTGCCGCTTTTGCATGCACCCCACCCCGATTTTGTGGTCTGGTGCTTTCAGTCCCCCACCCCCAATTCCTGTAGCTCTTTGGAGGACAACTCTCAGGCTGATGGAGCCACTTTGTGACAAGGGCAGAAAGTGGGAAGTGCCTGAGGGCCTATGATCCTTTGCACACCCTGAGACTATCATCCAATGAGTATGGGATGAAGGAGCGTGAACCTGCAACACAAATAGGTCTAATTCATACTCCAGAGTGCTATAGGGTTAGATTGAATGAAGTCACCCTCTGGGAGATTCTGTCCAAGCTAAGTCAAACCCTTCTTCCACTTTCTCCCTTCCCTGCTGTGCTTTCCCTGCCCACTTAAGGGTTTCCCCTGGGAGTTCTACTTCTGAGGAACCCAATCTGAGACAATACAGTATTTTAAAGGCTCTCAATTCATTTTCCTTCATTTGAGAGCCTAAATTTTTATACTTCTTATTTCTTTTAAGCAAAAAGTATAATAATTCACCATTTCTCTTTGCTGACTAGGTTTCCAAATGACATAATTCCCTAGCATTTGTTGCTTTCATTCAATTATCTTTCCTCACAAATTACTTTTTGTTCACTTGAGATCTTTTAATGTATATATAGTCAATGAACCAATTTTCATGATAATTCCCATGAATTAGGTATTCACACAATATGTACATTGATCATAATAGTAAATGACACAAAGGACCTAAGTTTCTGAAAAGAAGAATTATCATGAAGATTCCAACATCAAAGCCACCACATCTGTCCCAGTACTGCATTCTTCTAAACTGAAAAGGACTGTAGGGAACAGTTGACCAAGTAGAAATCTTTAGGCAAAGATTATGCTAATACACATGCCCACAGAGTCAGGGAAAGTCAGTCTAGAAAGCCCAATGAGAACAATCTAAAGTTTTTTTAGACTGACAGACTTAAAACCAATACTCAAGGTTCACAGCCAGGGCAATGTGCTTGGACAATTCTAACACAGAACTCCAATGGTATCTTCTATTTAAAAACACAGGAAATTAAGCAAAAAAAAATCTACACTTGGATTCCAACCTTTTAAGAAGCATGGTTAATTTGAAATATATCTGAATATTCAACCAAAGTATGGAGCAAGAACATTTAAATTAACCTCTTTCATTACCATCATTATCTCTTCATCCTCTCATTCACCACCACAATGGAGAAGTTATGCTTGCCACTCATTTGGACAATAGGGTCATAAGTCTTGGGTTTAGCATGCAGTACCTGCTGCGGTACACATTCTTCTGTTAATGAGCATGCATAACTCTTCATCCCTAAGGAACTGTCTCTGCACATAAAAGGATACATAATTTTTATAATGCCAGAAAGAAGTAAATACAGCTCATTGAGTTTTCTATGGGAGGATTTGGAGAGTTTAATTATCATGCACTGCCAGTATCTCTAGGCACTTACTAGACTGGTTCTTTTTCCATGTATCATGCCACCAAGTTACCAAGTATATTGTTACCAAATACAAGGTAAAAGCACATTTTAGATCCTTGTGCTGGTTTCAGTGGCCAGATCTTACCGCTTCTCTCTAGAGAGCAAGTCTCAGGCCACTAAAGCCACTTGGTCACATGCGGTGAGCAAAAGTGCAGAGATCAGCAACAGATCCTTCCCCACACTGTTAGCCCCTTATCTCAGATGTGAAAAACTCTTAAGGTGTCAGTTACATCAACCCTAATTGATGTGTAAAAGACTTCTCCTTCCAGATGTATTCAAATTTTAAGTTATTATAATTGTTGAGTAAAAGAAAAGCATTGCATTTCCTCATAATATATATTAAATGTTCTGCAAAGAAGCTGACACATACTAAATGTTCAGTAAATGTTGGCTGCTATTATTGTGTTTATTAGAATGATTATTATCATTAAGAAAAACTCAAGAGAATTATCAAACACTTCTAGAAAAAATCAGGAAAACAACTGAAATTCAGTTTCAAAATGTTCAAGAAATTTCTGCCATTTCTTAAATTGTTTATAATGCAATGAGTGAAAAAAGACTGTTAAGAGAGAATATCCTACCCAAGAAATTCTACCTTAGACCAGGTTCAGTGGCTCACACCTATAATCCCAGCACTTTTGGAGGCCATGGCAGGTGAATCCGTTGAGTCCAGGAGTTCAAGAACAGCCTGAGCAACATGGCAAAACCCCATCTCTATAAAAAATAGAAAAATTAGCTGGGCGTGGTGGTGTACTCCTGTAGTCCCAGCTATTAGGGAGGCTGAGGTCTAAGGATCACTTGAGCCTGGGAAGTTGAGGCTGCAGACAACTGTGAGAGTGCCACTGCACTCCCACCTGGGCAACAGATCGACACCCTGTCTCAGAAAAACTGTAAGAAAATCAGAGAAGCTCTAAGATAACAGCCAATGTAAATATGTATTTCAGATGGTCTTATGATACTTGACACATAAAAACAAAGTGAAAAGTATTAATCCAGGACTTTCTATCCTTCATTACTTGATCAGAACATACACAAACATATTCACACATGCACACATACACACACTCATGCACACACAATCTTACAGAGACACATTCAGACACACAGGAAGGCAGTCCTTGACTTGCAAGATGGTGCAGAGCCATAAACATGACCATTTGTGCTGAACTGTGCAAAGCAGTGTTAATAACAAATCCAAAAATTTATGATTGTTCTTTGACCTTTAAAATTGTTTGTCGAGGCGTTAAAAACTCTTATGTTAGTTATAAATATTAGAGAAATAAAAAAATAATAAAACTAATATTTATCCAGCATAATGTAATTTAAAACACCAGAAGACATTTTAAGCGTGAGATTTTTTCCCTTCATAAAAACCTTAACCAAGAATAGCTTGAATTTCTCGTCATGAAACTTACAACAAGAAATGGGGTAAGCATCTTGCCTATGTCCTGATGAATCATCACATTCCTTTCTAAATTTGGATCCGATTCTAACATTTTGTCCTGTGCGCTCTGAATGTTATGAAATATTTTGGAGCATTCTTTTAATGTAAAGTTTCTTGTCAGTGTCACTTCCTCTGGGACTTCTTTGTCCTTTTTGTCACAAATAGTTTTCTCATTTATGTTGGTAAATTGTTCACCTTCACTAAGTTCCTCTGGCTGTGAATCTAGTCTTTTGAATGGCTATGCTGTCAACATTCCTAGTCAGCTATGTCTTCTATATATGTTTGATTCTAATTTCACCTACAGTTTTATCACTTTTTGTTTCTTTGCTGCATTTTCTTTTATTGATTGATTGATTGATTGAGACAGAGTCTCGCTCTGTCACCCAGGCTGGAATGCAGTGGTATCATCTCAGCTCACTGCAACCTCCGCCTCCTGGGTTCAAGCAGTTCTCCTGCCTCAGCCTCCCAAGTAGATGGGACTACAGGCACATGCCACCATGTCCGGCTAATTTTTTTTTTTTTTTTGTATTTTTAGTGGAGATGGGGTTTCACCATGTTGGCCAGGTTGGTCTCAAACTCCTGACCTCAAGTGATCCACCCTCCTCAGGCTCCCAGAGACCTAGGATTACAGGCATGAGCCACCGTGCCCAGTCATCTTTGTTGGCCAATTCCCTCTTTTAAGCTTCAATTTTTGTAAAATATCCCATAGGTTTATCACTGAGAGACAAGGAGGCAACAAAGGTACATGCTTTGTGATCTGTGCAGAAACTGAATAGCAGATGTGCAGTGACCCATCATGACAGACTTTGAAAAACATGACATGATTGGTCATTGATTGAGATGAGTACCTGTTATCTACCTAATGATTTGTGAGCTAAAGATCTAGCAGTTATATGTATATGTTATGCAATTACTCAGTTAACACAATTTGGTAACTAAAATTTGAACTGTGTTGTTGGAGTACTGGTATTATACAACTAAACCATGGTTACTGAAATTCATGGAAATTGGAACCCTGTGAAGCAAGGACTGTCTGCACACACACACACACACACACACACACACACACACACACACTGTATATATGAAATGGTCTGGCTCTGTTTCCCCACCCAAATTTCATCATGAATTGTAATCCCCACGTACTAGGGGAGGGATCTTGTGGAAGGTGATTAGATCATGGAAGTGGTCCCCTCATGCTGGTCTCATGATAGTGAGTGAGTTCTCACAAGATCTGATGGTTTTATAAGGGGCTTTTTCCCTCCTCACTCTGCACTTCTCCTTCCTGCTGCCCTGTGAAGAACGATGTGTCTGCTGCCCCTTCTGCCATCACAGTGTTTTCTGAGGCCTCTCCAGCCATTCTGAACTGTGAGTTAATTAAACCTCTTTTCTTTATAAATCACCCAGTCTCCGGTATGTCTTTATTAGCAGCGTGAGAATGGAGTAATACAGTAAACTGGTACCAGGACTGGGGTGATGCTGCAGATACCCAAAAATATGGAAGCAACTTTGGAACTGGGTAACAGGCAGAAGTTGGGACAATTTGGAGGGTTCAGAAGAAGACAGAAGTTGTGGGAAAGTTTGGAACTTCCTGGTCTCAGATGGAGAACTTGTTGGGAACTGTATGGAGGTCTCAGATGGAGAAACTTGTTGGGAACTGTAACAAAGGTGATTCTTCCTATGCTTTAGCAAAGAGACTGGCAGCATTTTGCCGCTGCCCTCGAGATCTATGGAAATTTGAATTTGAGAGAGATGATTTAGGGTATCCGGCAGAAGAAATTTCTAAGCAGCAAAACGTTCAAGAGGAAGCAGGGCATAAAAGTTTGGAAACTCTGCAGCCTAATGATGAGATATAAAATAAAAACTCATTTCTTAGGGAGAAATTCAAGCCTGCTGCAGAAATTTGCATAAGTACCAAGGAGCTGAATGTTAATCACAAAGACAGTGGGGAAAATGTCTCCAGGGCATGTCAGAGACCTTCACAGCAGCCCCTCTCATCATAGGCCCAGAGGCCTAGGAGAAAAAAATGGTTTCATTCACCATGTCTTTAGATTTGGTGACATGGTGTCCTTGTGACATGGTGTCCGGTGTCCCAGATGCTTCAGCTCCAGCTGCTAAAAGGAGCCAAGTTACAGCTCAGGCCATGAATTCAGAGGGTGTAAGCCCCAAGCCTTGGTGGCTTCCACGTGGTGTTTGGCCTGTGGTGTACCAAAGTCAAGAACTGAGGTTGGGGAACCTCCACCTAGATTTCAGAGGATGTGTGGAAACACTTGGATGTCCAGGCAGAAGTGTGCTACAGGGGCAGAGCCCTCATGGAGAACCTCTGCTAGGGCAGTGCAGAAGGGAAATGTGGAGTAGGAGCCCACACACAGAGTCTCCACTGGGGCACTGCCTAGTGGAGCTGTGAGAAGAGGGTTACTGTCCTCGAGAACCTAGCATTGTAGATCCACTTACAGCTTGTACTGTGCACCTGGAAAAGCCACACCCAGTCAAGGCAAGCCTGTGAAAGCAGCTGGGAGGGGAGCTGTACCCTGCAAAGCCACAGAGGCAGAGCTGCCCAAAGCCATGGAAGCCCACCTCTTGCAGCAATGTGACCTGGATGTGAGACATGAAGTCCAAGGAGATCATTTTGGAACTTTAAGGTTTAATGGCTGCTTTATTGGATTCTGGACAGCATGTGGCCTGTAGTCCCTTTGTTTTGGCCAATTTCTCCCATCTTAAATGTGTGTATTTACCCAATGCCTGTACCCCCATTGTATCTAGGAAGTAACTAACTTGATTTTGACTTCACAGGCTCATAAGCGGAAGGGATTTGCCTTGTTTCAGATGAGACCATGGACTTGCACTTTTGGGTTAATGCTGAAATAAGTTACAACGTTGGGGAACTGTTAGGATGGCATATTGTGTTTTGAAATGTGAGAAAGATGAGATTTGGGAGGAGCCGGGGACAGAATGATATGGTCTGGCTCTGTGTCCCCAATCCAAATCTCATCTTGATTTATAATCCCAATGAGTTGTGGAAGGAAACTTGTGGGAGGTGATTAGATCATGGGGGCAGTCCCCTCATGCTGTTCAAATAATACTGAGTGAGTTCTCAGGAGATCTAATGGCTTTTTAAGGGGATTTTCCCACCTTTGCTCTGCACTTCTCCTTCCTGCTGCCCTGTGAAGAAGGATGTGTTTGCTTCCCCTTCCACCATGATTGTTAAGTTTTCTGAGGTCTCCCCAGTTGTGCTAAACTGTGAGTCAATTAAATCTCTTTGGAAGGGCAAAAAGAGAAACCAGGCCTACCTAGTTCTCCCGCCCTTTCATAAGGCATTAATCCATTCATGATGGCATGTTCTTTCCATATTTGTATAAGAGTCATATTTTTATCATAAACTACCCAGTCTCAGGTATGTCTTTATTAGCAGCATGAGAATGCACTAATACAATATGTATGCACACACACACACATATATAGAGAACTCTGATGAGTTTTTTCAGGGGCACAGTAACCATGTGCTAAAAAGAAAATGTAAGTGAAATCTGACCACTTTAAGAGATGGGTCCCCCTACTATATTGAAGGATGAACAATGATCTGATGTGCTAGACACTAAAGAGAGCTTGGAATTCCTCAAGGCTACATTCCAGGCCTCCCCTCTCCAGTGGATACACAGCGGCTTTTGATGCCAACGCAGGTAAAATAGGATGAGATAACATTTCTCACCCACCATCTGAGGACTAACTAGTGCTTTATGGGCATTATCTCCTATCTCCTCACAACTGCCCAACAGTAGTGAGCAGTATTTACAAAGAAGAATTTGATCACCAATCAGTTCCACATGCACGGGACAGCTCTTCTCTACCATACGCTACTACTGCTTGCCAAGTCACACCTAGAAAGCCAGCCTTTGTGTGAAGGCTGACACAGGCTTGGCATTTTTGGAAGGTACTTGGAAATTTCTACTCAGCTTTGAGGTCTCAAGTTAAAAATCACTTCTGCCATGTTCTATGACCCATGCTTGCAATCCCAGCTGCCTGGGAGGCTGAGGCAGGGGGATCACTTGAGGCCAGAAGTTGGAGACCAGCCTGGGAAACCTAGGGAGACTCCATCTCTACAATTTTTTTTTAGTTAGCCAGGCATTGTGGTGCATGCCTATAGTCCCAGCTATTTTGGAGGCTAAGGAAGGAGGATTGCTTGATCCCAGGAGTTTGAGGCTGCAGTGAGCTATGATTGTGCCCCTGCACTTGAGTGTGGGCAACAGAACCAGACCCCATCTCAAAAAATATATTAAAATTAAAATTAAAAAAATAAAAATAAAAGTCACTTCCTCAGGGAAACTAAGGCTAGGTGAACACCATCCCACTATACATTCTGTTCATATTCAGTACTTTTGCTTTATCGTGTATATGTATTTATGTGCTTACTTTGTACTCAGGTATTGTAGTAAGTGCTTTACAAATAATAACACATTCAATTCTTATAACTAATAATCACAAACTTATGAGTATGATAAACAAATTAGACTGTGTGCCCCAAAAGGACAGAGATCACATCTGCCTTTTTTACCACTGGATCCTTAGTCCACTAGTGCTGCTCTAACAAAATACCTGAGACTGGGTAATTTATAAATACAGAAATTAATTTTCTCACAGTTCTAGAAGCTGGAAAGTCCAAAATCAAGGCGACAGCAGGTTCAGTGTCTGGTATCTCTGCTTCTAAAATGCACCTTGAATATTGAGTCTTCACATGGTAGAAAAGATGGAAGGTCAAAAAGGGAAACCAGGCCTACCTGGTTCTCAAGCCCTTTCATAAGGCATTAATCCATTCATGATGGCATAATCCTCATGACTTAATCACCTCCCAATGGCCACACCACTTAATGCTGTTGCATTGGTGATTATAAGTTTCAACATGAATTTTGAAGGGGACATAAACATGCAAACCATAGCAGATCCCCAGTGCCTAGTCCTAGTATCTAAAACCTACTAGGTCAACAAATGTTTATTTGTAGTCCTATATATCATGTGAAGATTGTTCTAAGCATCTCTAGATTGTTCTACTGGGTAAAGACACCCCTTTATTTGCTAACATAACTTTTAACTACACAAAGCATAAACACTTTTCTTTACAAACTTTTTTTTAAACAAAAGCATAAGTATGCTGGTTGCCTGAAAATTAGCTTGGTCACTATTATAACTCATTTGGTTTTTATCAAGAAAAAGGAATGGGGAATATATTTTAGGACAATAGGCTCCCTAGACCAGCATCCCCAAACTTTTTGGCACCAGGGATTGGTCACTCCTATGAGAATCTAATTCTGCCACTGACCTGGAGGAGGTGGAGCTAAGGAGGTGGACCATGGACCAGTACTAGGTCTATGGCCTGGAGACTGAGGACCCCTGCTCTAGACCACTGCTCTCTAATCTTGTCTCAGTGAGTTCCTGATCTATAAAAACTGCATGTTCCCTCAATATCTATATATTTATTTAAAAATGGATATACAATATTTTTTCTAAAATGGATATACTATACTAGAAAAAATATGCACTGCAAAATATGTCGCTTTGGCATAAGAATTATTTTGAGCTGATTTTGAGAAATCACAGACACAGGAGAGGGTCAAAAACAGAGTAGAAGTTACCCTTTTGTAAGAAAAATTTATATCTATAAAGGAAATCTCCATTTCTAAGGGTGTCTCCACTCTCTGTACCAGGAAGAGAAGGGTGACTAATCACAAGAGAAGGTGCCTATTTATATCTGGATAACAAAACTTACCCTTGTTAGGTGTGCTTTTCCTGGTCACCTTTCCATAACTAACCTTTCCAAAATGTTTCTTTGTTTCAGCTGAAGGTGATATTTAAACCTGAACTCAAAACCCCTTCCTTGAGATTTATTTTCATGTATACATGAAGTATACATGTTAGTAAGCCTCTATTTGTTTTTATCTTATTAATCTGTCTTTTGTTACGGGGTAGGGGGGAGGTCCCAGCAAATAACTCACAAAAAGTAGAGAGAAAATTATAATTCTTCCCCTACAATTCTGGCAATGAGAATGGGATCTGTGGGACATCCCATTTGCTCTGGAGCCTGCAGATGGGATCCTGGGAAAACTGGAAAAGGGTAAGAATTCTCACAGAGGGACTCTAGTGTATCTGTCTCCACAGTGCCTGATCGAGAGAGAAAGGTAAAATTATGTTTCTTCCCCTACAATACTAATATAAGTTGTAAAACATGCTTAAAAGAAGAAATTTTTAAAGGCATAATTAAAAAATAAAAATAAATTTTTAATGTTTTCACCCATGCCCTAAGTATTATATACTTCCTGGTGAGTAAATGCCTTTTATCTTCTGACAACATCAAACAATAATTATCACTACAGAATCAAGGTATCTAGAAAAATAAATTCATTTATCAGGAAGTCTTTGTGTTTACATCCCTATTATGGAAATAAACACACACCTTGAATGTGTCACTAAAAATATAGATCTTGATTTTGCCATTTCCACGAGAAAAACACCCATATAAATCCCAAATCAGTCACTTCTTCAACTTCTTCTACCAATATTAGATTCAAATCATTGCAATCATCTGACATATGCTTCTCTTCCCTTAGTGCTCCATCCATCTCTTATGGAATGTTCTGATGACACACGAATGGGTCAAATGGAAAAAGAAGGCTGGGCAAGAGAAACAAAAAATGCAAGAGAATACAAACAAATATCTTTACTTTAGTCAAAAACTAACCCAACCTGAATTTTTATTTATTTTATTTTTTTGAGACAGAGTTTTGCTCTGTTGCCCAGGCTGGAGTGCAGTGGCATGATCTTGGCTCACTGCAACCTCCGCCTCCTGGATTCAAGCAATTCTCCTGCCTTAGCCTCCCAAGTAACTGGGACTACAGGTGCCTGCCACCACACCCAGCTAATTTTTGTATTTTTAGTAGAGATGGGGTTTCACCATGTTGGCCAGGCTGGTCTCGAACTCCTGACCTCGTGATCCTCCCGCCTCAGCCTCCCAAAGTGCTGGGATTACAGGTGTGAGCCACCACACCTGGCCTGAATTTTTTTTTAATTCCTGGGAGTTTCAAAAATTTTATTTTCTTGCTTTCTTTAATTTTAGTCACTTTTCATTTTACCAAATCCATATCTCAAATCTAATCTAATTCTGTCTACTGTCTATAACAGATATGTTATTTTAAATTTTTACCTAGTAATACTTGAGGCTGAACTGTAAAATCTCTAAGGACAGAAGCATGTCTATCTTTTCTACCTTTATATTCTTGGCACAATACCTGACTCTCAATAAGTATGTTTTAACAAATAAATTAATGAGACAGAAAACATTTTCTAGAGCTCTCTGTGTACAGTGATTATATAGTGAATGAAAAATATCCTAAATCAGTCCATTTTTAAAGATCTATTTTGTGTGTGTGATATTGTCTCACTTTGTCACCCAGGCTAGACAGAGTGCAATGATATGATCATAGCTCACTGCAACCTTGAACTCCTGGACTCAATCAATCCTCTGGTCTCAGCCTCCCGAGTAATTGGAACTACAGGCATGGGCCACCATGCCTGGCTCCATTTAAAGATTATCCCTCAATATAAAGAAAAAATGTACATAATTCTTGTTTTGTTTTTCTTTTTAATGAAAAAAGAGAACAAAAGAAACAGCTACATTAGCAAGTCTGTTAGATTTGGACCACTTTGGCCATTTAAAATCTCAAATAGCAAAACTAAAAGTGATAAAGTGCACTAGCTCAAATCCAGTACTCTCAGCTTGGCATTAAAATCTGTAAAGCATAATCCAGCTTTTTCATCCTGCTAGTTCCCTCATTAAAGAGTTAAATAAATGTTAATGCATGTTCTTTCCATATTTGTATAAGAATCATATTTTTAACTTTTCAAAAATTATGCCTTGTAAGTACCAAGATGCCTGAGAAGTCAATTAAACTGCATTGCCTGAAAATATACCTCCTAGGCTCCTCTTCTCAGTCCATCTTTTCTTGGATCCTGGAATGAAAGGATTCCAAGAGGCAACAAAATTTCAGGTTTGCTGACTAAATTTTTCTATTTTTTTTCTTCTGACTTGTGTTTTTGTTTGTTTGTTTTTTGTTCTTGGCCAATGTTGTTCTTATTCTTGCTTGTGCATAGTCAACAGGTTATTCCCGATTGGTCGCAGCAGTAACTGGGAATTTGGTTTTATGTTCTACTTATTTGGTGATCTCTTTTGTGTAGAGACAGGAATTACTCTTTTTCAGATGAGAGACAACAGAGATACTGGTTTGTTAGTCTTTTTGCTTTCCTGTCTGTCTGTGCAAATGTATGTCTTACCTTCCATTGAAAAGGAGACTCTCTTTCAGATATGAATTTTTATATTCTAGGTTTATTCTGACCTAGAGCTGAATATGTAAAAGTAAAGCTGTAAGTTCTCTGAGTATCTGCATACCTCTACTGAGAAAAGAATTTACTTCTCATGTGTAATTGTAAAAATACTTTTCTAACTCTGGAGTAATTAAAAATTTATATTGTGAAGTCTCTAGAAATAAAAAAGATTGTGATTGGTTTATAGATACCAATAAGCACTCCATATATTTAGCATTCTTAAAAATCCCACAAAAGTTTTTTCAAAAACTGAATTTCTAACACTTTAAATGTGCTACTCTATTAAGAAAGAAAAAAAAATCCTCTCAAAGAAACTACTAGCTCAGAAGCATTTTCCTATAAGAAGCTATGTTCACAGAATCGTTGGCAAATCAGATCATTGTTCTCTTTTCAGTGTTTGATCACTGATTTAAAAGAAACTGTTTTCTCCCTAATTTTATCAGGATAGAATATAGTACAAGAAAACACACACACACACACACACACACACACGCACACGCACACACACACACACACGCATATAAAACATAATTTGGGTTCCTTTTCTAATCAAGATACTAACTAAACTTCTGGTTTCAGCTCCAATATGTAAAGAGCTGGGAAGTCATCACTTACGTCTGTACAAAAGGAAAAGCTAAATGAACTAAAAATCAACAATTTTTCTTGGAAGCTTCAGAGAACTGAGCTTGCAGGGCAAACTGCCACCCCAAAATCTGGAGAACCAGGCTAATCCAAAGAGTCGACAGCCAAGATCAGTTTACCTGAAACAGAAGCCACTGGAGTCATAAACTGGTAGGAAACACTTAAATGGTAATTTTGACAAATTCCTGGGGGGTGAGTGTGGACTAGTGTTAACAGTGAGAAACTCCTGGGAGCCATAGTCTTGTGCCCCCCAACACTTATGGGTTTTACCTCCAGGAACCCTGCCATGTTCTCATAGAGAAGAGCTAAAACAGATTCCCTTCTGTCTCTGGCAGGCAGAGGGAAAGAGTATTTGTGAAATATTCAGAGCATTTTCTATAACAAAGGCTTAGTCTCCAGGGGAAAGATTTTACCAGAGCCTTACCCCCGCCCCAGGCACAGGGCATTTCTCCTAGTGGACTTTCTCTAGCTTTTCTGTCTCACCTAAGAGAATTGAGGGAAGCTAAGAAACACTGGTGAAGGTCACAGCCCAGGAATACAGGCCCCCTAAAAGACTGAGATTTAATCATAAGATTATGGAATGCTTTTCCTCTCCCATGCCTTACCACCATATTAGCAGGACTGTGGTACAATGGTAGTTTACTGGGAAGAGTAGAAAACACATAGACTCTATTTAAGGAAGAATTCCTAGCGAAGCTCAAGGACAAAAGTGGAGACAAAAACGAGAACACTAGAGGAAGTTAAGGCCCCTGGCACTTACCACTACATCAAACATTAAACACAGCCCAACACCTAAGCAAGACTTCCATAAATTCTCTAACTAAAATGTCTGTTTACCTCAAAGAATGAAGAAAACAGAATAGGCCATGAAAGAATTGTGGGACAATTTCAAAATGTGTAACAGATGTATCATTAGAATAGTAGAAGAAAAGAGAGATCAAAATGGAAGAAATATTTGATGTAATAATGCCTTAGAATTTTCCAAATTAATGACAGACATGAAATAACATACACAGAAAATTCAAAGAGCACCAAGTGGTTCTCTTGAATATTCACATCTTGACATATCATATTCAAACTAAAAAACAAATAGATTAAGAGAAAATCTTGAAAGAAACCAGAAGAGGATAAGAATTATGGTAGACTTCTTTTCATGCAAGAAAGAAGAGTGGATTGAAATATTTAAAGTGTTGAAAGGAAAAAAGTCAACTTAAAATTTGATATCCACCAAAATTATCTTTCAAAACTGAAAGAGATATATAAAGACTGTTTTCAGACAAAAACAGGGAATTCATCACCAGACAACCTACCCCGCAAGAAATGTTAAAAGAACTTCTTTAGGGAGAAGAAAAATGATATAGATTAAACAAAACAAAACATGGATCTATATAGAGAGGAAGAACACTGGAGAAGAAAAACCAGTAAAATAAACATTTCTCTCAAGCTTACACAGAACACTTAACAAGACAGACCACATCCTGGGCTGTAAGTCGCACCTTAACAAATTTAAGAGATTATACAAAGTGTTTTCTCAGACCACAGTCAAATTAAGCTAGAAATCAAAAATTGAATAAAAGCTGAAAAATCTCCATATATTTGCGAATTAAACAACAAATTCCTAAATAAAACATGGGTCAAGGAAGTACATCAGTCAATAATATATATATTTACATATTATGTTTATGATATAACTGCATAAATTATAAAAGATCTATAATCAATAATTTAGCATTCAACTCAAGAAATTATAGAAACGAGCAACTTAAGCATAAACCAAGCAGAAGAAATGAAATAGTATACCTTATAAAAGACAAATAAAATTACAATTAGGAAAACAATAGAGAAAATCAACAAAACCAAAGCTGACTGTTTGAAAATATCAATAAATTTGATAAATCTCTAGCCAGGATAACAAGAAAAGAAAAAAAAAGCAGAGAAGATATAACTTGCCAATATTAGAAATGAAAGAGGGGTAATCACTATAGATCCAATGAATGTTAAAAGATTAATATAAGAATATTATGAAAAACTCTATGCCCACAAATTTGACAACTTAGTTGAAACGGGCCAATTCCTTAAAAGACATGAACTACCAAAACTCATAAAAGGAGGAATATATCATTTGAATAGGCCTATATCTATCAAAAAAAATCCAGTTCCTAGCTAATAATCTCCCAAAAAGAAAGCACCAGGCCCAGACGATATAAATGGCAATTTTTTTCAATCATTTAAGGACAAAGTAATACCAATTCTGTATCATTTCTTCCAGAACACTTCCTAACTCATCGTATGAGGCCAGCATCACTCTAATAGCAAAACCAGATAAAGCCATTACAAGAGAGAGTGACAGACCAATGTGGTTTTTATTGAGGATGCAAACAAAATTTAACATAATATTTAATAGTGAAAAACTGGATGCTCTTTCCCTAAGTTAGAGAATAAGGAAAGAATGTCCCCTTCACTACTCCCGTACAACACCTTACTGAAAATTCTAGCTAGCTTTATAAAATAAAGAAAAACCAGAAAATAAAATAAAAGGTGTACAGACTGGAAGATACAGTGAAGAAGGAAGAAATAAAATCTTGTTTGTGCATAACATGATTCTTCTATGTGGAAATCACAGAGATTTGAACAATTTTTTTTTTTTTTTTGAGACAGTTTTGCTCTTGTTGCCCAGGTTGGAGTGTAATGGCGCGATCTCGGCTCACTGCAACCTTCACCTCCTGAATTTAAGTGATTCTCCTGCCTCAGCCTCCCGAGTAGCTGGGATTACAGGCATGCACCACCATGCCCAGCTAATTTTGCATTTTTAGTAGAGACGAGGTTTCTCCATGTTGGTCAGGCTGGTCTCGAACTCCTGACCTCAGGTGATCCCCCACCTTGGCCTCCCAAAGCGCTGGGATTACAGGCATGAGCCATCGTGCCCAGCCCCCAAAAATTCTTAAACAAATAATCAATTATAGCAAGGTTATAGGATACAAGGTTAATATATAACAGGAAATTACTCTCATACATACCAGCAATAAAATTGGAGTTTGAGTTGAAAAGCACAATACCATTTACAGTAGCACCAAAATGAATGAAATGCTTGTTATAAGCTTAACAAAATGTGTACAGGATATATATGCAGAAAACTACAAAACTCTAATAAAAGAAATTAAAGATATAAATATATGGTAGAGATAAACTATGTTCGTTAATTGGAAGGCTCAATATTGTTAAGATGTCAATTCTTTCCAACATGATCTATAAATTCAACAGAATCTCAATCAAATCCCAGCAAGCTTTTTTGTAGATATCAACAGAGGCTAGTTAGTATAAACTTCCTTAACTTCTTATACTGATTTACTGATCAGATAGATTAACACTATTCTCATATAAAATCTATGATTATGAAAAATAGAAAATTATGTATCTGTTCAACCAAATGGAATTATAATTCTGACAAATATTTCATAACCACAGAAATTATGATCTGTACTATGTCAATTTAAATATAATTTTTAAGATCTTTAGTTAATATAAACACTGAAAAAATATTACACTGAGTTGATCAATAGATAATCTTTGAATACTTGTATATTTCCAAGTGTAATAGAATGCTGAGCCATTAGTCCCAAACATCGTTTTAATGTATGCATTTTGGCCTCCTATTTTTATATTTGTGGAGTAGTTTTAAGAGAGTAGAAACAGTAGTGGTAGAGAAATGTGTTAAAATTTTGCAAAACTTTCTGTTTTGATGGATTTATTAATAAGAAAAAAAAAGACCATGAATGTTTTACTGTAAAATGCTATATTAGAATTTTATATTCTCTGTTAAAATATAATTTTAATTTGTTAGGGCTGCCATAACAAAACACTACATTCTGGGTGGCTTAAACAAGATAAATTTATTTTCTCGCAGTTCTGGAAGCTGAAAGTCCAAGATCAAGGTGTCCACAGGGTTAGTCCAAGATCAAGGTGTCAACAGGGTTGACTTCTTCCAAGACCTGGCTCCTTGGCTTGTCTTCTCACTGAGTCCTCACCTGACCTTTCCTCCACAGGCGCGCATCCCTTGTGCTTCTGTGTGTACCTCCTTTTATTATGACACCAGTCAGATTGGTCTTGGAGAATTTAGTCTATTCTCTATCAGAGGTAGCAAAAAGTTTTTTCCTTTGTAACCCTCCATATGTCATCAGAAAAATTTCCTACTTTTTGCATACTTTATCATGTCTTTGACTGTTATAAAAAGTTTTTCATTTCTAAATGCTAGGGTTCATTATAATTTCGTTTCCTTCTTCTATGTTTATTTACAAATTTTGTATTGCCACTTTGACTAACAGGCAGCCAAGCCAACGTCAATCTTTCTTCCAAGGCACCTATGATACCCTCTTAATGAAATAATCGAATTTTCACCAACAACTCTAGATTTTGCCTTCCTAAGATCAGAAGTCAGATTAGCCAAAAAACAAATAAACAAAAAAACAAACAAAACGTTTTCCATTTTTTTAATATTTAAACTATCTCTGGAGTTTCCCAGAGGGCTCCTGGACATTGACAAAGATCTGTTCATTCACCTTATTAAAAAAAAAAGGGATGCTAGAAATAATTAGGCTTACTTAGTAGGCTCTATATCTGTTAATTGATTCAACACTAATTAGTTGTGAGCTGCAAGAAAAGAATTACCAAATCAAGAAAAGCAAAGTAAATTACAACATGGCCTTAGCATACCATATTAATTTGTTAGGGCTGCCGTAACAAAACACTACACTCTGGGTGGCTTAAACAAGAAAAATTTATTTTCTCGCAGATCTGGAAGCTAAAAGTCCAAGATCAAGGTGTCCACAGGGTTAGTCCAAGATCAAGGTGTCAACAGGGTTGACTTCTTCCAAGAACTGGCTCCTTGGCTTGTCTTCTCACTGAGTCTTCACCTGACCTTTCCTCCACAGGCGTGCATCCCTTGTGCTTCTGTGTGTACCTCCTTTTATTATGACACCAGTCTGATTGGATTAGGGCCCATGAGTATGACCTCATTTAACTTCAATTACTTCTTTAAAGACCCTGTCTCCAAATGCAGTCACATTCTGAGCTACTCATATTTGGGGTTCAATATATTAATTTTGCGGGGACAAAATACAGCCCCTAATACATACTAATATATTTTTAATTTATTTGTTTGGAACAGAATATTGTTTCTTTCCATATAAAGAAATTTAACATCCCCATGAGCACACAGTAGAATCCAATAATAAATAAAGTGTTATGAGCATTCTTAATTATTCTTTGGTGGCTCACATGTCATTGTGGCACCTCAGGTCATCATTCAAAATATCACTTACTAAAACTACAGCTATTTCTAAAGATAAGCAGGAGAATTTTGGCCAAATGTTTATTCATTCTAGGAAAATAACCTGGAAATTACTTCTTGAAATAAATCCTTTATATTGGCTTTTTTAGAAATTATGATTGGATTTATTCTCCTAAAAGGAGAGGGAAAATACAGTCAACTGAGTGTTAGAAGAATGAAATATTGTCTGTTTATTAATTTTCTGCATAAAATATTTAAGAAGTTTGAAATGATGGAGTTATTTTATAGATATATCATAGCCGTTCCATAAGATATCAAATCATCCTCATCTACCAGTTAATTCAAGAAAAAAATCAAGAGATTTAATGAAAAAGAATCTCTTTTTTTTTTTCCTTTTCTCATTTACGTAGGCCTGCCAACCTAGTGACGGACAGAATTTGCCACGGTAGAATGCTCCATCAGCTCAACCCGATTCCACAATCCCAGTAACATTGAACATATTCAAGTAAAGGAGGGTAGGCTACTAATTAAAGTGTTGCTCAGAAATAATTATTTAAGCAATGGAAATTGTGGATAACTAAGATAGGATTTTTTTCTTTTATTTTCTTAAGAAACACTCAAAGTCTTATCCTGGCCCCTTACATTTGACAGTAAAAGTTAACTGGCACGTATGATGCTGACCCTTCTTTGAGATGTACTCTGCAAACCTATGAATTGTCTTAATTTTGCCCTGTTATAATACTTCTGGTTTTCACTGCAATATGAAGCAAGATTTGATCCACAACCAAATATCTCTATTTGTGGGAATTTTCTTTGTTCTATACTGGACCTCAGAGGACTTTCAAAAGTCAATAAACTATACATGTATGTATTCCTTAGCAAATAACCCATTTAAACCACATTTTTACTAGGGCTTTATAGCGTAATGACAGTGAGTTGAGGTATAGTAATACTATGACTAAAACTAAATGTATGCATGTGTTATAACTGGCTGATCATACAAATAATTATTAAATATAAACACATATGCTTTTGTAGATTTGTTGGAGAGATTCGTTAATTGCTTAATGAAAGATGTCTTTCAGATACTAATTCCTTCATTTAGTTCAACAGATTAAATTTTATATGAGAAGATATTAGCATGCATGCAATGAAGTGGCAAGGACAACCAAAAAGCTTAAATGTTAATGGGTAAGATACAGCATTCCGGTTATTTAAAGAATGCAGCAGTATAATGTTCATTTTGTATGCTTCCATTTGCTCTCTGCATAGACAAAAATGTCCTTTTTAATATTTATGCAAATATTGCAATATCAAGATTGTTTCTACATATTTCTGAGTTGTAAATAAATTATAAAACTTTAAACAGTGTATGAATAATTCCAGATAAAATACGATTGTGCATTTTCTAATTGGGAGAGCTAGTCAGGACTCAACATTTAAAACCAAAGCTAATGACTTTTTGTGCTATAGTTTTCAGCCATTATCTAATCTTTTGGAGATTCTACATTTATAGTGTGCAGAAAGCTTTAATATAAAAATAGCTTTGCCACCAGAGTTAATTTTTTCATGAAGGAAAATTACCACTAACACTAACAGACCTGTGTCTTCATTCCCCCTAGTCCCCTTAAACTGCAGTTCAATCGGGTATAATCATTTTTCCTCCCCCAGTAGGGTGCAGAGAGCCCTCTAGCTTCCAAGCCTGTTTCCTACTGAGGTACATATTGGCCAGCATACAGCTGCTCAGAACAACTATTTGCATCTACAATGGGGTCATCCCACCACAATCTTTTCAGATCAATATGATTGGTACAAACAATAGTTTGATTTTGATTGCTCTATAGTACGCTTGGGTAGAGCCTCTGAATGCAAGTGAATTGCTTAGAAACAATGGGCTGGTTCATCATCTAAAGCGTCCCTTTGCAAACAGCTGCCTCTGCCATACTCACCCTGACAACGTCCAGAAAAACAGATGGTTTCAGCATTCATGGCCAGTTTAGTGAAAGCCCCTGAGTCAACCATTCAATGCACGTTTTTTAATCTATTTGATATTAAAGGATAATTTTCTCCACTAAAAATTTTAAATATATTTAAACTCTAGCTGGATCTAAGTTGAATTAAAAAGAAAAAAGTAGGTATTTTCAGAGGTAAGAAAAAAAAATCCCTTTCTTAAGTCAATATAGCCAGGTCTTTTGTTAAAACTGTATAGACTTTCATGTATGGTATGGGTAGTAATTCTGCAATACTAAACAGTAAAAATAATAATACAGCTTAAGTCCCCAAGCATTGATCTCCCAAGCTTCTGTTGTCTATTTAAAGGCAAGCCTTAAGGTTACTTTAAAAGGAAAGCATTTTTCTCCTGGTTTTGTTTTACCACAAGAAAAATCAGTCCAGCGAATTGCAATGAGAATAACGCAGGAGGCACTGTCATTCCTGCATGCTATCATCACTCATTTACAGAATATATTAAAATATATTTTGCATTCAGTTAGTTGCAATGACTGTGAAGACTCAAGTATTGATCCAAATGCATTTGTATTTTGGTGATTTAAAAGAAGTAGTAACTGTTATATGTGGCTATGATCCCAATACTATTTTACTTTGCATTTTTATAGTAAGCACTGACAGCAAGACAATTGTTACCTGTTAGCCCAGAGAAATATTTTAATTTCAAAAACAAATTATTAGAAACAGGAAAGTAAACGTGTTATAATTGTTATAATAGACTTTTTTGTTACTATTATTTACAATTTAAAATTTTGGAAGATAACCAAACCCAATGTTACATATTTTTCTGAATACCCCTCATTTATATCATAACTCTCTAAAGATACAAAGGAGATTAAAAGAACATTTGACATACTCTTATTAGTAACTACCTTCTGTGGAATGTATTTAATCCCAATCTGCATTTATAAATCCATAAAACTGTATATACCCTCACTTTATAGAATATTTTATTCCTAAAATCTAAATACAAAGTATGATTATAAAAATAAATTCTATGTTATTGACTTTATTGTAAGTTACTATTATAGAGCAATATAAGCTATGTCAATATGAATTTGAATTGATAAATTAACATAAATTATAAATTCATTGTGAATTACAAATTATTTATTTTAAATATATTTATTGTTATTTATAGAGCTATACTTACATATAAGCATACATAAGTATATATTGTATATTACATAAGCATTATATTTATACATACTATATATATTAAATATAGTATTTATATATAAACATAATAATATAGTATTAAATGTAGCATAACTCATATAGTATATTTGTATATTATATTAATATAATACACTATATTCATAATAGATAAAGTGTAGAGTTGACCTTTGGACAAGGTAGAGGTTGGGGCACTGACCTCCACCCCTGCACAGTCAGAAATTCACATACAACTTTTAACTCCCCAAAAACTTAACTAATAGCATACTGTTGACCAAAAGCCTTACCAATAACATAAAAAGTTAATTAACACACATTTGTATGTTATATGTGTTATATGCTATATTCCTACAATAAAGTAAGCTAGAGAAAAGCAAATGCTATTGAAAAAACCATAAGGAGGAGGACGAGGAAGAGGAGGGGTTGACCTTGTTTCAGGAGTGGCAGAAGTAGAAGAAAATCCATGTATAAGTGGAACCATGCAGTTCAAATCCATGTTGTTCAAGGGCAAACTATATATATTATTTATATATATAAATATAATATTCAACTAACTTTACCGATACGTAAAATGGGGATAATTTTATGTATTTCATTGGGCTCTTGGCTGGAATAAATTAGATTATCACATAAAAGCACTTAACCCAGCACTTGGCTATTCATTATTACTATTATTATTATCATCACCATTGTCATATCATTTCTAGAGAAAGTATAAAGACAACATAGAGCAGAAGAAAGTATGAAGTCACCCAATGGGTAAGGCTAAAAACTTGCAGGGGAGGAACTAAGGTCATGGCCTAGCCCATGACCCATTGCAGCACCTGGAAGCCATACTTCACAACTTCAGGATTTGTTGCTGCCCTTCCCACCCAAACTCCTCTTCTGGGGACAACGAGAAGATTTTTGAGCTTGCCAGCCATGGCCAGTGTTGAAGCAGTGATGATGTCTGATGAGAGACATCATGAGATTTGTATTCTAGAAAGATCAGTCCATCCACTATTCAGTAATCTTTGCCCAGGACTGAAGCACCTGCTGAGAAGCTCTGATGTTGGGTGAGCAGCAAAGCAGAAGGTGGAGCTCTTCACCCTTGGGGTGTCTACCATCTTTAAATGCACACAGACAGACACTCCCCCGTCTATTCTCCTTCCTTTTCCTTCTAAGAGTGGTCTATCTTCACCATTTCTCCTTCCTCCCCTACAATCCCTCCCTGGTCTTCTGCCCCAAACACTTCATTACAACTGTAATTCAAATCCAATAAGTACTTCTCAGTCCTTTTAGTACTTGACTTTGCTGCAGAATTTGAATCTGCTGATCATTCATTCTCCTATTCATTTACCTGCCCCTGTGCTGGGTCTTGGAGATCCAAGGAAACACTACTGAAATTCTCTGCTGCTTAGCCTGCCTCCCACACTCTCCCTTAGCTTTCCTCTGACTTTCACAATCACTCTCACAGATTTACCTTCGCCTACCATCCAGTGAAATGTTAGTATTCTTCAGGGTTCTATTGACTATGCCTGTTCTCAGTCTACACACCCTCATTTTCTATCCATTCATACAACAAAACCCTTACTGAACATCTCCTACATCCAAATTTTATCTGCACCCATGACTTCAACTAAAAATGACCTCCAAACTCACATCCTTCATTCACTCAACAAATAGTGTTGAGCATTGTGCCAGGCAGAGTGCTAGGCTCATCCATGTGCAGATTAGTAAACTACAGTCTCCATCTTCATAGAGCTGTAGTCTACAGCTAGAGAAAGATAACTATGCAGATGATTACAACACTGAATGACTCCAGAGATGAAAGCACAAAGGTTAACCTAATATGCAGAAAGGATTTAGATTTCATTCCACATGTATAAAAGCAGGGGAGAGACATTATCAGATTTGGTTTTCTTTTTTATTTTCTTTTTTTTTTCTTTTTTCTCTTTTTTTTTGAGACGGAGTCTTGCTCTGTCTCCCAAGCTGGAGTGCAGTGGTGTGATCTTGGCTCACTGCAACCTCTGCCTCCTGGATTCAAGAAATTCTCCTGCCTCAGCCTCCCGAGTAGATGGGATTACAGGTGCACACTGCCACACCTGGCTGATTTTTGTATTTTTAGTAGAGACGGGGTTTCACCATGTTGGCCAGGCTGGTCTCGAACTTGTGACCTCAGGTGATCCACTCGCCTCAGCTTTCCAAAGTGCTGGGATTACAGGTGTGAGCCACCAAGCCCAGCCCAGATTTGTATTTTAGAAAGATCAGTCTGACTAAATGTAGAAAATAGATTAGAAGGGGGTAGAGAGAAAAGGTACCATAGTAATCCAGGTAAATGATGATGGCAAGCTGGACTGAGGGAGAGCAGTGGGGACAGAAAGAAATAGTGGATTTTAGAGCTATATGTTCATGTGGCTGTATTTCTATGGTCCAAAGAATATCACCTTGTTATAGTTCTTATAATGGCACTTTGTAATTCCCTGTATACGAGTTTGTTTCCTGCACCAGAGCAGTGGTTTTCAGTACTTTTCTACCTCCATACTATCCATATATTTAATCAACTTCCATTGAAATATTTCTTATTAAAAACAGGGTGGGTGGAAGGGGAAGGAGAAGAGAAAGGAAGCTCAATATCTCTAGGGGAAAATATGATACGGGAGTTGGAAATCCTCCACTAACTACATAAAAAGTTTCTGACAGCAGGTGAGGCATCTTTTTATTGTGTTTACCTGAAACCTAGCACAATGTCTGGCACAAAACCAGCTGCACACTGTTTCTTGAATGAATAAGTAAATGAATAAATGCATGCTAAAATGCTCCTAGACATTTAGCCATACAATCTGTAAGGATACTCCAGGAAAAAAAGAACAAGCTCTCCCCTCTGTCTAACTTTTTATGATTGATTTTCCTTTCAAGGCTTTTTTATTTGCAGGTTAGGGGTGAGTAGATGAGACGGAGGATATGAACATGAAAATAAGAGTAAAGTTTTAGGTCCAGAGTCATGAAGTTTCAGGGATGAAATGATTCTCCACCTTTACCTCACTTTAAAGAGTACGGAAGTGAGGCATGACAACCAACAGGATCTAGATCTACTGACCCAAATCCAGTGGTCTTTTTCTCTCCAAAACCTTACAACCCAAACCTTTCACAGGCTTAAAACATCTAGATGTTGCAAAGGATCTCAATTTAAGGGCATGTTTGAAGTCAAAGGAATGAATTTAATCACCTTTGCTTCTTAGGGAAAAATTAAGTTGCAAAGAAGATATTGGTTCCATCTGTTGGTTTATTTTTCATTTGTCTGTTTCCCAACTTGATCCAAGCACATAAATATCCCTAAGCAACCTTTAAGTACAGTAGATATTGTGCTTTGACTATCTGCAAACAAATGATTCTCCAAATCCTTAGTGTGGTAGCAGGAGAGGGAACCAAGCTTTTCTGGAGTGTTATCAAGGGGAAATGTGAAGAGTCCCTGGGACTGCTGATCAATAACTTAATACTGAGTTGAACTTGCTTCTCCCTCTACCCTGGGTTTAAACCACTTCCCAGCACCAACCTTAATTTTTGTGTTTTGTTCTCTTTAGGTTCTCCCAATTTCTCCAGAACAAAGGTGATTCCTATACTAAGACTACTTTCCAGGCACCACGGCTGGGTACCCTGCCCTCCAGGCATCACTGATGCTACCTGGTAGTCCCGCTGTACGCTTCTTGACCTTCCCTTTACATCATGCCAGGACACCATCCTCATGCCAACTGCTGGATCTTCTTGCTGTTTAACATCAACTTCCCATGAATTTCCTGCTGCAGGGACAGTTCCCTGTCCAGTTCCATTTTCAGTAGATGTGCCTTTATACTGGGTCCCTGGTTGCTTCCTGTGACAATATTCTAAATTATTTTCTTAAAATGTAAACTATTTTAAATTTTAAAAGTAATGTGCTTTCATTGTAGACAATTTTTAAAATAGAGATGAGGAAAAGAAGAAAATAAATGTGACCTGTCATCATATCTCTCAAAGATAACCACTACCGGTATTTAGGTATATGTCCCTTATAAACCCACACAATTCACATACACACATACAGAGTCTTATCCACAAAATGACATCACATGGAATTGTAAACCTGTTTTTCTCTTTATTTCATAATATGGTATAAACATTTTCATGTCATTAAGTACTCCTATACGATGTATTTTTAATATAATTCCATTTTAGGGATATAACATAATCTATATTAACCACCCTTTGTTGTTGGTTGCTATTTAATTTATTTTTACTACTATAATAAATGCTATAATATATAGCATTCATATAAGGATGCAATAAGTACATATATTAATCATCTTCAAGCACCTCTATGATTATTTCCCAGGGACAAATTACTAGAATTACAATTGCTTAGTCAAACGGCATGCATGCGTTTCAGCCTTTTGATGCATATGGGAAAATTGTCTTTCAGAAAAACTGAAGCAATATACTATGCAACTGACAGTATATGGGAGTGCTCATCCTTGTCTGAATAGCCTTTTCTTTTCTGCCTCAAAAACTAGGACAACCTAACTATTTACCCAGGATCATAAGATCAGATTTTGCTTTGAATACTGCCTTCAACAGCCCGTAAACCTGGGCATGGTTCCTAACCTCTCTGACCTTTTAATCTCTCTAATAGCATGTGAAAGAACATAGCACCACGTAGGCACCCAATAATTCACAATAAAAGTTTATTTTTCTTCCTTTCTTATGTCACACACCAGCCAACATGTAAATTATCATTGCCACTCAATTTTGTTATTTATATTCTTATGAATATGTTTGTTCTAGAAAAGCAACACCATGATCCACTTTCCAGGGATGTACTGTGATGAAATGCCAGGCCACCTATAGAATTAGAAAGCAATATCACTCATTGCCAGCAGATGCCACTACCTGATCCATGATGTATGTACTCCAGAAAAAAAAAATCTTAAAAGTACTGTATAAGGTTCCAGGTGCTGTAAGCAAGTCAGTGATCTAGCTAGATCATGAGTGATACACACCTGAAATTATGTAAAAAACTATATAAAGAAATTTACTTACAAACAGGTCTACATATTTTGGAATATATTTTCATAATGAAATGTCTTGTCCAACTTTCTGTTAAATAAATTGTGTGTGTGTATGTGCATGTGCATGTGTGTGTGTGTGTGTGTGTGTATGTATAAATCAAGTTAAACTCCAAAGTTCCTCTGAGAGGTTTATATTAATTATGAGCTGCTCTTCGATGTATCTCTGCCACCCACGGAGTTCTAATGACTTTAAAATATGCTAGTAATGAGGAAAGACATATGGGATATTATGTAGAGCTGAGGTAGGTGGTAAGAGATACAGAATGGGACTCAAGGAGAGAATATATTTTTCTAATGTTCTCTGTGTGAAATTACACACTACAGTATTTGAAGAGAAACTGCAAAATCTTATGTCCTTTTCTACATATGTAAGTCTGTACATGTATGCCTGAAACCTTGATCCTATGTACAAATATAGGGTCAAATTTTATATATATGAAATGTTTATTATAATTTCTCTTGCAATTCATAAAGAAAGTACAATCTGAGAAACTTCTGCACTTTAATGGCAGCCATCAATGTCTTGTCTCTGAATACCCTGGCTTAGGTTTTCCACTTAGAGATGATGAAAGCTTTGGTAACTTACTATTCATATACTACTTCTGCTACACATTAAAGAGATCAGAAGAAAGTTGAGAGAACACACAGATAGCATACACACACACACACAATTAACAATCTGAAAAAGTTTAAAGAGTGTGCAAAAATTAAAGGTCAAATATGAAGATTTTCCTGTGTTTGAAATGTTATTTTCCACTGAAGATTTAAAGAGAAGACTTTTATTTATAAAGTACAAGAATACAATGGTTCTCTCTAAATGGTTAACACTCTTTTAAAAATGAAACAATAGACTTATATTTGGAAAGACTGAAAAGAATTCCTCATCAAAAATATTAATAGCATTTTCTTCAAAGCCAAAAACAAATGCCAAATACCTACTATCTGGGTTTGTTCTTGATTTCCAATTTATTGATAGCATCTAAAATGTCTGTCTTCTTTGTTGAGATCTGAAGCTTTATGTTAACATTTAGCATCACATCAGCTCTCCTTGCTTTGCAATCCAACTTGGCTTCTTCTATATACTAACCAAGTATATGTAGACTTTCTTCGAAGTCCAAGCATGTAACCTTGTCACACCAAGGACTAATGTCCAGTTTGAGGAAAAGCAAACCACTCTGCAGAGAATGAGTCAGACCACTGGGATTGAGGTATGCCCATTCACGCAAAAGTAAGGAATACATGACAGGACAACTCGGGGGCCAGGGCAGTGGTGAAATAGACAAGACTCCCGCCCTCATGAGGCCTACATTGTAGTCACTGGGAACAGACAAGAACCAGTACACAAATACATCAAGCCAGTAAGTTTCAAACCAGATAAATCTATAAAGAAATGAAATGAAATCATTTCACAGGGTGAGAGGACTGCATTAGAAAGGATGGCGAGGAGAGGCCTCTCTGAGGAGGTGACACTTGAGCTGCACTTTGGGTGACAATCTTGACCCCATTGTAAGAATGTGAGGGCTGAGCTCCAGTCAGAAGAGGAAGGGGGCATAGCAGAGCCAGCTCACCATGTCCATGCAACAAAGAGGCCAGTGTGGTTGGTCCCATACACAACCATGTCCATGCAACAAAGAGGTCAGTGTGGTTGGTGCTTGTACACAACCATGTCCATGCAACAAAGATGCCAGTGTGGTTGGTCCCCATACACAACCATGTCCATGCAACAAAGAGGCCAGTGTGATTTGTGTCAGTACACAGAGGGGACAGAGAGTGTGAGGAGGCTTCTGTGTGGGCCCTGTGGCTCTAAATAGGATGCTCGTTCTATTCTCAGAGGAATGGGAAGTCGGGAAGAGTCTGAAACAGGAGAGTGGTATGCATGATATGATTACATCACGAAAGGCCTGCCCAAAAAATGCAGGGTATCTTGAATATATTTTTAGTATTGAAATATTTGAGGCCAACTTGGTGCATTACATTAATAAATTTAATTTTTAAGATCTGCACGAGGTCTCAGGGCTTGGGAATGTTTTATCATTGGAACTGTGCTTGCCCTAACAGTAAGTTGAAGTGCTCACAAAGATAATCTATTAAATTTAAAACAATCTTTAAATGTTTAAGATAATTTAACAAGTAGGGGTCAAGTCAGACACTGGAAGGACTAGAGGAAGTAAGTCCAACAAAGGTGAGCAGAGAGATAATGCAGGCAAGCAGTAGGGAGGGAGGGAGGCCTGGAGTTAGGGGATTCAAGCCCTTGAGCAAGGCTAGGCCATGGGAAGAAGGCAAGGTGAGTTTGACTGTTAGGATCCTGGGGATGGAGGTGCAGCTACAAAGGCCTTGACAGTAGTCTGAACTTTGCCATGGTAATGAAAAGCTCCTGCAGAGATTTTAAGCAGAGGAATGATATGTTGAGAATTAAGGAGGAGTAATATCTTTGAGGGAAAGTGTGAAGAAAGGAAAGCAGAGAGCTCAGGATTGAGCCTTGGGTAAGGCCTATATTTCTATAGGGAATTTCAGATCGAGAAATGAGTCAGTGAAAGATCTTGAAGGATCTTAAGAGCAGTATGGTGGGAAACAGAGGTGAGGTTTTCAAGGAGACCAAGAAGTGGAAAACACACTGGCTTTAACGATTGCAAGTTCCACCAGCAACTTTGGGGAATGGAGAGTCATTGAGGCCTATGGTGAGGCCAGAGGGGAAATAAATTGGCAAATCATGGTAAGTTCATGGCAGACCTGAGATTTGTGCTTAGGGTCACGTTTGCCTCACCGCAAGCTGACTGCCAGGTGTGTGCATATGTGTGTGTGCGTGCATGTGTGTGTTTTAACATGGGTGATAAACTTTTGCAGAGGTCAGGGGAAACCAGCCAGTCCTCAAAGATTCCATGTAAGTGCTTCACATGATTAGTGAAAGGACGTTCTGCTTCTTCCATTTTATTTGTAACAGCACTTCACTTTCCTCAGTCTCTCCCATAGCACTGTTATCACATCCATTGTCTGTCTGGTTTCTTTTCCTGTTAACCAGAGTCCGGCAATTTATTTTTATTATTTATTTATTTATTTTTTGAGATGGAATCTTGCCCTGATCCCCAGGCTGCAGGGCAATGGCACGATCTCGGCTCACTGCAACCTCCACCTCCCAGGTTCTAGTGATTCTCCTGCCTCAGCCTCCACAGTAGCTGGGATTACAGGTGGCCGCCACCACACCTAGCTAATTTTTATATTTTTAGTAGAGACGGGGTTTCACCATGTTGGTCAGGCTGGAGACCGGCACATTTTTTTCTGTACAAAGCTGGATAGTAAATGTTTTAAACTTGTGGACCAAGAGGCAAAATCAATTATATTATGTAGGTATTTATACAACAAGAGGGGGACAAAATTTCCACATATTTCTCATTGATGAAATTTAAAATATAAGAATAATTTAGTACAATTTTTTGGTAATACAGGTCTACTAATGGAAAGAATGAAATTATTTTAGCGGGAGTCAACATTTCACTTAATTGGAATTCTAAGTTAGTGTTGTCAATCATCAAATCAGTTGCAAATATTTACCTGTAAAATAATTCCTAGCTAGTACACCATAGAAAAAGAGGTACAGGTGGTGGGCTGGCTTTGACCTGCAGGCTGTAGTCTGCTGCGCCCTATTCTAAGCAGTTACATCATTCACCCACCTGTGTGCTTTATACCAGGAGGTTTTGCAGCAGGTAACCAGAGAAAGAAGTGTCTAGCTTCCATGGTAGTGCCCAATGTCTGTAATTCGACTTCATGTCCAACTTTTAACTCTTTTCCCTCATTTCCCCCCCTCTAGTCCTTAATGGAATGAACTCTTTCTTGGTCTTCAATGTGGAGGCAGTTTGGGTTTTATGTCCAATGAGATGATTTTGGAGTTTCAGAAGAGCCCTGTCCTTCAAAAATGAAGTTGACTGACTAATGTAATGTCTTTAATGGGGTACATATTTTAATTTCACAGTTAGACAAGCATGTCAACATGCAAATACATCCAGAAAGAGAATATGTTGACAAGATCCTTCACATTAAGGTAGAAATAAACATCCAAACATTTGCTAAGCTCAGGGTTTGTTTTGGAAGTGGAATTTCTAGGTGCCACGATAGGAAGAACTATCAAAGAGTAGAGGAAAGGAACCAGAATGGGGGCTTGCCAGCTTTCCATACTGTTGTCATGTGGCAAACCACAGAAAGAACAAGGCACGGCGAGAAGATTCTGCTAAATGCTGAGAAAACAGAAATGTTGAAACCATGCCCCTGCCCGCTAGCATCTCACAATCTGCTTCAGTGTAGCCTCTGCATCATAAAATTTAGCTTGGAAGGGACCTTAGAGATCATAAAATCCACATCTTTATTTCATAAATGAGAAAACTGAGACTCAGAGAAGTTGACACTAATTTTCTTTGTAACTTTGGACATGCTGTTTAATCTTTATGTTTCTGATCGCCAGAGAAAATGTGACCTTCAAGCACTTACGGAAAATAACAGTGCATTTTCTAAGAACTTTCATCTTCAGTTTGTGCTTACCCAGACGGTTTAAAGATTTATGGGCTTAGAAACACATCTCTGAGTCAGACGTACAGTGGGGATTTCCAGCACTTATTGTGGAGACCAGCCAGGTCTCCAGTTGACTCACTTGGAGGATGTTGACAAGCCTGAGTCCCAAAAGTGAGTTCATTTTGTAGAGTCCTAGGGTGAGAGCTCAAGCACTGGCCAAACAAGAGGAAGCCCTTCTGGTTTTGCCAGTCAACCAACCAGCAGAGTGAAAGAATATGGGCTTAGGAATCAGCTGCAGGCATGTTTGAGTTTCAGCTCAACTGCTCTGTAGCAGTAGTCTCAGACAATTCAGTTTGGCTTCCTACACTCAGTTTCCTCTGTTCAAGGCAGAGGACTAATACCAACTACAGTCATGTGGCTAGGATTGAATGAGATCATGAACTTAAGAGTCTATCACAGAAACTGGGACATAATAGGTATTCCATAAAATAGGATTATTAATGCCCAACATGCTTATGCTTTTATACATTGATATTATATGCCCAAATTTCTCATAGAAAAAGGACAGTGAGAGGGAAAGTTCAGAAATTAGTTAAGTCTGAAGGCATTAGTATTTCCCTAGCATGTATACAGCCTTTATAAGGTTCATGGAGACTCCCAGGCCTACAGTAGCTACAGAGATCAACAATGGTCAGTGTCCTATGTGGCACCACTTCAAGATCATCTCAGGCCCAGTTCCTACATCAGCCACCATTGCATTAACCAAGTTCAGCACAGGCTTTTACCAGCTTCACTCAGGTGCAACTTGGCGGTACCTCACCTCTGATCTGCATTGCTGGCTTCTTGCTTTCTGCCTCTGGGCTTCTTTGATACTACAGTGTGGGACACTCCAATAAAACCCTGAATACTCACACATGTGACTCTGGAGAGCGTGGAGGAGTTAACACCCACAGAACTGCCTTCATCCAATATGGGATGGGAACCTGTGCATGCATGCATGCTTCTTGCCCCTTTGATCCTCCCAGCTGTTCTCAGACACATTTCATGAAGCTTCTCAGAAAGTCACACCAGATACTAAGTACAAGTAGGGGCCATCTCCATAACACACCTTTGGACTGGTTTCTTTCCTTCCTTCCCCTTCCTTTGCTCCTGTTCCCTAGGGTCGCATTCCCAATTAAACTACCTATGCACAAGCCTCTGCTTCAGGCTCAGGCTCTGCTTTCAGGGGAATGCAGGCTAAGATACCACCTATTCCTATGGTTACCTAGAACAAAGGGCTTGCAGAGAATAAAGGGGCAGTAGAGAGTCCACTGCCCCTTTATGGAGGAAAAATAAATGGCTGGAGTGCTGTCTCCTCTCCTCGCTCCTGTAACAAATGTCACTGGCTGAATGAGATGCTCTTTCCCAGAAAGCCCAGACACAGCCTCAGAACCCTTCTCTCCACTGCTGCAGACAATCTCCATCAACTGACTAAAGTCAATCCTTAAGATAAAATCCATTTGCTACCTTGGGTCCAAGAGATTGGATTCAAGTCTCAAATAGTTACTAGCTATGTAGCTTTGAAACATCTTTCCTAACTTTTCTGAGCTTCGGTTTTCTCATCTATCAAACAGAGATAATAATTTGTTTCACATTGTTATTAAGAATATTTAATATTCTTTAAATTTATTTAATATTTAATCACACAATATACTAAAGCACCTAGCCAGATCTTTGGCATATAGGAAATAATAAATGTAATTTTAGTCTCCCTTTTTCATTTTAAAATGCAAGGAGCAGGCAAAGAACAGACACAGTAACTCACTGCATAAACTGGGCAGGTCAACCTCTATCTTAAGATATTACATCTGTAAAAAGGATGTAATTCATACCTTGCATTCTTCACTGTGGTAAGGATCAGATGGAATAATGCATGAACCAGAGTACTGTTTCAATAGTAATACTAGGATTATTGTTGCATTTCAAATGAAAAATTCTAAGGACTACTGAGGCTACAAGATCAGTATTGCCCAGCTAAAAAAGGCTTAGTCCCTGCTCCTTATGTCAGACTGCTTCCCATCTGGGACATTCAGACAATTTTAACAACCATCTACAGCATGACAAACTCAAAGTGATTGTGTTGATGACCAAGAAGTTCACCAAACACCATGGAGTCCTGCTGTACTGTGAGAAAAGGAAGGAGGAAGACGGTAAATAACTCTTAAGATGGGCTTCCTACTCTGGTCAGCTCTAAATCAATGATTGAGGAACTAGCTATAGAAATCTGAATCTGCTGTAGCTCGCCAGGATGAAAGATGTATTCTGAAATGTGGCAAACTAGTGATTACATCAGGGTAGAAACATTACGGCTGATGGCAGAGCTACAAGGAGGCATACAGGACAAAATGCAAGAGGTCATCAGTCTGCTAATTTCTGAGTTAATAAATCCTCCCTCTACACCAAAGTCTAGTCCCTGAAACAATTCTGTCATCACTTTTGTCGCTTTTAATGGATAGACTTGCTGATGTTTATGATTACTTAAATCTCTAAATATCTATAATTCTCATACTATTTTGCAATAATAAATTCCCATGTGTTCCCCTCTGTTGACTGCACAAGAAATTAACTGAAAATCAAAAGAATGGTCAGCAAGAAAGAAGAGTAATATGTCAAATTACAAGAACCAGCAAACAAAGAACCCCATAAATTATTTTTTTTAATATGGAGAATGATCAAACTATGGTATGAATATGAACTGTTAGACTCTTACAAAAATGAAAATTCAGACCTAGAATGGGTCATTGAGATCATGGAATACAAAATTCTGTATTTTACAAATAAGAACACTGAAGCTCAGAGTGGTTAAGCTATTTACATGAAGATCAGGCAGCTAATTAGTGAGAAAGATATTGCTGCTTGAAAGTCCAGAGATTTGAATCCAGCTCTCCAAATTTATTTTAAAATATTCTTTCCACTCAATCATAGCTGCACATCATGGGTAACATGGATTGTTTTAGAAAAAAATATATAAAAGTTAAAACAGAAGTTCACCATTTTATTTTCAGTTTTTTAAGCCCAAGAGAGGATCAATATTTCAGAGAATATGTTATAGAATTTTTATAATTAAAATGCAGATATAAGATTTTTGAAGTAATAATTCATAATCAAAATTGTTTTAACATAAAAATAGAATCACAGGCCAATAGAATAAAAACCCCAGAAGTAAACTCATGCATATATGATCAGCTAATCTTCAACAATATTGCCAAGGACACACAATGGGGAAAGGATAGTCTCTTCAATAAACAGTGTTGGTAAACCTGTATATCTCTGTGCAAAAGAAATTAAAGCCTTATCTTACACCATACACAAAAATCAACTCAAAATAGATTACAGACGCAAACATAAGGCCTGAAAAGCTCCTTGACATTGGTCTCAGCAATGATTTTTTGGTTATGACACCAAAAGCATAGGCAATAAAAGCAAAAATAAAAAAGTGAGACTACATCAAACTAAAAAGCTTCTGCATAACAAAGGAACCATAACAAAATAAAAGGACCATCGAATGGAAGAAAATATTTGCAAAACATATTTGATAAAAGGTTAATATCTAAAATATATAAGGAATTCATACCACCCAATAGCAAAATTAAAATAACCCAATTAAAAATTGGGCAAAGGACTTTAACAGACATTTATATCAAGGACACAAAAATGGCCACCAAGTACATGAAAAGGTGGTTGACATCACCAATCATCTGAGAAATGCAAATCAAAACCATAATAAGATATCACCTCACACCTGACAGGATGACTATTATCAAAATATGAGAAATAACAAGTATTGATGAGGGTGTGAAGAAGAGGGAATTCTTGTACACTGTTGGTGAGAATGTAAATTGGTATACCCATTAAGTAAAACAGTATGGAGGTTCCTAAAAAAATTAAAAATAGCGCTACCATATGATCCAGCCATCCCACTACTGTGTATATATCCAAAGGAAATAATATTAGTATCTTCAAAAGATATCTGCACTCCAGTGTTCATTGTAGCATTATTCACAACAGACAAGATATGGAAATAACCTAAGTGTCTGTCAATGGATGAACAGATAAAGAAATTACAATAGAATATTATTCAGCCTTTAAAAAGAAGCAAATGTTGTCACTTACAAGAACATGAATGAACTTGGAGGACATTATGCTAAATTAAATAAGCCAGACACAATAAAGCAAGCATTAGATGATATCACTTACATATGGAATCTAAAAAGGTTGAACCTAGAGAAACAGAGAGTAGAATGGTAGTTGCTAAGGATTAGAAGGTGAGGGAAATGGGTAGATGTTAGTCAAAGGGTACAAACATTCAGCTGTAAGGTGACTAAGTTTTAGAGATCAAATGTACAGCTTGGTAGCTATAATTAATAATAATATATTGTATATTTGAAATTCGCTAA
Source organism: Gorilla gorilla gorilla (assembly GCF_029281585.2). Taxonomy (NCBI): domain Eukaryota; kingdom Metazoa; phylum Chordata; class Mammalia; order Primates; family Hominidae; genus Gorilla; species Gorilla gorilla. The sequence goes on along the minus strand of NC_073231.2, from coordinate 55,616,706 downwards.
ATGACTAGATCTTAAATGCTCTCACTGCAAAAAATTGTTAATGTGAACTGATGTATATATTAATTAGCTTGGTTGTGAGAATAATTACATAAGATATACTCATATAAAACACCATGTTAAACACCTTAAATATATATAATTTTTATTTACCAATTATGTGTCAATAAAGCTTGGGGGGAGGGGAATGTCTTAAAATGAACACTCATTTCCTCAAAGGGATTAATAATATTTTTAAAATGTATATATATGTAAGTACAGATTTGTCACTAGGGAAGAAATGACTGGAAATTATCAAACTAGAAACGAGTCTAGTCAGTTCCCAGAGTGCTGGACACATTCTTTGGGTAGAAAATATGCCTGCTCTCTGCTGACCACCTAAAGCCCTACTTAGTGGCATGTGTTTTACACCAGAATGCACATAAACCAGAATATATTTAGGAGTTGGTCTATTTCTAGTCACACAAGTTTTGTTTCCTAAATAAGACTTCAGATTACCATTTGGGTTTGTTCCCCAAAATTTCAGCACTCCATATGGTTGAAGATGTAGTCCCATATTCTTAACAAGACCTTGTGTGAACTGTGTACAGTACTGTCTTCAAACCGTTCGCTCCTATGCATATTCCATGGTGAGTAGAAATGCAAGGTTTATGAGAGAAGCAGGAAACAGGCATGTTCCAAAGTTGAAGTTCTGAACTGCTTTCCAAATTTTCAAATGTAAAAATGTCTTTAGTTTGCTAAAACTGTTATAAATGATAGCACAGAACATACACACTCAGCTTACGGAAAGCCACAGAATATAGTAATTATCCTAATTAGAGCCCAAAAACCTACTATAGTAGTTTTTTTAGTGCACTAATAATAACATTATAGCTGTAATTTTACGTTAGGTAAAATGATTATTTGTAAAGCTACATAAGTCTTATCTAAAATGATTATCTGTAAAGCTACAGAAGTTTAATACTGAGGATGTATTACAATTATTTTTGATATCAGGATAAAACTACCTGTTCATGAATGATCGTATTGATTTTCTCTTCTGACTTGTCTCCAGTTACAGGTGTAATAGCCAATATTACTTATATTAACAACTAGCACCCATTTTAAAATTTCTGTAGTGCTGATAATTTATATGCAAGGAAATTAAGACAATGAGTTATCAATACTTGGGTTGAATCAGTTTGAGAAACTAAAATGCAAATAGGTAAAAAAAAAATAGGTTACTTCACTAAGTTTTCATAATGCATTTGAAAACGTGGTTTAATGATGCAATGACCTGGGGCTACCAACTGTTTGTAATAACACAAATCTAAACACTATTATGGGCATGTATTTCAATAGCTCACATCCTTCTTGAAAGAAAATCATTTTTCATGGCCATTATTCACATAAAAGTTCAAATCTCTCCAATCAGCGTTTACATAACAGTTTTATGGATTTATCTTAGGAACAAAATTAACCAAAAGACCCTGTAGTAGTTTTCCTTCCAGCATATCTTCTCTACCTATTTTATTATTCATTGTAAAACTACTGGGTGAATAGTATATGTTTTTTCAGATGTTTCTAATCAGTAGATAAATAGGTACACATAGTGCACAAAAATCTAAGACAGAGAAGGTGAATAAAAAAGTGTTATTTATGGGCAACCCCCTTTGGGTCCCCTCCCACTATATGGGAGCTCTGTTTTCACTCTAGTAAATCTTGCAACTGCACACTCTCCTGCTCCGTGTTTGTTATGGCTTGAGCTGAGCTTTCGCTGGCCGTCCACCACTGCTGTTTGCCACTGTTGCAGACCCGCCACTGACTTCCACCCCTCCGGATCCAGCAGGGTGTCCACTGCGCTCCTGATCCAGCAAGGCGCCCATTGCTGCTCCTGATCGGGCTAAAGGCTCGCCATTGTTCCTGTACAGCTAAGTGCCTGGGTTTGTCCTAATCGAGCTGAACACTAGTTGCTGGGTTCCACGGTTCTCTTCTGTGACCCACAGCTTCTAATAGAGCTATAACACTCACCTCATGGCCTAAGGTTCCATTCCTTGGAATCCATGAGGCCAAGAACCCCAGGTCAGAGAACAAAAGGCATGCCACCATCTTGGGAGCAGCCCGCCACCATCTTGGGAACTCTAACAACAAAGACCCGCTGGTAACATTTGGTGGCCTCATACAGGGATTCTCTAAAGCAGTGAGTAATATCCGACCACTTTCGCTTGCTATTCTGTCCTGTCCTTCCTTAGAACTGGAGGAAAATACTGGGCACCTGTTGGCCGGTTAAAAACAATTAGCATGGCTGCCGGACTTAAGACTTAGGTGTGAGGCTGTCTGGGGAAGGGCTTTCTAACAACCCCCAACTCTTTTGGGTTGGGAGCACTGGTCTGCCTGGAACCAAATTCCACTTTCAGTTTTCCTGGGGAAGCCGAGGCCGACGAGAGGCAGAAAGCTGTCATCCTGAACTCCCAGCATTAGCCAGCTGAGATCATGGCATAGCCAGAAGTCTCTACTCAACAGTCGCCCATGCGTGCGCCCCTACCTTTCCTTCTGACCCATACCTCCTGGGTCCCGACCATGACTTTCTTGAAAGTGTAGCCCCAAAATTCTCCTTACCTCTGAATCTACTTCCTCCAATCCCTGCCTCCTAGGTACTAATGGTTCAGACTTTCATTTCCTCTAGCAAGTTGTTATCTCCAAAGAGATCTAAGGAAGCTCTACACTGTGTCCTTAGGCATCTAGGCTATGAACCCAGGGAGTCCTGTCCCTGGTGTCCCTCCCAATTTAGGTATGCAGCTCTCAACATAGGCAGTTATGTGGGACCCGTTCCCCACCACTCTTGCCAGGGCCCCAAGTTTGTAAATGGCTAGGAAGATTGCTCTCCCATTGTGTAAGATGCTCTCCTCCCCGAATTTCTACCCAGCTTCCCCGCTGCGCCCCCCCACCCCCATCCCCCGCCCCCTGCAATACAATCTCCAAGACTTGGCTCCTTGGTCAGGGCCTTAGAACTGATAACCCAGTACTTTAACAACTGGAACCGGGTCTACAACAACATAATAGATCAGGATAAAAGTGAATTGAGTAAGTCAGAGGCACAGAGAGAGAAAGAAGGGAAAGAGAGGCAGAGAGAAAGACAGAAAGGAAGAGAAGGATAGAAGTAGTAAAGAAAAAACAGTGTGCCCTATTCCTTTAAAAGCCAGGGTAAATTTAAAACCTATAACTGATAATTGAAGGCCTTCTCCGTGACCCTGTAACACTCCAATACTACCTTGTTGTCAGTGTAAACAAGGGCATACCCTGAAAACACTGAGACCATTGACAACCCGTAGCCTTCTTATCAAAAATTCTTAACCCAGTAACCCACGGATGGCCCAAATGCATTCAAACTGTAGTGGCAACTGCTTTGCTAACAGAAGAAAGTAGAAAAATAACCTTTAGAGGAAAACTCATTGTGAGCATACCTCACCAGTTCAGAAGTATCCTAAGTCAAAAAGCAAAAAGGTAGCTTACTAACTAAAAAATCTAAAAGGATAGTGCTATTCTGTTAGAAAAAGGTGATTTAACATTAACCACTGAAAAATTCCCTAAACCCTGCAGATTTCCTAACAGGGGATTTAAATCTTAATTACCACACAAAGTTCCGACCAGACCTAGACAGGACGATAGATGGTTCCTCCCAGGTGATTGAGGAAAAAAAAAAAAACCACAATGGATATTCAGTAATTGATAGGGAAACTCTTGTAGAAGCAGAGTTAGGAAAATTGCCTAATAATTGGTCTGCTGAAACCTGAAAGTTGTTTGCACTCAGCCAAGCCTTAAAGTATTTGCAGGATCAAAAAAAAAAAAAAATCTATACCAATTCTAAGTCAATTTGGACTAAACAAGGTCTTATTAATAGCAAAGGATAATTGAAATCCTAAATCTACAAGGTTTTCAACAAAAGTAAAGTTTGCTAAAAGTTAACAGTGTAACCTGCATTATCCTAATCTTGCGGCCTTGGACAGTCTAGTCCACAGACATAAAGGAAGTTCACATTGGAAAAAAATGGTTATCATCTTTAAAAATCTCTATCTCAATCCTGGCTCAAAAGGTTGCTTATACCCTCTATGAAATGAATTTGCATAAGAACTGTTGTTTATGGGAATGCATCTTGATGGGGCAACTGGGCTGTTATGAAATACTCAGGAATCCAGCCCAGCTCTAGGACTCACCCCTGAGCACAAAGGCAATGTTGGGCACACTGGTAAAGGACTGCTAGAATCCAGCAGCCCGGACCCCTTTTTCTGTGGTCAAGAAAGACGAGAAAAGGGGTGCAGGACTGCTACATCAGTGAGCATTAACTAATCCGATAAGCAGAGGTCCATGGGTGGTTACGCACCCTGGAAAGGAGTAAGCATTAGGACCATAGAAGACGCTCTTGGACTAATGCTCGTCAGAAAATGACTAGGGGTGCTGGCATCCCTATGTTCTTTTTCCAGATGGGAAATGTTCCCCCCAAGGCAAAAACGTCCCTAAGATGTATTCTGGAGAATTCAGCCCAGAGTGCATGTACCTCTTTCCCTCTCAGACTTGAAGCAAATTAAAATAGACCTAGGTAAATTATCAGATAACCCTGATGGCTATATTGATGTTTTACAAGGTTTAGGACAATCCTTTTATCTGACTTGGAGACATATATTGTTACTGCTAGATTAGACACTAGCCCCAAATGAGGGAAGTGCCGCCATAACTGCAGCCTGAGAGTTTGGCGATTTCTGGTATCTCAGTCAGGTCAATGACAGGATGACAAAAGAGGAAAAAGAACAATTCCCCACAGGCCAGCAAGCAGTTCCCAGTGTAGACCCTCATTGGGACGCAGAATCAGAACATGGAGATTGGTGCCACAGACATTTGCTAACTTGCGTGCTAGAAGGACTAAGGAAAACTAGGAGGAAGCCTATAAATTATTCAATGATGTCCACTATAACATAGGGAAAGGAAGAAAATCCGACTGCCTTTCTGGAGAGACAAAGGGAGGCACTGAGGAACCAAACCTCTCTGTCACCTGATTCTATTGAAGGCCAACTAATCTTAAAGGGTAACTTTATCACTCAGTCAGTTGCCGACATTAGAAAAAACTTCAAAAGTCTGCCTTAGGCCCAGAGCAAAACTTAGAAACCCTAATGAACTTGGCAACCTTGGTTTTTTATAATAGAGATCAGGAGGAGCAGGCGGAACGGGACAAACGGGATTAAAAAAAAAAAGGCCACTGCTTTAGTCATGGCCTTCAGGCAAGTGGACTTTGGAGGCTCTGGAACAGGGAAAGGCTGGGCAACTCGAATGCCTAATAGGGCTTGCTTCCAGTGCGGTCTACAAGGACACTTTAAAAAAGATTGTCCGAATAGAAATAAGCCACCCCCTCGTCCTTGCCCCTTATGTCAAGGGAATCACTGGAAGGCCCACTGCCCCAGGGAACGAGGGTCCTCTGAGTCAGAAGCCACTAACCAGATGATCCAGCAGCAGGACTGAGGGTGCCCAGGGCAAGCGCCAGCCCATGCCATCACCTTCACGGAGCCCCAGGTATGCTTGACCATTGACAGCCAGGAGGTAAACTGTCTCCTGGACACTGGTACAGCCTTCTCAGTCTTATTCTCCTGTCCCAGACAACTGTCCTCCAGATCTCACACTATCCGAGGGGTCCTAGGACAGGCAGTCACTAGATACTTCTCCCAGCCACTAAGTTGTGACTGGGGAACTTTACTCTTTTCACATGCCTTTCTAATTATGCCTGAAAGCCTCACTCCTTTGTTAGGGAGAGACATCCTAGCAAAAGCAGAGGCCATTATACACTAGAATTAGGAGAAGGAAAAAGGGTAAATACATATACAGACTCTAAGTATGCTTACCTAATCCTCCATGCCCATGCAGCAATATGGAGAGAAAGGGAATTCCTAACTTCCGAGGGAACACCTGTCAAACATCAGGAAGCCATTAGGAGATTATTATTGGCAGTACAGAAACCTAAAGAAGTGGCAGTCTTACACTGCCGGGTTCATCAGAAAGGAAAGGAAAGGGAAATAGAAGGGAACTGCCAAGCGGATATTGAAGCCAAAAGAGCCACAAGGCAGGACCCTCCATTAGAAATGCTTATAGACGGACCCCCAGTATGGGGTAATCCCCTCCAGGAAACCAAGCCCCAGTACTCAGCAGAAGAAAAGAATGGGGAACCTCACGAGGACATAGTTTCCTCCCCTCAGGATGGCTAGCCACCGAAGAAGGAAAAATACTTTTACCTGCAGCTAACCAATGGAAATTTTAAAACCCTTCACCAAACGTTTCACTTAGGCATTGATAGCACCCATCAGATGGCCAAATCATTATGTACTGGACCAGGCCTTTTCAAAACTATCAAGCAGATAGTCAGGGCCTGTGAAGTATGCCAAAGAAATAATCCCCTGCAATTCAGGCCATACATTTCAATCCCTGTATCTTTAACCTCCTTGTTTAAGCTTGTCTCTTCCAGAATCAAAGCTGTAAAACTACAAATCGTTCTTCAAATGAAACCCTAGATGCAGTCCATGAGTAAGATCTACCGCGGACCCCTGGACCAGCCTGCTAGCCCATGCTCCAATGTTAATGACATTGAAGGCATCCCTCCCGAGGAAATCTCAACTGCACGACCCCTACTACGCCCCAGTTCAGCAGGAAGCAGTTAAGAGCGGTTGTTGGCCAACCTCCCCAACAGCACTTGGGTTTTCCTGTTGAGAGGGGGGACTAAGAGATGGGACTAGCTGGATTTCCTAAGTCGACTAAGAATTCCTAAGCCCAGCTGGGGAAGGTGACCGCATCTACCTTTAAACACGGGGCTTGTAACTCAGCTCATACCCGACCAATCGGGTAGCAAAGAGGGTTCACTAAAATACAAATTAGGCTAAAGCAGGAGGTAAAGAAATACTCAAATCATATATCACCTGAGAGCACAGGGGGAGGGACAATGATCAGGATATAAACCCAGGCATTCAAGCAGGGAGGGGCAACCCCCTCTGGGTCCCTTCCCATTGTATGGGATCTCTGTTTTCACTCTATTAAATCGTGCAACTCCAAAAAAAAAAAAAAAGTGTTATTTACATTTCAGAGAGCAATTCTTTACTAATTTGCTCTTCTGATGCATTTTCAATATTTAGTTTGTTTAAAAAATTGATGTTTTAAGCCTTTTCCTGTAATAATGTTCTGAGAGGCTGCTTTTTAAAGTCACATTTCACTTAATAATTGATAAACAATCATCGAGTTATTCACATGAGAGAAAAAGAGAGAGACCGTTCACTTAGAGCTCTCTGTGCACATGAAACTCTACTAAGCACTTAACATCTTCTGTCTCATTTATGCCTCATGTCAAACTATGAGATAAGTCTTATTGTGTCCAATTTACTTATGTGACCCATAGCAGCAAAGTAGCTTATCTAAGATTATATGGTGGTATGTGGCTAAGCTTTAATTCAAAGATTTTCCCAATTTTAGGCAACAAACAAATGTCTTGACTTCACCATTAAAAAAACTAAGCCAAACCACAGCAAACTAAAACAAAACAAAGTCCTCAATAAAAGAATCACCTACCTTTGAGTGGCTCTAACTTCCTGGTGGGCTTTCCAACATAAACTGCAAACTCTATGAGTTTGTTGCACAGGATTCTTATCTACACATCGGTTTTTTATGGATCACCCACCCCATCATACATTTTTGCAACAAATATTATACATACTAAATTTTAAAATATTGTTTTTAATGCTCATGACATCACTCTTAAAAATGTTCTTCTGAGACAAATTATTGTTAAATTATCACAATCATTAGTTGCAAACAATTGAGTAAAACCAAATAAATGCATTACACATTGTGATATATTACTCTTAAACCTAAAAATCAAAATTTATAGTAATTTAATCTCATAATGAGATCTATGGAAGGGGATAGCACCATGCCTTGATGAAAACATCATAACAAACACAAATATTTGAATCTCTACTTTTTTCTCCCCAGCCAAGAGATTTTTATACCTTGAGACAATAGTAAGATTCAATGAGAGTTGGAATATTGTGAAAGATGAAGTAGGAAAGACTTCTTGGCACACGAGCATGTTTTTGGGCTAACAATGTTAGAAAAAAAATAAAGTCTATAAAAGTTGAGAGCCCAAAACCTGATTACCTTCACCCTATCCTCTGTGTATCCTCCCAGGGCAGCATAAACCCAATTTTGTATTCCATTCTTTTTCTAAAGATTTTTTTACCCCGTCCTAAGCCTCCATGCCCAATTAAATTTTAATTGTGTGACCTTCCACAAAAAGAATTAAATATTAACACTTGAATGTATTCCATCCAGTATACTTCACAGCAATGCCATCTGCTGTTATGTGGTTCAGCATCCATACTTTCTGCATTTCCAGACTTTCCTTTTGTTCTTCCAAGGCAAATTGATCGCTTTCTCCTCCCTCAAATGTAATCTTCACTTCCCTGTCTCTGTGCCTTAACCCACACCTCCACCTTCATTCCCCCCATCCTACTGAGCACACACCCAAAAGTCTATTCTTCCTGAAGACTGACATCCACCTCATTCTCCAAACAGTGGGTCAAGTACCTCCACCTTCAAGTCTTCACAGAACAATACGGGGACAACAGTATGGGACAACTCCTTCCTTTCTGAAGTCCAGCAAGTCCCAAAGTTCTTACCATCCTTCTTTATCTCATCTTTATTGTTAATAGTCTCAATTACATTTGTGTGTGTGTGCGTGTGTGGATGCATGTGTGTGAATGTTCTCAGTTTCACCACAATGCATCCCTAAAAGCCATATTGGGAAGCAGATTTTCATCAAGCCCATTTATGTTTTCCACCTGGCACCATGCACTACTCCAAGAACATGGAGGGATATATAAATCATAGATGAGACCAACAGTGTGCCATAAAACCAAACAATAGAAAACCTCTAAATCTCAAAAAAAAATTGGAAAAAATTAAACTATAGTTAAGCCATAAAGTTTCAGAGTTGCAATAGATCTTAGAGTTCCCAGAAAAGCCCCTGATTTTACAGATGGGGACTTTAAGACATAAAGAGGGTGAAGAACTTGTCTTCAATCTCAGAGCTGAGATATGATGGAGATGGAACTCAAGCACAGCTCTGTTGACAGGCAGACCAAAGCTCTTTCCAGTATATTCTCTGCCTTGTTATAAATACCTATTAAAAGGGGCATACTTTACACACTGATTATTTAAGGACACTTAATATGCAATAAAGTATTCATCTACCATAAAAATAAAACTATTGAACAATAAATCTAAAACCAATATACTCACCATAATAAACGTTAAACAAACAACACAAATAAAAACCCAAGGATGAGCTCCTTGAGAGTGGCAGCCAGCCATTCCTTGGTGCTCAAGAGTGCCTGGCACACCAGAGTTACACACGTTGGGTGGATGAACCCACAGTCCATGTGCCGGCCTCCTTAGGCTCTCCCCATGGCTAGTTGCTAGAGCTATAAAATCTATCCAGGGGAAATCTAAACACGCTTTCCCTTCCCCATAAATATCGCAGTAGCACGCAGAGATAATCCAAACATTAGTTGATCATTTAGTTCAAAGATTAATTTGCAGCATCTAAAAATTTGAAGCTGTCACTTAAGAACTTAGTTGACATGGTTTAGAACTATAGTTCTAAACATATGGGTAGTTTTGAAAACAACTTCCTCAGTCTTCACTAATTGAATCAGAATCTCAAGAGTGGGATATTGGCATCTTTTTTTTTTTTTTTTTTTTTTAAGACAGGGTCTTGCTCTGTCACCAGGTTGGAGTGCAGTGGCACAGTCTCAGCTCACTGCAACCTCTGCCTCCTGGGTTCAAGTGATTCTCCTGCCTCAGCCTCCCAAGTAGCTGGGACTACAGGTGCATGCCACCATGCCCAGCTAATCTTTTGTATTTTTAGTAGAGACGGGGTTTCACCATGTTAGCCAGGATGGTCTCGATCTCCTGACCTCATGATCCGCCCGCCTCGGCCTCTCAAAGTGCTGGGATTACAGTCGTGAGCCACCATGCCCAGCCTCATTCTTTCTAAAAATGTACATGCTTTAATAATACTTCTGATACACTGTGAACATTGAGTTGTTTGGAGTCTACACGTTTTGTCAGTTAGGTTCTCACTTCTTTTTTTCTTTATATTTTCTGCCAAATTGATAGAATTCTTCAGCTTCAAATAACAGAAACTCAACCTACACTAATTTACACACAAAGAAGAATGTGCTTACATAACTAAGGTCAGGAGTAAAACTAAAACTGGCCTCAGGTGCAGGGGTCAATGCCCTCAGGGGTCTTTTGATCCCTCCACCTATTCTGAGTCCCTCTCCCATGTGGGGTAGTCTCTTGCTTGTTTCCCAGCTTAAATTCCATGGCCAATCATCATAATCATTCCCTGGCTCGCTCTCTCAACTGTGTTGTCCTTCTCATTCTACATGGAGCTCACAGACAAAACCATAACTCCATTAGCACAATCCTCTGCCTGCTCCATACTTTGCCCACGCAGCTGAACATGGACAGAGAAAAACATACAATCTTGCTGGTGTCACTTAAAATTAATGACCACAAACATGGGGTGACCCTGCATCCTGTCCAGCAATCATACCATATTCCCTACTCCATTCACTCATCCACTTTCCTGGACAAGTAATGTACACCTTCCCTTCTTTCCCCAAACTCCTAAGACCTCATCCCACATGTCACTCTCATAAGATGACCTTGCTTCCTACTTGATAAGAAAATTGAAGTAATCTGAAGAGAATTTTTACAGACTCTCAGCACCACCATCATCCACCAACTAGCTTTGCACACCATGCCTTCCCTTACTATCTTTTTCTATGAAGGAAATAATCCATGCCTCTGCCTAAACCCAACCCTCCTCTCATATGCAAGATCCCATCTCTGATGGCTTGGCATATATTCATCCACTTGTCTGGGTCACATTGCCCAGATATTTGGTTAAACATTAGTCTGGATATTTCTGCAAGGGTGTTTTGGATGAAATCAACTTTTAGCTCCATGGACTTTGAGTAGGACAGATTGTCCTCTAGAGTGTGAGCCAGCCACATCCAATCAGTTGAAAACCTGAATAGAACAGAAAGAAGTTCCAGGAGCAGAAAAGAATCCTGCAGCCAATGGCCTTGAGACTTGAACTGCCGCACTAACTCTTCTCTGAGTCTCCAGTGCTCTGCCTCACCCTGCAGATTTTGGACTTGCCAGCTTCGGTAATCATGTGAGCCAATTTCTTACAGTTTTCTTGTGCACACACAGGCACACACACACACACACCCCATTGGTTCTGTTTCTCTGGAACCTACTTACAGTTGTCTGGCTTCTACCCTGTCTACTGCACACCATTTCAGAACAAAAATCAAATTACCTGACTCGTCTTTTCCTATTCCTTCAATGGATCCCTATTTCATTAGGAATAAAAACCAAGCCTCACAATGGTCTGATTTTCAGTAAATACGTACTTCCCTCACTTCACTCTCACAACACTGGCCTCCTTACCATTTGTCAGGGACATCAGGCAACCCACCTTACTGTCCTTGCACTGGCTGTACCCTCTGATTGGAATGCTTTCTCCACTGATATCCCATCTCCTCCTTCTCACTTTGTCCAATTATTTGCTCAAATATTACTTTCTCAGTGAGAGCTAATCTTACTACCATCCTACATAAAGTTACCACCAGTGCCACTTCCAGAACTCCAGATCCCTCTTACCCTGCTATATTTTTTCCACTGTGCATATCACTGCCTATATGATAATCTATGTATTTATTGTGCTTTAAAATTAATATCTGCTTATAATGTGAGCTCCATAAGTGCAGATATTTTTTGTCTGTTTTGTTCTCTGGTATTTTCCAAGCATCTAAAACAATGCCTGGTATATATTTGAAACTCAGAATGAATGATGATGGTTTTCAGCTATATCCTCTTTGTTTTTTCTGCTCATCAGCTTTAATTTCTTCTAATGTACACTTGCTTCTCTTTAGATAGGGCAAATAGCTGCAAGCTATTCCCAGGCTCATATCTTTACAGCTTCAGGATCGCAGATAAATGGGATCTTCCCTATCAATTGCAGTTTGAAAAAATCCAAAGTAAAATATTTTTAGGTCACACGCCTACTCTTCAGCTTTCCAATGTGCATGTTTACCATTGCAAAAAATAACAGTACAACAGGGTATCCCATAGACACTGTACATTCAAAATGTTCAACAAAGTAGGCTTATTCTGTTAGCCCCAAACCTCATCTTCTTATACTGTCTCTGTCTTGTTGAATAACCCAGTGCCTCAGTCCATTTTCTGTTGCTATAACAGAATACCACAGACTGGGTTACTTACAAAGAAAAGAAGTTTATTAATCTCACAGTTCTGGAGGCTGAGAATTCCACGAGCATGGCAATGGTATCTGGTGAGGGCCTTCTAGCTCTGTCATAACATGGTGGAGGGCATCACATGGCAAGAAGGCAAGAGCAAGAAAGCCAGAGAGAGCTCACTTTTATAACAAATCCACTCTCACAATAATGAACCCACTCCCATGGCAGTGACACTTATCCATTCATGAGGCCAGAGCCCTCATTAATCCATCAGTCCATTCATGAGGACAGATGCAACATTAAGTCATACATAAGGGAAGTGGGATTAAGTTTCCAACACATGATGTTTTGGGGGACACTTTCAAACCATAGCACCTAGTACGGTCCTTCATATCAGAAGCCTAGTTCATCCTTATACCTTCCCTCTCTCCCACCTTTTTCCCACATCCAGTCCAACACCAAGTCCAGTAATTCTGACTCCTAAGAATTTCTCCCATCTAGCTAAATTATCAGCAATTGTTTTTCTGTGGCTTATCACTATCCTGATTACCTAGCACATCATGTAATGGAATTGCTGGATTATTTACGTACCTCTATAGATTTAGGGTTCTTTGAGGACAGAAACTGACTTTCATCTCTATGTAACCAGTAGCTAACAAAGCATGTATATAGTAGGTAGCCAATAAATACTTGTTGACTTGAACTGAAAGGAAGACACAAGTGGAAAGACTAATAGATTAGCAAGCTGGATATTGGGGTATCAACAGTCCCTTTCTTTTGCCTTAGTGATTGTTGGAAAAGTCATGTCAATAGGAACAGTTGTTACTAGTAGCCTTAACTCTTCTCCTTGTGCAAGTCACAACTTTAGGGGATCAAGTAAAAAAAAAAACTACATATAAAAACACTGACAAATCTTGAATTTGTTAAGCAACCTTGAATTAATAGAACACATAAGTGTGAACATTGGGAGATGGGTATAAACAGGTCCCATATTTATACTAGTCTTCCTGACTCGGCTATAACCTCCTTAGTGGCAGAAATCGGAGTTTATTATCATTTCTACTTGCCTCAGGGTTTCCCATTGCAGGAGTTCAATAAGTATTTACTGAATAGTGCATATCTGCTTTCCTTCAAGGGTCTGGGCAATAAAGCATTTCCAAAATCAACTGTTTGCCTCCAAAACTTCTTCTATCCTCAGAGGTAAAATAACTTGTGAGAAGTCTCACCTCAAGTAAGTAAGGGAGCTAGTATTCAAACACCTCCTTAACTCTGATTCTAAAGCCCTGCTCTTTAGCACTCTGCCATATCTTGCTTGACCTGACACATTCCAAACAAGTATAAATATAGATGGTCAAATATCTTACCTTCTCTGTTTCCTTTCTGTAACAAGAGTTTCATCCAAATTGTTTTTACAAATGGTTTTCTTGTCTCTGAACTGAGTTCCAATCTGATCTGAGTTCTTGTCTCTGATTTAGATCTCCAAATATCCTTAGTAAATAAATTCCATAAAAAAACACTCTAATTCTCTGAAATAGCATTGCTCCAGTCTTCAGATATGAGATGTTTCTCATGGCCTGAACTCACTCTAGGATTCAGCATCTTGTGATCCTGATACAGTGAGTCTTGAAACTATTGTTCTTGTTTGACAGGCAGTCTAAGAGGAATTCCAAATAACCACCTTAGCTCCGACTAAAGTGGAGCCAATGAGTTATATTCCTTATAGTAAACTGTGTATTCTCAGGTTTCTCAGCATTTTGGGAACTAATAATGACTATAAAGAAAATAGCCCACAGGCTTTGTTTTCCATGTTATGATTGGGCATTGATTTTATTTAACGATAGTTCTTTCCTTAGTTACTAATGTATTACTTGTTGATGACCTACAATGTGCCAGACATTTTTCTAGGTGCTGAGGACACAGAGATGAGTAAAAAATAGACCTTGATTATCATATTAGTTGCTGACATACTGGCCAGAGGAGATAATATATATTAACTGATAATTATAATACATTGTGATGTGAATTCTGACGTGCTGTGGGAACCTAGAGGAAGAGACAGTGAACTTTGTCTGGGAGAGAGCTGGGAAAATTCCACAGAGGTAGAGCATTTATGCTGAAAAGAAGGGTACCATCATGAAGTCAGAAAAAGGCATGGTGTGTTTGAGGACAGGCACATTTCACATAGCAGAAATGTATGTGATTTGGGGGGGTGGTAAATGTGAGAATAGTAATGTCCTTGTGGAAACATATCATTCCCAAATGATTATCTGGTTCAGCTTCTTCATTTACAGATGAGAAAACTGAGCCTTAGAGAAAGTTAGTGACAAATGTTGTCATGCCATTTCCTCTGCTGTGGGTGCTCCATTAATGCTTACTTCATAAACAGCATGGTCCTACTTTTTCTCTTTCAATAAGGAGATGTATTCTTAGTTATTTTATTGACCTGGTTGTAACTGTAGCATTCCAGTGAAGGCCTGGAAACAGTAGTTCAAAGAGGGAAGTGCTTACTGCCATTGATGCTTCTTTATTTGATCTTACCAATGTTTCACAGACCCTGCAAAAAGTATGCTCTGGACAGAGCCCAAATTCTGGTCCTTTTCTAAAGTCATCCTTTGACAGAAATGCTGTCTCTGCATGTTTCTTGCTTGTTTTTCCTTTTGTTGATAATTATCTGTTCTAAAGAAGCAGGTCAGTTTGCAAATGAATCTATGCATATCCTAAATACAATTAGAAAACTTTAAGTTGCTGACAAATAAAGAACAACCAATTTTTTAGGATTAAATAATCTAGCATTATTATCAATTTGTCACACACAGGGCATGAGATGTCCCACAAATTTGATTATCCTAAAATACTTTTAAACCCTCTTGCCCTATCATATAAACACAGCAGTTGAGACAATTCAATCGTGTTCCTTTTTATAAGAAACTAATAAACATGAAATGAGGAGAGGCATTACTCAGATGTGCTTTAGCAAGGGGTGGGGTTTAGGATATGCTCCCCCACAATATGGCAGCATGGCATTTGAGAAAACAGCAGAAGCAGGAAAGTCACTCTCATCTTCCCCTCCTTCCTTCTCCCCAAAGCAGGTCGTAAGACCTAGCTGCCCTTCCTCTAAAGGAGGTCATAAGACTTTAATTCCAGAGATACCCTCCCTACACCCAGAGGAAAGGAACAACCTTATCCTCAAAGACACAGAGATGCCAAGAAGAATCTGAACAGGACTTGCAAAGTGCCCTTCAGTTTAGATAATACCTCCTTGGTTCAATCATACTTTTGCACAATTGTCTACTCTTCATCAAACTTGTCAGAAAAATACATAGAATTTCCTGTTCCTTTGGGTCTTTATTTCTGAAGGGTCCTGTGTCATATCAAACTTATACTAAATAAATGTGCATGCTTTTTTCTTGTTAATATATCTTTTGTTATTGGGATCTCAGCCATGAGCTTAGCAATAGGTGAGGAAAGACATCTTCTCTATTATAGATCCATCATGTAAAAAGTAAACCCAGGTAGGGTCATTTTGTAAAAAAAAAAAAAAATTAGAGGTGATTAAATACAAAAGGTGAGTAAGCATAATTAGCGAAGACATGAAGGGTAAGATGGGATTTTTGGCATATAACATGAGCACTATTTACAGAGCTGCTACCCAGAAATTTCATAGCAATAGCACTTACGCTATTTAATGCAATAGTTTATTTCTCTAGTAAAAAATATGCTCAAGCCTCAGCTAGGAAATTAACCACTTAAGTTTTTTCCCCATTTTTGTCTAATTAAGAAGTTGAAAACAATATTCAATGTAGCATAAAGGAATGCAGGTCGACTTGAGCCCTAAAATGAATAAAATCTGAGTAGCAAAATATGGCATATCATGGACCACGTGCCAACTATTTATTATTTATTGATGCAAAAGAAACAGCCCGAATCACATTGTCATTACAACTTTATTACATAGACCCTAGGAATGTTGTTAAATCTTATCTTCTGCACTTTACTAGTTAAAACATGTTACCCATGGAATAAGTTAGAAAACTATATAATGGCCATGTTATCTATAACCCAAAGACTCCATCCACCTGCAGTGGGTTTCATCTCCAAGTCTCTGCTTCTGAAAACTTAGAGAGCCAAATTGTATGGTAACTCTAGAGATTAAAATAATCAGGGCAAATTCCATAAATGGATATGGAGAATTTCAGTATAGGAAAAAAAACACTGATTTGAATCAGTTTCTGTAAAAAATAAAATTTTCAAAGACTTTATTTTTGGATTCTTTCCCTTAAAAAGTAAGAGTCAGTTTAACTTTAAAATATGTCTTCTTTTTAAAATTGTGGGTATTATGCCATATACTATCGCCTGCAAATACATCAGTCATAAATGCTTTGGTCAAAAGTCCTTACCCTTCTTCAGTTGACTGGTGATTTCATATGTTCTAGGAATATTTTTATCTTTTGGCATGATGCTCTACACCATATGGTACAACACACTGAGAAGCAAAAAGGGTAGAACTAGTTTGAAATATATATATATATATGTATACACACATATATTTATACATATGTGTGTGTATATGTATGTATATGTATGTATATACATATACATACATATACACACACATATACATGCATGTAAGTGAAAGAATCTGCATGCATGACTGCAAAGAAATATAAGGACAAAGTTTTGCATTCTGTATTCAGTGCTAAGATTCTTTGCCCATGTGAAAAAGGTCATTCAAAATCCCAAGATTAAAAGTTTGCTATAGACCTGAAAGCAACAAGAGACATATCAGGAACCACTATGTTTTGGTACATAAAGTAATATTTGAACTGTCTGTAACACTTCCTCATTCAATATTTAATGCTGCTACTCTAAGTGCAATAGTAACTGCAGCGATGACACATGCAACAGCTTGCATAATCCATTTAGGAAGGATTGTTAAGATGAGAAACACACTAAACTGTCTATAATTAATTCCCAGGGGGTGAAAATATCCTTCCCCTTTGATTCCAGGTTCCTTCAATCTGGTTTTACTTTTGAAAACAAATCTTGAATCAAATTTTACAAGTTTTCAGAAAGACTGAGATGTGACTCTTGCCTGGCTACTACCCTTATGTCACAAGGCAACTTCCTGCATCTTCTCTCCTGCTTTCCATTGCATCTGATATAGGGCAGTCTAGGCACACAGTAGACCCCAAAGCTCTACTAAGCCAGTAAGTAAGTGGATGCAACAGCCAGTAAATGGGATAGAGCAAAAAAGGCATTTGCCAATGTTGACCGTCAAGCGTGGCTTTCACACAATCTAGTGCAAGAAGGAGACAGCAGACCATTTTTGCCTGCTTTGTTCTTAGGCTTAATATATTCTTTTTAAAAAGTCCAAATGTGTGTAAATGTGTGTATTCATATCATACTTACATTTCTTCTAGCAATGCTTAAAATGTACTAGCTCTTAATATTTTCATTTTTAGTAAAGGGGGAGTGCAAATGTCAGAACATTGTTTTAAGAGAGATTTAAAAAGAATACAAAAAAGGAAAAAACTTAAGAAGTTAAGTTTGAAGTCAAACATTGTGAGTTTGAACTGCATCACATTAGAAACATTATTTAAATAAAACTGACTTTCAACCTCTATAAAATGAGGAAAGTTATCATAAGAGGATTCAATAAAATTCAATACAATAGTGAATATAAGACACTTTCCTCTATGTATAATAGGTTCATAGACAATTCTCAAAAGTGTTGGCCATCCCTATTACAAGTCAAAATCAATTCTATAATACTATATACTTACTATAAAAAATATAAAAAGGAACCAACAATATTGGAGTAGCCAGTGCTAAAGTGATATCTACTTATTATCCAGAGAAGTTAATTCCTTTACATTCTAGCCCTAAAGGACAGCACTACTGAAATACAATACTACAACACTAAGTTCTCCATGCCAGTGACCCAACAGTAAGCCTCTTGCCTTCCTGGGATAAGATGATTTGAGTATTCATAGTTCTAAGATACAGCTAATAAAAAGCACTGCTTTCACCAGGACAACTTTGGTTTTTCAAACAGAAAACTAGTCTTTTAAATGGTTTATGAGCTCTCATCCTACCATTATTTGTTTCAAGTGTACTAACGACCAAATGTGTGTAATTATATGTGATTACCAAAAACAGGCTCAGCCCTTTCACAAAGGAGTTCCCATTTGTTAAATAGCACTATCTACCTATGCCAGGAAGCAGAATCTTAAGCACAGTTATACAAATCCAGTACCTAAACCTGAAAGTCCAGTACCTAAACCTAAATATGTATTGTTATACATATTTTTAAACTGAATTTTCAGATGCAGGAATGTTAGAGGTCATCTGCACTTCAGTTACTGTGTGCAGTTAGGTTTATGCAAAACAAGTCGTTACACTAATATGTTCTCCATTTATAAAATATTCACAATTAGGTAAGCATTTGCTAATGAAATCTTCAGTTTTTAATGGAACTTCAGAAAATGTGGTTTTATGACATTAGGTTTCAATTTGTATGCAGTTTGTATTTTTGATATCAATATCTAGAACTCTAAAATATTCATATTGGAAAAAGATAACAATTACTGTACCAAACTATTCATTCATTCACCCTTCATTCTTCTAACAAATATTCACTGAGAATCTACTCAGTGCCAGATATTATGCTAGGTGCTAAAACTAAAGTAAAGCTTCTAAAGTTTCTTCTTTATTAATGTCAACTATTTAGGATGAAGTTATGAGGAGAAATGACAATGAATTTAAATCCTGTTATGGGTGTACTTTTGTCAGAATTTCTATTATTTTTTATATTAAGCAATTATAGACTTAATTAATCCTTTCTACTTTCCTATATAAAAAAAGATCCCATCCCAAATACTTCTACATTGAAAACAATGCCAAACCCATAAAAATGAGCAATTCAGCTATAAAAATGCATGATATAATAGATGTCACCTTCTCTTATTCAACAAAGTAACTTTCTATAATTTTGTCCTTTGCCTTTCACAGAACAGTAACCTGGAGTAGTTTCAATGGGATTTTACTTTGTATAAAGCACAAAAACATCCTACAAGAAGTTGTTAATTTTTCTTCTGTGGATGTGGCTCTCTCTATTATTTTTGGGAAATCAGTGAAGTACAACTCCCATTCCCTTAGATCCCTTCAAATTCTCAGAGTCAAGCTCAGTTTTCTCCTCCAGGCTGCAGGCAACCATAAGTAGGTATGCACTGGGTTTGGGCAAGAAAAAATCTCCTAACTAAATCATATCTGAGTCTCAATACCTTCAATGTCTGACTTATTTTCAAAACGATTTTTAAAATTCATGGAGTTGCTAGATGCATAACAAACATTCAAGACTTACTTGTGAATCTATAGGTAAGGAACACAGAAATCAATGCTAATCTGTGACCCCATGATAATCTGTAAAATCTGAGACCAAAAATTCTCAAATGATGATGTATTAGCACAGTGGCAAAGGCACTGAGTATTTATTATAGAATGTTCACTTTCCATCCTGCTCCTCATAAGTAACCAGCAAAGTCCACCAAGGTCCAATCTCCCAATCTTTTTCACCCTTTGAACCTCCTTGCAAGAGGCAGTGTAGTTTAATGCAAAGAACATGGGGAATATGGCCATTACACTAGTTTTCTAAGAATGTTATAACAAATTACCACAAATTTAGGGGCTTAAATAACAAAAGTTCATTTTTTTTTACATTTCTGTGGGCCAGAAGACATGGGCCACACTGGGCTAAAAATCACAGTATTGGCAGGGCAGGTATGGCTGAATTCCTTTCTGGAGGCTCCAGAAAAATCTGTTTCTTTGCCTTTTCCAGCTTCTAAAGGCTGCCTGCATTCTTTGGCTCAGGAAATACTTCATCCACCATCCATCTTCTAAGCCAGCAAAAGTCAAGTATTTCTCAAATCATATAACTCTGACCTCCTTTTTCTGCCTCCTGTTTCCAGTTTTAATAATCCTGATTCCACTGAGCCCTCTCAAAAACTGCAAGATAATCCCCTATTTTAAGGTCAGCTGATTAGCAACCTTCATTCCTTCTGCAACCTTAATTCCCCTTTGCCATGTAACCAAACATATTCATAGGTTCTGAAGGTTAGAATATGGCTATCTCTGGAGCTGAGAAGGCTTTATTCTGCCTATCACAGTCTAATGATCTACAACCAAAAACCCAGGTCTATTCCCAAGTAGCACAGCACCTTAATCTTTTATTATTTTAGTCTTTTCTTTTGAAAATTGCTTAATAATAGTTAACCTCTTGAACATTAGTGAGGATAAAATGAGACAATAGATGCAAAATATCTAGGCATAGAGGCTGGCACCTAGGAGGACCTCAATGATGTTCATTTCCATCTTCCCTTACCATCCTCTCAAAAGTCACCATTTGTATTAGAGTAGAGCTGAATTTTGGATCCATGTTCATTTTAGCTTTATAGCCATGCTCTTTGCCCACCATGACACCACTTTCTGCAAGAAGGTCCCAGTGTAGGGAAAGACTGAGCTGCAGAAGACTTCACATACACAAATTGCCAGCTATGATCTGCCTTTCTGCATCACCCCAAGATTCATATGTTGAAACCTAATCTATAAGGTGATGGTATCAGAAGGTGGGGCCTTGGGAAGTGTTTAAGTCATGAAGGTGGAGCTCTCACAAATGGGATTAGTGCCCTTATAAAAGAAGCCTAACAGGTCCTTTGCCCCTTCCTCCACATGAGGGCACAGTGAACAGGCACCATCTATGAGGAATGGGCCTTCACCAGACACAGCAACTGCTGGAACCTTCATCTAGGACTTCCCAGCCTCCAGAACTATGAAAAATAACTTTGATCTTTCTAATCCTCCCAGTCTATGATATTTTTATTAGAGCACCAAAACAGACCAAGACAGTGCCCCACATTATTAGGTGAGCACTCTAAGATATTCTTCTGATAGAGATAAGAGATTTATGCTAATCCAACATAACTTTTGAATTGATTTTCTGTTATGACAAAACAGATGAAATATTTAAAAGGAATAACCAGGATTTACCATTAAAATGTGATTACAGAATTGAGCAATCTCCAATGTTGATCCAATTAGCACTCCTGCAGGTCCCACGAATCATTAAATGGTTATTTTGAATGAAATACAAAATAAACAACAAAATGTTTGATTTTAGGGTCATCATGTTTTCATTACACAATGAGAATGTTCTCTATCTTAGGACCATTTTTTAAAGACAATGTGTAACAGTGAAGCAAGCCAGAAATCTGTCTCAAATGGTAACAAGAAACAATCTAACCTCTGGGCTTTATAAGGAAAAGCATAACATGATGCACTAAGTGATTCTCTATTAATCAAGAGCCACAGAGGTGCCTGCAGAACTCCCTGTCACTTCCTTTGAAAAACACAAAAATCCACCTGTTAAGTTCAGCATACTCTTGAATAGAAAATAACTTTACTCTCAGCTGTCCACATCCTTTTCCTATATTTTATTATAATAAAAGGGGAAAAAACAAGAAAAACATCCACTAATGATGGCAGCCTGGTTCTTCTCATTCCCTGGGCAGTGGTAACAATGTGAGGGATCTAGAGCACGAAGGATCTTGCTTGAGAGTAATTAAGTAATTAGAAACAGAAATAATTGACTTATGTGATACAGTGATGTCAACAAATCAACATTTCAAAACAACTCATTATCTACATAACCTTAACATCTCAGAACTCAAAAAAATCATTAAATTCTTACTTTGACTAAAACTTATCTTAACAGCATTTTAATCCTATTTCTTACCAATTACAGCATTGGAGAGGGGAGTATAATGATATGTATGTTGGGTGAGAGGGCTGAAAGAGAGAAAAAATTCCATACTACTTTTTTTTTTTTTTTGGTCCAAATAGCAACTAAGAGGAAAGAGTTTCTGGTTAGTGCCAAGGAAACCCAATGTGCAAGCTGACTGTCCTCCAAGTTTTCAAATAAGATAACCCATGATAATCTGGTATTCTGAGATTTACCTCATGTCCTCAATTACAAATGACAAGATCATTCCTGCTTCCAGACAAAGCTTTGCTCAGAGAAATGGGGACTTGATAATAGTTAAAAAGATCAGTGTTACTCAAAGTGCAGGGCTAACTAGTTTAAGTCACAAAGAGATAAATGCAAAGCCTGAGAGTAAACATTTAGAAAGTTTTAGACCAATTTTAGGAAGACTCATTCATTACTGGTAGGACTGCAAAATGGTACAGTTAATTTTACAGAACAATTTTAAGTCTGTTCAATTTAATAATTAAGAAAAATCCTTTAGGTTTGTATCTTTTTAAAATTTTATTTTATGAATCATTTTTCTTAATTTACCAAGGTATCAGTCCTTGACAGATGCAAATTAAAACAAATATCAAGAAAACCAGTCCTTTATCACAGCTAGTTTGAGAAGCACCACAATAAAACATCCCTCACAAATAGAATAGGCAAAGAGTAGTGTCTCAAAGGTACTTGCTGGCAGAAATAATTTACTGTGATCACAGATTACTTTTATCATGCTGAATAGGTAACTGATAATGCAGCTAAGTAGACACAGCAGGACTTAGAACAAAAGCAAGTAAACACAAAAATTGAAAAAGAACAAATACTTAATAAGTCCTTTATAAATTCTGTGCTTACAGACTAATAGTCTGCCACTATATTCCACCATGATAGCATTTTCACTAGTTGAGAACCACTGATATATTTTTCAGTATCCTTTTTGCCATTTAATATTTATAGTGAACTGTTGACTAGAGCCTCAATGGCCATTAGGTAACAACTCAACAGTAGAATTCTCTGGATGTCTTGATTCTTCAAGAAAAGTCTCAGTATAACTGCCATATATCAAGCACCTAGTATGTATCTGGTACTGGCAGATACTTAATGCATCATGGTTCAAAAAAATTAAATACTTTATTTGGGATAACAAAATGAGTAAGAGATGGAGCCTAGATTCAAATCCAGGAATGTTTGATGCTCCTGCCACTATATGAAGCTGCCTTTCATCAGAATAATGTGCAAATATAATCTGAACTGAATAGCACTTATTTTGAATAGTATAAAACCTCAGTTGCTAACAAGAAGATCAACAGAAAGCAGGGAAACACTTGACGAAAAAAAGTTAAAATAATATGACAGTGAATCCTTATATACAACACCAAAAGCAGGTTCCATTAAAAAAATGAGAAATTGGACTTGATTAAAATTAAAAACTTCTCTTCTGCAAGGACACTGTTAAGAGACTAAAGATACAAGGCAAAAGCTAAGAGACAGTATTTTCAAAATATCCAAAATATACAAAGAACTCTTACAATTCAATGATAAGAAAACAACCTAATTTTTTTAAATAGGCAAAATATCTTAACAGAAACCTAACAAAAGAAGATATATAAATGGCAAATAAGCATATGAAAAGATACACCACATTCTATGTTATCAGGGAACTGAAAATTAAAACAATAAGTATCACTTCACACCTATTAGTATGGCTAAAATCCAAAACACTGACACCACCAAATGTTTTCAGGCATGTGAGAAAAAAGTAAGTCTCATTCATCGCTGGTAGGACTGCAAAATGGTACAGTCATTTTGGGACAGTTTGACAGTACTTTTACAAAACTAAACATACACTTACCATGTGATCCAGCAATGTTGCCCATGCATACTTACCCAAACGAGTTCAAAACTGAAGTCCACATAACATCCTGCACATAAATATTTTTAGCACCTTTATTCATAACTGCCAAAACTTGGAAGCCATCAAAATGTCTTTCATGTCTGTCAGTGAACAAACTGTGTGGTACATCTATGTAATTTAGAATAATTGAGTGATTAAAAAGAAGAGCTATCAAGCCTTGAAAAGACATGGAAAAACCTTAAAGGCATATTGCTGAGTGAAAGAAGCCAATGTGAAAAGGCAGCATACAACATGACTCCAACCATACGACATTTTAAAGAAGGTAAAACTAGGGAGACGGTAAAAAAAAAATCAGTGGTTGCCAAAGGTTAGGTAGGTAAGAGGGAGGGATGAATAGCAGAGGCCAGGATTTTTAGGGCCATGGAACTATTCTGTATGATACTGTAACTGTATTAGTTCATTTTCATGCTGCTATGAAGACATACCCGAGACGGGGTAATTTATAAAGAAAAGAGGTTTAATTGACGCACAGTTCTACATAGCTGGGGAGGCCTCAGGAAAACTGACTATCATGATGGAAAGGGAAGCAAACACATCCTTCTTCACATGACAACAGAACAGAGAAGTGCCAGCAGGGAAATGCCAGACACTTATAAAACCATCATATCTCATGAGAACTTACGCACTATCATGAGAACATCATGGGGGAAATAACCCCCATGATCCAATCACTTCCTACCAGGTCCCTCCCACCACACGGGGGGATTATGGGAACCACAATTCAAGATGAGATTTGGGCGGGGGAACAGCCAAACCATATCATTCTTCTGCTGGCCCCTCCCAAATCTCATCTTTCTCACATTTCAAAACACAATCATGCCTTTTCAACAGTCCCCCAAAGTCTTAGCTCATTCCAATATTAACCCAAAAGTCCAAGTCCAAAGTCTCATCTGAGACAAGGCAAGTCCCTTCTGCCTATGAGCCTGTAAAATCAAAAGCAAGTTAGTTACTTCCTGGATACAATGAAGCTACAGGAATTGGGTAAATACACCCATTCCAAATGGGAGAAACTGGCCAAAACAAAGGAGCTATGGGCCCCATGCAAGTCCAAAAACCAATAGGGCAGTCATTAAACATTAAAGTTCCAAAATAATCTCTGTTGACTCCGTGTCTCACATCCAGGTCATTCTGATCCAAGATGGCCTTCCATGGACTTGGGCAGCTCCACTCCTGTGGCTTTGCAGGGTACAGCCCCCCTCCCAGCTGCTTTCATGGGCTGGCATTGAGTGTCTGGCTTTTCCAGGTGCTCAGTGCAAGCTGTCAGTGGATATACCATTATGGGGTCTGGAGGATGGTGGCCTCCTTCTCACAATTCCAATAGGCAATGCCCCAGGAGTGACTCTGTGTGGGGAATCCAACCCCACATTTCCCTTCTGCACTGCCCTAGCAAAGGTTCTCCATGAGGGCTCCACCCCTGTAACACACTTCTGCCTGGACATCCAGGTGTTTACATACATCCTCTGAAATCTAGGCAGAGATTCCCAAATCTCAATTCTTGACTTCTGTGCACCCACAGGCTCAACACCACATGGAAGCTGCCAAAACTTGAGGCTTGCACCCTCTGAAGCAATGGCCCTAGCTGTGCTTTGGCCCCTTTTAGCTACAGCTGGAGCTGAGGCATCTGGGACACAGGGCATGATGTCCTAGGCTGCACAGAGCAGTGGCGCAGGGGTTAGGCCTGGACTATGAAACCATTTTTCCCTCCTAGGCCTCTGGGCCTGTGATGGGAGGGGCTGCCATGAAGGTCTCCAATGCCCTGCAGACATTTTCCCCACTGTGTTGGTGATTAACATTCAGCTCCTCCTTACTTATGCAAATTTCTGTGGCAGGCTTAAGTTTCTCTAAAATGGTTTTTTCTTTTCTATCACATTGTCAGGCTGCAAACTTTCCAAACTTTTATGCTCTGCTTCCTCTTGAACACATTGCCACTTAGAAATTTCTTCCACCAGATACTCTAGATCATCTCTTCCAAGTTCAAAGTTCCACAGATCTCTAGGGCAGGGGCAAAATGCCACCAGACTCTCTGCATAGCAAGCATGACCTTTACTCCAGTTCCCAACAAGTTCCTCATCTCCATCTGAGACCACATCAGCCTGGACTTTATTGTTCATATCACTATCAGCATTTTGGTCAAAGACATTCATTAAGTCTCTAGAAAGTTCTAAACTTTCCCACATCTTCCTGTCTTCAAAGCCCTCCAAGTCTCTAGGAAGTTCCAAACTTTCCCACATTTTCCTGTATTTTTCTGAGCCTTCCAAACTGTTCCACCCTCTATCTGTTACCCAGTTCCAAAGTTGCTTCCATATTTTTGGGAATCTGTATAGCAGCGCCCCACTCCCTTGGAGCCAATCTACTGTATTAGTCCATTTTCACACTGCTATTAAGACATACCCAAGACTGGCTAATTTATTTAAAAAATAGGTTTAATTGACTAACAGTTCTGCATGGCTGGGAGGCCTCAGGAAACTTACACACATGGCTGAAGGGGAAGCAAATATGTCCTTCTTTATGTGGCGGCAGGAGAGAGAAGTGCCAGCAGGGGAAATATCAGATGCTTAGAAAACTATCAGATCTCATGAGTACTCACTATCAAGAGAATAGCATGAGGGAAACCAGCCCCAAGATCCAATCACTTCCCACTGGGTTCTTCTCATGACACATGGGGATTATGGGAACTACAATTCAAGATGAGATTTGGGTTGGGGCACAACCAAACCATCATTAGACATCTGTCAAAACCCACAGAATGTAAAACACAGAAAGAACCCTAATGTAAAGTATGAACTTTAGTTAACAATGATGTATCAATATTGACTTCTCAATTGTAATAGATGGACCACACTAACACAAGGTGTTAATACTAAGGGAATTGAAGGAGTGGGCAGCGAGAGGTAGGGGTGAAGGGAGTACAGCAGGTCCCCAGATACAGTTGTTTTTCATTCAATGTCATTTTGTGATAATTTGATGAGAAAAAAATATCACTTCAACCAGGGGGCAATATCTGTGTGGAGTCTGTTCATTCACCCCAGGTCTGCATGGGTGTTCTCCAGGTACTCTGATATTTTTCTCACATCCCAGAGCTGTGCACCTGAGGTTCGTTGCTGTGCCTAAATGGTCTCCATCTGGGGGACTGTGGGTTTCTGTGAGTGGCCCCTGTGATGGGTGCTGTCCTGTCAAGGGCTGGCTCCTGCCATGCACCCGCAGTTGCCAGGACAGGGTCTGGCCACCTGAGACTCTGAACTGGAATAATTGGGTAAATAATAATCTTACTTTTTTTTATTCATCTTTCTTAAATGTATGTATATATCACATTTATTTCAATGTTTAAAATTACAAGTGTTTTTGGTCCTTATTTAGAAATTTTGTGAGGTTTTGTGACCAGAAATGTGCTGTAGGAACTTAACTCTTGTTTATATCAATTAGCCTACTGTAGAATATACAGTGTCTTGCTTAAAGCTGCAGTTTCCATCCAAGAATCCAGATGATGTTAAGTGAGGACTTACTGTATAGGGTAGCTTTTTGTACTTTGCACTCTTTTTTCTTATTTTCAGATGGAGTCTCACTCTGTCGCCCAGCCTGGAGTGCAGTGGTGTGATCTCGGCTCACTGCAACCTCTGCCTCCTGGGTTCAAATGATTCTCCTGCCTCAGCCTCCCGAGTAGCTGGGATTACAGGCACGCACCATCATGCCCAGCTAATGTTTTTTATTTTTATTTTCAGTAGAGACAGGGTTTCACCAGGTTGGCCAGGCTTGTCTCGAACTGCTGACCTCAAGTGATCCACCCACCTTGGTCTCCCAAAGTGCTGGGATTACAGGCATGAGCCACTGTGCCTGGCCATACACTCAGTTTTTTTTTTAAGCCTAAACTGCTCTAAGAAAAAAAGTTTATTTTAAAACAAAAATGTATATGATTCATAACCATACATCTCAAAATTTGTCTGTGCTCATGACTACTTTTTATGTCAATCATGAGAAATTTTGAGAATATTCCACTGTATAAGTAAAAAGCCACTCATCCATATCCAGGATCTTGATAAGGCAGTAAGAGTCCCAGTGTTTTACTATCTGACTTATAATTCATACCTACTCCAAACTGGGAATTTCCCTCTAACTACAAGCAAGCCTT
Organism: Gorilla gorilla gorilla; assembly: GCF_029281585.2. Classification (NCBI taxonomy): domain Eukaryota; kingdom Metazoa; phylum Chordata; class Mammalia; order Primates; family Hominidae; genus Gorilla; species Gorilla gorilla. The sequence goes on along the minus strand of NC_073231.2, from coordinate 55,588,525 downwards.
TGCACTCAGAAGATGACTGTGGGCATGCCCTCCACTTCTTCAATGCAGTGGTTCTCTACCCTCACCCAGAGGATATTTGACAATATCTGAGGACATTCATTATTTTCATGGAAGGGGAGGGTGTGCAACAAGCATCCAATAGATAGAAGCAAGGAATGCTGCTAAATATTCTACTGCAAAGGACAGCACCCACTGCAAAGAATCATCCAGCCCCAAATTTCCAGGTTGAGAAACCCTACTTCAATGTAACACACAGTGCCAAGATGACCCACTGTCTGTGTAGGTGGTGAATCGCCACTCCAGATGTTTAAATAAATCCACATCTCCATCTGGGGACACAAATGAACCTGCAATGCATAAGAAAAGTTTCAACAAGAAAAAGATCTCAAAGACTGAACTCAGAAGAGGAAGCCTCAGCACCTGACATTTCCCAGATTATCTCAGAGAGAATCCTTCCCTCAACATGATTCAAAGGATCCATGAACTGTGGTGACCACTGAGCAGTCTACGGAACCTAGCTGAGTCACATTTGTCAACTACAAAATGGAAATGACAGTTACTAGACAGATGTGAGAATCAAAGCACGTAAGAAATGTGAACACATTTTGAAAAGTGTGAGGTCCTATTTACACAAACAAGCAATAACCAAATCTTCTCTGAGTAACATTAAGGCTAGAAGACCCCAAATCCTGTCATTTCTAATTTCCAATGTTTGATCTCCTGGGCCAACACCATACCCTACATTCAGGATCAGTGTTCTTTCCTTATAATTATCACTTGAGCAAAATGATAAGGAAAGTTCACTTCCACCTAAAGGCAAGCTTGAAAATCCATAGGAATAAGGCAGCCAAAGGACCCTATGAGATTACATTTAAAATACTAAAAGGAAAAAATCTGAAACTCATTTACTCTGTGGTGTGAGTGTCCAGTGAGAAAAGTCAAAAGCTCCTTGCCCCAAGATCAATGTGTTTTAGTAGGAATCAAAACCTAAAGCTAAAGGAAGGACATGCTTAGCTGTATGAGAGAGGGGTGCTTTGAAATACAATATGCTTTTTATTATTTAAGCCATAAGTTATCTATTTTCAACTTTCCATAAGGCCACAATGCCTGCCTAAATCATGAATTAATCAAAACGTTTAACTAACCATCACTCCTATTCCTCCAATGTGCCCAAGAGTGTTTACAATATCTGATTAATAGAAATAAAAATCTTAGACTCACATAAGAAGAATCTATTTTTTCAAATGATGCTGTTATGGGTTGAATCATTACCCCTCAAAACTCACATGTTGAAGTCCTAACCTCTAGTACCTCAGAATGTGATTGTAATTGGAAATAGCATCATTACAGATATAATTAGTTAAGATGTGGTCCTATTGCAGTAGGGTGGGCCCCTAAAACAATATAACTAGTATCCATACAAAGAGGGGAAATGTAGACACAGACACAAACACAGGGTGAATTCTGTGTGAAGATAAAAGCAGAGTTCAGGGTTAAGCTTCCACAAGCCATGATATAACATAGAGTCCAGAAAATCACCAAAAACTGGGCAAGAGGCATGGAACAGAATCTCTCTCTCAACCCACAGAAGAAAGCAACCCAGTAAACACCTTGATATTAGACTTCTAGCCTCTAGGATATGAGACAATACATTTCTATTGTTTAGGCCACCCAGTTTGTGTGTGGTAATTTGTTAGAGCAGCCCTGACAAACCATTACAGGTGCCTATCAAGCAAAAGCTTTAATAAGGTCATTATTGATATCAAAAGGTATGGTAGGGAGAATAATGGACCTCAAATGTCCATGTCCTAATTCTTGAAGCCTGTGAATTTGGTGCTATACATGTCAAAAGGGACTTTACAGATGTGATTTAAATTAAGGATCTTGAGATGAGAACATTGTCCTGGATTATCAGCACAGGCCCGAGGTAATCACAAGAGTCCTTACAAGAGGGGAGTGGAAATGTCAGCGTAGGAGAGAGATTTAGAGATGCCATGTTGCTGGTTTTGAAAACGGGGGGAAGGGCTCATGACCTAGGTCTTGGTGGCCTCCAGACGCTGGAAAAGTCAAAGAAATGAATTCTTTGTGAGAGCCCCCAAAAGGGATACAGCCCTTGCTCATGCTTTGACATTAGCCCAGGAGGACTTCTAACCTCTAGAACTGTAAGAGAATAAATTCTCTGTTGTTTTAAGCCACTAAATTAGTGGTAATTTGTTATAGTAACATTAGAAAACTAATATAGATTTGTGGTACCTGGAAGTAGTGTGCTGCTGTAACAAATACCTAAAAATGTAGAATTGGCTTTGGAGTTGGGTAATGGGCAAATGCTAAAAGAATTCTTAGGAGAATGGTAGAAAACTATTTACTGGAACAAATGGTTAGTAGAAATGTGGACGTCAACAACCCCCTTGGTGAGAGGTCAGAAAGAATTAAGTAAGGGTAATGGTAAAGGAGATATCTTAAAAAATAGTTAAATCTTCAAAAATAAACAGTAGAAATAGGAATGTTAAAGGCACTGCTGGTGAACGCTCACATGAAATGAAGAACTAAGGAATGTGTTATTGGAAAATGGAGTAAAAGGGATCCTTATATAAAGTTGCAGAAATCATAGCTCTATTGTGTCCTAGAGTTATGTGGAAAACAAAACTTGTAAATGATGAACTTAGATATTTAGCTGAGGAGATTTCCAAGCAAAGTGTTGAAAGGTTAGCTTAATTTTTTTTCTCACTATTTATAATAAAATGTGAAAGGAAAGAGAGAGATTAAGAGAAGAACTGTTAGGCAAAAAGGAACCAGGAATTGATGATTTGGGAAATCGTCCACCTATCCAGATTGCAGAAGGCACTAATATTAGGAGATTTACTGCGAGGAAACAGTGCTCTGCATAGACAGCTAAGGGCATAGCTGGACAACTTTTGCTAGCGGTGGGAAGAATCAGAAACCCAGTTCAACCCATCACACATACTCATTCATTTGTACTGAGTATTTAATCAATTGTTGAAAAGATTAGGGAATAATCTTTTCAATGACTAATAGTTGCCCTCAACCATGTCAGCAGAAGCCAGGAATAGAGATGGGATTATCCAGAAAAGATCTGGGGAAACAAATCTCTCAGGAGTGAATCTCTGTGACACACAGGGGAGTCCCACAGAGTTCTTTGGAATTTTACCCCCAAGATGGATCATACACAGATCCTCGCAAATATGTGATTGTGATGATTTAGATGATGAGATCTGGAACTCTTAAACAGATGAGATTTTGGACTTTGAGCTGATACTGTAAACGGGTTAAGAATTTTGGGGCTATTTGGGATGGAGTGAATGCATTTTTTTTAATGTAGGATGGACATGAATTTTGGGGGCTCAGAGGGAAGACTTTGTAAGGCAGAATATGTGATTAAGTTAAGGATCATGACAAGAGGATATTATCCTAAACTACCTATGTGGGCCTGGTGTAATCACAACTGTCCTCATAAGAGAGAGGCAGGGGTGTCAGAGTAGAAGCAAGAGATTTGAATTTAAGTGGCACCTAGAAACTGAGAGAGGCAAGGAAATGTATTCTCTCCTAGACTGTCCAGAAGGAATACAGCCTTGACGGCACCCTGCATTTAGCTCACTAAGGTCTATTTTGGGTCTCACATCCAGAATTGTAAGTTAAAAATAAAATCTGTTATCACCCCCTCTCCATCATATTTTCTGTAAATACTTTCCCCTCTTCATTATAAATCGTTTAATTCTGGTTTAAGTGTCTTATTTTAAAAATATTTTATTTAATCCATTTTTCATTTATTTAAAGAATTTAAACATCTTATATTTAATTGTTTCAGAAAAACTATTTTTTTCATTTTTGTAGGGATTGAGCAAGTAAGGAAAGAATGGAGACATCTTTGTTTTCATGTTTGTCTTTTGCAATATAGATTATTTTTATATGTTATCTTCAACAATAATTTGGGAAGTGGGTATCTATACCTAAGTCTATTATGATACACAGTGATTTAAAAATATATCTCATTATCGGACAAAAACATGTTATTAATGACTTGCTGTAGATGAACTGCATTTCGTAACACATCCAGTTCTAAGTAAGAAGTCTTCTATGAGAAGGACTACCCATAAGGCTGGTCCTTCCAATGGAAATGATAATTTAAAACACTTTAAACATTTTTCTCAAAGTTTATTTAAAATAAAATATTAAAATAAAATTTTAAATGTATTATTCTTTCTGTTTGTAAAAGAATACATATTTATTAATATCAACTTAAAGATACATATAAGCATAACAAAGAAAAGAAAAACCATCCCATAGAAATATGTCACCTAGATATAACCACTGGTAAATGTCTTACATAGAATTTGGATTCCAGAAATGGCAAAGTTGCTTGAACCAATCTAGCATTTCCACAGAAAACAAAATATGAAACAAAAAAAAAATCAACCAATTTATACTTGCTGAGCAATAGGCAAAAGAAGGCAGATATCAGAAGGGAGGCAACCCTAAAGAACAGACCAATATTGAGTGAGGTCCAGGGTGGACAGGATTGCCCCTGAGGGCAGCTGGAACTCAAGGAAAAAGTCACAATATTATCAGCATGGGGTGTCAGAGTTTGGGGCTACTGAAGTGGCTGGCAATCAAGGAGAAAAATCTAGAAAAGAAGGAGGCACTTCAGAAATCTCTATATATACACCCCTCAAATTCTTGGCCAACCCTGGACATGTGCATCTTCAGGGAAGACCCCAAAAAGCCCAGCGGAAGGGATCTGCTGGAAGACTGCACAGAGGCTTCAGCCACTGCCCACCACTGGGGTGACAGAGTTTAGGGTTTGAATTTCATCTGCCTTAGTCAATTCAGACTGCTATTGCAAAATACCATAAATTTAATGACTTATAAACAGCAGAGATTTATCTCTCACAGTTCTGGAGCCTGGGAAGTCCAAGATCAAGGCACAAGCACATTCAGTATCTGATGAGGGCCCACTTCCTGGTTCATAAATGGTCATCTTCTTGCTGTGTCCTCACATGGACAAAGGGGCAAGGGAGCCCTTTGGGATCTCTTTTATAAGGACACTAATCTCATTTATGAAGGGATTGCCCTAATGATCTAATTATAACCCAAAGACCCCACTGCTTAATACCATCACCTTGGGGGTTAGGATTTCAACATATGAATTTTAGAGGGGAAGCAAACGTTCAAACCATAGCATCACCAAAGAAGAGAGAATCTGTAAATATCTCAAGCTTTTCATAGATTCACCTTGACAAAGAGTAAAACTAAGCTTCCATGAGTTCAGAATAATTAGCCAGAAATGTATCTGCGTGCTAAAACAAAAATCAACACTTCATAGGAAAAAAACAAAATCCAAAATCCAGAAAGATAGTGCTTCCAACCAATAGACTGGCATTATTAAATACTGGAAAGGATGTGGAGCAACGTAAACCCTCATGTATTACTGGTGGAAGTGTTTAAAAAAAAAAAAAAGCAACAATTACTTCGAAAAGTGTCAATTTTCCGAAATGGTTGTGGATAGAAAACTCTATATTCTATGCCCCTCAATCTTCTCCTATGTTATATATATTACAAACTACAATTAAATAGAATGAATGAACTAATGATAGACACAACAACATGCGTGAATCTTAAAATCATTATGTTGAGAGAAATAAGTTATACACAAAAAAGGATACTGTATAATCCCATTTATATGAAGTTTGAGAATGAGCAAAACTGACTCAGAACTCGGGTAGGAACTGACTAGAAAGGAGTGTAAAAAACTTTCCTCTTTCTCCGCCAGGCTCAGTTTCCATAAGGAGAGTGGCCCAGGCCCTCCTCTTCTCCATCAAACCCTTTCATCAGGCGATCTCAACTTGTTCTTGCTTTAATTCCCTCTTCACATTTATGGCTTTCACAAATATGTATCCTGCCTGGACCTCTCCCCTGAGCTTTTGGTGCTCACTGCCTATTTAACATAACCCAAAGAGAATTATTGATCTCCTCAATTCTCCCAAACCTTCCCTATCTAAGGAAATGATATTACCATTCACTAAATAATCAGACAAAAAACCCAAAACCAAAAAAAAGGGAAACAAAACTTCTAAGCTTCATTGTTGATTCCCATCTCCCTCACACATCATGTTCAGTCCTTTAGTAAATTATGTTGACTCTGCTGTCAAAAATGTATCCTGATTCTAACCACCTTCCATCAACCCCACAGTCACAACCCTAGGCTAAGCCACTGTCATCTCTCCTGACAAGTACTGCAATGGCATCTGTGATTGACAGTCTCACCAGATAATATCCAACAAGGGAAAAGACAATTTCACAAAAGGAAATCAAAGTACTGTAGCCAAAAGAGGTGGAATTGGTAAGTGTCTGAAGGCAACAAATGACCTCTGAATTGATTTTTACCGATTTTAAAATTTTTTTTACCATTTTTATAGGTAATATTTAAATTTTTACTTTGGAACATCTGGCATTCCTATACTATGCAATATTACAAACTTTTCAGCCATAATTGTTCAAAAGATGAAAATGGAATGAGAATAAAAATGTAACCTACGTATGTATAAAAATCTCTCAATGTGATAATGGAAAACTGTGCTGAATATTTTTATCATGTTAGGAACAAGAAGGGCTTTCTAAGCAAGGACATATATCCAGAAACTCTTAAACAAATGCAAATTACAATAGTAAAAATAATTGCAGCTGGTATGAAAGAGTATGAAAATTCCCATTACATAAGAGTCTTTGCTGATTATATAGAAAAAGAACCCAATAGAAAAATAAATTATTGAAGAAACAGACAAGTATTTTCTTTAAAAGTATACAAATTCCTTTAAAAGTAAATACATGAAAATTTGGGATAAAAATGAAGCTGCATTTTCTTTATGTATCAGATTGGCAAAATTAAAATGATTTATAATACCAGTATTGGCAGAATGTGGAGAAATTGGCACTTGCACTACATTAGTAGTAACATAAATTGAGACTTAGAGTAGTTTGGCAACATCTATTAAAACGTAAAGCACACATACATTTTGATAACAACTCCACCATCTTACATAAATATTTCCACAAAAGCTCAAAGATATCTATGTTTTGTGTATGTGTTTTTGTGTATCTATGGTGTATATTTATATAATCGTTACAAATAATGACTTCTATAAACTGACATAGGAAGGGATCTAAAATGTATTACAAAGTGGAAAATATAAGGTGCAACACAGGGTATATTTCCCCACGACTTTTATTAACATATATTCATGCATATTAGCATAAGCTTTAAAAAATCTGTAAGAATATATCAGGGACTCTTAACCATGTTTCTGTTCTTAGAGGTGATATCAGAAAAATCATTTTCGTAGAGCATTAGGGTAAACTATCCAAACATTAGAAATAAGGAACATGACTCTGTACTGGGACAAATGAAGCTATCTTTTATACACTGAAATGCAGTATAATCAAAGTAGTGTCCTATAGATTTGCGGCATTAAACGGTCTTCCTGGTATGAAGGAATTGGCAGTTGATGGCATGAATATCTCAGTAAAATAATTTTTCATGATATAGAGAAAGATCAGCCTATTCTCAGAATGCTAGAAGAGAAAGCCTACCTTGCCCTTTTGCCTTCCTGTCCCTCAAGTTCCATATTCTCACACCAATCACCTTCACTGATCTAAACTGCCCTAGTCAGCTTGTCTGTTTCTACCCTGCATGTAAAGTGGGAATAGAACCAATAGCCTTCTTTTACCACCTCTCTTTAAAGGCATACCTAGGGGTGCATCTTAACTGGCTTGCAAATGCAAATAGAGACCCTGCAAATAGAGAAGGTGGAACCTACATAGAATCACATACCACTGAAGTTCAAGTGTCCTGAGTCCTCATCTTGGGCTCTAAAGCAAAAGTACAGCCATTGGAAAAGGCAACCTGGAAGAGTGCACATTCCAGGAACATCTCTGAAAACTGACATGGGAAGAAAGGCAAATAGTCCTAGAGTACTCATCTCCAGGCATTCTAGAAATGTCCATAGATATTTGTATGCAGTGCAAAGGTGTCACTTCCCCCAAAACTATTGAGAAACAACCTGTATCACACACACATAGATATCTATACATTGATACATATGTATGCAAATATACATACATATATCAATTATCATCCAACGAAATGCATCCGCTTGGTTCTCAAAAGCGATGAACACCAGAGCAGTATGAAAATAGGACCCAGAAAGAAAGGAAAAACAGATTAAACTCAAAGTGAATGATTTTATCTGAACTTCTCTATTTCTACTTCCACAATTCAAATTAAAGTGACACACGTCTAGATTTTGTCATTATTGCGTGTTTTGTTTTGTCCTTATGAAAATGATAGAACTGCATAAAATACTCTCCATTAACTCATTTAGTACTCACAAAAATCTCACGAGGTATGTACTATTATTTCAGCTTTCCAAATGAGATACAGTGAGGTAAACTGAGGAAGAGAGGCACTCAGAGTTATTGTTCACACCATGCACTGGAATTTTCTTGAAATAGTTCTCTTTTAACTGATGAAATGTAAGACTATTCCCTTCCTGAAATGCTCTATGAATTCTAGGCCATAAAATATCAACTCGCAGTGGCAAGGCACACAATGTGTCTGTGATGCATAATGCATACCGCCAACCTAGGGCTTATTACAACTTATGCTGGAGCAGCAAATGGAATTCGGTCCCAAAGCTTTAATATGTACGCGTATGTGTGGGAAAAAGACAGAAGAAGCCTTTGTTATTACAAAGTCCCAAAGGAAGCCAGTACCCCGCAGCAAGTTCTGACTGTCTGCACTGGAAATCATGGAGGGGGACTCCCCTCGCCATCTGGGTCGCGCGCGGCCCGCGGGGCCCAGGGCGCATGCGTGGCCTGGCGGCCGAGGCGCTTACCTGGTGCGCCGGACGAGCAAGCAGAGGGCCAGGATCAGCAGGGCCGCGGCGAGGGCCAGGCCCGGGAGGCCCAACCGCTCCAGCGAAAAGCGGCCCGTGGCCGCGGACACTTCTCCTGCCATCCGGCGCGCGCTAGGCCGCGGTGGGCAGCCCGGGGTCTGCCTGCGAACAGCGCGGTCGGCGACTCTGCAGCCTGCGGCGGCTTCTCTCGGCGGCGCCCCCTAGTCCAGGGCCGGAGAGGCTGGCCTGCCCGCAGCGCAGACAGGAATGTCACCGTGGTCTCCCAAGCTGAATGACAAAAGTTCGTGGACTGCCCCCTCCCCGCCTCTCCTCCACCCACGCGTACCGCCCCGTTCCCCCACCGTTTCCGACCCGGCAGCTTCTGGAAAACAGCGCCCTTGATCCTCCCGGGCAGGAAGAAGGGCCAAGGAAGGGGTTAGAAGGGAAAGAGTTAGGATTTCCCAAGAACCAGCCCTGAAGGCCTGGAGGTGGGGGATTTCGCTTCTTAATTGGACGGGAGCCCCTTGGGTTCCTCACTTCTTAGCCTGCGCCCTGCGGGAGGAGCGACTCTGCTTGTCCCTCAAGATGCTTGTGAAGGTGCCTGCTGCGCTCTGACACCGGCGATCTCTTAGGTACGACCCAGCGGGGTTGGGCTGGCGGCAGAAACCGGCAGAGTGCGCGACCTCGAACCCGTTTTGCGCCCACCTCCTTCACCCCCTTACATCCTATTTGCTCACAAGTTTTGGTTCAGGCCTGCTGTGTGCAGAGGCGCGTGCCAGAGACACGGAATACAAAGACCTAGGCCGTAAGCCTTTAGAAGTCCCGATGAGGCACACAGTACAGGAAGAGAGTGAGACAGGTAAAAAGAGATTGCAGAACAGCGTGGTAGGGGACGAAAGAGAAGTGGTTCAAGTACTACAGGTTGTACTCAGAAAGAATAAGGGAGAAACTTTTAAAATACCTTTTTCTGAGTAATGACCATCCACTGGGTACTTTACACACGTTTTTACTTTCTATTTTTAATGAGTATTTTATAGAAGACATAATGAGACTCAGATTAAGTAACTTAACTTGGTTGCTCACTTGATAAGTGTTTACCATTCCCACTGATAAATATCGGCCGTTCTAACCTATTCGAGGACTTGTGTGCTCTGTCAATGCAACACTTCTCTGGAATGGGTACAGCAGCTTCAAAACCAATCTCTGGTTTTTTACCCTTCCAGTCCATCATCCCCATTTCCACCTCCCTAAAACACAGACCTCTCCAGCTTTTACTCTGTTCAAAACTCTTAATGGTTGTCTTTGTGAGGAAGTTATATCCTCCACCTGCAATGAGAAGCCCTGCACAAATTGTCTTCATTGCACAACTCCCCTCGCCAGTACGGTTCCATATATACTCAAGCTTGGGCCACCATGTCCCTCATACTCAGCCTGTTCACATTATTAACTTAAAAAATCCATCGTAGTTTTGATTTGCATTTCTCTAATGATCAGTGTCATTGAGCTTTTCTTCATATGCTTGTTGGCCACATGTATTTTGGAAATCAGTGTGGTAGTTCCTCAAAGACAGAACTACCATAGGATCTGGCAATCCCATTACTGTGTATATACCCAAAGGAATATAAATCACTCTGTCATAAAGACACATGCACGCTTATGTTCATTGCAGAACTGTTCACAATAGCAAAGACATGGAATCAACCTAAATGTCCATCAGTGGTAGACTGCATAAAGAAAATGTGGTATATATACACCATGAAATTCTATGCAGCCATAAAAAAGAATGAGATCATATCCTTTGCAGGAACATGGATGGAGCTGGGGGCCATTATCCTTAGCAACAGAAAAGCAAATACAGCATGTTCTCACTTATAAGTGGGAGCTAAATGATGAGAACGCATGGACACATAGAGGGGAACAACGGATACTGGGGCCTACTGGAGGGCAGAGTGGGTGAGGAGGGAGATGATCAGAAAAAATTAATAATTACTGGGCTTAATAGCTTGGTGATGAAATAATCTGTACAACAAACCCCCATGATGTGAATTTACCTATATAACAAACCTGCACATGTGTCCTAAACGTAAAAGTTAAATACATAAAATAAAAATAAAAATTCACAATTTTTAAGTTTTGAAAAGGAGAGAGGAGACTTTATTTCTTCCAAAGGGTTACAGCCTGCAAGGTGGCCATCCAGGCAAAACTAGAGACAGGCCCTTCAAAGGAGGGCTTGGGGTGGGAGCTTTACGCTGAAGAGGTTGGCTAAACATATATATTTAACTGGTTACAGGAGGAGCTATGAATATTCATGAAGGTGGTCCTGACACATGCCTATTGAACAAACATGCATGTAACATATGACCCATGTTCACTTTGGGGTGGCTACTTAACATTTAAATGTGTTACAGTTATGCTTTATATATCAAAAGATCATTTTACATACAAAGGTAGGTAAGTGTGTAATCTCTGTAAACTGGCAAAACCAGTCAATGGTCAGTGGTCTTCTTAATCAGGAGAAAGTTACTGAAACCAGACTCTTGTCCAATGAAAGCTGTAGTTATGGCTTGTGGAACAGCAGGGTCAGTTAGCATCTGATGGTGGATGAGCTGTGACTTTTAATGTTGCAAATCCTGAGGCCAGTGCTTTTTTAGTTGCTAGAGTGAATAACCTTATGGTGGTTAGAACATAGTATATATTTTAAGTTTTACTGTCCATGGCTCTAAAGCTGTGAATGGCTAGATTAGCCCCAGAATCTGGATGTTTACGAGCCTCTTTGTCTTTGACTTCTATTCCAGAGTCTGTCTCCTGCCTCTCCTTTCTCCTGTTGTACATTGAATTTTCCAGGCAGTCCAAAATATTGCAGTAAACTGACAGCCACTCTGTCTCTTCCAAGAGAAAGCAAATTGAGTGCTTTCCGTCACTGCTGGGACAGCAGAGCCAGTTTACAGGAGGGAGTCCATGCTGGGGCATTTCTGTAACCACTGCAGAGAGTCACTCACTGATTTTCAGAAGAAGTCTCAATCCTCATACTTCCATTTTCCCCTAGATGACCTTTGTTTAAAAATATAATTAAAATACTAAGAATTCATTCTACTTACTGAACATTTATTATTTGCCAGACACCATACCAAACATATTATTTTATCACATTAATAACAGCAAAAACCCATGGTTGATTGCCCTGCCTTAGAGAAGTGGAAGGAAGAAGCCTGCATAGTTATCTACCGGATTTGGTTTGCAACTGTATCATATTCCTATGTTATCTGCACAGTGGCTTACTTGGGACACTTTATTATATGTATGTAAGACATCTTAAATTTATATTTCTTTTGGGTTTTCCACTTTTGTTAAAAGGGACCTTCGCTCTATAACCAGATTAAAACAATCTAAAGATACCTTTTATTTTTCTTTTACTTTCATGGTGGCTCATTATTAGCCTCATTATATTCAATGCAGTTCAATTCAGTTTTAACGCCAAAGTATACCATTATCCCCATCACCTCTCTGACAGAGATTGCCGGTTGACCCTCCATATCTGCTCACCCCTTCCTCCTCAGTAACAGAGTCCTCCATTTTTAACTGAACAAATGCCAGTCCATCATAAAGACTACTTCTAGTTAGCTGGGTGTGGTGGTGTACACCTGTAGTCCCAGCTACTTGGCTAATCAGGAGGCTGAAGCAGGAGGATCACTTTGAGCCCACAGAGGACTTAGAGGCCACAGTGAGCTATCATCAGAGTACACTACTGTACACTCCAGCCTGAGCAACAGAGCAAGAAACCCTGTCTCTCTCGAAGGAAGGAAGGAAGGAAGGAAGGAAGGAAGGAAGGAAGGAAGGAAGGAAGGCAGGCAGGCAGGCAGGCAGGCAGGCAGGCAGGCAATATAGTGAAACTGTCTCTACTAAAAATACAAAAATTAGCTGGGCATGGTGGCACGCACCTGTAGTTCCAGCTACTCGGGAGGCTGAGGCAGGAGAATCGCTTGAACCTGGGAGGCAGAGGTTGTGGCGAGCCGAGATCACACTACTTCACTTCAGCCTGGGCAACAGAGCAAGACTCTGTCTCAAAAAAGAAAAAAAAAAAGAAAAGAATGAGATGTCACTTCCTTCAAAAAGCTGGGATGAAAGATGAAAGGGACTAAACACATTAATATTGGATAAAAGAAAGTAAAAAGGCCACTCGAAGGAAGGAAGTAGGGAAGCAGGGAGGGAGGGAGGGGAAGGGAGTGGAGGGGAGGAAGAGGGTGACAGAAAGAAAGAGTAGGGGAAGTAAAGAAAGGGAGAGGGTGACAGATTGTACTTCAGTGACTCACTGCACTAGCCAAGTGACCCTCATCTACCAGGTGGCTGGTGTGATTAGCCTCTTTCTCTGTTCTTGTTCTAATCTAGCATTAGGACTTGAACTCTGGCTTTGGTTCCCCCCATGCCTTAACTTTTGATTCTCAAGAGCCTCTGTGGAAGTCAACAAAACCTGAATAATGACTATTTCCTCTTTCATTTCAACATGTACATCCTAATTCTGCCCAGATTTTGAAAATACTAATACACTGGACTGAAACATTCAAGTCTACCTACTTAATGACTTTCGTTAAGTGCAAATTATGTTCATGGCACTATACTTGGCCTATTGGACCTATAAAAATGAATGAGATGGGCTTGGTGGCTCACACATGTAATCCCAGCACTTTGGGAGGCTGAAGCAGGCACAAATCATGAGGTCAGGAGTTTGAGACCAGCTTGGCCAACATAGTGAAACCCTGTCTCTACTAAAAATCCAAAAATTAGCCTGGCATGGTGGCGCGCACCTGTAGTCCTAGCTACTCAGGAGGCTGAGGCAGGAGAATCGCTTGAACCCGGGAGGCAGAGGTTGTGGCGAGCCGAGATCACATGACTGCACTCCAGCCTGGGCAACAGAGCAAGACTCTGTCTCAAAAACAAAAAAAAAGAATGAGATGTCACTTCCTTCAAAAAGCTTGGAGGAAGGGGATGAAACACATTAATATTGGATAAAAGAAAGTAAAAAGGCCACTCAAAGAAGATTGTGGAGTGACCATGGGGGAATTTAAGGATATACACCCATATGGCCTCAATCTTGTGAGCTCCTGGGAAGCAAATGATGTGCTGGAGGGGAGGGTAGATTACAGGCTTCAGCTGTTAGGAAACATGGGAAAGTACCACTGTGGAAAATACCAAAATGGAATTTCACACATTCTTTTTCCAGTATTGGGAAGTCCGTAAAGTCAGAATTGAGTGTCCAACACTGAAAGGTCCTATCAACTTTTGACATAAAATACAGGTTAGGTTTAGGTTTTGAATCATATCAAAGCACAACCCCTCTATAACTAAAAAGATTGACTGCTGTTTATTTCTCTCCCATTCCCATGAGTTTTATTGTAACTAACTTTGATTTCCCATTACCTTCGGTTAGAATGAAGACCATCCCTGGGCAAAATTATGAAAAAGTGGAAGGAAAGAAGAGAAAGAAGAAGAAAGGAATATAGGTACATGTTTTATATACATTGTTTCACATACATTGTTTCATCTAATCTTCAAAACCAGTCTCTGATGTAGCTATTATTATTCCTTTTTACATAAAAGAAAACCAAGACTTAAAAGAATTCCAGGACACCCGTGGTTATTCAGCTCTTACGTCCAACTGTGAAGTCACCCGTCATTTTCACTGTACCACCTTGCCCTCCTTAGAGTTTTCGTTCACTAACCCTTTACTTAGCTGCTCAGTCATTCTTGCTTCCATCTTTATGGATCCAGTTATTACCTTAGGTTGTCCATAACCGCTCCCTATGGAGACAGTTGAGGCTCTGCCATGACCTTGGCCCTCCATGGCCCTTGTCTAGCTCTGACGCTGGTCTCAAGTTTTCCATCTGAAAAATGATTTAAGACTACTTTCCCTATAAGTTTATGAGGATTAAATTGTTAGGAGTAAATATATGTGTGTGTGTGTATATATATATATCACAGTGAAAATGCCTGGGGCTTCCTTTTTTTCACAGTTGAGCACCTTCTGCTCCACTGGCAAAGGGTATAAGTAGAAGCAAGTTAATCAGACAAATTCAGCCCAGCTGAGGTGTTAGCTTATTGATGTATTACTTCTGCCCAATTAAAATATAAAATAGGCGGCTTTCTTCTTTCCTTAAGGTGACTATTCAAACTGATTGTAGCTGAGATTGCAATAATCACATATACTGAGACTGCTATAAGCCCAAAAGTTATTGTTTAATTTGGCACATAGTAAATAGTGAGGCATCGTAGATGCAGGCACCAAACTTGACTAAAAATATCTTAAATCACAAATGCTTCCACTTATTCTGTCGTTCTTTACAATTTAAACGATTTTAGTTGTTTTCTCTTTGCTTTAGTTCTTCTTTCTCCTATAAAGCCAGTTTGTAGTGCTGACCCAGCATGCAGTCTGGTACAGGACACATATAGACATGGCAGGCAAAAATCTTATTAAATAAAATGCTGTTGAATGAGCAAAGTGACACCCAACAATAGAGTGTAGTTCCATTTAAACCTTTTTTTAATAAAGTATAATTTTAGGTAAGACCTGAATATAATTATTTTGAAGCAGCTTCAAAAATGGTGGAACAGATGGCTCTGATTATCTCCAAGAGGAAGGAAAAGATTGGAGAGTTTTGTCATTTCTTGTTTAACAGTCTTGGCATTGCTTATACACACTTGAGTTTTGAATACTGTGATTTATAAAATCACAATCCCGTGCTAAACCTCAGCTCAGTCTCACAATCTGACCCTACTTCCCACGCCAAGTTTTGAGACTCACTCTCTCTCTCTGTCTCTAACTCACACTGGCTATTCCAACATTTCATTTTCCCACTAGCCTTGACCCCATATTTCTGGGGACAAAAAGCACAAGACTCTCTCCCTGAGCATTCCTTTTAATGAGAACCATTCCCTCCTCCAGCCCCACTCCCCATCCACCTCTGTTCACTAAGGAAATGTTTTCCAGAGTCAAAAACATTAAAAAAAAAAAAATTCGGCTAGGTCAGTACTCCGAGAAGCAAAGACTCCTGTTACAGTTCAGGTCCCAGGAAACAGACTCTGAGAGGGACATTATCGTAAAAGAGTGTTTTAGGACAGGCTCATAGGATCAGCATCAGGCATGCTGATGGGAAGGAAACATGCAGAGAGAGAAGCTGAACTGGGACAGTCTTACCAAAAGATTCAGCTGAGTCCTTGATAATATGTGGAACTCAGGTAGCCCTTAGAATTGTCCCAAGATGAGGTGCAGGGTTCAGGTCTTTAATGTTACTGGTTCCAGACTGCCTGCAGGAAAGGAGAGGTGTCTACAAGTGATGGGGTTCTCTTTAGCTAAGAGTGAGTCCTGAAACAGCTGATGAGGCAATCCTAGAGCTTGGAGCAAAGGTTCTTCCATGCTGACAGAGAATCTGGGTGACAAAATAATAGTCAGTATCCACTAGGATGCTACAGAAATATGCTGGAGGCAAATAGCACATAGGTGGTGGAGGTGCTTGCACTCATCTTGGATTTGTAATATCTCAGAAGCAGAGAGGTTAGTGTTACTATAGGTGCTTTGCTAATGAGAGAAACAACAATCCAAGATGAATAAAAGCAAATTAGCAAAATACCTATAGTAACATTAGCCTCTCTGCTTCTGAGAACACAGCAGTAACATTACTAGGTGATTCTAATGTTAAAGAGAAATTTTTTTTAATGAGTCAGGTTTTATTATAATATTGCAACAAGGAAAGCCTCTAGGAGGTCAGTTCAAACATTTACTCTGATTACAAACATAGGGAATACTACCTAAGCATTGTCAGAGTAACTAAAAGAACAATTTAAAATCATTCAACTCTTGCCTGACAGAGGACAATGAGGGAACATAACTAGTTTCTCCAAACAAATCAAAATCCCATAAAATTATATCAGAAAACTACTAAAGCATTTTTTTTAGGAAGGTTACGCTTTTCCATGAAGTAGGTATACATTTCATTAAGCAAATGCTTTCTGCTGCAGAAGGGGCTTAGGACCATTTTTCCTTCACGCTAACATTTTACTTGCTCAGTCTATCATGGTGCCCTTGCTTGAAGTAGCTCCATCCTCTTAGCAGGGACTCCACGTGGGCCAGTTGCCACTTGGATTCACACTGGGCCCTTTCATACCCACACCCTTCTTTAAAGACTAGAAAAACACGACATGCTCTTTCTCTTCCCCTTCGTATCTGACTCCTCGTTTGTGAGCTCTGTTCCCAGCTTTCTCCCCACCCCCTGCTTTCCTTTCCAAAGCTCCACTGGAAAATGGTCAAATTAATTCCCTCAGGATTTTCTAAGGCCTTTTATTTTCTCCTGCAGCTTTCTAATCACTAACATTTCCATGGTTATTCTCTTTCTCCTTTTTTCTCTGAAGTCTGGCATTTTTTCCACCAACAAAGATTGCTAAATTTTGACATTTATAAAAGCAATTCATAACACTAATTATACATATGCTGGAAGTTTTGAATATTCTGCTTTATGAACAAACATAGCACTAATGAATGAGAAAATTGATTTGTAATGATTCTGAAAAACAGCCTAATTGTCTGCTTGCCAGGGTTGCAATAGAACTAAGATGGGTATACACACACTTAACCCAGACATCAGCCAGGGGCTTCCTGGCACTTGCTTCTGCATGTGCAGGATCTGTTTTGGCCCTTCAGCAGCTGATAACCAAACTGATAACCAACTGATAACCAACTCTGTACCTTCACTTGTTTCTGCAAGAAACCCAAACACAGCAGGCACCAACGTCTTTGTGGCAGATTTCTTGAGGGGGGTGGGGTCATATTGTATAGAACATGGGATCCCACTCAAAAAATTCTTGACATTTTATATCCTCCAGTGCTCTTAGGCCACATGGCAATAGGAATTTTCTTATGCTTCCCTCTGACAAAGTCCAGCCTTTCTGGTTCCAGTGTCCCTCCAGAATTTTCCTCTGCAAACATCAAATACCTCCTGCCTTTATAATACAAAGAAATTCAGCTCACATCTTTTATTTGAGTCAAGCTTTGGAGTTCCCCATGCTAAGTAGCTGTCAAAAATTTCTTCTGAACAAGGAGCATGGAATATTTTCAAAATATAGTCATCATCTTCAAAAGCAAAAAAAAAAATTGACATAAATCATTTAATTTTTTTCTTTTCTTTTTAGAGACAAATTCTCTCCATGTTGTCCAGGCTGGTCTCCAACTCCTGGGTTCAAGTGATCCTCCCACCTCAGCCTCCTAAGTAGCTGGGACTATGCCTGGCTCATTTTCTCTTCTAGAAATTTAAGTAGATACTTGGTTAAGTAGGGGAGAATGGTGTCCCCTCCAGCCTATTCTTAAAGATGTTCAAATGACAGTGACTGGTCAGTCAGAACATATATGAATGGACAAATATCAACACATGTCCCTTCTGCATTTACAGGCACCTCAGAAACTTTCATTTCTAGACATTTCTTCACTTGCCCCTCTCCTCTTTACAGGCTGGATTCCTGGTCTAGAAAGGTACAAGGGCTAATTCAGAATTTCCTCTTCCTGCTTTTCAGAATTTCTTCTTCCTGCCTTTGGGTGTGCCAAGACCTCAAAACCCCTTTCTCCTTTCCCATGTCTCTTTGTTTTTGCTACTTTTTTTTTTTTTTTATCAGTTCTGAGCAATCTGGACATCTTTTCCTTACCTAGATTCTTACTGCCAGGCTCAGCAAAACTCACAGCCCTCTAGCACTTACACAACCCCCGTGCCAAGACAAACATAATTGTTGTAAGGAGCCTTCCTAAACTCACACAGAAATTGAAGTGAAGATTGGAATTCTACCCTCCTACTTTTCTCTGCAGCTCTGACTCAGGAGTCAGAACATAATTATTTTACAAATAAAAGTCTGAAGGCCGAGCACGGTGGCTCACACCTGTAATCCCAGCACTTTGGGAGGTTGAGGCAGGCAGATCACGAGGTGAGGAGATGGAGACCATCCTGGATAACATGATGAAAACCCATCTCTACTAAAAATACAAAAAAAATTAAACGGGCATGGTGGGGGTGCCTGTAATCTCAGCTACTTGGGAGGCTGAGGCAGGAGAACGGCTTGAACCCGGGAGGCGGAGTTTGCAGTGAGCCGAGATCACGCCACTGCACTCCAGCCTGGGTGACAGAGTGAGACTCCATCTCAAAAAAAACAAAAAACAAACAAACAAACAAAACCAAATAAAAGTCTGAAAATGAACAAGAGTAGTTTTTCTGAGTTGATGCATTTTCAAACGTTATCTCACGTGACCCCTTGACAATCCAGTGAGCTGAGTATTATTTTCACTTTACACGTGTCCTTTGTAACGTCCGTGACAACAGGTACCATGTCTGTCTCTTTTCACCAATGTATACGTAATACTTTGCAGAGTTCATGGCACTTTGTAGATTATCAATAAATATTTGCTGAATGAATGAAAATTAGAAAACTGATATTTAAAAAATGAAATGAAATTAATATTTATTGAGTACCTACTCCTTGCTGATCGCCAAGCTAAATATTCTCATCTATATTTTATCTGAACAATAGTCCAATGAACTTGACCAAGTTCCCGAACTAGTTAGTGCAAGCAAATGATTTCTAATTTATTGGTATGAATTTTAGTTGCATTTTTCTACTGTATGTGTATAACTCATTATATATAATACATTACTAGATCCTTTCTATTGAAGCTTACCTTGCAATTTAGCTCATTTCTAACAGATATCTCTAGATGTTGGGTCAGTATCTATATACAATATTAAAGTTTTAATTTGAAGAAAACATCCTGGATACAAAACTTCAGGAAGGTATTTATTTTAGAAACAAATCATCTCAATTGTGTCTATTAGGGACCTCATTTTGACAGTTTCAATTGTGTTTGCTGTAAGGATTTATCAGTGTATTGAGGGAAAAAGGGATGGGACTTCCATGAGTCCACTTAGATAAGAGATTTGGGGCCACATGAAATACGTAAGCTTGTTCAGAGGATAAAGAGTCAGTGTGAGAGAGAAAAGATAATTTTTAGATGAGTAGCCATTAATTTTTCCTATGATTCTACCACTCTTTTCTCTATTTTACTTCCTTTAAAACTTGAAACTTTGGAAAGTAAAGGCTACTAAAGAAAGAAAAAATGATTTTGCTAAAATTTCTCTAAGATAGTGGAAGCACAAGGCAGTATCATTTTGTGGCCCATGTATTCACATGTAATTAGAAGCAGAGTAGGAGCATATTTCTTATTTTATGAAGCAGCATCCTAGGAGCCTTAAAGGACTCAGGGGACCAACGTCTGGAGAAGGAACTAGACTTCTTCAATGTAACCAGAAGCAATAACACAATTCCATAGTGCTGGACTCACTGTTCGTTTTTCAGCCCATGTCGTACTTGCCCTTTCAGCAGCACTCTCGCTTTCTTTGAATACTTTCTTCTCTGGGTTCCCATGAATGTCCTCTTACTTCTCTGGTTGCTTCTTGGTCCCCTTGGGCAGTTCTTCCTCTACTTGGCCACTAAATGTCAAAGGGCTCAATCCCAGAGGCCAGAGGCTCCTCTCTTTTTACTACAAACTCTAAACAGGTAAACTTTGTGCTTTAAACATTATGTCTATGGAATAGCTCCTAAATGTGTTGGCTCCAGATTTCTTTAAGATGCAGCCCCCCATCACATGTCTTTTAAACAGCCCACATGGTTGTTTTATAAGCACCTGGAACTTAGCATGTCCAAACAACTCTTAACCATAGCTAACACATCTGCTCTTTTTCCTAAAGCATCACCATCCATCCAGTGGCCCATGCTCAAAACTGAGGCGCCAGCTTTGGTTCTAAGTCATTTAACTACTCTGTTAAAACCCATCTTAAATCTATCTCCTCCTATTCTCTACAGCCATCACTTAGTCCAAGACAGCATCATCCACCATTCATCTGCATGTCCTCAGATTTTCCCTTGCCTCATTCATCCATTCATTGTCCACACTACAACCATAGTGATGATTTTTAAAAAATACAAATTGAATCAAGTTACTACAATATTTTAAGTCCCTACAATAGTATCACATTGTTTTTTGAATAAAATGCAAACTTCTTAACCTTCAAGCTTACATGGTCCTCAGTGACTAGACCCTAGCCTCATCTCTCCCCATCAACTCTGATCTCATTCCAATATAGACTGCAATTTGGTTCAGTGAATGAACCTGGTTCTCTTTCAGCCTTTACAGATAATCCTTCTTACACCTGCTTTCTGACATCTATACCTCCTTGGACTAGCTAAATTCTAAATCTCCCTCTGAACTGAAATTAAGCATCATTTACTTAGGAAAGTGGTTTCTAATTCCCCAGACTAGGTCAGTACAACCTATTCTTTGCCTACTCAGCATATTAACTTCCCCTTGATAGTACTTATGACATTATCATTAAATAATAATTCACTGTAATGAGTTGTTGAAAGCCTCTCCCCCAGAATGTCAACGTGTGAAGGTAGAGATTTTGCCTACTTCACTGCTGTAACCTCGCACAAGGTCTTTAACATAGTTGGTGCTTAACACGTATTTGTTGGGTAGATCAATCAATCGATCAATCAATCAATAATACAATAGATAAATAAGCGAAGCCATTCAATATGTAGTAATCATTTCATGTGTGCCATTTACTGTTCTAAGGTCTTTCATGCATTTTTTTTTCATTTAAACATCACAACGGCCCTGTGGAGTAGGTACTTTTGTAATCTGTATTTTATATATGAGAAAACAGGTTTAGGAAGATTAATAACATGCAGATGTGGAATATCCATCCCTACCACCATGACCGTTTTTTTCTCATGAGGCCATTGTTCAAGGACAGGAATAGCTGAGGAAAAAGGCTACTTATCATGATCTTCCTCTGCTGAGGCTGTTCTTTGGGCAGCAATTCACATAGAACAAAAATATGTTTACATTTTATGCCCAGTTGGAGAGGTCTGTCTACATACCTGTTCCCTAGATCTCCTTATCAACACTTTTCTAATCATTTTTCTTCTACATAACCTCAGCATACAATCAAACTGTTAGTCACTACTCATAAATCAGTGTAGATCTGTACTTCCGGCCATCTCTCCTTCCAGGTAGAACAAACCACCAGGTACATTGCCTGAAGTTATGCCTACGCAGAGGATTTCCTTTAACAACCCTTCTTCAGGGACACCTCTGCATGGGGCTGTAGTATTGCAGATGCTTTTGGATGGTGCCAGTATTTTATGCAGCACCCTCTGTAAAGCAAGCTGAGATTTTCTTTTTTCTTTTTAAGTCAATAGGTCATAGAAAATGGTTGTGGGTTGAGAAAGAGGAGGTAATATAGCAAAAATATAAACCTTGGGAGTCTGATCCACTTGTTCATGGAAAATACTATGCCTTGAGAACTTTCTTGAGCCTGACCTAGAATAGTTCTACTTAATTATGGAGTGCTGCTGTGTACATCCAACTTTATGGCTTGGTGCATCAGACTGAATTAATGATGGATAATTCAGGTTGCATGGTAATTTGGTGGCTGTGGTCAAGTGTTTTTTCTCCATGAGGGCCCTGAAATAAGCCAAAAGTTGCTTCTCAAGAGGAGAATAGTTACATACAGAAACAGTGATTCTTAAACATTTGTTCTATGATTTATATTGAGGGACCTTTTAATGACTCCATACAGCATCTCTATCTTCCATAGATAATTTAGTCACCATAGGATCTGATTGGTCCAATAAATAAAGTAGCAGAACAACTTTCATAACAGCCTGAACTTGTTAAGAGCCTTGACTTGCTCTGGACCCTTCTCAAAACTGAAAGCCTTCTGATGTACTCAGTAAATAGTATCAGGCCTAAGTGAGTATCAGTATCAGGCCTAAATGGAATATCAGGCCCAAATGAGGTACATGTTGCCTCCCAAATCTAACGAGACCCACCAGGTGTTGTGCCTCTTTCTTGAGGTAGGAGAAATTGGGTGCAGCAACTTGCTTTTCTTGAACTCTGGCCACTGGACCCCTAAAAATTTCATCAAGATGGCATATGTGTGTCTAGCAAAATGTCTAAGGAAGTGTAATTGTCTCATCACAAGGTCCAATCAGCATGATGACATTAATTTAGATAGACCAAGGTGTTATCCTATGGAATGAAGAAATGATAAAGGTCTCTTTTGACTGAATTATTATTATGAGAGCTGAAGATGTTATATATGTAGGGCAGTGAATGTGTATTGCTAGCTCTGTCAGGTGAAAGCAAACTTCACTTACCAGATTAATAGCTATAGTGTGCCAGAGAATGTGTTAATGTGCTGCGACAAATAATCTACATCTGGAATGGCAGCTGCAATTTGAATCATGACCTTATAAATCTTACAATATTCTACTATAATTCTTTAAAATCTGTCTTCTGAATAAGCCATATAGGGAAATTAAATGGGGATATGATAGGAATTACCTGTATTCTTTATGTCCTTGATGAGGCACCAATATCTGCATTTCCTCTATAAATTTTGCATTGCTTTTGCTTTACTTTGGTTTTTTGAGTAGAGGTAGTTCTCAGGATTTTCATTTAATCTTTCTTCCTACAATAGCCCTCATTCCCAAGATCAAGGAACCAATGTGAAAATTCTGCCAATTGCTGAATATGTTCATTCTAACTATATTCTGGAACTGAGTAAATAATAATTTATTCATATGTATTCTGGAACTGAGTAAATAATCATTGGGTGTATTCAGGGACCACTGATCCTGCTGGGAGATGGATCTAAGCCAAAGCTATATTAACTGCCTAATTTCTATAACTTTCTGGTTATTGCTTTTTCACCAAAGGACAGTGACTGTACATTCTTCTGGAGAAGACTGGGTATAAATTTTTAGCAGTGTGGCAAGACCTTTCCTTCAGAGGGCCTGGTCTCTCCATCATTCAGTGGAGGTCTTACTCTTTTTATTTGATCTATGAACTGATTCAAATAAAAGAATTGGTTGAGGAATCATAATGTATGGTGAGTCAAGTCAAACTTTTATTGCCCAGACTTAGAGTTTTTCTTTCTGCTTACACAAATTAAGTAAGACTTTAGTAGGTTGCCTATTTATTTTAATTCTAGGGAAACCATGATCACTTACCCCAAACCAAAGATCTCTGTGCATTAAAACATTCAGATTACCACTTGTCTGTGGCATTTCTTCTGTTCCAGTAACAGAAACCCTAAACTCAGTGATATAAAATCATAACAATCTTGTTATGGTCTCAGGTTCTGTGGGTCAGAAATACAGAAAGTGTACATCAGGGATGGCTTGTATATCTTCTCCATGATGTCTGGGGCCTCACTTGGGATAACTCAGAAGCTCGTGGTTATTTAACAGCTGGGAGCAAGAATCACCTGAACGTTCTGTTACTCACATGTCTGGGTGGTAGATGCTGGCTATTGGCTGAGACTTCACCTACACTTGGCCTCTCCATGTGACCTGGGTTTACTCGCAGTATGGTGATATCAGGGAAATTAGAATACTCATCTGATGGTTTAGGGCTTCGAAGACAGATGTCCCAATAAAACAGGACAGATACTCTGTCATCTTTTAGGGTTTAGCCTCAGAAGTTGCACACCATCAAAAGCCCACTGAGAGTCAAGGGGAAGAAACATAGCCAGATACAAAGGTGGTTGCAACTTGTTCCCTGCCGGTTAGGGATCCTATGATTACTACTGAATCCAAGGAGCTATCTGTTTTTAGGGAAAAAATATTAATGACAGCATTTTTTTTAAATGGCCAGTCATGATCTGCAGAAAATAGCTGCTTGAGAGCTCTTCAGGGATACTGGTGCTCCCCTCATCAGTGCATTTCTCAAACCCTCAAAGAAGAGAATATCCAATAGAACTTCCCAGGAGACAGGATGTATGTGAGCGGGTCTTACCTGATAAATTCATTTCAGCAATCTGAGCTCCCTAAATCTCTGGATGTTTTCCTCTAGCAGGAGTCAGTAAACCATAGCCCACAGGTTGACTGCCTGATTTTGCAAATAAAGTTTTATGGGAAGATAATTCCATGCCAATCTATTTACTTATTGTGTAGGGCTGAGTTTAGGCCAAAATAGTAGAATTAAATAATTGTAACAGATACTGCACAGCTCAGAAGCCTAACATAATTAATATCCATCCCATTACAAAAATGTACTATGCACACTTTAGCAAATTTTGCAAAAGAAGTTCTGGTACCTTAAATTCATTTTCAATATAAGCCATTTTCAAGTCTAAGATTTAGTTAAGTAACTAAGCAACTAGTTAGAGTGATTCCCATCACCTCAAATCAGTACACCGAATGCATGACCTCTGCTTAGTGCGTCCATATTAGTAAATAACGCCCTTCCAACTTTAGACTTCTCTAACCTGATCCAATATTTGTAGAATACAATGCCACGCATATTCACCAGGTTTCTGTCAATTAGAATTTAGCAACACATTGCAGTTACTTTGGTGTGTCATCATGAGGTAATACTTGGTAGCTGAACCCCTAGAGTCATCTGGCATTTGCATCTGTTCATAGATCTAGAAGCAATGAGAGGTGATGGGAGTAGATCTTGAGGAAGGTTGTTGGTGTTCTGAAAATAAGAGACTTTTTACATCAGATAATAGAAGACTAATCTCAGAGAGGGGTAGAACTGTTTCTTTAATTGTCAAAGCAAATTCTGTAGAATTTAGGGTTTAAAGTTCTCAGCTTTATCAGAATTTGCTTATATGTCCCCCTTTCAAAATTCAGGGTCTTATTCTTTTTCCAGGCAATCTCTTAAGAGACCCTTGAGAAGTTGTTAATTTGATTTGTATTGCATGTTAGCCATCCACAGTATTAGATTTCGCATTTTGTTTTTAGAAATCTCAATTCTGTAGCTACAGAAAATAAAAGTCACCTTTAGGACTATTATAAAAGCCTTTTGGTTCCTTATCAAGAGCTTGAGCTGGGAATGTAAAGCCCTAATCTCATGTTTTTCCCTCCAAGTTCTCCCTCACATTTAGAAACAATCAGGTAATCCATGATAATTTTACTTACTCCCACTAAATTGTTCTATGGTAACAACCACTTGGACATGCAAAGTCTTTCCAAGTGGCTCTAGATGATACTTTAAGTAGTGATTTTCTACTGAAATTCATAGACTACCATTGCCCAATTTGCCACAGACAATGGGATCACAAATGTCTTCGAATCTAGCCAGAGCAAGAAAAAAGTTTTAGATCACTAATAATAAGATTTTGTTACTCTAGAATTACTTTAGATAACAATAATTGTGTTAGGAAGTAGAGCCATCATACATATTATGGGAATAAAAGATTTATTATGGGAACTGGACTTTACCAACTGAAGGAAGAGCTGTGGAAGTGAAAGTACAACAGGGAAATTTGGAGGATCTGAGATAAAGCATCAACCAGGCCACCTGAAGCACTATGGCAGGTGGACGTGCTAAAGCTTGCAGAGAATTCGTGAAGCACAGCATATCCAATGTCAAACTAGACTGTGAAGGGGAAGCCCATGGAGAGGTGTCTGAGAAGTCGTGGCTTCTATGCAGTTACTGCCTCTGTGAGTCTACAGTCAAGTAGCCAGTGGTGGTCTTAGGGCCGCTGTGGGTCAGCTGGGCCAACAGTTGGAAAGATAAGCTAAGCAGGAAGTGGAGTGGAGTAAGGAAAAGCTGGGGAAGTGAAAGCCCAGAAGGAAATTTACACATTCAGAGTCAAACAGACTCTCCCGGTTTCATCACTTACTACTGTTATCTGGAGAATGTTAATTAATTTTTGTGAATTTCCATTTTCCTAGTTGTATAATAAATGCGGATAAAATATCTACCTTTAGGGGCTGCTTGCTTGCCTTTTAACATTTTTTGGAAATCCATTTATCCTTCTGTTCTTTTTTAAGCTAACATAAAATGTTTTCATCATAAAGTAAACTAGTTTCAAAAGATGTGATTTCTGGGCTGTTTTAATTATTGACATATGGTAACAAAATGATAATATTATTTTTAATTTATCTATGCAATATAAATACAATAGCAGCTTTGTGCCCACCATCAATTTAAAAAATATATGAATAAGCTCTTTTTCAATAATCAGAAATTTTACATTGTTCCATTTTCTCTTTGAACTCATATTTCCATTCCATTTTTCCCATAGAGTTTTATCTTAACATATTTTTATGCTTGAAGGTCTTTTATTGATAGTAAAATTGCAATGAAAAATGTAAATAAATTGAATTTTCTAAATATTAGTTGTGATCATAAGATCTAATATTTTTTATCTGAATTATGATATAATACAATCATTACTGGCATATTATTTATCAAAGAAAATTAAATATATTGTAGAAATTGATAAGTAAACCTAAAAAGTAAAGTTTAATTAGAAATGCACATTTTAATATGTGTATATACATATGCATGTCTATGAATATATAGAACTCCTTTCTCTGACAGTGAGAAACTTGGATTCCATCACCTTCAATATATTTACTTACCTAGTCAATCCCACTCACAAGTTACCAACTGCCCATCACCACCACCTCCATCACCCCATGTCTAAAACCGCCTCACCCCTTTTAGGCTCTGCCATTCCGCACAGGACCACTGTGTAGATGCTTTCTTCATCCTGCTTAGGCTCCCACACTTGGCGCTGGGCTTGCATTCCTACTTCCTCTCTTTGTGTTATTACATTCGACCCTACCTACTGGCTTTTGGACTAAATTATTCAGAAAGGAAATGAGAAAGGGTGAGCAGGGAAAGACAGCATGCATTTTCTATAAATCTTGACCCGTCTCATTCTGAGATAAGTAGGTAGATTAGATAGATAGGTAGATAGACAGACAGATAGATAGATAGATAGATAGATAGATAGATAGATAGATAGATAGATAGATAGATAGATAGATAGATAAAGCACAGAGCTTTTCCAAACGTTTCTCACCTAGATCACATAATCCAAGATGTCTTTCAATACTTACTACTGATTTACTTACTTTTGTTGCTTTATTCTCAGGATCTTCCTCAGCATCAGTAATTTCTTTGGAAAGAATTGGGGAGAAAGAAGATATACATCTTTAAAAGGAAATTGCCACTACCTCGCTAACCCAACTCTACAAATATACCTGACTTCACAGTATCCAAGCAAAGACAGAATACATAATTTTTAAATCTCCCGCCTTTTCTAGGACAGAAAAATGTATGAGAAAGGGAAAGACAAAAGCCCTATCAAAAGCTTATGGTGACTTGGTTAAAGAAGGTTGCAGGCACTGTGGTAAGAGTTTGGATGGGTGAAACATAATCGTTTGTTTTGTAGTATGAGATAAGTTTGGTTGTGAGATGGGGAAGTGGGAAAGGAAAACCAAACTGAACCCCTGACCACAGACTTATTCTAGGCAGATCAATTTTAGCAAAAAATAGAGAAAATGAAAATGGATTTTCTTATATCTTTTACTGCCTATGAAGTTCTTGGAAAACTATCATGGATTCTTATAGGCACATGTACCCATAGTTGACTAATTTTTGGTGTAGATGCTCAAAAACATTAAAAGTAGCAATAAATTTTAGTAAATTGATGGCCCTTAAAAAATAAAATAATTCATGCAGATAATCCAATAATGTCCAAAAGTTAGAATGAGATGAAACATATTAAAATATCAATGAATAATCACTTCTTATTGATTAAAATATGAATTCACCAATGAGAATAAGAAATGGGTATAAATTACACCTCACTTCTTTTTTTTTTTTTTTTTTTTGAGATGGAGTCTCGCTCTGTCACCTAAGCTGGAGTGCAGTGGCGTGATCTTGGCTCACTGTAACCTCCGCCTCCCAGGTTCCATGAATTCCCTACCTCAGCTTCCTAAGCAGCTGGGATTACAGGTACCTGCCACTATGCCCGGCTAATTTTTGTATTTTTAGTAGAGATGGGGTTTCACCATCTTGGCCAGGCTGGTCTTGAACTCTTGACCTCGTGATCCACCCACCTCGGCCTCCCAAAGTGCTGGCATTACAGGCATGAGCCACCATGCCCGGCCTTACACTTCACTTCTATAAGATAGAACAACATGTAATAGAAAGCACAAAAGTAATTTTTAAAAATTTTTGTTTTAATTTTTTGCCATTGTAAATCCAACTTTTTATATTAATATATTTATCTCTGTCATATTCTCAACTATTTAGATTTAAGTTGTAAATTACTATTTAAATTACTGTTCAAATCTTAAAAGCAAGAAGTATTTTTAGGAGTGGGGATCCACTTATTCACCCATTCTGTTTCATCATTCAGCAAATAGTTGAATGCCTACCAAGAATTAAGTACAGAGCCAGCACAGAGAATGAAATAGGGAATTTATATATGGTCCCTGCATCCACAGAGATACAGTCAAGAATTCTTTGATTGAAAGAAAAACAAACAAACAAAAAAATGAAAAAACAAACCAAAAAAATGAACTTAAACAAGAAAATGCAAAATACACATTAACTTGCCAAAATGTGACTCTTAGTTGCAGAAATTTGAGGGCCCTGTTTTTTGAGGTGACTCCACTGGTTCATCCAGCCACAAGCACCTTCCATAGCTATGTACTTTTCCCCTAATTCAATCAGAAGGTAAATTCAATTGACATAGCTGTTTGGTGGTGTTTCCACCTCTGGGAATGGGTGTGTGACTGTAATTGGTAGCTCTGCAATAAACAAAAGGAAAGAAGATTTTTTAACGATGAGGATGTTGGGGGTGTGGAAACTGGTTCTTCTACTGGCAGAAAAAGGGAAAGTGTATCAGGAGTAGGAACGTCCACTCTAGCTTTCAATCATAAGCCAAAATCTCTCTCTGGTTCATCTTATTTAAAAAATCAGCTTAGTTTCTCTTAGTCTAAAATTTTAAACTCTGGGTCAATCCCTACAATGCTATTTCACTTTTCCACTTCCTTCCCTTTCTCTTCTTTTTTGTTTCTCTTTCTTTTACTGCTAGCCATATGGTTCAGCTTTCCTTAAGAGAACTCATGCCCATAATCATAGTAATACAGAATGTATTTAAAAAGTCAGTGTTGTAATGTTTTTCTATAATTATAATATTAAAATAGAACTATAATAGTTTTCAGATTTGTAAAAAATATTTTTCAGATATATGTATGTACATACATTTGCTACATGTGATGTACACATGAATGCTATTCTCATTGTGCAGCACATCGTATAGGGAAGCAGCTCAATCACCAGTCAGCACCTGCAATTTCAAGCCTCTACCCTGGTGGCCTATTAATGTTTAAGGTGAAGGAAATGTCCTGTGGTAACTGGGGCTGTTTAAAAGAGGAAGGATGGTGCCAGAGACTCAATGCAACCCAATATATAAAAGGAATCCACTTTCCTTTTTACTGCACCCTAAGGACATGCAGTGATTTTTATCTTGATGTCATTTTTTAAATATTTGGGGGTTTGGAGGTTTTTTGTTTGTTTTTTGGTGATTTTCCTTTCTCTCTGTTAATAACCACTTCAGTAGTCTAAATTTCAGACATTAAACTGATATTGCATTCCTTGCTTTGAGGCTCATATTAAAGCCATTGTTTTCTCTGTCCATGGCATCTTAATATGCGTGGTGTGTCTCTCCTGACTGGCGGCCAAATTTCCCTCAGGCTCCAGTTCTAACTGCCGATGGCAAACCTGTCCTGCCTTGCAGTCCCAGGGGCATCTGCTCAGGCCTCAGTTTCAGCTGCTCTAGAAGCTGCCTGCCTGTCTGTTGGGGCCAGCCACTTCTCACATCGTGCATGGGTCTCAGTTGTCCCTGACTAACATGCCTCTCGTCACTGTCCTCAAAAGGTTATCCTTTTCATACGAACTTTGGCTCAGTATCCTCGTTTTTGTTTTTAGGCTTTTGACGATGTGGTGCTAAGATCTGCGAGTTTTTGAGTTTGCCTTTTGTCTGATTTAATTTCTTGTGACTGTGGCTGAAAAAAAGTTTTGAAATCAGACATGTTAGAAAACTCAGGAACATTTGGGATGCTCCGCCTTCAAAACATAAAGCAATTTTTAATGCAATATGACTAATTGAAGTCTTTGAAATTATGCTTCCTCAACCTTCCACATGTAATTTGTGTGATTGTGCATAGTATATGGTCGACACTTTAAATCAGCCCATTCCGAATACACTCTCAAAATTTGGTGAAAACTTCACCTATTTGTTTTCACAAGATGTAGTTTAAAAAAGACAGAAACGTCATAGAAATTAACATTTCATGACACATGAGACAAAAGTTTTAGGCTCTTGCTGAACTCCATGAGCTCTCTGCACATGAGAACTAGTACTGCGTTGCTGGATATTTTCTTAGTGAAGCTACTGCTCGCCTCAGGTCCCTGCTACTCAGCATTTCCAGAGGGGCCTTGAGAAGTGACAGGCCTAGAGCATGAATGCTAACTTGGCAGTAGTGACAAAGGGGTACTTGGAAGTTATTCCGCGTTCAGAGCAGAGCACAATCAAGAGAATGCTTGATTACTGGGGGGAAAAGAAGGTGAAAAGTGAGGTGTGCCAACAAAATTGCCTAGGCCTTCTGGATTTGGGGCACACTTTTTTGTTAATTATTTTTAAGAAAAATCATTCTCAAATGATATTTCACCCTTTTCCCTCATTTTTATGAAATTCTGCATTTCGGTCAATTTCAAAAAAAAAAAGAGTTAAGAGGAGGTAACTGTTGTCTCTGGATCATTGGTTCTCACAGTGCCATATTCATATATTCTTGTGGATATGAGAGTTGTTAGTTTAAAGAATTAATGAAAAGATGTCAATTTTCAATTTTCAAGGTGAATTAACAAAGCAAGTCCTAATCGATGTGACTATGGCTTTTGGTTGTTAGACAAGCATGTCATATGTATGTACGTATGCCTTCATTTCATCCCTGTGCTCTCTTGTTTAAATAAATTCTGTTAAGAGAAAACTGAAATGGCAGGAGCTTACCAATGCCTGGGGGGGTGTGAAACGGCCCTCATTCCCCATAACTGTGGGAAATCATTCCACCATGGGCCCAGACCAGAATACTAGCTTTAGTAACTTGCACTATTTTAGGTAGCAGTGTGAAGACTAGTCATAGGTTTTGTTGCTGTAACTCAGAACTTATTTAAATTATGAGACCCCGTGTTTATCACTTGATAGTAGAATTAGAAATGACTTGGCTGGGCACGGTGGCTCACGCCTATAATCCCAGCACTTTGGGAAGCCACGGCGGGCAGATCACTTGAGGTCGGGAGTTGGAAACCAGTCTGGCCAACATGGAGAAACCGCGACTCTGCTACAAATACAAAAAATCCCCAGGCGTGGTGGCGTGTGCCTGTAGTCCCAGCTAGTCAGAAGGCTGAGGCAGAAGAATCCCTTGAACCCGGGAGGCGAAGGTTGCAGTGAGCCGAGATTGCGCCACTGCACTCCAGCCTGGGCGACGGAGTGAGACTCCATCTCAAAAACAGAAATGACTTTTCTTTTGTCCTTTATAACATTTGCAATTTCCAAATGTCCTCAATGAGTTTTTATTTCTTAAAAAAAACGCATTAAAAAGTAATTAAAAATTTAAATATCTAATTCTAGGGTTAGGAGTCAATATTTATATCAAGGGTAGTTTAATTTAGCTCATATGAGTTAAAGAGGAGGAAACATTTGGGGAATTGGCATATTGAGAGTAAGAAAGTTTCAAAAGAAGCATACCAAAACACTAATAGTGGCTTTTGGGGTTTAAGGTGATTAAAATATATTTTGTACTTGTCTGCATTTTCCAAAATTTCCACTGTTAGCACGTATTACATTTATCAGTAGAGAAAATTGCCTTTAGAAGCATTGCTGAGCCCCGTCTGCAGCCCTAGGTGTCTGATTCTGCTTTTATCAATGTTGTGGTTCCTTTCTCTTTGCACCACAGAGCAAATAAAAAGCTTGAAACTGTTGCTACACCATGTTGCTATAAGAAAAGAAAATGCAGAAAAAATTTAGCCTTATAGACGGCACTTAAGAATGAAGAACATAGAAAAACCACTTGCGTAAAGTCACTCACTCCAGGGAAGGATCTTGCTAAGTGCTTATTCATTCCACCCCTTCAGTGAAAACAACATTCTCCCAAAGCCTAAAATTTCACAGTTGGAAGTCTTACTTAAAAAGTGCCAATAGCTGTCATTTCTACATTTGAATAAGGTTAGTCATTGTTGCTTTTTTCCTAACACCTAAATCACTTTAGTTCACTGAAGCTCTAGTAGTGTGGGCGTGGGAGTGGGACCATGGAGGCATTTTGCAGCGTGGCATATTCCAAAGCAGAGAGGATAAATCTGAACGGAGACTGTAGTGAAAGGCTCTGGGAGGCTGGGGGTAAGGCGTGTGCTCTAGGTACCTAGAAATAAAGGGGAAGGCCTGGGAAATCCTAGGAGACTTATAGAAGCCACCTATCAGAGGCAAACATCACTTGCTTAGAGTCAATCTGCCGGACGATACAGCCTTGAGGACAGGAGGGATAGAAAAATTAACAAGTCTACAAGGGATGAGCTCAGAAACACCAAGCAGATCCAGATAAACAAACACCCCCTCCAGGATCCTTTACAGTCTGTTGTCTGATACTTGAATTGTATGACTTTATTACTTACCCAAGTATAATACTTCCAGCAGGAGCAATGCTTTTAAAGACACAGCAGAGAATGAGGAGTGATTGTTCATGGAAACAGCATTTATTTCTGGAGTGATACAAATGTTCTAAAATCATATAGTGACAATATTTCCATAACTCTGTGAATATGCCACAACCCACTGAATTGTACACTTCAAAAAGGGTGTTTTTATTAAAGTGGATGAAGTAAACTCCAATGAAATTTATTAGATGACCTTCCTTTCCCCTCTTACCATACCTTAAAAAAGATATAAGCAATCATTTAAATCTTACAAAGAATACATGAACTTACAGTGGAGTTCAGGGAAGAAAGCAATGTGAGCAAATAGTTGGAAGACAGAATGGAGAATACTCAAAGGGGCAAAGTCAAAATAACTAGAAAGCAATGAGCACTGATGCCTGACTCAGATCCTCAAAGTCAAAAAAGACCTAATGGCCGCCCTACGGGACATTGGAACACATTAGACTAGTCTCAGGTGGAAAGCTCCACTGTCTAGAGGGCCTTGGCAGGCAGTGTCAACATACAGAAAAGTTCTCGAATGAACTGGAGAGTGTGCTCCCACTAGATCAGGCAGTGCTCTGCTGCAAATGTAACTATTTGCAAGCATGTAGGCTCATTTCTGTCACAGACTTTTCAAGAAAATAAGAATAGCCACCTACAGTTTTATGTAATATCAACTTATTAGTTTTGAATGTTTGCAACCAATTGAGAAATGCAATAATTTTTTGAAAATCCCAGGTCAAAAGACACTTGGTTGGTAATTCATAAAACATCACATGGGTGACCCACAACCCCAGGACTAAGCACCAGGACAGGCTGTGGAGTTTAAAGGATGATTTGACAAGCAGAGGAGGCTTTCCAGAATTCTTATGGGAACATTCCATTCTCAAAACACTGTTTACCAAATAAGCCTTCTCTCCACCCTGATTTGTTAGGCAACTGTGCCACATATCAAAACTGCATATATGGGCAAAACTGGGCATTCTTTTCTATTTCATTGGTTAATCTGTATGCCTCTGAGCCATTATTAAGTATAGCTGGCAGGTGGGTAAAATCTTTTCCTTCAAATGTGTCCTAGCAATCGTAATGCTCATTCTTTCCAATAATGTGTGTGTGTGTGTGTGTATGTGTGTGTGCATGTGTAATGCCACTAATCTCATCATGGGGGCCTTACTCTCATGACCTCATCTAAACCAATTTAGCTCCCAAAAGCCCTGTCTCCAAATACTATTTCACTGGGAGTTAAAGCCTCAGTGTATAAATTGGGGGAGAACACAAACATTCGGTTCACAACAGTCTCCAAACCCCCAAGGCCTATCCCTTTAAGAAGATGCACTTCTCATCCTGCTTGGGGTCTGACTCTGCTCTGAATCATTTTCCATATGGACACCTCCATTCCCCACTGGGTGAACTGGATGCCTATGCTGGGCCACCCCTTTGTGTAGACGCCCTCCTCTCCCTGACCAGTCTCTGCCTACTTGCTCTGGGCAGCCCCCTCTACAGGCACACGCACCTCACCACATTTGGGGTCTGAGAGCCCATCCCCTACCACTGTGGCATCCCTTCCCCTCTTCCACCCACATGAAGCCTACCTGGCTGTGCTCCACCTAATGACTTTAGAATTGAATTGTTTGGGAAGGGAAAGGAAGAGGAAGAGAAGCCACTATGTTTTTAGAATCATCTTGTCAACTTCCATGAAAAATCCTCCTGAGAGTTCTATTGAAGTTGCTTCAAATCTATAGATTGATTGGTAAGAATTCACATTTTTACAACACTGTCTTCCTATTTATGAGCACAAGGTATCTATTATTTTGTCTTTAATTTCTTTTATTAATGTTTTATGATACTTTGTGTTTAGAGTCTTATATAACCTTTATTAGTCGTATTCTTAAGTTCTTTGTAGTTTTGGTTGCCATTTTAATTTATTTGATGTCTTTTAAAATTAGGTTGTCTGTTTGTTGCTGGTGCTCAAAACTCCAACTGATTTTTTTTTTTTTTTTTTTTTGAGACGGAGTCTTGCTCTGTCGCCAGGCTGATCTCTGCTCACTGCAACCTCTGCCTCCTGGGTTCAAGCGATTCTCCTGCCTCAGCCTCCCAAGCAGCTGGGATTACAGGCACACACGACCACACTGGCTAATTTTTGTATTTTTAGTAGAGATGGGGTTTTGCCATTTTGGTCAGGCTGGTCTTGAACTCCTGACCTCAGGTGATCCGCCCACGTCGGCCTCTCAAAGTGCTAGAATTACAGGCATGAGCCACCATGCCCGGCCTCCAGCTGATTTTTTAATATTGATATTAAATCTAGCCATCTTGCTAAACTCTCCGATTGTTCCCAGTAATATGTCTGCAAGTTATAATGACAGTCATGCTTTAACGTTTTTTCTTCTGTTATTGAACATATAGGATAAGTTTGAAGTTTCGTCATACATATATAATGTAACAAAGTTTTAAAGTTGAATAATGTCCTGATACTTCTCCCAGAAAATTTAAAGATTTAAAAATAGTTTAGCTTACGTTTCCCCCTTATGCTAACTTATATGATATCATTAGTACTCTTGTTGAGTATTTTATTTGTTTTTTAAAAACCCACCTAATAGACATTATTGTTTATATAGATGATGTTTGTTTGAATTTACATGCCTGTTTATCATTCTATTTTCACCATTATTTCTTATGTCTCAGACCATCCTTCTAGCATGATTCTTCTTGAAGTAGATTTTTCTATTGTATGTTTAAAGTAGGTTACTTGGTGGCAAAATGCCTCAGTTTTATACATCTCTATTTTCTTAGAAATGTTGCCCTTATGATTATTATCTGTTTTATGAACAATCATATTGCTAGGTACACAATAGGCTGACAGTGGTTCACTCCCAAAAGTTTGGAGGTACATTTTGCTGTCTTCTGGTTCCCGTTTCTGTAGTCAGATGTCTGAAGTGGTTTAACTATTGTTGATTTTTAGGTATCTGTCTTTATTTCCTGGCTGTTTGAATGATCTTTGAGTCTTTGATATTCTGGGACTTCAGTGGGATACATATAAATGTGTAACCTGTTGGGATCTGTAGAATCATGTGTATTCATTTTGGAAAATTTTCCTTAAATACTTTTCTCTTTGTTCTCCAATTTTATTTTCTGAGACTTCAGGTAAGTATGTATCAGTCTTATTCTGTCTCAAATGTGGCTTACCTTCTTTTTGTATTTTCCATTTCCTTAATTGCGTTACCTATATTCTGGAAAAATTTTTCAGACATATTCTCCAGCTCATTAATTCTCTTTTCAATTGTGTCTGATCTGCTGTTTAACCAAGCATTGAGTTTTTTTATTTCAATGATTATTTTATATTTCCAAATATTCCATTTCTTTAAATGTCTGTTCATTCTTTCAGGTTTCCCCTTTCAACTTTTTTTTTTTTTTTGCTGAGTGTATGATCCTAGGTTGAGAGTTGTTTATTCCCAACACTTGTAGCAATTATTCCACTATCTTTGATTTATTATTCTTCAGGTTTTAATTATATATAATATATGACAGTTTTTCACATCTGCTGTCCTAGTGTCTAAATTTATTCCTTCCTTGTTTTTTTTCTTGACTTTCATTCAGAACTTACCTTCTCATTTGTTCGGCAGACTTTATGAAGTCATAGTTGCTTTTAACTTGTGCTAGTCCAATAGTCCCAACTTGGGGGAGCTTTCCTTCAAAGGAAAGTTGGAGATGCTCCTATCCTAGAAACACTTTGGCCTTCTCAGAACAAGAGACTGAGACTGAGCTTCCCTTTCCTGTATATGTTCAAGTATCTCATGCTGCTTTGGTTCTGTTACTTCAGGGCACCACCCCTCCCTGCTGCCCATAGTCCTGGTGATTTCTGTGTCTCTCTGGCTCCCTGTTGTTGTGAACCCTGACTTCTCTGGCCTGGCTCCCTGCCTCTGTGACCTTGCTCCTTGCCTCTTTGGCCCTGCCTTAGTGCATTTGCAACCTTCTCTCTAATATTCTAGATGGGCCCTTTCATTCCGGTTGGCTCTAAGAAGTAGAAGCATAGGTTATCTGCATTCAATGCTCCTCCCTTTCTGCTTGACTCTTCACATTTCTTGCCTGTTTGTTTGTTTGTTGGATGCGGGAGGTCCAGAGACCTCTTTTACTAATCTATATAATAAGTAGTGTGTCCAAGAGTTCACTATATTTGTTTCAGTGATTCATTAATTGTTGTTAACTGTCAAAGTTATCATGACTGGGAAACAGAACTCTAGATAACTTTCATGTATCTTATAGTGTTTTTTAAAATCCATGTGATGGTGTCTTCCCCCTTCCTAATAACTAAATTTGTCTGTGCTTCCTGACATAAGAGTAGATACATATTGCCTTAGGTCTGCTATTTTATGCCATAGTTTTAATGTTATTTAGAAGGATCCTGTGGCAGTCATATTCTGCTGCTGAAGTATTGAAATGTATTTCAAGAACGTATCAAAGAAATCAGGAGATTTTTTTGTAGGTTTTTTTTAGCTTTCATTAAACATCATTGATAATTCAAAATTTTTAATTTTTATCCATAATGACAAAATAATTATGGACAGAGGAAGATATTCCACACTTACTAGATGAAGCAGAAGATAAATTGAAACAAATAGTAGCCTTCCAATATTGGTGAAATTGACCATCAGCAAAATCTCAGACAATGAGTCTTCAGGGTTTGATGTTCTGGAGAGGTTTTCTCGGACTCAAGAATTAATGAGTGAACAATATATTCCTAAGGAAAAGGTGAAAAATGACACTCAACAGGAAGGAATTCATCCACAATGTTTTATTTTCCTAAAAGAACATGTATCAGAATTCTTTCATCTTTTGTAAAATTTGTGCACTAGTATTTACTTGATATAGTTTGTAAATGGACAAATGCTGAAGGCAGGCATTTATGCAAAGGAAATTAGATAATGTAGAAATGAGAGAAAAATCATTCAACTGAGCATTCTAAATGATATCTGTAAGTCTAAAACTGAAAATATTTTGCAATTATGGAGCAAAGGCAAAGTCCATTTCTCTTTAGCAAAATTAGGAGCCATCAAAGTTTTCAGAATTATTGTGTTTTGATAATGCAAGTGCCCCCCATGAAAAAGAAAGGAAAGAAAAGAAAGAAAGAAAAAGAACTAAAAAATAATAATAATGTATAGCCTTAACTTGAAATCTGGAATCAATGAACAAGATTTATGTATTCCAGGTTCATGCATAACTGTTAGTAAGCATTTAGTTGCATTCAAATTACACTGCCCATTTTTGGTGTGGAGTTGTATATATATTTTTGGGGAGCATAGAGTATATGGATATATACACGTGTGTGTATGTGTGTGTGTATGCCTTCAAACCTAGGGTAATAAGGAGTGTTTGGCTTTGCTATGTTTAAGTTCTTAGTAAAATTTCAAATGTTGTTTTTCACTATCCTTTTATTCTTACTTTCGTAAATTATATATTAAAAGTGTCATTTGAACCCAGATGGTAAATGGTGATG
The DNA here is from genome assembly GCF_029281585.2 of Gorilla gorilla gorilla. Taxonomy (NCBI): domain Eukaryota; kingdom Metazoa; phylum Chordata; class Mammalia; order Primates; family Hominidae; genus Gorilla; species Gorilla gorilla. The sequence goes on along the minus strand of NC_073231.2, from coordinate 55,549,527 downwards.
ATTTTTCTATTAAAGCTAAACATTCTTTTTTTTATCTCCTTGAGGCTTCAAAGATATATACATATATATGTAGGTAGATAGATAATAAGATAGATAAATGCTCCCTGACTTACAATGGGGTTATGTCAATAAACCTATCACAAGTTGAAAATATCACAAGTCAATATGATATACACACACACACACACACACATATATATATATATTCTATTGTTCCATACATAACTTTTATTGAAATAGAATATGCTTTTATTTGGCCCTTCCTTCATGTTTCTATATCTTGGTTTCTCATCTTCTCAACTATCCTTAGGTCTATCCCTGTCTTCTATTTCCATTATCTTCTCTCCATGTACATTAATTTCTTGTTCTCTACCTTCTCAGCCCCTCTTCCTGCCATCACCAGCACATGGACTCACTAAGACTCTCTCAAGCCTTCCCCTATAACATTAATGAAGTTTTTAGCACTTAATTGTGTGCTTTTTTTGTTACTATTTTAATTTTATTTACTTGTTAATATTTTAGTTTTAAGTGGAGGTGTTTTCTTTTGCTTTAATTTCTTTATGTTTATCTAGCTCTGGAATCTCCTTTTATCAATGTGTTGTTTTATCATCTCATCTGTGATTTATTGCTTCATAGAATTAATGTTCTTTTTGAGGGGCATTAATTATAGGTAGTTTTCCTCTGTTTTCTGAATTTATGTATTATCTCTGAATGAATTAATCATTTATAATTTTTGCTTATTTTGTTCCTTTCTTTAGCCTTCTTGTTGTAGGATTTTTGCTTTTTCCTATGCTTTAAAAAAAAACTCAAACATATTTAAGAAGAATGATTCACTATATCTTTTTCCAAGATTTAATTGTTTAAATAAGAAAATAAGAGGTTTTTAACCTATTACTTATATAAAGTTTCAAGCATTTTAATAAATTAGCATGCTCATTTATGCTCATGTTTTATAAAATAAAATAGACATTTCAAAGATTAAATAACAGATTCGAAGGAAGTGGAATATATGTATTTATTGATTTTAACATTCATTTTTCTCCATCTTCATCTATCTTTCTAGGTCTTTTGCACAAAATTCTCTACCAATGTAGTGCCTAATGGCCCTGAGCAGTAATGACTCTAGAATCCTGTGGTATCGACAGTAATATCTGGCAACGAATGCGCAGCTAAAAGGCTGTGTATGCTAATGCTCTTTGTGAAGACTTTTCAGTCTCCTTAGAAAGCAGAAGCCCTAGATTTATCTGTTCTCAAGGTCACTAACTTTGCCCTCAATTTTTAAAACATTACTACAAACATACTGTTTGAAAGTTTTTAAAAAGCTATAACTTAATTATGTAAGTTAATAACACTGGTGTATTTGAGGAAATGAGAGATCATTATTAAAAACAATTATGCATATATTTTAAATGAATATCTATATGGCGTATAGTTTTGTTTATATTTGTGAATGTGCGTGTGTGTGTGTGTGTGTATACATACACATAAAGGCAGGAACTCTGACTTTGCTGCCATTGATTCCTCATGGCATAACACAATGCTTGGCATATAGTCAGTATAAGATAAATATTTATAAAATGATCTCTCTCCCTCTGTCTCTCTCACTCTCCTTCCTTCTCTCTTCCTCTCTCTCTCTCCCTCTCATTTTTTATGGCCTGCAGTGGAAATAAAAATAAGCTATTTTGAGGCTCTGAGATACAAGTTTCAAATGTGACTAAAAATAACTAAGCAAATAAACTCATACTTAAAAAAACTAAACTATTTTGTGATCATTATAAATCATACATGCAGTTGTGAGATATAATAGAGGGAGATCCTTCATATCCTTCACCCTCAGTTGTAGCACATGGTGAGCTATAGCACAATATCCCAACTAAGATATTGACATTAATACAGTGATAGAGAACAATTAATTCCATGGTGGTGAGGATCCCATGTTACCTTTTTGTAGTCACATCCACTTCCCTCCCACCCCCAACCCTTCATCCTGAACAACCACTAATCTGTTATTTATTTCTATGTTTTTCATTTCAAGAAGCTTATATAAATGGAATCACATAGTGTGGAACCTCTTGGTATTGGCTTTTTGCATTCCTCATAATTCTCTAGAGATTCTTCCAAATTGTGTGTATAAATAATTCATTTATTTTTACTTCCGAGTGGTTTTTTTTTATGGTGTGGATATAGCACAGTTTACTTAACCATCCAGCTACTGAAAGACATCTGGTTTTTTTTCGAATTTTTGGCTCCTAGGAATAAAGCTGCTATAAACATTCATGTACAAATTTTTGTGTGAGCATAAGTTTTCATTTATCTGGGATAAACGCTCATGAGTGAAATTTCTCACTCATACAGTAGTTACACAGTTACATTTTTAGGTTTTTTGTTTGTTTGTTTGTTTGCTTTTTGAAAATGCCAAACCACTTTCCAGGATGGCTGTACCATTTTACAATCTCATGAGAAAGATATGAGTGTTCCAGTTTCTCTACATCCTTGCCAGCATTTGGTTTTGTCCCTATTTTTTACACTGAGTCATTCTGATATGTGTGTAATGATATCTTTGTACATTTTGATATACACTTCTTGGATGGTTAGTAATGTACATCTTTTCATGTGTTTATTTACCATCTATAAGTCAATTTTGGTAAAATGTCTCTTGGTGTGATTTGCCTGTTTTTTAATTGAATTATTTCTTTGTTGTTGTTGTTGAATTTTGAGAGTTCTTTATGTATTCTAGGTGCTAATCCTTTGTTGGATATGTAGTTTAAAAATAATTCTTCCCAGTGTATACTATGTCTTTTCTTCCCTTTAACAGGGTCCTTCACAAAGCAAAATTTTAAATTTTTGATGAAATATAGTTTTATCAATTTACTATTTTATGGTTTGTGTTTTTGCTGTCAAATCTCCTCAGATTTACTCTTTTATTTTTTCAAAAAGTTTTATAGTCTACCATTATATATTAGAGTATTGGGTCCATTTTAAGTTAATTCTTTTTTAAGGCATGAGACCTGAGTTCTTTTGCCTATAGATATCCACTTAATTATTCCAGTACCATTTGTTGAAATTGCTGTCTTTTCTCCATTGAATTGATTTTGTATCTTTGTCAAAAATCAGCTGGGGATATTTGTTTGAGTCTATTTCTGTGTTCTCAATTCTGTTCAGTCAAACAATGTGTCCCTTTTTCCACCAATACCACACCATCTTGATTACTGTAACTCTGTAATAAGTTTACAAATTAGGTAGATTGATTCTTTCCACATTTTCTAGTTCAAATATGTTTTAGCTATTGTAGTTCTTTGCGTTTTGGCATAAATTTTAGAATAATCTTACTCATATTTACAAACACCTTGCTAGGATTTTTAAAGAAATTGTGTTAAACCTGTATATATTTCAGGAAAATTTACATCTTTACTATGTTTAGTCTTTTAATCCATGAGAGTATGTATGTGTGTACATATATATACACGTGTGTGTATAAGAATGTCTTTCCATGAATATAGATTTTTGTTGATTTCATAATACCGAATATTTTGTTGGTTTCATAATATTTTGTAGTTTTCAGCATATAAGTTCTGTACATGTTTTGTTAGATTTATACTCAAGTACTTAAATTTTTGTGATTGCAAATAATATATTTTACATTTTTGGTGTCCACATGCTTATTGCTAGTATATAGAAATATAATTGATTTTTAAATGTTAATCTTGCATCTTCTGTCATTACTGCACTCTCTTATTAGTTCTAGTTTTGTGTATGTATGATTCCTTGGGATTTTGTACATAGAAAATCATATCATCTGTAAATAGAGGCACTTTTATTTCTTTCTTTCCAGTTTACACATCTTTTCTTTCCTTTTCTAGACCTATGCACTGGCTAGAACTTCCAGCACTATGTTTAACAAGAGTGGCAAAACAGACATTCTTACTTCTTTCCTGATATTAAGGGGTAATCATTCAGTCATTAACCATAATGTATAATGCAGGTTTTTGTAAAGCTGTTTATGAAATTGAGGAAGCTCCTCCCTACTGCTATTTTTCTGGGAGTTTTTAAAATCATACATGTGTGCTAAGTTTTGATAAACTGCATTTTCTACATAGATTGATATTATAACGTATTTTCCTTTTTTAACCTGTTAACGGTGAATTGCATTGATCACTTGTCAAATATTAAACCACTTCTGCATTCCTGGAATAAAATTCCCTTTGTCATGGTGCATAGTTTTTTTGTACATTGCTGAATTCTGTTTGCTACTAACTTGTTAAGGGTCTTTGTGTCTCCAATCCTGAGTATTCTAGGTCTGCAGTTTTTTGTTTTTGTTTTTTGTTTTGTACAGCCTTATATTTCTGTACTACCTTTGTCTGGTTTGGTATCAGGGTAATACCAGTTTCATGAAATGAACTGAGAAGTGTTCTATTTTCTGGAAGAAGTTGTATAGAATTGGTGTTTGTTCTTTAAATGTTTGGTAGAATTACTCAGTGAAAACTTCTAGGCCTGGAAATTACTATATTGAGGTTTTAAAATTATGAATTCAATTTCTTAATAGTTATAGGGCATTTCAAATTATCTATATTGGGTGAGTCATGGCAGTTTGCATCTTTTAAGGAATTGATCCATTTTTATGTGAGCTGTCAAATTTATGTGTACAGAATTGTTTACAATATTTCTTTATTATCCTTCTGATGTCTTCAGAGTCTGTAGTGATATTCCCACTTTTGTTCCTGATATTGGTTATTTGTATATTCTCTCTTGTTTCTTTATTAATTTTGCCAGAGGTATGCCAATTTTACTGATCTTTTCAAATAACCACTTTTTGTTTTCACTTATTTTCTCTGTTGTTTTTCTGTTTTCAATTTTATTGATTTTTGCTCTTTATTATTACTTTTATTTTCCTTGCTTTGGTTCTTATCTAGCTCTTCTTCTAGGTTTTTGAGGTGAGAACTTAGGGTATTAATTTGAGATTTTTTAAATCTTTTTTCTAATGCACACAGTGCTAGAAATTTTCCTCTCTGCACTCTTTTAACTGGGTTGCACAAATTTTAATATGCTGTATTTTCATTTTCTTACAGTTTAATGAATTTTTTCATTTCCCTTGTGAGTTGCTTTTTGACTCATGAATTATGTAGCAGTGTGTTGATTAGTTTCCAAGTATTTAAAATTTTCCTGTTATCTTTCTGTTATTGAGTTCTGATTTGATTCCATTGTGGTTTGAAAACACACTTTGTATAATTTCAATTTTGAAAAATTTGTTGAGGTTTGTTTTATGGTTCAGAATGTTGTCTTAGTGTATGTCCACTGACCATTGAAAAGAATGTGTATTCTGCTTCTTATGTATTGGAATTTCTCTAAATATCAATTTGATCTTTTTTGTTAATGGTGTTGCTGAATTATTTCATATTCTGGCTGATAGTCTGTTAGCTGTTCTATCAACTGTTGAGGGAGGGGTGTTGAAGACTTCAACTATAATTGTGAATTTGTCTATTTCTCCTTTAAGTTCTATCAGTTTTTGCCTCATGTATTTTACAGCTCTGTTGTCTGACCCATACACATTTAAGACCGCTATGATTTCCAGGTGAATTATCCTTTTTTCTCTATATAATGCTCATATCTGTCTGGCAATTTTTCTGGCTCTAAAATCTGCTGTATCTGCTGTTACTACAGCCACTCCTGCTTTCTTTTGGTTAATATCTGCATGATATACCTTTTCCTCCTCTTTCTATCAATCTGGCTATATCATAGTTGAAGTAAATTTTTTGTAGATAGCATACAGTTGAGTTCTGTTTTTTGTGAAACATTAGCATGGGTCACTCCGCCAACACTCGCCTTTTAATTGATGAATTTAGACCATCTACATTTAATTCATACGTTAGGGCTTAACTCTGCTTGTTCAGTTTCCCTTCCTCCCTCCCTTCCTTCCTTCCTTCCTTCCTTCCTTCCTTCCTTCCTTCCTTCTCTTCCTTGCTCCCTTCCTTCCTTCTCTTCCTTCCTTCCCTCCCTCCCTCCTTCCTTCCTTTCCCTTTTTTTTTTTTTTTTTTGAGACAGTGTCTCACTCTGTCACCCAGGTTGGAGTGCAGTGGCACAATCTCGGCTCACTGCAACCTCTGCCTCCTGGGTTCAAGCGACTCTCCTTCCTCAGCCTCCCAAGTAGCTGGGACTACAGGCGTGTGCCACCAAGCCCGGCTAATTTTTTGTATTTTTAGTAGAAACGGGGTTTCACCGTGTTAGGCAGGATGGTCTCAATCTCCTGGCCTCGAGATCCGCCCATCTCATCCTCCCAAAGTGCTGGGATTACAGGCGTGAGCCACTGCGCCTGGCCCTTTCTTTCTTTTCTTTTCCTTTCTTTCCTTTCCTTTCTTTTCCTTTCTTTCCTTTCTTTCCCTTCCTTCCCTTCCTTCCTTTCCTTCCCTTCCTTCCCTTCCTTCCCTTCCTTCCCTCCCTTCCTCCCTCCCTCCCTCCCTTTCTTTCTTTCTTTCTTTCTTTCTTTCTTTCTTTCTTTCTTTCTTTCTTTCTTTCTTTCTTTCTTTCTTTCTTTCTTCCTCTCTCTCTTTCTACTGTGGTTTTGCTCTGCTGCTCAGGCTGGAGTGCAATGGCACGATCTCGGCTCACTGCAACCTCCGCCTCCTGGGTTCAAGCAATTCTCCTGCCTCAGCCTCCCGAGTAGCTGAGATTACAGGTGCCTGCCAGCATAGCCAGCTAAATTTTTCTGTATTTTTAGTAGAAACGAGGTTTCACCATGTTGCCCAGGCTGGCCTCCAACTCTTGACCTCAGGTGATCCACCTGCTTTGGCCTCTCAAAGTGCTAGGATTACAGGCGTGAGCCACTGTGCCTGGCACAGTTTCTGTTTATTTCTGTGTTTCATTTTTCTGCTTTCTTTTTCTTGCCTTTCTGTGAGTAACTTGAACATCTTTTAGAATTATGTTTTAATTTCTCTACAACGTTTTCAATTGTGCCTTTTTGCATAGTTTTTTAGTGGCTGCTCTAGGTATTATAGTATGTAGTCATTATACCAGTTTGAGTGAAGTGAGGATATTTTACCTTTTTATGCCCCTTTACTCTCCACAATTCAGAATATTATTGTCTTATATATTTCCTCTACATACATTTAGGACCACACCAGAGAGTGTTATAGTTTTTTGCTTCAATCATAAATCATGATTTTGAAAACTCAGGAAGGAAAGTCTATTGTATTTACCCCAATTTTGGCTTATTATGTTCTTTCTTCCTTCCTGATGTTTTAAATTTTCTTCTTTATAAAATCTTTTCTGTTTAGAGAACTTCCTTTAGAGATTCTTTTAGGGGTGACTCTCTGGCAATAAGTTCCTTTAGTTTTTGTTCATCTGAGACTTTCTTGATTTTCACTTTGTTTCTCAGAATTATTTTCAATAAATATAGGTTTCTGGGTTAAAAGTTCTTTTCTTTTTCAGCAGTTCAAAAATGATGGCTATTTCCCTATGGTCTCCATGGTTTCTTATGAGACATCTGATGTCATTCAAATTATATTTCCCCTATAAATGGGTTATTTCTGTCCTACTGTTTTGAGGGTTTCCTTTATCTTTGATTTCTCAGTGGATTTCTTGGCTTCATCATTTGAACTTCATTCAATTTCAAACTGTAAGTTTATGCCTTTTACCAAATTTGAGAAGTTTTTAGTCATTATTTCTTCAAGTATTGTTTTAGTTCCATCTGGTTTCTCCTCTCTTTCAGGGACTTTGATGATATTAATTTTACATCTCTTTTAAGTCCCACAGGCTTAAAATGCTATGTATGCTATGTTCTCGTTTTGATTTTCAATCTTTTTCTCTTTATTGTTCAGATTGGGTAATTTTTATTGTTCTGTCTTCTAGTTCACTGATTTTCCAGTTTTCTTCAAATTTGCTGTTAAGTCTATTCATGAGTTTTTTTAAAATGTAGCTTATTGTGTTTTAAATTCCTAAAATTTTCATTTGGATTATCTTTATATTATATCTCCTACTTCTTTGCTGACAATCTTTTTTCCATTTATTTAAAGTGTGTTTTTACTTACTTATTGAAGTATTTTTGTGATGGTTGATAATTCTAACATCTCTGCCACCTTGGTATTGACATTCACTGATTATCCTTTTCATTCAGTTTGAGATCTTGGTTCTGGGTAAGATCAATAATTTCCAATAGAAATTTGGGCATTTTGGGTATTATGTTATAAGACTCTGGATTTCATTTAAACTTTCTGTTTTTGATTGCTTCCTTTGTCAGTGCTCCAGTGGAGGGAGAAGAGGCACTGCCTCATTACTGCTGCACGAGGATAGAAGCCCAAATTTCCCACGTGGCCTCCACTGATACCCCAAGGGTAGTGACTCCTTGTTACCTCTGGTCAGGGGTGGCAATTTGTTCCCCACTGAGCCTCCATTGAAAACTTCCTGGCTGAGAGAGGTATGAATACCTTGTTACAGTTTCCCCCATGACCTCTGCCAACAGCACCTTAGTGTGGACAGGGAGCAGAAGTGTAGGCTCCTCATGTGGTCTCTCCTAACATCACAGGGAGGGAAGGACCCTTGTTACTACCTGGTGGAGGTGAAAACTCTGGACTCAACTTTCCCTAACACCAGCCCCGCAGCAATGCTAGAGTCTGCAAGGGTGCAAGTCTAGGCTTCCCTCTCAGCTTTTCGTGACATGAATGAGAGTAGACTCATAGTTTTATTCATGCTGTTCGGCTGGAGTAGAGTGGTTATTGTGTGAAAGGATTCTATCTTGCTAGGCTGCCTCTTTCCTGTTCTTTGGCTTAAGAGAGCAGAGTTTTGTTGGGGCGTTTTCTGTCTGTGCCTATTGACATTTCCAAGTTGCTGCCAAAGAGAAACTCAGGAAACCTGCCACCATATTATTCTTTGGGTTCCAAAGTCCCTAGTCAGTCTACTTTTTTCCCCTCCTTTCCAAATCTTACACTTGTTATATATATAACGTCCAGAGATTTTAGTTGTATATAGAGATAGGAAAAGGAAAAAAATCCATCCACTGCATCTCCCTGGAAGTGAAAGTCTCTGCAAATGTTTTTTTTTAATTAAAAAAAATTTAATTTTCTCATATTTCTCTTGATGAAGCAACTCCTTCAAAAGCATGCCAACTTTGTAGACTTCTTAGAAATAATAATGTAATAAACTTGCTTCAACAAATATAATGGTAGATTATTTAATGTGTATAAAGATTCTTTAATAAACAAAAAAAATCCCATAATACTCACCCAAATCCTACAGAGGTGCTTGTAAACAATAACTATGAAAATAAGAATTTCCTTTCCTAATAGATTCCAGTACTTGACAGAGGCGAATTTCTGGAGCATATCTCTGCCTTAATTAGCTGTTGCTATAATAATGCTACATAAAAACCATTCCAAAACTCAGAGACTTAAAACTTATTCTCATGCTTGTGGGTCTTCAGGTGGCTGCAAGTTGGCTGGGCTGAGCTGGACTTCAGATTTCAGGTTCTAGCCTGCTGTCTGGGTTCCTGTCAGGAGACATGTGTTTCTCATCTTCTCAAACCAGCAGCTCCTGGTGCATGTGAATGGCTTCATGTGTCTCATTCTAAAGTTCAGGCTGAAAGGTTAGACACTATCTGAGGCACATTTTTTCCATGATAGATTATCAGACCACTGATCCCCGCAAGACATTCAAGGCCTCTGCTTGCACCTTGCTTACTAACATTGCGCTGCAATCACATGGCCAAGTCCAATAGCAATGAGACAGGGTACTGTACCCAGCACAAGGTGCGAAAAGAGAGGAGTCACTATTTGCTAATACAAACGCTAGTACAGACGGTCACAATTTCTTTTACTAACCTTGTTCCAATGAGGAAGGGGAGAAAAAGCTAGTTCACATGCCACTTGGAACTTTACAAGTATACTAGGGCCCTTTTGATTTTACTCAGCTATTTAGCATGCTGGAGCCAGTTTCCTTGTCTTAGATCCAAAATTAATCAGTTACTAATGATTCCCTGACCTTTTTCCTCATGCCTGCTTTCAAAGTGACCTCTCCAAGTTTGGCCTTCTCCAGCTGCTGTTGTTCCTTCAAAGAGCTATTTCCTCTACTTTCGTATACACCCAAATGCAAAAAAAAAAAAAAAAAAAAAAAGACATCCTGTTATTCTTTGGTGCAGATAAACATGTGTGTGTGTCTTTTGTAAGGATTTTTGATATGATAACAGAAAGAGGTCCTCTAGAATCCTTTCCCCGAAATTTAATTATTTCTTTTATTGCATTCTTGGAAAATTCCATTTCCTTTAATTCTAAATCTCATAATTTGTTTGCCTAATTGAGATACTATAAAGACTCTCAAGATCAACCAGTTGTAGGAGTGCAGTAAACATGGTATTTAATTCTGCCTCTGTCGCTTCCCAGGTGTTTTATCTTGGGCAAGTCAGGAGCCTTTCAGAAGCTATGTTCCCATGTGTGCAGTGGAACTAAAGATATCGATCTTACTAGATTATTGTGAAGATTGAATGAGATTATGCATTTTAAATTCCTCTGTGAAGAGGACAGTGCTGATCAATTATAAATGATTCAAATATAAAAATTGAATGGAAGGGAAAATGCTCATTTTCTCATTTCCCTTTATGTTTATTTCCAATTCAAAACATTTGGAAACAAATGAAAGAGGACTTTTTATTTAGACAGCTAGAGTTACTTCCTTTTTCACAACTTCATGGGTTGGAGGAAGCTGATGGAGTTAGATTTTCCTCATATCTATTTCATCAAAGATTTAATTCAGGGAATTCACCCGTTGGTAAAATCTCCATCACCCATTTGTCTAGTCATGAGCCCTGGTTTTGCCTTATGTGTGTGTGCTATAAGACCATGCAAGGCCCTGGGCACTCTTCTTTTGGGAATATCCACCCCTCACCATATTAAACAGATTAAAGTACATTCACAGCTCACCATAAAAATAGTGAAGTTCTTGTTGTGAAGTCTTTGCTATGAAGATGGAAAATATTTTATAATTTTGCTTTAGAAACTATTTGCTCCAATAAATTTATTTAAATTTTTATTGCATATGCTTTATCAGCCATCATCCTGCCTTTTAGGAATTCTTGAGAAGTAACAAAATCAAACTTAAAAATTATTTATAATGTTACTCTATTTCTACGAATTCTAAATTTAAGAAATATGTAATGAGGTTGACAGGATGTTATATTTTATTGACTTTTAATCAAAATATATTAATTTTTAGGCTCTCTTTTCATATTTGAAAGTGTATATATATATATATATATATATATATATATATATATATATATATACACACACTTTATGGGGGGTTTCAAACATTGTCCTAGGGTCTTTAAAATACCATAGTCCTGAGGCATGCAGTCTGGGTAAAAGAAATCGCAGGTGTGTCTCTCTAAGTATTTCCCCTTGTAAAATTTACCTAATACTTCTGGACCTGCCAGACCTCATTGCTGTGTTGGAGCAAGTTAATGCCTCAAACGTTTCCAATGTCAAAATTCAAGTATCCGCAGTCTACCTTCCAACTCCTTGTGTGGGGTAAGCAGAAAAATGATCCCCCAAAGATGCCCACACTCTAATCCCTGGAACCTGCGAATGTGTTATCTTACATGAATAAAGGGATTTTGTAGATATAACCAAATCATGGATCTTGAGGTGGGGGGATTATCTGGTTGGGCCCAGTGTAATCTCAAGGGTTCTTATAAATGAAAGAGGGACTTGGGAGGTCAGAGAAGGCGATGTGATGATGGAAGCATGGTCAGGGTAATATTAGTACTGGCTTGGGAAATTGAAGAGGATCACAGCCAAGTGTGAGAGCCTCTAGAAGCTGGGAAAGGCAAAGAATGGAATCTCCCCAAGAGCCTCCAGAAGGAACTCAGTTTTGCCAACATCTTGATTTAGCTGAGTGAGATAACTGTAAGATAGTCAATTTGTGTTGTTCTAAGTCACTGGGTTTGTGATAATTTGTTACAGCAGCGATAGGAAAATAAGATAGCTTTATGTCATTTGCAAAGCTCTTTTACAATCCTAGGCCTCTACGCCTCCATTTTGCTAGTACCTTTCCTCTTCCCTCTTGATCCCAGGTTCTGCTTGCCTTAAACTCTAATCCCTTAGCCCCAGGATCCTCTGTGAATGCTTCCCACATGGTGTCCTTTGGGGCTGTCTTTGTTTTTATGCACAAGTTCCCTTTTTTCTCCTCCCGTCTACACAGTCTTTCCTTACCTTCCCCTAAACCTTCCTACAAAAACACTCTCACTAATACAGATGAAAATTTACTCTGCATGTGGTCTCAGCCTGGTCTTCAATTGGGGAGCTGAAATAAAAATATTTATTTGAAATATCACGCTTTATTTGGGAGGCCGAGGTGGGCGGATCACAAGGTCAGGAGTTTGAGACCAGCCTGGCCAACATGGTGAAACCCCATCTCTACTAAAAATACAAAAATTAGCTGGGCATGGTGGCACGTGCCTATAATCCCAGCTACTCAGGAGCCTGAGGCAGGAGAATCACTTGAACCCGGGAGGCGGAGGTTGCTGTGAGCCAAGACTGCACCGCTGCACTCTAGCCTGGGCGACAGAGCGAGACTCTGCCTGAAAATAAAAAAAAAGAAAAAAAAGAAAAAAAGGAAAGAAATGTGCTTTAATGTCAAAATCAATAAAATATTTAGTACTATTAATATGTTTTAAATATCTTGTCGGTTCAAATGGTTTTTTTGCCTCCACCTGCCCTTAGGAGTAAAACGGATGCTCCATGAAGGTGTGTCTTGTTCACTTTGGACCTTCCTTGACTCGTGGCACAAAAGCTGAATTTCCTTGCATATACTAATACCTGAAGAGCCAGGTGTTAAACACAACCTGGATTTGCCCCCATGTGTTGTATTTGTCAATCAGGACTCCTGCATTTTTACTTTCTGTTCTGTTGTCTTCTTCATGCATGAACTACATGTTGAGTGTGATAGGAGAGAAGCTTCTCCTAACAAACTGGATTTGCCCCAGGGTATTGTATTTGCCAATCAGGAACTACTGCATTTTTACTTTCTGTTCTTTTGTCTTCTTCATGCACAAACTACATGTTGAGTGTGATAGGGGAGAACCTTCCCATAAAACCTAAAATGGCAAAGTAAAAAGGTTAGAGTCAATTCTCAGCAAGAAGGACAAAAGTACGTGAATTTAAATAGCCTTTACATAGCACATCACTTATTGAATCTCCTGGAAACAGTCACTTTTTCGTCTTCATGAAAATAATGAAAGTCAGCTGCACACAGATTTTCCAGCAGTGGGCATTGGGGACTAGAATAAGCACATTTTTCAGCTAGGCTGACTCATCCACATCTATTGGAATGAAGATCTCTGCCAAGTATGGCTGAGGAGAGGAAGATGTAAAAACTATTTGTTTATATCATGTTTTTTATCCTCTTGCAAAGGTATTTATGTGATTTGTGTAAGAACGGCAATTAATTTTCATGTATTTCTTCCTTGGGTTTTCCCCAATTTCCACAAAACACTGGCTACTCAGTGGAGGAAGACTTTTCTGAAAAGAGATTTAAACCCTTTCCAATGTTATTTTTGAATCATTCTATGTAGATTTGACTAAAGATGAGGTTTTCACTTGCCTTTATGTACTGTGTATTTGAACTGCTCATAGAATCCCTTGTTCTTTAAATACGCTGTGCATTCATGGATAAAATGAAATCTATATGAGATCTCTCTGAGGATTTTTGTTATTCTTATGCTTGTCTTCTGAGCATCTTCAAGTAATTGATTTTTACCCAGTAACTGTAAGTAGTCAGTTTTTATAAAAAGTGGTTACTTTGGGGGAATTGGGAAGAGGGAAACTAGTAATTGAGGATGCAGTTTATATATGTCATGTAGCTCAGAGCATGAGGTATGTATTAGATTTTTTTACAGATTAATTTAAATAAGTGAAAGAAAATAGAAAAGGAAAAGAAAGTGGTCATTGTACTGAGCTCATAAGAGAAGTGATGCCACACAGAAAAACAAGCACACAGAAACTTGTCTTAGCATTCTGAGGACTCATTAAAAAATGAGTTGCATCTGACAGATGTGTAGTTGTATGCATTTTTAATCTCAGCCATATGGAGGCAGAAATTCTACTAAAACAGTGCTATTTCAAACAGTTATATCTATGGAAATGCATATAAATAATGCTTCTCATTCAAAGATGAAAGGTAAAACAGGCAACTAAACTGTTCCTATAAGTTTAAATGAGATGCCCAACAAAGAACTGTCAGTAAGGGATAATTGCTGTAAGTCTTCAGTAGACATTAAGATTCCATGTACTTTTCTGTTTAATTTTAGTGAAAATTGTGTTACTGCACTTTGACATTGTAATTTACAAAAACTTTTAATTTTTTGGAAATAGGACATGACTCAAAATACCATTATAAATAATGAATCTTGTATGACTGGGTACATTATGTCAAGGGAAATTCCCTGCCCCTCATGAACCTAATATCAGAGCATCTAGATCAGAGAAAGAATTCTAAGAGCTTCCTAACATCAAACAGATCTTCTTATCCAATTCCATCCAAACACAGAGGCCAAGACTTCTAACAGCACTAATAACTCCAACAGCAGATATGTGTGTGTGTGTGCGCGCACGTGCATGCATGCTTTTGTGTGTGTGTGTAATTTTTAAAACTTTTATTTATTTATTTATTTATTTATTTATTTATTTATTTATTTATGTATTTATTTTTAAGTGGTGAAGGCTCACTATGTTGCCCAGGCTGGAGCACAATAGCTGTTCATAGGCAAGATCATAGCTCACTGCAGCTTCCAGTTCCTGGCCTCAAGCAATCCTCCCACCTCAGTTTCTAGATGAGCTGGGATTACAGGCACATGCAACCTAGTTATATTTTACTACAACTAAGTAACTAGTTTAATCAATTGTTTTGCTAAATTAAACTTCTGTGATGTGGTTTGAATGTGTCCCCCAAAGCTCATGTGCTGGCAACTTAATCCCCAATGCAACAGTGTTGTGATGATCCATTCTTGAGGGTCATGAGGTCATGAGGGCTGTGCCCTCTGGAATGCATTATTGCCATTAATTTGAAAGTAGGTTAGTATTTGCCTGGGAAATTGGTTCCTGATAGAAGGATTTCAATCTCTTGCTCTCTCATGCTCTCTTACCCTTCTGCCATCCACCATGGGATGAAACTGCATGAAGGCCCTCATAGAGGTGGACCCCTCGATCTTGAACTCCCCAATCTCCAGAACTGTAAGAAATAAATTTATTTTCTTTAGAAATTACCCAGTCTATGGTATTTTGTTATAGCAACACAAAATGGGCTAATATATTTTGTGAAACAGCTGATTTTCTCCCCAATTTAGCAAAGTATGAATCCAACAGATTAGGCAGGCTGTTTACTTTTACACAAGACCATACTTCCTGATGAAGATGTACTAGAATCTTTTTCTTCTAATCTTTTTATGTAAATAACATCTAGCAAATAAAGCTGAATTTCTAATTAGCTTGCTTTCATTCAGAATTTTTAGAGACTACTTTTAAGTTTAAAAATATAATCACATATGTGTTATACAAATAATTATACATTATATGATATATAACATAATTTATATATAATATGCCTATAAAGTAAAAGCCACAGTAAATGCTGACACTGGCATTGCAGATGTAAGATTTCTGTAGTCAATTCTTATTTTCTTTAAAATTGCTTATTGGGTTTTCAAATAATAAAAAATACAAAGCAAGGTAGATTATAGAAAATAACTAAAGAAATAGGGCCATTTAGCATCTATCACTAGCTGAGTGACTTTTAACAAGTTCTTTAGCCTTCCTGTGGCTTTATTTCTTTTGCTATAAAAGGTTCCACTTGTGAGATGATGCATATAAGACATGTAATACAATGCCTAGCACACAGTAAGAACTCAATAGACTTAAATTTTAAGTAAATTAAGCCCCATACCAGATGTGTGAAATACAAAGAAATCATGACTACATTCTATACTGAATACAGAGAAAACTTAAAGCAATCAGATTTTTTTTGTAGGTTTAATGGAGAGTTATCAATAGTATTGCTTTCTACTTTATATGAAAAATAATACATGTTGAAACTCCTGCAATCTTCGGTTGAAGTAAGATAAGTATGACATAAAGGCAGATCAGCTGGCTGCTGACATGGCACCTCACGAGGTGGAAATTTATTAGTGGGGTCACTGGGCTCTGGTTTTTTAAGTGAAGAAATTTGATTTTATGCAGATCAGAATAATTCAGATTGTCTAGAATAGATTCACACTGAATAACATGACAAGGGTGGATATGTAAATCAAATGCCAATGTGTTAATTTGCCTTTCTCAAGTACTGAAATACTTGAACTCTCCATTGAGGGTACCAATAGTGAATCAGATGTGTGATTTGGTAAGGATAGGAAAAAAAAAAAAAAAAAAGAAAACATTAGGAAATGGGTGGTTTAGAGGATGTATATGCCCTAGACGGGGGGAAAACGTCACAAACTTTTCCTCTGACAAAGTAAAGTACAACTTTCTAATTAGTAGAACACTCTTTCCTGCTAGTTGCAAGCTCTGCTGAGCTCACAGTGAAGAGTCAGCATCAGCCTCCAGCCCTGTGAGTGAGCCACCTGGAATGCCAGCCCACATTAGATGACTGTAGTCCCAGACTTCATCTGACCACAAGTGTATGAGAGATGCCAATCAAGAGCTGCCCAGCTGAGGGTGGTCAAATCATAGAACTGTGAGAGATAATAATAAATTGTTGTTTTAAGCCACTAAGTTTTGGGATGGTATGTAATGCAGCAATACATTCTAGAAACAATCATCTACTGTTCCTCAATCCATCTTTTGCTTCAACTAGATTATGATATTCAATAAACTTCCTATTCTTTTTTTTTTTTTTTTTTTTGAGACGGAGTCTCGCGCTGTCGCCCAGGCTGGAGGCGCAGTGGCGCGATCTCGGCTCACTGCAAGCTCCACCTCCCGGGTTCATGCCATTCTTCTGCCTCAGCCTCCCGAGTAACTGGGACTACAGGTGCCCACCGCCACACCCGGCTAATTTTCTATATTTTTTAGTAGAGACAGGGTTTCACCGTGTTAGCCAGGATGGTCTCGATCTCCTGACCTCGTGATCCGCCCTCCTCGGCCTCCCAAAATGCTGGGATTACAGGCGTGAGCCACCGCACCCGGCCCCTATTCTTTTTTATTCAGTATTTTTGGATTACTTTTACAAGACCTTTTTATTCATTTATTCATGTAACATATATTTATTGCTTCTATATATCAGGTGCTATTCTAGAAATGTCAAATCCCCTTCCTTTACAGATCTTATATCTTAGTGATGGAGACAGACAATAAACAAGATAAGTTATTAGGGCTAAGAAGAAAAAATAAAACAAGCAAAAGATAAAACATGCAATGCTGAGGGATGAGTGGAACAGTGGAGATGTTATAGAGGGTGGATGAGGAGGCTTCCCTGAGAAAGTGAGTTAAGACCTGCAGGAAGTGAAAGAGCTAACCTAGTGAATAACTCAGGAAATTCAAAGTGTGTCTGGTGGAAAAGAGGACAGTGCAAATAGAAAAAAGGATGAAAGTAATAAGAGATGAGGCTAAGAGAGATAATGTCGAGACTTTTAGGTCATAGTTAGAATTGTGACTTTCATTTTGAATAAGACAGGAGTCCACTGAAGTATTTTACAAAGAGGAGTGACATAATTAGACATGATTGACAGAATCATTCTGAGTATTGTGTTGAGAACAGACGGTAAAGGACCACAAGTAGAGAGACCAAGGAGGAAACCATTGTAGTCAATCAGGTAAGACATGATGGTGTCTTTGGCTAGCGTGGTATTTGATGAGTGTCAGGGGTCTCGGATATGATTTTACTCCACTTATACTCTAATATGTTAAACTGTAACTGTTTCACAGAACCTGGCAGAAGATATGAGACTCTTGGGTCAGAGACAAAGGACTTTATTACTCAGGGCATAGCAACCAGCATGAGCTTTATGTTTGTGTTGGTTCCTCTTGTACTGCCAAGTCCCTTAGAGGCAATATGGACAGGCCCAGATGAATGCTACATAATTGGTGGGCATGTGTTGCAGCTGAGGAACACTGAGCTTGGGAAATCCATCTCTTTTATAGTAATAGGCAATAAGCAAACCTGCTCTTTGTCCTGGAGGATGGGATTGCCCCAGCGCTTCAGGATGTTTATCACAAACACAACCCTGAGAAAGATCCTGAGTGAAGGGTGGTCAGGGCCTTGCATTCTTGGCATAACTGGCCAGAATGTATAGGGACTCACAGGTGGTTTGTCTGGCAAGTTGAAGTGAGAAGTAGTTAAATTCTGGATATATATTTAAATTAAAGTTAAGATTTGCCAGTGGCTTTAATTTGTGAGACGTTTTTCTAAATAACCCAACCTTGTATTAGTTAACTTATTTGAGATCAATTTTATCTACAAGCATTGGGAGTACCTTATATTTACTCCCAGTATACTGAATATACCTGCCGTCTAGTTGGATATAATTGAGTACATCCCAATTCCAAACCTCAAAATAATATATTCAGGTCACAACACACTTGAAAATCTTCAGATGAAAGAAGAAATTAAACATCTGAGAATGTTACCATATCCCAAATTTGGCAACTGGTGAGATAATGCACTAGATAATATAGTTTATAAAAAGTGGGGACATTATCATTTAAATTTTTTCTAACTAAAGAAAACACTATTTTCTCCTTGCAAAGTCTACCACTTGCATCATCTGCTTCGAAAGATATCCACTTTCAAACTACATTTTGCATATGTGCAAATTTCCAATTATACCCTCTTTAACCTTAGAAGGAATTCAAAGATCCAAAGTTGCAAGATAATGCTTGCATTATCAGAAAAAATATTTATCAAATAACAAAATATACAAACATGCTACATAGTACACTTCCTTTTTTATAACAAAAATTAATGAAAATAATATTCTACTTGTTGGCATTCAACATTTCAGCAAGCCAAGGTGTGTTTGAAGTTCTTAAATTAGTTTCTCAATCTGGGGAAGTGTTTTAGTTCTTCAGGTTACAATTATACCTAATCAATAAAAAATAATTAAAGCTGAAACTGCTAGTGTATGATCAGTAGAAAGCCTAATTAATATGCTCCATGGGAACATGTCGTACTAATAGAACATTCCTTCATGCTCAACACTGACTAGATATTAGAATCAATTGGTGCTTAGAATACAACACAAATAATACCATGTCTAGGCCCTGGTCCTGGAAAATTGGTTCAACTGGTTTTGAATGGAGCCAGGCCTTAGGATTTTTTTTAAAAGCTCTGTAGGTGAATGTAATGTTCAGTCATCATTGAGTACCACTGTGCTATTGAATTCCAAAATACCACTCCCCCAAAGTCAAATGTGCGGCCTAGTGTTCTATGTCATTAGACGTATTGAAAATAAAATGTTCTCAGCCAGGCATGGCGGCTTATGCTGTAACCCCAGCACTTTGGGAGGCTGAGGCAGGCGGATCACCTGAGGTCAGGAGTTTGAGACCATCCTGGCCAACATGGCAAAACCGCATCTCTACTAAAAATACAAAAATTAGTTGGGTGTGGTGGCACACACCTGTAATCCCAGCTACTCAGGAGGCTGAGGCAGGAGAATCGCTTGAACCCAGGAGGCGGAGGTTGCAGTGAGTGGAGATCACACCACTGCACTCCAGCCTGGGCGTCAGAGTGAGACTCCATCTCAAAAGAAAGAAGAGAAGAGGGGACGGAAGGGGAGAGGAGGGAAGGGGAAGGGATGGGAGGGGAGCGGAGGGGAGGGGAGGGAAAAGAGTTCTCATAGAGAGGCATCCTCAAATATCCCAAATCTATTCATTTTCTTTTTCTTCTTAGAACTTGAATAATAATAGTCTTGCCCTTCTTGCTTATTTCCTCTGTGTGCCCTAAACCTCCAAATCTAAAGACTCCTGTTTATCCAAATTGTACCATCTTCCAATTGTTAATAAGGGGACCTCAATTTGATAAGACTGGGGCTACTCTACCTCTTACGTTACAGTTGAAATTGCCTTCAACATCTCAATTCCCAAGCTTCTAGGAATCCAAAGCTATCTTCAAGATTTCTACAGATTCTTAGAGAATAAACATTCTCCCAATCTCTTCAACTTTTTGGCTCAAGTTGCCTCTGCTTGCAACATGTGAACTTCAGCCGGAAACTCAGTCCTTCTTTGCTGCTCATACCCACTAAACAGTCCCTTGCATAGAATATTCCTGAGTTTTATTACACTTTACTGACCATTCTGGCAATAAGGGAAGGTGGTAAGGAGTGTAATTCTGAGATAAACTGCTAATTGTCTCTCAACATACATTCTCTCTTCCTTCCTTTCAGTAATTCACCACTCCCTTCTCCCCACAACTCAAAGATTTTCTTTGTTTGGAAAGACATGTCTATTCCTAAAAGAAATTCTGATGACAGTTGTTGTGATAATGTAAACCATACTACAGCATTTTTGAACAATAATTGGTATATATTAGCCCCTTATATATGCATAGGAAGTATTCTTCTTTCTTTGAAATAGTTTGATAATATAAAATCTTATTTTTCTGCCTAAAAATATCTTCCAGAATTTGGAAATAAAACATCAAGTAGTCTAAAACCATGGAATTCGACAGGCTTTTAAAATTTTTTTCTGAGACAGGGCCTTGCTCTGTCAGCCAGGCTGGAGTGCAGTGGCATGATCATAGCTAACTGTAGCCTCAACCTTCTGGGCTCAAATGATCCTCCTGCCTCAGGCTCCTGAGTTGCTAGGACTACAGGCACACACCACCATTCCCAGATAATTTCCTAATTTTTTTGTAAAAATGAGATTTCATTATGTTGCCCAGGCTGGTGGTCTTAAACTCTTGGCCTCAAGTGATTTTCTTGCCTCAGTCTCCCAAAGTGTTGGGATTACAGGTGTGAGCCACCTTACCTGGCCAACTTTGTAGATAAACAAATTCAAGTTGTTTGGAGTTTTATTTTCATTTCATCTCAAGATAAAATAAATGAATGCTGATATAACCAGTGGTGCCATTGTTGAAAAACTAACCTCCATAAGCTGGCATCAAATACAAACGTCTCTAGTCTCAGCATTTTCTGCTTTCTTGATTGCTTAGGCTCTTTAAAATTAAAATTCTATGATTGTTTGACTAAGCCAGCTATTAAATGATGGTAGAATTGAGTGGTCTGGTAAACAAGAGATTCTGTTTATCTGAAATATTTCATTTATGCCATAAAATATAAACAATTGTTAAAGAGCATACAGAAATGTCTGCCTGTTATTATGGTTACACATTTTTTATCTCAATCTTCTATAAGCAAGAAGATGCAGGCTTTCTATCTCTCCCCATCAACTAAAGCCATGACTTTTGTACTAAATAACAGGCTGGAGGTAAGGGGAAGGGAAGAATTAGGGTGTTGGGAGAAGGCAGGCCATGGTGATGGTGTTCGTATGTGTTTTAAGAGTGTGGCCTCAGAAACCAGATACCCCGAGTTCAAATCTCAAATCTACCACTAACTATCTGTGTGATATTAGGCAAAATGCTTAACTTGTCCATACCTCAGTTGGAATAAAGATTTGTAAAATAAGAATAATGATTTATTATAATAATGATAGTACCACCTAACAGGGGTATCATGGAGATTAAGGTTCACACAGTGCCCTTAACATATTGTAAGAGTTAAATAAATGCTAGCTATTGTATTAAGAAACTGAACTGATCAGACTTGATATCAACTGAAATTTCAGTTTGTGTGGGTAGAATCTGGTACATAATATCTCATCACTTCTGCAACTAATTATACTAACTAACAGAAGTGACACATCTTATTATCTAAGAGATGAAATGCCATCCCCAATCATAGAAAATTTCCTCTTACTTATTCTTTCTATGGGGGATTACACCCACTTTAAATGAGAGTGAAAATTCTGAAGAAGACATCTGTTTTGTCTTACATGTTATATATGTCTTCATATTCACACACAGATAGCATGTACTTTCTATGTGTTCTAGCCAGGAAAACAGCAGAAAATGTTAGAAGCACATTATACTCTGCATGAAGCATCTGAAGTCAGCAAAAGAACCAAAAAAAATGATTGTACTGTCAGAGTTAAAAATTCAAAAATATTAATCAACTTTTATAATCATCTGTAGGATACCATGCATAAATGGCCCTTGTGAATTTTTCTCCCTCATGTCAATGAATTTTATAACTAGCGTTTTTAAAAAAACAAGCCAAACATTTAGTCAAGTGCATGGTTCTCACTTATCTCTGATGCTGCGTTGTGGAAATTGTTTTTGAATACTTAAAAAACAAAACTCATCATCATCCTCACCGAACCAGGGTTGAATGTCAGCTTGATGGTAAATGATCCATGGCTCCAAAGTAATGCCTTTGCAGGTGGGAGTGTTCCAGTGAATATTCGGACATGAACTGTCAAAAGGGATATGCACAGCAGTTTCAGCATTCGAGGGAAGGCATATTATTATATCATTGTATAAATGGCCTTTGCCAAACAGTAACACAGATAGGAGAGGGGGCAATCTCTAACCAGCTGTTGTGGTGGAAGGCGACTGCAGCCCTCTATCCCCCACTGCATGCGGAAATAAGAGAAATGCTTGAAGTTTAATAAGTTTTCAGATTTCCAGCCACCCTTTTGTTTAAAATCGGTTCTAACTTTTGACTTCTGCATGCTGCATTTCGTGTTCCACACAGTAACTTTCTTTATTTTGCAGAATGGCATTAATTTCTACTACACTGCCACATTTAACTATGCATTAAGCATCTGGTACAATAGACTAAGCAACACAGAAAGCAGGATTATGCTGTCAGACTTAATAATTCAGGAATATTAACCAGCTCTCATAATTATCAGTAGTTCTTCACGTGTAATTGGCCCTCGATGTACATTTCTGTACTTCTGTGTAGCTCTCTGCATAACAGTATAAGGTAATAGTGCCTAATCTTTCATGTAACTAACAGAGTTAATTTGGCTAAATGAAATCAATTCATCAGTGATAGTAGCTCCTTGCCACAATAAAGAATTACTTAATCACACACACACTCAAACACATGTATACACCTTACCAAACAGCTATTTTAAAACAACACAACACACTTATTGCAGACAGTAACGAAGGAGTAAAAGCTGTTTTGCCTTAGGCAAACTTGAGAAAGGAGGAAAGTAAACCATGTTCAAAACTTTACCTGTGAAGTCAACATCAAGAGCTTGGCTTACTGCAAGCTTTGGTTTGAGACCATTTGCTTCCCTTTTTAATTAAAATGCTTTTGTCATCTGCTGTGACTCTACCTGTACTACTGCAGGACTGTTCAAATCCACTTTATACTTGGTCTTAAACAGCTTAATTGCAATTTAGACAACACATCATTTACCTGCAAGGGTCAGAGTTCAGGATCCTGGGCTGAAGCAGTGAGAACTGGTCAGAAGCTCTTGTTCTCATAATATCCTTATTTGAACACACCAAGTTGAAAGACTGTCTACTGTGTTGATCCTAGACAAATGTCTCTTTAAACATATTACTAATTGATATTAACATTTTCCATGCCTTTGCAGTTTCCTGTTTTCTTCCCTTCCTTTCAATTGCCATTTCCTGTGCATGCCACCACATCTGAGGGAAGTGACTGCTTTTCTCTATGGTGATTTTCTACTATTTATATGAAGTGGGCTTTGAAACAATAGGAATAAATGTGCTTTGAGTGAGGAAGGCAGTTTATAGAGTAGCAAAGTGAATGTACATCAGTACTCCTTCCCTGTGCCTGAACTGTTCAAAGCACTTTGGGTTGCTCTCTGCTCCTTGACTATGTTTCAGATTGATAAAGTTTGCTAATATTTGAACTCTGGTTAGGGGAGCTATCTAGTAAAGATAGTTTTCCTATGTTTCCTTTTGTATGTTAAAGGAAGGATCTAGCGAATGCATTTCTTAGAGTGATTGTTTCAGTGACTGACACTGAAGAAGTTCTAGAATCAGAGTGGGTCTGCCTGTCATTAGGAAAGGCACACTTGGAACTGTTAGAATATATGCTACTTGCTATCTGATAGTAGGCTGCAAAAGCTAGCCTTTTTGTCTCTATAATAGGGTTCCCAGTGAAATAAAAAGAGAAAAGTTCTTAAAGTGAAGGATGTATGTTTTCAGAGGTAAGAATGAGGAAGTAGAAAATATGACAAGCTCATTCATTTGGAAAATCTAGCTCATGAAAAGAAGTGGAATAGTATTTCATTAAAAGAATCATTGAACCTCTCTGAGACTCAGTTTTCTCATTTAAAAAAATGAGAATGGCACTCAACTAACAGAGGTTTTTCTGGGGATTAAGTTAGGTATATAAGGCACTGAGCATGATACACAATAAATACTTTATAAATGATATTTATATACTCCTCTTTTCCTAGAACTCATCAAACAGTGCCCCAATTGGATTTGACTCTTTTTATATTAACATGTTGTGACTAAATTAAATGGTTAAATGTCATTATCTAATATTAAATATTATGAATATTGAGTTCAAGACTCATTTTCCTTTACACAATTTGATTATAAACTTAAAACAAACTTAATATTTCCCCAAGGAATTTAGTCAACAGGGAAACATTTTAAGACTTAATTTAGAGAAAAAAATTCAGGAATATATGTTGTAAAATAAAATCTTAAAACTTCAGATGTGATACCTGGTGCATAAATGGCAACAGAACTCCTAAAAAGAGAAAATAAATCTAGGCAATTTATTTTAAAAACATGTTTGTTTCTGTTTATTTTTTTTCAGTTTAAAAGAAGTATCCTGATCTCTTCGCACGTGCCAACCACTGTGCCAGGGACAGAAAATACAATACAAAATAGGATATAGCCACTACCTCGCCACTACCTCAAGAATTTGACAGACACAATAACACTTCTTTATAAAAACAATGTAAATGTAGTGATAGAAATAGTCATACACTTTAGGACCACAGATAAAGTGAGCCTGACAGGACCAGTGTAGAAGAGAAGGAGGGAGTCGGGAGAAGCTTCCTGAAGGAGGTACCATGTCAGCCAAGTCTAATGGAAGTAAGTGAAGGCATTCCAGGCAGAGCAGAGCATGGGCAGAAGCACAGCCTGCGAGATAATGGAGTGAGTGCTGGGAAGCACAAGGGCAGGTGGGAGGTAGGGACGAAGCGGGACACAAAGGCGAGATGCTGGAGCAGATCACCTAGAGCTCTGTATGCTGAATCCAGGAGCTTAACATTAACCCTGTGCATGGATGAATGCTTAAATGTTTTCATCAGGGTAGTGAATCAGTCAAATCTGCATTTAAGATAAAACAGTGACATTGGTACCGAGGCTGAATTGGACAAGGTTTTTGAGGATAAGGTGGTGGAAGGGATGCCATGTATTGACTTTAGGTGAGGAAAAATGAAGACCCAAATTAGGACAATGCTAAATTCGTAACCTATCAGTATACTCACATACACACATGAAAAGACAAACACATATTTTTAGGTATTGCAGCACTGTTTGGAAGGCTAGAAACAACCATAGTGTTTTTGTTTGAGTTTAATGCATAGATATAAATAGGTAAGATTTTGGTAATTTCAGTGGGGATATATGGGAGTAGCTGAAGGAATCAGAAAATTTTACTTCTCGAGGACCTTCCCAGTCATCTCATATTGAGATCTTTTTTGTCATCAAAGGTAAAATGTTGTTGTTTTTCAAAACAAATTCAAATAGGATACAGTCTGAGAAAAAGGACAATACCCCCTGATAGATTAGCCTTGCATCATCATCTTAGACTGTTGTTCTCTACTCATGGGTAATCACTAGAGTCATTTGCTATAAATTAAGAATAAGGGAAATATATTGACTATCAACACAATTATTAGATTTTGTTCTGAAAATTCTATTTAATATAAGACAAGAAAAATATGCAATGAGGATACTTGAAATGAGCTAATACATATTTGTATTATTTCTAATTCTGCAAAACATAAGAGATTCAACTGTAAAAACTAATAAAACTAAAATGAATGTTCAATAATGTGGCATATTATGAAGTAATTACAAAAATACTACATATATTGTGTATACTAGCAATTGTCACCTACTACCAATGAGGAATAATTCTATTCCTAATGACAAAATTTAAAATATTTAAGACTAAGTTAACAAAGATGTGTAGAAAGTATTTGAGGAAAACTGAAATTTTTTACTGGGCAAGGTTGAAAGAGTAGAATAAATTGAGTGCAATACAAACTTTATGAATTTAGAGGATTTACCATTTTTAATATGTGAATTCTACCCCCAAATTAATCAGAAAATCATTATGATTCTAATGAAAATACTAATAAAGAAAATTTTAGAACATAACATAATCATTTAAAAATTTGTGGTAAGCAAAACCGTCTCCCAAATTACCAAGGCAATTTTGAGAATAAGAACCAAGCAATATAGGTATTTGCTCTAAAAGCAGTTACATCTACGATAAAGCAGTAATAATTCCACCTATTTTTTTCTTACTGGTGTTGCAATAGTCAGACATATCAATAGAACAGACTAGATCAGATCCAGCCTCATTATCAACCCCAATGATCAAATAAACTTAATGGTACGTAACTTTTGACTTAAGAAATTGGCTAAGATTACAAATATGTATCCTATATTCATACACTCATAAAAACTGATCACAGGGTTCATATTTCCTTTTTATATTTAAATTAATATGACAGGAACCCCACTCCAGTCTTACACCAGTGCTGTCCCTGCTGCCACATATCTCTGGATTCCTGGGGATGCTTACGTGCTCTGAAGTTTGGTTCTGGTGGTCACCTGCCCTGGCCGGTGGTCACCTGCCCTGGCCGGTGGTCTCACTCTGGACCACTGTTCCATAACCTCTGCTGGTCTTCTCTTTCCTCACCTTAACCTAAGTGAGGAAACAGACACAGATTATTCTCTTCGGCCGGGTTGAGAACAAACTATGCCCCTTAACTAGATACACTGAAGACCGTGTACATGACACTCTCCAGACTGTGGGGTTAACCTGACAGGGGGTGGGGAGCAGTTGAGCGGGACTGAAAGGGGAGTGGGAACTCAGACCTTGCCGGGTCCCTTTTTACTCTTTTGAATTAACAAGAATGTCAAACGTATGCAATGGCCCACAGAACAGTACAATGAACCTTGTGAACCAAGCATGGGCAGGTCTTACCACATACAACTCACAACCTGTCCTGCTGCCTCCTGTGTTATTTTGAAACAAATCTCAGGCATTGAGTTATTTCTTCTGTAAAGATTTCAGAATGTATCTCCCCAACATAGGGATTTTTAAAACATAATCACAAACTTATCACACCTAAAAAAAATGATCAGCGTTTCTGCAATATCACTAAATTTCTAATAAATGTTCAAATTAAAAAAAATAACAAATAGGAATTACAGCACAAAAACCATACCACATTATCTGGTAGATAGGACTCTAAGAATCCAGAATTGGCAGCTTTTCTCCTTCACCTTGGGTGTGGCCATGTATCCAAGCTCTGTGGTCACCACTAACAAGATCAAAAATCTCCTAGCTAAAGCCCACTCATGAAAGACAGAGAGAATATAATCTTTTCCTATTTTACATTTGCATGATCAAAAGGCCAGTTAATTTTTGTTCTCAGAACAAAAGAACAGTCTGTTCTCAAAGGTATTTTATGCCATGCTCCAGATAACTTGTCTATATTCGTGTCTATATTATTTATGGGAGAAAGTGTAATGCGGTGGGCTAGAATCTTGGCTTTGCCTCTGATTACCTGAGTGGACTTGGGCAGGTTATATCATTTCTCTGAGTTTTCATTTTCTTTTCTATAAAATAGGATTAATAACATCTACCTGTTGGTTGTTCTAATAATTAAATAATGCACATAGAAAGAATGCCATGTGATGTTTTGATAAATGACAAGTATAATAATATATTTTAAACTGAACATATGATAATAAATGTCACATTTTAGCTTGAATATGAACTGAGTGTGAACACGAACTCTGATTCTAGAGGTGGGAAAAGGGTACTTCAGTCACTCATCAGTTTATTCAACAAATGTGCACCTTACTTTGCAACATTTTGCTAAATACTAAATACATGCTAAATGAGGAAAAATTAGAAAACATTCAAAACATAAACACAAAGTGCCCCCTACCAATATCACTTAATTTTTGCCCCTATGGACATAAACACTGAGAATATTTTGGCAACTCCTTTTGTTGTTCTTTCTGTCTTTGTAACTCTCTCTGTTGCTGTCTGTGTCAATCAACCAGGTTCCCAGAAGAAAACAGACAGTACACTCACATTGGGACAATTTAAGGACACTTTTTAGAAAGATACTATTTATAAAGATGTGAGCTGGTTGTAGACAAACAAGAAGGGACAGTGTAAACAGCAAGGAACCTGTTAGTACCAAAACGTGAGAGTGTGAAGGGAGGGAGAAGTTCCCAGGATGGAAGATGGAGGAGCTCTGTGAAGACAGCTGCCTGATTCATGGAGATATATGGCAGGTCCAGAATGGCTTTGCAGGGAGGAGGCTGGGGGAATGAACTCTGAAGGAGCCTCTCTCTCCTCCCCTTATGGGTCAATCACCTGCTTCTCCTGGAGTAACCTAGCCAGAAGGCAAAGGGCAAGAGACCACTTACTGCAGTCTGCACAGCTCAGCCACCCTAGATGCAGGGCTGGAGGGTGACTTTAAAATCTATAAATCTATTAAGAGAATAAGGACAGTTTTGAGAGTGAGTAGGGGTGAATTACTAATAATGCCAATAACTTCAGAACAATGAGCATAAACTGGGAGTGTCCCAGACAAACCAGGCTGTCATCACCCCATGGAATAAAGTCAAGAGCAAATATGGAGGGAAAATAGAAGATATGGTGCTATCTCTCTCTCTCTCTCTCTCTCTCTCTCTCTGTCTCTCTCTCTCACACACACACCCCTATAATTTTATTCTAGTACACAACTTTTATATCCTTTTTCAAATATAGGGGTCTGTCATGAATATTTTTCTATATAATATGTGTTTTCCTAAAACATAATTTTGAATGATATAAAATAACCCTGTATTATGGTCATACCATAATTGATTTACACATTCTCTCATCTTTGGATGTTTAGATATTTTCTGATTTTCCCATTATAACCCTGTGATGGACATCCTTGAACATAAATTATTGGGTGTATCTCCGATTATTTAGTAAATATAACTTGAATAACCACTATGTATAACCTGTCAGATTAAAAAATGAGTATAGGCTGGGCGCAGTGGCTCATGCCCGTAATCCCAGCACTCTGGGAGGCCAAGGTGGGCAGATCACAAGGTCAGGAGATTGAGACCATCCTGGCTAACACGGTGAAACCCCACCTCTACTAAAAAATACGAAAAATTAGCCGGTCGTGGTGGTGGGAGCCTGTAGTCCTAGCTACTCAGGAGGCTGAGGCAGGAGAATGGCATGAACCCAGGAGGTGGAGCTTGCAGTGAGCCGAGATCGTGCCACTGCACTCCAGCCTGGGCGACAGAGCCAGACTCTGTCTCAAAAACAACAACAACAACAAAAAATGAGTATAATATTGTTCTTATAGGTTATAGTCTGCTGGTGGAGACTTCTAACAGCAGCCTCAACAGTGAAAATATGAGACTTCATACACCAAACCAAAATTCCACCCCCTAGGAGGAAGAGGGTCATTGACATCAGGCTATAGCCTTTTGGCATTTGTTGTCCTCTCTGGGGCTCTGGGCTCTGTTTCATGGAAATCACTCTTCCTGCCCATAGATCTTCCATCCATCCAGCAGTCACCAGGCTAAAACGGGGAGGGTGTTGTCTTCCTTTTGTCTAGTTGCCTTACTTTCATAGAGAGCTGTGTGGACAGGCCCAGCCACCCAGGTCCCTTTTGACCTGGGCTGAGGGCAGACACATTTCTTTCAACAGATAGTGTTTGGGAACAAAGACCCAGGACAAAACAGTGCTAGAGAAGGAACTGTTGGTTAAAGCTAGAGGTGCCAAGGAGCCCAAGAGTGAACTGCAGAGTGGCAGAATCAAGGGCTTATGGGGGTCCGTGGGACAAGTTAAAGGAAAAGCACACAGAAAAAGGTGAGTGATGGGTGAGAGACATTAGGTCAGGGCCTGTAGTCAGACTGTTTGTGTATAGGGTGGACTAAATTCAACTTCAGGAACCCTACAGGGATAGAGAGACCCAATGCCAGATCTACACATCCCACTATCTCCTCTTCCATTCGTTGTCTACAAAGAAAATCTTTGTTAGACTACCTCAACACCCTGGCCAGATTTGCTTACATTTCTTGCTTCACTTTCTAACCCCATTCAGCTTTCCTTTTTGTTCTCTCTTCCTTCCAGTCTGACTTTCCTCTGATATACTACTCCCTCCTGCCTCACAGGCTGGGCACTTGCTATGCCTTTTGCCTGCAGTGCTCTTCCTTCAGAGCTTTGCAGAGCTGGCTCATTCTAAACCTATAGGTCTAGCTCAAATTGCATTTCTTAGAGGACTTTTCTGATGCCCTAATTCAGATTAACCTCCCCCAGGCACTCTATCCCATTTCCCAGTGTCATTTTCCAAGTAGAACTTATCACCTGCTGAAATTATTAATACGTTGCTTATCTGGTAACCTGTTTACCAAGCATCTAAGTTCCACCAGAGCTTGCCTGCCTTGCTCCTCCTGCTCTATCTCTTATACACAGAAGGGTGCCTGCCCTTGGATGGTGCTCAGTAACCATCTCCGGATGGATGAATACATGGTGGGTTTGCTGCTGAGCTCCTTGCTCTGGGAGCAAGTTATTTTGTTTCTACTTTTAGCAATATGTGGGTCTTCTAGGGGATGATTCCTTTAATTCTGTAAGCATGACCTTGACAACTTGACTAATGTAAACATAATATGAAGTGTCTTTTGAATGGTCAATTCATTCTCACAGGAAAGCTAATAAATAGAAAACTGTCCTCTTTTCTTCAGGATATTGATTTAAATCAATATATACATAATACATAATACATAAAATAATGACACTATTTCAGGAGCCAGCACAATTTCTCACATTATTTACCTTGGAATTGCACATGAGGTTCATCCAATATGAATAAAATTTCAAATGTCAACTTTCAAACTTATAAGGAAACATTCCATTTGGATAGTTTTTTGACATCTGTTTTTTCATTCCTTACTACTCCATAGCAAGTGAATCAGACAAGAGGCCAAAAGAAAGATGACTTTAAAACATCATGGGCTGTGTATAGCAAAGACAATCCTAAGCAGAAAGAATAAAGCTGGAGGCATCATGCTACCTGACTTCAAACTATACTACAGGGCTACAGTAACCAAAACAGCATGGCACTGGTTCAAAAACAGACACATAGACCAATGGAATAGAATACAGAACTCAGAAATAAGACCGCACATCTACAACCATCTGATCTTTGAGAAATCTGACAAAAATAAGCAATTGGGAAAGGATTCCCTATTCAATAAATGGTGCTGGAAGAGCTGCCTAGCCATATGCAGAAAATTGAAATGGAACCCCTTCCTTACGTGTTATATAAAAATTAACTCAAGATGGATTAAAGACTTAAGTGTAAAACCCAAAAGTACAAAAACCCTAGAAGAAAATCTAGGCAATACCATTCAGGAAATAGGAATGGGTAAAAATTTCATGATGAAAATGTCAAAAGCAAATGCAACAAAAGCAAAAATTGACAAGTGGGATATAATTAAACTGAAGAGCTTCTGCACAGCAAAAGAAACTATCATCAGAGCAAACAGACAACCTGCAGAATGGAAGAAAATTTTTGCAATCTATCCATCTGATGAAAGTCTAATGTCCAGAATCTACAAGGAACTTAAACAAATTTACAAGAAAAAAACAAACAGCCCCATTAAAAAGTGAGCAAAGGACATAAACGGTCACTTCTCAAAA
This sequence comes from Gorilla gorilla gorilla, assembly GCF_029281585.2. Taxonomy (NCBI): domain Eukaryota; kingdom Metazoa; phylum Chordata; class Mammalia; order Primates; family Hominidae; genus Gorilla; species Gorilla gorilla. The sequence goes on along the minus strand of NC_073231.2, from coordinate 55,517,594 downwards.
GAAGACATTTATGCAGCCAAGGAGCATATGAAGAAGAGCTCCACATCACTGATCATTAGAGAAATGCAAATCAAAATCACAATGAGATACCAAATCACACCAGCCAGAAAAAAATCAAGAAACAACAGATGCTGGCAAAGCTGTGGAAAAATAGGAATGCTTTTGCACTGTTGGGAGGAATGTAAATTAGTTCAACCATTGTGGAAGACAGTGTGGTGATTCCTTAAAGACGTAGAACCAGAAATATCATTTGACCCAGCAAATCCCATTATTAAGTATATACCTAAAGGAATATAAATCATTCTGTTATAAAGATACCTGCATACATATGTTTACTGCAGCACTATTCACAGTAGCAAAGACATGGAATCAACCCAAATGTCCATTAATGATAGACTGGATAAAGAAAATGTGGTACATATACACCACGGAATACTATGCAGCAATAAAAAGGAATGAGATCATGTCCTTTGCCGGGACATGGATGGAGCTGGAAGCCATTATCCTCAGCAAACTAATGCAGGAACAGAAAACCAAACACTGCATGTTCTCACTTATAAGTGGAAGCTGAACAATGAGAACACATGGACACAGAGAGAGGCACAACATACACCCTGTGGACTGTTTGGGGGTGTGTGGTGGGGGAAAGGAGAGCATCAAGAAAAATAGCTATTGCATGCTGGGCTTAATACTTAGGTGATTGGTTGATAGATGCAGTAAGTCACCATGGCACACGTTTACCTATGTAACAAACCTGCACATCCTGCACATGTACCCCACAATGTAAAATGAAATTAAAAAACAATAACAACAAACAAACAGAATCATGGGCTGATAATACATGGTTAATTTTTCTTAGTCCACAAATAATGTGAAATATTATTCTGAAAGTAGAAGCCAATTAGAGTCCATGTCATCATTTTAGTTACTTGCTCATTTACTTAAGTATTCTATTCAGACATTCATACTTATAGATAAATAAGTATTTTACAGCATTTGTCTAGTTAGTAAACATAATAGTAGGAAGGGGATACTTATAAAAATATAACTCCCAGAGCAATTTTTCAGCAACATGAAATGAAATGGACTTTTATCCTTGTCTTATTTCAACTAGAAACATGTTGAGTCACATCATTGTTTAGGGGTTTGCTTTCTTTAATTCTTGTAAACTAATTAAGTATCAAACAAAATATTATATATATATATATATGGAATGAAAGCTTTTGGCATGACGCATTTATAGGTAAGGACATCTTCAGTTTTTGAAGGAAAAGGCCTTCTGATGCTTTTATAAAGGGACTTAGAGCGTTTCGTTTTAGTGCACACATACTTGCTCTCACCATGAGCCTTTGTACCATTCTCTAATGCCATTGCACATCTGGATGATGGTGGGTGGAGAGTGATGACATATTGAGGACTATTTTCTGGCTTTCCCTTTTATATACCCTTTTTTTTCTTCTTTAAAAAGAACCATGCAGATGTAACTGTAAAACCTTTATTCTAATGAGAGAGCCGAGAGTTTGGGAGAACCCACCTGGAAAATCTTATTTTTTATCTTTTCTGCTTTCTTTATAGGGAGCTCACCAAGTTTATAGGTTAAGGAGAACTTAAATGAAATAAAGAACTAAAAGTGGGGAAAATAAGGCAGCAACAAATCATAGTAAAAATACCAGTTGAAAAGAAAAGTGGAATCAAGGATCTCATAATAGTGTTCACTTTTCTGTTGGAAATAGTCCATTTGGAAGAACCTGTGATCCGCTTTTACAGATAACTTCATGGTAAGACTAATTTATCCTGGGTGTTTGGAACTTTTGCTTGGTAAAGACAGGACAGATTTTTTTTGTTGTTGTTCTTAACAAGGAATGAATGAGAAAACCTATAGGGAAGTTACTGGTACTGACAATCCATGAAACTGGAAAAGGTAAGATTTGGTGGCATTTTCTCCTTATCTGTAGAATGGCATAAATTATTACTTTTAAATTTGAACCATAGAAAATCTGAGTTACTATCTCTTAGCTAAGTTTAGATAAGTATCCAAAAGAAGAACTTAAAGAAGATACATCATAAACTTGGAACTTTAAAGTTTAAGACACTTGGACAGGATTTTAATTAACGAATTCATTTTTCCCCTAATGTAGTTATTAGGAGCATGGGTTTTGGCATCAGAATGTCTGGGTATGAATCTTGCTTTATTACATCTGAGCTTATGCCAGGAGGAAATTATACAACTTCTCTGACCTGTTTCCTCATCTGCAAAAGAAAGATAATAAAATTGACCACAAAGGTTGCTGTGAGCATCAAATTAACTCTACCTTGCTTAGAGAAGAATCTTGCAATTAGTAAGCACTTAATAAATGTTATAAGATAAATACCAATATTGTCATACTACTATTTGTTATTTGTTAAAAAAAAATTTGTCAGACCCTCTGCCAGAGAGTAGGAATAAAACGTGAATGTGATTATTTCTTCTATCAGCTCTCTGTCTTCTTGGAGAGAAGTCCAGGGCAGACCAGGGGTTCTTAAACAGGATTCTGTGGATAGGCATCAGGGAATCTGTAAATTCTACATAGAATTTTGGAGAAGAAAATGTTTCCTCTAATTCTGTACAAAATTTGGATGACAATTTTTTTTCCTGAAGGTAGGATTTCCAGCTTTAACGGATTATCTTGGGACCAATGATCCCAGACAAACGAAGGATGATTAATCTACAAAGATGATTTCACAACAGATTACAAAGCCTCCTTCAAGCCTCCTCCCGGATCAAAATGGAGAAAACAGTTGATCAGCCTCAGAATATCAGGGGAACTTAAGGTCTCTTTAGAGCCAAAGTACTAATCAATCACTAAATACTTTCATTTTCTCACTTCAGAAAATTCCCATCATATTTTTTACCAAGTGCGCATGCACACACACACTCGTATCTACGTCAGTGAAAGAGGATCTGATACTAAAAAAACAGCAGAAATCTTTTCACTTTCATGAGAAAGGTTTTTCTGAATCATCTACACAGCATCATTTAATGCTTTCCCTACCCTATACATGATGACTTCTTGTAATCCCCCTACTATGCTATGAGTTCCCCAGGGGTGGGAATGGAGTAATAACAAGCCTTGAAGCTCAGCGTCTAGCACAGGGAGCCATACACAGTAAATGGTCAGTTAAATGTTTTGTTCTTAACTGCACTTTAACTAAGCTGTACTTTAGTACACAGCGCAGATGTGCATTTCTTATGAAGAAGCATGAAATCTTTTGCTTTCTGTGTTGCTAGGATCGACCTCACTTACACAAACTTAGTTTAATAGAACTCATTAGTAGCTAATGATTTTCACCAGGTATTAAAAAATTCTCAGTTGCCACTTGACTATATACAATGAAAGTGACAGGCTGAAGGCAGAAGACTATGCCAGGATGTTACAGGAAAATGTCAAGGCCATGTGAAAAAAGAGGGGCAGACAGAGGGAAGGGAAGGAAGGAAGAGGGAGGAGCTGCCACTTGAGAGGTTGTGTCATGGTCCTCAGCTGTCTGTCACTGAGAAGAGTTTGCAACTCACAGGGTTTACGTGGTTTCGGTTGGTGCATGATGCTGGCCTTCTGGTGAAGTATTTTTTTTACGGAACTGATCAAATTCCCCTTTCACATCTGCTCCTATATGTCCTGGTTAACTTCACAGTGGTCATCATCTTCCCTTTGCTTCCATTTTCTAGGGGGTTTTTAGGTATCTGAGGAAACTACTTTTTGTTCCGTTTTAAAGAAAATTTATTTTTCATTTAAAATGGTACAGAAATGGCAGAGGTAGGAAATAAACTGAAACCTTCTTACAACTTTGCATGGGAACCGGGGATGACAGGAGGCCCCTGTGAGGTGCATGGTATCTGCTCAAGTAAGGAAGAGGGGAGCCAGCTTCTCCCCACAGCAAGGGAGTGTAAGGTGCCATCCCTCAGTGCTCTGGCTACAGGACACTTGCCATGGAAGCTGAACACACATTAGAATTCTCAGGCACAACTGTGTGGTTTAAAGGATCTAGACAGCTGGGAACGAATATTTTCTGTTTCTGCCTAATGTAAATAACACATTATGGCATTTGGAAGTTCCCTTGAGTCCTGATGGTCTGGCATTTTAATCACTACTTCCTTAATTCAGACTCCTGCCATCTCTAGCCTATGTTAGGCCTTGGACTCCAAATTAGTTTTTCTTCACAGTTCTGAGAATCTACAGTCTCTTCACATCATCCTCCACTACCTCACTGACTAATGCCCCAGGTACACCGAACTACATTGAGTTCTGCTTGATCAACCTGTCCTCAGGGCCTGTATATATGCTGTTCTTGCTTGAAATACTGTCCCCACTCCTTCCCTTCCCATTCTGGTATACCTCCCTTCACCTAGATATGAACTCATCACTAAGTTTTTGCTTCTCCAGGAAACTCCCTCAAACACCCTCACCCTCATGCCTGGGTCTGATGCCCCTCTGAGGTACTTCTTCAGTACCATAAACCGACCTCAGCACAGCCCTATGTTCCTGCATTCCAATTGTCTGCTTACCAGACAATAGCCTCATATGACAGCTAAGTGTAGGTCTCGCTATTCAATACATCCCAAGTCCAGGAAGGTCTCAATAGCTAGCCCACAAATGAATAAATGAAGGGAGAAACAGGTGACTGTACCAAGGTTCAAGAATGTGTTTGCTATGATTGCCTTTAACAGTCTTCATGCTCATGGGTCAGAACTTGTATCGTTCCTAAAGACGGTATTTTGTTACTCTATATATTTTTTAAATGGGGGCTAATGAGAAAATTCTTTAATTTGATTGAAATAATGTGAAAGGAGTTTATAGGCCATTTTATAAGATAAGAGCAAGATGAGTTCAATGTGCTCTCTGAATAGAGTAATGTTGTATCCGAGTTATGTTAGTTGTCCTTAAATGATTCTTAGTGTCGTCCCCTTTTATTCTGTTTCCTGATTTGGACCACACATTAAATGGTCATTCCATCTCTAAATACCTTGGGAATCATGGAGAGAAGAGGAATCACAGACATACAAAGAACACTTGAAGGATTTTCTGTAAGTTTGAAAGTAGAACTGAAAAATATAGCCAACACACGTTCCAATTCTACTTTCTCAACAACACAATTTAAATTTACTCAGAGCTTTGCACAATCATGATTAATGATAAAAGGGAAAGAAGTGGTTTTGCTAGAGTTTCTTAAGAAACTACTCTCGGTCTCTCTCAGTTACCCAAAGATAAACACTTGCAAATTCTTTTTATTTGGGGAAGTAAGATTATTATCAATTAACTTCTAAAGACTAATGTTTCCCAGAGTGTCTTATAAAAGCCTCGTTAGTGAGTGTTGTTATTTCAGATTGCCTTTTGTTTCTCATCCTTTTTTTTGATTACAGCTGATTGTTAATTTAAAAAATGAATTGATATGACAATGAATGTGTGATAACTAAGTGGTTTATTTGAGAACATCTTTGTTGATTTATGTGAAAACACAATCCTAAGAATACCACCTTCCTCCCCCAGGCTGCTTGAGTTCAGTAAACAGATTTGCAGGACTCATTTACATCAAGAACCAACTAACATTTTGAAAACCAGAAAGGCTTAATTTCTACAGAGTCTGTTAATTCTTTGCAATGTGTTCATTGCTTGCATCTTTAATTGAAATGTTTTCAATAGATGAACTCATCTGATTTTATAACATTTCTAAAAAGTACCATGAATTGGCTTGGTATATACCCGAAAGAAAGGTAATCTGTATATCGAAGAGATATCATCACTCTCATGTTTATTGCAGCACTATTCACAATAGCCAAGATTTGGAAGCAACCAAGGGACCCATCAACAGATAAATGGATTAAAAAGTAAGGTGCATATACACAATGGAGTACTGTTCAGTCATAAAAAAAGAATGAGATCCTGTCATTTGCAAAACATAGGTAGAACTGGAAGACATTATGTCAAGTGAAATAAGCCAGGCACAGAAAGACAAACTGCATATTCTTACTCATTTGTGGGAGCTACAAATTAAAACGATTGAACTCATGGAGATAGAGACTAGAAGGATGGTTACCAGAGGCTGGGAAGGGTAATGGGGGTTAGGGTAGTTGGGAAAGTTAATGGATTAAAAAAATAGTTAGATAGAATGAATAAGAACTACTATTTCATAGCACAACAGGCTGACTACAGTCAACAATAATTTATTATACATTTTTAATAACTAAAAGAGTATATTGGAATATTTGTAACACAAAGAAATGATAAATGTTTGAAGAGAAGGATACTCCATTTACCCTGATGTAATTATTATGCCTTGCATGCCTGTATCAAAATATCTCATGTGTCCCATAAATGTGCACACCTACTATGGTACCCATCACAATTAAAAGTTTTTTAAAAAGTGCCATGATTTAGAGACCTCTTTTCATAGCAGAAGTTGATCATATAAAGAATGCCTTAAGTTGAGTATGAGTACCCAAACAGAAATTAAAGACTATGTTTTATCTTGCTTGAGTTATACTCTAGTCATGAGATTGCCATCCAGATCTCAAGATAGGAAGCCATGAAGTCATCTTCTCTCTCCTCCCAAGGTGAATGGTGTGCCCCTCCCATTTTTCTCTCTGCCTCTCTCCACCTCCTTCCTAACCAATAGATGAGCCACAGTACAAACAATGTCATCCTCAAGCTACCGAGTGTTCTCCTTGATAGCCTGGCTTGTGTTCCACTACTCTACCTTTCCCTATTGTCCTGCATTTGCTAAGGAATGTGTCATTTCTGATTCTGTTCATTAACTTCTCTGAAATCCAATTCATACTTTCCTCTGTGATTCACATAGCATTAGCCATTGTTTTCCTTAGCCCTTCTCGTTCTGCAGTTAGAAACCGACTTGCCTAATGCTTGAGCAGGTCAGAATCCGGGTCAACGACGCATTAGCAGGCTGGTGTATCCTTGCAAGCCTGGTATCTGATAAGCCAGGATGAATCCCATCACTCATGAATTCGCCAATCCTAATCATCCCCAAATCTTGTAGTATTTGTCCAAACTGGAAGTTTCCCTATGTTTTCTGATTAGCATTTCAATTCCTTGAATAGGATTTGAACCTGAACACGTTTCCTGGGCTGAGGCTCTGATATTCTGCCTAACTCAGGTCACTTTCTCTCCAGAGGCTTTTAAAGTCCTGACTTTGTTGGCATCCTCCCCCATATGACAAGCATCTAAGTCTCTATGATATGATGTTGAGCAGTGGTTTGGAATGGAACCCGTTACCATGCTCCCCTCACAATTAACATTCTTTTGGAATGTGTTTGGTTCATCTGAATCAAGCTTGGTTTTGTCATGCTCGTAAGACCTCTTCCAGAGGGTAGTCTCTATGGCCAGCTCAGCTTTAGAAAATAAACCCTACTTCTTCCTCATCCCCTCTGGTTTGCGGCTAATGTTCCAGCATGTCCTTCTTCTAAGGCCTCTTAGGTTAGGACTCCAATAAAGCTGTACATCAAGTTCACTTCTATACGTATTTATTGATTACTTTCTGTGTTCAAGTATATGGGGGAAGAGGAGCAAGACTGATGAAATGACACATTCTCACACCGCCAAGAATGTATGGCCTGTGTGCAAAATAGACATCTCAAGAAGCAACATTAATGTATTGCAAATAAAAAAGAGATTTACCTATAAACTTGCCAATTGTAGTATAAGCACTTGAATAATGCTTGTTAAGTTGCACTCTGTGATATGGACAGGCTTTGTTCCCTCGCTAAGCCTCACTCCCAATCTATCCCCATCCCCCAACATCATATTCTTTTCCAAATAAACTTTCCCTATGTACTTCCTTACCAGGCAGCAAACTGTACCCTTGATTCTGTATGTTTGTTACAATCATATCTGGGTAATATAAGAATCTCTTTGAGAGAGACAATTTCCTCTTTTTTTCCCATAAAATCTTGCAATACTTAATTAGTGGAAAATAACCAAATACATTGCTATTTAGTGAAGGCTGCTCTGTTAGGTGGCATAAGATTTTTGGTTTTTTATCAGCAAGGAAAGTTAAATAACATTCAGTATTATTAATGTTTATCAAGTGCCCATGGGGTACTAAAAATGCCTTAGAACAAGTGAAAAGGCAGAGTTCCATACTGTCATGTTTACAATGAGACAAGAAGTATTTTAGCTCTTTCCTCTTACTGTTACAAATCTATTTCATAGACTGATTTTCCTCAGGCCGTAGAGCCATTCATGATTCAATCTCTCAGCATTATAGCTTCCTTAAGGAAGAGGTGTATCCCTTATACCCAAAACAATCAAGAAACATTTGTAGGATTTATGTGGCCCAGAAGTTTCTACAGTGTTTTTATTTTTATTATTTTTCCTAAGCAACATTTACATACATTTATGTAGTTCTTAATTATATGCTTGGTACTGTACTAAGACCTTTGCAACTCAATCCTCGCAGCAAACCCATGAGAAATGCAATCCCATTTTATAAGACAGGAGAGTGAGGCACACTGACTTAAGTCATATGGAGAATGCTGGAGCCTGCTCCAAGCCTGAATAGTGGCCGCTGTGGAGTCCGCATTCTCAACTACAACACCTAGCTGCTTTCCAAAGGTGACTTTAGACACTTTAGTACTCATTAGCATCTCTAGGAAAGAGTGCATAAGACACCCTTGTTTTTATGCATTCCTGGCCTACAACCTCATTTATAAGAACTACTTACTTCTTACAACTCCTAGTGCAAGCCTAGCCTCCATGTTATTTTTATATCATCATGGCCCCACTGACCACAGCTGAATAGACCAGTATTGGACACATAACTCCACCTGGGCCAATCAGATTCTGTCTCCTTGGAACTGAAATCAAAACACCATCAGCACTAAAGGCTGAAGTTGTATAGAGTCAAGGTTTGTACAGCCATTTCCTGCCGTGCACGGGCATGTGTGTTCATGTACTTTTGGCATGTCACATGCACTGCTGCAGAGAACAAAGCCTCCCTGGCCTCAAAGAGATGGAGAAAATGGCTTTAATTTCTCTTTTCCTGGATTGAATCGATTGTAAGGTCTACTGGCCCCTTCTGCCTCGGTTCCACTGAATACTATTGTGTCAAGATTTCTGTTTGTTATATATATAACCTATGCTGTTGAGATGTGGGCAGCAAACATTCACACTTGTTTGTCTTGGTACTTGCTGACACAGCCAAGTTTATAGACAAGGTTATTCATTATTGATTACCATTCTCACTGTCATCTTCACCATTCCTGCTTCCCACACTTACCTGTTTAAACAAAACTACTAGGCCAGGCGCAATGGCTCACATCTGTAATCCCAGCACCCTGTATTATGGTCATGCCATAATTGACTTACACATTCCCTCATCTTTGGATGTTTAGATATTTCCTGATTTTCCCATTATAACCCTGTGATGGACATATGTGAACATAAATTATTGGGTATATCTCTGATTATTTAGTAAATATAACTTGAATAACCACTATGTATAACCTGTCAAAGATTAAAAAATGAATATAGGCCGGGTGCGGTGGCTCACGCTTGTAATCCCAGGGCTTTGGGAGGCCGAGGCGGGCAGATCACAAGGTCAGGAGATTGAGACCATCCTGGCTAACACGGTGAAACCCCATCTCTACTAAAAATACAAAAAAAGTTAGCCAGGCATAGTGGCAGGCATCTGTAGTCCCAACTACTCGGGAGGCTGAGGCAGGAGAATGGCATGAACCCGGGAGGTGGAGCTTGCAGTGAGCCGGGATTGCACCACTGCACTGCAGTCTGGGCGACAGAGAAAGACTCCGTCTCAAAAAATAAATAAATAAATAAACAAATAAAATAAATAAAATTAAAAATAAACGAATAAGTAAAATAAATAAATTTTTTTAAAAAACCTACCTCTGGAAGGTTTGGGGGAGGCTTGAATTTTTTTTAGCAAATGTTTCAGAGCTTTTATTGATAGCTAGTTGAAAGCGAAGTCCTCTGGGTGTAACTAAAGCAATAGATACTTTCAGAAGTTTTCAAGAAAAAGGGAGAGGGGCTTAGCTATAGAAGGGTCCAAAGATGAACTTGGTTAAATTCACATTTCTGCCCAGGGTTGACCTGGACTTAGCTTTTGAAGCAGACAATTCTGTAAAATAGAAGGTAACCAAAGCTAAGGACTGCAATGATCTGCGCATGTTAATAATTCATCTCATGTCTGCTGTTAGTCATGTGATTAATCCAGAGATGGATTTATAATCTTATATGTAAATTCATAGATGGAGAATCAGAACAACCTATTACTTAGAGATACTCAATACCGAATGGTCTTTAGCTTGGTTGTTCTGAAGCCTCTACGGAGAGCCTCCGATGAACACATTTTTTACTTTCTTTGAAAATGAGATCAGGAGATATAAGATGTTCCCTAATTCAGGTTCAGATAAGAACCTCTTGATGTTCTGGGCCTTGCAATTAAAATTTCAACTCAGAAAAATCTCTTCTCTCAGCATTTTTCATAGTGTCAAAATGGTCTTCAAAAACTAATACTTCTGCCTATGGAATTAAAAAAGAAATAGACTGAATAATTGTTATGTACGATCTTAAAATCACAGCACTTGGAAAGCTCCTTACAGACAAACATGTAATCATTTTTGAAACTGAGGAATTTGAAAAAACTAGACAGAATTTCAATGTTCTTTAGTATTATTTTAAAAATATTCTTTATCCATGAAAAAATTCTAAAATAATTCATGAGATTACCAGTGTTGATAAACTATTTCTAGGTTTCTAGGACATAAGTGAGGCATCTTTTGCAGGGATTTGAAGACTGTGCTAACAGAGATATAAATTTGAAAACCAATATGCATTTGAATATGTGTTTTTTTAGTTTAAGTTTCTCATAAAACAAACTAAAGGCACATATTTTACTTTTTATTTTCTTGTAAAAAATTAGAATGACTAGCATAAGTGAACCAAGTGGAAAGTCAAGCAATAAAGACAACTTTGTAGCATAAGAAGATATTTGATATTCTGTAACTTTCCATTATGTCACACTTTATGTAGGTGCTAAAAGCCTGATTTGCTTTTGACCATTGCTAATATTAATTGACATTTTAACTGAATGCTCTATTTGCAAAATCATCTTATGGTACTACTTTCAACAACAGCATCTATCATGAAATACATTTCAACTGTTTTGCAAACTTTCTTCCAATTAATAATTAAACAGAGGAACAGCTTGGAGTATATGCTTGGAACTAATTTTACTATATATAGTTGGAAATGACAAGCACATATGAAGATGTGACTGAAGCCTGGTAACATTTAAATATTCAGTTTTTCCTCTGTTACCTTGACTAGAGCAAAGTTGGTTCCCAAGGTAAAAACTAAGTGGTCTGCCGGCATATGGTCTAACCTCCATTTGAGTGCTAAAAGCTGGATACTGTTTTTGTGAAACAGATGTTGTTGAGTGCAGCAATGCACAACTGACTCTAGCTAACAGCTGGGAATCCTTCGTGACCCATATAGCGAGAAATAAACATGGTCCTATGCTTGGCAAAAGAGTAAGGAAGCAAATTTCCATTTGTTAAGGGCTTATCAAAATGAAGAATAAATGTTTTTAGCTATAAACTGATTTTATTCACCAGAATAATCTTTCCAGCAGCTTATGTGATGGCCTCATAATATTACAGGCACCCTTTGCCAGATGAAGGCTGCAGTTGCACTGACATATATAGTACAGATGGAAAATAAACATCTGCCTCAATCAAGAGAGAAGACCAAGGACAAGGTTGACGAATAATATCTGGCATGACTATCTTTTCAGGGAAGCACATAAATGCTACAGGACCAACACCACTGGCATCGTCTGGTGTTGTCCTTATGTGGTTACTGACCATGAAGAGAGATGATTAGTATGCACTCTCCAAGGAGGAGTGGTGCAGATGCTCAGGATGATATGATTCCAACTCTCTAGGATCTGCTTTGCTGTAGCCACACCATGTGAGTCGCAGAGCGATTCTATTTTATTTATTTTATTTTTTTCATGGTTTGGCTGCATTTATTGTCGGCAAAGTTTCCCTGTTAAATGTGACAAACAAGGGGAGGAAGGAAGAAGAGGACGAGCGAATTTGGAAAAGATATAAACATCTTTTTTCATGGACATAGAAGAATGTCAACAAAGGCGCCAGGTCCAAGTTCAAATGATTTCTTCTGATGGAGACTAAACTCCAAGGTTTTGATTGTGAAACAGTAGATTTTGTTATGTGGTCCAACTTCACCTTTGGCAAAATCTGAGTGGCATAATGTACTTTCTGTGAGAGAGGCACACAGGCAGGCACACACATGGATACACACACACTGCAGTCCTAGCACCAAGTTCCTTTTGTCCTCATTGCAACCAAATGATTCATGTGGCACAAATAATATGACAGATGTAGCTTTAAAAATTCAGCTTTATTGCGAGTGTCTTTTTGATTGAAACTTCTTTCATTTTCTGGTATCTCTTGTGACCATATGGAGTTTAGATGGCAGTGAATTCCCTTCTACTAACTCAAACCCTTTTCTGCACCTGGGCACAATTTCGGATAAGAAGATGAAGTAAAGGGGAAAAGTGCCAGGATTAATATACAAGATCATATTATGAGTAAAAGGGTACACTTTCCTTTTTTGGGAAAAGACAATTTCAGTACTCTGATTTTGTTAGAATTTTATTTTTAAAAGTGACATTGTGGAGACTCTATGTATGGATTTTTTAAATTATTTATTTCCCTTGAATGATAGAGAAAGACAGAGACTTGCTTAGATTCTGATAGTCTAGGTGAAGGAATTATGATCATTTAATCTTTTTAGCTTTAGAAGGAGCTGAAATCTCAGACTTCACCAGACTCTTAATAGAGCAAATATTTACTGAATGTTTACTATGTATCAGGTGCTGTACTTAACTCTTCTCATGTTCTTGTGCATGTAATATTCACAGAAATCCTATGAGTCATAAACTATTATTATTATCCCCATTTTATAAACAACAAATTAAGGCACAGAGAAGTTAGGTGATTTGTCTAAAGTCACACAGTTAGTCATGGTGAAACCAGCATTTGAACTGAGGGATTGAGCTCAAAAGTCATTCTACTATAAAGACACATGTACACATATGTTTATTGCAGTGTTATTTACAATAGCAAAGACTTAGAACCAACCCAAGTGCCCATCAGTGATAGACTGGATAAAGAAAATGTGGCACATATATAGCAAGAAATACTATACAGCCATAAAAAATGAGTTCATGTCATTTGCAGGATGAATCCGGAAGCCATCATTCTCAGCAAACTAACACAAGAACAGAAAACCAAACACCACATGTTCTCACTCATAAGTGGGAGGTGAACAATGAGAACACATGGACACAGGGAGGGAGGGGAACATCACATATTGGGACCTCTTCGGGGGGGGTGGGGGGCAAGGGGAGGGAGAGCATTAGGACAAATACCTAATGCATGTGGGGCTTAAAACCTAGATGACGTGTTGATAGGTGCAGCAAACCACCATGGCGCATGTATACCTATGTAACAAACCTGCACGTTCTGCACAGGTGTCCCAGAACTTAAAGTAAAATTAAAAAAAAAAAAAGTTTGCCTTCTAAAAAAAAAGTTTATGTTCTTGACCATGGTGCTACTAGGAGTTTAAGAAACTATATCTCCTTTGGTACTGAATATCAAGATGTGTTGTTTTTTGTTACCTCATTAATAGGAACTCTATTTGGTATAGCACACAAAAAGATGTTTCATTTAGTTACTTTGAATATATTGGATCTTATTCTTTCACAAAAGCAATTTATGACCATTGTCAAGTCAAATAATATGGATATTTATATGAAAATTAATATCAAATCAACTTTCCTAAAGGGACAAATGTTATTAGGTATGTATTTCTTTGTTGTTAACAAATTTTAATTGTATGCATTTATGGAGTACAAAGTGATGTTACGATATATGCATAAAATGTGGAATGATTAAATCACTAACATATCCATCACCAGAAATACTTATTTTTGTAATAAGAATATTTGAAATTTTATTCTCCTAGCAATTTTGTAACATGCAATACATTATTAACTATAGCACCAGCTATGTAATAGATCTCAAAAACTTATTCCTCGGCCGGGAGCGGTGGCTCATGCCTGTAATCCCAGCACTTTGGGAGGCTGAGGCGGGCGGATCACGAGGTCAGGAGATCGAGACCATCCTGGCTAACACGGTGAAACTCCGTCTCTACTAAAAATACAAAAAATTAGCCAGGCGTGGTGGCGGGTGCCTGTAGTCCCAGCTACTGGGGAGGCTGAGGCAGGAGAATGGCGTCAACCCGGGAGGCAGAGCTTGCAGTGAGCGGAGATCGCACCACTGCACTCCAGCCTGGGTGACAGCGAGACTCCGTCTCAAAAAAACAAAAACAAAAACAAAAAACTTATTCCTCATGTCTAATTAAAACTTTGTACCCTTTAACCAGTATCTCCCCATTCACTCCACCCCCCAGCCTCTGGTAACCACCATTCTACTTTCTGCTTCTATGAGTTCAACTGTTTTAGATTCCACATTTAAGTGAGCTCATGCACTATTTGTCCTTTTGTGTCCGGCTTGTTTCACGTAGCATAATGTCTCCCAGGTTAATTCATGTTATCACAAATGACAGAATTTTCTTTTTTGGGGGGGCTGAATAGTATTCCACTGTATATATTCAGGTATGTATTTTATACCTTTTTTCTGCACTAATAATTTCTCTTTTTCTCTCATTTTTCTCTTTTATTCTTTCTTCTTTAATCTCCAAATGAGATCACCCTTTACACATTATTCTGTAATTTAAAAGCACAATATTCATAGGGTATATATATATCATATTATATATAATTATATTATATATTACTTATAATAACTAATAAATAGATTATTATATATTTCTATTATCTATTATCCATTTAATCATTTCCTAATGGTTGTCGTTTAAATTTTTAACACATTAATTTAGTGACTTTTCCTAATCCAAACGATGCTCTAATAAACATGCAAATTTTTATATCTCCATGCATTACTACTTTATATACCAGTAAAAGAGGGTCTCAGAAGTGGGAGTGATAGTCAAGGGGCATGTATTTTTTGTGAGATTAATTTGAAAAATGTCTAAAGTGCAGAAAAAGTTGATGTACAGGTACACATTTATTTATAATGATTTCTTCAGTTACTGTTTTCTCAGTCAGATTTACTGAGATCAATTTACATACAGTCAAATTCACCTTTGAAAGTATGTGGGTCTATGAGCTTTGATGCATGCATTCAGTCGCACAGCCACCACCACAGTCAAGTTACAGAATTGTTCTACCAACTCAAGACTCCTCTCATGACCCTTTGTAATGAACCTGCTTCATTCTCCCAGATACCTGTCTTTATAGTTTTGCCATTTCCAGAATATGACATAAACGGAGTCAAGCAGTTTATGACCTTTGGATTTACCATAATGCATTTGAAATTCATTCATCTTGTTGCTCATACCAATAATTCATTCCTTTTTACTGCTGAATAATATGCAATTATATGGTTGTACTACAGTTTGTTTATCCATTCACCAGCTGAAGGACATTTGAATTTTCCCCAGATTTAGTGATTATGAATGAAGCTGCTCTATTTGCCTAAAATTTACGTAAGCATAACTGTTCATTTCTTTTTGGTAAATACATAGGAATGAAATTGCCTGATCACGTGATAAGTATATCTTTAACTTTATGAGAAACTGCAAACTGTATTCCAAATTGGCTCTACCATTTTGCACCCCCATCAACAAAGTTTGAGTGTTCTTGTTGGTCCATATTGTTACCAGCACTGAGTATTGTTGCTTTGTTGTTGGTACTTCAAAATTTTAGTCATTCAAATAGGTGCATAGTGGTATCTCTTGTGATTTTAATGTGCATTTTCCTAATGGCTACTGATATTGAACATCTTTTGATGTGTATTTTTGCCACTTGTATCTCTTCTTCGGTGATGTATCTGTTCAAATCTTTTGTTCTTTTTTAACTGGTTTGTTTTCTATTTTTTGGTGTTTGAGCATTTATATGTATTATTGATGTAAGTCCTTAATCAGGTAATGTGATTTATAAATATATTCATCTATTCTGTGGCTTGTTTTTTCATTCTTTCAATAAATTAAAGTTGTTAATTTTGATAATGTCAAACTTATCAATTGTTCTTTTGGGGATTATGATATTGTTGACTTATATAAGAAATGTGTGCCTAAATAAATTTTTTTCTTAAATGTATATAGTTTTAAATTTACTTTAGGTACTGTTTAGATAAGAACTAAATTTTACAGTTACATCTATAATTCATTTTGAGATAATTTTATATGGTATGTATTTTATACATTTTTTCTACACTAATAATTTCTCTAGGTATGCTTTCTCTAAGGTATGCTTTTTATTCATCTATTTAGATAAATAGACCGTTGATATAGTGAATTATGTTGACTGAACATGGTGAACTAGTTTTGCATTTCTGAAATAAACTTCACTTGGTCATGATGTATTATCTTTTATATATAGATGCAATTTAAAAATATATTGAGAATGTTTGCATAACTATTCACAAGGGATATTTGGTGTAGAGTTTGTTGTTGCTGTTGTTCTAATAATATCTTTATCTGGTTTTATTACCAGAGTGATGTTGGCATCATAAAATGATATGGGAAGTGTCCCCACCTTTTCTGTTTTCTGGAAAAGGCTGTATAATATTGGCATTATTTCTTCTATGAGTTTTTCATAGAATTCACCAGTGAAGCTATTTGAGCCTAAATATATTTTTTGCTAGTGGATTTTAAACTATGGGTTCAATTCCTTAAAAGATAAAGGAATATTCAGGTTATCTATCTTTTCTTGAATGAGTTTTGGTAGTTTGTATCTTTTAAGAAATGTTTGCATTTCATCTAAGTTTTTTAACTAATTTGGCACATTTTTTTTGTAATGTTTTCTTATTGTCTTTATAATATTCATAAGGTCGGTAGAGATGTTTCCACTTTCATTTTTCTAATTGGTAATTTGCGTTTTCTCTTTTTTTCTTGGCCGTTTTGGCTGTATGTCTATCAATTTTATCGATCTTTTAGAAGAACCAGTTTTTGGTTACCTTAATTTTTTCCTACTTATATTTCATTACTAGTTTTATTAATTTCTTCTTTTATCTTTATTATTTCTTTATTCTGATTGCTTTGGGTTTAGTTTGCTCTTTTCCTGGTTTCTTAAGATGGAAGCTTAGATCATTAATTTGAGAACCTTCTTGTCAACTGTCACTTGGCACAACCGTGTAAGTAGAAGAGTCTTTCGCAGAAAATATGACAAGATACAGCTGTCAGATATAAACAGAGATTTTATAGTAAACTAAATACTCAAATTCCAAAGCTTAAATTAAATCACCAAATAGTAATTTCTTATTTTTAATATAATTTTAAAAGAGCTTGGAAGTCCTAGCCAGAGCTATCAGACAAGAGAAAGAAAGAACGAAAAGGCATCCAAATGGAAAAAGAAGTTTAATTATTTCTCTTCCCTGACAATATGATTCTATGTCTAGAAGACCCTGCCAAAAGGCTCCGAGAACTGATAGGCAACTTTAATAAACTTTCAGGGTACAAAATCTATGCACAAAAATTTGTAGCATTTCTATACAATAACATCCAAGCAGAGAGCCAAATCAAAAATGAAATATCATTTATAGTAGCCACAAAAAAATAAAACACCTAAGAATACAGCTAAGCAAGGCAGTGAAACATTTTCTACAAGGAGAAATGCAAAACACTGCTAAAAGAAATCATAGATAATATAAATAAATAGAAAAACATTCCATGCTCATGGATTGGAAGAATCAATATCATTAAAATGGCCATCCTACACAAAGCAATCTACAGATTTTAAACTATTCCTACCAAACTACCAACATCATTTTTCAAAGAATAAGAAAAAACTATTGCACCAAAAAGAGCCTGAGTAACCAAAACCATCCTAAACAAAAAGAACAAAGCTGAAGGCATCACATTATCCATCTTCAAACGATACTATAAATAATCAAAACAGCCTGGTACTGGTACAAAAACAGACACAAAGAGCAGTGGAACAGAATAGAAACCAAAGAAGTAATCCCAGCACTTTGGGAGGCCAAGGTAGGAGGATCACTTGAACCCAGGAGTTTGGGAGCAGCCTGAGCAACATAGTGAAACCCTGTCTGTACAAATAATAATAATATTAATAATAATAAAAAAATTAACTGAGGGTGGTGGCTTGTGCTTGTAGTCCTACCTACTCAGGAGGTTGAGATGGGAGAATTTCTTGAGCCTGGGAGATTGAGGCTGCAGTGAGCTGTGATCACGCCACTGCACTCCAGCCGGGGTGACAGAGTAAGACCCTGTGCCCCCAAAACCCAAAACAAAACAAAAAAGAAAAACCAGAAATAAAGCCACACACCTATAGCCATCTGATTTTTGACGAAGTCAAAAACAAAAACGCAGTGGGAAAAGGACTCCCTATTCAATAAATGGTGCTAGGATAGATGGCTAGTCATATGCAGAAGAATGAAACTGAACCCCTATGTTTCACCATGTACAAAAATCAACTCAAGATGAATTAAAGATTTAAATGTAAGACCTCAAACTATAAGAATCCTAGAAGAAAACCCAGGAAACACCATTCTGGACATCAGCCTTAGGAAAGAATTTATGACTAGGTCCTCAAAAGCAATTGCAATAAAAAACAAAAATTGATAAATGGGACCTATTAAACTAAAGAATTTCTGCACAGCAAAATAAACTATCAACAGAGTAAACAGACAACCTACAGAATGGGGGAATATTAGCAAACTATGCATCCAACAAAAGTCTAAAATCCAGAATTCATAAGGAAATTAAATAATTCAATAAGTGAAAAATATCCCATTAAAAAGCAGGCAAAACAGACACTTCTCAAAAGAAGATATACAAGTGGCCAGCAAACATAAAAAAAATGCTCAACATCACTAATCATCGGAGAAATGTAAATAAAAATCACGATGAGATACCATCTCACACCAGTCACAATGGCTTTTATTAAAAAGCCAAGGCCCAGGCGCAGTGGCTCACGCCTGTAACCCCAACACTTTGGGAGGCCGAGGTGGGTGGATCACGAGGTTAGGAGATCGAGATCATCCTGGCCAACGTGGTGAAACCCCGTCTCTACTAAAAGTACAAAAATTAGCTGGGCATGGCGGTGGGTGCCTGTAATCCCAGCTGCTCGGAGAGGCTGAGGCAGGAGAATGGCTTGAACCCGGGAGGCGGAGGTTGCAGTGAGCCGAGATGGCGCCACTGCACTCCAGCCTGGGCGACAGAAACTCCGTCTCAAAAAAAAAAAAAAAAAAAAAAAAAGCCAAAAGGCGGGGCACGGTGGCTCACGCCTGTAATCCCAGCACTTTGAGAGGCCAAGGCTGTGGATCACCTGAGGTCAGGAGTTGGAGACCAGCCTGGCCAACGTGGTGAAACCTCGTCTCTACTAAAAATACAAAAATTAGCCGGGCGTGAGGGCAGGTGCCTGTAATCTCAGCTGCTCAGGCGGCTGAGGCAGGAGAATTGCTGGAATCCGAGAGGTGGAGGTTGCAGTGAGCCGAGATCGTGCCGTTGTTCAATGAGATCGACTCCAGCCCGGGCCAAAAACAGTGAGACCCCATCTCAAAAACAAACAAACAAACAAACAAAAAAAACCCCAAAAAACTACAGATGCTGGCCAGGCTGTGGAGAAAAGGCAACACTTATACACTCAGTAGGAATCTAAATTAATTCAGCCACTGTGGAAAGTAGTTTGCGGATCTCTAAATTACTTAAAATAGAATGACTATTTGACCCTGCAATCCCATTACTGGGTATATACCCAAAAGAAAATAAATTGTTCTACCAAAAAGACTCATGCAGTTATATGTTCATTGCAGCACTATTCATGATAACAAGGGCGCGAAATTAACCTAGTTGGTCATCAAAGTTGAGCAGCTTGGATAAAGAAAATATAGGACATACATACCATGGAATAGAACGCAGCTGTATAAAAGAACAAAATAATGTTTTTGCAGCAATGCGGATGCAGCTGGAGGTCAAATACCACATGTTCTCACTTGTAAGTGGGAGCTAAACATTGGATACTCATAGACATAGATACAGGAATAGTAGACACTGGAGACTGCTGGAGTGGAGGCGGGGGAGGCAAGGGTTGAAAAACTATTGGGTATTATAAACATTGGGTAATTTTATTGCTTACTACCTGGGTAAAGGAGTCAATCATACTCCAAACCTCAGCATCAGGCAATATACCCATGAAACAACCTGCACATGTACATCCTGAATCTAAAATAAAATTTGAAAATAAAATAAAAGAGCTAGTAAATGTTGTTGAGCATGAAATGTGACTAAGCTAGATGGTACACATAGAAGATAGTGGTCAACGTGTAATTAGGTGAAGATATGGGGCAGAACAAATTTACCAACTTAGCATGGCCAAGTTACCACTCTATCTGATACCAATTTATACCTGAGGACTTCCATATTCCACATAAGATTTGAGAAGGGGCTCAAAGGCCTAAATTAATGGAACCAGAGGTATAGGAATGGAGTCGAATAGAACAAAACATCTTAGTGTGTTAAAGCTGGAAGGAGCAGTAAAACGATCTCGTTTAACTCGTTTTTTTCTAATAATAGGAAAATTGAGGACAAGAGAGGCTAATTAACTTGGCTATCACAATCTAGATGACAAGGGCAAAATCGAGATCCTGGAAACCTATGTTGTTGCTCTAAAGGCAAGGACCATGTCTTTTTGTTTTTTTTCAGATTCCCCACTCTGAAGAACATAACACTGTGTATCATTTTGCAAATTATGGGAAATATTTAAAGATGAAAACCAGAAACACACACACACACACACACACACACACACGGTGGGGGAGAGAGAGAGAGAGAGAGAGTCAGAAGACAGTGAAAGAGAGAGAACATTTATTTTGTTTCTTAAAGAAATGCTTTTTCTAGTTGTGTTTGTGTTGAGCCAGTAAAAAAATATCTGAAAAAAGTGTATTTGTCTCTGTCACTATTCTTCCTTAGAGGAAAAAGAATCAAACCTTTGTTCTCTAATTTTCTCCTATCAGACTTAGAGAGGCTTTATTTTGCCTGGACTGGGACTTCTTGAGGATAGGGCTGAGTGATGCCAAGACCTCTTATAGATTTTTCAGGTATACCAGCTGAAGGGCAATTAAAGAGTAAAGAAAAACAAATCTCTTTTAAATGTTCGCTATAAACTTCGCGTGTAAACAAAGTGAAATATTACTTCTGAAAATTAGCAGACTCATTGTGAATATCTCTTAGGCATTTTTTAAAATTCCCTAAATGTTAAACATTTATTAATTTTTAGTATGTCCTCTAGCTTTGAGTCAAAAGGGGAATTTTTCCTACTTGTACTCATCATAGTAATATGTCAGATGAAAATTATATATGCTGTTATTTAATGAAAAAACATTATTGGTGGTTTGAAAAAGAAACTCATTCTTTTTTATTTTCCTAGAATATCTGTGAAACAACCTACTTAGAAAAAAACACCCACAAGCAAAAACACACAGATATACATATACACAAAACCAGATAACAAAATCACTTTCTGTTGCAGTAGATCAAAGATCTAGCTGTGCCCAGGGAACTTGTTCTGTCTTCTGCCTTCCTTACCAAAGCATTTTGCTTTATTGAGAAACTTTTATAATCCCCAAATCCTTAAAAACCTTAGAAAGAGAAAAAAACCATTTTTCAAATTTTTTACCTTCCCAGTTCAAGTCTTCATCAAGGTATAACATTCTACCATGAAAAAATAACCCCATTCAGTTAACAATTAACCTCTAATAAATTGCATGTGCTTTGAGGATGGGTAAAACATTTCACTTGTATTGGTCATTAACATGTTTATATGGATAGAATTAATTCATTTTCCTATCTGTGTTATTAATACAGCCTTTTCAGGACCAACAAGCCACTGAGGTAAGTCTTGATAGGAGGGAGAATGGAGAGATAGAACCACGGTTGAGAGTTTCACCTAGAAGGGTCAGACCTATGCAGAGCTGCTGGAAAGGATATTGGGTAGCCAGAGGCCATGTGGTGGCCCCTGAGCAGCTCAGTGGGTGAGAAATGAGGACCATGAAGAATGAGTGCACTGGTGAAAATTTTTGCTTTTCTCATAGTTTTTTTTTATAAGACTCACCCTGAAGATTAACATGTGAATTGAAGTTTTCTTGAAATAGGGTAGAAATGTACAATGCCACCAGATATGTAGAAATAACTATTTTCTTGCCATTGTCTTTAGTTTGCATCACAAGGTTGTATTCATTCATTTTTACACTGCTGTAAAGAATACCTGAGACTGAGAAATTTATAAACCAAAGAGGCTTCATTGATTCACAGTTGTGCATGGCTGGGGAGGCCTTAGGAAACTTAAACCATGGTGGATGGTGAAGGGGAAGCAAGGCGCATCTTACGTAGCAGGAGGAGAGAGAGTGAGGGAACAGGGAATTGCCAAACACTTTTAAAACCGTCAGCCCTCATGAGAACTCCCTCACTGTCATGAGAACAGCATGGGGGAAACCAGCCCGATGATCCAATCACCTCCTATCAGGTCCCTCCTTCGACACATGGGGATTACAATTCGAGATGAGATTTGGGTGGGGACACAGCCAAACCATATCAAAGGTTTACATCTTTTAAAATCACAATGCATCATTTAAATGCAGAACTATGAATTTAGAGGTCCTGATTCCACAGGGGAAGGGGAGACATCATTTACACACACCCAAAAATGACACTGTAATTTTTCAAGGGCAGAACTACAGGATTCAAAAGAGCATTTCTAATTAGGCTAAGCCTGTAAACCACTTTCCTTGACATATTATTTTCTCTAGCATGACAGCTTCACACTAAGCTTCCACAAAAAACAGCCTGGACTCATTATTTTACCTCCCACCTTCCATTGACTCCTATCATCCATTGGAATATTCTTTGTCACTCTCCACCACTCTACTGAAATTGCCTTCCCTAAGGAAGGTCCTTCAAACCATCAAACCCGATAAACACCAGTGCCCCTCACTGGTACTTCTGCTCAACTGAGCCAATTTGCTAGCCCAGTGTTGGTGGGCAGGGGGCATTCTCTGGTGTCCTGGTTTAGGCTCCATCCAAGGCCAATATGTACCTTAGGAAGTTGCATCTGAGTCTTAGGTTTGGGGCCTTCTCAGGATTCTGTTCCTCCTCCAGTTGCTGGGTTCCCTAGTGACTTGTGCCCAGGATATTTCCCTGCCTTTTCCCCAGGAGTGGAAACATTTTTTTCTCTGCTCCCTTTTTGTGGTTTTCATGGGTCTTCACATGTGTCCTCATGGTGATATATGCTCTTCCCTCAGTGGCTTAAGAATTTTTTGTGTGTGTTGGGGAGAAAGGATAGAAAGATTGGGGCAGGTTTTAGCCTTTTCTGCAGCAGCTTCTACTCCTCTCCCCTAGACCTCAACAAGGAAGGCCTCCTTCAGTTTCCCTCCCTGTTCCCAATCTTTCTTTTGAGTACCTCGTGAGATCCATGAAGAAGAAAAGAGCCCAGCAGTGAATTTGTCTTTTCCTATGTCTGTGACTCCCATAAGTTCTATAATATCACTATCACACTAGTCCACTCACAGCATTTAGCATTTTGTTAAAAACTTTAGCTTGATTCTTCTTGTTAGTTTGTATGGACCCTGGGTATGCCCTAGATAAGTAGGTCTTGCATCCTATTGTTGTTGTTGTTGTTGTTGGAAGCCCCTACCTTTCCTTAGCCTTCAGGCTAGATCATTATCCTGTCACCTCAGCTTTCTCATTATTCAAAATATTATTGACTTTTTTCTTGTTTAGTATATTATTGCCTTTTTCCTGTTTCTTATTCTCCTCAATTAGAAAGACTCTCTTCAGCTTTCTACATTTGAAGTGGAAGCCAGAAGTCTTGCCTTCATTTTCGAAAGGCAGTTTTGATAAGGCACAGAATTTTAGATTGACAGGATTTGGGTCCTTTATACTATGAAGATATCTTTTTTCTCCCTGTGTGCTTATAAGATTTTTTGTTGCTGTTTCTGTGATTATTGTGATATATTTTGCTGTAGTTTTTTCATCTTCATTTGGCTGGAACTTTATTGAATTTTTGGATCTGTGAATTTATAATTTCCATTTAATTTGGAAAATTTTCTATGATTATTTCTTCTCCTTTTGTCTGTCCCCCTTTTCTTCTCCTTCTGGGGTTTTAATTACACTATATTACTTACTTGACAATTTCCACAGGTCTCTGATGTTCATTTTGTTCTGTTCATTTTTCAGTGGTATTTTTCTCTGAGTCTTATTTAGGCTAGTTTCTATTTCTATGTCGTACAGTTCACTGATTATTTCTTCTGCAGTGTCTAATATGGTCTTAATTCTATCCAGTGAATTTTTAATTTTATATATTGTGTTTTTCACTCTCAAAGTCTGTAATATATTTCATTACCCTTCTTATCATGTTCATAATATCTTCTGCTTTTTAAAGCATGTGGAGTATATTTGTGATAATGGATTTAATGTTACTTGACAATGTTAAATAGTGCTTGATGATTCTCTCAATGTGCCATTTGTTTGTCTACTTCTATTGCTTATTTTTTCTCTTGTTTTTGAGTTTTATTTTCCTGTTTCTTTGAATCAATGATGTTTTCTTTTTTGGATATTAGGCATTGAGAATTTTATAATTTATATTTCTTTTAATATTGTTGGGCTTTGTTTTAGGACACAGTGAAGTTACTTGGAATCAGTTTGTTTCTTTTGAAGCTAATTTTTAAGCTTTTATAGGGCATGTTCAGAACCTTTCTACTAAGGCAATGTCCTTCTAGATTCTACTTGATTCCTCTTACATGTGGAGATCTTTCTACTCTGACTGATTGAGATGTAGAATCTTCCCAATCCTATTTTCAACTCCAAAGATTGTTGTATTTATTCCTTTTCTTTCTTGTAGTTCTTTCCTCAGCTTCTGCTACTTTCCTTCCACCATGTATGTACAGAGACCTTCTTAGTCAAATATTCAAGAGAAACCATCTGAAGATCTCTGGAGACATCTCTGTGCAGTTCATTTCTCTGAGTTATTTTTTTCCCACAACAAATTCTAGCTACCTTGGCCTTCCTGAACTCCCAATGATGCCTCCTCTACTCATCCGGGCCTCTGGACCCTGATTGGGTTTCCTCTTGCACTGCAGTCTGAAAGGTTTCTATGGGCAGTTAGCTTGAGCAACTATAGGTCTCACCTCATTTCTTTCCCTCAGGGATCATTGTTTTGGGCTATCAACAATATCTGAGAATTGCATTTCGTGCATTTTGTCTACTTGTGTAGTTGCTTAAGGTGGGGTGACAAATTTCATCCCTATTAGTACATCATGGCTTCCCAGAACCTGATCCATGTCATACTGCAATTTAGAAACTTGCTTTAATCCAAACATCTGCCCTCTCTACTCTTGTTACTGAGACGCTGGGGGACTGCTGGAAGACATCACATAAACATGAGCAATGTTGACACTATATTTTTACAGTCCTCAATTTCAGCTGTTTTCCCAACACCATTTCCCGTTACAGCTATTTCAAATGCTTGCCAATCTTTTCAAGTCCCCAATTCCAACATCTAGAAAGTTTTGTAAGCAAATTAACCTTTTTAATATGCTCCAGAAGAGATTAAGGACATCTTAACGGAAATTCCTCTAATCTCCTATCAATACGCCTAAAATTACAACTCCTTCCCTTATATTCTTTACATATTCTCTTTCCTCTTTTCTGTGATCTTGATCATAGATTGCTACCTTTTGATGTTATGTTTTTCTTTTTAAAATATTTTGCTTGTCATTGTATCTCTTTTATTTTGTCTCATAATATGATTATTGCAAAAGATTAAAACTTTATGGAAGAGTGAAAGCCATCCCATGCACACATAAAAATTAATAATTTGCATTAAAAGTCAGCTATAGCTATTTTTTCTGCTTCTGTGAAGTGCCCTCTCAAAGGACATTGTCTATAAACTTGTGAATATGACTGTTAAAGGCCTCTGTGCAGACAACTATTGTCCTTTGAAAACCTAGTATCACAATGCTAAACTCAACTTAATGTTCTCCTTTACTGAAGATCCTTCAGTGACCTCTTCTTTTTTGTGGGGTAAAAGCCCAAATTCTAAAAATGGCTTACAGCACCCCTCACAGCCTGGTCCTTTACTATCTCTCATCTTCAACTACTCAGAACTTTTCCATTTATATGAAAATGAACTGACAATAGACAGATTAATGAGAGAAAATGTATATAGACGTATTTAATGTGTTTATAGCATGGGAGAATCACAGCAGAATGATTATCCAATAACCTAATGAGGACTGGATATTTATATATCAGTCTTCATAGGGCAACAGGACATAAGGGCCGAATGAGTGAATAATTTTCAGGAAAAATGAGTGAGCCCAAAGAGCAATGGTTTGGGACAAAGTTCCTCTGAGCTCTGGGGAAGGTAGCAAGAAGGTGAGGGGTGGAGGTTCACTATGAACAAAAGTTGTCTTATTAGGCAGATAAAGCCTTCCAGGAAATCTCTTAGAGCTGCTCTCAGAAAAAATAGATGAAAGTCTTTCTGGGCATGGTGACAACTCCTACTCTCTTCTCTTCTCCATGCTAAATCTTTTCTGGTAATTTGATGAGATTCCTAAGGAGAGGGTCTTAAGACAGTTGCATTTCTTTTGAAAGAAAGTTTTCTTAGTCAGATAAAGAAATTCCAGAGAGACAGAGAGAGTTCCTCTTACTTGGGGGAAAATAAGAAAACCAGAGAGACAGGGATACAGGGAAAGGTCAGAAAGAGACCGTGGAACTGCATCTTTAGTTCAACATGTCAGAGCGCCATATTTTGGGATATTGTTTTCTGAGCCCCAACATATAAGAAGCACATTCAGCACACTTGGCTCTGCCATCCCATCAATCTGGAATTCTCTTTTCCAGATATTCATATGACTTTCTTTTCACTTCCTTCGGGGATCTTCTTAAAATCCACCTTACCAAGTCTTCCTTGACTACTAAGCATGAAACAGTAATACTTCACTTCTTCTCTGGTACTCCTCACAATGTTTCACTTCATAGCCCTTAACATCACCTAATATAAAAGATGTTTATTTGTTTAATGATTGTTTCTCCGCACTAAACTGTAAGCCCCATAAAGCCAAGGATGTTTATATTTTTGATTCACTGTTACAACATAGGCACCTTGAATACTAACTTTTTTGCAGTGAGAACTCAAAAAATTGGGATAAATGCTTTGCATTTATCTTTCATTTATATTTTGTGGTTTCCCAGAGCACAAACACTTGTGCAGTGAGGTCTGAAGTTCTTTCATGATTGCCTAAAAGCTCCATTAGAAAAATTCTCCTCTACAAATCTCAGGTTTTCAGCCCTGGTCATGAGACGGTATTCATTATTTTCTTGAAGTAATTTTATTTCAGGAGCTTTCCCTGCCATAGACCTTCAGGAGACAACTCTAATCCATCTCATTAGGTTTAGGTAACTTCAGATCTGAAGTAGCAAAAGTTGATTACTTTCTTTCCTTCTTGTGGAAAGGTTTGTTTACCAGGAAATGATAACCTTACCTGAATTATAAAAAGCTCCATATTTGCCTAAGAGAAATATTTAAATAAGCCTTCAAATAAAGGTAGGTTATTTCAATTAAAAAAACCCCACAGCCTATTACCTGCTACATGTATACATATGTATATTTTAATTTATTTAACAGGATTATAATTTATTATTCTTCATTCAACTGGCTTTCTTTACCTAATCTATTATTAACATTTTCCATGTCAGCACATAAAGGGTTGATTTATTCTCTTTAATATTTGCTTACTTGCCATTTTATTTTTAAACTCTCCCATTGATTTCCATTTACGGATCTTTTCACATCACTGCAGAGAACATCCTTGTACATACACCTTTAAACTGCCATTTTCCGAAGAAAATATTAAAGGTAAAATCTCTGACCAAAGTGTATAAACATTTAAAATTAGTTTTATTGTTAAATTATCTCCAGATAACTGCCAATTTATGCCCACGCCAATAATGTAAATGACTTCATAGTGTCCTATATTCTCACCATCATTGGGCATCATTGTTTTTAATCTTTTTCATCTGATAGCGATGATTATTTAATTTTGCATTTTATATTTTATTTTGCAGTTATTTGATTAATTGTAAGGTTGGGTATGTTTCTTATTTATATTATCTATTTTTATTTATTCTGTTACAAATTTCTTCTTTATAAACCTTTCTAATTTTTCGAATAAGGTGATTCACTTTTTAGTACATAAGTTTTGGAAATATTTCATGTATATAGAATCAAGCCAGTTATTTCAATCATGTGTGTGTTTATCTATTTGTTGATTATTTGAGCTATGGAATTCTAGAAGAGTTTTTCAAAGAGTTCTATTATCACTGTGGCTTTGTTCAGTTCTCATTATATTCATAACAGCTTTTGCTTTGTGTATTACAATGCAAGGTTATTTGATACATAAAGGTTAAGATGTTTGTATATTTTTGATGGGTTTTAATTCATTGGCTGGGCAGTTTCTACACTACTGAGTCATTAAACATTTTAGTTCCAAAATGTGATATATCTTGTAGTTGTCTTAAGAAGTCAAGGTTGTTCTAAAGTTTTGGCTCACATAAAGTCTTTTTTCTTTGTTTTTGCTCTGTTTCATGAGTTTCTTTTTTATCATAGAGGGGATTTCTGTAAAGTGTGGTTTCTTCTTTCCTGGATTTCTCTATTCCCCACTTTCAAACTCCTGTTCTTAACTAACTCTTTCCAATAATCCTATAATCTTACTAATGATAACTTTAATCAAATAAAAGGAAACAAATGCAAGGAAACCAAAAAATAACTCCCCTCCCTAATTCCTTACTTAAACTTTTTGGATTTTTGTAGTCAAGTTACACAAAAGATGATCTTTAAATTCACAAGTTCCTCATAGTCACGTTTTTTTTTCTATCTCTCCCCCTAAAATCTGGGCTCCTTCCTCACCTTGCTATGGAATCTACTCAGGAAAAAGTTACCCGTTACAATTAAATTATCACACCCAACTAATTCTTGTCAGGATTTATATTACTTGATCTTTTCTGCATTTAAGACCATTTAACTCTCTTGGGGAAATACTTTTATCCCTTGACTTTTACCACATACTCACTTTTTGGACTCCTTTGCCACCTGTGTTTCCTCAGTATGCCCTTTACACACCCACGCTCACCTGAATGTATGGCTGCTTCCACCCATATGTGGATCATCCTGAGATCTGTATCTGTGATGTAAAATTCTCTCCTGAACTCCAAACACACAGAATGCTGGACAGTCTATGTGGATATTTCAAAAGAAGCTGAGAAAAAACACATAAAACTGAACTTATTGTCTTCCCTCCATTGCACTTGATGCAGATTTCTTAATTGCATGTGAAATTCTCTGTTATATCTATTGGATTGTAAGCTGGTACCCTTTTACTACATCAGTGATATTCAAATAGGG
This sequence comes from Gorilla gorilla gorilla, assembly GCF_029281585.2. Lineage (NCBI taxonomy): Eukaryota > Metazoa > Chordata > Mammalia > Primates > Hominidae > Gorilla > Gorilla gorilla. The sequence goes on along the minus strand of NC_073231.2, from coordinate 55,487,999 downwards.
GACTGGGGGGATGTGAGGATCCATAGTCTTTGAGACCCTTAAGGTGGTAATACCTCCAGTTTGGAACTCACTTCCGGAATGTCTTTCCCTTATAGAATGTGGAAGCAGGAAAAATAAAGGGAGAGGGGAGAATGAATGTCATGGATAATAAATGCTTGAAGGCAGAAACTGAGAGTTATTAATGTTTTGAAGCTAACACAGTACCTGTAGCATGTTAACTAGTCAGTACATGCTTATTGTATTATACTGAACCTAATCTTCATTAAACATTACTTGTAGCCTGAGACTTGGTTGACTGATAGGAGAAAGAAACCAACATTTGTCATGGATAATCCTAATTCTAAACAATAGAAAACAAAAAGTTTCCTAGAAAATTGAGAATTTTTCTAATTTGATTGTCTCTAGGAAAAATTTTTTGAAATGAAAAAGATAGTCATAATCTTCATTATTTAATTTTACATTGTCAAGGAATAAAATTTATTGGCACATTTAACTTGCAGATTTGTCAACTTTTTTATTGGCATGCAAAAATATGTCATATTTTTTGACCCTAGTGTTTCTGCTTTCTCTTTAAACACTGTTGATTCTTTTATTGAGTGCCCTAAAATGTTCTGCCAGTTTTAAACCCAGGAGGCTGGTACCCCATCTGTTTAACTGGAAACCATTTAATCCAAACTGACACTTCTTTTCTTAGGAGGTATTTCCAATGATCTGTGAGACCAAAACTTTCCATTCTGTGCACATATATCTCTGGATCTGACAACATGTTGACCATGTTGGGGCAAATGCCCAGATGCCCTTGACACCATGGAGGTTGGCTAAATTCTGGCCAAGCCTCAACAATAGAATTCTAGTAAAGAGCAAGTCACCCACAAAGAAAGAGGCTATCTGGGAATCTAATTTGGTGCAAATCACGCCATTCACATCCTGCTGTGAAGCTAAAGGGAATCTTATGGGTTTAGGTCAGATATAATCCAGCCTATAGTATAATAATCCAGATTTGTTCCAGAATCCCAGGCTCTTCAATGTGGCATTTATAATTGAGAATACACCTGCAGATTGGTGTAGAACCAGACTGATTTTTTTTTTTTTGAATTTCAGTTACATTGGAATTCTCCTTGCTGTATGAACTTCTTAGGTGAAACTCTGTGAGCTTCCTAGGGAACTTCTATTTTAAGATTAAGGGTTCTTGGCCAGGAGCGGTGGCTCATGCCTGTAATCCCAGCACTTTGGGAGGCTGAGGTGGGCAGATCATGAGGTCAGGAGTTCAAGACCATCCTGGCCAACATGGTGAAACCCCATCTCTACTAAAAATACAAAAATTAGCTGGGCATGGTGATACATGCCTGTAATCCCAGCTACTCGGGAGGCTGAGGCAGGAGAATCGCTTGAACCAGGGAGTCGGAGGTTGCAGTGAGCTGAGATCGCACCACTGCACTCCAGCCTGGTGACAGAGAGAGACTCCATCTCAAAAAAAAAAAAAAAAATTAAGGTTTTTGATCTACTAATATGTACACAGGCTACCAAAACTTACCTTCTTTTTGTAAAGATTATGATTATTGCATTAAAAACTTCTGTTTTAGTCTTTTAATAATCTCTGGTATCTGATATTGTTTTATTTTTTTTTAGACTAAATATTATGTACCAAGATATACTGTGACTGAAAGCTAATTAGTCCATTTAAGCATCTGCAACTACTTAATCCTTTGATCTGCGATTTGTGACTGGAAGAAAGGGTCCTGTTTACTCATTACTAGTTTCACAAAAAGATTACTTATCATGTTGTTGTTGAAGCGTAGTTGCTTCTTGTCCATTTTTATAGCTCCCCAGTCTTACATTAATTTTTCCCTTTGCCAAAGAATAACTGGTTTGTATAAATGGAGCCAAAGCTTGCTTGCTTGCTTCCTTCCTTCCTTTCCATCATTCCTTCCTTCCTTCCTTCCTTCCTTCATTCCTTCCTTCTCTCTGTCTCTCTCTCTCTCTCTTTCTCTCTTTGAGACAGGATGCCTTGCTCTGTTACTCAGGCTGGAATGCAGTGGTGCGATCATAGCCCATTGTAACCTTGAACTCCTAGAATCCCTGGGTTCAAGCAATCCTCTAGCCTCATCCTCCCAAGTAGCTAGGACTATGAGCACCCACTACCATGGGCAGCTAATTTCTTTTGTTTTTGTAGAGATAAGGTCTCCCTGTGTTGCCCAGGCTAGTCTTGAAACTCCTGGCCTCAAGTGATCCTCCAGCCTCGGCCTCCTAAAGCAATGGATATTTCTCTTAATACATTTTGTATCCTTTCTATTATTTTACAGTCTTCATTTTATGCAATTCCATCATCTTTTGTATCTTAGTGCGTGTTTCAGTCAATATATCATTGAATGCATTTCCTAAATATTATAACCTTAAAATTTATTTTACAAATGCCTCATCCTTTCCTCCTTCCCCTAAAAGTCTCCTTCTCTGTGGTACACTTATTGTTTCTCTATGGGCTTCAGTTTTGTGACCACTGAATGGTACACATCAGACTCCTTGGGGACAAAGTAGGTGAGTTTTCATCTCCCAAAACACTTACTTTAATACATAAATTATTCTATGGAGGTCTGTGACTTTCTTGCTCTTACTATTTTTGTTTTATTTGATTCAGGTGTGACCTTAATGTCACATTAGTTTAGGCAACTTGCCTTATTATTGGAATTTCCCAAATTTGTGGAAGAGATTAGGAGGATATGTGAATATCAAAGTGAAGAGAAGAATCATGTTTACCAAGACATAAGCCCTAGAGTATTTCCAAATTGAGGCATAAAAGGTGGAATAAAATAGAGTAACTTATGTAGAGCCACTTTCCTCCCTCCCCCATATGCATAGTCTACTATCAGAAGTTTGCTCTCCTATCACGTAGGCTCCCTAACATTCCACTGTGTCCACCATGCCTAGAATTCCAAGCTGCTCTTGTTTTTGTCTTTTTGTTTTGTCCAACCCTCATGACCCCATGAATCTAAAAAATATACCTCTTAACAAACCGTGGCAGCTTTTATCAGATAAAATTTAATTTTATTAGGTGGCAAATAACCTATATAGCCTATAATAAAGGAGCTGGGAAGAATTATGCATGAGGGTACTCATAGTCTATCTTCCTCTCCCCCAACTCCCAGCATGCATATACATACTCAAACGATAAAAATCAAGGTATTTCCAAATATCTGACTTATTCATTTATTCATTTACCACTTTCAACAATGGAGCAACTTTATGTGCCAGCCCTGTTTTTGTATTGGGCACACAGTGATAAATATAAATAAAAATAAAAGGAGAGGCAAGTGCTACCCTAAATTTTAAAAAATGTTCACCAGCATGATTTGTAATATTTCATCTTATTGATTCTCAGGTAAAAAACTAAAATGAGAAGTTGAGAACAGAAATCTTGACTAGAAGGTAAACCCAAATTTGGCAGTTTAATAAAAATGTTAACATATAATTGAATATAAAAATAAATATAAGAATATAGCATAGTTCTTGGTCCAGAGAAAGTAGTTGACAAATATCCATTTTTCTATTATATTATTGCTATTAATACTAAATCATATTTTTTGCAACCAAAACATTTAGAAACTATATTTTGCTATTCATTAAATGATTAATCTTCTCCTCTTGCTAAGATACTTAAAAATCTTAATTATAAGAAAGAGAATTAAGACACTGAATTTAGTGCCTACTTGTTCTACTAAAATAGTCTTATGTGGGTGTAGAAGTTTTGAAAGTTTTGGAACTGCACAGCATAGTTTGAAGAAGCTGACATCTTGACAAACTCTGTATTTCAGAGGTTTGGATGAGATTTTAATTCACAAGAAAAGATGCTGAGATAAATATCTTAGTTTGTAAACCCCTAAACTTTACATCTTTCTTAATTTGTTCTTTCTGTATTTCAAATATCTTCATTACAAAACAAAATGGCCTTACGTGGCCGCTCATATCCGCTGAACATTTTTCTATGCTTTTGTAGAACCCAGTATTGTTTTCAAGGCACTTTTCACATTTTAAAAATTATATACTGGTATAATTAATAGACTAAGATCTAATTTCTCCATCAGACTACAAACTCAGGAAGGAACTGGGTCTGTCTTTTAATCCCAGTTGGATCTCCAAGTCTAGCATAATGCATGACATCCAGTAGGTTTTCTATAAATACTTATCAAATAACTGAAATTTATAAGTCTTATTTCTTGGCCCATGCATTTGATATTCATGACACATAACTAGAAAAACTACGGATTTCAAAAAATATGGATTTCTTCAGGTGCCTCTCAGCTACTGGTAGAAGTACTGGAAGATTTAAGATTTTATTTTACCGATTTCCATTCACGTCAGTCCTGTCATTCAATCATTCATTCAGCGGTATTTCTTGAGTGCCTACCATGTGCCAGGCACTGTTTCCGGAGCTGGGAAGAGTCAGTGAAGGAAAGACAAGGGCTTGTCTTTATGGAGCTTCCATTTTGGGAACAGCTGTTTGGTGGATCAATGCCTTTAAATATTAATACCAAGATGCAGCAAAACTTTATTGTAAGGTCCAGTATTTCTAGCTGTCTTAGTTTTAAAGAGGTTTCTTGCCCAAAATAAATATTTACATCTAACAGTTCACACCTGACAGCATCACCCCATTGAATCTCCCCAAACAGTCTTGCCCTCCTCTTAGTTAGACCAGAGGGTAGAAGCCTCCAGGCTTCACGTGCCGTCTCAGGACTAGCAGCTTGGAAAACAACCGTTCAGTATGGGTATCTTTTTCTACAGACTTTCCCAGTATTCTTTCAGACTTGGTTTCTGTTTTTGTTTACTCTGTGGTACCTTCACTGTGTACCTCAGGCTACTGGCAGAAATAAGCATCACTTAAAAAGTAATTTAGGAAATAAGTATACTCCCCCTAGGGTGCAAATAAAAGGAAAAGTTGTGGTAAACAGCTAATGTAAGCAAAAGGTGCCTTGGGGGAACCCTAAGAGTCACTTCTTTCAAACCAGCAATAACTTCTGGTGCTATTGGTCCTGAGGCAGCAGCCGTCAACATTGTTTAAAAAAGCTCCCTTATGGTCTTCTCATTAATTAACTGCACTGTTTGTTGATTCTAGATTGATTCAGTTTGTTCTCTGGAGAGTGTCTGTGGAAACTCAGTAATGCCTTGATGCAAAATTTCATCTTCAGGCCCTAAATTCCCAAGGTGGTGGTTTACCGGGACGTATAGAAGATGAAGTGAAAACGAGAATTTGTTAGATAAAAATGATAATCAAAATATTTTAAATTCAGATGTAATTTTTGAAGATTTTCCCCACAGAGCTAAAAAATTACCTGAAGCAAAGTTTGACTGACAGGCCAGCTTAACAAACACAACAAGACAAATGGCATGCAAAACAGATAGGGAAGTATTTGTTGCTAATTACTTGAGAAAGCATTTTAATTAAGTTGTTTGCCAATTAATGCCTCATTTTTAACATTCCATAAATATTTAAACACGTTTCATAAACTTTTCCTTCTTATGGAAACATTTGCAAATGTTATGGAGTTTCTTTGGGAATCTCATAACAGAAAAATTGTATAGTTTAGAAGATTCTATTTGCCATTTTCATAAATAAGTAAATTATTATCTTTTAAAAATCTTGGTAGCCATTATATTTTAAAATAGTCTATCTGCATAATCTCTTTTTCTATGTTATGCCATGAAGAGTGGATAAATATAGGCTGCATATTGTTTTGATCTTGTCATAAAATTTGAAAATAACATGAGGGCATAGAGAATAGTATGTTCAAATTGAATCTTTTAGTTAAAAAAATGCAAGAAAATGATTTCTGATAATTTCTTATTTTTTATTTATTATTAAAAAAATTTTTTTTGGTAGAGATGGGATCCCACTATGTTGCCCAGGCTGGTCTCACCCTGCCCTCAAGTGATCCTCCCACCTTGGCCTCCTAAAGTGCTAGAATTGAGGTGTGAACCACTGTGCCCAGCCCAGATAATTTCTTAACATTCAATAAATAACAATTATTAATATTTAAATCATCTTCAACCTGAAACATACAAAATGCTACTTTCCCAACTAAAATAAAACAAAATATAATATATGCAAGCAAAACAGAAAATTTTCACTGGTACCAAGTTTGGACTTAACTTGTAATATAGACTATCATAAACTCAACCAAAAATATCTCAAGCATTTAGCTTCTCTATTTACTTATTTACCTTTTCATTGGTACAATTATGCTTATGCTTATTGCTTACTTCAAATGATTTTCATGAAACTAATAGATGAGAATAGTGATATCGAACCAACAGGCTCATATGTCCACTGAGCAGTAACAGATCAATTACACTGAGACAGCAGGGTTTACAGCAGAGAAAGAGTTTAATATCTTAGGGCACTGAGTAAGGAGATAGGAGGAGACTCTCAAATCTATCTCCCTGGAAAGTTCTGGGCTGGAGCTTCTAAGGGAATTCTAGGAGGTGAAGGGATGGAAAATTGGGGTCATTGATTGGTTGGTGTAAGGGGTATGAAATTAGCAGGATGTGATAACTGCATTCTTTGATGAGTCAGCTTCTCATGGGGTCCTTCAGACCAACTGACATCAGTAGTTTCACAGGTATGCAGAGCCTGAAAGAATATCTCAGATGAAAAACTTAGCATTCTATAATGTTCAAGTTGTTATCTATGGAACAGTTAAGGGGAACTTTTAACAGGATCTATATGATTCTGAGGCAATCAGCACTAAACAGCTATGAGGAAGCAGGTCAGAGAACAGGCTGAACTCATGCTGAATTTGCTGCAAGCTGGATTTATTTTAGCTTCTGCCCCTCCTTTCTTCCCTGAATAAAGTCCAGGGAAGTTTATATACTTTAAATAGGGGAGTTAAAAATTTATAAAGTTTATAGGGATGGGACCATAAGCTTAACATTTAGCTAGAGGATTACGGGCACATACTCCTTCATCAGCACAGGCATTTTCTTATCTAATACATTGACCATGTAATAAATCTCCAAGAGGAAAGGCCTGATCTATCTGGAAGAGGAATAATTAGCACATTTGCTAACTGATCAGCTGTGTAACATGTTAGGCAGCAGCAAAGGAAGGATCCCCTGTTATTCATTGAATAATGAATTTCCATTCATTTATTCAATGGAAATCAGAGGGGAGGGAAAGGGGTTTCAAGGGAGTTTTTCTTATAATGAAATGTTTTATCCTTCAGGGGCTATGGGAGTAAGTAGGGCTGATTGAGAGAGGTGAAGGGGAGGAGTTACGGAGGCCCCATGAGAAAACCTGCATTTGTGCAGGAACTTGGGGGTAGTAGAATAGCATCTAGTGGCCCATGACAAGGGTTTCTAGGCCACTTATACTCCATTTATAGGTCACTGCCCCAGCATGGGAAAAGCCAAATTGTGCCCGTACCCAAATGGAAGAGTTGAATAGTAATAACAAAAAGACTGAGGCATAATAGGAACTCAGCTATGTAAATTGTAGTAACTTGGTTGAGGTAGTCATGTGACCATGTAAGTTTTATTGTTGCTGTTTAGATGAAAATTAAAAGGAGAGATAATTGTGAGCACAATCAATGGAGAAGATTATCATTTGCAAGTATCCATTAAATTTTCCACATATGACTTTTGGAGAAAGGATGGGGTAAAGGAGTTATTGGGCCACCCAGTGCCTCAGTCTCCTAGAATTTCTTTTTGCTTTGTAGTGATAGAAGTAAGGCATTTGGGGTTATGTGGATGTTGGCACAGTTTATACTCATCTTAAATGAGTTGAATGACATTATCTCTTATTTTCAGCCTGTTTAGCTTTTTCATTTTAAATATTTTAGTCATCTTGAACTTGTAGTTTAACTAGAGTTTAATTAGAAATGAAATTTCAAGTTGTCTTGAAACCATAGGGGAAAAACAAGAAAGAAAGAGAAAATTATCATGTAATGGTTAATTTTATGTGTCAACTTGACTGGGCCATGAGATACCCATATATCTAGGTAAACATTATTTCTGGGTATATATTTGAGGATATTTCTGAATAAAATTAGCATTTGAATTGGTGGGTAGAGTAAAGCAGATGGCCTTCTCCAATGTGTGTGGACATCATCCAATCTATTGAGGGCCTGAATAGAATGAAAAGGTGGAAGCAGACTGAATTCTCTCTCTGCCTGACTATCTGAGCTGGCACATTGATCCTCTATCCTCAGACCTTCAGACTGAGACTGGAATTTATACCATTTCGCCTCCACCTCTCAGACCTCTCAGACCTTTAAACTTGAACACTGACCTTCCTGTGTCACCAACTTACAGACTGCAGATTGTGTACCCTATCAGTCTCTGTAATCATAATCCAATACTTCATCATGACAATAATTGCATACGGCTATATATTTTCTGTTTTTCTAGAGAAGCATGACTAATGCAGACTTTGATATCAAAGTGGTTCCAAAGAATAGAATTTTAAGAATGGGTTTTCTAAATTGATTCTGAGGTTTCTGCAATTGCCTCTCTGATCTGATTAGATTTAAAGATGCTACTGACTCTATTTTGTAGTAGTAAAGTGAGTACTGATAGTTCATTATGCGAACCGGTAACAGAAATATGCAAAATAGCTCCTAACCAAGGGATGTAATAACATTGCTCAGTTGCCCCTAATATTGTTGGATAAAGTGATGAAAGAAAGGATGAGCTCAGAAATTTGAATTCGTACCTCAAGCACCATATGAATACCCAGAAGGTTTCTATGTGGGCCCTAAAGGAGACCTTTATCCCCAGTAGTTGCAGGGCTGAGATTACTGAAAATCAAATGTAGAGAATCTCATTCTGCAACTGGCTGAATTATAATATGAGTTGAACTTACAGCCTCACAGAGTGTCTACTGTTAAAGTAAGAGTATTGATTAGGAAAGAATGGGATGCTGTAAATTGGGTTGGAGACATGTGGGAAGACCCTGATGAAGGTGGGGATATTGAGCCTTAAATTCTGATTCATCTTCTTTGCTAGTGGAAGAGGTCTTCCCACACCTAGTGGTGTTGGTCTTTCCACCTCTGTGAGTGGTTTAACCCTACATTGCCTAAGGAAACTATAATGGCCTTTCCAGTGGCAGTTGTCATGTAAGACAATGGTGATTCCCCCTCAAGATCCACCCACAGCACCCCTTTTTTCTTCTAGACCTATAAGAAGGCTCAAGTTCTAGCTGCTCCCTAAAGGTGAGGCACAATGTATGACCCAAGAGGAGATGTGTTATACTCCAAAGGAATTACTTGGTTTTCTAATTTATACAGACAGAAATTTTGGGCATATATGTGGAAATGGATGTTAATGGTGTGGGATAATGGTGGGAAGAACATAAAGATGGATGAAGCTGAATTTATTGATATGAGCCCACTAAGCAGAGGTTCTTCATTTACTACTGAAGCTTGGGGAGCTAGAAAGGGTTCTAACAGTTGGCCCTCTAATTGTTTGGCTGAAACATGGACCAAAAGGTGGCCCACAGTGAGCAAACTGGAAATACCAAATCTGCCTCGGTCTAATGAGAAGGGATTTAAAGACTTCTAGATTGGAATGTTAGAGTGGTATTTGTCATTTAAGACCTATTAACCCATGCTGCAAGGATCCAGAAGATACGTCCATCACCAATACCATGAGAAATAAATTTGTGAGCAGAGCCCTAGCATCCCTGAAGAGTTCAGTGATCACTCTTCCCTATAGGCCAGACCATACAATAGGAACTGCAGCCACTGAATTGAGAAACTTAAATGGAGTTGGAGAAACTGGATCATGGGGTGACAAGGGCCAAGTAGCAGCACTCAACTACCAAAGTCAGGTGGATTTGGTTATCATACTGGACAGCAAATTCAGGACAGAAATTAGAATAATCTGACTCTTGCAGGCCTACAGCATTGACTACATGTTTATGGTGTTCCCAGAAATTAAATGCATAGGAAGCTTACTAAATTCTTATTTGATCTATGTAAGCAGAAATGTTCTAGGTCAAGTGAGTGAAAGTCTAATCTGTATAATAAAAGCAGACAGTAATATTCCCCCAATCAATTTCCAGACTTAAACCACTATACAGACCCAGAATCCCTTAAACGATGGAGAGGCTAGATCCCCTTAAGGAATGATCTTGCTACAGCACCAAAAAATATACTATTAATATTTATCCCAACCTTCCCCAAAGAGACCTACAGCCTTTATGAGGGTAACTGTGCATTGAGTAAAAAAAAATAATCAGAACTTTCAAGGACTAGCAGACACTGTCTGTTAACTGACACTAATTCCAGGAGACCTAAAACATTACTGTGGTCTACCTGATTGAGTAGTGACTTATGGAGGTCAAGTGATAGTGAAGATTTAGCTAAATTGTCTTTTACAGTGGGCCCGGTGAGTCCCCACATGCATCTTATGGTTAATTCCCCAGTTCCGAAATGAGTAATTGGAATAAACTCAGCAGTTGGTAGGAAATGCCAAGTGGAAGTCACTAGAACTACTTAGGAAAATAGTTAACCAAAAGTAACACTGCATTCCTGGGGAGATTGCAGAGATTATTACCAGCATCAAAGTCTTAAAGGATATGGAGATGATGATTTCCACCACACCTCCATTCAACTCACCTGTTTGTCCTGTGCAGAGAAAAGATAGGCCTTAAAGAATGACAGTGGGTTACTATAAGCTTTACGAGATGGTGACCCTAATTGCAGCTGCTGTACTAGATGTGGTTTCATTGCTTATGCAAATTCACACATCCCCTGGTACCTGTTACACAGCTATTGATCAAGCAAATGCCTTTTTTTCTATACTTGTCAATAAGACCCACCGGAATCAGTTTTCTCTTAGCTGGCAAAGCCAGCAATCACCTTCACTGTCCTCTTAGGGGTATATCAACTCTCCAATACTATGTCATAAGTTTGCGGGGATCTTGATTGCCTTTCCCTTCTACAAGACATGGATGAGTGCATCCATTACATAGATGACATTATGCTGAGTGTACCTATTGAGCAAGAAGTAGGAATTATTACAGACTTATTGTTAAGACATTAATGAGCTACAGGGTGAAAAATAAATCTGGAAAAATTTCAGGAGCCTCCTGTCTCAGTGAAATGTCTAGGGGTCCACTGGTGTGGGCCATGCTGAGATATCTTTTCTAAGGTAAAGGATAAGTTGTTGCATCTGGCCCTTTCTACAATAAAGAAAAAGGCGTAATGACTCTTGGATCTCTGGATTTTGGAGGCAACACATTTCTCATTTGGATGTGTTTAGCTAATCCATTTATGAAGTGTCTTAAAAAATCTGCTAGTTTTGAGTGGGCACTACAACAGGAAAAGACTCTGCAACAGGTCTAGGCTGCTATGCAAGCTGCTCTGCCACTTGGGCCATGTGATCCAGTGGATCCACTGAGTCTTGAAGTAGTGAAGTCAGTTAATGATGCTATGAGAGCCTTCCCATAGGTGAATTGCAGTGCAGGCCCTCAGGATTTTTGAGCAAAGCTCTGCCATTCTCTGCAGATCACTATTCTTCTTTTGAGAGATAGCACTTGCCCTGCTACTGGACCTTAGTAGAGATCGAATGCTTAACTTTGGGCCATCAGGTTACCATTCAGCTTCCTATCATGAACTTGGTGTTATCTGACCCACCAAGCCGTAAAGTTGGGTGTGTATAGCAGCACTGCATCATCAAATGGAAGTGGCACACACATTAGCCTGGGCAGGTGCTGAAGGCACAAATATATTTCATGAAGAAGTGGCCCAAATGCTCATGGTCCTCACTTCTGCTAAACCACCTTTTCTTTCCCAGCCTCCACCTATGGCCTCATGGGGAGTTTCTTAAAATAAGTTGACAGAAAACTGCCTGGTTTACAGATTGTCCTGGCAAATATGTGGGTACCACCTGAAAGTGAAGAGCTGCAGCACTACAGGTCCTGTCTGACATCCCAAAAGGACAGCGGTGAAGGGAAATCCTCTCCATACACAGGACTTTGAGCAGCGAGCCTGGTTATTCATTTTACTTAGAAAGACAAGTGGCTGTAGCCAGTGGTTTGACTGGTTGGTCAGGGACTTGAAAGCAACATGACTGGAAAACTGATGACAGAGAAATTTGGGGAAGAGGCATTCAGACTTATCTGAATGGACTTTACCTTATTTTCTAGAGAAAGGGTTAGTGTGTTTTGGTTGGATGGAGGATAGTTGTATCGTGTTAGGTGGAATTATGGCCTCATTATTTTTATATGGAGAGATTAAGTGTGGTCTGAGAAGATGTGTTTGGAAATCAAGTTGGTTAATTTCATGTGTCAACCTGAATGGGCTGTGGGAGCTGGTTAAACATGATTTCTGAGTGTGTCTGTGAATGTGTTTCCTGAAAAGATTAGCATTTGGATTGGAGGATGGAGTAAAGCAGATGGCCCTTCTCAATGTGGGTGGGCATCCTCCAATCCATTGAGGACCTCAATAGAATAAAAAGGAGAAAGAAGGTTGAATTCACACTCTGCTTGACTGCTTGAAGTAGGTCATTGATTTTCTGTTCTCAGTACTCCAGATTCTCAGATCTTAAGACCTGGACTGGAATCTACATCATCAGCCCTCTGGCTCTCGGGCCTTCACATGATACCACTGGCTTTCCTGGTTCTTCAGTTTGCAGATGGCTGATCATGGATCCCAGATCAAGTTCCTCTGGAGAACCCTGAATAATACAGATCACAAGAAGGGCCTTTTCACACTCACATAGTGAATGGGGAAACAATGCTAAAAATTATATGGTTCTCATTTCTGCTTCTGGCTATGAGGGAGTAACTGAGACAAGTCCAGTCTTTCTGTTGGAAATAACTAAAAACTGGACAAAAATATATGAAACTATTTTCAGACATTTCACAACAGCTGTGCAGGGCTGTGGTCTCTGAGAATAGCTTCCCTGGCTTTCTTTCCAAAGGCAATTTCCTGACTTAGTGTGCAGGGCAGGGATCCCACACAACACTGGCTGAGTAGGCGAGACAGACATTGGGGTTAGGGAAGGTTCAGAGAGCTGGAATCTGTGAAGCAGACGACCAGAGGGTTAGTGGAGGAGTGAGGAGAAAGAGCTCCAGAGACTCCCAGGGTCCTGGAGTTGGTTGCTGAACAAAAATCTGAGCACACATAGCATGATCCTCTGCTGAGTGGGACAAATGACGATGGGACCTGCAAAGGGAACAATCCTCAGAGCTTCCTTAGTGCATGGAGAAGTTGGAGAACAGAACGGCCAGGCTGGAGGGTCTGGACACCCGAGGAAACACCGAGACTCAGAACAAACTAAAACTCAGGAAAGCACTAGACTCATAAAATAACCATGTACAAGGAAATCGTATTTTTTTTTCTTTCTTTGGAGATGGAGTCTCGCTCTGTTGCCAGGCTGGAGTGCAGCGCTGCAATCTCGGCTCACTGCAAACTCCATGTCCCGGGTTGAAGCAATTCTCCTGCCTCAGCCTCCCAAGTAGCTGGGATTACAGGCATCTACTACCATGCCCAGCTGATTTTTGTATTTTTAGTAAAGACGGGGTTTCACCATGTTGGCCAGGATGGTCTCGATCTCTTGACTTTGTGATCCACCCGCCTTGGCTTCCCAAAGTGCTGGGATTACAAGTGTGAGCTACCATGCCTGGCCAAAATAGTATTTATTTACTTATTTACTTATTTACTTACTTACTTACTTATTTATTTATTTATTTATTTATTTATTTATTTATTTATTTATTTATTTATTTTTGGTCGATAGGGTCTCTCTCTTTTGCCCAGGCTGGAATGCAGTGGTTCAATCATAGCTCACCGCACCTCGACCTCCTGGGTTCATGCGATCCTCCTGCCTTCGCGTCCATAGTAGCTGAGGCTACAGTTGTGCACAACCAAGCCCAGCTAATTTTTAAATTTTTATTTCTATTTTGTTGAGACAGGGTCTTGCTGCATTGCCCAGGCTTGTCTCAAACTGCTGGCCTCAAGAGATCCTCTCATCTCAATCTCCCAAACTGCTGATATTACAGGCTTGAGTCACCACATCTGGCAATGAAATAGTTTTATCTTCCTTTGTGACTGGCTAACATCATCTGAATATTTTGAAATTTCTATTGTAATTTTTCCCTTTTAACTCGGAATCATATAGATTTGCTTTATTTCCCAAATAGATGGTTTTGGGGAACATACTTTCATTATTGATTTCCAGCGTTTTAGAATTTTTAGACATCCTTTTGGGGCCATATACCAGGCCAATTTTTGTAATTATTCCAACTCTGCTGAAAAAAAAAAATTATCTCTATTTTAGGAATGCAACAGTGTCTTTCTTTCTTTATATTTGAGAGAGAATCTCACTCTGTTGTTCAGGCTAGAGTGTAGTGATGTGATCACAGTCCACTGTAAACTCGAACTCCTGAACTTAAGCATCCTTCCTCCTCAGCCCCCCAAGTAGCTGGCATTATAGGCACTTGCCACCATGCCTGGGTAATTTTTTTAAAAAAATTGTTTTGTAGAGAGAGGGTCTTGCTTTGTTGCCTAGGCTAACAACGTCTTTAGAATAATCCATTGTGTTAATAAGATCAAACTCTGTAAAATATTTTTAAAAGATTTATTCTAAGCCAATATGAGTGACTATGGCCTGGGGATACATAGTCTCTAGAGGTCCTGAGAAAATAAGCTGAGGTGGTTTGGTTATAGTTTGGTTTTATACACTTCAAGGAGACAGGAATTGCAGATAAAGTCGTAAGTCAATACACGGAAGGTATACATTGGTTTGAGAAGCTGAGATATCTCAAAGCAGAGGCTTACAAGTCATAGGTGGCTTTTAGGGATTCTTCAGTTTGTAAATGACTGGAAAAGTTAAACTTTGTCCAAAGACTTAAAGTCAGAAGAAAGGAATGCTTAAGACAAACAGTCCTACTATCTGTCATATGCTGGTATACCAGAGGCAGGTTGGAAATTAAGCCATATTATACTGGGTTAATAATAATAAAAAGAAAAAAAAACCTGTTTAACGAGATCTTATGATTTGTAGGGTGTCATGTGATGGTATACCAGAGTCATGTTGGAAAGTAAGCCTTATTATACTGGGGGGAAAAAAACCTGTTTAGAGAGATCTTATGATTTGTAGGGCATGACATAACCCTTGCTTTCCACAGCATTAGGTCCTATCTATAATTTGGTATCTCATTGCCACAGAGTCTGTTTCGTCTGTCTTATGATCTTTATTTTAACATTAATGTCGGTTAGTGGTGCCTAAACCCTCCTTCCTCTCATGGCCAAGGGAACTCTGTTTTTCAGGTTTCTCTGGGGTCCCCTTGGCCCATGAGGGTTTCTGTTCAGTTGGTCGGGTGGCTTAGAATTTATTTTTAGTTTACAATTGGATTAAACTTGTTTCTGCTGTTTAAATCTATATCCTTACAATTTGGCTCTTGGAAAATTTACCACTATAGTTGCAGATTTGCTGATTACTCATTATTTTGACAAATTTGCTTAGTATATAAGAGGCAAGGTTGCAATTAATGCAGGTTATGATTGTCATATTCTCTTGGTGGAGTATTTCTTTTATCATATCATGTTAAATTCTATGACTTCTGCTATTATGAACCCATCAGTTTCCTTTTGTTTAGTCATTTGCTGGAATATCTTATTTAATCCCTTTACTTCCAAACAT
Source organism: Gorilla gorilla gorilla (assembly GCF_029281585.2). NCBI lineage: Eukaryota > Metazoa > Chordata > Mammalia > Primates > Hominidae > Gorilla > Gorilla gorilla. Next base: position 55,472,360 of record NC_073231.2, on the reverse strand, counting down.
TCTATGTATTGATTTACGTTTCATACATATTGTAGCAATTTACTGCTGGATTGGGGTTTCTTTTTGTTTTGTATTTCTGAGTCTGTGCTTTTAAGGGACATTTACTCATATCTTTTTTTTTTTTTATTAAGTTTCTACTAACCACGGTTTATCTCTGCTTCCTTTTTCCCTGCCCACTACTAGACTTGTGGGATTACCTAGATTCTCTTTATTTTCCTCTACTAGGCAGTTGGCTCCTCTTTGGAAGTTACACATTACCTTTCCATTCTCTTAGTATTGACCATTAAATTTTAACATGCATAGCAAGAAAATTGAAAAGTTAATCAACATTTCTATTTGTCCTTAAGATAATTATCCTACATCTGTGTTCTGATATTGTTTTAGAGTATTATTTTTTATTTACTTTGTTTTTTTAACACATCCCAACTCTACCCTCCGAATTAGCCAGCTCCCTTGCCATTTCCCAAATTTCTAGTGGGGTTTCCTACTCCTTATTCAAAGACCAGGTTTTTTTTGTTTTGTTTTGTTTGTTTGTTTGTTTGTCATCTGTCTCTTGAATATGCAGAAAGCTGGGCCCCACCTCAATGCTTCACACAGCTGATGACTCTCCTCTTCTTTTGTGGGTATTACAACTGCAGCTCCCAACCCTGAGGTCAAAATCCATTTTATTGAACAATTTATTTGTTAGTAAAAGGAGAATCCAGATGAAAACACACATTGTAATTGTTTGATATTCTCTTAACCAGCAGTCCCCAACCTTTTTGCACCAGGAACCAGTTTCATAGAAGACAATTTTTGCATGGACCAGGGAGGCTGGGGTGGTCTGGGGGATGAATCCAGTACATTGCATTTATCGTGTGCTTTATTTCTATTATTATCACATTGTTATATATAATAAAATAATTATACAACTCACCATAATGCAGTATCAGTGGGAGCCTGAGCTTGTTTTCCTGCAACTAGACAGTCCCATCTGGAGGTGATGGGAGACAGTGACAGATCACCACCAGGTATTAGATTCTCTTAAGGAGTGCACAACCTAGATCCCTTGCATGTGCCGTTCACAATAGGGTTCATGCTCCTATGAGAATCTAATGCCGCCGCTGATCTGACAAGAGGCGGAGCTCAGGTGGTAACATGAGCAATGGGAAGTGGCTGTAAACAAAGATGACATTTTCCTTGCTTGCCTACTACTCACCTCCTGCTGTGCGGCCTGGTTTCTAACAGGCCACGGCCCAGGGGTTGGGGACCCCAGCTCTTAACTGTCTTTTAATTTATTAGTTTTGTTCATTCCTTGCCCTAACCCCCTTCCTTTTTTTTTTTTAACACTTCATCAAGAAACCATTTTTTTTTTCTGATTTCTGCTTTGTGATTTTTTTTCTTATAGCTATAGTAAATCACATTCAGAGTTCTCTTCTTCCTCTGAGTCTTTCCATTCCCTTTGTTCTGTAGAATTATTTTCAACCCCTTGCCTTTGGTCTGTTTATTTCATTTGAGTGTGTGTGTGTGTGTGTGTGTGTGTGTGTGTGTGTGTTTAATTTTTCCATTTTCATTCATACAGGGGATAGCTCTGATCTTTACCAGCAAGGTATAGATCTGATCTTTACCAACAAGGAATTGATTAGCTAGGTTTGCAGCCGTTTTATTCTCTGTCTGTTGGGAGTTTGTTAACCCAATTCTCTGATCCACAGTTGAGAAGTAGAGTTATATGCTCAGCCTCTAGGTAACTTAACTCCTGGAGTTCACCACGCTTTTATCTAACATGGCTCTTCTGCATTGAGGGGAGACCTGGCTGCATTCCCTTCTTTTGGCTCTTATGCTCTCAATGGACAAACCATAAGGCTACCTGAAATTAAGGAAAGAGTCTTCCTATTTATCTTGCTTTTGCTCCTTCAGCACATAAAAGACTCAAAATCCCCAGCATGTACCACTACCTGGCATCTTGATCTGTTTCTATCTGTGTGTAGGGAATACTTCTCTGGGGTGAAAACAGATGATGTACAACACCTAATTCCTGGTATATATACATGATGGAATATTATGCAGCCATAAAAAGAAGGAGGTCTGCCATTTGCAACAACATGAATGAAACTGCAGGATGTTATGCTAAGTGAAATAAGCCACACATAGAAAAGAAAGTATATTGTATGATCTCACTTATATATGAAATCTAAAAAGGTCAAACAATCAGAAGTGGATAGCACAATGGTAGTTACCAAGGTCTGGTAACTACCATTATGGGGATATGGATGGGGATATGGAAAGATGTTGATCAAAGGGTACAAACTTTCAGTTTTATGACAAATAGTTCTGGGAATAAAAAAGAAAATAAGATCTTGAAGCTCAATCATCCATAACCATTTAGCTGAGACTGAGCCAATACAAAATTGGGGAGGGTAAATTTTAGACCATAATTTATTTGGATTTTAGTTTGCAAGATGATATACCTCTATTTTCTTTAATTGACTATGCTTCAATGCTGGTTTAAAAAGAAATTTTATGTAAAGTGGTCAATGGAAGATTTTCACAGACCTAGGCCACAAATGCTACCTGTCCGACAACTGTGAGAAGACTGATTTTAAGAGTCATCCAGATTGCAGAGATGATAAAATGAGGGGAAAATATGGATTTTTAGAATAAATAGAGTTAAAAAAAGAATCTGAATAAATGATCTACTTCAGAGACCCTAGAATTAAAAATATAAGGTCTTTCACCTACTAAGAACCACTGTATAAAAACAGGCACGAGTTATTTATTTTATTTCACTGACATATCAACAAAAGGACTCATACTTAAGTTGCAAAATGTAGGCTTTAGTTTTAACGTGTTAAAAGAAAAATATGCCACAAAAACAGATGAATACTTCTGAAGATCTAATGTACAGCATGATTGGTGATAGGTATGTTAATTAATTTGATTGTGGTAATCATGATTACACTAAGGATATGTATATAAATGATCATGTTGTATATCTTGCATATACATAATTTTAATTTTTCCATTAAATATTTTTAATTAAAAAAAACAAATTCCTGCCTCTTAGCTGACTGTCTTATAGAAGTTGGTAACCTACTTCTGTTATAGTGAAAGTATAGATGGTGAGAGGGAGGTAAGGGGCAGTTTTCTGCATGACTCCCAAAGCAGTGTCCACTCAGTAGATGTATAGCCATAAGCATTTCCAAGCCTGTGGGACAAAAAATGAAGGGCTGGAGTCCTCTCTGCTTAATCTCATGTAGCCATATGGAGGCCTGCCCACTGCATTTTTCAATCCATGTTTTCTACTCTTATAGAATAAGATTGTAGGCACTCTGGTAGGGACTGAAGCATGAAGCCGTTTTCTTCAAAATATGGTACAGAGGTGTGGGAAAGTGGTCAGTGCTTCTAAGGGGAGAAATATTTATAGATTAGTTGGAAAGCATTTAGGGAATCTTCTCTGAAAGAAAAACAGTTATGTGTCCTCCTTGGGAGAGTATAGGTGGTGTGAATCTCTTGGGGCAGGAGGTCCACATTTGCTATTCTAAAGTGTCATTGAGGTGGAGGAGGCAGAGAAGGACAGCAAGGTTCCTAGAGTTTTAAGAACTGCTCTAGCCACAAGAACATATTGTCGTTTTCAAACATGTCATGTGCTCTCTTCTTCAAGTCTTTGAATTCTCTGGTTTTGCCTGGAGTACCCTAGTTCTTCTCTTTCCTTACCTGGGTAATTTCTATGTATTATTAAGCTGTCATATCAGATATTTCCTTTCCAGTAAGACATCCCTGACTCTTTTCTCTTGATGACTGGAATGGATGACCTTCCACTTTGCTTCCAAAACATCTTAGTATATTTTTAGCATAGCACTCATTTGCATCCATTGTTATTGCTTGTCTATGCCATGTTGGAAAACTACTAAGTTTTATTAGTCATGGCATTCCTAGGTTCATGTAGTGGCACAAAGTAAACATTCAAGAAATTGCAAATAAATGAATGAATGGGCAAATCATGAATGAATGGGTTTTTGGTGGAATGAAGCAGATAGCCAAGGGCTTTCCGTTTACTGTTTGTCATATCCTCTTAATTCTCTTCTGTTAGGAAAAGAGGTTCGTATTAGCTTGTAATTTTTATCACATATCTGCAGTAATCTCCTATGTAATTTATTAGAATGACTATAATTCCCTGCAATCTGGTGTCTACACCTAAATATGAGATTTGACAAAGGGCTGAAAGGTGCTCACTTAGAAACGCCTCTGCACCTGCCGTATTGCTAGAGATTTCAAGTTTTTAGTTTTATTCTTGGTGTTAAATATCATCTAATAAAAGTTCCCCCCCCCATTTTATTAATGTGCAAATGTCCCTAATTTGAGTTCATAATTCAGCTGTTCTCTTTTTCTTTTAGGGCAACAAGGAAAAAGGGGAGGGAATGAACATATATGAAACATTCCACATGCCATGGTGCAAGTTGTCAGAATCAAAATGTGGCCACTAATATTAAGAAAACTGTGGCAAATAGAGCCAGGAAGGCCACAAAAAGAAGGCCCTTATGCTTGTATGCCTGATAACAAAATTATCGCCAAAGATTGTAAAAAAAACACAACATTGCACAAAGGCCATCACAATCTTAAACAAAAAATACTTCTGCAAGGACATCTGCCCAGCAACTGCATGTCTAATCTCAGACTGGCATCACCCTTGTTATTGATTTTTGTAGCCAAGGATAATAATTATTTCAACAATTATGTAATTCTCCTTAATGTTTTCCCATAAAAACCTTTGTCTTCCTTTGCCTCCCGGAATATACACATAGTTTACTATGGCATGCATATTCCCATTGCAATGCTTTAATCCAAATAAATATCTCCTTCTTTTAGGGAGCTTGTTTCTCTATTGGTTATTTAGATTGACACTAGCATGGTACTATCATATGTCATCCTAGTCAATCATTAAGATAAGGATGTTGAGGTTCAGAGAAGCACAAAGTAACCTGGAAAAGGTCACCTGGATTAAAAAGAATTTGTTGCCATTTGAATCCAGGTCCCACTATGTACTATGGGCATTGTCCTCTCACGGCCATTTGTTGATCTCCAGTCTACCAAAAGCTCAACCTAACGCAGTGCCCCATAAATAAAATTTGTTTTTAAGATATTTATTGAACTGAACTGAAGTATTCTTTAAGAGGATGTTGAATAGGAGTGGTGAGATAGGGCATCCCTGTCTTGTGCCAGTTTTCAAAGGGAATGCTTCCAGTTTTTGCCCATTCAGTATGATATTGGCTGTGGGTTTGTCATAAATAGTTCTTATTATTTTGAGATACGTCCCATCAATACCTAATTTATTGAGAGTTTTTAGGATGAAGGGCTTTTGAATTTTGTCAAAGGTCTTTTCTGCATCTATTGAGGTAATCATGTGGTTTTTGTCATTGGTTCTGTTTATATGCTGGATTACGTTTATTGATTTGCGTATGTTGAACCAGCCTTGCATCCCAGGGATGAAGCCCACTTGATCATGGTGGATAAGCCTTTTGATGTGCTGCTGGATTCGGTTTGCCAGTATTTTATTGAGGATTTTTGCATCGATGTTCATCAGGGATATTGGTCTAAAATTCTCTTTTTTTGTTGTGTCTCTGCCAGGCTTTGGTATCAGGATGATGCTGGCCTCATAAAATGAGTTAGGGAGGATTCCCTCTTTTTGCATTGATTGGAATAGTTTCAGAAGGAATGGTACCAGCTCCTCCTTGTACCTCTGGTAGAATTCGGTCCGTCCAGGGCAATCAGGCAGGAGAAAGAAATAAAGGGTGTTCAATTAGGAAAAGAGGAAGTCAAATTGTCCCTGTTTGCAGATGACATGATTGTGTATCTAGAAAACCCCATCGTCTCAGCCCAAAATCTCCTTAAGCTGATAAACAACTTCAGCCAAGTCTCAGGGTGCAAAATCAACGTGCAAAAATCACAAGCATTCTTATACAACAATAACAGACAAACAGAGAGCCAAATCATGAGTGAACTCCCATTCAAAATTGCTTCAAAGAGAATAAAATACCTAGGAATCCACCTTACAAGGGATGTGAAGGACCTCTTCAAGGAGAACTACAAACCACTACTCAAGGAAATAAAAGAGGATACAAACAAATGGAAGAACATTCCATGCTCATGGGTAGGAAGAATTAATATCATGAAAATGGCCGTACTGCCCAAGGTAATTTATAGATTCAATGCCACCCCCATCAAGCTACCAATGACTTTCTTCAGAGAATTGGAAAAAACTACTTTAAAGTTCATATGGAGCCAAAAAAGAGCCCACATCACCAAGTCAATCCTAAGCCAAAAGAACAAAGCTGGAGGCATCACGCTACCTGACTTCAAACTATACTACAAGGCTACAGTAACCAAAACAGCATGGTACTGGTACCAAAACAGAGATATAGACAAATGGAACAGAACAGAGCCCTCAGAAATAATGCCTCATATCTACAACTATCTGATCTTTGACAAACCTGACAAAAACAAGCAATGGAGAAAGGATTCCCTATTTAATAAATGGTGCTGGGAAACCTGGCTAGCCATATGTAGAAAGCTGAAACTGGATCCCTTCCTTACACCTTATACAAAAATCAATTCAAGAGGGATTAAAGACTTAAATGTTAGACCTAAAACCATAAAAATCCTAGAGGAAAACCTAGGCAGTACCATTCAGGACATAGGCATGGACAAGGACTTCATGTCTAAAATACCAAAAGCAATGGCAACAAAAGCCAAAATTGACAAATGGGATCTAATTAAACTAAAGAGCTTCTGCACAGCAAAAGAAACTACCATCAGAGTGAACAGGCAACCTATAGAATGGGAGAAAATTTTTGCAATCTACTCATCCGACAAAGGGCTAATATCCAGAATCTACAAGGAACTCAAACAAATTTACGAGAAAAAAAACAAACAACCCCATCAAAAAGTGGGTGAAGCATATGAACAGACACTTCTCAAAAGAGGACATTTATGCAGCCAAAAGACACATGACAAAATGCTCATCATCACTGGCCATCAGAGAAATGCAAATCAAAATCACAATGAGATACCATCTCACACCAGTTAGAACAGCAATCATTAAAAAGTCAGGAAACAACAGGTGCTGGAGAGGATGTGGAGAAATAGGAACACTTTTACACTGTTGGTGGGACTGTAAACTAGTTCAACCATTGTGGAAGTCAGTGTGGCGATTCCTCAGGGATCTAGAACTAGAAATACCATTTGACCCAGCCATCCCATTACTGGGTATATACCCAAAGGATTATAAATCAAGCTGCTATAAAGACACATGCACACGTATGTTTATTGCGGCACTATTCACAATAGCAAAGACTTGGAACCAACCCAAATGTGCAACAATGATAGACTGGATTAAGAAACTGTGGCAAATATACACCATGGAATACTATGCAGCCATAAAAATGATGATTTCCTGTCCTTTGTAGGGACATGGATGAAGCTGGAAACCATCATTCTCAGCAAACTATCTCAAGGACAAAAAACCAAACACCACATGTTCTCACTCATAGGTGGGAATCGAACAATGAGAACACACGGACACAGGAAGGAGAACATCACACAACGGGGCCTGTTGTGGGGTCGGGGGAGTGGGGAGGGACAGCATTAGGAGATATACCTAATGTTAAATGACGAGTTAATGGGTGCACCACACCAACATGGCACATGTGTATATATGTAACAAACCTGCACATTGTGCACATGTACCCTGAAACTTAAAGTATAATAAAAAGAAAAAAAAAGAGTATGGGTGCTTCTGGGAGGATGAGCCTAAGAGGATGAGCAGACAGGAGGTTTGAGAAAGGAAATGATAACTTGGTCTCTGTTAAGCCCAAAGAAAGCAGAGACTCAAGAGGCTGGCATGGGAGAGAGCCTGGGCTGGAGCACAATATCATCCAGGGGAGCCAAGTCCTCCCTTCAAGACTTGTAGCAGCCCAGTTCTGTTTATACAGGTATAAAAATATAAAAGGAAGAGAGTTTTAAAAAGTGATTTCAAAATAGAATACTTATTCTATTTTAAAAATACTGATTGGCAGGTAATTTTAAGAATTCTTTAAAGCTAAGTGTTAAATTAAAAAAGCAAGTTATGAAATGATATGTACAGTATGAGACTATTTGTGGGAAAGATGCCAAATCAGTTTCATTTTTACTGGCAGATACACATGAAGTAATCATGGTTATCTAGGGAAAGTGCTGTTTTATTGAGGTAAAATGGGGGAATTTTATTTTGTTTTATTGAATTTTTTTCAGTGATGATGTATTCATTTTTTAAAGTAAAGTGCAATTTTTTATAAGTATTATAAGTCTTACATATTACCTCACATAGTTTTCAGTTGTCTCTTTCCACACTTCCTGCTCTTTAAGCAGTAATACATACTCCCGAAGAAGGCCTCTCATGATTCTGGAGAAGTGTTACTGGATCTTCCAGATTTATTAAAAATTACATTGACTCTGGTCTGATTTACTTATGTAGAGACTTAACTTTTTCAAACCCTTCTTGTTATGTTCAGCTGTATTATTCTTTGAATAGATTTTTTGGGCTGGCCAGGAAAATTAACGTTTCTGTGAAGAAATGTGTTGTGAATATTAGATATTGACTTGTGAGCAAACATGTGAGAATAAAATATGTATGTAAGTTGGGAAAAAAAGTGATTTCACTCTCTTTTTACAATCTCAGGTGTCTGATTCTGCCTCAAGCAGTGTGCAGCTGGGCAAATCGCCCACGTTTCCAAGCCTTAGGCTCCTCACTCACCAAGTAGAAGTGGAAGGCTTGCCTTACATGACTACCTCTGAAGGTGGCAAGGGAAAAAAAACACGGCAATGAACACAGAAAGGATTTGTATAAAGCAGGTATGGCAAACAGAATAATGGCCCCTCAAAGACTTCCATATTCTAATCCCCAGAACCTGTGACTATGTTGCCTCACACGTGAAAGGTACTTTGCAGATGTGATTATGTTAAAGATTTGTGGATGGGGAGTTATCCAGGTGGGCCCAAAGCAATCACAGGAGTCCTTATTAGGGAAAGAAAGAGGCAGGAGGGTCAGAGTTAGAGAGTAGTGTTGGGCTGCTGAATATGGGAGGAAGGGGCCACAAGCCACGGAACGCAGGCAGCCTATAGAAGCTGGAAAAGGCAAGTAAGAGATTCTGCCCTGGAGCCTCCAGAAAAAATGAAATTCTCCTGACAACTTGATTTTAGGCAGGTAAGACCCATTTTGCACTTATGACCTGCAGAACCATAATAAATGTGTGTTTTAAGCCACCAAGTTTGGGGTAAATTGTTAACAGCAGCAATAGGAATTAGAAATAGGCTTGAGTTTGTAGAGATGCAAAAGTAAGTCACTAATAGAAACTTCGATGTTTGCCGTCCCTTTGTGTTTTGGGAGGGGCTGTAGGAACATACTAATTTGCATGGCTGCCTCAAAGCCCACCTCTGCCAGGAGCTAGACAGCTGCTGGTGATTTCCTTCAGCTATTTGTTGGCTGGAAGACACAAAAAGACTCAATTAAGGCAGTTTCACTGAAAGCAAAAGTCATCCGCGGTATTGCCTCTGCTTTAATACACACAGGCCTGTTAGAACTCAGCTCACATAAATTTTCCGTGCTAAGCCAGCATTAGCCGCCAAACGCCCAAGAGCCAATCACAACAAATGATTCTGTGAATCTATGTTCTCTGAAATGCGTGGTGTATCTTTTTACTCATAGGAATATATTTGGAATTGTTATTAACAGGAATATATTTCTAAAGTAGGTTTAGTTGGTTCTTTCAGCATCTATCAGGGATCAGTGATAATAACCACTTTTTGTTTGTTTGTTTTAATCAAAGCAGGGGGTAGAAAACTTGCTTTGCTGGTAGTTTTAGATTCCTAGAGCAGTTTGGCTAGCAGGAGCATGTTGGAAGCTTAGATTCCCAAGCTTACTAAGGCTTTAGACCACACTTGTATCTGAAGCGGAAGTATAAATACAGCATGTGATTCTAGTGGCGAATGAGGGTGAAAAGGTAGAATGAGCTATACCTGGATGGTTCAAGGATTGACCACCAACTGCAGGAGTCATGGATACACAATCTTATGAGCAAATGCATTGGATATTTGAGACATCATTGTACTAAACACCTTCTTTCTACCTGAGTTATGAAAAACTAAACTGTTGTGAATCACATCCTCATCAGCTACTACCCTGAGGAACCCAAAGAATCAAATGTTAATAAAAGAGAAAAGAAACAGAGAGCAGCTCTCAAACTTAGGGAGGGAAATGAAACCCTCTGTCTTCCTTTTAAAATAAATGTGTAATGAATGACTCATAGGAGTTTGATTTCTGTAGAAACACCACCTTTGGCAGTTACTCATTGACCTTACACTGTTGAGGAGCTTGTCAAATTGAAAATGATGAACTCCTTAGCCAAGGGAGGGAAAACAACTTCAGTTACTTGTTCTCCTTATATGACTAAATCATGCACCTAAATATTGTTTCTAGAGCTGCAGATAGCACGGCTCGGGGCAATAGTTTTAGGAAAAGAGCAGCTAAGTATTTACTCATCAGTCGTAATAAATGCTACATCATTGTCTGAAATTCCCACCAAAACTTGAAATATACAGAACTTTGCATTGAAGAGACAGGAATTCTAGATCTTACTCACACAAAGCAATCAGTACTTTACTCGGGAAACATCATAATATTTCATCAAGTAGAAATTTTATAGGGGGGGAATTCAATGTACTGAATCAACTAAGAAGAATAAATATAGAAAATAACTCCTGGCTCATCCTTTGTTCCAGGCTGTTATACATTGTATTACAATTGCCCCTACTGAATGGCTTCTGAAAGAATTTCTTGCATAATGGCATTTTAGTAATCGCTGTAATGTCAACAAACAAGGCAGATTAATGCTTCCAGTCCTGAGCTGTCTTGCTCTCTGCTTATTAGAATTGTAGTCAGATCTTCATTAGAATGAATGACATCTGATTCCATAAGGCAGACACAACAGAGGCACCTTCTTGCTATGGTGTCACCCTGCAGATGACAATGTAGGCCATTATGAATGACACTCCACAATTCGTTACTTCCTGCCTTAAATTGTAGTTAATCTTTCATCCAAACTGTACACATGTGCAGCTTTAAGTGGCCTATCACAGCGAGTACCCAGTAATGCTGCAAGCACATGGAGACTGACAGAAGGTAAATTGCTTGTCAGGAGGTCTGTATTTCAATTCACAGCATATTCCGAACACGTCGTGGTGAAAGCACGCCACAACAGCTGCTTTCATTGCTAACTATTTTTGATGTAAATGTCAATAAAGCTCCAGGCCCTTTCATATTTTTGGCCAAGAATGTCCATCTTTCCCTATGCAGGCTGGCAGGTGGAGTTCCATTTATCTACTCTTAGGAACATGTCCTGTAATAATGATTGTCTCTGGAGACCGTTTAGAGTGATTGAGAGCAGTGATTGGGACAATAGGCTACTGAATTTCATTGCTGGAGTGGGTTGACAGGTGACTGCTTTTATACCCTCTCATCTGGTGCAGAAGGAAATAAAACACACACTTCCATCCAGTCCACAGGCAATCCCCTCCAGGTTGAAGATCTACACCTACAGTTCACTGCATTTATCAGAAAAAAATGAGACTCACGCTTATTAAACAACCTTAAAGTCCCCAGCAGATCTAGTGTTTTTAAAGAGACAGTAGCAGCATTTGTTTTCTGTGGAATTACAGATAGGAGAATTAAGCAAACAATTTTGAATGGGATGTGTATGCCTTTGAGGACCTTTCTCCTTCTCCTTGCAAATGGCCCTTTTGGGATGCCAGCTGTTCACACTCTATAGCAAACTCTCTCTTTTAACTAATGCTCTGAGGAAGATGACTGAAGCTTGACCTTTAGCAGCTGAAACTAGCAGATATATTAAAAATCAATTCAAGGATGCCAGTTTTGAACACATTTGCACTCAAATATGTCAGTATGTGACAGCAGTGACTAAGTTTTATTTTTTTCAGCATAGAGTAAAACCTTATACCCACTCTTATGCACATTTATTGAGCATCTACTATAGGCAAAATATTATATTATACACTAGGGTTAAGGATACCAACTAGAATTAGACAAGCACTCACAAAGAGGCAGCCTTTCAAAGAGAATAATCTGGAGCAAATAAAGTGTAAGTATAACTTGTATTATATTTACATTTTATATTCGTTTATATTATGTGTTAATAATGTACACAATATATTATATTAGTATTACAGATAAAACTTGTAATTAATATTAGGAGTGCCTGCCCCTTTTTTCCTACTGATATAAAAATGTGATTTTAAAGGTTGGATACTACTGATCTCAAGAAAGGAATATGGGCTTTGGAGTTTGATCTGTTTTCAATCCAGTCTCTACCACTTATTACCCTTCTAGCCTTAGGAGGGTTAAATAACTTAAATTTATTTAGCCTCAGTCTCTTTACATGTTAACTAATAATAGTTAACATGTCTTGAGCATTTACTATGCATCTCTCCTTTGCAATATTTAATGTGATCCTTTCAAAAGCCCTTGAACTTGAGTGTTTTTATCGTCTCACAACATAACTTGGCTAGTAAATGGATTCAGGACTGGAACACGTGAAGCCAGTTTCTAGAACCTGCATTTTAAATTACTGCCCTAAATTACTTTTAACATGATAATAATACCTCACAGCATTACTGTGTGTCCAAAACTTAGTTATGCTGAATAAAAGTTTATTTGCTTCTCCTTGAAATTCAATCAGTAACCTAGGAGAAATACCCAGAAAATTGTTGAAAATTAGAGAGTATAGCACCTGATTCTCACTTATGAGATCTGAGTGCTTTTCACAGGGCTTGAAGGAGGAGAAAGAGATAGGTATTATAGGGGGATTGTAAGCCCAGACGGCTGCAAAGCACAAAACTGAAGAGAAAGCAGATAATGGGCTATTCAGGGACTAGTGAGCCATCTAGTGTCACTACAAAGGGGATGTCTTGCAGCCTGGTGGGACTGGACATTGAGATTTGAAGGCAGATCAACATGGACTTAAATCTCTTGGCTACTTGCTAGCCATGTGACTTACCTGATGTGTGCTTTTCCTGGAAAATAAAAAGTATCTCAGAGCATGATGAGGATTAAGTAGAATAGTATGTGAAAAAGTACCTAATGACTTCAAAAGTGCTGTACAAATGTAAGGTGACGTATAAGATATTTGTGTAACTTTATCAACTCTGGAGAGATGTAAACTCCTGAAGATCAAAATCAAGTCAGTGCTACATCACTTAGTGCCTAGCACAGTGACTTGCACCCAGTACGTACTAAGTAAATACATGCTGAACGAATAAATATCAGGTTAAATAATTCTATATGTTATTCTTTCCACATTATGGAAAAAGATGTGTTCAATGCTAGAAGCCCATGATTTGATCTGTATTAAATTACATGTGCTATGATTAAATAAGATTCTAATAGACATCTCTTACTCTATTCATTTACCTTTTACCAAGCATGTCTTATGTAAAGCATTATGTGGTGGAAGTTTCATGAACGCACTCCTTATCAATGTCTTAGGGATGGAAAGCATCATGAGATAATACCCTTCTTGCCCCCAGAACTAGTTCCGGGGACCCACATCTGGCTCCTGGCAGTCTTCTCAGGCAGCTCCATGAGCAGCTGTGCAGCTGAGGCCACCCTGAAGAAGAGTTCTGATGTCTAGGGGGTTTCTGGCTTTTTATTTGATAGAAATTATTAGATTTGTTTAAAATACAACAAAATCTAGCTATAGACCATTTACGAGTGACACAATTTCAAAATGACAAAATATTTGAAAATTAAATGATAAAGATTTATCAGATAAATTCCAACAAAAAAAATCATCACCATATATACATTAAGTGGTATTTAGGTAGTGCATTACCTTCCCTAACCACTACCCTAAAGTTGTTGTGTATTTTTAATGGCCTTATTTTCATATTTTTACTACTTATATATGTATGTATTCAAAATTATGTAGTATTTTTGTGTTTAAAATTTTGCATAAATAGTATCATACTGTATCATTCTAATTCTTAATTTTGTCTTCACACTTTTAAGTTTTTTATTTTTTATTTTATCTTTATATGTAATTTTTTTTTTTTTTTCTGAAACCAAGTCTCGCTGTCACCCAGGCTGGAATGCAGTGGAGTGATCTCGGCTCACTGCAGGCTCCACCCCCCCGGGGTTCACGCCATTCTCCTGCCTCAACCTCCCGAATAGCTGGGACTACAGGCGCCCGCCACCTCGCCCTGCTAATTTTTTGTATTTTTAGTAGAGACGGGGTTTCACTGTGTTAGCCAGGATGGTCTCGATCTCCTGACCTCGTGATCCACCCGCCTCAGCCTCCCAAAGTGCTGGGATTACAAGCGTGAGCCACCGCATCTGGCCTTTATATGTAATTTTTGTTGACAAATAAATATTGTATATATTTATGGTGTGCAATATAATGTTTTAATATATGTCTACATTGTGGAATAGCTAAATCAGGCTAATTAACATACGTATTATCTCACATACTTATCATTTGTGTGTGTGTCGTGAGGACACTTGAAATCTACTCTCGGCAATTTTCGAGTATACATTGTTGTTAACTATAGTCACCATGTTGTACAGTAGATCTCTTGACCTTATTCCTCCATGTTGTACAGTAGATCTCTTGACCTTATTTCTCCTGTCTGAAATTTTATATTCTTTGGCCAATATCTCCCTAGTCTTACTCATCCTCCCCAAAGCCCCTGATAGCAGCTATTCTACTGCCTGCTTCTATGAGTTTGACATTGTTCAGATTCCGCATGTAAGTGACATCATGCAATATTTCTCTTTCTGTGCCTGGCTTCTTTCACCTCACATAATGTCTTCCAGGTCTGTTTACACTGTCCCAAGTGACAGGACTTTCTTCTTTTTTTAGGACTGAACAGTACTCCATTGTGTGTTTATTGCACATTTTCTTTACCCATTCATCTGTTGATAGACACTTAAGTTGATCCCATATCTTGGCTTTTGTAAATAATTCTGTAATGAACACAGGAGTGCAGGTATCTCTCTAACATAGTTATTTCGTATCCTTTGGCTATATGGCTAGTAGAGGGATTGCTGAATCATATGGTAGTTATATGTTTAACTTTTTGTAAAATCTTTATACTGTTTTCCACAATGATGTACTAATTTACATCCTTAGTATACAAGGATTCTCATTTATACAGATCTTTATCAAAACTTAGTGTCTTGTTGAAAATAGCCATCTTAACAGCTGTGAGGTGATAGCTCATTGTGGTTTTAATTTGCATTTCCCTATTAGTGATGTTGAGCATTTTTTCATATACCTACTGTCTCTTTGTATGTTTTCTTTTGAGAAATGTTTATTCAGTTCCTTTGCCAATTTTTAAATCAGATTGTTTTCTTGCTGCTGAATTGTTTGAGTTACTTGTATGTTTTGTATATTAACCCCTCATCGGATTATGATGTGCAAATATTTTCTTTTATTCTATCGGTTGTCTCTTTACTCTGTTGATTGTTTCCTTTGCGGTGCAGAAGCTTTTTAGTTTGATACAATCTCATTTATCTATTTTTGCTTTTGTTGCCTGTGCTTTTGAGGTCAGGTTGAAAAAAAAATCATAGCCCAGACCATTGTAATGAAGTTTTTCCTGTATGTCTTCTAGCAGTTTTACAGTGTCAGGTCTTACATTTAAGTCTACAATCCATTTTCAGTTAATTTTTGTATATGGTGTAAGATAAGGGTCTAATTTCATTATTCTGCAATGTAGTTGTCCCAATATCTTTATTGAAGACGTTTTTTGCCCCATTGTGTATTCTTGGAATCCTTGTCAAAAAAATCAACTGAATGTAAATGCATGAATTTATTTGTAGACTCTCACTTCCATCAGTCTGTGTGTGTCTTTATACACAGTACTATGCTGTTTCTTTATATATCAGCACCATGCTGATTTGATTAGCATAGCTTTGTAGTATATTTTGAAATCAGGTAGTGTGATGCTTCCAACTTTATTTTTGCTCAAGATAGCTTTGGCTCTTTGGGGTCTCTTGTGGTTCCGTATAAATTTTAGGATTGCCTTGTCTATTTCTATGAAAAATGTCATTGAAATTTTTATAGAGATGGCATTGAATCTGTAGAACGCTTTGAGTCACAAGGACATTTTAACAATGTTAATTCTTCCAATACACAGACACAGGATATATTTCTATTTGTTTCTTCTTCCATTTCTTTTATCATTGTTTTACAGTTTTCAGTGTATAGATATTTTGCCTCTTTGGTTATATTTATTCCTAAATATTTTAATTTTTTCTAGCTATTGTGATTCTTGATTTTGGGAGCATAGTTTGTCGTTATTGTATAGAAATGCTGCTAATTTTTGTGTGTTGATTTTATATCCTGCAGTTTTACTGAATTTGCTTATTCAACAGGTTTTTTTTGGTGGAGTCTTTAATTTTCTATATATAAATTATTTCATCTGTAACAGGGAATTTAGCATCTTTCTTTCCTATTTAAATGTTTTTTTCTTTTGTCCTCTTTTTTTTAATTTAATTGCTCTGGCTAGGACTTCATGGCAAAAGTAGGACTCCTTATCTTGTTTGTGATCTTTGAAGAAGACCTTTGAGTTTTTCATTGTTGAGTAGAATGTTAGCTATTGGCTTGTGATATATAGCCTTTATTGTTTTCAGGTATGTTCCTTTTATGCCTAATTTGTTGAGTTTTTATTTTGGCAGGCTGCTGAATATTGTCAAATGTCTTTTCTACATCCATTAAGATGATCATATAATTTCTGTTCTTCATTCTTTTAATGTGGTATATCACATCTATTGATTTTGTAAGTTGAAATATTCCTGCATTCCAGGGATAAATTTCACTGGATCATAGGGAATGATTCTTTTAGTGTGTTGTTGAATTTGGTTTTCTAGAATTTTATTGAGTTTTTGCATCTATATTCATCAGGAATATTGACCTGTCCATTTTTTTTTGGTATTGTATTTGTTAGCTTTTGTTCCTATAGAGATGAGTTACCAGCTGGTATAATTTCTTTATTGCAATACACCTTTGCTCCAACTACTTCCTAGGTATAATATATTTTTAAATATATTGGGTTTTTAAATATGTTATAGCTCAACAATACATATAATTATATACAAAATTATGTACATATTGTTTTAAGCAATTTATTTTAAATTATTTAAAGACATAAAGGAGGATAAATATTCATCATTACTCTTTTATAAACACATAATTATCTTTGCCAGTGCTTTTTAAATGTGAATTGGAATTATTTTCTATTGTAACTTGCTCTTGGTCTAAAAAATTCCTTTAGTATCTCTTACAGTGAGTTTGCTAGCATGAAATATCTGTTTCTGTTTATTTGAAATGTCTTTGTTTTACTTTCTTTTTTCTTTTTTTGAGACAGAGTCTTGCTCTATCGCCCAGGCTGGAGTGCAGTGGTACAATCTCAGCTCACTGCAAGCTCCGCCTCCCAGGTTCATGCCATTCTCCTGCCTCAGCCTCTCTGAGCAGCTGGGACTATAGGCGCCCGCCACCACATTCGGCTAATTTTTTGTATTTTCAGTAGAGACAGGGTTTCACCGTGGTCTTGATCTCCTGACCTCATGATACGCCTGCCTCGGCCTCCCAAAGTTCTGGGATTACAAGTGTGAGCCACTGCACCCAGACTGTTTTACTCTCTTAAGATTAGCTTTGCTGAACATATTATTCTTACTTGACAAGTTTTCTCTTCTCTCAGCACTTTGAACATTGTCATCCCACTGCCTTCTGTCTTCCATAGTTTTTGATGATATGTCAGTGGTTAAACTTACTGAAGCTTCCTTGTGCATGAGGAGAGTTTTCTTTCTGCTTTCAAGATTTGCTATTTTTAGGTCTGAGGGTGAGGACAGCAGCATATCTCTTTCAGAATAATGCCTGTGCTTTACAAGTGTTGCATTGAGTTAGGGTGCCCCTGGTCTTCTCTGTTTGCCTCTCCAGGCATGGTACCTGGGTTCTATGAGTGAACTGGAACAATGATGATGAGGGCCTAGTATCCATGACCTGACATACCTAGAGTAGTGTTTTACCCTACAATTTAAGACTCAGTAGAGGGGAAAGCTGAGGTATATCAGCCATACTTAACTGGCTTACAGTTTCAGCAAGAAGGAGTATGAGGAATAAGAAATCCTATTGGCCTACCCCTTCTGGGGAGAAATTATTGTCATAGATTGGGACCTGGGGTGGAAAAGAACCTCATCTTCTTGGCCACACCAGTCATGAGTAAATAATCCATCATTTTGAGCTGTGCAGTTGGGGGAAGGAGGGTAGGTCATACCTGAAGTGGTAAAAACTCTCGTGGGCCTTAACAAGATTTAGTAGATTTTCTTGAATATGTTTTTCTCCATTTTCTGTAAACCCTTAAGATAATTTCTAGACACTGTAAGTTGTGTGTTCGCTTTTACAAATAATCCTTTGAGCAATTATGGTTATTTTGCTGTTTGCTGCAGAGAGGGTCCATAAAGTTCTTCATATTACCATTCTGGAAGTGCTTCTAGATATTTTTATGATAAAATGTAACATACAGACAAATACATTAAAATGTATTCATAAATCACAATTTTAGAAGATTTTCATCATCCCAGGAGTTTCCATTATGCCCTGATTTTTGGCATTTTAGTCTTCTCCATCCGTGGCCTTCACAAACTACTGTTTTGCCTTCTATCACTGTAGATTAGTTTTGACTGTGATTGAATTTTACATAAGCGAAACCCATAATGTATTTTTCACACTGGTCTTATAAAATAAGATAGAATTATATGTCCCTTGAACATTTAGTAGAAAACTCATGTGCAACTAATTGGATAAGATGCATTTTTAATAGATTAACTATTGATTCAGTTTCCTTAATGGTCACAAATTATTCTTTTTTTTATTCGAGTCAGATATTGTATATTTCAAGAAGGTTACTAACATCACCCACATTTTCTTGTTTTGTTTTCTTAGCTAAAATATTTGGCATAATGCAGAATGGGAAATATAAGTTATTTTTATTCATTATTAACTGTGCTACCAACTTTTGAATACTATTTCTCTGCCATTCTCTCTATTCTCTTAATCTGGAGATCCCCCAGTATACATATTGGATTCTCTTACATGAACTCCACAGGTTTTAATTGGTTTTTATCTCATTTTTATCCCTGTACTGCATTATGGGTGACTTTCTTTATCATCTTCTCACTTTAACCATTCCCAATAAGTTGACTGTTTATTAATTTTTTTAAATTTCAATTTTAATTGATTCTCTTCTATGTCCATTCATTTTTGTTTTATTTCTATCAATTTTACTCTTTTTTAAAATTATACTTTAAGTTCTGGGGTACATGTGCAGAACGTGGAGGTTCGTTACATAGGTATACATGTGCCATGGTGGTTTGCTGCACCAATCAACCCGTCATCTACATTAGGTATTTCACTTAATGCTATCCCTCCCCTATCCCCCCACCCCCTGAAAGGTCCCACTGTGTGATCTTCTCCTCCCTGTGTCCGTGTATTCTCATTGTTCAACTCCCACTTATGAGTGAGAACATGCAGTGTTTGGTTTTCTGTTCTTGTGTTAGTTTGCTGAGAATGATGGTTTCCAGCTTCATCCATGTCCCTGCAAAGGACATGAACTCATCCTTTTTTATGGCTGCATAGTATTCCATGGTGTATATTTGCCACATTTTCTTTATCCAGTCTATCATTAATGGGCATTTGGGTTGGTTCCAAGTCTTTGCTATTGTGAACAGTGCCACAATAAACATACGTGTGCGTGTGTCTTTAGATTAGAATGATTTATAATCCTTTGGGTATATACCCAGTAATAGGATGGCTGGGTCAAATGGTATTTCTAGTTCTAGATCCTTGGGGAATTGCCACACTGACTTCCACAATGGTTGAACTAATTTACACTCCCACCAATAGTGTAAAAGCATTCCTATTTCTCCACATCCTCTCCATCATCTGTTGTTTCCAGACTTTTTAATGATCACCATTATAACTGGCATGAGATGGTATCTCATTGTGTTTTTGATTTGTGTTTCTCTAATGATCTGCGATGATGAGAATTTTTTAGTATGTCTTTTGGTTGCATAAACGTCTTGTTTTGAGAAGTGTCTGTTCATATCCTTCACCCACTTTTTGATGGGGTTGTTTGTTTTTTTCTTGTAAATTTGTTTAAGTTCTTTGTAGATTCTGCATATTAGCACTTTGTCAGATGGATAGATTATAAAAATTTTCTCCCATTCTGTAGATTGCGTGTTCACTCTGATGATAGTTTCTTTTGCTGTGCAGAAGCTCTTTAGTTTAATTAGATCCCATTTGTCTATTTTGGCTTTTGTTGCCATTGCTTTTGGTGTTTTAGTCATGAAGTCTTTGTCCTGAATGGTATTGCCTAGGTATTCTTCTAGGGTTTTTATGGTTTTAGGTCTAACATTTAAGTCTTTAATCCATCTTGAATTAATTTTTGTATAAGGTGTAAGGAAGGGATCCAGTTTCAGCTTTCTGCATATGATTAGCCAGTTTTCCCAACACCGTTTATTAAATAGGGAATCCTTTTCCCATTGCTTGTTTTTGTCGGGTTTGTCAAAGATCAGATGGTTGTAGATGTGTGTTATTTCTGAGGCCTCTGTTCTGTTCCATTGGTCTATATATCTGTTTTGGTACCAGTATCTTGCTGTTTTGGTTACTGTAGCCTTGTAGTATAATTTGAAGTCAGGTAGCGTGATGCCTCCAGCTTTGGTCTTTTGCTTAGGATTGTCTTGGCTATGTGGGCTCTTTTTTGGTTCCATATGAAATTTAAAGTATTTTTTTCAATTCTGTGAAGAAAGTCAATGGTAGCTTGATGGGGATAGCATTGAATCTATAAATGACTTTGGGTAGTATGGCCATTTTTCACAATATTGATTCTTCCTATCCATGAGCATGGAATATTTTTCCATTTGTTTGTGTCCTGTCTTATTTCCTTGAGCAGTGGTTTGTATTTCTCCTTGAAGAGGTCCTTCGCATGCCTGGTAAGTTGTATTCCTAGGTATTTTATTCTCTTTGTAGCAATTGTGAATGGGAGTTCACTCATGATTTTTCTGTTATTGGTGTATAGGAATGCTTGTGATTTTTTCACATTGATATTTTTGTATCCTGAGACTTTCCTGAAGTGGCTTATCAGCTTTAGAAGATTTTGGGCTGAGATTTCCAAATATATAACATGTCATCTGCAAACAAAGACAATTTGAATTCCTCTTTTCTCACTTGAATACCCTTTATTTTTTTCTCTTGCCTGATTGCCCTAGCCAGAACTTCCAATACTATGTTGAATACAAGTGGTGAGAGAGGGCATCCTTATCTTGTGCCAGTTTTCAAAGGGAATGCTTCCAGTTTTTGCCGATGATATTGCCTGTGGGTTTGTCATAAACAGCTCTTATTATTTTGAGATCTGTCCCATCAATACCTAGTTTATTGAGAGTTTTTAGCATGAAGGACTGTTTAATTTTGTCGAATGCCTTTTCTGCATCTATTGAGATAATCATATGGTTTTTGCCATTGGACCTGTTTATGTGATGGATTACATTTATTGATTTGCATATGTTGAACCAGCCTTGCATCCCAGTATGCAGCTGACTTGATCATGGTGCATAAGCTTTTTGATGTGCTGCTGGATTCATCGAGGATTCTCACATCGATGTACATGACAGATATTGGCCTAACATTTTCCTTTTTTGTTGAATCTCTGCCTGGTTTTGATATCCGGATGATGTTGGCCTCATAACATAAGTTAGGAAGGATTCCCTCTTTTCCGATTGTTTGGAATAGTTTCAGAAGGAATGGTAGTAGCTCCTCTTTGTACCTCTGGTAGAATTCAGCTGTGAATTTGCCTGGCCCTGGACTTTTTGTTGTTGTTGTTGGTAGCCTATTAATTACTGCCTTAATTTCAGAACTTGTTATTGGTCTATGCAGGGATTCAATTTCTTCCTGGTTTAGTCTTGGGAGGGTGTATGTGTCCAGGAATGTATCCATTTCTTCTAGATTTTCTAGTTTATTTATGTAGAGGTGTTTATAGTATTCTCTGATGGTAGTTTGTATTTCTGTTGGATTGGTGGTGATATCCCCTGTATCATTTTTTATTGTGTCTATTTGATTCTTCTCTCTTTTATTCTTTATTAGTATGGCTAGTGGTCTATTTATTTTGTTTATCTTTTCAAATAACCAGATCCTAGATTCATTGATTTTTTTTGAAGGGATTTCTTGTCTCTATCTCCTTCATTTCTGCTCTGATCTTAGTTATTTCTTGTCTTCTGCTAGCTTTTGAATTTGTTTGCCCTTGCTTCTCTAGTTCTTTAATTGTGATGTTAGGGTGTTGATTTTAGATCTTTCTTCCTTTCTCTTGAGGGTATTTCATGCTATAAATTTCCTTCTACACACTACTTTATATGTGTCCCAGAGAATGTGGTAGATTGTGTCTTTGTTCTCATTGGTTTCAAAGAACAGCTTTATTTCTGCCTTCATTTCGTTATTTACCCAGTAGTCATTCAGGAGCAGGTTGTTCAGTTTCCATGTAATTGTGCAGTTTTGGTGAGTTTCTTAATCCTGAGTTCCAGTTTGATTGCACTGTGGTCTGAGAGACTGTTTGTTATAATTTCCGTTCTTTTGCATTTGCTGAGGAGTGCTTTACTTCCAACTATGTGGTCAATTTTAGAATAAGTGTGATGTGGTACTGAGAAGAATGTATATTCTGTTGATTTGGGAAGGAGAGTTCTGTAGATGTTTATTAGGTCTGCTTGTTCCAGAGCCGAGTTCAAGTCCTGGATATCCTTGTTAATTTTATGTCTCGTTGATCTGTCTAATATTGACAGTGGGGTGTTAAAGCCTCCCACTATTATTGTGTGGGAGTCTAAGTCTCTTTGTAGGTCTCTAAGAACTTGCTTTATGAATTTGGGTGCTCCTGTATTGGGTGCATATATATTTAGGATAGTTAGCGCTTCTTGTTGAATTGATCCCTTTACCATTATGTAATAGCCTTCTTTGTCTCTTTTGATCTTTGTTGGTTTAAAGTCTGTTTTATCAGAGACTAGAATTGCAATCCTTGCTTTTTTTGTTTTCCATTTGCTTGGTAAATATTCCTCCATCCCTTTATTTTGAGCACATGAGATGGGTCTCCTGAATACAACACACCAATGGTCTTGACTCTTTATCCAATTTGCCAGCCTCTGTATTTTAATTGAGGCATTTACCTCATTTACATTTAAGATTAATATTGTTATGTGTGAATTTGTTCCTGTCATTATGATGCTAGCTGGTTATTTTGCCCATTAGTTGATGTAGTTTCTTTATAGTGTTGATGGTCTTTACAATTTGGTATGTTTCAGCAGTGGCTGGTACCGGTTGTTCCCTTCCATGTTTAGTGCTTCCTTCAGGAGTTCTTGGAAGGCAGGCCTGGTGGTGACAAAATCTCTCTGCATTTGTTTGTCTGTAAAGGATTTTATTTCTTCTTCAATTATGAAGCTTAGTTTTGCTGGATATGGAATGCTGGGTTGAAAATTCTTTTCTTTAAGAATATTGAATATTGGCCCCCACTCTCTTCTGGCTTGTAGGGTTTCTGCTGAGAGATCCACTGTTAGTCCGATGCGCTTCCCTTTGTGGGTAACCTGACCTTTCTCTCTGGCTGCCCTTATCATTTTTTCCTTTTTTCAACCTTGGTGAATCTGATGATTATGTGTCTTGGGGTTGTTTTTCTCAAGCAATATCTTTGTGTCATTCTCTGTATTTCCTGAATTTGAATGTTGGCCTTTCTTGCTAGGTGGGGTAGTTCCCTGGATAATAGTCTGAAGAGTGTTTCCAACTTGTTTCATTCTCCCAGTCACTTTCAGGTACACCAATCAAACATAGATTTGGTCTTTTCACATAGTTTCATATTTCTTGGAGGCTTTGTTCATTTGTTTTCACTCTTTTTTTTCTAATCTGGTCTTCTCACTTTATTTCATTGAG
Organism: Gorilla gorilla gorilla; assembly: GCF_029281585.2. Lineage (NCBI taxonomy): Eukaryota > Metazoa > Chordata > Mammalia > Primates > Hominidae > Gorilla > Gorilla gorilla. The sequence continues at coordinate 55,448,319 of NC_073231.2, read as the reverse complement.
TTGATCTTCAGTCTCTGATATTCTTTCTTCTGCTTGATCGATTCTGCTATTGATGCTTGTGTATGCTTCACAAAGTTATCGTGCTGTGTTTTTTCAGCTTCATCAGGTCATTTATGTTCTTCTCTAAACTGGTTATTCTACTTAGCAATTCATATAACCTTTTTTCAAGGTTCTTGGCTTCCTTGCATTGGGTTAGAACACACTGCTTTAGCTCAGAGGAGTTTATTACCCACTTTCTGAAACCTACTTCTGTTCAATCTGTCAAAGTCATTCTCCATCCAGTTTTGTTCCCTTCTGGCAAGGAGTTGTGATCCTTTGGAGGGGAAGAGGCATTTTGGTTTTCGGAATTTTCAGCCTTTTTGTGCTGGTTTCTTGTCATCTTCATGGATTTATCTACCTTTGGTCTTTGTCAGAGACCTTTGGATGAGGTCTCTAAGTTCTGTTGATGTTGATGCTATTCCTGTTCGTTAGTTTTCCTTCTAACAGTCAGGCCCCTCTGCTGCAGGTCTGCTGGAGTTTGCTGGAGTTCCACTCCAGACCCTGTTTGGCTGTATATCACCAGCAGCAGCTGCAGAACAGCAAAGATTGTTGCCTGTTCCTTCCTCTGGAAGCTTTGTCTCAGAGGGGCACCCAGCAGATGCCAGCTAGAGCTCTCCTGTATGAGGTATCTGTCAGCCCCTACTGGGAGGTGTCTCCCAGTTAGGATACATGGGGGTCAGGGACCCACTTGAGGAGGCAGCCTGTGCCTTATCAGAATTTGAATGCTGTGCTAGGAGATCCACTGCTCTCTTCAGAGCTCCCAGGCAGGGACATTTAAGTCTGCTGAAGCTGCCCCATGACTGCCCCTTCCCCCAGGTGCTTTGTCCCAGGGAGATGGGGGTTTTATCTGTAAGTCCCTGACTGGGACTGCTGCCTTTTTTTCAGAGATGCCCTGCCCAGAGATGAGGAATCTAGAGAGCACAGTGGCCCTGCTGAGCTGCACTGGGCTCTGCCCAGTTTGAACTTCTCAGCAGCTTTGTTTACACTGTGAGGGTAAAACTACCTACTCAAGCCTCAGCAATGACAGACGCCCCTCCCCGCACCAAGCTTGAGCATCCCAGGTCGATCTCAGACTGCTGTGCTAGCAGCGAGAATTTCAAGCAAGTAGATCTTAGCTTGCTGGGCTCTGTGGGGGTGGGACCCGCTGAGCCAGTCACCAGAGGGAATCTCCCGGTTTGCCGGTTGTGAAGACTGTGGGAAAAGCGCAGTATCTGGGCCAGAGTGCACTGTTCCTCCCGGTACAGTCTCTCATGCAGCTTCCCTTGGCTAGGAAAGGGAAATCCCCTGACCCCTTGTGCTTCCCGGGTGAGGTGACACCCCACTCTGCTTTGGCTTGCCCTCTGTGGGCTATACCCACTGTCCAACCAGTCCTAATGAGATGAACTGGGTACCTCTGTTGGAAATGCAGAAATCATTCTTCATCGATCTCACTGGAAGCTGCAGACCGGACCTGTTCCTCTTCGGCCATCTTGTCAGCAGCCCCTCAACTTAATTTTACTCTTATGGTGTCTAATTATTTTGAATGGGTGTTAGGCCTTCACATAACTCTTTTAAAATTCCATGTATTTAAAAATCCTTTGTAAAGACAATGTCATTATTTTCATTGATGTGGTATATACTTCTCCCAAGGTCATATTTACTTGGGCTGGAGAGAGAGAGAGAGAGAGAGAGAGTGTCTCAAATATTTTTGGATAAATAATTATTTTGGAGATGCTTCTTTAGTTGGCAGTTTGATCCCCCCTACCACTATACACACACACACACACACACACACATTTTCTTTCTGCAGTTGTTTTGTAATATTTCCACTTGGCTTCTGAGGTCTTAGTTCATAACTAGATCTTATCATAGCTGTCTAGGACTTTTATCTTGTGTTAATATTGAATATTGCTAGTATCAAAGTTGTCAAAGTATGAAGCTTCATATGTATAAACAATAATCCCAGATAATGGTCAGTTTCAACTTCCTCACACATTCTTTTCTCCTCCAAACTTGGCCTTTGCTTATGAGTAGGAAAACCTTATTGTACTGCCTGATTTTGAACAGTGAGCTTGGCTTTAGTTTCTTATCATGTGATCTACTATTATTTCTTGTTATAAGAGATAAAATTCCTAGCCAATATCAGTTCTAAATCTGGACCACACTTGTCAACAACTTTGGCCCCGCTTGCTGCCTTCTCTTACTGTTTTATTCTTGATCCACAGAATTGCCTTAGGAGTAATTTTTTAAATCTTCTTTACTTTTTACCTGTTACTACTGGGCATTTATATGGGGGTATTGGGGATTTAAAGTATGCATCTTAAATGCCATTTAAAGTTTTTTAACAGTTTCATAGAGGTATAACTTTTCATACTATAAAATTCACCCATTTTAAGTGTATAGTTGATGAGTTTTAGTAAATTTATACAGCTGTGTAATTATCATCACAATCCAATTTTGTAACATTTCCATTGTCCCAAAAGGTTTCCTCATGTCTAACTGCCTTATTTCTTGCTTTATTGCCCTTCTAAGTAACTGTTGATCTGACTTCTGACTCTTCAGATGTTAGCTTTTTCAGAAATTTTATATTAATAAAATAATTCAAAATATAGTCTTTGGGGTCTGGTTTTTCTCTTAGCATCATATTTTTGAGGTTAATATCATTTCATGTATCAAATTTGTTCCTTTTTATTATGAATTCCATTGTAATGGTTATATTGCATTCTGTTTATATCTTCACTAGTCGATGGATGTTTGGATTATTTCTAGCTTTTTACTGTTATGAATAATGCTGTCATGATCATTCTTGTACATGTCTTTGTGTGAACATATGCTTGTATTCTCTAGAACAGATTTCCAGCAATTTAAGTTGCTTTTCTATGGAAAGTGCATGGTATGTTTAAGAAACTTTTAAACTGTTTTTCTAAGTGACTATAGCATACAGCAATATATAAGGGTTCCTCTTTCTCTACATTTCTACCAGCATTTGTTATTGTACGTATTTTTGATTATAGCCTTTTTAATGGGCATTAAATGGTAGCTCATTCCCTAATGATTAATGATGTTGAATAGTTTCATGTGATTGTATGGTTTCTGTGTATCTTCTGTAGTGAAGTATCTATTAAACTCTTTTGCCCATTTAAAAAATTGAACGGTTTTTCTTATTAATAAGTATAATATCATCTTGACTGGGAGGCTCCTGTTATTTTTCTAATAACTTATTGTTCCAGCTAGATCATGCATGCTATTTCCCTCAAGCTAAACTGACTCCCTATTTACTCCTCCAGGAGTACTATTCTCTTACAAAGATAAATTCATTTACTAAAACTCCTGGATTACCTAAGTAGTGAATCTGAGTGTATTCATCAAATATGGCATGCTGGTTTTGCCAATAAATTTTGTTATTGGAATATCTTTGCTTTTTATTAGTTTTTGAAATTACAAAATTGGATAGTAGTATATAGTCTTAGAGAGAAATCTGAGCCAATTTGAAATTATTTTTCCTGTCCATATGACAAGCTAATGAGACATGTAGCTAACTTCGCAGCACAGAAATATTCCCAAAGTGAGCTAATAATTTTAAAAGTCCACAAGGATTGTAGCTAATGCTAATGTCAAATGGAAAATTATAGTGTTTGGCAACTTCAGATTTGAACCAAATTATTTAGATTTCTATTTGGTCTTGAGGTCTCTCTACCTGGCTTCTCAAAGCCCAGTCTGCTGCTAGGTCTGCCCCTCACCCCACTGCTTTTCTTTTTTTCTTTTTTCCTTTTACATTTAAATGACTTGTAGTATATCCACAGAATTGTTTGTGCTTTATCACAATCAATTTTGAAACATTTTAATTGCCCCCAAACAAGGCTCAATTTCACCTAGTCATCATTCGAAGCTCCTTCAGTTCTCCCCAGCTCCAGCCACAGACAACCACTGATGCATTTTATGTCTCTACAGATTTTTCAATTCTGGACATTTAATACACTACAGTATGTGGTCCCCTTGTGGCTGGTTATTTTACCTAGTATAATGTTTTCAAGGTCCATCCACATTATAACATGTATTGGCACTTTATTTCTTTTTGCTGCCAAATAATATATTCTGTGGATAGATCACATTTTATTTATTCATCCATCAGTTGATGAACATTTGAGTTCTTTCCACTTTTTAACTATTACAAATAATGTGGCTATGGGCATTCATGTACCAGCTTTAGTGTGAATATGTTTGCTTTTCTCTCGGGTATATACTCCTGGGTCCTTTGGTAACTCTATACTGAATCATTTGGGGAACTGCCAGACTGTTTTCCAAAGTGACTGCACTATTTTACATTTACACCAGCAATGTAGGAAAGTTCCAATATCTACAAGTACCTTACCTTACAAGATTTGCAAAAATGTTTTCCAATCCTATGAGTTATCTTTTCACTTTCTCTATGGTGTGTTTTTTGAAGGCTGAAAGTTCTTAATTTTGATGTTCACTTCATGTACATTCTCTTTCATTGCTTACACTTTTTGAGTCATGTCTAAAAAATAACTGCCTAATCTAAGATCTCAAAAATATATGCCCATGTTTGCTTCTAAAAATTTTATAGTTGTAACTCTTACATTCTGGTTTTTTGTTAATTTTGAGTTCATTATTTTGCATGTGGGTATCCACTTGTCCCCTCACCATTTGTTGAAAGATTATTCTTTTCCCCCCACGTAATTGCCCTAGAATTCTTGTTGAAAATCAATTGACTGTGAATGTAAAATATTTATGAACTCGATTCTATTCCATTGATCTGTATGTCTTATCCTATGCCAGTACTGCACTGTCTTGGTTGCTGCAGCTTTGTACTAAGTGTGAATCCTCCCATTTTATTCTTTTTCAAGAACTGTTTTGCCTATTCTGGGTACTTAGCATTTGCATGTGAATCTTAGTTCAGTTTATCAATTTCTGCAAATAAGTCCGCTGGAATTTTAGTTTTTGTATTGAATCTATAGATCAATTTTAGTGAGAATTGTGTCGAATCTGTATTTCCATTTAACAATATTATACCTTCCAATATACGAGCTCAGGGATATCTTTCATCTCTTTAGGTCTCCTTTAATTTCTTTCAACAATATTTTCTAATTTTCAGAGTATATATTTTATGTAACTTATTAAATTTATTCAAAAGTATTTTGTTCTTTTTATGCTATTACAAATGCTATCATAAGTAGAATTGTGTCCTAAATTTTATTTTTAGTTTGTTTATTGCTATGGCATAGAAATATAACTCATTTTTTATTTTGATCTTGTATCCTGCATACTTGTCAAGCTTGATTATTAGCTCATACTTTTAGTGTATTTTTTAGGTTTTTCTATATACAAATCACTTTATCTTCAAATAGAGATAGACTCATTTCTTTCTTTCCTATCTGAATGCCTTTTATGTATTTTTCTTGCCTGTTGTACTGCCTAGAATCTCTAGTACAATTTTGAAAAGGAGTCATGAGAGTATATATCCTTTCCTTATTCCTGACCTTAGAAGAAAAGCATTTAGTGCTTCACTGTTAAGTGTGATGTTAGCTATGGTTTTTTAGTAGCTGTTGTTTATTAAATTGAGGACTTCCCTTCTATTCCTAGTTTCCTTCATGATTTTATCATGGAGGAATGTTGAATTTTTTATTTTAGCTTTTTTTGAGATGAAAATAACGTAACATAAAATTAACTTTTCTAAAGTGAAAAATCCAGTAGCATTGAGTACATTTACAATTTTGTGCAACTGCCACTGCTATCCAATTCCAAAAACCTCTTCATTGCCCTAAAAGGAAATATGTAGCCACTTAGCAGTTGATCCCATTCCTCCTATCCCCTGGCAACTATCGGTCTTTCTGTCTCTATGGATTCCCCTCTTCTGGATAGTTCATATAAATGGAATCATATAACATGGGACCTTTTTGTATCTGGCTTTTTTCATTTAACAAAGTTTTTGTTATTGATACATAATAGTTGTACATATTTATGGAATACATGTGATATTTTGACACATGAATACAACGTATAATGATCAAATCGGAGAAGTTAAGATATCCATCATCTCAAACACTTACCATTTCTTTGTTGGGAACTTTCCAAATCTTCTCTTTTAGCTGTTTTGAAACATATAATGTATTATTGTTAACTACAGTCACCCTACTGTGCTATTGAACATTAAAACTTATTCCTTCCATGTAACTGTATTTTTGTACTAGTTAACTAACCCCTTCCCACCCTTCCCCGCCTCTGGTAACCACCATTCTACTCTATCTCCATGAAATCAATTGTTTTAGCTCCCATCAATGCATGAGAACATGCTACAGTTGGCTTCCTGTGCGTGGCTTGTTTTATTTAACATAATGTCCTCTGGTTCTGTCCACGTTGCTGCAAATGACAGAGTTGCATTCTTTTTATGGCTAAATAATATTCCATCGTGTATGCATACCACATTTTATTTATTCATCTGTTGATAGATGCTTAGGTTGTTTCCATATCTTAGCTATTGTGAGTAATGCTGCAATAATCTTCTTCTGTGCCCATTGAGATGATCATGTGGCTTTTATCCTTTATTCTACTGATTTAGTATATTATGTTATCATTATAGTGATATGCTGGCTGAAAGCTTCTGACTTTGAAGAGTTGGTCAAGAAATAAATCATTTAAAACTCATTTTTTACTCAAAGTAAAAGATACATAATTTAGTAATTCCTTTTTCCAGCTGAACACAATTTTTTTCTACTTCTTATAAGAAATGTATTTTAACAGAACAATGTCTTAGTGTTGTCATCAGTCTTATTTATGGGACTACAAATAGTGATGTAACTAAAGAGTTAAGAATTATATAAGGTGTGAACAGATGATTAAACACTTTAAATTTGTAAAATATTGTGGACTATGATTAATCTGTTAGATATGCCAAGCACTGTTCTGATCACAAACAATATAAATACAATATAGTCTCTGACTTTAGAGGTTCAGAGTCAAGGGAAAGAGAAAGGCATATAAAAAAGAGAAAATGAAATAGGCATGAATGTATATCATACTTTAAAATGAATACTAAGCAAAATTTACTTTAAAAATCATACTTTAAATAGGCACTGATTTTGCTTATGTGTAGTGGGGAAAGACAGTAAAAATTCATATTAAGACCATTGAGCCTCACTTGATGGATGAAAGCAAATTATTTTACTTCCTTGAGTGTAGGTGCAGCTCAACTGAATAGAAGGGGTGGGGATGAATTGGAGACTTTAATCTCCTTTCCCAGTCTCTGAATTACCATCTATTGTTTTACCTCACATCCTGACTTTCAAATGTCAGAAGGATCCCTTTGGTTAGAGAGTAAAAAGGGCTGATTTCTTGGCTGCTTTCTCTATTCCTAGCCCAAAATAACTAAGAAAAGATCCCTTATAAGAATGTGGAGTAGGGGACAATGGTGGAATAGTCAATTATTGAGAACTGCTTCTCAGTTCACTTTGTAGCCCAATTCACCTTCCATGGTTAATATACAGGATATTCACTCCTCCTCTCAACTTCTTTGCTCTTCTTGCCTTGTCTTCAGTTTTTTAAGGCAAGGACCATGTCTTTATCATTTATAGTCTTTTTAGCACCTAGTATAGCAGCTTTTACATAGTAGGTTCCTGAGAATTGGTTGAATAATTATAGACTTGGTCTGAAAGTTTTACCACCTAGCCTTCACTTGACAGTGACTCCATATATCCCTTGGAGAGGAAGTGTCACATACTGCTTAAGAAATTGGACTCTGGAGTCAGATTCTCTGATGCATATCACATCTATACTACTTTTTAGTGTGGGTTCTTAGCAAGTTAGTTAAATTTTTAATACTTAAGTTTCTATATCACTACAATGGAGATAATAATAGTACCTGCCATATAGATTTATTGTGTGGATTAAATATGTGAAAATACTTGTAACAGTGCCAATCATACAGCACTCAGTAAATGTTAACTATCATCACTACTACTAATATTCAGCACTATAGCTTTCTCATTTCTAAGGCAGAGAAAATGATGCCAAACTAACCCCAGAAGTCATTATGAAAAAGATCCAGTGGACCAAATGGACAAGGAAAACCTAGAAACAAGCCAGTCCATCTTGAATTCAAATAATTGGACCATAGTAGAACCAGAATATCTGGAGTTCCTAATTATCACTCCTATTACCACGCAAAGTGGAAACAACTCTTGGATATGATCTGATAGTGAATAAGTTCATTCTGTGGGTTTATTCTGCTCAGTTTTGTGAGATGGATTACCTCTCCATTGTAGCTGGATATTATCTAATGTCATGTATGTGTCTAAATAACCCTTTGTGCCATGTAAAGTATCTGTTATGTATAAAAAAATACAGTTGAAGTATAACAACCCAACCAAACCCTCTTTAGCTAACGATGTATGTTGTTCAACAAGGCACCCAGAACTGGTTAATGCCACAAACATTGTGTCTATTGACAGTTGGGTAGAAAGACTAGGATACACCCCACTCCCCCAAGTGATAACACAACTGTCATTCAGAATCTGTGTCTTGCTTTGTTTAAAAACCCTGGAGCATATGGCATTTGTATCTCAGACCTTAGGGAATTCCTTTTATAAGCTTAGATGTATAGCTCCTTTCTTCATTATGAAATGGTCTAATTTCCTTTTTTTGTAACAGTGGAAGAATTGATTTTATTTATTTATTTTTTAAATTGGCAGATAAAATTGTATGTATTCACTATGTCCATGATGTTTTGAAGTATATATACATTGTAGAATGACTAAATCCAGTTAATTAACATATTGATTATCTCACATAGTTATTTCTGTGGTGAGAACACTTCACATTCATTCTCTTAGCATTTATCAAGAATAGAGTATATTGTTAACCATAGTCACCATGTTGTATAATACATCTCTTGAACCTATTTCTCCTGTCTAATTAAAATTTTATATATTTTTGACCAACATCTATTTCTCTTTGAGTTCATGTCCTTTGTAGGGACATGGATGAAATTGGAAATCATCATTCTCAGTAAACTATCGCAAGGACAAAAAAACAAACACCGCATGTTCTCCCTCAGAGATGGGAATTGAACAATGAGAGCACATGGACACAGGAAGGGGAACATCACACTCTGGGGACTGTTGTGGGCTGGGGGGAGGGGAGAGGGATAGCATTAGGAGATATACCTAATGCTAAATGACGAGTTAATGGGTGCAGCACACCAGCATGGCACATGTATACATATGTAACTAACCTGCACATTGTGCACATGTACCCTAAAACTTATAGTATAATAATAATAATAAAAAAGAAACTTTCCTTTGAGACTTACCTTGTTTTTATATGTAGACTATTAACTGCCACTCATTAAAATTTTTTCTGCAGTTACAGTTTTAATAAACATTTTAGCCCCCCCTGCCAAAAAAAAGAAAAAACATAAAGGGAGAAAAAGAAATTATAATGTTCATTGCTTCACAGAGAATATAAACAATTCAAAACATACATAAAGGGGTTTTAGCCGTGATCAGCTAGAAAACAGCTTTCATTTTAGGAAAATCATATACAGACCCATGTTTCTTGAAAATATGTCATTCAGTCACCATGAGTACCTTACTTGGTCTCTCTTTTTTTTTTAGAATAGCTATAATGGAAGTCATATGATAATAATCAAGGCAGTGAACCTGGCCATTCTTTCTGGCAAAAAAAAAAAAAAAAAAAAAAAAAAAATTGGCACAGTTGTAACCTAAATGTTTGCCTTTTACATCATCTAAAATTAATAGTGATTTTATATTAGCTGGTGACTATTTACTGATTATTTACTATGTATCACAAACTACAGAAGGTGCTTTATATATCTCTTTCCACTGACTTCTCATATCTACTTTATAAAGCAAGTAAATGTTTCCCCATGTACAGAAGAAGAAAATGAGAATTATAAAGGCATATGTGATTCACTGAAAGACCTCAATTCTTAAATCCAAGAGCAAGGATTTATCTTGGTTGTGTCTCTAAACCCCATTTCAATTATCTTGTACATTTCAACCTCTGTTTATTTACCATTCATTTATATTAGAAAATGTACAAAGCTCTCATAAGCTTTGAATGTACATAGAATAATAAGGTGATTATTCTCTATTTTCTCTCATTTTTACCTTAACTGTTGTACTAGTACATTTTCACACTACTGTAAAGAACTACATGAGACTGGGTAGTTCTCATGTAGTTTATGAAGAATGTGTAGTTTATGGGTAATTTATGAAGAAGAAGGGTTTAATTGACTCAGTTATACAGGTTTAACAGGAAACATGGCTGGGAGGCCTCAGGAAACTTAAAATCATGACAGAAAGCAAGAGGGAAGCAAGGACTTTCTTCACATGGTGGCAAAAGAAAGAGAGAGAGTGCAAGAGAGCACAAGGGCAAAGGGGAAGTGCCACACACTTTTAAACCATCAGATCTCATGAGAACTCACTCACTGTCACAAAAACAGAAAGGAGGAAATCAGCTCCTATGATCCAATCACTTCCCACAAGGTATCTTCCCCCAAACTGGGGATTACAATTCAACATGAGATTTGGGTGGGGACACAGATACAAACCATATCATTCCGCCCCTGGATCCTCCTAAATCTCATGTCCTTCTCACATTTCAAAACCAGTCATGCCTTCCAACAGTCCCCCAAAGTCTTAACTCATTTCACCATTAACTCAAAAGTCCATAGTCCAAAGTTTTACCTGAGACAAAGTAAGTCTTTTCCACTTACGTGCCTGTAAAATCAAAAACAAGTTAGTTACTTCCAAAATACAATGGGAGTACAGGTATTGAGTAAATGCTCACATTCCAAATGGAAGAAATTGGCCCAAACAAAGGGGCTACAGGCCCCATGCAAGTTCAAAACCTGGCAGGGCAGTCACTAAATCTTAAAGCTCCAAAATAATCTCATTTGACTCCATGTCTCACATCCAGGGACAACTATGTTGATGCAATAATTGTCTCCAAAGGCCTTGGGCAGCTCCACCCCTGTGGCTCCACAGGGTATAGCCACAATTGCTTTTATGGGCTGGTGTTGAGTGCCTGTGGCTTTTCAAGGTGCACAGTGCAAGCTGTTGGTGGATCTACCATTCTTGGATCTGGAGGATGGTGGGCCTCTTGTCACAACTCCACTAGGCAGTGCTCCAGTGAGGACTCTGTGTGGGGGCTCTAACACCACATTTCCCCTCCACACTGCCCTAGCAGAGATTCTCCATGAGGGCTCCGCCCCCAAAGCAGACTTCTCCCTGAACATCCAGGCTTCTCCAAACATCCTCTGAAATCTAGGTGGGGGTTCCTAAACCTCAACTTTTGCCTTCAGTGCACCCACAGGCCCAACACTATGTGCAAGTCACCAAGGACTGGGGCCTGCACCTTCTGAAATCATGACCCAAGCTGTACCTTTGCCACTTTCAGCCACAACTGGACCTGGAGTGGCTGGGATGCAGGGTGCCATGTTCAAGGCTGCACACAGCAGCGTGGCTCTAGGCCTGCCCCACAAAGGCATTTTTTCCTCCTAAGCCTCTAGGCCTGTGATGGGAGAGGCTGCTGCGAAGGTTTCTGACATGCCCCAGAGATATTTTCCCCATTGTCTTGGCTATTAACATTCAGCTTCTCTTTATTTATGCAAATTTCTGCAGCCAGATTGAATTTCTCTCCAGAAAATGGGTTTCTCTTTTCCATCACATGGCCAGGCTGCAAATTTTTGAAACTTTCATACTCGGCTTCCTTTTTAAATATAAGTTCCAATTTCAGGCCATCTTTTTGTGAACACATATGACTATGCACTGTTAGGAGGATCCAGGCCACATCCTGAATGGTTTGCTGCTTAGAAATTTCTTTCACCAGATACCCTAAGTCATCTCTCTCAAATTCAAAGTTCCACAGATCCCTAAAGCAGAGGCAGAATGCCACCAGTCTCTTTGCTGAAGCATAGCAAGAGTGACCTTTGCTCCAGTTCCCAATAAGTTCCTCATCTCCATCTGAGACCACCTCAGCCTGGATTTCACTGTCCAGGTCACTATCAGATTTGTTCAAAACTACTCAAGTTTCTAGGAAGGTCCAAACGTAACCACATCTTCCTGTCTTCTTCTGAGCCCTCCAAACTGTTCCAACCTCTGCCCGTTACCCAGTTCCAAAGTTGCTTCCACATTTTCAGGTGTCTTTATAGCAGTGCCCCACTCCTGGTACCAATTTTCTGTATTAGTCAGTCTTAACACTGCTATAAAGAACTACCTAAGACTGGGTAATTTATGAATAAAATAGGTTTAATTGACTTATAATTTCATAGGCTCAACAAGAAGCATGACTGAGAGGTCTCAGAAAACAGTCATGGCAAAAGATAACAAAGAAGCAATGACCTTCTTCACATGGTGGTGAAAGAGAGACAGAGAGAAAGAAAGAAAGAGCACAAAAGGGGAAGTGCAACACATTTTTAAACCATCAAATCTTATGAGAACTCACTCACTATCATGAGAACAGCAAAGGGAGAATCAGCCCCCATGATCCATTTACTTTCCACCAAGTCCCTCCTTCTACATGGAGATTACAATGCAACCTGATATTTGAGTTGGGATACAGAGCTAAACCATATCACCTGTCTACTCAGCTCTTCTTACAGAGTGAACTAACATTTTTCTATTTTTACTCCCAAACAAGAATAATGAGATCTTACTTCTATTTATATTTAACCATCACCTTTCACTCTTATTGCTTGATGAAATTGGTTTGTCCTCAGGTTCTGAGGTTCCTATGGTATGTTGTTTTACCCCAACTTATACCCCATGAGTTTATATAAAACCCTTGCTTAGTCATTTATTCCATTCCTTCAGTTTGGTCAAACTGCCTGAGATCTAATTATCCAAGTCTGGAGTCCATAATTTTTTCTCCAGTAACACTTAAAAATATCCAAATAGAAGGACAGGAAAGTCATTATTAGGTGCATTGTATGCTCCATTCTTATGATCCTTGTACATCCCCACAGGAAAGCATATTTGGTTAAGTCTAGCAATATGCCTGGCCCGTTATATGTGGGCCACTGCAACTTATAGCCCAGAATAATAACTCTGTCTGCTTAGGTTCTTATCAACCTCAGCCTATGGGAAGTGTCACTTCCTCCAACAAGCCTTACCTCTTTGCTTTTCCTTTCAAATGCCTATTACACTTATAATCCAATGCTAATTCTCAACATAACACTCACTTTTAATGTTTTACATATATATTTTTATTTTCCAGTGTAGGGCTTAGCTCCTTCAGGATATATCTGAGTTACTTTATATTTTCCTGGTAGCTTCTCTTCCAGTAAAAACTATATACTTTTAAAAATATATGCATTTGTATTAATTTATCAGAAAATTCTTTATAATCTTTCTCATCTCTGGCTAATTGTCACCATCTTTTTTGGTAAGGTTGTGGCTTACTTTTTGTTGCTTAAGTTTCCCACTCTGCCTAGCCCTGCGTTTAGGAGACAAACCAGCCTCTGTTTTGGGTTCTGCTTATTCTAGCCTCATTATTACTATGACTCTAGGCCACTGAGAGTCAGGAAAGTCTCTTGATTGTAAATTGTGACTAAAACATGAACTTGTCATTGAGGCTCTTTATTTATTTGTTCTTCCAAATAACTGTTAATGGGCCTGCCTTTAGGGTGTGGCAGTTAGTGATCAATTCCCAGCTGTATCAACAGATCGGTTGTTAGGGGAGCATCCTATAGTGTTGCCACTATGGATAGAAGTCAACATCTGTTCTAAAGTAGATTATTTTAGCAGTTCAATAATGTGAACTTAATAAAATGCTACTTTTTCCTTCTCTGTTGCTTCTTATTTAAAACAGCTATACTGCTCTCTGTAAGATCTGAAGTAGGTGGAAGAAGGAATTTGATAAAGATGTAATTAATATTTGAAGACTATTTAAAAAATATCTTGAAGTTATATTTTTTTAACATTTAAATATGTTATCTTCAAACTTTGAATACAATCTGGAATTATTATTACAGAATTTATTATTGGTAGCATTAAGTTTATGTATTGGATTATACAGTTTTTTTTTCCACAAGAAAACCATACATTCTGAAGTCTGTTATCTAAGACACTGAAAATAACACAACTATTTAGCCAGTATGGCTAAAATTTGCCATTTTTCATAATTCTTTTACATTTAGAAGCTTGACTGATTGGTTGAAGGAAAGAACATTTCATGCTTCCAGACTGTCTTTTCCATTGCATGCAGCATTATTTAAGAAGGAAAGAATAATGAGGGAAGCTAAGATGGTAACATAACTAATTATTCAGATTATCTTTCCAAATTTTCACATTTTACACTAACATATTTGTTAAAAAAGGCATCCATGGAACTTAGGCTTAAAAATTGATCACAACTTTCCAGTTATTAGAATAATAAACTTACATATTTTGACCTATGTACTGTATATATGCAAACTAGAAGAACAAAACATTTCTCCTCTTGGTAGTAAAAATGATTTGATACCAAAATACAATGTGAAATATCAAAAAAACCCTTATTGTATATTTTTGATTATTTTAAAATCAGTATGTTATTATTGATTAATTTGTAAATTAATCTAGAAGACTAAATACAAATAAATTTCTGAATTTTTACAGAAATTTTACAAGAAATTTTACAGAAAATTTACAATAAAAATAAAAAATTTAGTACAAGACAACAAGAATTAATCTGAGAGATATTTGAAGACACTCTTTCTCCAAGACATTTCCTGGGAATTATGTAAATCTGCTTCACATTTTACTTTCTAAATGTCTGAATTTATAGACTCTTCCTTGGAATTTCCAGGTACAGTGACATCAGAAGGGTTTTTTAGTATTAACATATATCGTGTATAAATAAAATCATGTATACCTATCATTTATCTAGTGTCATATTATTGCTATATAACAAGCAACCCCAAAGCTTAGTGCTATGCCCCAAAAGACATTTATTTAGCTCACAAATCTGTGATAATTCAGCTGAGCTGAGCTGGGCTCAGCTGATCTAGGGTAGTCTCAGCTGACTTTGGCTAAGGTAGCTCATCTCACTGCAATCAGGTAAGGGTTGGTTATGTGGCTCTCTGGGATCCCTTATATGTAAGGGTTGGCCAACTGCAGGCTAATCTAGGATAGACTTTACTGGTTCCACTGAAGTAAGTTGGCTTTGCTTCATATGCCTTCCACCCTCCAGCAGGATAGCCAAGCATATTCCATTACAATGGCTGAGGTGCATAAAAAAGAGCAAACTCTGTTGGTAAAACAGTTTTCAGGCCTCTGCTTTCATTACAGTTGTAAACATTCCATTGATCAAAGTAAGTCACAGCTAGGGTCTGCATTCAGAATGGATAGACAGATAGATAGATAGATAGATGGATACCTTAAAGGCATATATGATAGATGAAATGGAAACAAGTTAAGGGAGGGAAGAGGTGAATTGGAACCAAATTTGCAGCCAACTAGTTTATATGTGTAGTCATTTATAATAAAAAATATAAAACAATTAACCACATTACTAGCAAATGTACATAAAACAATAAGAACACAAAGCAAAAATTAAGAAACTAAAAACTAAGGTTTAGGAGTTTACTCTCATTTAATCTACTTCAAACCAGATATTTTGTTTTAAATTAAAAAACTATAAATAGTTATGTTTATAGTCCCTCAATGATGTCAGAATGATTATGGTCAAATTCTCTTTTGGTTTACAGTTTCTTCTTTCTAGGAAAAAAAAATCATCTTTAGAAGCAAAAGAAAATGTCTTTTGAAGGAAGAAATTCCTTCTGTATTTTTCCTCCCCAAATAGTGCTACATAAAAAAGCATATCTACTCCCTTAAGATCCTAGGAATTTTATTCCTATAAAATAGAAGTTTTAAAACAAGGAAAGACTATTTAATGAACTTTAAGGGAAATCCTATAGTATGTTCACAAAGTTCTAAAAGGTCCATTTATTTTTCTCCTAAATTAGAAATGATTTTAAAAAACATCTAATTGTAAATAAAACATTTATATTAAAAAGTACTTTGAGTTTTAACCCACAGAATAAAATAAATGAGTCTGTACTGATATCAGTAAATAATTTAGTGAAAAAATAAATGGGGAAGTCACAGCCCTTTCAGATGGATTTCAGTTACAAAATGCAGAAAAACAGGAAAATAAAAAATTACTGTGAGGAAACACAATAATTGTTAGACAAGATCATCAATGGATGCAAAATTAGTGGTAAATTTTGAAGAGAAAAAAGATCTGCATAGCTTCAAAGTATCTCCTTCATGATGTTTATTAATTACAAAGAGATAGTAACTTTACTATAGAGAAACTCCAGCAGACAGCAATTTAACCACATAACCAAGTTAAACATCACCAGAAACAAGGAATGTCAGCACTATGAGCCCCTTGATATGATGTATCCGATTCACTGAGAAGAACACATTATCTTTCACAGTATTATTTCCAGAAACATAAAACTATAAGCCAATTATGAGAAAATACCAGATTAAACCTAAATTGAGTGACATTCTATAAAAGAATTGATCCGTACTCTTCAATGGCCTCACAGTCCTGAAAGAAAAGCAAAGATTGAGAAAACATTCAGATTGGAAGAACCTAATGAGAAATGGGAAGTAAACATAAATTTGGAAACTAAATAAGATCTTGGAACAGAAAATATCACTAGTGGGGGAAATGATAAAATTGAAATAAGTTTATAGTTAATATTGTACCAATTTTAATTCTGATCTTGATAACTGTACCATGAATCTTGATAATTGTACTATGGTTATGTAAAATACTATAGGGAAAGGGGGTGAAGGATACTACACAACTCTGGTATTTACAACACTTATGTATGTCTACAATTAGTTCAATACAATAATGTTTACAAAATTATTTTTCCCACTAAAAATAGCAATATATGTACAAAACGCTAAACTAGGAATTCCAGGCCCTCATTTCCTCAAGGAAACATCAAATAAACAACAGACTAACTAGTATAGCTTAATGAGAGCTCTACAAATAAGTCAAGGATCTGTAGCAACTAAGCAAACAGGCTTTACTGGTTCCACTTTTTTTAATCAGACACTAAACAGGATAGGAAATTCCGTGGTATTTTTGGTGATCCTTGCCTCCCCACTGCCATCCCCAGTGTAGTACTGCATACTTGTGAGAAAGCTGCTGAATTCCCTGTTCTTCCATTGAGACAGAGAGAAAAGAGTGTTTGTTACTTGTTTGCAACACCCCGGCCTAGCTAGAAGAGGTATGAGGGTCTGGTTTCTTTCTTGCCTAACTCAGGGCTCAGACTGAAACACAGAGATAGTTTGGATATCATGTTGAAGGCCACAGAAAGTGGTAGACACTATGGTGTATCACAGGTGTAGAGGGATTGTAGAACCACAGGTACCTTGGAGCAAGACACTATGAGTAGAGGAATAAAGCAAAACATCTAAAGCCATTTGAAGCAGCAGAAGTGAGATGATTAGGGATATTAAAACATTTAAAATAAGCTGTGTATATGATATAATTGGAAGGAGAAAGCATGCCTAGGAAGGCTTGAGAAGACCTTAGCCTTCACGCTTATCTAATTAGGGAAGCTCTTCCCTCCATGGAGCCAGTCTACCAAAATGAGGAAGGTAACTACTTTTTCATATGCCCCATTTTTAACAACAGATCACAAGGCATACAAAGAAACAGAACAATTTGTTCTGTTCAAAGGACCAAAATATATCTCAAGAAATTGACTCTAAAGAAACACGGCTTCAGACTTACTAGATGAAAATTTTAAAACAACAATCTTAAATATGCTCCAGAAATTAGAGAAAAACAGAACTAACGAAATTAGACAAATGACATATGAACAAAATGAGAATATCAATAAGGAAATAAAAATTATAAAAATCAAAAGAACAGAAATCCTAGAGCTAAAAGATACACTAATTGAGTTAAAAAATTCACTAGAAGAGTTCCATGGGAGACTAGAACAGGCAAAAAGAGGCAATAGGAGACTAGAACAGGCAATAGGAGACTAGAACAGGCAAAAAGAGAGAATCAGCAAACTGAAGACAGGTTATTTGAAATTATTGTATCTGAGGAGAAAAAAGAAAAATAACAATGAAAAAGAATAGCAGAGCCTAAAAGACTTGTAGAAGAACATCAAGTGAATCAATATGCAAATTATAATATTTTCAGGAGAAAAGAGAAATAGGCAAAGAACATAGTTGAAGAAACAATGGCTGAAAACCCTTCCAAATTTGAGAAAGCACACGGATATACAAAAAACAAGATGCTCCATGAACTTCAAGTAGGATAAACCCAAAGGCACTGTATTAGTCTGTTCTTACACTGCTATAAAGAAATACCTGAGACTAGGTAATTTGTTTAAAAAAGAGGTTTAATTGGCTCAAGTTTCTGCAGGCTGTGCAGGCTTCTGCTTCTAGGGAAGCCTCAGGAAACTTAGAATCATGGTGGAAGGTGAAGGGGAAGGAGGCACGTCTTACTTGTCAGGAGCAGAAAAAACACAGAGCTGGGGGAGGCGACAGACACTTTTAAACAACCAGATCTTGAGAACTGCATCATGAAAATAGCACCAAAGGGATGGTGCTAAATCATTCATGAAGGATCTATCCCCATGATCTAATCACCTCACACCAGGCCCCACCTCCAACATTGGGGATTATAATTAAACATGAAATTTGGGTGGGGACACAGATCCAAACCACATTATTCCACCCTGGCACCTCCCAAATCGCATGTCCATCTCACATTGTAAAGTACAATTATGCCTTCTTAACAGTCCCCCAAAGTCTTAACTCACTCCAACATTAACTCAAAAGTCCAAAGTCTCATCTAAGGCAAGGCTAGTCCCTTCCACCTATGAGCCTGTAAAATAAAAAAGGAGTTAGTTACCTCCAAGATACAATGGAGGTACAGGCATTGGGTAAATACTACTTACTGTGCCAAAGGGAGCAATTGGCCAAAAGAAAGGGGCTACAGGCCCCATGAAAGTCTGAAACCTGGAATGGCAGTCATTAAAACTTAAAGCTCCCAAATAATTTCCTTTGACTCCATGTCCACATCCAGGACACACTGGTGTGAAGGGTGGACTCCCAAGGCATTGGGCAGCTGCACCCCTGTGCTTTTTCAGGGTTCAGCCCCCACAGCTGCTCTCATAGGCTGATGTTGAGTGCTTGTGACTTTTCCTTGTGCATGGTGCAAGCTGTTGGTGGCTCTACTGTTCCAGGTTCTGGAGGACAGTAACCCTCTTCACACAGTTCCACTAGGTAGTTCTCCAGTGGGGACTCTCTGTGGGGGCTCCAACCCCACATTTCCCTCCCCACTTCCCTAGTAGAGTTTCTCCATGAGGGCTCTAACCATGTATTAGGCTTCTTCCTGGACATCCAGGCTTTGCCACACACGCTCTGAAACCTAGGCAGAGGCTCCCAAGCCTCAACTCTTGCACTCTGCACACCTGCTGGCTTAACACCACATGGAAGCCACCAAGGTTTACAATTGCACCCTCTGAAGCAGTGGCCTGAGCTGTACTTGGGCCCCTTTGAGTGAAGGGTAGAGCTGGAGTAGCTGGGATACAGGGAGCAGTGTCCTGAGGTTGTACAGGGTGGTGGGGCCCTGAAACAGGCCTATGAAGCAATTCTTCCCTCCCTCTGGGCCTGTGATGGGAGGGGCTGCTGTGAAAGTTTCTAAAATGCCTTCAAGGCATTTTCCCCATTGTCTTGGATGTTAACACTTGGCTCCTTTTTGTCTAGTGCAAGTTTCTGCAGCCTGCTTAACTCCCCTCTGTTGAAAATGGACTTTTCGTTTCTACCACATGGCTGGGCGGCAAGTTTTCCAAACTATTATGCTCTACTTCTCTTTTAAGTGTAAGTTTTTGTTGCAGATCATTTCTTTGCTCCTGCTTATAAGCATAGGACATTAGAAGCAACGAATCTACATCTTGAATACTTTGCTGCTTAGAAATTTCTTCCACCAGATACCCTAAATCATCACTCTCAAGTTGAGTCCCACAGATCCCTATGACAGGGGCACAATGCAGCAAATATCTTTGCTAATGCATAACAAAAGTGGCCTTTGATCCAGTTCCCAACAAGTTCCTCATTTCTATTTTAGACCTCCTCAGCCTGGACTTCATTTTCCATATCACTATCAGCATTTTGGTCACAACAACTTAAGTCTCTAGGAAGTTCCACATTTTCCCTCATCTTTCTGTCTTCTTCTGAGACCTCCACATTCTTCCAACCTCTGCTGATTACCCAGTTCCAAAGTTGCCTTCACTTTTTCAGGTATCTTTATAGCAATGCCTCAATCCTTGGTACCAATTTTCTGTATTAGCCTGTTCTTGCACTGCAATAAAGAAATACCTGACTCTGGGTAATTTATAAAGAGAAGAAGTTTAATTGGCTCACAGTTCTGCAGGCTGTACAGAAAGTATAGCAGCATCTGCTTCTGTGGAGGCCTCAGGAAATTTACAATCATGGTGGCAGGGGAAATGGGCCCATCTTACGTGGCCAAAGCAAAAGGAAGAGAGAGGGTGGAGGTACCACACACTTATAAACAACCAGATCTTGTAAGAACTCTATCACGAGAACAGCACCAAAGGGATGGTGGTAAACGATTTAAGAGAACTCCACTCCCATGATCCAATCACCTCCAACCGGGCCACACCTGTAACACTGGGGAGTACAATTCAACATGAGATTTGGGTGGGGACACAGAACCAAACCATATCAGGCACCCACACTGAAACACATTATAATCAAACGATTAAAAGTCAAAGACAGAGAATATTAAAAGCAGTAAGAGACAAGTTATTCAACATGTACAATAGATTCTCAATAAGACTATCTGTGGATTTCTTGGCGGGAATCTTGCAGGCTAGAATGTAGTGAGATGATATAAAGAGGAGAAAGAAAAAAATGGTCAGCCATAAATTATATATAAGGCAAAACTGTCATTTTAAAAATGAGGACAATTATCCCATTTTCAGATAAATCCTGAGGGAGTTCATTACCACTAGACCTGACCTATGAGAAATTCTAGACTTCTTCAAGTTGAAATGAAAAGATGCCAGACAGTAACTCAAGGCCACATAAAGATATAGTTATCCAGTAAAGGTAAGTACATGAACAAATATAAAAACGTATACTATTGTAATTTTCATTCATAATGTTACCTTTTGTTTTATAGGATTTAAAAGACAAAATCATAAAAATAGTTATAAATCTATGTTAATGAATATGCAATATATAAAGGTGTAATGTGTAACATCAATAACAAAGTAGGAGGGAGCTGTAGAGAAATAGTTTCTGTATGTGATTGAAGTTAAGTTGGTATTTGTTTAAAATAGATTTTTGTAACTTTAGGATATTATATATAACACTCATGGTAGCCACAAATAAAATATCTATAAATATAAACAAAAGGAAATGAGAAAAGAACATGTCACTAGAAAAATATTACTAAACACAAAGGAAAACATTAAGGGAGGAAATGGAGGACACAAAAGCTATAAAGCAAGAAGCTAAAAACTGTCTCACTAAGATCAGGAACAAGGCAAGGGTACCATTCCTTCTGAAACTATCCCAATCAATAGAAAAAGAGGGAATCCTCCTTAACTCATTTTATGAGGCCAGCATCATCCTGATACCAAAGCCTGGTGGAGACACAACAAAAAAAGAGAATTTTAGACCAATATCCTTGATGAATATTGGTGCAAAAATCCTCAATAAAATACTAGCAAACCGAATCCAGCAACACCTCAAAAAGCTTATACACCATGATCAAGTGGGCTTCATCCCTGGGATGCAAGGCTGGTTCAACATATGCAAATCAATAAACGTAATCCAGCATATAAACAGAACCAAATACAAAAACTATGTGATTATCTCAATAGATGCAGAAAAGGCCTTTGACAAAATTCAACAACACCTTCATGCTAAAAACTCTCAATAAATTAGGTATTGATGGGACATATCTCAAAATAATAAGAGCTATCTATGACAAACCCACAGCCAATATCATACTGAATGGACAAAAACTGGAAGCATTCCCTTTGAAAACTGGCACAAGACAGGGATACCCTCTCTCACCACTCCTATTCAACATAGTGTTGGAAGTTCTGGCCAGGGCAATCGGGCAGGAGAAGGAAATAAAGGGCATTCAATTAGGAAAAGAGGAAGTCAAATTGTCCCTGTTTGCAGATGACATGATTGTATATCTAGAAAACCCCATTGTCTCAGCCCAAAATCTCCTTAAGCTGACAAGCAACTTCAGCAAAGTCTCAGGGTACAAAATCAATGTGCAAAAATGATAATCATTCTTATACAACAATAACAGACAAACAGAGAGCCAAATCATGAGTGAACTCCCATTCACAATTGCTTCAAAGAGAACAAAATACCTAGAAATCCAACTTACAAGGGACATGAAGGACCTCTTCAAGGAGAACTACAAACCACTGCTCAATGAAATAAAAGAGGATACAAACAAAGGGAAGAACATTCCATGCTCATGGGTAGGAAGAATCAATATCATGAAAATTGCCATACTGCCCAAGGTAATTTATAAATTCAATGCCATCCCCATCAAGCTACCAATGACTTTCTTCACAGAATTGGAAAAAACTACTTTAAAGTTCATGTGGAACCAAAAAAGAGCCCGCATTGCCAAGTCAATCCTAAGCCAAAAGAACAAAGCTGGAGGCATCACGCTACCTGACTTCAAACTATACTACAAGGCTACAGTAACCAAAACATCATGGTACTGGTACCAAAACAGAGATATAGACCAATGGAACAGAACAGAGCCCTCAGAAATAATGCCGCATATCTACAACTATCTGATCTTTGACAAACCTGACAAAAACAAGCAATGGGGAAGGGATTCCCTATTTAATAAGTGGTGCTGGGAAAACAGGCTAGCCATATGTAGAAAGCTGAAACTGGATCTCTTTCTTACACCTTATATAAAAATTAATTCAAGGTGGATTAAAGACTGACATGTTAGACCTAAAACCATAAAAACCCTAGAAGAATACCTAGGCAATACCATTCAGGACATAGGCATGGACAAGGACTTCATGTCTAAAACACCAAAAGCAATGGCAACAAAAGACAAAATTGACAAATAGGATCTAATTAAACTAAAGAGCTTCTGCACAGCAAAAGAAACTACCATCAGAGTGAACAGGCAACCTACAGAATGGGAGAAAATTTTTGCAACTTACTCATCTGACAAAGGGCTAATATCCAGAATCTAAAATGAACTCAAACAAATTTACAAGGAAAAAACAAACAACCCTATCAAAAGGTGGGTGAAGGATATGAGCAGACACTTCTCAAAAGAAGACATTTATGTAGCCAAACAACACATGAAAAAATGCTCATCATCACTGGCTGTCAGAGAAATGCAAATCAAAACCACAATGAGATACCAGCTCACACCAGTTAGAATGGCGATTATTAAAAAGTCAGGAAACAACAGGTGCTGGAGAGGAACACTTTTACACTGTTGGTGGGACTGTAAACTAGTTCAACCATTGTGGAAGTCAGTGTGGCGATTCCTCAGGGATCTAGAACTAGAAATGTCATTTGACCCAGCCATCCCATTACTGGATATATACCCAAAGGATTATAAATCATGCTCTTAAAGACACATGCACACGTATGTTTATTGCGGCACTATTCACAATAGCCAAGACTTGGAACCAACCCAAATGTCCAACAATGACAGACTGGATTAAGAAAATGTGGCACATATACACCATGGAATACTGTGCAGCCATAAAAAATGATGAGTTCATGTCCTTTGTAGGGACATGGATGAAGCTGGAAACCATCACTCTCAGCAAACTATCGCAAAGACAAAAAAACAAACTGCATGTTCTCACTCATAGGTGGGAATTGAACAATGAGAACACATGGACACAGGAAGGGGAACATCACACACTGGGGCCTGTTGTGGGGTGTGGGGAGGGGGGAGGGATAGCATTAGGAGATATACCTAATGCTAAATGACGAGTTAATGGGTGCAGCACACCAACATGGCCCGTGTATACATATGTAACAAACCTGGACATTGTGCACATGTATCCTAAAACTTGAAGTATAATAATAATAAAAAAAAAGAAATAGGAGGAAACTACCTCAACATAATAAATGTTCTATATGAAAAGCACACAGTTAATATCATACTCAATAGTGAAAGGGTAGAAGTTTTTTCTCTGATATCAGAAGCAAGACCAGGATACCTGCTTCTGATACTTCTATTCAACATAACCCTGAAAGTCCTAGCCTGAGCAATTGGGTAAGGATAAGAAAAGGCATCCTTAAATTATGTCTGTTCACAGATGACATTATCTTATATGTAGAAAACCCTAAAGATTCCACAAAAGAACCCCCAAACTGTTAAAACTAATAAATTCAGTAAAGCTGTAGGATAAAAAGCAGCACACAAAGTTAGTTATGTTTCCATGAACTATAGACAATCAAAAAAGAAAATTAAGACAATAATTCCAATTATGCTACCATCAGAAAGAATAAAATATCTAAGAATAAACTTAACGGAGGAGGCAAAAGACTTTACACTGAAAACTGCAAAACTCTTCTGAAAGAAATTAAAGATGACACAAATAATTGAAATTCATCTATGTTCATGTATTAGAAAACTTAATACTGTTAAGATATCAATAGCACACAAAGTAATATAGATTCAATACAATATCTATGACAATTCTAATGCTATTTTTTCAGAAATAGAAAAATTGATTCTGAAATTCATAGGGAAATACAAGGAACCCTGTAAACCAAAACAATCTTGAAAAAAAAAAAGTTATGTTTCACATTTTCTGATTTACAAACTTATTACAAATCTACAGTAATCAAAACAGTGTGGTACTGGCATAAAGACAGATGTATAGACCAGTGAATTAGAATACAGAACCCCAAAATAAAACCTCTAACATATGGTTAAGTCATTTTTCACAAGAGTGCCAAGAGTGTTCAATGGAGAAAGGAGTCTCTTTGACAAATGGTACTGGAAAAACTGGATATCCATATTTTTAAAAAATGAAGTTGAATCCTCAATTTATGCCATGTACAAAATGGATCAAGAACCTGAATGTAAAATCTAAAACTATAAAACTCCATGAGAACACGTAGGAAAAAAACTGACATTGGACTTGGCAATAATATCGTGGATATGATAAAAGCGAATGTGATATAAGAAAAGAATGGATAGACTAAATAAAAATTTAATCAAAATATACAATCAACAGAATAAAAAACAATCCATATAATGGAAGATAATATTTTAAAATAATAATAGGATGAAGGGTTAGTATCCACAATACATTTTTAGAACTCCTGTAACTCAGCTGGGCACAGTGGCTCACGCCTGTAGTCCCAGCACTTTGGGAAGCCGAGAAGGTGGATCACCTGAGGTCAGGAGTTCGAGACCAGCCTGACCAACATGGAGAAATCCCATCTCTATTGAAAATACAAAATTAGCCAGGCATGATGGCTCATGCCTGTAATCCCAGCTACGTGGAAGGCTGAGGCAGGAGAATTGCTTGAACCTGGGAGGCGGAGGTTGTGGTGAGCCGAGATCCTGCAGTTGCACTCCAGCCTGGGCAATGAGAGCGAAACTCAGTCCACCCCCCGAAAAAAAAAAGAAAAATCTTCCGCAACTCAACAACAATGAAAACACATAACAGCATGACTGGAAATAGGGCAAAGGACTTAGGTAAACAGACACTTCTCCAAAAAAGATATACAAATAGCCAATTATTACCTGAAAAGTTGCTCCGCATCACTAAACATTAGGAAAATGCATATCAAAACAACAAGATTCCAACTCCACACCCATTAGGATGGCTACTACACAAAACCTAGAAAATAACAAGTGTTGGTAATGATGCGTAGAAATCAAAACCCTTGAGTACTGTTGGTGGGAATGTAAAACAGTGCAGCTAGTATGGAAAATAGTATGGCAATTTTTTTTTCAGAAAAATTAAACATATAATTACCATATGATCTGGCAATGTCACTTCTGGTTATATACCAGAATTGAAAGCAGGGTCTGAAAGTGATATTTACACCCTTACTCATAGCAGCTTTATTCGCAGTAGTCAAAAGCTGTAATCCACTTAAATGTCCATCAGCAGATGAATGGATAAACATGGTATATACATATAATGAAATACTTTAATAGTGAAATTTGCTTTATGGCCTAATACATGGCCTATTTTGTTGAATGTTACCAGTCCTATTAGGTGTGATTCCACCTACATGAGTAGTCAAATTCATAGAGACAGAAAGTGGAATGGTGTTTGCCAGGAATGGGGGACAGGAATGAATGTAGTTATTGTTTAATGGATATAGAGTTTCAGTTCTGCAAAACAAAAATAATTCCAGAGATGGATGGTGGTGATGGTTGTACAACAATGTAAATGTACTTAATGACACTAAATTGTGTATTTAAAAGTCATTAAGAGGGTACATTGTAAGTTATGTGTGTTTTACCACGATTAAAGTTTTTAAAGGCTATCTCTTTGAAAATGTCAATAAAATTGATGAATCTTTATTCACAGTAACCAAGAAAAAAAGATAAGTTATAAATATTAAAAATAAAAGGTGTTATTACTAATCCCATGAATATTAACAGGACAATAAAATAATGCAACAAACAATTGTATACCAACAAATGTGATAATTTATATTAAATAAACATATTTTTAAAGATCACATGGTACCAAAATTCAGAAAAGAGTAGATAATCTGAATAGGACTATGTCTATTAAAAATATTAAATCAAGAACTAATGCTCATCCAAAAAAATCAACAGTCCCACTTTTTTTTCACTAGAGAATCCTACTGGACATTTAACAAATAATTTAGACCAATTCTCTGTAATCTCATCCAGAAACTAGATGCAGAGAGAACACTTCCCAACCCATTCTATGAGGCTAGCATTACCCTAAGATCAAAATTAAAGACATTAAAAGAAAACTGCAGACAAATATTTCTTATGAACATAGATGTTCACTGAATCATTTCATAGAGAACATCTGCCTAATCTGTAATAGACTGAGTGAGAAATAAACTGTTGCTAGGTTCAGATATTAACATTTAGTTTTTGAGAGTTACTACAGCATATCCTATGCCATCTTGACTAATACAGTGGTTAAAATCATGATGTCTAATTTAGAGAACCCTAAGTAAGAAAGTTGGTTTGACATTTCCTTTCAGTCTCCCAAGCCAATTCTGTCAGCTGTTTCCTTTGCTTCAGTAAAGTAGTATAACAACAACAAGCAGAACTAAAAGATTCTATCCCTGAAAAATTCTTTAGGATTTTGGAAATGATCTAAAGAGCAAGGCTTCCCTGTCATCCAGAATTTAAAATTCTCTAGGCTGAGGATGGAGAAAGGGAGAATGAAGGAAGTAATGAAAGGGGCTAGGTAGGGTCTGGATCAGGGCCACACACGTGAAGGGGCTTTGTTGAGAGCAGCTGCATTAATAACAACCCCAAGGAGCCCAGCCAATGCCAACTCTCTTTCTGTGAGCTACCAGTATCTCCCAGCTTGAGTAAATATTTTCAATCAATAGTATCCAAAAGGTCAAAGTCCACAGACTGACAAGTTTCTATTTAACCAAACAAATAGCTTGAGCCCAGGGGTTATGATAACTGTTCTTCCTCGTGACTTTTGAAAATTTCCCTTTGGCATTAGATAGCAGGTGTGATGCCGGCCTGTGCCCTGATGCTTTGCTATGAACTACTTTAGCTCCATAAATTTTAGCTCCATATTAGACTTTAGCTATTTAGATCAAAATATTTCTAGTTTTCCATTTGTGTTTGAATTATTTTGACATATAGTGTTTTATTTTAAAATATTTGGGACTATTCTGAATATCTGATTGGTATTGATTTCTAATTTAATTATATTATGTCAGAAATTATATGTATAATTTAACCTTTTAATAGTGAAACTTGCTTTATGGCCTAATACATGGCCTATTTTGTGGAATGTTACATGTACTTTTTGTAACAAATGTGTATTTGGTAGTATTGGATAGAGTATTCTATAAATGTCAATTGTTTCAAGGCAATTATTAAGGTTGTTCAGGTGTTCCCTGTCCATAATGAATTTTTGTTGTCTACTTGTTCTATTAATTACTGTGAGAAGAATACTAAAATTTCCAGCTGTTACTGTTGACCTTTCATTTTTTCAATTAGTTTTTTCCATTTTTGCTTTATGTATTTTGAAGCTCTGGTGTTAGTGGCATATACATTTTAGATTGTTTAATTTTTAGATAAATTGTTCTCTGGTATTATTGTAACATTTTCCTCCTTATCTCTGGCAATTTTCTTCATCTTAAAGTCTACTTTATTTGATATTATTAAAGCCATGCTATAACGTTCTAGGCTTGCATGATATGTTTTCTTTTGCCCTTTTATATTACATGTTTTCGTATTTAAAGTATGCTTCTTTTAAATAACATTTGGGTTGGTATTATTCTTTGATACTACCATCTTTGTCTTTTAATTGAACTGCTTAATTCATTTACAATAATGCATTTACATGTAATTGTCCTATTTGTTCTTTGTTCTTATTCTCTTTTTGTTGAATGGTAATTTATTAGTATTCCTGGTTGTCTTCTGTAGTGACTTCTAAGCTATATTTCTTTGCCTGTTTTGATGGTCACTCTAGACATTAAATTATCATGATTTACCTTCAAATAATTGCTCTAATCTTTCTGTATTTATGAACTTTATAAAACAATATAAAATAATATTAGTATACTTTATCTTCTATTGTGATAATTGATACAATTATCTTCTATATGATCTGCAGATCATTTTGGGTAGTATGGACATTTGAACAATATTTGTTCAATCCATGAACATAGGTTATCTTTAAATTTGTATCTTCTACAGTATCTTTTTTCTTTATAAACACGTACATTTTATTAAATTCCATTGTAGACAGATGTGTGTATAAACTGTTGTGTAAAGATGTGGGGTTAAGGGGGAAAGTTAAGAAGTACAAGATGCAAGGCCAGCAGTAGACAGTGGAAGACATGGGTTGAAGTCCAAAAGCAGCTAATAGTAGCCTAAGAGATTCCCTATCACCTGTGAAATTGCTGAGAAGATCATCACTAAATCAGTGACCCAAAATCTGATGAATCTAATGGTCAGAAGGATGCCAAAGAACAGGGCACAGATGTTCATACACTTATCAATGGAGGTATAAGTCTGGGCCCAGTCACATGGCCTGCGGTCTTTTGGTCCCTAGACTTCATGGGTTAAGTTTATGTGACAAGTCTCAGGAAGCAGCAATTGATGAAGAATGTGTTGAACAGGGACCAGGCAACATGGTGGACACAGAGGTCTTACTGTGGATGTTGAAAATGGTGGACTTTATGGCAGCAAGCTGTGGGGGTACCTCCAACATGCCTGCCTCATGCTTTTTCTTGAGCATCTCATAGTTTGAGGGAAGGCTGATATTGGTGCAAGTGAAGAGGCTTGGGAAGCATGATTCGTGGTGCCAAGACATAGGCTGTGGAGTCTATGCTGGTACTAGGCTCGGTGGGCTCTCCCTTTTTTGAGTAATTTTTTAATTTCTTTCATTGATGTTTCATAGTTTTACATGTAGAGATCTTTCACCACCTTGGCTAAATTTACTTCTAAGGATTTTATTTATTATTTTTATGCCATTGTAAATTGTTTACTTGATTTCTTTTTTAGATATTTCACTCTTAGGGTATAGAAATGCTACCGAGTTTTTAATGTTTTGTATCTTACAATATTACTGAATTTGTTTATAGTTCTAGTAGTTTTTTAGTGGTGTCTTCAGGGTTTTCTACATACAAGATTATGCCATCTGCAGAGACAATTTAACTTCTTCCTTTCTGCTTTAGATGACTTTTAATTACTTTTTCTTGCCTAATTGCTCTGGCTAGAATTTCTAGTACTATTTAAAATAGTAATAATGAGAGTGGGCATACTTGTCTTGTTTCTTATCTTAGAGACAAAGCTTTCAACTTTTCACTGTTGAGTATATTAGTCCTGGGTTTATGATATATAGCCTTTATTGTGTTCCTTCATTCCTTGCATACCTACCTTTATTGAGAGTTTTTGTTATTAAAAATATTGAATTTTGTCAAATGCCCTTTCTGCATCTATTAAAATGATGTTTTCTCCTTCATTCAGTTAATATAGTATATTACATTTATTGATTTATGTATGTTGAACTGTCCTTGCATTACAATGATTAATTCTATTTGATTATGGTGAAGGATCCTTTCAATGTGCTGTTGAATTTGGTTTGCTGGCATCTTATTAATGATTTTTGCATCTCTATTCATCAGGGATGTTGACATGTAATTTTATTTTCTTATAGTTTCTATTAATGTTTTTCATATTAGGGTAATGCTGGCTTGTAAAATGAGTCGGGAAGTTTTTCCTTCTCTTTAATGTTTTGAAGAATTTTAGAAGGTTTGCTATTAGTTCTTCTTTAAATATTTAGTAGAAGTTAGCCATTAAATCATCAGGTCTTGGGCTTTTTTTGGTGAGTTTTTTTTTAAATTACTAATATAATCTCCTTACTCGTTATTGGTCTTCACAGATTTTCTGTTTCTTCTTGATTCATTCCTGGTAGGTTGTATGTTTCTAGGAATTTGTCCAATTTACATTTATATTTATTGATATGTCAGATTTGTTTGGATATAAATCCCATTTTTTATATTAGGCTTTCAATCATTAAAGTTGCTTTCTTTTGTAATCTTTTATAATAGAGTCCTTCTTATAATTTAGAAAATTTAAGAGCATTCTAGTTTTTCTACTGTATTTTCTTATAACCTTAAGTTTAAGATTAAACAATGTTTTTAAGTATCATTTAAAAATCAATGTTTACTGAGATGAAATGTTTTTATAATAAAAATATTTTAGAAATTCTACAATATTGGTTGTGCTTTCTCTTTACCAAGAGTTATTTAGAGAGTTTAAAATTTCTAGATGAAGAAATTTTTAAAGTTTGGTTATTGATTTCTAGTTTTATTATATTGTAAACCCAGAATGTTGTTTAAATAATTTTGACATAGAATTTAATACCTTTCTGAAATATGTGCACAAGTTCTATATATTCTTGCAAAGAAGATATATTCTCTGTTTTCTCACTGTTAATTTTTATATACAACATAATATTTACATTATTTATTATATTGCTTTTCATTCTTCTGTATACCTACTTATTCTTTAAAATGTACTTGACCTATTTTAAATAGAGAGTGGTATTTTAAGTTTTACAATTATTAGTAACCATTTCTCCATGAAACTCCCATAGCTTCTGCTTTATAAAATTGTCTGTTGTTTTGAGTCAATTGCCATATGTTATTATAAGCCTTTGCATTGCAAAGTGTTATTTGTCTTGTTTAATGCTTGTGGCCTGAATTCTACCTTGTCTGTTATGAAAATCTCAGAACCTGCTTCTTAATAGTTTTCTTTTGAATGGTATATATTTTCCTATCACTTTGTTTTTAGCTTTAGCATGTTTCTTTATAAGTGTCACTTATATGTAGAATAGTTGTATTTTGCTTTGAGAGCCTGTTTAAAAATCTTTGTTTTAAAGGTGAGTTAAGCCCACTTACAATTATTGATATGACTTATAAGTTTGGGTTCAGTTGTCATATTATATTATATTTTTTATATTTCTTTAACCAGGTTATTTTTGTTTTGTTTTCTTGTATTTAGACCATTTTAAACTTTAGTGGTTAACTTTATTCTAAAACTCTTTTCTAATATCTTTAGCCCTGTTTTCCTCAATTTGTTTTCTACTATTTTTTATCAGCTTTAAATATTATTCTTTGACCTTCACCTATTATTGTGTGATAATTTTATTTTTAATCTATCTCTCTTCTCTACCCATTATAAAATGTGTCATTTCTGTTTTGCAGAAAATAAAGCATTTTTCCATCCTTACCCTGAGCTTTGTTTTAGTCTTAGATATATAACTAAATATATTCAGCCCTCATAATACATACTTTGAAGTTTCCCCAGTCATCTTTTGGTTGGATGAAGCTTATCCTCTTAAAGATTCTTTAGCAAAGACTTCTAAGTATAATATTCTAACTTCTGGCATGTTTAACACTGTTTTATGTACACTGACACATAAAAGACAGCTTGACTAGGTAATATAATCCCTACTTCACAGCTGTCACAAATTATTTGAAAATTTTATTTATTTTCTTGCTTTTGTTCCATTTGAGAATTTGATGCCAGTTTCATTTCCTTTCCTTTGTAAATGTCTTGTTCATTTTCCTTGATAGACAAGAGATATTCTGGCTGTTTATCTTTAAAGTCTAATAGTTTCATTATGCTATGTCTCAGAGTTCATTATGCTGAGGAAATTTTTCCAGGTACATGGTGGGAGATATGTGTGTGTATACATATATTTTATATATATATGTGTGTGTGTGTGTGTGTGTGTGTATACACTCACACATATTTACATATATACACATAAGTGTGTATATATGTGTGTATATATGTATACATGTATATAGATGTGTGAGTGTATATATACATCTTAGAACTTATATTGGTAATTGTGTGTGTTCAGAGCTTTTTTATTTTGAAAAACTTCGAATTATATTTTAAATATTAGTTTTACATCATCTGTTTTTCTTCTTTGCTCGTTATTGATCTACATGGTTTTTGAAGGATGTTTGGAGAAATTCAAATTGGAGTGCCTATATTTATGGGAATGAGAAATATCTAGTGCAATGCACATTAAGATTACTATAAAGATTCTAAACAATTTATAAATTTATTTCAATCAGAAATTACTGACTCATTGTATTCTATTAAATAAACTGAGCATATGTTTTCATTTGAAATGTAAGAGCTGTGGTAACAAATCATAAAGCATTTGTTGGTCAGATTGTAGTCAACACAGATGACTCAAGTAGCCCAATTAGATGCATCTCTAGCATGGAATTGTTTTCCAGCTTTTCTGATTTGTTGAAGATCCAAGTGTATGTATTATTAATTATTCAGTTTCCCCATCCATTCAGATATAACATTATATTTACAGAAATAGAACACGGAAGATGATTTCACAATGACTGTGAATTTAATAACTTATAAACTCACTAAAATAGCATCACTTCTAGGTTATCCCACTGCTTAATATGAACTGAATATTGGACTACCTAATTGTTGGGAGATCAGTGGAGATAGTATCCATTTTCCTCATGGCTCTTTTTGGTGCCTGGATCAGACTTTCTCTTGGACCAACAGACTCTAACACCTCTTCTGGAATTGATTCCAACCGATGATGAGCTACATCTGGCCTGTGAAATGAAAATAGCAAAACCTTTGATTGAGTCCAAGTTAAGTGGATCTACATCATCTGCTCAGTCAACTTTTGCCAAGATGAATGATGCTGTGTCAGTGTTCCATAATCTCAGAGGTGGATTTCCCCTCTTAAAAACAAAGTGTTTTCCTTTATATAGGCAATGAAAGAAGAAGAAAAAAACCTGCTGTGTGTGAAAATGCATTTTGGCTCCTCTATATATTTGGAAACAAAAACCCTAAAATAACCCTATTTGAGCCTTTTTTTCTTTTTCTTGGATCCCTGCCATCCTAGCCCTTATCAAGTTGCACAAGGGGGCACTGTAGCTGTGAAAGTTCTGGAGAAGTGAGTTATTTTCTTCCTAGTATCTGAAGAGGCTTAACAGGAACAAGAATGTGATGGGAAAGGAGAGAATCAATAATTTTCAGAGACTATGTGTGTTTTCCAGTTGTTTTAAGTCCCGGCTTAGATTAGAAAATACTCCAAAAGGAACACAAATGGTCACAATAAGCAGAGGGAGAAAAGTGAGAACTTTGACGTCTATTTTATAGATTTGTCCAGTTTCCCACATAGAAGAATGATAAACATAGAAAGGGAAATGAGCTGAAAATAGATGTTTTTGAAATGGAAAATCACCCAGCTATGGGGCTATAGTGGAGGCTGATGTTCAAATCCCAATGTCTAAGACCATTCATTCTAGGTGTATTTGATCTCCATAGAAAGAGATCGAGGTTGGGAATTTTGATGTAAGGATTGCTAAAGCATTGCAGTAAGAGTGTTTGGTAATAATTTAATTGAATGTGTCATAGTGTCATGATTACTAGTATAACCCCTCTGCCCTTAGGTCTTGTCAACCTATGATGCAAATGAGATCATGTTGACATTAATTTCCAAGTTCTGTTTGCTTGGTGGCCCCATCAGACTAACGTGGGGCATTCATCTCTGTAGTTCTTCTAAATTATTTATGGGATATTGGGCATATCCACATCAATTCTAGTGCCAAGGCATAATCTAGATTTTACTTAATGGTTTTGTATTCTTGTGCAGTTCTTTAAAAGCCTCTAAATGCATCTTTCTCTTCTCTTCCTACTCAATTAACTTTACCCTTATCTAGAATACAAAAGATTCTCAAGTTGTCTTGTAAAGACTGAGCTATCACAGTAACATTTAATTCTAAATAGCTCTTCTGTCTCTTGCATTAATTTAACTGAGCTCACTTGCATTCATTTTTTAATCCCTCTGTGTGCTACAGTCAATTATTTAGCAACACAGAAGTAAAAGAATACCTGAGAAGTCAATGAGCTGAGATGCAAAGGAAACTAGCTAATGTGTTGCAGGATGAAATTAAACAGAGCTTGGAAAAATTAAAACATTGCCTTAAAATGTATATGTTATATGTATATAAACTATAAAATATGCTAAATTTATATATATAGTATAAATGTATTTTAAAAGTAATGATTAAGTTGAAGAAATATAAAATTTTCATTGCAAATTTTAAAAGCAGAATTGTCAATGCAGAAAATATACCCAGTAATATGGAGGATAAACTTGAAAAGTTTTCTCAGAACTCAGCAGAAATGTTCAAAGAAATTAAAATGTTCCTTTCTGTCTTTTTATTTTTAATTTTACTTTAAGTTCCAGGATACATGTGCAGAACGTGCAGGTTTGTTACATAGGTATATATGTGCCGTGGTGATCTGCTGCACCTATTGACCTGTCCTCTAAGTTCCCTCCCCTCACCCTCCACCACACAACATGCCCCAGTGTGTATTGTTCCCCTCCCTATGTCCATATGTTCTCATTGTTCAACTCCCACTTATGAGTGAGAACATGTGGTGTTTGGTTTTCTGTTCCCATGTTAGTTTGCTGAGGATGATGGCTTTCAGCTTCATCCATGTCCCTGCAAAGGATGTGATCTCATTCCTTTTTATGGTTGCATAGTATTCCATAGTGTATATGTACCATAGTTTCTTTATCCAGTCTATCACTGGTGGGCATTTGGGTTGGTTCCATGACTTTGCTATTATAAATAGGGCTGCAATAAACATACATGTGCATGTATCTTTATAGTATAATGATTTATATTCCTTTGTGTATATACCAAGTGATGGGATTGCTGGGTCAAATCGTATTTCTGGTTCTAGATCCTTGAGGAATAACCATACTGTCCTCCCTAATGGTTCAATTAATTTACATTCCTACCAACAGTGTAAAAGTGTTCCTATTTCTCCACAGTCTCACCATCTATTGTTTCTTGACTTTTTCATAATTGCCATTCTGACTGGTGTGCGATGGTATCTATTGTGGTTTTGATTTGCATTTCTCTAATGGTCAGTGATGATGAGCTTTTTTTCGTATGTTTGTTGGCCACATAAATGTCTTCTTTTGAGAAATGTCTGTTCATATCCTTTGCCCACTTTTTGATGGGGTTTTTTTTTTCTTGTAAGTTTGTTTAAGTTCCTTGTAAATTCTGGGTATTTGACCTCTCTCAGAAAATTGCAAAATTTTTCTCCCATTCTGTAGGTTGTTTGTTCACTCGGATGATAGTTTGTTTTGCTGTGCAGAAGCTCTTTAGTTTAATTAGATGCCATTTGTCAATTTTGGCTTTTGTTGCAATTGCTTTTGTGTTTTCATCATGAAGTCTTTGCCCATGCCTATGTCCTGAATGGTATTGCCTGGGTTTTCTTCTAGGGTTTTTATGGTTTTGGGTTTTACATTTAAGTCTTTATTCCATTTTCAGTTAATTTTGTATAAGGTGTAATGAAGGGGTCCAGGGGAACTCTTATATACTATTGATGGGAATGTAGATTAGTACAGCCATTAAGTAAAAGAGTATGGAGGTTCCTCAAAAAATTAAAAACAGAACTACCATATGATTCAGCAATCCCACTTTTGGATATATATCCAAAGGAAGTGAAATCAGTATGTCAAAGTGATTATCTGCACTCCCAAGTTTATTGCAGCACTAGTCACAATAGCCAAGATATCAAATCAACTTAGGTATCTTTCAATAAATGAATGGACAAAAAAGTGTGGTGTATATACACAAGGGAATACTATTTAGCCACAAAAAAGCATGAAATCTTGTCATTTGTGACAATGCAGATGAACCTAGAGGACATTGCTAAGTGAAATAAACCAAGCATGGAAGGACAAATACCACATGATATGACTCGTGGAATCTAAAGAAGTTGATTTCATAAAAGTAGAGAGTACAACAGTGGTTACCAGAGGCTGGAGAAGGTAGTGAGGAAGAATGGGGAGGGGTTGGTTAACATGTTCAAAGTTACAGTTGGACAGGAGAAATACATTCTGGTGTTTATTGCACAGTAGGGTGACTATAATTAATAATGTATTGTATATTTCAAAATAGCTAGAAAAGAGAATCTTTAATGTCCTCATTACAAAGAGATGATAAATGAGGTGAGGATGTGCTAATTACCTTGATTTGATTATTATACAAAACATCACATCATAAACATGTATAATCGTGATTTGTCTATTAAAAACAAAATTTAAAAAAAGGAAAATGATGGAACACTTTTTTTAATGTATAGGCTGTAGATTCAATATATAAATAATGTTTCTGAAGAAGGAAAGATGAAATATCAGCAATTATGGCATAATACTGAAAATGTTTTCTGAGCTAAAGGAAGACAAGAGTATGCACATTAAAAGCCCCCATCATGAAATTGGTAAAATTAATGAGAAACAATGTTTATCAAAATATTTCTTACTGAAATGTTAACAATGTAAAGAAAATAAAGATATTCTCTAAGCATTCAGCAAAACGGCTTACCTATAAAACAATCAAATCAGGTTAGCTTCAGATCTTAATTGTGGCTCATGTGTGGGAATAAAATCAGTTGATATTTACAAAGTGTTGATAAAGTTACTGAGTAAATTAAATGTACATATGTAGCAGCAAAGATATCAGACATGTAAGTGTTCATCAAATAAAAATCCATGTACTCTTCTAACAGATATTATGTGAAGGTACCTGAAGGTACCCTCCAACTTACCCAAATATAAATAGATATTAAATAATAACAATGGGGGTGTTATGGCAGAGTCAGGGAGAGTACCTGGGAACTGAATGTAAAAACAGTTAAACAGTTGCATAAGTAATTATTGTCAATATGATATAAAGCTTAATATAAAAGTTAAACATATACTTAAAGAATGTAATATGTACTTTTTAAGACAAATATATTCTGGTTTTTAATTCTCATATCTATAAGAACTTGGAAGTAAAGAACATATAAATATAAATGTGTTTTAAAATATTAAAAATAATGTAGATTTAAATCAGAACTTATTTTTTACATATAAGAGAGTAACAAAGTGAAGATGAAAAGAAGTCAAAGGAAAGAAACTGAACCAAACTAAAATGTCTAGTAAAACTGCTTAGAAGACAAACAAGGCATGTGCAAAAACTAAAACCAATAATCACAGAACAATGTGACAAAAATAAAACCAAAGTGCCTGTTATTATAAAACATATAAATAGGCTATCTTCTTTTGTAAGGCACAAAATTTATGTCGACTTCAAATGTTAGTATTTTTAAAACCTCTAAGTTTAGACTTATTTCTTTTGTGCTACAATTTCTAATATGTAAAATAAGAATTAAGAAGTATGTAAATCATGGAATTACTTTCCAGGGCATGGCAAGTGCTCAATAGAGGTTAGTTAGTATTTTCATCAATGATTATTATAATTACTATATATCTTTTATAAGATAATCACATAAAATGAGAACTAAATTAGTTAAATTGTGTACTATTTTATACTTCAAGTACATAAACATACAGAATAGTGGTGAAAATATTTCTATTAGAGAGGCAGAATGGCTTGCTTTTGTGGTTTGTAGCTCTGCTCCCTGAAGCCCTAGGAGTTTTCACAGGGCTCACTCTGAGGCAACTATAGAGTTGAAAGACAAAAGGATATAGGAAAAAATGGCACAGAACTTGACACCTTGTATAAGCAATAAATGCAAACAACAGCCATAAACAAACAGAAGCCTCCCCATTGACATAAAGTCTGAGAAATTGTAGAAATATGTTAATTGTCCTTTTGAAGATCAATTTTCTCATCTACAAAACAGGGTTAATATTACCTAGGGTGATTTTGTGGATTTTTCTATATGTTCAATGTAAAATACACAGTTCAATACAGGTATCTAATAGCTACTGATTTCCTGTCTAGCTCCCCTTCATCCAAGATTTAATGGCTGACTTTCGATAGTGGCCAGATTACATACTTTGGATCATCCTTCCTCAACCTGTTATTCATGTGCATCATTCCTGTATGCTCAAGAAATAATGCATTCATTTTTCCTAAACTAACAGGAAAATTTCTGGCAAAATGAAATCACAAAAGCCTATCAATGCCAAGAACAAATGGCTGTTAGATCATCCACAGTTTGTGATAGTCTGCATCATCTATTGGCACTGAGGATTGGGAATTGACTCTTTGCATATTGTTGCCCAGTGCATACAAATTATCTTTAGTTTTGAAGTGCTGTGTGCCAGTGGAGTTTCTAGGTACTCTGTTTTTCTGAATGCTCAAGCACACTTTGAAAGATTTTCATTGCATCTCATTTAATTGGTGAAAAAAAAAGTTCACATGCAAGTGTTTTTGCTGATCCTCAATATCCCTATACCAAAAAAAAAAAAAAAAGTATGACACCAAGAACTGAGAAGTGAGAAGGCCCCTTTACCCTCTGACACTGGGAACACCTATTAATCTCTACCTAACATTCTGTGTATTATGCATGTAGCAGGCTGCAATGATAAAAAAGATAAGAAAAGAAGAGAGGTGTATATAAGGGAAAGATAAAAGAGGAATTTTACTATTTTTCCTAGTACTTCCCCTTTTTCCCCCCAAGGAAAAATCTCACTGCTTCAAAGAAGAGATGCCAGTCCTAATGTTCATTCACTTATATATTTCAGCTTGGAACAGCATGGTGGGACCAGCCATCCTTCCTACATGCATGCGCCTATTTAAATACTGTCTTTTATTTTTGCAGTCCTTGTCCAAAACTGTAGCATTATTTTGCGTTTATGCCTTTCTGAAAGAGAGACCCCAGTTTTACAGAAACCTTGTATGTAAACCTCTCCATAAAGAGTTTGAGGTTTATTTGATTAATAAAATACATAAATAATATTAAATTTTAAGTGTGTAAAATAGGAATATTGAGTTTAAGAAAGACCCAGCAGTGCAGAAAAAGCAAAACCTAGAGTTAAAAGTGATGCTAACAGGTCTATATTGGTGTTTTAATTTGGAAATTTCTTCATGGTATTTCTCTGTGAAGCCAAGATTAAAGATCCTTCATCATTTCTTCAGTAAGTTTCTGCTTTGCTTTTCAATTTGCTAATATGCTACTCTTTAGATTGAGTATTTAGCTACATGACACCAAACATACAGATGAAAACCAAAACATTCAGTCAATCATTCAGCAATTTGTTAATATACATTTGGCATCACTTAGAAAAGAGTAATTAAAAATTGTTAACTAGAATTTCCACCTTTATTTATGTATTTGGCAATATTTAGGTATAGTCATCATGATAAGAAAAGCTTGGTCTGACTAGTAGCTTTTTTAAATTTGATATTTTATACTCTCTTATCAAAAGCTTTTTGTCCTGATGTGTTTATTTTTCCTGATTGTTAAATTACAAGCTTCATTTCCCTTTGACTGTT
Source organism: Gorilla gorilla gorilla (assembly GCF_029281585.2). NCBI lineage: Eukaryota > Metazoa > Chordata > Mammalia > Primates > Hominidae > Gorilla > Gorilla gorilla. The sequence goes on along the minus strand of NC_073231.2, from coordinate 55,408,216 downwards.
GAGCTTGAATATAAATGTTTTCCCATAAATGTTTTTGTTCTTCTCACTCTCACTTCAGCTTGCCTAGAGAAAAGACACAAATTATTTTCTAAACACTTTATGACTTTATTTCTTACCTATTTTTATTTATTCTTGTATAAAATGGATTAAAGTAATTTAAGTGAATACAATACATATGAAATAAGACAGACCAAAATTTTACATTTCAATCAATATCAAAAGACATTAGAGAAAAAGGAGAGAAATGAACCAGCTATCTATGGTGAGTGAGTTACTATAATTTGGCAACAAGTTGCCTAAGAGTAGAAGATAAAAGCAATGACTGAGTTGAGGGTTAGAAGCTGGATGATATTGTCTGAAAAAGAAAAGAATCATACAAGTCCATTAGGGCAGTAGTACTCAACGTCTTGTTTTTCTTCCCCAACACCACCAAGGGCTTCAGTATAATCTCCCCAGTATCTGTGCTTTGTTTATTATGGGGTCCATGTCTTCCCAGCCCCCTGCAGGAAAAATGTTGGTTCAGAGAAAAGAGTTATCTGGATGCTCATTCTCTATGAAACTCATTGCATACATTTGTGCTGCCCAAGTATTTTTCCTTGCATTCTGATGATTTAACACAATATAGGGATACATTTTCAAGAAGCTAATACCTATCATGTGTCAAATATTTCCTCTGTGCCAGACCAGCTGAGCGTTTCCCATGCCTTGTCACAATGTGCATGGAAGGAATTAGTCCCATCTTATAGGTGAAGAAACTAAGGTTTTGAAGAGATTGAGTAAGAGGCCTAAGATCACAAGTTAGAAGCTGGTAAAGGGCAGAGCTGGTGCCCAACACCTAGGTGGCTGGGTGTGCATAAGACCACTGTGTGTAACAATCTCCCAGGCTGTCACTCCAGAGGCACCGATGGTGTAGGTATAAGGTGGGGTCTTTGAGTCTGCATTTCATAGCCTCTCTGGTGATTCTTGCCAGTAGTGGAAGTAGGGCCAATACCTAAGCATATTTGCTCTCAAGCCCTTGCTCTTTCCCACTCTGGAAAGATCACTTTTCACCCAGATGGTACCATAGTCATTTCAATGTGTTTCCTAAGGCAGATATGAGAAGCTTCCGTGTGCATTGTGTCTCTTACTGAGCTAAGATTTCTAAAAAATATTTGATAATAATAGAAGTAGTGCTCATTGTAAAGCTCTCAATACAATAAACATTCTCAGTGTTTGCCTTTATTATATTCTCAGACAGCCCATCACTTAGGAACTAATATTATATCTACTTCTCAGATTAGGAAGCTAGGAGAGAGCTAGAAGTTGGCTTCAGAGGCTACTGTCACTGGGAATCATTTGGCTGAAAAACAAATAGACTGTCAGGACTTTCTGGAACTGGTAAGCTTTCTTTTGGGGGTATGCTTAGCGATGCAGTGAAAATTACCAGAATGGACTACTAGACATTTGGACACAGTTGTTACAAAGGTGCTTCAAGGCTGAGTTGGAGAGGAACAAAGGGAAATATTTCAGCAGCCTGTAGAACACTGTCAACATTGAAACTTCTCCCTTGCTTCTTTGTAAATTTTGTGAGTAGTTCACAGGTCAGCTAGTACTTCAGTCTCCACCATGAAGGTTGTTTAAGAGGTGAAATAAAACACAATTTTCCCCAAGCTTGAAAAAGCCAAGAAAGGGAAATTTTTCTTAAGCAAAATCAAAATAGTCAATCTTAGGTTTTAATTTTCACTGAAACTTAGATAACTAATAAAATACATTACACCATTAAGTGGGTCACCAATCTGTATCCTATGCCAACTTTGCTGAAATTTTTCTCTGCGATTACCCCTTTCTTTTAGTCATATTCATGTCTTCATTCTGTCAACAGTCAACCTCTGGGTCTGTTAGAGCATGCCTCACATGGTTGCATTCCCAAACCAAGAAGGTGTCGGTATAAAACAGGAGTGCTATGAATGGTTCTTGAATTGTATGAAATGGCTGCAGTATAACTTACCCCATGATAAAAACTATGCATGATACTGAAATGTGTATTCTCAGCTCTCCAGCTGCTTGCAGTCCATCTTGATCTTAAGCATTTTCATCAGGCAATGTTTTGGGATGTCAGATCCTCAATTTTCAAATGAAGCTTGATTATGAGAATAAATGACTGGATAAAGGACTGCATTATTGATTCTATAACTGAGTTTGGTGACCTTCTAATTCAGAGGCTTGCAAACCCTTGTTTACTGACCAAAGTCTTTTTTTCCAAACAAAATTTTACATGGAAATCCAAAACATTATTCAGCTAAATCTGGTTGGAAAGGTACACGGCAACAATTCTTTCACTAGGTCTCTGAGGCATTTTACAGCTTAAGCCAAATTTCCTTATGTTACGGTTGAGAATGGTGACGCCAAAGGAGATTAAGAAAATCACTTCCCAAGGTTGCATTGCTAGTTAGGTACAGAGTTGAAATGGAATCTGCATATGTATTACTTCCCTATTCTGTCAGGACTCAGGCTAGCTAGGAAGACAGTAAAGTCCAAAACAAGCTTTGGTAAAAGCCTAAAGATATGGGCAAGTCACCAGAGGCAAGCATGGGAAAGTACAAGTAAAATCTGGGAGTATCATGGCCATCAGCATGAAGAGGTCGAACTGATGAAGCGAATTACCCAGGACAGGAGCCTCATGTGTGATCTGAGATGAGAGCCGGCTGGGCTTGGAGACCTCGCTAGCAGCTTAAGTACATGTGTGGGAGCCTCCTGAATAGTAATCACAGAGAACTGCCTTTTATGAAGGATGTAGTCCAGGTTCCAAGGGCAGCGTGCTAGTCTTAGAGTCATGTTAAGTCCAACATCCAATGCTGTTCAGATCCTGTACTTCAGAGGTGCCAGTCCTAAAACACAAATGTTTCTGTCACAGACCATTGGCCCCCCCCCTTTTTTTTTTTGAGACAGAGTCTCACTCTGTTGCCCAGGCTGGAGTGCAGTGGCATGATCTTGGCTCACTGCAACTTCCGCCTCCTGGGTTCAAGTGATTCTCCTGCCTCAGCCTCCTGCATAGCTGGGACGACAGGTGCACGCTGCCATGCCTGGCTAATGTTTTGTATTTTAGTAGAGACGGTGTTTCATTGTGTTGCCCAGGTTGGTCTCAAACTCCTGAACTCAGGCAATCTGCCCGCCTCGGCCTCCCAAAGTGCTAGGGTTACAAGTATGAGCCACCTCGCCTGGCCTTCCTTTTGATCTTTATGTAGGAATCTAGTTTTGCAGTTTCTGCTAAGGGACAGCAGCCTCTGCTCTGTCCTCTTTCTAACATCTTTTCACTTGTATCCTTTTTTAGCCTTTGACCTAATATGCTGCTTCTAACTTGTATTCTATTTCTGCCTTTTTATTGTATCTTCCCTGCTTCTCATATGGCAAAAGAGGGTTGCTGTTTAGCCTTCTAAAATGCTCCCAATTTTTCAATGCCTTCCTGGGTATCTTTTAGAATAAAGTTGATCTAAAAAATGTATTGGCAATTAACGAATCTTGGCTTTTATTTAAATAATTAAAGACTGAGAGCTTTCAGATGTTCCAATTCCAATCTTTTCTCAGCCTGTGACAGAGGTCTATTGAAGAAACAGTTCCTGATAAACTACTATTTGTTTAATAATAACTTATTCAGGAGAAATCCAAGACTGCTCCAGAATCCCTGAAGGCTTTCCTTTCTGTAGTTGATTGAGTTGTCCTTCCAAATCAGGGTTAAGGCCACTGGCACAGGAATTTCAGAAAAAGAACATCTGTTTGCAATATACCTGGCTGGTGGATGTATTCTGGAATTTAATGTCTACTGCTACCAATCTCTTGACCTTTAAAAGAGAAACATTGATCCTAGGGAAGCTGAGGGAGCTTGTGGTTTAGCTTTAAGACTCCTCCCACCCCTCAAAAGACGAACCATTGATTATGGAATCTTATATACAATATATACATTAAAGATTATAAAATGCAATCAGAGCTTCTGGAGGGACAGAGATGCCCTTAAGAAATTCTATAGGCATCTAGTCTCTTTATATGCAAAATGTATTTCCCATCTCTGTCCAACATCGATTTCTATTTTTTCATTTTTTCTTTGTTGGCTAATGTGAGAAAGTCATATTCTCCTGTAACAAGTACCACCCCCCTTGGTGCATATATACAACCATTTGAACTCCTTGGCCTCTGCAAGCAACTGGCTGATTTTTTTTCTTAAGTATTCAAACTAGCAGAGTATGGCATGAAGTACACCTATCCAAATTAGCCCACTGAAAATACAAACAGAGAGGTTCTAAATATTGCATTTGATCATTTTCTCCGTAATTTGCTGTTCATACGAATGCTTTGCATATGTTGATTAAATATGCACTTTCCACTGCCCCAGGGAGTCAGAGCCCCTCACAGCAGACCAGTGTAATCTGGTCCCAGGAGACTGTAGCACTCCAGAGGGGCACTGTCACACGGACTACCTGCTTCAGCTTGTCTTAGCAACAATGATCGCCATATGTGAAGCTGCAGGAAAACAGATGCTGTTTTTCCATTTGTGAAATCAAGTTGTTGGAAAGTAGTCAGGTTTCCAATGTATGAAAGCTCATCTAATCAACCTACGGAGACAGTGTGAGCTTTCTCAGAAATATTTGACAACATTCCCTAGTATTGGTGACTAGAAACATATATGAAATCATAGTTCCAAAGTGATAATCCTTTTCCCATACTTGTGTTGATAATATCTGTTTTGATGGCTGCAAATGGAGTCCCTAATTTTCTTAAACAAAGGGAATATGTAACCTGGTTTTCAATTGCAAAAAGAGCTTCACAGCATGGTCTGTAGGTAAAGGGTAGGTTTACTGTAGTATCTTGTTTTATTACATCAGTCGTAAGTATCACAGATTGTTTCCCCTTTTATGTACAGGAATAGGAGTATGAGGCATTAACTAAAGAAGACAATCCCCTTTTTATCAACTCAAAAGTAAAATTTCCCTAAGAGCCCAGCCTTAGTGTTCTGTGATCCATCCTACTTCACTCTTGGACTGTATCACAAGCAGTCATATTATGTGAAATTTGTGTAGCAAAATAGTTTAGCTGCTTGTAAAACTCCTTTTTATTAATAAAATGTAACCAGCTTCTCAGAGTCATTGCCAATAGTAAAGTATAGTTTGAAACCTGATTAGCTAGAATACATAACACACGATGTCAGAAAAAAAAGAAATGGTGTGTGTCAATCACAAAATGTTAGAGCTCTATAGTAACTTACAAACCAGATCAACAGTGAGTATTAATTTATCTGCAATTACTACTATTTTAACTTTTTAATTTATAGAAATGTAGAAAAAACCTGAATGAGTAATATTAAGTTTATATCTAAGGAACCTGGTTTCTAATTCTGTTTTCATCATTACTACCCAATTTTATTATAGCCTGATATTTAATTTTTCAATGAACTATAAGTAATAATGCATCAAAGTTTTCATAATACAAAATACAACAAGCTTTAAGAACTAAAAATCTGTAGAACCCCAAGGTATGAATAACCTGTTATTTCTCATTTATGAGTTAGTCCTGAACATCCTGTTACTCTAACACAAGCAATTCAACTCACTGTGCTTACCATGCTGAGATGACTAAGGAACCTAATGAAAGATGGTTGTGTAATGGTAAAACTATTGTAGATGTAAAAATTGCTATTTGTTCAGAAGACAAAGGCATTGTGCCTACTTAGAGTAATATAATTTAGTTAGTATTTTAGCTGGGTTTTGAAATGTGGAGATTCAACAAGATAGGGGTGTTTCCATAGGAAAGAAACAGGATAAGTAGGACAGGCATGATGGCAAGATAATGTAAGGCATTATTTGCAGGGGGTGAGTAATTTTAAGATAATTTGGCCAGAGAAAGTGGAAGTTCAGTGAAGGAGAGTAAAAGAGTAAGACAGGAAAGTTAAAGCCAGATTATGAAGGTCCCAATTTACGGTCTAAGGAGTACAGATGTGGCTCAGCAGTGAAAAGACTTATTTGGCTTTTTGCATCTAAGAATGGCATTTTGCAGCTGAGAATCAATGTCAGAGCTGTGCTTCATGCAGATCAACCTGGGACTTCAACGTGTAGTGTATTTTGAGCCCAATATGGACTAGCACTGTGCTTGCATACTACTAAGAGGAATGGACTATGATAAAGAAACTTGCAGTCCATGAGGAAAAACCAGAAAAATGAAACAGTCATAAATGTCAGGATATAATTAAGCACTAAATTATGTGATAACAATTGTCATTGAACTTTGTAGTCTACAAATCATTTATACAGTATTAAAATCAACCCCTCAATAAATACTGAATGAGCAATCAGCTCTTTGACGTAAATAGAAAATTTAAGGAATTGGAGACTCAAAGTCACATATGCATTATGTGTTGATTTGGGACTCAAAATCAGATCCACGACACCTTCTGCTTTGTGTAGACTGATATGAAGGACTTAAAGGGAAAAGACCTATCTTTGAGTTCTCTGTCTCTAGGTTCACTAAGTATTTAATAGTGATTATACTAAACTATTAGCCCATGAATAATAGTTAAATATTTTTGTGAACAAACCATTCATAAAGTAAATATTTAACAGCCAGGGAATGTAACCACTAATAGATGTGACGACAGTCTCTGTCATCAGGATTTTAGGAACATCGAGTCAGCTGTTTCTCTAGTTCTCTAGGAAATTCTGAGCACCACCCAAGAGACTTTGAATAAAGTGGCTTTCTGTTTAATTAGCTAAAACTGATTTTAGGTACTAAGATTCCGGACTGATGCACATAGTAATTTGATGTAAATAGTAAACAACAGCAAATGGATGTAATGAAGCCCTGCACAGTTTCTGTACTTAGTCAGATATTGGTCTGAAGTTCTGGTAAGGATTCACATCAGAGTCCTGGCTCATTACATATTATGTATCCCTGGACATGTTATTTAACCTCGATGAGCATATTTTATTTCTATAAAACTGCAGTGGTATCTATCCCATCTACATTTATCAAGCAAGTAAATGCATACAAAATTTCACTGTGAAATATAAAGTGGTTCATGCTATAAAAGTGCAAGGTATGGCCAGGCGTAGTGGCTCACATCTGTAATCCTAGCACTTTGGGAGGCCAAGGCAGGTGGATCACCTGAGGTCAGGAGTTCGAGACCAGCCTGGCCAACATGGCAAAACCCTCTCTACTAAAAATATAAAAATCAGCCAGGCATGGTGGGGCATGCCTGTAGTCCCAGCTACTTGGGAGGCTGAGGCAGGAGAATTGCTTGAACCCAGAGGCGGAGGTTGCAGTGAGCCAAGATTTCACCACTTCATTCCAGCCTGGGCAACAGAGCAAGACTCTGTCTCAAAAAAAAAAAAAGTGCAAGGTATTAGTTGTCCAGAGTATGATTAGTGTTTTGATGTCACATGACACAAATGGGTGAGAAATTAATAAATTCATTATCTTGGATGCTGTTCTAAGGAAAAAGATCATCTATTCCTGATTTTTATATTCTGCTTGTCCTCTTTGGTATTCTCAGGACACAATGGCTTAATGGGATTTAAGCTATGGGGTAAAATTTCCCTCTTTATCTCCGAAAGAGGATCCGAAAACTACACAGTCATTCTGCTGTATGATGGAGAAACTGGTGGAGATTCTCCTATGAGCTTGAAACTCAATCATGGAAGAATATTAGAGGCTAGAGTATATTGTAAGGGGAGCAAGCAGCAGAAAAACTACAACTCAGCAACACTAGCCCTTGCCTGTCTGTTTCCAGTGTGTTGGAAGACAGGCCCATGAGTCTTAGATACACCCGTGTGACAGCCAAGTTCATGACCACCCCACTCATGTCACGAAGGGAAGACACTTGCTTTCCTCTGGCAAATCTTTGCAGTCTGTCCTCCTTCCTCAGGGTTACAACCTTCTGCTCTTCACTTTTGACAGATGCCCAGGATCATTACAATGGGAACCACATGTTGGAGGTGTTTCTGGCATACAGGGTCCAAGTTACACCGTAGGCAAGTGACACTTGCAGTGGCTTTTGGCTGCACTGAGAAACTTGGAAACTAGGAATTCCAGTTGATTGGCAGCAGTGCCAAATTGTGCAAGCACCTGGTGTATGATATGACAGACGGATATTTTATTGAGAGAAATAAAAAGACTTCAAACATTTTGGATCTGTAACTGGTAAATGGCAGTCACCTCAAGTCCCATGACAACCCACAATGCTGCTTGCAGAGGCTAGATACCTGAGAGTTATTTTATGATCTATTCCTAAAGTGCTTATACATTTTAGTTCTGTTTATTTCAACAAATGGTAATTTGTTGAAATCATATCATCAGGTCCCATCATGAGGTAGGACCTGATGATACGAAGAAGAATGCACAATCTTGTCCTCTTGGGCTTGACCATCTGGCAGATTGTCCTCTGTTGGTGAGAAAACTCCTCTGAGTGGGTCTGGCCTTTTCTACCAGTAGAGTAGAACACTTCCACTATCATACTTATTTCATGCCATTTTCTCTACTTTTAAGTGTCTGCTTTTGTTTGTTTAATATGGAATGTAGCATATATTATAGCAATGAGTAGGTGCACACATAAGAACCCCTGCCAGGATTTCCCAATGTTCTTGTTGTACTTTATTATTTTAAAGCAGTTGACAAAGGTTGAGACTTTCTTATCACCTGTATGCTGCTGTGGCACCACTATAGTTCATATATGCTTTCCAACCATGCTGTTGCCTCTCTTAAGGAGGCTGGCTGGCTTGTTTGCTGCATTCCTAAAATTATTTGGCTTTTCTCTTGCTTTATTTTATGGTTGAGTGGCTTTGGGTAAATGTGTTCTATATTTGCTTAGTTTGTTCAAGAGGATGGGGATGCAATCCATTAGCAAATCCCATCAGATCTACCTTCAAAATATGTCCTGAATCTAACCACTTTTATTTCTTCTCTACTTATTATACATTCTAAGCCACCATAATGTCTTACCTGGAAAACAGCAGTAGTCTCTTACATTGTTCCCATTCCATGCCGGCGCTGTTACAGTCTATTCTCCACATAGCAGTCAGAGTGACGTTTCTAAAGCAGAAACCAATCCTGTCACTTCCCTGCCTTCAGTCCTTCAATGGCATCCCACCACAGAGTCAGACTGAAATGTAAAGGAGTCCATGAATTCTAAGAGGGTTGGTGTTAGGAAATGAGGAAAGACAGTTGACCTGGAGCCAGCTTTGGGTCGTCCTCATTTCATCCCACTCAAGCCCTCTGATGCCCCGACTACTACTTAATTTACCAAAGTCAGTGCCTGTTCAGGAATTTTGAACTTACTGCTCCCTCTTCCTGGAACTCTCTTCTCCCAAAATTTTCAAGCTTTGCTGCTTTACTTCATTCTAATCTTCTCAGATATCACATCCTAGAGAGATCTTTCCTCATCCTCTGCCTAAATACCACCTTCCCATTGCCGCCACCCTTTAACCTCATATTCTATGATATTGCTTCATGGAACTTAAACCTGCCGGCCTTACAGAATCCTCTTACTACTGTTACCTCTACGAGAATGGAAGCTGGGTAAAGGCAGGGATATTGTCTTATTCACCATTGCCTAGAAGAGGGACCGGCACCAAGAGCACCTCATAAATATTTATAGAATAAATAAATCATCATATTTTATCCTTACTAAAAATTGAGATATTCTTAAATTCAGTTAGCAGAAGAACCTGAGATTCACAAAGGGCTAAGTAATTTGCAGTTCAATATGGAACAGATGTAAAGCACAAATTCAGGGTCTTTGGATGTCAAAGGCCTTGCTCATTCCTCCATGTTTATTTATTTTTTATTCTTTCTTTTTGTGGAGACAGGGTCTTGCCATGTTGGTCTCAAACTCTTGGGCTCAAGCAGTCCTCCTGCCTTGGCCTCCCAAAGTGTTAGGATTCTGTGAGCCATTGGACCTGGTCCATTTCTTTTCATGTACACTCTTTGAGCTAGTTCTTCAGGTTAATGGTTTGGATATTTATTGAACACATTTAATTGAAGAATGGATTTTAAATGGATTTGAGAATAACATCTCTATCAATCAAATTTGATTTTATCATTTAAAATCTAAAGCAAATAAACTTTTACAAGTCATCAACATCTTTCATAGAATCTCTTCAGGAGCATGGGGTCAGGTGTGCTGTCCCGAAGCCCAGCCATCTCCTGAACTGCACATCGCTCAGTCTGTCCTGCCCTTACCAAACACTGCCCCATGCTGCTGCCCTAACCACAGTCTTGAGTCATAATTGGAAGCGGGTATTTTTAAGATAAAAACTGTACCTGGCAAATAAAGAAACATATTTGTTCTAAGTTTAATTAAGTAAGTCTGGGCAGCCTTTTTGCAATATGGAGATTAACTGTCAAATTTATGTTAATATGATCTCAGAGAATGAAGCTGCTATAAAAAGTTTCTTCCCTCACCCCTCTCTTAAGCTCCTCATGTTGCCTTACTGAAGTTTCCTTAAACTGGTAGTATCTTATTAAAATATCACCAGGTCAGTTCCACAAGAGCAAGGCAGTGAAAAATATCTAAAAAATTCAAAATGTTAGTTTTAAAGGCAATAGGACAAATAAGCTGAAATCCTATCCATTATACAGAGAAAAAATTGTCACAATGGTTGAGTTTTCAGCATCTCATTGGAATCATTCAATGCTAAACTCTCCTTTATCTGATTAACACAGGATTATAAAGATCTTCTGAGCACTCTCAGTATAATACAAAGAGCCTTTCATTTCTTTGAATATCCACCCCCCCTGCTTTTTGTGTGTGTGAAAAAGATGTGCCACCCAATTTTTTTTTTTAATTTTGTGATTTAAGAAAAAAATGCTAACAGTTTGAATCATGAGTCCTGTTGTGGGGACTGAGTTAATTAAAAACCTGATGTATACATACAGCTGATCCTACTCACCCTAATGAAGAACATTAATTCTGGAGCATGTGTGGCTGCAGTCACATTGCTACAAATTACTGGACTCTTTCCTTTATCTGTTTCCAAGAAAGTCTCCCCCTGTTAGTTAGGAAAAAAGAAAAATATGACGCCTTAGTTCTAGGCAGCATAAATTACACGCATCAATCAGAGGAAGCTTAAATTAAAATACACATTTGGCAAACAAATATGAATATGTTGATCTCATCTGTGAATCAAAATGATTTAGTGCCTGTGTTGACCCCCTACTGTTCAACATGAAGGTCACTGCGAGCAGCTTCTTTCTTATTGAGAAATGTTTTCTTGTCTTTTAAGGATGCAATTTTATATATGCCCTAATGTTCAATCTAACCAGTGATCCCTATGTAGAGAGACTGATTTATTTTATAAAGAAAATACAGGCTCATTTTTATTTATGTAATCCGAAACAGATAACTAAATTAAAATGTGGGGGAAAAGTACCAGTGGTTTATGGTTCCTGGACTGAGGATCCTCCAATGTGTTCATGATATTTTCTAATCTAGCAGGATACTATTTGTGAAATGGAATGCTACACCTTTTCAATATTGAGTGATCATAAATCAGTCTCTTCTTATCACCAGCTGCATGCATTTTTAGGGCAGGAATAAACTTGAGGGTGCCCATTACATGGTAAAACCTGAAGTAGAGATGATCTTGGGTCTTGGGTTGCCACGTCTTGAAAATATCTGTAGGAAAATCAGGTAGATTAAGTAAGAAAGTGATCTCCCTGGATTTAAATATATCTTATGTTATGGCATTTATTTTAAATATTTATGTTGTATTTTCTTGCTAAGATTTTATTCTTATTACAACAAACCAGTATAATGATTCTGTCTGTATTAATAGGAGGGATATGCAATGTATGCCTTTAATAGTTAGATTGCAACTCAGTACTGAGCATCCTCACAGCTAAATGGAAGAAGACAAATACATAAAACTGTATACAAGATGAACACTTTAGTCTGCAAAAAAAATCACTTGAGGAACTTGTAAAATTGTAGATTTCCAGGCCTCATTTCTCAAAACTGGAATAAGGCATGGATCTGCGTTTCTCATGAGTTCTCTAGACATTTCTTATTAGATGTTACTCAGAACAAACTTTGAGAAAAATTGATAGAAAGATGAATGGGTGAAAAGACCAAATGGTATACAACTTCTTGGGTTGTCGCAGTTTCACAAAAGATTATATCAAGAGAGAAAATACAGAGGTGGTATGAGCCATTTGCACATAAACTGTTACTTTAGACAACAGAAAGCAGAATTCTAGTTATTTATTTTTATTCCTATTATTATTTATTCATTTATTTATTTTTTAGAGACAGGGCCTCCTTCTGCCGCCCAAGCAGGTGTGTAGTGGTGTGGTGCAATCATAGCTCACTGTAGCCTCAAACTCCTTGGCTCAAGTTATCCTCCCACTTCAGCCTCCTGAGTCACTGGAATTACAGGCATGAGCCACTGAGCCTGGCAGAAAACAGAGTCCTAAGGGGATATATTATGACAGTTGTTTTACATCGAGGTTTTATTTTCTTTTCGGTGGGTCAGGGGAAGTATAGTTACAGAGAAGGAAGCTACCCCCAGAATAAGGCACTTTTTTGCTACAACAGCCCAACATCCCAGATTTTTTAGTGAATTCCAATTTGAAGTATTCAGTCCCATTATCCCAATATCATGTGTACCGATTTTTGATCCAGGAAATATGGTTGCTGTGTTTCTTGGGTGAATACTCAAACTGTGGTTCATTACATTCTAGGGTTCTAATAAATGAGCACAGAAACTTCTGGAAGAAGAAATCCACTGAGGCTGAAAAAATGAGCATCGTGTTGTGCTATTTTGTGGGGTGTGGAAGAGCAACAGTTTTGTCTATTTCTTTATTTTTTATTTTTTTTGACATGGAGCCTCGCTCTGTAGCCCAGGCTGGAGTGCAGTGGTGCAATCTTGGCTCACTACAACCTCTGCCTCCTGGGTCCTGGTTCAAGCAATTCTCCTGCCTCAGCCTCCCGAGTAGTAGGGATTGGGATTACAGGCACGTGCCACCATGCCCAGCTAATTTTTGTATTTTTAGTAGAGACAGGGTTTCAGCATCTTGGCCATGCTTGTCTAGAACTCCTGACCTCGTGATCTGCCTGCCTTGGCCTCCCAAAGTGCTGGGATTACAGGTGTGAGTCATCATATGAGGCAATCGAAAAACACTAAAGTCTTCAGAAAGTAAAACGATGTATCAGAAAATATGTTTGAGGAATATTATGTCTTAACGGGGAAAAAAGACAAAGTCAATTTTATAGAGAGATCCATGTTGATTGTTAAGATGGCCAAGATGAATGGATTGGTTGTGCAGCAGTCTGTTCATTTGGCTCTGATAGGCACTGCCAAGAGTAACTTGGGTATAATTTTGCTCTGTGCTAATTAGAATTGGTCAACTGATGCTCTGATGAATTTCCTCCCCTGGATAGAATTTGAGGGAGTATACAACAAAAAAGTAATTATCAGGGGTGCCAGTTATCCATAGGGGCATCTACAGTGGATCCAGGGACGTAGACCCTGGTGTCAACTTCTTAGAAATTTTTCTCCCTAACTAATGCAACCCCATTAAAAGTCCTCTTTTAGTGGGCACACAACCAATAGTGCATATGCTGATAGCATTTTCACATACAAATCTGATAGTTAGGCACGCCATTACCCAATTTACACATGCAAATGCAGTAATTGTGTGTACTGGGTGCTGGGGAAACCTGGCACACACCCAAAATGGAGGCCTTTTCAAAGCGTGGCCAACCCACCAAATTCCTCTTCCTCAGCAACTCATGGTGCTGTCTTACCTCTGCCTCTATTATACACAATTCTGTGGGATTCTGGGAGGAAAGATATGTGTTTTGTGAACTTCCCTGAATGACTAAAACTTTGTATCTCTGTTTGATTTGGACATGTTTTATGTTCTCTTTTTCTCTGATTAATTGATGATAAGACTTTCTCTCCTTTGTAGTAATTCACCATTTTATTTTTGTGCTTTTTAAAAAATAAACTCTAATTAGAAAGTACAAATTCTGTCATTATGACTTATTCTAATCTACAACTTGAAATTAGAATGATTAGGAATTGGCGTAATAAGTGATTTGTGCTTTCAAAAGAATAGAGATTACTGTTTACAGCTATGTGCACATGAGTTTACCCCAAGATGCATTTGATTATTCTAATTTACTGAGCTGCTGCAGGAGCAGCCATTAACTATTTCCTGTTTCTCTGTTAATGTATTTCAAATATTCTGGGGCTACTTGACTACATAGGCAGTACAATGCAAGCAAAGTAATTTAAGAAATAGAAATAGGATTGAGTATATTTACTTTGTTGTATTTCTCAGAGAGAAGAAGCCTAGGAGTCTGACATTGATCATAGAAAGATTTTTATATTAATCAGTGGTAGCAGAAAAAGCAGTTAAGGAAATTTTATCAAAATCAAAGAAAGAAGGAATATTTTGAGAGGAAAAAGCACAGTTGAGATTTTACCAAAACCAAAGAAAGAAGGAATATTTTGAAAGAAAAGACCTGTAATTCAAAATTATAACTCTTATTTATTTATTCAGAATATTTATTGTGCTTACTCTTTTTGTTTGTTTGTTTGTTTTAGATGGAGTTTCACAGTTGCTGCCCAGGCTGGAGTGTAATGACAGGATCTTGGCTCACTGCAACCTCTTCCTCTTGCCTCAGCCTCCCAAGTAGCTGGGATTACAGTTGCCCACCACCATCCCTAGCTAATTTTTTGGTATTTTTAGTAGAGAACGGATTTCACCATGTTGGTCAGGCTGGTCTCAAACTCCTGACCTCAGGTGATCCACCCACCTCAGCCTCCCTAAGTGCTGGGATTATAGGCATTAGCCACTGTACTGTATTCTTTTTATCTCCTCATTCTTGTCTCATCTCTGTAAACATGATTTCATCTGCTGGCCCCTTAACTGATGGGATTCTCCAGAATCATCTACAATCTCTTCATGATGGTAGATCCATCCTGATCTTCATCCTACCCTCCACATCTTTTTCTCCAGATTAGACTTCACTTCTAAGCTTCGAGTCCATGTTTACAGAGGTCTTGATACCCCTAACAGAATGCTCCACATGGACAGCAATCCAAATTTGGACGTATTATCTTCCTCTTTGAATCTTCATCTCCTTCAGAATTCCCAAACACTTTCCCATACCTCATGCTAGAGTCATTCTGAAGGTCTTCTCTGTACCTTCAATCTGTGTATCCTGTTGGTCACTGAGTTCAGTAATGTGTACTGAAATTCAAAAATGGTTCATCTTGAATCTGTCCACTCAGTTCTCTTACCACTTCCTGCCTGATCTCAAGCCATGATTTCTCTTCTGGATACTTGCGATACTTTTGCAGTTGCCATCAGTCTCTCCCTTAGGCTGCTCTAGTCCCTCACTTTCTCACCAGGGTATCTTCCAAAGTGCAATCTGATTATATACCACCATAGTTACAGGTCTTCAATGGCCCCCTACCATATGCACACTAGAGTCCAAATTCCACTATTTTCTTTTCCAGTCTAAGTTTCACCTGATTATTTTGTATCACTGAAAAATCTATTAACTTTCATACTACGATATCATTGCTCATGTCATTCCCTTCTATTATGTTCCTTCCTCTTTATTAGTGCTATCCTTCATTCTGTTACTTTTTATCTTCATCCTTCAAAGTCCACCTCAAATATCTCCTCATTTATGAAACTGTCACAGGTCCTTCTCCAGCAACAGAACAAACTGATTTCTTCTCTATAGTGATGCTGCTTTTTAATGTATTAATTACCTACCATTTAATATAACAAATGTTGAGAAAAAGTTGTCTGTCACCACACTGGTATGATATGATATAATGGGAAATATACATTTTGACTCTGCCTCTGGATTCTGGCACAAAGCTCCTCAAATTCTTCAAATTTTCTGAGCAAGAAGAGTGCTGG
Source organism: Gorilla gorilla gorilla (assembly GCF_029281585.2). Taxonomy (NCBI): domain Eukaryota; kingdom Metazoa; phylum Chordata; class Mammalia; order Primates; family Hominidae; genus Gorilla; species Gorilla gorilla. The sequence continues at coordinate 55,392,313 of NC_073231.2, read as the reverse complement.
CTGAATCTTTTGTTTCCATATTTGATCTTTGACCTTGGTTTCTCACAAAGAACTTCCAAATCACTTCATACGTTCTGGATGATAGGAGCATCTTTCGTTCTAATGAGGTGTCTCTTAATGGGCTACCACGTGAGGACTGGTTACCAGAAAGACCAAGCCATGATCAGAAGTATGAAGTTTGAGAAGCTTCCAGATTGCTGAACATGTGGAGGGTGTCATTCCTGGAGAGGAGAGGAAGCTCCATGCTCCTTCCCTCATACCTTGCACTATACATCTCTGCCATCTGGATGTTCATCTGTAGCATTTGTAATATCCTTTATAATAAACTGATAAACATAAGTAAAATGTTTCTCTAGTATGGTGGGTCATGCTAGATGCTAGCAAACTGTGTAACTCAAGGAGGAGTTTGTGGGAACCCCAATTTATAGCTGGTTAGTTAGAAACAAAGGTTATAACCTGGACCTTGTGACTGCCATCTGTCTTAGTCTGTTTTGTGCTACTATAACAGAATACCACAAACTGGGTAATTGATAATTAATATAAATTTATTTCTCACAGTTCTGGAGGCTAGAAAGTCCAAGAGGCCCTGGTATGGGCTTTGTCCTCTGTTATTTCATGGCAGAAGATGGAAGGACAAAGAGAGGGCAAGAGAGAAAGATAAAAGGGAGCTGAACTCATCCTTTTATAAGGAGCCTATTCCTGTGATGATAGCATTAATTCATTCATGAGGGCAGAACCTCATAATCTAATCGTCTCCTCTCATTAGGCCCTACCTCCCAACACTGCCACCGTGGGAATGAAGTTGCCAACACATGAACTTTGGGGTCAAACATTCAAACCATAGCAGCATTTGAAATGGGTCAGGATTTGAAACTGAGCTCTTACCTCGTGGGATCTGACACTGTCTCCAGTCAGAATTGAGTTAAATTGCAGGACACCTAGCTGTTGTCAGAGAATTGCTTGGTGTGGGGACTCCACACATTTTGGTTACAGATGTGTTCTGTGTTGAGCATTGAATGTGTAGTAGGAGAGATCAGTTAGTTGGTTTTTCCTATTATACAACTGGATTATATACGTCTTAAATCAGGAACTGTTATTTTATTGACCTGGTATCAATGCCCTCCAACCAAAGATCACCAAGAACACGTTCAAAGTTAAGCTGGGGTTTTTACTTATTGCAAGGATGAATGCACAGCATAGGGAAACTTGAGGCATGTTAAGGTGTTAGGAAAGACTAATTATATATAACATTTGTGGCTAGTTTTAAATATTTGAAAGTGCCTAACAGTTAGAATGAATATATAGGGTAGGTCATGGTATACCAACCTGGTATGAGTGGGGATTAATTTTCATTTCTGATAAGCTAGCATTTCTGACAAGATTGTAGTGACTTCAGTAAGAGCCTTCAGTTTACATGAGGCCTAGTTCCAATTATTGTAAAACTGAAAAATTGGGATGAAATGATGTCAGAGAAGCTTAAGTATCAGAAGGGACCTGTAACAAAGAATCTATCCTTATGCTGTGTCATCCAAGAGCAGAAGGTGTTTAATCATTAATTAATAGTTAATAAATTTTGTTAGCAATAAGTCAAATTTAGAGCAGATCTATCAATTTAAAAAGCATGGAAGAAGATCATAGGAAGTTAAAAGTAACATGACAAAGATAAGAGAGATATTGAGAAAAACTTTAGTTATTAAATAGTTAATAGAGGATGTCAAAGTATAATAGGGAACATTAGTGATTGAGTAAAGATTAAAAAAGAAAGAGTGCCACAGAAACAGAAATTTAATGTTATTCTATTGCCCTGCATAGAAGCTATATACTTTTGCACTCAGCAGCTTCTTACAAAGTTTTGGATGAGGACTGACTACTTATGTATGGAATTCCTAAGAATCCTCAGTTTAAGATCCGTTAGGATGTCCAATAGTCAGGAGTAAGTGATGTATGTCTTTAAGTTGGTAACTTAATGATCAACACCTTGGAGCTTCAGTGCTGTATTAGTTGCTAATAGTACCTGGTCATTTCCTTTCCATGAAGTCTCAAGGGTGGTTTTTCTCCAGTGCCTTCTTCAGAAAATCAAATTCTAAGTTTCAGGTCATGAAGAAACTAAACTGCTCAGGTGGATGTCATAGAAATGATACTCAGAGTTATTAATGTTAAAGCCTGAGGTATCATATGAGTTCATTGCATTGTTAGTCATATCAGCTTGAAATAGGGTTCAATCAAGATGGAAAATACAGTTGACCCTCGAATAATGTGGGGATTAGTGACACTGACCCCCGCCGCATCCCATGCAGTCAAAAATCTGCATATAACTTTTGACTCTCTAAAAACTTAACTAGTAATAGCCTACTGTTTACCTTACCAATAATATAGTTAATTAACACACATTCCATATGTTATATGTGTTATATACTGTATTCTTACAATAAAGTAAGCTAGAGAAAAGAAAATGTTATTAGGAAAATCATAAAGAAGAGAAAGTATATTTACTATTCATTAAGTGGAAATGGATCACCATAAAGTTCTTCATCCTTGTCATTTTCACATTAAGTAGGCTGAGGAGAAGGAGGAAGAGGAAGGGTTGATCCTGCTGTCTCAGGGATGGCAAAAGCAGAACAAGTTGAGGAGGTGGAAGGAAAGGCAGGAGAAACAGGCATACTTGGTGAAAATTTCCAGAAATTCATCGTAATTCCTGTCTTTTTTGCTTTTTCATTTCTCCAAAAATGTTTCTGTATAGTACCAATCTTCCTTTCATAGTTTGCTTTAGTCTCACCACCTGTATCATGGAAGGGTCCATGTTATAAAAAAGTTAGAAGCAATCTTGAATAATCAGAATCCTTCTGCCAGATTGTCTAATGTCAATTTATTTTCTGGCACTGCTTCCTCTATGTTTTCTTCCTCATGATTTGGCACTGGTTCAGAAACACTCATCTCCATCAAGTCATTTTCTGTTAGTTCCTCTGCTCTGGTGTTTACTAGCTCTTGAATTTCTCTTTACCACCACACCCACCCCTTTTGGTCATATCCAAAATCTCTTTCATGATTTTCTTGATTGGCTCTGTCATAAATCCTGTGAAGTCATGCACAACATGTGGACACAGTTTTCTTCAGCAGAAATTTGTTGTTTCAGGCTTAAAGACTCATGGCTTCTTCTATAACAATTATGGCCTCTTCAACGAAATAATCTTTCCAGGCTTTCATAATGTTCTATCAGGATTCTCTTTCATGGTGTTGGCAATTCTTTTCATAGAGTACCATTTGTAATGAGCCTTAAAGGTCCTTATCATCCCCTAATCTAGAAGCTGCATTAGAAATGTGTTTAAGGGCAAGTAGACCACTTTGATGCCTTTGATGTTGAACTCATGGAGTTGTGGGTGGCCAGGAGCATTGTCCAATATGAAAAGAACTTTAAAAGGCAGTTTCTTACTGACAGAATATTTCTGGACTTCAAGCACAAGTCATCAATGAAACAAATTAAAAGATGAAACCGATTCAAAGAAAGAGTTCTCATTATTGAGACCTTCTTGTTGTACAAAAAGAGACTGGCAGCCAGTAATTATCTTTTCCCTTGAAGGCTTGGGGGTTAATAGTTTTATAAATAAAGGAATTTATAAATAAAGGCCCAACTGCATTTGCACAAATCAGTAGAGTTAGCCTGTCCCTTCCTGCCTTAAATCCTCATGCTCACTTCTCTTTCTTACTAATAAATGTTCATGGTATTTTTTTTCTAGAATAGAGCACTTTCATCTGCATTAAAACCTTGTTCAGTAAGATCTCCTTTCTCTTTGATGATTTTTTTATTGACATCTGGAAACTTGTCTGCTGCTTCTTGGTCAGTAGAAGCTACTTCTCTTGTTATATTGACTTTAAAAAGCCAAACCTCTTTCTAAAATAGATCTAACCATCCTTTGCTGGCATTAAATTCCCCAGCTTTAGATCCTTTACCTTCCTTTTGCTTTAAGTTGTCATATAATGACTTCATTTTTCCTCAAATCATATTAGTCTATAGATAAATATATGCCTTTCTTATAGTAATTTTGCACCCAAATAAAAGCTGCATTTTCAAACTGAGATAAAGAGCTATTTTTTAAAAAGTTCAAGAGTTTCACTGCATTTTTTGCTGGTGTATTCCCAGTGATGGCTTTATGAATTCCTTCCTTAAAAAAAATTGTAGTCCTTAGGCTGGATTTATTTATCTTGAAACAACAGTCAACCACAGCTGCAGACCTCAATCTATGAGACACATCAAGTAATTCAATTTTTATTGTTATATTCTCTGCTTCATGAGAGCACTTCCAGTTGATATCACTAGTGGTACTTCATATGGGTTGCATGGTGTCATTCAAGGTTAGAGGATTGCACTAAACACAGTACAAAATACGCAAGGAACTGCAAGAGACCACTTTTTACTATCATATGCCATTTGCTGGAGAGATGAACTGCTCACTTGGAGGTGATTGGCATCACATGACATTTTATACAGATACTCACAACACTTGAGCCCACTGCAAGAGGATCAACAAGAAACAGAAAACAAATGAGAGGGAGTCAACTTTATAAAAATATGAAATTATTGCTGTAAAAAGTAATTCTATGACATGATTGTCTGTGTAGAAAATTCCAAAGAATCAACAACAAAAAGAACTCCTGAAACTAATAAAAAATTATAGCAAGATTACAGGATAGAATGTTAATATACAGTATGTTTCCTCTAAGAGTAGAGAAAGTTTAGATGTAGAAAAACAGTCTGATATAAATACAAAAGATAGTGGCATTACAACTGATTTCGATGTAGCTTGGGCTTGTGACAATTTTATCAACACTTACTACTTAAAAGCCAGAATTTACTAATCCCCAAAGTAAAAAAAATAAACACAAAACAAAAAAACAACAACAATAAAAAAACAGAGAAGAATACGTCCCCTCTGCGATCATTAAAAAGTCAGGAAACAACAGGTGCTGGAGAGGATGTGGAGAAATAGGAACAGTTTTACACTGTTGGTGGGACTGTAAACTAGTTCAACCATTGTGGAAGTCAGTGTGGCGATTCCTCAGGGATCTAGAACTAGAAATACCATTTGACCCAGCCATCCCATTACTGGGTATATACCCAAAGGACTATAAAACATGCTGCTATAAAGATATATGCACATATATGTTTATTGCGGCACTATTCACAATAGCAAAGACTTGGAACCAAGCCAAATGTCCAACAATGATAGACTGGATTAAGAAAATGTGGCACATATACACCATGGAATACTATGCAGCCATAAAAAATGATGAGTTCATGTCCTTTGTAGGGACATGGATGAAGCTGGAAACCATCATTCTCGTAAGGACAAAAAACCAAACACCACATGTTCTCACTCACAGGTGGGAATTGAACAATGAGAACGCGTGGACACAGAAAGGGGAACATCACACACCGGGGACTGTTGTGGGATGGGGGGAGGGGGAAGGGATCGCATTAGGAGCATTAGGAGATATACCTAATCTTAAATGACAAGTTAATGGGTGCAGCACACCAACATGGCACATGTATACATATGTAACAAACCTGCACATTGTGCACATGTACCCTAAAACTTAAAGTATAATAAAAAATAAAAATAAAAATAAAATAAAATAAAACGAACAAAATAAAACAACAAAGAATATGTCCCCTCTGTTAAATGAAGTAAACTCTTCATGAGAATTGTTTTTGCTTTTTGTTCTAATTTCAACTTAATCTTTTTTGTGTTAAAAACTGTCTAAAGTGGCCACTGAAATTTCAAACTGTCCCTAGTATTCCTTAGAGAAATATGTATAGCAATTATATTATTATGAGAAAACATGGAGGGAACAGGTGTTTGCCCTGGAAGAAGCAGGAGTTTAGATTAAGAAGACCCCATCATAACCATCAGGACCAAGGATAAAGCTGTAATTGCTAAGGAAGCTGTAGTTATATATAATAGTTATGATAGAAATATATTCAATTATTTTGGAAGTTTGACATTTTTCCTGTTTTGTCTGTGTTGAGACATAACTTTGGTGTGTGCTTGTTTTTGTCTTGATCTATTATGGTTACAGAGTGGCTTTAATTGAAATTGGTGTTCTGTAAAATTGTTATGTTTAACTAGAGAACACCAAGGCCTAGCTATGAATGCCAGGCCAGCTCCTAGCAACACTAGAACCTAACTGATTGTACCCAGCATAAGCTAGACTGGGAGGTGGGTGGCTGCACACTCAAAACTGGCTTCCAATGGGACACAGACATCAAAACAAAGAAGAGGGTATGGTATGCAAACGAAGTTGAGGGGCAAGAAACCTAACTTATGTGACATCTAGATCCCTTCTCAAATCTTTTGTCTTAGTCTGTCTGTGCTGTCTCTTACGAAGTGCCATCAACTGGGTAGCTTATTAACAACAGAAATTTATTTCTTACAATTCTGGAGACTGGGAAGAGCAAGATGTTGGCAGATTCAGTATCTGGTGAGGGCCTGGTTCATAGATGGAGTCTTCTCTCTGTGTCCTCAGATGGCAGAAGGGCAAAGAGGTCTCTTTGGGGCCTCTTTTTTATTTTTATTTTACTTGTTTGAGACGGAGTCTTGCTCTGTCGCCCAGGCTGGAGTGCAGTGGCGCGATCTCGGCTCACTGCAATCTCCGCCTCCAGGGTTCACGCCTTTCTCCTGCCTCAGCCTCCTGAGTAGCTGGGACTACAGGTGCCCGCCACCACGCCTGGATAATTTTTTGTATTTTTAGTAGAGATGGGGTTTCACCGTGTTAGCCAGGATCGTCTCGATCTCCTGACCTCGTGATCCTCCCGCTTTGGCCTCCCAAAGTGCTGGGATTACAGGCGTGAGCCACCGCACCTGGCCTGGGGCCTCTTTTATAAGGGCGTGAATCCCTTTGATGAGGACTGTACCCTTGTGACCTGATCACCTCCCAGAAGTCCTACGTCCCAATACTCCTCACCTTGGAGGTTAAGATTTCAACATATAAGCTGGGCACTGTGGCTCACGCCTGTAATCCCAGCACTTTGGGAGGCCGAGGTGGGTGCATCACTTGAGGTCAGGAGTTCAAGATCAGCCTGGCCAACATGGTGAAACCCTGTCTCTGCTAAAACTACAAAAATTAGCTGGGCATGGTGGTGCATGCCTGTAATCCCAGCTACTCGGGAGGCTGAGGCAGGAGAATCACTTGAACCCGGGAGGCAGAGGTTGCAGTCAGTTGAGATAAAGCCATTGCACTCCAGTCTGGGCTACAGCATGAGAGTCCATCTAAAAAATATATGTATATTTTAACATATACATTTTTGGGGAACACAAACATTCAGACTATAGCATCCTGAGAGAGACTTTTTCTTTCCCTGAAAATCTAGTCAAATTTCTTTTTGTGGATTATAACAATTGTGAAATTGACTATGCCTCCTTTTACAGTTTGAACTTCAGATAGCTCAGCCAGATACGTCCCCCTAGTCTGTACCTCCTTTTCTAATTTATATTTTCCCTCCTTATTTTATCATTTATTTTACCATTTTATGGTATGTTTTTCTTCAAATCTTATATGGAAGAAGGTACCCATAAAAAAAACCTATCAACTAATTATAATTTTGTAAAAATCGCCTCCTCTTCATGCATATAAGACATTAAATAGTGTAAAAGTAATAGATAATATAGGCACAGTGAGCAAAGATGTCACCATTTAAACATAAAATTGATTGGCAATGACTGGAAAACTCTCTTCAACTCACTAAACTCTAAATCCAACCTTATAATTAATTGCAATTTTGAAATTATCTGGAAAATATTATTTAGAAAGAAGTTTGAAGAATGTTAGCTGCATTCACACATGTAAAATGCTTATTGCTGAGTGTGTAAAGTACTGTGCTTGGCATTTGAGACAGCAGGGTGTATTGGTCCATTTTCATACTGCTATAAGGAACTGCCTGAGACTGGGTAATTTATAAAGAAAACAGGTTTAATTGACTCACAGTTCAGCATGGCTGGGGAGGTCTCAGGAAATTTACAATCTTGGCAAAAGATGAAGGGGAAGCAAGGCACTTCTTCACAGGCGGCAGGAAGGAGAAGTGCTGAGCAAAGAAGAATGCCTTATGAAACCATCAGATCTCACAAGAACTCACTATCATGAAAACAGCACGGTGGAAACTGTCCCCATGATTCAATTACCTCCACCTGATGTCTCCCTTGACATGTGGGGATTATGGGGATTACAATTCAAGATGAGATTTGGGTGGGGACACAAAGCCTAACCATATCACAGGGTTTCAAAAACTGAAGATTGAAACCCCTCCCTCAAAAGGTTTGCAGTCCACCTGGAAAACACCCACCATATTACTTTGCAGAATGATTGTGATTTGAAGCCGACTTTGTTTTTGGTGGACTGTGTTTCAAATCAGTGTAATTTTGATCCTCCTGAACAAGGCACAGGTCTTTCTCAGCAGTTAATGTAACACCTTGTACATAGTGTGTGGTCATCAAACAGCTGTGGGTTGGATGTGGGGCAGACATCTACTGCACTGACAGCTGAAGCTACAAAATGCTGAAGTTAGGTTCTTCTTTCTGTTTAAACATACTTGCTAAGAATTATTCACATCTTGTGAGACAACTTTAGGGCTTTCAACTCTATCTTCCCCTGAGAAATCCTAACTGAGAAGTAATTAAATAAATAGAATATTGCCAGCCACACAAATTCTGTGAAGATAGAGAAAGATTATTTTGTTCATTGAGCTCTAGCCTAGAGGGGCAACAACACGCTCACACCTTCTTACCAGCAGCAATAAATTGGCAGCTTCAACCTATTATAATTCTCTTGGGTGGGTGCTGTCATACATTCAGTACTTGGATGTAAGTTTCTTCTGTGGAAATGTAACTGGAGAACTAAGCTGCTATATCAGGCTCAAAATGTAGAGTTTTCCTTCAGAGACTTTAACTAGTTCATTTTCATTTTGATGAATACCTCAGGGAAAACTGAAGATAATAGAAAATAAGAAAATGAATTGTATTTTAAAAAATAACTATAATGGGACTCATACTGGTGGTGTAATTGCTTAGGGCTGATAGAATGAGACTGGCAGCATTATTTTTCTATCTTGAGACTGAGACATGATGCGCCATTGGGGCATACTTCGGCAAAGAGAGACAGTAAATGAGGCTCACTAGAATTGAACAGGTTTGACAGACAACTATGGAGGTTCTACTAAGCGGCCAAAGAAAGTGTCCAAGGGATATAGCAAGCTCAGTCATAATTCAGGCAACAAGGAACATTGCAGTTTGCAGAAGTGGCAGCAAGGTCCCAACAAGGAAGTGTGGTCCATGAATGAGAATCAATAAGAGGCAGTCACCATCCAGATTCAACTGTAGAGCGGCAGCTCGAGTTACTCAATGAGTGCTCAAAGACAAATCCTGAACTGTTGAAGCAAAGGTGAGACTTAGAAGCAGGAACCAAAGTCGCAAGCCTTACCATTGGGTACGTGTGGGTGGGGAGAGTTGGGACTGAAAAGGTGGTAAGAGGACCGCTGGTCAGCCCTGGGACCCTGGAGTACCTTGATTTGGTGGCTGCTCACTACTCTAACATGGGAGAGCTAAAGTTATGTGAATACAGTTCTTTGCACATCATGATTGCCTCTGGCAACTGGGCAGAGCTACACATTCTAACGGCGAGGCTAAGGCTTAGAAAATGAGATAGGGACTGAAATAATGTAACTCCTGTAGCTAGAATGGTACTCATCTATTTTAAAGGACCTCATATCCCGTGAATTCTACCTACTCCCTGCCACCCACACACAGCACCACAAGTCTTGTAAACAAAATAAGAAAACAGAATTACATTGTTATTCTTTAATATCTTCAGAGTTTGAAAATAATATTTTGACAAATATCTCCTTGAAAACATATATTCTGAAGGAGTAGAGGTTGGTTTTTATATTTCTATGGCATTGATTTCTTCTTACAACATAAAAAGACCAAATAGCCAATAGAGATGATAGAGATTAGTTGCACTATGGAATCAACTGGTGTTAAGAATCAAGACCTCAGGTTTGAAATCCAGCTTCTCTGCTCATTTTGTGATCTTGAGTAGGTTACCCAATATTCAAATAAACAGTGACCAAATCACTAAGGTTAACAGAGCCAGGAGAAACATGAAATATAAGATTTAAGCATTGCATGTAGCTATAAGATGTTGGGTACAGTATGATGTATCCATAAACTGCAAAGTCCTGTTTAATGTACTAAATCTGTGAAATTCAGATACAGTAATAAAGTATGCTATACTTGGTTTCTCTCTCTCTCTTTCTTTCTCTCTTTCTCTATGTCTCTCTGTTTGTCTCTCTCTCTCTTCCCCTTCCTTCCTTCTTTCCTTCCTCTCTTTCTCTCTTTTCCTTCCTTCCTTCCTTCCTTCCTTCTTTCTTTCTTTCTTTCTTTCTTTCTTTCTTTCTTTCTTTCTTTCTTTCTTTCTTTCTTTCTTTCTTCCTTTTTCTTTCTTGACAAAGTCTTGCTCTGTCATCCAGGCTGAAGTGTAATGGCATAATCATACTTCATTGCAGCCTTGACTTCCTGAGCTCAAGTGATCCTCCAACCTCAGCTTCCCAAGGAGCTGAGAATACAGGCACGTGCCACCACTCCTGGCTCAGTTTTAACTTTTTTTTGTAGAGACCGGGTCTTGCTATGTTGCTCAGGCTTGTCTTGAACTCCTGCCTCAAGAAATCCTCCTGCTTCTTCATCCCAAAGTGCTGGGATTACAGGTGTCAGCCACTGCCTCGCCTGGCTTATTTCTTAATGACTTAATTTATCATTAGCAATGAGCTAAAATATCAATCTTAGAGATGCTTTCTCCTTCATCACCAATTCACCATGATGCTGACTGGAAGCAACTCAAATTTTGGTTTGAGGTAGATCCAGATTTGAAAAATCTATCCTGCCTTTTCCTAACTATAAAAATCTGGACAAGAAATTGGATTTCTCTACACCTCATTTTTTTTCCTGCTAAAGACAGATTAAAATAGCTATCTCATAGGGTTGCTATAAAGATAAAAAATGATATCTGTATAATACCTAGCACACATAGTAGATGCTTAATAAATGTAATTATTATCAGGGAGAGAAAATAGGACAGAGTAGCAGAAGAAAATGAGATTAAGCCCTAGGTTAAATCCTGTCTTTGGCATTTAGTAGTTTGAAAAGGTTAAGACACTGAACTTAAGAGTACTCATCCTAAAAATGGAAAGGCCAGGTGCAGTGCCTCACGGCTGTAATCCCAGTGCTCTACGAGACAGAAGCAGAAAGGTTGCTTGAGGCCAGGAGTTTAAGGCTGCAGTGAGCTATGATCTCACTCACCACTGCACTCCAGCCTGTGTGACAGAGCAAGACCCTGTTTCAAAAAAGAAAAAAAAAAATAGAGATGATAATAGTCACCTTACAGCCTTTTTTATTTGTTCAAGCAATGCACCTGACATAATTTGTATCACTTAGTAGCCCTCGATAAATGATTATTAGCATTAACTTATTATTATATTAAGCTTTCCAATGGGAACCCCAGTAAAACATATTTAATGACTTCCTATATTAAAAAATGTTTACCTTATTTTACCTGCCTTATTTGACTTTATTTCTCAATTTGATTTCCTCACTTTATCCTGATTCCTACAGTTTAAATAAATGTCAAATGAACTATCAATGAAAAAATTATATTAAAAAATAATGTTGAATCCAAATTGGAAATGTCTATTCAGTAAATTGGGTTAGGTAGGTAAGATTCTGGCTTCTCCTTGTTTGCCAAAACAAACAAACAAACAACAACAACAACAACAAAACAAGGTTGTATTTGGCTTCACAAAGCGAGATCCTGCAGTTAAGACAGGATAGAGATAGCCTTTAAAAGCTAAATGAAATAAATAGTCTTGTAAAGGAAAAAAAAGGGAATTTTTCATGAGTCCCTGGAAGCCAGGGAAAAAGCATCAGAGCTGTTGTTTTCAGTAATAACCATGATTACTTGGTTAAAATACCCTGTACGAGACACTTCCTGTGCTTTCAGTGCCTCTACAAGGAAAATTAAAACAGAACACACAGCATTGGGGCCAATATGTTTCCAAGGAAGTCAATTATTAATATAGTATTTAGTTTTTAATGAACTAAGCCTATGTATATGGAGCGCTGCAAAGAGATCTCCATACCAGCCGAGAACAGGTGTTGGTATAAGCTTTGCCCGTATGTTTACCAACTGATTAGCACCCATTAAAATGATAATAATCTAATAAAAATTACTTTACATCCAGTGAAAGTAGAAACTCCCCTGTGTGTCGGAAAATGATTTTATGCCCATTGCCATGGCAAAAATAGGACTGAAGTAACAAGAATCCACACCCAAGGCACCCTGAATATTCTGAGTTTCTAGAGTGCAGATTTTCCCTGTAAGCCTCCCTTTCTCCAAAAGGCTGTCCCAGGCAGTCAGGACAGTTTAGTTATTTTTGTAGCTTCCAGGGAAGGACAAACAGTCATCTACTCACCAACATCCTCTTTAGCATGAGGAAAAGAAATCACATGCTTAGTAAACAATGCCGCTTTGTCTGCCGTAGGAGACTAGAAGCCTGGGTGAAGCCATGGGTGTCCTTGGGAGACATCCTGGGCCTCAGTTGAGGAAACTGAGGAAATGCCAAGCCTTCCTTGAGCTGGCAGGTTCCTAGCAAATTCCTGATTCCAGGCTGCTCATAGCAAACACTGGGATGAATGTGAAGTCAGATGATCCCCATCTTCACAATTTTTACCATTTCTTATGACAGGCTCTACTCACAGTTTCAACCGAGCCTGGAAAACTTTCCTTTTGCCTTCCACCAAAAGCCAAGCCCAGAAAATTGTAAGAATTTAGTTACAATGTAGTGTAAAAATTGAAAACTAAAAGATCTTTGCATTGTAACCAGAACCAAATTCATCTAAGCTAACAGATTAAAGGTCCACTGTAGGAAATTAAGGCAAGTGGCCAAGTACAGGTTACAGCTCCCAGGTATTCACCCTCCTCATCTACCTGTGAGGTTTCCAGGTCCCTGTTTACTACACAATGGAGTGTATGCCTTAATTCTCCCTGATTGCTTCCCAAAAGCCATGATGGAAACATAGCAGAAAGAATGAATTTTGGAGTTAGTAGTGAAGGTTTCCGTTGTTTTATTTTGATAGTGATGGGCTCCCTATTGATATTTGGGCTATAGAAAGGAGGCACAGGGAGAAAAAAACAGAGGATTTCTGGAAGTGAAGATTTTGTAGAAACTGTGAATGAGAGAGAGCAGCTCATTACTAATGCCAAATTCCGCCCTTTATGTACATGCCTTGCAATATTGAGGCTGCACAATATTTAATCGCTGTATACTTCTGATTAGCATAAGGGCAAAATGAGTTAAAGGCTGTTTTGGTAAATGAAAAGTTTCCTATTTAAAATAAAATGTCTACCCCTGGTTGGGGTAGAATAGGGTTCTTTGCAAAAGAAGGGTTTGGCAGGTATCAGATAAAGACAAAGAAGGGCAAGGTGAGCAGAATTCTTCTGTTGAACTATCTGGCTTCTCTGAGCTGCTACAAGAAACAGACATGAAAGAAGAAATCACAAGATTACCTGGGTCTCCAGGCAACCAAGCCATAACCTCCAGGCTAAACATTTTCTCAGAAAGGACTCAGCATAAATTTGCTCCATACTGTGCATGGACATGTGCTGTACCAAAGTCACCATGCTGACAGAAAAGCATTGCTGTCATTTCTCTGAAGAAAACTTTGAAACTTCATGGTTTTTCTTTGCCATGATTGGTGGCTTTTAACATTCAGTGAAAACCTCTTGTTCTAGCCAGTGGACTTGAAAATTGGTGCTTGGATTGGGAACCAAGAAGATATAAATCCCAAGACTGTAAATTGGCCACGTTGGAAAACACACTTTAGAAAGTATGACTAATGACTCTATTGTATTCACATTTCTTTATCTTTACCCGGAGGAGAGTGAGCTGCCACCAATTAACAGTTCTCAGAATGAAATGGAAGCTCCACCTGGCTTCAGAAAAGCAGCTGAGCAGGATTGGGGCAAATCTGGGGTGAATGATTACAATAGCAGGAAATGCAATGTAAAATTAAATCCTATCTTCTCAGCATGCAACCGGTTCAAGTCTAAACTTTTATCTCCCATTTGTGACATTTTGGGAAAATTTATACAAGTAAGTCTCCAAGAGGTCTATTTTTATTTGTTATCTGTCCAGTATATTTAGGTGAAAATACAACCACAATAAAATCCCAACGTGAGCAATAAACCCTCAAATCTCATTAAAAATACAATTTGTTTTACCAAGGGATATGACAGAGTGATGACTTTATTACTTTGTGAGAGGCCAGAGGATGGGTAAGGAAAGGGGTCACCTCAAGGGATTGTATCCGTCATCTAGGAGATCTTGAGTCCAGGGAGAGCCAGTGAGTCTGTGATCTTTCTCACCAGACCAGGTCTACAATTCCAACATGGTAGGGCATACTTGACTGTCTGCTGCTGGCCCTTTATGCAAAACTAACCCACCCATAGGCTGTACTATGATTCGCTCGCAAAGGCACATACAAATTTGAACCCTGGAAACCACGTAATTCCTCTAGGGCCCACCCCCCACTTCCTACTCCCCACTCCCCACCTCTGCCCCTGCCACAATGGCTTCTCACGTGTTATTACTTTTCAGGGGCCATATTGCAAATTCAGTGGCCTGACTTACTAGTGGCTTCTGGATTTCTTGACCTTCACAGTGTGGACACCACTTCTGACTTCTTAGAGCTTAACACTCCTGCCCAGCTTTTGCTCTTGTTTATATCTGTATTGGCGGTCTTTATGAGACAAGAAATTTTCCTTGATCCCTTTGCAGGCCTCACGACAGGCATGCCTTGCTTACTCAGCCCACAGCTCTCAAACCGTTGCGGGAGGAAGAGCACACAGGTGAACAGCTGCAGGAGCCAGAGCAAGACATTTAGGCACTGACAGGAACAAAACTCTGCAGCCCTGTGGCAGTGTCTAAGGAGGTACCCGTGACTCCTGAAGCTCCAGACGGCATGTGTGACAGTGCTCTGTTAGCTTTGCTGTCCACTTACGGCTGAAGTGTTAAACAGCTCGGTGGGCCCTCTGCCTTTTCACGAGGGCAGACGGTCAGTGCGACAGCCTTTAGCATCCACACCCATGGCATCCAAACTTTTGTTTGTCATCCAGGAAGAATCAGGTCACATAAACAAACTGAAGGGTGGTGAATATGGAGGATTTTGGATTTTATTGCCAATGAAAGTGGTTCTCATCAGGGCCATGGGTAGTTTTAGAAAAGGCAACATTCGAGCGGGAAAACAGGAATGTGTGTTCTCACTTTGGGCTGTAGCTCCAGGCTTGAGGGTGGGGCTTTGCCAGGGACCCGCCTTTCTCTGTCTAGAATTTCTGTGCCTCCTGCCCCTATCATTTGTAGTTTTAATTAAGTTCACCCAGCCGGGCCCGGTGGCTCATGGCTGTAATCCCAACACTTTGGGAGGCCCAGGTGGGCGGATCACGAGGTCAGGAGATTGAGACCATCCTGGCGAACACGGTGAAACCCCGTCTCTACTAAAAATACAAAAAATTAGCTAGGCGTGGTGGCGGGTGCCTGTAGTCCCTGCTACTCAGGAGGCTGAGGCAGGAGAATGGCGTGAACCCGGGAGGCAGAGCTTGAAGTGAGCCGAGATCGCACCACTGCACTCCAGCCTGGACGACGGGGCAAGACTCTGTCTCAAAAATAAAATAAAATAAAATTTTAAAAAGTTCACCCTAGTTCAGCCTCAGGCCTCAGCCATTTCTGAAGTAGCAGAGTTGCACAGATATGACATAGATTTGCCTCCGGATGTAACCACAAGGTTTTGGGCAAGGTCTGGAGACCAGTTGGGTAACATGGTGGCTATCATTAATGCTGAGTATCACACCTCCCATAATTTTGCTTCTAGAGGTGATGGAAGAGGGGCACTTGACTCTCCAGGAAACCAAGGGTAATTGTAAAAAGCAAGAATTAAAGACACAGCCTCTTCTTTGTCCCTGACAGTCAACTAGAACTGTCACTGGGATTAGCAGAGTATCATGACAGAGAGCTCTTTTTGTTAGATGGGTCAAGCTGTTGTCACAATCCAAGTGAAACTTAGAAGTCAGCTGTCTCCTCGACTTGACTTGGGATAGGACTTTGTAACTCTACGCAATCTCCATAAAGAATTCACCACCCCACAAATCAAAAAATTATCTGAAGATTTTATCAGGGAGATCAGACATCCAACAGTAAATTATTTTAAAATGCTCATTAGGCATGTTTTTTTGCCAAAACTTTGTCTTCCTTGCTTGCCCTCACCAAAGTTTTCCTCTCTATTCTTCCATCACAAGGAGGCTGGGCTCCCATCCTCCTCTATTTATGTTGCCATTACCAAGATCAATCCCACTTAGGAGGCAATGGTGAGTTATAAACAATAGCTGCAACAAAACAATTTGTGTTACATAAGAATAAAATTCTTAAGCGAGAGAGATGAGTATTTCCGTATTCATGATACCACTTACTTCTCTCTCTAACCCTGGGATGCATGCATTATTCTCCACGACTGATACAGAAGTAAATTCCAGAAAGCTTTAAAGTCAGTTTGTATAAAGAGGTGAGATACAACCCCAAATCACATGGCTCCAAGTCAGGGTTATTTCTGTGGAGTCAGGTACTCTTGGATGCTTAACATCTAAGTGGGGGAAAGGGATTGTTAGCCCTTCATGATCATTTTAATCACAAAAAAGATAACAAATTTTGACCAAAGTGAGTTTAGAGGCCTTGATTTGATCCAGTTATCAGATTTCCTGAAAGGGTGTGTTCTGCAAAAAGAAATACCAAGACAAAGGAATTGAGAAACTCCTATCTAAGAAAGAAAATGAGACCATCACACAAGGTATTTTTCTACAATTTTCTTATCTTATTCAACTCATTTTGTTAACAGAGGTTCTCTTTGACTGTGAAACAGAAGAAAATCTTTCCTTAACAATAACTTACACGTGCCATGAAAGAGATGAAGCAGAAGATTAAGCAGGAAACCCAGTTACTTTATTGCCCTAAGGCATTACTCATTTTCCTGACACATTATGTTTTTAATTAAAATTACATGTGAGTTAATTAAAATGCTCACTCGGGAACTTTTTTCCCTTTTCTTGCATAGATTCCTTGTTACTCGTTTAGCTTTTTGGTACAACTCAGTTTCATTTTAACTCTGTTGCCTTTATCAACTAAAACTTTAGCAGAGTCTGTATACTAAACTAATTTTTTGAAAAACCTAATTTGAAAAGCTTATCCTTAAGCGACCAGGGAAAACAGAGGTAGCTAGGGGCAGAATCATTCTGGTTCTTGCATTCTTCTCTAGTTATTTAAGCAAAAATTATGCAACTGGCATTAATAGAAAGTATATCTAAAAGGGAACTGTGATTTTTCTTGCAATAGGCATGTTTATCCATCTACAGTCCATCATTCTGGAAAGGGTCATTGCTAGGGCAGCTATGGTTATATATACCTCACCTTTCCCTGACCACAGCTGGTTGATTAGCTGCTGGTAGGCATCCATCTAGTCCAACTTAGCAATTGACAGGCCAGTACCCCAAGAGAAAAAATCACTCTTGAAAATTTTGGTATAGAGACACAGAGACCTTGGTTCCTGATAAGGTCTATACTGGATGAGTGAGGACAAATAAGGTGGAATTGGAGTGGGTTCATTTGCAAACAGAGGAAGTTTGTTGAAAGAAAGACCAGACAAGAAGAAACAGTTGGTAGCAGCCCATGACCTAGGAGAAAAACAGAGAAGACCTTCAGGGTCTTCCCATTCCCACTTCCTATGAAGCCCAGCTGAGTCCTTACTGTATCCCTAAGATGGCCTATTTTGTTTGTTTCTTTCATAAATTTATCTTTTCCAGAGTTAGCTAAAATGAATTTTTTACGCTTGTCAACAATGAGCTCTGATTAAAATACCTGTGCTTCAAAAACCCATGTCCCTATGCAGCCTGAAAGAGGCAATATTAAAAAGACAAGTCATAAAATGAATAGTAAGAAACTAACAATTGCAATTCAAGGATATATAGGCTAAAGCTACATCAGTGAAGTGAATTCCAAGAGGTGAAGGGTATTTTTTCCAACCACGTTAGAAGTCCTCTATGAAGAGTTTGGGGAAAATCTTTATTTATTTATTTATTTTTTCATTTCAGGATTACAGGTACATGTCCATATCCAGTGATGTTTTAGTACCCCAATAATGTGTTAATGCATATAAAAAATTGGTACCCTGAGCAGCTGCCTGGCTGACCCATATTTGTTCATTTTTCTCTGTTACCTGGATAAGGTCTGCCACATGTTTCCTTCCAGATCAGATTTCTAAAATACCAGTATTAGCCTAGATGGATGTGGTGCCCACCCAGGTTGGACTTTGTGCCATGGCTGGACAGCTCCTTGCCTTGTACCTGCAATCCATTAATCCTCTGAACTCTTGAACCTCCTTGGCATCTTAAGTACTGTGATCTATCATTATCCCGTCCCAAATCTTTATGGCAAACCCATGGATCAGGGTGAAATCTGTAGTACCTCATTCTTGCTTGCATTTGGACAGCATGTGACTGGTGGGAAACTTACAGTGACTCTGGCTGGTCTCCCTTTAAATTTATGATCATGAACCTCAAGTGCACCCAGAATGTTGCCAAGCCAGTCATGCCATTTCCCCTAGTCCATCCATTTTCTCATTGTAGCCCTAGAACTCCTTGATGAATCTGAATAAATTAGAGTTTTCTGTTCCTCTGCTCTTATTCCCCCTTGAATCAATTCCAATCAGACATTGGCCTCCACCCACTCCATCAAAACTTCTCTTACTAAGTCTCCAGTGGCGTTTATGTTTCTAAACCCAGTGGTCAGCATTTAGTACTCATACACTTGACTCATTGGCAGCAGTTAGCAGACTTGAGCATGTCTTTCTCTGTGACACATTTCCATCATTTAACTTCCAAGATATCGTTCTCTTTGTTTTGCTGTCTCACCCGGTTCTTCTTCTTAGGCTCCTTTGTTGCTTGTCTCTCTGACTTCTTAATGTTATGCTTCCCCAGGACTTAGCTCTTGTTCTTTTTCTCATATCTATCTACAGTCTCACCGCTGGTGATATCATTGAACCTAACGGCTTTAAACACAATTTCTATGCAAATGACTCACAAATTTGTATCCTAAACTCAGACATCTTCTCTGAAATCCAGATCTCTATATTCACTTTCCTACTTTTCTTTATTTGAATATCCATTAGGGACCTAATACTTAAATCTAAAACCCAACTCCTGGTATTTCTCCTATTAATTGGCTTTATCTATAGCCTTCTGTCATTGGAGGGCTACTCTGTCTTTTCAGTTTTTCAGCCCAAAACCTGGGAGATAGCCAAGATTCCTCTTTATCTCACTTTCATGGTCAGAATCATTATTTTGTAAGATTCTGTGAACTTTACATTGAAAATATTTATCCAGAATCACCACTAATTGCGGTCTCTATTGCCACCACACTTTTCCAATGATCATGATTACTTCAAGAACCTATAACTGGTTTCCCTGATTTCCTGTTTGTACTTCTACTATCCATTTAGAGTAGAGCAGCAAGAGTGTTTCTTTTAAAATGCAGGTCAAATTGTATCTGTCACCTACTAAAAGCCCTGCAATGCCTTCCTATTCTACTCAGAGTAGAAGCCAAAGTTTTTATAATGGCTAACATGTTACACAGCTCATTCAGTTCTAGACATAGTGACCTCATTGCTGATCCTCCAAAACTCCAAGAACATTCGTCTTTTCCCACAGTTTCCCCTTAGGTATCCACGAGGCTGATTCCCTTATCTCATTTAATTCCCTGTTCAGAAGACACATTTTTAACAAGGTCCACTCTAACCATCTATTTAAATTGTACTCTCCCATATCCTGATACCTTTTAACCTGCTCTCTCTGGTTTTCTATAGAGCTTATTGTTTTCTAACATACTGTATAATTTACATCTTATTATTTGTTCTGCTTTTATTCTATTGATTTTCTCCCTCATATGCAAATGTAATCTACGTACAAAATTCAGAGGTTTTGTATATTTTTTACATAAATATTTCCAAGCGTCTAGAATAGTATGGCTGGCAAATCAGTATTTGTTGAATGGATGAATGAATATTTCTAGGTGGAGGAGGCAGATCACAGATTAGGGAGGAAGAGGTGACTTGGACTTGCTTGGAAGAGTAGGAGAGAGTTTTAAAAAACCCTGAATAAAGGTACTTTTAAATCTTCTTCCAAACATTAAGCTGTGACATGTATAAGGTAAGACTGCATGAAGCTAGAAAAACAACAAACATCAGAGTAAGCTAAAACACTATCTGAACCTACACATGATTGTCTGACCAATTAGCCAAAAGACCTCCTTGAACACCAGGTGCACTCAGTAAAGACCCCACAAAAGTCATGCCTTAACAGTAGAGTCAAACTAGTCCTAGAGTATAGGCTACTCTAGGCGTGCCTAAACAAAGCTTGAAAACCCTCCTTAAAAGACTAAGCTAATATATAAGTAAATTCATTCCCTGTCAGAAAAAATAGGGAACATAACAGAATCCAGAAAACAAAAAGACAATATTTGAGGCCTTTTGTGGTTATATATGAATTTTATAATTGTTTTTTCTATTTCTGTGAAAAACTGTCATTGGAATTCTGATTGGGATTGTGTTGAATCTACATAAAGCTTTGGGTGCACAGTATGAACATTTTAACAGTATTTTCCCAATTCACAAACACAGGGTATCTTTCCATTCATTGGGTCTTGCTCAATTTCTTTCATTAATGTTTATAGTTTTTGGTGTACAGACTTTTACTTCTTGGTTAAATTTATTCCTAAGTATTTTATTATTTTTGATGGCTATTGTAAATAAGATTGTTCCTTGATTTCTTAAATTGATGATTATTGATATAAAGAAATATATTTTTCTTTGTTGATTTTTATATTTTGCCACTTTTCTGAACTTGAGTTTTGTGGAGTTTTTAGGGTTTTCTACATATAGAATCATATCATCAGCAAACAGAGATACTTTTACTTCTTCCTTTATAATTTGGATACCTTTCATTTCTTTTTCTTGTCTGATTGCTTTTGTTAGAGGCATCATTCTTCCTGATTTCCAAATTATACTACAAAGCTATAGTAATCAAACCTGTGGTGCAGGCATAAAAACAGAATCATAGAAAAATAGAACAGAGGTCAGGTGTAGTGGCTCATGCCTGTAATCCCAGCACTTTGGGAAGCCAAGGTGGGTGGATCACAAGGTCAGGAGTTCAAGACCAGCCTGACCCAGATGAGGAAACCCCATCTCTACTAAAAATACAAAAATTAGCCAGGCGCAGTGGCATACACCTGTAGTCCCAGCTACTCAGGAGGCTGAGGCAGGAGATTCACTTGAACTCAGGAGGCAGAGGTTGCAGTGAGCCAAGATTGTACCACTGCACTCTAGCCTGGCTGAGAGAGCAAGACTCCATCAAAAAAAAAAAAAAAAGAACAGAGTAGAGAGCACAAAAATAAACCTAAGCATATATGGTAATGAATTTTTGACAAGGCCATCCAGATGGGGAAGGATAGTCTATTCAGTTAATAATTTTAGAGAAACTGATATTCACATGCAAAAGAATAAAATTGGACCCTTATCTTATACCATACACAAAAAATCAACTCAAAATGACTTAAAGACCTCTATGTAAGACCTCAAACCGTGAAAACTCTAGAAGAAAACATAAGGGAAAAGCTCTTTGATCTTTGGCCTTGGCAATCATTTCTTTAGATATTACACCAAAAGCAATAAAAACAAAAATAAACAAGTAGGACTACATCAAACTAAAAAGCTTTTGCACAGCAAAGTAAACAATTAACAAAATGAAAAGGCAGCCCATGGATTCAGAGGAAATATTTGCAAACCATGTATCTGATAAGGGGTTAATATCTAAAACACATAAGAAACTCAAACAACTTATAATTAGAAAACAAATAATCCAATTAAAAAATGGACAAAGGACCTGAAGAGACATTTTTCTAAAGAAGACATACAAATGGCCAACAAGTATATTGAAAGGTGCCTAACATCACTAATCATTTGGAAAATGCCAATCTAAACCACAATGAGATATTATCTCACACTTGTTAGGATGGCTGTTATCAAAAAGAGATAACAAGTGTTGGTGATGGTGTGGAGGAAAGGGATTTTTGTATACTGTTGGTCAGAATGTAAATTGGTACAATCATAAAAACAGTAAAGAGGTTCCTCAAAAATTAAAAATAGAGGTATCATATGACCCAGCAACCTCTCTGCTGGGTACATACCCAAAGGAAATGAAATCAGCACCTTGCATAGATACCTGCAATCCAATGTTTATTGCAGCACAATACTCTACACAATTATTCACGATACACAATATATGGAAATCTAAGTGTTTATTGATGGATGAATAAAGAAATTATATACATATATATACATGTGTGTGTATAATGTATATATGCACATATATAAAATAAAATATTATTCAAACTTAAGGTAAGGAGGTACTGTCATTGGCGACAACATAGATGAACATGGAGGACATCAAGCTAAGTGAAATAAGGTAGAAATTGAAGGAAAAATATTGTATAATCTCACTTAGATGTGGAATTTTTTGAAAAGTCAAATACCTAGAGACAGAAAGTAGAATGGTGGTTACAGGAGCAAGGAGGGAGAGGAAATATGGGAAAGCAGGTCAAAGAGCTCAAACTTGAAGTTACACGGGATGAGTAAGTCTAGTCCAACAGCGTAAGGACTATAGTTAATAATATTTTACTATATACTAAAAATTTGCTAAAAGAGTAGATTTTAGGAACTCGTACCACAAAAAAAAAAAAAAAAGAAAGAAAGAAGAGTAACTATGGAAGGGGATGGATAGGATAATTTGCTTGACTGCAGTAGTAATTTTGCTATGTATATATGTATACATATTGCTATGTATGTATATGCAAAACATCATATTGCACACCTTAAATATATACAATAAAAAGGAAAATAACAAAATCTGAACACTAAATTCCGTAACATTTATGGTATTCAGTATCTATAAAAACTACTATGCTTGAAAAGCAGAAGGAAATGTCACCCACAACTAGGAGAAAAAATTAGCTAGTTCAAGGTGAAATATGGAAAAGAGAAAAACTGGATTTAGTATCTTCTACCTACACAATCAGTGGAATCCCCATATCTTGAAGCCTTCCCGGCTCAACACACCTCCCTCCCTCCACCCCCAGCATCACAGTGCTCAGAGCGCCACACAGCAGTGCTCTTTTGTCTTTCTCTTCTGTACCCAAGTGAACTCACGTGATCTGTCTGTTCGTGATTCTTTTTTACTTAGGTTTTCTCTCCTTTGTATATCGGATTTTCAACTAGCTAATCTGATAATCTCATGTATTGTAATGGAGAAAGGCCAGAGCTACAAAGGCTCCCCCGCCATTATCACCCTGTGGTGCTTTTCTTTACCTCCTGTGGTATTGTCATCTTACTCTAAATTGTAGGAAGTTCACTTGACTGGGGGGACAAGAAAACTGGGTGGAAGAGATAACTTTGAATGTTGGAAAGTCATGGACCTATTTTGGAACTATTTTAGGTCCAAATACGTCATGGACCTATTTATGGCACCTATTTTGAGTTTCATGTCAGGCGTAATTATTGTTACCAGAACACAAGATCAGGGAGGAACGAACTCAGATGCTTATGAGATGCCGTTTGGCAAGGTTTCTTTAATTTTCTCCTACTTTAGATTGGATTTTGGTGCTTGAGACTGACATGAAGTAAAGCTAGCAAAAGTATATCAGCTGGCCCCAGACAGAGGTGGGGATGAAGTAAGTTCAAGGAGTTAGTGGCCTGGCAGGAAAGAATGAATATTGCTGAATATGAAAAGGTAGAAAACTCTTCAGTGAGCAATAGTTACTCTCAGTGTATTTTAAAACCTCCTGGATATTTGTACAGAAACTGAGACAGCCTCAGTTTCTGTGGCTCAACCTTTTGACTTATCTTTGGATTGATCATTTCATTTGGAAATATTGATTGTTGTAGCTAAACATTTTAGTAAATGTTTAGTTTAACCTAAAATATGTTAATATATTTCTTTCACGGAATCAGATAACTACCTAATTTTGCAGAAAAATTACAAGCGTTTCTTCTTTAAAAAAAGTGATTTAAACTCAGCAGGCATCTCACCTCAGAAATAGCAAGGCGTTATTTAATTTTAAAAGTGTTTTAGCGTGACATTTTAGGCATTTGGGAAAGTGCATAAAAGATAAGGTTACCTGACAGTAAGGCTGTTTCACAACATCATTACACTGATAACTACCGGAGTCATTTCATTTGCATGAAGCCATTTGATTATGGCATTGGGAATCAAGTGATATTGTGTTTGGAACCGTTTGTGTGTGCTATTTATTTTAGCATAATACATATTTATTGGTATTTTATTCACAATATAAGTCACATGTTAATAACAGTTTAACAGGCTTTAGAGCGTTTCCTTCTCACATGTCCAATAACAAGTTCATGAGTAATTCCACAAGGTACACTTATCCATGAAGGGGTCCTAATCATATATATAAACAAGCATTTCCTCCACAGTTGAGCAGATACTTGTATGATATTGTCTCCTTTGTAAGGTGGCTAGATTTAGCAAATTAAAATACCGTACAATGTTAAATTTTATTTGAGATAAATTATGAACAAATTTTTAGTACAAGGGTATCTCATGCAATATTTGAGACATACTTGTCCTAAAAATTATTTATTGCTAATCTGAACGTTAAACTTAACTAGACATCCTTTATTTTATCTGGCAACTCTTCTCCTAGAAACATGGTCTTATCAACTTTTAAAAATCAACCACAGATATTTCAAGCTAGTACAAGCCCCATATAGAAATTTTACTTCAGTAACATGACATTTAGAGATGGCTAGAGCTATCAATCCCCCACCCCCAACAAATCCACTGCCATTTGGGTCTTAAATGCTGCCAGAGAGAGCTGAGTGGCATCTCTTTCACATAAATTACATCTACAGAGTTACATTGTATGGAGGAGTTTATTGAGAGTAAAAGGATTTAGATTCTGATTTAGAACTTAATTAGCCCCATGATAAGTTTAATTATATATATAAAAAAAGAGATTGGCTTTGGTGGCGCAGCCCATCAGGTTGGGTTATATAAAAAAACCAGGCCCCTGATGGGAAACTCACCATCAGTATTGATGGAATCTGGCCTGATGATCTGGCCTATCAACAAAGTCAGGCCATGAGGCAGAGATAGATGCAGGTCCTGGGTTGTATTGACATAATTCTCCCTGGACAATGAATTCTCAGAATCTTTCATGGAGACAACAAGGGGAACATTCAAAACAGCTCATTGCTGGGGCTTCAGCTCCATGCTCAGCAATACCAGCACTCTGCTACTAGCAGCCAAATGATGATACAAATGGCAATTCAAAACCTATAGGTGAACTGACATGAGGCTCTCTAGACTTCCTGCCCTTTGTTCCCATGCCCAGTGTTGTGCCTCCATGCTTATCTCCATCTCCACTTTCATTGAGAGTATCTGGAAGAGGGTTGTAGATGAAGAAGACAACTGGATCACATCTGCATCACATCTGCAATGTGTGGCAAACTAGTGATGTAGAGGCTGATGCTGATTCAGTGCTACTGCCAATGAATGAACAGCCCTATGTGTCCAGGAGCTGTCGACAGCATCTACTTCTGTGTGTGACTTGTGGGTGATCTGTATACCTCTTGCCAAAAGAGTTCATAAACTAAAGATTAATGAGAGGAAGAGGCAACCCATCGGGGACAAAGCATTAGTAAAGCAGAAAAGTGTTTTGCTTTTTGGAGCTGTAATAACCAGGAGGATTCATCATTGTTTCAGCTGACTTTGGTGTCTAGCCAAGCCAGAGGCACTGACTGCAAGCACATTTGGCTCTGTCTTTTCCTCTGCCACACCGAGTGTCCCAGCAACCCTGTCACCACTGCACGCGTTGTTGCCAGACTGAAAAACGGTAGTAGTTCTCCTCCTTCCTTCTTCTTCTTTGCTATTTTTAGAGAAATTTGAATAACAACCTATTCTCCTCATTTATTATTCTTGATGAATAGTAAATTATTCTAATGGCATTGACTGTTCTATTCATTTATTATTTGAGGATGATTAGAAGTGAATAGCTATTATGAAGCCTCACCAGTTCCAAAAATTAGGGCTTAGAATCTTGTGTTTTCTTTTGGCTCTGAGCAATTATCTCTATTGTTTCCTCTAATTCTGTCATGCACACCTCTTTCTTCTTTCCATGTCATGTTCTGTTTTAACTCCAGAATCATGACACCCAGTACTCTCAAAAGTTACCCAGAGAAGTGATGGATGAGCTTCTGAAATGTAATTTCCCCCAGACATATAGGGTTTTAAAATTATGTTTAGGTTCAATAAGGCCCCATAACTCACAGTCATAGTATTGAAATATACAGAATATTGAGTAATACATGGCTTGCCGATGGCAACAGTGGTAATGCCAGGATAAATCACATTGCTATTTACAGAATAGTCTGTGAAGTTCTAACGTGAGGGTAAAATACCACGCAGGGTGAAAAAAAATCATTATTATTATTGTTCTTTTATAATGAGACTTGTTATAAAACCCCCTAGTCTGGGCTTTTGAGGCCCTATCCTATGTTTTCAGCCTTATCTTCCTTACAACTTCCCAAACATCCTTCACTCAAGTTGAAGTGGACCAATTGCTTTTTCCCAACAATGATGACATCTTTCCCATTGTCTAAATGTTCTATTTTTCTCAGCCTGTGATACCTTTTCAGCTTCTCCATGCCACCTACCCATCTCCACTGGTGAAAATCCAATTCTCCCATGAAGGCTTACTTTAAATCCCGTCTTTAATCCTCTCATTTTAATTTTGTATTCTTTCTATGATACTGCATCCATCCCCTAAAGGGCACTATTTACAATTGTTCACTGTTCTGTATAAGGACAGATGCACATTTGATGGGCTCTACACTTACATAATTGAGTGGTCATCTTTGAGAAAAAAGAATATTAAATTACAAATAACCAAATGAGGTACAAAAGAGAGTATTTGGGGAGTGATATAAGTGCGATGGAGTAAGGAACTCCCAAAGTCCATTCCTCCATAAAAGCAACCAGTAAAATGGCAAAAATTGGCAGAATTGACTTTTTCAAAATTTTGGAAACTAAAGGCTTGCAGCAATTCAGGGAGTGATTATTTTATTTAAAAAAAAAGCTGATTATTGGCAAGAGCAATGAGCTTTGTGGCATTTTAACTTTTCCTGGTCTCATCCACAGCTCCTCAGCTCAGTGAAACATTTGAAATTAACAGCCCACAGTCACAGGACTAGTACTGGAGGTGGTAAAATGGACCTCATTTGCAAAGAATTGTTGTGAAGCATGTCTAGTGCTAAAGCTGCAATGGGTGGTGGGTAGGGGATTGAGGTTGATGCATTATTGAAGATATTTACAGGAAAATATTTCAGTTGCTGCTGTCACAGGCAACGTACAACTGTTGGAACAAACAATAGACTAACCAAAAAACTTCAAAGCTGTGGAATGAGATGCTTTTGCAAATAAAATGTTTGAAAGGCTCTGAAATATTACTGGGAATCTAGAAGGCCACACACATATCCAGGGCTGTGTGCATGCTTAAGAGAGCGCTGAGAAGGTTCTAAGCTCTTACCCATGACTAACCTTGGGCCTTTGTGCAAGAAGAAAGTAAAAGCTAAGGCAAAGTTGCAAGCTGCCTGGAGAAGTGTCAAAGGCGTACCCCAACAAACACACAAGAGAGCCTCTAAAAAGACTAAATTTTTGTTGCTTCCAAGCACTTGAAACCTCTGTGCAATACTTAGCTGGCCCCTAGGCAAATTGAACAGAGGCTTCAGTGGCCACACATGACAAAGAATACAACTTTACAAAATTATTCAGAAAAATCATGAAACAAACAACACTTATGACAAAGAACAACGACAAACCCTGAGGGGTGAGGGGCAGGAGAATCTGACTTCTGGACTTACCACATCACTAACTATATTGAAAATATCTAGTTTTTAATCAATAAATTATGAGGCACACAAAGAAAAAGAAAGTATGACCTATGGGTAGTGGGGAGAAAAAGCAATCAATGGAAAATTTACCCAAGGAAGTACAAATGTTGAATTTATTAGATAAAAACTAATTTAAATTACCTATTTTTATTATCTTTAGCTAAAGGAACCCATGTCTAAATAACTAAAGGAAACCATGGAGAATAATGTCTTGTCAAATAAGAGAATATCAATAAAGATATTCTTTATAGGCCCACATATAAAGAAACCAAATAGAAATTCTGGAATTGAATGTACAATAACCGAAATGAGAAATTTACTGGAGTTGAACAGCAGACTTGAACTGACAGAAGAAATCAGAAACCGTAGATATAGGTGAACTGAGATTTATCTGTAACATTTTGAAAACAGCATTTTAGAATAAGAAAAACTAATAAATTTTAAATAGCATATAAGTAATAATATTTTTTGAAACTGTCAAACAGTGTAAACTTCACAACATCCAGAAAAAGAGGTCTGTTTTATTAATACAACATCTTATATTTGTATCATATTATAATATTTATTTATATCATTTATATATAAAACTGTATGCTATTTAGATTACATTTATAATATGTATTATATCATTTGAATATAAAATTATACAGTATATTATTATATGTATTAACTGTCTAGTATATCTCTATGACTTCATTTTCCCTATATTTTTAGTTGCATACTCTTTGACTGCCATATCATATGATAGCAATTTTATAATATTATTTTCTATGGAGAGAACAGAAATAACATAGTTTTTCTAGTATGGTTAATCAAAATGTGTTTTATTATTGATATTTGGAGTAAATTAAACATGCAGTTTCACATACAACTAGTGCTTGGAGTATTGCTTCAAATATTTTGCCCTAAAAGCGCAGAACTGATAAATTCCACTTCAAATGATTCCCATCAAAAATGAAAAGAATGTATGGCATGTTTACAATTCTAGTCACCGAATTTTGAGCTTAATTCTATCAGGAGAAAACAATTCCGTTTTGCCTAGGGAACGGCAAGAACCAAATACTCCATATACAATGTTACATGTCTGATATTTGGAAGTTTGCCACTGAATTGTTTCTTAATTGTTTCTTGCTCCATGTATTTCAAATCTTACTCATCTGCATGACCCACATTTGTCTTATGTGGGGACACATTTATATCATCATGAGCCTGCACCTGCTGGTGTTGCACCTTCACATCATACACCAGCTGCTTTGGTACCGTGGGCTCTGCAGGAATGTTCTGGGAAGTTGTTCCTATACTGCGACAGGTAGAAATGAGTTTAGCTGTAAACCTAAGGCACCCTCTCCCCACTAAATCCCCATAAATATATCCCACTAACTCCAATTAAATGCATTATTAGTTCAGCTTCCCTAGCTGAATCCCCAAAATTTTGGTGGCCCTCCAGTGCCACACAATGGAAGGAGAACTATTAGAGTGGAATTTGCAGTGAACAAGACAGTGGTCTTACTAGGTTGTGAATAGTGTGGCTTTCTTTTGCAAAGTTTACAAAAATGTATCACATGACCTCCGGACAGATGGCTGGGGGACACCTCAGAACCTAGAAAGAAACTTGTGACAGAGTGAACCCTGACACCTATGTTATACTAGCTTCTCACTACACTGCCTCCAGCATGTTTTGTTGTTTCTATTGTAGACTTCCCGTGTATACAAGTAATAAATCTTGCATGCCCATTATCTGGCTGATATACTATCTTGATCGATGTCCCCTCTTTTCCAAAAGTGTATAGACTTTCTTTTGAGAATTGCTGGCTTCATTAAGGAGTAGAGTATTCCCAGAAAAAGGACCATTTTGTCATAGGTTCAAGAGTAGCTTCACTCCCCTGCTGACACTTCCTCACACTCTATAAAGAACTATTTGTACTCTGTTTGTACAAATCCTGGCTCAGTCATTTACTACTTGTACGAGGTTGACCAAGTTACTTGAACCTACCTGAGTCTTATTTCCTCATCTGTAAAATAAACACTGTTAAATCCATGCAGAAGCATGGCTGTGTAGAGCACATGGCATAAATTTATAAGGCACCAAGCACAATGCCCTATTCCTAGTGGGTGCTCAGTAAGTGGCAGCTATTTTTGCTTTTACCCTTGTGGTTACTTTTTATTTCTCATAGCCTCCTGATTGGTTTACTCAAAAACTTAGATTGTTGAGTTCTGTGAAAGTGGAATCTGTCAAATGATTTATCTTTGTAATCCCTGTACTTAGCAGTGTCCCTTACCTAGAGTAGATGCTTAGCAAATATTATGGGATTGAATTGGCAGAATTTGGACAAAACTCTCATATGCACAACTGTAAGTTTCAGGAAAGAACACTACCTTGCTTTTCCGACGCCAATTGCTGCATTATAAACAAAACAAAACAAAACAAAAAAACAAAAAACTTCCCTCTCAGTGGGTCACCCCTAGGGTGAATAACTATGTAATAGATATCACCCGTTCCTGGTTACTAATGCCAGCTCTGTCATTTGCTAGCTGTGTAACCTTGTACAAATGATTTTCCATCTCTGTACCTCAATCTTTTTATCTCTGAAGTGGGGATAATAAGGATTTCTACCTAATGGTGTTGTTGTAAGGATAAAGCTGGTTAATACACTCCTTTTTAAGTGTATATGGGTTTTTAGGGGCAAAACTGAACAGAGAAAATGATCAATAAATTTAATTATTCATCCCCACAAAAGTATCCCAGCACTGTGCTAGAATGTGGGTTTTCAGGGCCCAGGAAAACGCTGTCAAACACCATTCTCTGGTGGGCCCTTTTGCAATAGTCCTTCTTATTTTGCTTTCTCGTTTCTTACTTCTCACTGTCCTGTTTACTATTTTTCTCCTCACATAGAACACATGAGGCTTCTAGCTGGTTCTTAAGTTTTAGCACCAGCGCATGAGGCTATTTACTTGCTTTTGAAATTCTTCACTCTCGACACCTGAACAAACTTCAGATTTGGTAGGATAAGCTGGATAGGAATCCATCCAAGAAATTTAACGAGAGGATTTAACAAAAGCTAACAGACCTCTTGAAACTAATGTTCACCATATGTAAATGTGTGTCTTTCCTCTAGTGACTGAAAATAGAAACATGATTAAGAGAAAAACTTGAGTATCTGTGCAGAAGACGTCTGCAATGTGGTTTTAATTTCAATAAGCATTTTAATATTTTGCTACCATCTTAACGAACTGATAGTTTTTAAGAAAGTGGGGCATCACATTAATTTACAAAGTGAATATTTTCACATTCTGTAACATCAGGTGTCATTTCCAAGCAGTGTGAATCTTTCTTGTTTCTTGGACTTTTTCCCCGTGGACTTGAGCAGGTCATTGCTCTACAAAATTTCTAAAGCTCCTTCCGCTCAATTTATCTTTTGTTTGTTTGTTTGAGATCTCTATGAACTACTAGTTCTTTTCCATTTTTGTATGTTTCTATTAAATTTCAGTGAAAAGGGCTAAAACCAAATTTATTCTTCTCACCTCTCATTCTTGGAATTCTATTTGATGTATCCATTTATTGTACTCATGTCTGCATACGTTTAAGTACTGAAATTACATTGTGCCAAAGGGTATAGTCACAGCCAATTCTATTGAGAAATCAATTGAAGGGTGGCAATCGTCTGACAGGTACAGTGATTTGTGAGTTGTGTATTTCAGTTACTATTTTGGCATCAGGGCAACCTAACGCATGCACAGATACGAGGTTCCAATATAGCTGTGCCCCCACTTATTGACTTACCATGGGTAAATCTCTTACATTTCTAAGCTCTGGCATCATTTATTAGGAAGATAAATGAGAGTAATTAAGCTTCAAGGCCATAAGTGCTAAAACTTTTTGGAATTAGTGTGCTATTAAAATGACGGAGTGCCTGTCTCTGCCCAGGTATGTCATGGTCTTCCACCTCTAGCTCTGCTTCTTGGAGTGACCTCTCCTGGCCCTTCTAACCATACACATTGTTTCCAGGAGGCTAAATATAACCCCTCAGGCAGTGGTATGGATGGGTGGCCAGTTTGTTTTAAAAAGCTATCTTTGGCTAGATTATTTAGCGTCAAACTAGACAGGTGATAGACATTACCTTTTAGTGAATGTCTGATGATCTGTTCACTTGAATAACCAGACTAGATGCTGATCAACAGTTATTTCAAGAATAGCAGTTGCCTCTTTTTACAACTAAACTGAGGTTTGTGTGACTTTTTGTTTTTCTCTTGAAAGTAAAACCAGCTTAGGATTTAATTGTTTAAAACAGCTAAAATGTAATTAGATCATATTGTTTAACTTTTTGTAAGTGATAAGAACCAAATAATCAAGCTTCTTAACTTTCTTAAGAGAGAAAAGATCTCGAACAGAATAAATGTAAACAGACTTAAGAGAAATATATTTGACTTATATTTTGCTTTCTAAATTTACTACTAAATACCTGTGTAGTTTAGCAGCTTTGGAGTGTGAAAATGTTGTCTACCATAGAGTTAATATGAATTTGTGAATTATCATCATTTGCTGTTTTTTCTTATCTGAGCTCCTACAATGCATCAGGGAACTTTGCTAAGTGCAATGTTGTACGTAATTTTCCTGGCCAGTGCTCTCACATTCTAAACTGCACAGGCGTTATTTCTCATTTCACATCTTTCTCATTATGAAACCTTTATTTTGGTGTGCACAAACCACTTGATTTCCAATGAAGTGACAAATATTTTTATAATCCTATTTTTTTTCAAAATATAAGTGGTTCAAATATCTGAAGAAAATGTCAAATAAGATGTTACAACATCTTTTTGTGGTGGGTTAAAAAGATGCAGAACTTCAACAAAGCAGAAGGCCACCCAAAAGAAGCATCATTATTCTTAGTTAAATAGGACATTCTAATTATAACCTTGATGGGAAGGTTGTCTTACTATTATTTTATTTTTTTATTATCTTATGAAAAGGTGACATTAATATTATTTGTAGTCAGAAATACTCCCCTAGGGTTTAACACTTCTTGGATTTAACCAAAGATCCAGCACAAAATGTAAGAACTTAAACCATAAAAATATATTGAATTAATGAACTTTAAAAATTCCGAGAAAAGTATTCTGATAAACCATTTGCACACTAGTGGTTTCACTATTTCTTAAAGTCATGCTCTGCTTTCTCTTGCAAATCCTTCATTACCTTTTCAAATAATTTTCTTGTCAATTCTCTTATATCCATAACCAAACACAGCATGTGTTTTAAAAATCTTCCCATATGATTGGCAATATATTTAAGAAGAGAAATGCATATTTTACATTATATAAAATATTTAACATTTAAGCATTTTTAAAGTATTGAAAAATAAGTTATTTTTAAAAGCCAGCATATTGTATCATTCAACATATCAAATAAGGGTTTTTTACAAAAATAGCATTCAGACTAAAATGTAAATTATACGAGGGCAGGAGTTATCATCTGTTAACTGCTATGAATACCCGGATTGAGACAGAGGCTGAGTAGATGCTCAATAAACGTTTATTAAATGAATGAGTAAATTCAGACAATGTCATAGCATTTTAATCTTAATTTTACATGTATACTAGATTTATTTTTCATATTTTAGATTTATATATTCAAATGAAATATGGAAACTGGTTGACCTAAATGTATTTAATTATGTTAGTCAAATTTCCTCATATACTTTACCTTCCTCTGCTGCACTCCTAAAATTTTTTTTGAGACGGAGTCTCGCTCAGTTACTATTTTGGCATCAGGGCAACCTAAGGCATGCACAGGTATGAGGTTCCAATATATCCATGCCACCACTTACTGACTTACCATGGGTAAATCTCTTACATTTCTAAGCTCTGGCATCATTATTAGGAAGAGTTGCCCAGGCTGGAGTGCAGTGGCATGATTTCGGCTCACTGCAAGCTCCGCCTTCCAGGTTCATGCCATTCTCCTGCCTCAGCCTCCCGAGTAGCTAGGACTACAGGTGCCTGTCACCACGCCCGGCTAATTTTTTTTTTTTTTTTTTTTTGTATTTTTAATAGAGATGGGGTTTCACCATGTTAGCCAGGATGGTCTCAATCTCCTGACCTCATAATCTGCCCTCCTTGGCCTCCCAAAGTGCTGGGATTACAGGCGTGAGCCACTGCGCCAGCCCTAAATTTTTTTTTAAGTTTACACAGAAAAATTAAAGAAGGAAAGAAATTTAAATTCAGATTTAGAATTAACTTTAACAACCTCAGAACTAGCTTTGAGAGTTTTATATTTGGTCACAAAAGAATTTACTCAACAACAACAACCCAAGAGCTTTTTTTCTTTTTTTAACTTTTATTTTAGGTTCAGGGTTACATGTGCAGGTTTGTTATATAGGTAAACTCATATCATAGGGGTTTGTTGACAGACTATTTCTTCACCCAGCTACTAGGACTAGTGCCCAATAGCTATTTTTTCTGATCCTCTCCCTCCTCCCATCCTCCACCCTCAAGTAAGCCTCAATGTCTGTTGTTCCCCTTTTTGTGGCCATGAGTTCTTACCATTTAGCTCTCATTTATAAGTGAGAACATGCGCAACCCAACACTTTCTACATCGAAACTTCATGTTTTGGAATTGTATATTTTAGCCTCTCATTATTCCTCTTGTGAGATTTTATAGACAAGTCTGTAAAAGTCTGATTTTATGTTACTTTGCCCCCATTGTACATATTGTGAACTTAGCAATTTAGATATATTGGAATTTAGATCTCAACATATTTGCCTTCCTTTATTCTAATTATATATAACAAAACAAGAAAAGCAGAAGGAAGGAAGGAAGTCTCAAGGGAAAATTTAGAATGGAAAAAAATCCATATGAAAAGGTTCAAAATAAAAGAAGAGGGCACAAAGTGATTTTTAAAGATAGTGTTATTCCTGTCTTCGTTTTCTTTCCTTTTAAATGTTAAGTTTGAGACTTAAAGACTTTTGCTATATAAGAAAAATCAGCAAGACACCAACTATAACTGTGACTTACCATCTCACTGGCTTCCTTCAGCTTTGGATTTTTAAGCACATTTGTTACTAGTTGTCCCTCAGTTCATCAAGCTCAAGACTAAAATCACCTTTGCAATCTTTGCCACTATCTAGGAAAGTGAGAGGGAGAAAGATAGAATAGGAGAGAGAGAGAGAGGGACCTTCCTTATTATGCCTATTATGCCGTATTATTCTAAGCCCAGGAGTTCAAGGCTGCAGTGAGCTATGGTTGTACCACAGGATTCCAGCCTGGATGACTGAGCAAGACCCTGTATCTATTAAAAAAAAAAAAAAAAAAAGCAATGTTTACTTATAAAATTAAGATAAGGGGAACTCTATCATGGGAATTATATATATAGTTTTAAATAAATACTCATAATACCCAAGTGCTGTACATGTCCCAGGTTCTACTTTTCACCCCATCTATAATATCAATTATTTCTTAATTCTTTGGGAAATTCATTCCTTTATTTTTGTAAAACTTTTGCCTTTCCTCTTCTGTCCTCAAAATAAAACAAATGGATAGGAAAAGAAAAAATAAAGGGGAAAAAAAGAAAGATATCAGCAAAAAGTTAACAGATGCCTCTTACTTCAGGGCTTGGCATACACTATTCTCTCCACCAGAAATGGGTTTTCCCCATCAATTTTGGTTAATAAAATTTTTATCATTATTTAGTGTTATATCAGTTGAAATGACTTTCTCAAGGGAAGGGCCCACCAAAATATCTATTTGCTTAATGTTTATCTCCCTGGCCTCAGCTCATAGTCTCCTGGAGAGTAGGGACCATGAATGCTTTGAATTTAGCATAGCTTGGAGTCTGGCAACCAAAATATATTTACAAATGAATGAAAAGTAGTTTAGATTAATATGAACTCATTGGTCCCATCCATTGTCCTATCTCTCTCTATGAGTAACCCCTAACCTGAAGCTCACTCAGCAGGTCATTAAGTTGGAACCAAAATTCTCTTTATGTTCTTTTGTCAACATCACTCCCTGTCTAGAGTGCAGCCAATATGATACCGTCCCAAGGACAGATATCTACCCTGCAGTCAGAAACCAAAGAAGTTTTGCAGAACTTGATGAATCTGCAAATGTTACTCTCAGAAAGTCATATACTCAATAACAAATGCAAGATGATGACTATTTAGAAAATGTCCCTATTCTAAGAAATAATAAAATAAGGATTGCTCCTTGTTCCATCAATTATTTCCTTTCCATTCTGAACATTCAACATCTTTCCCTTTGCTAGCATTTTTCTAATCACTAAATAAATATGCTCAAACCCCATCCTCTTATAAAGCCCTTCACACAACTCCAAACTGTCTAACTTTCTTATTTTTACAGCCAAGCTTCTGGGAAAAAATAGCCTAAAATCAATGCCTTGACTCCTTCACTCACCATTCTACTCATTACGATAGGACTCCTGGCCTCACCACTCAATAAAAAAACAACTGAGGACCCCCCAGATGTTAAATGCAATAGACACATTTTTTAGTCTTTCTTTTTGTATGGCTACTGTGTGGCATTTGGCTTTATCAAAAACTCTGTGTTGAAAATTCTTTCCAGATTTTCTTATGTGCCATGATTCCTCCCTGGATTTTCTTCTTTCTCTGGCCTCCCTTTTTCCATCAGTCTCCTTTGTTGACTCCTCTTCTCTCATTCGCCCCCTAACTGTTGGAGTGCCACAAAATTCTACACATTACCTCTGCCCCTCCCACTCCACACACACCCTGGAGAAATCTCATCCTTATGGAGACAGGTGGACCCAACAATGTCTTCCATATCTGCTTCCGTAGCCAAAATCTCTTCTAATGAGATACCTACTGGTTCTCTTCATGTGGAAATCTCATAGTTATCCATAACTGACATGTCCAAAGCTAGAAATCTACAAATCGGCCTCAACTTCTCCCTTTGCCTCACCTGCTACATAAAAATTCATCTCTATATTCTATTGAACCTACCTCTTAAATATCACAATTCTTTCCTACTTCTTCTTTGCCATGAGCAGAATCTTATTTCAAGGTATTTCTCATCTGTATAAATATAATTAGTTCCTTTCAGCTGGTATCCCAGCTTCCCAACCCTAAATCATCTGCTGTACAGCAAAGGCAATGATCCTTTCAGCATGGTCTGGGGCAGAGGTAGAAATATCTTTAGCATAAAGAAGAGTACATTTACCCAGAAAAAGTATACCTTAAAGCAATCTACACTCTTCCCTCTAATTCTAGCGTTATGAAGCAATGTTTGAATTCATAATTTGATCTCCTGAGTGCATGTAACTACTCAGGAAACCTAAGTTTAGGGTATCATTTGTCACTTAAGTTGGTATCTCATTGCAAACTGTAAGTTCTAGTATATAATTCATTCTCTTATGAATTTGGTCAGCAAGAATTTATTTCTTATAACATGACAAATTGATAATGTTAAGCTTTTAAATGTACAAAGCTCCGAGCCATATCTGTGTTGGTTGTGACCTATGCTAACTCTGGCAACCTATCATTGGCAATTTCCAGTGTGCAAATATCTAATGACTCCTGTCTGCATATCGTGTCTGCTGGTTTTGGACACATCATGACTGTGGCATTAATTTAATTATGTCATTTTTAAGATATTCAAAAATATCTACCCTGTGACCTTCTTATATCTGAAACTCTCAAATATTTCAAGGTAGTCTAGAGCTTGTTAGCATGCTTCTTGGAATCATCTGGAAATATATCCTATTCAAGCCCTGTAGCACAAAGTTCAGGAATGTATTTGGCACAGCCTTGAAGGCTAAATGTGATGAATAACATATTGTTCTTTCCTAACTCTATGTTCTATAACCTATATTCATGTAATCTCCAACCACTGAGCAAATCTAATATTGACAAATTGTACCAAAAACAGGTGGTGTGGTCCCTGACTTAGACAAATCTATGTGCAAACCACAACAGCCTTAAGTTTAGAGGGAACTTGTTAGGATACCAAAAGATTTGTTGAACAACCAAGCTTTCTCTTTTCCATTATTTGAGTGACTCCAGAAGCCATCTCACTTCCTATAGATTCTGTCTTCAAAATGTGACTTAAATTTACCAGCCTCTACCTACTCCCAGTCTGTGGCCTCACATGGAATCCTCATAAATAGGAAGTACCAGGAAAACAACATGAACTTTGGAATCAAAGAGAGCTGGATTCAATGCCTGCTTCATCTTTTCCTGACTCACTCTGTGACTTCAGCAAACCACATAACCTTTTCAAAACTCAGTTTCCTCAGCTGTGGAATAAAAATTAGCATTCTCACTTCAAGGGATGTTATTTGAATAAAATAGGTAAAAATAAGTACCACATATGTGGTGCTTCAGAGGTATTATTGGCTGGTACAGTGGCTCACGCCTGTAATCCCAGCACTTTGGGAGACTGAGGCAAGAGGATTGCTTGAGGCCAGGAGCTCAGGACTAGTCTGGGCAACATAGCAAGACCTCATCTCTATAAAAAAAAAAAAGAAACTTACACTTAGCTGGGCATGATGGCACACACCTGTAGTCCCAACTACTCAGGAGGCTGAGGTGGGAGGATCACTTGAGCCTAGGAATTCAAGGCTGCAGTGAGCTACGATCATGCCGCTGCACTCCAGATTGAGCAGCAAACCAAAACTCCATCTCTTACACACACACACACACACACACACACACACACACAATAGAGGTACTCTTATTTTAGTCTTTACAACAATATAGATAGATAGATAGATAGATAGATAGATAGATAGATAGATAGATAGATAATCATTTTATAGATGAAGAAACTATGGCATTGGGAGGTTAAGTAACTTGCATAAGATCACCCAGCTAGTAAATGGAGGAGTTGGGATTTGAATCAAGGCACACTGGCCTTAAAGCCTGTATTTTCAATTATTAGGCTTTACTGCATATGCTGAGCACCTTGCAGAGTTTCAGGTACATATGAGATGCTAAATAAATACACATTATTAGGACAACTGAAATACCCTCTAATGGGTTTTCTTAACTCAGATGTTGCTATCTTTCCATTTGTCCTGCCAGTGTTTCCTAGAGCCATCTCTCTGAAATGCAAATCTGAATTTGCCTCTGATTTAAAAAATATAGAAAAAATTATCATTTTTTCCCATTGCCTAAGACAAAGTCTGAACTTTTAACTATGGCATTATAAGTCATAAAAATCTTAAGATACAAATGATTCATTGTAGTCTCAGTGACCTAAGGATTAAATTATGGTTTGTTTTACATTACTTCTTCAGGAAAGTATGAAGACACTCTCTTTCTCTTTTTGGGGGAAGTTGGGGTAGAAAAATAGAGGTCACTGTGGTTCATCAGGAAGAAGTAAGTGAATTCCTTCATCCTTCATACTTCAAGAAGAGTAAACAGCTTTTTAATGTTGTCATATCTTTTTAATGCCTGGAGGCTTTCTGAAAAAAAAAAGAATCAAGTTCTTCGTAGAAGGAATTCACTGAATAAATCCTTTGTGTTTTGTAGATTGATAAAAGTGACCAAATCCCTGGGTGGCTGCCTGGGGTTAGCAAGGCTAGCGTTAACATCCTCCTCAAGGGACAAATGCCTAAATTCATGGAAGCCAAACATATTTTAATTGGCAGGACTTTGGAGAATATATGAGTACATATGTCTAAAAGCTCCTAGCATTGAGTCATGGGGGTGCTAAGTGGCCATGAGTAGTCTGGAGGGATGGCCTCCTAAGAAGGACTCTGGAGCAAGGACCATCAGCACTAGTTTTATCAGGTCACACCTTCAGATGCAATAAAGAGCCAAGGTAACCATAGCAACATCAAACTTCCCCAGTTGAATGTATGTCCTTCATTTTAGGCCTGTGTCAAGCCTGGGGTCCTTTGTTGATCCAGGACCCCAGAGTGTGATAATAGACTTCTTGTCAGTATGGCATCTGGGGTTTTCACTTAGTTTTTCTGAATTTGCAAAATTTAAAATGGGCCACAATTTATACTATACACAATGCAAGAGTCCAAGCTCTTATTCTGTATGCATGACAGCATTTAGGATGATAGCTTCATTTCTGTGGGATCAGTCTTTTAAATGTCTCCTGAATACATCCATATCACTCCATTTTCATCTGCCAGGCTAGCCTTAGACACCGTCATCTCTCACATGGGTCCTTGCAACAACCTTTCTCACAGAGTCTCCTGCTTTTTACTTTTGCATTCCTCCAATCCATTCTCAATACAGGAGCACTCATTTTGAAACAAAATTCCAACCACACCACCCCTTCACTTTAAATTCTTTAATGTTGCCTCATTGGTCTTTGTATAAAGACAGAAATTGACAGTCCTCAGCCTTATCTAGCCCTTGCCTGCCCCTGAGCTCAGCTGATATCCCACCCGTGCTCCGGGCTCCGGCCACACTGGCCTTTCAGTTTCTCTGGGCATCTCCTGGGCTCTTCCCCTATAGGAGCCAGGCACATGCCTGTTCTCTCTGTTTGGAGCATTCCTGCGTGGGAGAAAATTCAATCCTAATCATCCTTCAGATCTCAGATCAAATGTCAGGGGTGTTTTCTGAGAATCTTCTTGGCCACGTCCACACTCTCAGGCAGGGTTAAACTGCAGCATGACTTGCTCCCATTGCCTTTTACATCATAGCCCTTCTTACAGTTTTCAAATATAGATCAGCTTTTATGATTTTCCTGCAATGACTGTCTTGCTGATAAATATTACACTTTATGAGGGCAGGGCTTGTTTTGTCTTTTTTAATCAGGAATTTGCCTTGTAGATATATTTGTGAAATTAGGCCAGATTTTACATAACTATAAAAACTTAAAACTGGTATTAGGGATAGAAGAGGAATGTAAAATAGGAGTAAGGAAAAAGGTAATTTTGTGATGACACATTGGGAAATATGAAGCCAAATAAGAGCAAATGAAGCTCGTGACAGAGCAGTTCTTTGGTGGGGTTCACCACGTGTGCAGCTAAGACACGGCTGCTGATACTTACTGAGATAGGATCAAGGAGGTGGAAGACAAGGGCAATAACCTGTGGTTTTCAGAAGTTAAATTCAGGAGATAGGAAGTAGATCCCCAACGCATGAAGTGGGTCCTCAAGGCAGGAGACAACTCTCAGGTCATAAAATCAGACCAGATGCAATGGTATTATAAAATAACTGCACATATAATTGATAATAAAGAAACAATAAACTGAACAATTAAAACCACAGATGAAGATACAAATAATTCTCATTCCATAGTATTTATAAATGAAAATTAATATTACTGAGCACAGAATTACTAATCGTGCTAACCTGAAATAATACATAAAGTATTGACATTTTACTTAGTATAACATTTTTATTGTTTAGTTTCCAGAAACAATTATTTATGAGAACTTTCATATATATCTCCTGACTTCAGTTCCATTCACCCTTCCTTTTTAAATCAGGTCTTAAATCTTACAACTGGGATTGTCCTCTTATTTTCAGGAATAAAACGCCAGCAGTGTGGAATATAGCAGCCCCAGTCCATGGCCTGTCAATATCCCTCCCAGCCTTACTGCTGTAGGTGTACTGGCCCACAGCCAACTGTCAGCTTCTGTGCTTCTTTGCCTGAGGGCCTTCTCTGAGCTTCTGCTGCCCTGCCAGGGAAGGCAGGAATTACCAGACAATTACCTCCTCCTTCTCAACCCCTAGCAGCTCTCAACCAATGACTGATAAGAGCCACAGTATAAATACACCACCGTCCTCACTCTGTGGTGGGGATAACTCTGAGGCTCATGTTCTACACTGGCTCCCCAAGTTGCCCAGTGGGAAGAAGTCCCAATTATTCACAGTGGAAATTTGCTGGTAACTTACCCACTATTGGATGCTTTTGCTTTCCCTGTTTCATTTTCCCTACTGCTGTTTCCTAGTATCACCTCTAAAACAAGCTACTTACATTCACTTATTTGTCTGAGGAGCTCCTCCTGGGGGAATCCAAACTAAGACCTCCAAGAAATAACGTGGAAACATAGAAACATAGAAAATTCTATGTTTCCGTGTTATTCATCCATACTATAGTGGTAGTTTTGCGTGCCCTTCTCTTTAATTTAAATTACTCATGGAAAGAGACTTTTTGCATTTCTAACACTCACACCCAGCATCTAGAGTAATGTATACAATAATGTTCTATGAAATTGTGAAATAATAATAGTATTAATATAAGTTGCATAATAGTTTGTGGACACCATTTTAAGAGCTTTTCAGATATTAACTCATTTATTCCTTGCAATAATCCTACGAGGAAATGCACTGACCCAAACACACCCACTTTAAGTAAAAGTGAGTCAAACTTTACCCAACTTTATCTGAGCCTTTCTAATGATCAGTGGTAGAAACAAGAAAGAAGTAGCAGTCACTGATACAGTGTCAGGATCTAAGAGTCCCTGAACTATGGGATGGAGTCTCTTTTTTCTGCATTGGGATGCATTTCGGTTTTGAATTAACATAGTGACAATCATTATGTGTGAAGTAAGTATGCCCACGGAAACTGCTGATTTTCAGGTGTCCCTGTTTTCATATCTCCTTAGTCACATAGCTGGAGAGTCCATGTTAGTTTTCATTTTCCAATTTTTACTGGAGTTGTGACTCATAAATCTATAATTTACAGGTAAATTTTTAACAAGCAATCTACACAGAACAGGTATATCCTCCTAAAAGCCTTGCTAGATACTTAGAAGAGAATAGACCCTAACAATCCCTCTTATTGTCTTCCAACTATTAAAAAAAAAAATCTGTACGTTTTATGGTCAGGGAAGAATTGTCTGAAGCATCCTTGAAGGAGAGATAAGCTGAGTTACAGACTTGCTGTTCATTCCTTTCTTCCCAGGTAATTACAGGTATCATCACCCGTATTTTACAAATGAGTAAACTGAGATTCAAAGAAGTGAAATGACTTGCTCAAGATCACACAGCTTGTGAGTGGTGATTTTGGAAATGAAACTAGACCTGTGGCCTTTAAAATACACACTTTCAACCACTCTAGGAGATAGGTAATAGGTAACGGTGTTGCCAGGAACAACCGTACTGTCTGTGGTTTTTTGTTTTCTTGTTTTTTTGTTTTTGTTTTGTTTTGTTTGATTTTGTTTTTTGAGACGGAGTCACACTCTGTCACTCAGGCTGGAGTGCAGTGGCGTGATCTTTGCTCAATGCAAGCTCCGTCTCCCAGGTTCATGCCATTCTCCTGCCTCAGCCTCCCGAGTAGCTGGGACTACAGGGGCCCACCACCACACCCGGCTAATTTTTTTGTATTTTTAGTAGAGACAGGGTTTCACCGTGTTAGCCAGGATGGTCTCGAGCCTGTGGTTTTATCATAAGCCATTTATTCTGTTTTTTTCTCAGGTTTTTCCTCATTTCTATTATCTGACAAAACCAGGAAGAAGAAAAATTTTTACTCAACATTAAAGTGTAGTGGTGATTTTAACTTTCAGATCAGAGAAAAATAAGTGAAGAGCCACAGTGTTGTGCAAACAAACCCTTAGATGGGGCAATCTATTGCAGATGCCATTTTGCAGAGTACAGTAAAGAAAGGCAAACCTAATTGCAATCATCACAGAAATCTGCCATTTCTATAGT
Source organism: Gorilla gorilla gorilla (assembly GCF_029281585.2). Taxonomy (NCBI): domain Eukaryota; kingdom Metazoa; phylum Chordata; class Mammalia; order Primates; family Hominidae; genus Gorilla; species Gorilla gorilla. The sequence goes on along the minus strand of NC_073231.2, from coordinate 55,348,565 downwards.
TCAAGAAGACTGTACTTAGAGTCAGGAATATGAGCAAATGCAGAGAGAGACTGAGAATTTTCTTAAGCCAATAATAAAAATCTCGTTACGTGGAAGTGACTATTTTATCACAAATGGTACAGAATACATTGGCATGGCCAAAAAAAAGGGGGGGTGGAGAAATTCCTCTAGTAGAAATGTTTCCTTTAGCCATACCTTGGGAAGGGGTTTTATAATCACTTAGTGGAAAGATGATTAACTTGAGAATCTCATTTATAGAAGTTTCTATTTGATATACTGGTATCATCTTAAAGCCAGTTGTAGTAAATTATATGTATTCCTTACTTTAAAGTGGGAAAATAATATTTTGTTTCTTTGAATTTCTGTGTAAACACATTTATTCATGTATTGGTTTCGATAAATATCTGTTCTCCAAATAACAAGTGTAATAAACATTCTGGTAACCAAAATTGTTAACCCATGTAAGCAGTATATTTACAGTATAATTTTAAGCAAACCTCATTCTTGGCTGGTCCACTATAGTATTATTTGTAATGCCATTTTAATAGGTGGCACTCAGTGGATTTTTCTTGAAGGGAAGAATTGCTTTACCAATATCTTTTTAGATTTACCCTACTAAGCATCCTGCCCCAGAAAAAAATATATGATTTTATGAAGGATGATCCTGATGGGAAATTAAAACAGTCACAGATGTCTCAATTATATTTATATTCTTTCCTCACAAACAAACCCTGCTGAAAACCAGAATTTTTATCCCTTCACTAAGAATCTAAGAAGTAAAAATTTACATTTGCCATTTCACCTCCATGTCACCTTCCTGGGCTTTGATGTAATGCAACAAAATGATGGCTCCTATTTAATTAAACAGAAATCTGGATTAACTCCAGCTGTGAGCCATGTAATCAGTCCTTGTGTGAGCAAAAAGGGGTGTAATCCTTGGCCCATAGATCATTCCTGCATCGAAATCTGCTCTCACTCAAAGCCATCCGCAGGCCACCGAAAATGATTTTTTCCCCAAACGAATTACTTAGAGTGTGCAGCTGCCCCCTGTTCCCACCTTATGAAAATAACCTGAAAGGCTAAAAGAGCTTGATTTGTCCTTTTCCCATAAGTATTTTTTAATCAAAAGAGGCCCTGCCCTGCCCTGCCCTGCCTGTTGATATATCTAGAATTTCTTTGTTTGCTGTTAAGAAGCACTATAGATGTGGTTTGCTGTTTAATGCAGGGTTTTTTTTTTCATATGCATCTCTCCAGATGGGTGTAATTTGATTCTTTGATACATATTGAACAGATTTTTTAGAAACAGTTTTTTTAGAGGCAGATTTTTGTTGCAATATGACTTCATCTTTCTTCCAAAAGGAAATATCTTGATCTTTCTGAATTGTGAATGGGTTTACTCATAAAACCCAAACTTTTAATACAAAAGGCCAGAAGAGCCTTTCTGTTACAGATTCAGGCCAATTATAGTCCGTGATAAGGGTAGGGAAGTGTCTGTTTTGCTGGGGCTGATGAGGGTGGACAAAGACTCCTCAATGTGGGGGAGATTGCCAACAAGGAGGTAAAAATAAAGTCCCCAGATCTACTCTGAGTAAGAAGTGAGTAAATATGAACAAACAGGGTGGCTCAATTATGTCTAGCTTAGAAGAGGATGAGCAAAACCCACATATGTCCTCATTGTTTCTACTGAGAATGGATGAAAGGGTATCATCTTCTTGCTAGAAAGAGGGAGGGAATGGGCAAAAAAGGATCCAAAGATATCTTGGATTTATACAGTTATTCCTGATAGCATCTTTTGGAAAAATTAATCAAAGTATCAGGCTTTCTCCAGCATGCTTCTGGTACATAGAGTCATGCAAACCAAGTCAAAATTTCCATTACTCCACAGAAGGTTTTGCAGCTCTTAGTATTTTGAAGCTTTAGGCACTGAGCATGCAGATGGATTTGGTTCTCTGAAAATAAATAAAAAGTCCAACTGCCTGGGATTCTTCTCTAATTGCTGAAACTCACCTGCCAAAGCAAATTGAAACTTCAAAGGCCAGCACTTTAAGTAACAGGGTGTATTAGTCTATTTTCACACTGCTGATAAAGACATACCCAAGACTGGAAAGAAAAATAGGTTTAATGGACTCGCAGTTCCAAGTGACTGGAGAGGTCTCACAATCGTGGCAGAAGGTGAAAGGCACTTCTTACATGGTGGCAGCAAGAGAGAATGAGAGAGAAGTGAAAGTGGAAACCCCTTATAAAACCATCAGATCTCATGAGACTTATTCACTACCACAAGAATAGTATGGGGAAAATTGCCCCCATGATTCAATTATCTCCCACTGGGTCCCTCCCATAACATGTGGGAATTATGGGAATACAATTCAAGATGAGATTTGGGTAGGAACTCAGAGCCAAACCATATCATTTCACCCTGGGCCCCTGCCAAATCTCATGTCCTGACATTTCAAAACCAATCATATCTTCCCAACAGTCCCTCAAAGTCTTAACTCTTTTCAACATTAGCACAAAAGTTCACAGTCCAAAGTCTTATCTGAGACAAGGAAAGACCATTCCACTCATGAGCCTGTAAAATCAAAAACAAGTTAGTTACTTCCTAGATACAATGGGGGTACAGGCATTGGGTAAATACAGGCATTGGGTAAATGGGAGAAATTGGCCAAAACAAAGGGGCTACAGGCCCCATGCAAGTCCAGAATCTAGTGGGGCAGTCAAATCTTAAAGTTCCAGAATGATCTTCTTTGACTCCATGTGTCACATCCAGGTCACACTGATGCAAGAGGTGCATTCCCATGGTCTGGGGCAGCCCTGCCCTTTGACTTTGCAGGGTACAGCCTCCCTCCCAGCTGATTTCATGGGCTGGCATTGAGTGTCTGCAGCTTTTTCAGGTGCACGGTGCAAGCTGTCAGTGGATCCACCATTCTGGGGTTTGGAGGATTGGTAACCCTCTTCTCACAGTTCCACTAGGCAGTGCTCCAGTAGAGACTCTGTGCAGAGGCTCCGACCCCACATCTGTCTTCCACACTGCCCCAGCAGAGGTTCTCCATTAGGACCCCACCCCTGCAGCAAACTTCTGCCTGGACATCCAGGCATTTCCATACATCCTCTGAAATCTAGGTGGAAGTTCCCAAACCCCAATTCTTGACTTCTGTGTACCTGCAGCCTCAACATCACATGGAAGCTGCCAAGGCTTGGGGCTTGCACCCTCTGAAGCCACGGCTCAAGCTCTATATTGGACCCTTTCAGCCACAGCTGCAATAGCTGGGATTCAGGGCACCATGTCCCTAGGCTGCACACAGCAGGGAAACCCTGAACTCAGCCCATTAAATCAATTTTTCCTCCTAGCGCTATGGCCCTGTGATAAGAGGGACTGTCCTGAAGGCCTCTGACATGCCCTGCAGACATTTTCCCCATTGTCTTGGGGATTAACATTGGCTCCTCATTACTTATGCAAATTTCTATAGCCAGCTTGAATTTCCCCTCAGAAAATGGGATTTTCTTTTCTATCGCATAGTCAGGCTGCAAATTTTCTGAATTTTTATGCTCTGCTTCCCTTATAAAACTTAATGCTTATAACAGCACCCAAGTCACCTCTTGAATGCTTTGCTGCTTAGAAATTTCTTCCACTGGATACCCTAAATCATCTCTCTCAACTTCAAAGTTCCACAAATCTCTAGGGCAGGGGCAAAATGCTGCCAGTCTCTTTGCTAAAACATAACAAGAGTCACCTTTGCTCTAGTTCCCAACAAGTTCCTCATCTCTATCTGAGACCACCTCAGCCTGGACTTTATTGTCCATATCACTATCAGCATTTTGAGCAAAGCCATTCAACAAGTCTCTAGGAAGTTCCAAACCTTCCCACATTTTCCTGTCTTCTGAGCCCTCCAAACTGTTCCAACCTCTGCCTGTTACCCAGTTCCAAAGTCACTTCCACATTTCCGGGTATCTTTTCAGCCGCACTCCACTCTACTGGTACCAATCTACTTATTTGTCCATTTTTATGCGGCTGATAAAGACATACCTGACGCTAGTAAGAAAAATAGGTTTAATAAACTCGCAGTTCCATGTGGCTGGGGAGGCCTCACAATCATGATGGAAAGCAAAAGGCAGAAAGAAAGAATGAGAGAGAAGTGAAAGCAGAAACCCCTTATAAAACCATCAGATCTCATGAGACTTATTAACTACCATGAGAGCAGTATGGGGGAAATTGTCCCCATGATTCAATTATCACCCTCCAAGTCCCTCCCACAACATGTGGGCATTATGGGAGTACAATTCAAGATGAGATTTGGTGGGGACACAAAGCCAAACCATATTACAAGGAGTCTGCTTCAAAGTAAAGCCAATACTACTCCTTAAGGCAATGCCATTATGGCTTCCTGTTCCTTGAACTGGTAGTGAGAAGAAAGGTAGTATAAAATTATCCTCCTAGACTAGTTGTCCTTAACCCTGAGTGCGTGTAAGATTTAAGTATTCTCAAATTATAAGTGGAAGCTTTAATAAAATAAGAAGTGCCTGGGGCTACTAGCTCTGAGTAGGACCAAGGCATCAGGAGTTGTTAATACATCCCCATCTGATTCTAATGTGCAACCAGGTTGAGACCCACTGTCACAGAGACACTTTAAAAATATTTGACTTCTGATTTCCAGATTAATTTTGCATCATCAAAACAGACCTTGATTGCACCAGCTACAGATTATATACCAATAGGAAACCTTAATTCAGAGAGAAAAAAACTGAAGTCTAGTTCATAGTGAGAAGTGATTACCCTCTTGCTAGGTGGGATAAACAGCAATGTGAAATTTAGCTGTGATGTTAGCAGATCCCGAGCCTAGTGCAATCCATTCTGAAGTAGTGGTATAAGGGCTGCTGCATAACAGCGGCTGTATCAGCTGTCACCATGGACTACAGTGCCCATGGTACTGGCAGTTCAAGCAATGGGGCTGAGTGTACTAGCTTTGTCTTCCCAATGATATTATTTAAACTGGTACTTTCTTAAGGGAGGTGACATCCAGTGACCTCATTATTATGAGGTAAAAGACACAAATTGTTTCTTGAGGCCCCATATAGAACCCTTAAGTTTATTATTAGCCAGACTTAATCATCTGTGGGTCTCTAGATAGACTGGATCAATCAGAGGAAACTTTGGGCCATAGTTGTGTCTTGGACAAATATCAGTTCATTGTATTAAAGCTTGTGTTCTCATTGACTACAACTGTAATTTCAGAGATGTTTATTTTGACCTAGTGTTTTACAATCAGAACAGTGGTTTGAAAGTCATTAAGCTAGATTCTTGTCCCAGATCTATCACCCACCAGTTTGTGTGATGGCAGGGAAATTAAAACACTTTAACTATCATTGTTATCCAACTTTTAAGATAAAGTTTTGAGATGTTAGGTGAATTCTCCAAGGTCATCCAGCTCTTAATTGGCAGAACCAGGATTGAAACCCCTGTCTGTCTGGCTCCCAGACCAGTGCTTCTGACTATTATATGCTCAATATGGCCTCCTGCAGTCTAGCTAAAAAAATTATGTGTTGTTTCTAAGCATTCTTGAGCTTACAGTACCAACAATACTATTTTAATTTCCACTGTGAGATCACTCATTCAACCCAAAACACAATTTGCTAAGTAATTAATGCTATATAAATACTTAACAGAAGTGTTTAGGTATTTCACATTTATCTCCACCAATGTTTGCCAAATGTCTGATCTAAGCAAAAGATTAGATAGAAATAAAGAATGGATAGCTGGTCCCCATACCTCAAGGAACATTCACCTGTAGGGGAAATAATTGTAGGAAATCATGTATTTGTATACTTATATTGTAAAGAGTGCCATAGAAGAGGTAATGTTTTGTAAAGCACAGAAACTTTTTTGAGTGAATAGAATCATTCTTTAGCCAATTTCATAATTTTGCATTTTCCTATATCAGGTGCTATAGTCAATAATTCTAACAAGATTTTATTGAATAAACATAACTCACATAATAATACTTGAATCATGCATTTTATTATGCACTCCCGTTTGCCGTTCAACTCATACATTTGGGGATTTTTTTCTTGCAGAAGGGCGTTGGCAGGGCAATTTCCCTGCATCAGCAACTCTGGTGTCAGCCTCTTTGACAGGAGTTGGAAGGAACCCAAATTCCTACCAATGGACTCACTGCTTTGAGTTAAGGCTTTGATAAAATATCAGTGTGATATATCAAATGGCATAAATTAAGTAGCCCATCAATGCCTTTTGAGCACATGCTTAAAGGACATTTTATCCAGAAGAATTCACGATCTCTAAGGGAATTAAACCAAAACAAGATGGAGACATCTCTATAAAGTGTGCCAAAATTCACTGAAGTCCAAAGCTGGGAGATGACTAAAGAGATCAGGATCATGGAGCTGAAATTCATGTTGGCTATGGGATGCAAGTCACATTTGGTGATAGATGCTCCCAAAGAGGATATAAGAGGGGATGGGACACACAAGACACACTTCCTATCTTACTGTGGATTCTCCTGAAAGCAGAGTCTGAGATAACATCTTCAGTACAAGCAGTTCACTTAAATTTGATCCCAAGAAACGGTAGTGAGGTAGTGGGGACAATGATACTGGGAATGGCAAAAAACCAGTAAAAGGTAGCTAATGAACCACTTACTGCTCAAGGCAACTAGAAAGCAATGTTTCTAGGGGTTCTCTGAGGAAGTGTGGAGGAAGTGCCTCAAAATTGTCCCACCCAGGAACAGGAAGACTGGGGTATTTCCCCACCTACTCCCATGACCCTATTGTTTGAGGATTGTCCCCAAAGTGTTAACTTCATTTCTAGAGGGCTTTGGTGGAGGGGCCAAGGCTGCAAAGCAAGGATGAAAAAAGTCCCAAGGATGCAAAGTGAGATGCAAGTGGTTACTCTTGGTGAGGACCTGTATGTGAAACTATTTGCCACCTTTTGCTGAAACAAGGTGGCCCGAGGAGATGAGGGACAGTGCTGCCTGGGAGCATGCCATATGCATCCACTGGAAAGTTTCGTCAGGACTAGGCCTCACTTTTGTCATCTTCATTTTTAAATCATACTAATAACCACAAATACCATTATTTTAGTAGAGTCAATGAAAAATGGATTAATATCCTGTCTGTTCTCTGTTCCCTGGCTCTGAAAATTAAATGGAACATTCTATTTCAAAAAAGCCACTCATTAAAAAGCAGACTGGTGAAGACTGTTCCAACAGAAGGCAATTTCCTTTCAAAGAGTGTAGATAGAGACTGTTTCTTTCACACCTTCTATTCTTTTACCCTGAAGATATCAATAATTAAGACCATCTTCTTCCTGCCCAAAGCTACTGAAGATTCAATTCATCAACAGTTTCCGCTTGTGGAAAGTATAGACCATGCCAACATGGGCCTCCTCATCCCAATTGAGATGAAAGTTTACAGTCCCACTTTCGAGCCCACCTTAGTTACCATGCTAAAGGGGCATCTGAAAACCCATCTCTGGCTCAGAGCAGAACATGGTGGTCAGCACTTACTGATACATGAAGGTAAAATCCAGCTTGTTGCTACTGTCTTCAGTAGCTCATTTTCCATGGACTATATACATAGTTATATCAATTTAAATATATAACATGTGTTTTATTAATATATTAAATATGCATTAATAACATATTTAAACATAAATAATTTTATTTACATTTATTGTAAACGTGTATGTTTCACTGGGAAAAACTATGTATATGCATATTATTTCTGTTTGGAGATGGTTTCAAAGGGTACAATCAGGAATGAAGGCCTTAGGAAAGGTAAAATTACCTTGCACAAAAAGAGTGCAGTTAAAATTGTATCAATATTCCTGTTATAAACTGATAAATCCTGAGCTCAGGGCGGTCAAGTTTTACATGCCTGAGCTGACATGCCAATCTGCCAGCAGTCATATGGTTCTCATATGGCGACACTCCACAGATGCCAGCAAAATGTGAGACATTTCTGGCTCATTTCCTTTCATTTTCTTGAGTGCCATGTTGCCTGTACATGCATGCTTACACACGTGTGCACGCACGCACATGTACAAACACATGCACACAACCAGATCTTTGTCATGCTATAATAGCACTGCTATAATCCACTCAATCCCAGCAGTTCTATTAAAATTACCTTATTCCTGCCTCCCTAGAGATTAAAAATAATTCATCAATTAGCATTTAACATTGAGGCTATTATTTTCAAGATTTCAAACTGAATACAAGTATTCCTGTGAGTCTACATAGATTCTTTTGAGTAAAATAAAAATACATATATATATATATATAAATACATATTTTTTAATGTTTTGGACTAGAGCTCATTTTTCACTCTTATTATTTTAAAAAATATTTTGTTTCCTTAAAATAGATTTTGTGGCACATATTTCTACGTATGATTGAAAGTATGCAGCTGCAAAAAAATCAAACAATTCTGTTCTTCCCATTTCAAAACTGATGTGTGCCATTGTGTTGACAGAATCCATTGCTCCAGTTATTGTGTACCCTTATTACATAATTTCACATAATAAAATGTTAATTCTTTAAATATTTTTTAATGGATTAAATGTGTGTTTCCTCATTAGGTCTATTGCATCATTGAATCTACATCATGTGTGTTTTCACAGTGCACTCTTAAATCAACTCAATTGTACAGAAATTCTTTGCTACTACTTTGCAAGTGGTACTGAGCAAATTAATGGTAAATGAAATCAAAGTGACACATTCACATAGTTATGACAAATACAACTATACACACAAATGAACCACGCTTCCAGCCAAACGTTATCCTCAACCCCCAGCTTTGAGCAAGAGAGACATGTCTGTTTCAACTCTGTATTTCCTTTATTCAGACCTTAATGGCACATAAATATTTGTAATTTAATGCATAAAGTATTTACAAATATAAATACAATATGGTCTACCTTTATCTTCTAGACCCTTATATGGAGTGAGCTCCTTAGGCGTACTATATACAAAATGGATGGCAGATGGCAATTGGATAAAACTAATATACTGTCTGGCTCACAAATGAAGAAAAGTATCTAATGAGTACCATCTTCCCTCCCCTCCCTAAGGATGTTGCCACTACAGAAGATATGATTTCAATAAATATAATGAATTATTTTCATTATAAGCACACCACTGCCAATTTTTTTTCACAAAGCAGTGTTTACATAAATATATCCCAAAAGCAAAAAGAAATACGTTCGAGTTTAAATTGAATTCATTCTGCAGCCTATAATCACAACAATCTTTTTAGTAACTTTCCTTCAATGTTCAAATAAACAAACATCCACAAATTAGATCAAAACATCTAGTCTTTTGAGAGACAAAAAAGAATAACTTTTAAAAGTTTTTTGGTCTGGTAAGAATATTCACAGAACATCAAGCTCTCTCCAATTTCTGAATAACCCAGATTAAAATATAGCAAAAACAAAACCATTATCATAGAGTGTGAAAATTCTTATATCTTAGAAGAGTTGAAATATGTTCCAATTTTCTTATACCTCTAAACAAGAGCACAAATAAGAATATACTATCTATACATCATTTTTACACTGATTTTAGCAAACGAACATTGAATAACTACTAGATGCCAAGCAATTGTTAGGTGTTGAAATACAAAAACGAATAAGACACAAAGATCCTGTTCTTAAGGACTTCACACTTACCCACTCACTTTTGAAATTGTTATGAACAATGCCTGGATGATAAATAAAGTGCATGAGAGTCACAAAACCAAGTGGAGAATTCCATGCCGCACACCAGTTCCTAATCTCTTTTAGTAGAAGAAACCATGCCACCCCCAAGTAATTTAGAATATCCTGGGTATCCTTTTACTCACATACTTTCATTTGCTGGTTATTGTAACTTAAATTTTATAAATTCATTTTTAAATAATTCAAACTCTTTGGAATTTTATATAAAGTCTAGACTGAGATTAAACTTTTAGCATACCCTACCTTCATGGATAGAGTATTACAAATTCAATAAACACAATTGTAATGGTATTATTAACAAGTCTGGAGGACAAATTGATTATAAGCACATGTGAGAAGCATATTACTTTGAGGGAATTGATAAATTCATTCTCAAACAAACATTCTTATCATTCAACAAAACAGGTCTCTTAAGGAAATTTAGTATCTGGGAAATCATTAGCCTGAATCTTAATGCTAAACAAGGTTATTTCCTGGAAAAAAAAATCCATTGTTCTCTGCTCATTTATTGGGATTTTTAGTGCTTTGATTTATCTAAATAAATGAAGATTTATTATAATTGAAGATTAAGATCTTTCTTTTATGCATATTAAATGGTCAATTAAATAGAACTGTCTCAGTATTTCTAAAGGTAGATCCTAGGGTGGGCAGGGGCAGGGAAAGGCATTTAGTATCATGTAGGATGCTACATAAGGGGTTTTGACCCACAATTGCAGCACTTATGATTAATGTCACTTGGAGCAAGTTATTTAATTTTCCTGAACTTTGATGTTTCTCACCCATAAAATAAAAATGATAATCCTTATCAAAGAAATTTGTTTTGAGGATTAAATGAGAGTATGTATGACAGCTCCTAGTATGGAGCCTGACAAACAGTAGGCCCATGCTTAACATAAGAAACTGCTATTAAAATTTATTCTGTTTTAGGTCATATAACTATCATTCGTTTTGGCCACAAAATATGTGTTATTGTAGAAATCTTGGAAAAGCAAAAAGCATATAATGAAAAAAAAGAGAATCACATTTATAGCCAACCTTTATGTATAATTATTTTAAAATTTTTTATCATATTTATCATGTATTGCTGTAATTTTTAGTACCATCAGAAAAAGAGTATTGACTATCTTGTATTTAACAGAAAAATTATATCTCCCCTAGTTTGAACAGTAATAGATAATTATGTTTAACAATTTTGTAAATATACTTTTAGATTTTTTTCTGGGCAGATAGAGTTTTTGTAAAATTATTTATTGTATGCACCTGCTTTTAAAAAGCAAATATATGTAATTCAATTTCTTATTAAATCAGTCATCTAAAAGTATGATCGTCAATGACTACACAGTATTCTATCTCATTAAAACACCAAACTATTTTTTTTAATTGCTCTTGCCAGGTGCAGTGACTCACGCCTCTGATCTCAGCACTTTGGGAGGCCAAGTGGGGTGGATCACCTGAGGTCAGGAGTTTGAGACCAGCCTGGCCAACACAATGAAACCCCATCTCTACTAAAAAATACAAAAATTAGCTGGGCACAGTGGCAGTTACCTGTAATCCCAGTTACTCGGGAGGCTGAGGCAGGAGAATCGCTTGAACCTGGGAGGCAGAGGTTGCGGTGAGCTGAGATCGTGCCACTGCACCCCAGCCTGGGCGACAGAGCTAGACTCCATCTCAAAAAGAAAAAAAAATGCTCTTAAAAGTAATTAAAATTGTTTGTGATTTTTTCTTATAAAAATAAGTTATTTATATCTAAGTATAGAAATTACATAGCTTTAAATGTTTAATTTATCTTAAAACTGTGTAAGAGGGCTCTCATTTGATTGTTTAGTTTTGGTAAATTTCTGAATGCAAAATTACTTAGTCAATGACAAAGATAATTTTTAAGTTTTTGTGTATATGTTGCCCAACTACACCCAACAAATTCTAACAATCTTCATGCTTAATTATATCACCATACCTTACCACAAACAAAATGCTATCTTTTATAAATCACCAATATGACAAAATAAAATAGTACAGAGTTAATAATTTGCATTTTCATAATTGTTATATTGGACATATTTTAGTGCTCACTAGAGTTTCATCTTTCTGTATGTGTTTGCTAGGGATCTTTGTTCATTTTTCTATTGAAATACTCATTTTTATATTAAAATTTGTAAAAACTCTTTACATACTAACCTCTTATTTAGCAAACAGCAAACATTTCCTCATCTTGGTCTATCTGTTCTTGAACCACATCACAGTGTTAAAGCAATTGTATCTTTACACTATTTTAAAATTTCAGCTAGTAGAATAACTCTCATTTTTCTTTTTCAAAATTTGTTGATTTCTAGTAATAGAAAAAAATTGCAAAATGAAGTCACATTGAATGAAAAATGGTTTATGAATAATTAATGTCTTTATAATATTAAGTGTTCTATTCTAAGTGTATTTTTGTTTCACTTTCTTTATGTACCTTAATTATTGTTTTCAAGTTTTTTTCAGAGAAGACTGGAATATATATTGTTAATTTTTTGCTAGATATTTTATATTTTTAGTTGCTAATGGGAATGGGGTCTTTATTCCTTCATACTACTGTGATTTATACACTGCAATTAGCTGATGTGATGTGATGTGTGTGTGTGTGTGTGTGTGTGTGTGTGTGTGTGTATGTGTATATCTTCTAACCAATTATTATTGAATTTATTGGATGAATTATATGAAATTTTAAGTGCTATAAGATATTTCAGTAATTCTCTTTGATTAAGCAAGTCATATGTATCATCTATAATTGAAGTAATATATGCTTCTAGATTATTTTATTATTTTTTTGAATTTATTAGAACATCTAAAACAATGTTATATGATATTGGTGACAGTGGGCATCATTGTTTTCCCCAGTTTTAATAGTAATAGCTCTAATGTTTTAACGCTGGGTATAGTTTTGCTGTTGAAATAAGATATTTTAAAGAAGTTAAGAAATGTCTTTCTACTTCTACTTCACAGAGGAATATTTAATACAAATAGCAATGGCTTTTATCAAGTGAATTTTTGTCATCACCACAATGGTGACATGCTTTTTCCCCTTTGACCTGTTGATGTTAATTATCCTAATATCCCTAATATTAGAAAGTTTTTACATCTTTAAAATAAGTCTTACTTAGTCAAGTGATCATGGTTAGTTTTCTTCTTAATTTATTTTTTTGAATTTGCTTGCTGGTATAATTTTTCTGATTCACTGATTTCTGCTTACGTATTTATTAATTTCTCTTCACTTTCATATGACTGTATACAAATAGATATGTGGAATGTACTTTTATTTATTTATTTCAATGATAAATTCATTTTTCATTCTTTCCTTTGTATTAACACCATGGAATTACCTCTAAATGCATTTTAAATCATCTTTTTTTATTTTTATCTATTTATTTTTTTGAGATGGAGTCTCACTCTGTTGCCCAGGTCGGAGTGTAATGGTGCAGTCTTGGCTAGCTGCAACCTATGCCTCCTGGGTTCGAACAATTCTCCTGCCTCAGCCTCCCGAGTAGCTGGGATTACAGGTGCCTGCCACCACACCCAGCTAATTTTTTTTATTGTAGTCGAGATGGGGTTTCACCATGTTGGCCAGGCTGGTCTTGAACTACTGACCTCAAACAATCCACTCACCTTGGCCTTCCAAAGCTCTGGGATTACAAGTGTAAGCCACCATGCCTGGCCTAAATCATCTTTTATAAGAGTTTTATTACTCATTTTAATTATTTCTAAACAAACCATAATTGCAAAATTTTTATTTTTACTTTAACCTGTCAATGAGACTGTTTTACAATTGCTGTATGTTTGGAATTTTACTATTCAGTTCTGGTTTTATTGCTGTTATTAAAAATATTTATGTATCTTTTAGTATTGCTTAAATTTCCTCTGGTTTAATATATAATCAACTTTTGCAAACTATGAAACTAAAAAAATGTATATTCTCATTTTGCATGTTTCAAAATTACACCATTTATATAAAACAATCATGACTATATTTTTGTTTCTCCATCTTTTTATTAATAACCAAATAATTATTGAAGTACATCAAAATTGCTCACAATTTTCAGTTAATTACATTTATCACTATTTTTAATATAGTGGTGACAGTTTGCAACACAAAAAGTTTTGAAACTTTTATCTTGTTTATGGGTTATACTTTTGCCAATATAAAAGAAAAAGACTCTTAGTATATAAACATTTTGAGCACTGGAGAATTTTGAATACATTTATTTGATTAAATTTGTCCATGCTTTTAACATTAGCCTGTTGGAATCACTGTATTTTAGATGCATCTTTTACATACTGCACATGAATGGGTTTTCTCTTTCTCATACACTATGAACACAGCTGGTCTCTATGAAAATAATTTTACCTATTTATATTCACAAGCATCATTTCACTTCAATATTTTATGATTACTTGGTACTTGAGTCTTATATTCTATTTCACCTATTTTCTATTATTTTTTATATAAAATATAGGTTTTTTTTAGTGCAAGCATGCCTCGAAGATATTGTGGGTTCACTTCTAGACTGCTACAATGAAATGATTATCACAATAAAGCGAATCACACAAATTTTTTGGTTTCCCAGTGCACATAAAATTATGTTTACATGACACTGTAGTCTATTAAGTGTGCAATGGCATTATATCTAAAACATATCATACCTATTAATTTAAAAATATTTTATTGCTTAAAAAATGCTGACACAGAGACATAGCATGAGCACATGCCACTCAAAAAATGAAGCTGATATACTTGCTCAAAGCAGGGTTGCCACAAACCTTCACTTTGTGAAAAACACAGTATCAGCAAAGTGTAAAAAAAAGTGGAGTGTATTAAAACAAGGTCAGCCTGTTATTAAGAAAAGCACAGGCTGCTTTAAATGATATTAGTAACGCACCATTACTTTAAAGTATTTGAACATATATTGCTCTAATTTTCAGTATCGACAGTAAAATATTGACTACCCCATATATAATAGAAAAGTCACCTGTTATACTTTTCCTTTCTTCCATCTCTCCTCTTCGTGCTTCTTGATAAGTTTTGTATGCTGAAATTTAAGACTCAGCTGTTATTGCCAAATTATTCTTTACATTATGTGTCTTCTCTTCAACATCCATTTATGTGTCTTGATTTAGTGCTATAGTCTACTTTCTGAACATATTTGTGATATTTTTGGGCTAATTAATATTTAAATGTTTCCAATGCTATAAACCGTGTCTTTCCTACCATGGTTTCTCCAAATGTGATTCATGTCTTGGTTGCAGGAGCATATCTTAATACAGGTGGCATAATTTTTGAGCTTCTGAATATCTAAAGATGTCCATAGGCACAATTATACAACAATGTTTTAAATATATAATTCTTGGGTAACAAATATTTTACCTGAAATGTAGAGATATTGCTCTTTACATGTCATCTTCTAGGTTTTCCTACTGTATAATCGAAGAGAATTTCTATGGTCAGAGTGATTTTTGGGGGTAGGTATCATGTATTTTGTCTAATTTTTATGTTTATAATTATACTTATTTGTTTTTAAAAGTCTAGGCAGTATGCTTGGACATGTGTAGGTACTGAGATTTTGCATAGTATGTAGTTAGCCCTATCAGCCTGCAAGACTAGGACATTTTTTATCTCAGTTTTTCCTCCATTATATATAGTTAATAGTTTGTTGGATTCTAATTATTTGTTCTTCGTATTAAGTATCTTCTTGTCTTCATTTTCATTTTTTAAAATTTATTCTAGAAGGCTTACTCAAGCTGAATTTTATCATTGATAAAATATTAGGAAGAATTAAACTCTTCACTTCATTATTTCCACTATGGTCTTATTTCTGCTCTTTTCAGTTTCAATACAGTCCTTCCTTGTGGTCATCCTTTCAATGCAGTCATTCAGCTCCATTTTTATTTCTGCTTGTTTTGGTTTGCCTTGTCATATCAGTTGCTGTCCTACTGATAGGGACAGGAGGCAGAGAAATCCTAGGCAGAAAAGGGAGGGTCCCCAACAAAACCCCACCCTCAAGCCTGAAACTGCAGCCCAAAGTGAGAACTTACATCCCTGTTTTCCCATTAAAATGCTGCCTTTCCCAAAACCACCATGGCCCGGCCCTGCCCCATCCTGTGCCTATAAAAACCACAGGCTCAGCCAGCAGAGAAGGGAGAAGTAGCTGGACGTCAGAGACTACAGATAGAAGTCAGAGAGAAGTGGCTTGACTTCAGAGGGACAGCTTGACAGCATAACTTTGGAGAATAGTCTGGCCATCTCTGGCCGGACTTCAGGGGAAGATTACCTTTCTGTCCTGTCTCCTTTTCAGCTCTCCTTCCCACTGAGAGCTATCTCCATCAGCAATAAAATCCCCTACATTTACCATCCTTCAATTTGCATTTGTGTGACCTAATTTCTCCTGGACATCAGACAAGAACTCAGGAACCACAGGTGCAGATGTAAAAAGCTGTCACACTGACACTTTGACCTCTCTGGCGGAAGGCAGCCACCTCATGCAAAAAGGCAGAGGGACAACTGAGCTGTTAACACTTAAGCTGTCTGCAGGTGGCAGGGCTAAAAGAGCACTGTAACACTCCCTCTGGGGCTTCAGGGGTCACAGGCATGCACTCTAGATCCTGCCATGGGGCCTGCATGGAGTTTGCTCCTGCCAGTACCCTCCAGCTCCAGACAATCACCCTGGCTCCTGCACGTGCTCACCTGCCTGCTGCCTCCCATGAGGGGTGGAGCACAGCGGGTCCAAATGAGTGGAGTTCACCCCTGCTGGTGCCAAAGCAACTGGCTAGTTCCAGCACCTGTGCACTCCAGTTCCTACCTCGATCACTCACATGCTCCCTCCTGTGAAGACTTGAAAGCTGCAAACTGAATAAACGAGGTACCCCTTTTACAAGTCTCACGAAGGGGTTAGGGAATTATCCTGCTTCACTACCACTTCCTCCTTCATTTCTTATTGTAAAAGGATCATGCTTTCTTGAGTTTTATTGAGTGCACAAAGCAGATGCACTCTGAGTATTACACGTTTCCCACCATGCAGCTGTTTAAAAAGTGTTCTTTGGTTCTCAAGGGCTGTTTTCTTCTTTTTGTGTTGCTGAATCTTTTTGAAGATGCAGTGTCTCTGTGTGTATATGTGCCTGTGTGTGTGAGTACACGTGTTAACACATGTGCTTAGCAGGCTGTAGTTTGGTTTTGAATGATGGGCACACTATCTTGGTCTGATATTACATCTGAAGAGAGTGAGTTTCTCTTCAATTGCCTTATTCAGCATGGTGGAATGCTATTGAAATCCTTCTCTCAAGCTCAAGCTGGAAGGCAGTTCGAAGTACATTTCCATCATCAGTTCAGTGGTCTAGCAATTTGAGATGAGTGGGGACAGGAGACATGTAAATGAACCTTGTAGGGAAGTTTTCACTTTCTACCTTTTGTATGTTTAGTGTAGCAGCTGCACCAGACACATGGATCATTTTTCTATTTGACATTATTTCTTTGGTGGGAAGAGCAGGCTTTACCAAGCCACATAGTTGGACTTCATTGTTCCTTTCCTTAGTATTCCTGACTGCCTCTCCTAACAGCCACCTCACTGACTTTCTGCTTGTGTATTTGTTATAGCTTAGTATTTCCCCCACGATACTGTGCTCTTTGCCTTGGTCAAGTTACTTCACCTCTCGGTGTTAAAATAATAGTAACTACCTCATAGGGTTGTTGCAAGAATTAAATGATTTAATACATTCAAAGCTCTTAGAACCATGTCTGACACGCAGCACATATTCAGTAAGGATTATCTGAATGGGAACCTAGCCTTCTACCCTTCCCAGCTGCAACAAGGCACCCAAACCCCCTGCTGACGGCTGAGTGAGAAGCCAGAACTGTCATCTCCATCATGTGGTAATAAGCTCCCCCTGCCCCCGCCATGATGTCAGTAGAGACCATGTAGGGAGCCTGGACTTCACTCTCAGCCAGCAGTATGAGGCTCTGCGGTGGTGTCAGTGTTGGCCATATGGAAAGCAGTGATGAGGTACTCTTACCCCTACCTGCCAAAGAGGTATCACTGCAGACCTAGTAGGACCCAGAACTCTTATTTCCCCCTAAAAATAAGGAGAAGCCTATACCCTTGGGTGTCAATAAGCTGAGTAAAGAACCTGGACTTTTAGCCCCACATTGCAGTCATGAGGCAGTGCCCCAACCTCCCCGGCCAGAGTGGCGATGGAAGAAGCAATTTGAAATAGAGAATTTAAATAAGATCCAGATCTTCATAACATAATACACCAAATGTTCACATTTCAATTGAAAAATCCCTAGCATACAAAGAACAAGGAAGAACTCAAACTGCATGAAAAAAGAAATCAATAGATGCCCATACAGGATGACAAAGATGTTAGAATTATCTGATAAATAGTTTAAAGCAGCCATCATAAACATGTTTCATTGAACAATTAAAATCATGCTTGAAACAAGCAAAAAAGAAGAAAGTCTCAGCAAAGAGCTAGAGAGTCTCAGTAAAGAAATAATAGATATGAAATTGGGAGGCTGAGGCAGGAGAATTGCTTGAGCCCGGCAGGCAGAGGTTGCAGTGAGCAGAGATCATGCCATTGCACTCCAGCCTGGGCTCAGAGCAAGACTCTGTCTCATTAAAAAAAAAAAAAAAAAGAGAAATAAAAATCTTAGTGGATAGATGCAACAGCAGAATGAAGACAAAGAGAAAATATTAGTGAACTGAAATATAGAACAATAATAATACTCCATCTAAAAAAGAGAAATAGACTGAAAAAAAAAATGAAAAGGAACCGGTGGGACTATAACAAAAGATCTCACACTCTACTCATTGAATTCCTGGAAAGACAGGAGAAAGAGGGCAGGCTGAAAAAGTACTCAAAGATGTAATGGGTGAAATCCTCCAAACTGTCAAAAGTGTAAACTGAAAGATTCAAAAAGCTGAAAAAATCCCAAGCAGGATGAACCCCAAAAACCCACACCTACACACATCATAGTCAACATCTGAAAACTAAAGTCTAAGAAAAACACCTTGAAAGTACCAAGATCGAAATGATACATTGCCTATAAGAGAGCAGCAATTCAAATGAAAATAAATTTATCGGCCAGGCGCAGTGGCTCACGTCTGTAATCCCGCCACTTTGGGAGGCCGAGGCAGGCAGATCACGAGGTCAGGAGATTGAGACCATCCTGGCCAACACGGTGAAACCCCGTCTCTACTAAAAAAAAATACAAAAAATTAGCCGGGCATGGTGGCAGGCGCCTGTGGTCCCAGCTACTCGGGAGGCTGAGGCAGGAGAATGGCGTGAACCCGGGAGGCGGAGCTTGCAGTGAGCCGAGATTACGCCACTGCACTCCAGCCTGGGCGACAGAGCGACACTCTGTCTCAAAAAAAAAACCAAAAAATTATCATAAAAAAACCATGGAGAACTGAAGAAAATGACACAACACTTTTCAAGTCCTAAAATAAATGGGTTGTCAACACCCAATCCTATGTTCAGAGATAATAACCCTCAGAAATGAGGAGAAATCAAGACATTATCAGATGAAGGAAAACTAAGATAATTTGTCCCTAGATAATTTGTCTAGTTTAAAACTAGAAAGAAGGTTCTCTAAACATGAAATTAATGATAAGGAAGAAATCTTGAAACATAAAAAAAAGACAAAAAATATAGGTATATATGGTGGACTTGCCTTCTCTTAAGTCTTCTGAATTATGTTTGACAGTTAAAGCAAAAATTATAACACTGTCTGATATGGTTATAAATGTGTGTAGAAGAAATATTTAAAGCAGTTATATTCTGAATGAGGAAGGATAAAGTTACAAGAAAGTAAGGTTTCTATACTTTACTAAAACTATTAATGGTAAAATGAAGACACCATTAGAATGTGAAGTTATGCATATATAATGTAATATATAGAGCAACCACTAAAAGAACTATACAAGTAGACACACCCAAAATAACAATAGATAAATACAGATAAAATTATAAAAAATATTTAAGTAATCCAGTGGGAAAGTAGGAAAAAAGAGAAATAGAAAACAGATAAAAAACTGCAAAGAATTGGCAGATAAATCTTAACACATCAATGTTCACATTCAGTGTAAATTATGTAAATACACCAATTAAAAGAAAAAAATATTGCTAGTGTGGCTTAAAAACATGACCCAGATATATGCTATCTACCAGGAATTCACTTTGAAAAGATTAGTAAAATCGACACATATATAGCAAGACTAACAAAGAAAAAAAGAGAGAAGACCCAGATGTAGCAATGCACCATATGTACCAATGTTAGAAACAAAACATGGCTATTAGTCAGAACATGCAGATATCAAAAGGATTATAAGGAAAAATTATGCACAACTCTTAACGCATAAATTTGACAACTTAGATGAAATGAACCAATTCCTATTAAAATATAAACTACCACCACTCGCCTCATTTGAAATTGATCACTTGAATAGCCCTATAATTATTCAGAAAAAAAATGAACTCAAGATTTCCCAGAGAAGAATCCAGATGCAGATGTTTTTACAGGAAAATTCTACCAAATTTTATTTATTTATTGTTTACTTATTGTTTTTATTTTTTATTTTTTGTGGGTACATAGTAGGTATATATATTTATGGATTACATGAGATATTTTGATAAAGGCATGCAATGCATGATAATCAAATCAGGGTAAGTAAAGTATCCATCCCCTCAAGCATTTATCATTTGTGTTACAAACCAATTTTACTCTCCTAATTACTTTAAAATGTACAATTAAATTATTTTTGACTATAGTCACACTGTTGTGTTAGTAACTACTAGGTCTTATTTATTCTTCCTATTTTTTGTACCCATTAACCATCCCCACTTCTGTCCCACACCACCCCAACTACCCTTCCTAGCCTCTGCTATCTATCCTTCTTCCTTCTATCTTCATAAGTTCAATTATTTTAATTTTTAGCTCCCATAAATAAGTGAAAACCCTCGAAGTTTGTCTTCCTGTGCCTGGCCTATTTCACTTAATATAATGACTTCCAGTTCCATCCTTGTTGTTAACAATTGACAGGATCTCATTCTTTTTTATGGCTGAATAGTACTCCATCATGTATATGTACCAGATTTTTTTTCTCCATTCGTCTGTTAATGGACACTTAGGTTGCTCCCAAATCTTGGCTATTGTGAATAGAGCTGCAATAAACATGGGAGTGCAGATATCTCTTCAATATACTGATTTCCTTTCTTTTGGGCATATACCTAGGAATGGGATTGCTGGACCATATGGTAGCACTATTTTTAGTTTTCTGAGGAACTTCCAAACTGTTTTCCATAGTGACTGTACTAATTTACATTCCAACCAACAGTGTATGAGGGTTCCCTTTTCTCCACATCCTTGCCAGCATTTATTATTGCCTGTCTTTTTGATAAAAGCCATTTTAACTGGGGTGAGATGATATATCATTGTAGTTTTTGATTTGCATTTCTCTGATGATCAATGATGTTGAGCACCTTTTCATATATCTGTTTTTGATTTGTATGTCTTCTTTTGAAAAATGTCTTTCAGGTCTTTTGCCAGTTTTAAAATCAGATTATTAGATTTTTTTTCCTATAGAGTTGTTTGAGCTGCTTACATACTCTGGTTATAAATCCCTTGTCAGATGGATAGTTTGCAAATATTTTTTTCCCATTCTCTGGGTTGTCTTTTCACTTTGTTGATTGTTTCTTTGCTGTGCAGAAGCTTTTTAACTTGATGTAATCCTATTTTCCTATTTGTCCATTTCTTTCATTGGTTGACTATGCTTGTGGGGTATTACTCAAGAAAGCTTTGCCCAGTTCAGTTTCCTGGAGAGTTTCCTTAATGTGTTCTGGTAGTAGTCTTATAATATGAGGTCTTAGATTTAAGTCTTTAATCAATTTTAATTTCATTTTTGTATATGGTGAGAGACAGTGGTCTAGTTTCATTCCTCTGCATGTGGATATCCAATTTTCCCAGCACCATTTATTAAAGAGACTATCCTTTCCCCAGTGTATGTTGGCACCTTTGTCAAAAATTACTTCACATAAATGTATGCATTTATTTCTGGTCTTTTCCACTGGTCTGTGTGTCTGTTTTTATGCCAGTACTATGCCATTCTGGTTACTATAGCTCTGTAATTTAATTTTTAAAAAATAATTTAAAGTCAGGAAATGTAGATTCCTCTAGTTTTGCTCTTCTTCCTTAGGACAGATTTGGCTATTGGTGGTCTTTTGTTGTTCCACATACATTTTAGGATTTTTTCTATTTCTGTTAAGAATGTCATTGGAATTTTGATTGGGATTACATAGCTTTGGGTAGTATAAACAGTGTAACAATATTGATTCATCCAATTCATGAACATGGAATATTTTTCCATTTTTTGGTGTCCTAATTTTTTTCATCATCGTTTTATAGGTTTCATTATAGAGATCTTTCATGTCTTTGGTTAGGTTAATTCCTAGGTATTTAATTTTATTTGTGGCTATTGTAAATGGGATTACTTTTTTAAATAATTTCTTCTTCAGGTTGCTCACTGTTGGCATGGAGAAATGCTGCTGATTTTTGTATGTTGATTTTGTATCCAGAAACTTTGCTGAATTTGTTTATCAGTTCTAATAGTTTTTTTTTTTTTTTTTGGTGAGTTATTAGGTTTTTCTTATAAGAAGACATCATCTGTGAACAGGAATAATTTGACTGCTTCCATTCCAATTTGGATGCCCTTCATTTATTCCTTTTGTCTGATTGCTCTAGCTAAAAGTTCCTATACTATGTTGAATAACAGTGGTAAAAGTGGGCATCCTTGTCATGTTCCAGATCTTAGGGGAAAGGCTTTCAATTTTTCGCCATTCAGTATGATTCAAGCTATGTGTCTGTTAAATATGGCTTTTATTATGTTGAAGTATGTTCCTTCTATACCCAGTTTTATGAGGGTTTTTATCATAAAGTGATGTTGAATTTTATCAAATGCTTTCTTCAGCATCAATTGAAATGATCATATGGTTTTTATCCTTCGTTCTATTGATCTGATGTATCACATTAATTGATTGGCCTATGTTGAACCATCCTTGCATTTCTGGGATAAATCCCACTTGGTCATGATGAATGATCATTTTAATGTATTGTTGAATTTGGTTTGCTAGTATTTTGCTGAAGATTTTTGCACTAATATTCATCAGTGATATTGGCTTGTAGTTGTTGTTGTTGCTGTTTTGATGTGTCTTTGTCTGGTTTTGATATCAGGGTAATACTGACCTTGTAAGAGGAATTTGGGAGTATTCCCTCCTCCTCTATTTTGTGGAATAATTTGAGTAAGATTAGTATTAGTTCTTTAAATGTTTGGTAGAATTCAGCAGTGAAGCCATCAGGTCCCAGGCTTTTCTTTGCTGGGAGATTTTTATTATGGCTTCAATTCCGTTACTTGTTATTGGTCTGTTTAGGTTTTGAATTTCTTCATGGTTCAATCTTGGTAGGTTTTATGTGTCTAGGAATTTGTTCATTTCTTTTAAATTTTGCAACTTATTGGCATATAGTTGCGCATAGTGGCCATTGATGATCCTCTGAATTTCTTCAGTGTCAGTTATAATGTCTTCTTTTTCATCTCTGATTTTATTTGTGTCTTTTTTTTTTTTTTTGAGATGGAGTCTTGCTCTGTCACCCAGGCTGGAGTGCAGTGGTAAAATCTCAACTCACTGCAACCTCAGCCTTCTGGGTTCAAGCAATACTCCTACCTTAGCCTCCTGAGTAGCTGAGATTATAGGTGTGTAACACCACACCCAGCTAATTTTTGTATTTTAGCAGAGATGGTGTTTCACCATGTTGGTCAGGCTGGTCTCAAACTCCTGACCTCATGATCCACCTGCCTTGGCCTCCCAAAGTGCTGGGATTACAGGTGTGAGCCACCATGCCCAGCCATCTTCTTTTTACTTAGTCTGGCTAAAGGTTTGTCAATTTTGTTTGTCTTTTCAAAAAACCACATTTTTGTTTTGTTAATTTTTGTATATTTTTCTTTAGTTCAAATTTATTTATGTTCTGATCTTTATTATTTATGTTTTTCTACTAATTTGGGGTTTGATTAACTCATGATTTTCTCTTTCTCTAAGATGCATTGTTTCGTTGTTTATTTGAAGTTTCTCTTCTTTTCGGATGTAAGCACTTACAGCTATAAGCTTTTCTCTTAGTATTGCTTTCACTATATACCATAGGTTTTGGTATATTGTGTTACCATTATTATTTGTTTCAAGAAATGTTTCCATTTTCTTCTTAATTTCTTCATTGACTGACTGGTCATTCTGAAGCACATTGTTTAATTGCCATGTGTTTGCATGGTTTCCAAAATTACTCTTGTTATTGATTTCTAGTTTTAGTCCACTGTGGTCAGAGAAGAAGCTTGGCATTATTTCAATTTTTTGAATGTTTTAAGATTTGTTTTGTGACCTAACATATGGTCTACCTTTGAGAATGATCCATGTGCTGAGGAAAAGAATGTGTATTCTGCAGCCATTGAATGAAATGTTGTATAAATACCTATTAGGTCCATTTGCTCTATGTGCAGATTAAATCTGATGTTTCTTTGTTGATATTTGGTTCAATGCTATAAGTCAGGTGTTCAAGTCCCAGCTATTATTGTATTGGGGCCTATCTCTTTCTTTAGCTCTAAAAATATTTGTTTTTTATATATGGGTGCTCCAGTGTTGGGTGCATATATATTTATAATTGTCATATCCTCTTGCTGAATTGACCCCTTTATCATCATATAGTAACCTTCTTTGTCTCTTCTTGTAGTTTTTGACTCAAAATCTATTTTGTCTGATATAAGTATGGCTACTCCTGCTCTTTTTTGGTTTCCATTGGCATGGAATATTTTTTTTCATCTTTTTATTTTCAGTCTATGTGTTTCTTTATAGGTGAAGTGTGTTTCCTGTAGGTAACATATCACTGGGTCTTGGTTGGTTGGTTGGTTGGTTGTTGTTGTTGTTGTTTTTTGCCATAAAGCCACACTGTCTTTTGATTGGAGTGTTTAGTCTGTCTACATTCAGTGCTATCATTGATAAGTAAGCACTTCCTCCTGCCATTTTGTTATTTGTTTTCTGGTTGTTTCGTGGTGTTCTTTTCCTTCTTCCCTTCATTCCTATCTCTTTTTAGTGAGATTATTTTCTCAATTAGCATAATTTAATTACTTGATTTTTATTTTTTGTGTATATGTTGTATGCTTTTTGATTTGAAGTTTTCATGAGGCTTGAGGCTTGCACATACTATCAAGTAACCTATTATTTTAAGCTGATAGCAACTTAACATTGCCTACGTCTACAAATGAACAAGCCAAAAAAAAAAAAAACTAATAAAAACTCTACACTTTAACTTGGTCCGACCACTTTCTAATGTTTTGCTGTTTCTATTTATCTTATTATACTGTCTATATCCTGAAAAAGTCTAGCTAATATTTTTTTATTGGTTCAACTTTTAGTTTTCCTACTGAATAAGAGGAGTTTGTGCACCACAGTTACAGTGTTATAATATTCTGTGTCTTTCTGTGTATTTACAATTACCCGGGATTTTTGCACCTTCAGCTTATTTCTTACTGCTCATTAACATCGTTTTCTTTCTAATTGAAGTAATCCCTTTAGCATTTCATATAGGACAAATCTTGTGTTGATAAAATCACCACATTTTGTTTTTCTGGGAAAGTCTTTGTTTCTCGTTCATGTTTGAATCATATTTTCACCGGATATGCTATTCTAGGGTAAAAGGATTTTTTTTTCCCTCAGCACTTTAAATATGTCATGCCACTCTCCTGGTCTCTAAGGCTTCTACTGAAAAGCCTGCTGCCTGACATATTGGAGCTCTATTGTATGTCATCTGTTTCTTTTATCTTGCGGATTTTAGGATCCTTTCTTTTTTCTTGACTTTTTGGAGTTTGATTATTAAATGCCTTGAGGTACACTTCTTTGAGTTAAATCTGCTTGGTTTTCTATAACCTTCATGTACTTGGATATTGATATCTTTCTCTAGGTTTAGGAAGTTCTCAGATATCCCCTTTAATAAAATTTCTACCCCTACCTCTTTCTCTATCTCCTCTTTAAGGCCAATAACTCTTAAATTTTCCTTTTTGAGGCTATTTTCTCGATTCTGTAGATGTGCTTCATTTGTTTTTGTCTCCTCTGACTGTGTATTTTCAAACAGCCTGTCTTCAAGCTCACTAGTTATTTCTTCTGCCATTAAAAGATTCTGACTTATTATTCAATGTGTCAATTACATTTTTCAATTCCAGAATTTCTGTGTCTTTTTATGTGGTTTAATTATTTCAATCTCTTTGTTAAATTATCTGATAGAATTCTGAACTCCTTCTCTGTGTTATCTTGAATTTCTTCGAGTTTCCTCAACACAGCTATTTGAATTCTGTCTGAAATGTCACATGTCTCTTCTCCAGAATTGGTCCAATGTGCCTTATTTAGTTCACTTGGTAAGGTCATGTTTTCCTGGATGGTCTTGATGCTTGTGAATGTTCACCTGTGTCTTGGCATTGATGAGTTAGGTATTCATTGTAGTCTTGGCAGTTTGGGCTTGCTCGTACTTAATCCTTCTTGAGAAGGCTTTCCAGGTATTTGAAAGGACTTGGGTATTTTAATCTAAGCTGTTTCTGCATTAGGGGGCACCCAAGGCCAGGAACACTGTGGTTCTTGCAAACTTGTAGACATACTGCCTTGATGGTCTTAAATAAGATTTGGAAGAATTCTCTGAATTACCAGGCCAAGACTCTTGTTGTCTTCCCTTACTTTCTCCCAAACAGAGCCTATCTCTCTGTTCTATGCTGACTGGAGTTGGGGGTGGGGGTGACATAAGCACTCCTGTGGCCACTACCACTGGGACTCTGTTGGGTCAGATCTGAAGCCAGCAGAGTACTGAGTCTCACCCAAGGCCTGCTGTAACCACTACCTGGCTATCACCTATGTTTGCTCAAGGCTCTGGGGCTATATAATCAGCAGGTGGCAAAGCCAGCCAGGCTTGTGTCCTTCCCTTCAGGATGTGAGTTCTGCCTGCCCTAGCAGATTCAGAGGTGCCCTCTGGGAATAAGGGACTAGAATTTAAAACCTTAGAAGTCTACCTGGGGTTCTGTTGTACTAGAGCTAAGCTGTCACTCAAACCATGAAATGCAGTCCTTTTTACTCTTCCTTCTCCTTTCCAAAGGTGAGAAGCTTCACCCAACGGTCACCATCACAAGTCCATGTAGAGTACTGCCAGGCAACAGCCGATATACTCTTAAAGTCCAGGAGCTCTTCAGTCAGTTTGTGGTGAATGCTTCCAGGCCTAGGGCTCATGCCTCAGGGCAGTAGACTCCCCTCTGGTCCAGGTCAGGTCCAGGAATCCCATCCGGGAGCCAAGGCCTGGAATCGGGGGGCCCAAGAGCCTGATTGATGCTCTACCCTACTGTGGCCAACCTGGTACCTAAGGTGCAAGAAAAATCTCCTTTCCTTTTCCCTCTGCTTTTCTCAAGCAGAAAGTGGCTCTCATATCCACCACAGCTAAGAATGTTCTGAGTCTCACCTAAAGCCAACCAGTCTCAGCATCACACCCAAGGCCCATGGCATATTACCTAGGTATCACTGCTGTTTGCTCTCTGAATTACCAGGGCCTAAGGGCTCTCTAGGCAGCAGGTAATTAATCCTGTCACGACTGGGTCCTTCCCTTCAAGGCAATGGGTTCCCTTCTGGTCCAGGATTATGTCTAGAAATATCATCTGAGAACTAGGGCTTAGAAAGGGAACCTCATGACTCTATCCTGCTGTGGCTGAGCTGGTATCCAAAATGCAAGCCAAAGTCCTATTTACTCTTCCATCTCCTCTCCTCAACTGGAAGAAATATGGGTCTCTTTTAGAGCTACGAGCTGTGCAGCCTGGGGTTGGCTGGGCAGAGCGCGGGGGGCGGGGGGAGGGGGGACGGGTTGGGGGACGGTGCTGCACAAGTACTCTCTTAGCTCCCCTTAGCTGCCCCAGCTGTTATCTCAATAGGGCACATGCCTCTGAAGTCCACTGGCTGTGAGCCTTGTTCAGCACTAGGACTCATCTATGAGTTGCAGTCCTTGTGGCCTAGACTGCTCTTCAAGCTCATTTAGCGCCCCAGAGCGCTTTAGCCCATGGTGATATGGGTTGCTGGAACTCAAGTTTCCACCACTGGGATGGGTGATTCCCCTTTGGCTAGGTCTGGTTTAAATGCTCCCTGTATAGGCAGACATCATCTGTGTTCATCCTGGTTTTGCTTTCTGCTGTAACACGGCAGCATTGAGTTCAATGCAACATCTCACAATCCCTGTGCTCTCCCTCTCCCAAGAGCATAGACTATCTCTCTGTATCACACAGCTGCTGCCAGGGGTTAGGGGAGAAGTGTCATTGATGATTCAAGACTGTCTTTCCTACCCTCTTCCAGTACCTCTTTCTGTGATGTGAAGTTAAAACCAGGTACTGCATGTTCTCACCTGATTTTTGGTTCTTATGAAGGTGATTTTTTGTGTGTAGATAGTTGTTAAATTGGTGTCCTTCGGTGGGGGTTGGGGGGTGCAGGGACAGTGAAGCCTTCTTTTTGGCCATCTTGCTCTATCCCTCTACCAAAATTTAAAGAAGAATTAATCCTAATTCTACAGAATTTCTTCAGAAAATAAAAGAGGAAGAAGCACTTTCTAATACATTTTGAGAAGTTATTATTACACTGATAACAAAACCAGACAAAAAGAGCATAGCAGAAGAAAACCACAAACCGATACCATACACAAATGTTTATAGCAACTTTATTTCTTATAGCTGAAAACTGCAAAAAATTCAGATGTCCTTCAATAGGTGAATCATTTAAATAAACTGTAGTGTATCCACATAATGGAAGACTATTCAGCAACAAAAGGAATGGACTACACATATACACAACTACCTGAATGAACCTCCAGAGCATTGTGTTAAGCATTGTGTTAAAAAAAGATCTCAGTCACAAACTGTATGATTCCATTTATATAAGATTCTTGACATGACAAAACTATAGAAATCAACAACAGATTAATGGTGTCCCAGTTAAGAAGAGGATGAAAGGGAAGTGGATGCAGCATTGAAAGGGCAGCATGAGGTATCCTGTGGTGATGAAACTGTTCTGTATCTGGACTCATCAATGTCACTATTCTGGTTGTGATATTATACCCGCTTTGCAAGTGTTATTGGAGAAAAATAAGTAAAGGGTACACGGGATCTCTAATGTTATTTCTTACAACTGCATGTGAATCTACACTTATGCAAAATAAAAAGTTAATTTAAAAAACTAATCTCTCTTCCCACAAAAGGACACTGCAAATTTAAACCCATTCGTGTTTTAGAATTTCAAATGACTAAACGAAATCAAGAAAACTTAGAATGATAAAAAGGAATGTTAAAGAATATTGCATGTATACAATTTTAACAAAGCACTGATAAATATTCACTTCAGCTCAAGTCGACTATTTTGCAATGATTTTGTGAATGTTGACAGTTATGGGGTACTAGAAATGTGCATTTGTTTTAATTGGGGGTAATGACTTAAAACTGTTAACTCTAAATTTCTTTTAAAACCTGTCTTTCAGGCGGTAGATTAGATAATCAGCTAAGCAGCTGAGTCATGATAGCAAATAAATGTAAAACAGCTCAGGTATAATCATGTGTTACATATATTTATGTGGGCTTTCTTGGGCAGATGTCATTGTGTACATGAGTGTATGTGCATATAATTTGCATTTCACTTAATATATAAAACTTTTATTATCAAAATGCTCCATCCCTTTTACAGTAAAAGACGTAATTTATGACATAAAAGGCAGCTCTAAAATTCTGTAACTGAATTTATCAAGCAATGGTGAGTATTGGTAAGGAAAAGTAGAAAGAACTATAGTAGTATCATTCCAAAAAAAAAACCTTTCTAATTTAGTGGGGAGCAATAACAGATAACCTATACAAAGAGGGAAACTTTACTTCAAATTTTAATTTTGCTTAGTCCAAAAGGGAATACATAACGATTTAGTTCGATAAACCCTATGGAGAAACAAAAAGATGTTTTTA
Organism: Gorilla gorilla gorilla; assembly: GCF_029281585.2. NCBI lineage: Eukaryota > Metazoa > Chordata > Mammalia > Primates > Hominidae > Gorilla > Gorilla gorilla. The sequence continues at coordinate 55,318,763 of NC_073231.2, read as the reverse complement.
ATGGCATGAAAGAGGTATAGAAGAGTCACCACACCTGCAAATTCTTTTTAAAAATCAGGAATTTAAAAGGGACGTAAACATAAAGCAAATAGTTAAAGACTTTGATGCCATTGCCAGAAAAAGCAAAGGAAAAGGAAACCAACTGCCTTCCCATCCTCTAAAAGAGAGGGCACCTACAAGAAACACTTCAGAAACTTTAACTCTTACCCACTTTGAAAACAAAAAGAAAAGTCAGATTCAAAAGAAAAAAAAGTAATAACAAATACATAAATCTTACCTTAAATCATATATATTTGACATTTTGAGGTGCGAATAATTATAAAATGTTGTAAATAGTAATATACACTAGATGCACATATTTCCATGAAAAGCTGTATATGTGATTTTACACAATTATTTTCATTAAAATCCATTCTCCTTTTCTTTAGGAAAAGAAGATTAGCTGCATCATGTGCTAAGAAAATCTACTACTCGTCAGAGAAAGTTCTTTCCATTGATAAAATATTGTTGTAAATAATGCATTTCATAATCAGCACCTGAATTAGATACATAGTTTCAGTGGGAATTAATCAAAATTTATAGCCATGCATGTTTTACAATTGAAATATTTAGTAAATTATTAGTAACATGTGTGACAACTTGTGTTTAATACAGTCTTCTTCCAGTGTGCATATTAATATTTTGTTTTATCACCTCTCTCTTATGAGAGGTAATGGAGAAAGTAACAAAATTGTGCATTTCATTGATCATATTACTTACCTATCCTGTGGCAGAATCCTGCAAATAAACTGTAATGATGGTATTTATACATATCTAGGTTAAAATGGAACCAGGCCCAAAACTTTCCTGCTCAACTTTCCATTAAAATACCCATGAAAATATAAAAGAAACCAACAATTACATCAGAAATTCAACATAAGATAACATGACATGTCAAAAGTCTAGGTGGAATGTGCACTACTTGCAAAGTTGATTAAGATGACTCACTTTGAAGGAATTGGAGAAAACCATTTTGAAATGCCTCCAGATTGTTCAAAGAACTGGAAACTGAGTCTGTCTAGCTGGATCAGAAAATCCTATAGCTGAATCAGAAGATCCAACCTCAATTCAGGAGACTGGCATGGGAAGAAAGCCAGCCAGCCATTGTAAATTCTACCAACTTGAAAATTTTGGGTTGAATCTGAGAGGGAAAATCATCTAGCACAAGTACATATTAAAGGAATCTAGATTATTCCACATTGTCTGTTGTAAACTCCAGAAATAAATATAGCTCTCCCCTTTTAATATGAATAAACAGAAAAGAAAAGGGAGTGATTCTGTAAATACACAAGGCAAAGGAACTATTATTTTGAAGATTAAGAAGATGATGTTTCTAATTCTAATTTTCTCTTTAAAAAGGCAAACATTTGGCCGGGCACAGTGGATCACACCTGTAATCCCAGCACTTTGGGAAGCCAAGGTGGGTGGATCACCTGAGGTTAGGAGTTCGAGACCAGCCTGACCAACATGGAGAAACCCTGTCTCTACTAAAAATACAAAATTAACCGGGCGTGGTAGCACATACTTGTAATCCCAGCTACTCAAGAGGCTGAGGCAGGAGAATCGTGTGAACCCGGGAGGCGGAGGGTGTGGTGAGCCGAGATCACGCCATTGCACTCCAGCCTGGGCAACAAGAGCGAAACTCTGTCTCAAAAAAAAAAAAAAAAAAAAGACAAACATTTTAGAAGAAATTTGATTAATGTTGCTCAAACTCTTATATGAGTTTAGTCCAAAACATATATGTCTAAATGAGCTGACTGAAGTACTAAAATAATGCAGATTTTAAAAGATAACAGCAAAAAAAAGAATTAAACAGAGCAAACAGAGCAAAAAAAAGAATTAAAGCAAACAGAGACTTTGCTTCATAAAATGTTTGAGACATCTGGGAAAATTTGATTCTATATTGGGTTTTGGGGGATGTTAGGGAATAATTATTAATGTATATTAATAATGAATAAATATGAACATATACATTTTTCATATTTTAAGTGATGTATGACAAACTATGGAGAAATAAAATGACACCATGCTTGGGATTTGTTTAAAATACTTCAGCAAATACATGAAAATTAGAGAATGAATACATGATTTGAATGTGGTAAAATCTAAATAGTTACAGAAAAGTGGTGGGTTGTGTCAGTTGCTTTTCTATGAAAAGCTGATGCTGAGGTAGAGTTGGAGGATAGAGTTTTCTTAGGGTTAAATCCTATGAAAGATGAAGGGGAATAAAGCAGGAATTTGTCAGGGAAAGTCTTCAGGCCATGATACACATCCAATACCTATGAAAGAAGAGGAAGGATGAAACAGAATTCAACAGCAGAGCTTCAGATGGGATGCAGGTTGGACAGTGTTAGCCAACCCAACAGGCAAACACTCATTAGAGGAGTCCCAAATTGGGCAGAAATGGTCAGGCCTTCCTGTCCCAGGTGTGATCTCACACTGGCTGCAGGCTGTCCTGGACAGAGATCTTGGAATGAATGGGCAAATCTCCAAGTGATGCATCTGGAGGCTCTCAACTAACTGAACTCCTCACAGCTGAAGGGCAAGGTCCTTCTTATAGACATCCAAGCAGTTCACCTCCATGGCCACATCACCAGTGTATATGATTTATTGTGCTTTGCTATTATTTTTTGAAATTTTTCATTTAAGTATTTAAAAAATAATAGCAGAATTAAAACAGACTTGGGAGGCAAGGAATCATAAACTTAACACCACAGAGAATCAAATTAATGGCAGAAAACCAACATGGAATATTCACCTAGAATATAGAAGAAAAAAAGATAAAAAAAGAAACTGCTGAGAGAAGATACTTGCCATAGGGACAGAGAACCACCAGAAAAAGAATATATCGATAAATAAAAAAATGATAATCAGGTATATTCACAGAATTCAGATCTCATTGGAAGAATTTAGAAGCCAGAGAGTGATCTGAACCCTAAGAAAAGTAACTAGAAAAGTATATTTAATATATAGCTAAACTTGCATTATAGCTCATTTATTTCTTTACAATTATCTTCCCTTTCTCATATTTCACTATGAGGATAATAAATATAGTCCAATTCGGTTAAAAAAAAAACTAATCCGATTTACTAAGTTGAACAGTCTTTTTAAAGTTTAAGTCAAGTTCCTTTGAAGCAGATTCTTTTCAGAGCCCTCCCCTCCCTGTCCCTCCACCTACTAACTCAAGAGGGATTTCTCTACTCCCACAGCTGAGAAGGGCTTCTTAGATCCATATTATTCCTGTCATTCCTTTGGGCTCTGGAGTGATAGCTTTTATTGCTTGATTGCTTTCATCAATCTAGTAACCATGGCTGAAGTTGGGGCCAACAAACTCTTGGTTAGAGTGTTCTTATCCAGGACAGTTGGTAATCGCTGGCTCCCTGTGTCTCACCTGAGCCAAGGAAATCTCCAAAATTCTCCAGGTTGGCACTCGGGTTTTATTCACTCTACCTGGGAACTCTGGGTGCCTACCCAAATTGTGCTACTGACTTCCCTGTGATGTGGAGGTACCTAATTTGGAATGACTGCCTGTGAGGCAATCTCCTGCCAGCATCCCCAGGAATGCCCCCCGTCCCCTGCACACTCCTGGACCTGCCCCACACACTCCCTTTGGTCAGCACCCATATATCTTCCTCCTTACTTCCCTTTCTCTTGACACAGAGGAATCCTGAGAGCATCACATTGGGCAACTTACAAGGGAACCAAAATAAGGCTCTTCTCAGGTTTCCTCGCAACAGAAGTGGAGTAATTTTGATCAAAGAATTAGATAATAAATCAGGCTGTGGCACACTTGCAAAATCAACGTAAACACACTCAGATAAGGAAAGACAGAAAATGAATCCCCATCAGACAACCATACAAAGAGCTAAGCCAATGCATTCAAAAAAATGCCTATAAATCAAAAATGGCAAAGTTGGATTACATAAAGTGAGCACCAGAATGGATTAAATACATATGATAAATTATAAATGGCTACTGCAAATATCTAACATCATAGAACACATATGTCATAGTCTATCTTTTCTAAGTAAAATGTGTTAGATTGCATAATAATGTGATGAATCTATAATCCCAGATAAAATGGAAAAAGCTAGTGAAGCAGATTGGGGGCTAGGGCAGGACATGAGCCAATTTGCCTTATAACCTAGGAGAAAAGAAGTTTTTATTTCTATGTCAAGAAATTCAGGCAACCTTCACATTCTCAAGAAAGAAATTAAGAAGAAATATAACACTGTATAAGGCAATTAGTTAAGGGTTCTGAAAACACAGAGAGAAGGCAAAGACAAACAGAAATAGAAAGGCTTTTCTGATTATAAAAGGAAAATCTAATATTATAGGGCTTTGGTAGGGGAGAGAGGAGGGTTATTACAAAGGGAATCATTACAAAAAGAAAAAAATGGAAAATACCAAAATTTCCTGTCTCTGCTTGAGGTAGGAAGTGGCATCATCATACATTTGATTCTGCAGACAGCATTTACTTCATCATAGTAGTGTAAATACTTTTTATTAATTTCAACAATACAATGATATACATCTGGAGAATGACAGCAAAGGGCAGAAGTGAAAGGATGAAATACCACAGCTATGCTAAGTGGGTGTGAATTGGTAACAGCCGAAACATGGAAACCATTGTGTTATTTAAGTTACTTTTATATTTTCTGTGCATATTTATTTTATATTTAAAATATATTTATATTATAGGTAAAATTTATATTAATTGTAGGTTTTTAATGTGAAAACAAAAGACACACTGGAAGGAGTATAATTTCTGTTAAGGGAAAGGACTGGGATGGAGGTGGTTAGAGGATGAGATGACAGCTTTTGTTTTTCTTTTCAGTTCTCTTTGTGTTGTGTTAACATGAGTGTGATTTAAAACTTTGATTAAAATTTTTTTAAAAAATGATTGTACAAATAGAGACTATTGAGAAGAGACACAAATTGATTAAAAGCAAATTAGTATTCTTAAATTCTTTCCTCATTAAACAAAAAGGAAGAGGAAAAGATGAATAGTAAACACAACTCAAAAGTCTAGCAAATGGCTAAAAAAATAAACCCCAAGAAAAGCTGAAGGAAGGGCATAATAAATATAACATAGATTAGAAAAAAAATTGTTTTAATCAATGAATCAATTATCCCTTGAAGAAATCCAATAATATTTAACTTCTCAAAAATCTAAATGTCAAAAATGGAGAAATAAGCCAAAGACATAGAAAAGAGAAAGACTATAATAAATAATAGAAACAATGTAATTTACCAAAAATAATTGTTCCATTGTATATTAATAACTTAAAATATCAACAAATGATCATTTTAAAAAACTGTAATGATCCAAAATAATTCAAGAAGTTGCTTGACCAATAATCATGAAGGAAACTGAAAGTTTTTTTTAAAAAAACTTCCTAAATAATTTCAAATGTCTATTACTTAACGTCTTTCTCATTTTCCAAAAAATAAATCATTCTGTAATTATATAATCTATTTCAGAATTTTATAAAAACACAACTATTTTTATAAATCAAGAATTTTCATGATAATAAAAATGAACAAAATGACATACAACACACACACTCAGTTGTATACAAATCTTACCTATGAAAAACCTGAGTAAAAGATTGCCAAATCAACATAAAAAATGTATTAAGAGAATAATCTACCACAATCAGTCTCATGATGTATCCTAGGATTGCAAGAATAGACCAGAACTGTTATTTTTCTATTCTATCAGTAGGGTAATTTAATAGATTTTATATAGACATTAAAATATACCTTTCTTGATTTGAAAATCTGTAGTATAGTAAAAATAAATAAAAAGATAATTATTTAATGTACATTAGGATATCTATTTGAAGTACACCAGCAATATCGCCATAAGCAGTAAAATTTGAAAGGCATTTTTAATTGTCCGGAAGAAAACAAAGGCGTAGCTATCACCACTTTTATTTAACATTTCTTTAAATATTCTAGAGTATAGACAATGTCAGTAGGCGGGAAGAAGTAAGAAAATATTGAAAAACAAGAAAAAATGTTTTCAGGAAAATACAATTATCTACCTAAAAATTTTAACTGATAAAATATTTCATTCAACAAATACTTAATGCACCTGCACTATGTTTCATATGTTATGATGAGTTCTGGGAACACTACATTTAATAAAACAATTTGAATTTACAGAGCTTAAAATATAATAGAAAAACCTTTCACTTACTTTCTCCTTTAAAGTGCCCCTGAATAACAGAGGACAGAGAATGTGTAACTCTTGAGAAACTCAGGGAATCATGTTAACTGGCGTACTAAAATACGAGTTATAGCTTCTTGGAAAGTGTGACTTATAGTGAAAGGATGTACAGCAGGTCCCCTACTGTTCGTCTGTTTAACATCATTTCATTATAGTGTTGATAAAAAAAAAAACATTGGTTTCTTTATATGTTTCACTTAAAGTCACAGTTTTCAAAAGCCTATTAATGTAAGGACTAACTATACATCCATGCTCATCTTAGTATAAACCAAATGTTTCCTAGGATTGAGTAAAATTGATGTTCCAAGAAAGACTTTGTTTAGCCCATGGTTTTGTATTAAGCCCTAAGAGGTTGCCAAACACTCTATACCTAGGAATAAGTGAACCCCTCTTTGAGAATTATGAATTTAATAAAATCAAGGCAGTAAGTGTTAGAAAAATAAGGAAATGTCAGGGTGTTCCAATACAAAGTAAAATTATTCAGCCCAACATTTTTTTAGATATCATTAATAATCAATTAAAAATAAAACAAAAAATAGATCCACCACAGTAGCATAAAATATATAAAACATCAACAAAGTAATTTAACATAAATTAAGAATCCTACATCTAGAAAAGTCTTAAGTCAATGAAAAGATAAGTTAATACTTAGGAATACACTATTATAAACACATCCATACTTCCCAAATTAATTTATAGATTGAATATAATTTCAAAGTGCCTCATCTCTTTTTTTTTAAGAATTTGAACAAACAAAACTAAATGTCAAATGAAAAAAAACAGAAACGATTTTGTAAGGAAAGTAATGTAATAAACTTGCCTTGCCCAATATAAAATTATATTATACAGCTACACTGAATAAAAAAGCATGGCACATATGAAAGAATTGACAACAGGAATATCACAGATAGTTTTATATAACTGAGAAGTAGACACAGGCATTTGTCATGGTGAAATGCCATTCAATATCTGAAATAAAAATGCTAAATTTATTGCTTTAAGGAAGCTTGATGTTGGTCAGATACAGATTCCAAGTAGAGACCAGTGCTGACCATATACAGAGTTTTGAGAAGCAAGGAGTTTAGAGGTGCATGGACTTCCAGATGCATATATTAATTGATTTCTTCTGTAGAATCCCAAGTAAGATGGTTGTTAATTGGTTGGCATACAAATTCACATCTGTTGACAAAGGCATTGAGTTCATCTCTGATTGGCTAACGTTCAAAATCAAGGTGCTGACACTGACTGGCTGGTTTGCAAAGCTTGTTGACTAAAGTTGCTATTGATCAACTGAACAGCTTTAAAATTGGTTTTAGTGACTACTTGTTGCCATGGCTACAGAACAATCAGTCTTTTCCTAATTTTGCAGGAACTTATTTTGTTTCCCTTTCAGTCCTCATTCAGTCAAAGCTGCAGGAGAGATTATCAGGATTGTTCAGATCCTCACAACAGGTGTGCATTCTTATTGCAGATAAAGCTTTGATTATTATGGACATCTGATTTTTAGTTTGAGAGATGATCGGCATGAATTTTATCCTGCTTTTCATTTAATCATTTGTAGAATCATCTATCAGGACAGTGACTGTTCAGAATCATTTAAGATTCTGGGCAATAGACAATAAACAACAGCGAGACAAATAAGTAGAAACAGATTATTTGTATTTGAAAAAGAAGTGAAGAGAGGATTCATTCTAACAATTCCCTGTGCATATGTAAAACAGCCTGATTGTTTTTCTTTATCTCAGTTATAGACTGTTTTCTCCCTTATATCATTAATTCTGGTAACAGTGGTGTGGATTCCTCCCTGGTTAGCCAAAAGAAAATCTATGAATATTTTAGTATCCATACATACTTTGGTTAAGAAATTTAAACTGATGTGTTAGACCTGCAGATCTGGGCTGTACTATTATTAGCTATGTCATATGTCAGCTTGTATGAGGGAATACATTTTTGATGACCTCTTTGAATTGTTTAACTGGTACAGATATAGCCATCACCATCAAAAGTCTTTTCCAAAAAAAAAAAAAATCCTATCCCTTTGGACTTTTTGTAAAAAGAGATATATAGTCCACTGAGGATGTTGTGTAGTCACATGCTTGGAATGGCTTGACTCTGGGATTAACAAACTGTGGTCTGCAAAGCAAACCCAGACCACAGCTAAGAGTGGTTTCTACATTTTTAAAAGTTTGCAAGATAAAAGGACGAGGAGGAGGAGAAAGAGGAAGAGGAAAAAGAAAGGAAGAGGAGGAAGACAAGAAAGAAAGAATCAAGAAGAAGAAATGACAGAGACTATGTGGCTCACAAAACCGTAATTATTTACTGTCTTCCCTTTAAAGACAATGTTTGCTGCCTGGCCTAATAGCCATCTTAATGCAAAGACATTTTACTTAAAGCTGGAGTTAAGCAAGTCATTGTTATTAGTAAGAAGAACAAGGTAGACTAAATCAGAAGTGCAATAACTTTAGTAGAGAAGTATGGCCAAAACCATAATAAACAAAAGTGTGCAAAGATGAGCATGGTATGGAAGACTCTTGCTCCAGTGGCCTTGAGGAGAAGCTTTCTACTTCATATGACCATTGGCTTCCTCCAAGGTTCTTATGTCAGCTGTCAACCTTTTAGGATTATCTACCTCTGGAGACTCTCCAGACAACAGGTGCTGAAGATCACTAATGGCTGTAACTTTCCAGATATGTTAAATTCCTTATTTTTCAGAAGAATGGAAGTCATGAAAACAGGTAGATTTCTGAGTAAGGGGCAAAGCCTGGCATAACTTAAATGCATGGATAACTGTTTCAGTTAGATGGGCCCCATGTAACTGGATCAGTAAATTGGAAAGTCTTAAGTACAATACATGACAGCATTTTAGTCATTGTGAGTATTGTGGTTTTCCAACAGGAGAAAATGCTTAAATGCATCCAGAAAAACAAATCTACCATTTCAATTTACATATGCATAATCCATAGAGGAAGACAACTGCATAAAATCTATTTGGAGGGAACCAAAGGGTTCTTCAGGCATGAAGCCAGTCCATGCTCTACCTCCACAGCTTTTCCAGATTAACTTAACTACAGATGTAGCAGGAACTGGCTATGTTCTGTGCTATCAATCAAAAGTGTCCCAATCGGGGCTTAATATTGTGGCAAGTTTGTCCCTATGTGATGTTTTGTTTCATGGAAGATTTTTTCAAGCATGTATTTGAAATTTCAGATGATGCTATCAGGTGATGATTCAGGTTTTTCCAGATGTTATTTTTATAAATCATACAATCTAATCACTTCTAGAGCTTCTTTTTGGCAGGCTATATTCTGTGAATTTATGATAGGATCCTTGAACTTCTTCAGGAACTTGTTTTTATTTTTGTTGTCTATTTATATGAAGCTTTTTTATAGGGATGACACTCAACAGCTTGTTTAGAATGATGATTGTTAAGGTATTTCTATAGTATTTCAAAAGCATTTCTATAGAATGCATTTATCATTTATTTTGATAGTATGTTTATTTTATAAGATCGAGAGTATCGTATACTAGCTTTTATAGAAATTTTTTTCTATCTCTACTTTTTTAGAACAGTTTTATTGAGGTTTAATTTATATTAAATTCACCTACTTTAAGTATACAATCCAGTAACTTTAAGAAAATTTGTTGAGGTGTACAACTATTACCATAATCTAATTTTAGAACATTTCTGATAACAAGTATCTACTTTTTGACAGCAGTCATTTTAGGGTAGTGTCATGGCATCTATTCATTAATGTATTCATTGTTTATCATTTCAAAATAGATAAGAAATTTTTTTCTTTTTTTTAATTATACTTTAAGTTTTAGGGTACATGTGCACAACATTCAGGTTAGTTACACATGTATCCATGTGCCATGTTGGTGTGCTGCACCAATTAACTCATCATTTAACATTAGGAATATCTCCTAATGCTATCCCTCCCCCCGCACCCACCCCACAACAGGCCCCAGTGTGTGATGTTCCCCTTCCTGTGTCCATGTGTTCTCATTGTTCAATTCCCACCTATGAGTGAGAACATGCTGTGTTTGGTTTTCTGTCCTTGCGATAGTTTGCTGAGAATGATGGTTCCAGCTTCATCCATGTCCCTACAAAGGACATGAACTCATCATTTTTTATGGCTGCATAGTATTCCATGGTGTATATGTGCCACATTTTCTTAATCCAGTCTATCGTTGTTGGACATTTGGCTTGGTTCCAAGTCTTTGCTATTGTGAATAGTGCCGCAATAAACATACGTGTGCATGTGTCTTTATAGCAGCATGATTTATAATCCTTTGGGTATATACCCAGTAATGGGATTGCTGGGTCAAATGGTATTTCTAGTTCTAGATCCCTGAGGATAAGAAATTTTTTAAAACTACTATTTTTCTTCAGCATTTTAAATAAAGAAATTATTTTAAAATAGACCAGCTAGTAATTTTATGTTTGCTCTTCTATTTTAGTAATTTCATATGCCATAGAGAGGGCTGTACAGATCAGCCATTTAAACAAGCTGGCTTCTGGTAAGGAATTAGATTTTAAAAGAAAACTGGACTATTTAAAAATCAAGCCTGGTATTGTCCTTTTTTATATTATAAATATAAGACCCCATCAACAAACAACATTAAGTCAGCATTTGCTATTGGAATATCCAAAAATTCTACCCTGGGTGTGCATACTTCTTGAATTAAAGAAGCATAATGATGACCTCCCCTTCACTGAATAATGGTTATGGAGTTGCTGGATTAACGGTGTTATACCAATGGACATACAAGGATATGGTAACAGTAATTCATGATTTGTTAATCAACTAGTAGAAAAAGGTTAGGTGGTTTCCAAGCAATCCGTATTTCCCGACTGTGGTTACTTTAGATTCATAGGCTTAGTATAAGGTCTGAAGGTACTTTCACTAATTTAGTTGATGTCTGTAATTGTTGTTCCAAGGTGAACAGGTCTATGCAAATCTACCTCCAAAGGCCAGGGTAGCTGAGAGGCCAAAGAAGGAGACTGACAAATATAGCCTCTTAGAAATAAAATATTTAATAGGGACTTATGAACTGAAGTTATATCTCTAGGTGCCACAAGATGGTAGATCCCTGCATTCACCCTCCAGAAAATATCCTCAGGCAGCAAGCTTTTAGGGTAAAATATGCGCAACTTGTCGCATCTCAGATTTCTTGCCAAAATTTGTGACCACTGGGGAGGTTAAATAAGCATCTTTACAAAGGGTTATCTGTGCTACTGACATTGTCTTAAGACCTTGCTGTAGAACACCTTGGTATGCATAAGTCAAGCATGGGTCTTCTTGGCAGTTTTGCTTCAAGATGCCATCACCCTTGCCATGCAACAGGCTGTTTTCCTACACTCCACCCCTCAAAACCAGCCTTTACAATCTCAAGTGTCCACCTATTCTGTGATAGTTTCTGGGCTTAAAGGGAAGACATTTGATATTGCATAGCTTCAGCAACAGTGCATTGGCTCCATTGAAGGCAGATAGCACAACAATAAAGGCAAAAACAGAACAGTAAACAACACGTGAGTATAATACTTAAACCAAGAGGCAGCTTCTGTCACTAGGTGCCCCGGACCCAAACCAGCTACAAAGCCAATCATTCAAAGTGGGGATTTGGTCTGAGAGATTAGTTATTCGTGTTTTTATATCAGTCATTAATTTAGTGAAATTATCTGATTCATCAGGAATATAAAGAAAAAGTTGCTTCATAGGCAACATCTTGTTACAGTAGTGGCCGAATATAACAACTAAGGATGAAAAGAAAGAAATTTAGTGTATTTGCAAAGGAAGATCTTCTCCATCTCTGAACATATGTTGGTTGATTCATGTAAAGCAGTTATTAAAGAAATAGCTCTTGGCTTTTGTAAAGGGGCCATATACCATATATGTTGCCCAGGAGATGTCAGCAGTGGTTGTCAAAGTAATTTGGTTGAGAGTACAACATATTTGAGAGCCCACCAGCATTCCATTAGCTAGACATGTTTATCTTGACCACTTACAGCAGGTGATCATGAGTCCAGTTCAATAGGATCAAATGGAGACCACTCTAACTGTCCAGGATATTCCCCACTCTCTGGCAGGAGTAACTTAACCAGCGTTGGGTATTTACCATTTTAAGCCCCACTGGAGTATCCCCTTCCCTGGTAGTATGTTTGTTGCTGTCTTCATGCATAAAAAACACTGGTTGTCAAACAGGTCTTGGAGCAAGGAAGTTGTCTCAGTTACCCATATGTGAACAGTGGTAGGCCTGGAGAAAGGTTGTCCCAACAAATCATATGGGGCAGACATCTCTTTGGCTGAACTTAAAGAAATAAGGACTGCAGATAAAAGAGTCATTCACTCGTGCAAGGCAGGTTTCCCCAGTAAAGTTTGAATCTGTGCTTTCAACAGAGCATTTTTCCTTTCAATCAACCATCCTGCTTGGGGGTTATACGGGAAATGAAAGTGTCATGCTATATTGTGTTGCATGGACATCATGTCCAGCAAAGTGAGTCCCTCAGTCACTGTCAATGCAGTGGGGGTATCCATACATAGTACTAGAGCCTCTAACCCTTTAATAGTACTCGCTTGATTAGTTTGCTTAGGAGGAAAACCTTACAGCAGTCTAGTAGCAGTGTCCACATGGGTTAACACACATTTCCTTCCTTACAGGGAGAGGTCCTATATAATCTAATTGCCAGTCAGCTACAGTGAGAACATCCCTGTAAATGTGTCCTGCTTGATATGGTCTATACCATGGACACAATTGAGAACAAGGTAAACAGTTTGCAGCAGCTGCTGGGAGGTCACTATCTTCTAGCTCAATCCTGCCCCCAGGGCTATCTCCTAGCCTACTCTTGCACCTCTATGGCCACTTTTGTTTTGTACCCAGGTCACTAGTTCAGCAACCTGAGCCAGCATGATGCTTCCAATTTTTGTTAGAGTGTCAGCTTCTATATTTCCTGGAACGGAGTCTTTTTAGTGTGCAACCACATGAACGCAGTTAAATCAGCCGCAGGGTGTTGCAGTTTCTCCCATATGTCTTGCCACATGTTCATGCCCCATACAGTTTGTGCAAAATCATCCACTTTTTTGGTTCCCATTGAGCTAGCCACATAGTTAGGCCTTTGAATACAACCCAGCTATTAGTACAAAGAACCAAGGCCTGGGGCTCATGTGTGATTATTAACCAAGCAGCTCTCAACTCAGCCCACTGAATATTCTGATGTTTATCTGTTTCATACCAGATCGTGTCAGTTTGTGGTTGTGTAGCAACAGCAGTCCAAATACAGGGATTTCCCTGCTGGAGCCACCTGTATACCAAGTACTACCCTGGATGGGTGGCACTCCTTCTCATACTGTGTCAGGCATTGAGGTAAAAGGGCATAACAGGGTGTCCTTTGGTTGTTCATATGTAACAGGGCCCAAGACAGCATGCGGTTCTGGGCTTAAAGGACTGGTTGGCAGAACACTTCACTGTTGCAAATAGGCATGCCATTTATTCAAGGCAGGTGTTTGGGCTACAGTGGAGGTGGGTCATTTAAACAATATTTCTGTTCATCTCTTGATTGGCAGACCAATTCTCATAGTCATCGAAAGAGTTTTTGTTCACATCCCACCTGCTGCTAGGCCTTGTTCAATGGGAGAGTATCTGGTTTGGGCTCTTTTCCACAATTGTGACCAAAGTCCTAAAGGGAATGATTTACCATAGTATGATTGCTGCAAGGCCCAACTCATACCCTCAGGAGTAGCAGTAACCACTCAAAGTCCTAGCTGTACCCTCTAAAGGGCATCTAAGGCCTGTGCCTGCCATACCAGCACTTTTGCCTGTTCAAAGCTTCCTGTTGAGGGATTTCTCAGGCCCAAGGTGCTGCCCTTTCTCTAACAAGTCCATGTAGTGTTCTCAAACACTGGGCAAAGTGTGGGATGAATCCAATAGCCCAAAAGACCCATAAATGTTTGGATTCCTTTTACCATTTTGAAGTTGGAAATTGTTGGACTTTTTCAATTACTGTACCAGGTAGTAAATAAGTCTTACTCGACCACCTAACCCCTAAAAACTTCACTGCGGGCCCTGTGCCCTGGATCTTCTATGGATTGATTGCCCATCCCTATTCCTATAAATGAGCACACAATGCAGTAAGACTGCCTGTATCACATTAAAATCTTCAGAAGTTAACATAATGCTACGAACATAATAAAACCAAGAAAGAAAAGACAGGGTTTTTGTTTTGTTTTGTTTTGTTTTGTTTTCCTTTCAAGATAGCAGGTAGGAGACAGTGCTAGTGTGCCTCTCCCACTTGGAAGGACAGAATATTATGTGATGATTCACACCGTGAACTTTTGTTCCAGGAACCACTCACCAAAAAAAAAAAAAAAAAATGAAAACATCCTCAGATCCTTTGAAAGAAGTGACATGCCACAGCAAACTCTGTGAAACAGGTGAAAAACTGTGAGTTTCCAGAAGCAAGAAGGGGAGAGCTTGCCTTCAAACACATCCCCATTGGGAATCTGAAAATCCAGACACAAGAAAAGGCTTTAACCCTACCTAGACCTGGAACAGTTTTAGAGAGTGGCGTGAAATATAAAAGTAGAAGCAGCAGTGGAAAGAGCCTTGTAGGCACTCCCAGTCTCCAGCTCAAGCCCAGGGAAGCCATTCCTAAGTATATCTCACAGGGGCCCATGGGGAAGGCACCAAACAAACTCAGGGAGGGGTCACAGGGTGAAAGAAGCTTCCAGCTGAATTTTGTGATGTAATTTCAAGTGGGCATGAACTCCCTTGAACAGAACCTGGGGGCAAGCAGGAAGGGCATTGCGGATACAAGCACAGGAACTGGGCACCCGGACTTGCAGGCAGGTAGGGAGGGGCAAGGCCTGAAAGCCATGCTTGTTTTCTCAGTGGGGAAGCTTATGGCATGGGGCAGGTCCGAGTTTTATGCACAGGCTGCCTGGAGCTAAACTTGGCACTGTTAGTGGGGCACTGTGGGAGTGAGACTAGCCTCACCAACAGCCTAGTAGCTGGGTGGGACCTTTCACAACTGGCTATTCCCCACTCCTATTCTGAACTGAACTGTACAGCAGAGGCAGTCATACTCCCCTCTGGAATGCAACCCCTTTGGATTGAGATCCACCCTCTAATTCCCTACAGTGGCCACAGCCATCCCCACCAAAAAAGAGTCCTAACTCAGACCCACCTAACCCAGCCCCCACCTGATGGTATTTCTCTACCCATTCTGGTAACTTAATACAGAAGCTCCTGGGAGCTTTATGGCCCCACCCATTGCCTAAAAAACCAGACTACTTTACCTGGCCAACTTACAGCAAGCTCAAATCCCACTGCTACTACCAGAGCTGATGTTCTCTTGCAAGCACCACCACCTGGCTAGAGGCCAAACAGCTCAGGCCATTACAGCAACTCTTGGCAGAATAAGCCTACTCCCAGGAAGGAGAAAACAACAGCTAACTCCGCTGCCTGCAACACCTTGGCTAACCAGACGTCCTGACAACTTCACTACTGGCATAACTGGCATTTGAGAAAGCCAGCATATTAAGCCTATCTACAACCAAGGAACCTCAGAGAGTCTACAGCACTCCTCTGCCACCTCCATCAGAGCAAATGGTGGAATCCACAGCTGAGAGACCTGAAGACTGGTCACATCATTGGACTCTTGGCAAACATTCCCTAGAACCTGGTAGCCCCCTTGGGTGGTTAGATCCAAAATAGCAATAACAATCACTGCAATCTGGCTCTCAGGAAGCCCCATTCCTTGTGGAAGGGGGAGAGTACAACACTGAGGGATTATCCCATCAGGCCTTGAGTCCCAGATCTTTCTGCTGGTGGGAAGTTTCTCACAGCAGAGACACAATTGCAGTGCTGGGCACAGAGGAAGTCTGCACCTGTACCCCAACAGGCAAGCAGCCTCTGTGATTGTGAAGGCCCTTGGAGAAGAGGTCCTTATTCCCCCATGGCACTTTACTGAAAACACAGCTGGGACTCCCCCAACAGGAATGCAGCATAGATGCACCTATAGACAGCCTTCATGGGATCATCAAGTGGGAGCAAAGCTTCACAGGAGGAGCACCCACCAGATTCAGGCCTGCACAAGAGGCAGAGTCACAATTCCTCCCTACTTAAAACATCAACATTCCTATAGATGAAAAGAGGTGTCTATCTGATCTGAATAGCCAAAACACTGGGACAGGAGCCTCAATCATCTATACAGTAAATAAAATACTGGGGGGAAATTAAATAAAGAAAGACCAAGAGAGAATGAGATGAGATAAGCATCAAGAGATCCCTGCCATTCCAACTCCATAGGAGACAGTGAACTCACCCACACACAAGAGCATAACTGCTACAACCAGCACTGAGGAAAGCCAGTACACAAAGACTCTCTATAACTAAGGAACTCAGACAGAGTCTTCACCCTACAAGCACGAGACTAAAATAAACATTGAAGTCTAATCTTTAAAAGGAGAAAAAATTTAAAAAAAAAACACAGTCACATCGAAACTAAATTCAATAACAAATTGAAGAAATAGTTTATCCAAATGAGTAAAAACCAGAAAAGTAATTATGGTAATATGACAAAACAGGATTCTATATATCCCCAGAAGGTCACACTAGCTCCCCAGCAATGGATCCAAACCAAGAAGAAATCTCTGAATTGCCAGATAAAGAATTCAGAAAGTTGATTTTTAAGCTACTCAAGGAGATACCAGAGAAAGATGAAAAACAACTTAAAGAAAATTTTTGAAAATACAGAATATGGATGAAAAATTTTCCAGAGAAATAGAAATAGCTTCTGGAAATAAAAGACACACCTAGAGAAATACAAAATGCACTGGAAAGTTTCAACAATAGATTAGACTAAGTAGAAAAAGAACTTTAGAGCTCAAAGACAAGGCTTTCAAATTAACCCAATCAGAAAAAGACAAAGAAAAAAAGAATTTAAAAAATTAATAAAGTCTCCAAGAAATATAGCCAAAATGGCCAAAGCTAAGCATAATTGGTGTTCCTGAGGAATAAGAAATCTAAAAGTTTGGAAAACTTATTTGAGAGAATAATCAAGGAAAACTTCCCTGGCCTTGCTAGAGATCTAGACATCCAAATACAAGAAGCTTAAAGAACTCCCAGGCAATTCATTACAAAAAGATCATTATCAAGGAACATAGTCATCAGGGTATCTAAAGTCAAGACAAAGAAAATAATTTTAAGAGCTATGAGACAAAAGCATCAAGTAACCTATAAAGGAAAACCTATCAGATTAACAGCAGATTTCTCAGAAGAAAACCTACAAGCCAGAAGGGATTGGGGTCCTATCTTTAGCCTCCTTAAACAAAATAATTGTCAGCCAAGAATTTTGTATTCAGCAAAACTAAGCTTCATAAATGAGGAAGAGATAAAGTCTTTTTCAGACAAATGAATGCTGAGAGAATTTTCCATTGCCAGACCAGCACTATAAGAAATGCTAAAAGGGGTTCTAAATCTTGAAACAAAACCTTGAAATACATCAAAATAGAACCTCCTTAAAGCACAAATCTCACAGGGCCTGTAAAATAATAACACAATGAAAGAAACAAGGTATTTAGGGAACAACTAACATGATGAATAGAACAGTACATTACATCTCAATACTAACATTGGCTATAAATGGCCTGAACACTCCACTTGGAAGATATCGACTGGTAGAATGTATAAAAATCTACCAACCAAGTATCTGCTGTCTTCAAGAGACTCACCTAACACATAAGGAATCACATAAACTTAAGGTAAAGGGGTGGAAAAAGATATTCCATGCAAATGGAAACCAAAAGTGAGCAGAAGTCACTATTCTTATGTCAGACAAAAAAGACTTTAAAGCATCAACAGTAAAAAAAAAAAAAAAAAATACAAAGAAAGATAGTATATAATGATAAAGCGATTAGTCCAACAGGAAGATATTATATTCTTAAATATATATGCACCTAACACTGAAGTTCCCAAATTTATAAAACAATTACTGCTAGACCTGAGAAATGAGATAGATAGCAACACAATAATAATAGTGGACTTCAATACTCCACTGACAGCACCATCAAGACAGAAAGTCAGCAAAGAAACAATGGACTTAAACTATATCCTAGAACAAATGGACTTAACAGATATTTATAGAACATTTTTGTTGCAGGAAGTCAGGGACCCCAAACAGAGGGACTGGCTGAAGCCACAGCAGAAGAACATAAATTGTGAAGATTTAATGGACATTTATTAGTTCCCCAAATTAATACTTTTATAATTTCTTACACCTGTCTTTACTGCAATTGCTGAACATAAATTGTGAAGTTCATGGACATTTATCACTTTCCCAATCAATACTCTTATAATTTCCTATGCCTCTCTTTACTTTAATCTCTTAATCCCGTCATCTTCATAAACTGAGGATGTATGTCGCCTCAGGACCCTGTGATGATTGTGTTATCTGCACAAATTGTTTGTAAAGCATATATGTTTGAACAATATGAAATCTGGGCACCTTGAAAAGAACAGGATAACAGCGATGTTCAGGGAACAAGGGAGATAACCGTAAGGTCTGACTGCCTGCACGGACAGGCAGAACAGTCATATTTCTCTTCTTACAGAAAGCGAATAGGAGAAATATCACTGAATTATTTTTCTTAGCAAGGAATAGCCCTGGGAAAAGAATGCATTCCCAGGGGGAGGTCTCTAAAATGGCCGCTCTGGAAGTGTCTGTCTTATGCAGTTAAAAATAAGGGATGAAATACGCCCTGGTCTCCTGCAGCACCCTCAGTCTTGCTAGGATTAGGAAATTCCAGCCTGGTGAATTCTAGTCAGACGGGTTATCTGCTCTTGAACACTGTTTCCTGTTAAGATGTTTATCAACAACAATGTATGCCCAGCGGGACATGGACCTTCATCAGTAATTCTAGTTTTGCCCTGGCCTTGTGATCTCGCTCTGCCTCCTTGCCCTTGTGATCTTTTATTGCTTTCTGAAGCATATGATCTCTGTGACCCACTCCCTATTCATACCCCCCACCCCTTTTGAAATCCCTAATAGAAACTTGCTGGTTTTGTGGTTCAGGGGGCATCACGGAACCTGCTGACATGTGATGTCACCCCTGGAGGCCTAGCTGTAAAATTTCTCTCTTTTGTACTCTTTATTTCTCAGACCGGCCAACACTTAGGGAAAATAGAAAAGAACCTACGTTGAAATATTGGGGGCTGGTTGCCCTGATACATTTTACCTAACAACTGTGGAATATACATTCAATCCAGCAATCCCACTACTATCCAAAGGAAAATAAGTCATTACATGAAAAAGACACATGTACCTGCATATTTTATAGCAGCACAGTTTGCAGTTATAAAAATATGAAACCAACCTAAACACCCATCAACCAACCAGTGGATAAAGAAAATGTGGTATATTTACACCATGGAATACTACTCAGCCATAAAAATGGAACAGAGGCTGTTATTCTAAGTGAAGTAACTCAGGAATGGAAAACCAAATATCATACATTCTCACTTGTAAGTGGGAGCTAAGCTACAAGGATGCAAAGGCATAGGAATAATATAACGGACTTTGGGGACTCAAGGAAGTGTGGGGGGCGGTGAGGGATAAAAGACTACAAATTGGGTACAGTGTACATTGCTCAAGTGATGGGTACACCAAAATCTCAGAAATCACCACTAAAGAACTTATCCATGTAACAAGAACCACCTGTTTCCCAAAAACTGTTTAAATAAATTAAAAAAAAAAAAGATGGGAATGAGAACAGACAAGTCTCTAACCACCATTCTCTGACAAATAGTGGGACTATAAAGCTATCCCTGAGGCAACAGTTGAAAAATCCACTAGTAGCCTTGCCAGGCAAAAGCAAATTGGCCTTGTGATTGTTTGGAGAGAGAAATGCTGAGAAAAGCATTAGCAAAATCTAAGACAATGTGATGTATCTCCAGCATGGACACTATGTAGTTGACTACCTGAGTGATATTAGGAACTGCAACATACACGGCTAGGGTTACCTTGTTTAATTCCCAATAATCCACAGTCGTCTGCCACATACTGTCTGCTTTGCATTCAGGCCAGATGGGACTCTTAAACTGGCTTTGAACTGGGCAGAAAATATACACATTTGCCATTTCTCCAATAGGTGCATTTATTTCAATATATCACCGCCCACAAGGCAATTTTTTTGTTTAACATTAACAATCTGCTTAGGGTCAGGGAGCTGTGCAGGGTCTCATTTTTCCACTCCCCTGAAGATAGGCTTTACTATAGGCACCTTCAATCTGAATTCTCCCACAGCAGTTTGCAAAATCTCTGTTAACACAATATCCATGCCTAAATTGTCTTCTGGAATAGGGGAAATAAATACCTTACACAGTACACAGGCAGCTTTTCCAATTCCTAAATGTATTAAAATCCTTTTTACTCAAATTATTTGCACCCATAACCATCAATGGCCGTCCATTGACCAGGGTTTTTTTAGATTTCTATGGATTAAATCAAATTCTGCCCCAGTATCTACTAAGGCAATAGTCTTCTCTTTATTCTGGAAGAACTAGTAAATGATGAGCACAGTATTGGGCCTCTGGTCACCCCCTATGGCTCGAACACAGAGTTGACTTTGGCCTCACTCCTAATCTCGGGGTTGAGGTGGGATCCACACTCAACAGCCTAAGACATTAGATGGAGGAGGGTTGAGTTGTCTTCCTCTTCTGCCAGCAGGGCAGAGGGACACGATCAAACTGCTGGTCAGGCTGTAGTTCTCTCCATAAGGCTACTAAAACAGCATTTGGTTGTATATTTTTTTTCTTGGGGTGTTTCTGCTCCCAACAAATCATACCATGTTTATTTACATGTGACCCTTACCAGTCACTTTCCCCCTTTTCTACTGTCTTCAGGGTTTTCTTTTTGCCCTTTATTAGTTCATGTCTGGTTACCAAGTGTACTCTATCCTTGACTTTCCTGGTTTCTCCCAAATCTGTGATAACTTCTCCCACCTCCTATGGGATATATGTCTTATTCCACTATAGCACACAACAAAGACAGTTAAGGGCCACACCATTTTTGTAGCAATTTACTTTTTATCCCAACAGTACAAACTGCTTAATCAGGTCCTGCAAAAACCCAAGCATAGATAGTTTGCCCCATTCCTAAGTCTCAGAGAAATCCTTGCACCCCTTTGATCAACCTCTGGGAGGTCATCCCTCCTGTTAAGTCCCCTTCATTAGGCCAAGCCTCTTTCATAGCCAGGATGACCCAGTCCATAAGGCAATGATTCCCTTATGTTTGCCTTGCGTTATAAAAGTGTTGCTGCAGTGCTGGTGTGGATGCTGATGGCACTCATTTTTGTCTGCTTCATTCCCAGCCAAGGAAACACCATAACCCACTGTGTCCTACAATTGGCCCATCCAAGCTGTCAGGGTTTCCTTAGGTAGTTGTTTAAAGGTCTTTGCAATCTCTAATAGTTCTGCAGCAGTGTCTTCCCTGATAGTGAGAGTCTCCTGTATGGTTAACTCCCATTTAGCTGCATTTGTTGAGCCTTTGCTTTGCTTTGCATGAGGAAGGAGCTTGCCAATGATCCTCGTCCCCCTCCTTATCTATTACTTCTATGTCACCCGAGTCTTCCTCTTCATAACATTCCAGAGATTCCATGTTTTCACATCACAATCAGGCTTAGTTATGATAGCTCTGAATTTTTGTTATTTCCATTTCTTTCTCCCTAGGTAGACAAATCTACATGCTAATGTTTCGAATTTTGTCTCTTAGTCTTCAAAGTTGTCCACTAAATTGAAAGCAAGGAGAGAAATTGAAAGGCTCATGTCCTTTTCTAGCTGCAATTCCTCTTCCAGCCATTTAATTTTAGCTTCTGCTGCTAGCTGGGTCCTTGCTAGCAAATGAATGGCCCACAGAAGTGGCCAACCCACTGCAGGGGCCATCCACTGCCCATCCTTACTGCAGTGTGCTCTACAGCTTTTAGTGAATAACTGCTGTAGGTCAACCAGAATTTTGGGGGCACCTGTACTCAGAGATCCACAAGCATCTAAGAGAGGTGCCACCCCACCCCACATAGATGTGGCTGACCATCCTGGAATTTTCCCCAAAGATGCCTCATTCTTTTTACCTATTTCTTGGTCAGTCAGCTCCTGGCTAGCTTGCCAAATGTTCTGCATTGAGCAGACCTACCCACAAAGAATGAGGACACTGAGAGCTGAAGAAAGAGGCTGACAAACAGTTTTTCAAAAACAAAATATTTAATAGGGACAAACAGAAATAATGTGTCAGGCAGCCATGAGATAGTGAATTCCTGAACCTACCCTCCAGAAAATATCCTTCAGATAGCAAGCTTTTAGGGTAAAACATGTGCAACTGAACACATCTCAGACTTTCTTGCCAAAACTCATGATCACCAGGGAGGTTAGATAAGCATGTTTATGAGGGGTTGTCTATGTCTTAATACCTTGCTGAAGAACACCTTAGAAGGCATGAGTCAAGTATCAGTCATCACGGTGGTTTCGCTTCAAGGTGGTATCACCCTTGCCATGCAACAGGCTGTTTTCCTACAGTTGCCCTGAAGCAAGGAGGCTGAGCAATTTTTAAGACTATCTAGAAATATCTAGCCACTTGTTTGATATTTTCTAAGTTGGCAATTTCACATTTAATTTAATTTCTTCTTATTAAATTTATTAATTCAAGTTTGAGGCCACTTACAAAACCAAAGGACATGGTTCCCTTTATTTCAGCATTGGGGTCTACCCTAGAATACAACTTGAATATTTTCTTAGATCTACTTTTCATTTTTTATTTAGTTTAAAATTTTGAATGTTAATTCAACCTATTATTAAAAGAAAGACTTAGGAAGTATTCTGTTTTTACTTCTTAAGCTTTATGCATTACTGTTCTTTAAATCTCCTCTTTTCTACCCTGACTCTCTTAAATGACTTTTACCATCTGAGGGAGCTAACAATTATTTGATTAGTAAGTGCAGATCTTCAGTTCAGGATAAGTATCCAGTAAAGTCCTAAATTCCATAGGAAACTTTTGCCTGATCTTTTAAAGTTTAAGAAACTCCTTAATTATATAGACCCTGACTTGACTCTGCATCAAAGTTTTAATCCCACTTCCATAGATCTGAGTTCTGTCAAATTTATGAGTGTTCTTTGCTTTAGAAAGCCCTGAAAGAAAATCAAATATTACATAAAGCTCAGTAGAAAAACAGAGATGAAAGAAGATAAGTTTCCAAAAGTTCCAAAGTATTTGTTATATGAAATCAATCTTGGATTTTTAATTTTATTAGAGCCTTTAGTGTATCTATTAATAACTGACTATTGCTTATTTCATAAGAGCTCCTCTTACACATATTAATTTACTGATTTTGACATGTCATATGTTATCTTGACATTGTTAATTTCTTTCTTTATTTTTCTTTTTTCACCCTTTCATTTCTCTGTTTACCAAGGAAAGTACAACAATTGGGATTACAGTGCAACTTTTTATATAATAGAAAGTAGATGTTTTCCAGGAGAAAGTTGAGACTTTTACATAGACAAAGCCGTGACAGGGTAGAAGGAGGAGCCACTCCAGTTGGTTGGCAGTATGTGCTTATGAATAACTCAGGTCTGCAGACCAAGCTGAGGAGAAGAAGATATTATATGATCCATCAAGGAATACAAATTAAAGAAAGAGACCCTCTATAACAAATTGACAAGACAAGGAGTGCACACGTGACAGATTTGGAGGGTGCCTACAAAGCTTGGCCACTTTCTTTTGCATAATTTTTTTAATGGATCCACAACTACAGGACCTCAGGACCTACGTGGATTGGATTGAGAATGAAACAAGACTGCACATATAGATAAAATCAAAGTAAGCTGCATATATTTAATGGAAAACATATTTGTAAAATGGTATACCTCCAAAACAAAAGGTCTGTTAAACTTATACAAAGAGATGTTTAATTACCAAATGGTGCACTTCCAAATCAAAAAGTCCAAATGAATTTTTTAAAAAACTAGGCCTTGATTTGCGTTTCTCTAATGACCAGTGATGATGAGCATTTTTCATATGTTTTTTGGCCACATAAATGTCTTCTCTTGAGAAGTGTCTGTTCATATCCTTTGCCCACTTTTTGATGGGGTTGTTTATTTTTTTTTCTTGTGAATTTGTTTAAATTCCATGTAGCTTCTGGATATTCACCCTTAGATAGATTGCAAAAATTTTCTCCCATTCTCTAGGTTGCCTCTTCACTCTGATGATAGCTTCTTTTGCTGGACAGAACTCTTTAGTTTAATTAGATCCCATTTGTCAATTTTGGCTTTTGTTGCCATTGCTTTTGGTGTTTTAGTCATGAAGTCTTTGCCCATGCCTATGTCCTGAATGGTATTGCCTTGGTTTTCTTCTAGGGTTTTTATGGTTTTAGGTCTTATATTTAAATCTTTAATCCATCTTGAGTTAATTTTTGTATAAGGTGTAAGGAAGGGATCCAGTTTCAGTTTTCTGCATATGGCTAGCCAGTTTTCCCAACACCATTTACTAAGATATCATGTCACACCAGTTAGAATGGTGATCATTAAAAAGTCAGGAAACAACAGATGCTGGAGAGGATGTGGAGAAATAGGAATGCTTTTACACTGTTGGTAGGAGTGTAAATTAGTTCAACAATTGTGGAAGACAGTGTGGCAATTCATCAAGGATCTAGAACCAGAAATACCATTTGACCCAGCAATCCCATTACTGGTATATACCCCAGGGGTTATAAATCATTCTACTATAAAGACACATGCACATGTATGTTTATTGTGGCACTATTCACAATAGCAAAGACATGGAACCAACCCAAATGCCCATCAGTGATAGACTGGATAAAGAAAATGTGGCACATATATACCATGGAATACTATGCAGCCATAAAAAAGGATGACTTCATGTCCTTTGCAGGGACAGGGATGAAGCTGGAAACCATCATTCCTAGCAAACTAACACAGGAACAGAAAACCGAACACCACATGTTCTCACTCATAAGTGGGAGTCGAACAATAAGAACACATGGACACAGGGAGGAGACCATCACACACAGGGGGCCTGCCGGGGGGTCGGGGGCTGGGGAGGGATAGCATTAGGAGAAATACCTAATGTAGATGACAGGTTGATGAGTGCAGCAAACCATCATGGTATGTTTATACCTTTGTAACAAACCTGCATATTCTGCACATGTATCCTAGAACTTCAAGTATAATGATAATAATAAAAAAAAAACTAGGCCTAATTTCTTACCTTATATCAAGATTTACTTGGCTTAATCTCTATGATAACAAAATTAATTTAGCAATGAGAGTTTAATAAAACTAATCAAAGCTCAGATCATTGTTTGACTCCAAAGCAGCAGATCTGAAGGGACTTTGTTGGGAGGGGTCCGGTGAATATACCTGTGATCCAAGTGTTTGCTGAGATGTTGCCATGCAAAGGTATTCAAAATTATGTCCATGGTACCTTCAGAATTGTCAAAGATGGGACCGCCATACAATATTTGAAATAAAAAGACAAAGCTGAATTTATTGATTACTGTATTAAGGGGGAACAATAATGATCAAGCCCAGTCAGTCTGAGCAGAGACAAGTGCTGATCTTATTTGGGTTTTAGAGGACCATGGAATTTCAGGGCTGGTAGACTTTCATAGGTGTAAGTGGATAGACAAAATAGAAGTGTGGTTACTCAGGTGAGACTGTTGGTGACTGATTAGCACTTGGTGGTGTGTTCACTAGAGATGCACTTATTCTACTAAATTACAGATTTTTGTGTTTAACCATTATACAAAACTGCCAATCTAATACATAATGAAGAAATATGTGATACATATATATGAGATATAGATTGCTTTTAAGATAAATAAATCACCAGGGATCAATTTGGATGAATAAAATTCTCAATAAATAACCAAGTGATATGGTTTAGCTCTGTCCCCATCCAAATCTCAACTTGAATTGTATCTCACAGAATTCCCCCATGTTGTAGGACAGACCCAGGGGGAGGCAATTGAATCATGGGGGCCGGTTTTTCCCGTGTTATTCTTGTGACAGTTAATAAGTTTCATAAAATCTGATGGGTTTATCAGGGGTTCCTGCTTTTGCTTCTTCCTCATTTTCTCTTGCCACCACCATGTAAGAAGTACCGTTTCCCCCCACCATGATTCTGAGGCCTCCCCAGTCACGTGGAACTCTAAGTCCAATTAAACCTTTTTTCTCTTCCCAGTCTTGGGTATGACTTTATCAGTAGTGTGTAAATGGACTAACACCCCAAGGTTTTTAAAAATCTATAATACAAAGTTAAAGAAGCAAGAGATTGATCCTACTTGGTGGATTGGTTGGCTTGCAAAAGCATGTTCACTGAAGTGAGTTGTCACTGAATAATTGAACAGGTTTAAAATACATTCTGGTGGCTACTTATTACCATGGCTACAGAGCAATGAGACTTTTTCTAAATTTTTGGAAACTTAAATTCTTACTTTGCAGAAAGACTTTACTGGGTTTGACTCCCAGCTCTGTCACTTAATTTGCTTTATACCTCTGTATTTTGACAGAGTGCTTGATCACTCAAAACCCCAAGAAAAAAACACATGTATCTACCTTATAAGATTAGAAGAAATATGGAAATCACCTAGTATTTAGTTTATATTCAAGAAATAAAATTTTATTTCATAATCTAAAGTATGCAAAAGTAGAAGCATGTAGTACTATAGAGAAGTTACTGAGTGTCAGACAGTTTTCTAGGGGCCTTCACATATATTACTCACTTAAACCTACCAACAACCCTCTGATATAGACGACATTGTTATGATTTTCTGCATTTTACAGAAAACTGAAAACACAGTGCCATTAAGTAAAATACCTAATGTCACACAATTAGTAAGTAGTGGAGCTGGAATTTGAACCTAGACAATCCAGCTGTAGAGATTTTTGTGTTTATCCATTATACGAAACTGCCAGTCTAAAACACAATGAAGAAATATGTGATAAATATATATGATAATATAGATTGCCTTTAAGATAAATAAACCACCAGGGGATCAGTTTGGATGGATCAAATTCTCAACAAATAACCAAGGTTTTAAAAATCAATTAGAATGTTTCTTCTTTCATTAATAAGGGACTAGGTTACTTGAACAAATCCATTCGCCAGGACCATGAGGAAAACTGGACTTTTTTTTTTAAGAAAAATGTTTGAAGTAGTGGAGAACTTTTAAAAGTACTGAAGAATAACTGGGATAATATCCAGGATGAGACTGAAATTTAGAGATGTAATCTTAGCATGTAGGGCCATGTTTTCAGGGGTCATTTCCTGAGTAGACTAGGCTACGGAGAGCCTGAGCAGTACTTTTTGACAGCCCTGTTGGTCTAGAGGACTAAGAGTTGAAGTATTGGCCCAGCTGAAGATGGGGGCTTGCAGATTTTCCTCATTCATTGGGTCGGGAACCCAAAAGGCTACACTGTAAAGTAAGGATGAGCCAGAGGTAAACCAGTCCTCTTGTGGACTTCATCTGAGCTTCCTGGGCCCCTAGAAAACTGTCGGCCACTCAGTAATTTCTCTATACTATTACATGCTTCTATTTTTGTCTGCTTTAGATTATGAAATTTTTTTTATTTCTTGAATGTAAACTAAATACTACGTGATTTCTATATTTTTTCTAATCTTATAAGGTAGATGTATTTAATTTTTCTTAGGGCTGTGAGTGATCAAGCAATCTGTCAAAATACAGAGGTCTAACACAAATTAAGTGACAGAGCTGAAAGTCAAACCCAGTAAAGACTTTCTGTGAAGTAAGAATTTAAGAATCTTAAGAATTTAGGAATTCCCAAAGAATCTTCAGTTCCTATAATTGGATTAATATGATCCAGGATTGCTAGTGTCCCCTGAACCTGGAATCGATAAAGGAAAATCCTCTCTGGAGGAAGATAACATCATCTTCCTTAGCAAATCATTACATTTTCAATTATAATGTTTGAACATAAAAATAACCAGGCTTATGAAGTGATAAGCCAAAATAAATGTGATCCTCTTTTTCATATATTAGGGTGTCTGTGTAATATTCAAGAATAAAAATTTTAACAGAGAACTGGAAGCTATGAAAGGTGACATTGCAGATAGAAAAAAATAAACAGAAATTCTAAAAAGAAAAACCAAAATTAAGAAATTAATGAATGGGATATTAAAAAGAGTTTAAGAGATAAAGAACCCAGAAGAAATTATTAAGAATAAAACTCTGAGAGACAAAAGGATGAAAAATACAGAAGAAAGAGTGAGAGACACAAAGTATACAGGAAGGTAGTTTAAGAGCCAGGTAATTGGCATTTCGGAAAAAGAGGAGAGAAACTGCCACAAAAACAATGTTTGAAGAAATAGAAGATAAGTGTTTTCCAAAACACTTAGAAAGACCTTAACCCACAGATTCAAGGATCCTATCAAATGCAAAGGTGGATAAATAAAAAGAAAAGTATACTTAGACACATCATATTAGATCCAAAAGCAGTTAGGAAATATAACCACAGAAAAAAAAATTACCTTACTTTCAAAAAACCAAATTGACTTATCAAAAGATACAATAAAGCTATAAAAATAGATTCAAGATGATGAAATGAAATAACTACAACTTCAAATCATATATCAACTCAGCTGGGTACAGTGGCTCATGCCTGTAATCCCAGCACTTTGGGAGGCCGAGGTGGGCAGATCACAAGGTCAGGAGATCAAGACCATCCTGGCTAACACAGTAAAACCCCATCTCTACTAAAAATACAAAAAAATTAGCCAGGCGTGGTGGCAGGCGCCTGTAGTCTCAGCTACTCAGGAGGCTGAGGCAGACTAATGGTGTGAACCCAGGAGGCGGCGCTTGCAGTGAGCTGAGACCACACCACTGCACTCCAGCATGGGCAACAGAGCAAGACTCCATCTCAAAAAAAATTAATTAAAAATAAATAAATAAATAAAATACTAAATATTGGCTAGAATATAGAATAACTGTAACTGCCACTCCTGATGAATGGGCAGAGCAATTATTGTCACCACTTTGTTGAATAATTTTAAATTAACTAAAGTTGGAGATACATCTACTCCAAGAGCTGGTAGTTCCACCACGGTTACATAACCAAGAGAAATACATATACATATATAAATATATATATATATACACACACACACACACACACATATATATATACACACACACACATATATATATGCACTCAGAAACACGCACAAGGATACAGACAACATTCTGTTTGTAATAGCCTCAAACTAGGAAAAAAAACAAAACAAAACTCCCAAACCCATAAATACAATATGCCATTTTCATTCCGTGGAATATAATATATCAATGACAAAGAAAACACCATAATAACATGCAACAAGATGAATGGTTGGAAAAAGTGAATGGAAGAAACCAAGCACAAAATAATAAAAACATTATGATATCACTTACATTAAGTTCAAAACTCAGGCAAAACTAAACTGTAGTATTTTAAATGTACATTAAGGTGTTAAAAGTATTTAAGAAAGCAAGAGATGATTATGATAAAAATTGGAACAGAATCTATTTAGGACAGAAATAGAAATAGACATAAATGCTAGTAATAGAGGAATGCTCTAAGAAATTAAAGAAGTATGCATAAAAAATACTTTGTAGGCACTATGGTGATGTTTTCTAAATATTTAACACCATGAGAAAATGTTTATGATTGTAAATAAATGCAAGAATGAGAATATACAGAACATGATTTTAATTATTCAAAAAATATAGTTCTACATTAAATGGATGTGTAAGCATAAACCTCATATAACACACATACATGATTTAAAGAAAATACTGGAGACAAATATGTCAAATGTTTATTTCTGGGTATTGAAATTGCCAAAGATCTTGGGAAGTTTTTATTTTTTCTTTTATAAGTATCCCATTTTTCTATTTGCTAATTTTTAAATCTATGAAATGTATTATTCATCAAAGAGAAAAGTTATATAGTTCACATCAAGATCTTCAGATATCTCAAATAGATTAAAACAATTCATAATTATGCAATCCTATATAAGAGAGTATCTGTAACTTTTCTTAGTAATTTATCACAAAATATAATACTTTTCATTTTATTTAAATTTTAAATTCCTGGAATCCTTTATGAATTGTGCATTTTTACTACAGATTCTACATAGTGATTTATGTATTTATGCTTAGGCTATATAATTACTTGACAACTTATGAATTTTCCTCCGTTAACGTTAATATATTGAAATAAGATAATTAAATTTCACTTATTTTAAATACCACTTTGTCATTTAAGCAAGAAAATACTGTAATTTGTCTCATATGCATTATTGGTGCAGTCTAGAAAGCAAATAGATTGAAAGCAGGTGGTCTTTATTTGTTTAGCCTATGGGAAGATAAAGGATTTTATTAAGTATAGTACCCACTTCAGTCTCATGAGCCCTACACATTTGTATATTTAGAGGTTAGAATACAATTTCTGATTTTAAAACAAATCTTGTGGGAAAAAAACCAAAAACTCTATAAAATTAAATTACTTTTTATTGTATACATCTGAGTACATATAGTTACAAATCCAAATAAATGAAATCAGCGATACAATTTCTGATTTTAAAATAAATCTTGTGAAAAAAACATCAAAAATTCTATAAAATTAAATTGTTTTTATTGTATACATCTGAGTACATATAGTTACAAATCCAAATAAATGAAATCAGCCTAATTTTATAGTGAAAAACTGCTAATAAATAGCTTATTATCTATGTCAATTTAACTCTTTTCCCAGCATAAAGTACATTCAGCTTATTACAAGAAATCACTATATATCATATTTATGAATGTGACAAGAGGACAAAATGTATTCTTATCTCAAAAGTATAAACAAAACCCAGTAAACTTCAAAAGTTAGAGATCAGGTTAGCTAAAACTAGTAACAAGCATGAACCTATTTCTAATTATTAAATGAACATTTTGCTGTCCAGAAAATTATTTCCACAGAAAAAAATGTAAGTAGAAAAATAAAAGCATACAATTAAATAAGAGGACAAACAGATATGTCGTCCTTTTCCCCAACTATTTTAAATCTTTTTTCCCCTTGAATTATAACAGGATACAACTGTGTAACTGTATTAAGGGAAGGCCAAGTCATTCCACAACTTGCTTTTTTTAATGGACTGGGGATAAATTATTCCACTCTCAAAGTTTTCCAGTGAAAATCCCAGCAACCTTGGGCTATGCATGCCCAGTTCTATAGCTTGGAGGGTCAGTCAACACACAGTTCATAACGGGTAGCTCAGGTTACATGGTTACTTGGTGGTCCATGGTTAAATGTTCAGTTTCTACTAAGGTCCAGTAACAAGCCGAAGGTTTTCTTTTTAAAAGAGTAGTTATCTGCAGAAGATGACAGGGCTTTGCTCCAAAATCCTACACTATGAGTCACCTATAGGGACTTACAAAATGCTTCAAACAGCGTCTCCATGTGTTACACTTCAAGCACCATTGGTTCTGCTGTATAATTTGGTCCAAGTAGCCTAACAGTTTGGACCTATTGCAGAGCCTTCTCTGGTTCTGGGCTCCACTCAAAAGTAGTAGCCTTTCAGGTGACTTGGTAAATGAGTTGGAGTAACACACTCAAATGAGGAATACGCTGCCTACAAAATCCAGCGAAGCCTGCTGGGCATTGTGCCTCTTTTGGTTGTAGGAGCCAGACGCAACAACTTACCTTACCCTTAGAAGGGATATCCAAACATGCCCCACACCACTGGACCCCTAGAAATTTCACTAGGTTAGAGGCCCCCAAGTTTGTGTCATTTTTCTTTCTCAGCCTTTGACATGCAAATGTCTTACCAATTAGTCTAAAGTCATTACTACTTCTTGTTCACCATGTTCACTTAGCATATTATCATGAATGTAGCGGACCTGTGTGCTGTCATGTGGAAGGAAAAAGTGATCAAGGTCTCTGCTTGTTGTTTCTCACATAGCCAGGATTCATGGGTCCAGTAATCAAACAGCGGAAATGGAAGTGTCTTTGTTCACTATTACCCCTAGGCAACCGCTAGCAAAATTTTTGCTTCCTGTTACCACAACTTTAGATTCTGGTATCTAGAAGTCTTAGTTCCAAAGGGAGGAATGCTTCCACCAGGAGATACAGCAATGATTCTATTAAACGAAAAGTCACACTGCTCTCTGACCACTGTAGGCTCTTTATGCCTTTCAGTGAACAAGCAAAGAAGGGAGTTACTGTACTGGCTAAGGTGATTAATCCTGATTATGAAGGAGAAATTGGTTACTACTGTAGGATGGAGGTGAGGAAGAGTATGTCTGGAACACAGGAGATCCCTAAGGGCATGTCTCCGTACTACTATGTCCTGCCATGAAGGCCCACGGAAAACTACAATAACCCAATTCAGACAGGAATTAATGATGGCCCAGAGCCTTCAAGAATGAAGGTATGAGTCGCCCCACCAGGCAAAGAACCACAACCCGCCGAGGTGATTGTTGAGGGAAAAAGGAATATGGAATGTGTCATGGAAGAGTATGTTATAAATACCAGCTGCGACCACCTGATCAGTTGCAGACACAAGAATTGTAATAGTTGTATTATTTCCTTATATTGTTATAAACATATTTGTATATATTTTAACCAGATATTTTTGTTTTCTTCCCTCTCTCATCCCTTTATCATCTAACAGGAGATGCATTAATAATGGTTAACTTTACATCACAATGTTTAATATACAGGCTATCAAAGGAGGAGAGTGAACATCACCCAAGGACTTTGCATTCTCATCTGGGTAAAGGGTTAGTGCATTCTGGGTTGTGAGCAGGAGGGTTGTGTCATGTTAGGCAGAAGTATAACTTCATTATGATTTTATATGGAGATTAGGCATGATTTCAAGAGATTTAGATGGGTGCCAAGCTGACATGGGTGAAATGTTTTAGTGTCAGTTTGACTAGGCTGCAGTCCCCAGCAATTCAATCAAACACTAATCTAGGTGTTGCTGTTAAGGTGTTTTGTAGATGTGATTAAAGCCCATAATCAGTTGACTTTCATAAGAGAGATTGCCTTAGATGATCCAGATGGGCCTGATTCAATCAGTTGAAAGGCCTTAAAAGCAAGCTGAGGCTTCCCTGAAGAAGAAGAAATTCCGCCTGTGGACAATGACCATAACCCATGCCCAAAAGTTCCAGCCTGCGCTTTCTGACCATTTTGTGCCCCATGAATTTTGGATTTGCCTAGCCAGAGCCCACAGTCATGCAAACCAATTCTTCACAATAAATCTCTTACAATATATTGCCTACTGGTCTGTTTCTCTTGTTGAACTGATATACCTATCTTATTTTCAGCATCAAAGCACTGAGCCTAAGGCCTGACATATATTAAGGGGACATCCAAAACTACTTTATTTAAAAAGCTTATTTTATATTTAAAATAATTAAACAAAATTTCCTTTAATTACTTTATCTTGGCAACCCACTGCCTAGGTTCAATGTTTGGTGAATTCATAAGTATTAAATAAATGTTTACTGAAAAAAAATGAGTGAATTAACAAATGATTATTACAGCTGCAGGGATTTATAAACAGTATATCATGGCAGAGAATTTTTACAAATCATCCCATTTTATAGATTTGAAACAATTAAACAGATGCTAGCACTTAGTTAACTGCAATTTCACTTTGTTTCTCCCAAAATGATGCTCTTAAGAACTATAATGAAATAACTTGAGGATAAGGGTAATTTGTTCCTTAATAAACATCTCTGTGAAAGAGTAAGTTCTTACTCTTTTTGAGTATTACACAACTTCCTCATGACTCTTGAGTCACAGGACCAGGAAAGCTCCCGAGAGGTCATCAGTCCAGCCATTTGCTTCCCAAATACTTCCCTGGTTTCACTCTAATAAATGAGAGACGTCATGGTGAAAAATTGGTCCAGGCATCTGGTGGCACACATTTTAATGAAGGTGGAGGATATGTGATATGGAATTTTTTTTTTACAATAAGGGGAGCCTGACAAAAAAAAAAAAGGAGGATGCAAGGAAAAGGAAAAGGGGTAAAAGAAATGCCCTGGACTTTTAAGGGTAAGTTGGGGAATATTGATGATGATCCTGTCAATTAATTTGTATTTAAGACAATAAAAGAGAGGAAATAAAAAGGGAAAGGAGAAACCAGAGAAAGGTAAAGTTCTAGCAACTGTTTTCCCAGGAAAAATGCCATTATTGGAACAGCCTTAATGCTATGACCAACAGTGGGAGAGGAAATAGATGACTGTGGTACAATTCGATGGGGAGGCAATCAGAGTAGCCGTTACTGAATTTTATCTCCCTGAATCAGATAACATTTCGAAAGTCAATGGAAAAAAAATTGATTGCCTTAAACTTAGAGAATTGTGAAATCTCTCTCTAATAGTTATAAACATGGAAGCTATTTCCAGAGCAACTATAAAATACTCCTATTTGGGTGGGAGAAGGATGGCTCTGCATACCTGCAGACCATGGTCTCATACATCTCTCAGAAAAGGCTAGTGGAACGTGGAAGTTTTGAAAAATGACTGCAGATTTTTTGGCATTCTTCCTATTAAGAAGTGGGTCTATGTCCCTTTCCCTTGAATCTGGGCAGTTGTGGCTGTTTTGGCCAATAGAATAAAACAAAATGATGTCACGTAATGTTTGAGGCCAGGTCGTGAAAGACTATGTAGCTCCTAGTTTTTGGGAATTCTTGCTCCCCCTCAGGATATTCCCCCTCAGAACTCAGCTGCCATGCTAAGAGAGGAAACACCATGAAGGGGCCATGTGTAGGCACTCTGATCAACTATCCCAGCAGAACCCAGCCTGAGAGTTATCCCAGATCAGACACAGATATAAGAGTGACAAGCCTTCAGGTGATTTCTGTCTACAACCATTTCAGTCCTCAGAGCTGAGGCCCCAGATATTGTGCTACTGCAGAGCAGAGATAAGTCATCCTTGACCAATAGAATCTGGGAGCCTAATAAAATATGTTTCATACTGCTAAGTTGGGGGTAGTTTTTTACCCACCATAGATAATAAATCCAGAAAGACAAGCTCTCCCCATCGAGTAGATGTACCTATTTCCGCTAGAATAGTAATGCCACCAGTTGGGAATAATATATTTAATTTTATGAAATAATAAAACTATTGTCTTAATAGGTATTTCCAACCTTGGAAAGGTTTAAAAGTAAATAGTTGATTAAATAAACCAACTCAAAGTATTAATATTCTGTTTTAAATTCAATATTAGTGCATTCATAATTAGTACAACTTTTGTATATTGAGATTCTGACAGATAAGCCTTGTAATTTCCTTTAAATAATTGAATAATTGGCTTTAAGTACACAATCTTAAAAGTTACATAAAGAGTTTAAATATTTCAGAGAATTGAAGTTAACTCACTTGTAAGTTAAACTCTGTTGAAGGGAGTTTTATTTCATCAACTTTAGTTGTTTATTGAACTTCTTTAATCAGAAAAAAGTGTGGATGACTGTTCTCAGTTTATTATTAAAATCTAAATGTTAATTTAGTAAACACTGAATATTAATTTTAGGTGTAAATAATTCTAAACAATCTTCACATACACAAGAATATGACCTTCTCATAGACCATTGATATGGTTAAGCTTTATGTCCCTACCCAAATCTCATCTTGAGTTATAATCCCCATAATCTCCATGTGTCAAGGAAAAGACAAGGTCAAGGTAATTGAATCATGGGGGCAGTTTCCCCCATGCTGTTCTCATGGTATTTACTAAGATCTCATGTGATCTAATGGTTTTATAAGGGTCTCTTTCCCCTTCACTTGGCATTTGTCCTTCCTGCAGCCTTGTGAAGAAGGTGCCTTATGTCCCCTTCACCTTCTACTATGATTATAAGTTACCTGAGGCCTCTCCAGCCATGCTGAACTGTGAGTCAATTAAACTTCTTTCCTTTATAAATTACCCAGTCTCGGGCAGTTATTTATAGCAGTAGAAAATGGACTAATACAGACATTAAAAATGTACATTGATAAAAATATTGTGGGAAAGGGCATAAAAAGGTAGAAAGAGAAATAGGAAAGGGGCAGAGTTCTAACAATTTTCTCCATAAGACAAGCACCAGAGTTGGGGCTCCAGGGAAAGACTAGTATTCTGCGACACACAGGAGAAAGTTTGCAGCTTCTGGGGAATGTGCTGAATGGCTCACACTGATTCCTACCAGAGAGATGATAACCCAACTCTAACAGTGGACAGACATAATTGCTGGTATTCCACATTATATAACAGCAAAATACTTTAGGCTGCAGTTTGGAGCAATTTCCTTTTATTCATTTATAAATACCAGATTGTTTATATTTATAAGAGGATAACCAGATGTTTTTATAGACTGATGACCAGATACTTTTATATTTAAACTAAGCCAGAGAGTTTATATTCATAAATAGTTTATACTTATATATATTTATAAAATATTTATATTTATTTATAATAAATATATACATAAATATAAACTCTCTGGTTTAGTTTAAATGTAAAAGCATCTGGTTATCAGCCTTTTCTAATTATAAAAACATTTGAGTCATCATTCATTCATTTATTTATGTGCACCATAAACTTTGTATCCAAGGCAACTTATAATATTGAATACTTAAGTGTTAGTATTAGACAAATAAGGGTAAAGAACAAGAGTTTTTAAAAGAAACATTGTAAAATAATAGTTAAAGAATTGTTTCAAATTCAGATGAATTCCTTAAAAATGGAGACTAAAATGTGAGGCTCAATGGATTAAACAGATCTTTTAGTATATCTTTTACTATCTTTTGATTAAGTGAGCTCATCTCCTATAACCTTTCAGCATAGTTCCTACTTCCTCACTCCATAATCATTTTTACTTTTCTGGATTAAAACACTTAAGTATTTTTTCCAAATGCATCTTAAGTTGTGGAGCCCCAAATTGAATACTAGTGAGCAATTAGCAAAGTTGTGAACTTTAACATAAAAGTTAAATTAGGAAAATTATCTTGTAGTAAACAATGTAACAGAACAAAGTGGCACACACATCAAATAACCTATTCTAAAACAAACAAAACAAACAAACAAACAGTATAAAACCTGAATGTTCAATTGGGGCAGGGTAGGGGATAGAATTAGAACCATCATAGAAACCTGAGTTGATAGAACACAAAATTGCAAACCTAATTTTACGATGTTGTTGCTTTCTACAGAGATAATACTAGCTAATTATTTTGTAAAAGCTAAAGCTAAAAAGTTTAATGAAGAAAAGTATTCCTGACTGCCCAGAGGTAAACAGGTAATATCATAAAGACACTTTCTAAACTCACTGTAGGCATATGCAACGTGGAGAAGATGTTACCCAGATGGGCACCTCCCCCTCTGTAGCTGCTTCCACTCTCCAGCCATTAAAATGCAGACTTGGGTTCCATCACCACTTTCCACATGAAATGTAACCTCAGGGAGCATTTAATTTTAACTTTTGATAGATTTTAAAGATGATTTGAGAGTGTGCAGGAAGGAATTACATCACACACCATCTATCAGGTCATCTTCATCTGACCCCAAATTCCCATGACATTTCCTGTCCAGGGTACCTCCCAGCCCTCTCCCACTCCACTTCTTTCCCATTTTTTCCCCTCGCTGTTCCCAGTTTCACTATCTCCCATTCTCTTTTGTTAAAATAAAAACTTTAGACAAAATAAATCTAACAGTTTATTTGTGCAAAGAATGATTTATGAATCAGGCGGCATTCATAACCAGAAGAAGTCCAGAGGGCTCCACTCCACCTGCCTGAGCAGTGAGTTTTCATAGACTGAACAGAAGGAATTCATTGGCTACAATAAATGTGCTTGCCTTATTTGTATATGGCCGATAGGAGGTTCCCAGTTATATAATCAATTGGCTGGTTGACCCAAGCAGAGGCTCAAGATTTTATCTCATTTTTGTTGTTGTTATTGTTGTTGTTTTCCATCAGTTACAAAAAATACTCCCAAACCTGGCAACCTCAGGCTAATGGCCTCCTTCTTATTTGTTTTAACATTTTCATATCCACCCTACACATCTCAATTGTGAAGAGCAATTCAGCCCTGTGTTGATACCGACCTCTGAGTTACTGCTAGCAAGTTAGCACCATCATGGAGAAATTGGTCATGTTTTGTTTCTGTTGCATCTCTGGCACCTAGGAAAATGCAATGCAATGGCATTCCTAGACTGCACCTTCTCCCACAGATTTCCTTCTGCGCTGGAGCTCTATCAGCTGAGTGCTTGGCTGCCTGCCCCACCTCCTCTGTGAGACGGCAAATAGATGATTTGCGTGCCACTTTTCGTTCCTCTGTGGATCAAAATATGTCTCTGTTTTCTAAGCCTAATTTTCGGAGGGTCAGAGTTGGACTGTCCTCATGGGTAAAATCTATCACAATATACCCATCCTCTTTACAATAATAACAAAATAGACAGCATTCCTGCTCCACAGAAGCCAGGCAGTATGATGCTGATCTGTTAAGCATTACCTGAATCTTGCCTATACCAGATTAGGCTCCAGAGAGTGCATTCCTGGAGGAATTTACCTCAAATCACACATTAAGGTTTTTTCTTATGCCTATGAGAGGAAGTGCTACATTAAAGAGGAGAAGCCAAAACCTTCAATATATATAGCAAATTAACTTCTAGAACAATTGCATCTAGTTTTGATTCCACCTGCATTATACGAGAAAATATGTTTTTCCATTGCCTTGCCTGCACTGGGTATTGTCATCTTTTTATGGTGTTGCCTACTGGATAAATAAAAACTACTGTCAAATTAGTGCATTGATAATTATGTTAATTGCTAGTGTGGTTGGACATTAGTTCAAGTGTTTAGTCAGGAGTTCCAGACCAGCCTGGCCAACCATGGCCAACATGGTGAAACCCTGTCTCTACTAAAAATACAAAAATTAGCTGGGCATCGCGGCAGGCACCTATAGTCCCAGCTACACAGGAGGCTGAGGCAGGAGAATCGCTTGAACCTGGGAGGTGGAGGTTGCAGTGTGCTGTGATCACACCACTGCCCTCCAGCCTGGGTGACAGAGGGAGGATCTATTTCAAAAATAAATAAATAAAAAATAAATAAATAAAATTCGTTCATATGAACTTCTTGCATATTGGGAATAGTATTATTTACCTAACAAATTTTATACAGATGATTTGTCCCAGTTTATCATTTGTCTTTCCATCTTATTTATGGTATATTATGCCAGGAAGAACTTACTCTTTAGAAATTAATTTAATCAAATCTATCATTTTCTTTTATGATTTCTTGATTTAAATAATTTTTAAAACTATGATGCAGGAGTGAAATAAGACAATCCTCTGATTTTGAATATTCGTTGCTCAAAACTTTTATTTCAGTGATGTTTGTAATAAGGAAAAAAATGAAAGCACTCTAAAGAACTTTTGATGGGCAATGATTACCTAATGATTTTTCATCCAGTATCCTGCCATTAACATCATTATTATGACACAACATGGTAAAAGATAGCATAGGCAGGATAGCATAACGGTTAGGAAGGCTCGCTGAGCCAGATTTTTGGCAATTTACTTGAATTCTCTGACTCTTCGATTCCTCATCTGTGATGAGGGGGTTATAAAGCTGTCTCACAGGGCCACTATGGTAGCAACCGGGATCTTGCACATGAAGAGTTAAGTACAGCCCTGATACATAATTTCCACTCAATAGGGTAAGGTATTTATAGTTGAAAAGATAAAAGTGGAAAAGACAAAAGTAACAATAGCCATTGGGTTAGGATAGCAGGTTAATTTTTTTCCCTTTGTTTTCAAAACTGTCTATAATTTTATATTATTTAAAGAAAAATTTAAGATAAATACATACACTGGTGTGTTTTACTTCCAAAGGAACATGCCGCTAAGACACTAAGGTTACCTTCAAAAGAGCGATGGATTAATTCAGAGAGGAGAGAATAATGATTGCGATGGAGGAGTGAGTTATGAGAAATGATTAAAGATAAAGATTATGTCTGGTGTTGCTAAGTAATGGCTGAGGGGGGACTAATAGTTGACTACAAAAATCTGACAGGAGAAATACTGAACAGGCAGAAAGAATTATTTAATCAGGTTTAGGACAAGATAACTAGACAAGTATAAAGAAGGAAAGAAAAATTTACCCTGAATGGGAGAGAAAACTTTCTGACAGTGAAAATTTTTATACAAGGAACATCTTCCAAGAAAAGTGATGAAAGCCCATCCCTAGAGATATTTAAAATAAGGTTGGATGGATACCAAAAAATATGTATGACAGAACCACAGTGCTTTGATTCGGTGCTAGCTTCCATCTCTGATTTTATAGCAGCCTTGGAAAAAAAATAGGTCACTCAGTCATGGTGAATGATTAAAATGTGGCTCAGGCAACCAAGTGTTTGAGCAGTTTTGAGGTGTCCTACTTCCATGCTAGGCACAAAACTAACCTGAGTCAATGTCTGTGCCACAATGTGGCTGCCACATGTGAGATGGTGGTGGGGTCGGGTGGGCTCTCAGCAAACTACCTGTTCCTGAACCAAAATTTATATACCTGTCAATCAGTTCCTGAATCCCAGAGTACTACAGCCCAAAGGGACTTGGCCTAACAGCTTCCTTTGAAGATAATAATTTGCTCTACTTATTAAGTGTATACGTGGTACCAAACAGTGTATTAGGTGTTTTGCCAATGGAATCTCTTTGGATTCTCACAACCACCTCAGAGGGTAGCTATTGTTATCCACGTATTTAAAATGAAGGCTCAAAAAGATTAAGTCCTGTCCCAAGGTCACATGGAAAGTAAGAGCTGAAATGAGTATTTCAATCTAGGTGTGTATTAGTTCATTTTTACACTGCTATAAAGAAATACCCAGCCACGTGTGGTGGCTCTTGCCTGTAATCCTAGCATTTTGGAAGGCCTAGGCGAGCGGATTGCTTGAGGCCAGGAGATCGAGACCCACCTGGCCAACATGGCAAAACCCTGCCTGTACTAAAAATACAAAAAGCCAGGCGTGGTGGCACACACCTGTAGTCCCAGCTACTTAGGAGGCTGAGGCAGGAGAATTGCTTGTACCTGGGAGGTGGGGGTTGCAGTGAGCTGAGATCAGTCACTGCACTCCAGCCTGGGTGACAGAGCGAGACTCCATCTCAAAAAAAAGAAGAAGAAGAAATACTGAAGACTGGGTGATTTATAAAGATTTAATTGACCCACCGTTCTGCAGGCTTAACAGGAAGCATGGCTAAGGAGGCCTCCAGAAATTTACAATCATGGTGGAAGGGGAAGTAGGCACCTTGTTCACAAGGCAGCAGGAAAGAGAAGTGCAAGTAGGGGAAATGCCAGATGCTTATAAAACCATCAGATCTCATGAGAACTCACTATTATGAGAACAGCATGGGGGAAGCAGCCCCCGTGATCCAATCACCTCCCTCCTTCCACATGTGGGGATTACAATTCGAGATGAGATTTGGGTGGGAACACAGAGCCAAACCATATCAAGGTATATTTCTGAAGCTTCTCATCCTTTCCTCTCTACTCGGCTGTCTCGATAGATTAGAAGAGGAACAATTCATGAAAGATCACCATCCAATTTTAGAGCCCAGACTACAACTTGGAATCCTTGTTCTTGGTCTCTGTCCTTAACCAAAATCAGTTCTCATCTCTATCTTCTTGAGCCCCTGTTCCATTCCCTTGCCCTCTCCTCCTTTGATAAGAAGCAGAAAAAGAAAGAAAATTATATTTTTGATGTTACAAACTTGGGATAGGAAGAAAGAATGTGTATATGTAAATTTAGCCTTTTGATTCTTTAGCTTTCTTTACTTAATGCCAAAACTCATTGTATTATTTAACCCCAGTATTCTACATTTAAATATTCTCTGAATCCAAAAAAATCTGGTCCTTTTATAATAAAGTAAGACTCATTGTACATGTAGCTCAGATATGCACTTTGAAGTCTAATAATCTAAAATAAGTTGAACAATTAAAATAGGAATAATAATGTGTCTGCAAGATGCTTCACTTTTGCATTTCCCAACTAATATCCATCATATGCAAGACAAAGGGAACTTGTAAGAACATAAAATTTGCAACATACTCTATCAGCTCTGAATGTATTAATGCCATATCTACTTTTTTTTTCCATTTTTCTCTTAATAGGTTGCATTCTTTCTAGGCATATTTCTCAATCTAATAAAGTTAAGTAGTAGAGAAACATTTTGAAATGACTTTGATCAGTCAGGAGCTAACCAAAGACCAATAACTATCTGAAGATTTCTATCACCTAGAAAGGTTTATGTTTTCTCCAACTCAATGGAAATGTCTTATCACATATTATTCAGGCCTTTCTTCTTTG
Source organism: Gorilla gorilla gorilla (assembly GCF_029281585.2). Lineage (NCBI taxonomy): Eukaryota > Metazoa > Chordata > Mammalia > Primates > Hominidae > Gorilla > Gorilla gorilla. The sequence goes on along the minus strand of NC_073231.2, from coordinate 55,276,099 downwards.
TATCATCTTCTTATATATGAAGCTAATTATGTCTGGAAGAGAAAATCTAAATGCCTTACAGTCTTCAGGCATCCATTCCTCCAAATCCTAAGAATCAAATTGAAAAAAAGCAAAATCTTGTAAAATGAAATTGTTTCTAATAGTATTTAATACATTTGAAAGAGGAAATGGATTGGCAGTGGAGAGAATGAAGGTTGGGAAAAATATTGTATTTGTTCTTCTTATGCTGCACATGAAAGGATCGTCTGCTAAAAAAAATACCTTTCATTGTACAGAGAGGTATTTCTTCTCTACCACACTGGCTAAGGCACACATAACTCAATGGTCCCCTGCATTGGCCACTGGAAGAAACTGAGGAAATTGCTTGCAGTTGTAGTCTATTCAGAAAAGTTGAGTATGACACAGACCTATATGTTTAAAAGAAGAGCAGGTTTGTTTGTTTGTTTGTTTTCTAGCAGCATTTTATGAATTTTAAGGTACACCTAGAGATGGGCACACAAAGCCACCACCCACACATGGAAAGCATTTGGAGAACAGGATACCTTCAGTTCCTTCTCTAAGGCTCTGAGTCTGTTGAGCAGGGCACACCAAACGGGAAAGTCCTTTCTGAAAACAGAGACTGGAATGTTGAATTCTGAACTGGATGGCCTCCTTTTCCATGTCTGTGCATATTCTCAGTTTTCTCTTTATTCGCAAAACAGACAAGACAGTTACCTTTCCTTTCACAAGACCAAAAATGATAATAATTTCTTCAGGAAATCCAAAAATTTGATTATTCTGTTACTCTATAGTTCAATATAAAATCCAGTGATCAACTGAGACTAAAACCAAAAATAAGGCCGGAAGCTGTGGCTCATGCCTGTAATCCCAGCACTTTAGGAGACCAAAGTGGGCTGATTACGTGAGGGCGGGAGTTCGAGACCAGCCTGACCAACATAGAGAAACCCCGACTCTACTAAAAATACAAGATTAGCCAGGCATGGTGGTGCATGCCTGTAATCCCAGCTACTCAGGAGGCTGAGACAGGAGAATCGCTTGAACCTGGGAGGCGGAGATTGCGGTGAGCTGAGATCATGCCATTGCACTCCAGACTGGGCAACAAGAGCGAAACTCCATCTCAAAAACAAAATACAAAAAACCCTAAATGTTCATATTCTTCACCCCAACAACATTAGGCTTTTATTTATATAATAACTAATTTTTTATAATTAATTCATTTATATATCTGGGGTCTCCATAAACACCCTTCTTATGTCTTCTGCTGACCCGGTATATCTTCTGATAATGAAGTCTGTTAACAATTGTGGATATTATACTATTTTGATAAAATACTGACTACAGTTTTGCCTCAACATAGCAATCGTATAAATAAAATTGAAATTGTATCTTGAATCTCTTTAGTCGTCTGCAAAATACAGTCTGAATCAGAACATTTTTTGTAATTGTTGAATGTAAGAGAGACAAATGTGAAATATCAATAAAATAGTCAAAACACAGATCTCACTTTATTTATCAAATTTAGCCTCAACTGTTCCTTCACATTTTTCAGAGAGTTTCAAATCCTTTGTGTGTTTTACTAGTTTCTTACTAGTAACAAATTATTTAAGACCTGAGTTGTCAAAATAATATGTAATATAAAATTGTGCCCAAATACCACCCACATGCAAATTTATTCCTCCACTAGTGTGGTGGAATAGTAATACTTTAAGTTAAATAACTTTTCCCCCCTTTCAAGATGGAAACCATGTCAAAATGGGAAGAGAATTCCAAACTTGCATTCCAGGGTGTTTAATTCCTAATTAAGTTATAAGGTGATAAAAGCTTATAGGATAATAAAAGCATAGCTAACACTTCTTATAGAGCTGGTGAGGTAATATTATTAACACAGAGGGAAACTATACCCACAGAACAATTACTTGGCTAGAGAATTGGCTACAAAAGGATTTGGAGGTACATTTTCTTCATTTTGGTGTGGTGATTTTACAAAACCACACTAGGTTCTAGGATTCAAATAGATCCTAGAAATAAAACTTACTTAATTTTAGGTATATCTTCACCTTTTTCCTTAAATCTGTTAATTAATTTGAACTGGTTTGAGTTTTTCTATTGTGCCCTGGTTGCAGGCCAACTCTAGAGGAAACTGCTAAATGCTAGGCAATGAGAGAAAGCAGAGAAAGAGGCATGGCCAAGGGCTCTGAAGGCCTCTCCAGACTGGACACGAAGAAACAACTGCATTCACCATGCACATATTAATAGACAAAGTGATTACTCTTTAAACATTTCTAAGCTTTGCTTCTAAGTCTTTGTAAGAAAAAGAAAAACATATAACTCAACCACATCCTGTTGATTCCAAACTTTATCTCAGTAAAAACAGGAACTTTTGGTCACGTTTAGAGGTAAAACTTGTTTGACCACTTCCACACTGACCCAGATCTGGGAGCTCTGTGCTACCTGTTGGCTGAAGGTAAGAATGAAGGAGGGTCACAGAGGTGGAACAGATGCTAATAAACCCACGTAAAAAGCTCTTTTTTCTTAATACTTTATTTTATTGTATTTCTCCTCATGTATTTATTGAAGCATAATTGACAGAAAATTGTATATATTTGAGGTGCACAATGTTGCATTTTGATATAAATATGCCTTGTGTAATGATTCCCACAATCAAGCTCATTAACCTATCCATTACCTGACATAGTTACCTTTTTTTGTTGTAATGAGAATAATGAGAATACTCAAGATTTATTTTCTTAGCAAATTTCAAGTATACCAGGGGCCAATGGAGTGGAAAACATGGGGAAATGTTGGTCAAAGCATACTAACTTACAGTTATAAGGTGAGTAATTTCTAGAAATCCAATAAGCAGCCTGGAGACCCCAGTTAATAATAACATGTATTGAATAGTTCTTTTTGAGTACAAGTTGTGTCTATCTAGTTTTCTGAAACAACGGATTATCTCTTTGTAGGTGTTGGTTGCAGGAACATGTTGAATTGTGAAAATCTCTGATAGACCTCAGTTCTCCTCTGCCAATAGTTGAGTGCCCTGCAAAGAGTCTGAAAAATGCCCTGTAGCTGGATCAACAGAATATGACCACTGTGAAGAGGCAGCTACATGGAAATAGTCTGTTCTAGGGAAAGCTTTCTTTTCATCCACGTGCTTGTTTTTAAGACAGTTTTGAGGTGATCATGGCAGACAGGAGGCAGGACTAGATTGCAGCTCTGGACACAGCAGCATACAGAGGCTTGCATTGTGAATTTGAGCTCCAGATTAACTGCAAGAACAAACCAGCAAAAGAGGACCCACACACCCTCTGAAGGAAGCAGACTGCTCTTGTAGGACCGAGGAGACACCCCAAATACTGTGAGTGCCCCAACTGCGGAAGTGGGAAAGGGAGACCCTCCTCTCCTGAACGCACACCTCCACTACAGAAATTGAAGGTCTGTTTGCAGGATAAGTTCCCAACATTACCTGGAGCTCAGTTAGTCGAGCCGAGTGAAATATAGGGGTAGAGGAAGCAGCAGAAAAGCCCTGGGAGCTCGCTGGATCCCCAAGCAGCCCATTCCTGCATTATGTATAAAGTTTTGGTGCCACAAAAGAAATAGCACTTGAATATAAAATTTTCTTTTTAATTCTCAGCAAGGCAAGTTACTTCTATAGAAGGGTGTGCCCTTACAGATGGAGCAATGGTGAGCACACACTTGGACAAGGGAGGGGAAGGGGTTCTTATCCCTGACCCACGTGGCCCCTGCTGCTGTGTCCTTCCCCTATTGGCTAGGGTTAGACCGCACAGGCTAAACTAATTCTGATTGGCTAATTTAAAGAGAATGATTGGGGTGAGTGCTTGGCAGGAGTCAAGGCACAGCAGGTAGCAGGTAATCAGAATGAGTTAGGGTGGAGCAGGTGATCAGAATGAGTCAGGGTGGAGTAGGTAACTGGAATGAGTCAGGATGCAGTTGGTAATCGAAAAAGGTTTTCTTACAAGGAAGTTTAAAAGTAGAAGGCAGGGAGGAGCCAAGATGGCCGAATAGGAACAGCTCCAGTATACAGCTCCCAGTGTGAGTGACGCAGAAGACGGGTGATTTCTGCATTTCCATCTGAGGCACCGGGTTCATCTCACTAGGGAGTGCCAGACAGTGGGCGCAGGTCAGTGGGTGCGCGCACTGTGCGCGAGCCGAAGCAGGGCGAGGCATTGCCTCACTTGGGAAGCACAAGGGTCAGGGAGTTCCCTTTCCAAGTCAAAGAAAGGGGTGATGGACGCACCTGGAAACTCGGGTCACTCCCACCCGAATATGGCGCTTTTAGGACCGGCTTAAAAAACGGCGCACCACGAGATTATATCCCGCACCTGGCTCCGAGGGTCCTACGCCCACAGAGTCTCGCTGATTGCTAGCACAGCAGTCTGAGATCAAACTGCAAGGCGGCAGTGAGGCTGGGGGAGGGGCACCCGCCATTGCCCAGGCTTGCTTAGGTAAACAAAGCAGCCAGGAAGCTCGAACTGGGTGGAGCCCACCACAGCTCAAGGAGGCCTACCTGCCTCTGTAGGCCCCACCTCTGGGGGCAGGGCACAGACAAACAAAAAGACAGCAGTAACCTCTGCAGACTTAAATGTCCCTGTCTGACAGCTTTGAAGAGAGCAGTGGTTCTCCCAGCACGCAGCTGGAGATCTGAGAATGGGCAGACTGCCTCCCCAAGTGGGTCCCTGACCTCTGACCCCTGAGCAGCCTAACTGGGAGGCACCACCCAGCAGGGGCACACTGACACCTCACACGGCAGGGTATTCCAACAGACCTGCAGCTGACGGTCCTGTCTGTTAGAAGGAAAACTAACAAACAGAAAGGACATCCACACCAAAAACCCTTCTGTACATCACAATCATCAAAGACCAAAAGTAGATAAAACCACAAAGATGGGGAAAAAACAGAACAGAAAAACTGGAAACTCTAAAACGCAGAGCGCCTCTCCTCCTCCAAAGGAACGCAGTTCCTCACCAGCAACGGAACAAAGCTGGATGGAGAATGACTTTGACGAGCTGAGAGAAGAAGGCTTCAGACGATCAAATTACTCTGAGCTACGGGAGGACATTCAAACCAAAGGCAAAGAAGTTGAAAACTTTGAAAAAAATTTAGAAGAATGTATAACTAGAATAACCAATATAGAGAAGTGCTTAAAGGAGCTGATGGAGCTGAAAACCAAGGCTCGAGAACTATGTGAAGAATGCAGAAGCCTCAGGAGCCGATGTGATCAACTGGAAGAAAGGGTATCAGTGATGGAAGATGAAATGAATGAAATGAAGCAAGAAGGGAAGTTTAGAGAAAAAAGAATAAAAAGAAATGAGCAAAGCCTCCAAGAAATATGGGACTATGTGAAAAGACCAAATCTACGTCTGATTGGTGTACCTGAAAGTGATGGGGAGAATGGAACCAAGTTGGAAAACACTCTGCAGGATATTATCCAGGAGAACTTCCCCAATCTAGCAAGGGAGGCCAACGTTCAGATTCAGGAAATACAGAGAACGCCACAAAGATACTCCTCGAGAAGAGCAACTCCAAGACACATAATTGTCAGATTCACCAAAGTTGAAATGAAGGAAAAAATGTTAAGGGCAGCCAGAGAGAAAGGTCGGGTTACCCTCAAAGGGAAGCCCATCAGACTAACAGCAGATCTCTCGGCAGAAACTCTACAAGCCAGAAGAGAGTGGGGGCCAATATTCAACATTTTTAAAGAAAAGAATTTTCAACCCAGAATTTCATATCCAGCCAAATTAAGCTTCATAAGTGAAGGAGAAATAAAATCCTTTACAGACAAGCAAATGCTGAGAGATTTTGTCACCACCAGGCCTGCCCTAAAAGAGCTCCTGAAGGAAGTGCTAAACATGGAAAGGAACAACCGGTACCAGCCGCTGCAAAATCATGCCAAAATGTAAAGACCATCGAGACTAGGAAGTAACTGTATCAACTAACGAGCAAAATAACCAGCTAACATCATCATGACAGGATCAAATTCACACATAACAATATTAACTTTAAATGTAAATGGACTAAATGCTCCAATTAAAAGACACAGACTGGCAAATTGGATAAACAGTCAAGACCCATCAGTGTGCTGTATTCAGGAAACCCATCTCACGTGCAGAGACACACATAGGCTCAAAATAAAAGGATGGAGGAAGATCTACCAAGCAAATGGAAAACAAAAAAAGGCAGGGGTTGCAATCCTAGTCTCTGATAAAACAGACTTTAAACCAACAAAGATCAAAAGAGACAAAGAAGGCCATTACATAATGGTAAAGGGATCAATTCAACAAGAAGAGCTAACTATCCTAAATATATATGCACCCAATACAGGAGCACCCAGATTCATAAAGCAAGTCCTGAGTGACCTACAAAGAGACTTAGACTCCCACACATTAATAATGGGAGACTTTAACACCCCACTGTCAACATTAGACAGATCAACGAGACAGAAAGTCAACAAGGATACCCAGGAATTGAATTCAGCTCTGCACCAAGCGGACCTAACAGACATCTACAGAACTCTCCACCCCAAATCAACAGAATATACATTTTTTTCAGCACCACACCACACCTATTATAAAATTGACCACATACTTGGAAGTAAAGCACTCCTCAGCAAATGTAAAAGAACAGAGATTATAACAAACTATCTCTCAGACCACAGTGCAATCAAACTAGAACTCAGGATTAAGAATCTCACTCAAAACCGCTCAACTACATGGAAACTGAACAACCTGCTCCTGAATGACTACTGGATACATAACGAAATGAAGGCAGAAATAAAGATGTTCTTTGAAACCAATGAGAACAAAGACACAACATACCAGAATCTCTGGGATGCATTCAAAGCAGTGTGTAGAGGGAAATTTATAGCACTAAATGCCCACAAGAGAAAGCAGGAAAGATCCAAAATGGACACCCTAACATCACAAATAAAAGAACTAGAAAAGCAAGAGCAAACACATTCAAAAGCTAGCAGAAGGCAAGAAATAACTAAAATCAGAGCAGAACTGAAGGAAATAGAGACACAAAAAACCCTTCAAAAAATTAATGAATCCAGGAGCTGGTTTTTTGAAAGGATCAACAAAATTGATAGACTGCTAGCAAGACTAATAAAGAAAAAAAGAGAGAAGAATCAAATAGACACAATAAAAAATGATAAAGGGGATATCACCACCGATCCCACAGAAATACAATCTACCATTAGAGAATACTACAAACACCTCTACGCAAATAAACTAGAAAATCTAGAAGAAATGGATAAATTCCTCGACACATACACTCTCCCAAGACTAAACCAGGAAGAAGTTGAATCTCTGAATAGACCAATAACAGGAGCTGAAATTGTGGCAATAATCAATAGTTTACCAACCAAAAAAAGTCCAGGACCAGATGGATTCACAGCTGAATTCTACCAGAGGTACAAGGAGGAACTGGTACCATTCCTTCTGAAACTATTCCAATCAATAGAAAAAGACAGAATCTTCCCTAACTCATTTTATGAGGCCAGCATCATCCTGATACCAAAGCCTGGCAGAGACACAACAAAAAAAGAGAATTTTAGACCAATATCCTTGATGGACATTGATGCAAAAATTCTCAATAAAATACTGGCAAAACGAATCCAGCAGCACATCAAAAAGCTTATCCACCATGATCAAGTGGGCTTCATCCCTGGGATGCAAGGCTGGTTCAATATACGCAAATCAATAAATGTAATCCAGCATATACACAGAACCAAAGACAAAAACCACATGATTATCTCAATAGATGCAGAAAAAGCCTTTTGACAAAATTCAACAACCCTTCATGCTAAAAACTCTCAATAAATTAGGTATTGATGGGACGTATTTCAAAATAATAAGAGCTATCTATGACAAACCCACAGCCAATATCATACTGAATGGGCAAAAACTGGAAGCATTCCCTTTGAAAACTGGCACAACACAGGGATGCCCTCTCTCACCATTCCTATTCAACATAGTGTTGGAAGTTCTGGCCAGGGCAATTAGGCAGGAGAAGGAAATAAAGGATATTCAATTAGGAAAAGAGGAAGTCAAATTGTTCCTGTTTGCAGACGACATGATTGTATATCTAGAAAACCCCATTGTCTCCGCCCAAAATCTCCTTAAGCTGATAAGCAACTTCAGCAAAGTCTCAGGATACAAAATCAATGTACAAAAATCACAAGCATTCTTATACACCAACAACAGACAAACAGAGAGCCAAATCATGAGTGAACTCCCATTCACAATTGCTTCAAAGAGAATAAAATACCTAGGAATCCAACTTACAAGGGATGTGAAGGACCTCTTCAAGGAGAACTACAAACCACTGCTCAAGGAAATAAAAGAGGATACAAACAAATGGACGAACATTCCATACTCATGGGTAGGAAGAATCAATATCATGAAAATGGCCATACTGCCCAAGGTAATTTACAGATTCAATGCCATCCCCATCAAGCTACCAATGACTTTCTTCACAGAATTGGAAAAAACTACTTTAAAGTTCATATGGAACCAAAAAAGAGCCCGCATCACCAAGGCAATCCTAAGCCAAAAGAACAAAGCTGGAGGCATCACACTACCTGACTTCAAACTATACTACAAGGCTACAGTAACCAAAACAGCATGGTACTGGTACCAAAACAGAGATATAGATCAATGGAACAGAACAGAGCCCTCAGAAATAACGCCACATATCTACAACTATCTGATCTTTGACAAACCTGAGAAAAACAAGCAATGGGGAAAGGATTCCCTATTTAATAAATGGTGCTGGGAAAACTGGCTAGCCATATGTAGAAAGCTGAAACTGGATCCCTTCCTTACACCTTATACAAAAATCAATTCAAGAGGGATTAAAGACTTAAACGTTAGACCTAAAACCATAAAAACCCTAGAAGAAAACCTAGGCATTACCATTCAGGACATAGGCATGGACAAGGACTTCATGTCCAAAACACCAAAAGCAATGGCAACAAAAGACAAAATTGACAAATGGGATCTAATTAAACTAAAGAGCTTCTGCACAGCAAAAGAAACTACCATCAGAGTGAACAGGCAACCTACAAAATGGGAGAAAATTTTCGCAACCTACTCATCTGACAAAGGGCTAATATCCAGAATCTACAATGAACTCAAACAAATTTACAAGAAAAAAACAAACAACCCCATTAAAAAGTGGGCAAAGGACATGAGCAGACACTTCTCAAAAGAAGACATTTATGCAGCCAAAAAACACATGAAAAAATGCTCATCATCACTGGCCATCAGAGAAATGCAAATCAAAACCACTATGAGATACCATCTCACACCAGTTAGAATGATGATCATTAAAAAGATTAAAAAGTCAGGAAAAACAGGTGCTGGAGAGGATGTGGAGAAATAGGAACAGTTTTACACTGTTGGTGGGACTGTAAACTAGTTCAACCATTGTGGAAGTCAGTGTGGTGATTCCTCAGGGATCTAGAACTAGAAATACCATTTGACCCAGCCATCCCATTACTGGGTATATACCCAAAGGACTACAAATCATGCTGCTATAAAGACACATGCACACATATGTTTATTGCGGCATTATTCACAATAGCAAAGACTTGGAACCAACCCAAATGTCCAACAATGATAGACTGGATTAAGAAAATGTGGCACATATACACCATGGAGTACTATGCAGCCATAAAAAATGATGAGTTCATGTCCTTTGTAGGGACATGGATGAAATTAGAAATCATCATTCTCAGTAAACTATCGCAAGAACAAAAAACCAAACACCGCATATTCTCACTCATAGGTGGGAATTGAACAATGAGAACACATGGACACAGGAAGGGGAATATCACACTCTGGGGACTGTGGTGGGATGTGGGGAGGGGGGAGGGATAGCATTGGGAGATATACCTAATGCTAGATGACGAGTTAGTGGGTGCAGCGCACCAGCATGGCACATGTATACATATGTAACTAACCTGCACAATGTGCACATGTACCCTAAAACATAAAGTATAATAAAAAATAAAAAAATAAAAAAATAAAAAAAGTAGAAGGCAAATAATTGAACATACTGACATATTAATTATTGGAAAAGAAATTTAGAACTCATATCTAACAACCCCTCCCCTTGTATTTCCTTACAGCTTTCTTTTCAAACTTTTTTTTAACATGTCTTGGCTTAGTTGTTTTGCTTGATTTTTCAAAAGAAGAAGCTTCTCTGGATAAGGTGGAGGATAGGTAAGGGAGGTTTTAGTAAGTGCCATTTTTATGAGCCTCTGCATCAACTTATGGATGCATGGTATGACACAGCACCCGACAAGAATAAGTACAACTATTACGGCTGCAAGGGAAGTAAGAATTGTGGCTATTATTCCTTTCCACTTACCAAACTACTTTTCTAGCCATCTTGTAAAGGGGTCATTTAGTTGCTGGCTAACCCATTGGATGGAGCAGTCAGACCTTGCAATGCCTTTGTTATACCTGCATTAGGGGCGGTGTTGTTTGGGATGGAGGTGCAACATTGAGTTTTAATCATGATGCAAACTCCTCCTCTTTCTGCTAATATATTGTCTAAGGCTATCCTATTTTCCTAAGCCATCTGGCTAGTAGCCCCTAATTGTTCAGCTATTCCTTTAACAGCATCGCTAAGGTAGTTAATAAATCACTGTTGGTTGTAATAGATGTAGTTTATCCAATCTACATTTTTATTCATTGTCACCCACCAAAATATTGACTCAAATCCTGCAGCTATTTGATTTTGGGCTTTAAATTGATCTGGTATTCCCCGTGGAACTCTAATTGTGTCTACATAGACGTGAGAGTCGAAAGACTCATAAGGGGATTCTCTTGCTTTACAATGTCTTATTTTTCCTTCCTCTGGTTGATGAAATGCCAGGGTGAAAAGGATAGCCAATTGGACTAAAGCACAAGTGCCACTCTGGTTATTTGGCAGAGTGTCCAGTAAAGGTCCACCACAATACCACCACACATCCACTCAGGGATGAACAAGGGCTGACTAATTGATAAGCTCTTCAAAATTCTTAAGCTCACTGCATCTCTTCAGCTCTCCAAGGAACATTAAGTTTTCTCCCTGTCACAAGAGACACAAAGTGAACTTAGTGTTGGGAGATGGAAGCTGGATGGCCCTCGGGGGCTGACCCGCAGGGTGTTGGACTTCAGGATACAGCAGAGAGAGAGCTTGGCATGACTTATTACTCCAGGCTGTAGAATCCTGGAAAAGAGCTATCATGCAGCCCATGCCCAATCGACTGGAGGACCACCCTAGTGCAAAGGAGACAATCTGGGCCTCTGGCCTGCCATGTGCACAAGCATAACAATTGCTTTTGTTTAACATGCAGACAGAATATTTGATCCTTTCCAACCAGGTATTTGCATCTTGGTATCCTGTCTTAATTGCCAAAGTTTGTTTTAAGTCTTTAACTTTTGTGATAGCTATCTTGGTCTTGTCGTTAGATGGAGAAGGAGCAATTGTTCCATTGTGAGAGGTTTTGGAAGAAGGCTTAGAGGAAGGTGCAGGCAGTGGGGGATCAAAGAAATGCATTTCAAAGAATCTAATAGGGTTTATCCCTGAAACTTCAGACCCCATACCATAAAACCGGCTTTAAAAAGGAAATCATCTTAGAAAGGGGAAGAACTTTGAGGGTTTGAGATAATAACCTGTATAGAATTACACTGGTTTAGCTGACAGTTAGAGGGGAGGGCTGTCCCTCTAGTAAAATGAATGTATGGTTTTAGGAAATTACAAAAACCAGTCAGGGCAGTCCATTCTTACTCTTTAGTGGTCCACAGAACGTTGGACCAACTATGGCATAAAAGCTCTACATCAGGGAACAAGTGTGCTGGCTGACACTGGGGTCTTTATCGGAATCTCCCTGGATTAAATGGTCCCAATTCACTAATGTCCAATCTGAAGACAGTCAGGAGGGACACAAGTACTTTTCTGAAGCAGAAATCTGTCTTTGACTTGGCAAGTCCCCACAGGGTATAGCAAGGCAAGCATTAAATACAATAGTTTGAGGTGAAATTGACTTGGTTATGCTAATAACTAGATGGTCAGCAATAGAGTGAGGAAAGAAGAAAGAATAATAGAATAGATGAAAGAGAGTTAAATTTTTCTTAGCTTTAGTTTGGTAGGGTTTTCCCCTGGGACTGTGGCCCACGACTCTGGAGAGGGCGGTGCTTTCTTGACTCAGGTGTGATGAGTCCATCCCCTTTCTGCTGTATGAACAGCAGTCTCAGTGGCTAGCAGCACAAGGTATGGTCCTTCCCAGGCTGGCTCGAGTTTTCCTTCTTTCCACCCTTTGATGAGAATGTGATCCTCAGGCTGGTGCTGGTTTACCGGAAATTCTAGGGGTAAAAGACTTGTGCTAAAAGACTTTTAGTTTTGAGGGAAAGGAAAGTGGAAGATAAAACAAGTATATAATTTCTAAGAAATTGATCTTTTGTTTTAAATGTGGAGACATCAGCAGTGGACTTTATAGTCCTTGGTGCCTTCTTACTGAGAAATTTCCTTTAGAACCTATTTTTATTAGTTTTTAGACCAAAGAAAGCCAAACACCATTTTGTATTTGACAGTGCTTCCTGTATGATTTTATACCAGATAAGCTAAATTTCACCTTTATATTAGTGTGTTATTAATGTAAAACTCAATTGTAATAAAACCTTATAGACATATTTATCCAATTTTAACATCTGACCATAAGGTAAGATTTTTTTATAGACTCTTTTTAACCTTTTATAATTTTTGTTAAAGAGCAGGTTAGTGCTTTAAGAAAAACCCATTGTGCTTTTATTTTAATGTCCAGTTCATGGAAAAACTGGATGATACCCTTTTAACTTTAGCAAATATGTTTACACACAGAATTTCCTTTACAATTAATGTTTTAAAACTTGCTTAAACCAGCCAGGCATTGTGGCTCACGCCTGTAATCCCAGCGCTTTGGGAGGCCGAGGCTGGTGGATCATAAGTCAGGAGATCGAGACCATCCTGGCTAACATGGTGAAACCCTGTCTCTACTAAAAATACAAAAAAATTAGCCGGATGTGGTGGCAGGCGCTTGTAGTCCCAGCTACTCAGGAGGCTGAGGCAGGAGGATGGCGTGAACCCAGGAGGCGGAGCTTGCAGTGAGTGGCAATCACACCACTGCACTCCAGCCTGGGTGACAGAGCGAGACTCCATCTCAAAAAAAAAAAAAAAAAAAACTTCCTTAAAACTTAAAAACAAAATTTTTTAACCTTTTAATGTAGGTAAAAATCTACATTCTTATGCCTCCTTATAATTCTTTTACCAAAAGTATATTTTACTTTCCTTATATACCTTGCACATAAACTGTTTCTTCAACAGTTTTACTTTCAGGAGGCCTAATTACTTTCAAATTATACAACATTTCTTGCATAAATTCCTTTTTATAATACACTTTTTTTTTCATGACTTTCACAGACAGTTCTTCGACACACCTCAACTTTTTGACTTATTGTAAACATCCCTTTTTTCAAAACAACCAGTTAATTTATTTTAGGACAAGAATTTACCATGTAACATTCCTTTTTTTTTTTTTTTTTTTGAGACGGAGTCTTGCTTTGTCGCCCAGGCTGGAGTGCAGTGGCGCGATCTCGGCTCACTGCAAGCTCCACCTCCCGGGTTCACGCCATTCTCCTGCCTCAGCCTCCCGAGTAGCTGGGACTACAGGCGCCCACTACCACGCCCGGCTAATTTTTTGTATTTTTAGTAGAGACGGGGTTTCACCGTGTTAGCCAGGATGGTCTCGATCTCCTGACCTCGTGATCCGCCCGCCTCGGCCTCCCAAAGTGCTGGGATTACAGGCGTGAGCCACCGCGCCCGGCCCAACATTCCTTTTTACATATATTCTCCCCCCCACTTTTTTTTTTTTCTCACAGATGATAACCATTCTTTTCCAAAGCAAACTTTCTTCATGTCTGTGGACTAGACTGTCTAAGGCCACAAGATTAGAAGTTAGGATAATACACGTTACACTGTTAACTTTTAGCAAACTTTACTTTTGTTGAAAACCTTGTAAGTTTGGGATTTTGATTATCTTTTGCTATTAATAAGACCTTGTTTAGTCCAAATTAACTTAGAATTGGTATTGATGGTTCCTTCCTGGTTCTGTAAGTACTTTAAGGCTTGGCTGAGTGCAAAGAGCTCACACGTTTGAGCAGACCAATTGTTAGGCAATTTTCCCAACTCGGCTTTTACAAGAGTTTCCTTATCAATTACTGAATACTCATTGTGTCTTTTTTCCTCAATCACCCGGGAGGAACCATCTATCGTCCTGTCCTGAAGGGAGTTCCTCCTAGGTCTGGTCGGACCTCTGTATGGTAACTAATTAAGATTTAGATCTCCTGTTAGGAAACCTGCTGAGTTAAGGGAATTATCAGTGGTTAATGTTAAATCATCTTTTTCTAACAGAATAGCCCCATATTTTAAGATTTTTGAGTTAGTAAGCCACTTTTGCTTTTCTTTTTTTTTTTTTTGGACTTAGGATAGTTCTGAATTGGTGAGGTGTGCTCACAGTGAGGTTTCCTCTCAAAGTTATTTTGTTATTTTTCTACTTTCTTTTGCTAGCAAAGCAGTTGCTGCTACAGATTGAATGTATTTGGGCCATCCGTGGGTCACTGGGTTAAGGCTTTTGATAGGAAGGCTATGGGTTGTCAGTGGCCTCAGCTCTTTCGGGCTATGCCCTCGTTTACACTGACAACAAGGTGGTGTTGGAGTGTTATAGTGTCACGAAGAAGACCTTCAATTATCAATTATAGGTTTTAAATTTACCCTGACTTTTAAAGGAATAGGGTACAATGTCTTCTCTTTACTACTTCTCTCTCTCTCTTTGACTTTCTGTCTCTCTCTTTCTCTCTTTCTTTGACTCCCTCTTTGTCTCTGTCTCTTCCTCTCTCTCTCTCTTTCTCTTTCCTCTCCACTGGTCTTGCCCTGCCTCTGCCAGCCGCTTATGCTGCTGTTCTCCCCCATCTCCTTCCCCTTTTACCCTGAAGACTAAAATTTCCTCTGAGAAGGAGACATTAGATGAGGGGAAACAAACAGAGGAGCACACAGCCCCTGAATCAACTAAAAAGGTGATAAGCTCATGTTTAGGTCCCACCTCCAAATTTATCAGGGTCTCCTGGTGAGACTCAAGATAAAAGACAGAGTCCCTGACCCCCCTCTTCTTCCTTGAAAGTCATGAGTAGAAGGGCTCCTTTCTCCTTTCTTAGTTCAAGACATCCTCTCTTGAAGTGGCCTGTTCTTCCACATCTATAGCACCTCTCATGTCCTTCCTCTCTCTTAGTTCTGGGATTCTTTAACCCTGCTCCCCCATACTCTTTAGGGGGCCTGGTAGATTAGGACCTTGGTCCTCCAGATGGAGGGGGGTCCTTTTAGAGAGAGGTCTTTAGGTTGGGAGGGAACAGGCTGGTGGGATGGTAATTCCCAAGAGTCAGGGTTATAAGGAGGAGGGATAACGTGAGTCAGGGGGAATTTGGAACGGGATCTGAGGCAGCAGTGGCTGTCTGAGGGGAAAGATTGGGGACACTGAATGGGGGAAGACAGTCTAGGGGATCCCATTCACTGGAGTCTTTAGGCATGAGAGCTAGCTCCTCTGACTT
Source organism: Gorilla gorilla gorilla (assembly GCF_029281585.2). Taxonomy (NCBI): domain Eukaryota; kingdom Metazoa; phylum Chordata; class Mammalia; order Primates; family Hominidae; genus Gorilla; species Gorilla gorilla. The sequence continues at coordinate 55,260,449 of NC_073231.2, read as the reverse complement.
TTCATTTTGAGGTGCCAGATTGGGTTCCTCCCTATTTGTTTTTAAGGGAAAAAGGAGGGCAGGTCCTTGCCTCCAACAAAGGGTATAGCCTAGTTCTTCTTGAGACACTGGACTTTTATTAACATATCAGATTAGAAGCTGATGCATTACGTCCTCATTTGACCCAAACTTTGGCCAGAAGATTGAAAGTTTGAGGTTGGGTCCCTGAGTCCAAATAAAACAGCAATATTTTATCATTTGTTGCTTTTTCCTGTGTTTAGTCCTTTCATTATCTTTCCAGTGTTTTAGCATGAGACCTAGGGGGCTATCTGGGGGGATATCTTTGTTACCATCTTTATCCCCCTTGCTCCTTGTCTTGCTTGGGGTGTTTCCCATCTTGATGGTTTTGGGGTAAGATTCGAGGTTCAATTTCTCTTACTGGAAATTTCTCACCTTTTGGGGTGAGGCTCAATTTCCCCACTGGAAATTTCTTGCCTTTTGGGGTGAGGCTCAATTTCCCCCACTGGAAATTTCTTACCTTTTGGGGTGAGGCTCAATTTCCCCACTGGAAATTTCTTGCCTTTTGGAGTGAGGCTTAATTTCCCCACTGGAAATTTCTTGCCTTTTCTACTACTGGAGGTTTGTGTGAGGGTCAATCCCCCGCAATGGGGACATCTCACCTCTTTTTAACCTCTAAGCCACCCCGACCAAGGAGTACTTCACTGCCCACCCCCGCCCCCCATGGCTTCCTTACCTTGGTCCCAACAACCAAGGAAATACTTTACCAGCTCCCACAGTTTCTCCTTCCTTGATCTGTGCACAGAGTCATTGCCGCAGGATGTGAGGATCCTTTAAGCTAGATTGCTGGCCAGTTTGGTTTTTTCTCCCCCCGCGTTGCTGAAAGCTTGGGTTATTCCTTGCACTGGGTGGGTCTTGATTTCTCACCCCTGAGGCCGCCACAAGGGGGCGGGGCGCGCCTCCTCACAAGAGAGAACCAGAGACCATCCCCAGAGGGGAATGTAATCACAGATGAGCCCGAAAATTGTTATATGTAAAGTTTTGGTGCCGCAAAAGAAATAGCACTTGAATATAAAATTTTCTTTTTAATTCTCAGCAAGGCAAGTTACTTCTATAGAAGGGTGTGCCCTTACAGATGGAGCAATGGTGAGCACACACTTGGACAAGGGTAGGGAAGGGGTTCTTATCCTTGATGCACATGGCCCCTGCTGCTGTGTCCTTCCCCTGTTGGCTAGGGTTAAACAGCACAGGCTAAACTAATTCTGACTGGCTAATTTAAAGAAAATGACAGGGTGAGTGCTTTGGCGGGAGTCAGGGCAGAGCAGATAGCAGGTAATTGGAATGAGTTAGGGTGGAGCAGGTGATCAGAATGAGTTAGGGTGGAGTAGGTAATCGAAAAAGATTGCTTTACAAGGAAGTTAAGTTTAAAAGTAGAAGACAAAGAATTGAACATACTGACATATTAATTCTTTGAAAAGAAATTTAGAACTCATATCTAACACCTGCTTGGCATCACAGGGATCCATCAGGAGGGTGGCCGGAGGACCAGAGGGTAAAACTCCACAGGAAGAAGGAATTCTCTAGCTGAACTTTGTAACAGTTTGAACAGGGCGAGAAGCCTCTTGGCCAGAACTGGGGGAGGGGGCAAATAGGGCATGCAGACTTCATGGTGGGGGGGGGGGAAGAACTAAAGCCCTTTTCTCTTGCAGCTGGGAGGTGGATAGCCTTGGGCAACTTTTCAAGCCTGTCTCACCCTCTGCCTGGAAATGGACTAGAGGCTGTTGGGGAAGCTCGGTGGAAGCAAGACCAACCCTTCGGTTTGCGTGGGAGCTGGGTGAGACCTGTGACTGCTGGCTTTCCCCCACTTCCCTGACAACCTGCATATCTCAGCACAGGCAGCCATAATCCTCCTAGGTACACAACTCCAGTGGCCTGGGAATCTCACCGCCATCCCCCACAGCAGCTGCAGCGAGACCCACCAAAGGAGAGCCTGAGCTCAGACCCACCTAGCTCCACCCTACCTGATGGTCCTTCCCTACCCACCCTGATGGAAGACAAAGGTCATATAATCTTGGGAGTTCTAGGGCCCTGCCCACTGCTGATCCCTCTCCACACTACTAACTGATGCTTTTTGGAAAGCACCACTCCTGGCAGGAGGCCAACCAGCACAAAAATAGAGCATTAAACCACCAAAGCTGAGAACCCTCATGGAGTCCACTGCACCCTCTGCCACCTCCACTGAAACAGGCAGTGATAATCTCCGGCTAAGAGACCCATAGAGGGTCCGCATCACAGAACTCTGTGCAGAAACCCCCAGTACCAGCCCACAGCTGGGTAGATTCACTGGGTGGCTAGACCCAAAAGAGACACAACAATTACTGCAGTTTGGCTCACAGGAAGCCACATCCACTGGAAAAGGGTGAGAGCACTACATCAAGGGAACACCCCATGGACAAAAGAATCTGAACAACAGCCTTCAGCCCTAGACCTCCCCTCTGACAGAGCCTACCCAAATGAGAAGGAAACAGAAAACCAACCATGGTAATATGACAAAACAAGGCTCTTCAACACCCCTTAAAAACTACACCAGTTCACCAGCAATGGGTCCAAACCAAGGAGAAATCCTGATTTACCTGAAAAAGAATTCAGGAGGTTAGTTATTAAGCTAATCAGGGAGGGACCAGAGAAAGATGAAACCCAATGCAAGGAAACCCAAAAATGATACAAGAAGTGAAGAGAGAAATATTCATGGAAATAGATAGCTTAAAGGAAAAACAATAAAAATTCAGAATACTTTGGACACACTTTTAGAAATGCAAAATGCTCTGGAAAGCCTTAGCAATAGAATTGGACAAGTAGAAGAAAGAAATTCAGAGCTCGAAGACAAGGTCTTCAAATTAACCCAATCCAACAAAGAAAAAGAAAAAAGAATGAGAAAATATGAATAAAGCCTCCAAGAAGTCTGGGATTATGTCAAATGACCAAACCTAAGAAAAATCAGTGTACCTGAGGAAGAAGAGAATTCTAAAAGCCTGGAATATATATTTTGGGGTATAATCGAGGAAAACTTCCCTGGTCTTGTGAGAGACCTAGACAGCCAAATACAAGAAGCACAAAGAACACCTGGGAAATTCATCACACAAAGATCTTCACCTAGACACATTGTTGTCAGATTATCCAAAATTAAGATGAAGGAAAGAATCTTAAGAGCTGTGACACAGAAGCACCAGGTAACCTCTAAAGGAAAACTATCAGATTAACAGCAGATTTCTCAGCAGAAACCCTACAAGCTAGAAGAGATTGGGGCCCTATCTTCAACCTCTTCAAATAAAACAATTATTAGCCAAGAATTTTGTATCCAGTGAAAGTAAGCATCACATATGAATGAAAGATACAGTCATTTTCAGACAAACAAATGCTGAGGTAATTCACCCTTACCAAACCATCACTACAAGAACTGCTAAAAGGAGCTCTAAATCTTGAAATAAATTCTGAAAACACATCAAAACAGAACCTCTTTAAAGCATAAATCACACAGGACCTATAAAACAAAAATACAAGTTAAAAAGCAAAACAAAAAACAAAGTACACAGGCAACAAAGAGCATGATGAAAGCAATGGCACCTCACACTTTAATACTAACACTGAATGTAAATGGCCTAAATGCTCCATTTAAAAGATACAGAACCGCAGAATGGATAAGAACTCACCAAACAACTATCTGCTGCCTTCAGGAGACTCACCTAACACATAAGGACTCACAAACTTAAAGTAAAAGGGGTGGAAAAAGCATTTCATGCAAATGGACACCAAAGGTGAGCAGAGGTAGCTTTTCTTATATCAGACAAAAGGAACTTTAAGGTAACAGTGGTTAAAAGAGACAAAGAGGGACAGTATATAATGGTAAAAGGCCTTGTCCAACAGGAAAATATCACAATCCTAAACATATATGCACTTAATACTGGAGCTTCCAAATTTATAAAACAATTACTAATAGACCTAAGAAATGAGATAGACAGCAACACAATAATAGTGGGGGACTTAATACTCCACTGACAGTATTAGACAGGTCATCAAGACAGAAAGTCAACAAAGAAACAATGGATTTAAACTACACCTTGGAACAAATGGACTTAACAGATATATACAGAACATTTCATCCAGCAACCACAGAATACACATTCTATTCTACAGCACATGGAATTTCTTCAAGATAGACCATATGATAGTCCATAAAATAAGCCTCAATAAACTTAAGAAAATTGAAATTATATCAAGCACTGTCTCAGAGCACAGTGGAATAAAACTGGAAACCAAATCCAAAAAGAATCTTCAAAACCATTCAAATACATGGAAATAACCTGCTTCTGAATGAGCTTTGGGCCAAAAACAAAATCAAAATGGAAATTTAAAAGTTCTTTGAACTGAATGACAATAATGACACAACCTATCGAAACTTCTGGGATACAGCAAAGGCGGTGCTAAGAGGAAAGTTCATAGCCCTAAACACGTACATCAGAAAGTCTGAAAGAGCACAGGCAATCTAAGGTCACACCTCAAGGAACTGGAGAAACAAGAAAAAAACAAATCCAAACCCAGCAGAAGAGAGGAAATAACCAATATCAGAGCAGAACTAAATGAAATTGAAACAAACAAACAAAAAATACAAAAGATAAATGAAACAAAAAGCTGGTTCTTTGAAAAGATAAATAAAATTGATGGGCCATTAGCAATATTAACCAAGAAAAGAAGAGAAAAAATGCAAACAACCTCTCTAAGAAATGAAACAGGAGATATTACAACTGACACCACTAAATACAAGAGATCATTCAAGACTATAATGAATACCTTTAAGCACATAAACTAGAAAACCTAGAAGAGATGGATACATTCCTGGAAAAATACAACCCTCCTAGCTTCAATCAGGAAGAATTGGATACTCTGAGCAGACCAATAACAAGCAGCAAGATTGAAATAGCAATTTAAAAATTGCCAACAAAAAAAAATTCCAGGACCAGACAGATTCACAGTAGAATTCTACCAGACATTCAAAAAGGAGTTGGTACCAATCTTATTGACACTATTCCACAAGATAGAGAAATAAGGAACCCCCCCCACCCCACCAATTAATTCTATGAAGCCAGTATCACCCTAATACCAAAACCAGGAAAGGACATAAACAAAAAAGAAAACTACAGATGATATCCATGATGAAGATAGATGCTAAAATCCTTAACAAAAATACTAGCTAACTGAATCCAACAACATATCAAAAAGATAATCCACCATGGTAAAGTGGGTTTCATACCAGGATGCAAGGATGGTTTAACATATACAAGTCAATAAATGTAATACATCACATCAACAGAATTAAAAACAAAAATCACATGATCATCTTAATAGATCCAGAAAAATCATTCGACAAAATCCAGCATCGCTTTTTGATTAAAACTCTCAGCAAAATCAGCATACAAGGGACATACCTTAGTGTAATAAAAGCCATCTATGACAAATCCACAGCCAACATAATACTGATGGGGAAAAGATGAAAGCATTCTCTGTGAGAACTGGAACAATACAAGGATGCCCACTCTCACCACTCCTCTTCAACATAGTACTGGAAGTCCTAGCCAGACCAATCAGACAAGAGAAAGAAATAAAGGGCATCCAAATCGGTAAAGAGGAAGTCAAACTGTCACTGTTTGCTTATGATATGATCGTTTACCTTGAAAACCCTAAGGACTCCTCCAGAAACCTCCTAGAACTGATAAAACAATTCAGCAAAGTTTCCAGATACAAGATTAAGGTACACAAATCAACAGCTATTCTATATACCAACAGCAACCAAGAAGAGAATCAAATCAAGAATTCAACTCCTTTTACAAAAGATATAAAATACTTAGGAATATGCCTAACAAAGGAGTTGAAAGACCTGTACAAGGGAAACTACAAAACACTGCTAAAAGAAATCACAGACGACACAAACAAATTGAAACACATCCCTTGCTCATGGATGGGTAGAATCGATATTGTGAAAATGACCATACTGCCAAAAGCAATCTACAAATTCAACACAATCTCCATCAGAATATCACCATCATTCTTTACAGAATTAGAAAAAACAATTCTAAAATTCATACGGAACTAAAAAAGAGCCCGCATAGCCAAAGCAAGACCAAGCAAAAAAGAACATGTCTGGAGGCATCACACTACCTGATTTCAAACTACTCCATAAGGCCATAGTCACCAAAACAGCATGGTACTGGTATAAAAATAGGCACATAGACCAATGGGACAGAATAGAGAACCCAGAAATAAACCCAAATACTTACAGCCAACTGATCTTGGACAAAGCAAACAATAACATAAAGTGGGGAAAGAACACCCTTTTCAACAAATGGTGCTGGAATAATTGGCTAGCCACATGTAGGAGAATAAAACTGGATCCTCATCTCTCAGCTTATACAAAAATCAACTCAAGATGGATTAGGGACTTAAACCTAGGACCTGAAACGACAAAAATTTTAGAAGATAACAATGGAAAAACTCTTCTAGACATTGGTTTAGGCAAGGATTTTATGACCAAGAACCCGAAAGCAAATGCAGTAAAAACAAAGATAAATAGCTGCAACCTAATTAAACTAAAGAGTTTTTGCACGGCAAAAGGAACAGTCAGCAGAGTAAACAACCCACAGAGTGGAAGAAAATCTTCACAGTCTATACATCTGACAAAGGACTAATATCCAGAATCTACAACGAACTCAAACAAATCAATAAGAAAAAAAACAAACAATCCCATCAAAAAGTGTGCTAAAGACATGAATAGACAATTCTCAAAAGAAGATATACAAATGGCTAACAAACATACGAAAAAATGCTCAACATCACTAATGATCAAGGAAATGCAAATCAAAACCACAATGTGATACCACCTTACTCCTGCAAGAATGGCCATAATAAAAAAATCAGAAAACAGATGTTGGCGAGGATGTGGTGAACAGGGAATACTTCTACACTGCTGGTGGGAATGTAAACTAGTACAGCCGCTATGGAAAACAGTGTGGAGATTCCTTAAAGAACTAAAAGTAGATCTACCATTTGATCCAGCAATCCCACTACTGGGTATCTACTCAGAGGAAAAGAAGTTATTATTCAAAAAAGATACCTGGGCACACATGTTTATAGTGGCACAATTCACAATTGCAAAATCATGGAACCAACCCAAATGCCCATCAATCAATGAGTGGGTAAAGAAACCGTGATATATACACATGATGGAATACTATGCAGCCATAAAAAGGAATGAACTGGCCAGGTGTGGTGGCTCATGCCTGTAACCCCGCATTTTGGGAGGCTGACAAGGGCCGATCACCCAGGTCAGGAGATCAAGACCATCCTGGCTAACACGGTGAAACCCTGTCTCCACTAAAAATACAAAAAATTAGCTGGGCATGGTGGCACACGCCTGTAGTCCCAGCTACTCAGGATGCTGAGGCAGGAAAATCGCTTGAACCTGGGAGGCGGACTTTGCAGTGAGTCAAGATGGCACCACTGCACTCCAGCCTGGGCATCAAAGCAAGACTCTGTCTCAAAAAAAAAAGGAATGAATTAACAGCATTTGCAGTGACCTAGATGAAATTGGAGACTATTACTCTAAGTGCGGTAACTCAGGAATGGAAAAACAAACATTGTGTGTTCTCACTGATATATGGGAGCTAAGCTATGAGGATGCAAAGGCATAAGAATGATATAATGGTCTTTGGGGACTTGGGGGAAAGAGTGGGAGGGGGGCGAGAGATAAAAGACTACAAATATGGTATAGTGTATACGTGGGTGATGGATGCACCAAAATCTCACAAATCACCACCTAAGAACTTACTCATATAACCAAATACAACCTGTACTCCAATAACTTATGGAAAAATAAAATAAAATAAAAAAGTTTAAAAAAAGTTTTACTTCATGTTCTCCTGTTCTCCATGTCAGTGTGTTTACAATGACCACTCTACAACAAATAAACCTATCAACAAATACTTGCCCTATCTTTATTGATACAGCAGAAATTTGCCTGTTACATGTAACAATTGCAAATTTTAATTTATCCTAGCTTTATTTAGACTTTACTATATGCCAGGCATTGTGCTAAGCACTTTACATGCATTCTTTCAGTTAATCCTCACCAACTGCACAAGGTTGAAAGGTACTAGAATTGCCACTAATTTATATATAAAGAAACTGATGCTGACACGGGTTGAGTAAGTTATAGAAGGTCACATGACTTGTGAGCAGCAAAGTCCAGACCTAAACACAAATTATAACCCATGCTTTTAACCACTAAATTCTATGGCCACAAAATGGTTCTTACATTGATTCTATTCATTCCTCAGTAGGAGTTAAGAACTGATAAAAACCTTCCAGGAGGTGTCGAAGTGCTTGTCTGCCCTGGTTGTTAAATATTTATTGAACATTCCATTTATACTGGATACTGTTCTAGATGCTGGGTAATGAACAAAAAGAACAAATTATCTGCCATCATGGAGCTTATATTGTAATGGGGAGACAGAATAAAACACATTTGTATTAAAATTTCAGCTAGTAATAAGTATTATGGAGAAAAAGAAAGCAGGGTGAGGAGGCAGCAAGCGATGGGAGGTGTTAGCCTGGCAGGAGTGTCCCATGTAGCGCCAACAGGTGGGATGTGGGAGTGTCCCATATAGGTCTCTAAGGAGACAGCACTTCATTAGAATCCTCAAGGGACCAACCCCCTAAATGCCTGGAGCAAGATAATTTTGAGCAGAGAAATCAGTAAGGGTAAAGCCCTAAGCCAGGAAAAGCTTGGCTTTTGGAAGGTTCTGCTGGAACAGAGTGAGAACGGGGATATCAGCAGAAAAGGCACTGGAGGAGTCAGGTGCCCAGTCCCAGGAATGCAAAGATCATGGAAAGGACATTTGGGTGTTTTTCAGGGTGTGATGGGAAACCACTGGAAGTTTCCAAGGAAAGGAATGATATGATCTGATCCTGTGTGTGTGTGTGTGTGTGTGTGTGTGTTAAAATACATAACATAGAGTACACCATTGTCACCATTTTTAGGTGTACAGCTCAGTGGCATTAAGTATATTCACATTGTGCTGTAACCATCACCACCATCCATCTCCAGAACCTTCTCATCTTCCCAAAGTAAAACTCCATACCCATTAAACACTAACTCCCTGTTCTTCCTCCTCCCAGTACCTAGCAACCACCATTCTGCTTTCTGAGTCTATGAATCTGACTACTGTAAGTTTGGGATCTGGCTTATTTCATTCAACCTAGTGTTTTCGAGGTTCATCCATGTTGCAGCATATACCAAAATTGCACTGTTATTTTAGGGCTGTATGTATACACCACACATTTTGTATATCCATTGGGTTAAATGAAATCTATCATCAAAATTAATTTCATTTGCTTCTTCCTGCTTTTAAAAAATCTGGCTATTAGAAAATAAAAAATTACACATGTAGCTCACATTCGTAGCTTGTATTATATGTCTCTTGGACAACACTGTTTTAAAGTTTTTACAGAAGCCTACAAAAAACTACCTCAAGAATTTTTTTACTGTCATCATGAAGAAAAAATGAAAGCAGCTTGTAACTGACTATAAGAACCCCAAGAAAAGAATGATGCCCTACAACCAGCTCAAAATGCCCCAGAAATAGCATTTTTATGGAGGGTAAATAATTTTATAGCCAAAGAAGAAATTTGTTATAGTGGATTGTTCACCAAAGAGGATTTATTGAGATCAAATCAACAACTCATTCTTTAGGGAAGGTGGAAGAATTGAATGGTGGTCAGAAACTATTTGCTCCCTGCCACCCTGGGTGGATCATGAGGTCAGGAGTTCAAGACCAGCCTGGCCAAGATGCTAAAACCTTGTCTCTACTAAAAACACAAAAGTTAGCCAGATGTGGTGGCGGGCACCTTTAATCCCAGCTACTCGGGAGGCTGAAGAAGAGAATTGCTTGAACCCGGGAGGCAGAGTTTGCAGTGAGCCGAGATCACACCACCGCACTCCAGCCTGGGTGACGGAGCAAGATTCCATCTCAAAAAAAAAGAAAATAGCATCTAGTAATCAACAGAACAAAGCATCCAGTAATCAGTAGAAAAAAATATTGATATTTATCTTTATAAGCAAGATATCATAGCATAAGTGAAATATTTTGCTGTGGAATGTTTTAAGTCACAAATCTGGTTATAAAAAGTCCTGAAAGCTGAACTGAAACACACCAGCAGCTTGGGAAGTACTTGATGTGCCAGAGGCATCCTCACTGGCTCTCAGGTTTCTATTTGGATGTGAATGGACTGACAAAATGCAGACACTGAGAGGTTTTAAGAAAAAATGTAGTGGCCTCCAAATACCCAGTTTAAAACTGGTGTATGCTTATATGGCACAGGTAAAACGATATTCCATTTCTCTGTTCCAAAATCAATAGAGCTATGTCTGAGCTACTTTACCAGTAGTGATGCAATTGTGTAATGAACCATCCTTTCCCTCATTTGACATAGGACAGCATAGTCCTCTTGAAGAGAAGCTGAAAAAGCCTGGTTGACAGAGGGCTTGGGAAATTAACATTGATTTATTATTGTTTATGGCAAGGCCATCCAGGCCATTGGCATGCTTTTGAGATCTGAGTTCAGTAAATTGCATGTCTTTGTGTGTGTGTTTACATTTCGTGTAACCTCTTCAGTATTGTATCTATCTTTTAAAAAAATTTACAATTCAAAATTATTTAGTTCATTTTGCAACTGCTTTCCTTATTTTGACTGAAAGGCATTCTCTCATGATTTCTTCTTTGTGAGTTCCAAGAGCTGGTGTAACCTGAAGACCTACATATCCTCACATCCTCTCTCAAGTGACCAACTGTCACTCCCCCAAGAAGAGATAGGTGATAGATGATTGATTGATTGATTGATAATAGATAGATGACAGATAGATAATAGATAGAAGATAGATAGATGATAGATAATGGATAGATAGATGATAGATAATAGATAATAGATGATTGATAGATAGGTAGATGGATAGATAATACATAGAGCAAATGCATATATGTAGCATTATAAAGGAAGAGCTCTGCTGACAGACATAAACATTTTTAAATTCCCTTGAGAAACTTTCTCCAAGCAATTTACTATGTAGGAACGGGAGGACATAAAGGAGAGGAATAATATTATGGTTATGTAACTTGCATACAATCAGGCGACAGTTCATGCCACAGAGGGCTAGAACATAATTATCTGAATTTAAGCCAAGCTCTGATGACTAAATTTCATGCTAGATGTGTGTCTCAGAACATTCATGTTCCAGGGTACACTACCTTGACCATCTGGACCCCGCCGATTCTCCCATACGATCTTCTTCCTTAAGAAAAGGGTTAGATCCATTTGCCGTTCAGAAGCATTGCACTCCTTGCAGTGACGGGAGTTGAAGGGCAAGAACTGCTGCTGAAAAGACAGAAACTCCCCGTCCTGCCACCCCTCCTGGTGGCGGCATTGATGAACATGTCTATTACTGAGCCTGTCATTCCAGAGAGCCAAAGGTCAAGACGAAGAATGCACGCAGCGTCTCCTGTGTGACAGGCAGCATGCTCCCACCAGCCCACGCTGGGCCCTGGTGTCACACAAGAGCTGAGTATTGATAGGGATCCAGTGCTGCCCACCAGCGAGCCGCACTGAGGGACGAGGGAGCAGGCAGAGCACAGTGCCTGCAACAATGGCCTTTATACCTCCATTCCCTTCATGAAGGCTCATTCCTCAGCTCTGAGAGCCTGCACATAGTCAGTATTCAGCGCTCAATGGGTATTTCCTCCTGAATGAATTTCATCTTCTGTTCCTGGAAGGCCACACTTCACTGTGATGTGGAATAAGTCTACTATACTTCTATGCCCTGTGAAAAGCGGTCCCTGTACAAATGCTAGCCATTCCTGTCACTCAAAATGGGAGCCCTTTTTCATGGTTGTTCTTGCTTGGGGTACACGTATTAAGGATGAAGCCCCTTTAGTTAGGTTTGTAAATCTCTAGACCAAAACATTAGCATTCAGATTGCCCCTAGGAGAAGAGTGAAGACTTGATGAGAATCCAGGACCCAACAATAAAATATTTCTCAACTGTCAAACAAATAATTCACAATGTGGAGGATGGGGACAAGGCAGGAGTAGGATTTGGATTTTAAATGAAGCAAGTAGGCAACACCAGATTACCGTTTCACACAGGAAAATCAATGGGAAGTTGGAATTTCGAGGTCCCCTCACAAACTTGTAAATAAAACATCGGTATCACATAGCAGATATTGGGTACGTGGGGGAACACAAGGTTGAGAAAGCCGACTTTTGCTTTCCATCCACATTTCCTGGAGCTCAGGAGGAAGAACAACAGTGGAACTCTGCCAAGGGAGGAGGAGGGAAGAGGAGGGGGAGAGGTTTATTTCATTAAGATCCATTATCTTTGACCTGAAATCAGAACCCTTACCTCTCAAAAGACAGTAGTATAATTTTTTCTCCTACTGTAAGCAACTTTTACTCACTTCTCTCTAGATTTATGAGCAGTTGGAGCTTTTGAAATTTTTTCAGTTTGATGAGGGAAAGGCAAAAATAAAACTTTGTCTAAACTTGCTGATCCCTGACAATTCTACATAATTTAACAAGGAAAATATAATATATTGGTATTTCATCAACCTTATGGCCAAGGCTTCAAGTCCACAGAACCCATATGCAATCAATATGCATAGAAATGGAAACAAATATCAGTTCCATCATCAAGGCAGCAGCCTGCTGTTAAAATACATAGTATCAATGACACTAGGAGTTCCTGTCCTTCCTTCTTCCTTCCTTGCCCCCTTTCTTCCTTCCTTCTTCCTCTTTTCAACCACTTATTTATTCTACAAACATTTATTGGACACTTAATACCCTTTACATAACCATTGCCAGCTGATCTTTTCAGATCAGGCACACATTTGCATTTTATTTTCGTATCCAAAAATCTGCCTAAAGTTGGGCAAACTTGGGCTGAAGACACGGGGTCCATTCTCTGCGCCTGGGTGTCCCAGCACCTGCCAGCTGTGCGTCCCTGGAATTGAGGACATCGTGTTTTCAATTTTCTTCAATAAAGCAATGAATCTGGCAATTTGCTGGCCTGCTTCAGCTAAACAGAAAGGACAATTTGAGAAAGATCATAGTTCAGGCCCAGTCAGACGGAAACGATTGAAAACAGAGAGCTGGCCGCTGCGTTTCCCCAATGCAGCTTGCTGTCGCAGTTTGACTGACAAACTGACTTTTTTGAGGTGCTCATGCCCATTTCAGTCAGAGTTTATTGAAGGTGATTTTGATCTTCTCCATGAGGCCACAGCAGTGGCCATGCCATCTGTCACCTTGATTGCATCGTGGATTCTCTGGAGAGAGCGCCATGGCTCCTGATCATTTACAGATTGTGCTGCTCTCCCCTCCATAAGGACCACATGCGCAGAGCCAGATGGTGAACATACACGCTTATTATAAGTCTTTATCTCCGTGCAGGAAGGAGAGGAACCATTAGGTCTCCCTCAGGAGCTCTGCTCCTCTCGACCAGCATGCTGCTCCTCAGCAAATACAGTCTTCTTCAGCTGTCATCGGCCCACCTCTGAAAATTAAAAAAATAAACAATAATTCCATCAGCCGAGGCCGGGAAACCAAGACAGTGCAGCAAAGCAATCCCCTGGCCTTGCCTTCCTTTCTTTTGTCTAACCCCTTGCTTGCCTGACTGTCAGCACTAGGTAAAAACAAGTTTGTTTGCAAATGCATCATTAATGTGTTGATTTTTTAAGAGATCAAGAGGGGCTGCTGCTTGGAAATAAAGCGACGTGATCCTATTTTTCGTCATTGAGATTATGGCTTCCATTGTATTGGCCTCATTCTTTTTCACTTAAGGATTTTTCGGTTCATTTTACAAATTTTAAAATTCAGTGTTGTTTTTCTGAAATAATCCCAGGAGCAGGACCACCTGTGTGTCAAAGCATAAGGGCTCAGGGAGGGATTTAAATGCTGGGGACTGTGAAAGAGAATGGAAACCCCCAGTACAGTGGAACTTTGAAAAATTCCTTTTAGTAAACTCTCTGTTGGGAAAGAGACATAATGGGGAGGGCTGGGAGTAGGCAGGAGAGCCGAGCACGCATGGCTCAGAGCACGGACTGAGCAGATCTGGGACTGCTTATGAAAATGAGCGCTTTCTCCCAAACCACCACTGCCTCTCGCTGTCAGGGATTCATACAGAGGTCTAAAAGAACCTGAAGTGGAACTGTAACATGAGCAAAAATAAATACTGCCAGAATAATACACATTCGTTGTAAAGAAAGTAATTCTCAACTTTTTGATTTTTAGGTATAATTTATATACAGTAAAGCATACACATTTTAAATACACATTTTGTTTTTTACATATAAATATTTCATCCAGACCAAGATATAGGACATTTCCAGAGCTCCAGCTGACTCATATGCAGACTCACGAAGAGGCCCACCTCCTCTGCCTCCAGGGCTCTATCTCCAAAATTAACAATACATCCAAGCTTAGAATTCGCCTCTCTCTCTCTCTCTCTCTCTCTCACACACACACACACACACACACACACACACACACACACACACACACACACACACACCCTGGCTTTGTGGGAAAGCCCCCACCAGTGAGCAGCTGTATGTGGAAACCAGGGAAAGGTTTCTACTGACCCATAACCTTGAAGTCTCGCCTATTTGGGTCATTCATTTAGAATAACTGCCACGTTAACCAATGGTTGCAATTACCTAAATCCAGTATCTTTGCTCAGACACTAAATCTGAGGGATCCTGGAGCCTGCTAAGATAGTCACACAATCCCTTATGGTTTAGGTTAAAATGGAATAGGATTTCTCAATCCATGAAATGACCAAGCCATAACCTCTTGCACACCAGTTCTCAAAGGCCTTCAGAAGTATTACCCTTTGTTGAAAACGCAGGATAAGCAACAACAGAGTCGTTATAAAATAAATAAATAAATAAAAAAATAAAAAAAAGACAACTATGAGAAATCCCACTGTGAACACACACACAGACATACAGGCACATACACACACAGGAACAAGCACCTCACATAGCCATGTTTCCTCAAAAGTTTACTGAGCCAAGACACTTCTTAAACACAAGTCCAAAAGTTATTCCACATGTTTTGTGTACACATTAGGGACCTTTCCAGGAGATATTTTGACAGAAGCTAATAATGTTTTTAACAGACTGACTTCATTTTTTTTTTCAGTAAACCTCATTTAACTCATCAACTTCCACAATGGTACTGCTTTGTTAACATTTTCTATGAAATAAAACAACCGCTCTTAACGGAATGAAAGTCACTACCAAATATTTTTGGAGGAAGAAATTTAGTGTTCCTTTAATCCAACACAAATGTGTTTTCAGAGGAGAGATTTATGGTAAACTCCTATTCTTAAACTCGATCTTTCGTTTTGTGTTTTGTTTTGTTTTGCCTTGGTTTGGGGCATCAGGGAATGTGTAGGGATGAGAAGGAAATGCACATATTTGATAGGCTGTGTGCTAACTGTACTTAAGATATTTGGCAAATGGTATGTAAAGACACAAACAGGAAAAAATAGTCATGCCTATCTAAATTAACTCTTTGTCCCTGAACATTAGCCTATAATGAATTCCACCTAAGCACATAGATTTTTAAAATATCAGCATTCTCCCTACTGTATATCATTTTTCTACGCAGCACAGATAGGAATCAGTATGGGATTAGCCCTACCTAGTTAAACAGATGATCCTGACCTTTGTAACTTCACATTGCTCTGTTCTCTTAGAACAAAAACATCTACAGGGATACATATTGAAAACCAAATCACCAAACACAGTCACCCTCTCAAAAAAGATGAAAGATAGTAAGATGTAATATAGTGCATTTCATTAAAAATAAAAATGTGACTTTATAAAATGAAAAAGATTACTTAGGTTCAGGGAGAAAAAAAGGGAAACTGGGTTTGATTACTTCATGTTAATGAAATTTGCTAAGATACATAATAATTTCCAGGCCCCCACGTGGGGAGAAGATAATTCTGCAAATATGAAATGCTGAGCATCTTTATTTCCAGTTCTGGTTTCGTCACTTCTAGTTAGGCTAGGACAAGAAGCTCAGTGTAGTCCTCCCCTACAGCTACCCTCAATGAGGTGTCAAGGTGCAGAGAAAGCCAAAGGGCATGGAATCAGGCTGGGGTTGAATCCAGCCTTTTTACTTGGCCTTGTACTTGCGTAGGTTACTTACTTTCTCTCAGCCTCATATTCTCTATCTGCCAGGGAGCAAAACAATACCAGTCTCCCAAGTGAGGATTAACTTCAGCAAACGGGAAAACATCTCATGTCTATCTGGCATATACTAAGTCCTTAAAGCATGCTGAAAATGAAATTAAATCAGAACAAATGTCACCATTTCTGTTAAAAGATAATGCTGCAAATGCACACACAATGTAATCATTAAGATTATTAGGTTTCAATATAGGAAGCATATTTTGTAAGGCAACCAGAGTGTTAAATGCAAGCTGGATGGCAGGAAGGCAGGTCTGTAGTGATGGGGAACAAAGGCCCTGCCTTCAGCTCTAGGCTCCACCCACCCCTGGGTAGCTGTGTGACTTGTGCTTGTTACTTAAATTCTCTGTTTCAGTTTCTCTACCTGAAAAATGAGAGTGAGACTAAGGAACCTACTTCATAAGATGGCTGTCAAGATTGGATGAGATAATGTAGGTAACATGCCTGACAAATTGTAAATGCTATAAAAGTGAGGTAGCATTCAGAGTGCACCGAAGGCTGTGAAATGGCAGCTCATGATTTCATCCTTTGCTAACTTTTGGCTCTAGTGTAGCAATAAAATCATATTGAAGCTTCAAAGCCCAGAAAACTGACCAGAATTCATTGTTCACATTTGTTTGCTATTTTTGGTTTTCAGTGGGAACCATTGTTTATTTTATTTAATTGCTGTAAACCATACCTGTAAACTTACTAAGCTATATCACATCTCTCTCTCTCTCTCTCTCTCTCTCTCTCTCTCTGTCTCTCTCTAACACACACACACAAATTTTTTTTATTATACTTTAAGTTCTGGAGTACATGTGCAGAACATGCAGGTTTGTTACATAGGTATACACGTGCTATGGTGGCTTGCTGCACCCATCAACCTATCACCTACATTAGGTATTTCTCCTAATGCTAACCTTCCCCTAGCCCCCCACCCCGCGACAGGCCCCTTGTGTGACCTTCCCCTCCCTGTGACCATGTGTTCTAATTGTTCAACTCCCACTTATGAGTGAGAACATGCAGTGTTTGGTTCTCTGTTCTTGACACACACAATTTTTTATGCAGGGTAATTGTAGCTGGATCTATGCAAACTCACAACTGTTACTGGGAAAATGTCTCAAAGTACAACAGGAAAAGGAGTGTCATAATTTGGACCCAAAGTTAAAAGATTTGGATGTTGGTCCTAACCCTACCACTTAACCTTGAGTAAAGCACTTATTCTCTCTGTATCTGTTTCCTCATCTGCAAAATACAAATTGAAATGCCTTTTAATTTCATGTGATTGCTGTAAGGATCAAATCTGTGAAAGGACCTTGAAAAATGTAAAACACAAAACAAGTTCAAGTATTAGGTATTGGTATTATATATTAAAGACAGCATGATCACCAGGCAAACATTAATGACTATATTAAACAGATTAATTAAGATTTTATAATAAATGTGTAATTTCCAGAAATAAATTAGACTCTAGCTGGAAAGCAAGAATATCAAAGCCATCGCCTTCTGAACCACAAGGCCAATATGGAGATAGATCTAAATTCTGCTCCCAAGGGTCTCAGAAGTTCCTGGATCAAATGATTCTGATTAATAGAGTGGACAAATAGGGCTCACACTTTAATTTTGCTTCTTCCTATCTTTGAGAATATTTTCAATATTACAATGTCTATCCTGCAAATAGCATAAGACCCAAATAAAAGTAAATCCAACAAAATCTGCTTAACTCAGACTGCTTTAAAATAAGAGTTCATACAATGGGACAGTTGGTCCCAATCCTGATTTAATATGTCTGCAGTACAAAGGGTCTTTGCTGCCTCCTGTTTCTGTAGAAAAAAAAAAAAAGAGCTTATTAAAATAAATGTAGACTAGGATTTAAACCTCTAATAAGAATGAAAAAGCAATAATTTGAAATAATAATATACATTTTTAAAATACATTTATTATTCTTGCATTATAATTTAAATTAGTAATATTAAAATGTCAGGGGTTACATCATATGAATGTAAAAAGCAGAAGTAATTATTTTTTTTGAAAGTTCCAGAGATTCTGGAATAGTATGCCAACAAAAAGGCAGTTCTAAACATAAATTCAAATTATCTATACTTAACACAGAGCTCAAATGTAACTTAACAGTAGCCAACATACATACATATAGCCTTTTCTTTCTCTGTCACCAGATAAGGTACATTAGAAGGTAGGTCATGATTATATGATTATAAATATTATGAATAATAATATCATAATGTGTATAAATCAATGTATGTGTATATGTGCGTGTGAGTGTGTGTGTGTATGTGTGTGGTCAAGTCAAATTCAACTTACAGGCAGTGATCACACATCTCATCTTGTGAATGGCATTCGATATCTTGTTCAAAATCTCTGATTAATCTGATTAAGCTAGCAAGTGAATAATCCTTTAATCCTCTCAAGAATACAGTTTATGTCTGCTGAGTGTCAAATTTAAGACTGGTAAGTTGTAAATACTGAAATTTAAGTGAAAGGAAAGAGAAAAAGGCTGGAACCAAAGTCAAACTGTTTTCATCTCTTTTCCAGATTCTGTCTTTTGTGGGTGACCTTCTCGGCTGAAATAGGAGTGAGAAACATTAGGAAAAATAATAAATCATCCTCCAGTGGCGGCTCTGTGGCAGCGAGCGTATCAGTCACCGAGGACCAATCTGCTAGCATGTGCTTCCCTTTTCCAAACCAGTTTAATTATAAATTAATGGATACTGCCTTTGCTTCTCATTTCATTTTGGAGCTGAAAATGTTGAAAACCAGATATTATTTATTTTATAGTTGGAAAACTATCTCAAAAGCTAAAAATTGCTAAATATTTTTACAGAATTTATATAAGCAAGAAAATGAACATCCTCCCATTTAAATTTTAGGCAGAGGCTACACTTCAGATGGTGTTATTGCATTTAGAACAACGCAGGGCTTTGGCCAGGTTAAATGAATTGAGGTGCCTCGATGCTGATTTATATTTATGCATCAGATTTAAATAACGACACTGAGCTAAAGCAATGTGAAGAGGTGGGTAGAGGAGAGTGGTGGTGGTTAGTTTGCTGTCCAAGAAAAACAAAAAGTTAAAAAAAAAACAAAACAAAAAAAACCTTTTAAACTGACTGGCTTGCTTGCTCGGCATTTGACAACCTACTTTGGCTGAAATATGGACATATATCATCCCAACCAGCAGTTTATATCTATAGCCCAAAATAGTCTGTGAATATGTTTACCTGAAATGCCTTTTGTGTTGATTGTTTACAAAAATCATCCCGTTCTTCTAAAAACCTTGACTAATATCTGTTATAAGGGTAAAACCACGAGATTAATTTGCCACTCAACTACTTTTTTATTTCTTTATGTGGCTTGAGTCAGAGAGATCTGAACTAATTAAAATACTGACCAATCTTTAAAAGCAGAAAGTCGGTATTATCCCTTAATTCCTCAGGATGCGAGGAAACAAGGCAAAGGAGGAATCTCCCAGCCCTGAGCATAGCTCCGGAGGCAAAGTCACAGCCTGGGAAGTGAAGCAGAGAAGAGCTCAGACCAGCCTGCTCTTTGCTGTTTGGGCTGTGGTGTAGCCTCTACTTTTTGTTACTTTTCCAGTGAAGCCTGAAGAAACTGCATTCCCAGTAACCAGACAATGGAGGAAAGCTCGTGAAGAAACCCCTTTCTTGACTTTATTTCTGCCTGGACGGAGGTTCTGCACTTCTCAGCGTGCCCCCAAACATATAGGCGTAAAAGGAGGGGTGAGGAGCTTCTGACTAAGCCCCACCCTCAGCCCACTACATCCCCGACCCCAGAATGTGCCATCCTCGGCGAGTAAAGCTTTCAGCGGTGCTAACTTGATTGTGTTCCTCTAATGTTCACACGTTTGGCACAATCTAGTATTTTCGGTCCTTTATTTTTAATCAAGTTGGCAAACGTCTCTCATCTCTGGCTCTTTCTTCCTGTCCACACAGTGGTAATGGCTTGTGTAATTATTACTTGCTACATGATCTGCTATCCCTGTGGATGTTTAGGCTCATATTATCTTTAACCCCATTCACCTTTGACAGTGAACGTTTCCCCGGCATCCTCAGCTGGGGATCAGCTGGCGCCTGAGTTTGAAGGGCAGGACCATGCTCAGGCCCTGAGGACTATAGGCCTCATTACAGCTTCCGGACTAAGAGTGATCAAAGCCTGGAGGGGAGGGTTAGGGTTTCCTGCAGGCGTTCATAAGGCTTTACAGAACCAATCAGGGAAACAGAATAGTTTCCAGCCACCTCTATGAGTAAGCTGTCTTCCAGAGGGGCGAGTAAGTGGAGAGGAATCCCAATATTGGCAACAAACCATGAAGTGACCTTGTTTTGCCTTTGTTCAAGGAACAAAGACTCTCTTAAAACCCCACAGAGCAGTGTTTACCAACTGTGTAAGATCACTTCTGAAATTACTTTACAATGAACCTAATTCTGAATAAATATCTAAAAGAATATGTGGATAAATTATGTAATTTGTAATTTTGTTTTTTCTGATTATACATATCTACTAATTTGTTGTCTTTGGACTTGGTTCTCTTGTCTTCTCATAATCACTATTACTCACATTACAAAACAGCAGCCTCCCTCTTGTCTTTACATGGCATGAGTCAACATCCCTCTCTTCTGCCATTCATTTACTTATCCATTCATGCAACAAATGTTTGTGAAAGTTTGTTAAGTGCATGGACATAATGATGCTATTATTTAAAATGATGCAGAGATCCCCTTGGTACATTCCATGTAGAGTTCATAAAACAGCTTACACAATCGTGGCTGAAGCCTGGCCAAAGAGCAACGTGAAGTCACTTGATCTCTATCCAGCTCATTCCATGAAATTCAAAAGGTCACTACCAAAGTGTACTTGGTCAGGACAATGTATAGGAGTAACAGTTGCCCCACTCTCCTCTTACTATAGTGGTGCTTGTTCACCTAGTTTTAGGTTCGCGTCTTCCTTTTGAGAGCCTTTTTAAGTGTCTGCTGACTCTAAGAAAAACCCACCTATGCAGGAACATGCTGATATAACTTAAAGAGTCCTTGGTGAGAGAAAGGAAAGTTTTAAAATATCAGAAGGAACAGAAGTAAACAATGGACCTTTCAGGAAAATCTTAAGATTTTGAAATATATTTGCAGTGATTTTCAGAGCCAAATTGGGAATCCAGACAATGGGGCATTGAAGCTCATTGGATCCGGGTCTCGGGAATCTCAATCAGTCTCTGTCTTCTCCAGCCCCTCAACTCTAGGCAATAGGAGTTTAGACCAGTAGGTGCACCCGCATCCAGGCTCTCAGCTGCTTTGGCCAAGAGAGGATCTGTATTACTAGGTTTAGCTCCACCAGCCAGTGATGTGTAGTTTGGTAAAATCTTTGTGTTCATCACTCTGGGATCTGGGGTGGGCTCTGAGTCCTCTAAAGGTCTTTGGGTCCCAGATCTTCTCTAAGACCATTCACTTTTGTTCAGATTTTAAAACTAGGCCTGACCTCAATTCTAGCAACCAGCTTCTCTGAGATCTAGTCCAATTGGCTGGGCCTTTAAGCCCTGCCTAGCTCTTGCCAATCCTGCCTTAGATGGTGTGGAACTCTATTTTATGCCTTTAGTCAACAATTACATCTTACTTCAAAACAGAAAGATTCCCCAGAGATGGTCATCCTAGGGCTTTTGGAATAGCCATCATCAGGAGAGTCCTACCATGCCTCAGCCACCAGACTAGACCCTCTCGAATATCTACACTGACCTAGATATTTGTCCAGTCCACAGTGCCCCATTGCACACTGTTGTTTCATGTCAACCACTCTTGCAGTGCCCGATAGACAGCTTACTATTTAGGTTCTTTCCTTGAGCCCATCAGGTTTCAACATTTTACTGTTTTTCTTTGACTCATGCTATCAATGTACTCATAGACAGTCTTTCCTGAGTTATCTAGGAATCCACTGGAGAAGTAAGAAAGCACAAGTTGGTTTTAGACATTTTATCAGTATTGAGGTTCCCCTAGAATTGATTGATCCTCAGAAGTCTCCCAGGTTCCCAAGGCCAACCTAGACCAAGAACAGACTTCCTGGGACTGTTCAAATGTATTTGCTTGTGTTGGTATATTTCACTCTCTAGGCTGTTGTCCTTCTAAAGTATGACACTAGCGACTTTATTTCCTCTCATACTATAGCAATCAGCACGAAGTCAAAATTTTTTTAAAGGGAATAGAAAACTTGGCTTTATCACCTAGTTTGGCCCCTGCTTTTACCATATGCTTGAGTACAACAGTAAGATAAAGTTCAAGAAACTCATTAGGTTGATTAAAATGGGAAAGCTGGATAATGTCATCATTTGGGGGCGTATGAAGATATACAAACCTTCATGTGCCTGTTGATGTAAACATAGAATAGTCTGGGTGCGGTACCTCATGCCTGTAATCCCAGCACTTTGGGAGGCTGAGGCAGGCAGATCACTTGAATCCAGGAGTTTGAGACCAGCCTGGGCAACGTGGCGAAACCCCATCTCTACTAAAAATGCAAAAAATTAACTGTGTGAGGTGGCATGCACCAGTAGTCCCAGCTACTCGGGAGGCTGAGGTGGGAGAATCACCTGAACCCAGGAGGTTGAGGTTGCAGTGAGCTGAGATTGTGCCACTGCACTTCAGCCTGAACAAGGGGAGTGAGACACTGTTTCAGAAAAAAAAAAAGAAAAGAAAAAGAAAAAATAAATCTAGACTGCTGCAGACATTCTGGAAACAACCTGGTAGTATTTAATTGAATTCATTGAATTACCTATTAACTAAGTACTGTGTCATATTCCCTATGCCACAGTAATCCTGTTCCTGGATATGATTCTCAAACATATTCTCACACACTGGGAGACATGCTCCATAACATTTATGAGTGTTTGTGTTGCTGGGAAGTGGGAGGTGATCATGTTGTCTGTCACTTGTGAATAGGTAAAACATGGTAGATGCCACTATAAAGTATCCTTCAGCAACTGGAAACAAAGGACTGGATGTTCATACTGCTACATGGATAGCTCTTAGAAACAATAGGTCAGAATGATAAAAGAAAATAGAGCTTTCTTTTCCAAAATGGGCCAAGCAGAATGGCTCCCACAAAGAAACGTGGTGAGAAGGGCCGTTCCGCCATCAAAGAGGTGGTGATCCAATAATACACCACCAATATTCACAAGTACATACAGGAAGTGGGCTTCAAGAAGTGTGCCCTTTAGGCACTCAAAGAGATCTGGAAATTCTCCATGAAAGAGACGGGGAACTCCAGATGTGTGCATTGATACCAGGCTCAACAAAGCTGCCTGGGCCAAAGGAATAAGGAATGTCCCATACCATATGCATGTTGGGTTGTCCAGAAAACTTAATAAGGATGAAGATTCACTAAATAAGCTCTGCACTTTGGTTACCTACATACCTGTTACCACTTTCAAAATGTACAGAAAGTCAACGTGAATGAGAACTAGCTACTGATCATCAAACAAAGCTATAAAACTGCCAAAAAATAGAATGAGCTATCCGGCATAATGATAATTGTGTAAGTTAAAATACATGATCAAATGTTTTACAAGAACACATGAAAACAGAAGGATATCATCAAAGAGATTAAAATGATGATGGTGGGAGGAACAATGGGAATGGTAGTGAGAAATTGAGAAAGAGGATCAAATGAGATAGGTAGAAAGATGGATGGATGGAAGAAATGATAGATGATGGAGATAGGTAGATAGATAGATAGATAGATAGATAGATAGATAGATAGATAGATAGACAGATACACAGATAGATGACAGATGACATATAAATGAGCTAGCCAGTTGGTCAAGAAAGAAGTCTGTGCAGACCAATGATATGGTTCCATAAACTAGGAAGCATGGTTAACAAATTTTTGCACTTGAAATCCAGAAATAAAATTAAAATGTCCAAGAAAACAGATAAGTTTCTAGGACAATAAGACAATATTGATTTGGCATATTCCAGATTGAGGTGAAAAACTGAAAACTGAGCTGTGTGGCTCAACCTACACTCTCTGCCTGTGAAACTTAAGAATTTGTCATGTCACATCTTGCTCCTTGAGACGTCTCTCTCTTTACCAATCAACACTGAGAGCTGGGAATGGGACTAGAATGGCTCAGCATCTTTGACCGAGGAGGCATAAGCAGCTGCTAAATGGCAAGCTGAAGTGAGACAGCCACAAGCAAAGAGGGATGAACATCCTGTAAAGACATCTTAAAGTACCATCCAGTGGTCCAAAAGTACAGCAGAGCCTAGAACAAGACAAACTTCAGTGTCTGACAGCTCCACTTGGTAAATGCAGCAACTGGACAAGTAATAACCACTCTGGAAGGGTTCAACCTCTGCAGTCTGGGCAAACCCAAGGGCACCCTTCATAAACATCAGTGGAAAGTATGCTTCCCCATGCTCACTTCTGCTTCTAGACACTCACCACCTGCCAGACTGGCAGCGCCAAGCTCCAAAATCACAACAGAAATGACAACAGTCAACTGCCTTTGAAAAAATTCATCCTTCAGAAGATCCCCTCTTAGAGAACTCACATGCTGATGAAAGATTGATAGTTCAGGGTTATGTTGTCTAATATGGCAGCCACATGTGGCTACATTGCACCTGAAATGTGGCCAATTCAAATTGATATGTGAAGATCTAATATGATAAAAAAGGATACTAAACATCTTGTTAATCATTTTTATATTGGTTACATGTTCAAATGATATTTTGTAAATATTAAGTAAAATAAAATATATTAAGTTATTTTCATCTGTTTCTTTTTACTTTTTTAAAAAGTAGCTGGTAGAATATTTAAAATTATGTCTGTGACTCACCTTCTATTTCTATTAGACAGTGTTGGTCTGGGGGTTTATATGTTGATTTACAGCTTCTCTCTCAGTTAGTAATGTAAAAGTGAAAGCTATTTTCCTATAAAGGTGGAAGACACTCTCTTCTTCATATGGCTGTTCAACAGAAAGTTAAAATCATGTCCAGTCCTCTAGCATTTTTTGTTAGTGGTGATTCCCACTAGAAGCTTCTGGCCTTTTCTATGTTTTCAATTCTACATTTTAGTCTAAATAGAGCATGACCGAATCACAACAGACTGAGAGGTCCATGCGTGCTGGAGACAGCCCGCAGATAACCCAACAAAGATCTGAATTACACTGGGGTCGTTTGGGTCTGTTGTGCCAACACAACTTGTAGCATCCAGAAGTCTCTTCTGGGCTTCTGCTTCTAACTGTGGTGTGAAATATCACTAACAATCTAGGATGCAAAAGAAATGAAAATAATTCATACCTACATATGTCACTTTTTGCTGAAAAGAGAAGCTGGAAATGCAGAAAATGGAACACTCATTCACCTCTCATGT
Organism: Gorilla gorilla gorilla; assembly: GCF_029281585.2. Lineage (NCBI taxonomy): Eukaryota > Metazoa > Chordata > Mammalia > Primates > Hominidae > Gorilla > Gorilla gorilla. The sequence continues at coordinate 55,234,732 of NC_073231.2, read as the reverse complement.
CCAGGAGTTAAAGTGATATGAATTCAAGATTTTTTAAAAAACAATATGCTCCTTTGAAATTAGAAAAAAAAATTCTTAGTTATAAAAAGCTATATAAGTTATATTATAGCTTATATAATTTGGATATTGAAATGTCACCAAAGATCTTTATTAACTTGGAGAAAGAGCATTTGTTAGTTTGAATATTATCACACAAATATATTACTGTTTTTTTTTTCTTTGTTTGAGCCTGATCCCTGGAGTCAAACCCTAAATGTCTGGGGACTTGTTGTAAGTAATGGTCATTTGTATTTCATAATTATCTTGAATCAACACAGTTAGTTCCACATTCTGCTGTTTTCTTCCTAAGGCATCTGTAAACATTTTTACACAATTCCAGCAAATAGCTTTTGGCAACAATTAATTTTTTCATTAAAAAAGATAAAATAATCCAGGATAACTATTTTAAATGTGTTTTATAGAACCCTCCAAGAGTATAAGAAAATATTCTTCAAGATGCCAGACAAGAGATTTTTTTCTTTCAAGTATCAGCCACAGTTCCACAGTTTAGAATGTCTCTGGTCACAGTTTTAACATGGTTAAGTCAACATAAAGCCTGAAGGACATTTAATAATAAAAGAATATATTTAATTTGATTTAATAATTTCATTTTATTCCCTTGGATTATTTTTGTTCATTCAAAAAAAATGTATTTAAAAGAGTACATTTAATGTGGTGGTCTCAGTTTTTTCCTGTGTGTTGGAACCACCCAGATCAAGCTTGTCTGAACTGCAGCCCATGGGCCACCTGCGGCCCAGGACAACTTTGAATGCAGCCCAACCCAAATACGTAAATTTTCTTAAAACATGAGATTTTTCTGCAATTTTTTTTTTTTTTTTAGCTCATCAGCTATCATTAGTGTTAGTGTATTTTATGTGTGGCCCAAGACAATTGTTCTTCTTCCAATGTAGCCCAGGGAAGACAAAAGATTGGACCCCCTGACATAGATTGTACCTTAATGACTCTAATTCAGTGAGTTCAAAGTAGACCTCACAAATGTGCATTTATAACAACTATCCAAGATGTTTCTGAAGTAAGTGAGGCTCAAGCCCCAACTTTCGAGTAATACTGTGACAGAAGCTTCAGATTCTGTCTCTTAATCTTGAGACAGAGTTGTGGCATATAAACTCCCCCTATCCCACCTTAAAAGTAAGAGGTTGTGATATGTCTCACATGCTTAATTCCAGTAAAATTAAAATGATCCAAATGCAGTGGTCCTTACCCCCCTACAGCCAGGAAAGCACATCTGAGAAGGAGACAGAAAATTCTGGCAACATCTCTGCAAGGTCCATCTTGTACTTCAACATTTCTGAGAAGGATTTCTTCAAAAACTGCTCCGGAAATAGAATTTTCTAATAGATTCTTCAGAGACAGGTGAATACCCTACTGTGTGGTAAAATCTGCAAGCAGGAGCTAAGCATGGAAAATGCCTTCTCCTCAGGTCACTTACCCCCAAAACACCTAGAAGCATGGCCACCAAGATAGGGACTCCAAGCACACAGTCATTATGTTGTCCTCTGCCCAGATCCCCAAGTCCCTGCACAGACGCCATATTCTGATATGGGTTTTGTTATGTCTTGTTTTGTTGTGTTGCCTTCCCTGAGAACAAAGCTTGACAAATTTTGAACAAGTATGATGACATGCTGACAAGGGAGGATTTTCTGGTGTCCTGAGGCATGGAGACCAAGGTGGTGCTGCCTGCCTATGTGGTACGAACATAAGAAGAGAGAGAACCCAGCCTCCTCCCAAAGAAGTAAGGGCAAAGGGCTGTGGCATTGAAGGCTCATCCTTGGGACACTGAATTTTGGAATTTCTATACTTGTCATCCCTAGTTCTAACAGTGTCCTAACTGGAGAGATGAAAATCAGAGCATATCGATACATCAGTAGAATATCAAAGTATATCAATATCCCTAATGGGGTGCCACTAAAAAGGGTATACCAATAGAGTATATCAGTAAAATTTAAAAGACTAAAATTGGTGAGCCCCACACTTGCCATGATGGAGAACAGCACCAATCCCCCTAGGGAATAGAAATTGGTGGCCTCAGTCCTATCCAAACACTTCTCCCACAGTGGCTTTAGCATCCTATTTTAAGTTACAGTATTTGCCCCCAAATTAATATCCAGTAATAAAGGGTAATTTTCCTGCCCACATTGAACCATTGTAAGAACATTTAGCCACTTTAAAGTCAAGTGATAGCACTGTAAGGAAAAGGCACGAGGTAGTTAAAAATTTGAAGAATATGTCAATTGGTAAAATTAGATAAAAAGTTACGCTGTGTTCTGCCCTACATTTGGACTATCGCAAGTGAGGCAAACTTTTCTAGGCAAACTGCTGAGGACTGCCAATTTAACAAGCTGTTCCATGCTGCAAGGGACATATTTATGGACATACTTTCAACAAGACGTACCTAGTGCTACCAAGCTGTGCTGTACTAAAGAGCAGAAAGAATCAGAACGATAGATTAAAAAAAAATAAAGGATTTCACACATGGGCCCTATTAAAATCAGATCAAGTATTCTGCAATTTACAGGCAAAAATATTTAAAATAATGACAGGGTTGTTGCATGATCTAAGAAGAAAACACCCGGGAAATGTAAAAAAATGAGATTGACACAGCATGTTTAGCTCAGGCTGTTGTACAACAAGGCTCTCGAAGGGAGAGAGGAAAAGCCAAGCTATATTGTGAATATTCTCATTTTCAATCAGTTAGGTCAACACGAATCTAACACTATTTAAAACCTAGCCTTATCTCACAAATGGTCTTAAATATAATGATTAGTGTCCACAGAATCATTCAAGAAGGATTGATTTCATGTCTCTTAATCTTTTGAGAGTCCAAAAGTCACCTGAAGTCACTACTAGTACTATTATTTATTATAAGAGGCCTTACGATTGGGTGTGCCCTATTATAGAGCTTTCTATCCTTGGTAGTGTGTTTTGGGATACTGGTGAGTCAGAACTGTTTTCTATTTAAAACTTGCCACCTATTTATATTTCTGGGAGTGAAGACATCAGGCCAACTTAGAGCTCATCTTTGCTCTAGAGGGAAAAATAAATCATTGCTCTAGGAAAATAGTATAAAAGAATCTTTGTTCTTGGTTTGACAAGAACCCGGAGCATGGCTGCTTTTGGTGATCAGAGCCACCCCTCCCACCTGCATTCATTTACATCTATCCATTTATCTGACTACAGAATCTTTTAGGAGGAAGAGAAACAGGAACAAGAGAAACAAGAACATTTAACTTTGATAAGCAATATCGCCATAGCATTTTTAAGGGCACAGACATCTATTAACACACAAATATAAATCTTTAAGGCTTTGTGGGCAACAAGGTACTCAACTCTGCTGTGAGAAAGCAGTCACAGACAATATGTAAAGCAATGAGCATGGCTGTGTTCTGATAAAACTTTCTTTATCAAAACAGGTAGTGGTCTGGATGTGGCCCTCTGGCCATAGATTAATCCTGGACTAGGGTGAATCCAACAGATGCTGCCTGCAGGAGAGATGAAAGGACTTTCTAGAGGGAAAGTCATTTGATGGAAAGGAGAGTCCAAAACTAGGCACACAACTCCAGGATCTGGGTTGTTGGAGAGGAGGACTGGCCCTAGGCCAGGTGGCTGAGGCTCAATCCCCTTCTGACAGTCACTCCAGAACGAGGGCAGGGCAGCAGGTGTGAGAACTGAGTCAGCTGCTCACCTGGGGATCTAATCCCAGAGGTTCAGGCCTCCTGGAATATAGAGAACCTCAGATAAGTTGTCTTCCCTTCTTCTCCAAAGCACATGTTGAGAAACTACCATTGATTCCATAGTCTTGACAGAGCAGTCTGCCAATCAATGGGGTTTCAGCTCCTAAACTTCCAGTATTTACTGTTGATGGCAGCAACGGCAGCAGAGAAAGGGGCTCTTCTGCAGTGTGAACAAATGTTCCAGTTTCTTCCTCTGTAAGGTAATATATATCTTGGATGACTAAGCACTTTGGGCTTCAGTTCCTGAGAGCCTTGGGCTTTCCATGGAACACTACAGGGAAGGAAGAAATTGGATGAAAATGCAGTTATCATAATTTGAACATTGAAATCAATGTGACCTCATTCTATACCTTAACCTGATAGGGAAGGATATTGACCTCAAAATTAAACTAATGCCGCAAACAGAGAAAAACATCTCCTTTGTTGCTTGGACGAATGTATGAAGCTGATGACATCCATGGGTTAAGATCCTCTCCTAAGTCTAGGGTTGTGATACAGTCATTAAAACTCACTACTCAGGTGTTGTTGGTGCAGATAACTCAATGGATTAAAAAGCTAATGTGGGTTAAAAGAACGTTGGTCTATAGAGATCTCGTCTGGGTTCAGTTATAGAAACAAATTATTCCCACTAGTCACTCTAGCCAATTAGGCAAATCAGGATTTTATTTCACATTAAAAATAGTTTGAGTCCTTTGGGTGACTCATATTTGTATATCCTTTAAAGTCTCCAAATTGCATATTTGCTCATTGCTTTATTTTATTCTCAGAACAATGTGTGAGGCAGGTGAAAAAAAATGTTGATATTGCCCCTATTGTTTTTTCAGCTGTTGTAACTAAAACCAAAAAGTTGCAGTGATTTGCTGTAGGTTCCAAAGGAGCAAGTGCCCATCCCTACATGGTCTCCACCCCAGTCTGCTTATGGCAAATCTCACGTTCTCCCCACCCTACCTGCCCCAGCACTTAACTCCTGCAGCCTCTCAGCCACATCACTCCTGATCAGAGGGAGCCTGGGAATACGCTACAGTGTAGCAGTGAGTTGCCCTCTCCTTGCCAAGGGGAGCTTCCCAGTGTTGAAAGCACCTATTGACTCCCTATCTGCCTCAGGCTTGTTCTTACTCAGTTTGGAACAAGGCAGAAGGCATCATATAAGGGAAACTGTAGAACATAGGGCATACCCTGAGAGACACACAATTTCATGGGAAGAGTCCATCAGTGGTCCCGCAGGCGGGCTCCAGAGGCAGCCTAGCTGGGGTGGAATCCAGCTCTGCCTCTCACTGCTATGAAAACCTGTGCAAGTTCCTTACCTTCTCTGTGCCTCAGTTCCCTCACTTGTAGGATAATGATTGTACCTACTTCAAGGAGATGCAGTAAAGATTAAATATCTTAACATTTATAAAGTGTTTGGAGCAATGCTTAGTACACTGTTAGTACTAGACAAACATAAGTGACACAAAATGAGTTTAAGGAAAGAAGTCTTGAGCAGGAATGAGAAAAATGAATGTAGAATGGCTACTAAGAGTATAATCAAGAGCAAGTTCTTTCATCTCTCAGGGCTCCTATTTTCTCTCCTATTCAGAAAAGATAATAACAACCTTCCATAGACTTAAATGAAAAAGTGATAGTGCTTTGTAAAATGCACCTGGTAGGGGAAATTAACTATCTTGGTTAAGGATCTTAACCCATGGATGTCATCAGCTTAATACATTTGTCCAAACAACAAAGAGGAGACATTTTTCCCTGTCTGAGGCATTAGTTTAATTTTGAGGCCAATATCCTCCCCTACCAGGTGAATTTTACAAAGTTAAATTAACTATCTTGGTAATGATCTGCTTTGCAAGAGGACTTTTATCACAATGCATTTTTAGAATATGAAGCATAAATAGTAGGGTCTTCCCTTGTCAGAATGTCATCTGTCCTATCTCTAGCTGTCAAAGTCCTATGCATGGAGAGTCTTCCAATAATTGCTACCATTGAGTCTTCACTCTGTGTTAGGCTCAGTAAGCTACACACATTATCTCATTTAATCCCAGTGGAAATGCAGTATGTATAAAAAACCTGTTTACAGATGAGGAATCTAAATCTCAAGGAAGTTAAATAACTTGTCCCAAGTCAGTAGCCAGCAGATAGTGAGGCTGATTCAGCCCAGATACCTGTGATGCCAAAGGCCATCTTTGGTCAACCACTCAAACATATTTCCTCCACCAAAAATAATCTCTCTTCTCTGAAATAATACAATGATTTGCTCATATTCTTTTCATAGGAATGCAATTCTACCTTTAATTATATTTTTTATGTACATATCATAGCTTATCTGTTGGTTTACAGGCTTCATAAAAACAGAAAATAGGCCTTGTGCATCTGTGAACAAGCCTCAGTTGCCAGCCAAATGCCTGGGAATGGTGAAGAAGCAGGACTACCAAAAAGAAAGTAAAGTTCCAGCTTGCCTGAGTAAAGCTGCCTTACCTGAGAATGAGGTTGAGAATCCCTACCTCACAGGATTGCTGTGAGGTTCAATTAAGAGAACAAAGTTTAAATCTGAAACCAGTACTCTGAAAACCAGTGTACTGCCAAAGTGGTGACAGTTCAGTTTTATTAAGTTGTATTGAAATCAGAGTGGTTCGTGGATAGATTGGCTCTTAACCAAGAAGAAGAGAGAGAGTCAGTGAGGATATGAGCACAGCCGGGAGAAAAGCTTGAATTTCCTGCTGAATTTCACCAGAAAGCGGAATTTTTTAAAAAATGATTAGCAAATGAGTAATATGAATCAAGAGAGAAATGTGCAAAAGCAAGATACAGAAGTTCAGAGAGAGGCGGGTACAGGCTCAGTCCTGTACTTGAAACCTTAGCAGGGCAGCAGATTGGCTGCCTCCCACCTTATCTTCTTGTGCCCGCCCTGTGCTCTGCATGCCCAAGCTACTGTCAGGGTTTGTGGGGAACCACTTGTGGTGGTTTGTGCAGAAGGGCTTATGAACTATAAAATGCCACACAGTTGTAAGGTTTTGGGGCTTAGAACGATATCCCAAAGTATGGCTCTTCAGTCTGCTGAGTACTCTACAAGGGGATCAGCAGGGCCTCAGAAGCAAGAAATTCTCTCTGACCTTCTCTTGCCCTCCTTTCTCCTTCTCCCATTTTCCCCCCAAAGCAGATCATACAAACTAGAACTTCTCTCCCCCAAAGCAAACTGTAAAACCTACAGAGGTCACTCTAACCTAGCTCCCATGGAAGTAGGCCATAAGACCCTCATTCCAAAAGGGTCTTGCCCCATACCTTAGGGTAAGGGGTGGAAGGGTGGAGGAATGCCACACAGGAAGGCCAAGAACAATCGGAACACACGGGCCTCGCTAAGTTCCCTCCAATGTGTTACCATCAGGTAATACCCTTTTTTGTCCAATCACATTTCTACGTGGTTGTCCATCCTTCATGAAACCTAAGCATAAAAATACAGTTTTTTTCTAGGCCTTGGGTCTTCATGTCTAAAGTCGCTTGTGTCACATAAAACTTTGATTAAACAAATTTGTTATGCTTTTCCCTTTTTAGTCTGTCTTTTTTTGTTACAGAGATAGCAGCCATGGACCTTGAAATGGACGAGGAAAGGTATCCTGCCTTTTCACCCCTGTGGATGTCTGTGTTGTCCTCATTCTGGAGAGGCACAATCGCATCTTCGCTGGGAGGCGCGGCTTTGGTCAGCCCCCCTAGCCTGGTCTTCCAGAAAACCAGGGTCACTCACTAGAGCCGGCACTCACAATCACGGATTCAGAAAGCTCTCCCCGCAGCATGTTGTTCTAGAAATGACTCCAGGTGACTTTTGTGAGAGACTGAATGTATTCATCAATTCTTAATAAAGTTTTCACCAGGCTTACCAAGGGAGCCTTAAATGGGGAGAACAGCTTGTTTCCTTGACAGCAGAAAATTGACAGTTTTTTTTTATTTTAATTCTTTGTTGTCTGTCAAGAATTCCATAGAAATAATAGATGCCTGAAAACACAAGGAAAAGCGCATTTTTTTCCCCACTTCAGAGGTGTGCCTCCAAGGAGACTGAAATGAGGGAGAAGGAGGGTTTCTGAAATGTAGATGGTGGGTAATAAAGTCCCTCAGAGTGAGTAGGGAACAAGGTTAGAACTCACAAATCGCCTGCTTCAAGAGTCAAGGACATCTTTGCAGCCTTGGGACCAGCAGGCTGCTTGGGAAGCAGGAAGGCAACATTTCAACAAACAAAAACAAACAGTAAACAAACAAATACTGTAAAAAGGGACAACTCCCTTTGCATAGCCAACTCAGGCCCAGGCAGAGCTACCAAAGACCAGGCCTGGTTTCTACCGGTCTTGTAGAGCAGCAGCCTCTGAAAGCAGTGCCCCAGCGTGCCCGTCCGTCCAGAGCTGGGGCAGAGGGGCTTCCTCCTGGCTGGCAACTTCTAAAGGTCTGCAGTGCCAGGCACCGCCCCCCCCCCCCCACCGGGTCGTGAACCCCTGCTATCTCCTGGCATACCTGCCCCATCGAATATTAATGAGCCATTGTTTCAAAAAAAGCCTTGCCAAAGGTGGCTGGGACAGACTTGCCTACTCTGCAGACAGAAGGAAAAGAAAGGATGGGGGCGTCGCGGGGGAAGACACTAGGGGAGGAGGCGAACATGAGGCTTTCAAGTTCGAAAGCTTATTTTGCATGAGAAAATACAGGAGGCTTGAGGATTGCTGGTAGGCATCCCTCATCCTCTATCTTCCCTGCAAAAAAATCCGGATTAAAGCCGTTGGTCTCTGGGACACCTTAAAAAAAAATCTTCCTTCTGTGTCCTTATGTACAAGGGTAAAGACCAGCTTTCTACATCCAACTCGCGAGTGCTGAAGGGAGGACGAGCCGTGGGGCGCCCAGCCGGAGCCTCTGTCCTCTGCCTGTTCCCGATTCCATGGCCCGAGGCAATGGTTTGCATTTTTAGGACAACAGCCTGCTATCTGCAAGCAGGAGACCTCTCGTCAGGCTTCATTACTGCACACAAAATGACACGAGAGAGTCTGCGGCCCACAACTACGCTTATGGTGTGCAGCAAAGCCACTGCATCGCCCTGCAACACCAGTCCCCTTCTTCCCACTGACCCACACACCGAAATGCCCCAAACCTGAGCTTTGCTTATGTATGCGCCCTACCTGGCACACGTGGCTTCTGCTGGAAACTGGCCTTTGCCACCTTGCTTGCTGTTTGGCTTATGAATTTCCGGGGAGACCAAGAAAAGAACTGTATTTGCCAACTAATGAAGTTCAGATCCACCCTTTCTTTTCCTTCCCCATAAGCTCCCCAAGACTGAGTCTACAGTCCACCATCTCCTCATCTAGACATGGTGATTTACATCATACTGGGAGGACAGATAGCTGGGAATACAGACCCCATGCCATACAAGATAATTTAAACCTTTTAATCACCTCCCTAATTGCAATCGTCTTTCGCTTCTGGCCTAAATTATAGCTACTCTCCTAAAAAGAAATTCCACAGCCAATAGCTTCAGACATCATCATCATCAAATCCTATCTATTATTAACTGTTGTCACACAATGCACCTTTACAAACGAGGGTGAATCTGCTTGCATTAGCCAGAATAAGAGGGGTTGTGCCTGTGTTTGCTCAATGCTGGTTGAGCAAACCAACCTTTCTGATTCAATATTTCAGAATAAGGATATGTAAGTACAAGATTACTGAACAAATGTATGTAAGAAATTACTGGGCCGGGCACGGTGGCTTATGCCTGTAATGCCAGCACTTTGGAAGGCCGATGAGGGTGGATCACCTGAGGTCAGGAGTTCGAGACCAGCCTGCCCAACATGGTGAAACCCTGTCTCTACTAAAAAAAATACAAAAAGTAGCTGAGCATGGTAGCCCACACCTGTAATCTCAGCTACTCAGGAGGCTGAGGCAGGAGAATTGCTTGAACCCATCAGGCAGAGGTTGCAGTGAGCCGAGATCGCACCACCGCACTCCAGCCTGGGTGGCAAAGTGAGATTCTGTCTCAAAATAAAAAATAAAGAAATTATCTGGGTTCAAAACATATAAGTGTAGTCACCTGGATAGATTCAATTTATGAAGTTCCAATAAGTGTTCTAAAGCCTCTAGGGCTCAAAATTATGGAGAACTATTAGATGAATCCAATATCTGTACCTTTAAAGAGAGTAATCAGGAGACATGTAATGATGGAAACTAAAAGCAAACTTCAGACCATGAACTGACAATAAGGTGTGGGAAGAGAGATCAACGTGTAGTATAGCAGCTCCTTCTTAACCTCTTAAATTGGTCAGGATTTGGGCTCAGCTGCTGTAACAGAGGCCCCGTGTATGGAGGCTTACACTGCCTAGAAGTTTATTTTTCTCTCTAGCAGTTTTGGAGTGAGCAGGCCAAACTGACAGAGCAGTTCTGCTCCACAAAGTTATTCAGGGATCTAAGTTCCTTTTATTGAGAAAGCCTTTATGGCAATAGTTCTCAACTTGAATGCGGAGGTTGGCAAACTTTCTGTAAAAGGCCATAAGGTGAAATTTTAGTCTTTACCAGCCACATAAGTCTCAATTACATATTCTTCTTTGGCTTTGTTACTTTTTGTTGCAACTGTTTGCAAATGTAAAACCCATTCTTAGCTCATTGTTGTACAAAATCGAGCCACCCAGTGGTTTTGGTCCATTGGCTGCAGTTTGCCAGTCTCTGCTTTCGGGCATCACAATCACCTGGAGGGCTTTCTGAGCCCACCTGGAGTTTCTGATTCTATAAGTCTTGGATGGGACCGATGAATTTGCATTTCTAACAGGTTCTCTTGTGACGTTGATGTTGATGGTTTGGACATCACACTTTGAGAACCACAGCCCTGTAGTGTGGCCTTTGCCTTCCTAGTCAAGCTGAATCTCCTGCACATGCATGTTCCAGCACAAAAGAAAAGGAAAAAAGAATCAAAAGATAGTCTCTTTAAGGACCTAATGAAGAAATTGCATACATAACTTTCATCACATCCCACCAGCCTGATCTCAGTCATATGGCCATAATTGGTTACAAAGGAGGTTGGAAAGTATAGACTGTAAATGCATGTTTATGAGCCCTGCTACAACTGAAGTGGTTTATTATTAAAGAGGAAGAGATGGAGAATGCATTTTATGGAACAGTTAGCAGATTCCACCACACAAGGAAAGAAGGCGACAAGTGAAAGGTCTCCTACACTTGGTCAGATTAACCTCACAGGGACCACCCTGGGATTTATTACAGTACCTCTCTGCTATATTCACAGATGAAAAGTAAGCTCATGGCATACCTGAGGGGCCTGAGCAAGTATATATCACTGACAGCTACCACTAGGAATAACTTAAGCTCCCATTTCTTAAATGAATATCTGTTCTATCTGCCCCTCCTGATGCTAAAAATTCTACAAATCACAATTCATTGCTTCAGGTTCTTCAGGCTTCTTAATCTTAATGAGTTCCTAGAAACTTACCAATCATGTGCAGTAAAAATAATAACAAAAATAAATCTTTGCTTTATATCATATAATAAATAAATATCAGCTCCTACAGGTAGTCTGTAAGTTACTTGCCATGTGGACCGTCCAACATAGGCAACCCAAACATGGCAGCTTGCTTGTTTACAGCCAGCAAAAGGAGAAGAAACATACTCCAGTAAGATGGGTATTACAACCTTATATAACACGATCATGTAATCACATACATTCTGTCTCTTTTGCCTCATTCATTCTATTGGCTAGACATAAGCTAAAGGTCTAGTAACACTTCAGTGGAGGGCATAACACGAGGGCATGAACACTGGGATGTGTTCCAGTGGAGGCCACCTGAAGAATCTGTCTACCACAATATATGTTTAATACTTTTGATTAAATACAACCAAGCTACAAATATATCTCTATTAGCACAGAATTTGTGGGCCCTTTTCCCTATGAAATCTTGAAGAACTTGTGCATCACCATTTAATCTGCTAACTTAATAGGAAGAAAATCATACATTTTAATTTGAATTTATTTGTTTATTGACATATATGTATTCTTATTTATGCAAATTTATCTTTATTTTTTATTTCAATAGGTTTTTGGAGGATAGGTGGTGTTTGGTTACATGGATAAGTTCTTTAGCAGTAATTTCTTGAGAATTTACAATGTGCCAAGCACATATTAAGAATTTGGAGCTCATTAGTTCATTTAATCACGGGTTACAGGAGGGTTAGATTCACCCCCTATGTTTAGAGAGCAGCCTATACTCGTAGGCATTCTACTATAGCACCTCCACTTTTATCCCTTGCTGTCAGGCAGATAACAAGAGAGATACATCATGAGCAAGGAGCAAGGTGATCACAGGTCCCTGGTCTCAAATCCATCAACTGGTTTTACTATTGCATGGCAACTCTCAAAACCTTGAAGTTTATGTTCCAAGAAGCCACCCTTGGGCTTCCCAGAGAGACTTTCTTTATTTGTTGTGGAGTCTACCACAAAAATAGAAGAGGCACTTACCGCACACTTTCTACTTGAATGACTGAAAACAACAGTTGCTCTTACAGATGCAGGGAAAGAGCAAAGATATTTCAGTAGGCCTGAGGACAAGCTAAAAATTACCAGCTCCTCATAGTAATTACTCATTCCCCTGGAGAACAATTGAAGGTTAGCTTTTTCCAAAATCTAACTCACTTTGCAAATCCAACTTAATCTTGATGTAGTGGCCTTGAGCGAGTTGTATAATATCTTGGACCTTTGTTGTCTTCTCTGTAAAGTGGTCTTGTTACCTTCTCTAAGTGGAAGCCACTCAGTGTGATCTCTTGAGATTCTTATCAAGCTGAGGTTATGTGATTCTGAAACAGGTTCCCTCCTCCAGGTGTTTTGTTACACAAAACTTTTAAAAAAGAAGTCCAAAGGACATATCTATAATACCGAATCATGAATGAGTAAAGCTTTCAGAAAGAGATGAACATAGAAACCTTGAGCTTACAAAAAGTCTCTCTAGAGGATTTTCTTTTAATTAACTGTACACACTTCTTGCAGAGTACCCTCAACTGACCTTCCAGTAGAGTTCCATAGTCCTGTGACATAAGAGAAGTGCCCTGCTTCTCCATGTAAAGTAAGAGAACCACAAACACCTGTTCTTTGGTAGATTCACCACAGAGAATCACTTCTTGAAGGTCAATTATATTGCTAAGTCAGTCTAAAGATTTTCCGCCTGGGAAAGTACAGCAATGGCATCTGTTCATTCTTCAACGTAGATCAACCCTTTACCCATGATTTTTCAATATTTAAACAAACAGCTCAAACAAAGCTGTGCTTCAGTGTTAACCTTGTGAACTTAAAAGCCTGCACCTGTACAATTAATAATTAACATGTTCAGTAACAAAGCTGGAAGGTAACAAGTGACATTCACACCTCTTAATTGGTGCGATTAGCAGTCCTTTTGTTGTCAACCATTAGCAGCTCTCTCCAAGTGTGAAATGCCACAGGTAGAGGGACATTGGCAATGGGTGGGGTAAAGGAGGGAAGGTGAGAGTGAAAAAAGTTTATGAAGCAGGTTAGACTTATCTAGAGGAAAGAAAACAGATGGTTACTTCAGAAAACTGGCTAAAACTGTCGAACGAGTAGAAGCATCCGTGATTGTATCTCTTTTTATTCTTTGCTGCTGATGCGAATGAGTCTTGAAGTTTTAAAAACTCTAGTACCCCTCATCGCATTGCAATATGGGGAGACCCCACTTTCAGCAAAATTAATTATGAATGTGAAAATCTATATCAATGTTTTTAAAAATGAAGGTATGTCTGTGGAGTTTTGCTTTCTTGACAATATACCATAAGGATTACTATGATATTCTAGATGACAAATATACTTGGGCTTTAAAAACAGATTCCAATTATATAGGAATTTTCAGGAATATATGAAGCAAGATGCACTTCTTGTTTTTTTGTTGTTTATTTCTTGTTTAATCCTCTTCTTTAATCCTCTTTTCTCTTTTTCAAAAAAGCAGTAGCAGGCTTCCCTCCATATGGATGAGAAAATTTCTTTTGTATCCAGTGTTGCAACCTCTCATCAATCAATAACAAACCTCCCAGAAGGCATGACCCTGTGTTAGCATCCTTTCATTTTTTCAGATTTTAGCTTCCACACTTGGCTTTTCTATATTTTCTTGATATCTTTGTCTTCTTTTCTTAAAGATATGGCTTCATGTTGACAATGCAGAGATATTGCTATTCCTGTACAAACTAAAGGTGTCAATATTTCTTTATAATGGGAGAGGTCATTGAGTTATCATTCTAGGACAAAAATTAGATAGAACATATTTGTGAGCTCCATGATGGCAAGAATTATGTCTCCTCCATCAATATATTACCAACTTCTAGCCCAAATATATACTCAATAAATAGTTATTAGATATGAAATGTGAACGCTAATGTCAATGAGATTTTCCTCCCCAAGTTTCTGTTAACATTACTTTGGTTTTTACACAATTCTCCTGGGGTATTTGCAATGCTATTTGAGTTTTCTGTATTGCTGAGATTATTATTTTCCTTTTGGGAGAGGCTGTCTTTATGTTAATATATTATTTCCTTCGACATGTTTTCCACTTTTACTTGATGGATTGGCTCCCTATCACCCAGCCTTTTCATTCACTGAATTCAGCTTTATACGAATGACTTCATAGTTTTACAGATCATTTTGAATCCTTCAACCCCATCTTACCTCTTGCTTATCTTTCATCCACATTTCCTATATTACATTCTCATTCTAAACTACTTTTCTATTATCTATGTATGCCAGACCTTAGGAGCTTAACACCTATTTTATTTTACCCTTCATTTTTTGTAGCTTAGGAATTTGAGAAGGGATCATCTTGATCCACATGGCCTCACCTGAAATGGGTGGGATGAAGGATCCATTTCTAAGATGGCTTCCTCATGCATGTGGTCTCTTGCTCGCCACAATGAATCTCTTCCTCCAGGGCCTCTGCACATGGCTTGGGCTTCCCATAGCACGGTGTTTGCAGGACCGTTGCATTTCCTACAGAGCAGCTGGTTTCTCCCAGGTGAGCCTTCCAAAAGCAAGCATTACAAGAGACCCAAGTGGAAGCTGCAAAGCTTCATACTCATTGCTTAAGCAAATCCCTAAGGCCATCTCGGATTCAAGAGGGAGGGGAGGACTAGACTCCACGTCTCCATGGGAAAATGGTAGGCCCCATATGAGGAGGGAAGGACTCAGTGGCAATTATCTTGATGACAAACTGCCATACCTACCATTTTCATTTTAATATTTTCTTTTTCTTCCCTATTTAAAATTTTTATAGTTGCCTACCTAACATATAGGTTGTTAATACACACAAGTTTGTGCCAAGACTTATGTTCAAGCATGGTAAGTGTCCCTACTAGGTCATCTCCATGTGAAACTATTTAAAGAGCACCAGGAGGCCCTGATATTCCAAAGTCATCTCCCTTAACTAGCCTCTCCATTCACTCATTTGAGTCACTGAAAGATTTCTGGGGGAAACAAGCTCTCACGTGACTTGGGAGAGAGGCATGACCAATCAACCATGAGCACTTCTCAATCCAGAACTGTACATTGGTTTATTAAGATAAGTTTTTGTTTTCCCATGTGGGTAAACAGAGCATGAAGTGTGAAAAATGGTGCTGGAGCAGTGAGTGCCCCTTGGAGTGGGCAGAGCTGGGTGTGACACTGAACCCCTGGGATGGTGGCAGGGTGCCATGTGCATCAGTCTGGAAGGAGAAGAGATCTGGAGAGGGTCATAGTTGGGGGTCAGTATAGGTGAAGGTGTGTGGGTGATACAATAATATAAAATATTTAGCTGCCTGATGCAAAGAATGTATATTGCCTATTATCTCTATTTTCTCCAAAGAACACAAATAATTTCAGAGCTTCCCCTCTGTATATATAAAGAGAGAAGCTATCCTGGAGTTAAACTCCCACACCTACCTTTCTAATTTTATTTTTTTTGCAATATATACATGATATATGTGTATGCATATATGCATATGTGTATGTGCATATATATATATATATATACGCACACATACATACACACACACACACATTACATAAGAAACTAGAGTAGTCAGACGATTCCATTCCCATACTTCTAGTTGATTTATCTCCTAGGCAGTTTGTACCCGAGCTGCTGAGAATTGGTTTTAAATTGTGAAGCTGGTCACTGACCAGTCATTTAGATTACTACAGCAATTAATTTTGACCCCACTATCATTACCATACTTTGTCTAGTTCCTCCTCCTAGCAAAGACTTCTAGTTTAGTTATCTTTTGATAGACATTCAGCTCTTCTTTGTTAGTTATAGGCCCTCCCATTATTAGCTAAAGTAATGCCACCTAGAAAAATGAGTCTATTTTTTAGCCTCCCTTGCTGCCATGTAAATATATTCTTTCTACTTGTATGCAAGCAGAAATGTCACATATGAATTCCAAGAAGCCCTTAAAGAGGTGCAGTTGTCTGCATTCTTTCCTCTTTTCCCTGGTATTTGAGGAAATGATGTCTTGGGCTCTCCCCGCCATCTTGAATCATGAGATGGAAGTCACTGCGTGGACAGCAGAGCTGTAAGGTAGAAGGAGCCTCAGTTCCTGATGGCGAGGACTTTGTGAACCTGCATTACCAACTCCCAGCTCTGTGCTACAGATTATATTTCTTTACCCAGGAGATAAACTTCTATTTTTATAGACATTGTTATTTAGATTTTTTATCACTTTTAGTGAAATCTAATTCTGACACACCTCTCTGCTGGTGAGGTTGGAGAATTTAGTCAGGTTAAAACAACCAACTTGGTTTAAACCACCCTTCCAACACGCACAGTAT
This sequence comes from Gorilla gorilla gorilla, assembly GCF_029281585.2. Taxonomy (NCBI): domain Eukaryota; kingdom Metazoa; phylum Chordata; class Mammalia; order Primates; family Hominidae; genus Gorilla; species Gorilla gorilla. Next base: position 55,218,127 of record NC_073231.2, on the reverse strand, counting down.
ATAAACTTGCAAAGGCTAATTAAATTTCACTAGGGCAGATCTTTATAAAAAGAATAAGTAACATATGTATATATCACATCTGAATTTAAATACAGTATTTAACTGTCCTAGATTTTGCAATGTATTCATAGCTGCGAGGGGGGATAAGAAACTACTTCATAATCCGTTGAATCCTTGTAAATTCTGTTTAAATGTGTTTTTAAAATGTGATTTTTTTGTGTGCTACCATTGGTGATGATGGGGAGTTCTGTATTGTAAAATATTCCTCATTGCTGTTGAGAATGAGCTGAGACACGGGCAGTGCCGTGGCAGCCCCTCCTGGGTTAGAGCGTGGTGCTTTGAGAAAGGATACTCAGTTATAAAAGCCAATGGATTCTTTTTCTGAAATGGCTGCCAAACACCCCTGCTTTTGTTTAGTGTTCATTATATCTCAAAGTTTCCTTTCTCTTTTCCTTCCACCAAGCCTACCCAGCCCAGTCTGCATCCTTCCAGTACCTGTCAGAGCTAACTCTTCAAAAACAGCATCCGATCATGCCCTGTCACTAGGTAGAAACTTCGGTGGATTTCTTCTTGCTTCTAGTTTGGCATAAAATGGCCTTCACTTTTTCTTCCATGTACTTTCCCAGTCCTTTATCTCACTTGCTTTCTGTTTATACATGATGAAATTCCCACCTTTTCCCAAACATGCTGTGCCTTTTACAACTCGGCATTTCGAACAGGCTCTGCTCTCTGCTTGAAATGCTTCCCTGACCCTGAACTTCCTCTTCAGAACTTTCAGGATGTATCTCATGGGGCACTAGCACTCAAAAGCTTTTGCCATTACTACAGTTGCAGTTAATCACTTCCTCCTTTGTGTGGATTCTGCTTTTAGTCTGTCACAGCACTTACTAGGTGATATTATAATTGATCTGTTTTCAAGTCTGATTTGTCCTAATATGTGAGACATTGCAGCCCGCCCTGGTATGCTGTTCAATGTCCATAACCAACTGGGAACTCCCTCTGTCTTATGGAATGGAGAGCTAGATCCATGACTGAGACAAGACTATCTTGACAAAAAGTAATTTGTATCTAAATTTAGTCCTTAGAGTTGTATGAAAAACAGTAGGACCTAGACACTTCCAGTTCTCTGGAGAAGATATTCATGGGCGTATACAGAAATCTACATAGCTATCCTATCTAGCCATCATAGCTTTCTTCCCACCTTGAAGAGAAATACATTTCTTAGAACTGGATTTTCTTAGAATCAGAATTATGGAATCATAGAATTGTAGAGCTAAAAGGGACCTTAAAGATAATATTGACTCCAGCTTCATAATGAGAAAACTAATCCCAGAAAAGCTAAAAGATTTGTCAAAGGACACCCACCTAGTTAGTGTCAGTCAGATCTGAAATCCTGGCCTCCTGACTCCAGTGTTCTTCAAATATTTGAGCCCTAAGTCCTTGGTTAAGGGGCATCCAATAGCTGTGAAGCACTGAAATTTTAATATTTATTAAGTTAAATCGGAGCTGAACCACACATACACCTAAGGGTTTCAGCGGCAAGTTAAACAGATGAGAGAAGATAAGTCAGATTGTTTGATGAAAATGTTAAAATCAGAGACCTTGAGAGTTTAAAAGCCCCTTATATAGCATCCAGTCCAAGCACCTAGTTTTCATAAATAAAAATTACTAACAAGTGAAATAATTTTCTCCACCTGAGTCATAAAGCCAAAGACAGAGACAAAAGTAAAACCTTGACTACAGCTGTGAAATGGACTCCAGAGGACTCCTGTGGATAAAGTAGGATCCTAGAGAGAGCAGTAACTCTTGTTTGAAGCATATGAAGCCATAGTTGGTCAAATAATTAAAAAATCAGCTCAGTAGAAAATGATTTTTTAAAGGATGTATACATACTACAATTTTTTCATTTTAATCTTAAACACATAAATGTACAGTTATTTTCCACTTGGATAATCCAGGATTTTCTCCCCATCTCAGTATCTTTTGCTTAATCACATCTGCAAGGTCATTTTTGCCATGCAGGTAATATGTTTATAGGATAAGGTCATAAACATCTTTGGGGCCAGGCGCAATGGCTCATGCCTGTAAGCCCAGCACTTTGGGAGACCAAGGCAGGTGGATCATTTGAGGTCAGGAGTTCAAGACCAGCCTGGCCAACATGGTGAAACCCTGTCTCTACTAAAAATACAGAAAATTAGCTGGGCATGGTGGCAAGAGCCTGTAATCCCAGTTACTCAGGAGGCTGAGGTACAAGAATTGCTTGAACCCAGGAGGTAGAGGTTGCAGTGAGCCAAGATTGTGTCACTGTACTTTAGCCTGGGCAACAGCATGACTTTGTCTCAAAAAAAAAAAAAAATTGGGGCATTGAAGTGGAGGGGGGCATTACTCTGCCTGCCATGCATGGCTCTGCTGATGGAAGATGAGGAAACACACACAAATTGTATTGTTTATGATTCATAATTTGTGCCTTTAAAATGAAATAACGTTTTATAGACATTTGGAAAGCAACATGTGTGAATTCTTCCAAATTCGTTTCCCAATTCTTTTTATAATGTCTGCCTTGCAACCAATTTGAAATTAATTTTTTATGTGGTTCACCTTTTCTGATTCTTCTGAAATATTGGTTTTAGGTTTTATAGATACAATTCTCTTTCTTTTTGTACTCCAATGTTACTGGCTTACATAACATTTATTTAAATTACACCATTACAATAACAAGGACTTTAAACAACTTTGAGGAGAAACATGACTTTGCCGAAATCGCTCCATTGTTGGACACAAAGGTGACCAGGTTGTTGACAAGTGGCCTGAGGGTCCTCATTGTGCCGTGCAATAAATGAGAAGTTGCCATATCTGGTAGAGTGTGTTAGTAAAGTTGGTTTAGGGGAGCTTCTGCTGTTTAAAGTGCCTTGTGTACTCGAAGGCACTATACAGATATAAGACATCGTTATTTTTGTTTGTATAATAGTTCAGGGCCTGGGGCTAAGACATGCAAACAGACATTCATGATGGTATAGGGGAGATGCATGGCAGAAAACAAGCAGCCTATAAACTAGCCTGATGACAAGGGAAAGTCAGAAAAATTTGAAAAAATGTTCTGCTGAAGCCTAGATAAAATCTAAAAGCATATTAAGTTGGTTAATAGTATAAGTTTCAATCAAAAAAGTTTTCAATTATAGTCAAGGACTTGCTTCCTTTATTAATCTGCTTTTAAGCCCATCCAATGCATCTCTAAAAATTTAGGTTTAGTTGTCTAATGAAAAAGCTATTTTTTAAAATATTTAATTGTCAGGAAAAAGTATATTGATCCCTCCTTTCAGATGACCTCTCTTTAGGAAACTTGGCTGCTTGGGTCATTAAACTGTAAATGTATCCTTGTGAAAGCTTTTTTTTTTTTTTGAGACAGAGTCTCACTCTGTTGCCAAGTCGGAGTGCAGTGGTGCAATCTTGGCTCACTGCAACCTCCACCTCCTGGGTTCAAGCAATTGTCCTTCTCAGCCTCCCAAGTAGCTGGGATTACAGGCGTACACCACCACATCCAGCTAATTTTTGTATTTTTAGTAGAGATGGGGTTTCACCACGTTGGCCAGGATGGTCTCGATTTCTTGACCTCGTGATCTGCCCGCCTTGGCCTCCCAAAGTGCTGGGATTACAGGCACGAGCCACTGTGCCTGGCCGTGAAAGCATATTTTTACTCAGGCTGAGTAGTGTAGGGTAAAGGACACTTGCTAATATTCTGAGATTGCAAACACATGTGTTAAATGTGGCAGAACATGCAACACAAGAAAAGTGCTAAATCTTGAATTGCAGGGCCTTCCCATATGTGTTATTTTGCCCTGAATAATAATAATAACTATTGTTATTATCATTATTAAGACAGGGGTCTTGCTCTGTTGCTCAGGCTGGAGTGCAATGGCACAATTATAGCTCACTGTGACCTCTAACTCCTGGGCTCAAACGATCCTTCCACCTCAGCCTCCCGAGTAGCTGGGAGTACAGGCATGCACCACCACGCCCAGTTAATTTTTTAAATTTTTTGTAGCAACGGAGCCTTGCTGTGTTGCCTAGGCTAGTATCGAACTACTTTGCCCTTGAATTCTATTGTCTTTTACTAGTTAGTCAGTAACTGTCTCTGTATATTAGCTTGTTGAAGGAGGGTAAGAGAGGTTAAATATTCAGTATCAAATTCTGGACATAGAGTTTACTTGTGGCCAAAGGCATGGATTTCCTTATCCCTGCCCAAAGTGGAAGCAAGTGAATACCCTCTCTATTAGTTCCCTTGGGCTGCCATAGCAAAGTACCATATACTGGGTTGCTTAAACAACAGAAACTTATGTTCTAGAAGCTAGAAGCCCAAGATTAAGCTGTCAGCGGAGCCATGCTCCCTCTGAATGCAAGGAAGAAATCTGTTCCAGGCCTGTCTCTTAACTTCTGGTCATCCCTTAATTAAGGTGGCCAACCCCAAACTTCTTATGATGTTCTCCCTGTGTGTGTGTATGTAGGTCCACATTTCCCTCTTTTTATAAGGGCAACAGTCAAATTGGATTAAGGGCTTACACTGCTCCTGTATGACCTCATCGGGTTTTGTTTTGTTTTGTTTTGAGACAGAGTTTTGCACTTGTTGCCCAGGCTGGAGTGCAATGGCGTGATCTCTGCTCACTGCAACATCCGCCTCCCAGGTTCAAGCAATTCTCCTGCCTCAGCCTCCCGAGTAGCTGGGATTACAGGTACCCACCACCACACCTGGCTAATTTTTGTATTTTTAGTAGAGGCAAGGTTTCACCATGTTGGCCAGCCTGGTCTCGAACTCCTGACCTCAGGTGATCCTCCTGTCTCGGCCTCCCAAAGTGTTCATCTTAGTTATATCTGCAATGACCCTGTTTCCAAGTAAACTCATATTCTGAGATACTGGGGGTTAGAATTTCAGTGTCTAAAATTTTGGTGGACACAGTTAACCCATTCAACCCATTACATTCTCTCTGGAGAAAGGCGTAAACATTCTATGCCTCATACTAATCCTCCAAATAATTTTGAACTATAATAACCAGTATATAGTCAAATTTAAGCAGGTACTTAATAATAATAATAGTCATAAAAATCATGGGGGGTGCCAGAAGATGTAACAAAGAAAATTAATAAAAATTGGTGAAGTTTGTTATTAGCTCTGACTAGAAGCAGCATCACCAGTAAAAATAAACTGTCATCTGTAACTGTGAACATGGAGAGATGGGAAGCAGAGGAAAGATTTACAAAAAAAAAAAAAAAAAAAAAACCAAAGAAAGAAAGAAAGACAAAAGCAGAGAGGAATACAGAAGTGTAAAGAGCACATGCAGTCCCCTGTAGGTAAGCATGTTTATCAGGTAAGAAGAAATGTGTTCAAAAAGTCAGACCTCCAAAGAATGGCTTTTTGTCATACCTCAAACATCTGAGCACCCTTTAGCTTACCTTTGGTGCTAGGAATGAACCAAATCGTATCCTATTGTGGTGCTAGTTTAGAGAGAAAGTTGGGCATGGAAAACAAAGTTCATTTGTCCAGTAGGATGTCTGTTTTATTGTGGGCATTTAAATAAAGTACAAGTACCTACTTTCATTCAATGCTACCTGTGTCAAGAAAAAAAACTGGACTAAAATGTTGAATACATTTGCCCCATGTATGCAATAAATACTAAACAAGAAGTAAAGTGCCTCTAAAAGTTCCAAAGATTCCACAATTCTTCTTACACATCAAGTTGCCTTTTTCTTGCTTGAGAATTGTTAAAACTTATCTTTCCAGAAGGTCTCGGTTATCTGGAATTATTCAATAATTTTATGGATAGTTTAATTGACCAAAGTTTTTAATTTCCTGTTTCAATAGCAATATTTCCCTGACGTATAGTATACAGTTCCATGTATTAGCAAATGGAACTTACTGAACTTAAGATCAGCTGTGTTAGATAGGCAGATGGTTTGGGACATCAAGTTGACTAGTAAACATCCATGGCGAATCTTAGAGTGAATTCTGTTCATTTATCTTTTTCTTTGTAGAATATGCTGTTGCAGAGCCTCCCATATCCTATAATTACAAAAGTATTATTAAATTAAAGGTGTGAAAATATTGTTTATTATTTTGCCTTCAGTGAAACTGTCATCAGCTCTAACCTATTTTTTTTAACTTTTATTTTAAATTCAGGGATACATGTGCAGGTTTATTACATAGGTAAACTTGTGTCTCATGTTACTTGTTATACAGGTAAACTTGAGGGTGTGCTGTACAGATGATTTTGTCACCCAGATATTAAGCCTAGCATCCATTAGTTATTTTTCCTGCTCCTCTTCCCCTTCCCACCCTCCACCCTCCAACAGGCCCCAGTGTTTGAGGAATGCATGTTGTTTCCCTCTGTCTGTCCATGTGTTCTCATCATTTAGCTCCCATGTAGAAGTGAGAACATATGGTATTTGGTTTTCTGTTCCTGTGAGCTCTAACCTATTTTCTAATTCAATAGCTTTATATTCATAAGGAAATATTATCATCTTCTCAAACTTTATAATATTGCTACTTAAGATCATGAATATAAATAAAGTAATGTGGCCGGGCACAGTGGCTCATGCCTGTAATCACAGCACTTTGGGAGGCTGAGGTGGGCAGATAACTTGAGTCCAGGAGTTCAAGACCAGCCTGGCCAACGTGGTGAAACCCTGTCTCTACTAAAAATACAAACATGAGCTAGGCATGGTGGCGCACGCCTGTAATCCCATCTACTCAGGTAGCTGAGGCACAAGAATTGCTTGAGCCTAGGAGGCAGAGATTGCAGTGAGCTGAGATCATGCTACCACACCAGCTGGGCGACAGAACCAGACCTTGTTTCAAAAAATAAAATTAAATAAATAAATAACATAATGTTATATTTTTATTCTCTCATAACCACAAAAAGAACTCTACATCATTGGTACTTTTTTTTTTTTTTTTTTTTTTTTTGAGATGGAGTCTCACTCTGTCACCCAGGTTGCAGTGCAGTGGTGCCATATTGGCTCACTGCAAGCGCCACCTCCCGGGTTCACGCCATTCTCCCGCCTCAGGCTCCCAAGTAGCTGGGACTACAGGCGTCCGCCACCATGCCCGGCTAATTTTTTGTATTTTTAGTAGAGACGGGGTTTCACCGTGTTAGCCAGGATGGTCTCGATCTCCTGACCTCGTGATCCGCCCTCTTCGGCCTCCCAAAGTGCTGGGATTACAGACTTGAGCCACCGTGCCCAGCCTCCATCACTGGTACTTTTCTTCAACATCTGATATATCAGTCAGGATTAAAGTAACTTAAATTTTTAAAAAGGAGTTTACTGACTCATAAATTTGAAGAATCTAAAATTGAATATAGCATGGCTGGACCCAGGAATTCAAATGATGTTATCAGGTCTCTGTCTCACCATCTTGTTAATTAAGTCTTCTTTTCACTCATTGGCTTTAGCCTTTCCTGCCTTAGACAAATGGTATACCACCTAAGCACCCCCCAAATACGCAGTACTCATAAGAAGGCAATGGTTTTGTTTTGCTTTTTACTTTTTTCCAAAGGTTTTCCTTCTAAGAATTGCATCTTATTATGTTGATACCGTGGCTTCTAAGCCAGATATTATTCAGACAAAAGACTGTTAAATAATTGCCCAATAAGTATTTTGATTTTGGTCACCTCTATGCTGTACAACAAGGAAGAGAAGTGTGTTCATTTGCTTAGTAAAAGGGATTTTCTATGGCTATATCTTTTTGATGCAAAATATCTAAAAGAAAACAAAGAAACAAAACAAAAACCCTCAAGATAACCAAACAACCCAGCAATCTCAGTGGCTAGGCTTTGAAACCAAAATACCCATTCGTTGACTGAGTTTTCAATTTTAGTAAAGGCATTGCAGTTTCATGTGGGCAGAACTCAAAATGCACTTACAAAAAACAAGTAACTAATTGTGTGAAAAGGAAGACTTAGCTTGATGGTGATTGGGATCCCAGACCAAAAATGCAAACTCAACCAAGTAAGAACTACTTTACAATGGATAGAGATAAAGAGTTGTACTTTTAAGATGCTAGAAAATTATGGCAATATTGATAAATGTAATTCAGTCTCAAAGAGTATTTTATAAATTTGATAGTTTTTTAAATCCTGTCAAAATTAAATAGTATATTACATAACAAACCACTTGAGAAGAAAACAAGAAATTGATTTGCAAGAGTAATAAAATCTTAAAATCCTGGCTGTGAGTGACATGAAAACTTTTCCATAGCGGACTATCAACCTGAAATGAAAATAACATAGATATTCAGCTAAGTGCTATAAAGAATCACCTTTTTTTTTAATTCTATTGCCTTTGACATAGCATGTTTTTACTAGGCAATATTTTAATCTCAACAGTTGAATTGATAAAATTCCAGTATCTATTCCACCTTGGGAGCTGAAAGGATATCCAGTATGACAAAACATTTTATTTCTGCTCTGTTATTTGAATTAACAAATCTCAGGCAGGACCTTGGTATTTAAAATGAAAATTTGTGACATATTTCAATAATAATTCTCACTTAGAAGCATTATAATAGCACTGTTTTACTAAATATTAAATCATCACACTGAAACAGTAATAATAGAAAACAAATAGAATAGAATCCATTCCTATGAATGTAAGTGACAAAACATTTCCTGCATTGATCTATTCAAATTTTACATAAGAGAAATGACACAGGAAATGTTGAACTGTTTGACTAAATTGCAGTGGTCTGAAAGGCCTGTTTCAAACACATAGCATCAACATTCATATCTACATATGTGATCTTGATATTTGCCTTGGTAATTGCTGAAAAAAGCAAAATCAGCAATCCCTTAGTTCTAGGAATTTGGTCTTTGATACCAGGAAATAGCTTCAGCTCTGTTTAAATAAACATTAGGGAGATCTGTAAAAGATAAACACCAGTGATGAGAATGTTACCCTAAGATCTCTTTCCACAGATTTCTTAAATGTACAGTTTATTTCCCTAGTCATGCTGTAATGAAGTATGGTCTGTCTTAGACTAACCCTAAATTTTGTCACCTAGTACTGGAGGTTCGATTGTATCACATGCTTGGACAGACAAATGAATAAGCCGTCAAGGCTTTTCTGATGAGGCTAGGTCTTCTAATCACTCTCTTAGCGTCCTACACATCTCATTTGTAGTAAACGTCATAGTTGTAATCATATGTCTATATATTTCTTGTTTATTAACTGTATCCCCTATTACACCATACATTTCTTGAATCCAGATGCCATATCTGACTATTCTTCTCTGTATATTTACTGCCTGGAAGTAGGTTCTAAATCAGAATAAAAATAAAAGAAATATTAGTTAAATGGGTGAATAAGCAATTCTGAGTGACACTTTCCCAATTCTGCATAAATTTATATGACTTTTACAGTAGACAAGTAGGAATGTAGAGAAAGTCAATGTATGTTGCCTGTTGCTAAAATATAGGTTATTAGGCCCCACGAACATACTGATTAAGGAGGTTTGAAGTAGAACATCAGCATCTCTGTTTTTCAAAAACTCCTTTGTTGATATTTATAATGGAGCAAGTTTGGGAGCTACCATATTAAGGGTTTGTAGCACTTTAGATCCCTGATTCTAGAATGTTCCTCACTCTTCAGTGGTTCAGGGAATCCTCATAATTAATGCCCATGTTTTTGAAAAGAAAGGTTGATATTATTGTATTTCTTTGTTCTGCCCACTTGGACTTTCCTGATTTCACATTTGTAATTTTGACTACTTATGAGTGAACTTGTATCTCTCCAGGTAACACTTTGGATGAGGCATGAAATTTCATCTCATGAGTTGTGTGCTTAATCTTTGAGAAAGAAACTTTCAGCTAATGTGTGAGTCAACTCTAGCTGGCCATTCAACATCAACATCTACATGATATGACTGTTTTTACACTGCAGGCACTTCTAGGAAATTGTGTGTGTTTATAGTGTGCTCAAATACAGAGACTTATAGTGAGCATTTGTTGTTTTATTATTTCCAGCATCCTCCCATAGCCTGAAAACAGAACTCGATCTTTGCTTTGGAGGAACCATTTTTAATCACCTCTCATGATATAAATAAGATTGACCTCATCCCCAAATTTTAAAGTGGGAATTGATTAGCTTAAGTCCTCTTGTGATCTCTCCAGCCAAATAATTGGTTGAAGACAGGACACAGAACCTAAACAGAGCCAATGAAACAGAGGAAATGTTTGTTTTGGCTTCTGGAAATAAAAAGCTTCTCTCTTCCATGAAGACTACCTGAAGAAATCTTCTTTCTTTTCCTTGCCAGTGAGACGTGAAGATGCAAGATCTAGAACTGCTAAGCCATTTTGAAACCCTGATGGCACCTGAAGACTGTCAGGGGTCCCTGTGTAGAGTCTGAGGATGAAATAAACACAAAAGATAAGAGTAACTGAGATAAAAACTGGTCCTTGATGACATCACATGAGTTTTCAGGTTAAGTTTCAATTACAGCCAGTCTTGATTGCCCTTCACAGCTGTGTGATCTAGCAAATTTCCTCTGTTGTTTATGTCAGTTTGAGCTGGGGTCTCTGTGATTTGAAACTTAAAGATTCCTAACACATGTAAGATCCGTGACTACATCAGGATGTAACTTTCAGTGTGCCTTGAAGGATGAGACAGAGGAACTGGGAAGTCATCAGTGGAGTCAAAGATGTCCATAGATGCTAGCGCACCTTCCTGAAATATCACGGTTTTGTGCAAAACCATGCACACATCAAAAAAAAATTTAATAAAATCTATTCATAAGGAATACTAGGGCCCACCCAGTAGCCACATTTTCCAAACCAGAAATTCATAAACATAATCTAGCAAAATATTTTTTTCTGACTTGCCAATTCATTATATAAAATCTCAGAATAGCATAAAACATTGAAATCACATTTCATTATGTATTTCACTCATTGCCTTTATTGGAATGAAAACAAAATTACATAAAATCAGGATTATCTCAGAAAATTCAGGACATATGGTGGCCATATCTAGGGAACATCCACCTTGTTTTACTGGAATAAATTATTGTTAAAATGAACATACTGCTAGAAAGGCTGTTACCAGTCTGCAGGTCATAAAGATAAAAAAGCTAAACCAACCTCTCAGTGCTGAATTGGCAAGTGAAAAGATGCATTCTGCACACAATAGGTATGCAGTGAATATATTTGACTGACAAGAACCCTGCTAGGACTAGCAGTGAGCTATTTAAGCCCTGCTGTTTCTTGTTGACTTTGCCAGCCTTGGCTGCGGTGTGAGGATTCTGTAACCATTAACAAGAGCCCCAAGCCACATCTCCTCTTCCTCCATTTCAAAGTTTCGTAAACCATAGTGTCAGGTGCTGGGCTCTCATCAGTGACTGACAGGTACACAGGGTCTGAAGAAAACATTTTTGCTTTGGATTATTTGCTGAGAATAAAAATTTCACGTGCCTGTGTCAACAGGCTTGTAACTATGGAATTTTTAAATATATTCATTAAACTGTAAAATGATAGTCTTGTATTGAAATCGACCTGCTTTTAACCTATGTGTTTTAGGCATCTGGTGTCTAAAAATTCTTCCATACAACACAAATCAAAGTAGATGAAACCAGTTAACTGAAAATAACAGTGAAAGCGATCAGGTCTTTCAATTTCTGGAAGAGATGAAGAGAAATGAAATAGAGACCACCTTTGAAAATTGAAATTACAAAAGATTTTTAAAATACATTAATAAGTGTATGTGCGTATAATCTATATATGTAATATGTAACACCAACCACAAACACAATTAGTCCCACATATTTCAAACTGACTTCAAGCATTAATCAACAAAAGGTGGCAAGGGCTTATCCTTCATGAGATAAAGCAGTTTAATTTGGGAGGGAGATAATTATATTTCCAGAAATGGAGTGATGTACCACAGTTCTATAGAATATCTGCCAAAGAATCAGTGGCATGAATGATCCTTATATTTAAGCGTCACCATCATATGATGACAAAATATGATCACATTTTCTCAAATGACCAAATTTAACATCTCACATCCTTGCCTGCCCATGAAAAAACTAATGTCCCATGCAACACAACTGTCCTTGGTCGTTTCTCAGTATCTCTCTTCTCCGTCTCCATGAAGCTTTTTCTCAGAGGAGTAATTATCATTTACTAAGCATTTATTATGTGCTGAGCACTGTTCTAGGTTACTTACATACACTTTCTCATTTTGTTCTAACAACAGTAAAATAGGTGCTATTTTCAATTGTCTTATAGACAAAGAAACTGAGGGTCAAGTCTATAACCTAATAAATGTCAGAGTCAAAACTCCAGCTTACTTTTAACCCAGCCTGTCTGATTTCAAAGCCCATGCTCTCAGTTGATCATTAACAATTACCTTGGGATTTCCTAAAAGAATTTTAAAATTATTTCAATAGTTGCAAGCTATACAATCTGGTTGCATATATCCCAGCTACACAATCTGCTTCTGATATATTTATACTGAAATTCATCTGATAATCCACCTAAATTTAAAGGTAAAATGCAACAGATAATGTTTGCATGACTTGTGGCTTTTAGAATTGATCGATTATAATTAGATAGAATCTGGCAGTTCAGACTCCTAGAGAACACACTGAACTTGTATTTTGCCCATTTTAGTAATGATTCACCAGGCTTTATATTTGATTCCATCTGAAACTCATCAGAACTATATCCAGGATGTTTCTTTTTTCTTTATCTGCCAATTTCATTTGATGTTCTCACTTTGTGCTTTTCCTGAGGAAACACTAATGCTTTTGGAAGACGGAGACTATGATGGCAGTCTTCTGAATATAAATGTAACAGTATTACTTCAGATTTCTTTTGCATTCTTCTCTATACATTTCCAGTTTTTTCTTCTTTCTCATCTCCTCTTATTTTTTCCTCTCCTCCTTCACCCATAAATCTCCCATACCATCTATTCTTCTTGTGGTCCCATTTTTCTACTTATTGTTATGATTAGACACACAGCCATGGTATGAAAGATCTATACACCACACTTTGATCAATTTGGAGATGAAAAATGTGTGTGTGTGTGTGTGTGTGTATGTATGCGTGTGTGCATGTGTGGCTTCTCACTAATTTTAAGACATCACTTTTTCGCATTTCAGCATTCAAAAGATCAGGTCTGATACAATTAGTAGTGCCTGTGATTTGGTGAAGTACAATATTATTACTTTCAGGACAGTGGTATGTTTTCTAATAACTTCAGCACTCTTTTGTTCAATCTCCCTCCCAAACACAAATACACAAATGCATGGTCTCTCTTTAAAAATTCTCAGACACCTTTCTCTGTTTTCTCTTTTCACATTCTGTGCAAAAACATAGAAGAGCTGAGCTCTGTTATTATAGAGGTTCTTTCTCCTACCTTCTAATTCAATAATTTTTAGGAAATATAAATCAACCCTCCTTTTCAAGCCAAACTCCAAAATGTGTTGTTGATTTCTTTTTAGGCATTTTCAAATATGCTTGCCTCCCTCTTCAGTCTTCCTCTCCCCCTTCTCCCTCTGGTGTGTGACAAGGTGCTACATACTGTAAGTCTAGGTTGCTGGAGCAGTGCTGTGGGCTCTAGCGTTGGCATGTGCACTGGATGTACATATTTTATTATTACCTTTCCTCCACAGCCAAGACTGTCAGAGGAAACATGGCATTTTTTACAGCTTTCTGCTAAGTGTCAGGCTTTGCACTTCAGAAATATTTGATAAGTGAAGCCTAAGTGGCAGGAGCACATCCATGCGAAAGGCAGATACACAATGTAACTTTAACTCTCCTATTAACTTTTTCATTTCCCTGCAGAAGTTGTTTCTGTCCATATTTTTACTTCAGCTGGGCTGAGTGGGAGAAAGAACTCAAAGGGAGGTCGAAGCAGATGGTTGTCACAAACTGCATACGGCAATTGAGAATTAGTGTACAAGCATATGCAACCTGGTACAGTATGAAGCATTCCAGCATATGAGTGCTGAAATAAATCAAGCCTGGAGAAGATTGGGATGATAAAAAGATGAGCTCTTCCTTCCCTGTTACATGTATATATTTAGGCCTGCTGAATTCATTAGGATATGTTCTCTGTTTTCAGTAGGCAAGTTAACACCTAAATTGAGCAGATTCGTGTAGATTCTGGTATCTCGCCTTTTTCTCTCATCCACTGTGCTTTCTGAAAAGAAATATTTCTGAAGAGAGACGCATCTTTTTCATAGAAGGAGGATTGGAGATTATGACGTCAACTTGCTGGACAAGTTTAATCATCGTAATAATTACTAATAGGATATAACAATTTACATTTACTCTTCAATTTATTAACAACAACTGTGCACCAGGCGCATAACAGTTCACATACAATTTCCATGCACATTTTTTTACTGCTGGTGACCTTACTGGTGCCCAATCTGTTGAAAGCAATTCATCCACAGACATGGGCACTTTCAAGTGCTTTTTCAGTAAGAACAGTCCTAAAGAAAAATGGGCACCAACAGTAGTTAACAGCAAGAAATGCCAAACTCACAGCCTGGAGGTCCTTTCAGTAGGCATCAGGAGATATAGCTCTGCCACGTTGCCATTTATAATTATAAATAACTCATAATAATCTTCATTAGTACTCTTATGAGTCCCAGGAAGGGAGGGGAAATGAGTCGTTCCCTGCATTTATAAAATACAGAGCAGGAGACTTTAATCTTGATCACCCCACTTCTCAGGAGAGCAATGGCCATTTCTGCAATCGTGCTTGGTCCCCAGGCCCACGTGTGGCTCTGCCCTGTGGTTGCATCTAGGGCCAGGGTGGTGCCGAGAGGGCCATGTGCCTCAGCTTCTGCTGTCCACCCTCTCCCTAAACTCAATCCCTGAGTTTTAAAGAAGCTTCCGTTGTTTCCAACAAAGTCCTTCTTGCTATTGCCTTTTCGTTTTGTTCACCTCCCCATCTGTCCTTTGTAAGAGGTGAAAGAAAGGTAAGACGTGAAAGAAAGGGAAAAGGGGGAAAGTGATAGGTATTGGCTCAAGAATAAATATTGAATTCCATATTGGTAGACCAAAACACAAATCAACTTCGAACTACAGGAGTCCACCAACATGCACATAAATCATTTATAACGATAATCCAAGACTAGGTCCAAATCTCATTAAAGTATATGAATCCTTAATCTATTTTGGCAAAAAAGCGCCAATACACATTTTTTCTTTTTATCATAAATTACAGTTCTGCGGCACTGTGCAAATATTACCAAGCTGTAAGACAGCTGTGCTCCATTAAAATGTGTAATGGTCGCTGATTTCTTACAGCACATGGTCATCAGGCTGAATCTACAGCCAGTAATTAGGAAGATGAAATGTTTAATTGTGCCTTAATTTTGATAAAATTTATCTGTCACACATCCCGCAGCCGAGCATTATGCTCACAAATCAATGTCATCGGGCCGAGCAGGAACTCGAGCACCAGACTCTTGTCCCTGACAGATTCATTTGAATATGTAACTGCTCATGATAACTAACCAGGCTAAGGAAGAAAGTGAAAACTTTCCCTATTGACACAGTTCTGGTGATGTATGTCCTAGTATTTCCCTGAAGAATAAGTCCAGAGGTTCAAAGGTAATTCCACTCTTACCTTTTAAATGCTGTGTCTGCCTCCAGCTCTGATTGTGTAAAGAAAGACAACTCTTCAGAATCTGTTTGTTTGATTTTTTAAAGTCTATGAGTGCAAGGAGAAAAGACAGATGGAAGGAGAAGGAGAGAGGAGACAAAAAGTAGAAAGAGAAGAGAATTTAGGAATGCCCCTTTAGTATTATGTCTTCATATTCTTATTTAGGGGTAGATCTGTGAAATGTGCAAGAGACATCCCTTTTAGCTAAAAATTCATAGATTCATAGAATGTTAGAGATGAAACTCATCTTGTTTTATGCAGATGGAAACTGAGGGCCAGAGAGATTGCTCAAGGACTCAGGCATCATCAGAAAGAGTTCAGGTTCTCACTCCGCAGTCACAGTAGGGATAACCTACTTCTTACAGAAAATTTCATAATCCTTATAAGCAATATTTACAAATCATAATGTTGAATTCATTTTTCAACTGGCATGAAATATTTTTTAAGCACGGAGAAGTGTAAGTACAAATACCTGCCAATACTGAAAATTAATTTCTGTCATGTTTTCCCTACAAAATGAATCAGTGAGCATTCTTTCTCACCCACAATAACTATGGCTCGTTATCCAAGAGAACTTAACGAGCATATGTTGGAACGTACTTTACATTTTTATTTTACATAGCTCTGGAAATAAAAATAATTGAGGGGGGCCATAGCAAAGATCATGGGGAGGGGATGGAAAGCAGGTGAGAAGAAAGGAAGGATGGAAATCAAGATGGACCATCATCTGGGCATGAGACAGCCCTACGCCACTGGAAAATAGTGAGCATCCATAGGGCGGGTCAGTTTCCCCAGGCGGGCAAGTTAGATTATGAATGTAGTTTTAAAAATTTTAAATTTAATATGCCAAAATTTTGCCAAAGGACACCAGTAAGTTTTCTAAGGTAACTAATTTCTCACCAGGTGATTAATGAACCAGCTGAAGACTCAGAGTGTGCCAGCTTACTTTAAAGTAAAATAAGTCTCAAGATCAAGAATAGTTTTAGGATAGTCTTCAAGGAGAGCCAAATGGCATTAAGCTGTAGCCTGCTAACAAGAAGACTCATTAAAACACTTTTCTAAACATAGCCATGGAAATAAGTCCAAGCTAAAGATATCATACGCCCCAGTCCCTTTTGTACTATTTTCATGGGCAGATATATTCAGGGATTGGATAAAAGGGTGGTACTGTATTCTGGTAAGATCGCTGTGTTTTATCCACTGGCACACCACACAGGCTAAACAGAAGCCGGAATAGCTAGAAGGGTGCAAATGGCATGGAGAGTAATACTAAATAACTAGCATTTGTAAATCTCTTTACAATAAATTGCTTTCACATCCGTTGTTTTATTTGGAGTTTTAGAGAGGTTAAATTTGTCCCAAGATCACGTGATCATCCAAGAAGGATTAAAACCAGTGTGTTTGATACTGGGGATTGAATCACTCATGAGCCATGCTAACCCTCTTCTATTGGGCCTCTCTCTTATGCTAAAAATACCACTTTCCAGTCTGATTTGAAGGGAAGATTCTGCATAGAGGTAGGTACTGCCATTCAAATCCACTTACATAAGATTTTCATTCAGATCAAAGTTGCGTGGAGCGAGAGACAGGGTGCAGTGCATCCATTTAGGGGCCCCATATTGTGACAGAAGCAGTAGGATTTGGAAGCCAGCAGTCACAGTGTTGACTTTACAATTCATCAAAGTTTTCTAGTTCAGCCGCTTCCTCTTCAGAGGACAGACAGCTTCCTGACTCTGTAGTTCCCATCCGTGGTGGGAGCAGCTGCTGTCTTAGTGGTGCCAGGATAGGCAAAGGACTTCCTCTCTTTCTGCTCAGTGAACTACAGGGAATCCCATGGGCTGCAACAAAGAACCTCAGTCAATATTACCCGCGTCCTGTGATCTCAATCTACTGTTCTTCTCACCACTTCTCACCGCAAGGTGGAGAATAATGCAAATTATTTATCTGGTTTAGAATTTTGAAAGGCCTGGTAACTTTTGAAAACTATGTTTAAATTACTTTATTGTGGTATAGTGGAGACAGCAATAGGATAATTAGGCAGAAGGACTGGATTCTAGTCCCATATGTGATTCTTTAATTTGGGGCAAATCACTACCTCTATAGGAGAAAGTGTCCATATCTTAAAAATAACACAAGCATACACGTAGTATGCATGTATCAAAATATCACATGTACCTCATAAATATGTACTATTATTATTATTACCAAAAAATAAAGTAAAATAAAAAATTTAAAACTATACACAGTAAAATCAGTTATTTCTATGGTCCCTCTCAGTCCCAGTATTCTGAAATTCTACAAGGAAAAAATACATCTACTGGGTCTTTTAGGCTCTTAGAGATGCCCATTTCTCAAATTAACTGGACTTTCTATTTGCTTTTGAAGTTGTAGTTCCATTAACAAAAATTCTCATTAATCTCTGTATTAAAAAAATAAAAAAATTAATGTCAGAATCCAGGTCCTAACCTGTTAGAGCTGGGCCTCAGAAAGCACCATCAGCTCAAGTCCTCACTTTTGCAAATTAGGAAGCTGGAAGTCAGCAGAAGCAAAGTCATGCTGGGAGTGTGTGGCCCTGCTTGTATAAGCCATGCATCCATTTTGCCAGGGCATTCACTTTAGAGTAATGAAGTGACCGAGATGCTGGGGACCCTTGGCAGGAAGTGTAGAATTTGGATGGTATATCCTGCTGCCAGCCTCTATTTTCCATGGTTGGCAGGTTCCACTATAAACCTGAAGTTTAGTCAATAAGTATTATTTATACACAGTTGAAATGGATGTTCATGTATCATTGTTGCATAGTTTCTCAATTGACCCAGGAAATGTGATTAGCAGTAAAAATAAATAAATAAAAAGACCAATATTACCTTCAGGAAAAAAAAGTAAGAACTTAGTAATTTTTGACTGTTGATGGTCATTGATTTTTCAAGATGGAAATGATTGATTTACAAATTGATAGTTGACACTTGAGCCCAGCAGGTCAAGACTAAAGTAAGCCATGTTAATGCCACTGCACTCCAGCCCGGGTGAAGAAGCAAGACCTGTTTTGAAAAAAAAAAAAAATTGATAGTTGAAAGGCAGGCATTTTTTCAAGATTTCTACTTTAACTATAAAATTCTACCTTCTACAAAACTGCCTGAGGAAAATAATTTTCATCCCAACTCAAACCTGTATTTTTTTTCAGATATCCGAAATGACATGTACTTCATGCAGAGTAACTGACTTCTTAATCTTTAAGTGACTTTACATTATATATATATATATATAATGTGTGTATATGCAGTTTTTATGGTGAAATCAATCAGTACATTCAGAATTCTTATTTTACATTGTTAAAATAAATACAAATAAATGATAAAACACATGTATAGGTTCAACTACCAAAGCATTAAACAATAGTATTCTTACTGGAAGTATAATTTTATTTAGGTATTGTGGTAACAGATATAACTCCAGTACCCTTATGTAAAAATGGCTGTTTCATCAGAGTTCTTATGTAGAACCTAATATCATTTCACAGGGATAGTGACACATATTTGTTTCGTCTTGACTGGTCCATTTGTCCAGAACCACAAATTCATGTGCCAATGTATGATCTTATCCATATGATCCCACCCCCAAATATATAAAATATTTTGCATATGAACACTTTTATAATATCATTATGGATAAATAAAAAAGCTTTAGTCATTTTCTTAGGATACCTCAGACTCTACTTAATGTGCATGTGCCAAAAATTGCAATAGTAGGAAGTTAGTGACATAAGTCAACTCACTAGTAAGTGATACTTCATTCATTCATTCAGGACATAATCATTGAACAAGCCTTTACTTATTCACAAACAATCTGAAGAGCACAATCCCTACCTTTATGGAGCACACAACTTAGAGGAGGAGAGAGACCAATAAATATGTAGTCACAATCCAGGATGATGAGTGATGTGATAGCTCAGGGCTGGTGTGTTGAGATCATATAAGAGGGTCTCACTGGGGTTTCCTGGTGGAATCAGAAGCAGTGAGTCCCAAAGCTGAGTTCTGAAGGCTAATTGCTCTCAGTAAAGAAGAGAATTGAAAAAGCTTTTCAGAAAACAGGAGTCAGCCTATAAAAAAGTACTGATGGACACTTTAGAGGGTGTGACATATTTGGAACAGTGCATCAGTCCAGGCAGGAATCTGAAATTGAGTAAACATATGTTTTCTGTAACCACTCCTGAATAAAAAGGTAATAGGAGGGAAAAAGTGTCAGAACAGAAAGAAATAAAGTCAATTTCCACTGTTGTCTTTTGGAGAGTGAGGAGCCCACTGACCAAACTTCCTTTCTAACCCATTGACCTTCCAATCTTTCACAGCCACCAAGACAGATTTAGGACGTCTTGGAAGTGACAACTTGAGACAATTTTGTATTTTATATGGGAATATAATTTGTCATGTTCTTATATCAAAATTATTTAATTCTTTAAAAGACAAAGTAGTGAATAGCATCAATAAAAAATAAGTCCTTTAATGCACATCGTAAAATGTTTTTATTAGTTTTAAATTGAATTAATAGAGGAGGGTATGGTAGACTGGATAATGACATTACAAAAATATCAGCTCCAAATCCCTGGAACCTGTGAATGTTACCTTATATGGCAAAAGGGACCTTACAGATGTATTTAAGGATCTTGAGATGGTGAGATTATCCTAGATATCTGAGTATAACACACATAATCTGGATACTATAATCACAAGTTTCCTTAAAAGAGGAGGCAGAGGGAAATTTGACTGCAGAAGGCAGTGGGACAGGAGAAGTAAAATGCTTTGAATATGCATGAAGACCATGAGCCAGCGTCTAGAAGCTGGAAGAGGCAAGGGGCACCTTCTCCCCTTGAGACACTAGAAGAACCAGCCCTGCTGATACTTTGCCTTTAGCTCAGTGAAACTGACTTTGGATTTCTGCCCTCCAGAACTGTAATAGAATAAATTTGTGTTAAGTAACTAAATTTGTGCTATTTTTTTTTAAGTTCCAGGGTACATGTGCAGGATGTGCAGGTTTGTTACATAGGTAAACGTGTGCCATGGTGGTTTGCTGCACCTATCAACCCATCACCTAGGTATTAAGCCCAGTATGCATTAGCTCTTTTCCCTAATGCATTTTTTTACAGTGGCAACAGAAAACTAATATAAAGAGCAAATAAATATTTCTATAAAATTTCCAAACATTGGAACTGACAGTCATGTATTGTAGGAAAATTACTATTCCTAGGCTGGGATTCTTAAAGTATATTCTATAATTAAAATTGTAACCAGGCACTGTATTTTTTTTACTAAAATTAATTAACAAAATGTTTAAGTTTGTGGAAAAGCATACCAAATCAGTGCACAAAGTTCCAAAAAGAAGACAGAGAACTAGGAATGGGAAAATTAAAGTTAAATACTGTAATTTATTCAACAAACTTGTCTCATTCACTAAATCTGTTGAAACATTACATTAAAACCTAGCAATAAGGTATTGTTTAAATATTTATAATCACTTGCCTTGTAAGAAGTTTCCTTTAAAGTGATTTATTCAATGAACATTTATTGAGTTAGTCTTTGGGGATAAAGCAGTGATCTAAACACATTCTTGAACTTCTTCAAAGTGTTTGTGTTCTAGACAACTAGATTAAAAAATCAATCAATTTCAACAAAGTTATGAATGCTATGTAGAGGTATATAAAGTGAGTATAAAAGAGAAATACAGAAGAGTGGCATATTTATATTATACCCAGATTTTCAAATATTTAATTCCATATTACAATGGAAAATTTTGATGCTGGAGAAATGACCCATCCAGAATATTTTTAAAAAAATAATTTAACCAATGATATAAAATATGGTATAAAATATTACACGAATTAATCTAAAGTCATAAACTAGTACTAAACATATTAATCAGCAAATATTTGTTGATTGGAGGATTAACAAAGGACTTTTCACACTCTTGAATAGTCTTGATATCCTCCAGTTGTCATTTTCTCTATCCACTTAATGATGAAAAGTAATAATATCTTGAAGAAAAGTTCTAAATGAGGTTTTCTGTAAATTACCAACATAAGAGATTTACCAGTCTACCCGGGGCAGTAAAACAACTAGTAGCCGAGTGAATATGGATACTTAATGGTCACCAGATGACATCAGTGCTGCTGCACTTGTATAGAAGTAAAGTGTGATATAATAATGACAAGTTTTTGAACACCTACAGCCGATAATCTAGAGTTAAAGACAAAATAGACTTAACAAACACATAAAGGTAGAAGAGATGAGTGAAAGAGTAATTTAAAAGAAAACAAAATAGAAACAAATCAATTTTTATTTCTGAACTCATGGATATATCCTCAAATATAGCGACATCTGAAGAAAATCTAAGTAAGTCCCCATTCCAAGAGTCCTCCTGATTGTTACCTTTAGTGAGGTTTTGTTATTACAAATGCACTTTCAAAATTCACAGTCTCAGTTAACGAATTCCGTTCATACAACAATGCCTATTTCTCTTTATATTCTTGGAAATGACTTAGCAAGTGAAAAATGGCTTAAAATTCACACAGGAAAGATGATATTGGAAGTCTCCAGCCCTGTCTCCTGCCCAGCTTTTGGATCTTGTTATGTAATGCAATGTCAGGCAGACATTGAAGTGTTCTGTAGGTGCTTGTGCCATGGTTGATATGTTTTAGGTGAGGAAGACTAGAGGCTGAACAATATTGATGCCTTTCCTGCAAAATGAAATTTTAAACTCAATTCTCCTCTCTTCTTACACACCAAATAGCACTAAGTCAAGTTGTTTAGTTAGGCAATGTTACATTTAAGTAGTGCCTAAGGATAATTCTTCTGGTGCTGTGTTACTTATTGTCCAGAAGTCCTGCTTTCTACTAGTCAGTGGGTTCTGGAGCTGGTTGAGCCATGCGGCTGCGGCACTGGAGCAAAGAACCCCAGCCCAAGCAAGGGCAGGACTGGCCATCATGAGGCACCCAGCTGAGTCCCTACCTATATCAAAGGCACAACCAGAGAACCTCCTTCGTTCAACATGTTTTCTAGCTCAACATTTGAGTTTACTTTTTTGACCTTTATATTTGAAGTTTGAAAGAAAATTTTTATAGGACAAACTTCTGCTCCAAGAAAGAAACATTGTTGTCAGAATCAAAGATCACTAGCTCTCACTGTCATGTAACCCTAGATACAAAATGTAATTGCCGTGACAATTGGAGGCTCTGAAGGGTCAAATAATTGTCATATATATGGTCAATACTCTGAAGGGTCAAGTATTTGGCCCTTCAGAGCCTCCAATTGTAGTATTTGAACAGAGGTCTTAAAGAGTCACAGGTTTTATACAAAAGCCCTGTGAGATCTGAGAATCTGTGTTATAAATACACTGCAATGTAGAACACCATTCTGTTTTAAATTACAATCTAGTTACTAATAAAATTATACACACTTCATCTTATATCCACAGAATGTGCTTTAATGTCTCTGTACATAACTTTCTTCATGATTCATGTGGGACTACATGCAAAGCATTCAGGAACTCCAATGCCAATGAAGAGCAGAGAAAGGAAAGCAAGTTATACTGGGTTGTATTTTTATTATTGAGAGAACTAAGAGAGTAGTAAATGGAAGAAAAACAGACCAGCACTCAAAAGAAAGCCCACGAAATGATAATACCTTAACATAGTCACCCATGACCCAGTGTCTAATCTTCAGCTCTAGCAGTTCTCAAATACAGTTTTGTCAAAATACCTAAAGTCAATCAGTTTCCTAGGACTCATGTATATTCACCAAACTCATGTATAGGGACGTCTATATGCATCAGAACACCAATTTATAAATGTCAAGTAGAAGAAGTACCCTTCTATTGGCTGTAAAATTTGCCTTCTTTAGAATACTAATTTTTCCCCTTTCAACACTGTTGAGAGATTGATTTCATAAGCAGAAAGTTTATTGTATAACTGGAATGGAGTAAAAGAAGTCTCCTAATCATCAGGATTTATTTCTTCAAGGCCATGGTAAACCCTGATGAACTGTCTCTGATCTTCAATACAATGATCATATATTCTTGTTTTCAAGATCCAGGGCCTTTCTCCTTCTGATAATGCTGGATAAACAGACAAATTCGTGTTCATTATATTTTCTTTTTGTTCTAGATATCTTGTAGATTATCCTTTTCTCTCTTCTGCAGTGCATAATTTCTTTTGTTTCATTTTACAAGTAATTGAATTTTCCTAGGACCAGTCATCCTCATGAACCTATTGACGAGTAACATCTATGTGCATTTCTGCTCTAAATGACTTTGGGGTTCATTATCACTAGTCATTCTCTAAGGTAATTTTATCTTCAAATTATCAGGAAAACTTATTTCACTCACATACACTGACTACATGGAGAAAAAAGGCAGGGAGCCTCAACTTGCCCATTAAGGTGAATCATCACATGGCATGATAGGCAAGCTACCAAGGAGAAATTGGACTACTACTCCACAATGGACATAAGGAAGAATAAATCTGGAATACAGGAGATCCCTTAGAGCATCTGTTAGCATTACCATGCTCTGTAACTAAAGTCAATGAAAAACTACATTGGATTGGATAAAGAAACTGTGGCACATATACACCATGGAATACTATGCAGCCATAAATAAGAATGAAATCATGTTATTTGCAGAAACATGGATGTATCTGGAGGCCATTATCCTATGCAAATTAACCTAAGTGAATTAACACAGGAAGAGAAAACCAAATGTTGCATATTCTCACTTATAAGTGGGCACTAAACACTGGATACTCATGGACACAAAGATGGCAACAACAGAAACTATCAACCACTAAAGGGGGCAGGGAGGAAGGGGGGAAAAGTGTTGAAAAACTGGGTTATGAATGATTCCATCACACAATAAACCCAGAAAACAAACATGCAAAGGTACCCCCTTAATCTAATATGAAAGTTGGAAAAAAAAAAAAAGTTAGTCAGAATTTCAGACATGAAAAAATGACTATTAGTTCTAAAAGGAAGACAGTGTTGTTTAGATTTTCTCTTTCTTCACTGATTTTTGTCTAATTATACCAATTGCGCAGAAAAAGTGTTAAAATTTCCTACCATTTCTCTTTTTAATTCTGTTGATTTTTGCTTCATACCCTTTGAGGCTAAGTTATCAGACATACACACATTTACAATTGTATGATTTCCTGATGAATGGTCTCTTTTAAAATTATGAAATATCCCTCTTATCTCTGGTAGCACCTTTTGTCTTGAAATCTGTTTTATTTAATATTAAAAAGAGCCACTCCAGCTGGGCACGGTGGCTCACGCATGTAATCCCAGCACTTTGGGAGGCTGAGGCGAGCGGATCACGAGATCAGGAGATTGAGACCATCCTGGCTAACATGGTGAAACCCCGTCTCTACTAAAAATACAAAAAAAAATTAGCAGGGCGTGGTGGCGGGCACCTGTAGTCCCAGCTACTCGGGAGGTTGAGGCAGGAGAATGGCATGAACCCGGAAGGTGGAGCTTGCAATGAGCCGAGATCGCGCCACTGCACTCCAGCCTGGGCGACAGAGTGAGACTCCGTCTCAAAAAAAAAGAAAAAAAAAGAGCCACTCCAATCTTATTATTCTTATTGTGTGAATGGCATGTCTTTTTCATTTACTTTATCATTCACTTTCAATCTATCTGTATCTTTATATTTAAAATATGTCTCTTACAAGCAACAAATAATATAGTCTTGGTTTTTTTGTTTTTCTTTTCTTTTTTTTTTGTTTTGGAGACAGAGTCTCGCTCTGTCAACAGGCTGGAATGCAGTGGTGCAATCTCGGCTCACTGCAACCCCTGCCTCCCAGGATCAAGCAATTCTCCTGCCTCACCCTCCCGAGTAACTGGGACTACAGGCATACGCCATCATGCCCAGCTAATTTTTGTATTTTTAGTAGAGACGGGATTTCATCATGTTGGCCAGGATGGTCTCAATCTCCTGACCTCGTGATCTGCCCACCTTGGCCTCCCAAAGAGCTGGGATTACAGGCATGAGCCACTGCGCCTGGCCTATAGTCTTGTTTTTAATCCACTCTGTCAAACTGTCTTTGAATAGGAATATATAGACTATTAACATTTAATGTAATTATTGATATGCTTGGACTTGGTTCTATCATCTCACTCTGTGTTCTGTTTGTTCTCTGTTTTTTGTTCCTCTCTTCTCTATTCTCTGTCTCCTTTTGGATTATTTGAAACTTTTTAGTATCCCATTTTCATTTATCCACATCTTTTTTACTATATCTCTTTGTAGTTTTCTTTCAGTAGTTATCGTAGGGATTATGCTTTGCAATTTAATCTTTTATACTCTACTTAGTTATAAAATGTAGAAACTTTGAAGCCATGTAGGTACTTTTATTCCACTTTCTTTTCCCAGGCAATCAACTGAGTTAGGTTTAGACCATGATTTTTGCCTTATCTTCTGTAGGTACTGGTTCAAATTTCAGTTCATTTCTCTAAACATTTGCTTCCTTCATTTGGGTCCAACTCATGCAAGCATTACTCAGGGACTAATCTGAGACTCACGTGAATGGCTCAAACGTCAGTTTCACTCATTAAGCCTTAGCTGTATTGCTTTGGTCCTGTATCCTGCTTGCATCACTCAGGATTTAGGGTAAACATTTATGTTTTATGTGGTTTTATATGTAGAATTTGGTAAGCCCATTCTTCAGCTTTCTTCTCTCCCACATACTCCTCCACTCTCCTTCCTGGTTTCGCTGGCCAGAAGGATGGGTATCTCTCAAAGTTTTAGCAGCTTGTGCACTGCACTAATCCATGTCTAGGACATGTCCTCTTCTGCTAAAGAGGAAACTCACTCCTTTGCAGTTTGCTTCTCTATGTTTGATTTCTATTCACAATCCTCCTACTTGTGTTTACTTTTCAGAGTCCACACATTGGTTGGTTTTTGTATTTTTTTCTGGGTTTTAGTTATAATCAGCTAGAGGAGTGGGCTGGGGGTGGTTTATGCCACCATAGTGAAACCAGAACCAAGAACATTTTGAAAACTTTGTAAGTAACACTAACAGAATTCAGGAAAGAGTTGTTACCTAATTAAATCATTACAGAACAGCAACAAAGACATAATTGGTACAGCAAAAGATGAATTTTTTAAAATGTATGAAAAACATAATATAAAATGACTGAACTTAGATCAAGTGGAAAGCTATGAAAACCAATGGAAATTAAAATTTCTCTAAAAATAAATGGTTATAGAAAGAAATTCAATAACAGATGAGCAATAACAACTAATCAGGAGCAGTAATGTTAATGTTAGCAAAGTAAAATTTATTTTTAGCAGCTTTATTGATATATAATCCACATACCCTATAATTCACCCATTTAAAGTGTACAATTTAGTTTTTTTCTGTATTCGCAGATTTATACAACCATCACCACAATCAATTTTAGACAGCTTTTATCGCCTCAAAAAGAAATCCCATATCCTTTAGCTATAACCCCACTAAACCTCTAATCCCCCACCATCCTTCAGCAACATTAATCTACTTTCTGCCTCTATAGATTTCTATGTTTTATAAATTTAATATGAAGAAAATCATGTAACATGTGGTCCTCTGTGACTGACTTCTTTTACTTAGCATCATGTTTTCAAGGTTTATCCAGGCTGTAGCATGTATATCTAGGAGTGGAATTGCTAGGCCTTATGGTAACTCTATGTTTAATTTGCAGAACTGTCAGTGTTTTCCAAAGCAGCTGCAAAATTTAAAATTCCCACCAGCAGTATAGGAGGGTTCTGATTTCCCAAATCCTCGCTAACACTTGTTGTTATCTGACTTTTCGATTACAGCAATCCTAGTGCATATGAAGTGGTTTTGATTTGCCTTTCCGTGATGACTAATGAATTGAGTATCTTTGTATGTGCTTCTTGGTTATTTTTATGTATGTGCTTCTTGGTCATTTCCTTGGAGAAATATCTATTCAGATCCTTTGTCTATTTTTTGAATTGGGCTATTTGTCTTTATACTCTTGTAAGAGTTCTTTATATACATGTAAGGGATACAGGTTCATTATCAATATATATGATTTGCAAATATTTTCTCCCATTTTATGAGTTATCTTTTCACTTTCTTGATGATGGCCCTTTAAGTAAAAAAATATTTTGAAATTTGGATAAAGTTCAATTTATTTATTTTTTGTTGTTGCTCATGCTTTTGATGTCACAAGAATCCTCTGACAATTCCAAGGTCATAGAGTTTTACCCCTATATTTCCTTCTAAGAGTTTGATACTTTCAGCTCTTATATTCAGGTCTTTGATGAATTTTGAGTTAGTTTTTGTATAAGTCAAGTGCAATTGAAGCAAAAGTATTACATGAGATAAACAGTCCATTGAAAATATTCTAAAAGTTAATAAAGACGTATCAATGTTGAATGTTGTAAAATTTTGACCAGATTCTACAGCAACTAAATGCATCTTTTAAAAGGTTAAAACCGCACAGATACATTTACAGAAATCTAATTCTATTGATAAATTTTAGCATATAAATATTACTGTATGTACATCTGATAAGGAATTGATATCCAAAACATATTAGAAACTCAAACAACTCAATAGTAAGAAAACAAACAACCTGATTGTAAAATGGGCTAAATAATGGGAAAAGGGGCTCTTTATTCGATACATAATGCTGGAATAGCTGGCTAGCCATATGCAGAAGAATGAAACGGGACACCTACCTTTTACCATATACAAAAATTAATTTGAGATGAATTAAAGGTTTAATGTAAGACCTCAAACTATAAGAATTCTAGAAGACTATCTAGGAAACATCATTCTGGACACTGGCCTTTGGGAAGAATTTCTGACTAAGTACTCAACAGCAATTGCAATAAAAACAAAATGGGACCTAATTAAACTAGCTTCTGCATAGATAACGAAACTGTCCTAGCCTGGACAGCATGACAAAACCCTGTCTCCACAAAACATTTGGTGGCACACGCCTGTAGTCCCATCTACTCAGGAGGCTGAGAGAGGAGACTCACTTGAGCCCAGAAAGTTGAAATTGCAGTGAGCCACGATCATGCCACTGCACTCCAGCCTGGGCATCATCGGAGTGAGACCCTGTCTCAAAAACAAGCAAACAAACTATCAACAGAGTAAACAGACAACTTACAGAACTGAAGAAAATATTTGCTAACTTTGCACCTGACAAAAGTCTAATATCCAGCATCTATAAAGAACTTAAACAATCGAACAAGCAAAAATACAAATAACTCCATTAAAAAATGGGCAAAAGACATGAGTGGACACTTCTCAAAAGAAGACATACAAATGTGCCAACAAACATATGAAAAATGCTCCACATCACTAATCATCAGAGAAATGCAAATCAAAATCACAATGAGATACCGTAACACACCAGTCAGAATAGCTGTTATTAAAAAGTCAAAAAACAACGGATCCTGGTGAGGTTACAGAGACAAGGGATTGCATATACAATGTTGGTAGAAATGTAAATTAGTTCAGCCACTGTGGAAAGCAGTTTGGAGATTTCTCAAAGAACTTAAAACAGAACCACCATTCAACCCAGCAATCCCATTACTGGGTATATATCCAAAAGAAAACAAATCATTATGCTAAAAAGACACATGCACTCACATGTTCATTGCAGCACTAGTCACAATAGCAAA
Organism: Gorilla gorilla gorilla; assembly: GCF_029281585.2. Lineage (NCBI taxonomy): Eukaryota > Metazoa > Chordata > Mammalia > Primates > Hominidae > Gorilla > Gorilla gorilla. Next base: position 55,188,787 of record NC_073231.2, on the reverse strand, counting down.
GACATGGAATCTACTTAGGTGCCCATCAACGGTGAACTGGATAAAGAAAATGTGGGACATATATACCATGGAATGCTATGTAGCCATAAAGAAGAATAAAGTCATTTCATTTGCAGCAATATGGATGCAGCTGGATGTCGCTATCCTAAACCAATTAATACAGGAAGAGAAAACCATATATTGCAGGTTCTCACTTATAAGTGGGAGCTAAGCATTGTGTACTCAAGGGACCTAAAGACAATAACAATAAAAACTAAGGACTACTAAGAGGGGACAGAGAAGGGGAAAGGCTGAAAAAGTAACTATTGGTTACTATGCTCAGTACCTGGATGACAGGATCAATTGTACCCCAAACCTCAGCATCAGGCAATATATCCAGGTAACAAACCTGCACATGTAGCCCCTAAATCTAAAATAAAAGTTGAAATTATTTTTTTAAGGGGGCTAAAGATCTGAATAAACACCTCTCAAAAAAATACATTAAAATGGCCAAAAATATATTTTTAAATGCTCAAAATCACTAATCATCAGAGAAATGCAAATTAAAACCACAATGAGATATCACTGAACACCTATTAGAATGACTATTATCAAAAAAAGGAAAGATAATTAGTGTTGGTGAGGATGCGGAGAAAAGGGAAACCTTGTACACTATTGGTAGGAATGTAAATTAATACAGTCATTATGGAAAGCAGTATGGAGTTTCCTTAAAACATTAAAAATAGACCTAGCTTAGCTGGGCACGGTGGCCCAAGCCTGTAGTCCCAGCACTTTGGGAGGTTAGGGGAGGCAGATCACTTGAGGCCAGGAGTTTGAGATCAGCCTGGCCAACATGGTGAAACCCTGTCTCTCCTAAAAGCACAAAATTTAGCCAGTCCTGGTGGTGCACACCTGTAATCCCAGCTACTTGGAAGGCTGAGACATGAAAATTAGCATGAAATTAGTATATTGAAAAGATACCTGGACTCCTGCGTTCATTGCAGAATTATTCACAACAATCAAGATATGGAATCAACTCAAGTCTCCATCAACAAATTAATGGATTAAAAAATGTGGTATGTATTCACAATGGAATACTACTCTGCTTTGTTTTTTTTTTTAAAGAACTCCTATCATGACAACATAGATGCGCCTGGAAGACATTATGTTAAATGAAATAAGCCGGGCACAGAAAGACAAATACTGCATGAACTCACTTATTTGTGGAATCTAAAAATATTGAACTCAGAGAAGCAGACAGTGGAACGTGGTTACCAAGGGCTGGGGGAATAGAGAGGTTGGCAAAATGTCGGCCAAAGCCGAAAGATACAAAGTTTCAGTTAGACAAAAGGAATAAGGTCAAGAGATCTATTATATACATGGTGACTATAATTAATAACAATGTGCTATATTCTTAAAAATTGCTAAGAAAGTAGATTTTAAGTGTTCTCATCACTAAAAAATGATAAATATGTGAGGCAAATGCATATGTTAATTAACTCAATTTAGCCATTCCACAACACATACACATTTCAAAACAACATGTTTTACATCATAAATATATATAACTTTTACTTGTCAATTAAAGGAAAAAGAAATAAACCTGTGTCATCAAGGGAAAATGAGAATATAGAAAATATGAACATTCTATATAATGAGACAAAATTAACATTAAAATACCAAATTTTACAACCTAGAGAAAAGCAACTTCCCTCTATTCAATTGTGCATAAAATATTTATAAATATTGACTTATGTCTTAAACCACAAAAAATAAACATTCTAAAATGCAGAGCTAGTATGCAATACTTTTTGAAATAACAAAATAAACACTAAAAATTTTCAGTATCTTTACAATGTTTAGCCATCTTTTAAATAAAATCACATTGAAAAGAAAATAAAGAACCCACTAAATCACAAAATAAGAAAGCTAAAAATTAAAGCTGATAGGGTGTAATCAAAGCTACTAAGAGAGCAGAATTTATACTTTTAAATCTTTTTATTGGCCACAAATTGGGAAGTAAATTTAAATCCAACTAATGATTTAAGCAAAGGGCAACAATAAAATCTCTAAGTAAAAATGACAAAAATAATTAGAAAACCAATTAAATAATAAAATTTACTTTTATTATTAAATTTGCTTAAAATTCAGAACTAATAAACTATATAAGCCTCTACTAACTCTAAACATGAAATAAACATAAATTGTAAAACCTATAAATAAAAAATTACACCGAATATCAACAATACTGTGAATATTCAGTTGTGAATACACAACTGTATACTAGCAACATGGAAAACTCTTAGAAAACACAATTTTCCGGCTGGACGCAGTGGCTCACGCCTATAATCCTAGCAATTTGGGAGGCCAAGGTGGGCAGATTACTTAAGCCCAGGAGTTCAAGACCAGCCTAGCCAACATGGCAAAACACCATCTCTATTAAAAATACAAAAATTAGCTGGGCATGGTAGCACACACCTGTAGTCCCAGCTACTTGGGAAGCTGGAGTGGGAGGATCAATTTAGTTCAGGAGGCAGAGGCTGCAATGAGCCAAGATTGCACCATTGCACTCCAGCCTGTGACAGAGCAAGACACTGTCTCAAAATAAATAAATAAATAAATAAATAAATAAATAAATAAATAAATAAAAGAAATAAAGAATATATACAATTTTCCAAAATAAAAACTTAAGTTGAAACGGAACATACAAAAAATTAGTATAAAGATTTGTGAAAGTTACTGAAAAGTGGCCTTAACAAAATGGCTCGTGTCTCTAATGTATATACTATTAAACTTGTTTTAACTGTAAAGAAAGAGAAAATTCTCATTTAACAAAATAATGTGTTGTTTGTATACTTAAAAACTGCTATGAGAGTGGACTTTAAATTGTTCTCACCACAAAAAAATGATATGTATGTTATTTGCAGATATGTTAACAAGCTTGATGTAATCATTTCACAATGCACATATGTATCAAAACACAATTTTGTGCGCTGTAAATATTTACAATTTTTCTTTGTCAATTATATCTTAATAAAGCTGGGAGGACAAAAGAAAAAATTTGAAAGAAATGAAAATATATTAGTCAACTCGCAGTATACACTGTACCCAATGTGTAACCGTTTATCCCTCACCCCCTTCCCACCCTTCCCCCTGAGTCCCCAAAGTCCATTGTATCATTCTTTTGACTTTGCATCCTATAGCTTAGCCCCCACCTATGAGTGAGAACATACAATGGATGTTTGGTTTTCCATTTCTGAGTTACTTCACTTAGAATAATGGCCTCCAACTCCATTAGGGTTGCTGCAAATGTCATTATTTTGTTCCTTTTTATGGCTGAGTAGTATTCCATCATATATCTATATATAGGGTATATCTATATATCTATATACCCTATACATTGATATATAGATATATCTTTATCCACTTGTTGGTTGATGGGCATTTGGGCTGATTCCATATTTTTGCAATTGTGAATTGCACTGCTATAAATGTGCACGTGCTAGTGTCTTTTTCATATAATGACTTCTTTTCCTCTGGGTAGATACCCGGTAGTGGGATTGCTGGATCAAATGGTAGATCTACTTCTAGTTATTTAAGGAATCTCCACAGTGTTTTCCATAGGGCTTGTACTAGTTTACATCACTACCAGCAGTGTGAAAGTATTCCCTTTTCACCACATCCATGCCAACATCTATTATTATTTTATTTTAAATTATGGCCATTCTTGCAGGAGTAAGGTGGTATCGCATTGTGATTTTGATTTGCATTTCCCTGATAATTAGTGATGTTAAGCATTTTTTCATACGTCTGTTGGCCATTTGTATATCTTATTTTGAGAGTTGTTTATTCATGTCCTTAGCCCACTTTTTGATGGGATTGTTTGTTTCTGCTTGCTGATTTGTTTGAGTTCCTCGTAGATTCTGGCTACTAGTCCTTTGTCAGATGCACGGCTTGCAAATATTTTTTCCCACTCTGTGGGTTGTCTGTTTACTCTGCTGATTATTTATTTTGTTGTACAGAAGTTTTTTAGTTAAATTAAGTCCCATCTATTCATTTTTGTTTTTGTTGCATTTGCTTTTGCGTTCTTAGTCATGAACTCTTTGCCTAAGCCAATACGTAGAAAAGTCTTTCTGATGTTTCTTCTATAATTTTTATGACTTCAGGTCTTAGATTAAAGTCTTTGATTCATCTTTGGTTGATTTTTGTATAAGGTGAGAGATGAGAATCAAGTTTCAGTCTTCTACATGTGGCTTGCCAATTATCCCAGCACTATTTGTTGAATAGCGTGTCCTTTCCCCACTTTGTGTTTTTGTTTGCTTTGTCGAAGATCAGTTGGCTGTAAACATTTGGCTTTATTTCTGGTTCTCTATCCTGTTCCATTCATCTACATGACTGTTTTTATGCCAGTATCATGCTCTTTTGGTAACTACCACCTTGTAGGAATCTATAGGTCTGTGTTCCTGAATTTTTGTTACTGTTCTTCTTTTCAAATGTATTCCTTTTGCTTCAGTTCAATTGAACATATACTTGCAACACTACTATATGACAGGCTTAGTGACTGGATTCTGGGAGGAATGAAGAGATGAAAAAACAATGCCTGTCCAAAAAGACTTTATAACATAAAAAGAAGAAGAGAAATTGGGCAAATAACTATCAGGCATGTTTGAATAATACTTCAGAAAGGAAGAGCTTATATCTGGAGATCTGCAGAGGCTTTAGGAATGGCACAGGCATTTGCTATGGGCCTTGTCCAGTAGATAGGATTAGGGCAAAGATGTGCAAGGGTACATTTTCTCAGAGACAGACCCCTGAGCAATGACACAGAGTCAGGAAAGTTTGAATCAGCTTGGAAAGTTAATGTAATTATTCTTTTTATTCATCGAATTTAATCACCAAAATTATTATACATCAAAATCCCAAAACAGCCATTGAAGAAGGTTTAATTTAGTCATTTTGAAATAAATTCTATCCTGAGCTCCAAATTGAATATACTTCTCAACTCCATCCTGAAATGGAATCATGCAAATTCAGTCTGGGGTGTATTATAGGAACAAATGGGGAAATATTTACGTTAAAGTTACCAAATGCTGATCCTTAATCCTTCATTTAAATAACACCCACAATTTCAAACAATGGGTTCCCCAAATGCACTGGATCATGGTACCACAGATCTTGTTTAGAAAATGGAGTGTGAACAGCTCTCAGAATCTGAGAAATCCAAACAGCATCTCAGAGCTGGGGTCAGGGAGGATACTGGATGACAGGAGACGTGCAGACTTGAGCAAAAAATCTGTTGTCACATTTTCCACAATTCAATTGCTAATAAAAACTTGGTAATGATGGCAGAAGTCTTTTCTGGAAACACTTACGATATTGATAATGACCCATACTGGGGAGATAAATCCATTATGTAGCCATGCTTAAGTAAAAGAAATGCTTATTACCTCATTTGTCTACTAATAAGTGTGTCTTTGGAGGATTCTTTAAATATTATTGATATAGTGAGTGATAAAAGGTGACTGTTATTGCCTGAAAACACTGAATAATTTACCTTCATTAAAGCACATCCACCAGAGGCTTCTCAGGTTGCATGAAAGGTAGCACCAAGGTTCCAGACAGTCTGCTTTTATTGTGAAGGAAAAAGAATCATATCCCCAATAATTTCTTTTAATTTGGAATTATTAAATGATTTTAACTCTCTTCTTTTGTGTAGCTGTAATATCAGCTTCAAAAGCTAATTTAATATAATCCATACCTTGACTTAGAATTGATGCATTATTTATCACATATTTACTAAATCCTAATATATGTGTGCAGTGTGTTGGGTATCAGGAATTCCACTAAGAACAATCCAAACAAGGCCCTTGCCCTCGTGTAGAATTTTTATTGCAGCACTAACAGTTTTCCTCCTTCTAAATCAAAAGCTCCTGCATCTCTTTTTCACCTTCTGCATACTGGTGCTGAGCCTAAGGCCTTGAATGTAAGTGCTTTTTAAGTATTTACCAAGTGGAAGTGTCCATTTTATTTTCCACCTTATATTATAGTTGATTGTGTCCTAGTATTCCTCCTAAATTAGTGGATGAGGAGAGAGAGTGTAGCAGAGATCTACTCTTCTGCTAGGACACACAGCTAGACTACATTTCCCAGCCTCCCCTGCAGGTGTGACCACATGGCTAGGTTCTAACCAACAGCATGTGAGTGGAAGTGACTCCACTCAAAATATGTTATTTCCAAGCCTACATATGAAATCTTCTCATAGGAGCTCCTCCCTGCTGTTAGATGTGGACATCCACATGGCCATCAGAAGCCAGCAGAGCCCCTGCTAGATAAAGTTATGGAAGTACTGTGTGGAACAAAGCCCCCTTTCTCATCTGAAATGGTCTTGGATTGTTCATTATGAGGAATAAACTTCTACTGTGTGTATGTCATTAGTTACTTGTGGTCTATTTATTATAGCAACAAATTTATCCAAATTAATAAATGTCTTTGCACCTAATATATAGAAAATTTAAGGATGTTAATTGATAGAATTAAATGTTAGAAAAAGGAGATCTCTTCTCTTTTGTGTCATAAACCACCACTTTCTGCAGTTTACAGTTAACTGCTTTTACTAGAAGACACCAACAATCAAGAAATCACAGATTTCACTCTCAGATGTTTTATAGCCAAGTAAATGATAGCAAACATGAATGATTACTGATATGAAGTATTTTTCCTCTTCAATCAGGAATTCAAAGTCAGAGGAAAAAAAATGGATATGTTTAACCTTCCCTAACCATTATAGACTCACTGTTGAGGTTGGAATTTGTCTATATCTAATCAGGATGTTAAAATTTGTCAACTAACCTATTTTACTTCCCCTTTTAACTTAGAGTTCATCTCTTCGTCTTCTACCAATTTACCTCAGAAGACTGGGACGATACATTTTAAACTCTTCTTCACTCCAAATCCAAAATAAAATTAAATACATTTTGATAGAAGTAAAAATTGACATTATTACACAAACACACAACACAGCCCTATATTAGCTCACCAATAAATTACCCAAGTTGCTTTCTCAATAAAGAAAAACACATTCATTTCAGAGAAGCCTACATATTTTTTTCTATCATTTTGTGATTTCATAGTAAGTGGGTATGGTTTAGCTAGAGTACTTGGACCAGAAAATAAATGACTCCTGCTCATCCTGTAGGTGCCAACTACGTTCAAGCATGAGGGGTTGCTGGCCCGCAGTGCCAACATACAGCACCTTCGCAGGGAGGCCAAGGCCCTCATGCTCCAGCAATACCAGACGGCGCTCCGATGAGGCGGGCTGCTTCTGGCAGGTGGTAGCACAGGAGGTAGTAAGTGAAAGCAGCTCAGCATAAATAGTTCCAGTGAAATACAAGAATAATATTCTGGCGTCCCCGACTCATTTTCTCTCATTCATGACTCACAATAAATACATATTCTAATGGGCAAATGGCTAAACTACCCCAAAGAAATGAAGACTCATCTCCAACTTCTAATGGAAACTCTCACTGATCTGGAAACCTTTCCCCCTCAAGTTAAGCAAAGTTTGAACAGACATGATTTTCTCCTCATTGACCTTGGAAATCTGTCCCAGGCTGTTGGCCATTCTGGTCATCTTTTCTAGACCAGCTGCTGTCTTCATATCAAGGGGGATTTGGAGCATTCCATGGGTCAGAAGAACGTAATGTGTTCTGGGTCATTTCTAATCCATGGAAAGCCCAGGTGTATAAGATTGAACCAGCCAAAAAAGAGAGGAAGATACAGAGAAGCAGAGACAAAGATAGTATTTGACCAGGAAAAAAAAAAAAATGAACTAAGATCCTAACAAATCCCTAGACAACTAACAAATGAAAAGTGTAATATCACCGAGAACTAAGAAATTTATATTTAAGGATGAAAAATATGATTTCCAGGTTTTACTTTTGGGAGATGCAGATGAAAATATACAGAGGTTTTTTTGTCACATCTAAAATATATCTTGCTGAAACTTGGTGATGGGTAAAAGAGAATTCATTATATTATGCTCTCTAATTTTGTATAGACTTGAAAATTCCCACATGAAAATTACAAAAATAAAAAAAAGCATATCTAAATAAGTAGTCAAGGCTAAGATTAACAAGGATTTCTCATTCATTTACCATATTTATAACTCCATTTATATTAAGTTTCATACTTCAGAAGTGTCCCTATTTTTACAAATAGAAGTACTAATAGACTATACAGCTCAGTAACAATGAAATCCCTTTGGAAATGAGAATAAAACAGATAAAAAACTTAGAAGAAAGAAATGAAAAGTTTCCATGAGTGACTAGCCGTGGGCTATAGGAATTGCTGGGAGTCATTTCATGTAGAGCTCCAAGAACTTGTCAAGATTTCACTATTTACAGTTATATGACAGATTATGATACAGGAATATGCATTAACACTGAAACCAATTGTGTGGAATGGAAAAACCATGCTTTTTAAAGCCTGCTCACTGTAAAATTTACCAGTTTTGCTTAGGTAAATAGGTTCCAAAGTACAAACATGAGAGGGTTTAAACCTCTTCTAGTTTAATAGGTCAGAATTTCAAGTCTGATTAAATTTTGCACTCCCCTGTTGCCTGATTTCTGTTCAGCTTTTGCTAATTAGTTTCAGGGACTTGCTAATTGGGATGACTAGCAAAGACAATATGTCATGTGGATCATTTTTTCTTAATATTTTCAATATTCAGTGTTTAATGTTTATAAAGTTATAGTCAGTCAGATTAATGTACATGATAATGTCAATATGAAGTTTCCACATTTTAGCATTTCAAGATCATCATTGACCCTCCAATCTTCAAAAAGGCATTTGAGACTACGTTACTAAATTCTGTATGTAATTATGACTTGGCCATGGAAAAGTTTTTCTCCATAGAGATTCCTGGTAAATTGCTCTTTTTTGGCATTCTTTTTGGCCATGAAATGAGGAAAGCTGGAGTAATTCTTCTTTTAAATTGGGATGCCATTTGAGGTGGCAAAATTGTAATAATGTGGGCATAGAGATCAGTGGCAAAAAGAAGATCAATAAGGGACTTTAGCCTGAGAAGTTTGGAAAACCTATTTCTATATAAGCCTACAGCAATATCCTGATATCAGATCCCAAACTTCTGAGATGACACTGCCACCTGCCCCACAGGTACAGGAAGCTGCTGCCACCATCAGTCACTCTTAACTGAACATCCCAGAGCTCTAGGATCTGAGATCCAAACCCTGAAACTGCAGGATATTTATGCTACCCACTCTTTGATAGTCCTCCTGGAAAAGCAGTTAATTGATAAGTGAATTAACTATTCAGGCAATTAATGAAATACACACATTCAACTCTGATGTAGTAGGATCATAGGACTTCTGAGACATTACTACATTCCTGGTAATTTGCACGCAGGATCTCAGGTAATCCTATCAGCATGTAAATCAGGCATTCTTTATCCCCATTTTGCAAATGGGGAACTGAGACACAGAGATATTCATTAACTTGCCCAAAGTCATAAGAAACAGAGCTAGGAATCCTGCTTAACATGCTGATATCCTTGCTGATATCCTCTTAACCTGATCATTGACTTCCAACTGCCAGCACCTACATTTCCTGGCCTGATGCTTTCTTTTACCTCCATTGCCTGCTTTGCTAGGTCTTAAGGCAGGCCCAAAATGCCGGGAATTAATCCTCCTCTGGAGCAGCTCTGGGCCGGTGACTGGCAGGAACTGGTGTACAAATACGCCAGATACCCTAGTTCTCTCAATCCTTGTGGGCAATAACACTCGCTCCCAAGTTTACCTAAGGGATCAAGCTGTAGCTTTCCATAGTGATAACTTCCTTGATAACACACTCTCTTCATTGGCTACCTTTCCTACCCCTGACTCACACCCTCACTTCCCTACCAAAATTTCCTGAGATCAACTGGAAAACTACCTCCTTCTCTCAGGGTCTGCTTCAGAAGTAATTAACACACAATTGCTTGGGCAGTGGCTCATGCCTATAAGCCCAGCACTTTAGGAGGCCAAGGCAGGAAGATCCCTGGAGCCCAGGAGTTTGAGAACAACCTGGGCAACATAGTGAGACCCCATCTCTACAAAAAAATTAAAAAATTAGCCAAGCATGATGGCATGCTCCTGTAGTCCCAGCTACTTGGGAGGCTGAAGTGGGAGGATAGCTTGAGCCTGGGAGGTTGAAGCTGCAGGGAGCCATGATGGTGCTACTGCACTCCAGCCTAAGCGACAGAGCAAGACCCTGTCAAAAAAAAAAAAAAAAAGTAACTCACACACAAGATCTGATTGTAAGTCCTTATGATATTCTCATTCTTCCACACTGGAAGTATGGTGATTCAGGGAAGAAAGAAATGCCCAAAATCTGACATTATGCTATTAATGAAGAAAATGGGTGTTTAATATACTCGTTAGTCTTTCCCTTTGGAGAATTGGCTGGAGAATAGTTAGGCATCCCCATTAGGACTTCTGGAATAGGAACTCAGCAAATATTTGTTAGGGTTGAATGTAAAGTAGAAGCTGAGATTTGTCAGACAAAGCTGATTTGAGGGGAGAGTAAAGTTACTGAAACTATAGTAGCCTCAGGGAGCAGACACTGCGAACCCTTTGTCCAGGCAAAGAAAAGTCTAGTGCAGGTTCAATCTCTAGGCAGCCACTCCATGAATTCAACTGTGCCCTGACTTTGTGCTCTGTATTGTGTTCAGTCTTGTAGACTCGGCAGTGGGCACCACACAGGCTTTGGTTCTTATAGTCCATGTTCCAGCAACAGAGGCAGATTAAAAACCAATCAGTGATGCACCCTGAGATGTGAGGTGTTCAAAGTGCTGTGTGACTGGCAGAGAGTGGAATGCATTCTGTGTGGGGTTTTAGCAGGAGTGGAATGGTTTGGGAGGCTTCACAGAAGGTGACAGTTGAGCTGGATTTTGAAAGACTTGAAAAGGAACTTAGCAGTAAAAGATGAAATAGTGTTGTTAAGAAATACCATTTGACCCAGCAATCCCATTACTGGGTATATCCCCAAAAGTTTAAAAATCATTCTACTCTAAAGACACATGCACACGTATGCTTACTGCAGCACTATTTGCAATAGCAAAGACTTGGAACCAACCCAAATGCCCATCAATGGTAGACTGGATAAAGAAAATGTGGCACATACACACCATGGAATACTATGCAGCCATTAAAAAGAATGAGTTCATGTCCTTTGCAGGGACATGGATGATGCTGGAAACCATCATCCGCAGCAAACTAACACAGGAACAGAAAACCAAACACCACATGTTCTCACTTATAAATGGGAGTTGAACTATGAGAACACATGGACACAGGGAGGGGAACATCACACAATGGGGCCTGTCGGGGGGTGGGGGGCAAGGGGAGGGAGAGCATTAGGACAAATACCTAATGCATGCAGGGTTTAAAACCTAGATGATGGGTTGATAGTTGCAGCAAACCACCATGGCACATATATACCTGTGTAACAAACCTGCACATTCTGCACATGTATCCCAGAACTTAAAGTAAAATTTAAAAAAGAAAAGAAAAAAAATAGTGTAGTTAGTTTTGAGCAAAGAGATTTTAATCCAGCATTTTGGTTCTAGACGGGAAAAATCATCCCCCTTAAAAGGCAGATGCTTACAGAAACAAAGTTATAAAATGTCAAAGTTATAACATTCTTACCTCAGAACGTTGAGGGGAAAGTAACAAGAGCTAACAATTTCGTAGTGTTTGTTCTTTGCTGGGCACTGTTCTATGTGTCTTACATGTAGGAACTCATTGAACTTTCTCACAAAGACCCAAAATAAATATTACTATTATGCCATTACAGATGGAGAAATTAAGGTATAGAGAGGTCAAGAAAATTGTTCAAAGTCGCACAGCTGTTAATGAAAGCCAAATAATCTGGCATTCAAGTCTGCACTCTTAATTAGTAGAAGTAAAGTTAAAGTAGGACTAATGGAAATAACTATGGAAACTTGAAACAGGTAATAACCAAACTGAGTAGCATTGTTGTGTAAAACTTCTCACTCACCTATGCTTTATACCCTAATATGAGCTCACAGTGCAGTGAAAACAGTAAGCATAGTATATGATTAATAGTTAGAGTTCTGGCATCAGCCAAATGAGGACATGGGTCCCCAGTAGCTCTGCCACAGACTGCCTCAGGGACCAAGGTCCCAATTCTTAGCTTCTGGGAACAACCACTTCTTTATCTTGCAAATAAGGGTAAGAGCAGTCCTCATTGCATAGGGATGTTTTGAGAATTAGATGTGATAATGTATGTGCTGAGCTTAACACCATTTCTTGCGCTTAGTAAGTGCTCAATAAATGTTAGCAATTTATATTAGTAGCAAAATTGAATGCTGTAACTATACTGTTTATTTTACAAAGCTAATTAAACAGGCTGTGCAAGAGTTAACCCAGAGTAGGAGAATGGCAGAGAAGTGAAAGAACGCTGTGGTTGGAGATTTAAAACCACCCTCTTCCCCAGAGGAGCAGCAGCAGCACCAAGTCGTCCAAGTGGTACCATGGCAGTTTGTCCTTGGCAGTGGTGAGTCAGCAGGGCACATGCCTCAGTACTTATTAATAGTCAAGGGATCCGGTGTCTATAAATCTCAGTGATTGGGACCAGAGAGCAAAATCACTTTGGCAGGCAGCACAGAGAGTGGGGAAGTCTCTCTGGAAGAGCTGTCAGTTAGAATAATTATTTATACAGATTCATCTCTTTCTCTTTCTGAACAAAGTATATTATTTAATAAAATATTGATGGTTAGAGTAATATGATTATTGTAGAATAAGTACTTTGTTCCTGGGAGGTTCCCTCTAAATCCTCAGAATTTCTCAAGTGATAGGAGTGTCTTTGTTATTCCTGGTGGGTCCTGATAGTTTATGTTAAAGTGACTCAGGATGGGGACTGGCCACATCAGAAAGTCCAATCATGTGATTCAAGGGTTGGGGCTTTCAGCCACATGACATCAGCCTAACCTCTAGGAAAAGGAGGGGAAATGGAAATTGAGTTCAGTCACATGACCATGATTCAATCAATCTGGCTTACATAGTAAAAATCCAATAAAAACTCTAGACACTGAAGCACAGGTGAACTTCTTGGTGGAAATACACATTGGAATATGTTATGGATGGAATGTTTGTAACCCTCCAAAACTCACACGTTGAAATCTAATTCCTAATGCCATAGTGTTTGGAAGTGGGCCTTTGGGAGAGTGAGCCATCATGAATGGGATTAGTGTCAGAGAGCTAGCTTGCTTGCTTTACACCATGTGAGGACATTGCTAGGAGACAGCTGCCTGTAAACCTAGAGGAGGGCCCTCACCAAGAACCTGACCCTGCTGGCACCCTGATCTCAAACTTTCCATCTCTAGAACTGTGAGAAATAAATGTTAATTCACCCAGTTTATGAAATTTTGTTATAGCAACCCAAGCTGGCTGAGACAAAAGGTGACACATGTCCTGAGGACACAGAAGCTTCTTGGGACACTCCCAGACTTTGCATTTGGGGCCTCTTTCAGCTTGTCCTGATATGTATCCTTTCTAATGAAACCGTAATTCCAAATTCTTGAGTTCTGTTCATTATACTGAATTATGAAAACTTAGGGGGTAGGGGAAATACTTAAATTTGTAACCAGCTAGTCTAAGGTGTGAGTGGACTGGGTGATATTGTGAAATATATATTTGGCCTCTGCCTGAAGGTCAGGAGATAGGGTTCCTAAGCCCCTTGAAGATAGAAGTGCTAGGAGAATCTTTTGTTCTAATATATGGTCTTTGACCCTGGTTCATGACATAGAATTCTTAACATCTTTGCAATTTCTGAGTGGTATTAACATCTAACACAGAGCTCCTAAATCCCTTGGAATTGGTAACAGAAGCATCTTGTGTACTAATAAGATGACTCTTGGTGGGTCCTGGATAGCCTTAGGATGGGAGCTGGTTGCCCAGGGAACTAACCATGTGATTAGAGCATTGAAACCTTCAGTACCACCCCCCTACCCCCACTCCCAACGAACTGATTTCTGAGGAGAGGAAAGGGGCTGATGGTTAAGTTGATCGCCAGTGGCCAATGATGGAATTAAGCATGCCTACATAATGAAGTCTCCATTAAAAAAAAATAATAATAAAATAAAATAAAAAACAGGACAAGGTTCAAAGAGCTTCCAGATTGCTGAACATGTGGAGGTGGTGGGATGGTGGCATCCCCAGAGAGGGCATGGAGGGTGTGTGCTTCTTCCCATATTCATCAATCATCATTCAATTCGTCTATATCCTTTGTCATATTTTTTTAAGAGACAGAACCTCACTCTGTCACCTAGGCTGGAATTCAGTTGCACAATCATAGCTCACTGCAGCCTTGAACTTCTGGACTCAAGTGATCTGCCTCAGCTCCCCGAAGCACTGGATGTTAGGCATAATCCACCACACCCATCCTATGGTATTCTTTATAATAAACCAGTAAATGTAAGTAAGCATTTCCCTGAGTTCTGTGAGTTGTCCTAGCAGATTAATCAAATGAAGAGGGAGCCATGGAGACACCCAATTTATAGTGGGTTGGTCAGAAGCACAGGTCACAGCTGGGGACTTGTGACTGGCATCTGAAGTGGGAGGGAGTCTTATGGGACAGAGAGCTGAACCTGTGGGATCTGACACGATCTCTAGGTAGATAGTGTCAAACTGAGATAAATTGTAGGACATTCCATTGGTGTCCACTGGAGAATTAATTGTTGGTAGGGAGAAATCCATCCCCCTCAACACATACATTTTGTTGGCCCGAAGTGAAATGTTCTATACAATGTTGTATGACTGTGTAAAAAAAGAAAAACTGTTTTGCTAAAGACCTCAGAACGCTTGAACTTGCTGCTGGTATCTGAAGAGAGGAGAGTCTTGTGGGAGGTTGTGCTGTAACCTGCGAAGTTTGCAGTAACTCCAGGTAGTTAGCAGCAGAATTGGATTGCAAAACTCAAGGAAGAAATAGGTATAAAATGACTCCTAAGAGTAAGGCATTATATGCCACCAAAAAAATTGCAGAAAATGGGGTACAATTTGTATGCTATCTGAAAGCAAAAGAACTGTGAAGTTTTGAAAAAGCATCTTTCTTTATTAAAACATTTAACTTTAACCTGGGATTAGTTGCTCACCTTCATTCACAGTCATTTTTGTGGCTCACAACAGTCAGTGTCCATTGAAGGCCTTGCAGGCACTTCAGGTTTTCTAAGAACTAAATCATCCAATAAATGTGACTTCATCCAGAGAAAACTACCAATACAACAGGACTTACTTGTCTACCTTCTCGCTCCTTGATGCTTAACTTTTTGATGTTATTCAGGAAGATTTTAGATGCATATAACACATCCATTGGTTACCACAAATGCTTTTTTCCAATCATTCATTCATTAGACATGTATATATTAGCAAACCACTATGTGTCCAGCTCTGGGCAACAGATAGCGAAAAGAATAGCAACCTTGGCCTCAGAACTTTTCTGAAGCTCTATTTGCTAGCTCTGTGACCTTCAGCAAATCATTTGCCCTTTCTGTAAGATAAGGAGATTGGACTAGATGACATTATTGGGGTATAAATGTCCTGTCCAACTCTAAATGCTATTGATTCTTTGTGTCAGCCTACATTTCCTGGGAGACTGAAGCATGACTTCTTCACCGCGTGTTTGCCAACTCTCTTGTGAGTCTTGCCTCAGCTCATTCTCAAACTCCCCCTCCTTGTTCCATAAATCTGCATACGAAAGGACCAGACAGCTGTAGCTCTCAACAGCTTTGGTTTTCATCAGTGCCTGTGTCATCCTGTGTGCTGAAGCTGCTTTTTAAAGGGGCCAAGCCTCCTTTAAACAATTCTAAATATTTTTGAAGATACAAACCAGAGCATAACAAGCTCACAAATAGATAAAGCAGTAGAGTTTTTCCACAGGTGGTTAAACTAACAAGAAGATATCTTTGTGGGAAATTTCCTATGATGTAGGTTGATTGTAGAGGGAACCAGAGCAACATTGGAGAAGCTAGGATAATGTTAGACAGTGGGAAGAAATCGGGGAGAAAGGTAGCATCAGCAAAGGGGGCAGGACATAGGGAAGAAAAGCTGAGTTCAGAGAGGACATCCTGCATGCTACACACTCTGCCAGGTGTGCTATCCATATTCATCTAAATTTCCCCACAAAACCAAAAATGAGTCATAGTTGTAAGGAATGATCCTGGAGCTGAAAAAAATACCACTGCTAGAACAACAAACACTACTGATGACTTTGTTAAATAAGTCAAAGTTAGAGAAATAGACATTCCCACACTCATACCCTTTGCTATGGTTTGAATCCATGTCTCAAAATTCTAGTGTTGAAAACATAATCTCCAATACAGCAGTGCCGGGAAGTGGGGCCTAGTGGAAGGCGTTTAGGTCATAAGGGCTCTGGCCTTCTGAGTGGATTAATTCCATTATAAAAATGGCTTACAAAAGTGTCTTCTCTCTCTTCTGCAGAGCAGAAGACACAGCCTTCATCTCTGTCTTCCCCTTCCACCTTCTGCCATGTGAGGACACAGCAAGAAGGCCAATCCCAGATGCTGAAACCTTGATCTTGGACCTCCCAGTCTCCAGAGTGTGAGAAATAAATTCCTGTTTCTTATAAATTACTCAATCTCATGTATTCTGTTATGGCAGCACGAATGGACTAAGACACCCTGCTATTTCCTCCTATAACTCTTTTCCTACAAGCCTCACCTTCACATCTAATTTTAAGTCATGTCACTGATTTAAAGGGGGAGAATTTTACTGTGGAAGCTCAGGTATGCATAAAGCAACAGACTTTTTTTTTTAATACCAAGAGAACAGAAACAGTTAACAAAATACAGCAGAATGGTAACTTAATGTGAGATTTACATTTCAAAGTTAAAAACTCTAGATTCAAAAGCGAGCATGATTTTTGGCATGGCCTTTGGAAACCAGTGCCAACAACTCATACACACAACTTTTATTCCTCTGACCCCTGCAACTGCTTTGAAGAAATGGCATTTACCTTTTCAATGGTGAAATTAAAACATTTCCAAACATCAGCATTGTAAATTTCTGATCCCACTTTGTTGTGATGTCTAATCCCTTGTTGATTCCTGATTTTCACTTTTTAGTCTCCTGGATTTCATCTTGTTATTCTCATAGACTTATTTCCTGAGTAGATCAGGGACCTGGCTAAAGAAATGGTGTCCTTGATTAGGAAAAGGAAAAAATGTAGAACTTTAACAAAAGTTGGAACCTTTAGAGTGATCAAATTCAGACTTTGTTCACAGAAAAATAAAAAATATAGTCACTCACCTATATGCTTCACTGGTATGAAAACAGACAACCGACTATTTAGATTCATGAAGGTTGCAGGCTGCATGTTTCCTGTCATCATTTCATTAATGGACGTTCTATGGAATAGGACTCAGGAGAAAGTAGAAAAAGTATCACCTTTGGAATGTGGAGGGCTAAACTTTAGTCCCAGCTTCTCCAGTTAAAAGCTGTGTAGCCTCAGGCAAATGAATTGACAGATAAGGGCTTCAGCTTTCCTTATCTTTTATCAAAAAGAGGAGAAGAGAAAGAAAAGGAGGAGAGAATGAGGCAAGGAAGGGAGGGAGGGAGGGAAAAAAGTAAGTAGGAAGTAATAATAATAACTACCTCATAGGGCTGAGTGAGAGTGAAATAATATGTATGAAAGCCATATACACAATGTAATGTTGTAATAGAGAAATAGAGTATTATTTGTAGAAATGGTACTTTAAACACTAACTCCTTTACATATTGAAAAAAAAATCCTGGAAACAAGCTGTGCCTGCTACAATATTTAATAAAAGCATCACCTTGAAATAAGCTGCAGAATCTTCACCCCAGGACAACTGCAGTTTGCTCTTGTTGAGTGACAGTGTAGGTCTGGATTTCCTAAGCATTTAGTTCAGCAATCTCTCCTCCCCAAAGAATGTGTCTTTTTTCATCAGCACCTTCCACAGATTAGAGATTTCTATGTTTGACTTTCCACTGGTTGTGTTTGTCCCTGAAGCCTGGAGTCCTGCACAGGTTAGAATGCCAGGCATCAGACTGTAGGATAAGTACAGTCCTGTCGACGACAGCCTGTGAACTGAAATAGTACATGGTGGGTGATTGCCTCTGTTCATCGGAGCTGTTAGTTCTGGTTTGGTGTTCAGTAAAGAGAATACGAATAAGGACATGGAGCCTTGCAATAAAGAGGAACTAATGGAGGTAATTAGGAGAGAACACCTGTCAGTGAGAAACTGCACCTCTCCATTGGCCATAGCCAGCCATTGCTCCCAATTGTTATTCACAACAATGAAGAGCCTCTGGACTGTGAATGAGAGCTATGATGGACGGCAATAAAATTCGCAAATGAGCTTTCACATTGTCTAATAAAATTCTATGACTTTGTCAATCTGTGTTGACACAGACCTACACAGGACTAGATGATAAAATGTTGTAATGGGAAGCTAATTGTTTCATTGGGTTTATACGTTTGTCTTTTATTTCTGTGGTTCCAGGTGCAAATTCCGACTATTTTTACAAGGGATCATGAGAACAGTAGTCAATTACCCTGAGTCAAACACCCCAAGTCAAATATCATAGCCCCACAAAGCATTTCAAGTCAAACACGGCTACAAATGGGCATAAAAATAAAACCCCCAACACATGAATCTGAACCTGGGGGTATGTAGAATCAGGGCTGCCTAAAACATGGCTCAGAACTTTACATTTTAAGCAATTATAAACAAAAGGTGAATACAGTCATGTAAGTCATGTAAGTTCTAGATTAAAGATTTTTTTTTTTTTCTTTGAGACAGAGTCTTGCTCTGTTGCCCAGGCTAGAGTGCAATGGCTCGATCTTGGCTCACTGCAACCTCTGTCTCCTGAGTTCAACCAATTCTCCTGCCTCAGCCTCCCAAGTAGCTGGGATTACAGGTACCTGCCACCACGTGCAGCTAATTTTTTGTATTTTTAGTAGAGACAGGGTTTCACTACGTTGACCAGGCTGATCTCAAACTCCTGACCTCAGGTGATCCACCCACCTCGGCCTCCCAAAGTGCTGGGATTACAGGTGTGAGCTACCGCACCCAGCCATTTTTTTTTTTTTTTTTTTAAGACAAAGTCTCTCTCCATCACACAGGCTGGAGTGCAGTGACGCAACCTCGGCTCACTGCTGCAACCTCTGCCTTCCGGGTTCAATGGATTCTCTTGCCTCAGCCTCCTGAGTAGCTGGGACCACAGGCGCCCACCACCACACCCGGCGGCTAATTTTTGTATTTTTAGTAAAGACGAGTTTTCGCTACATTGGCCAGACTGGTCTCAAACTCTTGACCTTATGTGATCTGCCCGCCTCGGCCTCCCAAAGTCCTGGGATTATAGGCGTGAGCCATCGCACTCGGCCCATATTCGTTCTAAAGATGTCATCTTGAAAGGGAATAAGAAAGCATGTTATGGCCTTATATTAGCCTCAGAAGATATTATTTTAAAAGTGTACTTTAATTCACAAGTAATTCTGGAAGGTATAACCTATAAAAGCAAGGATTCGCAAAAAATACTGAGATTTGTTGTAGGTGTACCTCAAGTTTATTTTATTTTACATGCCCAGCACAAAACACAGCTGAGCAAACAAATAATTGTGGAAGGAAGAAAGAGAAGGAGAAGAGACGGAAAGTAGGTTATATATACAGAGAACCTCTAGTGGTCAAAAACTGTTTCTAGTTTACTACTTTACTCCCATTGGCTAGAACAAGATAAGCATATAATAAATATTTAACAAATATTCTTGAGTAAAGAAATAAAAACAGCATATCAAATTTTGTCTCATTGATGGGACAAGCTGTTCATCTAAGTTGTTATTTTTAACGCGGACTCAAAAAGTAAAGAATCAACAACTCTCTTAAATGTTTGTCCATTGAAAATCCACAAGCATGGGCACATGAATAACCTACAGCCACCTAGTCTTTTTCTACATTATAGGAGACAGGGAACATTATCCATTGGAATAATCACCTAGTAATGTCTGTTTGATAGTATATACATATATTATACTTTACTTGGAAAAAGTCTCCATTTCTCTAAGATACTAATTAAGGGTTAATTATGCTTGCTTCTTGCCTTTCTCATAAGGCATTATTGAATCAAAGCTGGTAGTGTATTTTGGATTGTTGGAAATACAGTAACAAAATAATTATTTTAGAAATAAAAATTGAAAAAAATGGAAGAAAAATCAAACTCTAGAACATAATGACATCTGAGAATCAGATTTCATAGGGACTTAAATCTCATTAGCATCAGTTTTCAAAGCATTTCAGCCAATGGAACCATAGTTCACAAATAAATATAAATCAAGTGTGGAAGCCAGAAGTACTTCCAATCTCATATTCTCCTTTGGTGCCAAAATATATTCAAAATCAAAGTATAAATTTATGGGATAGTGAAGTCTTTCTTGACTACACAGACCCCAAGTTCTCCAGTAAATTAAATATGTTGTAGGACACAAAGATATTTTGTGTAGGATTTTCACAGAAGATTTTTAAAAACATTTGACAATTAAGTTAACAAAAAACATATGATAAATTATCTTAAATAAAAATAAATATGATAATACTATACCAAGACAGGAATGCATATGATATAATAATTTGCATTGTGGTTGGAATTGACAAAAGTGAAAATCTGGGAAATTTACACACAGACTCTCATTAAGGGAGGTTAAGTGATGATAGGTTCTTGGAAAGAAAAAACTGGCGGAGGTTCCCTGCCTAGACCCCTTCCAGATTCTAAAACATGACTTGCCCTCTGCATCGGAAAGGAAAGGTAAATCTCTTGACTGCAGTCACAGCACTTAGACAAATCCCTCAACCCTCCTGAGGATCTCTCCTTGTGGGTTTCTCTTACATTTTTTCTGGGCAAGCAGATGAGCACTAAATTATAAGGAAAGGAAGAAATATACATTTGGTATGTTGGCCTAGAAGGCAGTTGCTACATGGTTGCTTACAGAAGGCAGATTAGGAATGTGCAAAGAGTGTTCAACCTGGGCTGGGAGGTTCCACTACTGTCAACTTGCACTAACCCAGACCAAAACTGCCCAGGTAATAAATCCAGCAGGACTTGCCTCGTGTCTACTCTTTAGCAGCCCTTCCTTTGAAAGGCAGTACTCAGTTGAAGATGAGGTCCAGTTCGTCACTATCCAGAAAGATTCCAAAATGGGGGGGGATGTATATTCACACCAGCTGAAAGTACACCTCCCTGAGGACGGCTGTATCTGTCCTCATACTATCCAGCTAACAAAGAAGCACAGAATATGTCTCCTCTACACCCATAAGGTCACCAGTGCTTTCCAGAAAGGCTCTAAACCTCCCGTCATCATACGTAGGAATAAATTTCATAGGACTTTGTCTTATTTGGCATCTTAAAAAGCTCTTAGGCACTAAAGGTATCCGTCTACAATATAGCTCTGATTATGTCACTCCCTTAGGTTAATACCAGGAAGAGAGTGCTTGGCATTCTTCTAGAATATGCCTTCATACACTCAAGCTTTTGCTCATGCTCTATCTTCTGCCTGGAACACCCTTCTCAAGCTTGTGACAGCTGAAATGACTTCTCTTCCTGAAGTGGTCACTGACATACACTTCCTACCTTGCCTAGGCTCAGCAGTGCCTCCTCATCCTCAGTTTCCACAAAACTTTGCACCTATTTCTATTCTATTAGAATTCAATAATTTACTTATGTGTTTACATAATAGCTCTGTTTACTAACTTGCTATAACCGTGGGCAAGTTATTTTACTCCCTTGGTCTCAGTGTTCTCATCTGTAACATTGAAGATGAAATAATCACAGTTATATTAATACTTCAAATGCACTGTTCTCTCTCCTGTTTTTGATTTTGTGTTGAGAATATGGTGGGAAGCAAGAACAGGGTTTTGCCCTCCTTTTATATCTTAATAGAAGGGAGAGGAAGACAGGCAATAAGTGTATGAAAAAAAAGTAATCTCAGATACTTCTGGGAAGTTCCATGACAAAAATAAAATCAGGTGATGCTGTAGACAGTGGTGGAGACACAGAGAGACTCTTTAGACAAGGCGGAAGAGAAATTTCAGTTTAGAACAAAACCAGGAAAGAGAGGCAGCTTTTGTGTCCATATACCAAGTAGAAGAAATGTCAAAGGTTCTGAACTGGGAATGGTCTTGGTGTGTTCAAAAAGGATGAAGAAGACAGCAGTGACCTTGACAGACTGAACAGGCAGGTGGGGAAAGTTGAGATGGGGAATATGAGCGAATATCAGATTACGCAGGGCCTTGTAGGAGTTTGAGTTTTATTATGCTGCAACAGAAAAACATCAGAGGATTTTAAGCAGTTGACATAATTTGCTTTGTACTTTGGAAAGATCATTCTGGCTGCTGCATGGAGGGAGGTTTTGTTGGAGGTGGGTAGGAGCAGAAAAGCCATTTAGGAAGGTGTTTTTACAGTACAGGCAATGTGGTGCAATGGTTTGGGAAGTGTTGTAGCTGTGAAAATTATGAAAGTCAAGATATATTTTGGAGTAGAGTGAAAATGAATCAATATATTAGACATAGAGAGCAAAGGGAAGTTAATCAAGATTGATTGCTCAGAGTTTGGCCTGAGCAACTGAGAACACTGAGGTAGTGAAGGCTTGGGTGAAGGGAGCACTTTTGACTGTGGAAGTCTCAACCTTGTTGAGATTGAGATATCACTGGGCATCTGGATGAAGATGCAAAGTGGCCAGTAGAATTTATCATCTAGCGCTCAGGAGGGAGGATAGTCTGGGAGTTTCACAAATTTGAGAACCATCAGAATGTCAATAAGAAAAGCCATTGAATTAAATCAGTTTGTCTAGATAAAGGGGAATGTAGAGAAAATAAAAGAGCAGAGGGTTCAATACTAGAGCATGCCAACAGGCAGATCCAAGACAAAGGACCAGCAGAGAATGTAGAGAAAGCAGAGAGAGAGTTAGGTAGAAAAGAAGAGCAGACAGGTATGGTGTCCCAGCACCAGATGAGAACAGTTTCAAGAAGAGAGTGAACATCTGCTGCTGAGTGAGTAAGAGAGAATTGAACCACTGTCTTTGGCATAAGGTAGGTCATTGTTTTGTTGTTGCTGATGGGAAGTGTCATGTCTGACAGTACCGAGTGCCTCCTTGATATTACTACTCATAAAGTTGAGTCAATTTCAGCTATCCTGGTGGTGTAATTTCCTCCATCAACTTTCAGCTCCCCTGGTCCAGGTGAGGAGGGGTGAAAAATTGAGTTTAACCGGGATGTGGGTTTGGTTGGCAAAATGTCAAAATGGCTTATTCTAAATTTCTTCCAGTCTCTAAAGGTTCATCAAATAAAGCAAAATCTGTTTTCCTTGAATCTAAAATTTCAAACTAATTCTTTAACTTTTAAAATTCTTCAAATTAAGATTATTTATGGTTGCATGAAAAAACTTGACAATGAAGCAATGAGAGAGGGATTTTTAGCAATCTTGCATGTTATTTAAATCACAAATATCAGACTAGGAATATGTATTAATCCAGAACAAATGTCATGGTTTATTCTTCCAATATTTTTCACTTATACTTTGCTTCCCTTCTTTTTCCAGGTTTGATCCTTGGGAAGTATAAAAGAATAGATTATGAAAATCTTGATGCCCTGTTGGATGTGTCCAAGGGATATTCAATGTCAAAGTAAGAAATGCCATCAAAATCTTTTAAAATAACACAAAAGCAAGAAATTTATATACTAATAGAAATTATTTATCTCAGTGAATAATTCAAAGATTATTCCCTTAAATTCTGACATCTTATAGAACACAGCATTTGTCTTTTTTTGTTTCATTTTAGGAAAATCTAAAATTAAAACCTACTTTACATTCTAAAAATAAGTGGTTTAACTCCTGAAAATTTATTCAATCACATTTTAAACTCCAACATACATATTTCTAGACTTGTAAACATATTTGCATTCTTTTAAATTTAAATAGAAATAGATTTGTTAAAATCCAGTTCTCTGAAATGCTCAGGAAAGTATCATCTGGCTTGATTTTTATAAATTATCTGTAATGTTTTTAATAAAATTACTTTGGGATATATGCTACTTCAGAAAAAGAATTAATGCTTTACTTGTTATGAAGCATTAATTTTTCCAGTGTCCATTCAGTGGGCAAAAATAAGGAGTTGTCATTCTCAGTATGAAGCAATGTTTAACTCTTGCTAAATTCATTTTGTCATAATAAAGAAAACCCACTTGAATTCCAAACATTACAAGTGACAAAACATTTTATAGAGCATTCATTTTGTATGTAGACTGCCCCTGAAGTACTCTGCTTTAATCTAAATGAAAAAGCCAAAGTGAAGTCAAAAATTATTTACTGTTGCTTCTTCCTTGACATTTCTTAACAGGACATAACAACCTGGTAAAAAGGGAAGCCTGCACAGACAGGCCTCCTTATCCGTGTATTCAGCAAACCCCACCAGCTCTCCTCATCCAGTGGCCGTAAGAGCAGTACCTCAACATGAATAACAGCAACGCCTTGCGCTCATATAATGCTTTCTGGTTTACAAAGTGCTTTTCATATTGGGTTTGTTTCTTTTTAATGAGAGGGAAAGTTATATGAAGGATTTTATTCCCTTAGAAGACAGGAGACTTTTGGCAAGATTTTGAATCTTTCCTCTGTGGCCAATTAGTGACAATTCCACTTTTGCAAGACAGCCGTCTCCCTGTCCAATTTGACAAGGCAAAGCAAGAAGACTGGCACTAAATTCGGTGCCAACAGTAGTTCAAAATCTCACCACCATCAAAATAGGAATTTGGATGCAAAATTCCAGAGCTTGCATAGTCTGCTACGGCCTCCAAAGAGGCTGAATTGTAAGCAGAGTCAGCTTCTAAAAGGAGGAGGTTGGTGGCAGTGTAAATGGCATACCCTTTCTGCAGAGGAAGTTCAGCAACATATTTACAATGAAAGCAAAATTGCATAATTGTGCAAAAACATACATACCAATATATTTATTTCAGCTTTATGTATAGTAGGAAAAAATAGAAGGGAGGGTATTTATCAACCTATAGGTAGTTAGTTAAACAAAATATAGCAAAATGATTAACTGGAATACTATGTACCCAATAATAAAAACACAACGTTATACCACATGGTGATGGGTAGATTAGGCTAGGAAATAAAGAACCTAATAGGCTATGATAACGCAAGAGTTGGACTTTTTCTCAGTGTGAATTAGAAAGCCATTGGAAATTTTTGAACATAGAAGTGACAGGATTTGACTTACATCTTCAAAGAATCCCTTTGGCACTATGTCAAGAAGAAACTACGGCAGGACTGTGGGAGGAAGCAATGGTGATATACCAGGGGGGCTGGTGATGGCTCAGAGCAGGTGCTGTCAGCAGCGGAGGTGGGGAAAGTGTTTAAAGTCTACAAACGGTGAAGGTCAAGAAAGCATGATTTTTTAATATATTGGGTATAAGGTGTGAGAGAAAGTGAAGAGTCAAGAAGGACCCCCAGGTTTTGATTAAATAGGTGTGTGTGTGTGTGTGTGTGTGCATGCGTGAGTAAAGCACGAAAGAACGCACCCCCAAAATAACAGGGTGGTTGCTGAATAATTAGATAACAGAAGATCTTTATTTTCATCTTTCCACTTTTGTTTGGTATTATGCAAGGAGCATGTGTTACTTCAAAATTTAAAAGCTATTTTTTTTTTTAGATAAACTAATGACATTAAGAATAAGAAACAGTTTGCCTAGCATATATTTTTTTGGTCAGCCACCTTTTGTTGCGTGACAACCAAGCCTCATAGAATAGCAAGCAACAACTCTGGAATGTGAAGCAATATCTGACCCCCAACCTGCCCAGTTTTAGGATTCAAAGCAGGTTGCATATCTCTATCTGGGTCTTTTCTAACTGAAACAAGAAATTCGCTAAGGCCTCCCACATGATGAACCTGAAGATTAACACCACGGAGTCAGCACACCTGCCAACCAAACCACATAAGTAAACCTCCATCTGTGTAGTGAAATGACTAATTCTTATTCTCATTAACCCTCTTAGATAGCATATTTGAGTCTTCCTCTTTTTTAAAATTTTTATTTTCTGTTTACATTTTCATAGGCCTATAGCATGCATACCTTTTATTTTGGTAAACCACCTCAAATCCTTTTATTAAATATATGGAGTGAAATAAATACATACATAAATAGCTGGTTGGTTTTTTTCTCCACATCCCCCTCCTTTGATTCCACATTTACCTGCTTGATTTATGTCTTGCTCACCATCATGCTATTCATTCTCCTAACTTCTTTCCTCTACTGTGCAATTAACAGAAGTCATGAGAAGAACCATGCAGCTGAGAAAAATATTCAGATAAAGGTCTGCATGCCACGCCATGCTATTAGGAGAAACAGTCCAAACAAATCTAATACATAAGTAATACACTGCGTCCAGGGAGCTGTGTATGAACTTGGGCAGATATGCCCTCAGCAGACACTCGTCACAGCAGGAATGGGGTACCCCTGAATGTGAATCTCTTCATTCTGCAGAAAAGATTAATAAAACCTGATTGTGACCCAAAAATTGTGACATGATACACTGCAGGATAAACAAAATTGTTCTCAGAGCAGAGGTAGATTTTCCAGCATTATATGGAAGAACTTCTGATAATTTGCATAAAACCAGATCTCTTCCATTTCAGCAAACCTCCCTTCTCCAGTGCAGCTGCACCATTCACTTTTTGTCCTTCAACATGTGCACACCTTGAACCAATGGATTGGTGATAATTCCAAGCTGTGCTTCTCCCTGGGCTACTTACGACGGGGACTTTTGCATTTCTAGCTCATCTCATGGCAAATATTCCAACACTTGGAAGTTAGGCACACAGTCTGTGCATGTACTAGGCATGTGGCTTTCTGCATATGTCTGCACATCATTTTTCAGGAAACTCTATTTCACACTACACCAGCTTGATGAGTAGCTGTTGTTCACACCCACTAAGAAATAACTTCATGTGAGAATAATACCTTTACAACTTTGAAATGTCCTCAGACAGACTTCTCATCTCCAGGCCATCAACCTGCTGTGAACTCTCATCCTGACTTTTCACACTTACAGGCAACAGTCGTGCAACATACTGTCAAACAATATGAAGGTCTGCGGAGATGTGGAGGAGTGCAAAATTAAATTGGAGCCAGAACATCTTTTTAGCTCAGTAGAATTTTTAATAATTAAAAAAATCCACCATATATGCAAGTATATTCATATTTGGTGCCTATTTAAAACTTCTTCTCCATTTCTCTGAAGTGTGTCTAGATTTCTGATCCTTATTGTCATTCTTTTTGTTGAAGGATAGTGTATGAATTCTGCATCTGTGGTCTCTGTCCTCAAGATACTTCCTAATTCCATCTTCTTTAAGTATTTCTGATCAAAAATCTCATTCTTTTCTTTAAGACGCAATTATTATAACACTGAAGCAATTAAGAGCTTGGTGGGGGTCTGAATTTTCTCTTGGAGAATTATCCAGAAATAATTTTAGTCCTCTTTGTTGAAAATCCAGCAAAAGTTAGGCATTCAATGAATAGCTCTGTAGGAAGAAATAGAATAACCAACTCTTTCATTCAACAAATAATTCAACCCCTGAAATGTGCCAGACTGTGAGTCTGCTCAGCAAGGTGAGTCGGATGTGGATCTGGGCCTCAAGGAAACTCACTCGAGCTCAGCGGAAGAGCTGACATGTCAATTACAGTCTCCCCAATTCAACAAGAACACTTCTCAGCAAGGACTGAATTACACACATCAAACTTCTCCTGTTAATTTTTAGTTAAGTAGAAAGTTCAATTAAGTGGAAATCAACTCACTCTTAGTGTTTAATTCTTTCAGTTAATGTCCAACTAGCTCAACATCTGGAACTCAGTTCAACTCAACAAATGTTATTGAGTTGATTCCCATAGAGTGCAGCATGCAAGGTGCTTCGTACAAAGAAGACACTGGTAAGAGAGAGGATGACTGGTTAATGACAATCTGCCAACCTGGACAGAAGAGTGGGCTAGTACACAGTACTTGTCATTCAGAGCAATAAGAGTAACAACAGCAGAATACAAGATATGGGCACTGATTATAGAGGTTCAAGGAAAAAGCAGGGCAACAAAGAATTAATTGAGCAGCCTCCTTCCTGTCTGTAGATGCACAATCAGGAGGCCTGAATGGGTCCTGACCCAAGACACCTTCTAGAAGTTATTTCGAAAGTGACCAGCATCAGTTAGTTCCCTTTCGATTCACCCCTCTCCTAAAGAGTCATTAGAGAGAAAAATCTGATAAATTAAAGCTCTGAGTAGTTTAATTCTGTTTAATAAGAGTTGTCTTGAATACATAATTTTGGATTTCTTCTTTAGACTTACAAGATATTTTTTATGTAAATTATTGTTTGAATGTGAAACTTAAAAAAGTGTGTACATATAAGCATAATATATGTTTTATATTTATATAATGTATAATATATATCTTATATGTATATAATGTATAATATATACATTTGTATGTACATACAGAACACAAATAATAAGTACAGACAGAAGGTTCTTGAATATTAACATTTTGTTCAAAATCATTCTGTTATAACATTGATGAGAAAAAAAATTGATTCCCACCCAGGGCCACTGTCTGTATGGAATTTGCACGTTCTCCCCAAGTCTATGTGGGTTTTCTCCCACATTCAAAAGATGTGCATATCAGGTTCACTGGCATGTCTGAGTGGTCCCAGTCGGAGTGACAGCAGGTGTGTGTGAGTGCACCCAGTGATGGGTAGGTGGCCTGTCCTGGCATGTCTGAGTGGTCCCAGTCGGAGTGACTGCGGGTGTGCATGAGTGCACCCAGTGATGGGAAGGTGGCCTGTCCAGGGAGGGCATCCTGTCCATGGTAGGTTCCTGCCTTGGGCCCTGAGCTGGGAGAATAGGCTCTAGCCACCCACAACCCTGAACGGGAATAATTTGGTAAGCAATGATCTTACTTGCTTTTATTCGTCTTTCTTAAATGTACATCTATCTCACATTTATTTCAATTTTTAATATTAAAGTGTTCTGATCTTTATTTAGAAGTTTGTTGATGTTTTTTGTGACCAGAATATACCATAGGAACTTAACTCTTATTTATATCAATTAGCCGTGGTAAAATTGGTTCCACATTATACATCATTTTGCTCAAAGATAGAGTTTCCAAGAAACTGCCAACAATGTTGAGGCCTTGCTGTATATTTACATTAAGGATATATAAATATACATTACATATACATACATAGATAATAGGAATATTCCTGACTATATATTTTAAATAACTATTAATACCAAATATTAAATAACTATTAATACAAAAATTTTAAATAATTATTAATACCAACTATTAAGGAGAACACTTTCACTTTTAATTTAGCACTTATACAGAAAGTTCAAAAAATGACATATGGAAACATATGTGCTTTGAGTAATTTGTAGTCAACCAATGAATAGAATAATACAATATGCTTCAAAGCACAGCCACTATAAAAAAAAAACACTTGATTTTAGCAAATTTTTCTTTCACATTTCTCAAAAAAAAAAAAAAGAATGTCAGAGTTTTCTTTCCAGCTCAGCTTGAGAAAATGTCTTGGAGTACTTTATGATATATGCATAGACACGTCTTAGGAAAATGAAACTGCAGTTACCATCATTTATGAATTTAAGAAAGCCATTTAAGACAAAGGGAACCAAATTTCTCATCAAAAAGTAAAACACATTTCATGACAGTAAAAACTTTGAGATATTGCATGAAGTAGTCTTAATCTAGTTTACAATGTTTAAAATCCTTGCAAAAACTCAGCATGGGAACTGTTTTAACTGTAAAAGATTTCTAAAAGAATTCTGAACACCAGGATGGAAAGTAATCCAGAAACCACGATGCTATTTAGTTGGTACTTCTTAGCAGCCTGGGTAATCTCTGGCACAGTCAGCTAGTCAGGAAGTGGCAAATGTCTAAGACGTACCTATCAATTGGCTAATAATAAACTCTTTGACAAAGTTCACCAGCAGCTCTGTGTTCCCCAGCAAAACAATAAAATACAAACACAAACTTTTCCTTTAGAAATAGCAGGAGACATATGGTATTTCAGAATGCAAGTAACTCTACTAAACAGATTCTCCCCCAATACTTAATCTATTAACCACGAGGACATGAAGAAAGTAATTATCAAATCCTCTTAAAGTTATCATTAGTTCTTCTGTTTAGGAGTGAACAGTTTTTCTCAAAGGAGACAAAAAAGACACTGGATTTCCAGTGAAAAGTCCTTAGGACTCCAAGTAGGTCAGGTGGAATTACAGGGTGGTGTCAGCTGGTTTGGGCTTCTGAATTGCTGATTCACAACTGATGGTCACGATAAAGCTCGTCCATCAGAGAAGGAAATAAGCATGACCACATTTTAGAATTTACTTCCATGGCCACATCATTTTGATTTAACAGATACTTTCTGGGATTCACATATGTTTTCTGGTCTATGTCCTGTCTGTTCAGGGAGATACAGTCTCCCTGAGGGCAGACTCATCTTCCGAGGAGCTCGGCATCTTTATCTCCAGTACCACGCACATCCCAGATTTCGAAGGAATGAAGGAAATTTAGAGCTGGAAAGGGGCCAAGAGGTTAGTCCAAATCCTTCCCTTATAAGCAGGAAACCCTTTCTAAATACTAATACGGTACAGACTTAGTGGGGGCAAGGAGGGCCCAGCAGTCCCGTGGATGCTCATGGAAAGCAGTGTCCTAGCCTGACTGCTCTGTGTCACACCCACCACCCCACACAGTGCCAAGCAAGAGAAGATTCTCAATAAATCTCTGTTGGTTACAATTCTGGATTATTTTGCAAAATTATTTAAAGAAAACTTGTGATCCATCTTTGTTAAAAGCTGAATATTATGCAGTTAGAAATAAGGCACAAATAATTTGGAAAATGAGAAATTTCTTCTCTCTCTGCAGTCTGTTATTCTCCCCCACTTGCCTTTTCTTTTGTTCGGATTGATTATAAAACCTGCTCCTATCTTATAGGGGCATAAATTAATGGAATTACTGTGCTAAACATTACCCCTGGTAAATGGTCCTTCTATCTGTAGGTTTTTTCTCCTTGTCTGTTCTCATGAATGATTTCAATGATTTTCAGATTTTCCACAATTAATTAATTAATTAGCCCATCAAAGACATTATTGCAGCTAACACTGAGCACCTCCTACGGTGTATCACTGCCAGGGTTTCAAACAGTTGCCGAGTGATGACCTGAGTGTTAGAGACATCTAATGTATTTATCAGCACTGAGCTGAAAAAAATAAGTTAGCACTGTCAAATGATGCAAGTAAACTTTCAAATGATAGAAGCAAACTTTGCAATTTCTGCCCTTAGCAAGAGCTGAAGCCCCCTCCTCACCCCTTACAGATGACAATTACTGTCTGTGTTTTACAGCCCCAAAGCCTGTTTTTGGGTATTGGATCAGAACAATGTATTCAGGGAGCCATATACAGCTGCCAGCAGGATGGCATCTGTCTGTTAGTGGTGCATGAATCTTCAAGGTCTTCAGTGAGTGCTGCTTTATCATTTATCTGAAACAGTGGATGTGGAGGTGTAGATTGGAGCATGTGTGTTGTTCTTTGAATGACTATATTGCAGAGATACTTGGAAATAGAAACAGCTGTCTACAGGGTGGAATAAGTGTTTAACCACAACAGATAATCTGAGGAGTTTTGCAAGGGGAACTCTCTTATGATCTTGAGAAATGTTTTTTGCTAGAAAAATAGATTTCATTCTGCAAACTCAGTGAGCATCTTCTCCAACAATGTGGTCTTCTGGAGTATATAGAAAGTTGTGAATGTTGTAAAGGAATATTATTGATTGAAAGAGTCAAAATTCTCTGTTTTATAGAATAAGTATTTTATACACTCTGGAGCAAATTTTATGCATTCTGGAGCAAATAAACCACAAATTTACATATCCACATGGATAGCTTGTAAGCGTACCTGTTTTAATATCTATGAGATCACATACCAACATTAACACATATCAATTTCAGAATATGCCAGCTCTGTTTGGCCTATTTCCTTGTATTGACTCATGACTTTCATGTGCCATTACCCATTAATAACCTCTTCAATGGTTCTTCTTACATTTCTCATGTCTACTGGCAACTCAGTGATAATTTCACGTTCAAGAGAGCCGGGAGGCCTAACCATTATGCAAAATTCCAAAAACATTTTTCACAATACAGGGAAATGATGCATATGAAGGACCCTAAGGCACCATTCCTCTTGGTAGATGCAATGGGTTCATGATTTTTATAGCCCAAGTAACCAATAAATAAGTAAGTAGATAGGTAGATAAATATTTCCAAAGAAGAGAAATTTTTTAAAGTGGACTTACCATCTCTAGCCATATTTATTCTAGTAAGAAACAAAAGATGGACATAACTTACCTTCCGCTCCCTGATAAAATCCTGCCTTAGGAAAGTTAATTACAAGATCCCACTGAGTCTGACATGTAGTGAGGTAATGAAAACTCTTTGGTTCTAGAGAATTACAGTATAGTACACAGTGCTCACAAACAGAATGAATAATTGAAATCCAGAGCTCTTATGCTCCAATGGAAAAAAAACAATATTTCATGGCACATAAATTTATTCAGCTTATTTGCATTACAGCTGAATGATCAAGGCACTGTCCACAGAAAAATAGTGATGGTACCTTAATTTAAGAGTGATGAGCGTTCATAAATATTCTTAGGAAGCAAGATGTACCTACGTTTAATCAGCACTTATTAAAATTTTATTCACTATAGTTATTCAACAGGATCTGTGGTATAAAAACATAATTACAAAAATCAGATTTGAGCTCATTTGACAACAGAAGGGTTTTATGGTGACCTATCTCCAAATGTTCCTATTTGTAATTAAATGCAGCGATCAGCAGTAAGGATTTTGAAGCTGTTTTAGTAGTTCCGCTATTCTGCTTAACATGTGGCACCCGTAATAATTAAAATGATACTAACACATGCACAATTTTATGGCCCTTATGGTGCAACCCATTATGCCAAATAAGGGCCTCTGTTTTCACAGCATACTGCACATGGTCTCATTACACCCACTTTTCTTTTCCTGTCTTCACACTAACAACTGTTAA
This sequence comes from Gorilla gorilla gorilla, assembly GCF_029281585.2. Lineage (NCBI taxonomy): Eukaryota > Metazoa > Chordata > Mammalia > Primates > Hominidae > Gorilla > Gorilla gorilla. The sequence goes on along the minus strand of NC_073231.2, from coordinate 55,155,591 downwards.
AGTGAATCAACACACGAAACGTACTATAACAGCTTAGTGTTTATGATATGTGTGCTGTTAGTCAGTGAACAGGAAAATCTAAACATTTACTGTTTATGTAAAGAATAGCGTTAGTGTTAGCGAATTGCTCGGGTCTGCTTACTTTATTATCTAGATCACAAATGTAATGATGGGTTTCAATGGCATCTATATTTTCGCTTTGTTTTGTTTTTCAATGCAGATGTCTATAAAAACCAGAAGAATTTAGCATTTACATGTCTTGGAATATTTCTGCTGAACCATAAAATAATTCAGAGATCACTTAAAAAAAGATAGATAGATCAGTAGTAGAAGAAGCATTCTCTTACAAAAAAATAAGAAGATGATGATGAAGAAGGAGGAGAAGAGAAACAGAGAAAGATTTAAACATATTTAGAGATGATTTCCCTCACAACATGCCTAGGCTGAATCTGGTTTATCTGAGGTGTTAAAAAGCGATAAGCCATTTTTATGTGTATCATACTAAAATTTACAAGAAACTGGGAATTTGAGATTAGTGCCATTTCATCATGAATAATTTTGTAATTAAGAAGCTCCTCAAAGACCTCCTACACTCATTTTACAGTCATCAGTTCCGAATGGCATTCAGTCTTTTTGTTCTGGGACACAATCCAAAATAGGTCCCATCGGTAGATCACCAACGGATCGGGCAAGATCTCACGTCTGATTTTTATATTCTCATTTTTCTGAACATCAGTTGAAACTTCAGATTAAGAATAACAACTTTTCTTCATTTTCTCCTTCTGGAGTCAAACTCAAGCCTGTCCATTTAGGAATGTTGCCGTATTGGTGCTAACTAGGAAGAAGCTGAGCTGAGTAGGCCTTGAATGTTAATGGCTTAATAGCTCAATTGATTGCAAAGATACAGAAGAAAAATGCTCACAGATTGCAGCCTTCACATGGTTTGGCTCTGCGATCTCATAAACAGTGTGACGTCAACCAGTAGAGAACCATGTGGATGCTGTATGAGGACCATGCGCTCATTACAGAACTGTGAAAATTTGTGGGACGGCAAAATAAAAATTATCAGCCAGGAAAAAAAAAGGCAAGATGAGAAATGGTAGGGGGAAAGCAGCTTAAGAAAGACCTAACACATTCTTCTATATAGGCCTCTCAGTCAAAAGACTAGGAACACTTAATATTATGTAAATAGCACTGCAGGTCCAACAAACTGCAAGAACCTGAGAAGCTACAAAGAGACACTCCCAGATAGTACTTTGGAAAGATTGCATCCCCGTTAGGGCACATACTCCAACTCTGCTGCTTACAAAAACAAACAAAAAAAAAACCCACCCTCTTCAACAATTGAAGAAGGAATAAGGCTTTTATCTGAACGTGTAGAAGGTTGCGTTTTGCAATCTCTTTTCTTTGATTTTAAAAAAGTGTTTGTGATCAGCATTAGTATTTACTACCCTATGATCAAAAACAAATAACCCACTTTGTTTGTTTCTTACTGCAAATGAATTAAATTAGAAGCCATTAGGAGGACTTGCTGTTTATATCCTTGTTTCAGCAGTGGTAGTATTTGAAGTTTCCTGCGGTAAGTTCATTACTCGTATTTTGTCCAGAATTAGTGAAGCGTGCTGAAAATTGCTAATGACAGATGTTTCTCCACTCTGTCACACTTCTTGTATCATTTGATTTGGAAAGCAACATACGGTGTTCTGCTCTATCAGTATGTCACAGACTGTCTGTAAACAGCTGGTCATAACTCAGTTCAGTGAAAACCATTACTTTCCAATGAAGGGCTGGACACCCTCCAAATTGCATTTTGGCATGGCCTCGGCTGCATAATGCACAAAGTTCCTCTGTTATGAGGTTACCTAAGGAAGATTTCTCACTTTCTCCGCTTGTTTTTTATGTTTCAGAAAATAAGAGTGTTTTCTCGGCAATAGATAGGAGATCAAGAGAATATAAAACATACATATTTTAATGATAATATTAAGTATTCAGCAAATCTGTGAATGGCGCATTGCAAAAGACAACAACAGAACCCACCCAAAATGTGTATCATGCCATTTCTAGTTATCTTTTTGGTTGAAGGGAGCATGCTTTATTAGGGGTCAGGACCCACAAGATAACATATTTAAATGTCTCCTATAAAATATCTGTGGCATATGAGCATGACCAAGTGGCTATTCCATGATATCTAGTCACAGTGAGAAATACTAAAATAATTCCCCTGTCATTTGTATGATGGTGAAATCATGTAAAAGCAAGTGGTCTTGCTCTTTTTATCTGAAACTCAGAAACTCATCAAGCCAAAAACCGAATGTAAAAATCATGTAAGTTCAAGGCCACCCTCTATTTAACATGACATTTTAAAACATGCTAATTGTTACATTAAAAATGCAAAGTTATATGAATAGTCACCACATATTGAATACCAAAAAAAAAATCATTCCCAACACCTTTCAGAAGGTTTGGAGTATTCCCTCTCTACGGAAATAAAATCTCTTACAGAAAACATCGGGATAGAATAGAGAGAACAATAGATATTAAATATCTTTAAAGCCATTTGACACTTCCAGATTCCTAGAGGTTTTCCAATATTTATGAAGAACCTAAATAGAAGGAAGTCAGCCCATGTAAGGGACTGAATGATAGAGGAACACGTCCATCTCAGCTTAGCACTCCTTCAATCAAATATTCATCAACAAATACCAAGTACTTACAGGTGCCAGATAATTGCTAGAGATATTTTTGTGTGATTCTTTTCTATACAAGAGGACAAAGTCTTGTAAACACTCAACTCAAAGAGTAGGCTCTTTTTCACCTGGCAAATCACACTTCCTTCGAGGCTTACACATTACTTCTGAAGACTTCCCTGACTCCCCCAGGCAAAGTTGGCTCACATCTGGGCTTTCCCTCACACATTTCTAGTAAAGTCTACTATTGCAGATCAATGCAGCTGGAGCCCAGGAGAGAGCAATTAATTCTGTGAGACAGTCAGGGGAGACTACAGAGGAGGTGATATGTCAACTGGGCCTTCAAGAGTGACTGGCATATGCAAAGTAGACAACATTTTGGAACATCTCAATTAAGAGATATGTCCTCAACTAGTGAAAAAAAAATGCAACACTCCTTGCAAAATAAATGATGTAAGAGTAGAAGCCAAATATGTGAGAAATTACCATGAAATATCAACTATATACACAATAAAGAATCTTTTTAAAACAAGATATTTTACCTGGATTGAATTTTTTCTCATCTTCTCCTAGGCCAGGGGTTTAAAAATGAATAGGTATTCTCTCCTGGCAGAGATAAAATCAATAGATTCTGTGTATGAAAGGAGACCACAAAAGAGGAAGGATTCACCGACTGGATGAAGGAAAAAATTTTAAGTAAAAACACAGAATATTTTTTAAGTCATGCCACTCATTACACTATTGAGTACAATTGGTTTCCCAAAACATTAATATTTTAAGGCAATACTTCAGTAAGAGGAATTTTTTGTTTCTTAATATGAGACCATTCCTGAAAATTACCTTATATTCGTCTTGTTTCCATTTAAAAAAAATACACGAGTCTTACTATGGATGTGTCCATTCTTTTAAATAATAAGCTCTTTGTAGTTGTTGAATTGTAAGTTTCTTGGCTTAGTGCTCACTTGCTCAATTAAACTAGGCTGAGCCACCAAAGAGGTCTATCATCTGTAAATGTGATAGCAGAAAAGGTTAAAAGGACAGTCTTCTCTGTCAGTTTCAGAGGGCTTCACCTTTTTAAGGAATGTAGCCAGCTAAGAAAACATGTGTTGATTTTCTTAAACGCTCAAGGCTAATGGAAGAAAATTTAAGACAGAGAAAAATGTTTTCAATACTGTTCTTTTTCCCCCACCCATCTATGCTCTTTTCTTTTTTGAGTATTTACCTCTACTTGTCGTGAATGTCCTTCTTATAGCCCAACCCTCTTTCCTTTGGCTCTGTTAAAGTGCTTAGTAAAGGACTGTTGCTTTTCCATCACAGAGAAGTAGTCTCACATATCATTAAAAGTAAAGGCCTCTCATTTTTACAAAAGGTAGTACAGGAACTTCTGTAGGTTGATTATTCCGGGTGGCAATAATATTAAATTAGGATTTTTGCATGACTGTGCAAAACAATATGTCCTTGTTGTTATATTTGCTGTTATTTCAATAATAGTCTTTTCTTCTTCTTTTTTTTTTTTATTTCCGCTGATGGTCTTTTTTTTTTCTCCCCGTAAGTAGTGCTACTTCTAAATATGAGCTATGGCTCCTAGAGCAGATGGGTGAGAAAAGAAATAATTTCCACCCTATAACTTGTTAGAAGAGCTCAGTGTCTTGCCAGTTGGCCAGGAGTTTCAGCACTCAAATACAAAATACACAGATTCTCAAAGATTAGTCCTCTATGTGGTTCTTATTTGAGTCTCTTGAAATCTCAATAGGGCCAAAAAATTATTCATTGAATTTTTGACTAATGAAAATTGCAAGTTATGGCCAACATCCTATTGGTGGTCCCCTGTTGTCCTTCTGGTCAAAACCCTGGCCAATAAATCAAAAAAAAAAAAGATACCCTTTCTGTTCAATATGTACAACAAATCAAGGCCGTTTATGAACATTGTCTTCAATGAATAGATTTCTTTTAACCATTTCAAGGAAGAAGTGTTTTGCAAGAATACACAACTGGAGCCTTTAAGGAAACAGCAAAGCAAGGACAAGGAGGCATAAAAATTAATTTAGCCCACCACATACATAAAATGTATAATGGCATACTGGTGCTCCCAGTTTGTGGACTGGAAGATAGACTAACAAAGATTATCCTTAATTGGAAAGCTTAACAATTTGATTTCATTTTATTCTGTTCCATTCAACAAATAGTCATTGTATTCTACTAAGTGCAAAACCCTTTTTGAGGCATTGAGAGAAAATAAAGGTGTACATTCCCAACTGTGGAATAGTGTTCCTCAAGAAGTCAACAGAAACAACCTTACAAATAATTCAAATGCAAGGCAGTACATAAAAGTACCTTACGTATATATGTGTGTATAATCTCTAAAAAAGTGTTTATATATTTTATAATTCCCAACTTGAATAACAAGATCACCATCTTGCACCACAACAATATTTTAAATCCCAAGTCCCTAAAATTAGATAGCAAATAGCTTTTATTTAGGATCTGATTAATAGAGTGCCTATGTAATTTATCATCCAAACAAGGACACTTTGAGAGTGAGAAGTTGTGCTATTAATAATTATGCCAGGTCAATAAGAATAAATTGGGACTGTCCCAGACATATGGTCACTCTATTGGTAATTTTAGTATTATCAAAACAATATCATTCCCCTTTTCTTCTTCTTCCTGCCACCTGCCTTTAGTAGAGCATTTTGTCTCTTATTAGACAGTATTCCATGAGAGACTAGACAGGAATAAAATGACACTGCATCCTTCAGATCCATCAGTTATACAACAAAATAAAGACTGGATGGGAGATCATTTAATTTACACTTATTAGGTCAGATACTGAGCCAGGTGCTAGTGATACAAAGATACAAGCAAGCAAATTTCTATCAATATTTTTCTCCAACAAAACTGGAAAGCATATCTCTATTCAAAAAAAAATTTAAATATTTTCATTTTCTTTTAAAGTACTTAAAAATAATAATAAAGTACTTTTTAAATTATTATAAAATATTTTCATAATTTTTTCCTAAATTGAAGTGCGTATGTTAAGATAAGGAGAGAAGGGAGTGGTGAAGTGGTTCTTCTGCAAAAGACTTTAATCCAATTTTCCCATTGCTGAGTCATGACAAATTCCTCCAGGTTGTTTCTACCTGCTTCCTGCCTCCTTTCCCCCTTCTCCTTTTACTTTTCCTCCCCAAGTTCACCACAGAGGATTATGGAGGGAGAAAAAAAATAAGTCATGCAGTTAAATTTGTGGAAGCAGTTCAGTGTCTTCTTGCCCCATCTCAAATCCAGGTTAAAATGGCATATATATATATATATATATATATATATATATATATATATATATATATATAATGAGCTAGGTTAAATGGAAAAGAGACACACAAATCAATTTTAAAAATCCCTTACGGAGATTTTTAAAATTATATCTGTAATGAAATAATACTTAAGGAAGGAAAATATTTCATCCAAAATAGAAAACGTAGAAAGGCAGAGCTCTAGGGAAGCAATAAGTCTTTTGGGGCACGGGACAAATAAAGCATGGATAACACACTCAAAAACCTACAGGGTTGGGCAGGTGATGTGAATGAGTGAAGTGATCTAGGCACAAGATGATCAGAGACACATTAAGGAATGGTGTGGACTGCAGCAAATCACAGAGTTATGCTGTAGGTAAAAGTGCAGCAGCTACTCAGCAACAGCCAATTACTATGTGAAACTGTAAATCCAGTATAAGTTCAGTCAATTTTCAAGAGAAATTAGAAAACCAAGGTTTTCAAAAAATCCCCTTATTGTTTAATGCTAGCAGTGAAATCAAATGAAATGCTCTGCAAAGCAAACCTGGTCTTTGGGCCTGTCAGTCTGAGAATTCTGAAAGAAAATCCTTTACTGGCACATGGCGGCAGAAGAACACAGGGCTCTTCTTCCCATACCCAGGCATATTTGCTTCTGCCTTGCATCTGATCCTTTCAAAAAGGAAACCTTTTAAGAGGAGTGTTTATGTGTGTGTGATATGCAGGCTTTAAAATATTTTAAGTGTATAAAATACATGTGTGCCATGTATTTTTTAAATGTATACTATGATTTAAATGTGGAAAATTTCTATATTGACAATTGTAATTAAGTCGAATCATACATAATGGTGAAGTTCACTTTTTAGGATTCAACAATTCTATCAGTCTTCCTGCACTCTCTCCTGTTAACAAAATGCATTTCCTATTCATTCATTTCTTCAGCCAACAAACATTTATAGGGCACCCTGTGTGGGAGGGCAGGCTCTGTTCTAGATGTTAGGGATACAAAGAGACAGAGAAAATGACCTGCCTTCATGGAACTTACATTCAATAGGAAAGAGAAACAGAAAATAAACTTAAAAAGCAAATTATACCAAAACATTAGGATGTGGATAGGATTCAGGTCCAGAAGTTTCAGTTCAAACATGAAAAATGTCTAAAACTAAAATATTATCTGACTGGTGTTTTGAGACATCTTTGAATGTCAAATGCTGAAAAGAAATCGTATCAGTATCAATCACCAACCCTGCTTAGGACGTGACATAAAATGTTGAGATCGCTGGGAAATAAATAAGGAAGTGAATTATTATTGAGTGTGTGATATAGGAATAAGAGTGCAAGGACTTACTATACTCATTATATTATCATTGTTATATTGTACTACTTAATTATTAGATGAGTGCAAAAGTAATTGCAGTTTTTGCATTGTTGGAATTTGCCATTTGATATTGGAATACACTTTTAAATAAATGTGGTTATGTTATACATCATTTTAATTGGCATTTCTTGCTTTACGTTTTTTTGCTAGTGACTTATTACTTGCTGTTTATGTTTATTTTAGACTGTGGAAATGATGTTAGACTAAAAGCAAATTCAAGCAATTTTCTTATTTGAGTTCAAAGTGGGTCATAAAGCAGCAGAGACAACTCAGAATATCAACAATGCATTTGGCCTAGGAACTGCTAAGGAACGTATGTGGTGGTTCAAGAACTTTTGCAAAGGGGACGAGAGTCTTGCAGATGAGGAGTGTAGTGGCGGGCCATTGGAAGCTGACTACACCAGTTGAGAGCAATCATCAAAGCTGATCCTCTTACAACTACACGAGAAGTTGCCAAAGAACTCAGCGTCAACTATTCTATGGTTGTTGGGCATTTGAAGCAAATTGGAAAGGTGAAAAAGCTCGGAAAGTGGGTGCCTCATGAGCTGACCAAAAATCAAAAAAATCGTCATTTTGAGGTGTCATCTTCTCTTACTCTATGCAACGACAACGAAGCATTTCTGGATCGGATTGTGACGTGCAACGAAAAGTGGATTTTATATGACAACCAGCAATGACCAGCTCGATGGTTGGACTGAGAAGAAGCTCCAACGCACTTCCCAAAGCCGAACTCGCACCAAAAAAGTGTAATGGTCACTATTCGGTGGTCTGCTGCCAGTCTGATCCACTACTATTCAGCTGTCTGAGTCCCAGCGAAACCATTACATCTGAGAAATATGCTCAGCAAATCTTTTTGCAGGGAAAACGCTTCCATAACCAGCAGGATGCGGAAAATGCTTTCCAAGAGTTTGTCGAATCCCGAAGCACGGATTTTTACGCTACGGGAATAAACAAACGTATTTCTCATTGGCAAAAATGTGTTGATTGTAATGTTTCCTACTTTGATTAATAAAGATGTGTTTGAGCCTAATTATAATGATTTAAAATTCATGGTCCAAAACCGCAATTACTTTTGCACCAACCTGATAATTGATTTGTAACATTGACAAAATATTATTTTTAAAAATTCAAGCAGTACAGAAATGTATAAAGAAAAAAATCTTATCCAGAAATGGCTAATTGGATGAATTTCATCTCTGCATATGTAAAGTGGAAGGATAGATGAATGGAAAAATTAACCTTTAGTAACTGAGATCAAACTATATGTTCATAGCGTTATAGAATATGTCAGGGCTTAAAATCTTGTATCTGCCACTTTCTAGTGAACAGACATATGACTTAACTACATATGCCTCATTCCTCATTCAGTAATGAAGATACTACTTACAGTATTTTTGTGGGGATTAATGGAAGTAATCCACACACAGCACTTAGAAAAGTACATGGAACATAATAAATACTCCATAAATATTAGCTCTTATTATTGTCTGATTATTAGCACCTTAATGACATTGATTCAAACCTAAATTATGTTTCTTATCTCCGCTGTCTCCCTTTCCTTCTCATTCTGTTGTTTTGTTATCATTTTTGAGCGATTTATTTTCTCATTAGGGTGTTCTAAAGGGAGAAACACTCATGATGGATTGTTTTTAGTTCCTTGACAGAATGCATTTAATAATCATCTCTTCGCCTCCCCTGCCCTGGGACCCTTGCCTGCTTGCCTTGCTATTCCTTTTCACTTTGCTCATGCTTAACTGCTCATTTCTGTTTTCTGCTTTCTCTGATATGGCATGGATGACTTCCCTTTCCCATGTCTTCTGCACATATCGGCATTACATTCCTTTTCCTCACACCAATGTTTTAATGCTGAGTACTTACTGTTGTGTGCACCCTTTCATGGCCTGAGGGAGGCCACCTGTGAGAAGAGGGGGACAGCTCAGCCGAGCCTCTGTGCAGTCCTGGCTGGAGTACTTGCTCTCTGCTCTGCCATCCTAGGCTTAGAGAAATGATCTGCCATACTTGTGTTCACTCTACTTAGTGGGCGAAAGAGATTCTCATTCCTGCCGGAATGCTCCTTTGCTTTAGATCACTTGTCTGTTCAGCATGGTGCCTGGAGTTCTTCGTCACCATCTGACTGCGCTCCCATTTTCCACTCCCTTGTTTTTTGTTTCTCTTAATGCCTCCCCACCAGTCAGAAGCGAGAAAAGGAAGAAATGAGGACTCCTTTGCCTCCCTTTAGATTTTCAGCTATTAGTGAAAAATCTCAGGCCCTGGTCAACTCACCAGTCTGATTTTGTATGACACAGGGGCTGGGGGGAGGTGCTTAGGTATTGCATAATACCAGAATCTTCCTTTTCTTGGCTTGTTCTCTCCTTTTTAAAATCAATAGCACTTAGTTATGATCTTTTCTTTGTTCAGTTACTTTTTAATTCTGTCTTATTCGGGGGGCAGTTTTGTTAGGCTTTGGAGGAGGGAGAGTCTATGGTCTGGTTTTATTCTTCCAACTTTCCCTGGAACTCTCTACTAATGATATTTTTATTAACATGCTAGCACTTGGCAGAATTAGTTATTACTAAGAAGACACAGGGTTTGTGTCTTAACCAAATTTTGCCTGTGTGATACACACTAGCAACTGAATGAGTGAATGAATGATTCAACTAACAAAAATCCTCTATTTTAACTCCTTGTCTTCATAACACTTGAGCCCTAACCAAATATTCAGGTAGGTCTAGAATAAACATTAACCCAGATTATTTTTTATTTAAAATCATCAACATGGACTGGATAACCATAAAGCCAGAGGAGCTCAGCTCAATTAGCACTGTTCCTTCAAGATTCTAAATTTTACCTTAACTAGTCAAAGTGACCTTCACTTGCTTTTCCAGCACACAGTGCTATCTTCTGCAAAAAATAGGAAAAAGGAAAATTTGCATTACTTGTCACTGGGTGGAAAACAAATTTAGAAAGAAATAAAACGCCAATTCAGGTATTAGGAAGTAGTTAACAAAGAAGGGAACATCCTCTCACTAGTATACATGGAACTATTAAGAATTATATTTATAGCATAATAATATGGTGTCAACTATGTAAAGTTATGTATATACATCTATTCATAGTATAGAAAAATAAAGCAAAATCTTTTAATATTATCTTTATATTAAATAATTATGGGGATTATGGGGATTTTTGTTTTCTAAGTTTGCTACATTTTTTGAAATTTCTATATTATATTAGCTATTCAATCAGTAAACAGAATCCATAAAGTATTATTTAAAGAAAAAGTAATTTTGTCCAGTGCAGCATTTTCAAATGCAAAATGAGACAGAAAGATATAATTTAAAAAGAACAACCCTCTCAACATCCTAAGACTAAATCTTACTTTTTTCTGACATATAGATTCAGCCATTTATTCCCTACTAAAGTAGTCATTATAATGCACCAAATATGAGTAAGAAAAACCTTTTGTGTGACAAAGCCAATTCTGTGAAATTGTCTGATGATGACTTTGGTGAGAACTAACAGGTCTGCCAATATACCCTCCTCTCCGTTTGTCATTCAGCTAGATACTTAGGTTCTTTCAGAGGGCTGTTTTTACCCTAAGGGCCAATTTCATTAAAAAAAAAAAAAAGGAAGAAAATATGCAGATGAATTTTATGATTTTCCTGTCTTCTTCCACCTCTTAAAAATCAAGCCAAGCAATGCCAGTGTTCTACCTTTTGGGGGTTCGTGCAGATTGCCCCCACACAAATGAAAATCCTGGACTCTGCCTGGTCTTGAAGAAAGCTCCTGCTTGTCCAAAGAAAGGCATGAAATCAGAAGTTGACAGAGATTCTCATTCAGGAAAGAATTGTCACCATTTTTGCTGTGCTCCGGCCAGAACAACATATGGCAGCCCAGCTGACAAATATAATCTTTTCCTCTTTTTTCCCATTTCACATGCACATTTCATCTGTGGAATATTAAAACTTCACACAAAGTGCCTGTTAACCCCTTGGCACCATAGCATCCCTCGTCTGGGATGTGCTATTTACCAGAACCCTGGCATCCAGCTGTGAGAGGGTTAAGACCAACAGAAAGAGACCCGGGTGGTCAGAGGCCATCTGACTCTTCCCTGCCTCCATTAGGAAGGGCCGAGTCTCAGCATGTTGGGGCAGAGTTGTCTTCGTGTTAGAAAATTCATAGCTTCCTGGCTTCAGTGTAAACCACCTTGGTACCCTGCATCCCAGAGCCTTTCAGTTTCCCAATCAGAGGTGTTTTCAGAAGCAGCTGTCCTTACATTCTGCTGTCCACGGGGACCCCAAATCCAGCATGCTCTCCACCCAAGAAGCACGCTGCTGGCCCCAGTCTTGATGGAAGAAAGCTTGCACATGTGATTTAAATAGAAAAGGCAACTTTGTTAAAGTTCTCAGCCTCCCTCCCTAGACATAAGCATTGGATTGAGGTTTAGGTATCTCTGTTGACAGAGACAAGATAGGAGTCCTGCACAAACCCTGCTATATTACACTGCCGAACCCCCCAGTAAACCCAAGCATCCCAAACCACTCCTGATGAGCTGTTTCTAAGTATGTATCAATGTGTGATTTTCTGACTTCTACCTATTGTCTCCTTTATATTTGGAGTTTTTAATTTAGGAAAATTGCCTGGCATAAAATAAGGCACTAATATATATTAGTTGAATATATTCCAAATGTACAAAAACTGCAGAAAATAATATACGACAAAATCCATGGATTCACCACTGAGATTAAGTAGCTGGTACCATTTTGCCATATATGCATCAAATGACTCTCTCTTTTTAAAAAAATAAGATGATTACAGTTTCAGGAATATCTGACCACATTCCGCACTCCTCCTCCACCAAGTAACTACTATTCTGAAATTTGCATGCATCATTGCCTTGCAAGTGTTCATAACACACATGAAGGTATTCATAAGAAATGTATACACTAGTGTTTTGTCTCTTTAAAATTTTCCATGGGTAGTATCATGCTATATATTACAGAATATTTACATATTTTTTGTACTTAACAGTGTCAAGTACATATTTTGTACTTAACAGTGTTTCTTTTTGCAATTTATTCAGTTGATAGATACTTACAAACGTAGGTCACAAATTTAAATTGCTGTATACTTTCTCATCATTTCAATAAACAAAACTTTACACATTCCCTTATTAAGGGACAGTTGGGTAATTTCACGTTTGTGCAATTACAAACAAATCCTTCTTTGAACATCCTCGATCATGCATCCTATGTATCTACGCCAGATAGATGCCTTATGTATCTATGTCAGATATCCTCCAGGGTGGACACTAGGAACTAAAACTGCTTGGTCCCAAACCCTGAGGATTTCAGTTTTATTAGATTGACAGATTGGTTATTCCAATTCTTGTTTTCATTATCAATTATAAAAATGTCTGCTTACACATTCTCACCATTTGCAAACAAACATTAATTTTTGCGAAATTGGTATGTAGCTGGTAGTTTATTGTTGGTTTAGCTTTCAGCTCCCTAATTATTAGTAGGATACAGCAGCTCTTCTTATGGTTATTAGATATTTGTTTCATCTTCTTTGTAAATTGCCTTTGCCATTTTTATTTTAAATTGTTTGCCTTTTTCTTATCAATTCATAGAAGTTCTTTATAAATGAAAGTATTAAAATCATCTTTTCCAAATCAGTCAATAGCTTATCTTTTTACTTTGTTTTGGCTATCCATAAATAGATAGATAGATAGATAGATAGATAGATAGATAGATAGATAGATATAGATAGATAGATACCCAAATATATATAATATATATTCAGATAACATATATAGATATATGTTATTATTATTATTTAATGTCATCAAATTTATGCCTGTTTCATGGTTTGTACTTCTTGAGTCTAATTTAGGAAGTTTTTTCCCATACCTCAATGATAAACAATATACACACCTATGTTTTTTTATACAGTCAGTTCTGCTGTTGTACTTGTTTTGAAAACAAGTAAATTTGTTCCAAGACTATTGATATAATAAAAAATATGAGCATAACACAAATTTCCAATTTGGTTGTGTGCTATTTTGTTAGTGAGAAGCACTTAGTGAATGCAGAGAACTACACACAGCTTAACCAAGCCATATTGGAATTCACAAAACGCACACACACGTGTCTCCATATCTACAAGTTACCTCAGTAGGTTATAACACCATATATGGATAGATGTGTTATGAGCCACATCTAGCCATATCTGGTGTGCTATGAGACACATCTAGCCATATCTGGTGTTATAACCTTTCATCAGACTTCATATAATCCTCCCTTTACTGCTTCACAATATATCACCAGCTGAAACTCTCTGATGTCCGGTCTCACAATCAACTTTTTAGCTTGTTTCAAGAAGTGCCATGTTTATTGTAGTATTTTTGTATGTTATCATCATTTAAAATGTGAAAAACTGTGTTTTTAGTTATCTTTTTCTATCTTTCTTTTTTTATGTAACTGCTGACGTTTTTGAGTGTTGAGAAGTTTTAAGTTTGAGTATTATCCCACTGACCTCATTTCTCCCCTAAGCCCTGTACTTTTACTGTGAGATTTTACATGGTGGAGTAATTTTTAGGAATGCATATGTGGTGGGCTAGCAAACAGACCATATGAAGCTTGTAGTCTTGCACTTTATGTTTAGATCTTTAATCCATCTGCAATTTACTTTTATGAGTATTGTATGATTGACATTATTTTTTTCCAGGAATAAAAAGCTACTTAGCCTCCATTTTAATTATTAAATGTTTCTTTTACTTTTCTTGCCTTATTTCACCAGCTAGGACCTCCAGTAGAAAGTTATATTAAAGTAGAAATCAATGATATCATTTACTTGTTCATTAATTTGAATGCTTCTCAAGTTGTATGATGTAAAATGTTGTTTATCCTAGGTTTTTGTTAGATGTATTTTCTGAGGATAACAAAACTCTTTTTTATGCATAGTTTACTAAACAAGATTATTGTAAATCATTGTTGAATTTTATCGGTTACTTTTTCCTATATCTATTGAGATGCTAATATTCTTTAATCTCTCAATGCAATGATTTATAATGTTGAATTTGTTTAGTGTTAAATTATCCTTGTTTTCTTGGGATAAATCAAAGTCTACTATAAAATAGATATATGTGATATGTGTGTGTGATATTATGCATATGGTATATTTTTCTACAGTTTTATTTCAGTATACTTTAGATAAAATAAAATTTATTCTTTTTAACTCTACAGTTTGATGATTTGGGAAGCTATAAGCTATATATAGTCACGTGACCACCACCATAATAAAAAAATTTCATAACCCCACCAAATTTTTGTCTTCCTGCAGTTTTACTATGAGGTGTCTCGCTGTGGTTTTCTTACAGTTTATCATACATGGATTTCATTGAGCTTCTGGGAGCTATAAGTTAATGTTCTTAAACAAATTTGGGATATTTTCATCCTTTATATCATCAAATAATTTTTCTGCACAACTCTCTCTTCTCGTTCTCAACTCCAATAACATGTATGTTAGAATTATTGATATTGCCTAAAAACCTCTAAAACTGTTTATTTTTCTTTAATTTTTTTCTTTTTATTTTTTGGATTATGCAATTTCTATTAAACTATCTTCAGGTTCACTTATTTTCAGTGATAATTTATCCTGTGTATTTTTTATTTTAGTTATTATAGTTTTCAGCTATAATATCCATTTGGTTTTTTTCATAGTGTTCATTTTGCTGTTGTGATTCCCTATTGATTCTATCATTTTTACTACATTTTGCTTTAATTATTTGAACATATTTTAATATACTTCTTTAAATATATTTACAAATCAGCTTTAACACTTTTGTCTGCTAAATCCAATATCTGGGCCCACTCAGAGTAAGTTTCTATAGATTGTGTGTTTTTTCCCCTGAGTGAAGGTCACAATTTTCTATTTCTTTGAATGTCTAGTAAGTTTAGTCAGAACTTAAAGTTGCCAATAATAAATTGGAGATTTGTTCTTCTGACAACTGGCAATTCACTTCCCGGATTCCAACTGAAGTATCTGTTCCTCCCATGGTATACAGTCACTGAGGTCTCTGCTCAGATTTTTTCTTCCAGCTTTGATTTTTAGCCTGGTCCCTTAGTGATCTTTCCTACTCCTGAGTGACTTAATGATCAGCCACGGATTTGGGAGGAGATATACTCAGTCTGAGCTTCATGCTGGTTAAGGAATGCAATCTTTCAATGTCTCAGCAAACTCCCACTCTCATCTGGAGCACTCTTGCCTTTCAATGATACACTTCTATGTTAGATTGCTTTTTGTCTGGGCTCCTGGGGAATCTCTCATGTACATGAATGTCTTAGCAGACAACTAGAGATTCGGGCAGAATTTTCTGTTAGGTTGTCAATCTCAGTTTTACTAAAATACCTTTATTTTGCCTACAATCTTGATTTATAATTCAGATATGTGTTAAATTCTAAGTTGACAGGTTTTTTTTTCCCCAGCATTTTGAAGATGATATTCCATTGTTGTCTACATTCTACTGTTACTGATTAGAAATCTGTCATCAGTTTAACTTTTTTTCATTTTCTGAAAATCTGTCTACTCCCTCTGGCTACTTTTATGATCTTCTCTTTGTCTTTGGAGTTCTGTAGATTCAATATGATATATTCATGTGGATTTCTTTTATTTATCTTGCTTGGAATGTATTGTGTTTCTTGAATTGGTGGGCTCATATATGTATTTCAGTTCTGGAAAATTCTCATTGCCTTTTTAAAATATTGCCTCTTCTCTTTTAACCTCCTTTTCTGGAATTCCTGTTAAATATATATTGATCTTTCTAATTCTGTTCTCCACATTTTCAAAACATAATTTTATATGTGTATCTATTTATATCTCCAGATCATATTTTAGATAATTGAATTATTTTTCTTCTTTCTATTTCAGACATGTCTTTTAGTTTGCTAATTGTTTCTTCAACTTTAGTTATTCAAATAACTTATGAAAGGATTAATTGAATCCTTTTGTTTTCTGATCATTTGAATCATACCAATCTCCCCCAAAAGATGATAGGTCCCATGATATAGGATCTCACAATTATGTCTCCACTACACAGCACAGACCTACTCATTTATAGATGCAAATCAACAGATTTGCCAACACTTAAGTTTTTAATTTAACAGACTGATTTTATTTCTTCTAATTTCTTCTTATCTGTTTATTTCTCATGGTTTTTTTTCTTTTTTGGATCTTTTTTACATCTTTAATACCAATAAATATGTAGTCTCCATCAGATTGCTCAACTAAGGAGCTAATAATCTTCCTGTTTATGTGTGTATGTGTGCATGTGTGTTGGATGACTTTTGTTCATTATGGATTATTTTCTTACATGTTTTATAATTTTGGATTATGAGCTCATCTATACTGAGGTTTTCTTCATGGCAATTCTATGTGATATGAGTTGAGAAAATATCCCCCAGAGTTTAATATTTGCTGCATTCTGATACCAAATTTCGTGTTGATTTATTGGCTTAAGAGTACATAAATAATGCCAAGAGTATAACTGTGAATTCCAACCCTTCATGAAGTTTAGTCTTGGGGTTTTACATTCTTATAGATAAATTGTCATTATTTCAAACAAAGCCCAAGCATGTTCAATCAACTTCTTCTTATTCTTTTTTTCTTTTTTGTCTCTTGGTAATAATAGGTAGATTTTTTTTCTAGTTATCACTTTCATTGATAATGTAGTCTGAACTTTATGCAGATACCTTAGTTCCAACTCCTCACCTCACACAGTCTTAAGTTCCCATCTTCTGTTTCTGCATGGTTATTAAAACTGGCCACTAGATGACTGAGTTGGATAACCCCTCCAAAGATAGCCACATCATTTGTTCACACACTTACTGCTTTATTTTAATTTTCATAAGAATTTCCAGCACTTGAGAATACTAATTTTATTTATTAGTTATGCATATAAATATGTGTTGTTGTAGTTTATCCAGCATATACAAATGTTTTTAGCAGATAAATTTTTTGTCATTTGTCTTATTAGAACCAGAATTCCCATTCACTTTTCTACTCACTCCAATTTGGTTTTCAACCATATCATACCACTGAAACTATTCTTGTTGAGGGTTACTAATTATATTCACGTTGCTAAATCCAGTGGACAGTTTTTTCCCTTACTAATTTTTTTTTATTATTACTTAAACTTAACACTTCTTCATTTTAAATGTTCTTGTCTTGGTTCCCATGACAACAAAATCCTCTGGTTTTGTCATTTTTATTAGCTGTCCTCTTCTGCCTTTTCCCATCCTCTTTCTCTCCCTGGCTCAGTCCTAGGTGCTTTTCTTGTATATTTACCTATTTTCTTCCTAGGTGATATCATCCATTCCCATGGCTTTAAACACAGTGTTTATGTCAATGGTGCCCAAATATTAACCTCTAGCTTAAACCTCTTCTTTGAACTCCATACCCATATGGATAAAATCCTCTTTTTTTAGGAGTAAATTTAGATGTCTCACAAGCATCTCAAACATGTTCATAATTGAAATCTTGGTCCTCACGCTAACCAAATCAAATAAATTCTTCTCATAAACTTTTCCTTTTTAGTAAATGCTCTTTCTCTCCACCTTATCAAAGAGACATAAAGAATCATCCTTCATTCCTAACTCTCCCTTACCATCTGCTTACATAAATATATCATCAACTCCTGGCAATTTATAATTCCATACACCTCTTTTTCTCCAGTCCCACAGCCATTTATTCTCTGAATTCCTGTAATAGCCTTCAAATGTGTCTTCTGCTTCCACTCTTTACCCCCCTAGTTAATTCTCTACTCAACAACAACAGTACTCATTAAAAATTTAAATTATGGGGGCCGGGCGCGGTGGTTCACGCCTGTAATCCCAGCACTTTGGGAGGCCAAGGCGGGCAGATCACAAAATCAGGAGATCGAGACCATCCTGGCTAACATGGTGAAACCCTGCCTCTACTAAAAAAAAAAAAAAGAAATTAGCCTGGCGTGGTGGCGGGTGCCTGTAGTCCCAGCTACTCGGGAGGCTGAGGCAGGAGAATGGCGTGAACCCCGGAGGCAGAGCTTGCAGTGGGCTGAGATCGCGCCACTGCTCTCCAGCCTGGCCAACAGAGTGAGACTCCGTCTCAAAAATAAATAAATAAATAAATAAATAAATAAATAAATAAAAATAAATTTAAATTTAAATTATGTTACTCCTCTGGTGAAAACTCTTCAGTGGCTTTCCACTGCATTTTAGATAACACATTAACGCCTTTCTCAGCACCTACCCTGTGCAACCTGCTCCCCGATGCCCTCCTAGGTGCCTTTCATATCATTCTCTGCCCTGCTTACTCACTATGCTGCAGCACACCAGCCAGCATGGAGCTCCTTGAATCGCCACGTTATTTTCCAAATTTAAACATAGTGTTGCTATATCCAAAATGCTTTTATTACCCCTCTACTCATGACTCTCCTTTTCGTTGTTTAGCTCTCAAACGAAATATCACTTCTTTCACAGTTGAAATGTGACCTTCAAGGGGAGGTTTCCTCTGTCATCCTACGTAACGTAACGTAAAACCGAGGGTTTTCTTTATTATTACCTATTATTGTACCTTGTTCGCTTTCTTTATAGTAATTTCCACACTTTTTAAATTATATGTATTTCTGTTTCCTCATTCCGTTTTTGCTTCCCCACTTAATTCTTACTTCCATGAAGATAGGGGCCATACTATTTTGTTCGCTCAATAACCGATTGACATTTAATCATCCTCGATAAATATTTGCGGAATAATAAAGACATTGAAGAAGAAAGCATTGTAGTAGTGGTATTTTCTCAAAGCCAGAGAACTGAAAAATTCCCTGAGATCGTGAGCTCTCAATGTTTGTTTGCAAAAGGACTTCATGAGTGAAGGAAAACAGCATTTTTCCTGAGTGTCCATAACGTACCAGGTTCTTTCACACATTCCATCTCATTTAATCCTCACAGTTGTTTGAGGTGGATGTTATTTTACTTAATTCATAGAAGTTAGTAATTTGAACAAGAAGCATAAAGATTAAAAGGGGAAGATCCACACTTGGAACAAATTCTCTTGAGTCTCCTTATTACAAGTAGGGAACTCTTTCCAACAAAGCAATGCTCCCTTCTAAAAAAATGGTTAAATTGGAAGAAGTGCTTTATGGCATCTAGATATTGGAAACACATGACACCTTTTTCTGATCTTCTCTTTCATGAGCACCCACAGTTTCTAGTAAAATTCATCAGCATAACATGTTAGCCTATGCCTAGACATGAGATGTCTAGACATTAACTTGTTAATGTTTTCTGTGTTCTTAATATTGTTCATCTTATAGATGCTTAGACTATTGAAATAAAATAACAAGATTTTGGATAAGGGAGCTCAGAATTTTGACACCATGTGAAGCAAAGCCTTTGAGGTAGAGTGAAGAGATGTAAAACAATAAAGCATATGATGTCTTGTTCAAGTCCAGCCATATCCTGATAGAAAACTAATACAAAGAATACAAGCTGAGGTTGAGTTTAGAACTAAGTCTATTTTCAGCAATTGGAAAATTTATATATTTGAACATATTTGACCTTTATTGCTTATTGCTTTTTTGTATGGAAGGAAAAAAAAGCCTTCATTTAAAATTAATGGTTATGATGATCACAAATCTGTTCAAACACCTTATAGCCAAGTTACTATCTCCCTTAGGTAAATTGATTCTCAGGATTCTGAATTAACAAAATAACCTTTGTAGCCTTTTTTCACATTAAACAGGTTGGAACTGTTTGAATTCTGAAGTGTTTTGGACCCACTGCCCCTGGGAAGGCTGTGAAGAAGCTAATCCTGCGTTGCCCTCAACACACACCTCTCACCACTCAGGGAAGTTGCAGGTTTGCATGCACAAGGTCACTATACATCTTTGTCTGACTCCAACAGCCTTGGTTTAGGCCTATTTTCCCAGTGTAATTACTAAGTGGTGTTCCCTACTTTCAAAATTATCCCAGTCTGGACAATAATTTGTATAGAAATCCACCCATACCATCCTAGAAACCATGTTGTGGCAAAACACCTGGAGAGAAAAACTAAACATTTTCTGAGAAAGAAGCTATCAATCAAATCTAGGCCTTCATGGAAGCAGAAAGTCAGCTTGGAGCTGATGATCCTTTTCATCTTATCTGCATAGATGAACGGCCTCTCTCTGTTGAACACAAATAAAATGTAAAGCTACACATATCCCTGGAGGAAAGGTACAATGGCACTCTTCATAGCTTGTCAAAGATTGACCCTCATGCTCCTTACTAGACAAACTGACTACTAAGAAAGCAGAAAAATTTATATAAAGGTCAAGGGGCCTTCTAGGGGGAAGAGATTAAAATTCTGTCCTCTTCTTTTTTGGGAGTTCAATCACACTATACTTCTCTGATGGGTTAAAGTGCTTCTAGGTGAAGTTTGCTGGCAGGAAAAAAAAAAAACCCTAAGGGCCTTAAAGGTAAGTGTTTCATAAAGGAACAAGGAGTATAAATTGGGGATCTAAAATCAAAGCCAAGCCCTTGAAGTTCGAGAGTGAGGAGGAAGTTTCCAAACAGTAGCATGATGCTTGTACCTCAGAAATGGCAGCGCATGTAAAATATAGATTAAGGCCTTTAACCTGATAGGGTAAAAACCTTATAGGGCAGTGGATGAGGATAGAATAAACTAGAGAGCATCAGCTTTCAGCAGCCTGAAATCAAGATATCTAGAACTGGGACCTCTTGGTAGACTGATGAGAAATTCGAGTTCTTTCCTTGCCTAGGACAGTCATACATCACCTAACCATAGGGACACATTCTGAGAAATGTGTTCTTAGGTGATTTCAATATTGTGCAAACATCATAGACGGTGTTTATACAAACCTAGATGGCATAGCCTACTACACATACAAATCTAGGTTGTTTGGTATAGCCTATATCTGGTAGGCTATAAACCTGTATAGCATGTTACTGTACTGAATACAGTAGGCAATGGTAACACAATGATAAGTATTTGTGCACTAAACACAGAAAATGTGTAGTCAAAATATATTTAACCTTATAAATCATCATTTACACCATCCATTGTTGACCAAATGTTAACTATGTGGTTCACAACTCTATTTGGAAGCACAAGTTACCTTTTGAGACTGAGTAATGCCTAGGGTTCTTTGATAATTCAGGTACCAAAAAAAAAAAATCACTAGAGGCAAAAATGTCCTTTCCGATAAAATGAGTAGAGAAAGGAGATTTCATGATTAATTGGGGAAAGTAAATGAGATATGACTATATTGTTCCCCAGAGAAAAGGATACAACTCCAAACCATCATTACTCACATGTGAGACAGTCAGGGCATTTTCAAATGTTTAAAGAATAAACAATTGTTTATGAGGAATGGAAGAAGCCTTTCATACATGGTATCTGAAGCAAAAAGGCCATTGCTCTAACCAGCGTCCTTCACAGTCAAATCTCCCCCCATCGAAGTCCTATGGACTTCAATTTCTGACATAGAGGCAGCCATATGGAGAGAGAAAACCAGTTATAGAGACATTTTCAACTCTGACAAGAAATCTGCTTCATGGAAGAATATAAGCAGGGAAGGCCTAATTAGTAAGTGTAACACTGGCTCCTTAATTAAAATCTCCCTTTAGATTCAATCTATTCCATGGAATGACATGTAATAATATTGAGTTATAGTTATGAATGACTTTGTCCAAATGTTTTCATCTTTGTTTAAGATAAGCATTGCCCATAGAGAAACAATCTTCCCAAGTTAAGTCATCTATGAATGAAGTCTTAGCAAATTGTTTTATTTGGGAGCTCCTGTGAGTATTGCCTACCAGAGGATATCTTGAGTGCACACTTTTCAAAAAGCTACCAAGTGAGACAAGGTGTTCAGCACTATTACCACCCACACCCACTTCAACAAAAGGAAAATATATGCACAGGTATACCTACATATATAGAATAAAAGATATCCCTCCTTTTATTTATTTTTTTGACCTTGTATTTTTTTATTTTTGTGAGTACATAGTAGTTATATATATTTACAGGGTACATGAGATGCTTTGATACAGGCATGCAATGTGAAATAAGAATATCATGAAGAATGGGGTAGCCATCCCCTCAAGCATTCATCCTTTGAGTTACAAACAATCCAATTATACTCTCTAAGTTATTTTAAAATGTACAATTATTATTGACTATAGTCATCCTACTGTACTATCAAATAGTAGGTCTTATCCATTCTTTCTATTTTTTTGTATCCATTAACAATCCTTACCTCCCCCCCCGCCCCAACTCCCCACTACCCTTCTCAGCCTCTGGCAACTGTCCTTCTAATCTCTATGTCCATGAGTTCAATTGTTTTGATTTTTAGATCTTACAAATAAATGAGAACATGTAACATTTGTTTTTCTGTGCCTGGCTCATTTCACTTTACATAATGATCTCCAGTTCCATCCATGTTGTTGAGAATGACTGGCTCTCATTCATTTTTATGGCTCAATTGTACTCCATTGTGTATATGTACCACATTTTCTTTATCCATTCATCTGTTGATGGACACTTAGGTTGCTTCCAAGTCTTAGCTATTATAAACAGTGCTGCAACAAACATAGGCATGAAGACAGCTCTTCAACATGCTAATTTCCTTTCTTTTGGATATATACCCAGTAGTGGGATTGCTGGATCATATGGTAGCTCAATTTTTAGTTTTGGGGGAACCCTCAAACTGTTCTCCATAGTGGTTGTACTAGTTTGCATTCCCACCAACAGTGTATGAGAGTTCCCTTTTCTCCACATCCTCACCAGCATTTGTTATTGCCTGACTTTTGGATAAAAGCCACTTTAACTTGGGTGAGATGGTACCTCATTGTAGTTTTGATTTGCATTTCTCTGATGATCAGTGATGTTGAGCATCTTTTCATATGCCTGTTTGCCATGTGTATGTCTTCTTTTGAGAAATGTCTATTCAAATATTTTGCCCACTTTTGATTAGATTATTAGATGTTTTTCCTATACAGTTGTTTGAACTCTATATTCCTCCTTTTAGAGAACTACAAGAGAATGAGAAACAATAAGTCCTTATTGTACCCTGGCATTTAATTAGATAAGTAACCATAACATACAATAACACTGCCACTTCCCTGTGACATCCTCTGAAGCCATGAGGACCACATTGCCCTTGCATCTGCTGAAGACATTTTGTTGAGGGTGGACAAAAGATAAAAGGGGGAAAGAAGTGGTAACAAAGCTTTTATCAATAATCAGTTGCTTTTGACAATAATATTAATGCCCAGATCTTTGTAGCTATACCTCTATTCCACTTCACTTCCACAGTTATTTATGGTGGGCCACCTGCCAGAGGAACTGCAGAACCCCTGGGACAACAGGGACAACTGCTATGTCTTATTTGCAGCATAGGATCCAATGGTGTTCTGTCAGAAACATCAGAATGTTGTCTGATTATCTGACACATTCAAGGCTGGTCAGGCTTTGTTCATTTGGGCTAAAATCTGGCATCAAGGATGATTTTCTTTTGATGGGATTATAGTTAGTTGTGAATGTGTCTTGTTAATGAGATGTTTAGGATGAGGAACCATGTTCGATTAATTATTATATTCCAAAATAAACATCTGTGGAACTGAAACTGGACTACTGCAATGATCTTCTAAATAGTCTTCAGTTATTAATGACCAAAAACTAACGTAGAAATTTTAGGTTCATAAAATTGGTAAGTCCAATAGTAGGATCAGCTTCAGGCATAGCTGAATACAGGAGCCCAAAGGCTGTCATCAGAATTTGATCTCTTGGCTTAGTTCTCTTTTCCTCTGTGTGTTGGGCATGATTCTCACCAAGTTCTATCTTTTTGACCACAAATTGACTCTACGTTTAGTTTCCTGCCCTCCCATATTCACGTACAGCCTGTTTTCTACTGTCCCATGAAAATCTCTGAAATTTACTCTAATTGGATAAGTTGAGGACTAATTTTCATCCCTGAATTACTCACTGTAGCCAGAGAGGAGCATGTTCACCATTGGAGCCATGGCAATGCCCTACTCAGAGGTGTTTGATTATCTGTCAGCAATTTAACAACATTTTCCTTCTTTTATGCTCTCCCCTTATGGAAGGTTTGGAAGCCTGGGAGCTACATTGTCTGCAAGGTTCCAGGTTAGATTCTCCCAATGAGAGAACTAACCTGAGATTTGAAAGTCAGAGGAAATGCTGAAGCTATTGTTGCTCCTGGGGCAATAGCAGGCAGGTGGGTGAACTTTGGCAGAGGGCAGATGTAAGATTTTGATGGCAGCTACCAGGCATCCTTCTGCCAGTCATTAAATGTGGGGGCTGCAAGTAGCCAAGATCATTGCCAGATGTTCTGTGATTGCAGCATTTCTTGATTTCTTGTCTACTAGAGACAGTTTTCTTGACATCCACTCACCCTAGCCTTCCAATAGTTTCACAAACCTCTAATGCCTGTCTTTTATTATTATTATTATTATTATTATTTTAGTAGTTTTGGGGGAACAGGTGGTGTTTGGTTACACGGATAAATTCTTTAGTGGTAATTTCTAAGGTTTTGGTGTACCCATCACCCAAGCAGTGTACACTGTACCCCATATGTAGTCTCTTATCCCTCACCCTGCTTTCCACCCTTCCCCCCGAGTCCCCAAAGTGCATTGTATCATTCTTCTGCCTTTGCATCCTCATAGCTTAGCTCCCATTTATAAGTGAGAACATAAGATGTTTGGTTTTCCATTCCTGAGTTACTTTACTTAGAATAAAGGTCTCCAACTCAATCAAGGTTGCTTCAAATGCTATATTTTCATTCCTTTTTATGGCTGAGTGGTATTCCATGGTGTGTATGTATGTATGTATATATACATATTTTTGCTGTTGCAAATTGTGCTGCTGTAAACATGTGTGTTCAAGTGCCTTTTTCATATAATGACTTCTTTTCTTCTGGGTAGACATCCAGTAGTGGGATTGCTGGATCAAATTGTAGATCTACTATTATTTCTTTGAGGAATCTCTATACTGTTTTTCCATAGTGGTTGTACTAGTTTACATTCCCACCAGCAGTGTAAAAGTGTTCCCTTTTCACCACATTCATGCCAAGATGGAGTTGGTTAGATCATCAGATGTCTCTCACTGTCATAATTTTCTCTGTTATGATTTTTGCAAATGTGATTTCACCTGCATTTCCAAGGCATCTGTTTTCTTCCACTCTGTCTCTCCTTCCATAACTGTCATTCTGACATTTGATAATGCTTTCTTTAAATAAAAAATTTTCTGGAAAATTTATGGAAAAGCAGTTTGTTACTCTTTAACAGACAGCATATCTGAACTAAACATGGCCAGGTAAATTCACTGTTTTGATGCTTAACCAAAAACTTACATTCAATATAATCATGTGAGGTGCTTGGCAGAGTCTTATTTGGATTTAAAAATCCAAAATAAGTGTTAAGGATGGGTTAGCACTACATGATTAAGGTTTTCACTATCACTGTTGTGTTGTTATTAATGCAGGCATACCTCGGAGACATTGCAGGTTTGGTTCCAAACCACTGCAGTAAAGTGAGTCACACAAAATTTTTGGTTTCCCAGTGTATATAGAAGCTTTATTTACACTACACTGTAGTCTATTAAGTTTGCAACAGCATTACGTATAATAATTATACATACCTTAGTTAGAAAACACTTGGGCTACAAAATGCTAATGATCATCCGAGCCTTCAGTGAGTCATAATTTTTTGCCTTGCTTGCTTCAATGTTGATCACTGCAAAGACAGTGTTAGGCTTTGGAGAAGGCAACACTAGTAAGACCAGGGTGGCTGAAGGTTGGGGTGCCCATGGCACTTTCTTAAGACAACAATGAAATTTGCCTCATAGATTGACTTGTTCTTTCATGAAAGATTGTGTGTAGCATGTGATGGCTGTTGATAGCATTTTACTGACAGAACTTCTTTCAAAATTAGAGTTAATCCTCTCACAGCCTGCCACTTCTTTGATGTAATATTCTAAATCCTTTGTTGTCATTTCAGCAATGTTTATAGCATCTTCACCAGGAGTATATTTCATCTCAAGAAACCACTTTCTTTACTTATCCATAAGAAGCAATTCCTCATCCATTCAAGTGTTATGAAATTGCAGCAAATCAGTCACATCTTCAGGCTCCACTTCTATTTCTGCTTCTCTTGCTATTTCCACCACATCTGCAATTACTTCCTTTACTGAAGTCTCAAACCCCTCAAAGTCATTCAAGAGTGTTGGAATCAACTTCTTCCAAACTCCTGTTAATGTTGATATTTTGACCTCCTCTAAGTCACATATGTTCTTAACGCCATCTAGAATGGTGAATCATTTCCATAAGATTTTCAATGTACTTTGCCAAGATGCATCTGAGGCATTGCTATCTATAGCAGCTATAGGTTTATGAAACATATTTCTTAAATAATAAGACTTGAAAGTGGAAATTACCCCTTGATCCATGGGCTGCAGAATGGATGTTGTTTTAGCAGGCATGAAAATAGCACTCACCTCCTTCTACATCTCCATCAGAGCTCTTGGGTGGCCAGGTCCATTGTCCATGAACAGTATTCTTTTGAAAAGAATCTTTGTTTCTGAGCAGTAGATCTCAATAGTAGGCCTAAAATATTCAGTAAACCATACTGTAAACAAATGTGCTGTCATCCAGGCTTTGTTGTTCTATTTATAATGAAAGGCAGAGTAGATTAAATATAGAATTCTTAAGGGCCCTAGGACTTTCAGAATGGTAAATGAGCATTGGCTTCAACTTAAAGTCACCAGCTACATTAGCCTCTAACAAGAGTCAGCCTGTCATTTGAAGCTTTGAAGCCAGGCATTGACTTCTCCTCTCTAGCTATGAAAGGCCTAGATGGCATCTTCTCCCAATAGAAGGCAGTTTTATCTACATAGAAAGTCTGTTGTTTAGTGTAGCCACCTTCATCAATGATCTTAGCTACATCTTCTGGATAACTTGCTACAGCTTCTTCATCAGCACTTGCTGCTTCACCTTGCACTTTTATGTTATAGAGATGGCTTCTTTCCTTAAGCCTCACAAACCAACCTCTGCTAGCTTCCAACTCTTCTTCTGCAGCTTCCTCATCTCTCTCAGCCTTCATAGAATTGAAGAATTAGGGCCTTGCTGTGGATTAAGCTTTGGCTTAAGGGAATGTGGTTGGTTGGATCTTCTATTCAAGCCACTAAAGTCTTCACCATATCAGCATTAAGGCTGTTTTGCTTTCTTAATCTTCATGTGTTTAGTGAAGTAACACTTAATTTCCTTCAATAACTTTTTCTTTGCATTCACAACTTGGCTAACTGTTTGGTACAAGAGACCTAGCTTTCAGCCTATCTTGGTTTTCAACATGCCATCCTCAATAAGCTTAATTATTTCTAACTTTTGATTTAAACTGAGAGACATGCAATTCTTCCTTTCACTTGAACACTTAAAGGTATTATCGTAGGGTCATTAATTGGCCTAATTTCAGTTATGTTGTCTCAGGGAATAACAAGCCCCAAACAGAGGGAGACAGACAGGGAATGGCTGGTCAGTGGAGCAGTCAGAACACACACAATATTTATCAATTAAGTTTGCTATCTTTTTTTTTTTTAGATAGGGTCTCACTCTATCACCCAGGCTGAAGTGCAGTGGTGCAATCACAGCTCACTGCAGCCTCAACCTCCCAGGCTCCACCAATCCTCCCACCTCAGCCTCCTGAGTAACTGAAACTACAGGCATGCACGACCAAACTCGACTAATTTTTGTATTTTTAATTTTTTTGTAGAGACAGGGCTTCACTGTGTTACCCAGGCTGGTCTCAAACTCCTAGACTCAAGCTATCTGCCCACCTCAGCCTCCCAAAGTGCTGGGATTACAGGTGTGAGCCACCACACCCAGCCTGCTATCTTATATTGGCACAATTCGTGATGTCACAAACCAGTTAATACAGTAACATCAGAGATCACTGATCACAGATCACCATAACAGGTGTAATAATGATAATAATAAACATTTGAAATATCATGAGAATTACCAAAATGTGCCCCAGAAACAAAGTAAGCACATGCTATTGAAAAAAAAAATGGTACTAGTAGACTTGCTCAAAGCAGGGTTTCCACAAACCTCAGTTTGTAAAAACTCAGTGAAGCTCAACAAAGCAAAGCACAGTAGAATGAGTATACCTGTGTTGCTGTTGTTATCACTACCTCATGGCTTTAAAATGAATAACATTATTAGGTAAAGCTAATGAAATATGGTATTATTCCTAGACAGTTATGTGACTACCAAAGTCCATTTGACACCTATTCTTGGACACATGACTTCTCCATGAAAAATACATTTCCTAGCCAGCTCATTGATCAATTAGAATGTGAGTGGAAATAATGTGTTCAACATCCATATCACTATATTAAAAAGGGATCCTTTGTCCTGGACTTATTTTCTTGGTCCTTCCTGTGAGCTGGAACACAGAAGTGCCTGCAATCCAGGGATTGCAGCACTGCTATTTGCCAACCAGGACAGCTCACTTTAGGCATTTATATAATTTTTACAAGAAAGGGAGGAAAGCCCTGCATTTTTTAAATCTACTTTAATTTAGATTCTTTTTTGTTACAAGAGATTAGGCATCTTAACTAATAATACACACTGACTTCAAACAATAAAGCAATGAATCATGTTCCCATAAACTAAAACCCAGTATAATCTCATGTTTTAAAAAGTCGAACCTCACTGTTCAGTTTTCACATTTGTGATTTTACCTATTTGCTAAAATGTATTTGTAACCCCAAAATCAGTACTTGCGGCTCATTCACAGTCATTCCTGGATACATACAGAGGCAGAGGAACAATCTGAGGTGCCAGACACGCATGTTCCCAGCTGAGGTCAAACAAGACAACGCTGCATCTTCTTGTTTCAGCTCTCATACTGTAAGCAAGTGCTCTTTTCATGCTGTATTTAGTGCCACACTTCACATTTTTGTGCTTTTTTTTAATTGGTAAGTCACTTGATTGCAGAATATTCTGTAGTTTTTTTGTTGTTTTTTTAACTTCTGAAGTACAGTTATTTAGCATATGGATTTTTCTCAAATGACTTTCTGTCAGGATGTTTAAGGATACAAATCCCATTGAGAGAAATAAAAATTCATTCCTGAAGATCAAACTGCAGCCTCCCAACAGCATTACCTGTTATGAATGGGTGGCTGGGAAAGTCTTAGAAGGTAAGTTCTTGGAGGACAAGAACCTACATGACGAGTATCAACCACACACAATTAATAGAGTGTGGGGATTTTTAAAAAATATTAGCTTATACTGTGACTTCAGCATGCTGCAACAATGTCTGCACAATGCCAAAAACATCCAGATGGAAGTGGAGAACTCAGCCGCTACCACATGCTTCATCTGCACCGATGTCTTATGGAGACAGCCAGCACGGATCTCTGGGGCCTGGAAGAGTTACCAGGCAAGAAGCCAGAGGGGAGAAATATCGCCAATATATGTTTAAATTAAATTAATTAACATTTATATAACTCTCTACACAGTATAAGTAACTTCTATCAAATATAGTGTCTCATTTAATCAGAACTACCACCTTATAAATTAGGTATTATTATTTGCCCAATTTTACAGGTAAAATTTAAGGCTCCAAAAAATTTAGATCACACAACTCATAAAGAATGGAGCCAAGACTTGAACCCTGGTCTTCTTATGTAGTCAACAATGATTGAGAGCTTACCTGTGCCAAGAACTTATAACTCCAATGAAACCATACCCTTGTACTGTAATTGATGTCCTCTATGTAGATGTGATGTGTTATCATAGAGAGGAAAGGCAAACATAAATGGTTCATATTTCATTATATATCCTGATTTTCATATATATACATGAATATATATGTTCACTTTTCTATCTCCCTACAAAGTACATGAAAAAGCAAAAAAAAAAAAAAAAAAAAAAAGCAAAACAAAAAAATACCCAATAAAAATACCCGACACAGGTGGAGGGGTAAACTGGATCTATTTAATATTCACTGGATTTTGTTCTATACAGCCTTAATACTGCAAACATGAGCCCAGACAGGTTTTGCATACCTTCCTGGACTATCCACACCTAACAAGGCATATGCTTCGGTGAAGACAGACAATAATAATCCAATATGTTTCTAAGATTCACAAGTTGACAACGTGGGCAAGTTGCCAATTTTGCATTCCTGAAAATTATTCTAACTAATGGGCCTAGTTTAATGGTATTATGCTCCAGGATGACAGTTCTGGGTTTATTCTTGTTTCTAGAACCATCCAGATCTACATAATTCTGTCTGCACATTTTTCATCAGTACATTTTTATTCACCTTGCAGGTCTTCACTTTGGCCATAAGCATCCACTAAAGTATCTTGGTTTAATGGGCAAAAAGACATGCATAGAAACAGAACACTGACCTTGGGATTGTCATTTTCTACAGACTGAAAAGAAAGGAACCAAAGTCACCTTCAGAAAATACAGAAAAGTGGTATCAAATGAGAGACATCACAGCCACATGCAGCAAGTTTCTGAAGTTTCATGGCAGCCAGGAGATAAAAATGAGTGGATGTATAAAAGACACATACACTTACTCATGTGCTGAGGCAAATGGAACTTCCTGAAGCCTCATGGTTCAAAACCAAATCTCATATCCAGGGCAGGTTGATTTTTCTAGAACATTAGTCACCTCTCCACAACCACTTATACTTTCGCTTGCTATAAAATAATTTTTTTATATCAACAGATATTCACATATGCCTATACTCAACCCCTGCCTGAATTTCCAAAATTATTCCCCCCCAAAAAAAAACAGTGTCAGTTGTTTCCAATCAGTCTGATTTGGGTGCCTAAACTGCAAGCTATATAACCCAATAAGAACATATAATTCATGCCACACTTACAGAGGCATTATATTTTGAGTACCCAAAGTAACTTGAATTATACATATTAGAATTTCTAATCATGCATAATTTCATGTCATAAAATAGACACCCTGTAACCTCAGAATTACATTTATCTACCGAAGATTTCCATGGTAAAAACTATCACCATCTATACATACTTTCGAGACACAATATTTTAAATCAGGAGTCAACAGTATATAACTAATGGGCCAAATACAACCTGCAGCCTTAATTTAATATTCACTGGATTTTGTTCTGTACGGCCTTACAGAGGTAAGAATAATTTTTATAGTTTTAAGTAATTGTTTTTTAAACAAAGAAAGAAACAAAAACAAAGAAGACTATGCATGAGAGGGCATATGTGGTCTGCAAAGCCTAAAATATATACTATCTGGCCCTTTAGATAAAAAGTTTGAAGACTTGTTTTAAATGATGAGTTGCAAACACTTATTTTCATTTGTGGTATGTAATGACAGCATAACATTATGATACCACACACCTGAGTTCAGTGATAGAGGCTTCTATTGTTTGCCATTGACAGTAGCTGCCTGAAGCACCATGGAGAGATCTGAGGCCACACTCAAATGTGCAGGAAAGGATACTATTATCAAATAGTCACGATCCATGGATGTGGGAGGGTGAAATAGGGTTACAAGCCCTATGCGTTGCCCTCCTTGCCTTAGCTCCTACAGGGAGATTTTTTTAAGTGTAGCTATAATTATATATGCAATTAAATATGCAAGCATAAGAAACAAACATGTTAACAATGCAAGACTGCATGAAAAAAAAAAGCCAGACCTAGCCTGGAATATATCATGCCACATGTTCACTGGGTGACTAAAATTAGCTTGTAGAGTTGCACAAATAAAATACACTCAGAAAATTCAGGTTTTTCAATTGAACAATTTCTCCAAGTGTAAGGGTTGAGCTTAGGTGCTCTGGAATCCCAGAAACTTTGCCCTTGAGTGCTCCAATCAATCATGTAGATCATTTTAGCAAATATTCATAAATAATAAAGGCATGTTATCATACCCAAGGATGGCCTAGCTGGCGGCTTCCTTATAGCAGATTACACATTTCATGTGCCAATTCTCTTCCCCTACCCATGAAGGAAGAGAAACAAATCTCCGAAAAGGAAGGCTCCTTCTTGAGTCTGCAGTTCCTAGGATGAGACCAGTAACTCCATTCCTTCTAACTCTGACAAGGACATAAACCAGACACACAACATCCCCGTTATACTCCAGTCTCAAAAGCACAGCACGGTATATTTCTGTGGCATTGCTTCAAAATGTATTACCTCATCAATTCATTTCTGAAAAAGTCAAAATAGTGGAGGCAGTCTATTTTGCCAACATTTTGAATCAAAGCTGTTTTGAGTTCTTCACGCACCAGAAAGCAGCGTTACTTAATGAGCTGCATCCTCTCCCAGTATTGGTGCAGTTTTGGGTTCAGAACTGAACACAATATATTCATTCACTTGTTCACTTATTCAATAAATACTAATCAAGGGTGGACTGGCTGTCAGATGCTTTAGTTAGATACTCTTGAAGCCCAGGAGGGATCAAAACACAGTCCCTGGCTGGGCTTAGTGGCTCATGCTTTAATTCCGGCATTTGGGAGGCTAAGGAGGGAGGATCATTTTAGCCCAGGAGCTCAAGACCAGCCTGGGCAACACAGTGAGACTCTGTCTCTACAAACAATGTAAAATTAGCAGTTTGAGGCTGCAGTGAGCCCTAATTGCACCACTGCACTCCAACCTGGGCAAGATCAAGACTCTGTCTCTAGAGAAATAAAAAATGGAAAAAATAACAAATAAGCAAAACAGAGTCCCTGGACTCAAAATCTAAGAGAGGCAGATATAGATGCAAACAAACTAGGGGCTGGGTGCTAGGTGCAGTGACAGGAAAAGATGGAGGTGCAGCAAGAGTAACCAGAAGGGGCAGTTTATCAAGACATACGGAGACAGAATCAGGACAGGCTTTCTGGACAGGTCAAAGCCCATGATGACCCATAATGCGAGAAGTTGGACACTATGGCTTGACTTGCACCGGCACCTGTGTACTCAGGACAAAAAGATGGATAGGTAACTCTGGATCTCCAGAGGTCAGCAGAGACCTCAAGCGGGGACCATTGCACACAAAGCGGCTCCAGGTAGGACCACAGGCAGCTGTGGGACTGCAAGGACTGAGCCACACCTTGTTAGTCAGTGCTGATCAACCTCATGGTTCACTTGTATATTCTTTACTCAAGAGACCTATTTTTTTTTTAAGTTCAAGACATAAAAACTATAACATGACAAAAAGACTTATAACAATACTATCCCAAGTTCTGGGGAGGAGGGGTCCCTTTTTCAGTGTATTCCATGGGTTCCATCCTAGCAGGCAGAGCGAGGGAGACTTCCTGCTTCTCTCCACAAAACAGCAGCAGCAATGACAACCCAATGATGAGTCCAGCCCTCAGAGTTGGGCCCTCATAGTGCCAGGTGACAGGGACTGGGAAACCATGGGAAACAGCTGGGGATCCTGATTTAAATCTCCCCATTTCAGCTTCGATCCCTAAATAATTGTTTTTTCCACCTTGTTATTTTACCCGTCCTAGTCATTGGCCACAAGAGAAAGAATGAGGCTCCCAAGAGGTGAGTAGGTTCTTGATGCACCCCTGCACCCCAGAATATCCATTAGACCTTCTTAACCTGCAAAGCTGGCTCATTGCTATTGTCAGGTCAGGAGATACAAAGCGGGACACAGGAAGCAGAACCTCCAGGCTACAGTGAAGATGAAAAAGGAGGACGGGGGAGGAGAGGAGGAGCGGAGGTCACCTACAGTGTCCTGTTTGAGAGGCTGGAGCCCACGGCTGAGTGTTATTTTAGAATTTGGTATGTTTTGCCAGCGCAGCATTGCCTGCCTGCCGTCACCCCCTACCAGGGGGGAATTAGGCTAATTATGTCTCCAGGCAGGTATTCCCCTAGTTAAGGGAACACAGAAATTAGTAGGAAAGTTGGTATAGATGGGAAACTGTGAGCCACAAAAGGACAGCACCTCGAAGGCCTGTGCTCCCCAGAGCTTTCGTGTCCACATTTCAGAATGAACCATGAGAAGCAGGACAGAGAGGACTCTAAATGGGGTCAGTAAGGAGGTTCACACAGTACAGGTGTCAGAGCTGGAAAGAACCTTGGTCAGCTCATCTAGTCCCAATCTCCTTTATTTACACATGAGGAAACTGAGGACTCAAGACATGACAAGGCTTGCCTAACATCTCCCAGTGGGAGAAGAATGATATATACCTTATTGCCAAACTTTCTGCCCAAAGCTCTTTTTACAACACCATCATGCTCCAATTGCTCGCCACCCTGAATTTGATTGTTAGGGCTGCCATAATGAAGTGCCTCATACTGGGTGGCTTAAACAACAAGAATTTATTTCCTCACAGTTCTGGAGGCTGGAAGTCCATGATGGAGGTGCCAGCAGGGTTGGTTTCTCCTGAGGCCTCTCCCCTTGGCTTGCAGATGGCCACCGTCCCCCTATCTTTACAAGCTCTTTCCTCTGTGCATGTCTAGGACTAAATTTCCCATTGTTATTAAAGTCACCCACCATATTGGATTAGGGTCTGCCTGCTAAATTCATTTTAACCAAATCACCTCTTTTAAGGCCCTATCTCCAAACCTGGGCCCATTCTGAAGTACTGGGGGTTAGGACTTCACCATATGAAGGAGGGGGAAATTCAGCCCCATTACCCCTACAGCCTTTCCTCAGTTCCTTTTCCATAACTTACTTTACTGGTGCCACACAACCCTGTCACTCTGATGAAAGTCAATTAGACAGGGACCACTGAGCATCCGGAGTTTGATCTCCTGCAAGCCCAGATGCCCATAAAGCTGTTGGTTGTGACGTCCCCACCCAGTAGGGGCCATAAGCTGGACCAATCCAGGCTCTTTCTTGGGCAGTTTGAATGGAGACATGCAGAGAACTCTAAGTAGGATCTCAATGAAGCAGAAGCAAAAGAAGAGCCAAGTCCACAGAATGGCAAGCACAGGAGCTGTCCCACAGCCCTGCTGCTGCTGAAGACAGAGAAAGCCTGGACACCAGACCCGGCTGGTCTGCAGATGAGTGTCCAGCGACCAAACTGCTCAGCCTTGGTAAGGCCTGCATACAGCGGGGCCTGGCTTCTGAGGCTGCCAGTGTATGATCTTCCTTATCTCCAGTAGCATCCTGATGTTAAAAACCCAACTGACAAATCAATGAAACCAATACTTGGGGGAACAATGGTAAACCAAAGGTTCTGACTCTAGATCACCCTTTAATTTTCTGTCTGGGAAATGCATGTTTCCTGGGACAAAGAAAAAACTCAAGCATAGGCTTTCTCTTTTCTCTGAGACTGTGAAAGTTCCAAGGGGTGGAAACAGAGCTGAAATCACCCTGCTTCTCCCTGAAACAAGGATAAATAAGAAGCAAGAGACCAGAGAAGCAAAGTCTAAAATGCCCACATCATTGTGGGCTGCTTTCTTTCTAGTTGAATCCTGAACTGTATACAAAATAAGCCTGAGTTTAAATGCACTGGAAAGAAGGAAGAACGGTGATTCCTTCAGCAAACGTTCCGTGAATGCCCTCCCTACCTGTACTCCTCACTTATCTTTTGAGAACATTTCACAACAGAGGAGTTTCAAGAGTCTCACGTCATTTATAGATTAAGGCATCAACCAATTGGATGATGCTCACCTGCCAGGCACTGGGCAGATCTTCCTTACTCAGTTCACTGATTCGAATGCTAATCTCTTCCAGAAAACACCCTCACAGGCACACCCAGAAATGGTGTAGCAGCTACCTGGGCATCTCTTAGCCCAGTCAATTAAACACATAAAAATAGCCATCACAGCCTTTACATGACAATCACCTATATACACCCTTTACATGATTGTACATTTAGCTTTTTAAGCAGTTAAAGCTCAACATTTGCCATTTCATTCAAAGGAGTGCTCTTTTTAAACATTTCTTTATAATTTCCCTGTTTAGATTAAACCCTCCGTTTCTTTGCCCATTTCAGTCATTCTACTCTAGACTTACTTCAATTTGTTTTTCTCTTTCTAATAGCCATGACCCCCAAATACACAACAAGGTTTCAGAATCATTCGGTGCAAGCCCCTCTGCAGTAGAAATCAGGTCCCTGATTTTTGTTCTATTTCCCCCAACACTGAGTGCAGTGCCCCTCACACGGGAGGCAGGCACAAATATCTTCTGACTCATTTCTTTATTCAGGCTGTTTGTGGCAGAAGGGCCATTTCTCCCCCAGGGCAATGAGACTCTTCACCTATCTCACATGGAAACACTAAGATTCTGGACTTCTCTTACCTTTTAAACAATGGTTA
This sequence comes from Gorilla gorilla gorilla, assembly GCF_029281585.2. Taxonomy (NCBI): domain Eukaryota; kingdom Metazoa; phylum Chordata; class Mammalia; order Primates; family Hominidae; genus Gorilla; species Gorilla gorilla. The sequence continues at coordinate 55,118,916 of NC_073231.2, read as the reverse complement.
GTTACATTACTGCCCCTTGCAATAGTGTATGTTGTTGACCTGAAGCCACATGGAGGCTACCAATTCACATCTCATCCCTGAGTCTTTTCATCAGCTCTGGAAAAAAACCAAATATGTAACATAAATTCCTCTCTGACCCAAAACTCAACTGCCAATGGAGGAAATGGAAGTTCGTCAGAAAAACATTTTAACCTTGGCTCTTCTTCCTCTAGCAACTTAGATAACCCTAGATCAAGCCTTCCTTTTCAGAATTAACAATTTCTTGCCAAGAAATTCCCCAAGAGGCTTCAGAGGCAAAACCGGACAATAGCTGATGAGGCTGCTGCAGGGTTAGCTGAGCAAATACATACTGCATCTCCTACGGGAGAGGGTTCGGGGAACAGGGAGAAGCCTGTGTGGATGAAAAAAGAAAAAAGGTGACTTTTTCTAATCACGTCTAAGTATTCCTTTTTTGTAAAACAGTTGAGCTGTTAACTTCTATGCTAAGGCACGTATGCACTTTGGAAAGGTAATTTGAGAGCGAGTTGAGCCATGACAAATAGGGACAGCTGGCCTAATTGAATCATTTGATCTAAGACAGCTCAACTTGGTTATCCTCACTGCAGCCCACACTGATATTAGGGAGTGAATCATTAGCCATGAAATCATGTCGACTTTCCCGACTGCAGCGTTCTTGACATGACAGCAATCACAACCTGCCTTTCATTAGAGCCCCAATAAGTTCTTTACTCTGTCAGGAAAACAACAGAGCAGCTTGGGAAACTTTTAGGCTCAGCCTCAGAAAGTCATTTGCTCCCACATGCCACGGAGAGCATTTCAAAGCAAGGCAGGGGATGAGTTGGCTGCAGGAACAAGCAAGCTTACCCAGGCGAAGTGCATGCAGGCTTTTTCAGTGCCCACACCTGCTGTTCCAATGTAACAGCAGCCTGATTTTTGTAAGCAACAATTTGTAATCCCTTGGGAAAGTGGGAAAGTGGGGTCATGATAAAATACTTTAACACTTGACCCACAGACATCCCTAATAAGAATCTTCATGTATGTCAGACTTTCCTGTCATCTTTAATTTACTTTTCGCAAAAGGAAGGGGCAAATTCCTCTTTTCACTGGGTTTGTCAAAGGCAGTGAGGCATTTAAGAGAGCTCAAGAGGAGAGGCTTGTCCATTGAAATGCAGAATAAGCCCTTGGGTGCATACAGCACTGAAGGTTTAGGGAAACGTGCTGCATCCTTAACTTACTCTCCTACAAGTAGAGGCCTTCTTTAGGTCCCCCTCTCAAAACTGCACCTGAGAGACATTAGCCTCCATTCCTTTGCAAGCAGAGCCTGAGTCAAACATTGTGAGGACCAAGAGAAGTGAGGCAGGGAAGCAGAGAAAGCCAATGCAGGGTACATCAGCCTCTGCCTTGAGCAACTCTCCTGGATCTTGCTGGAGCCTTCGAGGAGCCCGGAAACAACAGGTGCTGGACAGGATGTGGAGAAATAGGAACACTTTTACACTGTTGGTGGGAGTGTAAACTAGTTCAACCATTGTGGAAGTCAGTGTGGCGATTCCTCAGGGATCTAGAACTAGAAATACCATTTGACCCAGCCATCCCATTACTGGGTATATACCCAAAGGACTATAAATCATGCTGCTATAAAGACACATGCACACGTATGTTTATTGCGGCATTATTCACAATAGCAAAGACTTGGAACCAACCCAAATGTCCAACAATGATAGACTGGATTAAGAAAATGTGGCACATATACACCATGGAATACTATGCAGCCATAAAAAAGGATGAGTTCATGTCCTTTGTAGGGACATGGATGAAATTGGAAACCATCATTCTCAGTAAACTATCGCAAGAACAAAAAACCAAACACCGCATATTCTCACTCATAGGTGGGAATTGAACAATGAGATCACATGGACACAGGAAGGGGAATATCACACTCTGGGGACTGTTGTGGGGTGGGGGGAGGGGGGAGGGATAGCATTGGGAGATATACCTAATGCTAGATGACGAGCTAGTGGGTGCAGCGCACCAGCATGGCACATGTATACATATGTAACTAACCTGCACAATGTGCACATGTACCCTAAAACTTAAAGTATAATAAAAAAAAAAAAAAAAAGAAAATTTCCCACTGTGAATGTCACCATTGTTCCTACCCCTCCTCTCTGGCAGGGGCAAACATTACCAAAACGTCACATTAGCAGGGAGAAGGGAAAAAAAAAAAAAAAAAGAAAGTCAGCTGGAACTGTTGGCTGAGGAAGAAAGGAGGAAGCACTTACTCACTTGCGCCTGCTCTCCATTGGTTAAAGACGGCCCCACAGAGGTAGACTCCTTGTGCTTCTAGGTTACATGTGTGAGTGATGAGTCACTTCCCTCGGCCTCAGCAACACCCAGGAGCCTGCAGTCTCAGGCAAGGCACTGCCCCGTTGTTGTGCCCAAGGATGGCCAAAGCCTCCCTAGAACTGGCCTGGTGGTACAAGAGGTGGGCCAATAAGATTTTGAAGAAATTATAATGATAAAGAGTTAGGAAAAACAGGAAAAAATGTAGCTTGGATGGAGTTCATGGCAGGTAAATTGTAGACAAAGTAGTACATTCAAAGATTTCAAAAAAGTCATAATAATGACATTTGCAGATAACATTTATGCCGAAAATACCAACAAATTTAGGATGGAATATAGCCAAGACCGAGAAACAAGAATTGATAAAGCTCACATTCACAGCCATCTAAACAGTAGGTGAAACTGGAAAGCAATGACAGAAACTCCTTAAAACGAATGTTGAGTTGGTAAGCATGCCAGTGCTGTAAGTGTGGGTGTGTGTGGGTGTGTACACGCATGTGTGTGTGGGTACAACAGTCTGAACTGTAAAATTTCAGAGCTGGAAAACAACGTCAAAGTCATCTTCTCCAAATTCTCTGTCATTACATATAGGAAAATCGAGCAACTTCAAATTCCACTGCTTGGTGGTGGCAGAGTTGACTCCTAAAACTAGACCACACTGTGCTTTCAAACCAACTTGAACCACACAACCAGTTTCACCGTTTGACGAGAGCGGTGGCAAACAGTGATTTGACGTTGAGACCTGGTCATTTTGTAACACCCCATGCCTCCACACAACAATATTTCATAGTAATCATGACAGGAAACAAGGATAACAGCCAGAAAAGAATTGCAGACAATGAAAAAATTTTAATGTACTCTATATGTAATTGTGCCAGTAAAAAATTAAAACTTTAAAATTTAAATAAATATTACTACAGTACAAAAAGGAAAAATGCAGAACTATGTATTCAATTGTTTTTTAATAGAACTAGTCATCTGAATTTGATCCACTGGTCACAGTTTCATATAATAATATTTTATGTAAATCATTGTCCATAACTAATTTGTAAATTTTAATAAAACCAAAATGTCTGCAATAGGTGAAATTTAGGAATTTACTAAACAGTGCCGCTTATGTAGCTTTTTATTTTCCTGATTTTGTAATAGTTTTAAAGCAATTAACTATTTTAAAGGAATAAATTTTAATTTTAAATGTATCTTCAAATTCAGTAAAACATTTCATGCCAAACTAAATTTGCCCTTACCAACAAAAATCTTACACTTGTTATTGGCACTCAGTTTTATTGTTTTAAAATGTAAGTACAAATAAAAACTCCAAGAAACCACATAGATTGTTAGAGTTAAACTCAAGCTCTCTTCCTTCATCTTGGCAATCATAATGCTCTCACTGCTTATTTCTAATCTATGATTGATTAACCCTTTCCCAGGGACCAGCACACAAACTCTACCCAAGGCAAGCCAGAGTACTCACGTCATTTCTCCTGAAATGAGCATGTTGCAGAGTCTACATGTGTTGGCCTTACTGTATAACCAGGAATTCTTTAACTTCTGTGTAGAATATCATGTTAATAAGAATAAGAACAATATGCCAATTTAGCTGTGTTTTGACGTTGCATTAGGCAGTTTTACTTAGATATGACAACAAAAGCATATATGACAAAAGATAAGATACACTCCATTTCATTGAAATGGAAACAATTTGTGCCTGAAATGATAACACCAAGAAAGTGAAAAGACAACCCACCAAATGTGAGAAAATACCTGCAAATCATACATACGACAAGGAGCTAATTTCCAGAGTATATCAGGAACACTTACAACTCAACTATAAAAGGACCAATAACCCAATTTAAAAATGGACAAATGATTTGAATGGATATTCCTCCCAAAAAGATATGCATATGTCCAACAGGCCTATGAAAAGAAGCTCAATGTTATCAGTCAGGGAAATGCCGATCGGAACCACAAATGAGACACCACTTTACACACAGCAGGATGTCGAAAACAAAGGAGAGAGAAAATAACTCTGGGTGAGGACGGAGAGAAACTGGAATCCCCATACATTGTTGATGGGTCTGTGCCCACTTTGGATCACAAATTGGCAGTTCTTTAAACTGTTAAACATACAGTTGTCATACAACCCCACAATTCCACTCCCAGGCATATACAGAGAATATTATAGGCATATATAGAGAAATGAAAACTTTAGCTATTAAACTCAATAATGACTCACAATTGTTTAGAACTTAGATCACAAAAGATTTTTTCAGAGAGTATTTTGTCACTAACATGATTTAGAATTGCTGGTCCATGGTGATAATAAAAAGCAGACCGAGCCAGGCGTTGTGGCTCACGCCAGTAATCCCAGCACTTTGGGAGGCCAAGGCAGGTGGATTACCTGCAGTCAGGAGTTGAAGACCAGCCTGACCAATATGGTGAAACCCTGTCTCTACTAAAAACACAAAAATTATCTGGGTGTGGTGGCACGCACCTGTAATCCCAGCTACTAAGGAGGCTGAGGAAGGAGAATCGCTTGAACCCGCGAGGCAGAGGTTGCAGTGAGCCGAGATCATGCCATTGCACTCCAGCCTGGACAACAAGAACAAAACTCCATCTCATAAAAAAGAAAAGAAAAAAAGAAGACCAGCCTATGGTCCATTTTATAATTGTTTTTGAATTCTCTACAGACAATACACCCCTTCTTGCATGCCCCTGGGTGGACCAGTGACATACTGTCACTGAGTGGCTCTGGTTTAAGGGTGTAGGGTCCAGCCTAACGTATGTCAGGAGTTTGTTGTCAAGACAGACCTTTCCCTGCCGTGCAGTCTCCCTTCTCTTTGTTCATGTTCTGAGATAATGGAAGAGCTTTATTTCTCTGCCACCTACTTCCAAGCCTTGGTTTCAGCCATTTTTTCTATCAATAAATTTCTTTTATAAAGTGTTTTGATCCATAAACTTCTGGACAGCACAGAGATGAAGAAGCCAAGCAGGATTTGGAACTCTAGCATTTAAACTATGACTTTTATTTAATCCCATGCATGCACACATGTAGAAACTATTTTCAATGGTCCATTATCCTGCTTATGTTCAAAAACCTAATTCACTGAATAAGGTCAACTCAACCATCTTCGCTAAGCATGGACTAGGTGAGGCATGGCAAAACAACACTTTCTGAATAATTAAAGCACCTTCATGTCTATGAAAAATCCAAGAAACACAGAAGTTAAAAGACTTTCCTATGATCACACAGGACTTAGTTGTAGACCCAGTTTCCTTATCGTCTCCTTAGATAGCTTTTCACTTAAAAGCTTACACATAACAGTATCTGGAGTGGGAAGATACCACTGAAATACATGAAACTACTTAGACTTAACAGTGCACAGTCAAATGCTATGAGACCCCTGGAGATGTAGGGAGGTAAAAGCTGAATGGAGATGTCAAGAAAGCGCTGGTAGGTAAGATGAGGCTTGAGGCTGTTCAAAATTAAAGAAAAAGGAGGAGGAATCAGTTCCCCCAGTGGGACCATCAGCGAGGACAGGGAAGCCCTGGCAATTCAGTGAACTACGGCAGGCAGGTCACTTTGCCTCTCTGGGACCACTTTATTCTCTCCTAAATGAGGGAGGGGCAAAGCTGTAATGGCAGGAGAAAAATGTATCCACCAGAATCCTCCAAAAGAAAGCTGTGTATATTAGAAAGAAATACCTTGAAAATCAAGAGCGTACTCAAGTACCAAAGATGTGTTAGTCTCTAGAGGGTTCTCTACAGGGGCAGGACTAATAGGATAGACGTATATATGAAGGGGAGTTTTTTAAGGAGTATTGACTCATGTGATCACAAGGTGAAGCCCCACAATAGGCTGTCTGCAAGCTGAGGGGCCAGGAAGCCAGTTTGAGTCCCAAAACCTCAAAAGTAGGAAAGCCGACAATGCAGCCTTCAATCTGGACCAAAGGCCTGAGAACTCCTGGCAAACCACTGATTTAAGTCCAAGTGTCCAAAAGCTGAAGAACTTGGAGTCTGATGTTCGAGGGCAGGAAGCATCCAGCATGGGAGAAAGATGAAGGCTGGAAGACTCAGCCAGTCTAGTCCTTCCATGTTTCTCTGCCTGCTTTTATCCTAGCCTCGCTGGCAGCTGATTAGATGGGGCCCATCCAGATTGAGGGTAGGTCTGCCTCTCCCAGTCCCCTGACTCAAATATTAATCTCCTGTGGCAGCACCCTCACAGACACACCTAGAACAATACTTTGCATCCTTCAATCCAATCAAGTTGACACTTAATATTAACCATCACCACCAGGGATTCCATTACTGCATAAAAGAAGAATTTGGCCAGGTGCAGTGGCTCATGCCTGTAATCCTAGCACTTTGGGAGACCGAGGTGGGTGGATCACCTGAGGTCAGGAGTTCAAGACCAGCCTTGCCAACATGGAGAAACCCCGTCTCTACTAAAAGTACAAAATTAGCTGGGTATGATGGCGCATGCCTGTAATCCCAGCTACTTGGGAGGCTGAGGCAGGAGAATCACTGAACTCGGGAGGCAGAGGTTGCAGTGAGCCAAGATCGTGCCATTGCACTCCAGCCTGGGCAATAAGAACAGAACTCCGTCTCAAGAAAAAAAAAGAAAAGAAAAACAATTTACTTTTTTTCTGAGAGAAGGTGGGTAGGAGAGTGAGAGGAGGGAGATGGAGGGAGAGAGAGTCAAAGGAAATGATAGAATTTGGTGTAGGATACCATGTGACCTCCTTTTGACGCCCTCTCCAATGTTCATGAAAGCAATGTGCTCAGTGTGGTGGGACTGCTTATAGAAACTGGCAGGGGATGAAGTCCTGTATCCCAGGTGGTCCTCCTGGGTAGAATCAGGTGTGGCACCAAGGATGCAGGAACCAACTGACTTCTGCATTACACTGTGTGAGGGCCCTGGATTAGTCTCTTGTGGCTGCCATAACAAACTCAGTGGCCTAAGGCAACAGAAATTTATTATTAAAGTCCTGGGGTCCAGAAGTCCAAAATCAAGGTGTCAACAGGGCCATGCTCCATCTGAAGTTTTTAGGGAAGAACCTCTCCTTGCCTCCTCTAGCTTCTGGAGGTGGCCAGCAATCCTGGGCATTCTTTACCTTGTAGCTGCCTCGCTCCAATCTCTGCCTCCATGGTCACATAGCCTGCTTCCCTGTGTGCCTCCAAATCTTTACTTCCTTATGAGGGCCTCAGTCATCAGATTTAGGGCCCACTCTAATCCAGTATGATCTCATCTTTACTTGATTATATCTGCAAACACATGTCTTTTTGGTTGTTAGCAGGGGCAAGGGTTGCATTTTTTAAAATTTTATGATTTCAACTTTTATTTTAGATCCAGGGGTACATGCGCAGGTTTGTTACATGGTTATATCATGTGACACTGAGATTTTGGGATATAAATGATCCCATCACCCAGGTGGTGAGCATAGCACCCAATTGGTAGTTTTTCAGCCCTTACCCCCTCCCTTTCTCCCCCTTCTAGTAGTTACCATTGTCTGTTGTTCCCATCTTAAAATATATCTTTTTGAAAGGCAAAATTCAACTCACAGGAGGCCCTGACTTGTCCTTGAATACTTTGTATGTGCTTTACTATGAGAAGCCCAAAGTAGCTGTATAATAATTGGGTCATTAATTGATATGTTCAACGAAGGGCAATCCACTTTAACCTATTTCCATCTGCAAGCCTTTGGCTCCTCTTTGCTTCCTGGAGGAATGGTTTTATCAGGGTGGAAGGACAGGGTTAAGGGATCCTCACAACTTCCCCGTTTTTGCAGCCTTTCAGAGAAGCATTGGGTTCAGGCAATGGTTTTCAGGAAAGATTCATCTTGTTAATAAGCACACAATGAATAGGTCAATAGAGCCTGCTTGACCCCAAGACTTCCCAGATATCTCTTTGGGCATGTAGTGTACACAAAGGCCTCCTCCCTCCAATTCACTACTTGCCTGTTCTCTCTCTCATGCCAACATGGTTTGAGTATGTGGACCTCAAGTACAGTTGATCCGTTCTTTTTATACTAAAAAAAATCACTCACCCCAATAGTAGACAATCCTAGGGTTCACCAAAATTGATTGTACTTTTACTTCTCAATTGTAATTGTTATAAATCCTAATCAAACGTTTTCATAAAACCCCAAATGTAATATATTGTCTGATGGCTTTAGGTCATATGCCTTTCTCCTTGATCTTAAAAACTCATCCAATTTCTCTCTTCTGGCATTGGGAGAGTCTGATGAGTCTTAAGTGGTCTTAGCCAGAGTGTCTCTTTTCTCACACCCGCTTCCACCCCTGTCACTAATACTTTTTGCAGCTCCACTTCTCTTGCCCTTTCTATTTAAGCCATACTGGAGCATTCTCAATACTCCCCTTATTGAGTATTTGCATTGTACACCTCTAACTTGCTGCTTCAGCCTATGCTATTACCCTTCTGTCTCTCGGTCTCTCTCTGTCTGTCTCTCTCTCTCTCTCTCTCTCTCTCTCTCTCTCTCTCTCCCTCTCACACACACACACACACACACACACACACACACACACACACACACACAGAGAGAGAGAGAGAGAGAGATGGTTTGGTTCTGTGTTCCCACCCAAATCTCATCACGAATTGTAATCCCCATGTGTTGAGGGAGGGAGCTGGTGGAAGGTGATTGGATCATGGGGGGTGTTTCCCACATGCTGTTCTGGTGATACTGAGTGAGTTCTCACGAGATCTGATGGTTTAAAAGTGTGTGTCAGTTCCCCCCACCCCCTACTCTCCTGTTGCCACGGTAAGATGTGCTTGCTTCCCCTTCATCTTTCACCATAATTGTAAGTTTTCTGAGGCCTCTCAGTCGTGCTTGCTGTGAAGCCTGTGGAACTGTGAGTCAATTAAACCTCTTTTCTTATAAATTACCCAGTCTCAGGTAGTTTGTTATAGCAGTGTGAAAATGGACTAATACATGCACATGCACACACACACACACTCAAGTAGCATTAATTTAACTGGACTGTCAAACCCTGGAGGGCAGGAACCATGCCTTGTTTCTCCCTATATGTCTTATAACATATTGCACTGTGTCTTATATGTGCTAGGCGTTCAAAAAAATACAAGTATCATTAACGTGAACTAGAGAGACTTTTCTTCCACCTTTTCAGGTCCTGGGATCCCATGAATCACAAAATTGCAAAGGCAATGAAGCTCACTAAGAGACATGCATGTATTTCTTGCTTATTCAGATACGCAAGTATATAATGCTATTCATCTCTGAAGAAGAGAGTGTGTTGATTGGGACTGTGTAATTCTTTCAGGAATGGGCCAAAATTGTGCTAAAGATCTGGTGGTAAGAGAGACACAACACTGCATGTCTCTGCCAGGAGGAAACCAGGCATAACAGAGGAACCCGTTTCAAGGTCCATCTTAAAATGCAGCAACAGAGACCTAGCCCCACCTACAGGGAGACCCAAAGCTGTTGCTGTTGAAAAAAAAGTTGAAAAAGTCTTACCCAGGGTGCCTTCCTCTTTTATATCTGAAAGAAGATTAGTGTGCTCACACTGACCCTTCTAGGCCCTCTAGTTCGCTTCCTCTTACCTTGTAAGAGGTCGGTCTGAAAAGGCAAACTTTTGAATTAAGAAGTGAATGAGTCCTCCAGACAAGCCCCTTTAAATGCCATGTCACTTGACCAAAAGTTAGGAATAACAGAAACCTTGGCAATGAGATCATCTGTTTCCATGTTTCACAATGCAAATTCCCCTCTGATTTTTCAGGGTTAATTAAACAATTTGGAAGAGAATATGCCCACCTTTTCAAAGATGTTCAATGATTTCCCCAAATATGTCCATTCCTTATTTTTCCCTGATTTGCACATCATTTTCTCCTGAACAGACAGCATCTTGCATGCCAGCTGGATATAGACTAAAGCAGGTTTGTTTCCAAAGTAGGTTCATGTCCAGAGCATTGATAAAAAGACCAAGGAAAATTGACCAAAAGAAGGCGTTCTAGAGATATTCAGAGTAAAACAATCCATATCTAAATTGTTATTGACATATAGTGAGGTGGAAAAAATTTTAAAGCAAAGTATTAAGTTCAAATGTCCTATGTCCAGAGAATTTTATTTTCCAGTCCAGTATTCCAACACCCCCATACCTCCATTAGGAGATGGAAATATGGGAATACTAGACTATCCCCTACCAAAATGAAGAAAGAAAGGAAGGAAAGGGAAAAGAAAGGGAGGGAAGGAGAAGTAGGGGAGGGGAGAAGAGGAAAAGGGGAGGAAGGGAGAGGGGAAGGAGGGGAGGGGGAGGAGAAGGGAGGGGAGTGACAGAGAGAGGGAGGAACGAAGGAAGGAAAGAAGAAAGGGAGGGAGGGAGATGAGTTAATTGGCAATAATTTAGTAAAACCAAGTAGTAATAGTTAGATCCCCCAATCTTTCACAGCATGTTGTGAACATCACTAACTGCTTTATGATTAATAATGTAAGAATTTACCCTCAATCAACAACACAAAATACTCCAAACATTGTCAATGAGTCACTTTTATGTTATCTGCTACCCAGTTCGTATCAAAAATCCTGCTGTTTAAAGTTATGTAAGCAAGCAAACAAAAAGACCATCTGAAGCTTCTGCAGCAGCTGTCATCCTTGTCTACCCTTTGGCCCCTGTGCACTCTGTTACTGAAGTCCCCCTTGGACTTTCTCTCCTGAGCTGCAGTTTCACAATAAGGCAAACCCAGCATCACTGCATCTGTTATTAAAATCGAGGCGAGGTGAGGAACATTGTCCATTGTGGTATGCGAGCTCCCTGCCTAGTCTTATGTAAGCAATTTGTTTTGGAATTCAAGGCAAAGAAAAGGTTTGCTGCATCTGGGGCAGTAGATGGGCCACTGCAACGAGGCATCTGACTCCATTGTTTATCTTTGGCTTCTGACAGCTTTTAAGCCACCCCTCCCTCTTCCCTTTGTGCATTTGAACACGCTGATTAAAAAAGGACCGTCCTTCAGTGCCTGCAGAACATTGAAACCACACAAGCCCCTACCAGGCTCAGGAAGCTTCACCTGGCCCCACCCCCAACCATGATGGAACCCCAGGCCAGTCTCCTTTACTGACTCTCTCTCAAGCCACTCCAGACCTGCTTGAGAGCCTTGCCCTGCTCTCTCCCAAGCCCTTCTTTGTGTAAGGAAGATATTTTCACTCCCTCTTTCTTGGTGTATGTGTGGCATCATCCGTCTCGACATCCTAACAAAATTGGGGTAGTCCCAAAGGGGAGGTCCCTCCTTCCCTCCTGCTTTGGCAGAGTGACCATAACAGCTACCTTCATTCTGAAGTCAGATAAAGTCCATCTTCTTGTTGATCTTGACCAATCTAAGCACCAAGTAATTATGAAGGGCTATGTGGTTTGTGTATTTGTGGGAACCTCCGAGTCAAGCAGATGGGCCCTCATGGTTACAGAAATTAACTCCCAGATCCAGGCGGGGGCCCCTCCTCTGCACACTCCTAACACCCTGTACCCTCTGGTCACAGGGGTGGTGACCAGTCTGATGCTCCAGGAGGGCAGGTATCTGGCTGTCTTGTTCACCATAGCATCCCAGCTCCCAGCACAGTGTGGGAACTCAGCAAATGCTTGATCCATGAAGGACTGAAAGCATGAAATTTAGGTAGAGAGGTGATTTACATAAAAGCAGGGCAAAGATTAATAAATGTCACCGGAAAAAAAAAGATTTCTGCTCTAGCTTAGAAAGTGAGAAATATCAAAAAGAAATCCTAACCAAGGGCATTCTAATACAGTGAAGGTGCCAGTGAGGTGTCTAATTGTCCAGACCCCACACTACTGCAGCCACCTACGTTGAAATACTGGAGCAAATCACAATTTACTTCCCAAAAGTTAAACTTATTAAATATTAGTTTAATTTAGTGTTTTCCAGATTAATTTAAGATTAATTTATATCCAGGCGTTTGCACAGCCCAAGCAGTATCTCTCCTTTCTGTCATTTCTATCATCCCACAGACAGCAGAAAAAGGGAAAATGTATGGTTAAGAAGCACCATGATAGAGTAAGTAGGGGGAGATTTAATTAAACTATTACATATCTTTTCCTTGGATGTGAAAAAAAAAACCATAAATTTGCCAGGGAGTAGAGTTGTATGCATATCAGGAAGCTTGATAAACAAAAACTTTGCAGATATAAAAAGTGATGCTTATAAAATGACTTGAAATAAAAATCTGATATTGTACTTAACCCTACATTTTCTTCCTACATCTAACGTGTATTTGTAACAAAGGAACCTTTTATCCCTTAATCTGTTTTCAAAGAGAATAAAAAGAGATTGTTTATTAATATTCAATACAACTCTTTTTGCGCATGGCTGTTCTTTTCAGAATTACAGGACTTTAGAGCTCAAAAGAACCCTGGAGAGTGTCTACTCCCATGGAATTCACACCCTTTTAACACAGTGCCCTTCACTCAAATGAGATCTTATATGGAAATCAATGCTTAAAACAGGTCAAAGCACAACTGCTTCCGTGGGATTGGGAGTGGAAAATCTGAGCTCTCCCTTAAGACCCCCTCATTTTCAGGAGCTGCCTCCCCAAGTACTTCACCATCAGTCTCAGAGCTCTGCAAACACTTTGAAATTCACCAATTTAATCCAACCTCTCTATTTTACAGATGAAAGAATTGAGGCAGCAGAGCCAAAAGACTAGTAAGTTGCACTGTTAAACATTTTTTTTTTTTTGAGACGGAGTTTCACTCTTGTTGCCCAGGCTGGATGGAGTGCCAAGGCCCCATCTCAGCTCACTGCAACCTCCACCTCCCGGGTTCAAGTGATTCTCCTTCCTCAGCCTCCCGAGTAGCTGGGATTACAGGCCACGCCCGGCTAATTTTTGTTATTTTTAGTAGAGACAAGGTATCACGATGTTGGTCAGGCTGGTCTCAAACTCCTGACCTCAGGCAATCTGCTCGCCTCGGCCTCCCAAAGTGCTGGGATTACAGGCGTGAGCCACTGTGCCTGACCTGTTAAACTATTAATAACAAACCGAGTGAGTTAGCGCCCCAATTTTTCCCTCTTGACTCACTGCTCTTCCAAATACCATGCACTTCCACAAGGGAAGTAAGCAAAGCACCCCAAGTTCCTAGTCCACAAGGACATGAGGCCAACCTGACCGTTCAGGCCTGGGAGAGGCTCTAACCAGGGCACACGGCCACAAAACATGACTGTGAGCAGAAGGGCTGAACCTCTGTGTAAGGAGACTGCCTCCTGGTGATTCTTTTTGAATCATTAATATCTGCAAATGGTTAAAAAAAAAACTATTACCCAACTCTAAAAAGAAAAGGAAAAGTTCTCCCCTATCTCACGAATTCTGCTTCTCTGAGATAGTCACTTTTATCTTCACTGAACACATGTAAAATCCTATTTCGTCAATATTAGATTGAAAGATGAGGAATTTAAAACTTGAACTACATTCCACTTCTTTTCCCTTAAAAGATTAAGTTTTACATTGTCAAGGTTTTCAACATTCATTTCTGTAATTGTACTTATATCTTCCGTGCTCCATTGATTCTCATGCATTTTCAAGGAACATGCTTTTGTTTGTCTGATCGGTTATTTGGTTGGATGGATGGATGGTTGGTTGGTTGGTTGGTTGGTTTCATTTGTTTTCTCTCCCTCCTTTCTGGAAGCAGTCAGGATGTTTTCTACCCCTTTAGTGTTCTCGATTTTCACAAGTTGTATTTGGTGATAGGACTTTTATTTATTTATTTATTTTCATTTATCCTGCTCAGAACTCAGTGTCACTTTTTATCAGCATACTTAAGTTTTTCTTTGGTTTAGTGAAATTGACTTCAAGATTTGTATTATTGTTATCATTATTATCCCATCCCCAATAGAAACTCTATAGGGAGGGATGCTGAACCTCTTCAGTATTTTACATCTCATGCCTTTTTTAATATACTTTTTTTAACAGCCCTTTTTCTCTACATCCTGGGAGAGTTCCTTGATTTTGTCAAGATCATCAGCTTGACTTTTACTCTAATTTTTCTAATATTTAGTCATTTTTTCAGTCATTTATTGAAATTAATTGAATATTAATTTATTCAGTCATGTATTGAAATTCTTATTTCCACAACTACTTTTTTCCTAAATAATCATTTATTATAACAGATTGTTCTCATTTATGTATGTGCAACAGATATGGTTTGGCTCTGTATCCCCACTCAAATTTCATGTGGAATTGTAATCCCCATGTGTTGGGGGTAGCCTGCTGGGAGGTAATTGAATCATGGGGCTGCACTTCCCCCTTGCTGTTCTCCTGATAGAATTCTCATGTGATCTTGTTGCTTAATAAGTGTGTGGCTCTTCCCCTTTGCTCTTGCTCTCTTTCACCACCATGTAAGACATGCCTTGTTTCTCCTTGGCCTTCCACCAAGACTGTAAGTCTCCTGAGGCCTCCCTAGTACTGTGGAACTGTAAGTCAACTAAACCTCTTTTCTTCATAAATGACCCAGTCTCAGGTAGTTCGTTATAGCAGTGTGAAAATAGACTAATACAGCATCTTCTTGTATCTCTAAGAATCTTCAGTTTTTAAAATTCTTTTCTCTACTTTGAGTTATCTCTTTTTCCAGGATCATGATTTTTCTATTTATACATCACGATCTTCTTTGATTATTGTAACTTTCTATTTATGCATTATGATCTTCTTTGATGATTGTAATTAAAAGCATAGTGATCCTCCATTGCCAGTTTACATCTTTGGTGTCATAACCTAGATGGACAAGTTAAGGGGGTTGTCAATACTTCTGACAGGCCCCTTTTCTCAAGGCAGGGTGACCATAGACACTGCAAGTGGGTGTCTGTGTCCACAGGAAAGCTTCTCCAAGGAGTGCCCTACAGGAAACCAAATAAGGAAGGTTTGACTCATGGCTGGAGACCATAGTGTATTTCATTTTTAGGTAGAGTTGCCCTTTCTTTTTAACTTTTCTATTGTCTGGCATGGCTGTCCTGACTTGTCTCAATTTTACTTCCTTCTCAAGCCCCATACCCGCTCCTACATCCTTCTCAGGCAGATCAACCAGTCTATTCATGGTATGTTAGTCTGGCGCTAAAGGCACCACCAATATGCTTGGTAAGTTCACAAACTTAGAGGAGTGGCCCTGTAGGCTCAGCTGTTTGGACTGCAACCTTTTCAATAAATACCCTGGCCGCTGCCCCATGCACCCTCGTGTTCTTATTTCTCAGCTTCACTCTCCCCCAGAATGTTCTTGTCAACTCTGGCTCTGATCTCCAGGAGGCAAATTTTCCCTGTTATTCGCTCTCCATCTGATCCCATTCATTTTTTATGTTCCAGTATTTCCTCAAATGATCTAGTCTGTTATGGATTCATTTTCCTTGTTTCCAGTACTGTTATGGCATTATTTGTTTTTATTCATTATTTTCAGTCACTTCAACTGGACTTAGGGAGGGAAAGAGAAATGATGTCTGTGTTCAACGGTCCATGTTGAATTCTGTCCCAGAATTTTGAAATTCTCAGTTGGAACACTACATTCTCCCACAATTTAGTGTAAATATTACAAGTGTGTCCACATCCGTGAAGTCATGTACCTAGTGACTTGCCAGCTCTGGGGACAGGTGAGGAAGATCACATGGCTGCTATCTTCAGCAGTTCCGCTCTTCCCTCTCAGCAATTCCTCCACCTCCATACACTTAACATCTCAAACATCCACCTCCACAAATAACGAACTCTGACAAAAAGAGAAAGAAGACCTAGAGGCTGCAGGTCTGACCAAGGCTCATGGAGATAAATATACAATAACAAGAGCAGTTTTACAAGAGGGTGGAAATGTGATCATCTTATGTTGGCTGCATGAGACTGAGAGTTGAAGTTATTTCCTCAAGGCTACGCTGTAATTAGCAATGCACTCAGGAATTTAGGACTCCAATCCAGATCTTTTTATACTCAGATTATGGCTTTTCTACACTTTACGTTGTTTCTTTTTCCTTTTTTTTTTCAGTGAATCAATAGAGCAAAATATTTCCTCTCTCTTTACCCTCACCAATAAGTTATTGTCTTTTTATTAACCCCTTTTGCCACATAACTGCCTCTCCACATAACATTCAAACATGTACAGTTCAATTGGTTTTGGAATTCTGAGCTATCAGTTTTACTTTTTGCAATCAGAAGCACTGACACTATCCACTAGCAACAATTCAAGTGAGTTCTACAAATATTATGCACCTAAGAAACAGAAAGCATTGTACTAAATACAACAGGAAATACTAGAATGAGTAGAGTCAATCAAGAGAATTGAGGGAGAGATAAAGAAGATTAGCTAATTGCAGCCAGTTATTCGAGTCATTTAGAGGACCAGGGGAGGAGGAAAAGTATGGCAGATGACCACTGTCCATGAGCACCTGGGTCTGCTCCCACTTCAGGCATTTCTCAGCTCCCTTGCAGTTAGGTAGATGCAGGTGAGTAGTTCCCGCCAATGGACTATGAATACAAATGGCACATGTCACCTTCAGGCTGAGAAGAACAGCACAAATGATTCTCCAGATATTCTTTCCTGCTGTGGCAACTGAAGTGACCATGTGTTTCAGTCATTCAACTACAAGGTGAGGGAGTCTCTCTGAGCTTGGGACCCCAGTGACTGTGTGTCACACAGTCTCCTGTCAACCCACATGGCACTGGTAGTGTGAGCTGGAAATAAATATCTGTTCTGTTAAGCCACTGACATTTTTGTGACCAGGGCACAATGTAGTCTATCCCAACTAACAAGAGGAGCCACTTAAAGAAACGGAGGAGGAGTCATAGAGAAATGAGAAGATAGAGAGGAAAAGGGCATCGTGATTCCAGATAATCATTTCATCAACAACTTGTCCTTAATACAGCTTCACTCTACCTCAACTATTTCCTTGAATCCAGAAAGCATGTACAAAAGCACTACATCACAAAACTATAAACCTGAAATATGACAACTAAATGCATATAATCAGGCCAAAATATTTATAAGATGTAAAACATTAAATAAATAAACCATTAGAATAGTCCTATTGAGTTGAGCAAATGAAATCCAATAGAACAGCTGTTAATATTGCCCTCCCTCATAAAGAGAAACCTTGATGACTCATTTAGAGCTTCATAAATTGTAGCATTTTCCCTGCTTGTTATAAATAGAGTTTTTCCATCCAGTCTGTTGTTTAGTATATATTGCTAGACTTCATATACATATTGTTAACAGCGCAAGATCCTACTTGCCCATTCTGTCTCCTAGATCTGGAAATCTGCTGTCCCCCAAAGTATCATACATCTCATCCAAGCAAATCCACTAAAATCTGACTGAAAAATGCAGGCATATTAGTGGCAACCAATCTAATTCCTCCTATTTATTTCTTCATAGTCCTCAATCCAGGATAGTATGCTTTTTAAGAATACGTGTATTTATTGTGCATTACAGAAGAATCATAAGAAGGTTATTTTTAAGAAATAAAATGTTACCAAGACAGTTGAAAGCTTTTGTGTATTCTGCAATTGCATCCCTCTTCCTTCCTTTGCCTGACATAATCGCATTTTTATATTGACACTATCTGCCTAACCTCATTGTCTTAGTGACAATTCAGAAGAAACACCTCTGGCCTTGTTCTCTAGCACCCTGAAGGGTTCACTGGACAGCTTCCTCCTTTGGTTTGAGCTTCCCAAGGAGTCTTAAGTGAGAGAGCTTTTTTTCTAGTGCCAGCCCTCTGATACCTCTATCAACCAAGTAAGCACGTTGTCAAGGAGGGGAGGATTTGTACATAGTCCTTCTCTTTACAATATAGGTAATATGACAAAGGTTGAAGATTAATAACATATCACCTACATTTCCTATATTGGAAATGGTGACAACTAATAATATTTCTGAGTGTTTTAGTCTGAAATTAGGCAGAAAGAAAAGAGAAAAGAAAAACATTTGTGGCAGGTCTACCATATCCTCTTCAATAAAAGCACTAATAATGCTCAATTTTCAAGGGGCATATTATTCAGTGTAGAGCTTGAGGATGGACTCCATGAAGATTTACAGTGTTTTCAGGAATTCAGAGCGGAGAAATCCAAGCCACTGCCACAAGGTTGCCACAAGGTTGCCATAAGCAACCTTTGCTTTTTACTAATTTTCTATAAAAATGAATTTTCACCCATGAACAGAGGAGCTGAAGACCAGAATAATACACGTAAAGTAAGATGTTAAAGATCTCAAGCAGAAGCTTCTGTATTCTAGCTCTTTAAATGTTTGAGTTCTTCCCTCTGACCATGTACAGTGAAGGCAGTAACAGGATTCTTTGAGAAAACATTGACAAGATGAATGCAAACAGAACCATGCCTCCCTCAGTCTCCCATGTTTTCTTGAAAATGTGTGTAGTAGTAATCTAGTTAGAATCCATAAAATCAACAGTATTTCTTATATTTTTATAATTGATACAAGCACATTGAAGGAACATTGGCATCATCTAGTGATTTGAACTTGCCTATATTACACAGTAATTCTACACCTAGGTTAGATACCCTGGTATGTATTCTAAGTATATACCCATAAATTTTCCACAACTAGGATATATATATTTATATGTATATATAAGAATATTCATGGCAGCATTGTTTGTGAGAGCAAAAACTTAAAACTACCAAAGTCCATAAATAGAAAACTGGATAAATTTTGGAATATTCATGCCTGGATTATAATACACATAAAAACGAATAAACCATAGTTATACATTTCAACATGGATGAATCTCATAAGCCTAAAAAAAGATATGTAACAAAATAGTGTTCAGAGTGTAATTTCACTTATTTAAAGGTCAAACTCAGGCTAAACCAAGCAATACACTGTTTAAGGTTAACATACAATCATATAGGGGAAAAGAGTAAAGAAAAGCAGAAGAATAATTCGCACAAAATTTATTACAGTAGCTCCTTAAGGAACGAGGAAAGAGGAGGATGGAATTTCTGGAGGGACATACAGAAGGCCTCAAAGGAACTGTCAATTTTCTATTTCTGGGTAGCAGGCATATGGTTTATTAGTCCTTAACCATACATATGTTACATATTCTTTATAAGTAAAATGAATTTCATATAAAATTATTTAATGTGCATAAGAATACTTTTTTAAAATGTATATTCATAAGCCCAACTCTCAGGGAATCTGTTTCAGTAGGTCTTGAGGGCAAGGGTGCACCTCAGGTTCAGCTTTTTAAAATGAACATCCAGATGAACCTGCAAGTGTCCCACGCAGATACATGGACCATCCTTTGAGAAATACTGCATGATTCGCCCTGAGTTATAAAGTTTTATATCAGAGGTTTACAGATTTTCTTTTTCAAATAAAATCCTACATGATACCCCATTATATAAAAAGGATCAAAACAGGAGTTTTGGTTAAAGATTGGGAGAAGTCCCCAAGACTTGCTTATTGGGACTTCCTCTCTCTCTGCAATAGCAGGTTTCGAAGCAACTCTAGAAGTCACAACTTTATGACCAATGGCAGCAAAACCGCCAGTGTCAATCCCATTCAATATATTTCAAAATAAAAAGAAATATCTTTGTAGGATTGACTATAAGGCAAAGGCAAGCCGGGAAATAAACCTTGGATACATTTTAACTAGAGTTTATAAATGTGTGTGCTAGTGTGACTTGATTATGCACACAAAATTTGCATATATGAAAATAAAATGTCTAGCACATAGTAGGTATGTGATATAGTTTAAATGAATCAATACCTGATTCATTCAGAACTCTGCATAAAGTTTGGATAAAATAGGATTTAAGGCCAGACACTTGCTACTCTGTGATTCTAAGTTTTGGGTGCAATTCACAACATAGTAATAGCCATAGCCACAATTTCTTCTACTGGAATGCTTCCAGGCAACAAAAGTAATGGATTTGTTAAGTTACCCATGGCAAACCACAGCACCCTGAACACCTGCTGAAAGAAAAAATTATCTAGTTGCAAATGTAGTTTGAACATGCTGTCTAGAGCAGATCTACTCTGCATGAAGCATGTAGCCAAAGTGAGAAAGGAATGGAATGGAATATTCAAATAGGAAAAAATAGGTGGGTGGCTACATATTGGTGTAAATGGAACATTATGTAGAGAAATGTGTTCCTTCTTCTTGAATTTACATTTTATACACAAATCCTATAATTAATACTTGGCCATAAGCAGAATTTCACAAAATGGCTTTGGGGACAATTTGCTAAATGGTTGCCACATACACAGCCCCTCCCCATCAAATACTGACCAAGACTTATAGTATCTACACAGCAAAAAGAACACAAAAGTTGGTATTCTGGGTGAAAACTCTTCCCTCATATGCCCATTGGTTTCTGTTGATTCTCTTGGCCTTCATTCAAGAGAAGCTGGCATGGGCCGTTGCCTAGCAACAGCACGCAGTGCACTTTTCTACTAGCCCATAGAAACACTGTCTCTCTGGACCTCATGCCATTCAGTATCATGGTTTTGTAAAAGGATGTCAATCTCTTAAGAACTTTCCTTCCTTGCTCCAAATAAATGCTGCTTGAAGGAAGAAGTTATTTCAATTTTCAGCCCTTCATCGCAAACATTGCACTTGACTTAACAAAGACCAGAGAAATAAGAAGGGAGAGCCATCATCAACCCCTGGCTTATCTGACCACTGGCAGAAGAAACAATATAATCATACAGCCTATGCAATATATTTTCATTGAATGAACTATGGCTGTTTAATGCCATTTATATATTCAACAGATATTTAATGAATGCCTTCCAATATGCTGACATAATACTAAGTGTTTAGGATATGGTAACTTAACAAGACAGACACTGCTCCTATCCTCATGGAACTTACTTGTCTGTTCTTTAATCTCCCTAGAGACTAAATGTTCACCCATAAAAACACATTCTAAGCCCTAGTGTATTTCAGCTGAAAACTAGGTGCTATATTCGTAAGTGTTTTCAAGCATAATAGAAATAACTAAAGCAATCTAGTTGGTCAGGGCCAATGGAATCCAAGTTAAGAAGTCCAGAAAATCTACGTTAGGAAGTCAGATGACCAGCAATCCTATCTGTGTTAAGATATTATGCCCCACAAAAATGGTAACAGGATCTTTGATACTCATGATCATGTCACAGGATTAAGACTTTCAATCCAAAATGATGGATGAATGTTTTCAAAGAAGTATCTCTAAAAGACCAGAAACTAACTTGTCCACAGGTAGAAGAAAGTTAAGGATCTGTGCCCATTTGAGGATGCAGGTTCAAGGATACCTAGAGAATGCAAGAGGAGCTTCATTCAAACATCCTGTAACCCATCTGGTGAGAAATATGTTCTCAAATCCTCGACAGAGGTAGGACCAAGAGATCATGACAAAGGTTTAAAAACCCAAAAGAACTCTAGCTACTTAAGTCTTCCCAAAGAGCCACATCACATAGGAGAAAATTCCTGCAACTTGAGAAAGAACAAAACAAAGCAACTCGCATGCATCTGGGATTACAAAATAATGACAATATTAAAGAACCACAATTACTGAATAAAAGCGTGAGTTACTAAAACCCATTGTAAAGTGACCAGGGTCACTGGGGCAGGGAGAAGAGAATTAGAGCCAAACACCTAGTGATTTTTTCAACTTATATGATATGAGTTTCATTGGAAATGTATAGATCTTGAGAGAGTAGTATAGCCCCCAAGTTAATCTAAATATAAACAGCCACTATTCAGATTTTTCACAAGGTAAACCTGAATCCAAAGAACCTACCTGCTCATGAAAGTCTGGAAGGTATCTTTAGGGCTCTTTGACTGGATCTGACTAGAAACAGATGAGATGGATGAGATAACTTCTACGTGTTTCAGGCGAAAGAGAGAGAGAGAGAAGACAAAATTTTACCAGAAGGTTGCATTATGAAGAGATTTCTTTGGAAACATTCTAGCCTGGTTTTTATCTTGTTTAACCCAAGCTGGGTACTTTCTCCCTGATATGGGTTTGCTGCATCCCCACCCAAATCTCATCTTGAGGTGTAGCTCCCATAATCCCCATGTATTGTGGGAGGGACCCAATGGGAAGGAATTGAATCATGGGGGCAGGTCTTTCCTGTGTTGTTCTCATGATAGTAAATAAGCCTCACAAGATCTGATGGTTTTATAAAGGGGAACTCTCCTGCACATGCCCTGTCTTGCCTGCTGCCATGTAAGACATGTCTTGCTTCCCCTTCACCTTCCGCCATGATTGTGAGGCTTCCCAAGCCATGTGGAATTGTGAGTCCATTAAATCTCTTTCCTTTATAAATTACCCAGTCTTGGGTATGTCTTTATTAGCAGCATGAGAACAGACTAATACACTCCCCAAAATTGTTTAACTAAAAAATAAGAGGCAACACAAAGTCCTGTGAAACTTTTTTCCCCTTCAGGAAAGAAACACAGTAACAAAGGAAAGCAATCTAATCCTTGTGCTTACATGATGAACAATTTCTTAAAAAGAGGGAAAGATATTGAAAGAAAGAGAAAGATGCAAAGGAGAACACTCGTTTCCATGGCCTGCATGTATCCAGCTTTATTCTCTCTCATGGCTTTCTTTGCTTAAGGCACTTCAGGTTGAAAGTAAAACCAAGACAACACAAATATTTATTATCTTTTGTGGTGACTTACTTCAAATAAACTCTGAAGACTATCACATGTCCCTATGCCAGACTGGTGAATCACTTCAAATAGAACTTGCTAAATTCAACGGGCCACCATTAGACCGAGTACACTGAATTTTTCTCTAAATCCTATATTAAAATCTCACCTTTAGACAAAATTCCACATTAACCTTATCATAGAAGTACATGGTCCAGGACACAGAGCAGATGTCAGTGCAGTCATGATCAGAGCCTCTGGCCAAGGCATTACAACCCGTCTCCCAGTCTTCTCCCAGACAACCTTGCACTAATTACTTTTCCTTGGATTGCAAGCAACAGAAATCAATTTGGGCTAAAATATGCTGCAATAAAAAAGGAAATGGAATGTACTAGAAGGATATTGGGGTATCTCACAGAATTGAAGGAAGAGTTAAACAACCAAGTCACAGGAAAGGAGGGATCCAGATTAGCTCCCAGGCCCTGGGTTGTAGAAGTTTGGGATGCTTGTCTCTAAAGAGCTGCCAGAATGAGACGACACTTTGCAATCTTCACTTCTGTCCCTGCAGCCAGCATAGGTCAGTTGCCCATTGTTTATATCCCTGGCTACCACCACAAACATTTCAGAATCCTCATCCCCAACAAACCCCACATCTCTTGTCATTTTCAAATTGCAAAACAAGTCATCAGAGATTTTCTTATTTTTAAGACCCCTGTGCAATTTTATCTCCTTCATCCACTGAACTGATAGAGCAGTCATCTGTATGCTGGAGTGCCTGAAACCACATAGCTTCTGGAGGTGAGGCAGCCAAATAGCTCTTATTGGCAAAGAGTAAAAAGTCTCTTCCAGTGGTTGTGGGGCGGGGGGCAACTGAGTGACCCTCCTAAGCCACATGAGCTTTGAACACCCCTGCCGGGCTATGCCTTATCATATAGCCAAACTTGCAGGTGCTCTTTATTCACTATGGAATTATGTGGGTTCACTAACATACCCATAATAACGTACTGTATTGTATTGTATTGTATTGTATTGTATTGTATTGTATTGTATTGTATTGTATTGTATTGTATTGTATTGTTTGTTTTTGAGACAGGGTCTCACTCTGTTATCCAGGCTGGCGTGCAGTCATATGATCAGAGCTCACTACAGACATGAACTCCTGGGCTTAAGCGATCCTCCCACCTCAGCCTCCTGGGTAGCTAGGACTACAGGTGCACACCACCATACCCAGATCATTCATTTTTCGTAGAGATGGGGTCTTTCTATGTTGCATCAGGCAGGTCTTGATCTCTGAGGCTCAAGTGATCTTCCCACCTTGGCCTCCCAAAGCGCTAGGACTATAGCTATGAGCCGCTGGTGCCCGGCCACTATTGTATTGTTAAAAAATATTTCCCCACTGATGTGACCTTATTGGCGCGGACTTTTTTTGTTCCACACGGCAAGGCCTTTTTTTGTTCCACATCCCAGCCCTCCATGAGGCTGGGGTTTAGAAGACGGCTATGGCTCAGAGGACTCAACTCCAGATAGAAGAACAGGTGAAAAGAAACTCCACTTTTTCCAGCCCAGGAGGGTGTTGGTGGGAGGGAGAGACAGGAAAAGGAGCCTAGAGGAGGGGCAATTCAAACGTGATCTGTCTCACCCCCGATGGCACCCTGGTTAGTAAAGGCAAAAAGCAGAAGCAGAGAAGATTTCCTGCTTGTTTCCTGTTTAAGACTTTGAGAGGAAGCTGCCCCATGGGGTAAGAACATGGGGAAAGGCCTGCTTTAGTTCTCATGGCTGCCCTCAGCTGCTGTGCCCTGTGGAGTTAGCCAGAAGTTAGCAGACGGTGCTGTCTGATAAGCTTTTGGATATGAGTGCTAGGAAGATAAGCAGGCCAGGGACTGAAGGGGAGGGAAGGCAAACCTCAGGAGAAGAGCGAGTGGGGCAGTGGGCCTGCATCAGCAGCGGGGAGCCCCAGGCCCTGACCAGCCAAGGGAACAGACTGTGAGTTCAGCTGACAGTGCCAGAGGGCACCATTGCTGCAGAGGCAGGCACAGGGGTGCATGCTTGGGCACACACGCACACACACACACTCCCTTCTGATCGGATCCTGCCTAACTTTACAGCCTGGTCCCCAGCCCACTGACCACCAGAGGCTCATGGTACAATATGCTTTGGCCACAACAGAACTCTTGGCCACTTGCAGTTTCCCAAGCGTGACAATCTGGTCTGTACTCCCATGCCCCTGCACTGCAGTGGTGCCTTCTGGATCCTTTATTCTCTTGTCCTCATCATAAACTCAATTTAACAAGACCTAACCTACTATTGACCGAATATATGTGAGGAGACAAGGAGAAGACAGCCATCTGCAAGCCAGAAAGTGGGCCCCCAGCAGACAATGGATCTGTTGGTGCCTTGATCCTGGACTTTCCAGCATCCAGAACTGTGAGAAATAAATGTTTACTGGTTAAGCCACCCAGTCTATAGTAATTTGGTGTAGCAGCTCGAATGAATCACGACCTAACCTTGGCCTGTGCATCTGTGAAGACTCCTGGTCCCGCAGGCACTAAGGTATTGATTTCTCACATCTCTGTATTTTCACTGTAGCTTGTATGTCTCTACAGTAGAACTCATCAGGTTTGGATTTGGGTCTTTACTCCCCACCAGGCTGAAAACCTCATATTATTCATCTCTGCATTTCCAGCTCTGAGCACAGCACCTAGTAAAGAGTAGGCACTCATTAGGTGTTTATTAAGTGAATTTATAAAATGTGACACGATAGAATCAGTTTAACTTCTGTTAAAAAAAAAAAAAAAAGTCCAAAAACTGCTTTTGTTAAGACTCACTTTATGCCAGGCACTGCACTATGTAGTTTTATATAAATGATCTCATTTCATCCTCACCCAACCCTGCAGAGTAAATGTTATCATTGTCCGTGCACAAATGTGTAATGCAAGGTTCAAGAAAGATGAGGAACTCACCCAAGATCAAATAACTAGAAAGTGAGGGGCCAAACTGAGAATCCATGTCTTCCAACTCTGACAGGACTCTTTTCACAATGCCAGAGTTTCTAAGGAACTTTCTACAATGTATTCTATTCCTTGTAGAGAGGTTCATATGCAGTAAAAAATAACATCGTATAAACCATGGTTTATGCCTTATCATTAACAGCTCTTCCTATGTTGTAATTTAACAGTATCAATTCACATTAATCACTTAAATCTTCTACCTGATGGGGTAAAGGCCAGACTGGAAGACATGGTGCTAATATCCCCACTTCATCACAGGCAGCTGACACAATGTAACAGTTGTTGTGTCAACATGTGACTATGTTCAAAAGAGGAATAAATGTTGGAGCCAACAGGGAGGCAGCAGTTACGTGGAATAAGGATGGCAGTGTGACTTTAGCAAAACCAAGTGAAGTGTTTTAATGATGGATACATTTTTAAATGAGATGAGCTTCTCCCAGGCCCTACTGGGTGTTTCCTGGAACTATCATGGTGAGTTATAGGTTTGACAAAGCTTTTCCCCACAACTTTGAGGCATTAGGAGGTTGTCAGAAAATTCACGCTTGCAGTGGAGATCTGTTTTTGAAGTTGTACAGGATTCCCAATTAATGAGTTTTCACATTATTCTTTTATGGCTGGATGCATCTGGATGAGGCTCAAGCACAAAGGGACCCTGGCTTGCATATCATTAATTCTGACTTCCAGAGACATTTCTGGTCTCACAGTCACCTACTCCTTTTGCCTTTGTATTTGGAGACTTCATAAATTCAATTAATAAGCTGATTAGCAAAATCTTTAATTCTTCTCAAGTAGCTTTCTTCATTACTGCACATGCATCAAATTCTCTAAGCAGAGATATAAAGCATTTGGGTTGTCTGTCTGTAATAAGCTCTGCTGGACAAATGCCCATGTGCCAAGCCGTGGGCAGACATGGAATTGTAGAATAGATCATAAGTTCTGAAAATAATTTTCTTGGTAGTAAAAAACCCTCAAAAGAGAAAGACAATTGGTTAATATATATTACTCAAAGGATCAGCTTAGTATATGACACATAGTGGATGCTTTAAAAATATTCTTCAAATAAATAGTGCTGTTAATACACTCTCTACCATGACATCAATTGCAGTATTCTATTTGCTATCAAGTCCCTACAGGAGGTAGATAACAGAGAATAGTTTTACTTTTGCTCAGAATAATGTTTAAAATTGCCTAAAAGTACCAAGCATAATATAACAAATACTCATATTCCAACTACTCACAATTAATCAGTGTTAATAGTTTGTCACATTTAATATTTTTAATAAAAGAAATAATGATAACTAACATTTACTGAGGATTAACCATGTACTGGCAGTATTCCAATTGCTTTACATACATTAATTTGATTAAATCTTACAAAACCCTATGAGACAGGTTGTTATTATCTCAATTTTATGGAAAGGAATCTGAGGTATAGAATTTCAGGCATGTGCCAAGTCACACAGCTTTAAGAGGCTATATTAGTCAGCTAGGGCTGCCATAACAAAATACCACAGACTTTGTTACACAACAGAATTTATCTTCTCACAATCTGGAGGCTAGAAGTTTGAGATCAAGGTGTCAGCTGGGTTGGCTAGTTCCAAGGCCTCTCTCTTTGGTGAATAGACGGCCATCTTCTCCCCATGACTTCATATCTCCTTCTCTCTGTGCGTGTCCGCTTCCCAACCTTCCCTTCTTGTAAGGACTCCAGCCATATTGAAGTAAGGCCCAACTTAATGACCTCATTCTAACTTAAGTAGAGCTTATTTGCAATAGCCAAGATATGGAAACAATCTAAATACCCATTGACTGATGAAAAAGAAATTATGAGATATATATGTAATGGAATATGATTCCACCTTGTAAAAAAAAAAAGGAGATTCCATCATTTGCCACAACATGGATGAACCTGGAAGGCATTATGCTTAGTGAAACAAGCCAGACACAGAAAGAAAAATAATGACTTCACTTCTATGTGGAATCTGAAAAAGTCAAATACGTAGAAACAGAGAATAGAACAATGATACCAGGTGGAGAAGGTAGGGAAATGAGGAGTTGTTGATTAAAGGGTAGAAAGCTGCATTTATATAGGATGATTAAGGCTTGATATCTAATGTACAGCATGAGGACTATTGTTAGGCAATATCATATTGTATACTTGAAATTTGCTGAGAAGGTATATTTCACGTGATCTCACCACCCCCACCCCCACTCCATGCACACACAGACAGGCAGTTACTATGTGAGGAGATGGATATGTTAGTTTGCTTGCCTGTAGTAATCACTTCACTATGAATATGTATATCAAAACACCATATTGTAAACCTTAGATTTATACAATTTTTTAAAGGTTTTTGAAAATGTATCTCCATACACAGCCATATTCTGAGGCGCTGGGGACTTCAACATACGAATTTTGAAAGACACAATTCAACCCACAACAAGAGTAGAGCTGGCATTCAGGCCAGGAAGCTGAGACCCAAAGCCATGCCCCCGTCCATAACATGTGCCTCTGATAACAGTAACATCCTCACAACCCACTTTCTCAAACCCAATTTCCCTACCCGCACTTCACAGAGGCAATCTCTTCCTAAGGAGGCAACACCATCACAAAGTTGGTGTTTCTTTTTAAAGTTACCCTACATAAACCTACATAACATGCATGTTTAATGTTATTTTTTCAACGAAGTATTAAGTTTAAAACATCTCCACCCTGCTCCCAAACAAACATGCATCTTAAAATGTCTCTACTTCTGTCCAAATAACATTATATGCTCAAACCTTTCATGTTACTGGTATCTAGTATCTTAACAATCATTTTAATATTTTAACACCCCCCTCCAAACTAGCGAATAGTGCCACTATTTATTAGCCAATATACATTTAGGATTGCCAGTATGTTTGATTGGTTTCTTTGCTCACAATCTCTTACTGCATTTGGGTTCATTTTCTCTCTTTCTGAAGTATCTAACCACAAAACCAGTTCAAGTCTGGTTCAACTTTGTCAGTAACATGATGTGACAAAATGATAAGTTGTTTTTCAGTGGAAAGGACCCTCAGGTTGCAGGTCATGAAAACTGTGCATGCCCAGATGAACCAAGCATGCCCCATTTGTGACCCAGGAGCCAGCCAGAACAAAAAAGTCAATCACATGCAGAACCTAAGTGCTCAGATCATGGCAGAAGGATGGAATTAAGGAGCAAGGAGTGCCCTGTTTTGTTGCAGAGCCGAATTAAAAATGAAGGACCCAGGGAGGAGCCAAGATGGCCAAATAGGAACAGCTCCGGTATACAGCTCCCAGCGTGAGTGACGCAGAAGACGGGTGATTTCTGCATTTCCATCTGAGGTACTGGGTTCATCTCACTAGGGAGTGCCAGACAGTGGGCGCAGGTCAGTGGGTGCGCGCACCATGCGCGAGCCGAAGCAGGGCGAGGCATTGCCTCACTTGGGAAGTGCAAGGGGTCAGGGAGTTCAATTTCCAAGTCAAAGAAAGGGGTGACGGACGCACCTGGAAAATCGGGTCACTCCCACCCAAATATTGTGCTTTTTGGACCGGCTTAAAAAACGGCGCACCACGAGATCATATCCCGCACCTGGCTCGGAGGGTCCTACGCCCACGGAGTCCCGCTGATTGCTAGCACAGCAGTCTGAGATCAAACTGCAAGGCGGCAGCGAGGCTGGGGGAGGGGCGCCCGCCATTGCCCAGGCTTGATTAGGTAAACAAAGCAGCCGGGAAGCTCGAACTGGGTGGAGCCCACCACAGCTCAAGGACGCCTGCCTGCCTCTGTAGGCTCCACCTCTGGGGGCAGGGCACAGACAAACAAAAAGACAGCAGTAACCTCTGCAGACTTAAATGTTCCTGTCTGACAGCTTTGAAGAGAGCAGTGGTTCTCCCAGCACGCAGCTGGAGATCTGAGAACGGGCAGACTGCCTCCTCAAGTGGGTCCCTGACCCCTGACCCCCAAGCAGCCTAACTGGGAGGCACCCCCCAGCAGGGGCACACTGACACCTCACATGGCAGGGTATTCCAACAGACCTGCAGCTGAGGGTCCTGTCTGTTAGAAGGAAAACTAACAAACAGAAAGGACATCCACACCAAAAACCCATCTGCACATCACCATCATCAAAGACCAAAAGTAGATAAAACCTCAAAGATGGGGAAAAAACAGAACAGAAAAACTGGGAACTCTAAAACGCAGAGCGCCTCTCCTCCTCCAAAGGAACGCAGTTCCTCACCAGCAACGGAACAAAGCTGGATGGAGAATGACTTTGACGAGCTGAGAGAAGAAGGCTTCAGACGATCAAATTACTCTGAGCTACGGGAGGACATTCAAACCAAAGGCAAAGAAGTTGAAAACTTTGAAAAAAATTTAGAAGAATGTATAACTAGAATAACCAATACAGAGAAGTGCTTAAAGGAGCTGATGGAGCTGAAAACCAAGGCTCGAGAACTATGTGACGAATGCAGAAGCCTCAGGAGCCGATGCGATCAACTGGAAGAAAGGGTATCAGCAATGGAAGATGAAATGAATGAAATGAAGCGAGAAGGGAAGTTTAGAGAAAAAAGAATAAAAAGAAATGAGCAAAGCCTCCAAGAAATATGGGACTATGTGAAAAGACCAAATCTACGTCTGATTGGTGTACCTGAAAGTGATGGGGAGAATGGAACAAGTTGGAAAACACTCTGCAGGATATTATCCAGGAGAACTTCCCCAATCTAGCAAGGCAGGCCAACGTTCAGATTCAGGAAATACAGAGAACGCCACAGAGACACTCCTCGAGAAGAACAACTCCAAGACACATAATTGTCAGATTCACCAAAGTTGAAATGAAGGAAAAAATGTTAAGGGCAGCCAGAGAGAAAGGTCGGGTTACCCTCAAAGGGAAGCCCATCAGACTAACAGCGGATCTCTCAGCAGAAACCCTACCAGCCAGAAGACAGTGGGGGCCAATATTCAACATTCTTAAAGAAAAGAATTTTCAACCCAGAATTTCATATCCAGCCAAACTAAGCTTCATAAGTGAAGGAGAAATAAAATACTTTACAGACAAGCAAATGCTGGGAGATTTTGTCACCACCAGGCCTGCCCTAAAAGAGCTCCTGAAGGAAGTGCTAAACATGGAAAGGAACAACCGGTACCAGCCGCTGCAAAATCATGCCAAAATGTAAAGACCATCGAGACTAGGAAGAAACTGCATCAACTAACGAGCAAAATAACCAGCTAACATCATCATGACAGGATCAAATTCACACATAACAATATTAACTTTAAATGTAAATGGACTAAATGCTCCAATTAAAAGACACAGACTGGCAAATTGGATAAACAGTCAAGACCCATCAGTGTGCTGTATTCAGGAAACCCATCTCACGTGCAGAGACACACATAGGCTCAAAATAAAAGGATGGAGGAAGATCTACCAAGCAAATGGAAAACAAAAAAAGGCAGGGGTTGCAATCCTAGTCTCTGATAAAACAGACTTTAAACCAACAAAGATCAAAAGAGACAAAGAAGGCCATTACATAATGCTAAAGGGATCAATTCAACAAGAAGAGCTAACTATCCTAAATATATATGCACCCAATACAGGAGCACCCAGATTCATAAAGCAAGTCCTGAGTGACCTACAAAGAGACTTAGACTCCCACACATTAATAATGGGAGACTTTAACACCCCATTGTCAACATTAGACAGATCAACGACACAGAAAGTCAACAAGGATACCCAGGAATTGAACTCAGATCTGCACCAAGCGGATCTAATAGACATCTACAGAACTCTCCACCCCAAATCAACAGAATATACGTTTTTTTCAGCACCACACCACACCTATTCCAAAATTGACCACATAGTTGGAAGTAAAGCTCTCCTCAGCAAATGTAAAAGAACAGAGATTATAAAAAACTATCTCTCAGACCACAGTGCAATCAAACTAGAACTCAGGATTAAGAATCTCACTCAAAACTGCTCAACTACATGGAAACTGAACAACCTGCTCCTGAATGACTACTGGATACATAATGAAATGAAGGCAGAAGTAAAGATGTTCTTTGAAACCAACGAGAACAAAGACACAACATACCAGAATCTCTGGGATGCATTCAAAGCAGTGTGTAGAGGGAAATTTATAGCACTAAATGACCACAAGAGAAAGCAGGAAAGATCCAAAATGGACACCCTAACATCACAATTAAAAGAACTAGAAAAGCAAGAGCAAACACATTCAAAAGCTAGCAGAAGGCAAGAAATAACTAAAGTCAGAGCAGAACTGAAGGAAATAGAGACACAAAAAACACTTCAAAAAATTAATGAATCCAGGAGCTGGTTTTTTGAAAGGATCAACAAAATTGATAGACCGCTAGCAAGACTAATAAAGAAAAAAAGAGAGAAGAATCAAATAGACATAATAAAAAAATGATAAAGGGATATCACCACCGATCCCACAGAAATACAAACTACCATCAGAGAATACTACAAACACCTCTACGCAAATAAACTAGAAAATCTAGAAGAAATGGATACATTCCTCGACACATACACTCTCCCAAGACTAAACCAGGAAGAAGTTGAATCTCTGAATAGACCAATAACAGGAGCTGAAATTGTGGCAATAATCAATAGTTTACCAACCAAAAAGAGTCCAGGACCAGATGGATTCACAGCCGAATTCTACCAGAGGTACAAGGAGGAACTGGTACCATTCCTTCTGAAACTATTCCAATCAATAGAAAAAGAGGGAATCCTCCCTAACTCATTTTATGAGGTCAGCATCATTCTGATACCAAAGCTGGGCAGAGACACAACCAAAAAAGAGAATTTAAGACCAATATCCTTGATGAACATTGATGCAAAAATCCTCAATAATATACTGGCAAAACGAATCCAGCAGCATATCAAAAAGCTTATCCACCATGATCAAGTGGGCTCCATCCCTGGGATGCAAGGCTGGTTCAATATATGCAAATCAATAAAGGTAATCCAGCATATACACAGAGCCAAAGGCAAAAACCACATGATTATCTCAATAGACGCAGAAAAAGCCTTTGACAAAATTCAACAACCCTTCATGCTAAAAACTCTCAATAAATTAGGTATTGATGGGACGTATTTCAAAATAATAAGAGCTATCTATGACAAACCCACAGCCAATATCATACTGAATGGGCAAAAACTGGAGTCATTCCCTTTGAAAACTGGCATAAGACAGGGATGCCCTCTCTCACCACTCCTATTCAATATAGTGTTGGAAGTTCTGGCCAGGGCAATTAAGCAGGAGAAGGAAATAAAGGGTATTCAATTAGGAAAAGAGGAAATCAAATTGTACCTGTTTGCAGACGACATGATTGTATATCTAGAAAACCCCACTGTCTCAGCCCAAAATCTCCTTAAGCTGATAAGCAACTTCAGCAAAGTCTCAGGATACAAAATCAATGTACAAAAATCACAAGCATTCTTATACACCAATAACAGACAAACAGAGAACCAAATCATGAGTGAACTCCCATTCACCATTGCTTCAAAGAGAATAAAATACCTAGGAATCCAACTTATAAGGGATGTGAAGGACCTCTTCAAGGAGAACTACAAACCACTGCTCAAGGAAATAAAAGAGGATACAAACAAATGGAAGAACATTCCATGCTCATGGGTAGGAAGAATCAATATCATGAAAATGGCCATACTGCCCAAGGTAATTTACAGATTCAATGCTATCCCCATAAAGCTACCAATGACTTTCTTCACAGAATTGGAAAAAACTACTTTAAAGTTCATATGGAACCAAAAAAGAGCCCGCATCACCAAGGCAATCCTAAGCCAAAAGAACAAAGCTGGAGGCATCACACTACCTGACTTCAAACTATACTACAAGGCTACAGTAACCAAAACAGCATGGTACTGGTACCAAAACAGAGATATAGACCAATGGAACAGAACAGAGCCCTCAGAAACAACGCCGCATATCTACAACTATCTGATCTTTGACAAACCTGAGAAAAACAAGCAATGGGGAAAGGATTCCCTATTTAACAAATGGTGCTGGGAAAACTGGCTAGCCATATGTAGAAAGCTGAAACTGGATCCCTTCCTTACACCTTATACAAAAATCAATTCAAGAGGGATTAAAGACTTAAACGTTAGACCTAAAACCATAAAAACCCTAGAAGAAAACCTAGGCATTACCATTCAGGACATAGGCATGGGCAAGGACTTCATGTCCAAAACACCAAAAGCAACGGCAACAAAAGCCAAAATTGACAAATGGGATCTAATTAAACTCAAGAGCTTCTGCACAGCAAAAGAAACTACCATCAGAGTGAACAGGCAACCTACAAAATGGGAGAAAATTTTCGCAACCTACTCGTCTGACAAAGGGCTAATATCCAGAATCTACAATGAACTCAAACAAATTTACAAGAAAAAAACAAACAACCTCATCAAAAAGTGGGCGAAGGACATGAACAGACACTTCTCAAAAGAAGACATTTATGCAGCCAAAAAACACATGAAAAAATGCTCATCATCACTGGCCATCAAAGAAATGCAAATCAAAACCACAATGAGATACCATCTCACACCAGTTAGAATGGCGATCATTAAAAAGTCAGGAAACAACAGGTGCTGGAGAGGATGTGGAGAAATAGGAACACTTTTACACTGTTGGTGGAACTGTAAACTAGTTCAACCATTGTGGAAGTCAGTGTGGCGATTCCTCAGGGATCTAGAACTAGAAATACCATTTGACCCAGCCATCCCATTACTGGGTATATACCCAAAGGATTATAAATCATGCTGCTATAAAGACACATGCACACGTATGTTTATTGCCGCATTATTCACAATAGCAAAGACTTGGAGCCAACCCAAATGTCCAACAATGATAGACTGGATTAAGAAAATGTGGCACATATACACCATGGAATACTATGCAGCCATATAAAATGATGAGTTCATGTCCTTTGTAGGGACATGGATGAAATTGGAAATCATCATTCTCAGTAAACTATCGCAAGAACAAAAAACCAAACACCGCATATTTTCACTCATAGGTGGGAACTGAACAATGAGATTACATGGACACAGGAAGGAGAATATCACACTCTGGGGACTGTTGTGGGGTGGGGGAAGAGGGGAGGGATAGCATTGGGAGATATACCTAATGCTAGATGATGAGTTAGTGGGTGCAGCGCACCAGCATGGCACATGTATACATATGTAACTAAACTGCACAATGTGCACATGTACCCTAAAACGTAAAGTATAATAAAAAAAAAACAAAAAAAAATATATTACCCAGATCAAGATATTAAAAAAAAAAAAAAGAAAAGAAGGACCCAGCATCACCTCTTTGCATGACCCAATCAGATCATGACTCATCGTATTTTTCTGTCTCTCTCATCGTTACCCTCTGCCTATGAAACCTTCTCCTAGGCTCCAGTGCAGGCAGACAGATTTGAACATCACCTCCTGTCTCCCTGCCAGTCAGCTCTCAATAAAGCCTTCTTTTCTCAAAAGCCAGTGCTATAATATTGGCTTCTATGTGCACCAGACATACAGCCCATTGCTCAGTAACCTCTGCCTGACCGTTTTATTCAATGTCTGGAAGTGGGAATGTGCTTTGTTTATGTACATCTGGAAATGTCTTTGTCACTCTTACATGATATTACTTTAGTTTCAAGTTATTTTCCCTCACTGCTTTGGGGTAGGATTTCATTATTTTCTAGTATCTATTGTTCCTGGCAATTAATTCCTGTATTTTGAATTGTCATTTGTTTCCAAGATCAAAGCAACTTGCCTTTTCTCTCTGGCATATTGAAATTTTTTTTCCTTTTTTTTTAAGGAGTTCTATAATCCCAACCTATAAAAATTAATTACATATTTAATCCCTTTCTTTGATTGTAATTAAATCTGTGAAACTTAATATATCTTACTCTCTTAAATATTTTAAACATGTCTCCAAACAAACCAAACATGAAAAATATCACAATGATTACAAAATATCAGTGATTACAAAACATGTAAAAACTTACATTAAAAGTGTTTATGAAAGTTCTAATACCATAAAAAAAAGAGTTCTATAATTTCACTATGATGTGTCTAGATGTGGATTTGTTTCAATCTACCTTGCTTGACATACATCTTTTTCCATTTTAGAAAACTCTCAGTCATTACCTCCTCAAATATTGCCTTTCTCTTTTTTTATTTTACATTCTGAATGTCCTAATATAAAATGTTGTAGTTTTGCATTCTATCTTCTATAACTTCTATGTCTCTTAACATCTTCATTTTATACAACTCCTTATCTCTCAGTAGAGATTTCCTCAACTTTGTCATCTACTTTACTTCACCAGTCCTTTCCTTTCCTGTATCTAGACTATTGTTTAACTTATGCAATGATGGTATATTCTTTTGTTGCTATTGTTTTGATAAGTTTTTTCATTTATAGAACTTCTACTTTTTTCATGTCTGTTTTTTGTTTGTAATTTCAGTTCTTAACTTATGAATTCTATTACTTCCCATATCTTTTTGAAAATTCTAAATGTGTTCTCTTTCATGTTGTCTTGTCATTTGTATTTCCTTGAATGTGACCATCTATTGCATCTTTAGACTATCTCTCATGATATTAGCTTCCCCTGTGTGCTAAGATTTGTTTCTTTCTGTGAGTTCATCACATTTGGTGGCACTTATCTTCTGCAAGGATTAAGTACTTGTCACGGATTGTAGAGATTGTCTCACAATTTCCTCTGCTATGACTCGTGTTCCGGAGATATTGCTTGTATTTCTGGATCAAGCCATGGGTGAACTCTGGCCCACATCCTAATGCTACAGGGGTCTCAGTGTTCCAGAGCTGACTAAATTCTACCCGGTCTGAGCTGAGCAGGCAGCTTCTGGTGTATACGGGGAGCTGTGTTCAAGCTCTAATGCTGCATGCAGGATTCATAGCCTGATTTCTCAGCCCTACATCAACTTTCCAAGTACATATCCAATTTGACTTTCCTGGTAAGCCACGCAGCCTCAATTCCTTCTGAATGTTATTGGTTCCCTCATCATTTCTGCCACCCAGAAACTTGTTTTGAATTCTGCATTATTATTATTATATTATTATGTCTAGAATGAAAGGAGGACTTCCTATGTCAGTTCAGATCAGTGCCTAGTTACTAAAGTCATCCAAGTCGTATTATTAGAGAACACACAAGTACAGAGCCATCATGTAACAGTCATACAAAGTAGAAAGTGAAAAGGAAAAGAGAAACATTCAAGAACATCTAAAAACAAGGCCAGGCACGGTGGCTCACGCCTGTAATCCCAGCACTTTGGGAGGCCAAGGCGGGTGGATCCCGAGGTCAGGAGATTGAGACCATCCTGGCTAACACGGTGAAACCCCATCTCTACTAAAAATACAAAAAATTAGCCAGGCGTAGTGGTGGGCGCCTGTAGTCCCAGCTACTCGGGAGGCTGAGGCAGGAGAATGGCGTGAAGCCGGAAGGCGGAGCTTGTAGTGAGCCAAGATCGCGCCACTGCACTCCAGCCCGGGCGACAGAGCGAGACTCCGTCTCAAAAAAATAAAATAAAAAAGAACATCTAAAAACAATGAATGTTTAAAGGACATACCACATGAGACTTCCATTTTACAGAGCTCTGTGATCATATTTCCCAAACACCAAGAGGAAAAAAACTGGATAAAAACATTAGTTCAGGCACGAAGCTATACATTTACTGAAAAAGAGATAAATAAAAACAGGTTTCAGCTACTGGAAATCCAGGAAGTCAGTCAAGTTGATCTGGTAACCATATTTAAGCACAGTATAAAATTTTAGAAAGACAGCTACTCGGGAGGCTGAGGCAGGAGAATCGTTTGAACCCGGGAGACAGAGGTTGCAGTGAGCCGAGATCGCGCCACTGCACTCCAGCCTGGATGACAGAGCGAAACTCTGTCTCAAAAAAAAATCACAAAAAAAAATTTTAGAAAGAATATAAATTTGTGATATTAGAATAACAAAAGACTTAGAAATGAATTTTGCTTCAAAACTGGGATAAAATGTCACATATTCTACAACATGGCTATAAATACTAAAGGAGTTATAAATCATTTTGCTCTGTGTGTGTGTGTGTGTGTGTGTGTGTGTGTAGAAGTAACATCATAGCATATTCAGAACACTACGAAACAATTTGTTCTTTCAGCAAATATTTATTGAACTCCTCTGAGGTGCTCAGCATTGCACACACCCTGGAGGCCCAGAGCACAAGACAAAATCTCTGTCCCGACACAGCATACAATCTAACAATACAAGATCACCCATGATTAAACCCCGATGTCAGTCCTACTGACAAATTTGTGCCATGAGACTCTCCAGGAAGGAAGCTCAATAGCTATTTTCTTAAAAGACCAAGACTTTGGAAGAACTTCTATGTACCAGAAAATTCCTAAACCCCCATTTTCAGAGAATAAAATAAGCACTTTCTTCCAAGGCACAAATTCTTTCAAAAATCCTCACTGCCCAGCAGTCTGTGATGTGCCAACATCCATTTCAAAGAGCTTCCTTAATAAAACTCATAACACTGTAGTAAAATGCTTTCCCAGATGCGACAAGAACAACGAAGTCCAAAACCTTATTCAAGTAGTCATTTTTAAAGTAGCAGACAGATTATCTGCTGTATGCCTTGTGTTCACAGAGAAGCTGTACTAAGAACACAAGGTACAGTAAAGCAATGCATATCCCCAAAATGGTAATGAAGTGCAGCCAAAATAGAGATAATTATTTTAATTAATGGTAATGATTTTAACGGTTGAACATTTTAACTAATTAATTATGACTGATTGCTTGTTACTAATCAAGGAATATGATTCAAAGTTGTAATTGAAAAACCAGGAGCAATAGGTTCTGCAGAGAGCATATCACAGCCCTACTGAGATCAGAGGCATTATTTTTGCCTTGAAAATTGCATTCTGGATTATTCCAGTCCTTTTTCTTTAATATATTCCTTTTGATAAACTAGTAGGGCATTGTGTTTTATTTGGTATTTAGAATCTTTTACCAGAAACAGGAACAAAACATGAAATGTGAATATAGTTGGAGAAATATATACATTATTTTTAGAGTTACAGCTTTTGTTTAAGAGATGGGGTCTTGCTCTGTTGCCCAGGCTGGGAGTTCAGTGACATAATCATGGCTTGCTGGCCTCAAACTCCTGGGCTCAAGTAATCCTCTAATCTTAGCCTCATGAGTAGTTGGGACTACAGGCACACACCACTATTCCACACCAGTTTTTTTTTGTTTTTTTTTTTTGTTTTTTTAATAGAGGCAGAGTCTCATTAGGCTGCCCATGCTGGTCTCAACCTCCTGGCCTCAAGCAATCCTTCCACCTGTGCCTCCTGAGGTGCTGAGATTATAGGTGTGAGCCACCACACCCAGCCCAGCTATGACTTTTAATGCAACATTATTCATTTAAATTTTATTCTTATTCTTCTTCAAGTCTAAGCTTTCTTTCTTTAGATAAAGTCTTTAGATATAAGAAACTACTCAATTACACTGTTTGAACAATATGAAACTTTTTACTTTCGTAAGCATATTGACTGAGAATTTGTTTTTCACAAAGTTTATATTTGGTATTTTGGACACTGGATTTTTAGGCCTTTTAAAAATATCATGAAGAGAACACCCAAGACTAGTGATAAGCTTCTTCTCACTCTTTATTCTTCCAATGGTTTTATCGAATAGAGGCTATATTCATCTGTTTTTATGCTGCTATAAAGAACTACTTGAGACTGGGTAATTAATAAAGAAAAGAAGTTTAATTGACTGATAGTTCCACAAGCTCTACAGGAAGCATGACTGGAGGCCTCAGGAAACTTACAGTCATGGTAGAATGCAAAGGGGAAGCAAGTACGTCTTCACACAGTGGCAAGAGAGAGAGAAAGTGACGGGGGAAGTGCCACACACTTTTAAACCACCAGATCTCATGAGAACTCACTCGCTGTGATGAGAACAGCAAGGGGGAAGCCTGCCCCCATGATCCAATCACCTCCCACCCAGTCCCTCCCCCAACATTGGGGATTACGATTCAACATGAGATTTGGATGGGGACACAGATCCACACTATATCAGAAGCAAATCAGTATCTCAATATAACCTGTGATTTGTCTTGTCATGTATTAGTAATTTATTATGCATCAATGTTACCTTACTATAGTTAAGGTGGTTCTTTTCATCCTAGATAATTCTTTACCATAAGGAAAAAGCCATGTTGTCCCACTTCTATTTGGTAGATAGAGAGTGCAGGAAGAGGGAAACAGAAAGAATATCAAAGTGATAATAGGGCACAGTCAGTTTGGAAAATGGGAGAATGTCAGTGTAGCTGTGGTGCAGAGTGGGAAGATACAAAAACAGCAAGAAATGAGGCTGGAGGGGTAAGTGGAAGCCAGACTGTAAAGTCTCTTGTTTGTCACACTGAATACTGGAGAACACTAAGGAGGGAATGACATAATCCAATGTGATTTAAGGAACAGCACCTACTGGAAGATTGTTGAGAATGAAGGAAAAAGAAAAAACATGAAAGAGTCTGGTCCTACAGTCCAGCTGATAACGAAAGCTTGGACTAAGGCAGTGACCAGGGCCATTCCTAGAATAAGATTGTCTGGAGCTGACTAACAATTAACTATATGTATTTATGCAATTAACAATTAAATGTATGGTGAGTATGGAGCAGGTTCAAATTGGAGGGAGGAGATGGAACTCACACTTTCGGGCATGTTAAAATCAAGTTGCTGAGAATACTTTGGTGACCTCGTATTGTATTCAGTTCTTTCCAACTACCCCACCCAACAACAGCAACCTGTTTTCAGCCATAGTCTCCAGATCATCTGTCCACCTTTCAGACCAGACTCCACTCAAAGATACAGCCAGGTTCTAACTCTAGAGAAAACAAGTCTGGGAACAGGATCTGTGCCATGGATTGGTATGGGAGCAAATGCACAGAAGGGGCTGATACTGGACTATTTTTCTATATCTCATGGTCTAATCACTGATTTTTAATCACTTAATTTACACTGCTTTCTCTGAGATTATTTTAATCACCACTTTTTACAACATTGGCTGTGAGTCACTTTTGCAGAATGTGTTCAGAAAGAATGGCTGATCTTCCTTCTTTTCTCCTGATAATTTCAGTGCCTAATATCCTACAGTTGAGTCTGTCTCCCATTGCCCAGCCCAGCCTCATAAATGAGTCTAATTCCAGATTACCGAACTCCTTCCCATTTTCTCCACCCCGCCATGTGGTCCAGATATGACAAATGCCAGCATGCTGAGGCCCAGCAGACTAGGCTCTAAGTCCCTGTAATTTTTCCTGTCTATAGTCAAGATCGGACCCAGGGCTTCTAAGATCACAGACCCTGCGGTTAGGAGTCAAGTGACTTAAATGGCAAGAGAAGAGAGCTGTAGTATGTGGAAGCCAGGCAATTTCCCCAAAAGGTTGTGATGCTAGTACCATTTGCAAATATTTCTTCTTTTTATAATCTTGTGCTGAAACTCTAGAGGCATAGGATATGTCTTTATTCTCTCACGTACTATCAAGGTTAAAGTGCACCATTTGTATTTCAGCCAAGGTTTTTTTTTTCCAAAATCAAGGGAAAGGTGGACACAGAGTTGAAGGAATAATGATATTCAGATCATCAGCTCTTTTTTTTCATCTTGTTGCAGATTGTCCACTCAGGAATTTATCCTTGGACATTTTTAATCTCAGGTCAGACTTCCTTCTGCCATTTGGCATTCTCCCAGGCAACCATCTCTTTCCATCAGTCAGTGGAAACATTCGCCAAGCATAATTAGGAAGGTAAATCTGCT
This sequence comes from Gorilla gorilla gorilla, assembly GCF_029281585.2. Classification (NCBI taxonomy): domain Eukaryota; kingdom Metazoa; phylum Chordata; class Mammalia; order Primates; family Hominidae; genus Gorilla; species Gorilla gorilla. The sequence goes on along the minus strand of NC_073231.2, from coordinate 55,077,133 downwards.
GTAGAAATTGTCATGGTTTCATTAAATTTAGCCAGTGTTAAACAATGGATAGTCAGTTAATTTCCCTTTCCTGGAAATTTAAAAACAAATAACAAACTAATCATTTAGACACATCTAAGCTGTATCTAAGTCGAACCACTGAAGCTTGTTTTTCTGATAATGGTACAGTTATATTCTTTTTTCAGTGCTAAGAAATGAACTTTGAGATAGGAAGAAAGAAGGGGCACAGATATTGAAGGGAAAAGTAGAAAAGGACAGCAACAGAGGCCATTTTGTATCACAAAACCCTCATATAATTTAGAAATTCAGCTGCAAAACAAAACTCACTAGTTATATTGGTTTGCAGAATTGTCAGTCTGTTTTGCCAGAATGATCAACATTAGCAAGCAGCATCCTACTGTTCAGCTGTGGATTTAGGCTGGAGTCATAGAAGAGGATAATATGCTTATGAATAGCACCTCTCAGAGTGTGAAGTATATACCTCCTGGCTGGCAATCTAACCCTGCTTCTGGCAGGGCCCCATGCAAGGTGAAAGAAAGGGAGGGAGAAATTAATGAATATTATTTCCTCTTACTTAGGATTTGCCAAAACTAGGACCTGGCATTGAATATTAAGAGCTGAAATAGTACACCCATAGTTTCTTTCATGTGCTAGATTAAAATTGATGTGACTTAGAGAAGTAGAAAAATGAGCACTGGATGCCCTTTCCATATGGTAAAAGTAAAAGCTTGACAACATCTCCTTCTCTTCTTGATCACAATCTTTTCAGTGTTCCTAATGACTTCTCTCTTCAGAAGAGATTTAGATCTGAAAGCCTAATCAATGAGTTTTTTAAAATTCTTATGACAATGTCTTCAAGATCACTTTGAAGGCTGAAGATTCTCAGAGCAAAAATACATATACTTATACACATATATAGCCAGCCACATTCACTAGCCATAACGAGTTAAGCATTTCACAGCAAATAATCCTGCCAAAATAAAAGCCTTAATTTTCTCAGCCCCAAATGAATTGTAAAAATAATCCATTCACCAATTACAAATGTGCCCAGAGAAAGCTATTATAGTGCAGCAAATGTATATCTTATATCCAAAGATGATGTTATTGTTGTAGTCTGTGATAGAATTTTCTCTTTAGATCATCTCTCCAGCAGTGGTAATGAGTTCACACACAGCTATTCACATACTTTCTTTTTTTGTCATTGATGACCAAAATCCCCATTTGTTAGATAGTTGTCCAGAATTGGTGCCATCACAGCAAACTAGATCAAAGCTTGTAGTTAATAACTATTATCATTGCTAATTTTTTTACTGCTACCAAAATTTACAGTCTATAGAGTGAGGTTTTTGAAAAATGTTGTATGTGAAAGTGCTGGTCTTTTGTAAAGCAAGTAAAGCACATTATTTATATTATATCACATATGTATATTAAACTGGTTACTATTCTTGTAACTAATTCCTTATATCAGGGGGATAAGTATATTGAGTTATAAAAAGAACCAATAGACTCTTTTTCCAAAGGTTTATTGATATCAAAAAGTCCTAAATTTACTGCTTTAGAGCGAAAACTAGTACAAAACTTGGAAAACAAAGATAGGTACCCATTGATAATGCAATTAAATTATAAAAAGTATATACAATAAAATAAAGTTAGAGTGGACTATCAGCATCCATTTTGCAAACAATTAACTATGAAACTATAGAACCATCTTTTTTGAACTCTAGGTTTCAAATAAATTTAGCCTAGGCTTTTTAAGAAGCCAATGCAAATAGTGTCTAAATTTTGAATGTTGTAAAACTGTCAGATAGACCTTACAATTCCTATTTTTTTCAAGAGTAAATGCCAGTTAAAAATCTATTCAGCACCTGTTCCATGGTTTTAGATAAACAGTCAAATTAAAGATAACAAAGAAGTTTCCCTATCTTGCAAGTTCCAGATATAGGTTCACTAGCTTAAGAAGAAATCTTTTACTAAAGCAATATACTATATAAGGGCATGGATTAGGTGATCCTTCTTAGGATCTTCTCTTCTCTTCCAGCTTTGTGACTATATATTTAAATAATAATCATTAGAAGAAAATTTAATATCCTTTTAATTTGACATTATTTTCCCCTCCTCCCCCACTGACTGGACATGTGCTTTGAAGCAGCATAATGTAATGGATGAAAACAAGAAGTTTGTCATCAGAAAACACAGACACTTTCCTCTGCCATTACAGGTTTAGTTTCCTTACAATCATAAAGAAAATAATAGTGATACTTTCCTTACATAACTCACATGGTGAGTTTCAAATGACACAGAAATAGGAAAGCAATTTGTAAAACTTAAAGTCCCATATGAAGGGGTTAAAGTTGCACATTTATTTAGTTGTTTTTTCTAATTGTCATAATGATAAGTAGACATTAAATTAGGCCTTGTTGATATTGATGAAATGCATTTCCTTAATGGCTAACCATGATTTAGGAATGTAATCTGTGAAAAAAATTAATTGAAATTACTTAAAGCTAAGGGATCAAAACAGGATATCTAAAATTAAAAATTTGCTGGATGAGTTTGTCAGCAGACTGGACCCATCAGAAGACAGGATTAGAATGTTCAAAGAAAAAATAATAAAAAAGATTTATATTAAATCACTAGTAGGAAAAAAATAATATAGTGAAAAAGCAAAATAAATATGTAAGACATGATCAATAGTTCTAACACACATGCAATTGGAGTCCCAAATTAAGAGAAAGGAGAGAATGGAGCAGAAGCAATATTTGGAAAAACAATTGCTGAGAATATTCCAAAAATATCAAAAACCTCAGGGAACCTCAAGCAGAATAAATACAAAAGAAACCACACAGGGTCATAACCTAATCAAATGCTGAAAATCAAAGACAAAGAGAAAACCCTTAAAAGCAGTGAGAAATAATTTTTCAAAGGACCCTGAAAAGGAGCATTAGTAAGACTGATGACTGACTGTTTGTCAAGAACTATGAAAGTCAAATGACAATAAAATGACATCTTTAAAATACAGAAAAAAATTCCATCAAGCTGGAATTTTATGCCACGCCAAAAAAAAACTTCAAAAAATGAAGGTAAAATAAATATTTTAATGCAAAATTGAAGACATACAATTAATTACCAGCAGATTATATGACAAAAGTTTACTAAATAAAAGTTCTTTAAGCTAAAGGAAAATAATACTAGATAGAAATACAGAATGAAAATAGGATTTCAAAACACTAGGAAGGATTTTTGTTGTGTGAATTTAAGATGCTTGGAACTTCTGCAGCCATTTGGCAACCGTTAAGAGAGATATTTACTCCTGATAAACAGAGGTCAGGCAAACCAAAAGATAGGAAAAGTCCTTAAGGCATCATAGAACTAGTGAAGCATATCTGGAACTGCCTATGTAGACTTCTTAAGTTAGATAATAAATATTTTTATTATTCAAAACAATTTTTTAATTTAAAAAACCAGCAACTTTTGCTTCTAGCATTATGGCAGGCTAGATAATCTGAGGGATAATGTTGCAGCAGAAAGGATGTATTTTGGATGGGACAAACTCTATTCCATTGCTTTTCTTGAAGGAAACATGTGAGGTCTCCAAGGAGCACCCTTCCTGCTCCCAAAATAATCAACTGTCAGCATGCGGGTTTGGATTAACCTATGGGTGGATATCAATATCACTACTGCTATTTGGATATTGAGATGAGATTCAATGACAAGAAGGAAAAACTGAGCCTAGCCTCTATGCTAACCAAAACCAACGAGAAAAGGTGAAGGAAGAAGTCCTCTGTGGAGGAAAACTACTCTACTCTAATGTAGATCCACATGACTATCATGGGTTAAAATCAATCAATGAGTTTACAATGGAAAAACAATTAGCAAGCATTTAAGAATACAAACCACCAGAAGTAAAAGCGACAAAAAGTAACAAACAACAGAATTGGCTGCACAAAAAACTACAGATATAGAAAATGGAACATGAGAACAAGTATACATTTTTCTAATGTTTATAGAAATAATATGCACAACAACTCAGATGAACACATAACAAGAAACTATCCAAATGAACAGGCAGATTTGAAAAAAAATGACACTTTAGGGGGGAAATATGTAGAACTTCTTAATTTAAAAGAAAAACTCAACAAACAGGATAAAGAGCAAATCAAGCACTGTTGCCCATGAAACATGAGCACTCTGATGGGAATATCCTTAAAGTAGCTTAGCGAGATAAGAAAATATATTAAGAAGCTAAGAGATATGATGGGTAAAATGAGGCTACAACCATCCAGAGACACAAGAGGAAATAACAGAGGGAGGTGGGGAAGGAAAGGCAATATTTAAAAAGAAAATGGCTGAAAGTTTTGCAAAACTAAAATCTAATAAGAATATGAATTCATGGATCTAAGAAACATACTGTATTCCAAGGGACATAAATAAAAATTGATCTACATCTAGTACTTAGAAAAGGCAAAGCGCTAAAGAAGATCTTTTTATTTAGTTATTTATTTATTTATTTTTGAGACGGAGTCTCGCCCTGTCGCTCAGGCTGGAGTACAATGGCGCGATCTCAGCTGACTGCAACCTCCGCCTCCCGGGTGTCCCAGTTTCCATATATCACACACACATCTCTATTCCATAGAAACCTATGTCACAAGATTGTGCATAGAAATTTTTTAAGCACCATGTAACCGTGAAATTTAGTTCATAATAGAAAATAATCATAATTTGAACTATAGAATCTTATCTGTGGAAGGCCCAATAACAAATAATATTTCATAACTAAGAAAAATCAGGCCTTCAATATAGTTATTTTCTCTGATTTCATACTTCCAGACATCTCTTCTGGTCTCATGCCCCCACGCCCCACTGCTACCCCTTCAGCACACAGACCAACAACATGCTTTTCCCATGTGGGCCATAATGGGCTGTGCAGGGCCATGTGTCTATGACTTTGCACATGTTCTCTTTGCATTGACTACCCTTTCCGCTTCCCCAACTGGCAAACTACAACTCATCCTTCGACATGCTGCTCATTTTCTGTTCCTGTCCCTAAGCAAAGCAGATGAATCACTGCCTCCTCTAAAGCCCCATGGTAACTGGTGCCCACTTCCATAGCTGTACATATCACAGTGCTGTAAATGTTTCTTTACTTATCTCTCCCCCTCACTAAACTGTGTGCTCCTTGAAGAAAGACAAACTACAACTAACTCATCTTTGTAACCCCCAAGACCAGTACAACATTGGCTTATTGACAGAGTTCAGGGAATGTATATATATATATTCATTGTATAACATATAATGTATATACAATATATAATGTATATACAATGAATAAAATGAATGGATGCTTCCCTGAGTTTACATGGTCTTAGTCAGGGCTGGAACTGGAACCTGGATCTTCTGATTCCCATCCAGACCAGTGTTCTTTTTATTACATCCTAGAGCATGTTCTACATGTTCTAACACAGATTGTGGTCTTGGGACATTTGGAGCAACAACCATGAAAAAGACAATGCCATCTTCGCAAGTGACGCAGGCCATAAGGGAAACAGAGCAGTACCATTTCAAAATTCATCGAGTTCATCGGAGGTTCCCTGAGAGATTGTGTGACACTTGTACACCTGGTGAAATTGAGCAATGAAAATCCAAAAATGGGATCAGGAAAAGAACAGAAGCAGTTTGTACTTACTTACACCCATTTAGACCTGTTGGGCTTGGGAAAAATGGCAGACAGTTCTGGACAGTTCCAGGGAGTGTTTGCAATGAAGAAAGCAAGGATTTCAACTCCTGTTCAGAGTTCTAAAAATGCATTTCAGTGATTCCACTACTTGAGAGTTTTCTGGGTAAACTGCCCAATTGTGATTGAGATGAGCAGCAAGTCAGTGAGAGTCGGATAAGGAAGAAAAAGAAACACACAAAGACAGAGGGAATGTATGTAGGAGGGAAGGAAAAGATAGGGGCAAGGGAAAGGAAGTTTGGGTAAATTCGCCAACTAAAGATGTTTTAATTAAATTAATGGCAGAACTCTGTTAAGATAACTATATTAGCTGGACACAGTGGCACACTCCTGCGGTCCCAACTAATTGGGAGGCTGATGAGAGAGGACCACTTGGGCCCAGGAGTTCAAATCCAACCTGGGCAACATAATGAGACCCCATCTCTAAAACAAACAAATAAAAAAAGATATGCATATACTAACAAAGCATAGTTATAAAAAAGAAAGGGAAGCCCCTTTCTTTTATCCACTATAAGGTATCCTCCTCCTCTTCTTGTTTCCGTTTTCTTGGGAAAGAACTTTACTTGCAAAGAATAGATAAAAAAAATAGGTAACCAAGGAGTTAGATATCACACACTCTAAAATAGTTCTAAGCTCTGTATTATTAGTTTTCTCATGCTGCTGTAACAAATGACCACAAACTTCATTGCTTAGAACAACACAAATTTATTAGGATACAGTTCTGTAGACGAGAAGCCCAACATAGGTCTCACTGGGGTAAAATCAAGGTGCAGCCATGCTGTGCTCCTCTCTGGAGGCTTTAAGAAAGAATCCATTTCTGTTCATGCAGATCAGTAGCCGAATTCAGTTCCTTGAAGTTGTGGGACTGAGGCCCCTGTTTTCTTGCTGGCTATCAGTTGAGATTTATTCCCAGGTTCCAAAGGTCACCCGTATTCCTTAGCTTATCGTCCCTTCCCTCTGTCTTCAAAACCACACCCCTCTCTCACTTCAACTCTCTCCTGCCTGTTCTTCTGTTGCATCTGTCTTCCTTCTGCCATCCTCTTCCACAGTTAAGGATGCCTGTAATTACACTGGGCCCCCCCCCCCAGATAATCCAGAATAATCTCCTTATTTTAAAGTCCATTACCTTAAACCCATCTCCCGAGTTCCTATGGACATGTAAGGTAACATCTTCACAGGTCCCAGAGATTGGGGGCCATTATTTTACTGACCATACCCTTCTTTCACTGGACAAAGGAATCCAAGAGGTCACTAGATTCGTCTGCAAAGGTATCAGCCACGAAACAAAGCTTAGACGAGACTAGGAGTGGATATAACAATAACTATGCACATGCCGGGCATTCACTCTCATATTCATGAACAAAGGCTTATCAAGTACCTGCTGTGATCCAAAAGGCCTATGGTGGGTACTAAAATAAAACAAGGCCATGTTGTGTTCCCCACCCAGAAGTACACAGTGAGGTGGAAAGCAGGACAGCCAATCAACTTCAATGCCACACGGCAAGTGCAATGTGTGGTGAAGGTACACATGCAGGCAGGGAGGAAAGAGGGCCCAGACAGAGAAACGCAGTCAGAGAGGCTTCTAGAAGGAAGCACAGCCTTAATAATGGAGGATAATACACACAAAAGCTGTGAGTGGTCTGCTGTGATGAAGTCTGGGACATGTTTGGGAGATGAGAAGGAAAGGAAGGCAGGAGACAGGTCAGCAGTATCACATATGTGCCCCATGGTAAGGAGTTTGGATGGTACCCCAAGGGCAATGAGAATTCACTAGAAGATTTTAAGCAGATATGTAATCAGATTGTTTTCCTAAGATCACTTATGAAGCAGATAGGAAAGAACTATAGCAGTAAGCTTGAAAAATAATTTCCAACCCATTTACTCAGGAGTTAAAGAAATCTATACAGTTAAGTATAAAATTAAGCCATAAGAGCTGGTATTAAAGTCTATAAATACAACTCCCTCCTTCTGTCCCCATTTGTAATTTCTTTGTGGCAATTGTACAGGGACAATCTTAAGGTATTTTTTTTTCTCAAGTAAACCGTTATGGGAATGTTCCAGGGAGATTTGAAAATTGACATGCAGGTTTCAAACTACTCCCCTACCCAAGAACACACAATCTCTTTTTCCCCCTATAATAGTTCTTGCTTTCTTCCATCCACTACCTTCCCCTCCCTCAGGCCCACTCACCTTCCACTATAGACAGATTCGTGGGAAATTACATCACATTTTAAATCCAGCAAAAGAGATTTATATTTAAAGAAATTCTATATTTTCATAACATGTTTTCTGAATATAAAAGTAATGCATTTCCTAGTCAAAATTTTGGATAACTATAAAGAAGTTCTAATGGAAATTCTTTAATCTCTTTTTTAAAAGAAGGAACACTTTTAAAAGTGTGAATACAGTACAATTTTTATTTCTCAATTATATTCTAATAAAGAACATATATGACTGTATTCTGTATTAGTCTGTTCTTGCATTTCTTTAAAGAAATACCTGAAACTGGGTAGGTTTTATGGAAAATAGGTTTAATTGGCTCATGGTTCTGCAGGCTATATAAGAAGCATAGTGCTGGCATCTGCTCAGCGTCTAGGGAGGCCTTAGGAAGCTTACAATAATGGCGGAAGGGGAAGCAGGTACAGGCAGGGCACACAGCTAAAGCAGGAACAAGAGAGAGAGAGAGAGAGTGGGAGAGGAGGAGCCACACACTTTTAAATGACCAGATCTTGCAAGAACTCATTATTATGAAGATAGCACCAGGCCATGAGGGATCCGCCCCCATGATCCAAACACCTCCCACCAGGCCTCACCTCCAGCACTGGGGATTGCAATTCAACATGAGATTTGGACAGGGACAAATATCCAAACTATATCATACTCTAATGGCATATTTTATTATACTGGGTTGTTGTTTTACTTAACATATAAGGAGAATTATTTTGTCCTTAAATATTAAAATACTATTTTAATGACTAGACAGATGTTTTCATGACTATATACACATTATAATGACTATCATAATTTGCTTAACTATAATTTATCAATCTCCTATTATTGATTTTTTCTTTTGTTTTTTAGTACTCTAATTAATACTATAGTCAATCTCTTTTTTTTTTTTTTTTGAGACGAAGTCTCGCTCTTGTCCCTCAGGCTGGAGTGCAATGGCATGATCTTAGCTCACTGCAACCTCCGCCTCCCAGGTTCAAGCGATTCTTCTGCCTCAGCCTCCCGAGTAGCTGGGATTACAGGTGCCTGCCACCACGCCCAGCTAATTTTTGTGTTTTTAGTAGAGACGGGGTTTCACCATGTGGGTGAGGCTGGTCTCGAACTCCTGACCTCAGGGGATCCACCCACCTTGGCCTCCCAAAGTGCTGGGATTACAGGCATGAGTCACCGCACCTGGCCTATAGTCAATATTTTTTAAGCATCTTTGATTTTCTGGAATTTATAGACACCTTGTGGATTATTATTATTATTATTGCTTTTGCATGAATCTAGAATTTAATTGAAAACTAAGAAAGCTTAGTAAAGTATACCTTTGGCAAACTGATACTATCCTCTCAAGAAAAACAAAGAAAAATACCATGGAAATATTGCCATGATTCCTTTTAGTGAAAGGAAAGTCAGGACACAGGCAATGACAGAGATCTGCAAGGAGAGAATGTTTTAGACCAGGAACTCGAAACACAGTATAAAAGAATGTAAAATTTCAGGACCCTCTAAATGTATTATGCCAAGGGGGAAGTTAAGCCTTGGAGACTGAGTCATGCAGCATGTTCGCAATGTCTGCTTCTTAGATTATAGCTTAACCCTCCTCCTTATTTTTCTTCTGTAAGCTTAACTCTCTTCCTTATAACTTATAGATCTCTTCTTCATAGCTTACCTCTCTTCCTTATTTTGCTCTGTAAACGACTGGGAGAAACCAGAGACCAGACCTCCCACTTCCAATCACCAATCTTTGTTATAGATTAACTGCCTCCTTTATTGTCCTGTCCCTAACTCAGACCAGATGGTGCCCACGACTTCATGACCATTACAACTTCAGTGCGGAATGTTACATATACTTTTCCAGAAAGAAAAAGACCACCTCAACTAATCAGTGGTTGTAACTGTGCATTAAGCTTTACACAGAAAGATGTTGAAATTCTGTTAAGCTTCCCTAAATGTTATCTACATAAATGATGTCAAACTTCTACACTTCGGAACACTGACATTCATTCTTTGGACTCCGTGCTTCTCTGGTGGCCTGTCCTCAAACTTTGCGCTTGAATAAACTCTCTTCAAACTAAATTTTGAACCTTTTGATTATTTTAGGTTGACAACAAAGAAGCATACGAATATACTGAGCTCTGGGGATACAGCTGTAGCAAGCTAGACACAGCCTCACCCTTCCAGAGTTCAGCGTCTAACCAGGTAGAAGTACTTACAGAAATGACGCGGGAGAATGATGCTAGGACTGATGCAAAAATTGTACCTATAAATAATTTTAGGGGGACACATGATTATTAAGCCTCCTTGTCTACTATTAATTCCTTATCCTTCACAAATATTAATCAAAGATACTCCCGCATTTATACTAGTTTCTTTCATTCGGTCCTAGACCCTTATGCATCAGATAACATTTTGCCTTCATTAGCACTATAATATCTTGTCTTGAATTTTGAAAAATGGCTCCTTTCTGTGATAGAAAGTCATTCAGCATCTATTAGCCATACCCTGGTGGCATTTTTAGATCCCTATTTGTAGGATCAGTGTTCAAGGTGTCTGCCCCCTTTCAGCATCTTCCAGGCAACCATGATGTTATTTGTCTTTTTTAAGGTTTGTAAATTCATATATTTTAATATACAACATACCACTAATTAACTGGATGATCTGCTTACCTTTTAACACTTAAATGCAATTCTTTCCTTCCCTATTGGCACAAACCTAGGCACTTTTTAATTTAAAAGCCTCCATCTGAAAAGAATATTTGCAAATCAACAAGGAAGGACAAATGGTGAAGAGGGGAGGGAGTGCGTAAACTTTTTCTGAAGAATGTGCTAAACTCTTCACTATTTAATAGATAAGAATGAATTCTGCTGTTTAACTAGATCCAGTCTCTGAAATATCTAATTAAAACTGATGTGCTTATTTAGTTTCCAATTCATCACAGGTGGGCCCACATTAATGTGAAAATTAGAGTAAATTACCAGCATTTGGCAATCTCACTGAATGTCATTCACATTATTAACTCAAACCTCAAAATGCATTTTAAGATGTGGTTCATAGGTAGGGCACCGTCTCTCCACACAAACAAAAATCTTCCCCCACTAAGCTTATGGAATTTTACTTTTATGTAGAAGGTTCCCAGTGACACAAGTCCACCCACTCAAAACACCTCGCCTGTGATCCAATAGGGGTGTCACAGGGAAGACGGTGGGAGCAATGCTCCCTCCCTTCCCAGACATCAGTGTCTCCTGGGAATGACTGTTTAGTTTGGCCCAACTCTCTTCTAGCTTGTCAAGTGGAACTTTATTAAAAATTCAGTTCATTTAACTTTACAGAGAGATTCTTTACTAGTAGTCCTCACACAGTACCAGAAAGGGATAGCAGTTTCAACTCCATCCCAGCGAATAGCCTCCCCACAGCACATAAGCTCTGAACCCTTTATCCTTTCTCTTTTCACATCTACAAAATGGAAAGTCATCTTCCATGTAATTTGTCTTTGAAAGACTCTTTCCAATAGTGTGCTGAAATGTATTTGGAAATGCATAGATGAGAAGAATCTTCCACATTGACTTTGTTCAGTCCACACAACACACACAGTGGCTGGTCAGCATTTCAAATGGTTTTTTTCCCTATTTTTTCTAAAGCTTTCAAATCCACATGGAAGATAATTTATTTCACTTTTAAAGCACCCACTGTTAGAGGCTAATTTATAAACTGAATAAATTATTCCAGGGGCATGGAAAGCAAGCCAAGAAAACTTCCACTTTAAATACACTCACACATTCATCTCTCCTCCACCTGCTTTCAATGCCCAAAATCTTACATGGAAACTTATTCTCTCAATTTAAGGTTGTGAACCCTTCAGATTGAAACATCAGATTTTTTGGCAAAGAGTATAAATGATCAATAAACATGATATGGTACTTAATTTCACAAGGAGTCTAGGAAATCAGATTAAAGCAATATCAAGGTACCCATATTAGCCCACCAACTTGAGGAAAGTTTACAAAACAGTAACATGCTGTGCTGGTGAGGAAGCGGACAGTCTCCTCCTCATGCAGTGGTGGCAGGAGTGTGACTCGTTATGAACTTTTCATAAAAACAAGCAAATTTTGTCATGTGTACTTTACCACATTTAAAATTTTAAAATAGTAATAATCTAGAAGTAGGTATTATAATTAAATATATCCAAATCCTTTGGCCCATCCTCACCTTTGAATCTATCCAGTAGAAATCAACATACTAGTACCTAAGGATATATGTAAAACAATAATTGCAGCATTGTTTATGACAGGGTGGGAGGGGAGATAGCTGCATACATTAGGTTCATCTATACTATGGAATATTATGCAGGGTTTTTTTTTTTACTCTATTATCTATTCTTTACTAACCTGGAGAAATGTCTATGATGCATAGTTAGGTGAGAAAAGCATATTGTAGAGTATTATAAATAAGAGGCAGTGGTATACAGTGGTTCAGAGCATGAGTAGATTGGTAACCTATGTTTTCAGCAGTTTGACCTTAGATAAGATACTTAATCTCTCCAACACTCAGTCTTCTCATCTATAAGATGGATGCTAAAATGTAAATGATATCATCTCACATGGTCTGAGTAAACATTAACTCAAAAAGGATGTAAAAGGTATACTGGATGACACAAAGTGGGCATTTAATTAGTGCTAATTCCCTTCTCCCTCGCCCCAAAAGTGTTTCAGTTTTAGAGCCCTTCTTGCAACGAGAAAACTAGGGAATCATGAATAGCTGGCTCAGTAGAAACGAGTGCTGTCTTGAGGTTAGAAGGATGTGAGTTCATGTTGGGAGCAGTGGCTCCCGCCTGTAATCTCAGCACTTTGGGAGGCCAAGGCAGGCAGATCACTTGAAGCTAGGAGTTCAAGACCAGCCTGGCCAACATGGCGAAACCCCATCTCTACAAAAAATACAAAAATTAACCCAGCACGGTGGCACGTGCCTGTAATCCCAGCTACTCAGTAGGCTGAAGCACAAGAATCACTTGAACCCAGGAGGTGAAGGTTGCAATGAGCTGAGATCACGCCACTGTAGTCCAGCTTGGGCAACAGAGCAAGACTGCCTTAAAAAAAAAAAAAAAGAAAAAAGAAGGATGTGAGTTCAAATCCCTGCTGGGGTACTTGATGACCCTGGATGAATATGTAACTGTTTAGAGCCCCTTTCCCTTACCTCATAGGGGTTTTTAATAAAGAATAAACTGGATGCATGCATGTGCACAAAGTTGTGTGTGTTTGTGTGGCTACATGTGCATTGCCAGAGGTAATACTTAAAATGTTAACATCTGGTATTGCATGGATATCAAACAACGAATAAACCCTGGCTCCTGGCACATAATAGGTGCCCAAAAAATGTTCCAGTTTCTTTCCTTCTTTCATTTAATGAACAATTATTTTTAAGTATTTGATATGAGCTTGGAACTATGTTTTCCTTGATGAGAAAGGATAATTCTGATACTCAGATTGGTAAAAGGCAAACACATATATATTTATATATATAGTTGGTTCAACTACCTTTGCATACCAATTTTCAAATTATATATATATTTAATATATATTTGTGTGTGTATATATGTATGTATGTATTTACATATATATGTATCGTGTGTATGTATATGTGTGCGTGTATGTATATCTATCTATCTATATATATATATGCAAAAGTAGTAGAACCAATTTTCACTGCCTTGCAATCATTTCTAAGGTCAGCCCTGCACATCCAACAGTAAAATGAAAAATCAAAACAAAACAGAAACCTCAAGTTCTAAATACCAGTGTTGTTTTAGCTGTGCAGTTCCTGTGATAAGGTGCCAAAGCAAACCAAACAGGGAAATCCAGAGAGAGTGAGAAAGTATACAATGAAGTTTACAATCAAAGGCTGGGCAGGGTCACACCAGGCTAAACCCAGCTGTCTGCAGCAGGGGTGGCACAGCAGGCTGCAGGCAAGAAGAGGCGCATCATACATCAGAGTGAGCACACTGCAAAGCCAGGTCCCTGTATCTCTTCTCTTCTCTGTGCCTCTCTGTCCTCATCAGTAAGTGAGGACACTGAGGGCCACATCCTGGGTAAAGGCCTTTCTCTCCTCACACAGAGCTTCTGTGAACTCCACTCAAATCTGTCTCAGGGTGCTTTGGGGAGTATATTTTAAATGGGTGAGGACTAGAAACAAAGAATTTAGCTTGAGATTGCAAGGAGAGAGAGTTTGGAGTCAGATAAACCAGGTAGGAACCATTTTCACAAAGTCAAAAACATTTCCCTCTGAAAAACTGAATGTGCTTCAGCCAGGAGAAAGCGTCTTTACTCCACAAGACATAATAGGGCTCCTCAACCAAGTCAACATTAAGGGAATTTGTGGAAGCTTGATATATCAGGAATTAAATTTAATTGCTAGAAAAAAGGAACACTCTGCCCCAAAATACATATATACACATATTGTTTCACTAAACTGGTAGTTATTTGCCTCCTGTACTGAGAAATCTAGGGCAGGTATAATAAACCCAAGCTCTTCTTATCCTTTACTCAGCCACCCTTGGCAGGCATGTGTCAACTTATGGTCACAAGGTAGCTGCTAGAACTCCAGCCATCACACCTATATTCTGCTGGAAGAAGGGGAAGCAAGGTGACCAACTTATTCAGTTTGCCTGGGACTGTCTGGATTTTAGGACTGAAAGTCCCACATCTCTAAAACTACAGGCAAACCAGGACAGTTGCTCACCCCAAAGGGAAGGCAAAAGCCAAAAAAGAAACTGCTAATTGGGGTTTTCCCACTGTTTTAAGGATCTTATGTAGAAGTCCTATCCAAACAACTTCTCATATCTCATTAGTCAGAACTTATTTACATGGTTCCCCTTTGCAAAGGAGGCTGGGAAATGCACATGACCACTGAGGCAAACTGTGCATCCACTAGGAAAAGAGGAGAATGGATAGTAAACAGGCAGTCTCCTTCACACTCAGTAAGAGTGGAACCACACAGTCCATAGAACCCCACATTCTTTAACCCTGAAAACTCTACTCTGAGCCTCTGCCCAAGAGCATTCTTATTGTGTTGTGAGTTCCAGCCACTCACAGAGGTAATAATGACTCAAGAATTTAGCAAATCAGAGCACTAAGTAGTTTACAAGATCTGGGATGGGCTGTTGCAGGCTGTGACTGGCTGGAGGCTCCCTGTCCATTCTGTTCTCCAGTCCTAAGTAAAATGGCCCAGTGAGGGGGGTAGGGACTAGTTTCCAATTACACCCCTCCAGCGAGTGCACATCTCTTCCTTGTATCTAAGCTCCAGCAAGCAGAAGAAGGAAGAAAGATGCACACTACTACCAGCACTGACAGGGTCCTGATTAGGGATTAAGCTTTCTCCAATCCCATCTCCACCCAACCACAGAGTGTCATTTTGAAGAATCATTTGCAGTAAATGAAGGGAGAGGAGCTGTAAGGGCAAGAAATTGGTAGAAAATAATAGGAAAGAAGTGCTAACGTTTGATGAGGGTAATAACCTTTCTAAACTAGTGTCCTACTGCATTAGATTTTCCATGAAATTATTTAAAACAGCAGGGAATCAAACATCCCCACATTATTAACCTCCAGTGTGTGCTTACTGAAGAAAATCCAAAGGATATTTATGCATCTCATGCAGAGGTTGAAACTTAATGTCCCAGACTGAGGCAATGAAGCTATGGAATTCTGCCTGTATTGTCTTCTGTTGATAACAAGAACCACAGCTGTATTTCTTGCCTGGTGAACTTGCAAAGTTGCTCTTCACCCTATTGTGATAAGCATGATGTCAATCAACACAATCTAGCATTTGGTAGCTCTTTACCTAAAAGGTCAGGGCTTCTTTGCAGCTCACTTTTCAGGTAGTCTTGGTTATGAGAAACACACAAAAAAAGTTGATATACCAAGTAGTGTATTTTTTCTGAGATTCTTTCCTAGGAGAAAACACACAGTGTAAAATCTTCACCACCACAGACTGATACTGTTACAATAAACATTACATCACATACACTCATGAGAACATCCAGCCACAGCTCATCATATTACCTAGGAGTAAATCTGTCACAACCTGAGTCACTGTAGAAGCACTTGGGTCAAACATGTTGAATTACAGCTAGATTTTAGCATTAATTATAATAATTATATCATAACCATCATTTCATCATAAAAATTAGTTTCACTATGACATTTTGTTCTTTGTTCCAGGACTTGCAAAATTCCCAAATTGCAATAGGTGTTTAAAAATAATGTTTGATCAAGGTTAAAAAATGAAAGTTTTTACAAATTTATGAGTTTTTCAAACAGCATGCAAATAAATGGTAATTAATATACAGAAAAGCTTGCTAAAACTGATTGGATTCCATACTCCTTATAAGTTAGAAGGATTCATTTTTTACATTTTTTGAAGAGCTATGCATGTGAATTGCAAAGCTATAATTATACTGGAGGACCCTGGTGGTATCATACTGAACAGCTGTTTGCAGAGAGCATGCCTCTTCAGTACCCTGAGGAAGGCACAGAATATTGAAATGTTGACTAAATGTTCAAATCATTCTGAGAATGGATACCCATGAAAATAAAAGGGTACTATGAATGATGGCCCTGAGTTTGTGACTTGGCCTGAGTAAGCTCTGTCAAAAGCCATTTCCAGTCTCCCCCTGCCCTTTCCCTTCTCTTCTCTTTTCTCCCCTTCTTTTGGTTCAAAAGCCGTTAGATAGAGCTGACCAAGGTAGGCACCAGCAGTGGGTGAAGTAGGAAACAGGCCACAGTGGCCAAGCATCAGGTGCTGGAGCCCAGCAAGGTGAGGAGGGTATCCATGGAGGGCAGAGCATCAGGGCCCAAGTGGGATGAACAGAAAGTAGAGCAGTGCAGAACAGTGTGTCAGTCAGCATGGAGAGCGGAGGGCGTCCTGCAGATGCTGGAACTCCAGTAAGGTGGGGATGCACCCCACAGGCAAGAGGCAGGGGCAGCAGCCGGTGCAGTGTCTGGGCCCAGGAGGGTGAGAGGGCATCCGTGTTAGAGGTCCATGGTACAGCACGTGGCACTGGGTGAGGAAAGCACCCTCACAGGTGACACCCAGGAAAAGTGAAGGCAGAAGGGTGTCTGTGTGAGGGTGGCTCAGGGCAAGGAGCAAAAGAGCAAATATCCCATCATCAACAAAGGCGAAAGAGACTACCTCAGGCCCTCCCCATTAAATGTATAAGTCTCCAATGGCCCCATTCCAAATGGATTAGTGAATGAATAATTCTCTGGAAAGGACAACAATATTCATTAGGATTTACCATAGGGTCATTACAAATAAACATGCTTAACTAATCTAACTAATCTCATTTCCTTTTTTTTTTTTTTTCTTTAAGTGAACCAGACAGACACAACTGGAGATATCTGAAGAGGATAATGTATCCTTGTTTTTAGCGGGATCTATTTCACAACCTCTTTATAATATCACGGTTATAAAGATAACAGCCGGTCAGGCGCATTGGCTCACGCCTGTAATCCCAGCATTTTGGGAGGCTGAGGTGGGTGAATCACCTGAAGTCAGAAGTTCAAGACCAGGTTTGTCAACATGGTGAAACCTCGTCTCTACTAAAAATACAAAAAAATTAGCTGGGCATGGTGGCACACACCTGTAATCCCAGCTACTCAGGAGCCCAAGGCAGAAGAATCACTTGAACCCAGGAGACGGAGCTTGCAGAGAGCCAAGATCGTGCCATTGCACTCCAGCCTGGACAACAAGAGCACGAAACTCCCTGTCAAAAAAAAAAAAAAAAAAAAAGATAACAGCCAACATAATGAAGCTGCCATTTATTGAGTTATTATGTGACAATTGTGGAAACAGAAGGCTAACCTGATTAAGCCCACCAAAATTAACCTACCTTGCTTTCTTTTAATTGCTGACTTCTAGTTGCTCTTAAAATCTATATAGCTAAAAGTCACATAGCCAAACAATATATAACTAAACCCCCACTAGCTTCCTCATAGATAACATCTCTGACATATATGTCACTATGGTAATCGTTGCTTGAAGTTGTTTTTCAGGAATTAGGGGGCAGCTTGTGTCCCGTTTGAATCAGTTGAGACCACCAACCTGCCTGAGAGGTGACCCTTGACATCAGAAGGCTAAAAGCTCCTCCCTCAGATTATGCTAATGCTGCCATTTTCTGAACGTGCATCCCATGAAGAGCCGTGAAGCCTGACTGCGCATGCACAAATCACTGATGACCTCACTTTTCCTTCCCTCCAACCCCGTTCCCCACACAGTAGGCTGCCTGCTTCTTTATCCCACAAATATCCCTAAATGCCACCTTTGAAGAGGCAGATTTGAGAGCTATTCTCCTGTCTCCTCGCTGGACTTTCCTGTGAATAAATCCCTTCTCTTTTGCAAAACCCAGCATCATAGTTATTGGCTTACTGTGCACATGCAAAACAAACCTGGTTTGGTATCATTGTGATGCCAAGTGTTTAATCCTCATAACAACTCTAGGAAGCAAATATTATCATTCCTTATAGTCTCTTTTCAGATGAAAAAAATGGAACTTAATGAAGTTCAGGAACATGCCCAAGATCACACATCTACTAACTGGAAGACTGGAGATTCAAACTCAGCACTATCGCCCTGAAACTGCATCCTCTTAACTCCTATGATGAACACTACAGTTAAACATAATCATAGCTCGTTGAATAATTATCCTCAAACAGCCCATATCAATTAATCAATGTGAGCTTGAAAAAAGGTCTCAAGTAACGAGCAAATTACGCTCGGTGAAAATTTGAAAACATTGGTTAAATTTTTAAATTATTTGTTATCTGCCCATACTGAGCAAGGTGAATGGAGTTAAGAGTCTAGGTGAGCAATAATGCAGACCTGTATAAGGGTGGGGACTACAGGACAGACCTGGAAGTGCATCCTGCCTTCCAGGAGCTCACAAACAGCAATTATAAAAATGCCAAATGTATGTGCCAAAGACGAGAAAGAGTGGAAGTTCTAAAGAGGGAGACTAGTTAAAGATATCAGGCAAGCATCATTGGAAAAGATGACTTCACAGGTCGGCAACCAGAGACGAGTGGAATTTTACAGCTGCTCAGGAAAGAGAAATTGGAGTAATGGAAGAGCTTGAGCAAGGCAAAAAAGGAGGAACAAGTGAAGCTTCTTTAGAGAAAAGCAAGGAATCCTAGTTCACAGAAGAATAGAATCCCCAGAGTAGCACTGTAACAGATAGAAGTAGAAAGGTAGAAATTAGATGATACTGTAAATTTCCATCTCAGATGTGTGTAATTTTGTTCAGGGACTACTAACAAAGTTACATTTTAAGATAAAGTATTCCATAAGTGTCCACTGAATGGATAATTGGCAATAATTTTGAGAAGAGATTAGGAAGGGGAGAGAATGAAATTTGAAGAAGGGCAATCTGAGGTACAATATGGTGTCTATTATTCATAGTCATTGACCTATGGACACAAATCTGAATTACGGAAGAGAGTTTCTATTAAAAGCCAGTACAAACTACATGAACTCTTACTGAAATATCTATGAACTATTCAGAGCCCAAAGCAGGTTGATTTTTAAACTATATAATGATGCATATTATAAGTGGAGGTGAAGGTTACCTGCCGGGTGCTGTTGGAATGTGTAGGAGAACAGAATAGGTGCAGTGGCTGCAGCAAGAGAGCCAACCAGTCTATATCTGGGTTAAAGAGGAGTTCAAAGAGATCATCACTTCTAGTCCTGTGAGGCAGCCGGATAGATGGCTGGGCAACAGATCACAGTGATAACAGCACACACATGGGAAGAAAGAAAACCAGAGTAAGCCGGAGCAGTCCAGAGAAAAAGGCAGATACCTTCCTAGAGACAAGATGTGTAGTTGATGAACCCACTGAGACGCTCTGTGGGAACCTTCTGGGCTGAGGGAAACTCGATTTAACTACATCTGAGAAGTCATCATCACAGCATTGGTATTCTGTTCATTTATTTGTTCTGGCTTCATCCATCACTTTTACATCCAGCTATTGATAAGTTTTTGGAGATGTTAGCATAATAGAATTTGTGCAACCACCATCATAGTCAAAATTTGGAACCACTTCATCACCCCAAAGCTCTCAGTGATGCTACCCCTTTATGGTCACTCTCCCCTCCCCCATGCCAAACTATCCTTAACCCCCAGCAATCACTAATCTGTTCCCCTATTTAGACTTTTGTCATTTTGGAAATGAATAAGAAGTTTCCTTCTCTAATGAAGAAAAATAGTTATAAAGAGCACTATTGAGACAACTGACAAAATTTGGTTATGGACTGTGGATTGGATATCAGTATTGCATCAATAAGAAGTTCCTATTTTTGATTATTTAATTGTGATTATCTCAGAAGAATGTTCTTGCTTTCAGAAAATACACACTGAAATATTTGGGAATAAGGAGGCACTTTACCTCTTAGTTTCAAATAATTCTGAAGACAGAGAAAGAAAGAGGGAGAGACAGAGAGAGAGAGCACAAGTGCACAAGAAAATGAGGCAAAATGTAAATAATTCACAAATCTGGGTTAAAGTATACAACAGTTCTGAGATTTATCCTTAAAACTTTTCTGTAAGTTTGAATTTTTAAAAATAAGGTTTCAAGGAAAAGTACTATCAGAATGACAATCTGCTTTGCATATTTTATTTAAAGATTCATGAAAGGTTTAAAAGAATACTAGATATATGTGCAGTATAGAGAACCTTCATCTATCATGGATCTAAACAAGTAAAATGATTTCTCTTTCTTGCTCTCCACTCTTTTGACACAACACTATCAAAAAAAAGTTCTAGCAAAGAGATTTTTAAAGTGATGTTAAGGATACAAGACTGGCATAGACTCAGCCAACTCTATCTTTAATAACATTCTAACTGGGCCAAGTGGAAAAGAGGCTTGGGAGTATGGCCTCTGGAGGCATGAGGCCTGACTTTGAATCCTGGCTCTGCCACTTACTAGCTATGTGACCTTAGGCAAACTGATTCACCTCTCTGTACATCTATAAATACAGATAGAAATAAAATAGTAGCTACTTCTAGGGGTTTCTTGTGCTTTAAAAGAGTTTGTATCTAACATGCTTAGAAGAGTGCCTGGCAGATATTGAGTGTTATATAGGAGTTTGCTGCTATTGAATGGGGGAATTAAAAGCAAGTCCCTGGACAGATGCAAACACTGCATGCTGTCTTTTTGCAGGCATTTATTTCTTCATACTCTCCTTCACATTTGTATCAGATTTCATCTTCTTTCAGAGTATTTTTATTTTCCTGCTCTTTGACAAAATGTTTCTTAATCTTCAGCAGTAATATATCAATATGGAGTGACAGTTTGACAATATGGTTCTCACTTTTCATAGTATAAATTCAAAGACAAATTGTGAACAAGTCAAGTGAAACTTGTAATTCACAGCTGTGAGGTCACACTAGTGAATTATAAGCTTTTCATTATGTCAGAACTGTGAATTACAAAGGCTTTTTTTCTATACTTCCTGTCAAATAATTTATTAGCTATCCCTCTATCACAGGATTTTGCAGCATAACAGAATCAGAAAATACAGGGACTGAACTGTGGCATTTCCAGATAGAACAATAAGAATTCACACATATAAGAATAATGTTAAAAAGAAAGCATGATGAGTTTAAATTGTACTCTTGCCAAGTTTAGAGTCACTCCTAATGAGCAGTTTGTTTTCTCTAAATTGGAGCCATTGCCACTAAAACTTGACGGAGCTCATCTTTTTGTTATCTCCTTCTTATTGTCATCATCAACTATCATTTCTTACAAGTCACTAAGTATATAATCCTATAATGTTTAAAAAATTCAAAGATATTCTTGTTAATATTAACATCAATAGCTAGAAGATAATAATTTAAATGTTCCTAGCATAAGGAAAACACAAATATTTAAGGTGATAGATATCCCAATTACCTTAATTTGATTATGTAAATGTATTAGATTATCACAAATAGCCCAAAAATATGTACATATATTATGTATCAATTTTTAAAATATTAACATCACTTATTATTGCCATTGTGAAACTCTGGATAAATTCTTATAATTTTCACAGCACTTTCATGTCTTATTTATTATTTATGTTGACCCAATGGAGTATGTAGGTTAGGTACTATATCCACATTAATTCATAAGGACATTGAGGTGATAGGGAGTCAGAGACATCAGAGGGGCTAATCAAAAATTATGCCACTATTGCATGTCAAAAGCAAGAATCATATATTCTCATTCCAAATCCAGAGATTATTTTCCACATTGCACTAAACCTCTTTCCCATTCATCAGCATGTGTATGCAGCACATCCACCTAATAAAACCTGATGTTTCATAGAGCCCAGTCTCTGTTCAGTTTCACATTTGATGAAGGGTCTAATTTTAGAAAAATTCTGAAGTAATTTTTAAGACAATTTCAAAATTTGTACTTACAAATCTTAAAGAAAATTTACTCAATTTCAATTTATACCCTACAACTACATCAAGTCCTATTTTCTCTTTTATCCTCAAAACAGGGCTTTCACCATTTGCTCTTTTTCCTCTTCCCTTTGGTCTATCCAGTCCTGTTTCCTGATTCTACATGGTAAGAACCCAGGAACTAAGCACACACAACCAAATTCTCCTTGAAATTCAGGGAGGTGGATGAACAAAGGAGGCAAGAATAAAATATTTCATAAATAGTGTTGAGATAGTGAAATCTGATAACATTCACTCATCAATACATCTCATTCCCATTCCTGTAGCTGTTGATCTTGCTAGCTTGAAGGTTATACTGATGACAATATTGTTATGTATGTATTTGAGTGTGATGGGTAAGACCAAAACTTGGCCATCATCTCTTTCTACACTTCATATATTTCAACACTTGTGAAATTCTCTAAAGATATCATATTCTTGCTAGCTTCTAGACCAGTGCTTTTGTATCATTTTCACATCCTGACACATTGGGATAAACAGCAGAAGTTGCTACAAGGAAGGAAGCATCCATGTCTTTGCACACTGATAACCTATTGGAGGTACTCTAGTGGGTCAAAGCTCCTTGATTGGGATACTCAGCTGTCTTTGAACATGCTACTTCTACTTTGAATATTCTTCTTCTTCCCTCCCTCTCATTTCTTTGTCTAGTCAGCACCCCCTCATCCTTCAGGAAACCACTTAAGTAGTCCATCTCCCAGAATGTCTCCTGCTGATCTCCCAAGGCCAGGGACGGTGATACTCCCATAGTACTGCTGGGCTTATTCTCAGCTTAGCTCCCCAGATTGTAACTTCTTATTTAGCTGTATCTCCAATGAGACTTTAAACATCTTGAGAAAAGGAACAGCATCCTATTTTTTTTTAATTTTTAGCACTTATACCTATTAAATGGTTAGAACTCAGGGACTACTAATTAGTTGATTAATGAAGTCATGGACTCCTCCTGGATGTATGGTTCTAGTCATTCACTGATACACTCCTAAGAAAGCACTCACCTCTGATAATTCTAGCAGAGAATAGTCTGATACAGTTTCCAGGCCCTTGCCCACAGAAATGAGCCAAGCCTGGTCACGCCATCATGTGCCATATTGTTCTTTCTCATAGTACCCTATTCTTTGCCTATATTATAATTTGTAATAATTGGTGTATTTACTTCTATAATGTCTACCTTTCCCATGAGACTGTAATCTCAGTCAGAGTAGAGACTATTTAGATTTATTCATACAGCATATCTAGCTCTTGGAGCAAGACCTGACTTGGTGGAAATAAATGAATAAATGAAGGAAGAAACTAAGTCACTCTTTCCTTCACAATTCAGATTGCTTGCTATCACCTTTTTTGATGGCAATTTCTAAACTCTGAGTTCTACCAGGATGTGAGGCTATGTATATTCTAGGAAATTAAATGCATATTTTCTGTTGTCTTGGAATTTCCATTAAGCACTAAAACTGAGAACAATAAAAGACAAGCAATGCTGAGTACTGAAGAGAAGTGCCAAATATATCCACATAGGGAGGGCTTACTAAATAGCAGCCAGACTGGTCCAGAGACCAATACCCCAATTCGCATATATAAGCAAAACACAAGGGTTCTCTGGAGGGAACATATGGCATCATTGTGTTGTGACCTTAGAGGAAAGTGTGATGACATTTCTTCCCCCTTTCCCATGGAAGGGAGGATGAGGGTGTTTCCCCCTTTCTTTTGCTGAAGCCAGTGGGAAGATGTTCATAGAGAACCAGTCATACAGATAAAAGGGTGATCTCACAAAGAGGACAAAGGCATCTCACTCCCCAGCTGGGTTATTAGCAAGGTGTGGAATCAAGGGTCCCAGTGCTACTAAGAGACCCAAATGAAGCAGGCTAAGAGAAGTCTTGGATAAAATTGATATTTGACTCCTGGAACTGAGAGGCATATGTGAACACAGAGAGTTGCACCTGCTTCCTCCTGGCAAACTCTGTGAGAGGGGAGTTGTGAACGCAGGTAATTGCAGGGAGTAGCTCAAGGCAACAGAGCAAAGAATGGGGCAAGCCCATAATGCTTGTTTGTTTATTTACTTATTTACTTATTATGTATTTATTGTCACGACAAGGATGAATGAATTTCCCAAGGACCAAGTGCATACCAAGGAAGATAGGTTTCTATTTTCCTGCTGGGACCCTGACAGCCAGTAAGAAGCTAGTTAGGGTGGGGTGACCCTTTTATTAAATGGCTGAAGGGTAGATCACTAGGGATAGGAGCTGAGGTGACTTATAAGAAGTTACAGAATTCCCCCAATAGAGTGCATTATTCACCTCAGGGAGCCTCTTCGGATTGTTTGAAAAGACCACAAACGTCCCAAAGAACAAGAATTTTGAGCTTCAAATATCACTATGTAAGAATATTTCTAACCCTTTT
The DNA here is from genome assembly GCF_029281585.2 of Gorilla gorilla gorilla. Lineage (NCBI taxonomy): Eukaryota > Metazoa > Chordata > Mammalia > Primates > Hominidae > Gorilla > Gorilla gorilla. Next base: position 55,052,303 of record NC_073231.2, on the reverse strand, counting down.
CTTCTGTGCAATCTCCATCTCCCACTGCATTCCAGAAGAAAAAGAAGGAGGAAAAGGAGAGTGGAAGTACCTAAAGTATGAAAAGGCATAGAATATTTCCTTTTCCTGAGCTCCTGGTCATATTGTGGGAAGAAGAGAATCTTTGAACTAGATGTTTGACTGAGTGTTAGACTGGACTAAGTTGAATATCTGAAAGTGACCAGAAAGCTACGGGAATTTGCTTGCAATGTGAAGATGTTCACAAAGGCAGGAAAAAGAAGAATCAAGAGAAACATTTAGAGAAAATGATTGGAGAAAAATTAAACCATTTCTGATTTTAGCATCACTGAGTTTAGCTCGGCCAATAAACTAATCATGAGTGTTATGTCCTCATCTTTCTAGCCAAGTAAGAATCTTAACATGTGTTTGTAAATGACTGGCATACTACTGAAAAAAAATTGTAAAATAAATGTTTAATTCATGGTAGGAATGGACATTTATTTATGCCCAATTTGCCACACAGCCCCCACTCCATGCCTCCTCCTCCATCCCACACTCTACGTTACCACCACAACCCTTTGCATCTTCTACATGGAATCCAAACAGTGGGATCAGGCAGGTTGCAGGGGAAATTACCTGGAGTTGCTTTAAAAGCAACGGGCTAAAGCAATGATTATGTGACTCAGATCATACTTACAATCTTCTTCTTCATGAATTCTAATTCTCACATAATTTTAAAAGCGATGTATTTTTGTAAAACAAAGCTGAAATTGTTATTCGCCTACTCGAAACTTTTCGTTAATAATCTGTCGCACCAACATGGCACATGCATACATATGTAACAAACCTGCACATTGTGCACATGTACCCTAGAACTTAAAGTAAAATAATAAAAAAAGAAAAAAAATCTGTCGCTTGCCACAGTGCTACGAGTACTGAGTCTTAGCTAGATATTCAAATCCCTCAGTAATTTGATCCCAAACTGTCTTCCTAACATAAGCACCTATGTGCTTTACATTTTAGATAAATAGAACAGTTTACTTTACTTTTATTCATTCAACAATCTCCATTATGAATGGGTGAAGACAAAACCTTCATTCAGCAAATATTTACTGTGCACCAGCTATGTGCTTAGTATAGAATGCAAACAAAACCAACCCAGGCCCTTCCCTCACAAAGCTCAGTGGATTTGCAGAAAAAAAAAATTGCAGATGTTTAAGAAGTAAATAATTATTGCCGTGGAGCTACGTACTGCAAGTGCTGTGGACAGACCATGATCAATCTAAATGGGTTTTGACATTGATTGACATCCTATCTCCTCATCTCTTTTGTCAGTGAGTTACTTCCAAAGGGCATCCTTGGCACAACCATGAGTCTCTAGGCAAGAGCTGAGGGGAAAGAGTGTCTTGTCTCCCTTCGAGAAACTCATCTATCCGGGTCTCCATCTACACATGGGAAAAGGTTCCTGTCTAAAGGGATCCAGTCAAGAACTCAAGTCATTCATGAGCTTTCCCTTGGGCTTTTCTCACTCTCATTAATTATGCACCTATTTCACTTTTCAAAATACCCTTTCATTCACTCGGCAAACATTTAAACAGCATACCACCTGTCTTTGCCTGTACCGGAAAGCCATCCTCTGATGTCTGTGTGCCTAAATCCCCTAACTCGATGCCATCTCATGCTGTAACTCTCTCTGATTTTCCCTAAGCCAGATGTGCCTTCTGATCTTCCAGAGCACCTGACTGCGCCTCTCATACGGCCTACCATTTTCTACTTTGTATTATCTTTATATAGATCTCAACTTTTGAGAAAGAGAGGAGGAGAGAAAACAGGGAGTGGAAGAGGGTAGTGAGGCTTGATGACATAAAGGACAGTGAGTCAAACCCCTCATGCTTAGTAACATCCCCTGTGTATTCAATATTATCATAAGCAGGATGGGGGTGCAGGGACATTAAGCTGTAGTCACAGTCTGCAGGAGTCCTCTTGAGAGAAAGGGGGAAAATAGTATTGTAATCTTGTTAGACATGATCTATAAAGAATGTAAGAATACCAAGTTAATTGAGCCACCTCTAAAATTCATAGAAGATTTGAAGTGGTTAAATATAAATTATGGTATATGATCCAACTTCATATTTTTAAATTGGACAGTATTGACTTCAAAGTGTTTTTCTCCAAGTTTTCAAAATAGTCAATGCTGAAATAGCACCCGTCAAAATGTATCCCGTGACTGTTATAACAAGCTTGTCCTAGATACAAGAAAACTAATTGTGGAGTCTGTTTTTCTCCCTCTTCTATAAATACATTTTAAACAAAGAGTTATGAATTTAATTAAATAAATATTAACACATTCTTTGAAAAAATAAACGTCTTTCATAAGATTTCAGTCTCTTGGCACCACCTCTTCAATAGCCAGAGCAATAAAGGATTTAATCTCGTTCAAAATATGAATTTTTAGTGGTACTGGGGTTTCTGGAAAGCAGTTATTGCACACCAGCTTGTTGAAGGAATGTCTTTTGCTTAAGAACTTGACTGAGTCTTCTATTGAAAAAGTTTTACACACTTATGTTTGTGTATTTAGTGGTAAACTGATCCTTTGAATGGTTACATTACAGTCATTTCTTTTCTAAGTCCTGAGGTTAACCAACCTACAAGAAAATTGCAAACGTTGAATTAGAATCACAGAAACAATCCCATTACAAAGTGAATAATTTTGGATCGGCTAAAAGAACACTTAGAGTCCTAAATTCAAATATTTTCTTTATCACTAGATCTGCTTGTTACTTTAGAGCTGAAATTAGATAAAAGAAACCACTTTACAATCTCTTTCTTATGGACCCTCGCCATATTTGGACAACTAGTAGAAGTGACATAAGGCAGTCTATGGTCTAGCAGTTAAGAGTGAGAATTCTGGAGTCACACCAACATGGATTCAAGTCCTGTCTCTGCCACTCAGTGATTGTGTGGCCTTCAGAGAGTTACTTAATCTGTCCAAGACTCAATTTTCGTAGCTATAAAGTGATGATAATAACTGAACTATATTATAATAATGTTGTTAAGATTAAATAAAGACATATAGAGTATTTAGCATGGTGCCTGGTATATAGGAAGTGTTCAGTAAATGTTATTTATTATTTATCATATTATCATAATTTATTACAGTGTAATGTTATTATTTCCATATCATCCATTGTTCATGAGCTAAGCCACCTTTCATTATCCATCTATCTACCTCCTCCCGTCTTGTGAGAGATTCACACCAACAGAAGCTCTATATGGATGCAGGTCAGTGAGGTGGCTTTGATAGGAAGCAATGTGAGACCCCGTCTCTACTAAAAATGTAAAAAATTAGTCTGGCGTGGTGGCGCGCACCTGTAATCCTAGCTACCTGAGGCAGGAGAATTGCTTGAACCCGGGAAGCAGAGGTTGCAGTGAGCAGACATTGCACCATTGCACTCCATCCTGGGCAAGAAGAGCAAGACCCCATCTAGAAAAAAAAAAAAGAGTAAGTCAAGGGATGACCTCAATGGAATCTTCTGAGAAAACAAAAATGTACATCATGTTGTCAACCCTTTTATGAACCCACAGAACTTCAGTGATATACATCTGTCCTCAAATGACTTTTGAGCAATTTAAATTAGAGAATCAGTCATTCAAGAAACACATATTAAGTGCCTACTATGTACTTGTTATGAATAAGAGTAATACAGTCTCTCCCTCATGGAATTAATATTCTAGTAGGAGAAACAAACTTGGGACAACTATTTCCTTATAACTGTGATTAAATGTTTCAAAGAATGAGAAAGGTTAAGCTACAAAGGTTAAGCTAAGAAGAATGTCTCCTTTCTGATCCCAGAATGTAGGGATCAGAGAAGGCTTCTGTGAGGAAGTAGTGCTTAGACAGAGATCTTAGAGAGGAGCCATCAATAACTTGGCTGTGGAGAAGGCAGTCCTGGCGAGACAAACAGCATGTGATCAGTCCCTGAAGCTGGAAGGAGTGTGACACATTTGAAAACTGGAAGAAGACCTGTGCAATGGAGCATGGAGGGTGAAGGCAGGAGTGATAGGAAATGAAGCCAGTGAGGTAGACAGGGACCACATCATGCAAGGGCTGTAGGTTGTCTGTCACTGGGACAATTAATGGAGAGCAAATACTGGCTTCACGCAGCTTCAAACCAAGGCAACCAGATATGAAGAATGCTTGCCAGTGGGATAATGGTGTTGAATATAAATTGGAAATTTGTTTATATAAAATAATAGAAAATGGAATATCCTAATTTCAAATATTTTAAGGGAGGTTCAGGTATTTTAGGAAAGAGAAAGGAAATAATTTTTTATAAATGACTTTAAGGTGGAAAGGAGACAAAAATAGCAAGGATGGGTGCTGAGGCACAATCCTTCAAGGATTTCTCATATTTCTGCACTTTTGCAAGTGAAGCTCTGACACTCTGTTTTCTTGGCCATTGTTTCAAGGATGTTTGTATTTGAACAGCCTAAGAAGATAGAAGTAGAGTCTCCCTCCAGAGCAAGGGGTTACCATGCTTATTGCCCACTAGAAAAGATTAGAGCTCCCTAATCTCAGGGTTCCTCTCCTTTAATGCAACATACTGCATTCACAGGTGTCAGCTGGGTAGGAACTGGCGCTCAGGGTATGCATATTGAGAGAGAGAAAAAGCAATTAAGAGGGAAGTCAACATAGCATTGTAAATAAAAGCATAGACTTTGGAATCAGACTATTTGGTTTGAATATTAGCTATGCCACTTATTAAATGTTTACTATTTCCTTTCAGGGAATAGAGTAAAAGGACACGCTTCCCAACTTGTTTTATGAATACAGAATAACCTTGACACAAAACCTGTCAAGGAGGCCTGGAGCGGTGTCTCCTGCCTATAATCCTGGCATTTTGGGAGGCTGAGGCAGATGAATCGCTTGAGCTCAGGAGTTCAAGACTAGCCTCAGCAACATGGGGAAACCCCAGCTCTACAAAAAAATTTAAAAAAACAGCCAGGCATGCTGATGCCTGCCTGTAGTCTCAGCTACTTGGGTGGCTGAGGTGGGAGGATCACCTGGCAGGTCGAGGCTTCAGGGAGCTGTGATCACGCCACTGCACTTCCAGCCTGGGTGACAGAATGAGACTCTATCTAAACAACAACAACAAAAAAAACCCACCTGCCAAGGATATTACAAAAAAGAAAAATTACGGATTAATAGATTAATATATTCAGTAAACATACATGCAAAAATCCTGATGAAAATACTACTACATTGAATCCAGATGTATAAAAAATAATTCGTAATTATCAAGTTGGACTTATTCTAGGAAAACAAAGTCGGGTTTTTTTTTGTTTGTTTGTTTAGATGGGGTCTCACTCTGTCGCCCAGGCTGGAGTGCGATGGCACAATCTCAGCTCACTGCACCATAAACCTCCCAGGTTCAAGCAATTCTCCTTCCTCAGCCTCCCGAATAGCTGGGATTAGAGGCACCTGCCATCATGCCCAGTTAATTTTTGTATTTTTATAGAGACAGGGTTTGACCATGTTGGCCAGGCTGGTCTTGAACTCCTGACTTCAGGTGATCCGCCCCCAACCTCGTCCTCCCGAAGTGCTGGGATTATAGGCATGAGCCACCACTCTCAGCCTGGGTTAACATTTTGTAAAAAACAATTATAATTCAACCTATTAACAAAGGGAAAGAATCATATATTCACCTAAATAGGTACAGAAAGAACATTGATAAAATGCAATTTCTATTCATGATAAAAGCTTTCAGCAAATTAGGAATAAGAAGAGAACTTGGGAACCTCCTTAAGGTGATACAGGATACCCTCAACAATTTATAGCAAACATCATAGTTAATGGTACAATATTGAAAGCTTTCTCTTTGAGACTGGAAATGAAACAAGGATGTCTGTTATCACCACTAATCAAGATAGTGGTAGATTTTCTAGCCAGTGCAACAAGGGCAAGAAAAATACTTCAAAGATATGATATTATATTATAAAGGAATATGCAAATGGCATAAGCTATATGGGAAAATTCCAAAAGACTCTATGATAAACAATTACTAACTTTTTTGGCTAAATATACATATTTAACAGGTCATAGGAAGGGCTATTAATATTTATAAAGTTGGTCCTGACACATGTGTATTAAACAAATATGTATGTAACATTTGACCCATGTTCATTTTGGGATGGAGACAACATATAAATGTATCATAATTAGATGCTATATGTACACACAGACACTTGAGTGTGTAATTTCTGTAAACCAGCCAGCACTTGCCCATGGTTAATGGCCTTTTTATCGGGAGAAATGTACTGAAATCAGTCTCTTGTCTAATTAAAGCTGTAGTTACAGCTGGTGGAACAGAGAGTAAGGGTCAGTTAGTCAGCTTATCTTGAATCTAGTATCCATTTGGCTACTCATGAAAAAGAAAAGCCTTGTGGCAGCTAGAACATAACTTTTTAAGTGTAGGAGTGTGAGACTTAACTGTTGCCTGGCATGGTCTCAGGTCCTGTTTATAATTTGGTATCTTATTGTTACAAACAGTCTGTTTTGTCAGTTTTATGATCTATATTTTTTATTATACTTTAAGTTCTGAGATACATGTGCAGAATGTGCAGGTTTTTTACATAAGTATACACGTGCCATGGTGGTTGGCTGCACCCATCAACCCGTCATCTACATTAGGTATTTCTCCTAATGCTATCCCTCCCCTAGCCCCCAACTCTCTGACAGGCCCCAGTGTGTGATGTTCCCCTCCCTGTGTCCATGTGTTCTCATTGTTCAACTCCCACTTATGAGTGAGAAAATGTGGTGTTTGGTTTTCTGTTCCTGTATTAGTTTGCTGAGGATGATGGTTTCCAGCTTCATCCATGTCCCTGCAAATGATATGAACTCATACATTTTAATGGCTGCTTAGTATTCCATGCTGTATATGTGCCACATTTTCTTAATCCAGTCCATCATTCACGGGCATTTGGGTTCCAAGTCTTTGCTATCATGAATAGTGCGACAATAAAAATACATGGGCATGTGTCTTTATAGTAGAAAGATTTATAATCCCTTGGGTATATACTCAGTAATGGGATTGCTGGATCAAATGGTATTTCTGGTTCTAGATCCTTGAGGAATTGCCAACTGTCTTCCACAATGGTTGAACTAATTTACACTCCCACCAACAGTGTAAAAGCGTTCTTATTTCTCCACATCCTCTCTGGCATCTGTTGTTTCCTGGCTTTTTAATGATCGACATTCTAACTGAGATGGCATGAGATGGTATCTCATTGTGGTTTTGATCTGCATTTCTCTAATGACCAGTGATGATGAGCTTTTTTTCATATGTTTGTTGGCTGCATAAATGTCTTTTTTTTTTTTTTTTTTTGAGATGGAGTCTCACTCTGTCTCCCAGGCTGGAGGGCAGTGACACAATTTCAGCTCACTCCTCCCGGGTTCTACCTCCCAGGTTCAAGCGATCCTCCTGCCTCATTCTCCTGAGTAGCTGGGACTACAGGTGTGCACCACCACACCTGGCTAATTTTTTGTATTTTTAGTAGAGACGGGGTTTCCCTGTGTTAGCCGGGACGGTCTCAATCTCCTGACCTTGTGATCCACCTGCCTTGGCCTCCTAAAGTGCTGGGGTCCGTGCCCAGCCATAAATGTCTTCTTTTGAGAAGTGTCTGTTCATATCCTTTGCCCACTTTTTGATGGGGTTGTTTCTTTCTTGTAAATTTGTTCAAGTTCCTTGTAGATTCTGAATATTAGCCCTTTGTCAGATGGATAGATTGCAAAAAGTTTCTCCCATTCTGTAGGTTGCCTGTTCACTTTGATGATAGTTTTTTTTTTTGCTGTGCAGAAGCTCTTTAGGTTAATTAGATCTCATTTGTCAATTTTGGCTTTTGTTGACACTGCTTTTGGTGTTTTAGTCATGAAGTCTTTGCCTATGCCTATGTCCTGAATGGTATTGCCTAGGTTTTCTTCTAGGGCTTTTATGGTTTTAGGTCTTAGGTTTGAGTCTTTAATCCATCTTGAGTTAATTTTTGTATAAGGTGTAAGAAAGTGGTCCTTTCAGTTTTCTGCATATGGCTAGCCAGTTTTCCCAACACCATTTATGTAATAGGGAATCCTTTCCCCATTTCTTGTTTTTGTCAGGTTTGTCAAAATCAGATGGTTGTAGATGTGTGGCATTATTTCTGAGGCTTCTGTTCTGTTCTGTTGGTCTATATATCTATTTTGATACCAGTACCATGCTGTTTTGGTTCCTGTAGCTTTGTAGTAGAGTTTGAAGTCAGGTAATGTGATGCCTCCAGCTTGGTTCTTTTTGCTTAGGATTAAATAAGAGAGAACACAAACAAATGGAAAAACATTCCATGCTCATGGATAGGAAGACTCAATATCATGCAAATGGCCATACTGACCAAAGTAATTTATAGATTTAATACTATCCCCTTCAAGGTACCATTACATTTCTTCACAGAAGTAGAAAAAATTATTTTAAATTTCACATGAAACCAAACAATTACTTACTAATTTTAATAATTTATCATAGATTTTTTTGCTATTTTTTGGTTGCTGGATACAAGGTCAATAAAGAAGTAAATTTTATTTCCACATAGAAGAAACATAATCAGAAAATTTTAAATGTTTTAAAGGTCTCATATATAATGTCATCAAAAATATCAAACACCTAGGAGAAAAATCTAAGTAAAAATGTTTAAACTACACAGAAACTCTAAAACACCATTGAGAAAAATTGAAGATCTAAATAAGTAGAATGATACGCCAAGTTCGTGCTTTGAAAGACTCAATAATGTAAAGAAGTTAACTCACCCAAATTGATCCATAGATTTTAATGTAATTGATATTCCAATAAAAACCCATTTATGGTTTTTGATGAATTTAGTCTAAAACTCAGATGAAAGGATTCTAGTTTTAGAAATATGGATTAGCCATTATTTTTCCATTTCTTCAATTAAGTACAACTAAAAACCCTAGATACTATGTACAAAGCAAACAAGATGACCGAAAAGTGGAGAAGAGAAGACAGAGTGGCTGGAGACCTCAGGACCCAATTAGCTACAAACTGGTAAGATTCCTGGGTTTTCTTTTTGCCTCATATATCCCAACTGAGTGCTAGAGAAGCCAGCAAGTCACAAAAGGTAATGAGCAGAGACAAAAATGAAATAAACAAGCAATAAATAAGTAAATAAATAAATAAATAAATAAAGGCTGATTTCTAGCCTTTGGATAAAGAAAGAGACAGCCAAGCAAGACAGAAAATTATTGGACAATAACTGTTCTCCTACAGTCAAATATCACAGAAGAAACCTATGGCCTCAACCATTTCTCCCCTAACAAAAGTCATATAAAGAGCCTAGACTTTCAAAATATCCAGGTTGTAACAAGACTCTCCAACCTCCCCTCTGCAATGGTGCCAAAGGAAAGTCAAGTAGGAAACGAGAACTTTCATCTCCTCTGGGTAGTGGCAAGAACCTCTCCCCACTGGCAGTTCAGTGGAGAACACGTGCAAGTCCAAGCTTTTCACCCCCACTTGGCAGTAATGATGCCACCTCATCCCAACCCAAGAAGACATAGCATTCTTAAATACATATTACCACACCACAGAGGTGCAAAATATGTGAAGCAAACTGATATAACTGAAAGGAGGACTAGACAAATCCACTATGAAGACTATTCAACACCCCTCTCTCAGCAATAGAGAGAAGAGAGAAAATAATCAAAGTTATAGAACTCAACGCCATCAGCCAACAAGATCTAATTGACATTTATAGAATGCTCAACCCAACAACAATAGAATACATATTCATTTCAAGTTCCCACAGAACATGTATTAGATAAATAATATGCTGCTTCACAAAACAAACCTCAACAAATTTAAAAGAATTTAAATCATACAGAGTATGTTCTTCCACCACAATGGACTGAAACTAAAAATCAATAACAGAACGTGACAGGAAAATTTTCACATATTTGAAAACTAAACAATGAACTTGTACATAATCTATGGGTCAAAAAAGTCTCCACGGAAATTTTTTTTAATCCATTGAGTTGAAAGAAAATGAAAATACAACATATGAAAAATTTCTGGGATGCAGTTAAAGCAGTGATGATAGAGAAACTTACATTGCTAAATGCATACGTTAAAAGATCGAGTCAATAGTCTAAATTCCCACCTCAAGAACTTAGAAATAAAAGGGCAAAATAAACTCCAAGCAAGCAGGAGAAAGGAAATAAAAATAAGAGCAGATACCAATGAAATTGAAAAGAAAATTTCTTGAACAGGAAAAACTACAACTCACTTAATATAAAACTATTTCAATAGCCTAATAACAACTGTAAAAGCTGAAACTCACAAATAAATGATCTCCAGGCCCAGATAGTTTCACTGGAGAATTCTACCAAACATTTAATAATTAACACCAGGCTCAGCCATAATGGCTCACATCTATAATACCAATATTTTGGGAGGCCAAGGGTGAAAGGGTTTCTTGAGCCCAAGAGTTTAAGACCAGCCTAGGCAACACAGGGAGACCTTGTCTCTACAAAAAAAAAAAGTTAAAAATTATCTGGGCATGGTGGCATGTGCCTGTAGCCCCAGCTACTTGTGGGGCTGAGATGAGAGGACCACTTGAGCCAAGTTGGTGAGGCTGCAGTAAGCCATGTTCACACCACTGCACTCCAGCCCCAGCAACAGAACAAGACCCGATCTCAAAAAAATAAATAAATAAATAAATAAAAATAAAAAATTAACACTAATTCCACAAAATCTATTCCAAAAAATAAGAGTGAACACTTTTGTATCAGTTGAGGTTCTCCAGAAAATCAGAACCAATAGGGACTGTGTGTGTTGAGGGTGGGGTATTTTAAGGAGCTGGTTGACATGACTGCGAAGCTGGCAAGTCTGAAACCTGTAAGGCATTAAGGCTAGGGGAGAGTTTATGTTGCATTCTTGAGTCCTAGGCATTCTGGAGGCAGAATACCTTCTTCTTCTAGGGATCTCAGTCTTTCCTCTTAAGGCCTTCTAATGACTGGATGAGGGAGGCCCAGCCATGTTATGGAGGATAATCTACTTTACTCAGTCTGCTGATTTAAATGTTAATCACATCTTTAAAAATACCTTCACAGTAACATCTAAACTGATACTGGGTTCCATAGCCTAGCTAAGTGGACATATAAAATTAACCATCACAATTTCTCAATTCATTGTATGAAACTAGCATTACCTTGATATCTAAACCAGATGAAGCCAGTACAAACACATATCTGGAGACAAATATACTTCATGTACAGGCAAAAATCCTTAACAAATGTTAGCAAATAGAATTCGTCAATATAGAAAATATCACATGACCAAATTGAGTTTATTCCGAGGACACAAAGTTGATTCAATATTTGAAAAGCAGTCAATGAAATCTACCATATAATAGGCCAAAGAAAAATTATCATGATCATATCAAATAATGAAGTAAAATCATTTGACACCTTTCAACTCCCATTTATAATTGAAAACTTCCAGAAAAAATAGAGAATTTCTTCAAGCCGATAAAAAGCATCTATCAAACAACTATAATCAACAATATACTTAGTAGTGAATGACAGCATTTCTCCCAGAACTGGAAATAAGGCAGAGGTGTCTTCTTTCAACTCTCTTATTCAACATTGTGCTGGGATTTTTGCCAATGAAATGAAGCAAGAAGGGCCGGGCGCCGTGGCTCACACCTGTAATCCCAGCACTTTGGGAGGCCGAGGCGGGTGGATCACGAGGTCAGGAGATTGAGACCATCCTGGCTAACACGGTGAAACCCCGTCTCTACTAAAAATACAAAAAATTAGCCGGGCATGGTGGCGGGCACCTGTAGTCCCAGCTACTTGGGAGGCTGAGGCAGGAGAATGGCGTGAACCCAACAGGCGAAGCTTGCAGTGAGCCGAGATTGTGCCACTGCACTCCAGCCTGGGTGACAAAGCAAGACTCCGTCTCAAAAAAAAAAAAAAAAAGAAAAGAAATGAAGCAAGAAAAAAAGAAAAAAGCCCTACAGATTAAAAAGGAAGAAAAAAGAAATCCATATTTGCACATGATGTGATTGTCTATATAGGAAAATCACAGGAAATCTACAAAAAGCACCTAGAACTAGTAAGTTCAGCAAATTTACAAGATACACGATCAACATACAAAAATCAATTCTATCTCTGCTTACCAGCAATAAACATGAAAAAAATTAAAGATACAGTGCCATTTACAAAAAATTTTGAATGCTGAGGTGTAAATCTAACAAAATAGGCACACAACTTGCATGCCGAAAAGTACAAAACACTGATGGGAGAAATCAAAAAAGATCTAAATAAATGGAGAGACATACTGTGTCCATGGATTGGAGGACTCAACATAGTGAGGATGTCAATTCTCCCCAAACTGTTATACACGTTTAATATAATTTCTATAAAAATTTAACCAGGATACTTTATAGCAATAGACAAAATTATTCTAAAATATATATGGAAAAACAAAGGATCTAAAATAGCTAAGACAATTTTAATAAAGAAGAATAAACTGGAAAGAACCACTTTCCCTGGTCTCAAGATGTATGACATAGCTACAGTAATCAAGACTATGTGGCACTGACAGGATATACACAGATCAAAGGAACAGAACCCCACATGAGTGCTGTCAACTGATTTTTGACAAAGATGCAAAAGCAATTCAATGGGGAAAGAATAGTGTTTTCAACAAATGATCCTGGTACAATCAGACATCCAGAGGGGGAGAAAAAGAATCTTGATCTAAACTTCACATATTATAGAAAAGTTATAACAAATCACAGATTTAAATGTAAAGTATAACACTGTAAATTTTTTGAAGAAAACATAGGATGCTTGCAACATGGTGACTACCGTTAATAACAACCTATTGTATTCTTGAAAAATGCCAACAAAAGAGTAGATTTTAAGTGTTCTGACCACAAAAAAATGACAAGTATATGAGGTAATGCATATGTTCATTAGCTCAATTTAACCATTCCTCAATGTGTAAAAATTTCAAAGCATGTTGTATACAATAAATATACACAATTTGTATTTGTCAATTAAAACTTAATTTTAAACCCTGGTAATGACCATGAGTTCTAGGGAGTAGGAAAATTGCCTTCCTAGGAAGTGAAGTAGGCACTTGACCAGTAGCAAGAGGATCACAGTTGTCATAATGAGTACTACTGGGGTTTGGAATCCTGTGCAGAGTCATTGGCTCTATACAGAACAGCTCTGCAGTTTCCAGGACTATTGGTATGTATGTTTTTGAATACTTGTATAACATTATGCATTGCTGTAAGGTCAATTTTTATTTCCTTGAGGAGCTGTTGCACTTGCCCAGTATTGATCCACATACAAGAAGTTCCCTGCAATGAGCATACTCCTCCTTGGGCAGCTAATAAGTACTCTAAGGCTAGGTGATTGTCTAATACCATTTGGGCTAGAAAGTCTTGTCTCTGAGTTAAGAGGTCTAGGGCTTGGAATGCTTTGTGCATGTACGAGGATAGGGCCAGGGCCATTTGCTGGTTGGTGGTAATGGTATCCAGTGCTATGTGTGGGACGCCCAGTATGGTCGTGGTCCACATGAACAAGCAGATCAGGAAGGGAGCTTTATTTAGTGGAAGGTTGGATTTTAGGGTGGTTTATAGAAACTTATAAGTAGGCCTGAAACACCTCGTGTGTACTTACAGGGGGTGAAGTAATACAGGTAAGGAAGCAGAGTATATAGTATAGATGCTGCCCTTCTTTGGACCATAAGAGACCATTGTCATTGTATTAGAAGGCTAAAAACAGACAGTTCCCTAGCCACAGATAATTTATGTGCTGATATGAAGTGAGCATGAGCTACATTACTCACTTGTAAGGGCAGAAAAGGAAGATATAAACATCACATCCCTGTCTTGTCTAAATACATGATGCACATAGATCTTGGGTGCAAAAAATTGGGCTGTGCTGTGGCAGCATGGAACAGGATGAGAGGCTTAGGATGGGACAAAGGACCAGGTGGCTTGCAGGCTACGCAATACTCTGTGGTATAGGCCTGTGCAGCAGGGGTCTCTAGGAGAGGGCTTTTATGGCAGGTCTAGCAGTTCAGGGATTGCAGCATCTGGGCTGAAATTTCCATGAGATGATATGTACCCAATAGGTGGTAAAAGCCTGGTGCATGTGAGGAAAAGGGGGGACTGTCTGTATGATGTTCTGGGAGGTTTCAGACATCCCCTTATAGTTGTAGGGTGCCAGGCAGATATCACTGTGCTGAGGGAGACCTCAAGTTAGTGTTAGAATGGCATCGCTGGACCCAACAAATAGCAGTTCCCCCATATGTTTAGGAGGGCACAAAGGATTGGGATATCCTGAATGTGGCCCTTTAGGCAGAGAACAGGGCCTCAGGGGAAGGAGCAAGAGTTAGTCAGCAAGCAGCGTTTGTTGACCCAGTATGCCTCTAGATGGCTCAGGGTCGTGTTACACTCATGTGGGTTTTGACCCACTATTTGGCAGAAGACCTGTATGTGAGGCGAAGCTGGATTTGAGGTTAGACATACTACATATTCCAGGAGAAATAAAGAATCCAAGATATCAAACTCGTAGAATGACCCACCGTTAGAGTCCAGGGCAGTGGTTGCTATGGCACGCAGACTGGCTGGGGCAGCAGGAGCAGGAGGCAGGCTGAAGAAGCCAGCCATGACCCACAGGGTGAGGATGATGTGATTTGTCCAGCACTATCAGTGAAGTACACCACTCCCTTTCTGCCTCAGATAGTTGGAACCAAGGGTCTTCCCACCTAGCAAGTGGTGACAGCAGTGGAGGTACCACCAGTGTTGTCCCATCATTCATGAACAAGAGGTTGAATATAGGGGAGGCCACTTCCTCCTGCAGCTTAGAAAGACCTCCTTTATCAATTTAGCCCTGTCCTGAAGGTACCATTTTCATTTTTTTTTCAGTAGCCATGCCATGCCATAGGGGGAGGGGGCTTGCTTAACTCAGGGCATGATGGGCACTTGGGTTCTGAGCCCCAGTGGCTTAGAACTTGCAATGGTCCCAGACTCTAATAATGCCCAATAGGCCACCAGAAGTTGATGATCCAAAGGCATACGGCAGGAGGCCATGAGAGACAGGCATCTGGATGAGAACCCCATGGGCAGCCAGTGAACATCATGCTTCATCCATAAGCTCCAGGAGCCGTGTTCCTCAGTGGCCAGGGCTTACACTCAGAAGTCAGTACTGGATGGCACTTGAGGAAGGGTTGTTGTATGGCCAGTTGTACCAGCTCTGAGGCATGTTGCTGTGGGAACCCTCATGTGAAGGTGATGGATTTACAAGTGATCTCATAAATTGGCCAGAAGAACAGCAGGAGATGTGATAAATACTAGTACCAGGACCCAAAGAAACCCAATAGGTATGGGGTCATGTTGAGCATCAAGGGAGTTTTTAAGAGACGCTATTATTTGACTACATCAGGAATCTGACTACTCTCAGAGGACCAGACAATGCCCAGGAACTTAATTTGAGTGGCAAGGCTCTGAAATTTATTGGGACACAATGGCTCAACTTCTACTTCAAAGACCAGCAATTAATGTGATCAAGTCTTGCAGGAGTGACTCTTGGAGCCAGATCCAGGATATCCACACTATCATCACAGAGATGAAACACAGTCACCTTGTTTGGAGGACTTGGCAGATTTATACAATGACAGCTGCAAGCATGAAATTTGGCTTTGAGCAATCCCAATTATTTATTTGGATATTGGAAAGACCAAGGTCAGTATTTTATAAGGAACTTCTCTACTAAGACACTTAAATGTAGGTGCCATGATGGCAGGGAGGGGTTTTATTTCCACTTTTAATTTTTTTTTTTTTACTTTTATTTTAGGTTCAGTGATACATGTGCAGGAATGTTATATAGGAAAACTTGTGTCACAGGGATTTGTTGTACAGATTATTTCATCACCCAGGTACTAAGCCCAGTACCCAATAGTTATTTTTTCTGATCCTCTCCCTCTGCCCATTATCTGCCATCAAGTAGGTTGGCCCCGGTATCTGTTGTTCCCCTCTTTGTGTCCATGTGTTCTCATGATTTAGCTCCCACTTTAAGTGAGAACATGCAGTCTTTGGTTTTCTGTTCCTGCATTAATTTGCTGAGGATAATGGCCTCCAGCTCTATCCACGTTCCTGCAAAACACATGATCTTTTTCTTTTTTATGGCTGCATAGTATTCCATGGTGTATATGTACCACATTTTCTTCATCCAATCTGTCATTTGTGGGCATTTAGGTTGATTCTGTCTTTGCTACTGTGAATAGTGCTGCAATGAACATTCATGTGCATGTGACTTTATGGTAAAACGATTTATATTCCTTTGGATATATACCAGTAATGGGATTACTGGGTTGAATGGTACTTCTGTTTTTAGTTCTTTGAGGAATTGCCACACTGCTTTCCACAATGGTTGAACTAATTCACACTCCTACCAACAGTGTATAAGTATTCCCTTTTCTTCACAACCTTGCTAGAATCTGTTGTTTTTAGACATTTTAATAATAGCCATTCTGATTGGGGTGAGATGGTATCTCATTGTGGTTTTGATTTGCATTTCTCTAATGATCAGTGATGTTGAGCTTTTTTCTTATGCTTGTTGGCCACATGTATATCTTCTTTTGAGAAGTATCTGTTCATGTCCTTTGCCCACTTTTTAATGGGACCATTTGTTTTTTCTTGTAAATTTGCTGAAGTTCCTGTAGATACTGAATATTAGACCTTTGTCAGATTCATGGTTTGCAAATATTGTCTTCTATTCTGTAGGTTGTCTATTTATTCTGTTTATAGTTTCTCCTGCTGTGCAGAAGCTTTTAAGTGTAATTAGATCTCATTTGTCAATTTTTGCTTTTGCTGCAACTGCTTTCAGCATCTTCATCATGAAATCTTTAAATATTCATATTACAGAATGGTATTGCCTAGGTTGTCTTCCAGGGTTTTTATAATTTTGGATTTTACATTTAAGTCTTTAATTCATCTCGAGTTGATTTTTGTATATGGCGTAAGGAAAGGTCCAGTTTCAATCTGCATATGGCTAGCCAGTTATCCAACACCACTTACTGAATAGGGAGTTCGTTCCCCATTGTGTGTGTTTGTCAGCTTTGTTGAAGATTACATGAGTGTAGGTCTGTGGCCTTATTTCTGGGCTCTCTATTCTGTTCCATTGGTCTATACATCTGCTTTTGTCTCAGTACCATGACATTTATGTTGTGGCCCTATCGTGTAGTTTGAAGTCAGATAACATGATGCCTCCAGTTTTGTTCTTTTTTGCTTATGATTGCCTTGGCTATTTTGGCTCTTCTTTGGTTCCATATGAATTTTTAAGTGGTTTTTTTCTAGTTCTTTGAAGAATGTCATTGGTATTTTGATAGAAATAGCATTGATTTGGTAAATTGCTTTGGGCAATATGACCACTTTAACGATGTTGATTCTTCCTATCCATGAGCATGGAATGTTTTCCTATTTGTTTGTGTCATCTCTGATTTCTTAGAGCAGTGTTTTGTAATTCTCATTGTAAAGATCTTTCACCTCCCTGGTTACCTGTATTCCTAGGTATTTTATTTTGTTTTATCTTTTAGACAGAGTTTTACTCTGTCACCCAGGCTGGAGTGCAGTGTCACGATCTCAGCTCACTGCAACTTCTGCCTCCTGGGTTCAAGTGATTCTCCTGCCTCAGCCTCCCAAGTACCTGGTATTACAGGCACATGCCACCATGTCCAGCTAATTTTCATGTTTTTAGTAGAGACAGAGTTTCACTATGTTGGCCAGGCTGGTCTCAAACTCCCAACCTCAGGTGATTTGCCAGCCTTGGCCACCCAAAGTGCTGGGATTATAGGCATGAGCCACCATGCCCAGTCTGGTATTTTATTCTTTTTATGGCAGTTGTGAATGGGATTGTGTTCCTGATTTGACTCTTGATTGGGCTGTTGTTGGTATATAGGAATGCTAGTGATAATTTTGTGTGTTAATTTTGTATCCTGAAACCTTGAGGAAGTTGTTTATCAGCTGAAGGAACTTTTAGGCTGAGACTATGGGGTTTTCTACACATAGAATCATGTCATCTGCAAACAGTGATAATTTTACTTCCTCTCTTCTTATTTGGATGCCCTTTCTTTCTTTCTCTTGCCTGATTGCTCTGGCCAGGACTTCTAATACTATGTTTAATAGGAGTGGTGAGAAAGGGTCTACTAGTCTTTTGCCAGTTTCCAAGGGGAATGCTTCCAGCTTTTGCTCATGCAGCATGATGTTGGCTGTGGGTTTGTCATAGATGTCTCTTGTTATTTTGAGGTATATTCCTTCCATACCTAGTTTATTGAGAATTTTTAACATAAAGGCTGTTGAATCTAATTGAAAGCCTTTTCTGAATCTATTAAGATAATCATGTGGTTTTTGTCTTTAGTTCTGTTTATGTGATGAATCACGTTTATTGATTTGTATATGTTGAACCAACCTTGCATACCAGGGATAAAGCCTACTTAATTATGGTGGATTCGCTTTTTGATGTGCTGCTTGATTCCGTTTGTAAGTATTTTGTTAAGGATTGTTGCATCAATGTTCATCAAGAATATTAACCTGAAGTTTTCTCTGTTGTGTCTCTGCCAGGTTTTGGTATCAGGATTATGCTGACCTCATAGAATGAGTTAGGGAAAAGTTCCTCCTCCTCAATTTTTTAGAATAGCTTCAGTGGGGATACTACCAGCTCTTCTTTGTATATCTGGCAGAATTCGGCTGTGAATCCATCTGGTCCTGGGCTTTTTTTTTTGGTTGGTAGGCTATTTATTACTGATTCAAATTCAGAACTCATTATTGATCTGTTCAGGGAGCCAATTTCTCCCTGGTTCAGTCTTGGGAGGGTGTATGTGTCCAGGAATTTATCCGTCTCTTCTAGGTTTTCTAGTTTGTGTACATGGAGGTGTTTGTAGTAGTCTCTGATGGTTGTTTGTATTTCTGTGGGGTCAGTGGCAACATACACTTTTGTCATTTCTAATTGTGTTTATCTGTATATTCTCTCTTTTGTTCTTTACTTGTCTAGCTAGTGGCCTATCTATCTTATTAATTTTTTCAAAAACCCAACATTTGGATTCATTGATCTTTTGAATGGTTGTTCCTGTCTCTTATCCCCTTTAATTCAGCTCTGATTTTGCTTATTTCCTGTCTTCTGCTAGCTTTGGGGTTGGTTTGCTCTTGCCTCTCTAGTTCTTTTAGTTGTGATGTTAGGTTGTTAATTTGAGATATTTCTAACTTTTTGATGTGAGTGTTTAGTGCTATGAATTTCCCTCTTAACACTGTCTTAGCTGTGTCCCAGAGATTCTGGTATGTTGTATCTTTATTCTTAATAGTTTCAAAGAACTTCTTGATTTCTGCCTTAATTTCATTGTTTATCTAAAAATCATTCAGGAAAAGATAGTTTAATTCCCATGTAATTGCACAATTTTGAGTGTTTTTTAGTCTTGAGTTCTATTTTTATTGCACTGTGGTCTGAGAGAGTGTTTGGTATGATTTCAATTCTTTTGTATTTGTGGAGGATTGTTTGATGTCCAATTGTGTGGTTCATTTTAGAGTATGTGCCATGTGGCAATGAGAAGAATGCATATTCTGTTGTTATGGGGAAGAGAGTTCTGTAGGGCTCTATTAGATCCACTTAGCCCAATGTTGAGTTCAGGTCCTAAATATCTTTGTTAATTTTCTGCCTCAATGATCTGTCTAATACCATCAGTCGGGTGTTAAATTCTCCCACTGTTATTGTGTGAGAGCCTAAGTCTTTTTGTAGGACTCTAAGAACTTTCTTTATGAAACTGGGTGCTCTTGTGTTGGGTGCATATATATTTAGAATAGTTAGATCTTCTTGTAGAATTGAAACCTTTACCACTATGTAATGCCCTTCTTTGTCTTTTTTTAATCTTGGTTGGCTTAAAGTCTCTTTTATCTGAAATTAGGGTTGCAACCCCTGCTTTTTTTCTGATTTCCATTTGCTTGTTAGATTCTCCTCCATCTCTTTATTTTGAGTCTATGCGTGTCATTGCATGTGAGATGGGTCTGTTGAAGACAGCATACCATTGGGTCTTGCTTTTTTATCCAGCTTGCCACTATGTGCCTTTTAAACAGGGCACTTAGTCCATTTATATTCAAGGTTAGTATTAATATGTGTGGATTTGATCCTGTCATTGTGGTGTTAGCTCATTATTATGCCAGCATGTTTTTGCAGTCGCTTTATAGTGTCAGAGGTCTGTGTACTTAGGTGTATTTTTGTATTGGCTAGTAATGGTCTTTCCTTTTCATATTTAGTGCTCCTTTCAAGATCTCTTGTAATGTGAGTCTGGTGGTAACAAACTCAGTATTTGCTTCTCTGAAAAGTATCCTATTTCTCCTTCAATGAGGAAGCTTAGTTTGGCTAGATATGAGATTCTTGGTTGAAGATTTTTTTTTAAAGAACATTAAATATAGGTCCCAAATTTCTTCTGGCTTGTAGGATTTCTGCTGAGAGGTCTGCTATTAGCCTGATGGGGTTTCTCTTGTAGCTGACCTGCCTTTTTTGCTAGCTGCCTTTAACATTCTTTCATTTGACCTTTAAAAATCTGATGATTATGTGTCTCTGGGATAATCATTTGCAGAATCTTGCAAGAGTTATCTGTATTTCCTGAATCTGACCATTGGCCTCTCTAGTGAGATTGAGAAGGTTTTCATGAACAATATCCTGAAATATGTTTTTCAAGTTGTTTGCTTTCTCCGTATCCCTTTCAGGGATGCCAGTGATTCATAGATTTGGCCTCTTTACATCATCTCATATTTCTTGGAGGTTTTGTTTGTTCATCTTCATTCTTTTTTCTTCATTTTTGTCTGACTGTCTTATATCAGAGAACCAGTTTTCAAGTTCTGAGATTTTTTCCTCAGTTTGGGCTATTCAGCTGTTAATACTTGTGACTGCATTGTGACATTCTTGTAGTGTGCTTTTCAGCTCTATCAGATTTGTTAGCTTCTTTTTTATACTGGCTCTTTTGTCTCTCAGCTCCTGTATTGTTTTATTGTGGTTCTTAGTTTCCTTGAATTGGGATTTGCTCTTCTCCTGAATCTTGATAATCATTCCTATCCATTTTCTGAATTCTATTTCTGTCATTTCAGCCAACTCAGCCTAGTTAAGAACCTTTGTTGAAGAACTAGTGTGATCATTTTGAGGACATAGGACACTCTACTCTGGCCATTTGAGTTGCCGGAGTTCTTACATTAGTTCTTTCTCATCTCTGCATATGGGTGTTCCTTTAACTGCTGAGCCGCTTCTGATTGAAGTGATGAGGTGGGGGCAGCGTAATTGTGTTGGAGTCTCAGGTCAGGCAGCCTTGCCCATTGAGAAGTGAGGACCAGAACCTGTGTGGAGAAGAGTCTGGCCACCTTTCCATGAGGTGACCACTCTGTTTTCATGATCCAAACCAGCCTCTGGTCCCCGTAGACTCTCCAGAGCCTGGAGACAGCAAGGGCATGGGCTTCAAATGGCAACTCACCCCTCCTGCTGGGAGCTCTGTCCCAGGGAGTTGCAGAGCTGCTACTGGTTAGATATCCCTAGCTTGGGCAGGGGGTGGGTAGCTGGAGACCCTGGCCAGGAGGACCCACCCAGTGAGGAGATGAGGGATTGGGAATCTATATAACAAAAGTCTGGCCACTTTTCCATAGGGCTGCTGCAGTGTGCTGGGGGTCCACTCCAGTCCCTAGTCACCTTGGATTTTCCAGTACCTGAAGGGATTGACAATGAAGGCTGCAAAACTGTAAAAACTGCAGCTTGCCCCACCCTCTGAGAGTTTCAACCCAAGGAAGTATGAACCTGCTGCTGGCCCAAACACACCAGCAGGGGTGGTTTCAGACCTCAGTCTGGAGATTCCACCCAGTGAAGAGAAACAGGATCCAGGACCTGAGTGAAAAAGCAGTCTGACTGTTTTTCCATAGAGCTTCTGTGCTGTGCTGGGGGACTGCTCCAGTCCTTAGTCACTTCAGACTCCCTAGAGCCTGAAAGCAAAAACGGCTAAGGCTGTGAAACAGAAGATGGCAGCCCCTCCCTCCCACTGGGAACTCCATCCCAGGGAGGCTTGGAACCATTGCCAGAAAACACCAGCAAAGTGGCTAATGACCCCAATCAGGAGATTCAACTCAGTGAGGAGAAGCGGGGTCAGGGACCTGCATTTAAAAAACAGTTTGGCCACTTTTTTGTAACACAGCTGCACCAAAGGCAACAATGGCTAAAGCTGCAAAACAGCAAAGACGGTGGCCTCCCTCTCCCTCTGGAAGCTCCATCTCAAGGGGGTGTAGTGCTACTACTGGTGGCTGGTTGGACTTCAAAGCCAGTGGGTCTTTTATCCAGTGAGGTACCGTAGAAGTGGGGCCTGCAAACTGTAGCTGCTCAGCCTACTAGATTCAGTACCTTTCCTAGGGGTATGTACAGGGATCTAACCTCCCACTTTGCTAGAGCTGCAGCTGCTTTTGCCAGGAAGTCTGATATCTAAAGTTCCCAGGGCTCTAGGTATACCTGGGCAGCTGCCCTGCTGAAACTCCATGTAGCTGTGCATGTCAGACGACAAGCCCTGGTGTGGTGGGTTTACGAGGGGATCTCCTGACCCAAGGATTGCAAAGATCCATGGGAGAAACATGGGTCCCCAAGGTTCTTCACTCATTCACCCACCACTTCCCTGGGTTGGGGAGGCTCCCCTGGCTCCATGTCATTCCCAGGTGGACAGTCATCCTGCCTTGCTTTTCTCTGTTCTCGATGGGTTGAGTTGTTTTCTTGATGAATCCCAATGCATGTACCTGAATACTTCAAGTTGCTTCAAGTTGAAGGTGCTTTATTTACTCGCCTCTTCTATTTCTCTCCGTGAGAGTGGTGCACACTAGCTGCTTCTAGTCAGCTATCTCAGCCAGCCCCTTTTTCATCAGTTCCTTCTACTTTTTAAATTTTGTTCTCTGTGTATTCTCTGTGCCTGGTACATAGCTGGTATGCAATAATTATTCATCAAATAAATGAACTCACAGCTTCCAACTCATATGAATCACTGGCATTTAGTTATCTCAGATTAACTATCTCCCTAAAGGCTAGCATTACTAGAGGTTTCCAATTTGAAGGCTCAATTAACACCTGATGAAACATTGTTCCTTGACCTCCTGCTTTTGCACTTAGACAGGGCCATTCCAGTGTCATTGATGAAGGAACAAATGTTTTCCAGGGACTCTGAAATCAAAAGACCTTGGTTGCACCCTCACTCTACCTAGAGGTGCAAGTGCAGACAGCACTGCTTTCTGTGAGCATAACCTTCTGAGCTGCAATTAAGCCTCTTTTCTCCCTCTTTCATGTCTCACTTTTTGTCTTCATCTGGGAGATAGGGAACAAAACTGTCACTGTTGATCTTACCCCTTCTTCTTTCTATCAAGTCTCAGCAGATTTTCTCCCTTATTCACTGATTGTCTTTCTTAGCTTGGTCTGGGTTTGGTCTGGCTGTGCCCAGAAAGGCACTGCTCACTCCCCTCTGTACTAGGAAGAGTACTTAGATCACCTGGGGGTCTAAGGTTGCTTGCAGTCTTCTGTGCCAGCTCAAAGCACAAGACCACCCCACTGCCTTCTACTGTCATACCATACAATTACACATGCCTGACTCTAGAATACTAACATTTAGCCAGGAATTTAACTTCCCGTACTCTAATATAATAGATATGCCCTCACCTTAACACTGTCCAGTTAACATTGATATAACTTGTAAAATATTAGCTGACATTCTTCAGCATTTTCTATCTTTTAAAATTACCTATTTCTCAGTCAAGATAATAAAGTGGTTTGAAAAAGGAAAAAAAAATCTCTGTGTTGCATGAAAACACACATGAGGCAGACTCACTCTTTATCTGACAGACCTTGACTGGGCCCACTAACCAGCTGATATTGGTACAGACATAATTGGCATCATAATCTCCTAATGGGCTGCTCCTAATGGGCTGCTCCTAATGGGCAGCTCATGTCTGCAGCAGAAGCCCCTGGATACTAGAATCCCAAGGCAGTTCCCACATATGCAGCACACCACCTCCAGTCAGCCTGGGTCTTACCTCACCCACCAGCCCAGACAGCACCTGCCAATCAAAACACTCAGATAATTTGCCCTTCTACTATGGAATAAAGAATGTTCATGGCTGTTTTAAAGGACTTGCCGCACTCCTCTTCCCTTGAACTTCATCACTCAGAGCCTAGACTTTGTGCTGGAAGAGGTTTCTTACTTTGCAGTAAAGCTTTTCCACGCTATGCTCAATCTCTGGTGCCTTAGTGTTTCTTTTCACTTTACCGTATCTCCTTCAGCTCCAGTACTGAAAGATCATCTTCTTTCCTAAACAAAATAATGTCTAGAACAAACAAGTTAATCACTTAGTACTATGTTGATGCTATAGTTGAATTACTTTAATACAATTTCAATTAAATGTACTTGGAAAACATGGATTCTCTCAGTCCAAATTTCCAAATGCTTCCTGATCAAGTCACATACGCACACTTGTTTCAAGCATAAGTTTGAAACAAAATGCTTACTCTTTTACCAGTGAACAGTTCTTGTCACATTTAAGTAAATTCTGAAACCACTAAAACTAATTTTATTCCATTGGTACTGAGCCTATTTTTCCAAATCATATAGGCTAAGATTAGAGTTCATGGAGAGAGATTTAGCAAATATCTTAAAACAGAGTTGCTACTGTATAGAAACTTTACATTGGAACCAGTCTTCTCCTCTTTGGCCTTTTTTTCAAGGAAGGTAAGAAGAACCTATATTAACTTGGCATGAATTTATTTCTCTTTGTTTTACAGCTCCTCTTGTTTCTTAGCCAATTGTAGAGGTAGGGTTAGGAATGAGAAGTAATGCATTTAAGAGCTCTGTCCTCTGTCCTCCACTCGCTTTAAACCTTGATCATTTCTGCCTATATTCTTGTGACTACCAGTTTTTAATAGTGCATAGAGGAGGTCTTCCGGGCCCACCTCATTCTTTTGAATTTTCAATAGATTTTCGGTATTCTCAGTAATTCGTGTCACCTTGGCTATGTCATTAGGAGAAAACAGAAAACCAGCTTGAGCCACCTTGCCCTCAGTTGTGTCCTCTTTAGTATCCCTTTGAGCTCAACCAATCAGAGGTATGGAAACAGAAGACAAATTCCACTAATTTGATTCTCTCAGAGTAGCCTTTCAAATACTCTTCAGACTCATGCCTCAGTTATTGGATAACCATCCAGCCATCTTCAGTTCACCAGTCCCACATTTGGTGTCTCAACACCCTTTCTAAACTCTAACTGTGGCTGCAGTGGTAACTTCATGCCAATTGCATTTCTACTGCCAATATCAGGGTTACTGGTTTTACTTCTGACACCTGTAGCATTTCAGATGGCTTGCAGATAGTGAGGAAGACCTCACATGCTCTAAATATCCACATGCTTACTGGTTACATTAAGTTCCTGTTTCAATGAGCAAAGCCTACCAAACCTTCTCAGAAGCATAAGATCACACAGGGCATACACAGAAACAACGCATTTCAATGTAATTTCTCTTAGCCTCAAGATTCCCTATCAGAAGCATAAAACTACTACAACATTGTCCAGGTAGTGTAGGGTATCACCTAATGTGAAAAGCTCAGTGATTGAGAGGCCTCCTGGTGCTTGCATAAGCATTCCAAAAGAGCTAACACTAAAATCACTGTGTTTCCCTTTTGAGGGAATATTTATATAATTATATGTATGCATACATGCATGCACGCACACACACACACAGGCATGCACATATATAAGAGCTCCATATATACATATATATGTGTGTATATATATATGTATATATATATGTATATATATATGTGTGTATATATATATATATATATATGGTTTTCCTGATCTTGAGTTAAACTTAGCATCAAAAAAGCTATACAATCATTTGAAAACTAAATTAATATTAGTAATTATCACCTAATAATATCTTTTCTCCCATCTTTCCACTTTTCAAAAAGCCCATTTTCTGTACTATTTCTCACAATTCCCCAGCTCTCCATGACTAAATGTCCTTTAGTCCTCCATGTCCTTCCCATATTTCCCCCATCATACCATATAACCTGCTACATTATAATTTCCTTTATTTATTACCTCTACTAGACTGTGAGCTGTCTATGAACAGGGACTATATCTCCTTGCTGCTATACTTCCTAGTGCCTAGCCACAGTCCTGGCACAAAGTAAGGGTATATTAGACTGCTCAGGCTGCTATAACAAAATGCCATAGATTTGGGTTGCTTAAACAACAGAAATTTATTTCTCACAGTTATGGAGGATTGAAAAGCCAGGATCAAAGTTTCAGCCAATTCAGTTTCTGGCCCTAAATGAGGGCCTCATTTAACTTTTATCACCTCCTCATAGGCCCTATCTCTACATACTGTCACATTGGGGGTCAGAGATTCAGCAAATGAATGTTGGGAGGACATAAACATTCAGCTGATAGCAAAAGATTTAATTTGTTGAATGAAAGAATGGATAAATATAAATAATAGTAAATGTATCTTGAATGTGATTCAAAATTTCATAATTCTTCGAAGATATTCATTTGTTAAACATCTTTATCCAAAAGGCCCCAGGAAGGCTCACTCTTTTATTAATGGAAAAGAAAGATATCTAACCAATTCAGTAATAGGCATAGTTCAATTTTATATATAACAAAATAGCATCTTAAGTACCTCTAAGGTCTCATAATTACATTGCATAACTTAGTAATTGTGCTACGCAACCCTCAAAATGGCTCCCAATGATCCCCCCCCTACTTATTGGTATTTACTCCTTTATATAATCCCCTCCCCTTGAGTATGGACTGAACCTAGATACTTGCTTCTAGTGAACTAAATGTATCAAAAGTTGTTGTATATTACTGATATAACAAATTGCTGATATATTTACTGATACTGATATATATAACAAATTACTGATATCCTATTGCTGATGTAACAAATTACCACGGTGTCTTAAAGCAATACAAATTTGTTATCTTACAATTCTGGAGGTCAGAAGTCCAAAATAGTTCTCACTAGGCTAAAGTCAAGGTGTTGGTGAAGCTGCATTACTTTCTGGGGCTCTCAGGGACAGTCTGTGTCCTTGCCTCTTCCAGCTTCTGGAGGCTGCCTCCATTACTTGATTCATGGCCTCCTTCCATCTTCAAAGCTAGCAATTTTGCCAGTCAAGTCTTATATCTAATCAATCTGACACTGACTCTTCTGCTTCCCTCTTTTGCATTTAAAGGACCCCTGTGATTACATTGGGCTGACCCAGATAAACTAGCATAATCTCTTTATTTTAAAGTCAGATGATAAGCAACCTTAATTCCATCTGCAAACTTTAATCCCCCTTGCCATGTAACATAACATATTTATAGGTCCTCAGGATCAGAATGTGGACATCTTGAGTGGGGGAGGGTAGGGGAGTAGAATTGTTCTGCCTACCGCAGATGGAATGTCACTTGTGTGATTATGTGACAAAAGACTATGACTTCCATCTTGTTTGTATTCTCTCTTGCTGAACTCTCTCTTGTCCTCTTCCTTGCTTACTCTGATGAAGCATGATTCTATATTGTAAGATACTCTATGGAGAGACCCATAGAGCAAGGAACCAAGCAAGTCTCTGGCCAATAGCTCATAAGGAGTTGAAGCCTTAGTCCAACAATACACAAGGGACTGAATCCCACTGACAACCACACAAGTGAGCTAGGAAGCAGATCCTTCCCTGTTGAACCTTGAGATTTGTGCTGCCTTATGAGAAACCAAACCCAGACGACCATAGCTAAACCACACTCAGACTCCCAACTTGCAGAAATTCCGAGCTAATAAGTGTTATTGTTTTAAGCCACTAGGTTTTGTAATTTGATAAAAAAAATTAACCAAAGATTCAAGAAGTTCAATTAACCTCAAGCAAGATAAATACAAAGAAAACAAGTGCTAATCAAACTACTTAAAAACAAAGATAAAAAGAAAAGTAACATATCACATATGAGGTGACAGCAATGATAATAATGTCTAACTTAACAAAATCAATGGAGGCCAGCAGCAATGGAAGAATATCTTTAAAATGCTCAAATAAAGCAATGCTCAATTTAGAATTCTATGTCCAATGAAAATTCTTCAAAAATTATGATAAAACAAAGACATTTTCAGATAAACAAAAGCCAGGAAAATGTTTTAGCAGTAGACCTGCATTATAGGAAGCTCTAGAAAAGCAACCAAACAAACAAACAAAATTTTTTTAATCTTCAGGTTCAAGAAAAATGATACCAGATGGAAACTTGGATATATATGAATGCATAAGATGTACTGCATATGTGGGTAAACATAAAGACCTACTTTTTTTCTTTATAAAATTTTCTTAAAGGATAACATACTGTATAAAACAAAATAATAACATAATGACATGGGGACTTAAAACATATGAAAAGCAAAATATCTAGCAACAACAGCACAAAAGATAGAGGCGGCACAAGTGGGTTTATAATGTTAAAGGTTCTCACATTTTATATGAAGTGATTCGCTACTAATTCTAAGTAAACTGTGGTAAGTGAAGTATGCATACTGTGATTCCTAGAGCAGATGCCAATCAATCAATCAATAAATTAGCTAAAAATAGTATAGCCATTATGGAAACAGCATGGAGGTTCCTCAAAAAATTAAAAATAAAACTACCATATGATCCGGAAATCTTGCTTCTGGGTGTATATCCAAAGTGAATGAAATCAATATGTTGAAGAGATAACTGCACTCCCATATTCATCATAGCATTATTCACAATAGCCAAGATATGGAATCAATTTTCTCTGACAGATGAATGAATAAAGAAAACGTTTTATACATACATATATATATACACACACACACACACACAATGGAATATTATTCACCCTTAGAAAAGAAGGAAATCCTGTCATTTGCCACAACATAGATAAACCTGGAGGACATTATGATGAGTGAAAGAAGACAGCCACAGAAAGACAAATATGCATGATCTTACTTATATACATAGAATCCTAAAAAGTTGAACTCATAGAAGCAGAAAATAGAATGGTGGTTCCCAGGGTCGAAGACAGGGAGGGGCTCAGAATAGGGAGATATTGGTTAAAGGATATGAAGTCTCAATTAGATAGGATGAATTAGTTCTGGAGATATATTGTATAGCACAGTGGCTATATTTAGTAATAATGTATTGGATTCTTGAAAATTGCTAAGAGATTAGTTCTTAAATGTTCTCACCACAAAAAAGTAAGGTGATGTGAGGTGATAGATATGTTAATTAATGATATAATCATTTCACAATGTATACATATATCCAAACATCACATTGTGCACCATAATTTTTATTTGTAAATTATAACTTAATACAACTAAGATTTTTTTATCTTTTTTTTGAGATGGAGTCTTGCTTTGTCGCCCAGGCTGGAGTGCAGTGGCGCGATCTCAGCTCACTGCAAGCTCCGCCTTCCAGGTTCACGCCATTCTCCTGCCTCAGCCTCCCGAGTAGCTGGGACTACAGGAGCCCGCCACTACGCTCGGCTAATTTTTTGTATTTTTTTTTTTTAGTAGAGACAGGGTTTCACTGTGTTAGCCAGGATGGTCTCCATCTCCTGACCTCGTGATCCGCCTGCCTCGGCTTCCCAGAGTGCTGGGATTACAGGTGTGAGCCACCGCGCCTGGCCGAAAAATTTTTAATAAATAAATGATAAAAATAAATTAAATCAAAAATAAAGAAATTAGCTAAAATGCCAATATACAATGTAAAAATAAAACTGAATGCTAAAAAACACGTGATGACTCAAGAAAAGAGAGGAAAGAAGAAACGGAGGAACCAGAAAAAGATGGGACAAATAGAGAAAACACATAGCAAGATAACAGACATGAACTATATCAATAAGTACATTCAGTGTAAATGGATTAAACTCTCCAATTAGGAGGAAAAGACTCAGAGTAGCTAAACAACAATACCTAACTATATATCATACGCAAGGAACATACTTTGGTATAAAGTAAACAAATAGGCAGAGAGTTCTAAAACACAGAAAGTGACAATGCAAGCAACAAGCTGATGTGGCTAGATTAATGTCATAGTGGACTTTGAAACAGTAAGTGTATTCACAGACAAGTAGGGGTATTTCATAATTTTAAAAAGGGTCAATTCTTCAAAGGACATTACAATCCTAAATGTATAGCAAATATTTACAACACTAAAATATATAGAGCAAATATTTACAAAACTAAAAGGAAAAAGACAAATGCACAACCACGATTAAATATTTTATCATTACTCTCTCAGTAATTGTTAGAATAACTAAACGAATAATAAGTTTACAGAAGATCTGAACACTGCTATCAATCAATTTGACCTAATA
Source organism: Gorilla gorilla gorilla (assembly GCF_029281585.2). Lineage (NCBI taxonomy): Eukaryota > Metazoa > Chordata > Mammalia > Primates > Hominidae > Gorilla > Gorilla gorilla. The sequence continues at coordinate 55,021,853 of NC_073231.2, read as the reverse complement.
CTCAGCAATGTTCAGAATTCACATTCTTCCCAAATGCACATGGAATATTCATTGAATAGAATATATGCTGAGCCCTAAAATAAGTCTCAATAAATTTCAAAAAGTTGAAATACTACAGAGTATGTTCTTGAAATAAACAAAATTAAATTTTAAAATTGTAACAATAGGAATCTAAAAATTCTTCCCCAAAAATGGAAATCAAACAATGTACTTCAAAACAACCCAGGATCCAAAGAAAAATGACAAGAGGAATTAGAAAATATTTTCAATTGAATAATAATGAAAACACAACATATCAAAATTTGTAGGGTACAACAAAAGCAATGTTTAGAGGGAATTTATTATTTTAAATGTTTTTATTAAGACAAAACCGTCATTGAAAAAAATATGATAAAAGCTAATTAAATTGAAATATATAATAGTTCATGATTGGAAGAGTGAATATTATTAAAATATAATTCCTCCCTAAACTGTTCTACAGATTCAACACTGTCCAAATAAAATCTGAGCAGGCTTTTTTTTTAATTAGAGAGCTGACTTTAAAAACTATATGGAAATGAAAATTACCAAGAGTAGCCAAAATAATTTTGAAAAACAAGAACAGTTTTAAAAAACTGAACAGTTTTAAAAAACTACTTTCAATGCTTACTATAAATTTATAGTAATCAAGACAGTGTGGTATTGGTGTAAATATAGGTAAATTGATAACAAAACAATACAGTGTCTACCAGTAGATACACACATACATGACCAATTGATTTTTATAGACATCAATGTAATTCAATGGAAAAATGATCAGGTGTTCTTTTGTAACAAATGGTGTTAGAACCATGCATGTGAGAAATTTTTTTTAATTCATCTCAATTCTTATCTCACATGATCATACAAATTAATCCAAAATGAATCATAGACCTAAACATACAAATAAAACTCTAAAACTTATTTAAAAAAAAAAAAAAAGAAAGAATATCTTTTTGACCTGGGGTAAGCGAAGATTTCTTAGATTGGATACAAAAAGTGGTAACCATAAAAGAAAAAAAAACAGTTAATTAGACTTCATCAAAAATTGAAAATACCAAGTGTTGAAAAGATGTAGGTAGAATAGTTGGGATTTTCTACATTTTAGTAGGAATGTCAAAAGGGTACAACCATTTTATAAAAGAGTTTGGCAATTTGTTATGACATTAAACATACACTTACCGTATGTCCCAGCAAATCATTTGTAATAAGTGCTCACTTAATATCAATGATACATTCTTGTAAACTGTGACTTTAAGCAAAACAATGTATAGCAAGTCAACATCATTTACTTATAACATTAATGAGAAAATAATTTAGCTTTGTCATAGGTTGAACCTATCAACAAAGTTAAGTAAGAATTTATTGTACTAGGTATTTATCCAAGAAAAATAAAAATATATATCCACAGAATTACTTAGATAAAAAATACTCATAGTATATTGACATAAAAGCCAAATTTGGAAACCCAAATGTCCATCAACAGGTGAATAAAGGAACATATTTCAGTGTCTTTATACAAAGGAATACTACTCAGCAACAAAAAGTGAATCTGGTAATACACTCAAACAATGTGGATGCATTTCACAGACCCAATATGGAGAGAAAGAAAATGACACAAAAGAGTGCGTCTTGTATAATTCTATGTGATGGTAGAAATCAGAAGAGTGTTTACCTAAGGTGGTACTAAGAGGGCAATGACTGCGAAGAGCAGCAGGGGACTCTTGCTATGTTGGAAATGTCCTAAGTGTTGATTAGGGTTGTAGCTACAAGCGTGTATTCATTTGTTCAATCTCATCAAACTGTAACTTAAAATTTATATTTTATTATATATAAATTCCATCTTAATAAAGTTGGTTTTTAAACGAATGAGACTATTGGCTTACTTAATTAGTGCTATTAGTGAAACTGTTAATAATATAACAAAATCATAGACTGAGAAGGAAACATACTCAGGCATTCCTTTAACAACACCTAGGTGTACCCCACAAAGCAGACTAGCAACATTATCAGATTTGTGAGATTATCAGATTGTTCTTGTTTTTTGTGTTTTTTTTTTTTTTTTTTTTGGTTTTTTTTAAGATGGTGGGTTAGAGGCTTTTAGCATGCTTTAGCCACTTGGAAATAGCAAGACAGTGCATAAAGATTAACTCTCTGAGCTTTAATTCAATAGGGAAAACAGGAGTCCACCAGAATCATGAAGGAAACCCCAGATCCTGGTGAGGAAAACGCAGGCAAGCAGCTCCTGTGATGGCATCCAGCTGATAAAAGTGAGGTAGTCCCTAGCATGTAAGAGAGGCAGAGAGCCTTTCTCTGTGATTCACCTTTCTACTGGGGATCCAAATAACCCAGGCTAAAGGAGAGCCCTTTGTTTATCTCAATCCCTGGAGCTAACTTGGGGAGAGGCTTGGAGGCACTGAGAGGGAAAGACACCAGGAAAACCTGCAGGAATTTTCTGACACCCGGGACCAAGAGCAGGACACCATTTTTATTCCAGGTGCATACAAAGTCGGCCATTCTTTGGCAACCCAGCAGCGTGCCTGGGTAGGCATTTTTTTTGTCTCAGGCCACAGGTTAGAGAGGTTGCTCTGGAGTGAGGTAGGGGCCTCCACAGCCAGAATGGTGGAAAGCACTTCAGTAGTAGGCACTGGAATTGTGCTCTCCCTGTTGCAGGCCTGGGGCCGGGGGAGAGCTACTACAGCTGCAGTTTCTCCTAGGTGGTGAGACTTGCAGCCAGGGCCAGCTTGGTGACCTGTAACTGGTCTACATGTGCCATTGCTGGATTCCCCAGCCTGCTCCCCTAACATTGTGGTGCAGCAGACCCTCTCTACTTCACCCCCAGTCAGAATTCCAGACATTCAAAACACCTGCTCACCTAGATTGGTAGCCTGAGCTGCCCTGTCCCTCCTATGCAAAGATTCTGGAGAAGCAGGGCCTTCTCTGCTTCACAGCCAGGCAAATCTTCAGGCATTCAGAGCTCCTACTTGACTGGAACAGAGCCTGAGCCACCCCACCCTTCCTGTGCAGAGATTCTGGCAAAGTGGGACTCTCTTTACTCCATGCATAGGAAGATAGCCAAGCATTCAAAGAAACTACTCACCTGAATCAGCAGCCTGAGCCAGCCCACCCTTCCCATGCAGGAATTTTGGTGAAGTGGGACCCCCTCCACCTCTTGCCCAAGCAGATCTCCAGGCAGTCAGAGCACTCATTCCTCTGGATTACCAATCACAGCTGCTCCACCATTCCTGTGCAGAGATTGTGGTGCGGTGGGGCCCTCTACACTCCACGCCCAGGCTGATCTATAGGCACCTAGAGCACCCACTCTCCTGAATTAGGAGTTTAGGCTACCGCCCCTACCCATGCAGAGAACTTGGGGCCAAGGAGGTTTCCCAACTCCATGAAGTATGAGATTATGTTAAGCAACTAAACACATCTGGGCACTTGGTGACCACCCACTGGATTGTCCCTCAGCGCTGGTGCTTGTGCCGACCATCGGGAACTATAGGTGGGCTTGCCTGGTCTGGCCATACCCATCTTGCCGCCCACCTCCACTGAGCTTAGCAGAGAGCTCAGACTACCATGCACTCTGCAGATCAGTGCACTGTCTGAGGCAACAGAGAGCTTCTCCCAGTAAACAAGGGTCAAATATACACCTAGCTACATTGGCCACAGATGAATCTTACCCATACACGCCATCTACTGGCTTGGAGGTTGAACCACAGAACCCAATTGTTTTTTAAAACCTTCCAAAAGTATATAGGGCTATAGAAGCAAAGCCTGAAGACCCTGTCCAACATTCTCTACAGTCGCACCCCTTAGAGAGTGAGGAAAGAAAAGGGGAAAGAAAAAAAACAGTAATACCACAAGGAAAGAAAAAAGGAAAAAATCCTACCCACACAAAAATAATTACAAAAAAACTACAAGTGTCAACATCAGATGAGAAGAAAACAGTGCAAAAATGCTGGCACCATGAAAAATCTGAATGTAGTGACACCACCAAGGGATTACATTAGCTCTGCAGCAATAGTCCCTAACCAAAATGGAAATTCAGAAATGACAGATAAAGAATTTAAAGCATAGACTGCAAGGAAGCTCAATGAGATCCAAGACAAGGTTAAAAATCAACAAAAATATACTTCTAAAGTAATTTAGGAAATGAAGGAAGAGATAAACATCTTAAAAAGAAATCAATCAGACCCGGAATTTAAAAGCTCACTTAAAGAATTTCAAAACACAATTGAAAGCTTTATCAATAGACTGGACTAAGCAGAAGAAAAAATTTCAGAGCTTGAAGACCATTCTTTTAAATAAACCCAGTCAGACAAAAAAAAAAAGAAAAATTAATTTTAAAAAATAAACAAAGTATTTGTTAAGTATGAGATTATGTAAAGCAACTAAACCAATGAGTTGTTGGCATTTCTGAGACAGCAGAAGAAAAAGGCAACAACCTGGAAGACATACTTGAGGGAATAATTTTTTTAAAAAAATCCTTAATCTTGCAAGGAAGGTAGACATCTATATATAAGAAGTCCAGAAAACAGGGAGGGGGGAGGGATAGCATTAGGAGAAATACCTAATGTAAATGAAGAGTTAATGGGTGCAGCACACCAACATGGCACATGTTTACATATGTAACAAACCTGCACATTGTGCACATGTACCCTAGAACTTAAAGTATAATAAAAAAATAAATAAATAAAATAAAATAAAGAAATACAGAGAACATCTGTGAGATACTATAGAAAATGAACATCACCAATGCAGATATTCACCGGACTGTCCAAAGTCAACGCAAAAAAAAAAAACAAAAAAAACAAAAAAAAAACTTAAAGGTAGCTAGAGAAAAAGGTAAGATCATAAATAAAGAGAACTGCATCAGGCTAACAGTGGACTTCTCAGCAGAAACCTTACAAGCCGGGAGAGATTAGGGGTTTATTTTCAGCATTCTTAAAGAAAAGAAATTCCAACCAATAATTTCACATCCCACCAAATTAAGTTTCCTAAGAGATAGAGAAATAAAATCTTTTCCAAACAAACAAGTGCTAAGGGAATTCATTACCACTAGACCAGCCTTACAAGAGATCATTAAGGGAGTTCTAAACAAGGAAACAAAAGAATGATACCTGCTATCACAAAAACAACACACTCAAGTGGATAGCCCACAGACCCCATAAAGCAAGCATACAACAGAAACTACAAAGCAACCATCTAACAACTTCATGACAGGATCAAAATCTCACATATCGATATTAACCTTGAATGTAAACAGTCTAAATCCATCACAAAAATGCAAGTTTGATTTTAAAAAAAAAAAAGACCCTTCCATCTACTGTCTTCAAGAGACTCATCTCATATGTAATGACACTCATAGGCTGAAAGTAAAAGTTTGGAGAAAAAGCTATCACACAAATGGAAAACAAAAAACAGTAAGAGTCACTATTCTTATATCAAATAAACCATACTTAAACATACTTTAAACCAGTAAAAAAAAAAAATGGCAAAGAAGGGCATTACATAATGATAAAGAGTTCAATTCAACCAGAAGACTTAATTTTCCTAAATACACACTCACCCAACATTGGAGCACCCATATTCATAAAACAACTATGTCTAGACCTATGAAAAGACTTAGACAATCACACAATAATAGTGGGGTTCTTCAATACCCCACTGACAGCATTAGACAGATCATTGAGGCAGAAAACTAACAAAGAAACTCTGGACTTCAATTTGACACTTAACAATTGGACCTAATAGATATCTATAGAACACTCCACCCATCAACCACAAAATATACATTCTTCTCATTTGCCACCAGAACATACTCCAAGGTCAAACACATGTTTGGCCATAAAGCAATTCTCAATAAATTCAAAAAAATGAAATCATGCCAGCCTTACTCTCAGACCACAGTGGAATAAAAATAGAAATCAATACCACAAAGATTTCCCAAAACCACATTAGGAGAAATACCTAATGTAAATGAAGAGTTAATGGGTGCAGCACACCAACATGGCACATGTTTACATATGTAACAAACCTGCACATTGTGCACATGTACCCTAGAACTTAAAGTATAATAAAAAATAAATAAATAAAATAAAATAAATAAATACAGAGAACATCTGTGAGATACTATAGAAAATGAACACCACCAACAATTACATGGAAATTAAACAATTTGCTCCTGAATGACTTTTGGGTAAATAACCAAATTGACCAAGCATAGTGGCTCATGCCTATAATCCCAGCACTTTGGAAGGCCGAGGCAGATAGATTGCTTGAACCCAGGAGTTTGAGACAAGCCTGGGCACTATGGCAAAATCCTGTCTTTACAAAAAAATACAAAAATTAGCCAGGCATGTTGGTACGTGCCTGTATTCCCAGCTCCATGGGGGTCTAAGAGGTAGGAGGCTTGCTTGAGCCTGAGAAATCAAGACTGCAGTGTGCCATGATTGTGCCACTGCACTCTAGCCTGGGTGACAGAATAAGACCCTGTCTCAACAAAAACAAAAATGAAATTAACACAGAAATCAAAAATTCTTTGAAATAAATGAAAACAGAGACAAAATACCAAAATCTCTGGCATGCAGCAGGAGCAATGTTAAGAAGAAAGTTTATAGCACTAAACACCTAACTCAAAAAGTTAAAAAGATCTTGAATTAACAATTTAACATCACACCTTCAGGAACTAGGAAACAAGAACAAACTAACCCCAAAGCTAGCAAAAGCAAAGAAATAACTCAGAGCAGAACTAGGGGAAACTGAGATCCCAAAATCCACACATAAGATCAATAAAACCAAAAGTTGATTCTTTAAAAGGATAAACTGGATTGATAGACCACTAGTTAGATTAACAAAGAAAAAAGCAGAAGCTCCAAATACACACAATCAGGAACAACAAAGGTGACATTATAAGCAATCCCACAGAAATACAGAAAATCCTCAGAGACTGTTATGAAATTCTCTATACCCACAAACTAGAAAATCTAGAGGAAATGAATAAATTCCTGGAAACACACAATCTCTCATGGTGGAATCAGGAAGAAATTGAAACCCTGAATAGACCAATATCAAGTTCCAAAATTAAATCAATAATAAAAAAAAATCTATCAACCAAAACCAGCCCCAGACCTGACAGATTCATAGCCAAATTCTACCACATGTACAAAGAAGAGCTGATACCAATTCTACATAAATTGTTCAAAAAAATCAAGGAGGAGGTACACTTTCCTAACTCATTCTACGAAGCCAGCACCACCCTGTACCAAAACTTGGCAAAGACACAACAAACAAAGAAAACAGCAGGCCAATATCCCTCATGAGCATAGATGCAAAAATCTTCAATAAGATACGAGCAAACAGAATCCAGCAGCACATGAAAAAGTTAATTCACTACAATCAAGTAGGCTTCATTCCTAGGATGCAAGGTTGGTTCAACATACACAAATCAATAAATGTGATTCACCACATAAAGAGAATTAAAAACAAAAACCATATGATCATCTTAATAGATAACCAAAAAAAGCTTTTGATAAAATTCAACATCTCTTCATGCTAAAACCCTCAACAAAGTAGGTATTGAAGGAACATACCTCAAAATAATAAGAGCCATCTATGACAAACCCACAGCCAATATCATGCTGAATGAGCAAAAGCTGGAAGCATTTCCCCTTGAGAACTGGAACAAAACAAGGATGCCACTCTCATCATTCCTATTCAACATTGTGCTAGAAGTCCTTGCCAGAGGAATCAGGCAAGAGAAAGAAATAAAAGGCATGCAAATAGGAAAAGAAGAAGTCAAACTATCTCTAGTCATGAACAATATGATTCAACACCTAGGAAACCGTAAAGACTCTGCCAAAAGGCTCCTAGAACTCATAAACGACTCCAATAAAGTTTTAGGATACAAAAGCAACGTACAGAAATAAGTAGCATTTCTACACACCAATAACATTCAAGCCAAGAGGCAAATTAAGAATGCAATCCCATTTACAATAGCCACATAAAAAAATAAAAATACCTAGAAACACATCTAGCTAAGAAGGTGATGACCTCTACAAGAAGAAATACAAAACACTGATGAAAGAAATCAAAGATGACACAAAGGAAAAACATTCCATGCTCAAGGATTGAAAGAGTCAATATCATTAAAATGGCCATATCACCCAAAGCAATCTACAAATTCAACGTTATTTCTATCAAACTGCCAATATCATTTTTCACAGAACTAGAAAAAAAACTATTCTAAAGTTTATATGAAACCAAAAAAAAAAAAAAAAAAAAAAAGCCCAAATAGCCAAAGCAATACTAAGCAAAAAGAACAAAGCCAGAGGTGTAACATTACCAGACTTCAAACTATGCTATAAGGCTACAGTAAGCAAAACAGCAATGGTACTGGTACAAAAGCAGACACAGAGACCAATGGAGCCGAATAGACAACCCAGAAATAAAGCCGTACACCTACAGCCAACCTATCTTCTACAAAGTCGACAAAAATAAGCAATGGGGAAAGGACTCCTATTCAATAAATGGTTCTGGGATAGCTGGCTAGCCATATGCAGAAGAATGGAACCGGAACCATACCTTTTATCATATATAAAAATTAACTCAAGATGGATTACAGATTTAAATATAAGAACTCAAACTATAATAATCCTAGAAGAAAACCTAGGAGACACATCAGCCTTGGGAAAGAATTTATGACTAAGTCCTCAAAAGCAATTGCAGGCTGGGTATGGTGGCTCATGCCTGTAATCCCAGCACTTTGGGAGGCCAAAGCAAGAGGATCACTTGAGTCCAAGAGTTTGACACCAGCCTGGGCAACATAGTGAGACCACATCTCTACAAAAAATTTTAAAAATTAGCTGGCGTGGTGGTGCACAATTGTAGTCCCAGCTCATTGGGAGGCTGAGGTGGGAGGACCGCCTGAGCCCAGGACGTCAAGGCTGCAGTGAGCTATGATTACACCACTGCATTCCAGCCTGAGTGACAAAGCAAGACCTTGTCTCAAAAACTAAAAACAAAAATAAAAATAAAAATTGACAAGTAGGACCTACCTAATTAAATGAAAGAGCTTCTGCACAGAAAAGTAAAATATCAACAGAGTAAACAGACAACCTACAGGATGGGAAAAAATATTTCCAACTACGCATCTGACAAAGATTTGATATTCAGCATCTATAAGAAACTTAATTCAATAAGCAAAAACAACCCCACTAAAAAGTGGGCAAAGTCATGAACAGACACCTCTCAAAAGAAGATATACAGACAGCCCACCAGCCCACAAACGTGGAAAAATGCTCAATATCACTAATCGTCAGAGAAATGCAAATCAAAACCACAAGGAGATACCATCTCACACCAGTCAGAATTGCTATTATTGAAAAGTCAAAACAACAACAACAACAACAACAACAGATGCTGGCGAGGCTGCAGAGAAAAGAGAACACTTATACACTATTGGTGGAAATGTAAATTAGTTTAGCCCCACTAAAAAGCAGTTTGGAGATTTCTCAAAGAACTTAAAACAGAACTATCATTCGACCCAGCAATCCCATTACTGGGAATGTATCCAAAAGAAAATAAATCATTCTATCAAAAAGACACAGGCACTTGTATGTTCATCACAGCACTGCTCACAATAGCAAAGACATGGAATTAACCTATGGACCAGATAAAGAACATGTACAACAGTGGACTGGATAAAGAAAGTGTACATATACACCATGAAATACTACACAGCTAAATAAATAAATAAATAAATAAATAACAAAATTATGTCCTTTGCAGCAACATGGATACAGCTGGATGCCATTATCCTAAGTGAATTAATGCAGGAACAGAAAATGCATGTTCTCAGTAATAGGTACGTGGTAAGCATTGGGTACTCACGGACACAAAGATGGGAACAATAGACACTGGGACTACTGGGCAGGAGGGAGGGAGGTGGGCAAGGGTTGAAAAACTAACCGTTGTGTATTATATTCACTATGTGGGTGACAGGATCATTCATACTCCAAACGTCAACATCACACATTACACCCATGTAACAAACCTGCACATGAATCTACAGTAAAAATTGAAATTATAAAAAAAAAAAAAAGAAAAGATTGCTCTGGCAGCTATGTGGAGAATGGACAGGAAGGGGCCCAGAAAGGATGCAGACACGCCAAGTATTAGAGGAAGGCTGAAGTAGACATGGAGAGAGATCCACTGGAAAGTTGGTAATATCTGGAACCAGGGTAAAGAGTATTGCGCAAATATAAAAGAGAATTAGGGAATAAAATTGATCTTATCTGACAATGAATTGAAGTATAAAAGTAAAGAAGCAGTCGAGGATGACACCTGGTCTTTAACCAAGGCAAGATATGTGTGACGCCATTTTTCAAGGGAGGAAACAATTGAGGAGGACTTCATTTGGGGAGAAGAGAATATCATTACTTTGGTTTTGGATGTCTTGAGTTTGAATGTGCTATTGAGATAGCTAAGTGGAGATATTAAGTAAAGAGCGATTGAAAATCCTTATGAACCACCGGTGTATAGTTGGTATTTGGAGGGGCATTTGCATGTTGATCATTAGAAAAGGAAGTAGAATAAAAATAAATAAAAGGGCCTGAGTCTTGAGGAATTCCAACATTTAACGGCTAGCAGTATAAGTATTGACCTGCAAAAGAAAATTAAAAGGTGTGGCCCAAGAAGTAAGGGAGAAAGCAGGAAAGCAGGGTGCCAAGAAGGAAAAAGAAGCAATAGTCTCTGGTTGCAAAAAGCCAGATGAGATGAAGACTGAGATGTGTTTATTGCATTTAGTAACGTGGAAGACATTGATTACTTTTGTAAGAGCTATCTTTTTCAATTGAGTGATGGGGACACAGGCAAGATTGGAGTAGACTGAGGACTGTACCTTAAAACAACAGAGAATGTGTTCATCGCAAGTCAAAACAATATTGTTCTGACTTGAAAACTGTTTCAAAACTGACAAACATCAGATGCAGTGGCTCACACCTGTAATCCCATTACCCTAGGAGGCCAAGGCAGGAGGATTGCTTGAAGCCAGGAGATCAAGACCAGCCTGGGCAACATAGCAAGACCCTGTGTGGATGAGAAGTTTTTTAAAAAAAAAATAGCTGAGTATGGTGGCTCATACCTATAGTCCCAGCTCCTCAGAAGGCCCACTTGAGCCCAGGAGGTCAAGGCTGCAGTGAGCTATGATCACACCACTACACTCCAGCCTGGGCTATACAGCAAGACCCTGTCTCTTGAGAAAAAAAAAAATAAAAACTGACAGAGCAAGGAGTTGCCTCAAATGAAAATACAATTTATAATATTAACTTGTAAGTTAAAATGTATTATAAAACTCAAATCAGGCAGTTATATGAAGCTTGAGCATCAATATAAGTAATGTTTTTTAAACTATTATCATGAGATGAAACATGAAACAAATATCACTCTGTCATATTAACTGTTGCCTAAAGTATATTTTGCTGTTGTTTTTTACTAATTCAAATAATAATTGTTTGTATTTTTTCCATATGAATTTGACAACATATAACAGGGGGATAACCTGAAAAATCCTTGTACTGGATACCTCTCGGGCAGCACTTCAAACCCACCTGGCTGCATCTCTTCCTCCAGCCTCTGCCAGGGGAACAGTTTTACCCAGCTTTGATCAGCTTCACTCAGATGTGATCTGACAGGACCTAGCCTCAGGCATCCAGCATGGAACTCTTCCTTCCTAAGTGGGACTTGCCTGATGCCACAGCATGACATGACCAAGAGAACCCACTTGGCATTCATGCATGTGCACCCAGAACTACTGGACTACTGGGCTCGCTCTTGTTGGCCAGTGGGAACAAGGGCTGATGGAGGAATGCTCACTCCTTTTTTCTCTGGGAAGACATTTCTGAGACCCCCTTCCTAAGGCTCCTAGAAATTCCCAACCATCATTTGGGCAGTGACATCTCCCTACCGCCTTCTCTTCCGGCTTTCCCTTTTTCCCTCTTCCTCACTTCTGCTCCCTGGAGTCACATTTCAAAATATTCACACACCAGCCTTTTATCTCAGGCTCTGCTTTCAAGGGATCCTGAAAGCAGATCAATATTTGCTAAGTCAATATTCTAGTTCAGAAACTATAAATGAAGGCCCTTTGGCTAGGCAGAAAGGGAAACTAACATTTTCTAAAAACTAAATTTGTGCTCCATATTTACTATTTCACGTAACACTCGTAAGAACTACAGACTGGCTCAATTGGGAAACTGGAGTCCAAGTTATTCAAAGCTACACAGTTTCACTGACTTTATACGTTCTTATTCTCCATACTGCTTCCAGTGATATCTTCCTTTGACTATGGTCATAGATATATTTTTGGAAGTGAATAATGAAGATAAATAGCAATAGCAACTATTATGCATTGAGGGCCTATTTGTGCCAGACAATTGGCTAAGCACTTAATATTTAATCTTCACTGTAACTCTACAAGCTATCACTAGCTTCATTTTATTCCAATAAAAATGGAGGCTAACTTTTCCAACATTCTCTACTGATGAAATGACAGCTAATACTTGTGCTTACTCCGTAGCCCTAATATCTATGATCACATTTAATCCTCACACCTACCCATGAAATAGGTTCCTGTTGATCATCACATTACAGACCCAGCAGCTCTAAAGCTTATAGATGCCTTTTCCCCTACCAGGCTGCCTCTCATTACAGGAAGAAGACAGGGAGAAAAACATGACAAGAAAAAATGATCTACCATAAGCACTTCCTATATCAACGTGCTTTGAACAGAGCAATAGTCACACCCATAGTGCCTGCTAAAAATATAACTATGGCTAATTTCAGGAAGGATCCCTTCACTTCAGCACTACTGACATTTTGGCCTGGATAGTTATTTGTAGAGGGAAGTGTCCTGTGTGTTGTTGGATGTCTAGCAGCATCCCTGGCCTCTAACATCTAGATGCCAATAGCACCTCCCTTCCATTGTGACAACCAAAAATGCCTTCAGACTTTGGCAAAATTGTTTCCAGTTGAGAACCACTGGTTTATGACATTTTAAACAAATATTTTTAATTCTGAAGTTTGAATTATATCAGGGCAATGGTCCTTCGCTGTTTGGGAATTCAATTGTGGAGATACGAGCGGAAATTCAATTCAGTAATCCCGTCTGCTCCTCCCCTACTCTTATTCCCTTCCTTCCATTGTTTCTTTTGCAAATCCCAAGGATGGCTTCTACCCATTAAAAACAGACTCGTGCACAGGAAGGGACTTGTTCCTGGGCCATGGCGCCCCCTTCGTTGTCATCAGATGTCTCTCCTTCAAGTCAAAATTTTGTCTAGCCCTGATTATTGTACTACCTCCCAACTAAAAACAAAACCTATTTAATTGGCTCTACTATTAAATAACAAGCACACCATGTTATGAACATTGTTTCTATATTTACAAATCCAAAACATGATTGAAAATGTCACTCTCGGCTTTGCAGCAGCCGCTGCCACCACCAGGAGCCCCAAACTATCAGCCATGGTCAACCCCACCATGTTCTTCCACATTGCCATCAATGGTGAGCCCTTGGGCCATGCCTCCTTGGAGCTGTTTGCAGACATGTTTTCAAAGTCAGCCAAAAACTTTCATGCTCTGAGCACTAGAGAGAAAGAATGTGGTTATAAGGTTTCCTGCTTTCACAAAATTATTCCAGGATGTATGTGTCAGGGTGTTGACTTCACATGCCATAATGGCACTGATGGCAAGTCCGTCTACAGGGAGAAATTTGATGATGACAACTTCATCCTGAAGCATACACGTCCTGGCATTTTGCCATGGCAATTGCTGGACCCAACACAAACCATTCCCAGTTTTTCATCTCTGCACTGCCAAGACTGAGTGGTTGGATGGCAAGCATGTGGTCTTTGGCAAGGTGAAAGAAAGCATGAGCATTGTAGAGGCCATGGAGCGCTTTGGGTCCAGGAACGGCAAGACCAACAAGAAGATCACCATTGCTGACTATGAACAACTCTAATAAGTTTGACTTGGGTTTTATCTTAACCACCAGACCATTCCCTCTGTAACTCAGGATAGCACCCCTCCACCCCATTTGCTCACAGTAGCCTGTAATCTTTGTGCTCTTGCTGCAGTTCCCTTTGGTTTCCCTTTGAGAGAGAACTCCCTGCTCTAGCCAAGGGAAGGGGTTCCATGTTTTCCTTGTTCCCTTCCATGCCTAGCTGGATTGTAGAGTTAAGTTTATGATTATGAAATAAAAACTAAATAACAAAAAAAAGAAGTGTCACTCTCTCAGTGTAGAAACAATATTCCCATAATCAAACATCCAAAGCAAATTGTATGATTTTTTTTGTATTATCCAGGATTTCAAGACTCTGTTTCAGGGCAGAAAAGCCAAGTAGAAACAATGGTCAACTTTCAGCATACCTATTTTCAGCAGCCTACTTGCTGCTTCTTATGCAAACATAACTATTATTTGTATTATTTTGTCCAAAATGTTCATACGAATTTATGTAAACATTCTAAATATATGGATCATAAATACATACTACTGAATCAAAACTATAAGAAAGCAATATGATTGGCCCTAGAAGACTTTTATATATTTTCGTAAACTATTAGTTCTTTTTAACATATGTTATGCAAACAGGATAATGTAGATATGATACATAAGATGGTAAACACTATGAGTACACACTCTCTTAGAAATTTGGTAAAATACGGCCAGGCGCAGTGGCTCACGCCTGTAATCCCAGCACTTTGGGAGGCCAAGGCGGGTGGATCACAAGGTCAGGGGTTCGAGACCAGGCTGACCAACATGGTGAAACCCCGTCTCTACTAAAAATACAAAAATGAGCTGGGCATGGTGGTGGGTGCCTGTAATCCTAGCTATTCAGGAGGCTGAGGCGGGAGAATTGCTTGAATCCGGGAGGCAGAGGTTGCAGTAAGCCGAGATCGCACCACTGCACTCCAGCCTGGGTGACAGAGCGAGACTCTGTCTCAAAAAAAAAAAGAAAGAAAGAAAGAAAGAGAGAGAGAGAGAGAGAGAAAGAAAGGAAGGAAGAAAGAAAGAAAGAAAGAAAGAAAACTTTCATAAAGTTCCATCATATTCCTATAATGTCTTTTAAATAAATCTAGTGAGATGTTGCTAAAACGGCAAACTCAAAGATGGCATCAAAATTAGCCCAATAATGAAATTTGTCCATCTTAGAAGCATTTTACATTGATATTTAGAGGTATAGTTTTCCACTTCTAGAGCCAATTTTTCCTAAGTCATTTTTTTCTAAAACATGTTTGGAAGATTGAGGCCCACACAGCAGACATCTGGGCCCTCCCTAATAGAATAGGTTTTATTAGATTCCCAACCCAGTGAAAGCAAAGAAACAAAAATGTGCTTTTCGAAGATGGCCGAATAGGAAGAGCTCCAGTCTGCAGCTCCCAGCAAGATCAACAGAGAAGGCAGGTAATTTCTGCATTTACAACTGAGGCACCCAGCTCATCTCATTGGGGCTGGTTAGACAGTGGGTGCAGCCGGCAGAGAGCAAGCAGAAGCAGAGTGGGGCATCACCTCACCCAGGAAGCCCAAGGGGTTGGGGAACTCCCTTCCCTAGCCAAGGGAAGACACGAGGAACTGTGCTGTGAGGAATGGTGCATTCCAGCACAGATACTACACTTTTCCCATGAGCTTTGCAACCTGCAGACCAGGAGATTCCCTCGGGTGCCTATACCACCAAGGCCCTGGATTGCAAGCACAAAATTGGGTGGCCGTTTGGGCAGACACCAAGCTCGCTGCAGGAGTTTCTTTTCATACCCTAGTGGCACCTGGAGTGCCAGCGACACAGAACCGTTCCCTCCCCTGGATAGGGGGCTGAAGCCAGGGAGCCCAGTGGTCTAGCTCAGTGGATCCCACCCACATAGAGCCCAGCAAGCTAAGATCTGCTGGCTTGAAATTCTTGCTGCCAGCACAGCAGTCTGAAGTCAACCTAGGACACTAGAGCTTTTGGAGGCAGGGGGCCGGGGGGTGTCCACCATTACTGAGGGTTGAGTAGGCAGATTTCCCCTCACAGCATAAACAAAGCCACCAGGAAGTTCGAACTGGGCGGAGTCCACCGCAGCTTGGCAAAGCCACTGTAGCCAGACTGCCTCTATAGATTCTTCCTCTCTGGGCAGGACATCTCTGAAAGAAAAGCAGCAGTCCCAGTCAGGGGCTTACAGATAAAACTCCCATCTCCCAGGGACAGAGCACCTGGGGGAAGAGGTGGCTGTGGGCGCAACTTCAGCAGACTTAAACGTTCCTGCCTGCCAGCTCTGAAGAGTACAGTGGATCTCCCAGCACAGCGCTCGAGCTCTGCTAAGGGACAGACTGCCTCCTCCAGTGGGTCCCTGAACCCCATGCCTCCTGAGTGGGAGACACCTCCCTGCAGGGGTCAACAGACACCTTATACAGGAGAGCTCCGGCTGGCATCTGGCAGGTGCCACTCTGGGACAAAGCTTCCAGAGAAAGGAAAGGGCAGCAATCTTTGCTGTTCTGCAGCCTCCACTGGTGATACATAGGCAGACAGGGTCTGGAGTGGACATCCAGCAAACTCCAGCAGACCTGCAACAGAGGGGCCTGACTATTAGAAGGAAAACTAACAAACAGAAAGGAACGGTATCAACATCAATAAAAAGGACGTCCATACAAAAACCTCATCTGAAGGTCACCAACATCAAAGACCAAAGGTAGATAAATCCATGAAGATGGGGAGAAACCAGCACAAAAAGGCTGAAAATTCCAAAAACCACAACACCTCTTCTCTTCCAAAGGATCACAACTCCTTGCCAGCAAGGGAACAAAACTGAACAGAGAATGAGTTTGATGAATTGACAAAAGTAGGCTTCAGAAGGTGGGTAATAACAAACTCCTCTGAGCTAAAGGAGCATGTTCTAACCCAATGCAAGGAAGCTAAGAACCTTGAAAAAAGGTTAGATGAATTGCTAACTAGAATAACCAGTTTAGAGAAGAACACAGATGACCTGATGGAGCTGAAAAACACAGCATGAGAACTTCATGAAGCATACACAAGTATCAATAGCCAAATTGATCAAGCAGAAGAAAGGATATCAGAGATTGAAGATCAACTTAATTAAATAGAGTGTGAAGACAAGATTAGAGAAAAAAGAATGAAAAGGAATGAATAAAGCCTCCAAGAAATATGGGGCTATGTGAAAAGATCAAACCTACATTTGATTGGTGTACCAGAAATTGATGAGGAGGATAGGACCAAGTTGGAAAACACTATCCAGGATATTATCCAGGAGAACTTCCCCAACCTACCAAGACAGGCCAACATTCAAATTCAGGAAACACAGAGACCACCACAAAGATACTCCTCGAGAAGAGCAACCCCAAGACACATAATCGTCAGATTCACCAAGGTTGAAATGAAGGAAAAAATGTTAAGAGCAGCCAGAAAGAAAGGTCGGGTTAACCAAAAAGGGAAGCCCATCAGATAACAGCAGATCTCTTGGCAGAAACCCTACACGCCAGAAGAGAGTAAGGGCCAATATTCAACATTCTTAAAGAGAAGAATTTTCAACCCAGAATTTCATATCCAGCGAAACTAAGTTTCATAAGTGAAGGAGAAATAAAATCCTTTACAGACAAGTAAATGCTGAGAGATTTTGTCACCACCAGGCCTGCCTTACAAGAGCTCCTGAAGGAAGCACTAAACATGGAAAGGAACAACTGGTACCAGCCACTGCAAAAACATACCAAATTGTAAAGACCATTGACACTATGAAGAAACTCCATCAACTAATGGGCAAAATAACCAGCTAACATCATAATGACAGGATCAAATTCACACATAACAATATTAACCTTAAATGTAAATGGGCTAAATGCCCCAATTAAAAGACACATACTAGCAAATTGGATAGTCAAGACCCATCGATGTGCTGTATTCAGGAGGCCCATCTCACATGCAAAGACACACACAGGCTCAAAATAAAGGCATGGAGGAATATTTGCCAAGGAAATGGAAAGCAAAAAAAAACAGGGGTTGCAATCCTAGTCTCTGATAAGACAGACTTTAAACCAACAAAGATCAAAAGAGACAACGAAGGCCATTACATAATGGTAAAGAGATCAATGTAATAAGAAGCACTAAATATTCTAAATATATATACACTCAATACAGGAGCACCCATATTTATAAAGCAAGTTCTTAGAGAGCTACAAGGAGACTTAGACTCCCACACAATAATAGTGGGAGACTTTAATACCCCACTGTCAATATTAGACAGATCAACAAGACAGAAAATCAACAAGAATATCCAGGGCTTGAGCTCAGCTCTGAACCAAGCAGACTTAATAGACTTCTACAGAACTCTCCACCCCAAATCAACAGAATATACATTCTTCTCAGCACCACAGCACAATTATTCTAAAACTGACCACATAATTGGAAGTAAAACACTCTTCAGCAAATGCAAAAGAATGGAAATCATAACAAACAGTCGCTCAGACCACAGTGCAATCAAATTAGAACTCGGGATTAAGAAACTCACTCAAAACCTCACAACTACATGGAAACTGAACAATCTGCTCCTGAATGACTACTGGGTAAATAACGAAATGAAGGCAGAAATACAGATGTTCTTTGAAACCAGTGAGAACAAAGACACAACATACCAGAATCTCTGGGACATATTTAAAGCAGTGTGTAGAGGGAAATTTATAGCACTAACTGCCCACAAGAGAAAGCAGGAAAGATCTAAAATCGACATCCTAACATCACAATTAAAAGAACTAGAGAAGCCAGAGCAAACAAATTCAAAAGCTAGCAGAAGACAAGAAATAACTAAGGTCAGAGCAGAACTAAAGGAGATAGAGACACGAAAAACCCTTCAAAAAATCAATGAATCCAGGAGCTGTTTTTTTTTTAAAGATCAACAAAATAGACTGCTAGCCAGACTAATAAATAAGAAAAGAGAGAAGAATCAAATAGATGCAATAAAAAATGATGAAGGGGATATCAACCTGATCCCACAAAAATACAAACTACCATGAGAAAATACTATAAACACCTCTACAAAAATAAACTAGAAAATCTAGAAGAAATGGATAAATTCCTGGCACATATGTCCTCTCAAGACTAAACCAGAAAGAAGTTGAATCCCTGAATAGATCAATAACAAATTCTGAAATTGAGGCGGCAATTAATAGCCTACCAACCAAAAAAAAAAAAGTCCAGGACCAGAGGGATTCACAGCCAAATTCTACCAGAGGTACAAAGAGGAGCTGGTACCATTCCTTCTGAAACTATTCCAAACAATAGAAAAAGAGGGAATCCTCCCTACCTCATTTTATGAGACCAGCATCATCCTGATACCAAAGCCTGGCATAGACACAACAAAAAAAGAAAAGTTCAGGCCAATATCCCTGCTGAACATCAATGTGAATATCGTCAATAAAATACTGCCAAACCAAATCCAGCAGCACATCAAAAAGTTTATCCACCACAGTCAAGTCAGCTTCATCCCTGCGATGCAAGGCTGGTTCAACATACGGAAATCAATAAATGTAATCCATCACATAAACAGAACCAATAACAAAAACCACATGATTTTCTCAATAGATGCAGAAAAGGCCTTCAACAAAATTCAGCAGCCCTTCATGCTAAAAACTCTCAATAAACTAGGTATCAATCAAACATATCTCAAAATAATAAGAGATATTTAGGACAAACCCAGAGCCAATATCATACTGAACAGGCAAAAACTAGAAGCATTCTGTTTGAAAACCGGCACAAGACAAGGATGCCCTTTCTAACCACTCCTATTCAATATAGTATTGGAAGTTCTGGCCAGGGCAATCAGGCAAGAGAAAGAAATAAAAGGTATTCAAATAGGGAGAGAGGAAGTCAAATTGTCTCTGTTTGCAGGTGACATGATTGTTTATTTAGAAAACCCTATCATCTCAGCCCCAAATCTTCTTAAGCTGATAAACAACTTCAGCAAAGTCTCAGGATACAAAATCAATGTGCAAAAATCACAAGCATTCTTATACACCAATAACAGACAAACAGAGAGCCAAATCATGGTGAACTCCCATTCACAATTGCTACAAAGAGAATAAAATACCTAGGAATCCAACTTACAAGGGATGTGAAGGACCTCTTCAAGGAGAACTAGAAACCACTGCTCAGGGTAATAAGAGAGGACACAAACAAATAGAAAAACATTCCATGCTCATGGATAGAAAGAATCAATATCATGAAAATGGCCATACCACCCAAAACAAACGGAAAAACATTCCATGCTCATGGATAGGAAGAATCAATATTGTGAAAATGGCCATAGTGCCCAAAGTAATTTATAGATTCAATGCTATCCCCATCAAGCTACCATTGACTTTCTTCACAGAATTAGAAAAAACTACTTTAAATTTCATGTGGAAACAAAAAAGAGCCGGTATAGCCAAGACATTCCTAAGCAAAAAGAACAAAGCTGGAGGCATCACGCTACCTGACTTCAAACTATACTACAAGCCTACAGTAACCAAAACAGCATGGTGCTGGTACCAAAACAGATATATAGACCAATGGAACAGAACAGAGGCCTCAGAAATAACATCACACATCTACAACCATCTGATCTTTGACAAATCTGACAAAAACAAGAAATGGGGAAAGGATTCCCTATTTCATAAATGGTGTTGGGAAAACTGGCTAGACATATGCAGAAAACTGAAAGGACCGCTTTCTTACACCTTATACAAAAATTAACTCAAGATGGATTAAAGACTTAAACCTAAGACATAAAACCATTAAAAACCCTAGAAGAAAACCTAGGCAATACCATTCAGGACATAGGCATGGGCAAAGACTTAATGACTAAAACACTAAAAGCAATGGCAAAAAAGCCAAAGTAGACAAATGGGATCTAATTAAACTAAAGAGCTTCTGCACAGCAAAAGAAACTATCATCAGAGTGAACAGGCAACCTACAGAATGGGAGAAAAATTTTGCAATCTATCCATCTGACAAAGGGCTAATATCCAGAATCTACAAAGAACTTAAACAAATTTACAAGAAAAAAAAACATCAAAAAGTGGGCAAAGGATACGAACAGACACTTCTCTAAAGAAGACATTTATGCAGCCAGCAAACATGAAAAAAAGCTCATCATCACTGGTCATTACAGAAATGCAAATCAAAACCACAATGAGATACCATCTCACGCCAGTTAGAATGGCGATCATTAAAAGGTCAGGAAACAACAGATGCTAGACAGGATGTGGAGAAATAGGAACGCTTTTACACTGTTGGTGGGAGTGTAAATTAGTTCAACCATTGTGGAAGACGTTGTGGTGATTCCTCAAGGATCTAGAACCAGAAATACCCTTTGAGTCAGCAATCCCATTACTGGGTATATACCCAAAGGATTATAAATCATTCTACTATAAAGACACATGCACACATATGTTTATGGTAGCACTGTTCACAATGGCAAAGACTTGGAAACAACCCAAATTCCCATCAATGATAGACTGGATAAAGAAAATGTGGCACATATACACCATGGAATATTATGCAGCCATAAAAAAGGATGAGTTCATGTCCTTTGCAGGGACATGGATGAAGCTGGAATCCATCATTCTCAGCAAAATAACACAAGAATAGAAAACCAAACACCACATGTTCTCACTCATGAGTGGGAGGTGAACAATGAGAACACATGGACACAGGGTGGGGAACATCACACAATGAGGCCTGTTGGGGTGTGGAGGCCTGGGGGAGGGATAGCATTAGGAGAAATACCTAATGTAGACGACAGGTTGATGGGTGCAGCAAACCACCATGGCACGTGTATACCTATGTAACAAACCTGCGTGTTCTGCACATGTATCCCATAACTTAAAGTATAATTTTAAAAAATGTCCTTTTCAATTTACTAAATTCTTACATATGTGTGGTCAATTCTAAGCATTCAAAGGAAGAGGTAACTGCATAAGATAAAGAACAACAACTTAATAAAAGTTAAAAAGTAATTGGTACTAAAGTTGGTTAAACTTTGGGTCTTCATTGTTTTGTCCTAATCTCATTCTGAAACTTAGTGCTAAAATAAAAATGATTTCCATTAGCCAAATAATGGAGATTCCATTTAGGAAGGTAACAATGTGTATAGACCAAAGTACACCAAATAAATAAATAAATACTTATATAAATTTTTCTTCTAAATAAAAATTTAAAGGAAATTTTGTCTTAAGTGAAAATGTGCTGCTTACAGAGTTATTGTGAGAAATAAATAAGATTACACAAGTAAAAGTACTTTGTAAACCTGAGTATGCTATATAAAATGTGGCACTTCTATTTGCTCCGTTTTCCACAAATTTCTCCAAGTATTAGCTTACTGAAATATTCCCAATGCCAATTGGGAGCAGTGGCTCATGCCCATAATCCCAGCACTTTGGGAGCCTGAGGCAGGAGGATCACTTGAGCCCAAACGCTCAAGATCAACCTGGGAAACATAGTGAGATCCCGTCACTACAAAGAATTTAAAAATTAGCCAGATGTGGTGGTGCGTGTCTGTAGTCCCAGCTACTTGGGAGGCTGAAGTAGAAGGACTGTTTAAGCCCAGGAGGTCAAGGCTGCAGTGAGCTATGATCATTCCACTGTACTCCAGCCTAGGTGGGCAATAGAATGGGACTCCATCCCCGACTTCCCCGGCAAAAAATTCTCGATGCCTTATGCCATCTCCCTCCTGGCCCCTTCCTGCCTTGTCCCATGCCTCCCACTATTCATGAGAATATCTCACATCCAACATAAGTACTTTATCACAGAGCTATAGTATATTAAGAAGTCAAAAATAAAAATTATGCAGCTGCAAATCAGTGAACAAATCATAAACAAACACTAATCCTCAATTGTATGTCTTCAGACTTTGTCAAAATCGTGCCCAATTGAGAACAGCCAGTTTATGGTATTTTAACCAAATACTTCTGACTCTGAGGTTGAACAAAGCATATCAGGGTTTTCAGAAGGATATCCACTTTTTTTAGTATTCTATTGTAGATACATAAACAGGGTTTGAATCCAGTACCCAATTATAAAACCCCTTTAATTCACCTGCAGTGACATCTTTTTCCACTTTCTAAGTTGGAAGCTGTGCTTTGAGGTCCCCTAGCACAGGCACTGAGCCCTCCAGCTTTCCCCGGATCCCCTTGCAATCACAAAGTTTTGAAAGCAGCAGGGGGACTTCCTCGCCTTAACCCCCAGAGGCTGTCCTTGCCCTGTTCTCAGTACCCCGTAGCTACTTTACCTACGATGGCTGAACTTTCCACTTTCTGAGGAACTGCAAACTTTTGTGGTCAGCCTGGCCCACTCTACACCTGAGACATGAATTCAACACATCTAGAAACTCTTATCATGCTGTCAATGCCAAGGAGAAAGGAATTTTTTCTTATGATTTCCATTTTTACCTAAAAGTTGTTTTCTCTATTGGATTTGCCAAAGGCCTCTTTGCTTGTGGCCCCCACACTCCTTATTGCCCTTTTCCATTTTGTGACTCAATATTACAGTGTTTCTACAAATATTGTTAATATTTGCCTCCTGTTTTGAAGAGTTTGAAACATCAGGGAATAAGAAACAAGTATTAGTACTTTGACTGAGCCTGGTTACTTTCAGGTCGGCTTTGGATTTAAAGATTAGGGGCCAGTCTTATATACAAGCAAAAGTGCCTTCACTGTGAAGAACACCCCAGGGGACAAAATTAGACCAGTTAGTTGATAAAATAAATAATGATGATAATAATAATAACTAAAATTTCAGCACTTACTCTGCATTAAGCATATGCTAGCTGTTTTACATGTGCAATCCATCTGATTGTTCTTTGTCTTCTTAAGAAATATTGATTCTTGCACTTTGGGAGGCTGAGGCTGGCAGATCACTTAAGGTCAGGAGTTTGAGACCAGCCTGGCCAAGATAGCAAAACCCCATCTCTACCAAAAATATAAAAATGCCCGGGTGTGGTTGTGGGCGCCTGTAATCCCAGCTACTCGGGAGGCTGAGGCAGGAGAATCGCTTGATCCCCAGAGGTGGAGTTTGCAGTGAGCAAAGATCACACCACTGTACTCCAGCCTAGGTGACACAGCAAGACTCCATCTCAAAAAAAAAAAAAAAAAAAAAAAACTTACACTTTTAATGGACTGTCTTGGTTAAAAAATACTGTGAGCTTTGTTTGTTTGCGTGTGAATTCATAAATCACAAGTGAGTTTAAGATAATTGCAGTTCCCCATTCATGGACTGGCACCTCCTAATACACACATCAAAGAGTCTGATGTCCAGTCAACGTTGAGAAAAACTGCTGTGGAAAGTTCACATGGATTCTGAAGCCGCCATCCATGCTGGATTTTGACACATGGTTTGACATAGTAATTCCTATTCCACAATAAACCAAATCCTATTCATTCCTCCCTGAAGACATACACACTTACTAGCCCATAGGTGGCCAGAAGGTACAAGGCCTCTCTAGCATGGGAGGCAGAGGTTGCAGTGAGCCAAGATTGTGCCACTGCACTCCAGCCTGGGTGACAGAGTGAGTGAGACTCTGTCTCAAAAAAAAAAAAAAAAGAAATATTGATTCCTGGAGCCCCAGTCTATCAACCCCAGAAGAAGTGGTTGGGAAACAGAGGTAAGAAAGAAAGAGAGTGAAGGAAACCTGTGCCTCTCCCAACTAAGCATGCCTCCTCCTATGTGTCCCTTCATCTGTGTCCTCTGCAGTGCTTTGTATTCAACCAGAAAATGTCAGTGTTTCCCTGAGTTCCGTGAGCTGCTACAGCAAATTAATCAAACCCAAAGAGCGGGGCATGGGATCCCCAACTTGAAGCCAGTCGATCAGAACTTCTGGAGTTCTGGACTTGGGAATGGTGTGTGGGGCAGTCTTGGGGAATGAGCCTTCAATCTGTGGGATCTGGGACTGTCTCTGGGTAGACAGCATTGGAGCTGAGTTAGAGGACTCCCAGCCGGTGTTCGCTGCTGGGTTTGGAAAAAAAACTCACACATCTGATCCTACAAGTCTTCTGTGTTGATGATTGTTGTGGTGTGAGAGTAGAGGAAAAACACTGTAGAGAGAGCTCTCTGTGCACAGAGAGGTAAAAGAAGTTCTTATCAGCAAAAAGGAAGAGGCTGACAGAAGCTGCTTAGAAACAGAGTTCCCTGGTTCCAGAGGTTCAAAGCCAGAGTTGCTGTCAGTCCATTGTAGGAGATGCCATTGCTGGGCAAGTGTTCTCTTGAGAGCCTCTTACCTGAATTCCTGACGTCCTAAAGAATATCTAGTGATAAATCTTGTCAAAGCAGGAAGGGGGCGAAGGACATGAAAGACTTTCTTGTGAGGTTTTTTGAAAGTCCTTAGAAAAAGCTCTGATCTGAGACCTGGAAGCATGAGCCTCCTCTCCTTCAGGCCTTCCTGGCCCTATGGGGTCTGAGTTTGACGAAAGTCATCTCATCCTTGCACCTGTGACTTTCCTATTGGGTGTCTGCAGTGAAGGGATTGGGTTACGAAGTTTAACCTGAGCATTTCAGGGGTTTGGTTCAGGGCAGGGCTTGTTTCTACATCATTAGCAAAAGGGTTAATTTTTCAGTGTTTTCTAAAAACAACCTAAGGTGCTTTAGCAGTACCTGGGGATGCTCAAGTCTCAGTTTGGGTTCAAGCCTGCAAGTGAAAACATGCACCTGTCTTCTGCCCTGGCAATATCAATGTTTTTCACTAATAGTCTTCCCAACACCCTCAAGAAATCTCTCATCAGAAGCAAGGGGAGTTATAGAAGGCGGGATGGGGGAAAAATAGAGAAAATATTATTTCTTCCCCAAATGGGAGCAAAGTAGAATATATAAG
This sequence comes from Gorilla gorilla gorilla, assembly GCF_029281585.2. NCBI lineage: Eukaryota > Metazoa > Chordata > Mammalia > Primates > Hominidae > Gorilla > Gorilla gorilla. The sequence continues at coordinate 54,995,957 of NC_073231.2, read as the reverse complement.
TAGAGTGATAAATGAGGCATATGTACCTTGAATGAAAGCCATGACATAGAAATTAGATTTAAGCAATTACCTTAGTATAAACAATTTCTGAGGAAAGAAATACAGAAAAGTATCAGCCAGATCCAGAGTTTTTTGCTTTCCCCCCAAATTACAGAATTGTTAAATCTCGTTATAGAAGTCTCCAGCATACTGTTTTCTTCTGCATTATGTTGAGTTGTTAACTCCATTGAAAATCCCCATAATACAAATAATTTATAAAGAAAAGAGGTTTAGTTGGCTGTACAGGAAGCATGATGTTGGCATCTGCTCAGCTTCTGGGGAGGCTTCAGGAAACTTTCAATCATGGTGGAAGACAAAGGGAGAGCAAGCACCTCGCATGGCCGAAGCAGGAGAAAGGAGGAGATGGGGCAGGTGCTACACACTTTTAAACAACCAGATCTCATGAGAATTCACTCACTATTGTGACACAGAGCCAAGGGGGAAAATCCACCCCCATGATCCAATCACATCCCACCAGGCCCCACCTTCAACAATGGGGATTACAATTCGACAAGAGATTTGAGCGGGAACACAGATCTAAACCATGTCACTATGTCTGCTCATTTTTCTCCAAAACCCATTCGTTTTATATGTTTAATGTTTATATGTTTAATCTGTGCCCTATTAATGTATGGTGCTGATCTGGTGCTACATACGTGTGTCTCTCAGTCTGCAAATGTTCTCAATGTAAGATGGGAAAAGGAAAAGGCTTCATCCCCCAGGTCACTTACTGTGAACACTTTTTGAATGATTACTTTGCATTTTTGTGCCACATAATATCCTAATGCCTTGTATGTGTTAATTTATTTGTTCCCCATGTCTCTGAATGAGGCACTGTACTAGCTACAGTTCAAACCTTAGTAAGGCCAGGTGCAGTGGTTCACCCCTATAATCCCAGCACTTTGGGAGGCTGAGGTGGGCGGATCATGAGGTCAAAAGATCAAGACCATCCTGGCCAACATGGTGAAATCCCACCTCTACTAAAAATACAAAAATTAGCTGGGTGTGGTGGCAGGTGCCTGTAGTCCCAGCTACTTGGGAGACTGAGGCAGGAGAATGGCTTGAACCTAGGAGGTGGAGGTTGTGGTGAGCCAAGATCGTGCCACTGCACTCCGGCCTGGCAACAGAGTGAGATTCGAGATTCTGTCTCAAAAAAAAAAATTAAAAAAAAAATAATAAATAAAAAAAAGTTAGTAAGTAGAAGAGACATCCAAATATCTCTCAAACCCATCCTTAGTTTATGTTCTTTCTGCCACCATAACAGTGCCTAACGCTGTGCCTAGTGGGAAGACAAAAAGTATTATTTTGACTTAATTCAGCCAACATTTATTGAGAGTCTAAATTAAAAGAATTGTGATAGACACTGCGGAGCAGTGGGTCTCAAGGAGGGGTGACTTTTCTTTCAGGGGACATTTGACAATGTCTGAAAACATTTTTTGTTTTCACGGTTGGGAAGAAGGTGCTATTGGCATCTAGTGGGTAGGGCCAGTGACTCTGCTAAGCATTCTACAATGTATAGGACCCCTCCCCACAGCAACAAAGAGCTACCCAGCCCCAAATGTCAATAGTGCTGAGGTTGAGAAGTCATGCAGCAGGGCACGACTTCAGAGGTTAACATTACAGCTTGAATGCTAAGTTCTAGGAGGACAGGTGCTGTATCTGTCTTATTCATAGTGGAATGCCCAGGCTAAGTCCAGTACTTTCCACCCAATAGGGATTCAGTAAACAGCTCTTACATTATTGCATGTAGTGAAATAAATAAGGTAAATATACACATGACTCAAAGATAACATGGAAAAGGAAAGTCCCATGAAAATAATATAAATAAAGTGCTTTGGGACTTCAAGGCACAAGAAATCACCTCCAATTGAGCAGAAAAAGAAAGACCACGCAAAAGACGGCATCTGAGGTGGAATAGAAAGGGCAATTATGGTTTCAGCAAGAGGAGAGGGTGAGAAAATCACATGAAAGTAGAGGAAAAACCTGGGAGAAACACTGATGATGGAGGAGCTGTCCAGTTAGGGTGGTGCAGGGAATAAGTAGGAAAGGGAGGAGAAACAGCCTGGAAAAGTAGATTGGATCTCATGGTTGTAACATACCATGAACGCCTGGGTGAATAATTCACATAAGACGTGGAAAGAATAAGAGGCCGGCAGATCTCAATTGCCCTATTGTAAAATACTTCCAACTAGAGATGTAATGCGGAAGCACTAGGAGTTGGGTTTACAAAATATTTGGAATATAAAATCCACATTTCTTGGCAAGTAACTATGTAGAATCAGTATAGCAAGTGAATAAGCCAAAAATGATTACCTACGTTTCATTCTGCATAGAAAGAGGAAACTCAGCTTGAAAGGTTTAGGAATGGGAGAATTAATAATTAATTTTGGGCATACAGTGTAAATGAAAGATGTTTAACAGTTTTTGAACACTTCAGAATGCAAGATTCTGAAGCACAGAATAAAAATGAAGGCTAAAGAAAGAAATTTGAAAATATCTAGATGTTAATGATGGTGCTTATGCAACATAAAACAGGGAAAGGGTCAAGTGAGAGGCCCACTTTCAGGATTTTGGGGAACTCCTTTGTTTAGTTGACAAGGCAAGCAAACAAAGAAAATGGAAGATGATTGGGAAGAGAATCAAAATAGTGTTTTGTTAGAGAGAACAAGATGTGAGAGTCTGAAGAAAAGAGGAGGTGATTGGGCCTATGGGATGCTGTGGGAAGCTGGAAAAGATGAGGTCTAAAGACAAATCATTGACCTTGATAATTAAGGGGTAGTTGACAGCTCTGAGTGATCAGTTTATGCACTGTGGTCAGGAAACAAGACAAATTACAGGGGTGCAAAGGAGTTGATGAGAAAGTGATAAGGCTTGTTATGATGCTGTATTAGGGTCCTTCAGATAAAGAGAACCAATAGGAGACAGATACACATATACATACATACATATATTATCATATACGTGTGTGTGTATATATATCGTGTATATATATATATATCATATATATATTAGAAGGAGATTTATTATGGGAATTGACTCATGCAATTATGGAGGAGAAGTCCTGCGATATGCCATCTGAAAGCCAGAGAACCCAGGAAAGCTGGTAGTATAATTCAGTCCAAATCTAAAGACCTGAGATCCAGGAGAGTCGATTGTATAACTCCCACTTCTGGGTGGCAGGAGCAGGGGGCACATTTGGAGTTCAAAGGCCCAAGAATCAGAAGTTCCACTGTCCAAGAGCAGGATAAAATGAATGTACCAGCTTAAGAAGAGAGAGAAAATTCACCCTTCTTCTATGTTTTGTTCTATTCAGGCCCTCAGTGGATTGGATGATGCCTGTCCACATTGGTGGGGGTGGATCTTCTTTACTCATTTTAATTATTTAAATGCTAATCTTTTATGGAAACACCCTCACAGACACATCTGGAAATAATGTTTTACCAGCTCTCTGGGTATCTCTCAACCCATTCAAGTTGACATAAAATTAACCAACAAGATGGAAATATTGAGATAATATTGTAGGGTACATATTTTTTATCTTCCTTCTGCTTGGATTTGCTACTCCATTGCATCTCCATGATAACTTCTGAATGTGAACAATAATGAAAAAGATAATTCACTGGGGAAAATATAGATTACCTAAACAACCAATCTCTGAATTGTAAACAGGTTACCTTCCAAATATTAATTTAAGTATTATGGTACTCAAAAATGCTTTCCTGTACAGAAAAAAAAGTGACAAATTGTAATTAGATTTTTAGACCTAGTTAGTCCTTCAAATTATTTAAATCATGACATACTAAAAATAAAATTTTATTTTAACTATTATGTCAATTCTATAACATTATTTATAATGTTATTTTTTAAGCAAAGATAAGTGACATTTTATTTTTTCTCTGTGGCAAGTATTCCTTTGGGAATTTATGCTTTGGGCAATTATAACTTGAGGATACCAATAGCTTTTGCATTAGAGAAACTAGTCCTTTACATTGGCATAAAGAAAAACATTGTACAGTATTTGCCTAAGAGGTTAACTTTGTAGCCTAGTCCCTTCCCAGCATATTAAATGGGGCCACAAGAGAACCTTATTATGAAGTCCAGAGATCTCCCCTTCTCCAACATTGCTCCTTCTTGTTTTATGTAGTCAGTCATAAAGTATGGTCAAAAGTTGGGGAATGCTTCTAGCACACACATATGCACATGCACACATGGGTGTACTCATCCATTCAATAAATATATATGAGATGCCAACAGGTAATGATTTTCTTATCCTGAAGGCTAGCTGACCAGAAAAAAAATTGGATTTCTACAAAGTTTAATGGCTACTGGCCATGGCCCAGTGCTTAAAACAATGGTTCCTGGCTAAATATAAGGCTTGTACCACAGCCGCTCATGATGCCAAGGGTAGGATTCCTGCATTCTCAGTCTTGAAGGCCTTATGAGGGGAATTTATGTACTGTCACAACATAGAATCACAGCCCCTCATCTGAGCAGGGAAAGGGTTGATGTTACCCCAAACACAAAACCAAGCTCTCAGGACAGAACTGGAGCCAAAGTTCTGCCACTTTATAATGCCTTTGTATCCAGGAAAGAGGATGATGCTTATGTAATCATGCAGCTTAAAAGGGCCATAGCCTAAGGGTCAGGGACTCTCTCCTGGAGTCTAACATCTGTACTTGCTAGATCTCTGTGCAAATGCCCTGTAATGCAATGAGCAACAGGGGACCTGTTATTGCTCCTGTCTCTATGAGTTTTCCCCATAAACACTATTCCAGCAGGCCTGGTGCATGTGCTGCTTGGCCATTTGCCCTTGATGCACAAGTACCAACAATAAATCAGGCACTGGAGACACAGAAGTAAACAAAACACAGTCCCTGCCCTCAAGCTCACATTCTCCTGGGAAAAGAGACAGCCAATAAACAAATACGTAGATAATGTACCAAGTGGTGATAAGTTATCACAGGCATAATAAAGCAGTGGAAGGAAAGAGAGTGGTCACAGGGGTATACAGGGGTGTTAGTGCCAATCGCTCTTTTAAGGTGATATCTGACCAGTAATCTGAAGGAAGCAAGGGGCTGAGCCAAGTGTATGCGTAGGGGAAAGCATTCTTGGCAAAGAGAACTGAGTTTAAAGACCTTGAGGCAGGAGAATATTTGCTGTGTTTGAGGACGAGCAAAGAAGCTCTTCCTAAGCCAGGAGACAAAGAGCAGAGAAAGAGTGGTAGAAAATGAAGTCTTTCAGGCCATGGTAAAGGCTTTGGATTTGACTTTGATTCAGACGGAAAGCCATTGGAAGGAGCTGACTCAAATTTCAGAAAGATCCCTTGGGCTTTCTCTGGAGAAAAGACAGAGCAAGGAGGGTAAGGATGAAATGCAGAAGCAGGGGGTTAGTTAGAGTTGACTGCAATAATCTTGGCAAGATTCGGTGGCTTGGAGTAGGATGAGTGGTCACAGACATCCTGAGAAGTTGGATTTGGGAAATATTTCCAAGAAAGAGCTGACAGGATTTGCTAATTGATTTTATATGGAATATAAAAGAGAGAAGTTAAGGGAATGACATCATCTTTTTTGGCTCAAACAACTGGAAGTCATTTATTGACACAGGGAAACTGTGGGATGATCAAGTTTCTTGGGGCAGATTGAGTTCAGGTTGGGACATGTTAAGTTAGAACTACCTCTTAGACCAAGAGGAGATGCTACATAGAGAATTATATACATGGGTCTGGCCATCAGAGAAGTCATCTGGGCTGAGATATAAATTTTAGGAGTCACCAGCATTCAGTGGCATTTAAGGGCACAGGTGAGATCACCTAGGACAACCATGCACAAAATGTGGTCTGAGACTTCTGCTAATCCTCAAGATCCTTTTAACATTTGCCTTTTTAATGCTTCTTCTTTCACAATTGTACAGTGGAGTTTTCCAGGGACTACGTAAGATGTGTTATGGCAACAACTAGAATGCCTAGGCAGATATGACAGTCCAACTGTCTTCTATTAACTCAGATGTTAAAGAGACCTGCAAAAATATATAACTATACCACTCTTCTTACCATATTTTTTGTTTTGAAAAATATAATTATTCTTTATAAAAATGTTTTATGTTAATATGTAATGGCTTTGTTGTTATTTTTAAACAAATTAATAAAAAATTTTAACTTTCTCAGTCTTAATTTCTAATACAGTAATTATCAATAGATGTAACTCATATAAGCAAATGTTCTTTGGGTTCCTTAATAATCCTTAAGGCTGGGCATGGTGGCTCACACCTGTAATCCCAGCACTTTGGAGGCCAAGGTGGTAGGATTGCTTGAGGCCAGGAACTTGAGACCAGCCTGGACTACAAGGCAAGACTCCATCTCTAAAAAAAATTTAAAAACTAGCCAAGCATGATGGCACATCTGTAGTCCCAGCTACTCGGAAGGCTGAGGTGAGAAGACTGCTTATGCCCAGGAGTTTGAGGTTTTCAGTAAACAATTGCACCACTGCACTCCAGCTTGGATAACAGAATGAGACCATGTCTCAGAAAATAATAATAATAAAATAATGTTTCAGAGCATAAAGAGGTCTAACACCAAAGAGTTTGAGAACTGCTGACCTAGGGAGTAAGTATAGATGGGAAAGAAAGGAAGACGAAGAAATGAGATAAAATAGTTGAGGAAAAACCAGCAAAGAGAGTGAGGGGGAGCCACCATGGAGGTAAAAAGTTAGCAAGAGAGTATCCCAGAGGTCAGGTGAAAAAGGTCTTGAGAAGGGAGCAATCCATTGCACCACATGCTGCAGAAAGACTAAATAAAATGAGAACTGACAATTCATTCTGACAATACAGAAGTCAATAGTGACCCAAATAAGAGCAATTTGTCAGAGCAGGAAAGACAAAAGCCTGACTTAGAGGCTTTTGGAGTTAGAGTGGTCTATCCAGGCATATATTGTATGAGCAGAGGCAAGGAATAGTATATTCTTAGAGAGAATTAAAGAGACAGTGAGAGAACAGGAAATGGAGAGGGAAGTATAACCAATATTTAATTAATTTAGTTTGAAAGTAAAACAGAAGTACAGGATGGTATTCAGACTAAACGTACCATCAAGAGAGGGTGTTGTTTTCCAGATGAGGACTATAATAGTACATTTATATGATGGTGGGAATTATCCAGAAATGAGAGGAGGCATGCTATAGAAGTCTTGTCTTTGGTTAGGCAAGAGAGGATGGGGTCTAATGCATAAAAAAGCATGGACAGCTCTTTTATTATTATTATAAGCCAGAAGGAAGAGGATGTGGGTTCAAATGCAACTGGGTGGGTAGACATGGGAGCAGGAGTGTGTGGAAGTCCTCTTCAGATTGCTCCTACTTTCTCAGGATGTGAAAGATGGAAGGTTATCAGCTGAGAGTAATGGAGAGGAATGTGATGTTGGACATCTGGATGGAGAGGAAAGGTATGAAGTCATCACATAGGAGAGCAAGACAGTGCATTCACCAGTGAAACAGTAGGATCACAGGGTAGAACTGAGGGCTCTCTTGAGCTTTTTGGTTATGAATTTAAAGTGAGACCAATCAAGCAGAATTGTGTGTTTCCCTGTAACCACATTTAACTAGCAACATTCAAAGACAACCACACATCTCAAAATTCTCAACCTCAGTTGAGTACTGAGATTATTTTTGGCCTATTTTGGCACATATTTTATAAATATTTACCTTTCTTTCTCTTTTCTTATCCTTTAAAGCAATCAACATCTAGCCCTAAAAAAAATGATAACCACATTTAGTTGTAATCATTCAAGCAGTAAAACTATGTCTCTCTTCTTGAACAACTGACTTAATAAGGAATGGAACCTAACCTATTAACCACTGCTCAACAAATCCTGAATAATATAAAATTTTAATATCCATATTTAACTAGGACATCCCCCAACACTACCTGCACCAAATTAAATTATCATAAACACAAACACTGCATTATCAATATATTATCATGAACAATTATGCCCTAGTTAAGTCACTTGTTCTGTCTTCTAAGTGTTGTGCACAGCAATAATGATAATTATAACCACAAAGGTCATATCTGTATTCTTTCAGTTTCTAGTCATTCCATTATTACCATGATTGACAGTTTTGCCAGAAGCACATTTGTTAAGAGCAATCTGAGTGCTGTAAGGCCCATGTCTAAGAGAACGAAAATGTGTCTGTAATCCTACATACAATGGGGAGATGTAATGCTCATCTCCCCATTGCCAACTATGATTAGCTATTTGAACTTTGTGATAATTGTCTGGAATCTGGGCCTAAATAAAGATCTTCACATGAGAGTGCTAGAGGTAATCAAGGCCTTTGTCGACTAGAAACACAAACACAATCTGAAGGTCTCTTGTAATGGATGATATGATCTCTATACACTGGCTTTGTCACAAATGTGAAATATGCCCTGCTAAGCACTAGATGAAACTGTGACACTGTTCCTGGAAAGAATTCTCTCTTTTCAAAACCATCAAGAGCAGCTACTGTGCCTTGCCTACAATCTACTGTCCACTGAGGCCTTTTCACTGGGGGTCCTTGAGGCTCAATCCCTGGGGCTCTGCACTTCTACTCGTCTGCATACTCCATTTTATAATCATCACTAAGAATGACAAACACTCAAAGGACAAATACTGTATGATTCCACATATATGGGGTACGTGGAGAAGTCCAATTCATAGAGACAGGCAGTAGAATAGAGGCTAGCAGGGGTTGGGGATGAGAAATGTGGAGTTATCTACTGGGCACAGGATTTCAGTTTGGGAGGATGAAAAAGCTCTGGAGATGAATGGTTGTGATGGCTGCTCAACAATGTGAAACTCCTTAATGCCACAAAACTGTACACTTAAGATGGTAAATTCTATATTATATATGTTTTACCACAATTTTTAAAAAAAAGAATACCAGGCATTCAACATCTCAACTTATTTTCTCTACTCAATTTAGTGAAAACCACCAGTTAGCTGGAATGCAATGAGCATTTGGCACTTGTCTAGCTGTCCAGCATCTCTAAAACAAACTCCTTATATTTGAGAAATTCCACCATGTGAGACTTGCCTTCTCAAATTGAGAAGGTAGAAGATACGCTATGGTTTGAATGTTTGTCTTATTTATAATTTATACTAAAACTTAATTTCCAACGTAACAGTATTAAGGGGTATGGCCTTTAAGAGGCGATTCATGGATTAATGGATTAATAGATTATCAAGAGAGTGGGTCTGTTAAAAAAAAAAAAAAGCCATTTTGGTTCTCAGAGCACCTCCTTCACCCGTGATGCATTTCACCATGTTACAATGTAGCATGAGGCCTTCACCAGAAGTCGACCAGTTGCAGCTGTCCAATCTTGAACTTCCCAGTCTCCAGAACCATAAACCAAAGTGAACCCCTTTTAAAAAAATATATAAATTACCCAGCTTCAAGTATTCTGTTATAGCAACATAAAACACACTAAGACAAGATGCATATTCCTTGCAGCTCAGGCACCACACATGACTGAGGTTTCATATCAGACACACCAATGGGAACCTTCAGTTTGGAATTGAGCAACCTATGCAAGCCAGGCTGTGATGAAATCCAACTTCTGACAAAGGTGGCAACTTTTTCCTGACTGGAAAATATGTCAGTCCATTAGTAGGATATAAATTAATTTAGAAAATCACAACCAGTAAATTTTTAAAAAGAAATAGAACAGGGAAAAAAGTTTAAATCTCATAGAGTAAGGATAAGAATATTTACATATTAAAATATATATGTATATGTGAAAGCCATGATGCACAGTGTATTTCTTACTGAGAGTACCAGGCAAAATTCCTTTAACAGGCTCCTTTTCTGCATTAAATAACTAGAGTGGATTCTATTGTTTGCAACTAAGAATCTGTGATAATATATCTGATACCGTGTCTAGTATGAGCAGACCAAAGAAGTCTCCTTTTCATCTCTTTCCATCTTTCTCTAAATGCTGCTGATTCATTGTCTAGTACTATGTTTAATATCAGAGAGAATGTTAACTCATTTCTAATATACATGTCACAGTCTATTTGAAGGGCAGTCAGGAAGACTGCATAAAACTACAATTGTATGCCTTTTATGTATACTCATGTCAGTAATGTTAGTTATACTTGCCTTAAATCTTTCTCAAATCATCAAGTTATACGAAACTAAAATTGGAGGCCATGATCACCAATGGTTTATGCATTATTTTTCCTAATGAGAATCTTTATCCCCCCAAGAGTACTTTTGATTCCCCTGTGAGTGGAGTTAGAATGGTCTATCCAGGCATATGCTGTGGTTAGGCTGTTCATTTTACATAAATCCTAGCCAGATTAACTTTGAATAAGGAATGCATTTCTAGTTTTTGTCTATAGCAAGCAAGTTAACATAGTATGTTGCTCCCATTACTTGAATATATTGCCATGCAATATCTGTCAAAACTTGTGCAAGTTTTGGATTGCCTAAAGAGCATGTAGCCCTCTACATACATTAACATTCACCCCTGCATTAAATCAGATGAGCAGAATTGTGTCCCTAGAATGTATAGATTTTTTCCCATATTTAACTACTTTGTATATGAGTGGGATGCCTTCCACATTAGGAATGCATTGGCCTTGGTTCCATTTTATTACCCCATGTTTGTTTTTAGCTTTTTTCCTCATGCCGCTCTTTTGTGTTATTCTGCTGTATTTCATATACTCTTGCCAACTACCTTAAAGACTTCTTTGGAATAAGACAAAGTATAAACAAACAAACAAACAAGCTCCCTTTCTTTCCCTTTCCACAGCCCCCACACACATAAGGCTCAATTCAATGTATGCCTCAATTACTGTAAAAATCTTCTGGCTGGTTTCCCTGCCTCTATTTTCTCCTCTCACAAATGTTTGATTCTTCTTCTTCAATATTGTTTTCATCACTTCACCCAGCTGCTCAAAATCCACAGTTGCTTGGTAATGTCGCTGTAGTAGATATATCTTCAGGCTTACATTCAGAATCCTCCATCAGTTGCCCACACACTTCCAATTTTATCTCTCATGCTCGCTAACAAGGTGCTTCTGTTCTGATAATTCAAAATGATTGCCATGCTTTCTACCTACCTCTTACAATTTTGCAAAGCCCAACTCCAGAGACAACTGTTTGTGTTACCTTTGGAAAACCATTTAACCTTACTGAGCTTCATTTCTTCAATTGGAAAATGGGAATAAAACTTTACATGGTTTTTATGAGACAACATAGCACATGAAAGTGCCTAGATTAACTAACGAGCTAAATGAATAAAAATGTCTGTCTTCTAAAGTGCCTGGCACATAGTCAGCACCCAATAAAAAGTAATTCAGAATATACTATCCTTTGCCTTTTCTCACACTATTTGCACAGTCCTGAAAAGCTCTGCTCCCTCCTCCGCCATGAGTCCCTAAAGAGCAGGCAATAATTACACAGGCCTTGAGGTCAAAGGGAGATATGAATCCAGACACACTCTGCCTTCCACTGAGTGACTTTAGGCAGATGACGTCAGTATCCACCTGTGTGGTCCATTTCTGAGGACCGTGGAGCATATAGAAGGATGTCCAAGACATGACCTATTCAGTCTTTGGAACACAGTCAGTCAGTGCTGTATCTTCTGCTGCTGTTTTCTTTATATTAAAAATTAATGTGTCAGCTGGGCATGGTGGCTCTCTCCTGTAATCCCAGCACTCTGGGAGGCCGAGGCGGGTGGATCACCTGAGGTCAGGAGTTCAAAACCAGCCTGACAAACATGGCAAAATCCCATTTCTACTAAAATACAAAATTAGCTGGGAGGGGTGGTGCATGCATATAATCTCAGCTACTCAGGAGGCTGAGACAAGAGAATCACTTGAACCCAGGAGATGGAGGTTGCAGTGAGGCAAGATTGTGCCACTGCACCCCAGTCTGGGCAACAAGAGTGAAACTCTGTCTCAAAAAAAAAGAAAAAAGAAAAAAAATTAATGTGTCTTGTTTTATTTAGTTTGAGATAAGGTGGCTGAGTTTTTCCTTTATCTGTGGCACCTAGGAAAGGTAGCTGCTAAGGCAAAATAACCAATATATTAGATATTAGCAGTAAAATTTCATTTTCTAGCTACTGGGAAGCTGGGAACAAGCCTGGCAGTAACCATATCACCTCTCAAAGAACCCCAGACTAAGCTATAAGAATAGACATAAAATGGGACTCTGATGATAGGACCTTCAAATAATACAATACCTTACTCCCAAACCATTCTGTTCAATTTACTTAACCACAGGTAAGCATCTCATATTACTTTTGTATATTCAAAATATAGATCTTGACCCTGAGCTGGTGCTTTGTGTTTATTTTTTAACTGAATATAGGCTTTGTCACCTCTAAAAATAAGTGAAACAAATCACAAAAGTTACTCTTGTTCTGTGACAGAGCACCCTTGCAAAGAGTTTTTCCAATTCATTAGACCTGAAGACAGTCTATGAAACCAATAAATTTTGCACTGCCATAGCCTTCACATATATATCTGCTGATTCTAATACTGCACCTTTCTATAGCTCCTAATATCACTAAATATTGAATTTCTGCCTGTAGTTGGTACTGGAAAAATCCCACAGTAAAACCTTTGTCTTAGTCCATTTTGTGTTGCTGTAACAGAATACCATAGATTGGGTAATTAAAAATGAATTCAAATGTATTAGTTCACAGTTCTAATAAAGGCTTGGAAGTTCAAGATCAAGGTGCTAGCATCTGGTAAGGACCTTTTGCTGCATTATACCATGACAGAAGGCAGAAGGGCAAATAGAGGGTGAGAAAGAGAAATAAAGAAAGAGAGAAGGGATCAAACTCATCCTTTTATTAAAAAACCCATTCCTGCAATAACAGCATGAATCCATTCACTCCACCCACATGACCTAATCACTTCTCATTAGGTCTCACGTTGCAACACTGTTACAATGGAGATTAAGTTTCCACACATGCTTTTGGAGGGACACATTCAAGCCACAGCGACCCTCACCACCTACCCTAGCCTACCTTATCCCAAACTCCTAGCTGACTTGCAATACAATATGAAATAAGCAGAGTAACAGAATTCAATTTCCTTTAGGCTCATTCCTCAACTCCTCTTAAGTCCACTCTGATTTATTTTACATTGTGAGTTATGGGTTGAGTCAAGTCCCCTTGAAATGATATGTTGAACTCTTAATCCCCCCCAGTACCTCCAGAATATGACCTTACTTGGAAATCGAGTCATCACAGATGTAATTCGTTAAGATGAAGTCATACCACAGGAGGATGAGCCATTAATCCAATATGATTGATGCCCTTTTAAGAAGAGGAAAGAGACACAGAGAAGAGCAGCCATGTAAAGACACAGAGACACAGAGAAGAAAGCCATGTGAAGACAGAGGCAGAAATTAGAGTTATGCTGCCACAAGCCAAGGAACATCTAAGGCTCCCAAAACTGGAAGAGGCAAGAAAAGATCATCCCTTAGAGGCTTTGTAGGGAGCATGGCCCCAGATACCTCTTGATATTAGACTCAGCCTCCAGAACTGTGAGGCAAAAAGTTTCAGTTGTTTTAGGCCCAGCAGTTTGGGGTAATTTGCTATGGCGGCTCTGGCAAACTAACGCACTGTGAGTCTGTGCTTACTTCCCAGACTCACTCAGAAAATGAACTCATTTTCCACACATATGACACTAGGCAAAATGTGTGTTAATCTTCCCTGCACCATTTTCCATTTTCTTGAGAGTTCTTTCCTGAAACTCAAAAGTGCTCATGAGTACCAATGAACGAAGGCTACCTTTGCTTTAATGTCCCTACATTTTCTTTCCCAGCAACCAAGAGGTGATGGCTCAGCACAGTGACATTTTAGGGCCGGACTCTCCAATTCAACAGTTTAAAGCCCACACCATGTACACATAAGACACAAGGCATACATTTCATTGTTTCTATACATCACAGACTTTGAGCAACTCGGCATGATACTCTCAATAATGTCAGGAAAACTATCCCAGACTCCAGAGAGCTGACCTCTCTTCATCTGGCCTTGTTCAATTCGAGAAGGAAAGGCAGCATTGGTCAACTTCACCATCTGCAACACAAAAGTTGAATATTTCACAAGCATTCCAGGTCCTGTTTGCCCTCAGATGGGGTGCAGGTCCCAGGAATGGTAACACTATCTAGCTGATTCCTCCAATTTTGCATTGTTTATGCTTTTAATTATATCACAATCAAATGAAAAATTCCATGTGTAGGGCACAGATTTGACTTTTAAAAACCAGATGTCTGATGCTTTGGTTCCTCCTTTTAAATTAACATAAGCAAACAATGTTATCTCCATGTTAACAAAGGAAACCATCTCTTCCCCCATTTGTGTTTCTTTTAGAGACTTTGGGTAAATGAAGGCCACACTTGGTCTACTAGCCACATTTGCCCAGGACAGAACTGATGCCAGTTCAGTCAGTTTCTTTATGGTAAATGACATTCGGCAGCCGGGCCTAGATCTCCCATAAGCTCCACATATTGTTGAGGCAGCTCAGAGGACGTGCTTGGATCAGTCAGATGGTGCGCACAGCTGCTAACAGCCCCTGTGAACTGCTCTGACCTCCAGTGTCTACCATTTTCCTTTGGCTTTCCTTGAAAACTTTCCTCCTGTGCCCCACTGCCTGCAGTGACAAGATGCTCATAGAGAACCTACAAGCCTTTGTCAGGATAAAGATAATAATAATAAGAGAAGCAGACTAATGGAAAGAGAAATAAGATATATTTTGCAGTTGCAATTTGGGTTTTTTTTTTCTTTTTTTTTTTTTTTTTTGGTAGGAAGGATTTTTTTTTCTTTCTTTCTTTTTTTTAAAGCATGAGCGTTCTGCTTTTCTGAAAGCGCGGGCTCCAGTGCTATGATTAGCACCAGGAACTGGAGAGGTTCCATCAGAGTGAACCGTTGATTTCAAGGCAGCTTTGCCTCTTGTTTTTCAAACCTGGTAAGCATACACATAAGAAGGCTGGGTCAGAGCTTGGAAAAGCAATTCAGTAGTTGGTGCACAGCCTTCAGAGAAAGCAAGCAAGCACCCAGTTTACATTTATTTTCATTTTAAGAAGTGTGGCCAGCAACAAAGGTGGAGAGTGAGATGGGGGTGGGGTTAACTTATACATAGTTATTTTATGCTGTGCCATCTTGCAGCAGATTTTCTGAGGACTTTGTGTGGGTTTGTTAGGGAAGTAAAAATTGGGTCAGAATAGTTTCACACTCTACTACAACGTTCTTTGCGTTATTTTTTTATAGCCTTCAATTTAGGCAAATCATATTCATGTATCATTGCTAATTTTCAAAACAATGACACAAGAAGACTTTGGCTAAAAAGATATCATATATTTTAACCTGTTCTCAATTTCCCTGATTTATCAGGTTGGCACTGTAACCAGGCACTCTGGTAAAATTGATCCGTACAACAGCATTTCAATTTTGCCAGGAAAATGATTACTGTGTTTTATGTGGAGAAAGTTTATTTAACCTGAACATTTTTTTTTCAAAAAAGAAAAAGAATTATTTTAAATAGACACAGGATTTTCCATATTTACTTAGATATATTTTTATCAAATCTATACTTGAAATTCAGAGTGTCATAAAATACATTAATGACAGAATCAGAATTCAAAATTATTTCAGTATGGTAAATTTATGGGAAAATTTAACATGATTATATAGCATTATTATAGCATTTGTCATAAATGTAAAATCTGGCACTTGGGCTTCAAATAACAATTATACAAGGAAAGATGAGGTAGCTATAGCTAAATAGCAGCATTTAGAAGAACAACAAAATAAATTTAGTCGAATATCAATTCCAGTGGCTTGAGTACAAATTGAAGCAGCTTGCCTGAAAAGCTAATACATTGTAGCTGGCCTTCTAATGCCAAAGAATGGCAGACATGATTTTGGCTCTCCTAATCACAGGCCAGGCCTCCCCTGGACTCCAGAACTCCAGAACCATCTTCGTTTCTAGGCAGTGCTCATGAAGAGGAGCCCACACAATTTGAAGACTCATGTCCTAGTCCAGTTAGCGTAACTATGACAGAATACCTGAGGCTAAGTAATTTACAAGGAAAAGAAGTTATTGCTTTAGCTCATGATTCTGCAGGCTGGGAAGTATAAGAAGCATGGCACCAGCATCTGCTCAGCTTCTGGAGAGATTTTCATGGTGGGTGATAAAATGATCAAAAATGTCAGAGGGTAAGTGGACAAGTGTGAAGAGACAAAACCCCAGTGGCATCCTAGCTTTACAACAACCCACACTCACAGGAATATTCTCCTAAGAATTAATCCAATCTCATGAGAATGAAAATTCACTCACTATGCCAAGAATGGCACTGAGTCACTCATAATGGATCTGCCCTGTGACTTGAACACTTCCCACCTCTCAACACTACCACATTAGGAATCAAACTTTCACCTAAGTTTTGGTGGGGACAAACAAACTATATCCAAATCATAGTGAGTCATAAACCCCTTCATAGTCTGATCAAAGTTATGGACCTTCTCTCCAAATAAATACATACACATATAATCTTGCACATCATTTCCAGGTGCTCACAGATTCCCTAAAGGATCTATGAGATCCTTTGGACAAAGAAACTGTGTCCAGATTCCAGGTACCCATGGGTTCCAGATTAAGGACTCCTGATCTAGAATATATCCAGGCCAACAAGCATCAGAGGTGTTCTGGAAGTGAGGTTCATCCTGAACCTCATACTGAGCTGTCTGCTTTTCTTATTCCTGCCTAAACTCAAGATCGAGTTGGGTGGCCCCAGGGTGGCAGTCACTAACTAACTGGAACATGCTGGCTTTATACCATTACAAAACCATGGGATGGGGTCAATGCAATGATTTCAGGAAAATGTCAGTCAAATATCTGAAATTATTTACATGAATAGATATTCTACTGATTTTTTTCAATGTTTTAGTTTCCTATACATGATAGTCATAATAAAAATAGATAAGACTTATTAAGCATTTATCATATGCCAGACACTATGCTAAGCACCTTATATGATATTCTCAGTATATCCTCACAACAATGGTATGAAGTGAATATTATTGCCTTCCCCAGTTCAGAGATGAGGAAACTAAGGCAGAGAGAAGCTGAATAACTTATCCAACATCACGCCCCATATGAAGCAGTGACACCCACATCTTCTGCTCCTAACCTAACCACAGTGCTATGTTTCCTCCCTGGTATGACAAGCAAGCAAAGCTGTCTTCCTTCAGGAGATATTGCGGAACATCCACTAAATGGGCATTGGTTACCAGCTTACACTCACCACCAGAGATAAAGCAGAGCACTGTTTTTTGTTTGTTTGTTTGTTTTTTGTTTTTTGAGATGGAGTCTTGCCCTGTCACCCAGGCTGGAGTGCAGTGGCACAATCTCGGCTCACTGCAAGCTCTGCCTCCCGAGTTCACACCATTCTCCTGCCTCAGCCTCCCGAGTAGCTGGGACTACAGGCACCCGCCAGCCACTACGCCCAGCTAATTTTTTGTATTTTTAGTAGACAGGGGGTTTCACTGTGTTAGCCAGGATGGTCTCGATCTCCTGACCTCATGATCTGCCCACCTTGGCCTCCCAAAGTGCTGGGATTACAGGCGTGAGCCACCGCGCCCAGCCAGCAGAGCACTCTTAAACTTACAGGTTTGCATGCTCTGTTGAGTGTCTCACCTTTTATATTTTCAGGCTTAATTTTCATTTTGCATTGTCATTAAGGTTTGTAAAAGAAGGGCCGCCACATTCTGTCTCTTCTGTCTATGTACCATACTAGCTGCCCTCTTCTATCAATCTTTGATTATGAACCTTTGATGTCTGGGTTTATATTGTAAAGACATTACTCTTCAGGGTTATGAATGTTTTTCTTGTTCAGTATCATGGCCCTGACCTGATTCAAACACCTTTCATAAACAGGCATGAATACATTTGAGAGTGCTTTCTAGCTCTAGCTCCAGATATTGGATTAGTGGAACTTAGCCTGTTGAATACTAGCATTCAAAGGAACTCTATGCTGTATGATTGCTTTGTTGTGTAGGGATTCAGTGATAGAAGCCATGATGCAAACAAGAGACATGCCATGTCTGATATCTCCCTACAAACTCTTTCCAAATATTTTCTGATGGGCGGGCAAGTTCACATCTGACAGCCTTTTCCTCCTTCTCTTATGAGGAAAGACCTTCCTTTTCCTCTTATGTTCTTAGGCCTTTAGATTTCAAGAGTTACCCTCTTTTTCTCTCTGAAATTTTTGACTAAGGAATGCTGGATACCATGAGAGAGTTTCATTTCGTGCTCCTTGAACCATAAAAGCAGATAAATTATTATTAGAATAATTATAAGTTAATAGGATATAAAATATTCAGGTCTTTTAGAACCATCTCCTCTGATATGAGCCTTATGCTATGGAGTTCTAATTTTGTTTTAAAGAATTTGAGAACCTCCAACTTCCCCAGCAGCAGTAATGAAGGGAGGAGGTCCTCTCCCCGGCCCCCCGATCCCATAAAGAGCACATTTCTAGCACACTTACCCACAGTTCAGGTTCTCACATTAATGGGCCTCACAAATAATCTCACTGAACATCAAGCTGGGAAATGAACACTGGCACAGTCCTGGTAAATTATCTTAAACTGGTCCCCGGTGGGAGCAAAACACCTCCAAGATATGCTATATATCAAAAGAGTGCTTCTAAAGGTTGTCCATGGTATGTGTAAAAAAATCTAATAAACATATCTGATAAATCATGATGATAGCCTCCATATTTCTTTGTTTAATTCTCAGTTTTCTTGTAAGCCCTTCTTGAAGTTTGGTTGTAATGGATCATTACGTCCATAATGTGCTCGATGTTGGAGTGAATTTTGAACAGTTTTTAGGCTGCATACTGTTTTCTTCCAGATAATTTACTGGATTAAAATTAGCAGTGTGAAAAGCTGTAGAGAAATCTAAATGCCTGCCAAATCAAAGAAATAATCACATTTTTATGAATATTTAATATCATAGTCATGGCAAATAAGGCAAGTAATTAGTACTTACCATAAATTTGCAAAGTATTATTTTATGTAAATGTTACATTCTACTAGTTTGATATGAATTATTCATTGTATAACCAGACACTGACACAAACCAGTAAACATTTAAATCTATGTGCTATTAGTTTACTTACCTTCAGTGATTTTGTGCAGAATATATACATATTTTTTTCCATGAATCAGTGTTTTCCCCTTGCCTCAAAAAGGGACAAAAGACAATGAGAAGAATGTTATTTAAAACCATCTAGTATATATCCAATAGTAAAGACACTTAAGATGCACATGTAAAATGTGTGGGTCCCTCATGTGTACAGATGCGAACCCCCCAGCTCTGCCTCTGTCTCTTTTCACCTTTCATGTATATCATTAACAAAGAGCAGTTATGAGTGATGCTATAAAAATAAGTGTGTGGGAGAAAAATAATTGAATGTTATAGACTCCATAGTGAAGAATTAAATTTATCCAAAAGAGAAGTCTGCCCTTTGCCCTCAGCCACTGAGAGATGATCTCCAGGCCCCTGGAAGGTCATGCCTAATAAGAGTGTCTTTGTTTGCTGGGGGTCTTTGGTCCACCTGACAGTCTAACAACGAAATTTATGCTGGGCTACATGGGATCTGCCAGTCTTCGGAGGATCCAGAGATTAAAGTTATCAGCCTGACCCCCAGAAGGGCTGGAGACTAAAAAACAGCAACACAGGCAATGTATGATTGAGCCTCCAATAAAAACTCTGAACACCTAGGCTTGGGTGAGCTTCCCTGGTTGGAGATATGCTATGTATTGTCACACATCATTGCCAGGAGTCAGTAATGCTGTTCATGACTCCATGGGGAAAAGGCAACTGGAAATGCAGCTTGTAAATCCTCCTGGACTCTGCTCTATGTGTCTCTTCCCTTTGTATTCTTCCCTGTAGTAAACCATAACCATGAGTATAATAGCTTTCAGTGGGTTCCATGAGTCTCTCTAGTGAATTATCAAAACTAAGAGCTTGGGAAACTTGCAATTGACATCAGAAGGGAGTACAATGTTGTTGAACTCTGTCCCCTCTAACCTCACAGTTGTTAAAATTTTGCATAAACAGATAAATAAAGTTATCTGTTGATATGATTGAGCTTTATTATAATTGAGACTATATAATTGAGAACTGAAACAGAGTAGCCTCTCTTTGAGAGAGGGTAGGCCTCTAAGCCCACTGCCAGCTGGCTGTGATAGGCTTTTTCTCCCATCATTTTTTCCATGAAGTCCCACTGCCTCTGCCTGACTTCGTGAAGTCAGTTGAGTTCTGTGCTGATTCCAGAGGTACAATGCCAGGGAGAACCAAACCAAAGCAATCCTCACATATAGTGGCTCTTCTAAAAGTCACATTTTCAGCACCTTCCCCAATCTCTATATGGCTCACTTACTGTCCTCCTTGAAGTCTTTGCTCATTGCCTTCCCAGCAAGGCATCCTAATGTTGTTACTTGAAATTAAACCATATCCTCCTACCTCAGCATCCCTACCCTCCCTTCTTGCTTTATTTTTCTTTATAGCACTTATCTCCAGCATACTGTATATGTTACTAATATACTTTGTTTATTTTCTGTCTTCACCCTTGAGAATATAAGTCCTATTAAGGCTGGGATTTTGTTTCATTTTGTTCACCATACCCCAATGTTTAGAACAGTGGCATGGACATAGTAGGTGCTCAGCAAATATTTGTTGAACAAATGAATGAACAGTCATTCTTCACAGGAAGGGACCAGGGCAGCAGCACTTCCATAAGGGACTGGGGGGCTTGTCTTGCATCTGACACACTTTTTTCACTTGGATTGCATGTAACACAACAGTAAATGGCATCATTTTCTAGAGATTCTTTTTATTCCAACTAGTCATAAGATCCATAAAATATTGAGAGAATAAAATTTAAAATTTAAAATGGCTGAAGGCAGAAAAGGGGACAATTGCCACCATTGCCTAGAAAGTCCACTGGAGTCTAATTTAAGGCCATTCCCATTTCAGGGAATGCCTAAGAATCCAGAGTGGTGCTAGAGCAAGGGTATGCAGAATGATAAAAGAGCTGTGTGGGGGAGAAGGGGCGTCAGTACCACTCAGAGAGCATCCTCAATCCTGGGGGTAGGTGGGAAAAGGCAGAGTAGTTTTCTTAGTTCTGTCTAAAATCTAAAGTTGTAAGAATTATTCTTAACCCCTCGAGTTAAGAATCAATCACTGCAGAAGACATAACTTGATTAAAACATGTGTTTTCCCTCATCCAAGAGCGGACACAGAGCTAAGTCAAAGCTAATCCATTCATGGGACTGTGAAGAAAACGATGTGCATTGAGCTTTGATCCACTTGAGTTGTGCATGTGGTCCATTTCAGACTTGGCCTTTCCCTTTATTTAGGGAGCCAACAAAATGTGGTTGCAAAGTGGCCCATCCCAGGTCTAAAAATATCAACCTAAGTAAAGAAACTTTTTCTCCATGCTCAAGAAAATAGCAATTAGACCAGTCAAGGAGCAGAAATCACAAAGGCCCCTGACACTTTTCATTGGAAGAAATGCACTAAATGGAAGTTTCTTAAAGGTTGCTGAAGGTAGTAAAGGAAATTAATAGACCATTTAGCACAGTTCTTATAAAACTTGTCCCTTTGCCCTGACACCCTCATGCCCTCAGAAACAGACAATCTTTAGTAGGCAAGATTATTTAAAATAAATAAATTTTGTGAAATCACTAGAATTCAGTAAAGTCAAGGAAATGAGACAGCATGTAAGATTCTAGAATCTCCTGTTTTCAGGAAGTTTCTTTTTGGAATTCCAATCACTCCTAACTATCCTTTCAATCTTACTAGGGAATCAGCTATGAAGTTAGATTTCCTGGAGTAAAATCTAAACTCCATCACCTAAAATCCAAATGACCCTGGGAACTTGCTAAAACTTCATTATATGAGAATAATATCACCACCTGCCACACACACAGCTGCCATGAGGGTCCGATGGCATATCTCCATAAAGCACTCACCAGAACTTCTGCAACCGCATGGCTGCTCTGTAAGCATTGGCTGTTTAAATATTGCTTTTATTGTTAATCTTCTTCCATTTCAAATTCTATTCTACTTTGCTGCTGAAGAAGACCACGCTATTGGAGAATAGGGTTAAAAAATGTTTAATAATTCTTCTGTCTATATCTTTTTTTTTTCTTTGAGACAGGGTTTCACTTAGGCTGGAGTGCAGTGGTGCAATCTCAGCTCACTGCATCCTCTGCCTCCTGGGCTCAAGCAATCCTCCTGCCTCAGCCCCCTCGTAGCTGGGACTCTAGGCACACGCCACCACACTTGGCCCACACGTGGCTAATTGTTGTATTTTTTACAGAGATGAGGGTCTCATCATATTGCCCAGGCTGGTCTCGAACTCCTGAGCTCAAGTGATCCGCCCACCTCAGCCTCCCAAAGTGCTGGGATTATAGGTGTGAACCACTGTGCCCAGCCTACATCTTAAAGTTATGTTAAAGGTTTGATTATAATATTGCCTAGTTAAGCTATAAAATAACTCTAGTTTGGGAAAATATCTTGTTTCCTCTGAGAACTCTCTATTCAAGTGCACATGTAATTAAAGAGGAAGCCGAAGAGAAACTTTAAATTTCAAGTTTATCAACTGAGAATGCAGATATTCACACATCCATATGAATATAAAAGCTGGATGGATTTTTTTACACTCAAACCTTGATTTAATGTAACCAGATGTTAAATAAACCATTTCAACCTTAATTTCAACAGAGTTCCCTAGACAATAAATATCACATTTCAAAGTGAGAGGCAAGGAAGGCCACCAGTCAGAATATGCATGGGACTTGCTTAAGAATTGATATTTAACCCTTTGCTAACTACCCACCCTCAGCTTACAAAGAACTAGCGGGATTGAAAACAAGAGTTGGATGTTATAAGAGGACTTTTTGGAGAACTGTTCTCTGCTGTAACTCAAAGGAAGGGACAGACACTAGGTTATTCCCATCGGGCCCTCAACCTTGGGACCACAACCACCAGGTTGAGGGACTGATGGAAATATCCTAGTATCTGCCCCTCCCTTTGAGGAAAGGACTTTGATGGGATCCCTCTGAGAGCTTGACATGCATCGTTCAGAGCTGAGGGCAATGTGGACTGGTGTCTGACTCTGAGACTTTTATAGGAAGGAAGACAACTGGCCAGCTGCTCTTACAGTGAAATAAAGATAACTGTGCCAGAGTCTGCCCGTGCTCCCAGGATTTGTTTGAGCAAAAGATGTCTAAGTGTTCCCAGGCATGTGGCCCCTCCTATGAGAAAACAAGCATATAGGTAACTTATGGCCACCTGGATAGTAAGGTGACCCCAACAGAGCGTGAACTGTTGGATTCCCAGGGCTGAGGAAGGAGATGCATGTGACCAGCCACTAGAAACATATTTGCAGGTAGGAAAAACCCAGCAAGTCTTCTGTATGGGGTGAGGGAGAGAGAAAGAGGTAGAATGTAATCTGTGAAAGTGTTTGTCTTAGTCAGCTCAGGCTGCTAATAACAAAATGCCATAAACTGGGTAGCTTATAAACAACAGAAACTTATTTCTCATACATCTGGAGGCTGGAAGTCCAAGATCAAGACACCAGCAGATTTGGCATCTGGGGCAGGGGAGGGGGGCATTTCCTAGTTAGCAGATGGTGCCCTCTCTGCATTCTTGCATGGTGGAAGGAGAAAGGGAGCATTTTGGGGTCTCTTTTATAAGGGCACTAATCTCATTCATGATGGCTCCACTCTTGTGACCTAATCACCTCCCAAAGGCCCCACCTCCACATACTATCACCTTGGAGGTTGAGATTTCAACATATGAGTTTGGGGGACAGGGGGGATACAGACACTCAAAACCAAGCAGACCTAAAAAAGTCATTTTACAAGTCTTCCAAGTCCAGGGAATACCCATGCCAACAGGTAGTGCCTGCCTCCCTTCTCCCCTCCTGTGACAGTCATCTCCAGCTCTGATAAAGCACTGTATGGAGCACGTGGGAAAAAAACAACCAACAGACACCACACCCACCTATAAGCCTGCAAGGGGGCTGTTGGCAACAGGCCCAAGCTGAAGGGAAAAGTTTATCATTAAATGAAAATAGGTGTTTTATGTATTACTCTGGATTGGGCACAGTAATTACTAAACCAAAACTGATTTGTTATTAAAAATAACAAGAAGACATTTTGTTATCGAGAGCTAACCAGAAAATCAAGAGGCATTCCCTGGGGACAACAGAAAACCAAACAGGGGGGGAAATGAATGAGGGGATTTTCGAGCACACCCCATGAGCCCTGCTGGCTCGACCTGATGATGACGTTATTTAACAGTATCCTTGCCGAGCTTACTTACTGGGTTCTTCCATAGGCTTCCATATATGGGTGAGGAATACACCTGCCTGCAGGTCCACTTGGAGTGGTACCATCTGAGGGGAGCTGGGAACACGAGGACTATTGAGAGCCCCACAGTTCTGAATAGACCAGCCTCACCCCTTGAGACATCTAGGTCACCCTGTGGGGAAGGGAGACGAGGTGCAGTGAAGTGATGTTTCAACACCCACATCTACCAAGCCTCCTTTTCAGCCAAAATCCAAATGTGTAGCCAAGAGCCAAACAGGAAAAGGAGTGATAGAAATGACTATTGCCCATGTGAGTGTGGACTGTTGTGGGGTGGGGGGAGGGGGGAGGGATAGCATTGGGAGATATACCTAATGCTAGATGACGAGTTAGTGGGTGCAGTGCACCAGCATGGCACATGTATACATATGTAACTAACCTGCACAATGTGCACATGTACCCTAAAATTTAAAGTATAATAAAAAAAAAAAGAAAAAAAGAAAAGAAATGACTATTGCCTGTTACAAATTCAGTGGCCACCAATATCTAAAAATGCCCCCAAAGCAACTTCTTTGAACAATTTTCTTTCCCATTACCAATGTTTTTTTACAATAAACTACAGGGTTCCCTTTTCTGGTGATACCCTTGCAGTGGCCAGGGCAGGGGAGTTAGTCCTTCCGGGTAACATGCTGGTTTTCCTCACCATAGCCCAGCCCATCCCAGCCCAGGCTTGTTTCTAGCAATGGGAGGGAGGATGCTGTCAAATTTAGAACTGAATCGAAAAAAGTGTAATTTCTAAACCTAGAATAAAACTTGAAACATTTGGAATTTGTATTTCATTTGGCTCTGGAAAAGATGAGTTTGAAGCCGCTGCAGATTTTGTGATCTATTTCCCTGGGGTGTCTTAGAGGCTGGGTAGATAAACTTCAGTGTAATCCCGGCAGAGTATGGAAACTGTGATATCTTGAAATACCTGAAACGCGTGGACTATCAAGGCTGCATTTCTAAGCACTGATTCAGTTTGTGGTAACTATCTAATTCTCTCCCACATAAGCTGAGGAATTGTTAGGTGAGTTGGTTTGTAGCCCTGGGAACAATCCCTCCTTAGCCAGCTATTTGTCCTTACCATACTAGGACACACAGTTCCATTTTTTGCCTTAGTAGAATTCACAGCAGGAATGGTTCCGATACTTTTATACCTAAAAATGACAGACCAGACACAGACACACACACACTCACACACACCCAAAAAGTCCAAGCATGGAAGAATGTGTCTGACAAGCACAATGAGCAGAAAAGAGCTGGAAAGTAGAGCCATGTGCTCCATAGGACTCTTCTTGGCTTGAAGGGTTTGGTCTGTGCTTGCAAGCCACATGCTGTAAATGAGGAAGTCCACTGTGGAGTTGACAGGTAAGATACAGTAAGTGCCTATCAGAAGTCAACTCACAAAACCAAGCCTTTGACAACACACTGTGATGCTCAGTGGGAAACATGGAATCTGCCAGCTGGCCCAGCAACAAGGAGAGTTACATCCAGGACTCTCAGCTTCCTCTCTCCTACAGAAAGGGGCAGCCCCTTTTGATTTCAGGTTGGCAGGCAGAAAGGAGGAATAAGGGAGATAATCATTGCTTATGATCAAAAGATTGTGAAGACAAAATAAACAGTGAAAGTCACTGTTAATCGTGCTCCGCTGGACTCTCATCAGTACAAAGTGAATGTACAAGATAGAATCCAGGCCCAAAGACGATTAGAGCAGTGAACAGGAGTCTACCCACACAGACAAGAAGATGGGGCTCATGTAAATGTTTGCCTTTCATTTATTTTGAGCAAACATTTCCTTCCACGTAGCAGACTCATCCTGATCAGCAACTTCCACCTGGTGTTCTTCAAGCCAGATGGAAGCGTAAATTATTTAAATACATGATCTTCCATTAGCTATTGAGCTTAAGTGCCTCAAAAAAATTTTTTAAGTGCTTTCCAGGATTCTAGAAAGCATTTGCACTAAGACAGATAAACATATTCTCAAGACACAACTCCAATGACAGCAATTTTTAGATTTTAAAATATAGTCAGCGTCTATAAGTAATTATGACTTCTGCAAAGGATTGTTTACACTGAAAAAGTAAAATCAGAGCTAATGAGCTAATTAAGGTTTGTTTTGTTTTTTTTTTTTACCCTCCACATGACACTGTTCCATAAAAAACAAACTTCATGTTCATCCCGACACACTGAGGAGCAACAGTGACCTGTCTTGAATAGTTTCTCTCATTCATGGTTCAGGCATATTTTTTTCAAACTATATTTTTAAGTAAAAATAAATATGAAGGCAGGTTTTAAGCTTAATCATTTTCCTGATGGTAAATCCGGTTAGCACTTCTAATAACATAATAACTGCTGTGTTCCTGCGTGCATAGAGTGTGTAATGGATAGATTCATGAGTAAAGACATCCTAGTTGACTTCCAAAACTGTAATTACTCACTTGATTATAGGAGTAGAAAGGGAATATGTTATAGTTAAATATTGAAAATTCATAAAATTTCAGAAATTCAAAAGCCTGTAGAGATCACCTAGATCAGCGCTCATCAACCTGGGCTTGTTAAAATACAGATTCTCATTCTGTGGCACTAGCATGGGTTCTGAGATTCTCCATCTCTAACACACTCTCAGATGATGTTGATGAAATTGGTCTGTGGAACACTCCTTAAATAACAAGCCCTAATTGTTAGATGTGCCCTCATCAGCCCTTCTGGAAATGCCACATCTTGGGAGGATAAAGACATCAGATTTCAAAAGATAAGAGAAAAATCACTTCTTTGCCCTTAGCATACCATTAGTTAACTTTTATATCTAGCGGTCGACCAGATAATAAAATAAAGGTTACAATACTGAGTGCTGCAGTTATTTTTAAATTTATTTTAGTACAAGGAATTGTTCATTGAAACATATTTTACTCAGAAATCTAGTCTGTAAGGGATATAAAAGTGTTATTGTTCAAGTTAAGAGTGTGTGTGTGTGTGTGTGTGTGTGCGCCCTTTTCCACCTTAACCCTGACTCTCCCAACTGTCACTCATGGTCCAGAGGGCAGAAGTCCTCACCTTTGACAAAATGAGTCTGAAAACAACTGTGACCCTGGGTATGTTTTTCTTGTTTGCATTATAAGAGTCTTAATTCCAAGCTGCTCTAAAGAGTGATCCCAACCTAGCATGTTTACTTGCCTCCTTGACTTAAGAGCACATGGTAGTGTGTCTACATCTAAGGTCTTATTTCAGACTCCACTTCCCTTTTTTTCTTTTTTTTTATCACCTTAATTTTTCTTAATTGCCCCTTGACAGTGAATATTTGATATCCCTCCTCCTTTCTTCATTCTGTCAATATTATTCTTCATTTCTTCATTACCGTAACTCCTTTTACATGGTTTTTACTTCCTACTTGATTTCTCCAGTTGCTTTTTGCTCCTCCCACTAGTGGAGGATGGCTTGAGGATCACTTCACAGTGAGCAGGGGCTATTGAGGATTCCTACTCCATCACCTCAGCTGAGATGTCTGATTTTTAAACAAAATTTACTTACCAATCCTAGCTTTTTTTTTTTTTTTTTTTTGGCAGAGTCTTGCTCTGTCACCCAGTGGCAGTGGCATGATCTCAGCTCACTGCAACCTCTGCCTCCCAGGTTCAAGCAATTCTCCTGCCTCAGCCTCCCAAGTAGCTGGAACTACAGGCATGCGCCACCACGCCTGGCTAATTTTTGTATTTATAGTAGAGAAGGGGTTTCACCATGTTGGTGAAGTTGGTCTTGAATTCCGGACCTCAAGCGACCCGCCCGCCTCGGCCTCCGAAAGTGCTGGAATTACAGGTGTGAGCCACTGCGCCCAGCCCCAGGCCTAGTTCTTACGAAGCCCCTGCCTTTTTGCCAAGTTAATTGCTGCTATAAATACAGTTAATTTTAAAAATATACTTTCTTTACATATTTGAGGTTTGAAAGGCTTATAAATAACACATTTCTTTTCCCCAACCAAGTTCAGAATTGAGAGACACACAGAGTCAGGGAGATGGAAATAAAATATCGCCTTTGTTCCTAATAAAGCTATGGGAGAATTTGCTTCAGATGAGAGAGCTTAATGGTGTTGCTAAGGATGCTCTACAGAACTAAAATGACACACTGTGTCACAGGAAGTGCTGGAGGGCTGCAATTGCAGGACTCCCTGCAGCGGTCCCTGTCTCCTCCACTCGCAGACACTGGGCAGAACCAGTGGTGCTAAGTTGACTACATACCCAAGAGCAGATAAGTACACACATTCTCTGCAGGCTGGAGAAATTGAAACTGCAATTGAGCCAGCCATATTCTTTTTCTCATACTCTCCTCTCAGATTTCTCTTGCTCTACTCACTCCTCCTCCCTCCAGAAACACCAAGTAAGAGATAGAGGGAGAGGCAAGGAACATTAGGATATCACTTCACCAGGCAACACAGGGAGTGCTTACTAGCATTTCCTCTGAATGTGGACTTTTATTTGAAACATTTCATATAACTTGACAATTCTCTCCTTACATAAAGATAGCGTTGCTGGCACTGCCATAAAAGAATCTATTCTGTTTGCTATTCCTTATCAAGTCTCCAAACAATTTCTGTAAACTAGAACAAATTTATCATACAAGGAATCACGCCAACATTTGTAAGGGTTCCAAAGTATAAGACACTGTTTGTGCCCTCAAGATGTTTAAAAATCTAGTTGGAGACACTAGACTTGAACAAACAAAGTTAAGCAATTAAATATTTTAATAACAACTCAATACAATCCTGTGAATACAGGTCAGCACACAATTAACTTTTATGTGAATTTAAAGTAAAATAAGAGCTCAGAAGAAGAAATCTCGATAGGCTGGGGTGGTGGGACAATGTTTTGCTGAGGAGGTATGATTTGGGTTTTCAAAAATGGACAAGGATTTAAGAGAGAAGAGGGAATCATAAAAAGATGGAAGAAGCCAAAGGAAAAACCGTAGCCTGCGGCAGAGGTGTTTTACAAGGGCAAGCTTAGAAGGCAATTTTCAAAATTCAAATCTGTTTAGCAACAGTCTCAGCAGCCCCAGTTATAAAATTGGTATTCCACTCCAAGGTTTTTGTATCAAGTAAGATGTAGGCAAAGCAACAAGAATATAGTAAGTACCCAATAAATGTTAGTTATTGTTTTCAATATCATCATTACACATTATTATTAGTAGTACTTACCAGTTAAATTGCCAATGATTTCTGGAGCATTTGCTGATAAAATTTATTAATGTAGAATTTATTTGGCCTCTCATGTCCTAGCAGCCTGTTCAGCCTTCTCTAAATAGCACTCTTTTTTAAAAACAAAGAAGGAAGGAAGGAAGGAAGAAGGAAGGAAGGAAGGAAGGAAGGAAGGAAGGAAGGAAGGAAGGAACGAAGGAAGGAACGAAGGAAGGAAGGGCTCTTTATTATAAAAAATTCCAAACATTTACAAAAATAACAGCATATATACCCATCACCCAGATTCAACAATTATCAACTCATGAGCAATCTTACCATTTCAGCTATATTGTGCCCAGAATATTTTGAAGAAAATCTCAAACTTCATGTCATTTTATTCTTAAATTTACAGCATGTATTCTTTTTGAAAAATATAACCACAATATAATTCCCACAACTAAAAATATGTTTAAATATCCAAACAATGCTCAAATGTCTTCACTTGGTTCATTTTCTTAGTCCGTTTTGTGCTGCTGTAACAGAATACCAGAGACTGGATAATTCTTCCCCTATGCTTTCCTCCTCAGTCAGGCTATAAGCACTACTATTTCTCATATTTTCCTTTTCTTCTTTTGATGTTCAATATTAAACATTTTATATCAAAAATTACCTGTGTGATAATATTTGTCAAGTTATAAGAAGTCATCCCACCTCACCATGGGTAATTTAAAGCATAGTATTGGTGTCTGGCAGGGCCTTTATGCTGCATCATCCAATGGTGGACGTGGAAGAGAAAGAGAGGGCAAGAGCAGAGAGGGCCAAGCTTGCTTTTATAACAAATTCACTCTTGCAGTAACAAACTCGCTACTGTGATAACAGCATTAATCCATTCATGAAGCAGAGCTCTCATGAGCTAATCACCTCTTAAAGGTCCCACCTCTCAACACTGTTGCTTTGGGGATTGTTTCCAACATGTGAACTTTGGGGGACAAATTCAAACCATAGCAGTGATCATTGATAGTATTTTTGCTTTTGAATCATTTTTAAATTGTGGATTAAACATATTTGAAATGTTTTGGTCCACTGTAGTTGTGGTCCTCATTGATGATCAAATTGTCACATCATTCATCAATGTGGATCCTACTAAAGTTGACTCTTGAGTCCTTTGGCTGCATCTTTGATGGTCTTTAATAGGCTCTATGCTTTGTAGTATGATGAGATGCTATAGGGTCATGTTGAACATTTTCTGCCCCAGATTTTCCACTTCTCTGAGGAATTCTGGTTCCTTCGGCAAATAAATAGTGCTACCAGTTCAAGACCTTGACATCAAGTTTGCTGATTGCTACTGTGTCAGCCCTTATTTTCAGGATTTCTTAGTGAAAAGCTATAAATATGTGGTTATTTTGTTGTTGCTTTAAGGTCATATACATCATAAACTAAAATTTATATTTCTGATTCAAACTTAGGACAAGATTTTTAACTTAGCCTCATTTGTGTTACATCTTTTGACAAACACACAAACATAACTACTCATTTACTTCATCCACACAATACACATTCAGAAGTCTTAAAATGCGAATGCTAATACTATCACCTACAATGTGATTATTAAAACAGTTTTTAAAAAATGTTTTCCAGCCAGGCGCAGTGGCTCATGCCTATAATCCCAGCACTTTAGGAGGCTGAGGTGGGCGAATTGCTTGAGCTCAGGAGTTCAAGACCAACCTGGGCAACATGGCAAAACCCTGTCTCTACAAAAACAATACAAAAATTAGCTGGGTGTGGTGGTGTGTGCCTGTAGTCCCAGCTACTCAAGAGGCTAAGGCAGGAGGATAGCTTGAGCCCTGGAGGTGGAGGTTGCAGTGAGCTGAAGTCACACCATTGCACTCCAGCCTGGGCAACAGGAGTGAAACTCTGTGTCAAAAAAAAAAATTTTTTTCTTTAGAGTATATGCCACTAGGGAAATATGGTCAAAGCAGTGTGTTTGAAAGTCACTTGAAATAGTTTCTTTCTGAATGGTGTGCCATAAACTCAAATTCTGATATTAATTTATTTCACTTTACTTTTACTTTCTATAATTTTATATTTAATTTTGTATAATTATGTGAATATTTACATGATTTCAAAAACAAAATAATATCTATTCAGAGAAACATAAGCTTCTATCCTTGTCACCTCCAACACATGCCCATAAACACACACGCATACTTGTTTACCCTATGTTACAGCTTGAATTATGTTCTCCAAAAAGATATGTTGAGGTCCTAATCTAAGGTACCTGCAACTGTGACCTTATTTGGAAATAGGATCTTTACAGATGTAATCAAGTTAAGATGAGGTCATACTAGATTAGGGTGGACCCTAATCCAGTGACAAGTGTCTTTGTAAGAGAAAGATGAGGGAGATTTGGATCCAGAGACACAGGTGCACACAGCGGGAAGACAGTCACATGAATAAGGAAGCAGATATTGGAGTGATGCAGCTACAAGCCAAGGAATGCCAAGGATGGCCAGCAGCCACCAAAAGCTAGAAAGAGGCAAGTTAGGACTCTTCCCTAGAGCCTCCAGAGAGAGCATGCCCCACCAGCACTTTGATTTTAGACCTATACCCTTTAGACTGTGAAAGCATGAATCTATGTCATTTTAAGCCACTCAGTTTGTGGTATGTTTTCATGGCATCCCTGGGAAACTAATACGTACCCTCCCCACTCCCATTCCCCGGGCCCTTAAATTAATGAGACACACACTTTTCTTCATCTTGCCTTTTTGACCTGAAATCTATATCCCAAAGATTACCCCATGATGTCATATGAAGACATTTCTCATGCGTTTTTACATCTGCATAGGACTCTAGTTTCTGCATACACCATACTTTATTCAACTAGTTCTCTGTTGATCAAAATGTGAGCCTTTTCTAGCATTTTGCTATCATCAATATTACTACTAATAGCCTTCAGAATGATCTTTTTATATTTTTTCCAGTATCATGGTAGGTACAGTAAGTTCCTAGAAGTGGGATTACTCAGGGGGTAAAGGCACATATAATATTGCAAAATATTACCAAATTCCACCCCAAACATTTTTCCCATCTTGCATTCACATTAACCACATATAAGAGTGCCAATTTCTCAGCAGATTCAACAATAGACGGCCTTATCAATCTTCTGGATTTTTATCAATTGGATAGGTGAGAAATGTTTTATTTGCATAGTCTACATTTGCATTTTTCTTATTATGAGCAAAAGCATTGCTCTTCAAGTAGTTTGCAAAATTGAACAGACATATATGAATCAATTCTTCCCCTCTGCTTTCCTCCTCAGTCAGGCTGTAAGCACTACTGTCTCTCATATTTTCCTTTTCTTCTTTTGATGTTCAATATTAAACATATTTAATATCAAAAATTACCTGTGTGATAATATTTTTCAAGTTATAAGAAGTCATCCTACCTCACCAAACCTATAATACACTTAATTCAATAAATGTTAAGTTGGCACCTATCATGCAGCAGGCACTGTACAAGTTTTTAGGGAGTACAGAAAAAGGAAATAGAGAAAGAACTTCTTTCTTAAAAACCTTATCACCTAAAAGGAAATACAGAAACCTATAGATAGGTATGTAAAGCTCCATACAACTATACAAAGTTATATGGATGATATTGATATAGGCACGTATACATAACATACACACACACACCTCGTAACTGAATAACACAGTAGTAGTAGAGTCGAGAAAGGGCAGGGAGGAGAAAATGATTCAGAGGATTATCTCAATTTTATTTTAAGACACATTTCTTTGAGTTAATACAGTACTCTATAAGCATAAATATTTCTGGAAATGGTAAAACACTTGGCTATATAATCATTCACAGCTTAGCAAAAATTAGCTAACCCAAATATTTTCCTTTTCACCATCACCTGAGATCTGTTGCCTTTCTAAATGAGGAATCTCCCTTGAAATAAAAGGATATAGTGTGAAATGAGAACATTTGACGACCAGAAAATAACAGGAGAAAATGAGGTGAACTAGAAAGGCTGCATAATCTTGTGCTTAAAATCTAGGGCTCTGGAGCCATAACAGACTGGGTTTGAATCTTGACTCTACAACTAACTAGCTATAGAATTTTGTGCAAGTTCTTTAAGTAGTCTGGGACTGTTTTCTCATCAAATACATAATACAAAATTTCCCATTATTACATAAATAGTAAGCAATAATAATAATACCTATTCCATAGAGTTTCTGTGAGAATTAAATGGGAAGAAAAGAGGGAATATTAAATTCTTGCTGTGCCTTCTGCTTCCAGGTAGGATAGATAATTTGTGGTAGTCGATGTCCCCACTGAGAATAACTGAAAAGGCTTGATAGAAAAAAAGTCTGGAGAGTTGGAAACCATGGAAGATGAGGGATGTATTATAGCTGCCTTTTTCCTCCATGGGTATATTTGCTGATTATGATGGTGGGGTGATGGACTGAGAATATGAGATTTGACTGAATAGAGGATGGGGTGCAGAGAAACCAGTAGACATTTTTTCAGTCTTAGCCTCCAGAGAGACAAATTGGAAACATGAGGGGCCAAATGGCTGGTGAGAAGGAAAGGATGGAGAACAGAGCCTGACATACAGCCAGTTCTCACTCAGGACATATGTTGACTTCTGAAACTTTATGAAGTAAAGAGTTAACCAGAAAGCATCTGAGAAGCAGAGGAGAGGTTTGGACAGCCTAGCTATATTAAGAAGCAAAGACTAGAATTCAGAAACTGCCAGAGTGAAGTACAGGTAAATACACCAAGTTCCCAGTTGAAAGTCCCAGGGGCTTTACAACAGGAGTGGTGCAAATCAGTGAAACCACAACCAAGTCTTCAGCTCAGAATCTGATTAAAGTAAGGTGACTGGACTTCAATCTATCTGCCTAGCAGAGAAAGGGTTAACCCTCTCTCCTGGAAGATGGTAGGTATTACCTGAAGTCTCTAAGTTATTTTCATATGTATCATCTACCATTCAATTTTAAAATGTGCTAAATGCCAAGAGAAAATCATATAACCAAAATGTTCTTAAAAGAATAGACAGTAGAAACAGGTTCATGGTTGATTCAGATATTGAGTTAGCAAACAAAGGCTTTTAAATAACTATGATTCATATATTTAAGAATATATTTTAATAGAGAAAGATTAAAAAGTCCCTAATCCATCTTGAGTTGATTTTCATATAAGATGATGATCCAGTTTCATTCTCCCACATGTGGCTAGCCAGTTTTCCCCAGCACCATTTGTTGAAAAGGGTGTCCTTTACCACTTTATATTTTTGTTTGCTTTGTTGAAGATCAGTTGGCTGTAAGTATTTGGGTTTATTTCTGGTTTCTCTATTCTGTTCTATTGGTCTATGTGCCTATGTTTATACCAGTACCACACTGTTTTGGTGACTATGGCCTTATAGTATATTTTAAATCAGGTAGGGTGATGCCTCCAGATTTGTTCTTTTTGCTTAGTCTTGCTTTGGCTATGTGGACTCTTTTTGGGTTCCATATGAATTTCAGAATTGTTTTTTCTAATTCTGTGAAGAATAATGGTGATATTTTGATGGGGATTGCATTGAATTTGTATCAAAGTTGGCATCTATATAAATGTATCAATGGAAATTTTAGAAAAAAAATATAGTAACAGTTATGGATTGAATTATATCTCTCTAAAATTCATGTATTGAAGCCCCAATGCACTGTACCTCAGAGAGTGACCAAATTTGGAAATAAGGCCTTGTAAAAGGTAATGAAGTCAAAATTAGGTTATTAAGGTAGGCCCTAACCCAACCCAATCAGTGTCCTTAAGGGAAGATATTATAACACACAGAGCCATCAAGGGCACACATTCACAGAGGGATGACCATGTGATGGGGCAGCAGGAGAGCAAGATCTGCAAACCACAGAGAAGATCCCAACCCTGTCAGCACCTTCATCTCAGACTTGTAGCGTCTAGAACTGTGAGAACAGAAAAGTCTGTTGTTTCAGCCACCTGGCTGGTGGTATTTTGTTATGGCAGCCCTAGAACACCAATACAAAAACTGAAAATGAGAACTCAATAAACAAATCTAGCAGCAAAATGAACATAGCTGAACAGGAATACAGATCAATAGAAAATATCCAAACTGAAGCATAAAGAAAAGAGAGACGGAAAATGCAGAAAAGAGCTAGTTGACAAAGTAAAAAAATATTGGAGGGGTGGAGCCAAGACGGCTGAATAGGAACAGCTCCAGTCTACAGCTCCCACCATGAGCCACACAGAAGACAGGTGATTTCTGCATTTCCAACTGAGGTACCGGGTTCCTCTCACTGGGGAGTGCCAGATAGTGGGTGTAGGACAGTGGGTGCAGCACGTCGTGCGTGAGCCAAAGCAGGCTGAGGCGTCGCCTCACCCAGGAACCACAAGGGGTCAGGGAATTCCCTTTCCTAGTCAAAGAAAGGGGTGACAGACGGCACCTGGAAAATTGGGTCACTCTCACCCTAATACTGCGCTTTTCCATCGGGCTTAACAAATGGCACACCAGGAGATTATATCCCGCACATGGCTTGGAGGGTCCTAAGCCCACGGAGCCTCACTCATTGCTAGCACAGCAGTCTGAGATCAAACTGCAAGGCAGCAGTGAGGCTTGGGGAAGGGTGCCCACTATTGCTCAGGCTTGAGCAGGTAAACAAAGTGGCCGGGAAGCTCAAACTGGGTGGAGCCCACCACAGCTCAAGGAGGCCTGCCTGCCTCTGTAGGCTCCACCTCTGGGGGCAGGGCACAGACAAACAAAAGACAGCAATAATCTCTGCAGACTTAAATGTCCCTGTCTGACAGCTTTGATGAGAGTAGTGGTTCTCCCAGCACTCAGCTTGAGATCTGAGAATGGGCAGACTGCCTCCTGAAGTGGGTCCCTGACCCCCGAGTAGCCTAACTGGGAGGCACCTCCCAGTAGGGAAGGACTGACACCTCACATGGCCAGGTACTCCTCTGAGACAAAACTTCCAGAGGAACGATCAGGCAGCAGCATTTGCAGTTCACCAATATCCGCTGTTCTGCAGCCACCGCTGCTGATACCCAGGCAAACAGGGTCTGGAGTGGACCTCCAGTAAACTCCAACAGACCTGCAGCTGAGTGTCCTGACTGTTAGAAGAAAAACTAACAAACAGAAAGGACATCCACACCAAAAACTCATCTGTACGTCACCATCATCAAAGACCAAAGGTAGATAAAACCACAAAGATGGGGAGAAAAAGGAGCAGAAAAACTGGAAACCCTAAAAATCAGAGCGCCTGTCCTCCTCAAAGGAACGCAGCTCCTCACCAGCAGTGGAACAAAGCTGGACAGAGAATGACTTTGACAAGTTGAGAGAGGAAGGCTTCAGAAGATCAAACTACTCCGAGCTAAAGGAGGAAGTTCGAACCAACGGCAAAGAAGTTAAAAACTTTTTAAAAAATTAGACGAATAGATAACTAGAATAACCAATGCAGAGAAGTCCTTAAAGGACCTCATGGAGCTGAAAACCACAGCACGAGAACTACGTGACAAATGCACAAGCCTCAGTAACCGATGCGATCAACTGGAAGAAAGGGTATCAGCAATGAAAGACGAAATGAAAAAAATGAAGTGTGAAGAGAAGTTTAGAGAAAAAAGAATAAAAAGAAATGAACAAAGCCTCCAAGAAATATGGGACTATGTGAAAAGACCAAATCTACGTCTAATTGGTGTACCTGAAAGTGACAGGGAGAATGGAACCAAGTTGGAAAACACTCTGCAGTATATTATCCAAGAGAACTTCCCCAATCTAGCAAGGCAGGCCAACATTCAAATTCAGGAAATACAGAGAATGCCACAAAGATACTCCTCGAGAAGAGCAACTCCAAGGCAGATAATTGTCAGATTCACCAAAGTCGAAATGAAGGAAAAAATGTTAAGGGCAGCCAGAGAGAAAGGTCTGGTTACCCACAAAGGGAAGCGCACCACAGAAACAGCTGATCTCTCAGCAGAAACTCTACAAACCAGAAGAGCGTGCGGGCCAACATTCAACATTCTTAAAGAAAAGAATTTTCAACCCAGAATTTCATATCCAGCCAAACTAAGCTTCATAAGTGAAAGAGAAATAAAATCCTTTGCAGAAAAGCAAATGCTGAGAGATTTTGTTACCACCAGCCCTGCCCTAAAACAGCTCCTGAAGGAAGCACTAAACATGGAAAGGAACAACCAGTACCAGCCACTGCAAAAACATACCAAATTGTAAAGACCATTGACACTATGAAGAAACTCCATCAACTAATGCGCAAAATAACCAGCTAACATCATAATGACAGGATCAAATTCACACATAACAATACTAACCTTAAATATAAATGGGCTAAATGCTCCAATTAAAAGGCACAGACTGGCAAATTGGATAAAGACTCAAGACCCATCAGTGTGCTGTATTCAAGAAACCCATCTCATGTGCAGAGACACACAGGCTCAAAATAAAGGGATGGAGGAAGATCTACCAAGCAAATGGAAAACAGAAAAAGGCAGGGGTTGCAATCCTAGTCTTGGATAAAACAGACTTTAAACCAACAAAGATCAAAAGAGACAAAGAAGGCCATTACATAATGGTAAAGGGATCAATTCAACAAGAAGAGCTAACTATCCTAAATATATATGCATCCAATATGGCAGCACCCAGATTCATAAAGCAAGTCCTTAGAGACCTACAAAGAAACTTAGACTCGTGCACAATAATAATGGGAGACTTTAACACCCCACTGTCAACATTAGACAGATCAATGAGACAGAAAGTTAACAAGGATATCCAGGAATTGAACTCAGCTCTGCACCACGCAGACCTAATAGACATCTACAGAACTCTCCACCCCAAATCAACAGAATATACATTTTTTTCAGCACCACACCACACCTATTCCAAAATTGACCACATAGTTGGAAGTAAAGCACTCCTCAGCAAATGTAAAATAACAGAAATTATAACAAACTGTCTCTCAGACCACAGTGCAATCAAACTAGAACTCAGGATTAAGAATCTCACTCAAAACTGCTCAACTACATAGAAACTGAACAACCTGCTCCTGAATGACTACTGGTACATAACGAAACGAAGGCAGAAAAAAAGATGTTCTTTGAAACCAATGAGAACAAAGACACAACATACCAGAATTTCTGGGACACATTCAAAGCAGTGTGTAGAGGGAAATTTATAGCACTAAATGCCCACAAGAGAAAGCAGGAATGATCTAAAATTGACACCCTAACATCACAATTAAAAGAACTAGAGAAGCAAGAGCAAACACATTCAAAAGCTAGCAGAAGGCAAGAAATAACTAAGATCAGAGCAGAACTGAAGGAAATAGAGACACAAAAAACATCTCAAAAAATCAATGAATCCAGGAGCTGGTTTTTGAAAAGATCAACAAAATTGATAGACTGCTAGCAAGACAAATAAAGAAGAAAAGAGAGAAGAATCAAACAGATGCAATAAAAAATGACAAAGGGGTTATCACCAATGATCCCACAGAAATACAAACTACCATCAGAGAATGCTACAAACACCTCTATGCAAATAAACTAGAAAATCTAGAAGAAATGGATAAACTCCTCGACACATACACTCTCCCAAGACTAAACCAGGAAGAAGTTGAATCTCTGAATAGACCAATAACAGGCTCTGAAATTGAGGCAATAATAGCTTACAAACAAAAAAAAGTCCAGGACCAGATGGATTCACAGCTGAATTCTACCAGAGGTACAAGGAGGAGCTGGTACCATTCCTTCTAAAACTGTTCCAATCGATAGAAAAAGAGGGAATCCTCCTTAACTCATTTTATGAGGCCAGCATCATCCTGATACCAAAGCCTGGCAGAGACACAACAAAAAAAGAGAATTTTAGACCAATATCCTTGATGAACATTGATGCAAAAATCCTCAATAAAATACTGGCAAACTGAATCCAGCAACACATCAAAAAGCTTATCCACCATGATCAAGTGGGCTTCATCCCTGGGATGCAAGGCTGGTTCAACATATGAAAATCAATAAATGTAATCCAGCATGTAAACAGAACCAACAACAAAAACCATATGATTATCTCAATAGATGCAGAAAAGGCCTTTAACAAAATTCAACAACCCTTCATGCTAAAAACTCTCAATAAATTAGGTATTGATCGGACGTATCTCAAAATAATAAGAGCTATCTATGACAAACCCACAGCCAATATCATACTGAATGGGCAAAAACTAGAAGCATTCCCTTTGAAAACTGGCACAAGACAGGGATGCC
Organism: Gorilla gorilla gorilla; assembly: GCF_029281585.2. NCBI lineage: Eukaryota > Metazoa > Chordata > Mammalia > Primates > Hominidae > Gorilla > Gorilla gorilla. Next base: position 54,956,058 of record NC_073231.2, on the reverse strand, counting down.
CTCTCTCACCACTCCTATTCAACACTGTGTGGGAAGTTCTGGCCACAGCAATCAGGCAGGAGAAGGAAATAAAGGGTATTCAATTAGGAAAAGAGGAAGTCAAATTGTCCCTGTTTGCAGATGACATGATTTTATATTTAGAAAACACCATCGTCTCAGCCCAAAATCTCCTTAAGCTGATAAGCAAATTCAGCAAAGTCTCAGGATACAAAATCAATGTGCAAAAATCACAAGCATTCTTATACACCAATAACAGAAAAACAGAGAGTCAAATCATGAGTGAACTCCCATTCACAATTGCTTCAAAGAGAATAAAATACCTAGGAATCCAACCTACAAGGGATGTGAAGGACCTCTTCAAGGAGAACTACAAACCACTTCTCAGTGAAATAAAAGATACAAACAAAGGGGAACATCACACTCTGGGGACTGTTGTGGGATGGGGGGAGGGGGGAGGGATAGCATTGGGAGATATACCTAATGCTAGATGACAAGTTAGTGGGTGCAGCACACCAGCGTGGCACATGTATAAATATGTAACTAACCTGCACAATGTGCACATGTACCCTAAAACTTAAAGTATAATAATAAAATTTTTTTAAAAAGATAAAAAAAAAAGATACAAACAAAAAGAACATTCCATGCTCATGGGTTGGAAGAATCAATATCGTGAAAATGGCCATACTGCCCAAGGTAATTTATAGACTCAATGCCATCCCCATCAAGCTACCAATGACTTTCTTCACAGAATTGGAAAAACTACTTTAAAGTTCATATGGAACCAAAAAAGAGCATGCTTTGCCAAGTCAATCCTAAGCCAAAAGAACAAAGCTGGAGGCCTCACGCTACCTGACTTCAAACTATACTACAAGGCTACAGTAACCAAAACAGCATGGTACTGGTACCAAAACAGAGATATAGACCAATGGAACAGAACAGAGCCCTCAGAAATAATGCCACATATCTACAACTACCTGATCTTGACAAACCTGAGAAAAACAAGCAATGGGGAAAAGATTCCCTATTCAATAAATGGTGCTGGGAAAACTGGCTAGCCATATGTAGAAAGCTGAAACTGGATCCCTTCCTTACACCTTATACAAAAAATCAATTCAAGATGGATTAAAGACTTACATGTTAGACCTAAAACCATAAAAACCCTAGAAGAAAACCTAGGCATTACCATTCAGAACATAGGCGTGGGCAAGGACTCCATGTCTAAAACACCAAAAGCAATGGCAACAAAAGCCAAAATTGACAAATGGGATCTAATTAAACTAAAGAGCTTCTGCACAGAAAAAGAAACTACCATCAGAGTGAACAGGCAACCTACAAAATGGGGGAAAATTTTTGCAACCTGCTCATCTGACAAAGGGCTAATATCCAGAATCTACAATGAACTCAAACAAATTTACAAGAAAAAAACAAACAACCCCATCAAAAACTGGGCAAAGGACATGAACTGACACTTCTCAAAAGAAGACATTTATGCAGCCAAAAAACACATGAAAAAATGCTCACCATCACTGGCCATCAGCGAAATGCAAATCAAAACCACAATGAGATACCATCTCACACCAGTTAGAATGGAGATCATTAAAAAGCCAGGAAACAACAGGTGCTGGAGAGGATGTGGAGAAATAGGAACACTTTTACACTGTTGGTGGGACTGTAAACTAGTTCAACCACTGTGGAAGTCAGTGTGGCGATTCCTCAGGTATCTAGAACTAGAAATACCATTTGACCCAGCCATCCCATTACTGGGTATATACCCAAAGGACTATAAATCATACTTCTATAAAGACACATGCACACGTATGTTTACTGCGGCATTATTCACAATAGCAAAGACTTGGAACCAACCCAAATGTCCAACAACGATAGACTGGATTAAGAAAATGTGGCACATATACACCATGGAATACTATGCAGCCATAAAAAAGGATGAGTTCATGTCCTTTGTAGGGACGTGGATGAAGCTGGAAACCATCATTCTCAGCAAACTATCACAAGGACAAAAAACCAAACACCGCATGTTCTCACTCATAGGTGGGAATTGAACAATGAGAACACACGGACACAGGAAGGGGAACATCACACACCGGGGCCTGTTGTGGGGTGGGGGGAGGGAGGAGGGATAACATTAGGAGATATACCTAATGCTAAATGATGAGTTAATGGGTGCAGCACACCAACATGGCACATGTATACATATGTAACAAACCTGCATGTTGTGCACATGTACCCTTAAACTTAAAGTATAATAATAATAAAAAAGTAAAAAAATATTATTTGTGTATAGTTGGAGTCCGAGAAGAACAGAGAGAGAAGGGAGCAGAAGTGATGTTAATATTTGAAAAGATGGTGGATGAAAATTTCTAAAACAATAGAAAAACATCAAATCGTAGCTACAAGAAGCTCCACAAACTCCAAACAGGATAAATATAAAGAAAACCACACCAAGGTACATAAGGGTAAAACTTTTTTGAAGAAAAAAAGGCAAAAATAAAAAGACATATTATCTTCAAAGGATCCACCACAACACTAACAATCAATTTCTTTCTTTATTATTATTATTATTACACTTTAAGTTCTGGAATATATGTGCAGAACGTGCAGGTTTGTTACATAGGTACACACGTGCCATGGTGGTTTGCTGCACCCATCAACCCGTCATCTACATTAGGTATTTCTCCTAATGCTATCCCTCCCCTAGCCCCCCACCCCCCAGCAGGCCCCGGTGTGTGATGTTTTCCTCCCTGTGTCCATGTGTTCTCATAGTTCAACTCCCACTTATGAGTGAGAACATGCAGTGTTTGGTTTTCTCTTCCTGTGTTAGTTTGCTGAGAATGATGATTTCCAGCTTCATCCATGTCCCTGCAAAGGACATGGACTCATCCTTTTTTCTGGCTGCATAGTATTCCATGGTGTATATGTACCACATTTTCTTTATCCTGTCTATCATTCATGGGCATTTGGGTTGGTTCCAAGCCTTTGCTATTGTGAATGGTGTTGCAATAAACATACATGTGCATGTGTCTTTATAGTAGAATGATTTATAAGCCTTTGGGTATATACCAAGTAATGGGATTACTGGGTCAAATGGTATTTCTGGTTCTAGATCCTTGAGGAATTGCCACACTGTCTTCTACAATGGTTGAACTAATTTACACTCCCATCAACAGTGTAAAAGTGTTCCTATTTCTCCACATCCTCTCCAGCATCTGTTGTTTCCTGACTTTTTAACGATTGCCATTCTAATTGGCATGAGATGGTATCTCATTGTGGTTTTGATTTGCATTTCTGTAATGACCAGTGATGATGATCTTTTTTCATATGTTCGTTGGCCGCATAAATGTCTTCTTTAGAGAAGTGTCTGTTCATGTCCTTTGCCCACATTTGATGGGGTTGTTTGTTTTTTTTCTTGTAAATTTGTTTAAGTTCTTTGTAGATTCTGGATATTAGCCCTTTGTCAGATGGATAGATTGTAAAAATTTTCTCCCATTCTGTAGGTCGCCTGTTCACTCTAATGATAGTTTCTTTTGCTATGCAGAAGCTGTTTAGTTTAATTAGATCCCATTTGTCAATTTTGACTTTTGTTGCCATTGCTTTTGGTGTTTTAGTTATGAAGTCTTTACCCATGCCTATGTCCTGAATGGTATTACCTAGGTTTTGTTCTAGGGTCTTTATGGTTTTAGGTCTTACATTTAAGTCTTTAGTCCACCTTGAGTTAATTTTTGTATAAGGTGTAAGGAAGGGATCCAGTTTCAGCTTTCTGCAGATGGCTAGCCAGTTTTCCCAACACCATTTATGAAATAGGGAATCTTTTCCCACTGCTTGTTTTTGTCAGGTTTGTCAAAGATCAGATGGTTGTAGATGTGTGGTGTTATTTCTGAGGCCTCTGTTCTGTTCCATTGGTCTATATATCTGTTTTGGTACCAGCACCATGCTGTTATGGTTACTGTAGCCTTGTAGTATAGCTTGAAGACAGGTAGCATGATGCCTCCAGCTTTGTTCTTTTGGCTTAAGATTGTCTTGGCTATACGGGTTATTTTTTCGTTCCATATGAAATTTAAAGTAGTTTTTTCTAATTCTGTGAAGAAAGTCAATGGTAGCTTGATGAGGATAGCATTGAATCTGTAAATTACTTTGGGCTGTATGGCCATTTTCATGACATTGATTCTTCTTATCTATGAGCATGGAATGTTTTTCCATTTGTTTGTGTCCTCTCTTATTTCCTTGAGGAGTGGCTTGTATTTCTCCTTGAAGAGGTCTTTCACATCCCTTGTAAGTTGTATTCCTAAGTATTTTATTCTCTTTGTGGCAATTGTGAATGGGAGTTCACAAATGATTTCACCCTCTGTTTAAGACTAACAATCAATTTCTTAACAGAAACAATGGCAGCCAGAAGATAGTGGAGTGATATATTTAACGTGCTAAAAGAAAATAACTGCCTACTACAATTCTATATCCAGTGAATGTAGCTATAAAAAAAAAAAAGGTTGTTTCAGGCCAAAAAGAACAAAAAAGAAAGAAAAGATAACCTGAGTGAATTCATCTCTAGACGTCCCACACTAAAAGAAATACTATAGGGAGTACTTAGGCAGAAGGAAAATTATCTCAGATGGAACACAAAAATGTAAGAAAGAATGAAGAGCACCAAAAATAGTGCCTATGTGGGTGCTACAGATTGAATGATGTTTTTGTCCCCCCACCGAAGTAATATGGTGAAGCCCTGACCCCCAGTGTGGCTATATTTGTAGATAGGGCCTCTGGGAAGAAAGTAAGATGAAATGAGGTCATAAGAGTAGAACCCTGATCTGACAGAATTAGTGTCCTCTGAAGAAAGAACTTCCTCTTTCTCCCTCCACACATGCACACAGAGGCGAGACCATGTAAGCACACAGCGGGCAGGCAGCCAACTGCTACCCAAGGGGAGAGTCCTCAACATACACCATCCCTGCTGGCACCTTGATCATGGCCTTCCCAGTTTCCACAACTGTGAAAAAATTAATTTCTATTGTTTAAGTCACCAGATTGTGGTATTTCATTATGACGGCAACCCAGGCAGACTAAGACAGTGGGTAGACCTCAGTGAATACTGACAGTTCCAATCAATAATAATAATGTCTTATGGAGGTTACAAATGTGTTCAGAATTTAAATGCATGACAACAATAATACAAAGTTAGTGGGTGGTAAATCAAGTTCGTGTTTTAAGATTCTAGCATTATTATGGGAGAGATAAAATTAATCATTTGGATTTTAATAATTTAAGAACGCAAGCTATAATCTCCATAGTAACCATTTTAAAATAATGAGAGGATGTATAACTAACAATATAGAAAAAAATACTATAATAAAAGATATTTGATTAATCCAAAGGAAGGCAAGAAATGAGAGAAAAGGACACTTAAAAGAGATGGGCCAAAAAAAGAGGTTTATTTCGGCTCATGATTCTGGAGGCCACATTTGCCAGATCTGATCGTCTTCCGGTGAGAGCCGCATGTTTCATCATAACATGAGGGGAAGCCAGGTGCACACAAAAAGGGCAAAACACAAGGGCAGTCTCATTTTATGGCACCTCACTCTTGTGGTAATTAATCCAGTATCATGAAAGTGAGAACTCCCACATTCACGAGAATTCACCCAGTCTCATGAGAGCAGCATTAATCCTTCTTAACAACCCAATCACCTTTTTTTTAAGCAGGTGGGTCAAATTTTAAAAAAATGCTAATGTAGGAGGTATCAATCAAATACATCAGTAATTACATCAAATACAAGTGGACTAAAATATGCCAATTAAAAGAGTGTCAGAACATTCAAAGAAGTGTGTAGAGGGAAATTTATAGCACTAAATGCCCACAAGAGAAAGCAGAAAAGATCTAAAATTGACACCCTAACATCACAATTAAGAGAACTAGAGAAGCAAGAGCAAACACATTCAAAAGCTAGCAGAAGGCAAGAAATAACTAAGATCAAAGCAGAACTGAAGGAAATAGAGACACAAAAAACATTTCAAAAAATCAATGAATCCAGGAGCTGGTTTTTTGAAAAGATCAACAAAATTGATAGACTGCTAGCAAGACTAATAAAGAAGAAAAGAGAGACGAATCAAATAGATGCAATAAAAAATGATAAAGGGGATATCACCACCGATCCCACAGAAATACAAACTACCATCAGAGAATACTATAAACACCTCTACGCAAATAAACTAGAAAATCTAGAAGAAATGGATAAATTCCTCAATACATACACGCTCCCAAGACTAAACCAGGAAGAAGTTGAATCTCTGAATAGACCAATAACAGGCTCTGAAATTGAGGCAATAATTAATAGCTTACAAACCAAAAAAAGTCCAGGACCAGATGGATTCACAGCTGAATTCTACCAGAGGTACAAGGAGGAGCTGGTACCATTCCTTCTGAAACTATTCCAATCAATAGAAAAAGAGGGAATCCTCCCTAACTCATTTTATGAGGCCAGCATCATCCTGATACCAAAGCCTGGCAGAGACATAACAAAAAAAGAGAATTTTGGACCAATATCCCTGATGAACATTGATGCAAAAATCCTCAATAAAACACTGGCAAACTGAATCCAGCAGCACATCAAAAAGCTTATCCACCATGATCAAGTGGGCTTCATCCCTGGGATGCAAGGCTGGTTCAACATATGAAAATCAATAAATGTAATCCAGCATATAAACAGAACCAACAACAAAAACCACATGATTATCTCAATAGAAGCAGAAAAGGCCTTTAACAAAATTCAACAACCCTTCATGCTAAAAACTCTCAATAAATTAGGTATTGATCGGACGTATCTCAAAATAATAAGAGCTATCTATGACAAACCCACAGCCAATATCATACTGAATGGGCAAAAACTAGAAGCATTCCCTTTGAAAACTGGCACAAGACAGGGATGCCCTCTCTCACCACTCCTATTCAACACTGTGTGGGAAGTTCTGGCCACAGCAATCAGGCAGGAGAAGGAAATAAAGGGTATTCAATTAGGAAAAGAGGAAGTCAAATTGTCCCTGTTTGCAGATGACATGATTTTATATTTAGAAAACACCATCGTCTCAGCCCAAAATCTCCTTAAGCTGATAAGCAAATTCAGCAAAGTCTCAGGATACAAAATCAATATGCAAAAATCACAAGCATTCTTATACACCAATAACAGACAAACAGAGAGCTAAATCATGAGTGAACTCCCATTCACAATTGCTTCAAAGAGAATAAAATACCTAGGAATCCAACCTACAAGGGATGTGAAGAACCTCTTCAAGGAGAACTACAAACCACTGCTCAATGAAATAAAAAAGATACAAACAAATGGAAGAACATTCCATGCTCATGGGTAGGAAGAATCAATATCGTGAAAATGGCCATACTGCCCAAGGTAATTTATAGATTCAATGCCATCCCCATCAAGCTACCAATGACTTTCTTCACAGAATTGGAAAAACTACTTTAAAGTTCATATGGAACCAAAAAAGAGCATGCATTGCCAAGTCAATCCTAAGCCAAAAGAACAAAGCTGGAGGCATCACACTACCTGACTTCAAACTATACTACAAGTCTACAGTAACCAAAACAGCATGGTACTGGTACCAAAACAGAGATATAGACCAATGGAATCAAACAGAGCCCTCAGAAATAATGCCACATGTCTACAACTACCTGATCTTTGACAAACCTGAGAAAAACAAGCAATGGGGAAAAGATTCCCTATTCAATAAATGGTGCTGGGAAAACTGGCTAGCCATATGTAGAAAGCTGAAACTGGATCCCTTCCTTACACCTTGTACAAAAATTAATTCAAGATGGATTAAAGACTTACATGTTAGACCTAAAACCATAAAAACCCTAGAAGAAAACCTAGGCAATACCATTCAGGACATAGGCATGGGCAAGGACTTCATGTCTAAAACACCAAAAGCAATGGCAACAAAAGCCAAAATTGACAAATGGGATCTAATTAAACTAAAGAGCTTCTTCACAGCAAAAGAAACTACCATCAGAGTGAACAGGAAACCTAGAGAATGGGAGAAAATTTTTGCAATCTACTCATCTGACAAAGGGCTAATGTCCAGAATCTACAATGAACTCAAACAAGCTTACCAGAAAAAAACAAACAACCCCATCAAAAACTGGGCAAAGGATATGAACTGACACTTCTCAAAAGAAGACATTTATGTAGCCAAAACACACATGAAAAAATGCTCGTCATCACTGGCCATCAGAGAAATGCAAATCAAAACCACAATGAGATACCATCTCACACCAGTTAGAATGGAGATCATTAAAAAGTCAGGAAACAACAGGTGATGGAGAGGATGTGGAGAAATAGGAACAGTTTTACACTGTTGGTGGGAGTGTAAACTAGTTCAACCATTGTGGAAGTCAGTGTGGTGATTCCTCAGGGATCTAGAACTAGAAATACCATTTGACCCAGCCATCCCATTACTGGGTATATACCCAAAGGATTATAAAACATGCTGCTATAAAGACACATGCACACATATGTTTATTGTGGCACTATTCACAATAGCAAAGACTTGGAACCAACCCAAATGTCCAACAATGATAGACTGGATTAAGAAAATGTGGCACATATACACCATGGAATACTATGCAGCCATAAAAAAGGATGAGTTCATGTCCTTTGTAGAGACATGGATGAAGCTGGAAACCATCATTCTCAGCAAACTATCGCAAGGACAAAAAAATCAAACACCGCATGTTCTCACTCATAGGTGGGAATTGAACAATGAGAACACATGGACACGGGAAGGGGAACATCACACACTGGGGCCTGTTGTGGGGTTGGGGGAGGGGGGAGGGATAGCATCAGGAGATATACCTAATGTTAAATGACGAGTTAATGGGTGCAGCATACCAACATGGCACGTGTATACATATGTAACAAACCTGCACGTTGTGCACATGTACCCTAAAACTTAAAGTATAATAAAAAAAGACAAAAAAAAAAATAAAAGAGTGTCAGAATGTATTTTTTACCTACATGCTTACAAGGAGATGTATGTTAACTCCGAAATCCTTAGCATAATGCCTGGCATATGGTGTCCTCAAAGAGGAGCTGGTATTGAAAGCCATAATTAATACTATTGTTAATGGAATTACCATCCTGAGGAACCAGGATAAAAGTTTTTCAGAAGATGTACAAAAAGGGACATGGCTAGCTCAGAATTGTGCCCATTACTGGTCCACGCAGTAGACATTAAATTCATTCCATGAAGGCATAATATGAATTAAAACCAAATGTTACATGCTTTGCTTATTAAAAATTTCCCATATTAAAAGATGGTATTATATCAGTAGAATTTTACACTGTGTTCAAACAACTGATTTATACATGAGAATTTTGAGGAAGTTCTTTATTCCATGGTGACCATTCACAGATTTTACTTACTTCTTCAAAACAAGATTTGTTTCTTAGTTAACTAGACCTTAAAGAGCTTGTAAGTAAATATGGTGATAGCTATAGTAAAGTACTGCTCCCGATATTTGAGGCTTATTTCATAATCCAATATCATGCTTCAAAACTAATCTACACGAATCAGTGAACAGTCTCTTCCATTGCAAATCTAACTTTAATTAGAAAAAGTTTCCATTGTTTCTTCAGGAGATTTTGGAATTAAATATTTAAAATTTCAAGAAAAGAGTAAGCCTTTTTTATTTTGAAACAATTCAAACTGCAGGAAACTTACAGAAAAGTTGCATGAATATAACAATAAACTCTTAACCCTGATTTACTAATTTCTGCTATTTTGCCACATTTGCTTTGTATTTTTCTCTGTCCACACGTAAGTATACACATGCATGTGTGCATATATATGTCTGTGCAGCAATTATTATTTTGCTGAGGCTTTTGAAAATGAATTGCAGACATCATTACTTTTTGCCACTAAATATTTCCATTTATATTTCTTAAGAACAAGGAAATTTTCTTACATAGCTACAACATAATTGTCAAATTTGGGAAATTTAAAAGGATACACTACACTTAACTAATCGAGTTAATATTTAAATTTTGAAATCTAGTTCGTATATCATGTTGTCAGAGAAAGCTTTCTTGCCCCCCTTCCTTCCTACTCATTTTTATTGAGTCTTCTCTAACCCCTAGGCTTTTGATATCATTTTATTGTCATGCTTGCCACAGTCCAATACATTTCCTCCTACATCTTCTCTCCTATCTGGCCGTGGCATCCTAGAGGGCAGTAACCAAGTTTTACTTATTTTTGCATCTCCAGTTCCTTGTATAATGCCCAGCGCCTTGAAGATCCCCAGCAATGTTTTCTGAATGAATGAAATGAATGTATCATATATACTTTCTTTGCTTCTTTGTCTCTTTGTCCAAAACACATTATATCACTGATTCATATTTAACTTGTGGTCACCTTAAATATCTTGTTTTTTCTACTATATTATTTAGTCCTACTATATTACTACATACTAACCATAAAATTTTCAGTCTGTTTGTTCATTTCTAATTAAATCCAAACTTTCCAACTTCTGTCCAACCACCGGTTACTACCATATAACGAGTTACATTATAAAACTAATATTTTTGAAGACACATGAATGATAAGGTGACATCTCATAAAAATTATAAACAAGAAATTATGTATCAAGCAAAAAAATAGAGGTCCAAATTAATATTTGTGGTTTATATCCTTGGCTTTCAATCTGACATAACTCTTTTTCCCTATCCTTTTCAAATAACCAGAAAAAGTTTTGGTGAAGGGGTAGGAAGGGGGAAGAAAAGGAGGAGAAAATGTTGCTGCAGATAGTACTAAAACCTGGACTTGTGTCAACACAGATGTCATTTGGAAGCACGCAGTCCCCAACTAAGTATGACAAAGAAGAAAAGAAATGTTAAATAGTGGCTTCCATCTACCCTGATATGGTTTGGCTCTGTGTCCCAATCCAAATTTCACCTTGAATGATAATAATCCCAACATGTCAAGGATGGGACCAGGTGGAGATAATCGAATCATAGGGGTGGTTTTCCCCATGCTATTCTCATGAAAGTGGGTAAGTTCTCACAAGATCTGATGGTTTTATAAGGGGCTTCCCCATTCACTGGGCACTCATTCTCTCTCCTGCCGCCCTGTGAAGAGGTTCCTTCTGCCATGATTGTAAGTTTCCTGAGGCCTCCCCAGCCATGCGGAACTGTGAATCAATTAAACCTCTTTCCTTTATAAATTACCCACTTTCGGGCAGTTCCTTATAGCAGCATGAGAATGGACTAATACATATCCCAATCTTCTGTATCTAAAAATTCCAACAATGAACATTAATTTAATTGCTACTATTTTCCAATCCTCTGATAAACTTGATCATATATTTTATCTTGCTCTATCTTCACAGCAAACCTGCAGCATTATTACAATTATAGATTTGAAGATATAACTGTATTGTAGCATCTCATTGAGTCTAAATCAACTTTGATTGCCATTATTTATGTTCCACTAAGAAAGAAATAAAAATGCTGAACTTTAAACTGCAACAACATGCCAACATGTCATTGATCATAAAATGAGTCTCAATTTCAGACAAGTTAAAACATGTCTTCAAATGGATGAAATAAGTGGTAGAGGTGGGACTTGAACCCACATCTGTCCATCTTCCTGCTCAGCACAAATTCTACTCCCATCGTGTCAAAGTCAGATACTTCATGTTTGTGTCCAGACAGGTTGATGTTGAACATTGCTTATTCCTAAGCCTAGGTGGCTCTGAAAGGAAAATGACATTTCTGACCATTCACCCAGGTGAGAAAGATCAGGGTTTGCCTCCTTGGAGGTGATGAGCATTCCAGGCCTAACAGACACTGGAAAGAAGGCAATGGAAATTCCAGGCCACTGGAAAGAAAGCAATGATTGCCTGACTGGCACATGGAAGAGACATCATTCTCCCTATATTCCTCACAAGATGACTGAGAGCTACAGCCAATGGATCTTGCACCTGAAGGCCCAGACACAGAAAAGTTCAGGACTCACCCAGTAGTGCAATCCATCAGGCACAACACTGAAACTAAAATATGCAGTTTCTCACCCCCAGGCCTGGCTGAGTCCATGTTGGCATGCTGCTTTCTCTGCACAACTGTGATTCTTGCTGAATAATTGAAGCCCAGGCTTTGTCCATATCAGGGATATTACTGTTTGATTTTGTGATCCCAAAGGGACAGCTGCAAACTGCTGATGCCTGTGCTGGTGCTGAAATTGCTACAGAATGTGGGAATTTTTTGAGTTTCATGTTGGAAAATCATCAGGCATTGCACTGGGAAGTAGGGGCTTCTTAGAGGTTTAAAAAAACAGTTCAAGAGTATATAGGTGGGAAGGATGAGAGGTTAATGAGATGCTTTTCTGCAAGGCAAGATTGCATCTGAGCAATAAATTGAAAAAAAATTAATTATAAATGGAATAACCTAGCCCCTAAGGAATTGAGATAATGCAGAATAAGTTCCCATTAATGGAAAGATGTGAATTTTAATACACACACTATACCAGAGTAATACTGTCCACATTGATGGATTACAAAAAAACATGCTTTATTCCCCCACCTAACCCCAAGAAAAGGGGGAAAAAAATCACAAAGGCTGAGTCACAAAAGGTAACTTCAAATATAAATCCCCCAGATGTGAATTCATAAATGAAGCAGGCTGGCTGCAGTATCATCCTATGAATAAGCCCTGTGATCTCCCCCTAGCAGTTCCCCAAGTGGGTCACAGAACAGAGGGCATAGTCCTATCCAGCAGCAGAGCCTGCATTCTTTACCATGTGCATCTGCAAACATCCTTCCAAAATGTTTAGCAGTCATTGCTCACAGAAATAGAATTGCTCAAACATCTATGATTTTATCATATCAGAAAAATTTTTGAAACAGAGGTACAGAAAGATTCAATGACTTGGCTGGGTGCAGTGGCCCACGCCTGTGGGATCGCACATGTAATCCCAGCACTTTGGGAGGCTCAGGCGGGCGGATCACCTGAGGTCAGTAGTTTGAGACCAGCCTGGCCAACATGGCGAAATCCCGTCTCTACTAAAAATACAAAAACTAGCTGGGTATAGTGACAGGTACCTGTAATCCCAGCTACTCGGGAGGCTGAGGCAGGAGAATCACTTGAACCCAGGAGGCAGAGGTTACAGTGAGCTGAGATCACGCCATTGCACTCCAGCCTGGGAGACAGAGTGAGACTGTCTCAAAAAAAAACGAAAAACAAAACAAACCAAAAAAAAAGATTCAATGACTTGCCTTAACAAAAACACATACACTTGAATTCATCAAATTCTCAGTTTTAGGCAAAAGAACGTAAACAAAACGTATCTCCCTGATTGGTGGCAAAGAACCCGAGGGGAAAATAGAAGTCTGGAGTTTGCTTTTCAAACTCAAATTTATAAAAAGACACAAACAGCTTACTCCCAAACAAGATGTGGCAAAGCCACTCTCTCACATTCCTCTTTTTTCCCTCTATAATCTCATGGCCATTAACAAAGTGCACAATTATGTATCAACGTTGCCTGTCTAACATGAAAAGAAAGCTTTAATTTGTCTTTTAAAAGATAGTAGCTATGATAGTTAATAAATGTGTGAATTAGTAAGAAATTCATTTGATGGAGGAGGCAAATGAAAACACTAGGGCGCTAAGATTCTGGAATTTTGTTCGAAGTCCTGTTTTCTGTGGAAGGGGGAGGTCTGAATTTGAAGCAAGGAGAGGTGGGTTCAAACCCCATCTCTCAAGCCTGGCACTTCATTTACCCACTCTGTGCCCCAAGACTCTTCACTGATACGACGGAGTAAAAAATTCCCACCACCCATTCTTGTTGACACAGGAAAATTGAATGGTGAAAGCTCTTAGCACAGAACTTGGTCTCAATAAGTGTGAGTTGACCTGGTAGCCAAAAAGAAATTCATTTTGCAGATTGCAAAAAGCAGTTTGAGGGGCAGCCTTAAATAAAAATCATTCATTACAAAATATTGTCACCAAGAAAAAGTTCTGATTTTCTGGGAGGCAAAGAATTAACAACTCAGGGAAAAAAAATCTCTTATTTTATTTAAATCGATCTGTTTTTGGTGTGGGTTGGGTTTGAGGTTTAAGTGTGTTTTTGAATTTGTGTGCATGCACATGTGTGATGCCTACTAAATGTCAGGGGCTCAGTAAGTATTAGGTTGGTGCAAAAGTAGTTGCAGTTTTTGCCGTTACTTTTATTAACAAAACCGCAATTACTGTTGCACCAATCTCCTATTTGTTGAATGGAATTAAAAGAGGGAAGAATTTGGTCAGCAATCTTGTCTATCCTGTAGTGGACTATGCAGGAGCCCCCCCTGCCCCCCATGAGCAGTTTCACTTTCTGCACTTTCAGTTATCCATAGTCAACTAAGGTTCCAAAATATTAGATCAAAAAGTCCAGAAATAAATGATTCATAAGTTTTAAGTTTCATGTCATTCTGAGCAATATGATGAAATCTCACCCCATCCTGATCTTTCCACCCTGGTCATGAATCCTCCCTCCGTCCAATGTCTCTACGCTGTAGATACTCTCTGCCCCTGAGTCACTTAATAGCCAGATCGGCTATCACATCTACTGTCAAGGTATCTCAGTGCTTGTGTTCAAGAAACCCTTATTTTACTTCATATGGGCCCCAAAGCACAAGAATAGTGATGCTAGCGATAGATAGGCCAAAGAGAAGCTGCAAGGTGCTTCCTCTAAGTGAAAAGGTGAAAGTTCTCAACTGAAAGGAAAGAAAAAAAAATCACATGCTGAGGCTGCTGAGACCTATGGTAAGAACAAATCTTCTGTCTGTGAAATTGTAAAGAGGGAAAAAGAAGTTTGTGCTAGTTTTGCTGTCACACTTCAAACTGCAAAAGCTACAGCCACAGTGGGTGATAAGTGTTTAGTTAAGATGAAAAAGGCATTATGATTGTGGGTGGAAGACATGAACAGAACATGTTCCAAATGAGAGCAATCAGGTTCGGTGCTATCCACAGTTGCAGGCTTCCACTGAGGATCTTGGAACATATTTGGACAAGCAGCGACTTCTGAATTCTGGGGGGTCTTCTGTATTCCCAGGACTTACGACAATTCCATGTATATATTCCATTTTCAATGAATATTTGTTACATTACTCAATACTCAGTTTCTTTGTTTTTAAAATAATAATTTTTCAAGGTCCTTTCCTATTACATTTTACATTTCCTTTCTAAATTTCATTTCACTGTCAGTGCCCTCTCCCTTTATAGAAGTGATGGCCTTTCTGTAGCAAATAGAAAATATATACCCCTGTCTGACTTTCAGTATTTTAGAAAACTGTGTTGTTTTGCCAATATCACAAGTACTGTCCATTACACAATATTTTATCCAATTGTCTCCCAATTTAATTATCTCCCAACTCTTTTCACTGTAACAACTCATGTCCCTGAGCTCCTGGTACCTTATGCAACCGGCCCTGTAGAAGTTCCAAGAGCATGTGAGTCCTTCCAACCTCTTGACCCAGTTCCACAACTTAAATTTAACCTGTTTCCTCGCCCACCATCCACCTGCACATTCAAAGAAAACAAGAACATAAGTAACATAAATGCCATATAGCAGAAAGGAGGAAGAACTCCCATCTTTAATTGTCCCCTAATCACAAAAGACACTGTCAGAATTCTCTGAGCCCAAAGGGAACGCCAAATGCATCAGATGAGTGAGGCCTTCAGGAGGAAATGGGAGCTGGAAAAGAGAAGCAATCATGAGTCATTTACTAGCTGTGACCCTGGGCAAGTCACTGCCTCTCACTATCTCAAGTTTCTCATCTTAAAATGGGCATAATACTAGTACCCAACTCATAGGGTTGTTATGAAAACATAAAGAGATTTATATTTTAAAACAGAACCAGGCACTTTGTAAGTTTTATGTGTATACATATATATATATACACACACACTATATATACACACATACACACACACACACACACACATATATATATATATATATATATATATGAAGGTACCTAATTAGTGAGAAAGGGATATTTTTTAAAAGTCCCTCGCAGTTGCCCTGTAAGACACTGTATTCACAACTGCCCATAAACAATTACCACAGAATATAATCGTCAGACCCAGTCACTGCTATATTCTGAATGTTTATGTCCTCCCAAAATTCCTATATTGAAATCCTCACCCTCAAGATGATGGCATTAGGAGGTGGGGCCTTGGGGAGGTGATTAGGTCATGGGAGCGGAGCCCTCATGAATGGAATTAGCACCCTTTAAAAAGAGGCCTGAGAAAGACCCTTCACCCCTTCCATCATGTAAGGTGAGGGTAATAAGATGGCTGTTTATAAGGAATGGTCATTTGCCAGACACAAGGCCTGTGGGCATCTTGATCTTGGACTTCTTAGCCTCTAGAGCTGTAAGAAATAAATATCTGTTGTTTACAAGCCATGCAGTCTATAGTACTTTGTTACAGCAGCATGCTATGCTTTGAAAGTATCCCCCAAAAGTTCACACATTGGAAACTTGGTCTCCAAAACAGCAGTGTTGAGAGGTGGGACCTTTGGCAAGTGATTGGGTCATACAGGCCCATTCATGGATTAATGGGTTATCGAGGGAATGGATTAGTTATCACAAGACTAGGTCTGTTATAAAAGCCACTATGGACGTCTCTTGTGAGCCACCTCACCACGTATCACCTTGTGCCACTAGGGACTCTGCAGAGTCCCCATTTGCAAGGACACCCTCAGCAGATGCAGACCCTCAAATTTGTACTTCCCAGCTTCCAGAACTAAGAAATACATTTTTTCTTTATAAATTACCCAGTCTCAGGTATAATTGCTATTCAATTATAGCAACAGAAAATGGACTAAGACACAGCCCAAACAAACAAAGACAGTCACTCTGTGGCTACAGGGGGCAAAGGGTGGAGATAAAGCTTGTTCAAGGCCATATTTGAAATGAGATGGAGAAAAGGATGCTGAAAATACCCTACCTTCAGCTAAGATGTGTAACTTCTGCTTCTTTACCAGTGACAGCTCTACTCCTACTCTAATCCTCCTGCCTCTTGGACAAAATATTACCAAGATATTCAGTCATCAAATTGACCCTGCTTCTTGACAGCATTCCATCCAAAACCAACCTCAGCTTCTTTAAAAACTCCTTATAATCACCCAGCACAAGCCCAGATCCTACAATCCATCCCTCCCAAGTCCCTCTTAGCAGGTCAATTTAAGGCTTTCCCAGGTGCACTCCCCCTGCTGCTGCAAGCTAAGGAAACCTGACTTTGTTCTGATTCTAGGTGTGTTCTTGGTGTTCTTTGCCCGGTGGGCCATAAAATAATACCTCTAACAACAAAAAAACAACAGCTATTACTTCTTGAGTGTTCACTCTGTGCCAGAGACTTCCTAAAGTCTATACATGTATTAACTTCTAATCCTCACAGCAATCTATATCCTGGACATAGACAAGTAACTTCTCTAGCAAGTAGAGAAGCAAGAATTCAGACACAGGTCTGTCTGACACAGAGCTGGTGCTCTTAGGCAATGCATTCTGCTGCCTCTTGAATAGAGGGCAGTTGCCCGGGGTCGGCTTAATATCTTCCGTATCCTACATTGAAATTGAGTACAGCTTGCCCCAATTCTGCTTGATTATTTCCCAGCTCATATTTATGTTCAAAGGGATGGGAAATATAAGAAGAGAATAAATCATCTCACCACATGGAGTATACTTTTCATTTTGCACTCATATAAACTTGAAACTGGGGCTATTGGTTTTAAATTTGAAGCTGAGGACAGCTTCCCAGCTGAAGGAGCAGAACAGCACAGAAGACTGTGAAATCCAGGAGAGCTGGTTTAGTCCTGGCTGCAACCCATCTAACAATGGGAACTTTAGGCAAGCCCTTTAACCTCTCTGAAGCTTGTTTTTCTATTATGTAAAATAGATACAATAATGCCTACCTCAATGTGAGGCAGTGAAGTGCTTGATACTTATAACCAGTGGGTATATGCAAGCTATTATTGCTACCATCATGAAAAGTAGTGATTCTCAGTACCCCACAGAGATGGTTTGCCGTGGCTGACACCGCTTGATAAATCATAAAAGGCCCAGATGTGTCCTTCTAATGTTCACTAAGGGTCACAGAGGCTGTCAGAGCCAGGGATTATAACAGGGAAGGGAAGGCAAGAAGAAAGGAGCTGTTTAAAAATGAGGAAAGAGTCTTGTTTGAGATACTGTGCCTACTCATCCTAGAGGCCAACACCACAGAGAAACAAAATAACAATATTCTGGGATCAGGACATTCTGATTTTTGGATACCATTCTTATTCAAACCAGGAGAGACTTTAGTCCATACCCCTACTGGACAACAACAAATTTTCTTCTTCATGATAATCCTGGAGACTTCACAGACAGGAAGTCTCTTTCTCAGAAAGAGAAAGAAAAATATATATATACACACATGTGTGTGTGTACACATCTATATATCACAAAAGAAAGCTCCAATGACTACCAGCAAATTAACAATTCCCTGTATTTACTACAAACCTCTCTTTAATAGACTGCAACCTATTCATTAAATGGGAGGAAAAAAATATGAGGACAGGAAATGGAAAGGGACAGAGAAGTGAGGAGGAGACGAGAGGGTAAAAGAAACCACTTTGCTTCTAACATAATGCAGTAAGATATAAATACAATCAAAGGGGTTAATCTAATCCCTTTGTGAAGCACTGAGTCAGAGAACAAGACAAAAACAAACCTGTGATCTGGAACTTCTCGAGCCCCCACTTGGGGGGATTAATGAGGAGTACACGGCTGTGAAATTACGTGTTCTCTGAGTCAGGAAAATGGTCCTACTGGTGCATGACCTTGAAATGAGGGGACGCAAACTTCACCTGATCCACAATTATGAAGCCCAAAAAGGAGGGGCTCGGGGAAAAGAGAGGATGTGGAAAAGAGGCTGTCCAAATGTTCGGGATATGAAAATCCACAAATCTCAACCAACCCATGGCTTGCAGGGGGATCTAAACACAACATAAAATATTCAGAGGACTTTAAAAGGACGCTGGCATTTGTGAGAAAGCATTAGGAGGCAAGCCTGTCCTCTTTATTTACATGAAGTAGATATTTTGTGGCTGTTGTTATGGACTTAGTGATGTTTGTCTCTGTTCAATTTTCCCTTTGCGATGAAAAATTGTTGCGAGATGATTTCTAGTCTTAGCTGCTTTACATGACAGTATTATCAAGGATTCATCAAGAGGCCATCTGTCGAATTTATGAAAAAAATATGCAAAAACAAAACAGATGAAAAGGAAAGAGCAAGACAGACTGGTCCAGGGGAAGATAGATGTGGCAGCATGTGCCTCCGTGTGAAAATTACAACATTTAAATACTGCGGAATAAATTACTGTGCCGAAAAATTAGTGATGCTCTCCCACTTCAGACGCTACCCTTACCATAAGAACATAATGAAATAGATCACATATCAAATCACCCTTTCCTCAGACTATTATTATATTCTAATGAAAAATTAGGAGAGGAGAGACACATAAACCTCAAATGGGAGGGATGAAAATGAGCCAGAGTAGATTTGCTGTAGTATTGAGCCATGAGAAGCTTCTCCAAAATGCACAGTCCATATGGAAATAAGAGCTTTCCCCCACTATTTATTAGAAAGTCAATAAAATAAATTACAGATTGTGTGAAAAACTGAAATAATATATACTAAGATGACAACGAGGCTGGCCAAGCTTACACCCAAATTAGATGGGCTGTAAAAACAATGTATTTCAGAAAGGAAATAGGAAGGAGGCAGAGAAACGCATCAGGATACAAATGGCCAGTGCTGCGGGTGGCGCCCCCTGAAGGCAAGACGCAGAACCACATGTATATACTGTTCACTGAGGAAGGACTCATGAGCAACTTAGTCAGATCCGCGCCCGCTGGGACTGACTCCTGACTGACCAGAAATGGGGTAGCTCCCTCTGGGCTCTATTTCCAGCCCACAACCCTCAGAGCAGCTTCCTCCACCCCTAGGGGGCGGTCCTCCTCATTTCCTTCCATTTCATCCTTCCATCCTAGAGTTTAATCTGTGGGAAAACTTCTATTCCCTTCCCTTAAGAAGACATTTAATAGTGTTGGTAATAATGTATTATTATTAATTTCACACTAGCAGTAAGATAATAACTGACACCCACTCCTAGATTTCAAAGAAGAGCAAAGTCCTATCTCATCATGAGCCAATGAGGGTAATAAACCTACAAAGGAAAAGTATGAAAAGGAATAGCATGCTGTAGCACTAGCCTAAGTGCATTAACCAGTCTAACCTCACACTAGCCCTGTGAGAGAATTACTATTTATCAATGGTCCCCATTGTACAGACAGGAGAATGGAAGCACAGAGAGGTGTAAGTATCCCAAACAAGGTCACAAAGCTAATAAGTAATTGTGCGGGGATTGGAACCCAGACGGTCGGGTTCAGAGCCCAGGCTGTAATTTACCAAGAGCTGCAACACCTCCCACTAGAAAAGCAGCCCTGTGGTACCTTATTGTGTTTGCAAGGTTACAAATTATTCAATCAACAGATATGAGAATAAAAACTGTCTCTATGAAATAAGGTTGGGCTATATCATCTCTCAGACAATTAGAAACCATATGTAAATAGGTATCCTTCACTCATCAGAAAGAGAGCAAACCATAATCCTAAAAAGCCCTGGCTCTCTCTCCTAGTTTGCTCTCTTTCTGATGAGTGAAGGATATATATTTAAAAGTGTTTTCTTCCATCTATTATGGGACTAAAGAAAATGAGGTACTAATAATAAAGAATACTATGTCAACAAAGGGTTAAAGGTAAGGCATGATGCCCAAAGCTCTGGTTTAAAGAAACTTCTTGGAACTAAATTAGGTCCTCCCAGGATGCTCTTCATTTTGCTTTTTTCTTGAAATGTTTTAGACTTATGATATATTCAGAGTTTGTAGAAATTTCATCAGCACAACCAAAAGATCTCTAATCTACATTGAACATCTGATTAAAGACTTCATATCTGAATTAAATATTGTATGTATTTGCTATAGCAAATAATTACAATAGAACAAATAACACTATTTTGGAAATGAAAAATAATTTCAGCATTTGAAATATGCAAATAGCATACATAACCTCCATAAGAATATATTATTTGTGCTGGTCCTTGTAAGAAATTTAAGTAGAAATTTTCTTCTATTTTCAACATACAGAGAAAGTTAATCAACTTCAATTAAGTACCCTTTTTTTCCTAACTTTCACTTTTGATGGAATTATTATTTATTATCTGTAAATTAACACTGGAGTTCAGGAAGCTTGCTGGTCTCAACTTACCTGGTACTGATGGCAATGAGAGATTAACCACTTCTCCTTCGGAAATTCACCAGATAATATAACGGGTTCTCCCACAGAAATATCTCAGCCATAGCAAGATGGGGTGTCAGTTGTCCCTTCCTCCCTCCTTTTATTCTACCTTTCACATAGGCATAGCAGACATTAATGACACTTCTCAAACATATAAAAATAAATTTTAAACAATTTTATAAATTATTTTTTAAATTATAAATACAGCGGGATTATACTCATTGGTCATCTAATGTAAGCCCAGCCCTTAATCTTAAATTAATTTCTATCTAAAATGACCTCAAAACTTGAGACAAGGTTATAGATTGGCCCTTTCACACATGCTGCTAACGAGCTCTTTGGTTTGATAAATCAAAATATCAACACTAATATAAGTAGCTTCTTAGACTGAGCCAGAGCTTTCCAGTATGTGAATTAACTAAGACACAGCAAAACTATTTCCAGCTATCACAGTGGCTTCCTTCAGACAAATTTTAAAATGGCTAGGACACAAAATACTTTATTTACCTGCCATGTTTATCCAAACACATTCCCTTTCAATTCTCCTGTTCCTCCTATGTCCCCAGCCTAGGAGGCACCTTGGTGGCCAGGCACAGACCATGTATACATCTCCTCATAAATACGACTCTGGCTACCCCAGATCCCAGTACCTGGGATGACTCTCCACCCAGAAATTCTTTGGTAACTGAAATTTTTATTTATTTGAATATGTGCATAAGAACGAGTCTGCTCATTGAATTCCAGCCTGAGGTAACTTGCCTGTCCTTGACCCAGAGGCCTCTCTAAGACCTTGAAGAGGCATCTAGTACATAGGAATACATGCTGCTAGAGTTAGATATACATCACGCTGCACAGCTATCTCTAAAATACTAGCTCTTCTTGCTCTTCTATTATTTCAACTGTGCTTTACTTATGCCTCTACTTACTATTTCATTTCAGTCATTAAATCAGAAGTTCATATTTGATAGGCCTTCATTCAGATGTATATTTGGAGCAGTTAATAATGATGTTTTCCTCTTCTGGAATGCCCTTGTATTTTTCATCCATCAACCCATCTTCCTGGTCTCTTTCTAAATTAAGCTCCTCCAGAATGCATTCATTGATCACCTTAATCCACAATGCTCGCTACACCCTATTGTCATGTATTATTTTTTTCCCACAAAAACAATCCAAAGAGCTATTTAAGTATCCTTTATACACAGGGCCATATTCAGGTAAGTGTTCAATATGTTTGTTGAATTTAAGCGAATTATTGATTCATTGTTTGTTATTGATCTATTTAAATAAAATTCATTTATAACATTTATAATTTAGTTAATTTATAACATTTTTCCTATGTGAATGAAAAAGTAAGTCACTCAACTATCCTTAAACTCATAACAGGGAAAAATATACAACATTATAGGCATTTCTAACTTAATATGTACTAAACAGAACTCTTAATTTTTATATCCAGGAACTATTCCACTCTCAGCATGCATTATCTGTAAAAATGTCACCATCATCAACTTAGCCAGTTTCTTAAGCCAAATATCTTGTATCATCCTTGCCTCCCTCTCTCATTGCTAACTCATTCTTGGCATTTACGAATGCCCTTGTTATGTGATACCATCTATAAAATGAGAAGAATGATATTTACTAGCTTCTATTATGGTGAAGGCTGCGATGTCTCTTCTGCACAAACAGCTTTTTGCCAGAAAAGTTTACAAAATAAAAAATAGATTATTATTGGAACAGTGAGGACTGCACAGAAACTAAAGATAACCTTCCAAAATGCTTAAAGGTACCATACTTCATTTGGGATATTTTATGAAACATACTCATCTTAAATTTTGAAGAATCAAAGAGGTCTCCTCTAATAATATCCAGTAGACGTAGATGTAATAAACTCTTACATTTGTATGGTACTAAGCATTTGTCAGTCCTATCCTTATTAATGGCAACATCTCATGTTTATATAACAATTCACAATGTGCTCATCAAGTGCTTCCCCCTTACCATGGCACCATGACACCAATTTCACCGTTTTACAGATGGAGGTGCTGGTTAACTTGTCCAGGGCCACTTAGTGTGTCAGTGCTAAAATTCACCCCATGACCTCAGTTTCCTAATGCCTGGTAGGAAGCACACTTTACTGGAACCTTCCCTGGGCAGTTCTTCCCCCTATGAAATCAGCAGCAGAGCCCAAATATGTGTGTGTATTTGCACGCATACATACATGCATGCACACATGCAATACACATGCATACCCCTATACACACAGGTGTGCACCCACTCACAGGCACACACTCATGTACACACACACACACACACACACTGAGTTTCTTTATGGTTGCCAAAGAATCAGGCTGTTTCAGAAGTTCTGCACCACTCCCAAATTTAGTGATTTGCCTGCTTTGGTATTTGTTGGTAGACTAGGGTATTTCTTGAGTGGCTTGACAGGAATCACCTGAGATCCCATTAATGCACATTAAATTAGTCACTCAATGCATGACATTGCCCCACAGTGGAGTCGCTGACACCAATAACCAAGGCCGCTTCTCCCCAGGCCCCTTGGCTTGGCTTGGCTTATGCAGGAGAGAGAACTCAGGGGAAGCAGGGAGTGAAGACAGAGCTACGAGGCAAATATCCTGAGTGGCAGTCCAGCCTTGGCTTGCACTTGAGTCCATTTTGTTCATTTTAAAGCAATTGTCCTTTGCAGAACAAATCTCTTCTGATCTGTGCCTGCTCAGCATGTGGAGAGGAGTCTGGGGAGAGTTGGTGTTATCTTAAATAACTGTTACACCAAATAAACACACTATGCACACCCCTCAGCATTATAGAAATGGAAAATAAATCATCACCAAAAAGCTTATTTTACAAACCCACAAATCATCAGAAATATAAATGCTTTCCTTTCTATTCTCATGTTTTAATAAAGACTCTCCCCTCTTTTTTTTTCAGACTCACTCAATTACAATATCACTATCAGTTCACATTACAGGTCAGAGATATGGTGCTTAATGTATGAGGAGCCAGTTCTCCTCTCCTAATAGCCTGTCATTCCGGGGATTTGAATGTCAGAATACAGCCTTCCGCAGTAATGCTAGTCGGCAGCCCGATGATGAAAACTTTGGACAAATCATGAAGAACACTCCAGATCCACATCATTGGAAGGTTACTGGGGAGAGCCTTTCATTCCGCTTTGACCTCTTGATCTGACAAGTGACACCTACAAAATGAACAGCTCTCCAACTTAAATTGTTTAACTGTAGCCTGATCAGTTTTATTATCTTGCTAATCCAGATATCAGCCGTTTCATCAGAATGGAAGATATGCATATCATGAATTATTTTGACACGGGGACCTTTTAATTTTTGCCAGCAATATTTCACTGCCCCAATCAGGGCCTGCAGTCACTGATGCCGTTCGCCTCCTGGGACGTCAGCGGACAGCGCACTCCTGACAGCACCAAATCATCCGGGAGCTGTAACGAGCCATTGCTGCGATTATTATTATCTCTCGTAGTCATGCATTTCATTACAGCGCAGGCAGCCAGGGGCTTGGGTTTCAGGGCAGTCTTCTTCAGGAATCTCTGCCATTTTATGGGCTTGCCAAGCTCTGGGGTATAATTTCCCTTTTCTTTCCTCTCAACAGACAAGCCGAGGTGAATTTCTAATAAAAACAAACCCTAGGTAGGGACTGCAGGAAGAGCGAGCTCAGTACAGGACATTAAGCAGCGGTGAGGCAGCTTGAATGGCCCACTTGAAGTTTATGAAAGCAGTGGTTAATCAGCAATATGGTTTGCTACAGAGAAAAATAAAGAAGAGTTTATCCTGGAGTAGGGGGAAAACGCTCCTTTCTAAACTGCAAAGTGCTAAGAATGCTTTCTTAAGAAAAACTCCCTTCTTCCCTTAGATGTGTTTCTTAATGTCCCTCTCCCTTGATAACCATTTTCTTCCTCTGCTTGTCCATTCTAAGAGGACCCATCTCCATTCCAAGCCTGAACTGCATTGTCTGCTTTCACCGAATTGTGCTTTGGCATTATGCCATAACTTCACTGAGCAGCCGCAGGAAATGCACTGTTGTATTTACTCTAAGGCTGTTATAGATCTTGTCAATCAATACATTACATAGCACATTCTTTGACAGTATCCACGAGAGAAAGTTTCCCCTAGTCTCATGAACAACTGATCCATGTTAACTTTGGGGGCACTGTGAATCATAGAATTTATTGTTTCCTTCTTTGCAATGGCTGCTAGAAACCTCAAAACTAAATTTGTTGTTCTTTAAAAAATTAAACGTAGAACTGTTTATGGTCCAGCCATTCAATTTCTGGGTATATACTCAAAAGAATTGAAAGCAGAGACTTAAACAGGTATTTCTCCACCCATGTTCATAACAGCATTATTCACAACAGTCAAAAGGTAGAAAAATCCAGTGTCCATCAACAGAGGACTGGATAAACAAAATGCAGTATATGATGTAATTGAATGTTATTCAGCCTTAAAAAAGAAGGAAATTGGCCCGGCATGGCAGCTCACACCTGTAATCCCAGCACTTTGGGATGCCAAGGCTGAGGTCAGGAATTCAAGACTAGCCTGGCCAACATGGTGAAACCTCGTCCCTACTAAAAATACAAAAATTTGCTGGGTGTGGTGGCAGGCGCCTGTAATCCCAGCTACTTGGGAGGCTGAGGCAGGAGAATCACTTGAACCCAGTAGGTAGAGGTTGCAGTGAGCTGAGATCTCGCCATTGCACTCCAGCCTTGGAGACAGAGTGAAACTCCATCTCAAAAAAAAAAAAAGAAAAGGAAAGAAAAGAAAAGGAAGGAAATTCTAATACAAGCTACAATATAGACGAGACTTCAGGACATTATGCTAAGAGAAATAAACTAGAAAAAAAAGACAAATAGTGTACTATGCCACTTACACAAGGAACTTAGAGTAGTCAAATTTATAGAGACAGAAAGTAGAATAGAGATTGCCAGGAGCTGGGAAGAGGAAGAAAAATGAAGATGTTATTAATGGGTTCAGAGTTTCAGTTTGGGAAGATTAAAAAGTTCTGGAAAAGGATAGTGGTGATGATTGCACAACATTGTGAATGTACTTAATGTCACTGAGCTGTCTGCTTGAAAATGATTAAAACTGTAAATTTTATGTTATATATATTTTACCACAATTTTTAAAAACACAAAATTTGCAGCCAACCTCTTACAAATGTAAGGGATCTCCTAGAATGTACATTCTGTACTTATCTCATTAGTGGCTTCATTTATTCTTTCTACACTTACATTATCTTTGCTTTATTTTCCTCGTGGACTTTTTAAAAATATTATTTTATTGTGTGTTACTTTTTATACAATGATTTTTTTCACAGAACAGGAAGGATTTCAATGTTAGAATATATTCAGTCTGGCAAGACAAAGCTGTCGAGTTACTATGTTGCAAGAGAGTAAAAGAAATGTGTATTTCTGAACCCCGTGCGTGACACTGAGCTGAGATGGGAAATCTCTCCGAGGTGAGGCTGCTTCTTACGTCTCCTTGAATCAAGGGGCCGACTCTGACCCACGCACCACCAGGAGACTTTGTATGGTGCATTGCTGGGCCTTTCCCCTCCACCTTGGATCCATTTGTCGCCATCAACTCTTTCCCTGACCCAGAGCCAGCCTCGGGGGGCGTGAGCTGTGCAGCCTCCCAGAGCCCCACACTCAGAAGGGCCCTGTGCTTGCTTTAGTGCTCTGCTGTCAAATATTAAAATTCTTAATAATTTTTTATACAAGGAGACCTGTGTTTTCGTTTTACACAGGGCCTCAAAAATCATGTAGCTGGTCTTGCCTCCACTAGACAGTGAGCATCTTAGAGGGAGAAATCCTGTCTTATATTTCATGAAATCCCCAATCCCAACCCAGTGCCTGATAGGCAATTCCATGGGGGATATTCAGTATAGAGACTGAAACCATATCAAGCCCTTTATTCCACAGTCCTCAACATTCCTTCCTCATAATTGCTTATCAAACCCACTCCAGACAAGGCCTGCAAAGCAGGAAGGGCAAGCCAAGTAGGGGAGAGGGAGACTCATTAGTGCAACCGCAAAGAAAGAAGGACTGTGTCCTCCATCTTCTCCAGGTTCAAATGCACCCGTGGAAATCACCTATGATGTGAGGAAGGTGATGTGTGTTATACCCACAGCTTGAGCAGTCATAGCCCAGGTCTCAGCTGCAAGAGGGAACTACATACAGATTTACTCCAGTAAAATCACTATCCACATGATTTTACAAACTCCCCAGAGATGTGATTTAATAACTTCTCTAGGTAAAAACAGCTTAGCCATCCCATCATTCTTCACCATTTTCCTGGGAGGTAAGACTTTAATAGTTATCCACTTTAACTAGACAGAAATGTAGAGAGAACAGAGCCAGAAGAAAATCGAGAGAAGGAAAAGGGGAAAGAGAAGGACGGAAGACAGAAATGCAGACAGTCAGGAAGAAAAATGGCCATCGCGGATCACGGCTCATGGCTCACGGCTCACTTGAAGTTCAAACAAGGCCTCTAGGATATCAAACTTCCAGTGAAGATTGTCTAGAAGCTGAGGGCTTCCAGATTATTTTATTCACTTCCCAAAACCTAATAAAACGTACAAAAATTTCAACCAAAGAATAGCCATTTGGAGTCTTTGGAATGTGTTCATTAACTTCTATTTTCATGAGGATCAGGGCCCAGAGTAAATCAATGGCATTAATTTGAGGCAGAAAAGAGGGAAGAAATAGAAGATTGGGTGTGGAGGGTGATGAGGGGATTGGAGAGGAAATGTCGCCCAGGGCAGCATTTTCTAATTTGCAGACTTGCATTCAGCCATCCCCCACCCACATGCTCACTCTATTCCTAACAGCATCTTCATCAATTAAGATTCTATGAGACTGGCAAGCTCCAAGATCAACCGTACCATCCACATATTCACTATTCTACTGGCACGGCGAACAATTCCGAATATTAAAAGTAAAGCAACACATTCTGCCATGTCTTTTGTATACAGACAGCTGAAGCTGTGTGAAAGTTTGGCACCAAAAGGCCAAGTACCATATTTTCAGCCACCCACACGCCAAATCCTATAATAACTACAGACTCTAGATGTGAAATTTTCAGACATTTGCAGCAAAGGAAAACTAATAGTCATGTTTCTTCATGTGCTTCTTTTCTGAACAGGGCAGTTTCTCAATTGTAAAACCTCATCAGTGTAAGCTAAAGAGAACAAAGGGTGCTGCGTAGATCTTTTCACCAGATGTCGAATGGTGCTTATTTATTTAAACAGAAACCCCCACTTTGTACATTTGGTTCATTTAGTGGTATGTGCTCTGTAACAAGTATTTTTTGTGAGTAAAAAGCTGCCTCCAGTGTGCTTAAGTTACAATAGGGCTTCGGGAAAGTCTGTTAGCTGAGACTAGATATTGTTCTTTTTGCTTTTGGTTGAGATGTAAATTCCACTCCCATCCTCCCTCTATAATAGGGGAAACATTGTAGCTAACGTCATACCAAGACTAATAAGTAATCCTTCTTCTGTGGTCAACTCTAGAAGCAAGGATGTTCAGTCTTGCTGTGCTTTTGAAGGCAGGTGTAGAAGCAACAGAGTATTGATTTTCTCAAAGATAACAACAGAAAATATATTAATTCCCTCCCCTGTGAATATCGGGGCTCCTGTGGCCTGAATAGGCCAGAAGAACCTAATGGGTAAGAGCTTATTTTTCCCACTCAGTGAGGATAATAAAATGATTAACCCGAAACTCTTTTGAACTTCAGCAAATAAGGAGAAAGGAGGATGCTAAATATTTCTATACAAGAAGGGACTTTGTGTCCCCCATTCTACCCATCAGAAAAATGTATTTGCGGGTCAGATCTCTGTCAAGGAGCTTCTCCACCTGTCAGAAATAAGGTGTTTGAGTAACCCTCCTATCAACAAGGTGAGAGACAGTGGACAGAGATGACACCTTGCTGAAATCAGAAATAGGCAAAATACCTCAGAGATGAGCAAATATATGGAGAATTATTCCCAGATTATCAACTAATCAACTCCAGATTCTCCAGATCATAGTGCAAAATGCCAAGCCCCTTAGAAATACAATGAACAAAGAGTGTGTTTACCAGGAGAACTTTGAACAAGTACAAAGAGAATCTGAGCATTCTCGGGTAGTTTAAAAGCCCTAAGATAAGAAGCAACTTCCCAGCACAGAATGATCTGAGACACAAATGAGGTGAGAACCTAGGAAAGGGTCAACAGCTCTCATACAATGTTAAAGGGAGAGATGTGTCTAAACTCGAATGAAGACTGTTCACTTAGTTATGCTTGGTGAAGTTTTCCTCTGTTCCTTGATGAGGAGAAGTTGGCAGCACTGTATGCCCTTTATGAAGTACAGTACATGATTTTATCTAACATAACTTTTCAGTAATGTGTACACAGTTCTCATTCCCTACTGCTCTTCATCCATACTTAATTTTTCTTTTTCAAACCCAAGTTTAATTCATTAAACTTTGTATTACAGTTAGAAATCTAGAAGAAAAGGGGCCAAAATAATGTTCTAGTGAAGATGTGGATATCTTTATTTATCAGATATCCATAGATGAATTATCATAGATATCCATTGGCAGAGTAGCACCACTTCCAGAATGCTAACTCAGCTTCGATTTCCATCAATACGCTGGCTTATATTGCTTTTAAAAATCCATCACTACAGGGCCTGGCGTGGTGGCTCATACCTGTAATACCAGCACTTTGGGAGGCCAAGGTGGGCGGATCACCAGAGGTAAGGACCAGCCTGGCCACCATGGTGAAACTTATCTCTACTAAAAATACAAAAAAAATAGCTGGGCGTGGTGGTGTGCACCTGTAATCCCAGCTACGCAGGAGGCTGAGGTAGGAGAATCACTTGAACTCAAGAGGCGGAGGTTGCAATAAGCCAAGATTGTACCGCTGCACTCCAGCCTGGGTGACAGAGTGAGGCTCCGTCTCAAAAAAAAAAAAAAAAAAAAAAAATTCCACCACTACAAAACACCTGGAAATATGGATCATTTTTTTTTAGTCTTTTTTTGCATGTGTGAGACTGAGTTTTGCTCTTGTTGTCCAGGCTGGAGTGCAATGGCGCCATCTTGGCTCACTACAACCTCCTCCTCTGGGTTCAAACGATTCTTCTGCCTCAGTCTCCCAAGTAGCTGGGATTACAGGTATACGCCACCATGCCCAGCTAATTTTGTGTTTTTAGTAGAGACGTAGTTTCACCATGTTGGTCAGGCTGGTCTTGAACTATCGCCCTCAGGTGATCCACCCACCTCGGCCTCCCAAAGTGCTGGAATTACGGGCATGAGCCACAGCGCCCAGCCTTTTTAAAATTCTTTTAAGTAAATATCTGAGTTCACAAAAAAAGTAAACAAAAGCTTTGCAGGACAAAAAAAGAAGAAGAAGAAACTGAGTAAAGTAAACCAGAGTAATCAGCCATCTCTGAGCTTTTGACTGTTTTGAGAACATTTACTATTCATGAAAATCAAGAGGCTTGTGTCTTAGTGGCCAAATATGGACAGGAGACAAGGCCTTGGACCCAAACATTGGGCAATTAATGGAATCCCTCTATAAATCAGGGGTTTTCAAAAACTACAATTTCAGAGAAAGAATAAGTTAGAAAAAAATCAAAGCTTCAGCCCTTAATAGTAAAAAGATATCTTGTCAATCACAGCTTGTATCCCAGGTTTAAAAACAAAACAAGGCCAGGCGCAGTGGCTCATGCTTGTGATCCCAGCACTTTGGGAGGCCAAGGCAGTTAAATCCCTTGAGTCCAGGAATTTGAGACCAGCCTAGGCAACATGGTGAAACCTCATCTCTACAAAAAATACAAAACTTAGTTGGACATGGTGGTGCACACCTGTAGTCCCAGCTACTCAGTGGCTGAGGTGGGAGGATCACATGAGCCTGGGAGGTCAAGGCTGCAGTGAGCCATGATTGTGCCACTGCGCTCCAGCCTCAATGACACAGTAAGACACTGTTTCAAAAAAAAAAGAATAAGGAAGGAGAAACCAAACAAAACAAAAAGCTTCTCTGATATTGGAGAATATGGAGCTTTAGGTCTACATTCTGGTCCAGAAACAACTAGGCTGAGACATAAACATAAAAAGTGGTACCTGACTTGTAACATCCCCTAGGGCACCTAAAAGAACAAAATGCAAAAGCTTCCTGAAGGGACATGTCTTCAATCCAATAAATTCAGGCTACACAGGATTCCCATATAAAAATCCCAGTGAAAGTAAGTTCAACATCAAAAATTACAAAACTGCATGGGAGAAACAAGTTAGCATCAGCAAAGTCTATGAGACACAAAAAATATTAGAATTAGAACCCTGGGAATACCATTGAATACAAAGTAGAAATAAACAGTGAAATTAAACATAGATAAAAGTAAGATCTTATTAGAAAAGATGCAAGACAAAATTTTATCTTTTCTATTCATCTTTTATCCGGAATATTTTAAAAAGAACAATATAAAATATCTGAAATTAAAATATAGTCATAAATGATTTAAGACTTAAAAGATGTTCAAACAGCAAAGAAGACACAGTTAAAAACAGAATTGGAAAACTAGAAGAAAAATGGAAATAAAATAGTCAGAATAGAGCTCAGAAAAACAGAAAAGGAAAACATGAAAGAGAGTTTAGCGAACATGGAAAGGAGAATGATGTGGTCCAACATTTGGACTAGGCGCCTCAACGGAAGAAAATAAAGAGAATGGGGGATAGGTAAGAGATGCTTACTGACAGTTTTCCAGAATTGATAAAAAATGCTGATTTTCAGATTCAAGAATACCAAAGAGAAAGGAATTTGTACCCAGATATTTTCTTTTCTTTTTCTTTTTTTTTTTTTTTTTTTTTTTTTTTTTTTTTTTTTTGAGATGGAGTCTCTTGTCACCCAGGCTGGAGTGCAGTGCCACAATCTCAGCTCACTGCCACTTCTACCTCCCGGGTTCAAGCCATTCTCCTGCCTCAGCCTCCTGAGTAACTGGGATTACAGGCACCCACCACCACGCCTGGCTAGTTTTTGTACTTTTAGTAGAGATGGGGTTTCGCCATGTTGGCCAGGCTGGTCTCAAACTCCTGACCTCAGGTGATCCACCCGTCTCGGCCTCCCGAAGTGCTGGGATTACAGGCATGAGCCACCGTGCCCTGCTGATATTTTCTAAATCTTTAAAGCAACCAGAGACCAGAGACAGATTTCTATAATTAATGACAAATTAGACTAACAGGAAATTTCTCAGCAACAATTGATGCCAGAAAACAGTGAAATAATAACTCTTAAAAGGAAAGAGAAAATAATGTTTAACTTATAACTTTATACCCAACTATCTTTTGAGAACTAAAACAAAGACATCTTAGACAAGCACACTGAAAAAGTTTACCAACCACGGTCCCAAATTAAAAAATGCCTAACAGATGTATTCAGGAAGAACAGAACTGAACCCAGAAGCACGGGCTGAATTGCAAGAACACATGAGCAAAATAATTGATAAATATGTGGACAAATCTAAAAAAAATTGCATAAAACAATATCTATAATAATCGTAAGTAATTCTGGTAGCAAAATACTAAATGTAGAACTAAAAGTCACCATGCTCATTTGAAAGGGGAAAGACGTGGAGAACCCCACATGAGAGGATTTTATATAGGCTTGGAAATGGCACACAGCATTTCCACCGACATTTCATTGGTCAGCACTAAGCATGAGGCGACATCTATCTACAGTGCCTGGAAAGAAGAGTGCACACAAGAAGACTTGGAAAAAGTTTACTAATGGTTAGCAAAGACTCTGCCACAGGCTGCCCTTTCTTTTTCTAGTAACTTTTTGTAAACAACAGCTTTACGGAGAAATAATCCATAGATCAAAATTTTACCATGTTAAAATGTACAATTCAATGGTTTTTAGTATATTCACAGAGTTGTGCAACCATCACCACTGGCTAATTTTAGAACATTTTCATCACCTCAAAAAGAATCTCCGTAACTATTAAAAGCCATTCCCTTTTTCCCTCTCTCTCCGACCTCTAGCAACCACTGATCTATTTTCTGTCTTCGTGGATTTGCCAATTCCAAACATTTCATATAATTACCTATAAATGTAATGTAATGCAATATGTGCCTTTTCACTCTAGCGTCTTTCACTTATCATAATATAATTTTTTTAGTTTTTAATTTTTGTGGGTACATAGCAGGTTATATACTTATGGGGTACATGAGATGTTTTTTCACACATGTATGCAATGTGAAATGAATTTATCATGATATTTTCAAAGTTCATGTATGTTGTAGCATGTATTAGTACTTCATTTCTTTTCATGACCAAATAATATTCCATTGAATGAACATTTCACATCTGTGTATCCATTCATCAGTTAATACACATTTGAATTGCTTCTACATTTGGCTATCATGAATAATGCTGCTATCAACATTCGTGTACAAGTTTTTGTTTGAACACCTGTTTTCTGTTCTCTTTGGTACGTATCTAGAACTGGAATTGCTGGATTATGTGGTAAGTCTATGTTTAATAATTTGAGGAACTGCCAAACTGTTTTCCAAAATGGCTGCAATACTTTACATTTCCACCAGTAATGTAAAAGTACCAATTTCTCCATGTCCTTGCCATTTGTCGTCTATCTTATTTTAGCCATCATATTGGGTGTGAAGTTGAATCTCATTGTGCACTTGATTATCTTTTCTCTAATGACTAGTTATATGACGCATTTTTTCATGTACTTATTGGCCATTTGTATATCTTCTTTGGAGAAATGTCTATTCAAATTGTTTGCCCATTTTTAAATTGTATTTTTTGTCTTTTTATTGTTGATTTTTAAGAGTTATTTGCGTATTCTGAATGCAAGTCCCTCATCAAATGTATTACTTGCAAATATTTTCTCCCATTTTGTGGGTTATCTTTTCATTTTTATGATGTCCTTTGAAGCACAAAGTTTTTATTTTTGAAGTCCAGTTTATTTTTTTACTGTGTATACTTTTAGTGTCATTTGAAAAAAATGCCTAATTCAGCTTCACAGAGATTTATTCCTATTTCTTAGAGTTTTATAGTTTTTGCTCTTACATTGAAGTCTGTTACTTCAAGTCAATTTTTATATGTAGTGTGAGGCAAGGATCTAACAACCTTTTTACTCTTCTTCTCAGGCATAGAACACATTCACTGCCTCCACAAGGGGGACCACAACTAGTCCTATTTGATAACTGGATTCGTTGTTAATTTTAAGGCTACTTGTAGTTTTCTCAAACAAATGCTGATATATGTTCAGTGAACAAGGTTTAGTGACCTACGGAAAAAAAAAACAAAAATTATCTACACTCACAACACACAAAATATAACAGTGGAGTTGGGCCAGGGTAACCACAGTAAAAACCTCATTTTGAAGAGGGAAGAATGAGTAGCACCCACAGGTCACTGGAATCCTGCTAGCAAGTCTATATGAAAGTTATCCACCCTGAGGTGAGTGGTGGAGGAGAATGGAAGCTCCTTGAGTAGGAAGTGCCCTTTTCTTGCTCTCAGAGGAACTCCCTTATGAGTTGTGTTCCTTCATCCCTGAACTCTACTCTCTGAAAGGTGCTTCCATGACCATTGTACTTCATAGATCTGAAGTGAACACTGGAAGAGATTCCCTCCTTAGAAGTTACATAGCTTTCACAATGATGAACACAACTTTTATGGAGAAAATTATAAACATTTACTTCAAGATATTTTAAAAGAACTGTAACTGGGCTGGGTGCAGTGGCTCACGCCTATAAACCCCACACTGTGAGAGGCCACAGCAGACAGATCACTTGAAGTCAGACATTCAAGACAAGCCTGGCCAACATGGCGAAACCCCTCCTTTACTAAAAATACAAAAATTAATGGGGCATGGTGGTGCATGCCTGTAATCCCAGCTACTCAGGAGGCTGAGGCAGGAGAATCGCTTAAACCTGGGAGGTGGAGGTTGCAGTGAGCCAAGATCATGCTGTTGCACTCCAGCCTGGGCGACAGAGCAAGATTCCATCTCAAAAAAAAGAAAAGAAAAGAAGAACTGTAACTAAAACCCCAGGGGTTCAGTCTAGGTCCTGCTGCCCACCACACAGAATGCCAGTCACTGACTCAACAAGTATTGTCAGGGAAGAAGGCTTTATTCAGGTACTACCTCAAGGAGAACAGGAGATAAAGTCTTGAATCTTTAATTGGGATGTTTATACAGCAGGGAAGACAGGAAAACAGGAATTAAGGAGGGGAAAGAAGAAACAATGATGAACCAGGGGGTCTGACATCTCATTATGTGGATGTGGGGATCTGACGAGTTTCAGTGCCTTGCCTGAAGGTCAGTTTCCTGAGAAAGGAACTCAGATGAGACAACTGTAAGTTTCAAATTTTAAAATGAGGGAGGGTCAGTTTCTATGTTTATTTAAACAATAAAAAAACAGAAATTTTAATTCTATGGGACAAGTAGGCCACTTTCAGAACCAAATAAATGTAGAAATATGGCATATTCTTTGACATATAGCTATCAAGTCTTCCTAGAATGCCTAAATTGATATATAGTTTCAAAATGCAATTCCAATCAAAATCCCAACATGTTGGAACATTATGGAGCCACAGAAAGGAATGAGATCATGTCCTTTTCAAGGACATGGATGAAGCTGGAAGCCATCATCCTCAGCAAACCAACACAGGAACAGGAAACCAAACACCACGTGTTCTCACTTGTAACTGGGTGCTGAACAATGAGAACACATGGACACCAGAAGGGGAACAACAAACACCAGGGCCTGTCCGCGGAGCCAGGGAGGTGTTGAGGTGAGGGGGGCATCAGGACAAATAGCTAATGCATGCGGGGCTTAAAACCTAGGTGACAGCTTGATAGTTGCAGCAAACCACCATGGCACACATATACCTATGTAACAAACCTACACGTTCTGTGCATGTGTAGGTTTGTTACACTTAAAGTAAAAAATGCTGCTATAAAGACACATGCACACATATGTTTATTGTGGCACTACTCACAATAGCAAAGACTTGGAACCAACCCAAATGTCCAACAATGATAGACTGGATTCAGAAAATGTGGCACATATACACCATGGAATACTATGCAGCCATAAAAAAGGATGAGTTCATGTCCTTTGTAGGGACATGGATGAAGCTGGAAACCATCATTCTCAGCAAACTATCACAAGGACAAAAAACCAAACACCACATGTTCTCACTCATAGGTGGGAATTGAACAGTGAGAACACTTGGACACAGGAAGGGGAACATCACACACCGGGGCCTGTTGCAGGGTGCGGGGAGGGGGGAGGGATAGCATCAGTAGATATACCTAATGTAAATGACGAGTTAATGGGTGCAGCACACCAACATGGCACATGTATACATATGTAACAAACCTGCACGTTGTGCACATGTACCCTAGAACTTAAAGTATAGTAAAAAAAAAATTTAAAAAGATAATAAAAAATCACATTGTTACACTTAAAGTAAAAAAAAATAATTTCAACATGTTTTTGTGTGCATGTATGTGTATAACTGAAACTTGATAAGGCAATTGTGAAATTTTTATGAATGATTAAAGAGCAAAGAAACTCCTTAAAAACAGACAAGGGAGAAGGATTTGGCTTGCCAGATATCAAAACTTATAAAAATGTTAAGACCATATGGTATTAATGAAGAGACAGATAAGACATAAACAAAACTGATTAATAAAATAAAATAGAAAGCCTAGAAGAAAATCTACACACACAATGTTTAGAGCTGGCTTTGCATATCAGTGGAGTATAGAATTTTAATAAATAGTTTTGAGATACTGATTATCCATTCTGAAAAAAAATTAAGTCTCTATGTTACACCATCTGAAAAAGAAGGATAAGGATGTATTTTAGGCCGATTAATCCAAATGTGAAAAGCAAAATGATAACACTTTGGAAACAACATAGGAGAATATCTTTATTACTTGGAGGTAGGGAATAATCTCTTATGATATGTAAAATACAATACATAATAAAAAGATTTATAAATCAACTTCACTACATTTATTTTCATATTTAGAACTCCTGAATATCAATAAATAAATGCCTAAAACAATCCAATAGGAAAATAGATAAAATACTTGAAGAGGCACATTACTATAGTAACCTGAATCGCCATTAAACATAAAAAAGATGCTCAGACATTTTAGAGGTAGGTCAAATACAAACTGACACTACAGTGAAATACTATTTTATACTCACAAGACTGGCAAAAGTTTCAAAGTCTGACAGTGTCAAATTAATGAGGATATGGGAGTTTGATTTAGTACCCCTGCTATGGAAAACACTGATATTAGCTAATAGAACTGAAGATGAGTATATTCTATGACCTATAAATTCCCCTTGTACTTTTGTACCCTGGCAAAATTCTTGTAAACAAATACAAGAATGTTTCTTCACAGAAACACCATGATCATAGAAAAAAAAAAAAGCATGTCCATAGCAACACTATAATAATAGAAAAAAATGAAAACAAAACAGAAGCAGAAGTAACCCGAATGTCTATCAAAAGTAGAATGAATAAATCAGTTGTCATTCTTTGGTATTTGTGGGAGATTGGACACCCCCCACCAACAGATACCAGAATCCTTGGATGCTGAAGTCTCTTACATAAACTGTGTAGCATTTGCATGTAACCTATGCACATCCTCCCATTTACTTTAAATCATCTCTAGATTACTTATAATACCTAATGCAATGCCTACACATCACTTCGCTTGTGTGGATTCAACCACCAGTTGTGAGATAAAACATTACTAATATATCAGCTTCGTTCTTTATATTTAAAGTGTTTTACAATTTTAACCAGAATGTATCTTTGTGTGCATTTCTCAGTACTAATTTTGCCAGAAACGCTGTGAATCTTCTGGCTTCTCAGTTTTAGATCATTTAAAAAATTGGAAGGAGGCAGGGAGTAGTAGCAGACTCGTCCATAATGAGCTACTGCAAATTGTGCTCTTGATATTCCTTCTTTATATCCTTAGCCTCAAACATTTTACAGTTAAAAACTCTTCCAAATGAAGGTTAATGGCAGTTATGGAGAGATAAGACCCAGGGAATGCATAACACTAAGTTGGAATATGAAAAAAGAACTGTTGGCATCTCTTTAGCAGTATGTCAATAAAAACATCGGAAGAGAGCTAGTAATGCTGAATTGCATCATACTATCTTCTGCTCTAAGTCAAATCCTGATTTATGTGACCCAGTCTAAGGATGATTCTGTGTTAGGAGTTAGGCAAAATTCACCTGTAGGTCACCCTCTTCTCTTCCAGAATTTTCCATGATGAAATAATATTTTTCCTCATTGGTGTCTCAAGTACTCATGGCATAATAGCCAAATTTGCTCTGTGAGCTTTCCAGTTGACAGCATGGAGTCAGCCCAGTGCGGTGCATGGACTTTGCAGCCATCCCCCATGCACATCTATGTGGCTTTGGGAAACTGGTGCCATCTCTTTTTGCCTTGGTTTTCTGATTTCAAAATAGGAGAGATTGTCATAGGGTTGTTCTGAGGGTTGAACGAATCAATATACAAAGCGCCCAGCACATAGTAAGTGCTCCAGAAAAGTTAGTTGTCTTCCCCAGTCACTCTCTTTGCACTGGTGACTAAAGTCCTCCATCCCAGTATTCTGAATATCTAATTAGAATGTTCGAAGGCTAGAATCTGAGATTATTAAAGAAGGAAGATTAGCAGAGCAAGGACACCTAGATTCCTACTCTTACTGCTTATGATTATTGTATGTTTTCAAAAATCCTTTATGAGCATTTAGAGTAGTTTTCTGTTGAATGAGCTTTACACTACAAACAACTTTATATTTAAAATTTTTGTGAGAAACTAGAAATTCAATCTCAGCATGGCTTGAGATCATAAATAAATGAATGATAAAACAAAGCTACTAAAAATGAATGTGAAATCTCAGAGATTAAGGAACTTCATTTGATTTTTACCTACACATTTTAGAAAACATTTTAAAGATGCTTGAATTCTTTTTTTAAATTTTGTGTTGTGAAGTATAGATAATATTTTGGCAAACTGGGAAACAAATAACTATTTTAGGGTTGGTTTCATGAGGCTTCATCACAGTCAGCTGGTGTTTATTTGTGTCTCCCAAGTGTGTGGCTTTCCATTTTTCTTAGCACAACATTAAATAATATGAAAATTTTAATTCTTGCCCTCTAAGGGTATACATTCTAGGATATCACATTCATTTGGGAGAAAAGTATTCTTTCATTTTGAAAACAGTAGGCAGATGGTTTAATCCACTGGGTTTAGTTCCAAACAAACAAACAAAAACATTTTTTGAGGTATAGAAAAACTAAAAGAAACAGATAAAAGCACGTCGAGAGTTTTACATATAGTTTGGCTCCATGGGAACTTTCAATATTAAGGATTAAATGTGCATATTATTTACACATTTATCCTAAGTCATCAGCTTAACATTCTTCAGCTTCCAAAAGATTCCATTGAATTCAACAAGTATTTTTTCAATACCTACAATGTGCCTGGTTGCTACACAGAAATTCTACTATCATTGGTTTGCTTAATATTTATTGAACACCCACCATGTGCCTGACAAAATTCTAAGTCCTGAGACAAGAAGCTTGAATAATACCAACTTCCTGTCTATTCATCCAATACCGGTGTTGAGCTGTTTTCTAAATCTCAAACATGAATAAAGATGCAAGGAGCCTTGATTTGTGTTTTGTCCCACATTTTCACAATGAAAACTACTGAGGTAATGTCAGAATGTGTGCTCTATGCGTTATGAGACTATAATGTACATGCTGAAGGTTTCCATAATTATTTGAAGGCAGTTGCTAGCTAGAGATGGAGATTAACACCATCACTAAATTCCACCCATAACTTCAGTTCCTAATTAAAATTTGAGATTCATTAATATTTGCTACACTTAGAAATAAGGACAAGAAATACTGAGTGCAATAAAATAAGGAATGCCCTTTAAATAATTGATTCTAAAGCAACAGAGAAAAGAGAGAAATGCTACAAGATAACTTCCTAAGAAGTCTCTCATCAATAAATCTATTGCTGTCTCTTGCCTGCAAAATACCTGCAAGATTTCTCATTGTGTTGAGATACAATCACTCCACATAAATCACCTCCTGCTCCCAGAGCTCAGACACAGGTCACATTTCTGACCCTGACACTCAGGAAGCTGAGCTCCTTCTCCATGCGCAACTACTCCTTCAGGCACATTTTCTATTCTCAAACTAGTTCCCCTTTCATTTGCTCCCAAAACCCTTGTCTTAGTCCTTCATAGCATTTTTCACAATTGTAATTAAGTAATTATTTGTTTAGTGTCTTTTTCTTCCATTAAATTGTGAGGCCCGTGAAAAGTGGAACCAGTATTGCTATACAGACTTGGTCTATGTTTTTTCTTTTTTACAACAATATGCCCATTATTGAGCATGGTGCCTGGCACATAACAATAAATGTTTAATGTAGGCATAAATCAGTGAATGAATGAATAAATGATGAATGGATCAATTTCCCATGTTTAGTCAGAACTACACTAAAGGGCTCATTATGAACTCATCCTTGAGCTGAATCTATCATTGAGTAGGATCCCACAGTGGGAGCTGATCAAAATCATGAAAGACACAATCCCAAACGCCATAATCCGGAATGTTGAAATCCTGAAAGAACAAAGTCCCCAATATCTAAAATCCTGAAAATCACAATTCCAAATGACCATATCCCAAAAATATAATTCTGGAAAAAATATTTTTAAGTTGATGTTCACTTACATGTTTTAAGTAGAATTTGTTGGAGAAACATAAAAACATGACAGAAGACATTTTAGGCCACTTTACACAATAAAATAGACAATAACATACATATTTTTGCAATCATAAACACTCAGGTATACTAACAATAGTTGCATGAATATAACAGTTCTGGGAAGACGCACTGTATACATGAAGAAATAGGTAAAAAGGCAAAATACATAAATGCATATCACGATGGTTGATAATTATGTGCACCCAGCTTTATATCTGCCGTCATCTAAAATACCACAATGGACAACCTAAGTCTCTCAATGACAGTGATCAAACACTGCAATAGGTCACCACTGCATATGTAGTCACTCAAAGAGCCAAGATCTCGAGAAATTTTTTCATAAATGCAGATGTACAAAAAGAACAGCTCTTTATTTATTGAGGAAGTTTCAATGTTTTTACATATACACCCAATGCTTACACACAGTCAACGTTGTGATAATGCACTTTTGAGGAGTCGAATTTGCAAAAAATGCATAAAATTAATAAGAACTCTTTAAAAATCTTTACACAATTTGTACCTCCAGTGTTGGAAATGATATGAAGATAAAATATATAGCAGAGCAAATTGTAAAAAATGATGCAGACTATTTAAAATAGTAGGGGAAAAACTAAAATAAGAAAAAGACCAAAACAAAAAAACTAAAAAGAAAATCTGACATGTGAAAAAGTGTATTACGGGATAGATTATGAGCAATGGATGGAGGTAGTCTATAAAAGCTGGCCAACTTTCATGATCATTAACTATATTTTGAAGTCTTGCATCATGATGAATAGCTATGTTTTTTCTTTTATCGCATCACTTTCCTTGGAGAATATGTTCACAATCGCTTTCTATTTAGTGCTGCTCTTTCTGAAATCCTTCCACGACTCGATATACACCAACAAGAGCATTACCCATTACATTTTTTTGTCTTCTGTGCTATGTTTCTATGTTGTTTTGTGTACATGGAAATCTATTCTGCACGCACTCATGTACAGATCACAGATTTGGTGGAAACAGTACTGGTGATCAAAGAGCAAAACCATTGCATATTTTCTTACACTACTGTGCAAATTCATTATTTTTGAACTGGTTGGTAACTTCGATACCTCATTTAGCAAAATGTGGTTTCAATTAAAAGCTCCTGGAATTTCATCAGCTGAAAGAAATGTCAATGCAGAAAAATCATGCATTTTTAAAGTGAAGTTTTAATCATTGCCATATTGCGTGGTCAGTCCATTCATTTGAATTTTCTGTCAAATGTAAATAAAGACAATAACAAGGTAGTTGTTCCACCTAACATGATGCAATTAACATTATCAGCCCTACAACCAAAGATGAATGAATTCCTTTGCCAGAATTCGGCTTTCAGGATTTCAACATTTGGGATTTTAATCTTTTAGGATTATTACTTTAGGGATCTTAATTTTAAGGATTTTGATCTTTCAAGAGTTCAACATCCTGGATTACAGTATTCAAGATTGTGTCTTTCAGGATTATAATCCAACCCCACCACCACCACCACAACCACTGGCCCCACCAGAGTCACTCACTTGAAATGGCTTTGTAGTCAAAGTAGACTTTCCATTAGCAAGTATGAATTGAGAACACTTTTGTAATTCTATTACTTAGCATGTTGCCTGATACATAAGCGTTTTGTGAATATTGGATGGATGATGGGATGAATACATGAAAGAAACCAAATCTGATCATTAGATTTGTCTACAGTTATTTGTCCTTTGGAATAAGCATAATCATCATCCTCATCAAATGAGCTAAATCTATTTACACAGATTTGAAAAAGTGCAGGGAGATTAAAGGATAGAGAAAATAAAAGGAAAAAACCATATGTTCTCTCTGAGCTCTTAAAGTTGTGTTATCTGCAGTACACATTTGGCAGGTATATATTGTTGTGTTAGTTAACCTTACACGTGTGTAGGATTTATCACCCCAACTACATTATCAGCTTCTTAAGATCTAAAAACATAACTTATAATTACCTATATCTTCCCCTCAACTTCCACTTTTACATCAGCTGGCTTAGCACCTGGCACTTAAGAGGTACTCAGTAAATGTGGAATGTAGCATGACTCAGTGCTACTATATTCAGCTAAAAGCTGAGGGGCCAATTTATTCTCATGTGCTATGGATAAATGCGAGTTTCATCTCCCTGAGCCTTACCCAGCCTTTATCCTGAGGTTCCAGTCTCTGATTGACATCATGATACTATTCTCTGGGTTGCAAACACTGGTCATAAAGATGGATAAGGAAAAGATAAAAAGTTGTCAACTCAGAGCTCAAGTCACTAAAATTCTAAATTACAGTAGCAATTGTGACAATAATTATAATAAAAGTAAGTTAAAAATGATCATTGCTAGTTGTGATTAGAATAGGTATGTTTTAACAATGTATTTTGCTCTAATAATTAACTCAGAAAGAGTTTAATATGCAGTTTCTGAAATAAAAGACATCTGAGAGGTTCATATATTTGTGTTAGGTTGCTGAAATCCAAAAGAATAAAATATCATATTATCAAGTTTAGAAGTGTGATAAATTGTTCAAATTTAGTTGTTAAAAGTTCTTGGCCAGGTGCAGTGGCTCACACCTGTAATCCCAGCACTTCAGAAGGCCAAGGCAGGTGAATCACTTGAGGTCAGGAATTTGAGACCAGCCTGGCCAACATGGTGAAAC
The DNA here is from genome assembly GCF_029281585.2 of Gorilla gorilla gorilla. Lineage (NCBI taxonomy): Eukaryota > Metazoa > Chordata > Mammalia > Primates > Hominidae > Gorilla > Gorilla gorilla. Next base: position 54,912,134 of record NC_073231.2, on the reverse strand, counting down.
CTTGTCTCTACTAAAAATACAAAAAATTAGCTGGGTATGGTGGTACGCACCTGTAACCCCAGCTACTAGGGAGGCTGAGGCAGAAGAATCACTTGAACCTGGGAGGTGGAAGTTGCAGTGAGTCAAGATTGCACCACTGCACTCGAGCCTGGGCACAGAGCAAGACTCCATCTCAAAAAAAAAAAAAGTTCTTATATGCCAGTCCCAGTGGCTCATCCTATAATCTCAACACTTTGGGAGGCTGAGGCAGGAGGATCACATGAGCCCAGATGTTCAAGACCAGCCTGGGCAAGATTGTGAGACCCCATCTCTACAAAAAGTTTAAAAACTTGGTAGGCATGGTGGCATGTGCCTGTAGCCCCAGCTACATGGGAGGCTGGAATGGGAGGATTGCTTGAGCCCAGGAGATTCAGGCTGCTGTGAGCTATGATCACACCACTGAACTCCAGCTTGGGCAACACAGTGAGACCCTGATTCAAAAAAAATTCTTATAGAAAAAAAAATTGTTTAAAGAATAAAGCACTTAGATTCCATCAAGACCAAATAACTGGGAAGGGAGGGAGGAAGGAACAAAGGGGCTACAAAATACTGCAAGATTATCAGATTTTGCCAGTCTTTGACCTTGTTGCTCTTCTCACATCTCAGTACTGAGCAGCCTATCACCTGCAGATTCAGCTCAGTTGGATGTTTGACCCAACCCTGCACACCTATACAAAGCTGGATTAGCCTGTGTGCTAATCTCCTTGTGCCTAGGCATGAGATGTAGCCCTCCTTCAGTAAAGACTATTGAGCATGCACCCGCCTCCTATACACATATCTTTATTTATGTGTAAACTATATATGAGTTATGCTGTAGGAATATATACATCATAGGACATACATAAGGATATATATATATATTTTAATCTTCATTGGCTTTTATTTGCAATCCTAGAATTGGGAAATGCTTCACTTTATACAATAGAATGAATGTTCCCAAAAGAACAATTTTTTTAAAGAATGAGATAGTGACCGAGATAGCCCAGTCAGTAGAGCATTAGATTTTCAAAGAATAAGATAAAAACAAATGTAAACAGCAGTTCTATTATGTCTTCACTCCTGTGAATCACCGCATACTCCTTGGGACAAATACTCTTAGCTTGGAGACCTTGTGTGAAAGTTGCCCTTGCAAGCCTCCCTTGTGTGTTTCTCATCAGGGTGACTGTGCTTCTGCCTTGGCTTCTTGATTTGCCCTCTGGTTTCCTCTTCCTACCTGCCCACCAAGGGCCACCCCTCTCTTCTGAACCTACACATCCAGACTCCTAAAACTCTGATTTTTTGTTTGTTTGCAATCCCTTACTCCTGGGAGCATGGACCTTGCTCTTAAACCTCAGTCACAGACCAGGGCTTTGATCTGCAAACATACAGAACAACTGCAACCACCAAGGTGCCACTGACCTGGCTCGAGCATTGGCTCTACCTGGAAATTCATGCTGTCATATCAAACCCTTCAGAGTGCTTGGCTACCACAATGCTGCTCCTCAAGAAGTAAAACAAGATTTCTTCAAAGAAAGCAACCATCTAGTGTTTCTCATAACAACAACACGTACTCTCCTTTCTCTACTCCTGAGTCACATAATATACAAGCAGGAATGTGTCAATGTGACAGACTATAGCAGCACAAATCCGAGTGTTTATTACAATACATGTCTAATATATCTTTGGTGTTGGCTATATTGACTTTCCTATTAATCGTTAGCATACTAATTAAATAAATATTCATTTATTACCACATTTTAGATCAGATTGGCTTTTCCCTCTTTTTGCCATCTGGTGTGTCTTCTTCTACCACAGTCTCTTTCAAATAAGTAATCTAAGGGTTATAAAACTCTGTGAAAATGCATTAACCAATACCACAGTTAAACATAAGCTTTCAAAGGACAAGAAAATCACTTTGTTGCGGTTCCTGAAGTTTCAGTCAGCTTTTAGTGTGATATCAACAATTAGACTAATCCATAGTGTTCAACAGCCCCAAAGTCACAGTGTAATTTTGATTCTCTGAAATCAGGAGTGAGAGACTCAGAGGTCTGGCCTCAGCTTCTCTTCTCATGCTTAGATTCTGTCATTCTTGAAATTCTCCTTTGATAAGAGTCTGTTATTCTCATCAAAGGAGAAATGTAATAAGCAGATTTAAGATAATCTTGTGTCCAAAGAGCTATTTGTAAGGGTCATGAAGTAAGTCTAGATTTGATTATCTCACAGGAAGTGTGCAATAAAGAAATAAAGAAAAGGCAGGAATAAAAAGTGTCCTACACATATACACAAAAGGAAAAACTGCAAAACAATCCTAAAACAAAATCTAAGTACAAAGCATTCTAAACAGGGTAGCTATTACTAAATTGACACAAAGGAACATTGAGAACGAAAGTATAATCATATTTAACAATTGCTTTATATCTCACCTTATAAGCCAGGGAATTATAAGAAAAATCCAGGGCTAGATAAAATGATAGTATGAAAGGTGAAAATAAAATAGGAACTTTCACCAACACTGCATTGTTTCAACAAGGAATAGTTCATTATTAGAGAATATTAGTGAAACGTAAACACTTCCAGTTTGATTATTATATTTTTCAGGTCTAAAATTTCTAGTTCATTCTCTTTCAAATATGCAAGATCACTTTTTATAGTTTCCAGTTCCTTGCTGAAATGTTTAAGTCTGAGTTTTCCCTTCATAAGCATAATATACATGTTTATGTCAATTTGCTTTTGGTAATTCCACTATCCAGGTGACTCATGAGTCTGTTCCTGTATTCTGTTGTTTATGGAGGTTCTGATTCATGTTTTCTTGTCTCCTTGTGTGCCTAGTTATCTTTAATTGTGTAATAGATGTCATAGTTGAAAAAAACAAAAAGACTTTACAGTAATACTTTGAGGCTAAGGATAATCTTTCTCTTCCTCCAAGGAAGGATTTTTCATTTACTTCTGCTGGGAAGCCAGGTACTAGCAATCTAGGATCCATTTGACCAACTTCAGACCTTCAGAAGTTTGGGGGCTCCCAGAGGACTTGAAGCCTGCTTAGGATCCATGAAAGTGTTGGTTTGTGTCTGGTTTACTCTCACTCCTACGATGCAGCCCTTTGGTTCCCCATCGTCAATCTGGGTGTTCCCATGGATCACCCATGGGATCACTGGTCTCCAGCTTTAATCCCATCTCCCCTGGGAAGCTATCACGAGCACTGCTCAGCCACCTGTTCCGGATTGGCAAATGTCCCTCCAAGCAGAAGTCATTCCAAAAGCCAGACTCAAGTTTATGAATTTCTGTCTTCTTTCAGGTCTTGCTAAGGTAATTCTTTACTATCTTGTCAGTACTTGGATGTTTTTAGAAAGATCTTTAAATATCTTACCCAGCTTTTTCAATTTCAATAAGAATGCTGATCCAAATTACCTAGTCTAACATTTTAAAAGGTCAGAAATCTAGCCATACTTCAATTTTAAACACCTGCTGAAAATGGAATGGGAAAGCAAGCAGTCAATAGATATCATTGTTCTTTTAAACAACTATTGACCAACTAATATATGTCAGTCTTACTTAACAATATGTATTCCAAAGAAATTATTCACACAAATTTTAAGGTGGATTTTATTCAAGTCTGTTTTAAAATTATAAATAAATAAACCTCCACGTAATAAAAATATTATTCACTCAACAAATATTTATTGAGGATTTATTATGAGCTAGTCACATTTTAGGTGCTGGGGATACACCAGTGAAGAAAACAAAAAAGATCCCTGCCCATGTGGTGCTTCTATTCTAGTAGCAATATATGACCAAAAAAATTAACATATAAAACAGTAAAGTAGATGGTATATTATATATTGGTATATAGTACATTAGAAGGTAATGAGTATTATAGAGTGTAATAGAACTGAGTAAGATATTAAAAGAGTCAGGAGAGGGAGAAGGTTTACAATTTTTCCAGATTGGACAGAGTAGGCTTCACTGAAAAGATGAAATTTGACCAGGCTTGAAGGTGAAGAAAGAGTTGCCCATGTGGGGGTATGTGGGGGCAGATGGAACGGCCAGAGGGGAGACACTAAGTGTGACTGTGTCCATCCTGATCATGAAACATCTAGGAACCATAGGGCTAGAGTAGAATGAGAAAGTAAGAGAGGAGGTGAGGAGGAAAGAATGAGTTAAGAGAGATAATGGGGGGTGGAGGGTGAGGACAGGTCTTATACAGCCTTAAGGGCTGCTGTGAGAACTTCAACTTTTAATTGCACTGAGCACAGAAGGGATTTGATCATTCTGACTGGGACATTGAGGATTTGTGGAAAGAAAAACAGAAGCCAAGATAAGAGCCCACTGCAGTAACACAGATTATGCAGTCTCAATATACTTTCGATGTATTTTCAACGTAGAATCCATGAGATTTTTACAAATTAGATGTGGAATGTGAGAAAAAGAAAGAATGCAAGTACATGTCTCCATGATTTTTAGCCTGAGCCACCAGAAAGGTGGAATTGCCATCTATTGACAAGGGGAAGGCAGAGGGTAGAGCAAGTCAGGGAAGAAGATTGGGAGTCCAGTTTGGGTTGCATTTGAACATGTCAACAAAATAAAGGGAGATATATATCCAAGTTGGATATACAAATTGGGAGATAACGTGAGAGACCTGAACTGGAAATATAAGTGTGGGACTCTTAAGCTAACAGTTTATATTTAAAGCCATGAGACTCAATGAGGTTCTCAAGGGAACAAAATAGACAACAAAAATGTGAAAGACTGAACACTAGAACATAAAGAGGTCCCAATATCTTTCATATATATTGCTTGGAGAGATAAAAAGAAAAAGCTGAATGAAGGACAACAGAAGGACAATTTGAGAACAATAAGAGAGAATATACAAAATTAGAAAAACAGAGGAAGTATGGCCAGTGATTATTCCCCGTCTGGCCATCCCTTGCCAGACACTGTACCTCTCTCCACACTGTTCCCTGACTTTCTTTGAGCTAGAAGTAGGTGTCATTTAACTAGGCAAGCCAAGACCATCAGTATCCCACACCTCTGAAATTTTCTACAACACAAAAGGAGATTTTTCAAAATCATTAGATACAGGAGAGACCAAAAATAAGTTTTCATCTACTGACTCCACAGTCATGTAAAAAAATGTGACAAGGTTGAACTTCATCTCCAGTATCACTCCATGTCCCTCCCTCTCTACCTCCCTTCCATACAATGACACCAAACCTTCAACCCAGTGGGTACCCAGTGACTTCAAACTAATATCTTGAATGCTCTCATCTCTATCAAAATGTACCTGTTCTGAGTTTTAGAACATCACAGACTTATCCTCCAGTAGAAAACAAAGGTGCTATCATCTGAGAGTGATTTAGAGTGCAATTCTACTCCAAAACATTTGCACTTAACAGCAGCTTTCAGAACTACTCCATTGATTACAATGGACTGACTGTGTCCCGCCAAAATTCATATACTGAAATCCTATGTGATGTTATTTAGATGTGGGGCCCTAGTGAGCTGATTAGGTCATGTGCATTGAGCCCTCATGAATGGGGTTAGTACCTTTTTAAAAGGGACCCCAGATAGTTCTCCAGCTCTTTCCCACATGTGAGGACAGCAAGACAGCCATCTATGAACTAGGATGAGGGCCCTCACCAGACACTGAATCTGTCAGTATCTTAATTTTGCATTTCCCAGCCTCTAGAATGGTGAAAAATAAATGTTTGCTGTTTAAGCCACCCAGTTTATGGTATTTTTTATAGCAACCAAAATAGACTAAGACACTGATTAAAGTGAATGAGATAAGGGGTTTTTTGGAAACATGACAAAGCTTCACCAGAGAAATGAAAGGAGGGATGAGCATACGCCCCCACAAGAGGTCCCGCCTGGAACTGTTCACAACAAGTGCTGCTAATCACCCCGGCTGGTCGAGGCTGGGCAGTCCTCTTCTTAGAATACCTAACAGGACATTTTAACTTGAGAGTTCCTATGAGCAAAATAAAACCACTTGACAAACACTGAGCTCACATGATGAAATGAAGTAAAGTCAGATTACCAGTGAATCTGGGCATTGATTTTATTTAAATATTAAGTAGCATCATCTGAAATGACCTGTTTTAGGTTAAAAAAAATCAAACATTGGCCTTTTCATTTGATTCAATCTAATAGACATATGCACATGTTTATTTTAATACACAGACAGAACAATTTTCTGGCCTTGTTGGCAAAGTCTAACTATTTTTCTTACCATTTGTGACTACATAAATCTGCATATCACTGGAATTATTGCTGGAGACATGTGTCTCTTTGAATGTGAATGAACTCGGCAAAATGCGTTCTATAGAATGCCTTCTGCCACTGGTATGGTGGAGGTCTTAGGGCTAATTATTTAAAGCTGACTGCAGCCTGTAAGATTCTTACCCACACTAAGAAGCCCTTCCTGCACTCCTGTTTGACCCTTTCAAGCCTATCTCATAATGTGATGAGTGTTCTCATCTTAGCATCGCTGAACGTAACCTACTGCTTTAAGTTCCTTTCCTTACACTCAACAATGTAATTTTGCTACTCTGACTAGAAGGACATCTATGAGTCCTCGTATTTTTTTTTTCTAAAAAGGAGGATTCTGCTTCCTAGCAGTTGTGCAACCTTTGTCAATTCCCTGCGATAGACCCTGAGTAGATTCTCATCCCACCTGTTTCCTCTTCTTCCTGGAATCACAAGGTACCAGGCTTCCTTGAAATTAGATGTGGCCATGTTGCTTAGTGAAATGTGAGTAAAAATGGTTTATGTCGCCGCTGGACACAGCAGTTAGGAACACCCACTACTTCTCCACTTTCTCTCTGACCTCGGCTCCCAGCCAGGTGCAGAGACTCCATGGGCGGACTCTGGGACGCTAAGGATGGCAGATCCACTAGATGAAAAGAGCCTGTGTCTCAAATGAGTCTGTGATCCTCTGTGGGGCTCTCACTGGGTTGAGTGAGAAACAACCCTTAATTGTGTTAGATGACACAGATGTTTGGAGATATTAACAGCAGTTAGCCTACTCTGTCTAATAAACTCCCTAATATTTTATTTCCTCATCTGTAAAATTTTCAAAATAATAGAACCTACCTGGTAGAGTTGATGTTAGGATTAAATGAGATAACAAATGTAAAGTGCTTGGCACAGGATAAAGCTATATAAATGGTGGCTACTTTGTAATTACCACCATTATCATCATCATCATCGTGATCTCTCTCTCACATTTTGGAGGAAACATTTTCTATGATCCTAAAAATAGCCTAGGGTTCAGAAAATAGCTTTTTGGCAGTGCTCAATGGACAGCATACTTCCAAGACCCAATATCTGACCTGTGTAGTAGTGTAACAGCAAAGCTAGTGGGATATTGATAAATCTTTTCTGGCTCAGAGCAGTTTTCATTGGGTAAGGTTAGATTTTAATGCCTATCATTTACTGAATAATTAAAATCATTATTTCCAATTGCTCTTGGGCACGCATATTTGTAAAATCCTCTTAGAGATACCATCTGATATAATTCGTTTGCTATAAATGACATGTGTAGCAAGAAACTTCACATGCCATGCATGTTTTATCAATGCTTGTTGATTGACTAAGGAGTATTTCTTTTTTCAGTCTCAAGTTTCCTAATGATTTCCTAAAATTTATGCTCACCAGCTCCTTTTTTCAATGAAATATTATTTGTCACTTCAATTAATATCAACAGAACACATCCATTTTTCCAACTACAGTTTCTCAACACATCACGAGATAGTAAATATGAATACACAGCAGCATAGATTATAGCACTAATAATTAGATTTAGATAACTTACTCATACTAGCCAACTTCAAAAACAAATTTGTGTTGATCATCAAATGTAACTTTATAAGTTATACAAGTAGTTCTTCCTAAGGTAAAATATAATTTAAGCAAATGTTGAAAGGAAAATAAAAATAAAAACCCAAGCTCCAAATTGAAATAAGCAGTCTTCTAACACACTCTCCTAAGACCTTCCCAAATACATAATATTACTTTGCATGTATTGTATCTTAGCTTTATCTCTATATCCAACACATCTGAATGCACACTGGAGCATTATGGCTTGTGTTGAAACCACAACAAATGTCAAGAATCACAGGCTTGCTTTACATTTAGCTAACTACTTAAATCTGTAGCTTAATTAGCAGTCATGTTTTATTTTGCCATGCCTTTTTCTAAAAGTAAATTAAGGTGGTTTATAAACACATACAAAAAATTACTTAAATAATCTTGCTGAGGAAGCTAAGACTATAAACCAATTTAAAATCTTGACTGTTTGCATCAAGCAATTCCTGAAAACCAATTTACCTGAATAAGCAATTGGCTCATCTGGGCAAATAACTTTTCTACCAGCACATAATTTGCTCAGTTGAGCCAAGAGCTTCCTTTTTATGCAACAGTTCAATTATGAAGACTCATTTTAAGACCTTGCTGTATCCACCAAGACTAAATTATTATGTCATGTATTTTGCCAAATTTCAATCTGTTCCCCACCTTGAAATTTCTACCTTAATCTATTTGAATCTACTTACCAAGACTTTATACATTTATCACCTGATCCTTCACCCCCTTCCTAAGCAACTACAATTGTCCGTTATTGCAGTAAGTTTAATAAAGTATTGCTTGATCAATAGTTTACGCCAGTGGTCTTTTGAGGAACCAGAAACCAATAATCTGGTAAGAAATAAAATGCACAATATCCCATTTTTGTCTTAAAGTCAAAAGGAAATTTCTCTAAATGTTAAAAAGTTAATATGGTGCTATAAAATCAGCCTTTAAAATTATACATAATATAATGGAATTAAGCAAATATTCAGAGAAAATTAGCCAAAGAGAAAATAGGGGGGAAATTTAAATAAAGCCATTGAGGGAGGTTGAAAAAAGCAACAAATAAGGTGAAGTCCTAAACACTTTCTGAAGATTAGCCACAAATTTTTCTCTGAGCTTCCTAGCAACCAGTGCAAAAAGAGAAACACGACCAGTTACATAAGTCACAACGTTCATGACTGTAACATTGTGAACAATGCCCAGATGAATATCCTAACCCTAAACAAATGTAATAAATTTCACAGGGCTATTTATTTTAACCTCCACAAATATTTTTTTTTAAATTAAGTCTCAATGGGACAAACGTCAAAATAAAAGATCATAATATCTCTTAACAAGTCTGTAGAAACTTGGGCATGGCCACAATGTAATGCTATTATTTGGAGATAAGTAGAGCTGGATTAATAAAACACTTCCTAGAAGATTGGTTTGGAGTGTGTTTTTAAAGGCTAGAAGTGATCCAGGATGGTAGATGTTTCTGGACAAAGCATGATGGGAAATGTATGAGAATGAGTGATCCAAGAGGCAAGAAGAACAAGAAAGTTCCTTTGACAAGAAGAGAGTGGGATTTGACAGGAAAGTCTGGTTAAAGAAGGCAGGAAGGGAAGGAAGGAGGTGGGTTCAGTTGGATGGGAGGGATGGAGGAAATGTAATGACAGAGGATCTCTAAGCACTCTCAACAATACTTGGTATTTGATTCACTGAATATTAAGAAATAGAGAAATAAATTGACAAAGCATGTAACATGAGAGCACATTGGTTAGTGCTAGTGGTTAGTGAACCACTCTAACTGAAACCCACAAACAACTGAATGAGTAAAATCAGGAAAGAAGAGACTCACATGTGAGAGAGATTCCGTGGTCCAGCTGAATTCAGCTCTGTAATTGGGGACCTCAATTTCCTTCTAGTTTGTGAATTTATCAAGGGGAGAGTGGGAGAAAGGGCAGAGGAGTTGGGAAGATGTCCTGGATTTTATATCTCATTTATCTGTATTCACAGTGTGCAACACAAGAATGGCATGTAACCTACATTCAAATTTCAGTTTGTTGTTGGGAAAAAGTACAAAATTCAATTCATTGAATTAAAATATTTATGGTGGCATATTTTGTAAATGAGTGGATGGTAAGGTAAAGAAAGAGAGGCGTGAAATATTATCCCAAATATTGTACTAGAGAACAGAAAGAGAATAGTGGTTTGAACTGGAAAGGCAAGTTTGGTATTGAGTGTCTATATCTACAGAAGTATTTGTCATGTTTCAAGTGGCAATGATTCAATCAAGTATTTGCATTCTTATGGCAAAAATGGAAGTGTACTTCAGCAAAGAGTAATGGACAAGAATCATAGATAAAAATCATGACATCATCTGTATACAGATGCTAATTAAATTTCAGAGAATTTGTGATCTTTTTAGAGAAGAGAACAGAAACGGAAAATAGTAATCAAATTTAGTTTAATGGAAGGAATGCTTAATTGGGAGTCAAAAAACTAGGCATTGGATCCCACCCCTAGTGCAAGTTCCCTCTCAGATTTCTGTTAAGTCTCTTCTCCTCTTGGTCCAGGTTTCCTCAACTGTAAAATGGGGATGAGGAAGATAAGCTCAGTGGTTTTCAAAATGTGCAGACACCAGGGGTTTCTGGAAGGAAGGTAAGGCCAACAGGCCAGGTCTCAGGCCCAAGACCCAAACCTGTTGTTAGCAAAATAGATCTACTCTAATTTTTTTGTTTCTTTGTTTGTGTTTGTTTTTGTTTTTTGAGAGGGGGTCTCACTCTGTCTGTTGCCCAGGCTGGAGTGCAGTTGTGCAATCTCAGCTCACCGCAACCTCTGCTTCCCAGGCTCAAGCAATCCTCTCACCTCAGCCTACAGGCATGCACCACCAGGCCTGGCTAAGTTTTTGTATTTTTGTAGAGATGGGGTTTCACCATGTTGCCCAGGCTGGTCTTGAACTCCTGGACTCAGGCAATCCTCCCGCCTAAGCCTCCCAAAGTGCCGGAATTTCAGGTGTAAGCCATGCACCTGGCCTAACTCTAACTTTTGCTGTAACAAGAGGCTCTCTTGTATGAATTCTCTAGAAGAAAGAGACCTACAACTTTCAAAAAACTGAAAAACCACTAGACTGGATTATTTCAATTGCCCTCACATCTCTAATAAATCCCATTAAAGTCAGTAACATACTTGAGCAAGAAGTGTAAGCAGGTACTATCACTTCCATCTTACAGACTACAAACACAGGAGAACGAAGCAAACTCTCATTGATGGTAATGCCAAGACTAGCATCTAAGTCAGCTGACTATCAAACCAGGGTTCATGTTTCCAAAAATTTTAAAGCACTTTCTTTTAAGGTGGCTCACGCCTGTAATCCCAGCACTTTGGGAGGCCGAGGCAGGTGGATCACCTGAGGTCAGCAGTTTGAGACCAGCCTGACCAACATGGAGAAACCCTGTCTCTACTAACAATACAAACTTAGCTGGGCGTGGTGGCACATGCCTGTAATCCCAGCTACTCGGGAGGCTGAGGCAGGAGAATCCTTGAACCCAGAAGGCAGAGGTTGCAGTGAACTGAGATCACTCCATTGCACTCCAGCCTGAGCAACAATAGTGAAACTCTGTCTCAAAATAATAATAATAATAATAATAATAATTCTGTGCCATGATTTGCTTATGTCACAAGCAACATGCAAACAGGCACATGATGAAGTCATTTTACATAAAAACATGCATCCACATTTGCAGCAATATGCTTAGAGTCAATGAACATCTGTAATTAAGACCACTCCAAAAGCACTCTATTTTTGCTTCCTAAATGTAGGTTTTCCCCCCGGTTTTTGGCCTTCTCTGAACTGCTCCACCTCCTTTTCGGTTTGGGTTCCTGTTACTATATGAATCTGCATCCTATAACTACAGTTTGATGAATCACAAAAACATGCTACTTGACACAGAAAATTCACAGTCCACAGATTTGTCAGGGTAAATTATGTAAAATGTAGCTGCTGTACAGAATTAACATTTGATGAATATGCTGGTCTTTTATTTTTTTAGGAATCAATTTAAGTGGGATTATCACCACTGAGCCAAAATGAACCATAATTTATAAAATAATATGATAAAAATATTAAGAACGGTTGTGATCTTTAAGGTATATTACATTTGTGTCTGAATTTGTTTCAGTAACTAGAGTTAGTGAGACTGGCTACTACAGGTCTATAGGTGGTTGTTACAAAGATGGGTTCTGAAGCCAGACTGCCTGTGTATTAGTCCGTTCTCACACTGCTATGAAGAAATACCCAAGACTGGGTAATTTATAAAGAAATTAGGTTCAATTGACTCACAGTTCTGCATGGCTGGGGAGGCCTCAGGAAACTTAACAATCATGGCAGAAGGCACCTCCTCACAGGGCAATAAGAGGGAGAATGAGTGCCGAACAAAGTGGGAAGCCCCTTATAAAACTATCAGATCTCGTGAGAACTCAATCACTATCAGGAGAACAGCATGGGGGAAACCACCTCCACGATTCAATGATCTCCACCTGGTCCCACCCTTGACACCTGGGGAGTATTACAATGCAAGGTGAGATTTGGATGGGAACACAGAGCCAAACCATATCAGCCTGTAATCCCAACTCTGTCATTTACTAGCTGCGTGACATTAACCTAGTTACTTAACCTCTCTGTGGCTCTGTCTCCTCTTCTTTAATATGAGAATATTAAGGATTCAATGAGTTAATTTATATTGTGCCTAACTCATAAATTCTGAGTGTTAATTTAAAAATAAGTAAATAAATTGGCAAAAAAACAATTCCAGCTTGTTTAAGCCAGTATTACTTGGGATCTCTCTTACATACAGAAAAACTTACCCTAATTAGAATAGGCTGCTTACACGAACATGAACTTGCTGAAAAGGGAATATAACATTTCTCAAACATAGACAGGACATCAATTTTCAATGAAAAAAAAGGTATTGAGTTAGTTCAAACAGCATCAGCTTTAAATAAAAAAATTAGCAACATTTTCTTCTTTTCTTTTCTCCCTTCCTCCCTTTCTGAAGAATTCAATCTGAAGAGCATTAGCTCTAAAAGAGTAAAGTAGGAATCTGGGTGGTCCAATTGGGAGGTATTGGGAGCCCTTCCCATGGAAAAAAAGAGAATTGGCACAAGAGCCTAAGGGGGGCTGTGGTGCTGAGAGATTTGTTAGGAGATGGGGGTGGTGGTGAGTGACAAGATTTGATACATATTAGGAGGACTGGCCCAATATGTAAACATATAGAGGATAATGAGAGCCAGGGAGAAAGCTAGAATGAATTCTGTGTGACTGGATTTGAATTTTAACTGTTGATGTGAACTCATGGTTTTCAATATAGATAGGCACTTACAGATATAAGTGTAGTGAATGTGTGTTTGTACATATCTGCATATATTCCCTAGCTTCTCACTGAGAGAATCTGCAAGATGAGCCTGGAGCATCTTGCTGTGTCAAATCATAAGAAAGTACTTAAATAATAATGGGCACATATCAAAAGGACACAAAAGGGGTTCCCACTGAACAAATCTGGGATCATATAAGTATCAAAATAAATAATGACAGTAATAGGTTGTAGCCCATTAAATGAAAAAATACATGAGCCTATACTGATATAAATAAGTAAATAGGGAGCTGAGAAAACTTTTCCTTACAATGGAATGCCATCTGATGAATGTGCAAGGAATTATGGAATTGAAAATCGCCATTTGGTAATCATGATAGTAATAACTCAGCCAAGAAACACCAATGGATGCTAAAACTGTGGGTGAAAGTTTGATGAGGAATGGAATATTTAGATAGTCTCAGAATACCTCCCTGCAAAATTACTGACTGATTAGCAAGGGGGCAAAGAGTAGCTTTACAATGGACCTGACAGTATTTTAACCAAGAAATCAAGGTTAACATGACCGGAAATTAGACAAATAAGATTGTGTACCATCTGATAGAATGCAGCAAGAACCCAGCATCAATTCTGAGATATTCCTTCCAAAAAAAAAAAACTAAAAATATGTAAATCTAAATCTGAATCTAAACATGAGGAATTATCTGACAAACACTAATCAATGGACATCGTACAAAACAACTGGCCTATAATCTTCCTAAGTGTCAAGATCAGGAAACTTAAGGAAAGAAATGAGGAATTGTTCCAGATTTTAACAATCTAAAAAGACATGACGACATGGTCCTGAGTTGAGTCCTTTTTCTAGAAAGGATGACAGCCGTGAATGGGGTTTGGGGGTTCCATGGCTATAACATTCCATCTATGGTGACGGAGGCTAGGGAGGAGAATACCCTGGATTGCACTGGATTGCAGGAAATACTCATGACATCCAGGGGTGAAGGAACATCATGTTAGCCACTTGCTCTCAAATGATTCAAGAAAAAAAAAAACTCTGCTACTCTTACAACCTTTGTGTAAGTCTGAAATTATTTCAACTGAAAAAAAAAAAAGCACAACAAAAACCAGGTGCAGTGGGTGGCTCATACCTGTAATCCCAGCATTATGGGAGGCTGAGATGGGAGGATCACTTGAGGCCAGTAGTTCAAGACCAGCCTGGTCAACATAGTGAGACCCCATCTATTAAAAAAAATCAAATATTTATTGTGAAAATATTAAACACTGTATCTATTTTTAAACTATATCTTCATGAGCCTGTTTTGACAATTGAATGGGTTAATACCCAAAAATCATTTAGCACAATGTCTTGTATAGGAGTAGACCTTAAAAACAGTACAATATATTATATTATTCAATCACAGACACACATATTCTCTATCCCCCTGGCAAATGAGTATGATCAGGAAAGTCAAATGAAAGGATTCAGTCAGATGGTTGAAATTGTTACTACCACAAAGCAAATGTCAGGACCACATGACCTGGAGGCACCATTTGTACTTAATTATGTATGGTCCCATAGTGCTAATTAACATATTTCCTCAGCCTTTTCATAAGCAGCCTCCCGCTTAAAAATCATTTATTAGTCACAGTACAATGTATACCACACCACCAAAGCGTTATCAAGTCTTGATTAAACATTGTGCTTTTCCGGTTTCTCTCGTACCCTTATCTACTCTCAGGCTGACATGATGAAGCTGATATGAAGTGTCTCACCCAAGGGCACTGAGCAGTTGATGGCAGAGACAAGAGCAAATACCTTGACACCCACTGACCTTTTTTCTCCTACTGGTTCCAAATGACCAGCTCAACTTACCAAATTTGAGCATAAAGCTCTAACTTGGCCAGGTTTTTATAATAATAGGAACCCTAGTTCGATTTGTCCCTTTTCAACTTCAACCTTGCACTTAGTTCCAGATCCAAAAATATCCCTGGTGCTTAATACAGGATTTTGAAAATAATCATACAGGACTCATCCTGTGTGGAAAGCTAAGTACCTTTATTTTCAAACTGTCATTGTAAAAAAAAAAAAAAGAAAGAAAGAAAGAAGGAAAAAAGAGGAAAAGAAAGAAAAATGCAAACCGCTCAGACCTGGTATCTCATTCTCCTCACACCACCTCATTCCTGGCGCACACAGTTCACTTTGACATTGAGGGGCGCTCTGCCAGGAAAGAGCCACATGGACTGCCGAAGGGAATCACAACCTGACCCTCTCATCTCCTGCTCCTCCCCTTCTCCTGGGCTTCACTGCCAGCTTCACAAACAGTTAATTGCCTTTTCATGCAAAGAGTTTGACAGCCACTCTCCCACAAACCACACTAAAATCTTACCCCCTGTATCGTTTGTGAAAAAAAAAAAAACTGTTTCCATTTTTAGGAGAGCATAAGACCTGGCCCATTTTATTTAGAAATTAATAATAATCCTGAGAGCTCTCTTTTCTGTGTTCTGGAAGAGCAGTGAAGCAGCTCTGAAATGAAGCATTTACTACTGTGTGTGCCAGGACAAAAACAGATGGACCAAAGAAGTTTAGATGGATGAATCTGAAAAATTGGATGACCTTTATTATACCCCAAAAGTTATAAAAAATTAGAAGAGCAAAACTTCCATTTGCCAGCAAGATTCTCTCCAATTTATAAATTTCATATTGTGGATCCAAACACAGAGTTAAGGCCCACACCATTGTCTGGATAGCCAGACATCATCGTCTCCCAGCTGCCAGCAAAGCAGCCCACCTTGGTCTCCTTACCTGAAAAGTCTAGAAAACTGTTCTGTTCATCAATTACTACCTCCGCCCTCCAATAAAAAGAAGGAAGGTTAAAGGACTCAACTCACAGTCACATGACGTGCTGAGATTCCTGAGGTTGAGCTACCGCAAAAGATGGGTACATTTCATTAGAACACCATTCAAATGAGACCAAAAACTGGCTTAACTCTGAGGTGGGCCAGCAGACTTCATACTGCTGCCTGCTCCCAATTGAAGCTACTCACCTCACAGATTTACCCACTATCAGAATGATATAAGAAATTGCAGATTTATAGAGTGTAATTGGGTCAGTACAAATCCAGCATCAATTACAAAATCCATTACAGTATCTGCTGTATCAAGGATGAGTCAGTAGCATGTAATTGTGTATATGCTTTGCACATAAATAAGCTAGAGAAAATGTTTGCTTCACAGTCTGAGTAATTCCTAAACCATGTATAAAATGTGCTATTGAGAATTTATGATAGAAACAGCCAAGGCTTACCCAAACTCAGCCCTGCTCCACTGTTGGAGTATGGGAGAATTACACTCCTCTGCTACCCCTGTACTTGTATAGAGCCATGTGAGTAGTTGTAGCCAATGAGTTATAAGAATGTGTCATTTCAGAGCTAGAGCATATAATTGCTGGAGTGAGACTCTCCGTCTCTGCTCTTCTTCAGCCATAGTAAACCTTGTAGCACCATGCTGATGGGTGGCATCATAAGTAGAGTGAAACTTGGAGGAGAGCCCCCTCAACCCCCACTCAATGTGCAATCGACATTTTTTTCTCCGCAGGACGCAGTGGCTCAGCCTGTAATCCCAGCACTTTGGGAGCCGAGGTGGGCGGATCACCTGAGGTCAGGAGTTCGAGACCAGCCTGGCCAACGTGGTGAAACTCCATCTCCACGAAAAATACAAAAATTAGCCAGGCGTGGTGGTGCACGCCTGTAGTCCCAGCTACTCAGAGAGGCTGATGCAGGAGAATCGCTTGAACCAAGGAGGTGGAGGTTGCAGTGAGCCAAGATCACACCACTGCACTCCAGCCTGGGCAACAGAGCAAGACTTCATTTCAAAAAAAAAAAAAAGAAAGAAAATAAAGAAAAAACATTTTTTTCTATTTTAAACTTCTGAGGTTTGGGGGATATTTGTTACTGCTGCCCATGCCTACATTAGACGCTTTTCCTATCACATATGTTCCTAAATATCCAACTCAAATCTTATTCCCCAGTCTGATATGACTTAGCAGAAATAATGCCAGGCATGACAGATCCCCCAGAGAAGTAAGAGGTGTACGTCAGGCTTTCTAGGAGAACCTAGTGGCAACACCAAAGCCAGGAAGCAGGGTCATTCACGTGTGCACATGTAGGAAGCCTCTGAAGGCCTGAGGCATAGCAGAGGTAAGGAGCATATCTACCTAGCCAGACATCAAAAAGAGGAAACAATTCAAAGTCCAGAGAGAGAAGTGGAGTCTAAAATCATGCACCATCAATGTGGTTAGACACTAGCCTAACTATGAAATTTCACCGTTTTTTTCCTGCTGTTTCAGATGGCTCATTGGCACCAAAGCACACTCAGGGACTCTCTCTCTCACCCTGTGCTACCCTAAAAAGCACCATCTGAACTGTGACAACAAAAAGAAGCCCCAAATGGTTTTAATTAAAATTTCTCAGAATCCTGTGAATTCTACAGATTTACTTTTTTATTAATTTAATTCAATTTATGTTGTTAAATATCATCCAGACAAGAATCCTTAATTATCTCTTAAGTCTTTATCTCCTTTTCAAAATAATTGACTCAAACAGCAATCACCAGCCATACACCATTTAATTCATTCTTGCTCCTACTCCAGGTACCCTGAGCATAAGCTATTGAGTCATAGAATCACGATCGATTTAAATCTTAAAGGAGTCTTACAGACTAACACTCCTCCGCCCCAAAAAGGCTGGAGAAGAAATAAAAGCCAAATTTTTTTAAAAGCTTTTCAATCTATAGCTGTGGTGCATTTATTTCAGACACTTCTATATCATGAATAAAATAATGAAGCATCAGAGAGGCCACTGTACATTAGTATAAACATATCAGAAAAATATCCTACTAATAATTAAACCAGAAGGCATGCTGCTGGTACCCCTTAGGTTTTTTTATTAATAGCAAGATGCTATCATTTGCTCACATTCTTCTGCTTATTAGAAAATTTGGACTGTAATTTTGGATGCTGAGTCGAAATAACTAATTAAATGATAAATGTCACTTTTTCTCCCAACTTACACAACCAGGAGTTTGAATAACATATTTTTCTATTATGCCAAACCAAGAGAGAAAATATTACTCTTTTGGTCTTTGGAGGAGCAAAGGGGACTCATAAAAAGTGATTAATTTGTAAATAAATGGTACTTTTTTAACTAGGATTTTTCAGTTTTGCTTATATACAAGATACATTTTTTTTTTTTTTTGAGACACAGTTTCATTCTGTTGCCCAGGCTGGACTGCAGTGGCGAGGAGCACGATCTCAGCTCACTGCAACCTCTGTCCCTGGGATTCAAGTGATTCTCCTGCCTCAGCCTCCAGAGTAGCTGGGATTACAGGCATGCGCCAGTACATCCAGCTAATTTTTGTATTTCCTTTTTTTTTTTTTTTTGAGACAGAGTCTTGCACTGTCGCTCAGGCTAGTGCAGTGGCATGATCTCGGCTCACTGCAACCTCTGCCTCCTGGGTTCAAGCAATTCTCCTGCCTCAGCCTCCCCAGTAGCTGGGTTACAGGCATATGCCACGCCTGGCTAATTTTTTGTATTTTTAGTAGAGATGGGGTTTCACTGTGTTAGCCAGGATGGTCTCGATCTCCTGACCTCGTGATCCGCCCACCTTGGCCTCCCAAAGTGCTGGGATTACAGGCGTGAGCCACCGCGCCCGGCGCATAATTTTTATATTTTCAGTAGAGATGGGGTTTCACCTTGTTGGCAAGGCTGGGCTCCAACTCCTGACCTCAATCAATTCGCCTGCCTTGGCCTCCCAAAGTGCTGAGATTACAGACGTGAGCCACCACGCCTGGCCACAAAACACATTTTAAAGGCATTTCATAATCCTCGAAGCGCATCACAAGCTAATTCACTACTTTGATAAAATCCCGAATGGCTTTCAAATTATCAGTTTCCCCATTTATATAAAGTTTATAGAGGCAAATGTATGGGAATCAAAGCTTGTTTTACTTCAATAAGACAATAGTAAAACCTAACCTGGATTCCAAATAACTTTTCTCATTTGTAGAAGTTGTATTGTGGCCACAGAGTTCGACATTCTAGTCCTCTCCTTCCCTCTCCCCATTTCCTACCAAAAAAAAGAAGTGAAAAATATACCAATAAATTCAGCCACCAAGAGAAGCTGGCAAGTTTTAACAAGTCAAAATATAAACTAAATAATACTTCTCTTTCTCACTTTTATGTCATTGATATAATCTGATATCATTCTTCAAATTCTCAGCCCCCTTAAAAGAACAAATATTATCCCAGGCATGAACAAACTACAGCAACTCACTGTTAACTGGCACTTTCAGACAATGGAATATTAACCATAATAGCAAGTATTTGTTGAGAGCTGACTCTCAGCCGGCACTGTTCTAACGGCTGTATTAGTTCACTGTTTCATCAGGATGCCCCTATAAAGTAGGGATTATGCTTCTTACCTCTGTTCTATAAACAGGGGAACCGCATGAACACGTCATTTATCTTGTCCTGTGGCAGCCTAGGATTGCGACCTGGGACATCAGGTCCCGGAGTTTGCTTTACTCCATAATCCCTCTCTTGTTAATCCAGTACTCTGCCCAACAGAGTTGTTCCATGCATTTCTCCAATAATTTTCAAAGTCACAATATGATAATCACAGAGCAAAGAACTCTACCTAATTTTGCTTTTCTTCAGTGATTTAGAAAACCTATCAGTACTTTGAAGAATTTCAGGGTCAGTCAGGATAAAATGGAAATAATAACAAAACCTACCTCGAGAGACTTTTCAGAGAATTAAGAGAACTTAGATTAAATGCTTCATCAGAGCCTGGCCAATAGCACGTGTTCAATAAGTAGTAGTTATTTATTATTATCTTAATTAGATATTTGCAAGGAAACTTTGAAACCATGTAAAATACAATTTGAAGAATGAATTCTTGGTTCTTCTTTCTAAAAAAGCTGCACAATGCATTTAGATCTTCCTTAAAATAAGAGTCTTAAAATTTTATTGTAAATTGGAATTTTTATTAAAGAAGGCATATCTTCCCATTGAAGGACATTTTCATTCAGAGATACTTCATTGTCTTCATGTCTGACTAAATTTCAATTAACAATGGCGGTTACAATGTCAACTCTACTTGGGGAGACTGAGGCAGGAGGATTGCTGGAGGCCAAGAGTTCAAGACCAGCCTAGGCAACATAGCAAGACCCCATGTCTACCACATTTATTTTTATTAGCTGGGCATGGTGACACGTACCTGTAGTCCCAGCTACTCAGGAGGCTGAGGTGAAAGAATCCCTTGAGCCCAGAAGTTCAAGGCTGCTGTGAGCTACGATCACACCACTGTGCTCCAGCCTGGGTGACAGAGCAAGACCCCATCTCTAAAACAAACAAACAAAAATTCAGCTCCCCAGTTCTGCAGCCACCAGTCTCTATCAAGGGATTTATAATCAATCAAATATGCCATTGCTCTTGAGATCCAAATATTTATAAAGCCTTATAGTAAAGTTTTTTATAAAGTGCATCAATCATGCTAATTTTGTAGTTTCACGTCTGCATTTTCTTATAGAAGAAATGCTAAGTAACACTCCACCGAGCCCTCCTTTCCCTTGCTATGGAAGGCAAGTCCTTAAGCTTGTTGGGAAGGAGCCCAGATGGCTGAGGCAGGATGATGATATTGTAAGAGAAATGCATCTCTGAATTTCCCTTTTACCAGAAACTGTATCCTGTTTCTCAGAGATAGGACACCACAGAAATGAAGACTTACTCTGAATAAGAGTCCTATATAGTCCTATTTTCCAGAAAAGGAAAAAGAAGCAGGAACACAGCAAAGCCCAGCTGAAGCTGAGCAAAAGCACACCCAGGACACAGTTCCTGACTTCAATTTGTCCCTCCAGGTCTCAGGGTGGTCAGACTATTCAATGGTAAGGCTTTGGGAAATGCCTCTCTGTAAACAATGGCAAACCAGGCACAGGGTGGACACCTGATCAATGTTAAATAAGTAGTATGCTAAACACAGTGAATTAGTGGTATTTGGTTTGGAGGGTTTTTTTTTTTCAGTTTTAAAGTCTGAATGTGCAGCTCAATGAATTTTCACAGAATTCTACACCTGTGGAACCACACTCAAATCAAGATACAGAACATTTTCCATACCCTAATATTACTTTTAAATTATTTTAAAATGTTACCCAAAGAAAATGCTGTGATCTGAATGGATCCCTCAAAATTCCTATGCTGAAACTTAATCACCTATGTGATAATATTAAGAGTTGGAGCCTTTACAGAGTGATTAAGATATGAGGGTGGAGTCCTCATGGGTGAAATCAGTGCCCTCATAAAAGGACTTGAAGGAGTAGGCTCATTCTCTTCCATCCCTCCCGCCATGTGGGACAGTGTTTACCCCTTCAACTGTATGCGGATGCTGCAGAAAGGCCCTCAGCAGACACCAACTGCCAGGGCCTTGACTGGACTTCCCAGCCCTCAGAATGGTGAGAAAATGAATTTCTGTTCTTTATAAATTACTCAGTCTCAGGTGCTTTCTTATAACAGCATGAATGGACTAAAACAAAAAGTTAGACTGCATAAATAGTATTATTACTTTTAAAGGGAGCTGAAAGACTATTAGGGAAGGTGGAGTGAATGATTAAAGGCAGTGAGGTCAAGGGGTTGAAAGTACAGGCTTGGGAATCAGAAAGACTTGCTACCCACTACATTTGACATTTTGCAAAACAAACCTCCCTGCTCCACAGTTTCTTCACATGTATTATAAGAAAATATATCTGTGGATGAGTCTTATGAGGATTAAATGAATTCACGCATGTAAAGGCTCACAAAGTGCTAGGGGGACACATAATAGGTAAAAATTCAATGAATGACAGGTATCAATATTATTAATTAATCATTTTAATATTCAGCTGATACACAGTCTGTTTGGACCAAAACATCTTCCTTCTTCTTGGCTTTCACTATCTTGGCTTTCATTATCGTGATAATGCCCTCAAGAGTAGATAGACAATATTTTCATTCCTATAATTTTAATTTAGCTGTTGAAGAAAACTGTATGTCATTTGAACTACTATATCAGTATCAAATCCTATTTTAAAAGCAATTGTCGGCTGGACTCCGTGGCTCATGCCTATAATCCCAGCACTTTGGAAGGTCGAGGCAGGCGAATCACCTGAGGTCAGGAGTTTGAGACCAGCCTAGCCAACACAGAAAAACCCCATCTCTAGAAAAAATACAAAAATTAGTTAGGCGTAGTGGTGCATGCCTGTAATCGCAGCTACTGGGAAGGCTGCAGCAGGGGAATCACTTGAACCTGGAAGGCAGACGTTGTAGTGAGCCAAGATCATACCACTGCACTCCAGCCTGGGCGACAGAGTGAGACTCCGTCTAAAAAAAAAAAAAAAAAAAAAAGGGCAATTGTTAATAATTCAAAGAGAGAAGAAACTTATACTGTCTTTGCTCAAACAGGCCGCTATAATCAGAATAAATGTTCTGCAGTGATCATACTATTTATTTTTCAGAGCTTCCAATTTTTTGAAGCCTAAAATGGTTTAATTCTATCTACCAAGCAATTAATATGTTCTACTAAACAAATCAGAACTGGAGAACCAAATTAACACCTTTCAAGAGTGATATATCAACGCAGGATTCTACAGAATGCTTTATGACCCTGCCACCTAATTTAATGGATAAGTTCGAAGCATCAGAATGCCCAGCATGACTTGAATTCTTTCAGATACTAAAAAATATACATTCATATCAAGTGCAAATTCTCAGCCGAAAAACAAAACTTCACTACTACATATGAAATTCTTCTGTCAAATCCCTTATCTTTACCCTAAAACTAGACTAAAATCTTCTTCATTAACCCAGACTTAAATGAGTTAGGAAAGATGTTTTGTGCGAATAGATAAGAGCTATGACAAATGAACACTAGACTTCCTTCTGGCCTCACATGCCTGATGAATCATATTCCAAGACTGAGGCCTCTCAGATGTGACTGCCTCACCACGGTCCTTAGTCGGAGCAACTGACCAGCCTTTCTATAAACCCGGTTGAAGGGTACATCACAGCCCAAACACCTCAGTCACATTTCCACCATATCAAAGTGCATAGACTTGGCTGGGCATGGTGGCTATCACTTGAAATCCCAGCACTTTGGAAAGCCAGGAAGGGTGGATCACTTAAGGTCAGAAGTTCAAGACCAGCCTGGCCAACATGGCAAAAGCCCGTGTCTACTAAAAGATACAAAAGTTAGCCGGGCATGGTGGCATGCATCTGTAGTCCCAGCTACTTGGGAGGCTGAGGCGGGAGAATCACTTGAGCCCCGGAGGCCAAGGTTGCAGTGAGCCGAGATCGCACCACTGCACTCCAGCCTGGGTGACAAAGCGAGATGCTGTCTCCAAAAAAAAGCCACAACAAAGTGCATAGACTTATTATTAATTTCTCCCATGCCCTCACTCCCTGCTCTCCATGGAGTTGAAGTTCTTCGGAGAGATGAACAAGGAAAATTGTCTTTGTGTCCCCCAAAACCGTCTCCAATATTCCTTTTAACTTGACTTGAGGGACTACAGTGCAAAAGAATGAGCCTACCCAGAAATGCCCTAGATCGGACACGTGAAACAGAAATTAATATATGTTTCTGGAAGCAATTATCAGATAGTACTGCTAGACAGTGGGAAGATCCTAAACAGCCCCATAAACAATGAAATCCTTCAAGGCTGCTTCTTTCCCTTAAAATAGAAAGGTTGCAAGATGGCACCTTTCTTTTCCCTAGCCCCTCCTCTGATACATCCGCCTGGGTAGAGAAGCTGACAGGGAACTTCTGTATTTTTTCCTTAAGAGAACTTAGGGAACGCCTTTGTCTTAAAGGGGAAAAAAGAGACTTTTTAAAAAAAAGAGGGTGGGGGAATTATTATTATTATTATTATTGTGATTGCACTGAAAGCAGGGCATTGACAGCAGAGGCCAATCATAGCTACTAATTGTCCTGATATGAGCAGAGGAACAAGAACTTATTGTGCTGATGAATGGTGAACCAATACAGAAATTGTTCAGAAAGATACCAAAATCATATGTGGGAGATAAAAGGAGAAGAACAGATCAGATGAGGGGTGGGAACCTGGAGCAAGATTCTAGAAGGCGGATTAAGGAACATGGCAAAGAAGAGTGATAGATTAGGTGACTGTATTAGTCTATTCTCCCACTGCTATGAAGAGATGCCTGAGACTGGGTAATTGATAAACAAAAGAGGTTTAATTGACTCAGTTCCACATGGCTGGGGAGGCCTCAGGAAACTTACAATCATGGGGGAAGGCACTTCTTCACAGGATGGCAGGAGAGAGAGCGAGTGCAGAGGGAAGAGGGAAGCCCCTTATAAAACCATCAGATTTCATGAGAACTCACTCACTATCATGAGAACAGCAAGGGGGAACTGCCCTCATGATTCAATTATCTCTACCAGGTCCTGTCTTGACACATGAGGATTATTACAATGCAAGGTGAGATTTGAATGGGGACAAAGAGCCAAACCATATCAGTGACAAACATGAGACTGCCAGGCCAACCACTGCCAAGGACTGAGGGCTGAGCTTGGCTAATGAAGTCAGAAAAGTTAGAGGAGGGTGAGCAGCATCCGAAGCATGATCCTCAGATGCTGGAATATCCAGAGTAGCATCCTAAGTCAGAACTCCCTTACGACTTGACCTAGAAACTTCCTCTCCATCTTCCAGGGCAACATTCAAGGAATGACTGAGCTATAGGATAAGAGTCAGGATTGACAGAGTGTACATAGCACTGATTAAGCTAAATTACATGCATACATGAGCACACACATGCACATGTACACACACCATAAAATAGCTGGTGATAGCTAGGAAAAGAGAAGAAGCTCACCCCAGAAGTCTCCTGGGATTCTACGACTCTACGGCTGTATTATAATGTTTTAAATAGCTTTGGAAGGCATACGAAGGATACAACTTTTTTTAAATAATAACAAAGACAACCATTTAATAGGTAAAGAAGCAGGTATTGGAGTTATTCTGAGTTTGAATCCATCTCTGACCTTGGAAAAGTTTTAACGACTTTTTCCTCAATTTTATTATCTATAAGATGAAAATAATATCTGCTTATGTCCTCGGGTTGTTCCAAGGTTAAACTTGCATAAAATGCTTAGTACCTCCCTGAGTAAATAACAAGGTCAGTCAGTGGATACTCATGGTGGTGGTAGCAATGATGATAATGATATATATGAATATAACCCTGATGTTCAGAGAGTTCAAATCCCCTTCTTTGTTAATCCTTCCATTCTGCCAATAAATCAGATATATAATCAGCAAAAGCAGGAGCCTCACTCTGACCGAAACAGAATTCATTTGCTTTAAATGCATTACATTAAATCAGGCCTGAGGAAGTCCTGGCATGAAATAAATCAGTATCTATAGTAAACAGTATTACCTATAATATCATGGAATTAACATCATCACAGAGAAAATAAGGTAACGAGAGGTTAAAAGATCTCTCTCCCATTAAATAACTATGTAGACAAATGCTAAAAGGAAGAATGACTGCGCTGCTTCTAAAATCCCCATTAATGAATGCTTCCTGGTACTTTAGATTATTTTATTTACTCTTCACAAAAATCCAATGAAGAATATACCATCCCCTATTTACAAATGAGAAAACGGAGGCTTAGAAAAGTAGAGACGCTTGCCTGTGATTACTCAGTTAGGAAAGGGAGGAGCTGGAACCTAAATACACATGCATTTGCCTCAAAGGCCTGCTTCCCCTACCCCTGGCTCAGGGAGGCCCCAGCAGGGATCAAGCCAACTTACCAAATCTGAGGCTGGGATACCAGTAAACTGTATTGATGCAAATTTTGACAATCCCTTTCTCCAAAAGAAAACAATCTGAATACAAAACACAGCATGAAAATGGTTTCATCTGGAACCCAACACATACGTACTCAGAACCAAATATAAAATTTTGAGCTACACCAGGCATCTATAAAAACAGAGATTAAAATTTATATTCCTCCTGCAAACAAAACAGAAATCATGGACATGAACCAGGGTAATACAAAACCTGAAATTTTGCCCATCACTGGAATACTTGTACAACCAGTGCTCATAAAACAAAATTGAGACAGAAGTATGTCAGTAACAGAGGCAGAAGATCTATGAGTCTGCCCGACATTCAGTCACATTAAATGAGGTATAGATAAGTTAATGTATGTATATGTGTGTATATGGTCTTAAATTTTTTTTATTTTTTTATTTTCCCATAAGTTACTGGGGTACAAGTGGTATTTGGTTACATGAATAAGTTCTTTAGTAGTGATCTGTGAGATTTTGATGCACCCATCACCCATGGGTACACTGTACCATATTTGTAGTCTTTTATCTCTCATCCCCCTCCCGCTCTTCCCCCCAAATCCCCAAAGTCCATTGACTCTTAGGCCTTTGCATCCTCATAGCTTAGCTCCCATATAGCAGTGAGAATATGTGATTGGTTTTCCATTCCTGAGTTACTTCACTTAGAGTAATAGTCTCCAGTCTCATCCAGGTCACTGCAAATGCTGTTAATTCATCCTTTTTATGGCTGCATAGTATTCCATTATATATATAATATATATGTATGTGTATATATATATATATATATATAAACAGTTTCTTTATCCACCCGTTGATCGATGGGCATTTGGGTTGGTTCCACGATTTTGCAATTGTGAATTGTGCTGCTATAAACATGCATGTGCAAATATCTTTTTTGAATAATGACTTCTTTTCCTCTGCATAGATACCCAGTAGTGGGATTGTTGGATCAAATGGCAGTTCCACTTTTAGTTCTTTAAGAAATATCCACACTGTTTTCCATAGCAGCTGTATTAGTTTACATTCCCACCAGCAGTGTAGAAGTGTTCCCTGTTCACCACATCCACACCAAAATCTACTATTTTTTTGTTTTTTATTATGGCCATTCTTGCAGGAGTAAGGTGGTATCACATTGTGGTTTTGATTTGCATTTCCCTGATGATTAGTGATGTCGAGCATTTTTTCATATGTTTGTTGGCCATTTGTATATCTTCTTTTGAGAATTGTCTATTCATGTCCTTAGCCAAGTTTTTGATCAGATTGTTTGTTTTTTTCTTACTGATTTACTTCAGTTCATTGTAGATGCTGGATATCAGTCCTTTTCAGATGTATAGAATGTGAAGATTTTCTCCCACTCTGTGGGTTGTCGATTTACTCTGCTGACTGTTCCTTTTGCTGTGCAAAAGCTATTTAGTTTATTTAGGTCAGAGCTATTTATCTTTGTTTTTATTGCATTTGCTTTTGGGTTTCTGGTCATGAAATCCTTGCCTAAGCCAATGTCTAGAAGAATTTTTCCAGTATTATCTTCTAGAATTTTTACAGTTTCAGGTCTTAATTGATTTTTGTACAAGGTGAGGGATGAGGATCAAGTTTCATTCTCCTACATGTGGCTAGCCAATTATCCCAGCACTATTTGTTGAAAAGGGTGTCCTTTCCCCCACTTTATATTTTTGTTTACTTTGTTGAAGATCAGTTGGCTGTAAGTATTTGGGCTTATTTCTGGGTTCTCTATTCTGTTCCATTGGTCTATGTGCCTATTTTTGTACCAGCACCACGCTGTTTTGGTGACTATGGCCTTACAGTATAGTTTGAAATTAGGTAGCATGATGCCTCCAGATTTGTTCTTTTGCTTAGTCTTGCTTCAGCTATGCAGGCTCTTTCTTGGTTCCATATGAATTTTAGGATTTTTTTTTTAATTCTGTGAAGACTGATGGTGATATTTTGATGGGATTACATTGAATTTGTGGAATGCTTTTGGCAGTATGGTCATTTTCACAACATTGATTCTACCCATCCATGAGCATGGGATGTGTTTCCATTTGTTTGTGTCATCTGTGATTTCTTTCAGCAGTGTTTTGTAGTTTTCCTTGTAGAGGTCTTTTGACTCCTTGGTTAGGTATATTCCTAAGTTTTGTTTTGGTTTGGTTTTTTGTTTTTGTTTTTTGCAGCTATTGTAAAAAGGATTAAGTTCTTGATTTCATTCTCCGCTTGGTCGCTGTTGGTGTATAGAAGAGCTACTTATTTGTGTACATTAATCTTTTATCCAGAAACTTTGCTGAATTCTTTTGTCAGTTCTAGGAGCTTTCTGGAGGAGTCCTTACGGTTTTCAAGGCAAACAATCATATCATCAGCAAACAGTGACAGTTTGACCTCCTCTTTACTGATTTGGAAGCCCTTTATTTATTTCTCTTGTCTGATTGCTCTGGCTAGGACTTCCAGTACTATGTTGAAGAGGAGTGGTGAGAGTGGACATCCTTGTCTTGTTCCTGGTCTCAGAGGGAATGCTTTCAGCTTTTCCTCATTCAATATTATGTTGGCTGTGAGTTTGTCATAGATGGCTTTTATTACATTAAGGTATGTCTCTTGTGTGCCAATTTTGCTGAGAGTTTTAATCATAAATGTATGCTGGATTTTTTCAAATGCTTTTTCTGCATCTATTGAAATGATCACGTAATTTTTTTTTTTTTTTTGACATGGAGTCTTGCTCTGTCACCCAGGCTGGAGTGCAGTGGCACGATCTCAGCTCACTGCAAACTCTGCCTCCCGGGATCAAGCAATTCTCCTGTCTCAGCCTCCCATGTAGCTGGGACTGTGGTCGCCTACCACAAAGCCCAGCTAATTTTTGTATTTTTAGTAGATGGGGTTTCACCTTTGGGTCAGGCTGCTCTCGAACTCCTGACCTTAAGTGATCCACCTGCCTCAGCCTCCCAAAGTGCTGGGATTACAGGCAGGAGCCACTGCACCCAGCCATGATTTTTGTTTTAATTCTGTTTATGTGGTGTATCACATTTACTGACTTGACTTGTGTATGTTAAACCACCCCTGTATCCCTGGTATGAAACCCACTTGATCATGGTGGATTATCTTTTTGATATGTTGTTGGATTCAGTTAGCTTTTGTTAAGAATTTTAGCATCTATGTTCATCAAAGATAGTTTTCTTTTTTGGTTATGTCCTTTCCTGGTTTTGTTATTAGGGTGATACTGGCTTCACAGAATGAATTAGGGAGGGTTCTTTCTTTCTCTATCTTGTGGAACAGTCTCAAAAGGATTGGTACCAATTCTTCTTTGACTGTCTGGTAGAATTCTCCTGTGAATCTGTGTGGTCCTGGACTTAATTTTGTTGGTAATTTTTAAATTATCGTTTCAATCTCACTGCTTGTTATTGGTCTGTTCAGGGTATCTAATTTTTCTTGATTGAAGCTAGGAGGGTTGTATTTTTCCAGGAATTTATCCATCTCTTCTAGGTTATCTAGTTTATGTGCATAGAGGTGTTCATAGTAGCCTTGAATGATCTTTTGTATTTCAGTGGTGTCAGTTGTAATACCTCCTGTTTGTTTCTTAGTAAGGTTATTTGGATTTTCTCTCTTCTTTTCTTGGTTAACCTTGCCAATGGTCTATCAATTTTATTTATCTTTTCAAAGAACAGCTTTTTGTTTCATTTATCTTTTATATTCTTTTTGTTTCTATTTCATTCTGCTCTGATCTTGGTTATTTCTTTTCTTCAGCTGAGTTTGGCTTTGGTTTCTTCTTGTTTCTCTAGTTACTTGAGGTGTGACCTTAGATTGTCTGTTTGGGTTCTTTCGGTCTTTTTAAAGTAGGTGTTTAGGGCTATGAACTTTCCTCTTAGCACTGCCTTTGTTGTATCCCAGAGGTTTTGATAGGTTGTGTCATTATTGTAGTTCAGTCTGAATAATTTTTTAATTTCCATCTTTATTTTGTTTCTGACCCAATGCTCATTCAGTAGCAGGTTATTTAATTTACATGTATTTTAATAGTTTTGAGGGTTCCTTTTGCAGTTGATTTCCAATTTTATTCCACAGTGGTCTGAGAGAGTGCTTGATATAATTTCAATTTTCTTAAATTTATTGAGGCTACTTTTATGGCCTATCATATAGTCTATCTTGGAGAAAGTTCCATGTGCTATTGAATAGAATGTGTATTCTGCAGTTGCTGGATGAAATGTTCTGTATATATCTGTTAAGTCCATTTATTCCAAGGTATAGTTTAAATCCATTGTTTCTTTGTTGACTTTCTGTCTTGATGACCTATCTAGTGCTGTCAGTGGAGTACTGAAGTCCCCCACTATTATTGTGTTGCTGCCTATCTCATTTCTTAGGTCTATTAGTAATTGTTTCATAAATTTGGGATCTCCAGTTAGGTGCATATATGTTTAGGATTGTAATATTTTCCTATTGGACAAGGCCTTTTACCATTATATAATGTTCTTCTTTGTCTCTTTTAACTGCTGTTGCTTTAAAGTTTGTTTTGTCTAATATAAGAATAGCTACCCCTGCTCACTTTTGATGTCCATCTGCATGAAATGCCTTCCCCCTGCCCTTTACTTTAAGTTTATGTGAGTCCTTAAGCTAGTTTATGTCACCTTAAGCTAAATTTGTGTTACCTTAAGCAAGGTGAGTCTCCTGAAGGCAGCAGATAGTTGGCTGGTGAGTTCTTATCCAGTGGAGCATTTAGGCCACTTACATTCAATATTAGTATTAAAATGTGAGGTATCTTTGCATTCATCATGCTCTTTCTTGCCTGTGTATTTTAGTTTTTTTTTTTTTTTTTTTGGCTTTTGCTTTTTAACTTGTATTTTTGTTTTATAGGTCCTGTGTAATTTACGCTTTAAAGAGATTCTGTTTTGATGTGTTGCCAGGATTTGTTTCAAGATTTAGGGCTCCTTTTAACAGTTCTCGTAGTGGTGGCTTGGTAATAGAGAATTCTTTCAGCATTTGTCTGAAAAAGACTGT
This sequence comes from Gorilla gorilla gorilla, assembly GCF_029281585.2. Lineage (NCBI taxonomy): Eukaryota > Metazoa > Chordata > Mammalia > Primates > Hominidae > Gorilla > Gorilla gorilla. The sequence continues at coordinate 54,881,050 of NC_073231.2, read as the reverse complement.
ATCTTTCTTTCATATATGATGCTTAGTTTCACTGGATACAAAATTCTTGGCTGATAATTGTTTTGTTTGAGGTAGTTAAAGATAGGGCCCCAATACCTTCTAGCTTGCAGGGTTTCTGCCGAGAAATCTGCTCTTAATCTGATAGATTTTCCTTTAGAGGTTACCTGGTGCTTCTGTCTCACAGCTCTTAAGATTCTTTTCTTCATCTTAATTTTGGATAACCTGATGACAATGTGCCTAGGTGAAGATCTTTTTGCGATGAATTTCCCAGTTGTTCTTTGTGCTTCTTGTATTTGGATGTCTAGGTCTCTAGCAAGGCCAGGGAAGTTTTCCTCAATTGTTCCCCCAAATATGTTTTCTAAGCTTTTAGAATTCTCTTCTTCCTCAGGAACACCAATTATTCTTAGGTTTGGTCGTTTAACATAATCCCAGACTTCTTGGAGGCTTTGTTTATATTTTCTTTTTTCATTTTGTTTTGAGACAGAGTCTTGCTCTGTCGCCCAGGCTGGAGTGCAGTGACACGATCTCTGCTCACTGCAACCTCCACCTCCCGGGTTCAAGCAATTCTTCTGCCTCAGCCTCCTGAGTACCTGGGACTACAGTTGTGCACCCCCATGCCTGGCTAATTTTTGTATTTTTAGTAAAGACAGGGTTTCACCATATTGGCCAGGCTGGTCTCAAACTCCTGACCTCGTGATCTGTCCACCTCAGCCTCCCAAAGTGCTGGGATTACAGGTGTGAGCCACGGTGCCCAGCCCTGTTTATATTTTCTTATTCTTTTTTCTTTGTCTTTGTTGGATTGGGTTAATTCGAAGACCTTGTCTTTGAGCTCTGAAGTTTTTTCTTCTACTTGTTCAATTCTATTGCTGAGATTTCCCAGAGCATTTCACATTTCTAAAAGTGTGTCCAAAGTTTCCTGAATTTTTTATTGTTTTTTCTTTAAGCTATCTATTTCCTTGAATATTTCCCCCTTCACTTCTTGTATCATTTTTTGGATTTCCTTGCATTGGGCTTTGCCTTTCTCTGGTCCCTCCCTGATTAGCTTAATAGCTAACCTCCTGAATTTTTTTTTTTTTTTTCAGGTAAATAAGGGATTTCTTCTTGGTTTGGATCCACTGCTGGTGAACTAGTGTGGTTTTTGGGGGGTGCTGAAGAGCCTCGTGTTGTCATATTACCACAGTTGGTTTTCTGATTCCTTCTCATTTGGGTAGGCTCTGTCAGAGGGAAAGTCTAGGGCTGAAGGCTGTTGTTCAGATTCTTTTGTTTCATGAGGTGTACCCTTGATGTAGTACTCTCCCCCTTGTCCTATGGATGTGGCTTCCTGTGAGCCTAACTGCAGTGATTGTTGTCTCTCTTCTGAGTCTAGCCACCCAGCGAGTCTACCCAGCTCCAGGCTGGTGCTGGGGGTTGTCTGCACAGAGTCCTGTGATGTGAACTGTCTATGGGTCTCTTGGCCACGGATGCCAGCACCTGTTCCAGTGGAGGGGGGTGCATGCAATGGTCCCCGTGAGGTTTCTTAGCTTTGGTGGTTTAATGCTCTATTTTTGTGCTGGTTGGCCTCCTGCCAGAAGGCGGCACTTTCTAGAGAGCATCAGCTGTGGTAGTATGAGGAGGAACCAGCGGTGGGCAGTGCCCTAAAACTCCCAAGATTATGTGCTCTTTTACTTCTGCTACCAGAGTGAGTAGGGAAGGACCATCAGGTGGGGGCAGGGCTAGGCATGTCTGAACTCAGAGTCTCCTTGGGCAGGTCTTGCTGGGGCTGCTATGGGGGATGGAGGTGAGAGTTCCGGGTCACTGGAGTTGTGTACCTAGGAAGATTATGGCTGCCTCTGCTGAGTCATGCAGGTTGACAGGGAAGTGGCAGAAAGCTGGCAGTCACAGGCCTCACCCAGCTCCCACGCAAACCAAAGGGCTGGTCTCACTCCCAACGTGCTGCCCTCAACAGCCCCCAGTCCATTTCCAGGTGGAGAGCCACAGAGGCTTGAAAACCTGCCCCAGGCTACCCACCTACCAGCTGCGAAAGAAAGGGCTTGGTTCTTCCACCACTTGTGGAGTCTGCACACCAGATTTGCACCCTCCCCCGAGTTCTGGCCAAGAGGCTTCTCACCCTGTTCAAATTGTTAGAGTTCAGCTAGAGATTTCCTTCTCCCTGTGGAGTTTTACCCCCTGCTCCTCTCCTGTTGGATCCCTGTGGTGCCAGGCAGGAATGGGCTGCTTGGGGACCCAGTGAGCTCCCAGGACCTTTCTGCTGCTTCCTCTACCCCTGTATTTCACTCGGCTCTCCAAATTGACTCCGCTGCAGGTAAAATCGGAAACTTCTCCCACAAACAGACCTTCAGCTTCTCCAGTGGGGGTGTGTGTTCAGGAGAGGAGGGTCTCCCTTCCCCACTTCCTCAGTTGGGGCACTCACAGTTTTGGGGGGCTCTCCCAGGTCCTGCAGGAGCAGTCTGCTTCCTTCAGAGGGTCTGTGGGTCCTCTAGGATTGCTGATTTGTTCTTGCAGTCAATCTGGAGCTAAAATTCACAATGCGAGCCCCGCAGGCTGCTCCGTCTAGAGCTGCAATCTAGTCCTGCCTCTCGTCCGCCATGATGATCCAAACAGTCAGAAAAGAAAGCTGGTCTTAAATTTTTCTACAGGACTTATCTAACCTATAATTCTATAAACATTTATAAATAGATTAATAATTAAATTCTTCACCCTGCCTCTACTAATAGAATATTTGCTGGGATTTTAGTTCTTAAAATTAAATGCCTTCATTTATCCTTTCTTATTTTTCCTTCTTTACCATATATTTACTTTAGCTGCATGGACAGTTTGGCAACAACCTTAGAGCAAACGTGAATCTGGTGGGTATAAGAGAAAGCCACACAGTTTTATGACCAAACCCTACCTTAAGAGAAGCCCATGAAAAAGAAACAAAATATATGTGAGGTGTGGAGAAGGCTCCTAAAGAACCAGACCATCTGCCTTTTCAGACACCCAGTCTCAGATACAAAATCACTGTGAGAGCCATTGGTTCAGGGACCACAGTATGCTTGGCACTAGGCAGGATTCTGAGGACACAGTGTCTGCCTAGTAGAAGATCAGAGGCTGGACAGGAGAGAGACATGGAAACCAATCATTACAGAGCCATTTGACTAGGGTTGTTGTTGCAGTATGCACCAGATGCAGTGGCTGTGGAAGAGTGTTCACCCTTGAATTAAAAGGCTCTCTTATTCTGGTGTATTAACGTGTACCACATATAAATATTTGCTGGCAGGCTGGGTGCGGTGGCTCGTGCCTGTAATCCCAGCACTTTGGGAAGCCAAGGCAGGCAGGTCACGAGGTCAAGAGATCGAGACCATCCTGGCCAACATGATGAAACCCCATTTCTACTAAAAAATACAAAAATTAGTTGGGTTTGGCAGCACACGCCTGTAGTCCGAGCTACTCGGGAGGCTGAGGCAGGAGAACCGCTTGAACCTGGGAGGTGGAGGTTGCAGTGAGCTGAGATCACACCACTGCACTCCAGCCTGGTGACAGAGTGAGACTCCGTCTCAAAATAAATAAATAAATAAATAAATAAATAAATAAATAAATAAATAAATAAATATTTGCTGACATAAAGTACAGATGGCAAAAGATCCATATGATATACCCAAACCATCTTTTCCAGCATTGCATCCTATTGAGCTTTAACTTATCAAATCCTCACATCAGCGCCAAGTTGCAGATCACTACCATCCCATGCCCTTTAGTATTTAATCTCATTTTCCACCTTTAGTTTCCAAACCAACATGGACTTTGTCAGACACCTTCCAGTTTAGGTTGAAGGTCATCATCACCTGGTCATTTATATTGCTGTGTTCTCAATATAATAGAGGCATATGGCTAATGTGTCCTTAATTGTGTTATTTTCTTGTGCTCTGTTGCTATCGCATCTCCTGAATTTTCTTCAGCCAATTTCTGTCAAGTGCATTTAATTTCTTCTGTTTCATTTTAGCTCATTGCCAATATTGTCTTCCCCATAGAGTCAATATTCTGCTGCAGAAATATTTTACACTGATACAAAGATTCACTCTGTGATAGTTTCTTGAAAGTGAAGCTATTCCTTTCTGGAAGGCCCACACAGCCATTGTAAGAGCTGATTTCTTTTAGCTTTTCAGTGTATAGCAACATTCTTTATTCAGTATACCACTGTTCCCATGTTACACTTAATTACATGATAATGTAGACAGTGACACTGTATTCTGGGAAAATAAGTTAAATTACTGTAGCTGTCAACAACAAGTGGCAGAACCCACAGGCAGTGTCATTTACTCACCCTCCAGTCAATAAAAAATACACCTAAGATCTTAATAGAAAGATCTTCAGGTATGACTGAAAGATCCAAAATCTCTATACTCCTGTGTAATGAAATGCTTTTTCCCGAATGCACTATATTTACTATAGTTTCAACAGTTTCCTCTTTCTTCTCACAAAATGGGGTAAGAACCGTTTATAATATCCTTGGTCTGTAATACAATTGAAATGCTTCATATAGAAATTAGAAAACACTGTGATTGTACTTAGTGTATACTTTTCTAATTTTTTACATTATGAAATTGGTTATATAGTTTTATAAAATTAGTTATATGGTTATACGGTTTTTTTAACCATAGAAACTGAGCAGGTTACTTCCTACCTCCAGGACACAATTTACCTTTTTTTTATTTCTTTAATTTTTTTAAGTGTATTGTTTCCACAAGTTTCAAGCATTAGTTTTAAGATAGAATTTGTGATTTGGATCTTTTAGGTTAGATAACACCTATATTTTCAGTGAAAATCCTAAATGTACTAAGAAGTGAAGCATTTTTCAAAACTTGATATAGCTTACTCCAGATCTTGATTTTTATAATTTTAGCTATTTAGGGAAAACATTACCAACTTACAAAAAAATAGCACAGTGTTTCATTATGAAATTTGTAGTGCATCAATACCAAATTTCTCCACTAAGATTTTTCAAAGGTGTGTAGGCACCAAATTTCTCCACAAAGATTTTAAAGAGGATATTAGAAGTGGACTTAGAATGCTGGGTGGCAGCTGGTCAGACATGACAGACTTGAACAAATGTGCCAACAAAGCCCTTATGGTTTATTGGGTAATTATGGGAAGTGGCATTGGTGCCAGCCAATCAGATTCCTGGGCAGCTACTTCTAAACCCACTTACTCTTAAAGTAGATCATTAAAAATGCACTTTGGTAGAGAAGCTTTGCTCCTACTCAACATAAATAGTCTATTTGCAAAGTTAGTCATTTGGTCAAAATGCAGCACATCAGTGCTGGTACAGTGAGCAACCACCTCTATATTACACAATAATCTTCCATTAAAGGCATTTCAGAGTGAAGCTTTCAAACATGAGAGAAATGAATGGGCCTGCCACGGGCATGCGCCCATCCATTCCTGTCCATAAACCCACATATTGACACACAAAAGCAAGTTCATTCCATTTGTTTTCAGAGCTCTAAAAATTTCACGCCAGAGCTCCTATGTACAGTACAAGTTGAAACACATTTTTAAAATACCAAACAGAGGACAAATTTTTTAATTTGAAAAGACAAATGTTAATTCCTGGAAGCTGGTTAAGTCCATCTCCTCCTGCCAAACCACTAAACAAAGAGGTGACAACTGAAAAGCCTTCCCCCTACACCACCAAAAAAAAAAAAAAAAAAGCACTCAAGAAGATTAGGACTTTTTCTTAATGACCTGGAGGTAAATATTCTTAAATATGCAATCATTCATTTCCCAAAACTTACAAAAGCTGAGTTGACTCCAAATACTGCCTTGGGGAAAAGGGAGATTGGAACACATCAAGCAAATCATGAAGATTTTAGCCCAGGACTGGGAAATTGTTTTGGGTTACTATGGGATTTACATGGATTCAAATTTTATTTTCTAATATGACACTTACCTTCATTTCCAGAAGTCAGTAGACATCTAATCCTGAAAGTCAAGCTTCTCAACCTAGTATTTTAGTCCCCAGAAGAAGTATAGGCATGAAGGACTAGAAAGCTCTGCCACTAAAATCTGACTCATAACCAAGGGTGATGTTCCAAATAGTTAATAACTAGGCACTGGCCAACCACTATGGATTCCGGATGTCACCGCCCTGAAGCAGGGTCCGAGCTCCCTTTGTAGGGAGTTCCAAGGAAGGCTTTGAGTTAGGGGCCAAATTAGCCCAGGAGCAGAGTGGGTACCCAGGGTCTCAAAAAAGGGACCACTTACCAATCAATCCAGACATTTTTCAATATTTTAACCACTAGTTTGGACATACCTGTGTATACTGGCTGCACATCAGCTTTGCACCTATCTATATGGAAACATCCATTTTAAAAGGAGCATTTTAAAAGGATACTGGTGACTCACATTGAAAATGTAGATGCTGGCCAAGTGCAGTGGCTCATATCTGTAATCCCAGCATTTTGGGAGGCCAAGGTGGGAGGATTGCTTGAGCTCAGTAGTTCAAGACCAGCCTAGGCAATATAGCAAGACCCTGTTGCTACTTAAAAAAAAGAAGAAGAAAGAAGAAAGAAGAAGGAGAAGGAGAAGAAGAAGAAGAAGCAGAAGCAGAAGCCAAAAAAGAAAAAAAAAAGAAAAGAAAGAAAAGAAAATGCAGTTGCTGATCAAATACACCTGAGGTCTTCCCCTCAGAACACAATGAGGAAGATGGGAGAGCAAGAAAGGAAAGGAAGGAAGAGACAAGTTCAGAAATAGCCCTGACCTATCACAACAACTAAAGGATTTAGCACTGTGGACCTTAAGGAAAAGGAATCAACAGTGACTAGAAGGGAAATCTTCACCAAAAAGGGGCTCAAGGAGGTAAAAGATAGCCTTTTCTCAAGCTGACAAGAATAACAAGTGTGCAGACCTCCAGGAGCAATGAAGTAGGTGCTGGTTTCCATCAGCATCCTAAATCCAATTTGAAACCATCATTCTGTCTTCAAAGTAACAGATGAAAAAGTTTACACTGAAGACAAAGCACCTGAAGTGGAATCACATCATCAACCTGAGGCTGATGAGGCACTGAATGGATTTTCTATTACATTTCTACAGACTGAACATCTGTCTTAGAGTGAGCTTATTCAGCCTCAACCAAAAACTTTCATATCCAGGCATAGTCATCATCACCTAAGGGCACTGAACTGAAAGATACTCTGAGGAGACAAGGCAGACCATTGGGAAATAGTTTTAACTCATGAAAGCTTATCCCATTTATAAGGGAAAAACCACCCTAGATGAAGCAGCATGAGAAAGCAGCTATGGCCCAGCAACTAGGTTCTTTTAAAGGATGAGCCCTTTACACCATTGCTGTGAGGAAAATGACCTTCCCCTTTCTGAAGCAAACCCAGGTACCAATGGTTGACTGACTTATTAAAAGCACAAAACACTCTATCAGGCAGGCAGAAGAAAATTCATGTACTTCTATTTTCACACAATAGGCGTTAGTAAATGTTGACCAAAAGAGGAAAAGAACAAATATATCCAGCTCAATTTATTGTGTTATTCTGAAGGTAGGGAGTTATGACTTAAAATCTCTTCCCTGAAAACAGCGATGAGGGTAAGATCTACAGATAATGGAGTAGGCAAAGATTCGGTATCAGTCCTGGCAAACCGTCATTCCAGAAACCCTTAGGGAGACCTCGTAGCATCCTGGAGCTCAACAGATTTGGGAAGCCATGACAGCATATCACAGGATATATCCCTCTCTTCCATTTTGATGTTTCAGCCTTTCCTTTGGGCTCTTCTACAAAGAAACACCAATTGCAAATTACTACCTTCTCCAAAACAGTTTCCCCTCAGCCTCACCATGAATAAGCAAATTGAATCCCATGTCTTAATTCTCCCACAAGGAGATCTAAAGAAAATCTAAGCATCAAAGAAAAGACAATTTGAAGCAAGCCTAACTTAAAGCTGTGCCTTCTTTCTCTGGGGAATATTGATAGGCAAGCTTCCAGATCCTAAGTTCTGAAACGTTTTTGCAAATGGTATGGATGTGGAGGAAAATCTGTTGTGCTCTGTCATCTGCCCTTAAAGCTTTGCTTCTAGCCATTTGATCACGATCAGACTCCTTGAGAGACTGATACACATATCTCAAAGCAGTGGTATGGTGCATTTCACAGAAAGCCTCTCCCTGGAAGGCAGAGCTCCTTGGAATGGTATCACATTGGCCAGAAACCTTCATTTCCTGCAATGCAGCATCCATCCAAGAAATGCTCTCTCCAGGACCAATATTGCCAAGAATAATACAGACAAACATGTTGGCATTCACAAACTTTGAAGGTAGCCCAGAAACTGAGATGCTCAGCCCACTCACAACAGAAAAAGACATGCTCCCCTACTTTTTGGTCTAGATTAACTACCACATATCTGAGAGGTCTAGCTAGACCAGTATTGGTGAGAAAAGGCTGGCACAAGAAATAATACTTTCTTTGAAAAAAAAAAAGTCGTTCATGCGTAAGAATTGCAGACTTGGGCAAAATCAGATCCTACTTAGAAGTGTACCTCCCGACGATGCCAATGATGCTGGTGTAGATCCTGCCAGTGTCTCTGTTCTACTTTGTGACTGAAGCTCAGCACTAAGGAAAAGGATCTCCAGTAGGTCAACTGAAACTAATTGACTGCCCTGAGTCTAGATCCAGTGGAATTCAGACACTTGATAAAGCTGACATGAAGTTTATCTCGGCAAACTTCCAAATGCCCTTGGGCTACAGAGAGTGGAGGTGTGACTGCTCATGGTCCCCTTCCTGAATACCTGTCCCTCAGTCTTTTTAGCAAGGAAAGGAAATATGCAGAAGCTACAAGAATTTTGTTTTTTTGTTTTTTGTTTTGAGACAGAGTCTCACTCTGTCACCCAGGCTGGAGTACAGTGGTGCAATCTTAGCCCACTGCAACTTCTGCCTCCCTGGTTCAAGCAATTCTCCTGCCTCAGCCTCCAGAGAAGCTGAGAATATAGGCACAGACCACCATGCCTGGCTAATTTTTGTATTTTTAGTAGAGATGGGGTTTCACCATGTTGGCCAAGGTGGTCTTGAACTCCTGACCTCAGTTGATCCACCCACCTCAGACTCCCAAAGTGTTGGGATTACAGGCCTGAGCCACCACACCCAGCCTTACAAGAGATTTAAATATTGTCAAGTACTGTTATACTCCCTTCAATTTTGTGCCAGGAAATCTTATAATTTTCTAAACCCCTTTTCACCCTTCTAGGTAACCAGCAATCCTCCAAAATCCTAGATCTCTTTAGTGCTTACATACTCTTCTGGCTAAAATAACTTCTTACTATAAAAAGAGGGAGCATTCTCTTAAATGATAATTTTATTTCAGAACATTTCTGTATTTTATTCTATAAATATTCCCTAAGTTCTAAGTGCATTGATACAACGGGCTAATAGTTTAGCTTATAAGCCTATCAGTAACTGAATTAATGCAATTTCATAAGTGACCAATTTATATTCTAGAAATAATTCACTGTCCTGGACTAATTTAGGCAACTACATTCCCGTGCACTAGGCTGAGTTTCATGAGCAAAATTTGCAGATGTTTTATAGCGAGGTTTGAGTTGAAGAAGAGTGGCAGACACCCTGGAAAAAATAATGTTAGACATTGGAATCACAAGGCCATCAAGAGGCAGAGTAAAATTAAGAAAGATGGGCAAGGAGAAAATATCTAAATACCTTTTAAATGAGATTTGAAAAAGAGATGGAGGGGCAATGAGGTGTAAAGATAAGACAAAGGCAAACTTCCAGATTTCCAGATAAACAAGCAGACATCATTCACACCCAATGAACTAGTGATGCAGAGAGGCCATCAAACCTCACAAGGAGCAATGCTTCCCCCTTGCACGTTAATTACAGGAGGAGGTCTAGTACCTGTCTGGAGTATAGCTAGTTAGATTTCTAGTTTTCCATCTCACTGCTCTAAGGAATCATTTATGTTGTCTCAAGCCACCAGAGACTAATGGATATTCCCCACTCCATAAACCAGCCACCACATTCATGTGCTTCCTACAGAGAGGCTGGGGAGGAGAACATGTATGTATGGTTTTCTACATAACCAAAACTACCATCAACACTGATGGTGATACACTGCCATGTAAACCAAGTAGACTTATATATTTCTAAAGTGCTGGTCACCTTAATACGTAGGCAAATATTTATCTGATCGGGTAGTGAGTTTTGTACAAAGCTGCACCAAGAATGAGAAAGAAACTCCAAGCTTCAGTGGGACAAATCCCTGTGTGACAGTAAATTTTTTAAAAACCTGCTTTAGCCTTTAGATCTGCTAAGGTTCCTAGGACAATGAAACATAACTGGCTGCCCAGGCCCCAGATTGGATTAGATAGTCGAAGAGATTGCTTGTGACTCCTTCTTTCTACCAAAAATGCCAATTTTCAACCATATTACTATTTATCAGTAACTCCATCAAGGAAACTTTTTATTAATACTCAGACATTCTAATCTTAAAAGATTTTAAGTAACACCAAAGGAATAGACAAAGGAAAATAAGCAAAACAATCAGTTTATTTTCCTCATGTTTAAAAAAGTCTGAAATAATATTGAAATTATGGATATAATTTCTTTTGGCTTTGACCAACTACAAAGTTTAATCACTGATTAAAGCTGAGATATCATATTCAACTCAAGATACCAGGCACTCAATGACACTATCTTCTATTCAACTAAGTGGGCCATTCACATTTAAATATAAAGAAAAGAAAAAATATATATATATATATATGAGAAAACATGAAAAATTGAATCATATTATTTTGAATTAAATCCCAAGTTCCATGAAACTAGCACTAGAATAAAAGGAATTATTGGTAATTCTAGCTTTATTTTTATAAAATTCACATTTCTGTCCTTGTGGCTTTTTGGTTGATATATATTGGGGGGGGGGTTGTTTGTTTATTTGTTTGGTTTTTTTGCTAGGACCTGGCTCTGTTGCCCAGGCTGGAGTGCAGTGTCACAGTTACATACTTCACTGCAGCCTCAGACTCCTGGGTCAAGCAATTCTCCCATGTCATTGTCCCAAGTAGCTGGGACTACAGGCATGTGCCAGCACACGTGGATTATTTATTTATTTACTTTTTATAGACAGGGTCTTGCTATGTTGCCCAGGCTGGTCTCAAACTCCTGGCCTCAAATGATCCCTCACCTTAGCCTCCCAAAGTACTGGAATTACAGGTGTGAGCCACCACAGCTGTCCCTTGCTTGTCTTCTGTTGTGTGTTTTTTTTGTTCTCTACTGAGTTTCAGAAAATGCAAGGATGATGATGGCTGAAAATTTTGCTCTACAGCCTAGAACCTAGAGGTTGGCATAACCAAATTTACATGGCAAAGATAAAAATCCAGTTGCAGGGGCCCTCTGACATACTCAGGCTACTTTTGTAATTTCCAATTCAGGAATAGCAAGTTAATCTCAGTTTAAGGCATTTAACTTACCTACTGTAGAGCAAACCTAAGTGCTGTTATGAAATAAAATGAATCTAGACAATTTCTGTGCCTGAATCAACATGAAGGGAGTTGGATCTGCCTGAAAAAGGATCCTCTGAAATTCATGGAGAGTCATTTTCCCAACACTGTGGAGAAATCACCATTGTTTTTGGTGGTGAGTGGAAGTGACAGATGGCACTTAACCTTTCTGTTTTTAATAAAATTCTTTGTGAACAAGTCCTCATTTTTAAGGAGACATAATCTCTCCTTTTTATTGTTTTTTTCCTTAAGATAATAAACGACAATTTCACTTTTTAGCCCCTCTCTAATTCTTAAAGAAAGCTGCAAGACGGAAACCATGAGAATAAAAACTCCATGGTAGCTGTGAAAAATGAAAAACAGCAATCTTGCAGCCACTGGAGGAAGCAATGTGTGCTTGGAACTCCCACAAAAGCTTCATCCCCAGACACTTGTCACTATTTGACCTTCTGAGAGCTGACTGAAAAGCTCCACTCTTGAGCTTTCTTTATTTGACATGACTCAGAGCTCACTCTGTGCAAGCAGCCCTATCTACAAGGCATTTGTCAAAAACAATAAATGACAATTGTTTAACATAGTGGCTGCCTGAGGCAGCATTGCAACTGTGGCTAAAAAGAGGCTGACCAAGAAAACGTAAAAGGAAAAATCAGAAAATGAGATGCCCATACAGACTTTGAAAGCGTAAAATATTCCTGAGAGTCAAGAAAGTCATGTAAATGAGCAGGTCTATGTGCATAAACCAGGACTGCACACATGCCCAGAAAGATCTAAGAAGACCATGATCTCTCACCCCTGCTGACATTGAAGCCCTCCTCATGCAGAAAGTGAAGGCTAAGGCAGACTTGTAAATAACCTTTCATGGCATCGAGGGTGTGTTCAAACACAAATACACACACACACACACACACACACACACACACAAAGAGAGTTCTTCAGCAAAGGCTGAGAGCCTTATTGGCTCAAAGTAATTAAGTAAATCTGTCTAATCATTAGCTGATCACTAAGCTAATCAAGCAAAGACTTCAGTGGCCACATACACCCTTATAGACTTTACACAGACTTTACAGAATACTAGCCCAGAAACATCACTTAATAAACAAACCAATAGGAACAACAAAAACTCTTGGGGGATGGGAGAGGAGTGAAGAGGAATGTGATTTCCAAAGTTGTTGCATTATATAATTTCAATTGCCAGATTTCAACAACAACAACAAAAAGCTACAAGATATGCAAAGAATGGGAAAGTATGACATACGTTTTTAAAAATTAGTAATAGATGCTGTTCCTAAGGAAGCCCAGATGTTAGACTTAATAGACCAAGACTTTAAAATACATTTTCCTGAATTACATGAAACAACGTAATTATAAAAGTTCTTAAAAGCAGGAAGGAGAACAAAAGAAGTGGTCAGAGTGATGCAATGTGAGAAGAACTCAACCTCCTGTAGTTGGCTTTGATGGTGAAAGAAAGAAGCCAAAAGCCAAGGAATGTGGGCAGCCTCTAGAGGCTGAAAAAAATGCAAGGAAACAGATTCTCCCATAAGCCCTGTCAGGCTGCTGACACTTATTACAGCCCAATGAGACCTGTGTCAGACGCCTAACCTTCAGACCCACAGATGATAAATTCGTATTGTTTTACACCGCTAAGTGTGTGGTAACCCGTTACAGCAACAACAGAAAACCTGTTATGAATAAGCCAGGCACAGAAAGACAAACATCACATGTTCTCACTCATATGTGGGAGCTGAAAAAGCTGATCTCATGGAAGTAAAGAGTAGAATGATGCTTACCAGAGGCTGGGAAGGATGTGAGTTGGTTAATGGGTACCAACATATAGTTAAATAAAAGGCATAAGTTCTATTCAATAGCACAGTAGGGTGACGATAGTTAACAATAATTCATTATATATTTCAAAATAGCTAGAAGATGTGAAATGTTCCCAACTCAAAGAAATAATAAGCATCTGAGGTGATGGATATCCCAAATACCCTGATTTGATCACTACACATTACATGTATGTGTCAAAAGATCCTGTGTACCCCATTAATATGTACAATCATTATGTATCAGTAAAAAAATTTAAGTAAAAAGTAAAATTAATTTTGCTAATATATTTTATGGCAGGGCTCACACCTGTAAGCCCAGCACTCTGGGAAGCTGAAGCAGGCAGATCACTTGAGCCCAGGAGTTCGAGACCAGCCTGGGCAACATGGTGAAACCCAGTCTCTATAAAAAATACAAAAATTAGCCAGGCATGGTGGTGCACACCTGTGATCTCAGATACTCAGGAGGCTGAGGTGGGAGGATCACCTGAGTCAGGGAGGTCGAGGCCACAGGGAGCTGTGATCTGTTCCACTGCACTCCAGCCTGGGCAACAGAGTGAGACCTCATCTCAAAAAATATACATATATTTTGTATTTTACCCAATATATCAAAAATATTATTTCAATAAGGAATCAATATAAAAATGATTAAAGCAATCTTTTACATTTTTTAAAAGCCAATTACAGATTTTGGTAATGAGAGTGAGGTGCTGATGTAACAAATACCTGAAAGTGTGGAAGTGACTTTTGGCTTGGGCAGTGGACAAAGGCTGGAAACATTTTGAGGAGAACGATAGAAAAATCCTAGATTGCCATGAACAGATGAGAGTCTGTTCAAGAAATACGGACATTAATGACGCTGTCAATGAAGCCTGAGAAGGAAATAGGGGAGCATGGTAGAGAAAGCATATATCACCTTAGAAAGTTGCTCAGGAGGCTGGGCACAGTGGCTCACGCCTGTTACCCCAGCACTTTGGGAGGCCGAGGCGGGTGGATCATCTGAGGTCAGGGGTTCAATATAGGCCTGGCTAACATGGTGAAACCTCACCACTAGAAAAGTATAAAAAGTAGCAGGACATGATGGCAGGTGCCTGTAATCCCAGTTACTCAGGAGGTTGAGGCAGAAGAATCACTTGAACCCGGAGGCGAAGGTTGCAGTCAGCCAAGATCGCGCCATTACACTCCAGCCCAGGAGACAGAGCGAGACTCCGTCTCAAAAAAAAAAAAGAAAAGAAAAGAAAGTCGCTCAGTAATCATTAACAGACTGTTGGTAGGTTTAAAGGAAAAACTGTTCAGCAAAAATGTAACCAGTTAACCAGGACTTGCTGGTTTGGGGGATTCTCAGCCTTTCTGGATTGCAATTGATGCTAAAATTTAAGACTTTCACTGGCAGGAGAGAAAAAAAAGCTGAGCATGTGGATGCATAAACTTTTGCTAATACCTCAAAATCATCAAAAGGTCAAGGTATTTAGTCATATGTCACAAAAAAGATTAAGTGTGTGACTAATAAATCTCTTCAGCCTTCTCAGGAGAAGCCAAAAATAAAGATGAGATTGTCTAAGAAAGATTTTGGAGGACCTCTTGTCTAATGGAGTGAATCTCCAGTGCATGTGACATATACTGGAGACCTACAAGGTTCTTGAGAATTTTAAATACGAGCAGAAACATTGCTGTCTTAGATCTAAAAGGACAAATAGGGTACAAAATGAAAGATGGCTGTTGGACAACCAAAAGTCTACAGGCAGTAAACTGATAAAACTACTCAATTGCAAAAATGTGCTACTTTTTCTGAAAAAGAAGAGGTAACTCAGAGCTGAGAGCCTAAACAGTAGGACCCAAGCTACAGACAGGTATTCTCAGGCCTTGAAACCCAATAAAGTTTTCTCATTGAATTTCTTTTGTTTTTTTTTTTTTTTTGAGATGGTGTCTTGCTCTGTTGCCCAGGATGGAGTGCAGTGGCTTGATCTCAGCTTACTGCAACCTCTGCCTCCCAGGTTCAAGTGATTCTCCTGCCTCAGCCTCCCGAGTAGCTGGGCCTACAGGCACCCACCACGCCCTGCTAATTTGTTGTATTTTTAGTAGAGACGGGGTTTCACCGTGTTAGCCAGGATGGTCTCGATCTCCTGACCTCGTGATCCACCCAACTCGTTGAATTTTTTAATTACTTGGGTCTAGTGGCTCCTTTTTTTTATTCCATGGCTTCTCTTTTTGAACAGAAATGTCTAAACTGCTATCCTATGCCAGTCCCACTATTGCATCTTGTATGCAGATCATTTGTTTTCTAGTTTCACAGGTCGATAGATGGAGATTAATTTTGCTCCAGGATGGATTACCACCAGACCCTCACCCATACCTGATTTAGATTATTTAGATAATCAAATTTAGAATGGTTGAGCTAATAAGATGTAGATGAGATTGTGGAGTTTGGGGTGATGCTGTAATGAGCTGAGAATTAAAGACATATGTCCTCGCAAAAATGGGTACAACATGGTGAACTTTAGAAATGTTATGCTAAGTTAAAGAAGCCATACACAAAAAGCCACATAGTGTATAATTTCATTTTTGTGAAATTTCCAGAATATGCAAACACGTAGAGATAGAGAGTAGATTGGTGGTTGCCAGGGGCTAGGGGAAGGTGAATGACTGCTATGGCTATGGGGTTTCTTTTTGAGATTATGAAAATATTCTGGATTAGATAGAGATAATGGATGCACAGCTCTCTAAAAATACGACAAACCATTGAATTGTATATTTAAAAGGGTACACTTTATGGTATATGACCTATTTATTTATTTATTTATTTATTTATTTTTTGAGATGGAGTCTCACTCTGTTGCCCAGGCTCGAGTACAGTGGCGCGATCTCAGCTGACTACAACCTCCGCCTCCCAGGTTCAAGCGATTCTCCTGCCTCAGCCTCCAAAGTAGCTGGGACTACAGGCGTGGGCCACCACACTCAGCTGATTTTTGTATTTTTAGTAGAGACAGGGTTTCACCATATTGGCCAGGCTGGTCTTGAACTCCTGACCTCGTGATCCGTCCTCGGCCTCCCAAAGTGCTGGGATTACAGGCATAAGCCACTGCACCTGGCCAACATATTTCAACAAAGCTGTTATTTTTTTAAAAGTTAATGCTTATCAAAATGTTCTTTGGTGATCATAAAAACTTTTATTTCGAGAATAAAACTTTCATTATATCTTGCTAACAACTTCTAACCTTCATAAAGAAGGACTAAAAATATGAGATTTCATTTTGTTTCTTATCATGCTTAAAATCTAGTTTTTAGTTTGTGTATATTCAAAGCCATAAATATTGAGTTTTTCATTTTTATTCATTCATTCAAGAAACATTTGTTGAATGGCTATTATAAATTAGGCACGGGGTCATGTACAAAAATGCAGTGATAATCTTTGTCTTTAAGGAGGTTCATAAAAGACTTTTCTAAGTAAACAGAAAATAAATGTTAAGATCCCTTGAGATGGCCGGGCATGGTGGCTCACGTCTGTAATCTCAGCACTTGGGGAGGAGGAGGCGAGCAGATCACCTGAGGTCGGGAGATCGAGACCAGACTGACCAACATGGAGAAACCCTATCTCTACTAAAAATACAAAATTAGCTGGGCATGGTGGCGCATGCCTGTAATCCTAGCTATTCAGGAAGCTGAGGCAGAATTGCTTGAACCCAGAAGGCAGAGGTTGTGGTGAAGCGAGATCGCGCCATTGCACTCCAGCCTGGGCAACAAGAGCGAAACTTCGTCTCCAAAAAAAAAAAAAGATGCCTTGAGATATAAGTGCAAACTGCCGTGAACACATCTTCCCGCTTACTTTCATGTGTTCATATGTGCTCTAACTTCTCTCAGGTTTCTTCAAATTACGTCTGTTCCCTAAGCCCAAGTTCATGTTTCATACGGTTATTTCTGCAGCAAGTATTTCCCTCTCTCCTGCATCATCAATATTCCCTAGATGTTTCCTACTAGATTATTTCCATCACCATGCAAACCTGCAGATATTTCTCCTTTATTCTTTTAATTTCTTTTGACTTCAATTCTCTTTTTCAGCTGCTACTATTTTTCTTTCCTTCTATTTGTAGTAAAACTTCTTGAAATAGTTGTTGGTACTGTGAAAGTTGTCAGAATCAAAATGGAGTCACTTGTGTAAAAAAAAAAAAAAAGAAAAAAACCTGAAAAACAGCCAGGAAAGGTCATGAAGGGAGAGTTCTTATGCACAAATGCCTGATAACAAAACTACCACCAAAGACTGAAAAAAACACAACCTTGCACAAAGTCCATCACAATCTAACACATAAAAAATACTTATTCGAGGACATATGCCCAGCAACTGTCTGTCCAACATTGGGCTGACACCACCCTTGCTATTGATCTTTGCAGCCAAAAATAATTATCTCAGAGCAATTATATAATCCTCCTCTTTTTTTCTTTTAAAAAGCTTTCTCTTTCTTTACCTCCCTGAATACACACATGGTTTACTGAAGTATGCATATGCCTTGCAATGCCTATTCCCAAACAGACATTATTTTCTTTTAGAAAGTCACCCTCTCTGTTTGCTATTTTTGATGATAGTACTCTGTTTCTTCCTATTTCTCCATTCTCATTTTCTCTTGAGTACATACCAGTTTTCACTCCTACTGATTCACTGAAACTATTTAACGTCACCAGTGATTCAAACACCACATGCTCCAGGTTTTACCCCTGCTTTTGACTGTTTCTTCTAAATTTCTTTTGCACATAAAAGATACATAACAAGTGTTGGTGAGGATGTGGAGTAAAGGGAACACTTGTACACTGTTAGTGGGAATGTAAATTAGTACAATCCTTATGCAACTCAGTAGGGAGTTTCCTCAAAAAATTGAAAACAGCACCATCATAAAACCCAGCAATCCTACTGCTAGGTGTATATTCAAAACCTATAAAAATCAGCATATCAAAGAGATATCTGCACTCCTTCGTTCATTTCAGCATTGTTCACAATAGCCAATATATGAAATCAATCTAAGTGTCCATCAACAGACGAATGAATAAAGAAAATGTGGCATATATACAAAATGGAGTACTACTAGTCAGCCTTCAAAAAGAAGGAAATCCTATCATTGATGACAACATGGATAAACCTGACAGACATTATGTTAGGTGAAATAAGCCAGGCACAGAAAGACAATTCCTGCATTATGTTACTTATATGTGGACTCCAAAAATTCAAACTCAAGGAAGCACAGAGTAGAATGATAGTTATCAGAGCCTGGGGGCTAGATGGATTAGGAAGATGTTAGTCAAACAATACAAAATTTCTGTAGAATGGGAGAAATAAACTCAGGAGATCTATTGTACAAATAATGACTATAATTCATAATAATGTATTATATACCTAAAAATTGCTAGGAGTAGATTTTAAATGTTCTCACCACAATAAATGAGAAACATGTGAGGTAATGGACATGTTAATTAGCTTGATTTAGCCTTTCCACAATGTATACATAAATCAAAACATCGTGTAGTATACCACAAATACGTGCAATTTTTGTCAATTAGAAAATAAATACAATTTAAAATTAAAAAAATAAATGTCTTTTGCCCCAGATATTTTTTTTTACTCAACTCTCCTATTCTAAGGAAACTCTAGAGATTTCAATCTCCCCAATCTTGGAATGTTGGAAAGCCCTAGAGCTCCATTCTTGGTCTTCTTCTATCTATATTCATTCTCTATTTTCTCTCATCTGGTCACATGATCTTAAACATATCCTTTTGCCCCAAATGTATATCTATAACCTGAACCTCTCCCCTGAACTCCAAACCTATATATCCAGTTGCCTACTTGATATCAACAATCGATGCCTAATAAGCATCTCAAGGTCAATATGCCCAAAATGAGCTCTTGAGATTCTTCCAAAACAATTCCTTCACCTATAGTCTTCTGCATCTCATTGAAAGTAACTCTATCCTTCCAATCACTCTAGCCTAAAAACTCACCTCCCCCTTTTTTTTCCCAATTCCTACATCTGGTCCTACCATCTGCAAATCCTATCAGTAGTACCTTCAAAATAAAATTCATCAAAAGCTCAAGTACTTTTCGTTATCCCCACGGTCTCTATTTTGATGCAACAGTCGTCTCCCTTCTGGATTAGTTCAGTAGCCTCCTAACTAGTCTCTCTCCTTCAGCCCCTGTCGAATCAGCCTTTTTTCAACCCAGACACATCATATTACTTTCATGCTGAAAACCTGCAAACTGATCCAGCTCGCTCAAAGTCTTTACCATTACTTAAAAGATCCTACATGGTATGGCTCTCCATTACCTCACGTGTCTCCTCTCTGCCACTCATCCTCCCTCCAACCACACTGGCCCTCTGCACTTCCCTGAACCCCTCAGGCACGTTTCCACATCAGGACCTAGATGCTTGCTTGATCCTCTGCCTGGGATGTCCTTCTCTGAGACAGCTCCCTCACTTTATCCATATCTTTATTCAAAATGTACCTTCTTAGTGAGGCCTCCCCTGGCCACCTCATCTTAGTTCAATATTCCCCAGCAATTTACTTCTTTTTCCTCTTTGAGTTTTTGCAGTTATCACTAGAACTATATTTGACTCCTGTATTTTATTCGTCTTCTTTCTGCCTCACTGAGTGTAAGCTCAGTAGGGACAGAAATTTTGTCCATTTTGTTCACAGTGTACCCCCAATGCATGCATGAGAGAGTCAGGCTGTGTGCAAGTCACATAGTGCTCAGAAATGAGTTATTGAATGATTCATAGATGAAGAAATACAGATGTTTTTATGAAAACAATGAAGATGGAGAATGGAGTTATCTTAAGGAAGAGAATGAAAACTCATTATTGGATACAACCATAATTTGTCTCTCATATTGTGAAGAATTCTACAACAATCCTGATTCTTACTGCTCTTTGAAGCTCCAACACGTTTCATCTTTTTCATGAATTCTTCCCTCACGGACTTAGTACTCAGGGATTCTCACCGTTGCCCACCTCCTAAACCCTTACAGTCAGTATTAACCACTTACCACTTAAAGGCCTTGTATGGTACCTTAGCTGTACATGTGTAAGTGTGTGGGTACCTTTGCAAATTCTTTTTCCAGCCCAACTGTCATCTTTTTGAGAATATGACCCTTATCTTATACTTCCATGTATCCCTCTCTTCCCTCCACTGAGAACTCCTGTAATTCTGTGTATGTCTTTTATCTGTGTTTCCTGGATATGAGGGGGACTAGAGCATCAAGATGTTTTTAAAAGTCAAGATTCACCAGGGCTCAGAGCGCTGGACACTCCTAGAAGTCTACCAGGCGAAACATCTCTAAATAACAGGGGAAGGTAAGAATGGCAACATTAGGATTGCAGTTTTTCTCTTTTTTCTTTTTTTCTTCCCCCAACCCCTACCAATTATTATTCTTTTTTATTTTGGTAACATAACATAGATAAAATTTACCATCTTAACTATTTTTAAGTACGGTTCAGTGGTATTAAGTGCATTCCCACAGTTGTGAACCATTATCCCCGTCTCTTTCTTACATAAGCCTTTTTAGATGTCTGCTTCAGAAGCAAGTTAAAGATTTTCATATTCTTCCTTACATGGCACCACTACATCAGTGGCAACCCCTAAATTCCTGGGAGCCAAAGCTGCCCTTCATTTTTTGTTTTTTTTTGTTTGTTTGTTTGTTTGTCTGTTTTCTAAAGCTACCTCAGGACTTTAAGGCACCATAATTACTGAAAAGGGATCCTGGCACTGGACATGCTAACTAGATAGGAATAGGCAAATACAGAAAACCATCAAAAAGTGTCAAGTAACAGCAAGCTTGGCAAATAACGTTTAAAACTGTTCCAAATAAAATTAAAGATAACTTCAAGTAATTTTACATTACCAAGAAAGCTTCATTGCAACAAAGTTTGTTTTCATTACCCAAAGATTATTTTATAAATTTATTACAAGTATTTCACAACAAGTAATTTTGTACAACAGATGTTTTCCCCTCATCCTTGTCCATTTAACAGTTGTCCTCTATGATGAGTTACCTCATTCTATGTTCCCAGTAATTGCAGGCCAGGCAAACCAAGTGAGGTTGCTGAGCCATTGTAACCAACCTCTTTACCTCTCCACTGGCCTCCAGCAAGTAGCATTTCCCCTTAATCTCCTATTCCTCTCCCTGTCAAACATTTCAATAGGTTTTTTTTTTTTTTGCTGTTTTGTTTTGTTTTGTTTTGTTTTGTTTTGTTTTTTTGAGACAGAGTCACTCTGTCGCCCAGGCTGGAGTGCAGTGGCACGATCTCGGCTCACTGCAACCTCCGCCTCCTGGTTTCAAGTGATTCTCCTGCCTCAGCCTCCTGAGTAGCTGGGATTACAGGCGTGTGCCACCATACCCAGCTAATTTTTATATTCTTAGTAGAGACAGGGTTTCACTATGTTGGCCAGGTGGGTCTCGAACTACTGACCTCAAGTGATCACCCGCCTCGGCCTCCCAAAGTGCTAGGATTACAGGCATGAGTCAAGGCACCTGGGCTCAATAGGTTTTTTTTTTTTTTAGATGGAGTCTAGCTCTGTTGTCAGGCTAGAGTGCAGTAGCGCAATCTCGGCTCACTGCAACCTCTGCCTCCCAGGTTCAAGTGATTCTCCTGCCTCAGCCTCCTGCGTAGCAGGGATTACAGGCATCCGCCACCACACCCAGCTAATTTTTATATTTTTAGTAGAGACAGGGGTTGGTCTCGAACTCCTGACCTCGTGATCCGCCCACCTCGGCCTCCCAAAGTGCTCGGATTACAGGCATGAGCCACCGCGCCCAGCCCTCAATAGGTTTTTTAAAAACAAACTCATAAGTTATTTACTAAATACATAGGCATAAGTCCAGAAGAAGGCACTGGGAAAAGGTATTGTCTGTGTAATACAAATTTGCAGTCCAGGGCAGTCCTCCTCAGGAAGCCATATTTGCAGCACTTCAAAGCAAAGACTTTGCTTCAGTTCCCATCCTGATCCCTCCATGCATGAGCTGCACAACTCAGGAAAGACACCGTATCTCTGAACTTCACCTCCAGCCACTGGAAAATGGAGTGTAATAGCAGTAGTTACTTCTCATGATGTTTGTAACGGTTAAATGCAATAGGTGCAACTATAGCTCTAAGTTCTGTGCCCATACACAGTAAAATGTTTGATAAGAATTTATGAAGTATACTAATAAATAATTATTTGTATTATTATTATGTAAGAGGAAAAAAAGCAGCAGCAATATAAAAATCAATCATCACTCTTGAAGTGGGGAGAATAAATTTTAAACTGCACCCCTTCACTAACAAACTGTGAGTAGGAAAAAAAACTGCTTAAGAATTTGATCACAGTCTGGGCAACATAGCAAGACTCTGCCTCTACAAAAAATTTAAAAGTTAGCCAGGTGTGGTGGTGCTACAGGTAGGTGGTCTGTAGTCCTACCTACTCAAGAGGCTAAGGTGGGAAGATCCCGTGAGCCCAGGAGTTCAAAGTTGCAGTGAGTCACGATCATGCCACTGCACTCCAGCCTAGGTGACAGAGTGAGACTCTATATCCAAAGGGGAAAAAAAAATGATCATCAAGAATTTGATTTTCTTTCTCCAAAAATCAAAGCTTTTACCAGTTCTTCATATCACATTTCCACCACGCCAGCTAATTTTTTTATTTTTATTTTTTTTTAGTAGAGACAGTGTTTCACCATATTGGGCAGGCTGGTCTTGAACTCCTGGCCTCAGGAATTCAAGAACTCGGCCTCCCAAAGTGCTGGGATTACAGGCATGAGCCACCACACCCGGCCTAATTTTTGTATTTTTAGTAGAGATGAGGTTTCACCATGTTGGCCAGGCTGGTCTCAAACTCCTGACCTCAAGTGATCCGCCTGCCTTGGACTCCCAAAGTGCTGGGATTACAGGCATGAGCCACCACACCCAGCCCCTACAACCTTCCTAACAGTCTGTTGTATGCATTGCCTTGTCGGTGGTGCATGAGGCAACGAGGAAGCAGGCACTGGGGCCGATCTGGGGTCATGTGGGCAGGAAAAAGCCAGGAGCCAAAGGACGGGAGATTGGTGAGGAGAAAATGAAATAAAAGAGCTAATACGAATTATGAGTTGAAAAGGCAGGAGAGAATAGAAGCTCTAACAAGAATCCTAGAAAGTACTGGGGAGGGCACTAGACAGACAACATGTGATGAGATGAAAGCTTCAGTTACGCTGTTTGGAACAGATGTTAAAGAAAAATAGGAAGGCTGGAGGACTCGGGGATACTATGATTACAATTGTTAATTCACATATCTGCCGCTAACTTAAAATTTTATGCAACTGTTCACTTTATTTGGTCAGATCTAATTACAAAATGTTAGCTAAGAATCATCAGTTAGGAAGTTAAAATTTACAAGGATATTTTACTTAAAACCTGTGGACAAGGTGGTTATTTGATCAAAATTCTTACATTTAAATAAGTGCAAAAGTACAAATCAGTAACTATTTTAAAATATCATATAATATATTAAAAGCATGCCAGGCGTGGTGGCTCACACCTATAATCCCAACACTTTGGGAGGCTGAAGCTGGAGGATCGCTTTAGCCCAGGAGTTTGAGACCAGCTTGGGCAAGTCTCTACAAAATTCAAAAATTAGCCAGGTGTGGTGGTATGCACCTGTAGTCCCAGCTATTCAAGAGGCTGAGGCAGAAGGATCACTCGAGCCCAGGAATTCGAGGCAGTGAGCTGTGATCACGCCACCACACTCCAGCCTGGGCAATAGCAAGACCCTGCCTCAAAAAAATAAAATAAAAACTAATATGTATATATGTATATATACGTGTGTGTATATACATGTATTTATGTGTGTGTGTGTATATATATATATATATATATAAAAAGAGAGAGAGAGAGAAAGCAAAATTGATGAAAATTGATGTAGGAATCAGCCTAAGTCAATGCAAATTTCACTTTTGCTGCTTTGTGTGAGTTGGAAAACTCACTTAAGCTGGGGAACTTCCATGAGTCTTATCTGTCAGTGAGGACAAGGAAGCCCTGGTCTGTCAGGCTGGACATACACAACCGTCACACCTGACCCCACCATTCATTCATCAGTGGGCTCCCTCCATTATTGAAGCTGCCATCTCTCCAGCCCTCTTGGATTTTTTTGGACTCTCCAAAATCCTCTGTGGATTTTTTTTGACTTGAACATCCCTTAAGAGTCTGGGCCTGGCTCATTCATTCAGTTTCTGCAGCTCCTTCACTCCACCCCTCCCCACTGCCTTGGACGTGGACTTCCTACTGCAGACACCATTCCTGCCACGGCACCTGCTCGTGCCCAAGAAGGCCAGCCTCAGGAAGTAGACAAGATTTTGACAATAACACCCACCACTAGGTTCCCATGATAATCAAATGAAATCATGTCTACAGAAGTTTTGTATAAAAATAAGGCTTTAGAACATGATTTTGTATTAGTCGTCACAAAAAGATGCCTAAATACCCCATGTTTTATATTAAGTCCTTCCAGCTTGGATTTAAATATATATATGCTAATCTAGATAGTGTGCTTTCAGTTGCTATTTCTCTTGTGATGACATTCTCAACAGAATCCTCCTTAACTAAGATTTTAGCACCTTAGTCCAGGACATAAGTTCTACTAGATGGTTCCAGGTGCCAAGTCATTTGGTAGCTGTAACTGAGCAACCCATCATCCCTGAGGTTTGTGTAAAGTTGATGTACTGGGGTATTCTAAGTAAGAAACAGAATTTTGCCAATCATTGAAAGTTAAAATAGCTGAGCATGGTGGCTCATGCCTGTAATTCCAGCATTTTGGGAGGCTGAAGGAGGCGGATCACTTGAGCCCAAGAGTTTAAGACCAGTCTGGGAAACATGTCAAAACCCTGTCTCTATAAAAAACACAAAAATTAGCAGGGCATGGTGGCACATGCCTATGGTACCAGCTACTCAGGAGGCTGCATTAGGAGGATTATTTGAGCCCCGGGAGGTGGAGGTAAAGTGAACTGAGATCTCACCACTGCACTCCAGCCTGGGTGATAGAGTGAGACTCTGTCTCAAAAAAAAAAAAAAGGTTAAAATTATTTTAAAATTGCCAAGACATTTAGTATTAAATTCATTACTGGATAAAGAAATAGTCAACATAGCATTTGTAGAGGGCAATTGCGAGCACTTTCCGGGAAACTAAGTCTATTCTCACAGACTCTGGTTAGCCGGTTTCATTAAGGCTGTCTTTCCTACCCAAATACTATCCCGTCTGTCAGTTACAGTCACTGGCTGACTCAGCCACAAAAGCTCCCTGTCATTTCTGGACAGGATTCCGACAGCTTCCAGAGCATCAATTCTGTCACTAACACTTATTTCTCTCCAACCTACATAAGATTGTATTAACTTAACCAGGCTAGAGACCTTCTTGTTCTGTTAAGATCAACCTTTAGGCCAGACCTGTCCTCGCTCTGAGTTTTTCTGCAGGGTCCACTTCAAGGCCTCTCCTTCCTGCTCCCTCTCAGCTGCCTCAGTCAGTGACTCAGTTCATGGTAGTCACGCTCAAGAACACACAAAAAAATGTTTCCCTCGGTTAACACTCCATTAGCTTTGGAGGTGAATTACTTTAGAGGTGTGCTTCTGCTAAATTATAACTGGCACATTCAGGTCAATTTCCCCTCCTCTATCTATTCTGACATATTTCTCTCTGGGGCAGTAAGAACTGCCACTTCTCTCCCAGAACCACCCGCTGTGCAGAGAATTCCTCAGCCAGGTGACTGCCGGAGCTGCCCAGGTGGGGGAGCATTCCAAACTACCTCCCTTGAAGAACACTCATGCTTCCAAGTGTCCCTCATGTATGTCATGAAAATTCACACAACGCTGAAGATGCATCATGGTTATTTTCCACACAGAGGATACCCCGGGACCTTTTGCTGATTTCTGTAGAAATAACATAATATGCGTTAGTGTTTGCTAATAATAATTAAGCTGAGTGAACTAGTCCATGTAGGATATCATGTAAAATTGACTGGACTTGGAAACTAACTGGAAATGGAGATGAGAGAGGTTTTACATAAGGTTGAGTAGAGTGAGGAGGTGGGTAGTGAAGCCTTTACATGAAAATGGAATTTCAGGAGTGGGAGCAGGGTGGGAGAGGGATTGAAAGGTGGAGGAGCAGGGGAATAGCAGGGAATGAAATTGATTTTAGATATGTTGTGTTTGGGATACCTACAAAATGAAAATTGAGAACTGAAATGTAAAAGAAAGGTAGAGGCTGGAGAAACTGATTTGAGAATGATCATCATAAGAGATTATTCCTGAAGCCAGGGAAGTAGTTGAGAATTGCAGAAAAAAGAAGACAGAGGAAGAAAAGAGAAAGCTAATCTGTAAGACATGTTGCCATGCTTCTTTTGTCTGTCCCCTTTTGGGCACAAGTCTATTTATGGAAGAATGAGTAAGTGTTGTGACTAGAGAGAGCTTAGGATGGATGGAGAGACAGAGCACGGTACAAGAACAAGACTGAGGAGGACACATTTCAGTTAAGGAAGTCCTTATTTTCTCAGCTTTATCATTAGAAGTTAAGCCATTCTCTTAACACCAACCAGGAATTCAGTAGTAAATTAATTCCCAGAATATGAATCAGTCAGCACAGCAATTGTGGAGAGAAATTGCAAGCACTTTATGCTAAGTCTACTCTCATACCCAGTAAAATACACAAGTCCTGCTAAAACTGCCTGCATCACCCATGCCCCCACAAACTTATTTATTCACACTGGACAAGGAAGCTTAGTAATCTACTAGACAGATCCAGAAAACAAAACTCTACTCTATCTGTGGTTAGACAATAAAAACCCAATTTATTTTTTTTTCTACAAGATCTCAGAAAAGTCCACCTAAAATTTTGCATGCGAGCATTGATTTGTTCAATCACAATCATTATTTTCCCCATGATAACAAAATCTAGATTGGAAATGTTAACTTTCACTTTAAAGTTATTCAACTGTACTCGATACTAGCGCCAAGGAACGTGGTTTCTACCTGCTATTATATCAATCATACTGTAAATTTCTAGAATTATAACAGTCTTGTGTCTAGGTTAAGTCTGTACTAGTATTGCCCAATAAAAAACACAGATTACTGGTTCAGTAATCTGTGTTTCATCTCACTGGACACTCAAGGTTCTCCCACATGGGACTTTTTACCAAGCCCTACAACAATTCGGGAGAGTCTCACTGAAAATTGCTATTCTGTGCATCTCCTTTTGTTAACATGACTATAAAAGAAAAGAAGAGAATGACACACAGGCATCAGGCCAGGCGCGGTGGCTCACGCCTTTTATCCTGGCACTTTGGGAGGCTGAGGCAGGTGGATCACCTAAGGTCAGGAGTTGAAAACCAGCCTGGCCAACATAGTGAAACCCCATCTCTACTAAAAATACAAAAATTAGCCAGACGTGGTGGTAGGCTCCTGTAATTTCAGCTACTTGGGAGACTGAGGTGGGAGGATCACTTGAGCCTGGGAGGTTGAGGTTGAAGTGAACCGACATTGTGCCACTGCATTCCAGCCTGGGTGACAAAGTGAGACCCTGTTTCAAAAAAAAAGAAAAGAAAAGAAATACAGGCATCAGATACATCTATTGTTTTTCTTGCCCTCCTCTCTGCTTCATCTTCTCTCTCCTTGAATCTGACCCATTCACACTCCCAGGTTTTCTTATTGGGCTGGTTTGTTATTAATAGTTTCAGGCTCAGCTGTTTAGCATAGAGACTCCTAAACACAACTCTTTTTTTTTTTCTCTCTCTCTCACACAACCTGATGATGGACAGTCCTGAGAGTCAGCAGCTCTGCTCCCTGAGATCATGCAGGGACCCACATTCTTTCTACCTTCTTGTCCCCACTGTATCCAAAAGTTGCTGTTTACATACCCATTTTCAAAGCTAGCTAACCACCACCATGGCCTGCAAAAGGAGGAAGGAGAAAGTGGAGGTAGCACATTTCACTTCTGCTCACCCCCCACTGGCCAGAGGTTGGGAAATATAGTCCCTAGCCCGACAGCCTGTGCTCACTGAAATTAAGAGGTATATAGGGGTTTTTTAACTGAAGGAAGAAGGAGGGAACAGACTTTGCAGGACAATGAGCAGTCTCTACAGCAGCTAGTTCAGATTTAGGCTTAAAAATGCCAGGCTCAGCTGGGCACGGTAGCTCACACCTATAATCCCAGCACTTTAGGAGGCCAAGGCAGGTGGATCGCTTGAGCCCAGGAATTCGACACCAGCCTGGGCAACATGGCGAAACCCCATCTCTACAAAAAATACAAAACCTATCTGGGCACGGTGATGCACACCTGTAGCCCCAAGTGAGAATCTCACCTCAGCCCCCTGACCCCCGAGAACAGGGGCCCGAATACAGAGGACGGGGGTCCAAGTACAGGGGTCAGCAGGCCAAATACAGAGGTCAAGAGGCCGAGTACAGGGTTCAGGGGGCCAAGTACAGCGGTCAGGGGGCTGAGGTGCAAGGATCACTTGAGCCCAGGAGGCAGAGGTAAGCTAAGACTGCACCACTGCACTCCGGCCTGGGTGACAGAGTGAGAACCTGTCTCAAAAAAAAAAAAAAAAAAAAATGCCAGGCTCACCCCGTCAGATCACAAAGACATAGACATTTTTCATATTAGATCTTTGAGAAGGCTCAGCTATGGGTGCAGTATTAATCATGTCTCCAGGAAAGATATTATGTCTCAGGTATTGTGCCAAATACTTTATATACATGAACTCATATAACCCTTACAGCAAACATGGGATGTGGATACCCTCACAGCAAACATGGGATGTGGATACCACCATTCTCATTTTAGAGATAAGAAAAGATGTATTTAGAGTAGTAAGGCAATTTTCCCAAGCTCAGACAGCTAAGTGGCAGCAACACGGGACAGGGTAGAGGGAGGTGGTAGATTTGAAATAAACTAGACAATTGGGCAACGCTTAAAGCTAATGGGAATGGGATTGAAAGTCAGGCCTCCATGAGGTACTAGAGTGTGGACTAGGAACCAAGGACAATGGCAGAAGGCCATTCAGCTTGGATGACCCATGATGCCAGGATTAAATAAATAAGCCCTGGCCTGATTCTCACTAAGACACTGAGCAAGGGATGTGCTTACCCAGGGGCCCACCAAACCCTGAATCTAGTAGTAACTCACATCTTCTGCCCCAGCTCACTGGGTGGGGAAACTCCTGCATGGTGCTATAATCAATTTCCACGTTTCAGGACCAGGAAGGGACTCTGCCCCTATTCAGTCATTCAGCACATGTACTGGGTGCCATCCTTTGATCAGACCTTGGGAATATAGAGGTAAACAAGAACAAAATCATGCCTTTTCTCACAGAACGCATGGAAGAGAAAGTAGACACTAGATATTGTGCTCACAATAACGGGTAGCAAATGTTGTGGTAGGGAAAGTGCCGGGCGATGGCCTTCCTGATGTGAAGAGAGAGGTGCCCTCCAACAGGAGGGAGGAGCCCATTCACAACCAGGAGAGAGGGATCCTTTCACAACCAGCAGGGAGAAGCCCATTCATAGCCAGAGGGGTCCATTCACAACCAGGAGAGAGGGGTGCATTCATCACCAGGAGAGAGGGGCCCATTCACAACCAGGAGGGAGGGGCACTTCATCAGGAGGGAGGGGCCCATTTATAACAAGGAGGGAAAGGCCCATTCACAATCAGGAGGGAAAGTCCATTCTTTCCAGAGAACTAAAGGATAATGGTTTAAGCAAGTGGCCAGGAAGACTGTGAAGACTGACAACAAGGATGAGCTGAGACAATAACCAGAGAAGTATTCTGTGTAGACCACAGAACACAAGTACTGCTGCTTTAAGCCACTGTTCTATGGTTGCAAAAAGAAGATGGCATAAGAGTTTTTAAAAGGATCCAATAATCAAATTATTGTACCACTGACTTTCTTCTTGAAAACTCATTTCCAAGATCCTGACTCTGATTTATTTTAATTTGCTCTTTTATCAAGGACTATCTTTTTCTGGTGACCCTTACCTCCCCGGTATTGATGCTTTCATTTAATCCCTTCAACTTCACTGATCTGATTCCTTTCCCCTACCACTTTTTCCTGGGGCAACCAGTGCTTATGACAGACAACAACCTCTAAGCAAACAGTTGCTACAAAATGTTAGTGGCAATCACTACTGCTAATGAAAGTAAACTACAAGAATATTTGTATCATCAGTCTAACTGTCAGAGGCATTCGAAAAAGAGCAACTCCATCTTGAATATGGGCTGGGTAAATTAAGGCTGAGACCTACTGGGCTACATTCCCAGAGGGTTAAACATCCTAAGTCACAGGATAAGGTAGGAGGTCGGCACAAGATACAGGTCATGAAGACCTTCTGATAAAACAGGTTGCAGTAAAGAAGCTGGCCAAAACCCACCAAAACCAAGATGGCAATGAGAGTGACCTCTGCTCTCCTCACTGCTGCATACTCCCACTAGCGCTATGACAGTTTACAAATGCCATGGCAACAACAAGAAGTCACCCTATATGACCTAAAAAGGGAGGCATAAGTAATCCACCCCTTGTTTAACATATAATAAAGAAATAACCATAAAAATGGGCAACCTGGGCCAGGCACGGTGGCTCACACCTGTAATCTCAGCAGGTTGGGAGGCTGAGGCAGGCAGATCACCTGAGGTCAGGAGTTTCAGACCAGCCTGGCCAACACGGTGAAACCCCATCTCTACTAAAAATACAAAAATTAGCCAGGCGTGGTGGTGGGCGCCTATAATCCCAGCTACTCAGGAGGGTGAGGCAGGAGAATCACTTGAACCTCGGAGGCGGAGGTTGCAGTGAGCCAAGATCGCACCACTGAACTCCAGCCCAGGCGACAGTGCGAGACTCCTTTTCAAAAAAAAAAAAAAAAAAGGGCAACCTGCAGCACTCAAGCACCCATTCTTTTATTCCTTTACTTTCTTAATAAACTTACTTTCACTTTATAGACTTGCCTCAAATTCTTTCTTGCATGAGATCCAAGAACCCTCTCCTGGGGTCTGGACTAGCACCTTTTCCCAGTAACACAACTATAGCACTCCTTGAACACTTTCAATTTAAAGTATAATTCCCATGTTCTTAAGATCAGAAACATACACTATTGTAAAGGAGAATTAAGTGACATAATGAACAGTGTTGGTGTCATTACCCACACGAGCTAAGAATTCAGGCTGTTAGGTGAAGAACGGGGAAGACAGCCAGGTGCAGTGGCTCACTCCTGTAATCCCAGCACTTTGGGAGGCCACGGCAGGAGGATCATTTGAGGTCAGGAGTTTAAGACCAGCCTGGTCAACATGGTGAAACCCCATCTCTACTAAAAATACAAAAAATTAGCCTAGCGTGGTGGCGGACGCCTGTAATCCCAGCTACTCAGGAGGCTGAGGCAGGAAAATCGCTTGTACCCAGGAGGCAGAGGTTGCAGTGAGCTGAGATCGTGCCACTGCACTCCAGCCTGGGCGACAGAGCGAGCTCCGTCTCCAAAAAAAAAAAAAAAAGAACGGGGAAGGCTACATAGTGTGTGTCCTGGAGTGTGGACCGTCATTATTGACTAGGTCCAGAATTAACTCAGTTCAAAGAGCAATGACGGAACAAAAAACCCCTTGGCAAAAAGTAAAAAACAGCAAAAAATTTAAGAAGCAGTGTTTGCAACTTCAGAGGGTGCTAAGATTTTAATATTTGTCACCTCCAAAAACTCATGTTAAAATTTAATCTCCAATTGGCAGTATTATCAGGTTGGGCCTTTAAGAGGTAACTGAGCCATGAGGGGTCTGCTGTCATGAATGGACTTGTCCATTCATGGATTAATGGGCATCATGGGAGTAGGACTGGTGGCTTTATAGGAAGAAGAGAGACGAGAACCAGCACTCTCAGCCCCTCACCGTGCGATGCTCTGCACCACCTTGAGACTCTGCACAGAGTCCCCACCAGCAGAAAGCCCTCACCAGATGTAGCCCCTTGACCTTGGATTTCTCAGCCTCCGTAATACAAGAAATAAATTTCTTTAATTTGTAATTTACCCAGTCTCGGGTATTCTGTTATAAGCAACAGAAAATGGGCTAAAACAGAGAAGTAAGTTCTCCATTTTGGGTACTTTATACCTCGGACTGTGTTGCTGTATACACCACAAATACTTCATCCCACAAGTACTTATTGAACACCTACTACATACCACACCATCTGATGGGTACTGAAAATGACACAGTAACAAATGCAGTTCTTGCCATGTGGACAGGTAGACATTCAAATAAATCTATCATCATAAACTGTGATAAAGGCTATGGAGGAAAGTTAAAGAGTTTGATGAACAGTTTGAAATGACAGTAATTTAGATTAAGAAGCCAGGGAAAGCATCTATGGAGAAAACATTGAAGCCCAAAATAAATAGGAACAGGCCAACAAAGTGACAGGAAGTGAGAATGGCGGAGAGCGTTGAACACAGATGAACACAGAATTAGACGACCTGGGCTCCCGCAGAGGGAAGCAAGTCTCCTGTGTTCTGCAGCACCTTCGCTCCCTGGGCTGCAGCAACCCAAGAGGGCTATAAAAGATCCTTTTCTAGGCCGGGTGCAGTGGCTCACACCTGTAATCCCAGCACTTTGGGAGGCTGAGGCTGGTGGATTACCTGAGGTCAGGAGTTCAAGACCAGCCTGGGCAACACGGGGAAACCCCGTCTCTACTAAAAATACAAAAAATAAAAATTAAAAATTAGTCAAGCGTAGTGGTGCATGCCTGTTGTCACAGGTACTTGGGAGGCTGAGGCAGGAGAATCGCTTGAACCCAAGAAAGGGAGGTTGCAGTGAGCCAAGATCACACCACTGCACTCCAGCCTGGACGACAGAGCAAGACTCTGTTTCAAAAAACAAAAAAATTAACCAGGCATGGTGGCATGCGCCTGTAGGCCCAGCTACTCAGGAGGCTGAGGCAGGAGAATCACTTGTGCCCAGGAGACAGAGGTTGCAGTGAGCCGAGAGCATGCCACTGCACTCCAGCCTGGGCAACAGAGTGAGACTCCGTCTCAAAAAACAAAAAAAAGACCCGCTTCTCAACCCAGGTCACCAGACCTTCAGAGGTAAGTTGTTCTCTGCCTTTAGAGTCAAGATAGGAGGAAAGAAGTTACAAAAAATTTCAATTCTGACTGTGAGGTTGTCATTAAGTCAATCCTTGAACTCTCAGGTAGAATTAATCATTAGATATTCTCAGTTCCCATAATGTTTTGACTGCATTTTTCTGTCTCACTGCTGCTGTATTATAATTACATCTTTACACATTTTTCTCCATTTTATTTCTTGAGGTTATAGAGCATAGAAATATGTTACTTCTATTTATACTCCTGGAGTCTAGCACACTGCCTGGAAAAGAGTAGCTACTCTATAAATGTAAAATAAATAAATGCTTGAAAAAACGAATCAATTCATCAATCAGTTGTTAGGCTGTATAGAATTTTTTTTTATAATTCGAGTTGATATAGGTTTACATACATCATGTATTTTTATGTGAAAGTGTCTAAAGATAATAGTTTAATAATAAATAGCTTCTTTATTGAATGTTTCTCAAAATCTTAATGAAAGAAAAGAAAATGGAAAAATATGCTGACCCAACCATTGGGTATGCCACTAGTTATTTTCTTAAAGAAATATCAGTGCAGGCCGGGCACGGTGGCTCACACTTGTAATCTCAGCACTTTGGGAGGCCAAGGCGGGTGGATCTCTTGAGGCCAGGAGTTCGAGACCAGCCTGGCCAACATGGTGAAACCCTATCTCCACTAAAAATACAAAAATCAGCAGGGCAGGTGGTGCATGCTTGTAATCCCAGCTACTCAGGAGGCTGAGGCAGGAGGATGGCTTGAACCTAGGAGGTGGAGGTTGCAGTGAGCCGAGATCGTGCCACTGCACTCCAGCCTGGGCAACAGAGATAGACTGTCTCAAAAAAAAAAAAAGAAATGTCAGTGGATTATGAAGGCAAGTCAGCTGAAAATACAGAGCCCTCCACGTCACCACCTGACTCCAAAAATAAATGCATCCAGCTGCAAAAAAGCAAGTCAGCACTGAGTTCTTTTGTGCACTCATTGAAAATCTGATGATTTTGACTAAGAAAAGACTTATATTCCAAACTAATAGCCTATGAATGCAATTATTCACAAAACGTCCTATTTGGAATCATTACATTTTGCACAACAATGCCAGCCACCCACAGTTGCTGAAACTCTCACCACCAACAATGGCTGAATATCAAGTGTAATAGGACCAGACGCAGCAAACAAATTAAAATGTGTGTCTTTGTCGAATGATAATGTTTCAAGGAGTGTAAGTGACATGGCAATTAATGTCTGTGAACAGCTGGTTTTAAAGATTAAAGAAAGTGATTATTTTGCCCAGGCAATGGACAGATACACCTAAATGTGCTGAGATGCTGGCATTTTAAGTCACATTTCTGTGAAATACTATGGATAAGAGCATGCTGTTTAGAAAAATTTAGTCCAGTATTACAACAGAAGACCATTTTGAAATATTTCAAGAGACAACCGAGAATTTCCACATGCCAGCTGGGAATTGTGTATTGCTGTTTATATGGTTCAGAGAGTAATTACAGACTTCTCAAAGCAGGAAATTATTTTATTGCAAAGAATGATTCAGATTCTTTTTTTTTTTTTTTTTTTTTTTTGAGACAGTCTTGCTTTGTCACCCAGGCTGGAGTGCAGTGGCGCAATCTCGGTTCACTGCAGCCTCCACCTCCCAGGTTCAAGCAGCTATCATACCTCAGCCTCCTGAGTAGCTGGAACTACAGGTACGTGCCTCCACACATGGCTAATTTTTGTATTTTTAGTAGAGACGGGGTTTTGCCATGTTGGCCAGGCTAGTCTCGAAATCCTGGCCTCAAGTCATCCACCCACCTCGGCCTCCCAAAGTTCTGGGATTACAGGCATGAGCCACCACGCTTGGCTGATTCAGATTCCTATTGGTTTTTAAAAGGGAGAGAGAGAGAGAGAAAACATATTTCCCCATATCGGGAGGACTATCATCAGTTTTAACAGGAGCAACCCTCGAAATGGCTATGTAATAAAGAAGCACCAAGGCCATGAGTGTAAAGAATATCCAAGTCCAATTATCAGTATCTCTTTAGACCAAAATGTCTCCACTAGCAAACTGGCATGGTAAGCATAGTGATCAAACCCATAATAGTATAGTCACAAATCCCAAGGGACACATCCTGTGAACTTCTGTATCTTAAGAACATTCTAGAACAGTAGCACAGACTAGCAATAGATTGTGGGGGGTTTTTGAGGATTTTTTTTTTTTTTTTTTGAGACAGAGTTTTGTTCTTGTCTACCAGGCTGGAGTACAATGGCGCGATCGTGGCTCACTGCAACATCTGCCTCCAGGGTTCAAGCCATTCCCCTGCCTCAGCCTCCTGAGTAGCTGGGATTACAGGCACCCACCATCACGCCTGGCTAATTTTCAAGAGGTTTATTCCTTGGAAAATGAGGCCAATTCATTCACATAACAAATATGTATTAAGGTCTTTCTTTTGCAACTCAGATGCCTCCAAATGACAGTTTCACAGTGTTCTTGACTCCACACTCCAGCAAATGTACAAACTGGGGAGTTGCTTCCACACAGCCAATGCCCATGTTATGCTTTCATACACATAAACATTTGTAGAAGATTTTTAAAGAGATGATTACACACCTTAAATTTTCCTGAATTTTATTCCTTATTTGGAAAAATGTGACAAATGCATTGCCCTGAGGCCAGTCAAGACCTAATTTCAGACAGCATGCATGACCTTAAACAACCCTCTTTCTTGCCAGGGCAGGCCCTTTTAAGTTTTTTTTAACACAAGTAACTTTTGCTTCTCCTCTTCATAGAGATATATTTATCTCAGGTCTCTCAGGGGCCCAACAATAAGCCCACAAGCTGTCTTCACTGCAGAAGACCTAGGAGACTCTAGGACTCCTAGTCCTGTTATGGGAATAAGTTGTCTGCTATTAGCACTGTGATCCCAGATTTCTTAAAGACATACTTGCCAATTAGGCCTCATCCATGCCCTTGTTTCATAAGAAATAGCTAAAGAAATGCAAGTAAGTATATGAAGTGAATTAGTTAGAAATTAAGTCTTTGAGACAATAAGTCTTGACCTTAATCATGAAGAAGGTGTCAGGGCAATACCTCAAACAAAGGTGGGAACAAGCACCTCTTTATTGTAAGCCTTGCCTGAAAAGAAGAGGCCATGACAGGAATGGCATGCATAGGTACAGAGGCAATAAGCTGGTCGGTCTCCCTTAGTGTAAAGCGAAGGAACTCAGATTTGATCAGGCAGGTAAATTCTTCAGTAGAAGAATAGCAGACTAACAAATATCTGAGAAAATTTAATCTATTAACAAAAAAAAATCCAAGAAAATGAACCAAAAGAAAACTGAGTTACAGTATTATCTCGATAATTTGAACACACAGGGATGAAAACTGGAAGGGTCTGCAGTTTTACAAACAATGAGAGAGAACCCCATCTAAATGATACTGTCCATAGTGAATCAGCAGACACTGGAAACTGACCAGATAGAAGCCTGAAGCAGGGACTAGCACCAAAATAACTCCAAAATGTTGACCCAGGAGCATACTGTAGAATTTAATACAAAAGGAGGTTGAACCAGATAACCTCTAAGGTCCAGTTAAACTCTTACTGCTATGATTCCAAAAAAGGTGAAGACCTCACGTTTTTAAAAAAAACAAGGAAGTCATCAAACTTTTTTAATTCTAAAAGTATTTACTGAGCACAAACTATGTACCAGGCACTGTCCAAAGCCCCAAAAATACAATGGCACATAAGAAAGGTCTTTGTCTTATACGGGCTATATTCTAAAGGGGGTGCACATAAAAAAAGTCACTGAAGGGCTTAAACAGAGATTGATCCAATCCAATTTACGTTGTAGATTACTTTTCTGCTGGGTAGAGAGTGAGTTAAAGGGATCAAAGGCTAAAGAGGTAAGATTTTTTTGAAGGCAGTTAGAGGGATAAAGGGGGTCATATTGAAGATATAAAGAAGTAAAACTTAAAAGATATTTACAGATAGAGTTTCTAATTGGACTGGATATGGTCGATGAGAATAATGGTGGAATCTTGAATAATTGCTGTATTTCTGGCTGAAGTAATCAGGGGTATGTGATGCCTTTTACTGTGATGTGGAAAATTAGGGGGAAGTAGGAAGAATGGAAGTTTAAGGAGGGAAAACAAACCTCCTCAGGAAAACATTATTGTTGAAGAAGGTATTACTGACTGACAATGTAAATAAGAAAATGTGGGTCAATTCCTCAGTGGACATTTAGATTGTTTCCTATATATCTTGACTGTTGTGAATAATGCTGCAATGAATATGGGGGTACAAGTGTCTCTTCAAGATCCCGATTTTAATTCTTTTGTAGAAATACCCAGAAGTGGGATTGCTGAATCATATTGTAATTCTATTTTTAATTTTGTTATATACACTGACTGGGATATTATTCAGCCGTTAACTAAAGGAAAATCTGTGAAATGCAACAACATGGATGAACCTTAAGGATGTTATACTAAGAAAAATAAACAAGTCACAGAAGGACAAATACTGAATGATTCCATTTATATGAGGTATTTAAAGTAGTCAAGTTCACAGAAGCACAGAGCAGAATGGTGGATGCCAGGGTCTGCAGGGAGGGGAAAATGGAGAGATGTTCAATGGATGCAAAGTTTCAGTTATGCAAGATGAATAAGTTCTAGAGATCTGCTGCACAAAATTGTGCTTGTAGTTAACAATACTGTGTTGTACATTTAAAAATTTGTTTAAAAAAGAAAAAAAATGCTCCTGGGCACAGTGGCTCATGCCTGCAATCCCAACACTTTGGAAGGTCAAGATGGTAAGATTGCCTTAGCTCAGGAGTTCAAGACCAGCCTGGGCAACATAGGGAGACCGCGTTTTTACTAAAAATAAGAATTAAAAATTAGCACAGCACGATGGCCTGTACCTGTAGTCCCAGCTGCTCGGGGGGAGACTGAGATAGGAGCCCAGGAGATAGAGACTGCAGTGAGTTGTGATCATGCCACTGCACTCCAGCCTGAGTGACAGAGCAAAACCTGTCTCAAATTAAAAAAAAAAAGAAAAAGAAAGAAAAATAAAAAGAAATGCTGCATTATTGATGATCTTGATGGTCCAGAGACTGATACCCTGTGAAAAAGATAGGATTTTGACATGTAATTCAGAGGGATAAAATATAAATGTGGAGTCATTTTAGGAATACTTTAACCAACTTATTGAATTTATATTTTACTTCTTTTGAATGGAAATTAAAGTTCTAAATAATAAAAATCTATTTCCAAGTTTTTTTTTTAATAAAAAGAAAACGTGTGTCAAGTGTCAGGTATTTGAGCCATGCCAAAGGAGTTTCCAGCTGTGTGGGACTCACCCCTCTACAGTGAGTATCAACATTTAGGGTTTGATCTGTTGGCTTTTTGAGTATCCAAGAGCAAGTATTTGGGGTTTCAGTGGGCAGGGTGAAAGTGAAGCTTGCAGATTGAAGCTGAATAGATCTTTCATATGTAAGTCAGAAAAAAGTTACAAAATATTTATGCATCGTCATGTAGCTTATTAGTGCTGTCACACCACATATTGATGACAGTGAAGAGTCTAGGCAGGGATGTTCTTTACCATCTTCATGCCACAGGCAAGACTCAAAGGCAAACAGAAATGTTTTGGGGGGAAAATTAAGTGACTTCCCTGTAATATGTGAGTCTTAACGACAAAATCAATATCCTGCCCCATAAGCTCGTGTAATAGAAAATCTTTATTTACAATATTGGTCTCCGTTATCATTGCTTTAATTGTTATCTAAAAGTTACCATTTCTACTTTAATCCTTACTTAGAAACATCCAGTGCTGAAATATACTCATAGTTGCCAGAAACAGCTAATCAGTGTTGTAAAGATTCTTCTGACATAGAAAATCAGAACTTGACAGATAAATGGACTTTCTGTCTTGTCTCTAATCAATAGGTCAACTGGTTCTGGCGCCAAGTATTCAATATATATTTAACCTAAAAATAATAGACTCTTTTAACCTAGTTCCGTGAATCTCTCTAAGTTAGTAGGCTGTGTCTATAAGTTATTTGGAAAAAATGGACAGGATCATTCAATGTAAAAAATGGACAGGATCATTCAGTGTAAAAAGGCAGGAAATCATTTTCATACAGGATCTTAAAGGCATCTCTGATTCATTTCTTCTCTAAGTCTTATAGCTTTCAAATTTTCCTCTCTTCTTACCCATTGCCACTCTCAGTATCTCATCCTTCAGCAGTCTTCAAACTCTCTGATACTATTTAATTAATCCATCTAACATACATTAATTGAGCAGCTACTTATGTGGCAGACATTATTCTAGGTACTTCAGAACCAAGCAGACAAAACTTCCTGTCCTCGAGTTTGCATTCTACTGAGGGGAGACGGGCAAACAAGAAACATAGTAAGTAAATAAATTAAATAGTATCTTAGAAAGTGATAAGTGCTGTGAGAAAAAAAAAAAAGGCAAAGTAAAGGAAGGTAAGGAGGATCAGTACGGTAGTGTGAGAGTTTAGTTAGCTCATTGGACCAGGGAGTCCTTATGGAGAAGGAGAGATCTAAGCAGACTTGGAGGAGGAAGAGTTGACCAAGCAGATAGCTGTGGGAAGAGCATCCCAGGCAGGGGAAATAGCCAGAGCAAATGCCCAAATCCAGGAGTGTGCCTGGCTTATTCCAGGAACAGCAAGGAAGCCCTTGTTGGCTACTGTGGCCAAGTAAGAGGTAGAGCTGCAGCAACAAAGTCAGTTTCTTTTCTGTTTCCCACACCAGGACTCAAGTCAGAAATGTAGGCATTATCATAGACTCCTCCTTCCTCCACCATCCATTCTATCATTAAATCATGTTGGTTTTGCCTCATCCATATCTTTCTAATATCTTTTCTGGCTTATCTTATCTGGATGATACAAATGCCAGTAAA
Organism: Gorilla gorilla gorilla; assembly: GCF_029281585.2. Lineage (NCBI taxonomy): Eukaryota > Metazoa > Chordata > Mammalia > Primates > Hominidae > Gorilla > Gorilla gorilla. Next base: position 54,840,726 of record NC_073231.2, on the reverse strand, counting down.
TTTTAATTTTTAGACACTTTCATTGCTTACTTTTTCTTTGTAAAACTGTATATTACATTTATAAAAAATAATAAAATAATTTTATAATAAAAAGGTTATTAATAAGCTGTTGCATTAGGGGAAAGCCTTGCCCTACTTATTTATTGACATGGGGAAATATATGACATTGTTTAGTGAAAAAGCAATCTATCATTTCATACCACATCTGTATTTAGAGAAGAGAGACTACAAGATACACAATAACAAGTTAGAGATGATTTTCTCTGGACATTATGATAACAGGTGATTTTCCATTTGCATTTTTCTACACTGCTACATGTCTTATGCATTGAATATATATTATTTCTATAATTTTTTTTGAGATGGAGTTTTGCTCTTTCACCCAGGCTGCAGTGAAGTGGCTTGATCTCCACTCACTGCAACCTCCACCTCCCGGGTTCAAGCGATCCTCCTGCCTCAGCCTCCCAAGTAGCTGCGGTTATAGGCGCCCACCACCACACCCAGCTAATTTTTGTATTTTTAGTAGAGCTGGGGTTTCTCCATGTTGGCCAGGCTGGTCTCAAACCCCCAACCTCAGGTGAAGCACCCGTCTTGGCCTCCCAACCTGCTGGGATTACAGGCATGAGCCACCGCCCCTGGCCTATTTCTATAATTTTTAAAAACAGCAATGTTTTTTTTTATATGTTTTATATATTTTAGTAAAACTAATACTAAAAACCTGAACAGTAGTACATATTTACATTGAAGCTACCTTGTTAATGCTAATTAAATCTTCTACCCATTCCTCCCTCTTGATATGCACTACAACCCTACTGACTGATTGGCCACATCTAGAAATCCAAGAAAAGAAGACATTTGTGCAATTGTTTCTTGTTTATGCAGCCCTAAGATAAGTGAAAATGACTGAAAAAAATGACATTGGAGAGACTACATAGGAAGAATCTGCCATTCTTCTAAATGGCAATATGTTTAAGGGCTGGAACTATTAACATAAACTTGGGAATACTCATCACATTTTTGTTCAGATTCCCAGCACCAATAATATTGTCTATTTGGCTCAGCTGTTTAATACCATTTAATTTCTATTTCTCTGACCTGAAAGCCTGTCTTCCCTCATATTGAGAAGAGTTCATTATCATTTCCATCTCTACCCTGGGAATTGCATTCATTTGCTCACATCCTAATCATAAAGGGTTAAATTATGGACCTCACCTTACCTTGTTCCTAGAAATCCTGACCAGAAAAGCTCTCCTCAATGAGCCCTCAGTGTCTTTATTTTATATCTAAGCCATCTTCCCAGTCAATGAGCCTCCCTAAAAGATTAATGTAGTTTGAACTTTTATAGAGGAATATCATTTGTGCACTGTCATATTTAGCACAAATGGTGCTTCAGTCACAGCTCAGTAATATTCCAGCATATTACTTCCAAGGCATTTGAGAGTTTAAAGAATTATTGAAGGGCATGCTGTACTCATTTGGTAATAAGGCAGAGAGCACTGCTTTCTACATATGATTTCAGCAAATGGAATCTCTGCTAATTTCATTGCACGTAGCAAAATAGTTGTGATAATAACAAAGGTAAAATATCCCACTGGAGGAAATAGATAAGATACATTTTTTTATAAGATCTCCAAGAAGTATTGAGGAGGAAGTTCTAGAATTTGAGGGCAAGATGTTGAGAAATCATCTTCTCTCATTGAATACGTACCCTTGACATTGTGGTTTGTCAGCCCTGGGTGAGAAGTCACAGCCGTTACTTGGCCATTATTTGGCTGCAGAGTCCACTGAGCTACACAGGCACCATGCAGAGGGATGGGGGCAGTACAGGCATTAAAGAGAAATAAAGGAGTTAAAATCATTTAGAGAAAAAAATGTAACTACACCAAAGCCCAGGTATTTGGTCAGAAAATTCCCTTTTGCAGCTTTGTAAAGAGCATAGATGAGATAAGTTTAGGCATTTTTTTTAACATTTAAATTGATAGCTATGTTTTAGAGGAAGGAAAGGTCTTGCTCTCTGTCAGGTGTCACCAAATAGTAGTTTAAAGGTTTCTGGATGTGTGTGAATCAGAAAGAAAGAGAGACACCTGCTGTCACGAAAGGACCTTTTCATATAGATCCTGTTCCAACTCTATCTCAGGTGTTGGCCTTATTTCTTTACCAAATTATACATTCTAAGCAATTATAGCACTTACATTAATATCTCCTAGTTATGAGAATCCCGAGAGCAGAAGTGGAACTCCCATTTCTAGGTAAAGGAAGGCCTAATTTTGCCATTTGGGGAACAAGCATATTTGAAATCCATTACAATTTCTTCTGCTTATTAAAAGTTACTCTCTGGTATTAGAATCAACTTGCTGAGACATTTTGAGAATACTCAGTTATTTGTATTAGTTTGAAAATATCCAACCCTTAATTTAGAGAGCAAACAGCTGCGCTCCTCTCTTCTCCCACTGCTTCTCAACAGTGTTGAGCCCTTCTACTCCACTGCTGCCTTTACTTCCAACCAGAGGAATGTCTGCCTTTTAAGTGGATACTCCTGGGATATTATCTGTGAGCAGCATCTTCATGTCTCTTACTAAGGGAATGTGAAATTATTTCTGCAACATTTTGGTATCACCCACCACTTAGAAAAAGTAGTCAAAAGGACAGGTAGCACATGAAGCTCCTTAGATTTTCAACCAGATATAAACCCAATAAAAACCTTACAAAGTATACAAATGCCCAAAATGACTCATCTGACTGCTGCTGAGGTGACAATATGCCAAAATCCTTAAAAGTTTAAAAAGATGCTTTTACAGATTTTTTTTAAATACAGAAATTTTATTATATAGTATTTAGTATCTTGTACATAAGACTATATATATATTTCTTCTTTTTTTTTTTTTTTTTGAGACGGAATCTTGCTCTGTCACCCAGGCTGGAGTGCAATGGCATGATCTCGGCTCACTGCCACCTCCGCCTCCTGGGTTCAAGAGATTCTCCTGCCTTAGCCTCCCGAGTAGCTGGGATTACAGGCGTGCACTGCCAAACCCGGCAAATTTTTGTATTTTCAGTAGAGACGGGGTGTCACCATGTTGGTCAGGCTGGTCTCAAATTCCTGACCTCATGATCTGTCCGCCTTGGCCTCCCAAAGTGCTGGGATTACAGGCGTGAGCCACCACACCCGGCCAAGACTACAATTTTTTTTTTCAGGTAACTTACTCCTCTCCAGGTATCCTATGTTGACGTCAACAACCAACATATTCTATTTTCCTGCATATGTCATTGTTCAGGGATGACCATGGGCCTTTACGAGAGCCAGTAAACATGAAATTCAGAATATTGGTTCAGATGTATTCTTTTCCCCATTAAAATAAATTATAAAAACACACAGCACTAAGAGTTACTGGACGTTATCTTGCAAGCACTAGGGAGAATCAGACTTGGGATAAAGCTGACACCTTAAAGGGCAAAGTAGAGGGAAGAAAAACAATGCCCCCCCGCCCTTGATAATATTATTGAGCCTCGACACCACATTCTGAAGCCCAACTTAGCTTTGTTTTACAGCAACATAAACTAATTGGCCCCTCTTAATAATAAGGTAATTTAAGACAGGCTTTCAGTTTTTTAGGTTTTTTTGTTTGTTTGTTTATTTGTTTGTTTGTTTGTTTGTTTGTTTTGAGAAGCCTCTGTCGCCCAGGCTGTAGTGCAATGGCACTGTCTTGACTCACTGCAACCTCCGCTTCCCAGATTCAAGCGATTCTCCTGCCTCAGCCTCACGAGTAGCTGGGATTGCAGGCGCCCACCACCACACCTGCCTAATTTTTGTATTTTTGGTAGAGACGGGGGTCTCACCACGTTGGTCAGGCTGGTCTTGAACTCCTGACCTCAGGTGATCCTCCCACCTCAGCCTCCCAAAGTGCTGGGAGGACAAGCATGAGCCACCATGCCTGGCCAGTTTTCAGTTATTTATAACAACATAAAGTGCTAACTAATAAAGATCTAACAGATCCAGAAAAAAACTATTAAAACTCTAATCAAGAAGCACATTGTCAAAGACTAAATAAAGCATTTTTTGGCTTATAATTTTATATAGTACTTATCACCAGGCCACCCAGACTCTGTGACAAATGAGCAAGTATGATAATTTAGAACAAGACACCATACCATTTCTCAGGTTCTGCCTGCAAAAGACCTTTTTTACTTTTTTATTTTCTTCTTTTTTTTAAATCTCTGAACAAAACTGGAATCAGGATTAGATGCAATTTTCTCTTTCATTCAGGGCCCAGATGGCAGATTGGAAGAACTTAATTTCTGGTCTCTTAGTAGAAATTTGAGGACTGTCAGCTCTTAAGATTTTAAGTAATTCAGTTAAGTGACTATAAGCTCTGAGGTTTGAGAACTGTGCTGTCTTCAGTTTTGTGGTTGTTGTGTTGTTTTGTGTTGTTTTTAATCATTGTAACATATCTCAATATTCATAGGCCATCCTTGGAGAAAATTGGCAGGGCTCTCCCCTGTGTCTGACAACACGGATTTGTGTACAAGCCAAAGATCCCCACGGATCTGAATTGGAGCAGCTGGAGTTTCTAAGGACTGGTGTGATGGAGCTCAGTGAACATTTGGGGACATTTGGGGAACTGCACCATGAGGTGTTTCCTTGAGAGAGGCTTGAGAATAGAAGAATGATGACATAGCAGAGGCAGACCAGGGCCCAGAGGAATGTAGGTTGTCTATGGTACTCTGGAGAGACTTTTAAAGCTCACAGATTCAATGCACCATAGGGTTGTGTGTGGGGCAGCAGGCAACATGCTAAAATGGTCACCAAGATTTCCTGCCTCCTCACCCCCCTCTCTGTACACACCCTGCAGGATCCCCAGTACTGTTAATGTGATGAATGTTTCCCCCGTGATTCCATTATGTAATATGGCACAGGTGACTGTAAGAAAGAAGGATTATTGAGATGTACATAACCCAATGACCTGAAAGCCTTAAAAGCAGGGAGTTTTCTCTAGCTAGTGGCAGAAGGGAAGATTAGAGACTGGGAGAATCAGAGGGATTTGCTTCATCATTGCAGGTCTGCAAATGGAGGGGCTACGTGGCAGGGAATGTGAGCAGGATCTGGTTGCTGAGAGCAGCCCCAGCTGACAACCAGCAAGGAGGTGGAAATCCTCATCCCACAACTGCAACCAAGGGAATTCTGCTAACAACAAGCATAAACTGAAAAGTTGATTTTTCTCTAGAGCCTCCAGACAAGAACTCAGCCCAAGTGACACCCTGATTTTGGCCTTGAGTTCATCCTACACAGAGAACCCCACCTTGCCATGCTGGACTTTGACTTACAGAACTGTGGGCTAATAAGTGGGTGCTGTTTTAAGCCTCTAAATTTGTGGTAACTTGTTACACAGCAATAGATAATGAATGCATTTCTCAAATCAAAACAGTAAACAGAGGAAACTGTTTTGGCAGGAACAGTGAAGAATGAATGCAAGGAGGTAGAGCTGCATGTAGGAAACCTACTGAAATCATCTGGGGTTTCCATGCATAATAAGAACCAGTGGCAAACGGTAACATAGTTCAGACCTGCACATTTTGATACTAATCATATTACTGAGTTAGAGAAGAAAGGTTTTCAACACAGAAGATGTATAAAAATCACATGGAAAGGGATATCATCTTCATAACTTCCAAAGCTCAGCCCTTATGCAGTATTGGTGGCAACACCGGGAATGAATAACTGATTTATAATTGTATTTGTAACTCAGCCAAGTGAGTATAAATTTTTTGGCTATACAGATATATATATATATGTGTGTATATATATGTGTGTGTGTATATGTATATATATATGGGTGTGTGTGTATATATATTTTATATATATATATATGTTTTTGATAGATATTTACTAATGATGGGACAAATATGTAAGAAGAACCTTGAGACTTACTGCCAGATTCCTAGCTCAGCAAATGGTCCCATGCATGTGGGTTAAGAAATCAGAGGTGATAGGATAAGCTAATTTTTATGTTTCTTGGTTTTCACATTAGCCCCTCTATCAATTGTTTTCTGGTTTTGTTTTTATTTCTATTGAGTGATCTTGAACTATTTTCACCAGCTAGAGATTGATAGATTAAATGACAGACAAATAGACAGGCAGAGGCAGCTTTGTTGTTTACTAAAGAGTTGTATCTGATTATGTACAGCTTTCTACATGTGAATCTTCAAGCCTCATTTTAAAGAATAATGTGAAGCTATCATTCACAAAAAGTTTTATTAATAGGTATCATTTTTTAAAGCAGTTATAGATTCATAGCAAAATTGGGTGGAAAGTGCAGAGATTTGCTATATATCCCTGCCCCCACCCATGCACAGCCTCCCCCACTATCAACATCCTCCACCAGAATGGTTCTAACAGTTCTAACATTTGTTAGAACTGATGAACCTACATTGACACATCATTATCAACCAAGGTTTATAGTTTAGACTGGGTGTTGTGCATTCTATGAGTTTGGACAAATGTATAATGACATATGTCCACCACTGTAGTATCATAAAGAACAGTTTCACTGCCCTAAATATCCTCTGTGCTCCACCTGGTGCTCCTCCAAACCCCTAGCACCTATGACTTTTTTGTACAGTCTCCATAGTTTCACCTTTTCAAGAATTTCATCTAATTGGAATCATACAGCTTCTTTTACTTAGTAATATGCATGTCAGTTCCCTCCATGTCTTTTCATGGCTTCATAGCTCATTTCTTTTTAGCACAGAATAATATTCCATTGATTGGGTGTATATGTTGGTTGTTGCCAAGTTTTGACAATTACAAATAAAGGTTTAATAAACACATGTGTGTAGGTTTTTGTGTGGACCTAAGTTTTCAGTTCCTTTAGGAAATACCAAGGAGTGCAATTGCTGGATCATATGGTAAGAGTGTGTTTCGTTTTGTAAGAAACTGTCAACTTGCCTTCCAAAGCTGGGGTACCATTTTGCATTCCCATCAGCAATGAGTGAGAGTTCCTGTTGCTTCACATCCTCACCAGCATTTGGTGTTGTCAGTGTTCTGGATTTTGGCCATTCTAATAGGCGTGAAGTGATATCGCATTGTTATTTTTAGTTTGCCTTTCCCTAAGGAGATGTAACGTGGAGCATCAATTCATATGTTTATTTGCCATCTGTATGTCTTTTTTGGTGAGGTGTGTGTTCAGATCTGTTGCCCATTTTTTAATTGGGCTGTTTAATCAGGTTGCTTAATTGGGTTGTTAAGTTTTTAAGAGCTCTTTGTATATTTTGGATTGCAGTCCTTCATCACATATGTCTTTTGCAAATATTTTCTTCCAGTTTGTGGCTTATCTTTTCATTCTTTTGACACTGTCTACTGTCTTTTGCAGAGCAGATATTCTTTTTTTTTTTCTTTTTGGGGAGGGGGCCTCACTCTGTCACCCAAGTTAGAGTGCAATGATGCAATCATGGCTCACTGCAGCCTAGACCTCTGGGGCTCAAGCAACTCTCCCACCTCAGCCTCCCGTGTAGCTGGTACTACAGGCATGTGCCACCACACCTAGATATTTTTTGTTGTTATTTGTAGAGACAGGGTCCCTGATGTTGCCCAGGCTGGTCTCAAACTCCTGGGCTAAAGTGATCATCCTGCCTCAGCCTCACAAAGTATTGGGATTACAGGTATGAGCCACTGCGCCCAGCCAAAATTATTCATTTTAACGAAGTCCAGCTCATCAATTCTTTCTTTCATGGATCATGCCTTTGGTGTTCTATCTAAAAAGCCTTCATCAAACCCAAGGTCATCAAGATGTTTCTCCTGTTACCTTCTAGTAGTTTTATAGTTTTGTATTGTACATTTAGGTCTATGATACATTTTGAGTTAATTTTCACGAAGAGGTGAAGGTCTGTGTCTAGGTTCATTTTTTGGTATGTGAATGTCCGGTTGTTTTGCCACCATTTGTTGAAACACAAAACACTTTTCCTTTCCCTACCAACCCAAAGAAGACAAAAGTGGGGTGCCCTAGTCATGGGGAGGATGCATCTGTGGAGACAGTCTCAGATTTGTCATATATGAGCTGAAACTTGAGACAAGTTTACTCACATTAATTCCTCCCCTGTACATTTTGTAGAGGGATTAAATGATGCACTGCACATAAAACACACAGTATTCCATGGAACAACAGATGTGGAATTGACAGGTATTTTATCTCAGCCAAGCCATTTAACCTCTGTGCCTCTTTTTTTTAATCTTTAAAACGGTAGTGGTAATATGAGTAGCCATCAATGGAAATGAGAGAAAGCATGCAGGGTATGTGGTCAGCAGTGAGTACTGCGTAAACAGCAGCCCTCCCATCCGGGACCAATATAGGGATTACCACCTGATAGAAGTTGTGTGATTCTGTGATTGTTAAAACTTACACTTTTTTTATTTTTAAACGGCCCGCTCTGTTGCCCAGGCTGGAGTGCTGCGGTGCGATCTCAGCTCACTACAACCTCCGCCTCCCAGGTTCAAGCGACTCTCTTGCCTCAGCCTCCAAGTAGTTGTGATTACAGGCACACACCACCATGCCTGGCTAATTTTTTTGTATTTTTAGTAGAGACAGGGTTTCACCATGTTGGCCAGGCTGGTCTCGAACTCCTGACCTGAGGTGATCTGCCCGCCTTGGCCTCTCAAAGTGCTAGGATTACAGGCATAAGCCAAAGCACCCGGCCAAAACTTATACTTTTTTTTTTCAGTAATATTAAGGGTCTTTAATTAGGTACTGCTCATTTGAGGAAGTGTCCCATTTTTCGCTGTCTTGGTTAGAAAAATACTGTGACATTTGTTTATTTGTTTGTGAATTGATGAATCACAAGTGAGTTTAAGATCACTGCAGTTCCCCACTCATGGACTGGTACATCCTGACACACACATTGAAGACTTTGACGTCCAGTCAACATTGAGAAAAACTGCTGTGGAAAGTTCACATGGATTCTGAAGACACCATCCATTCTGGATTTTGACACGTGGTTTGACCTAATAATTTCTACTCCATAATAAACCAAATCTTATTCATTCCTCCCTGAAATCATATGTATGTACTAGGCCATAGGTGGCCAGAAGGTACAAGTCCTCTCTAACCACAGAAAATCTCCATCAAGACTTCTGTGAGATCTGACCTGGGTGCTGAATAGGTCCAGTATTCTAGCACAATGCAAGGCACTCATTTGACACTCAGTGTAAGTTTTTTGAATAAATGGCATTTTCAAACTTTGTGGGTTAGTTATAGGTAACTCTATATCTATTTTATATATTATTGGAATTCTGACAGTGACTACGTTCAAATTAGCAAGATAATCTCTATGCTTCTTTCTCACTTCATCCTTTTGTACTATTAGAAGTAGTATTATCTAGAGCCTGACCAAAATAATACCTCTAACTGGACTGGTGCTTAACAACTCCTCTCAGGGGTCTTTGAAACTTATTAAAATGAGTGGCCCAATTGTATTCATGTTCTACTGCTGTTATAGCAAATTACCAAAAACTACATGGCTTAAAACAACCAAATGTAACCTCTCACAGTTCTGGAGGTCACAAATCTAAAATCAAGGTGTCGGCAGGGCTATGCTCCCTCTGGAGGCATCAGGGTACAATTTATTTCCTTTTCCTTGCAGGACTTCTAGAAGCACCTGCATTCCTTGACTCGTGGTCCCCTTCTCACATCACTTCAACTTCTTGCTTCCATCATCATATCTCCTACTACTGATTCAGGTCCTCCTGCCTCCCTCTTATAAAGACCCCTGCAATGACATTGGCTCATCTGGATAATCCAGAATAATCTCATCTTAAAATTCTTGACCATATCTGCAAAGTCCCCTTTACTATATAAGATGACATATTCATGGGTCTCAAGCATCAGGGCATGAACATCTTTGGGTGGCCACTGTAACAGCCTACTACATCAATGATTTCTCAATTCATCTAAAATACGTATTGACAGATTGACTATCTAAAATGCACAAGGCACGCTTGGGTATTGTCAGGATCATAAGGATAAGACCAAGTTCCCAATCTTAAAGAATGTATTACCTAATAAAGCAAAATAAGATACATTCATAAATGACTCTCAGTTTAAAGATTCATATAGGCAAGCACAAGGGACAGAACAATACGGCTCTCAGAGCCAAATACAGGAAATTAAGTAGGACACTAAATTCAGAAAGTGCCAAAAGTTAAGGTTGTCATGGCAACATGAACTCAGCAACACAGCAAAACCTGTTCATCAAAAGTATACACTTAACAGTTTTTCACAATTATGATCTGCTGAACGAGCAGCTTTCATTCAATGATCCAGAACCTCTTACAACTATGGATTAGCTCTTGTTCTGTGGCTATAAGATAAGAAATTGTTTCACTAACCAAACTCAATTTCACAAATATTTAGATGTCATCGACTATGTGTGAGATGTGTAAGACAAGAAGCTAAGGTCTGAGGGCATGCAAAGATAGATAAGACATCATTCTTGATCCCAAGGAACTTTTCATCCAGGGCTATGGGCATGCAAATTATGGTAGGGAAAGTCCACTAAGCAGAAAATTGCTAAGGAAGGTCAAAGGGGTGAGAGGGCTCAGACGGCTGGGGGCGAAGAAAATTCTCCTAGATTGTGTGGCATTTGAAATGGGCTTCAAATGATGAATGGGATATTTGCAAGGAAGTGGTACGGTGACAACAGCCAAATAAAAGATCCAAAGCTGGAAAGAGCAAGACATGTAGGGAAACAGTAGCAGTCTGGCTGAAATAAAGACTACAGGAAAGAGTCAAGTTGCTTGAAATGTGAGATTTCTACTTGTCTTATAAAGCCAGGGCCTGGAATGATATGTAGTAATGTATTTAGCAGATAGCAGTATTTTTCATAAAGACATTACCAAATTTAAAAGATCAAAGGCCTCTTTCCTCTGTCTACTTTCCCTGATTCCCTACTGTAAAAATTTACTTTCAGAAAACCTCATATCTGATTTTCTCAAACTTCTTACTGTCCATGCTGTTTTGTAGCCTATATTGTTCCCCCGAAATGCAAGGCAAAAGTTATATCCATTTTCAAATAAGGAGACTGAAAATCAGAGGTAAATTTCTCAAGTTTACACAAGGAAGGCAGTGGTGACGCAGCTTATCTGTGCGACTACAAAGCCCAAGCCATTTTCATTTTTTTTTACTTTGTTGACCTTATCACACCGTGTTGTAATTGCTTGTTTGAATGTCTCTCTCTCCCAAGTTAAACTGTAAGGATCTTTTGGATAAGATTCATATCTTGCTCAATTTTGAATTTTTTTTTTTTTTTTGAGACGGAGTCTCGCTCTGTTGCCCAGGCTGGAGTGCAGTGGTGCGATCTCGGCTCACTGCAAGCTCCGCCTCCCGGGTTCACGCCATTCTGCTGCCTCGGCCTCCCGAGTAGCTGGGACCACAGGCGCCTGCCACCACGCCTGGCTGATTTTTTGTATTTTTTAGTAGAGATGGGGTTTCACCACATTAGCCAGGATGGTCTCAATCTCCTGACCTCATGATCCACCTGCCTCGGCCTCCCAAAGTGCTCGGATTACAGGCGTGAGCCACCGCGCCTGGCAGTTTTGTATTCTTAGAATCTAATTTGACAAATGACACAGAACCAGAGCCATGTGAGTTTTGTCAAATAAGGAATTATGGATTTTAGGCAAGCAGTTACTGAAGGCACAGAGTTCTTTTCTTTGTGAAAATATAGCAGTAATGTCAATTGTATGACCTGTTATAGCAAACACTTAGTCGGTTTTATTCATCACTTGGCTATTTATAAAAATACAAAAATAGATAGGAACTTCATGGAGGTCTCTTCTCTCATGTTAATTCACACTTGCATCTTTCTCTTTTTCTTTTCTGCCCAAAACTTGTTCCCAGCAATACTGAAAAAAATAAAATAATCTCCAATCCTGCTGGTATCCTCGGAGGACAAGACAAAAGTCTAGCTTCCTTGCCAATTGGGTTGTTATGGCCCATGGTCCAGAGACCCTACATCAAACTTCTCTGTAACTTGTGACACCACAGGGCACCATCAGCCTCTCAGCATCCTGTTTGAGCTGGTGCCCAGTGAAACTTTGGCCTGGATCACGGCCTCCCTCAGCCTTTCTGTCCTCTCCCGGAAGCTTTTTATCATCTAAGAGCACTGCAATGACCATTTCCTTTTTCTAATTAGGATAAGAGAAAATCATTTGCTCTTTGGCTATTACTTCGCCTGGCCCCACTAAACACCCCAATCTCCTTTATCCTGAATTTTCATACCATGAGTTTATGTACTCTGCCTAGTGCTTTTTCTATAAGAACTGTTATATTAAGCATTTCTCAAGAGACACATTACCTACTCTTCATGCGTGGCCCTTCCCTGGTTCTAGTTTCCAAGTATTGGAAAGACTGCCAGCATCTCTTCAAAGCTACAAAGTAGAAACCTTGGAATAGTATTGAATTCATCTCCTAGCCCATACTCAGAATGCTAAATTAGTTGCCAAGTTCTGCCAATGTTTTCTGTAACAAATTTTTCATAACTACCCCTTCCCTTCTATCCCTCGCTCACTACAGCTTTGTTGAGTTTCTTATATTTTTCCAACACTCTTTGCCTTTAGACTAGCCTTATTACTGCTGACGAAGGTATTTTCTCCATGTTCTGCTATAAATTGGGGGCTATTTCACTCTTAAACCATAATGGAATCGCACAGGCCTTCCGATCACATCAAAAGTCTTTACCGTGTGGTTCATCAAGATGCTAGGAATTACCTGAATTCTTAGCCTCCTCCCAAAACTCTCCCTCCCTTGACAGGATTATCTCCTTAATGATCCCACCCCACTCTGCTCTTTTAAGTTTTTTCTTCTGCTTCTCCATTCACTTAAATTGTTTTAGAAATTCTCTCCTTCCTTGGAGGCTTGCTAGGTAGATCCTGGACTATCAGGAAAAATTGATTTGGAAGGTCAGCATCACCTTCAAAATACAGGCACAATCTCTATTTCCACTGCTACCCCCGGGACAGGCCACGGTCATGTCTTTCTAGGACTGCAGCAATCAGTTCTATAGGTCTCCCTTCCTGCCCCTGTGTCTGTCCTCAATACAGCAGCTCCAATAACCTTTTTAAAAATCAAATCAAATCACTTTACTCCTCCACTTAAAATCCAAAATGGTTCCCCCAGGTTACTCATAGTAAAGGCAAAGTCCTGTCCAGACTACACAGGCCCATGTAGTCCAGCCCTCTTCCCTCCCTGAGCTGGCATCATACTCTCTCCTTCTGCAATCCACCCCCACCACAAAGGCCTGGCCTCATACTTGCCAGGCATTTGCCATCCGTCCTGCTTGGGGCACTGCTTTCCCTTCCATCCATTCCTTCAGGTCACTGTTCAAATGCCATCCCACTCATCCATGAGTAAAGCCTACCCTGACGTCCCACCTAACAATGCAATTCATCCCCTTTCCATGCTTTGTTTTTCTCCTTGGCACTGATCACCACCTCATATACTAAGAATGGTTAATTTGCTTACTGTCCCTATGTACTAAAAATTGAGTACCCTGAGGGCAAGAAGTTTTATCTCTTTTGCTCATAAAACAGTGACAAGAACAATAGCTGGCATACAGCAATTTCTCAATGCAAACTTGTTGAATGAATGAACTCAAAATATTAATTTACTACAAGTTTTCTATTTGACCATTGTTACTATTCAAACTTCATAGAGATACAGAACATTTGGCCATTGTTACTATTTGGCCATTGTTACTATTCAAACTTCACAGAGATACAGAACATATAAAACACAGCCTCTGCAGTGCAGAGGGCACATTCAGTGCTTTAACTTTCCAATGTTTTGCTCATAAGCAGCAAAACCATATTGCTTTCTTTTTCTGTAGTCATCAACAATGCATTTGCTGCCTTCAGAACCTAAAGGGTGCCTCTTAAACACTAGACCCACATCTAGGAGTCCAGTCTACAAAACTAGACGCAGTTCAAAATGGAGCAAGAAGAGGCAGACATTATTGTAAAAGAATAATGAGGGCCAGGCTCGGTGGCTCACGCCTGTAATCCCAGCATGTTGGGAGGCTGAAGCGGGCAGATCATGAGGTCAGGAGTTCAAGACCAGCCTGGCCAACATCCTGAAACCCCATCTCTACTAAAAATACAAAAATTAGCCGGACATGGTGGCATGTGCCTGTAGTCCCAGCTACTCAGGAGGCTGAGGCAGGAGAATCACTTGAACCTGGGAGACGGAGGTTGCAGTGAGCCGAGATCAAGCCACTGCACTCCAGCTTGGGCAACAGAGTGAGACTTCGTCTCAAAAAAAATAAAAAATAAGATATAGAAATAATGAGAAAATGGCTGCCTTATATGGTAAGAAAAAGTTGTGTCTAATGGTCTTGTTTAGAAATCCTAGGACCTTATAAATGGAAGAGTCCGGATCTTTTTCAAGATCCTAGTTACCCAGGATATTTTTAAATATCACCTAGTTGATAAAGGTTGAGATCATCCATTGCTGCAATCCCAGAGACACCCTCCAGAACCCCCAAAAAGGCCAGATACTCGGTTTATATAATGACTGGGATACAAGATTCGATTAAAAAACACTCTTGGGACTTGAAAAGGAATTCTGAATGTGAAATGTTACACCTGTTGTCTTATATTTGAATTTCCATTATTTGTATAAAATGTTTTCCTTCCTTTTCATGAAATAAATAAGAGTCTGAATCCCTTGGCTGAGAAATTGTCATAAAACAATACTTTGCCAGCGTTCGCCCCTCCGTGTGAAGTGGCAGAGATGATGAGATGATCTCCGCAGCTCGGCGGGCCTGCGGGTGAGGGGGCCGCCATAAGGCGACCACTCAGGAAAACGCTGGAGCAAACAGATGGGGCCTCCGTTGTGCCCCGAAGGCAAACAGTCCCGGCCCTGCTGGACCCGGGCGGAGCGCATTCCAGAGTCCTGCGTGCCTCCTTGACAATGCCCTGCCCCTGGCTTCCCAGACTTCAGAACTTCCCCTCCTTGATCTCTGGCACCGTGGAGGAATCGAAGAGAAAGAGGGTCCCCAGGGACAGCGCATTTCATTCCTGCCTGGCTGAGTAGATAAAAGCCAACACCTGCTGGCGCAGCGAGGTGCGCCTGGAGCCAGTACTATCGGGGCCTCACAGGTGTGAAGACCGCAGCGGAGAGCCGAGCTCGGGGGAAGCCGTGGCCACGGAGTGCCTGGTGCAAGCCTAGAGCGGGCGCGCGCTGCCGCTGTTCACACACAGGCTTCATCCTAGTGCTCTCAAAAAGAAGAGAGCTTCACCAACATGTTCCCACGTGTAATGTACCAGCTCTGCCCATATGGGTGTCATCATAGGATTTTATTACTAATTTCAGTTGTGGTGTTCCACTTCTGAAAATGCTATTTGGTCAAAAGTTTAGATTTTAAATACTCACAGAGAAACATACAAAATTGCTCCGTGCAGCATTGTAATTATAGCAACAAAAAACATGGAAAACAACATCCATCAATAGAGTTAGTTTAAAACATTATGTCACGAATATGTAATGGAATAATCTGTGGCTTATAAAAACCAAACATGGAAAGATGTCCATTATAGAGTAAATTTGAAACCTAAGTCGCAACGCAGTATCAGTGCTGTATGATCTCATTTGTTAAAATATGTAAATGTGTTCATCTTTCCTTAGAGAAATATCTGCAAGAATATTCACAAACTACCTCAAGGGATTGTGGGACTCTTCATTTTCTGTTTCATATATTCCTGTATGATTTAAAAGTTTGCAACAAGCATGTCCTATTTATATAAACAAAAAGCACATTCAAGCGTGCATATGTGTTGTGTGTGTGTGTGCTTGTGTGTGTGCGCGCGTGTGTGTGTAATTAAGTTTCCAAGCTTCAGGCATAATGAAATCCAAAGTAATAAATGACACAGAGCAGTGGTAATTAATTTGTTATTAATTATATCTATAGAACAGACTTATATTGTGCCTTTTATCACTTCATAAGAAATACATGACACTAAAATTAGAAAATTGAGGTCATTTATAGGAAAACAATTTTTCTTCTGAATAAAAAGCACCTGCAACTATCTATTGTTAACTCCAATTACTCCCTCTAACAAATAAGTGAAAACGTAGCTGATAATGTAAATATAATACAAATTTAGGTGAAAACTGCAGTCTCTATGGAAATATCATTTTTCCCCACACACTCCCTCTCTTCTTACCCCACTCACCACCCACTCCCCCACCTAAACTCAGGCTCCAATACCTGAAAACCATCTCTTTTCACTTTCTTTTTGTTCCTAAAGGATGGTGGCATCAGGTTGTAAATCACCACAAAGAACACTCTTAGTGATGTCCCAAAATTTATTGTTCCCAGCTTTTCTAAGATTACTTATGAGAATGCTCACTGTGAAAGAAAAACATAGCCCGGCAAGTACATTTCCAGGCATTTAGACCTGGTTCTTGCTGCAAAATGTAGTGAGCAAGGAAAACAACTTTAAGACCAATAAAAATTAAAATAAAATAAAACTCTCATTACGTCTCTTATAAAAGACATGAGAAATGACTTAAAAATTCTAACTGGTTGCTCTATGTTTAGAAAGGACCAAATTACAAAGGTTAGTCTATTTTTTGTTAAAGTGCACTTGTAGCAACCTCTCCATAGATGATAAATTTAAATGAACATTTCTCTGCTGCCATCTCGTGGATTATTTTGGTAATGTACTCAAAGGCAAAGGCAAATTTAAAGTCCTTCCCACTAAAACTTTACCGATGTGAAAAGTTATATTGATTACTTAGTCATTTATTTGACAGAACACAACATAACTTAATGTATATAGCATGCTACATATAACATATTAAACCTCGTCCTAAGAACAAGGTTTAAGATCCTTTCACTTTTAAATGTTGTTAACCTTGATAGAGAAAACAAAATGCTTTTGCCATTGCATAAGCAATAATTACTACAAAAGACATTATATGTCTATGCAATAATCACTAAAAGTAACGAGATCACACCATTGCACTCCAGCCTGGGAGACAAGAGCGAAACTCCGTCTCAAAAAGATAAAAAGATAGGAAACAGGGCACTGCTTTACCTTTGGTAATTTAGATGGTTCTGTGGGAAGAGAAGGGTGTTCACAATGCACAATATACAATACACAATGGTGGCATTATCTCGACTTCACAGATGCTCTCCTCTGCAAAGGCTGGGACCAGAGAAGGATGGGAAAGGGGCCATCCCTGGTCAGATTCTGAACATGGTCCCAGTAGCAAATGCTACTGTGATGAGAGGGGATATGTTTAATAAGTGGCTGTCACACCCACTATCAAGCAGTGTTAATGATTCATGCAGCACTTTCCAAACCGTTCCTGGATCTTCAGGTACTCCTTGGAGTAACCAAGTTTTAGAGTCAGCAATAAACCCAGAAAGGAATAAAGGGGGAAAAAGTAGAAATCCATGTCAGTCATAATGCATGCATTGGAGAATCAAGGAAAAAAACTGGAAAAAAATGTTGTCTACCTATCCCCTCAATTATTTCCGTAATAAATCAAAAATGTATAAAAATTTTCCATTTGGGAAGAATTTTCAATTCTATATGAGAAATTTTAAATCTTTTTGAGACACTTCAAGTTTGTTCTTCAGAAGCCCATGAACAAGATCTAAGACTTGTATTTCTTTTTTTATATATACTTTAAGTTCTAGGGTACATCTGCACAACGTGCAGGTTTGTTACATATGTATACATGTGCCATGTTGGTGTGCTGCACCCATTAACTCGTCATTTACATTAGGTATATCTCCTAATGCTATCCCTC
This sequence comes from Gorilla gorilla gorilla, assembly GCF_029281585.2. Classification (NCBI taxonomy): domain Eukaryota; kingdom Metazoa; phylum Chordata; class Mammalia; order Primates; family Hominidae; genus Gorilla; species Gorilla gorilla. The sequence goes on along the minus strand of NC_073231.2, from coordinate 54,822,925 downwards.
CCCCATCCCCCCAGCCCACAACAGGCCCCCATGTGTGATGTTCCCCTTCCTGTGTCCATGTGTTCTCATTGTTCAATTCCCACCTATGAGTGAGAACATGCAGTGTGTGGTTTTCCGTCCTTGCGATAGTTTGCTGAGAATGATGGTTTCCAGCTTCATCCATGTCCCTACAAAGGACATGAACTCATCACTTTTTATGGCTGCACAGTATTCCATGGTGTATATGTGCCACATTTTCCTAATCCAGTCTATCATTGTTGGATATTTGGGTTGGTTCCAAGTCTTTGCTATTGTGAATAGTGCCGCAATAAACATACGTGTGCATGTGTCTTTATAGCAGCATGATTTATAATCCTTTGGGTATATACCCAGTAATGGGATGGCTGGGTCAAATGGTATCTCTAGTTCTGGATCCCTAAGGAATCGCCACACTGTCTCCCACAATGATTGATCTAGTTTACAGTCCCACCAACAGTGTAAAAGTGTTCCTATTTCTCCACATCCTCTCCAGCACCTGTTGTTTTCTGACTTTTTAATGACTGCAATTCTAACTGGTGTGAGATGGTATCTCATTGTGGTTTTGATTTGCATTTCTCTGATGGCCAGTGATGATGAGCATTTTTTGATGTGTCTGTTGACTGCATAAATGTCTTCTTTTGAGAAGTGTCTGTTCATATCCTTTGCCCACTTTTTGATGGGGTTTTTTCTTGTAAATTTGTTTGAGTTCTTTGTAGATTCTGGATATTAGCCCTTTGTCAAATGAGTAGATTGCAAAAATGTTCTCCCATTCTGTAGGTTGCCTGTTCACTCTGATGGTAGTTTATTTTGCTGTGCAGAAGCTCTTTAGTTTAATTAGATCCCATTTGTCAATTTTGGCTTTTGTTGCCATTGTTTTTGGTGTTTTAGACATGAAGTCCTTGCCCATGCCTATGTCCTGAATGGTATTGCCTAGGTTTTCTTCTAGGGTTTTTATGGTTTTAGGTCTAGCATTTAAGTCTTTGATCCATCTTGAATTAATTTTTGTATAAGGTGTAAGGAAGGGATCCAGTTTCAGCTTTCTACATATGGCTAGCCAGTTTTCCCAGCACCATTTATTAAATAGGGAATCCTTTCCCCATTTCTTGTTTTTGTCAGGTTTGTCAAAGATCAGATAGTTGTAGATGTGTGGTATTATTTCTGACGGCTCTGTTCTGTTCCATTGGTCTATATCTATGTTTTGGTACCAGTACCATGCTGTTTTGGTTACTGTAGCCTTGTAGTATAGTTTGGTCAGGTAGCATGATGCCTCCAGCTTTGTTCTTTTGGCTTAGGATTGTCTTGGCAATTTGGGCTCTTTTTTGTTTCCATATGAACTTTAGTTTTTTGAACTTTAAAGTAGCTTGATGGGGATGGCACTGAATCTATAAATTACCTTGGGCAGTATGGCCATTTTCACAATATTGATTCTTCCTATCCATGAGCATGGAATGTTCTTCCATTTGTTTGTGTCCTCTTTTATTTCATTGAGCAGTGGTTTGTAGTTCTCCTTGAAAAGGTCCTTCACATCCCTTTTAAGTTGGATTCCTAGGTATTTTATTCTCTTTGAAGCAATTGTGAATGGGAGTTCATTCATGATTTGGCTCTCTGTTTGTCTGTTATTGGTGTATAAGAATGCTTGTGATTTTTGCACATTGATTTTGTATCCTGAGACTTTGCTGAAGTTGCTTATCAGCTTAAGGAGATTTTGGGCTGAGACAATGGGGTTTTCTAAATATACAATCATGTCATCTGCAAACAGGGACAATTTGACTTCCTCTTTTCCTAATCGAATACCCTTTATTTCTTTCTCCTGCCTGATTGCCCTGACCAAAACTTCCAACACTATGGTGAATAGGAGTGGTGAGAGAGGGCATCCCTGTCTTGTGCCAGTTTTCAAAGGGAATGCTTCCAGTTTCTGCCCATTCAGTATTTCTACACCCATTGTCCCACTACCACCTTTGAGCGGGTTGCTACTCAGGCATAATATATACAATAAATCCCTTTTAAAGAAAGATGGGAGGCCAGGTGCAGTGGCTGACATCTGTAATCTCAGCACTTTGGGAAGCTGAGGCGGGTGGATCACCTGAGGTTAGGAGTTTGAGACCAGCCTGGCCAACTTTGTGAAACCCCATCTCTACTAAAAACACAAAAAATTAGCCGAGCGTGGTGGCACGCGCCTGTAATCCCAGCTACTCAGGAGACTGAGGCTGGAGAATCACTTGAACCCCAGAGGTGGGGGCTTCAGTGAGACGAGATCACACCATTGCACTCCAGCCTGGGCAACAAGAGCGAAACTCCATCTCAAAAAGAAAAAAAAAGGGGGGAAAGCAGAGCGCTGCTGCTGTGTGCTCTCAGTTGGATATTTCTTTACCTTTGGTTGTAATTTAGATGGTTCTGTGGTAAGAGAAGGGTGTTGGCCTAACAGATCATGTCTTCTGAGCTAGATCCTGGCCTCCAAGATTCTATTTCTCCATTATATTCTAGAACCTAAGTTTGGAAGGCTTCGGCATGGAATATTGGATACTCCAAGAGTAGAGCCTGGGATTGGTAGATTTAGGGGAAAAAATAGAACACCCAGTTCAATTAAAATTTCAGAAACACAACAAACAATTGGGACATATTCACCCTAAAAAGATCCTTGTTATCTATCTGAAAGTCAAATTTCTAATGGACATCCTGAATTTTATCTAGTAACCCCATATAAATTTTCTCCTTCCCCAAAGTACTGTTGATGCCAGTTAAAGAAAATGGATATTGCAACTAGGAAAAATAGACTGGTTCTCTTTCTAACATAAAGTTATTTTTGAATCATTAAGATAAAATAGCAGCGTGGTGGCTCACACCTGTAATCCCAGCACTTTGGGAAGCCCAGGCAGGAGGATTGCTTCAGCTCAGAAGTTTGAGACCAGCCTGGGCAAACCCTTTCTTTACAAAATAATTTTTTTAATTAAATTATAAAAAGATAAAATAGCATAAGAATACACTGAGTAAGAGGTTTTCCAAATATTATGGGGAAAAAACAAGGCAAATTATATCAAGGTTATAATTTAACGGTAGAATTGAAGGTTGGTGGAATTATCTAGTTTAGGCATTCAGATATTTGGTAAACACCATGTTAGATAGGCACCATCCATGCTGGACATGGGGAAGAAGATGAACAAGGCACAGCCCCTGTTCCCAAGAAGCTCACAGTCTAATAGAGGAAAGAGACAAAAAGAGATGGCGAACATGTGATATAAATAGAAATATAAAGGAAATGGGGATTTCATCCTTTCCTCTCCCCTCTCCCCTGCCCCCCAGTAAAGCCTACAGTGCCTGGTCTCATCACTAATGAGATGTGACTATCAGGTGAAGAGATTAACTTAAAAGAAATAGACTAGAACTGTCTGCACTGATTCTTGGTAAACATCAGAACCTATACATTGTCTGCCAGATAATAAAATGTCAAAGCTGGTAATAACCTTGGAGATCTCATCTAGCATGTGCGTTTTATGAAACAGAAGCCTGCCATCCCCCAGCCAGCAGTCATCAAAGCAGCTTACTCCTAGTCTACAAACTTCATCTAGAGTTTTTCCTAGCTGCTGCTTCCTTAGGTGAGGTCTAACAATGAAGATGGTCTGACCCATATCTCAGTTTCCAAATAATTTATTGATTCATCCTTCCAGCAACCAAAACTATTAAAGCAGAGAGAATTATAAAAAGAGTTACAAGAAAGCCTGCTGCCTAAATTGGAACTAACACTCCAACCAGAGTAATATGCAGAGTGAGCTTAGGAAAGTAAAGGAAAAAAAATTATTAACATCGGAGGTGATGCTTCCACCTTATTCAGCAAATAAAATCTACTCATCCCATCCTTTGTCCTCATATAGTTGCTTCTAAAGGCTAATCTCTGGACTTTGATACAAACTAACCAGGAAAATTCACATTGTGTTGACAGTTCACAGAAGCAGGTAGAGGGTAGACATGGACTGATAAACTACTCATGTTAGTTATTTATGCTAAAAGTCCTACTTGTTACGTTAACTTAAAAGAATAAAGAGGGGGAAAAAGAAAGAATAGAGCTGAGATCCAGTCTCTGAGAAAAGGAGAAAATGGCATCAAAGTAGTAAAGGATATGTCTTCATTTTCCTCTTAGCTCCAGTTCTTCCAATCTCCCTTTCCCTAGGACATCTTCCTCTTTGAAGTCCTTGATGTCATGTTGAGAAAGTCTTCTCTCTCTCTCCCATGTTCCCATATGTGTAAGTACAGTATAGGCTGATCTCTTCTAGAAATAGAAAAATTGATTAAGACCATTCTCAATAAAATGTGAGTGATTAATAGTTTTCAACCTTCTCAATCCACCCAGTAGCACCTCCCTGTTCTAAAAAAACTGGTGAAATTTCAGATATAAACACAGACATACTTTTAATCATCAAGGGTTTAGGCTGGATGCAGAAGCTCACATCTGTAATCTCAGCTCTTTGGGAGGTTGAGGTGGGAGGACGGCTTGAGCCCAGGAGATCAAGGCTGCAGTGAGCTGTGTTTGCACCACTGCACTCCAGCCTGGGCAACAGAGCAAGACACTGTCTCAAACACACACACACACACACACACACACACACACACACACACAAAAGGTTTATTTCTCTGCCTACCCCTCCACACATACTCACATACATCTGTAACAGTGAGATATAAGGGACCTCTGGACAATTTTTATGGTACATACTTACCACTCCCCAGTTTACTACCCTCCATCTCAGTAAAATGCCCAATACTCATTTACCTTTTGCCCCTACTTATTCAAAACGCCCAATATTTATCTATATTATATTATTGCAGAAAGTATTTGTTATGTGTTATGGCTAGGACTCCCTGTCCTGAGGTTACCCCATTTTGCTCTGTTCGGCCGTATCCTGCTACAGTCAGCCTTTGTGTTTGAATCTACTCTGCAACCTAGGCCAAAACTCTATGGTCAGACAGGCTCTTCCCTAATGGAAGAAAGATGACTATGGCTGCACTAGTGTACACCTTCCCACCTCCATTCCCACAGCAACTGGAATTTGTTTAGGAATGTGTCCAGTCAGAGACAGCACACTGCAATGAGACCCCTACTGGGAACTCTAGGAAGAGGACTTCACTCATTCTCATGGAATATTAGCTTGTGTGGGTTGAGCCTGCTGCTGTCTATTGCTACCATGAAGGGAGAGTGAGAATGGAGCTACAACAAGCAAAGGTAAGATGAAAATGGAAATCAGGTCCTTGTGACATCATTTAAGCTCCTATATCAAACTAAACTATACCCAAAGTAAGCCCTACTACTGAACTTTTTAGTTTTGTGAGCATTAAGTTCCTTCTTTCCTTATGCAGTTTAGGAAGTGATTTTCTATCACTTGCAATTAAAAGAAGTTGATATCATTAGTATACTTAGGAATATCTGAGACAATAGGTGAGATATGCCCCTCTAAAAAAAAGGACTAAGTGCCAGAAAGATTCCTTAAAATCAAAAGTATCGTTTCCTCAATTAAAATTTCAATAAAAGGCCTAGAAGAGAAAGTTGGGAAAATGTCTCAGAATGTAAACCAGAAAGATGAAACCATGCAAAATACAAGAAAAAAGTTGGAGAATGGGGATCAACTGAGGAAGCCTAATATTAGTCAAATAGTCATTACAGGAGGAAAAAAGAGACAACTAACTGGGAGAAAATAGAAGAAAATTCTTAGAGCTAAAAAGATGTAAGTGTACAGCACAAAATGCCATTAGGATAAATAAAAAGATTTATACCTAAGTGTATCCTTATAGAACTACAGGACTCCAAGGAAAAGGTGAATATCCTAAAGCTTCTAGACTAAAAACAGTTTCCCTACAGAAGAATGGAATTTTACGTAATATTAGATTTCTCAACAGGGTCCCTGAATATTAGAAGACAATGTCTTTAAAATTTGGAAGAAAAAAAATCATATGGACCTACAGTTCTATCCTACATAGTACTGGACGTTCTGACCAATGCGACAAAAAAAAAATAAGGACTGGAAGGAAAAAGATCAAACTGATTATTTGTAGATGCTTTTATCTCCAAAGCAGTTAACTCTTAGACCTAATAAGAGAGTTGAGCAAAGTTCCCAACTAAAAGATCTACTTATCAATAGTGTTGTTCTGCAGTCATCATTTAGAAAAGATAACTGAAAGTAAGCTACCGTTCACAGCAGCAACAAAATCAAGTGTGAGGAAAAAATGCTTTATAAAGTACTATTTTGACACACCCTTCTGGAAAAATGACATAGCATCTGAAAAAAATGACACCAACCCAGGGACTGCAATGAGAAGAAATGACCAGATGGCAGCTCTGTGGCTGGAACACGAAGTTAGAAGGTATAAAAAGAACGTCTATGCAAATCAAAACCACAATGAGATACCATCTCACACCAGTTAGAATGGCGATCATTAAAAAGTCAGGAAACAACAGGTGCTGGAGATGATATGGAGAAATAGGAACACTTTTACACTGTTGGTGGGACTGTAAACTAGTTCAACCATTGTGGAAGTCAGTGTGGCGATTCCTCAGGGATCTAGAACTAGAGATACCATTTGACCCAGCCATCCCATTACTGGGTATATACCCAAAGGATTATAAATCATGCTGCCATAAAGACACATGCACACATATGTTTATTGCGGCACTATTCACAATAGCAAAGACTTGGAACCAACCCAAATGTCCAACAACGATAGACTGGATTAGGAAAATGTGGCACATACACACCATGGAATACTGTGCAGCCATAAAAAGTGATGAGTTCATGTCCTTTGTAGGGACATGGATGAAGCTGGAAACCATCATTCTCAGCAAACTATCGCAAGGACAGAAAACCAAACACCGCATGTTCTCAATCATAGGTGGGAATTGAACAAAGAGAACACATGGACACAGCAAGGGGAACATCACACACCAGGGCCTGTTGTGGGGTGGGGGGATGGGGGAGGGATAGCATTAGGAGCTACACCTAATGTTAAATGACGAGTTAATGGGTGCAGCACACCAACATGGCACATGTATACATATGTAACAAACCTGCACATGTACCCTAAAACTTAAAGTATTAAAAAAAAAAAAAGAACGTCTTCAATGTCAGAATGGAATTCATTCTACAAATCATAGATTAGGAGGCTGAAAGAACTTAGTGAGATGGCCAAGAAGAATTATTTTTTTCTCAACAAGAATTTAAAAAGCCACTCTAGAACTCTGAGAAAAATTTGAGAAATTACAAAAAAGTCATCAGCCAAATAGGAAGCATTCTCCTTCAAAGGCACAGGTTTAGTGAAGCAGGAGTATATTTCCTTCTCTGCTGTTCCAATCCTACTGACTCAGTGTTAAATAATATTACATGTTTACATAATGACTATATATTTAAATTTCATAATGCTAATAATTTAAATGCTGTATTTATTTCTAACTTGTTTATTTGTTTGTTTGTTTTAGAGACAGGATCTCACTGTGTCGCCCAGGCTGTGTTGCCCATGCAGTGGCATGATCATAGCTCACTGCAGTTTCCAACTTCTGGGCTCAAGCAATCCTCTTGCCTCAACCTACTAGGTAGCTGGCATTACAGGTACTGGCTGTACCTGGCTTATTTATTTTATTTTTGTTTTTTGAAACAGAGTCTCACTGTGTCACCCAGGCTAGAGTGCAGTGGCACAATCTTCGCTCACTGCAGCCTCGACCTCCCGGGCTCAGGCGATCTTCCCACTTCAGTCTCTCAAGTAGCTGGGATTACAGGCTCACTCCACCATGCCTGGCTAATTTTTTGTAGGGACAGGGTTTCGCCATGTTGCCCAGGCTGGTCCTGAACTCTGGGCTCAAGTGATTCTCCCGCCTAGACCTCCCAAAGTGCTAGGATTGAAGGTGTGAGCCACCATGCCCGGCTTATTTTTTTATTGATATATAATATTTAAAAATCAATGGGGTACATGTGATATTTTGTAACATGCATAGAATGTGTAATTATCAGGTCAGGTGAGGGTATTGAGATGTCGTCCATCACTCTGAGCATTTATCATTTCTACATATTGGGAAGAACTCAAGTCCTCTCTTCTAGCTACTTTGAAGTATACAATACATTGATGTTAATGATAATCACTCTTCTCTGCTGTGGAACAATAGAACTTCTACCTTTTATCTAACTGTATTTGTGTACCCCTTAACTTACCTCTTTTCATACCCCAGCCGCACCCACCCACCTTTGATACCTACCATTCTACTGTCTATCTTTATGAGATCAACTATTTTAGCTCCCACAAATGAGTGAGAACATGCAATATTTGTCTTTCTAGGCCTGGCTTATTTCATTCAACATAATGACCTCCAGTTCCACCATGTTGCTGCAAATGACATGATTTCTTTTTTTTTTTTTTTGAGACAGCGTCTTGCTCTTTTGCCCAGGCTAAAGTGCAGTGGCACAATCTTGGCTCACTGCAAACTCCACCTCCTAGGCTCAAGCAATTATTGTGCTTCTTGGTCTCCACAGTAGCTGGGACTACAGGCGCCCACCACCACATCTGGCTAAATTTTGTATTTTTAGTAGAGATGGGGTTTCACCATGTTGGCCAGGCTGGTCTCAAACTCCCAGGCTCAAATGAGCCTCCCAATTTGGCCTCCCAAAGTGCTGGGATTACAGGTGTGAGCCACCAAGCCCAGCCTTATCTCATGATTTTTCATGGGTTAATAGTATTTCATTGTGTATATATACCACATTTACTTTATCCAGTTATCCATTGATGGACAGTTAGGTTGATTACATATCTTTGCTATTGTGAATAGTATTGCAATGAACAGGTCCCTTTGATATACTAATTTCTTTTCCTTTGGGTAGGTATCCAGGAGTGGGATTGATGGAACCTATGGTAGTTCTATTTTTAGTTTGCTGAGAAATTTCCATACTGTTTATCATAGAGGTTGTACTAATTTACATCCCCACCAACAGTGTATGAGAATGCCCTTTTCTCCACATCCTCACCACCATCTATTATTTTTTTACTTTTTAGTAATAGCCATTCTAACAGGATAAGCTGATATCTCATGGTGGCTTTGATTTGAATTTCCCTGATGACTAGTGATGTTGAACATTTTTTCATATACCTGTTGTCCATTTGTATGTCTTTTGAGAATTATCTATTCATGTATTTGCCCAGTTTTTAATGGGATATTATTATTATTATTGAGTTCCTTGAATTCCTTGTATATTCTGGATATTAGTCCCCTATCAGATGAACAGTTTGCAAATATTTTCTCCCATTCTACAGGTTGTTCATTCTATGACTGTTTCCTTTGCTGGCAGAAGCTTTTTAGTTCAATTAAGTCCCATTTGTCTATTTTTGTTTTAGTTGTCTATGTTTTGTCTTTTTTTTGTCTTAATCACAAAATCTTTGCATAGGCCAGTATCCTGAAGTGCTTTCCCTATGTTTTCTTCTATTTGTTTTATACATTCAAGTCTTATGTTTAAGTCTTAAATCCATCTTGGTAGATTTTTTCGTATGCGGTGAGAGGGGTCTAGCTTTATTCATTTGCATATGGATATCCAGTTTTTCCAGCACCATTTATTGAAGAGGGTGTCATTTCCCCAGTGCATGTTCCTGGTGCTTTTGTCAAAGATCAGTTGGCTGTAAATATGTGGCTTTATTTCTGGGTTCTCTATTCTGCTCCATTGATCTGTGTATCTATTTTTATACCAATAACATGCTGTTTTGGTTACTGTAGCCTTGTAATATATTTTTGAAGTCAGGTGGTATGATGTTCCAGCTTTGTTCTTTTTGCTCAGGATTGCTTTAGTTATTTGGGCTCTTTCTGTTGTTGTTGTTCCATATGAATTTTCTAATTATTTTTTTCTAATTCGGTGAAAAGTGACTTTGGTATTTTCATAGGGATTGCATTGAATCTGTAGATTGTTTTAGGCAATATAGTCATTTTATTAATTGGTCAATGTGGTAATTTCCAGTCCACGAACATGGAATGTCTTTCCATTTGCTTGTGTCCTCTTTAATTTCTTTCATCAGTGTTTTGTTGTTCTCCTTGTAGAGGGCTTTCACCTTCTTGGTTAAATTTACTTTTAGGCTCTTTTTGTAGCTATTGTAAATGAGATTGCCTTCTTGATTCCTTTTTTGGCTATTTCATTATTGGTGTATAGAAGTACTACTGATGTCTCTAAAACAACCATTGGATTTTTTAGAATTTTAAAAATAAAGAAATGCTATTGATTTTTGTAATGTTGACTTCATCTGCAACTCCTAGCCTCAAGCGATTCTCTCACTTCAGCCTCCCAAGTAACTGAAATTACAGACACACTATATGTTGATTTTGTGTACTGAAACTTTTCTGTATTTGTTCATCAGTTCTAAGAGGTTTTTGGTAGAATCTTTCGGTTTTTCTGAATATAAGATCATGTCATCTACAAAGAGGGGCAATTTGATTTCTTTTCTTTTTTTTTTTTTTTTGAGACAGAGTCTCACTCTGTTGCCCAGGGTAGAGTGCAGTGGCATGATCACAGCTCACTGCAACCTCTGCCTCCTGGGTTCAAGTGATTCTCCTGCCTCAGCCTCCCCATTAACTGGGACTACAGGCACACACCTCCACGCCCGGCAAATTTTTTTTATTTTTAGTAGAGACGGGGTTTCATCGTGTTAGCCAGGATGGTCTTGATCTCCTGACCTCATGATCTGCCCACCTCAGCCTCCCAAAGTGCTGGGATTATAGGCGTGAGCCACTGCACCTGGCTGATTTCCTCTTTTCCCAATTTGGATGCTGATATGGTTTGGATGTTTGTCCAAATCTAATGTTGAAATATAATCCCTAATTTTGGAGGTGGGGCCTGGTGGAAGGTGTTTGGATCATGGAGGCAGATCCCTCATGAATGGCTTAGCACCATCCCCTTGGTGATGAGTGAGTTCTTGCTCAGTTAGTTCACATGAGATCTGGTTGCTTAGAAACCTGGGATCTCCCTCCTCTTCTTGCTTCCTGTCTCACCATGTGATACGTCTGCTCCTGCTTCGCCTTCCACCACTATTGAAAGCTTCCTGAGACCCTCACCAGGAGCAGATGTTGGCAACATGCTTCCTGTACAGATTGCAAACCATGAGACAATTAAACCTCTTTTCTTTATCAATTACCCAGCCTCAGGTATTTCTTTATAGCAATGAAAGAATGGACTAACATAGATGCCTTTTATTTCTTTCTCTTGCTGATTGCTCTGGCTAAGACTTCCAGAACTATGTTGAACAGGGGTGGTGAAAGTAAGCATCTTTGTCTTGTTCCAGTTCTTAGAAGAAAGGCTTTCAACTTTTCCCCATTCACTAAGACATTAGCTGTGGGTTTGTAATACACGGTCTTTATTATTTGAGGTATGTTCCTCCTATATCTACATTGTTGAGCATTTTATCATGAAATAATGTTGAATTTTACTAAATGCTTTTCTGCATCTATTGAAATGATTATGTAGTTTTTCTTTGATTCTGTTGATGTCATGTATCACGTTTATTTATTTGCACCTGGGCATGGTAGCTCACACCCAGCACCTTAGGCGGCTAAGATAGGAGGAATTCTTGAGTCCTGGAGTTCAAGACCAGCCTAGGCAACAGAGCAAGAACCTGTCTCTACATTTTTTTTTTATTTAGTTGGGCATGGTGGTGTGCATCTGTAGTCTCAGGTACTCAGGATACTGAGGCAGAAGGATCACTTGAGCTCAAGAGGTTGAGGCTAAAGTGAGCCATGATCATGCCATTCCACTCCAGCCTGGGCGAGAGAGAGATCCTGTCTCTAAAAAAAGTTTTTAATTAAAAATCTAAAAATAAAAAATAGTGATTTGCATATGTTAAGCCATCTTTGCATCCCTGGCATAAATCCCAAATTGTCTCGATGCATTATCTTTTTATATGCGGTTGAATTTGGTTTGACAGCTTGTTTTTGGTTTCTTGTGTTTTTGTTTTGTTTTGAGAGTCTCGCTGTCACCCAGGCTGGAGTGAAGTGGCATAATCTAGGCTCACTGCAACCTCTGCCTCCTGGGTTCGAGTGATTCTCCTGCCTCAGCCTCCCAAGTAGCTGGGATTACAGGCATGCACCACCACACCCGGCTAATTTTTGTATTTTTAGTAGACACGGGGTTTCGCCATGTTGGCCAGGCTGATCTCAAACTCCTGGCCTCAAGCGATCTGCCCGCCTTGGCCTCCCAAAGTGCTGGGATTACGGGTGTGAGCCACTGTGCCTGGCCGATTTGACAGTATTTTTTTAGGATTTTTGTATCTATGTTCATCAGTGATATTGGCCTGTAGTTTTCTTTTTTTGTTGTATCCTTCTCTGGTTTGGTATCAGGGTAATGCTGGCCTCACAGAATAATTTAGGAAGAATTTTCTATTCTTCAATTTTTTGGAATAATTTTAGGAGGATTGATATTAGTTCTCTATGTTTGGTAGAATTTGGCAGTAAATTCATCCTGCCCTAGGTTTTTCTTTGCTGGGAGACTTTCTATTACTGATTCAATCTCACTACTCATAATTAGTTTGCTCGGGTTTTCTACGTTTTCCTCATTCAATCTGGGTAGGTTGTATGTTTCAAGGAATTTAACCATTTTCTCTAGGTTTTCCAGTTTCTTAGTGTACAGATGTTCATAATAGTATCTGGTGATCTTTTGTATTTCCTTAGTGCCAATTGTAATGTCTCCTTTTCCATTTCTGATTTTGCTTATTGGGTCTTCTCTCTTCTTTCCTTGGTTTGTGTAGCTAGCAGTTTATCAATTTTATTTATCTTTTCAAAGAATCAGCTTTTTTCATTGATTCTTTGAAATTTTTTTAAGTCTCCATTTTATTTAGTTCTGATCTTTATTATTGCTTTCCTTCCAATTTTGGATTTGGTCTGTTTGCTTTTCTAGTTTCTAAGATGCATTATTAGATTGTGTATCTGAAATCTTTTTACTTTTTGATATAGGTGTTTATTGCTATAAACTATCCTCTTAGTACTACCTTTGCTGTATTGCACAGATTATAGTCTGTTGATTTTCATTTTCAAGAAATTTTTTTATTTTCATTTTAATTCCTTTATTGACTCAATGTTCATTCGCGGGCATGTGTTCAATTTCCATGTATTTGTATAGTTTCCAAAGTTTCTCTTGGTATTGATTTCTAGTTTTATCCCACTGTGTCTAAGAAGATACTTGATATGATTTCAGTTTTTCTAAATTTGTTAAGACTTGTTTTGTGGCCTGACATATGGTCTATCCTAGAGAGTGTTCCATGTGCTGATGAAAAGAATGTGTATTTAGCAGTTGTTAAATAAAATGTTCTGTAAATGTCTGTTTAGAACCATTTGGTCCAAAGTCCAGTTTAAATCCATTGGTTTTTTGTTGATTTTCTGCCTGGATGATCTATCTAATGATGAAAATGGGGTGTTGAAGTCTCCCACTATTATTGTATGGGAGTCTCTCTCTTTAGATCTGGTAATATTTGCTTTATGAATCTGGGTGCTCCATTGTTGGGTGCATATATATTTAGCTTGTTATTTCCTTCTGGTGAATTGATCCCTTTGTCATTACATAATGACCTTCTTTGTCTGTTTTACTATTTTAGCTTAATGTCTTGTTTACCTGATATAAGTATACTTACTATTGCTTGCTTTTGGTTTCTGCTTGCATAGAATACCTTTTTCCATCTGTTTACTTTCAGTCTATACATATCTCTACAAGTAAAATCAATTTCTTCTAAACAGTGTATAGTTGGATCATTGTTTTAATCCACTCAGCCAGCGTATATCTTTTAAGTGAAGAATATAATCCATTTATATTCAAGATTATTATTGTTATGTGAGGTTTTTTTCTGTTATATTTTTTATTATTCACTGGTTGTTTTGTACATTCTTTGTTCCTTTCTTTTTCTCTTATTGTCATTTTGGTTTGGTGGTTATCTATAGTGGTACCATTTGAGTCCTTCTCTTTCTCACGTATGTTTGCTTTGCTAGTGAGTTGTATACTTTTGTGTGTTTTCATGATGGTAAATGTCATCCTTTTGCTTCCAGGTTTAGGAATCCCTTGAGCATTTTTGTAGGGCTAGTGATGAATTCTCCTACTTTTATTTGTCTAAGAAAGACTTTTTCTCCTTCATTTATAAAGGATAATTTTGCTGTATATGTTATCTTGGCTGGCAGTTGTTTTCTTTCAGCACTTCAAATACATTATCCTATTCTCTCCTGGCCTATAACATTTCTGCTGAGAAACCTGCTATTAATCTGTTTGCCTGATGGGGGTTCCTTTAAAGGTAACTAGACACTTTTCTCTTGCTGTTTTTAGAATTTGTCGTTGACTTTCAACATTTTGACTACAATGTGCTGTAGAGATCTTTTGCATTGTATCTGTTTGGGGATTACTGGGCCTCCTGTTTCTGGATGTCTAAATCTCTTGCTATACTTGGGAAGTTTACATCTATTATTTCATCACATTGATATTTGGATGCTTTCATTCTCTCTTCGCCTTCCAGGATACCAATAATTTCTTTATTTGGTCACTTTATGGTCTCCCATGTATCAAGAAGGCTTTGTTCATTCCTTTTTATTATTTTTCTTTATTTTTCTCTGACTAGGGTATTTCAAAAGATCTGTCTTTAAGTTCTAAGTTTCTTTTTTCTTTTCTTTTTTTTTTTTTTTTTTTTGAGACAGGACTCACCTGTCACCCAGGCTAGAGTGCACTGCAGCCTTAAACTCCTGGGCTCAAATGATCCTCCCACCTCAGCCTCCCAAAGGCTGGGAATACAGGTATGAGGTACCGTGCCCAGTGATTCTTTCTTCTGTTTGATCTACTCTATTGTTGAAGCTTTCAAATGTATTTTGTGATTAATTAAATGAATTCTTCAGTTCCAGATTTTCTGTTTGGTTCTCTTTTATGATATCTATCTCCTTGGTAAATTTCTCATTCATATCCTGAATTGTTTTTCTGATTTATTTGTATTTGTATTGTTTTTTCAGTTAGGTGCAAGCCACCTGCTGGTCTAGCCTTGTGCCTCAGCCCCTGGTGCAATGGCTTATGGTTGCTTGCACCTGAGAGTCTCTTGTATCTCACTGAGCTTCTTTAGAATCAATAATTTTAATTCTTTTTACAGGCTTTCATGAATTTCTTTTTGATTTGGATATATTCCTGGAGAACTACTGTGTTCCTTTGGAGTTACCATACTTTCTTGCTCTTCATGCTTCCTGTATCCTTATGCTAATATCTGCACATCTGGCTTATTAGCTGCTTCTTCCAGTTTTTTGAATTTGCTTTCATAGGGGAGGACTTTCTCCTGAGGATGAATCCATAATGTCAGCTGGGTAAAACACTTTGACTTTTATTCTGGGTCTGCGCAATAATATAGTCTCTGTATGATTTCTTTTGCTGTAAACAGTATCAGGGGTAACCAAGATTTCTTTGGTGGCTTATAGTGTGGTATTTGTGGAGGCTGTGTACAGTTTTACTAGGGACTGGGATGTCAGGTAGCCCAGTCTTTGGGCTCTAGTGGTGGGAGCCATGGGCTGAGCACGCCTGTCCTTTGGTGGCATATGCTGGCACCAGTGTAGCAGGTACATGTGGATCAATTTTTGGGCCTCCACATGGCTTACTCAGATGCTGGTGGTGGCATCCATGGACCAGGCAGGTAGGCAGGTTCTCAGGCCCCTGGGCAGGCAGTGTGGTGGGGGTTGTGGCAGTGACAGGATGACCCTCCAGGTCTAATGCCATGCAGTGTGCACTGATGTTGGTGGTGGCTGCAATGGGCTGGGCAAGCCAGTCTCCAGGTCCACAGATGGCACATGCAGGTAAGTGCCAGCTGTGATTTTAGTGGCCAGGTGTGTAGGCCCAATCTCAGACCCTCAGGGGAGTGTTCAGGTACCAATGATGGTGGGCTGAGCTGGGTAATAACCTGGCTTTGATTGGGTGCTCTGGTATGAGGTGGGATGACTTGTTCTCAAAACCCCCAATCATGTGTACAGGAGCTGGATGTGGTAGATAACGACAAGCCAATCTCTAAGCCACCAGCAGAATGCTCAGGTGGCGGACAGCAGCAGCTCTGCTGTTGCTCTGCCACAGGGTGTAAGGGAGTGCTACCTTTGGTGATAGCAGCCTAGGCCAGCAGCTGGGAAGCATACATGCCATTCATGCCTCAGCCCCTGGTGCAGCAGCCCACAGTTGCTTGTACCTAAGCACAAGGGTTAACAGCCAGCTCTTCTTGTACACCTCAGTCCCAGCACCAGTGGGCTCCAGAACAGTGAACAGTTTGTTGGGGATGCGGCTCTAGAATGGCACCTCACTTGCACCTCAGTCCTGAAGGCAGCTGCACACCTCAGCCATGTCTTCACCCCCAGTGCAGTAGCTACAGTTGCTTGCACCTAAGCCCCAAAGCCACAGCCTGTGTTTCTCTCACACTTTAGCCCAGCATCACTGGGCTCCAGGCAATCTACTGAGGATAGCGTTCTAAAATGGTACCTCGCAAAAAACATCCCATGCTCTGTTCTCATTCATAAGTGGGAGTTGAACAGTGAGAACATGGGCACAGGGAGGGGAACATCACACACTAGGGCCTGTCAGGGGGTAGGGGGAAAGGGGAGGGGTAGCTTTGGAAGAAATACCTCATGTAGACGACGGGTTGATGGGTGCAGCAAACCACCATGGCACATGTATACCTATGTAACAAACCTGCACGTTCTGCACATGTATCCCAGAACTTAAGTATAATTTAAAAATCTCAAATTTTAATTGGAAAAAAAAATCCCATGCTTATAATTAGAATAATTAATGTCATTTCAATGACCATACTGCCCAAAGCAATCTATAGATTCGATGCAATCCCCATCAAAATACCAATGTCATTTTTCTTTTTTTCTTTTTTATTTTTTTATTTTTTTTGAGACGTAGTTTTGCTCTTGTCACCCAGGATGGAGCGCAGTGGTGCAATCTCAGCTCACTGCAACCTCCACCTCCAGGGTTCAAGTGATTCTCCTGCCTCAGCCTCCCAAGTAGCTGGGATTACAGAGGCCCACCATCACACCTGGCTAGTTTTTTTTGTATTTTTAGTAAAGACGGGGTTTCGCCACGTTGGCCAGGCTGGTCTTGAACCCTTGACCTTAGGTGATCCACCCGCCTTGGCCTCCCAAAGTGCTGGGATTACAGGCATGAGCCGCGGTGCCCAGCCCAATGTCATTTTTCATAGAATTAGAAATAACAATCCTAAAATTCACATGGAATCAGAAAAGAGTCCAAATAGCTAAAGTAATCTTGAACAAAAAGAACAAAGCTAGAGGCATCACATTACCCAACCTCAAATTATACTCCAAGGATATAGCAACCCAAACAGCATAGTACTGGCATAAAAATAGACACATAGATCAACGGAATAGAATAGAGAACCTGGAAATAAAGCCACATATTTACAGCCAACTGATTTTAGACAAAGGTGCCAAGAACACACACCGGGGAAAGAACACCCTCTTCAATAAATGGTGCTGAGAAAATTGGATATCCATATGCAGAAGAATTAAACTAAATCCCTGTCACCATATACAAAAATCTACTCAAGACGGATTAAATGTCAGGTCTTAAATGTAAGACCTGAAATTATTTAAAAATACTAGGGGAAAACTTTTCTGGACATTGGTCTAGGCAAAGAATTGCCTTTGGAGGTCTTAGAGTGCCTAAGAGCTCAAAAGAATTGCCTTTGGAGGTCTTAGAGTGCCTAAGACCTCAAAAGAATAAACAATAAAAACAAGGGACAAATGGGACTTGATTAAACTAAAGAGCTTCTACACAGCAAAAGAAACTGTCAACAGAGTGAACAGACGACATGCAGAATGGAAGAACTTTGCATTCAATAGAGGACTAATATTCAGAATATACTCAACTCAATAACAACAAAAAAACAAGTAACCCCATTAAAAGTGGGCAAAGGACATGAATAAACATTTTTCAAAAGAAGACACACAAATAGCCAACATACATATGAAAAAATACTCAACACCACTAACCATCAGAGGAATACAAATTTCAACCACAAAGAGATATCATCGTACATCAGTGAGAATGACCATTATTAAAAAGTCGAGAAATAACAAATGTTGGCAAGTGTATTAGTCCGTTTTCATGCTGCTGATAATGACATACCGAAGACTGGGAAGAAAAAGAAGTTGAATTGGACTTGCAGTTCTACATGGCTGGGAAGACCTCAGAATCATGGTGGGAGGTGAAAGGCACTTCTTACATGGTGGCAGCAAGAGAAAAATCAGGAAGAAACAAAAGCAGAAACCCTGATAAACCCATCAGATGTCATGAGACTTATTCACTATCACGAGAATAGCATGGGAAAGACCAGCCACCACGACTTAATTACCTCCCCCTTGGTCCCTCCCACAACATGTGGGAATTCTGAGAGATACGATTCAAATTGAGATTTGGGTGGGGACAGAGCCAAACCATATCAGTGAGGATGTGGAGTAAAGGGAACACTTATAGACTGTTGGTGGGAATGTAAATTGGCACAATCTCTATCAAAAGCAGTATGGAGATTTCTGAAAATAAAAATAAAAATAGAACTACTATTTGATCCAGCAATCACACTAGCCAATGGAAAATCATTATATCAAAAAGCTACCTGTATTTGTATGTGTATCAGTACTATTTGCAACAGCAAAGATATGCAATCCACCTAACAGTCCATCAGTAAATTATTGGATAAGGAAATATGCCAGGCAGCTCGGTACAGTGGCTCATGCCTTTAATCACAGCACTTTGGGAGGCTGAGGCAGGTGGATCACTTGAGATCAGAAGTTCAAGACCAGCCTGGCCAACATGGTGAAACCCTGTAATCCTAGCTACTCAGTTGGCTTAGGCAGAAGGATCACTTGAGCCTAAGAGGCAAAGGTTGCACTCCAGCCTGGGTGGCAGAATGAGACTCTGTGGAGGAGGTGGAGGAGGAGGAGGAGAAGGAGGAAGAGGAGGAGGAGGAGGAGGAGGAGAAGAAGAAGAAGAAGAAGAAGAAGAAGGAGGAGGAGGAGGAGGAGGAGGAGGAGGAGGAGGAAGAGGAGGAGAAGGAGAAGAAGGAGGAGGAAGAGGAGAAGAAAGGGAAGAAGGGGAAGAGGGAGAAGAGAAAGAAGAAGAAGAAGGAGGAGTAGGAGGGGGAGGGGGAGGGGGAGGTGAGGGGGAGGAGGACGAAGGTGCAGGGGAAGGGGGAAGAGAGAAGAGAAGAAAGAAGAGGAGGAAGAGGAAGAAGAACTATGCAAAGGTTGCACTTCAGCCTGGGTGACAGAATGAGACAAGAAGAAGAGGAAGGAGAAGGAGAAGGAGAAGGAGAGGGAGAGGGAGAGGGAGAGGAAGAGGAAGAAGAAGAAGAGGAAGAAGAAGAGGAGGAGGAGGAGAAGGAGGAGGAGGCAGGGGAAGGGGAAGAAGAAGAAGGAGGAGATGGAAAAGGAGGGGGAGGGGGAGGGGGAGGGGAGAGGGATGGGGAGAGGGAGAGGGAAGAAAGAAGAAAGAAGAGAAAGAGGAAGAACTATGCCGGGCATGCTTGTAATCCCAGCACTTTGGGAGGCCAAGGCAGGAGGGTCACTTGAGTCCAGGGGTTCGAGATCAGCCTGGACAACATAGTGGGATCCCCATCTCTACAAAAAATAAAAAATTAAAAAATTAGCCAGGTGTGGTGGCACATACCTGCAGTCCCAGCTACTTGAGAGGCTTGAGGTGGGAGAACTACTTGAGCCCAGGAGGTCGAGGCTGCAGTGAGCTGTGACCACACCACTGCACTCCAACCTGGGCAACAGAATGAGATCCCCATCTTAAAAAAAAATTAAAAAATTACTAAAAAGAAATACATGTGTATTTATTATATACACACACAATGAAATACTATTCATTTAAAAAAAATAAATCATGAATCATGTATTTTGCAGCAACATGGATGGAACTGGAGGCCATTATCTTAAGTGAAAAATCTCAGAAACAGAAAGCCAAATACTACATGTTCTCACTTGCAAGTGGGAGCTAAATAATATGTATACATGGACATAAAGTGTGGAATAATAGACATTGGAGTCTTGGAAGGGTAGAAGGGCGGAAGGAGGTGAGAGATGAAAAGTTAGTTAGTGGGTACAATGTACACTGTTCAAGTGACAGTTATGCTAAAAGCCCAGACTTCACCACGTGCAGTATATCCATTTAACAAAAATTGCACTTGTACTCTGTAAATTTAGACACAATTTAACATTTAACCCTTCATTTTAAAAAATTGAGGCTGGGCACAGTGGCTCACACCTGTAATCCCAGCACTTTTGGAGGCCAAGGTAGGTGGATTGCTTGAGCTCAGGAGTTCGAGACCAGCCTGAGCAACAAGATGAAACCCTGTCTCTACAAAAAAATACAAAAATTAGCCAGGTGTGGTGGTGCGCACCTGTAGTCCCAGCTACTTGGGAGGCTGAGGCAGGAGGATGGCTTGAGCTGGGGAGGTGGAGGTTGCAGTGAGCCAAGATCAAGCCACTGCACTCCAGCCTGGGTGACAGAGTGAGACCCTCTCTCAAAAAAAAAAAAAAAGAAAGAAATTGAAAGAGTGGGAAAAAAGTAATCAATTGAGCAATAAAAAATATATTTAAAAAGGAGGGAATCCCCAAAACAAAAGAATAAAATGACACCTTGCTGTAGCTGCTTAGACCTCAGGAATGTGAAGGACCCAGTGCAAGCTTCCTCCCTGAGGAAGGGGCAGTGCAAGTTTTTTAGGGCTCTAGGATCAACTTGGCATTAACTCCCAAATATAGTCAACCCTCTAGAGGGTTTGTTTTTTCAGGCTTCTTTATGGATTATAACGCTGTCACATTTCACTTTTTTCATGAACATCATCTAAAACCCACACTAGAAGTTAATTCGCAAAACAGAAGCCTCACTGTGATGATAGGACACAGGGAGTCTAGAATCAGGAACGTACTGTTTGCCATTGAATTATCTGGCTGGGCCATGCATATGGACAGGATGAGATTCTGACCATAAGAGGACAATTAATTAAAGATGCCCCTAAGGCTGGGCGCGATGATGCACGCCTGTACTCCCAACACTTTGGGAAGCCAAGGCAGGCAGATCACTTGAGGTTAGGAGTTCGAGAGTAGCCTGGCCAACATGGTGAAACCCCATCTCTACTAAAAATACAAAAATTAGCCTGGCGTGGTGATGGGTGCCTGTAATCCTAGGTACTCAGGACGCTTAAGCAGAAGAAACGCTTGAACTCAGGAGGTAGAGGTTGCAGTGAGCTGAGATCATGCCACTGCACTGCAGCCTGGGTGACAGAATGAGACATTGTCTCAAAAAATAAAACTAAGAAATAACAAAGATGCCCCTAAAAAACTATTCTGGGGTCAGCCCACCTAAAAGAGGAAGTACTGCAAGGCATAGTCACAGCAAAACACACCTCCAAACAAAGTGATACTACTATAGAAACAAGGGAGAGAGGCCAATCTAATGCATCAGTCAGACACATAGCAACTAATTCTAAACCCAGGAAAATCATACAGGTGAAGATCCTTGACTGCAGATATAGAAGACAGGGCCTAAGAATCTCACATCATTCCTAACTAAAGGATGCTTATCCTTTTACCAGAGAGCAATGAGGAGCAGTGGCACAGATGTGACCCTGGGTGATCGCTGGCAGCTGCCCCAGTTTGTCCCCAGCGTGTACACACAGGGTCGCGTCTGTGCACTGCTCCTCACTGCTCTCTGGTAAAAAGGTCTTGCCTCTTCCCAGCTCCAGAGATGGGCACATGGTTAGGTTAATCCCAGAGCCCCTCTGCATCCCAGCCACATTGCTGGACAGGGTTGGACAATGACAATGGCCAACCTGTAGCTAAGAAGCGGGCCTCCTGTTGCCTCCCAGATTGCAGCCGTAGATGGCCTGAGCATTGGTCCCCACCACTTGGGAAAAGCCCTTCCACAGTAATCTATAGAGGCAAAAATGAAGCCAACATGTGCACAAGCTCCAATGGCCTTTACATCTCTAGATCCAGTGGACCCTGGGGCAGGTTCTATGTCTGCCCTTTGTGCAATTTATCTATAGGAACTGATGCATTCTTTTTGGCTTTAACTAAAGTTGGGTGAAACAGCACTAATGCGTTTCATCTGCATAACAGTTTTATTGAAGAGACTCACCTCTTCGGGGAAATAAATGTAAAATAATCTTTTTTTTTTTAAATGACTGCCTCAAGCTGTACTACATTGAGCCTCCCTCTCATCTTTAAAAAATATGCACAGATTAAATGCCTTTCAGTTGTTATAGGGGTCAGCAAAGTTTTTCTGTAAAAAGCTAGATAGTAAACATTTTAAGCTTTGTGGGCTACATATGATCTCTATTGCATATTCTTGTTTATTTTACAATCCTCTAAAAATGTCAGAACCAGGAGCTGGGCTGCATCTGGCCCATGGGTTATTAAAACAGCTCAGCTTTGGGCTTCAATCTCATTGTTAGGATAGGCGCTTTAGGCCCGGAGAGCCCCGACATGTTCCTGCTAAGTGGACTGGACTGCCAGGACTACATGTCCTTTGACACAGAAAATTCTGTAGCTAGTCTCACAGGCAGCTGAATAAGTCAGCAAGTCAGTGGGAAGCCCAGTAGGACAAGCAGAGCTAGGAAGAGGGTAGGGCAAGCAAGTCCCCCAGGGCATAAGATTTAAGGAAGCTCTCCCTCTCAGGTGCCAATTCTGCATTTGCACAAACCTGAGAGGGAGTACCACCTTATGTTGCCTGCCTTGGGCACCATCCCTTGCCTCATCCTCATCCCAGAGCGGATGACCACCACCTAACTGCTCATTCTTGAGGCCAGGGGAACCAGCTTGCCTGCGGTTTGCTACGATGTGTGCTGCTTGATCAAAAAGCACTGGGCTCTTGGCCCTGGCTTCTCCTGGAACAAAACCCACTGCCAGTGTTTGTGTTATCTCAGCCCATGAAATCACCCTCATGGGACTTGGGAACAAGAAAAACCAACAGATACCCTGAGGCTCATGCTTTCACCATGCTGTGAGTATGAAAAGCCACTTGTTTCTGACCCAGGAGTCTGACATCTTCTGCTAGCAGATATGAAATCATAGTAGGCTAGTAAGTTGGGTAAAATCATACCCTTCATACTTCTCGGCTCATATCTGATGCAAAATCTCCACCCATCCCTACTCCTATGACCATCTCCATCACGGACTGGATGCCAACTCCAGGGGCTCGTAGCAGGGTTGTCTGTCTTTGTAACACCTTCTCTCCTTTCATCTTAAGGCTGGAGTTGGGGGAAGGGAGGAAGGATTAGGGAGACCAAAATGTGATGTACTTGCCTGCCTGCCTCATGGTGGTAGGAAGGGGCCCTCATGATTGGACTTGGTTCTCCCTGATGCTGGTGGTCTCCAAACAGCTATCTGTTTGTTCTTGGGTTACTGTAAACTTCACCATGGCTCCTTTGGTTGCAGAGAAGCCCCTCAGGGAGGAAAAGCCTAGTCCCCTTTGACCCCGAGAGTGGTAATGTCCCAACCCCCTCTTGAGGTGGGGTGGGTTGCCTTCTCACTTGACCTAGGTGACTCTACAGTTCCTGCCCTTCCTTAAACCTCCAAGCTCCTTCACAAGGAGCCCAAATAACCTCTGGATACCTCTTCTAGAGACTCTGAGGACTATGGACACTTAGAATGGGGTGGCAGTTGCCACCTTCTATCCAGGCATGCCACATCAAGGTCCCTTCAAGCTCTGCTGACACAGGCTACTTGTACTGATCTCGCATCTTCAGAAGCCTCTGGATAGACACACGGGTATTGGTTTCTATGTACACATTACTGCCCCAAATTCATATGGGATATATTGCAAGCTCTCTCTAGGCTCTGTCCATCTCCACTGAAGTGACAATACAAGAAGGGCCTGTAAGCACTCTTGGTCTCAAGATTGATTCTCTTGAAGCCACCCTCCCCACTCCCTGGGCTTGGGGAAAACCCTCACTCTTCTCCCCATGAGGAGAGGAAGTGGCCTTCTGCTACAGAAACTGTTTTCCCCCAAGGCCAAAGTGTCACTCCTCCTTCCCAAGACTTTCCTTATATACACCTGGGGGTGAAGGAAGTGGTTTATAATGTAAATTTGGAATTCGGCAGTGCTGGGCAACAGAAACGAGAGAATCTAGAACCCATTGCTCTCAGCTTTGGGCCTTGCCAGCAATTCCAGAATAGTAAGAAAGGCCCATCTTAGTTCATCTTCTGTAGCTATAACAGATTACCACAGATTGGATAATTTATAAAGAAAAGAAATTTATTTCCTACAGTTCTGGAGGCTGGGAAGTCCAAGGTCAAGAAGCTGTATCTGGTGAGGGCCCTCTTACTGTGCCATAACAAGGCACAAGATATCACATGCTGAGAGAAGAAGAAAGAGCATGCCAGCTCAAGGTCTCTCTTCCTTTCTCATAAAGCCACAAGTACCACCATGGGGACCCAACCTTGATGACCTTACCTAATTCTAGTTACCTCACAAAGACTCCACCTCCTAATACCATCAGTATATAAATTTGAGGATTAAGTTTTCAACACATGAAATTTGGGACATATTCCAACCATAGCAGGCCCCATTGAATATCCTGACACAGGTATTTGTAAGACATGTGTCTTTTTTTTTTTTTTTTTTTGAGATGGAGTTGCTGTCACCCAGGCTGGAGTGCAATGGCACAATCTTGGATCACTGCAACCTCCACCTACTGGGTTCAAGCAATTCTCCCACCTCAGCCATCAAGTAGCTGAGATTACAGGCGTGTGCCACCACACCTGGTTAATTTTTGTATTTTTAGTAGAGATGGAGTTTTGCCATGTTGGCCAGGCTGGTCTTGAACTCCTGACCTCAAGTGATCCACCCACCTTGGCCTTCCAAAGTGCTGGGATTAGAGGTGTGAGCCACCACACCCAGCCAGACATAGGTCTTTTGAAACCACACTTGAAATGCTCATAGGCAACAATACTGCATTGTTAGGTCTCACTCTAACAACAGGAAACCTCACGCTATTTTCTTTTTCTTTTTTCTTTTCTTTTCCTTTCAAGATAGAGTCCTGTTCTGTCACCCAGGCTGGAGTGCAGTGGCACAATCTCGGCTTACTGCAACCTCTGCCTCCTGGGGTCAAGTGATTCTCCTGCCTCAGCTTCCAAAGTAGCTGGGATTACAGGCACGCGCCACAACGCCTGGCTAATTTTTGTAATTTTAGTAGAGACAGGGTTTAGCCATGTTGGTTAGGCTGGTCTCGAACTCCTGACCTCAAGTGATCCACCTGCCTCAGCCTCCCAAAGTGCGGGGATTACAGGTGTGAGCCACTGTGCCCGGCCACGCTATTTTCATAGTTTTTAGTATATATGTTAATAGCACAAATGAAAGCTGGTCTCAAATTTAAGGAGAAATTTTCAAGAGAAATTTAGATGCATTCAAACATATTAAACAGAAAAGTCAACTTCAGAAATTGGAAAAGCAAACATTTCCTTACTAGAAGTATTAAAACTATTTTCTCACTCAATAGAGTGCTTACAGCTATTTCAGTGCTCAAATTACTATCATGTGCACCAATGGGAACATTGCCAAAGGTAGCTATTTGTATAGTTTTAGGGTTGGCCTTAAAGAGGTCTAGATTTTTAGAGCAGCGGTTCTCAAACTTCAGCACTATATACATCAGAATCCCCTGAGGCACTTGTTAAAACACCAAATGCTGGGTCCTGTCCCCAGAGTTTCTGACTCAGTAGCAACTGTCAAGTGGGGTCTGAGAATGTGCATTGCTAACAAGTTTCCAGTGACGCCATGCTGCTGGTCCGGGAATTACACCTTAAGAACTGCTTAGGGAATCATTTTCTAGCTCTGAAAACCCTATCGGTCAAATCCAATCTGTCACATGTTCATATAAATAAAGTTTTATTGTAACAATGAAATAATAATATATATATTGGTCTCTTCTCCCAGTTCCTGACACAGAGGTCCTAAATCTCTTGGAATTTCCTGGATGGTAGGACAATCTTTTGTTCTAATGCAATGACTCTTGGTGGGCTCCTGGATAGCCTCAAAGCGATGGGCTGGTTGCCAGGTGAATTAACTATGTGATTAGAGGGTTTCAACTTTCAACCCCACTCCCTGACCCTCTGGGGAGGGGAAAGGCACTGAAGGTTGAGTTGATCACCAATGGCCTGTGCTCAATCTGGCTATGTAATGAAGCCTCCATTAAAACCCTCCAAAAAATGGAATCAGGAGAGCTTTGGATTGATGAACACAACCACATGCTGAAGGGTGAACAACTACATGAGGACAGAAGCTCCTGCTCTTGGGACCCTTCCAAAGCTCATCCTATGCATCCTTTTATCAGGCTGTTCATCTATATCCTTTGTTATATCCAATATTAATATGATAAGCTGATAAATGTGTTTCCCCGAGTTCTGTGAGTTGTCCTAGTAAATTAATCAAATTTGCTAAGAGGGAGTCATGGGAATTCCAACTTATGGCCAGTTGATCAGAAATACAGGCTAAAACCTGGAACTTACAAATGGTATCTAATGTTGGAGCAGTCTTGTGGACTTGAGCCTTAACCTGTGGGATCCAACACTATCTCTAGGTATAGTGTCAGAATTGAACTGAATTATAGGACACAAAGTTGGTGTCCACTGGAGAACTGGTTGTTGGTAGGAAGAAATACCCGCACATTTTGGTGAGCAAAGGTGAAGTGGTGAGTGATGTTTCTACTGTCTCATACACAGCCACACTTAACTTGTTTACATATTGTCTGTGACTGCTTTCTCAGTACAACTGCAGAACCGAGCAATTGCAATAAACTTTATGGCCTGCAAAGCCTTTTTGATCCTTTACAGAAAAAGTGTGCTGATCTCTACTGCAGAGCATCATCTTCTAGTCCACAGCCAGCCCTGTCAACATAGCCTCCTGGAATGGACAATTACAGATGATAACTCTATAAGGCTGCTGCCATGACCAGGGCTTACTTTGTTAATTTTATAAATGACTTTGTATGAGTCATTATAGTTACATGTAGTTTTTTAAATGTTTGCACAAAGCCCTGCTTTATATTCAGATCACTTAATTCTCTTAATGAATTTTTTTTTTTTTTTTTTTTTGAGATGGAGTCTCACTCTGTCACCCAGGCTGGAGTGCAGTGGCACGATCTCGGCTCACTGCAAACTCCGCCTGCCAGGTTCAAGTGATTCTCCTGCCTCAGCCTCCCGAGCAGCTAGGACTACAGGTGTGCACCACCACACCCAGCTAATTTCTGTATTTTTAGTAGAGATGGGATTTCACCATATTGTCCAGGCTGGTCTCGAACTCCTGACCTCATGATCCATCCGCCTTGGCCTCCCAAAGTGCTGGGATTACAGGCACGAGTCACCGCACCCAGCCTATGAAAAGATTTTTTTAAGAGGTATCCACTCACCTTGGAAGATAAAGAGCTTTTTTGATTGTCTATGTTAACTGGTAACAAAGGAAAATTGGAAGGATGCAGCATTTATTATAGTGGTTGCATCTCATAGAGTTGTACACACAAGAAAAAAAATCTCATGGAGTCCAAATTATGCTTGAAAATCTAAGTCACCTTTAAAATACAGTATACAACATTTACAGACTATGTTGGAGGCAGATTCTCAATATGTCCAACACAGCCAGTTTTTCTTTCAGTGTTCAAACAGATGGCTCATTCTTTGGGTGAGCACCAGATGAAGTAGTTGGCTTGCTTTTGAGGCCATCTTGTAAAAAAAATCCTTATCTTTAAACACTAGAATCACACTCTGCACAGTGAGAAGCTCACACTGCAAGCCACAAAGAATCTATGACCAATTGAGGGAACAGCAGATTAATGTCTCCCTTTTAACATTTACGCTGGGAAATACTCTTCAGAGAGATAGGCAGGCAGAAGTGACTGCACAACTTAAAGTCTCAACCTTTCTCTCTCTTTCTCTCAGCCCCAGCACATATAGTTGGATTCCAAAACCTTGAATATGCCTCAGATGGGACTATGATCATAAAGAAACTAGTAACAAAATAAAGATCTTAAAATAGTTTATTATATCCCATTCTTGGTACCAAATTCTGTCACTGACATGCTCAGATTACAAATAAAAGATAAGCCCAGGCAAATTTATAAGCAAAAATATTTATTTTTAAGGTATGTCAGGGCCAGGGGCAGTGGCTCATGCCTGTAATCCCAGCACTTTGGGAGGCCAAGGTGGGCAGATCACTTGAGCCCAGGAGTTCGAGATCAGCTTGAGCAACATGGTGAAACCCCGTAACTATAAAAAATACAAAAATTAGCCAGCTACTTGAGAGGCTGACGTAGGAGGTTCACTTGAGCCCAGGAGGCACAGGTTGCAATGAGCCAAAATGGCACTACTGCATTCCAGCCTGGGCAACAGAGCCAGACAGAATCTCAAAACAAAAAGAGGTAAAATTTTATAAACAACTTTCAAATCTTTAGGTGAAATAGAAACGATTCCTTATAGAGCACACAGGCACCGAATCTTTGTTTTATATAAGCTTGTATTCAAAATAAACCAATATTCATTACACTTACATATTTGATAGTTACAAATTATAATGTACATTATAGATACTTGCACCTACATATGCACATAAACTGGCTATAACTTCTTTAATAATGAGATTGCCTCCGTAGAGTAAATGACACAATAAATGTTCAACTATTTTGAATGGTTGCTATTTCCATTTTATGGTCAGTAATATGTCTTCATTGTTTTGAAAATGTACGCATTTGAAATTAAGTAGTCTACAGCATTCATCTGTAGTAAGTGCTAAGTATGTTATACATGAACAAAAACACTTATAAAAGCATCTTATGCATTCCTTTGAAACAGGTGAAAAATAACAGACATAACTTGCTTTAAAAAGTCATAAAATAGCTGCTTTTCTACTGATAACATTTTTGCTTTTAGCATTTCAGATGAGTATTTTTCATATGGAGAATTTATAAATGTACAGGAAACATGTACATTTAACGAATATTTATAGACCAACATAATTTTGTTTGCATAATAAGTTGTAATTTATAAGATACCAATTAACAATGCAAAGTTATTACAACTATCAATGGCTTCTTCATACTAAAGCATTTATATTCATGTTTGTTGATTAGTTGCTAGTGCTAAATTTTTTACATTCATTTTGTTAAGTATTTGACGACTCAAACTTAAGCATTCTGGCCAGGATTGTCTTGAGAAAACTTTGAAGTATATTCTTACCTTTTTACTCTGATGATGGCTTAGATTCTGGATATCTGGAGAATCTAACCATTTTTGGATATATGTGTTGCTAAACCACCTATTTTAAAATAATACTAGTTGGAGCTAAAATAGAGTTTCAAGGTTAAGAAACTTCAAATCTATGGTCTGAGTGCAATGATGTTTACACCTCACAACCAGTTACAGATTTCTTTGTTCCTTCTGCATTCCCACTGCTTCACTTATCTAGACTTATCTACAAAAAAGATTGAAAGAAATTTCAAATCTAGAAGAGTATCTGCTGTCAAATAGCTGATCAGACATAAGCACAAGGGTAAAATGAGCACACTAAAAGCCATACAACGCCTAGTAAATAATGAAATAGCAAAGATATCCAACTAACAATCAAAGGTTTTTATACATGTTTTTGTTCTAATTCATGATTTGTGTAGTTTCTGAAACCAGCTGGCTGGAAGAAGGAGCTTTACTAAATGGAGCAAAAGTTTAAGGTAACAGGTCTCAGAAGATCTTTAAATCTTAGATGTGCACTGTATGTTAATACAATGTTGAAAAGAATACAAAAAGAAAAAAATCAAAATAAAAATCTTTGATGTGCAGGAACTACGTCATGCTTTTCAACCTGGGCTGCATATAAGCATAACCACAACATGGTTACAAAATACCCAAGCCCTTGCCCCATCCTTAGAAACTCTGGTTCAGTTGTCTGCAGTGGGAACACAGACTGGTATTTATTAAAAATATGCTGGCCAGGTGTGTTGGCTCATGCTTGTAATCCCAACACTTCTGGAGGCCAAGGCAGGAGGATTGCTTGAGCCCAGGAGTTCAAGACCAGCCTGGGCAATGTAGTGAGAGCCTATCTACATAAAAAATACAAAAATTAGCCAGGCATGGCCATTTGCACCTGTAGTTCCAGTCACTCAGGAGGCTAAGGCAAGAGGATTGCTTGAGCCTGGGAGGTTGGGGCTGCAGTAAGCCATGGTTGTGCCACTGCACTCCAGCCTAGGCAACAGAGACAGACCCTATCTCAAAAAAAAAAAAAAAAAAAGCCACACACACACACACACACACACACACACAAAGCATTTAGGAAATTCTAATGTATCAACAGGGCTGAGACCCACTGAACTAAATGAAAGGATTAAATGAAAAGGTAAGAGAAAGGTCGGGCGCTGTGGCTCACGCCTATAATCCCAGCACTTTGGGAGGCCGAGGTGGGTGGATCACTTGAGGTCAGGAGTTTGAAGCCAGCCTGGCCAACATGGTGAAACCCCATCTCTACTAAAAATACAAAAATTAGTTAGGTGTGGTGGCACGCACCTGTAATCCCAGCTACTGAGGAGGCTAAGGCGAGAGAATTGCTTAAACCCAGGAAGTGGAAGTTACAGTGAGCCGAGATCACACCACCTGCACTCCAGCCTGGGTGGCAGAGCGAGACCCTGTCTCAAAAATTTTAAAAATAAAAAATAAAAAAAAATTAGCTGGGCATGGTGGCATATGCCTGTAATCCCAGCTACTCGCAAGGCTGAGGCAAGAGAATCACATGAACCTGGAAGGTAGAGATTGCAGTGAGCTGAGATCGCACCATTGCACTCCAGCCTGGGCGACAGAACAAGACTCTGTCTCAAAAAAAAAAAAGAGAAAGCAGATGACAATCTAGAAATCTGAAGATCTGTCATGGAAATTACTTCATTCATGCTAATGTAAAAAATATTAGTGACTAAATTATTAAGATTGAACACATTCTCACTGTGCTTAATTTTCTTTTTTTTTTTTTTTTTGAGATGGAGTTTCACTCCTGTTGCCCAGGCTGGAGTGCAATGGCGTGATCTAGGCTCACTGCAACCTCTGCCTCCCGGGTTGAAGCGATTCTCCTGCCTCAGCCTCCCGAGTAGCTGGGATTACAGGCATGTGCCACCACACCCAGCTAATTTTGTATTTTTAGTAGAGACGGGGTTTCACCATGTTGGTCAGGCTGGTCTCGTACTCCTAACCTCATGTGATCCACCCACCTCGGCCTCCAAAAGTGCTGGGATTACAGGCGTGAGCCACTGTGCCCGGCCAAACATTCTCTTCTATATCTCATCTATCTCCTGAATCCATCCCACCAGCATTTAAATACTTGTCTCTCCCCCATCTTAAAACATGCATCCCTGGACCCCCTATTGGTAACCTTGCCTACAATCCTATCCTAACAGTGGCTCATTGCTCAGTGCGCAACAAGACCATCAGCGCAGCTACTGAGAATCCTGGGAGTCTTCCCTCACAACAAATCATCACATTCTTCTGTGATATGGCCTTAAAATATAATCTCCCAAACATGTCACCTCTCTCCACGTTCACTGCTACTTACCATCCAGCATTGCCCCTGTACTGTATGTGTTAGTAAAAGCCTTGTAACTTTGTAGCCTCATATCCACTTTTCTCCTCTCCAATCCACTCCCCACACTGTAGCCTGACTAGTCTCATCTTAGGCAAGTACTGAATCATGCTCCATGTTTCCCATATGTGAAGTCCACTTTTTCTTCAAACAGAGCTCATAGGATTGTTGAGAAGATCAAATACTAGACAAAACCACTTAGCAACTGCAAAGCATAATAAATGGTAGCTATTATTAGTTTAACATCCAAACATTTAATACCAGTTGAACTACTGACATTAGGAGAAGAAATACTATAATATTCAGGGACTCGAAGAGCCTGCAAAATCTTGTTCAATCTGGCCTCCACCAACATTTCAGTATCATTTTAGATTTGACCCAGCAGCCTCACTCAAAGGTGTCACAATGGGGGTCCCTTTGCCTGGAATGCTCTCCCTGCCCCCACTTGGCCAACTAACTCCTGCTCATCTTTCAAGTTCTGGCTGAAACCATAATTTATCCAGAAAGCCTACCCTGAGTTTCCCACTGCCCAACCCCACAAACACTAGGTCTTCCAAACCTACTGTGCAACTTCCTGATACGACACATTTGTGGTTATCTGTCCTATGACCTTCCTTCCCACGAGACTATGAATCCTGTGAAGATCTTGTCTATAATTCCGAGTAGCACCATGAATGGAACAATATAGGTTTTCAAATATTTGATAACCGACTTTAATGACATAACTGAAAAAAAGATACCCTTTAAGTGCTATACTTAAAGGTGCTTTAACAGCCACTGTGCCCAGCCCTTGGCCTATTTTATTATAACATTAGGAAACTTTATAGTGAAGGAAAAATATTGACTTGCTTTCCCATCTTAGATTGTAACTAATTGAGCAGGATCTCAATTTTTCTCTAACTCATTACCTTACAGTTGCCTATACTTGTTATTTACTATTGAATCACAGGAGAATAGATGCCTGTAGATTTCCATCTCCAAGAGTTTTACTATATATACTACTTCCATTAAAAGTTAAATAAAAGGGCTGGGAGCAGTGGCTCATTCCTGTAATTCCAGCACTTTGGGAGGCTGAGGCGGGTGGATCACCTGAGGTCAGGAGTTCGAGACTAGCCTGGCCAATATGGCGAAACCCCGTCTCTACTAAAAATATAAAAATTAGCTGGGCGTGGTCGCAGGCGCCTGTAATTCCAGCTACTCAGGAGGGCTGAGGCAGGAGAATATCGCTTGAAACTGGGAGGTGGAGGTT
Organism: Gorilla gorilla gorilla; assembly: GCF_029281585.2. Taxonomy (NCBI): domain Eukaryota; kingdom Metazoa; phylum Chordata; class Mammalia; order Primates; family Hominidae; genus Gorilla; species Gorilla gorilla. Next base: position 54,790,045 of record NC_073231.2, on the reverse strand, counting down.
GCAGTGAGCCGAGATCGTGCCACTGCACTCCAGCCTGAGCAACAAGAGCGAAATTCTATCTAAAAAAAAAAAAAAAAAAAGAAAGTTAAGTAAAAGATCAGGCCGGGCGCAGTGGCTCACACCTGTAACCCCAGCACTTTGGGAGGCCGAGGCAAGCGGATCACGAGGTCAGGAGTTCGAGACCAACCTGGCCAACATGGTGAAACCCCATCTCTACTAAAGATACAAATAATTAGCTGGGCATGGTGGTACGCACCTGTAATCCCAAATACTCGGGAGGCTGAGACAGGCTAATCACTTGAACCTGGGAGGCGGAGGTTGCAGTGAGCCAAGATCACGCCATTGCACTCCAGGATGGATGACAGGGCGAGACTCCATCTCAAAAAAAAAACAAGTAAAATCAAAACTAAAAGTGTAAATACCCATATAAGCAAAAGTTTACTGTATATATCTTTATGGGTATTTTATATACCCATATAAGCATATTTTATATACCTATATAAGCTTATATGGGTATTTTAAATACCTATATAAGCTTATATGGGTATTTTAAATACCTATATAAGCTTATATGGGTATTTTAAATACCCATATAAGCAAAAGTTTATTGTATACATCTTTATTTTTACATACAAGTTATCTTAAAGCAGTGTACTTTTTCTCTGAGCTTCTGCACTGAGAGGTGATGACTCATTTTTCCCTTGAAGTTTATTTCCTAAAACTGAGTCTGGCTTCTGGCTCAGCTCTTTCTCAGTCTGCCTTATGGTTTCATCCACATTTGCTATAACTCTGTTTTAAGGTAGGTAAAGTTGATTTTCCATGTATTTCATTTCTTTTTCCATCTTCTTTTATTCCCTACTATCAACTTCAATTCATTCTATGCCACTTTCTTACCTATCAGTTTTCTAATTCATTTCTAAAGTAAAATTTCTCCTTTTCAACCAATCACATAAATACTTTTTCCCCTGAAAGTGCCTTTTCCATTGCCCAATTTTGCTCCTTCTGCATAATTGGAATATTTCTATTTGCTACAGATCACACACAGAGTATTAGTGTTAATGTGTTCTAATGTACTATCTTCCATCAGAAATAATTAAACATGAGAAAGACAGTACTTACACAACTTATCAGCTTAAACTCCTTACCAGAGGGGAATTGGTTAGAAAAGGACTTCAGAGTCAGTAAGGGCCAGAAAGAACCTCAGGATACAGGCTGGTCCTGAAGCCACCAGTAAAGAGGAGGCTTGGGGTTAGGCTTCAGTTTGGCTTGATAAGGAAGGGGGCAGTGGAAAAGGGGAAGCACAGGGTTTGAAAGAGATCTCTGCTGTCATAATCTACATAATGAACCCATTAAGTAATGAAGACACAAATGACACAAAATCAGTGGCTAAATATACAGCAGACTGTTTAAGTGTTGGAAAAGTTTGAACAACTGGGAAATAGATCAGCAAGAACCAAAACAAACATGGACAGCTTCATGGAATAGCCAGTTCTTGAAGAACAGATAGAATTTTTTAAGTTGAGGAGAAGAGAATGAGTGGACTCCCAAGCACACAATGCATTTACTGAAGTTTAAAGATGTCAATTTAAGTAAAAATATGAGCGTCAGGTCAATTCACAGGAAAGGAGAGCAGGTTATGGGGATTCCTGAAAACATAAGAATTTAGATTTGACACAGTAAGCCATTAAATGCTTATGAGCAGAAGAGTAGAAAAAAATCAAATAGCTGGTGTTGAAAAACCTGAAAATGTTGAAAAGAATACAAAAAAAAGTAACAACAAAAATCTTAAATGTGCAAGAACTAAGTCATGCTTCTCAACCTGGGCTCACTCTCATTCATAGCAATTATTTGGGCAACAGACTAAAAGGTCACTAAGAAGGACCTCTGAGATTTAAATACCAGCCCTACCACTGATTAGTTTTTAAGTGTATTTAAGACCAGTTATTTTATTTCAGACGAGATCGGGCACGTTTAGGATGATATGACCGTAGACCAGTTACTTTGTTTCTAAGCTTTAGTTTCCTGTGTAAAATGGGTAAGAAAAAGCCCACCTCACTGGACCACTGTGATAATTAAAGGAGAACACAAGTAAAGGTCCAACAGATAGTGTGGGATATAATAAGTGCTCAAGTAATGTTAAAAGTTATTAAGGCTGGGCGCAGTGGCTCCTGCCTATAATCCCAGCACTTTGGGAGTCCGAGACGGGTGGATCACCTGAGGTCAGGAATTTGAGACCAGCCTGGCCAACATGGGATAACACAGTGAGAAGTTGAGGGGAACCACTCTCACACCTTGCTGGAATACTCTCTAAGGAGGAAAGAACTATCAAAATTAAAAACCTAGCCTTTGCCCATTTACACATCTAGGAATCCTTCCTACAGCTATACTTATATAGCACTATTTTTTTAAGAACAAAAGATTACAAAGCACTAAATAAATCATGGAACATTAATACAGTATAATACTTTGAAGCTGTAAAAGAAGGGAGCTGCTTTATACATGAATATACAGTAACTTCTAAGATACACTTTAAGTGAAAAAAGTAGGTGCAGGATATCATACTACCATTTGCGTGGGAAAAATATATGAAATAGTAAATTTGTAGAATATCTCTGATGGGCATACAAAATTGGTAAAAATGGCTGTCCCTGGTTAGAGGAACCAATAACTAAGGTTCAAAAGAAGAGAAGCAGGACTTTCCGCTGGATGCCATTTTTTTTTTTTTTTCTTTTTGAGACAGAGTTTCACTCTTGTTGCCCAGGCTGGAATGCAATGGCACAATCTCGGCTTACTGCAACCTCCACCCCACTGGGTTCAAGCAATTCTCCTGCCTCAGCCTCCCGATAGCTGGGATTACAGGCATGTGCCACCATGCCTGGCTAATTTTGTATTTGTAGTAGAGACGGAGTTTTACTATGTGGGTCAGGCTGGTCTCGAACTCCTGCCCTCAGGTGATCTGCCCACTTCGGTCTCCCAAAGTGCTGGAATGACAGGTGTGAGCCACCACACCCAGCCCTGGATGCCTATTTTTACAAGACGGAGTCTTACCACGTTGCCCAGGCTAAACTTGAACTCCTGTACTCAAGCAATCCTTCTGCCTCAGCCTTCTGAGTAGCTAGGACTACAGGTATATGCCACCATGCCCAGTTCTGGATGCCTATTTTGAAAATGTTGCCAATGTAAAAAAAAAATTGTAAAAAGATAAATGAAAATAAAATGAAACAAGAAGTTCACAGTTACCTAGACTATGTTGTGACATGACAGGTGGTTTGTGCTTTCTTATGCATTTCTGTAATATATTGAGCTTATTTTCATAATAAAATATTTTAAAGATGAGAGTATAAAGGAGGAAATTCCCAAAAAGATTACAAAAAAGATCTAGAGGGCAGGATGAATACAGAATATTTACGCTATAATAGGCAAGGCTAAATAAAGCAGACTGTTATTCTAACAATGAGATATACAACTGCGCCTTTCATAGTCTGAACTAATCCTGGCAAAACTGTGAAAGGCTAGGCTGGCGACTATTTTGATGCTGCACAAAGCAGTCTAAACTTCAGTCCATAGGCCTTTGTTGACATTAGAGCTGAGAATGATGAAAATACTATTAAGATTAAACTGATATAACAGAATGGGCCATTCTAGGAGGAAGAGTAGCCTATTTCTGGCTGACAGACATTTCTTATGTGGCTCTGGTAGTGTCTGATGGGTCCGGAAGAGCCATAAAGTCCAAAAGCTGTGCATTCTCAAAGCCAACCACCAATATGAGGATAATGTGGTTTCCTTTAGACAGGTGCTTTCTGTGTGTTTTCCTGTGCTGTCGCCTGACTAGGCTTATTGCTTTCATGTACCTAACTTTTCTGGTCTCCAGACACTGAGTTTCTGACTGCTAACAGGTACCTGAATTAAGTCACCAGACCAGATACAAGCCAAAGGGTCTGGACTAGAAGGGTGGTGGTAGATCTGGAAAGGCACAGTGGGGGAACACAAGATGCAGGCTGCCTCCTGGGGGTGTAGAGACTCAGAAGCCAGAATGCCCAGGTTTGAGTCCTGGCTTCCCCACTTACTAGGTCCATAACCTGGCACTAATGAGCTACTTAATCTCTGTCTCGTTTTTCCCCATCTGTAAAACTGTGATTTAAGAGTACCTACCTCATAGTGGTCTAGGGTTCATTGAATAAATATTTGTAAAGCATTAGTATAGTGCCTGGCAGAGAATTCATTTTTGTTAAAACTTATTGCATGCCTACCATGAGCTCAGTTCTAATAAAAATTAAAATTCAGACTTTACATTTGATAGGTACTGCAAAGGAAAAAAAGAGCAATCAAAAGTTGACAGTACAGTGGACACTAGAAATTATCTACAAAAAGGTAATAAAATCCTGACAATAAATGAATTATCCAAGGGAGAAAATTTAGATAAAAATCAAAGAGCAGATGACTAAATCTAAAAACAAAAAACAAAACAAAACAAAAACCCCCAAAAACAAAAACTCTCTGATTGGATGTGGGAAGACAGGAAGATGAGGAGTCAGATAAAGCATGATTAGAATAGTGTATCACTTGAAGGCCAGGTGTGGTAGCGCACATCTGTAATCCCAGCACTTTGGAAGGCCGAGGAGGGCAAATCACTTGAGGTCAGAAGTTCAAGACTAGCCTGGCCAACACGGTGAAACCCTGTCTCTACTAAAAATATAAAAAATAGCCAGGCTTGGTGGCAGGTGCCTGTAATCCCAGCTACTGGGGAGGCTAAGCCATGAGAATTGCTTGAACGCTGGAGGCGGAGGTTGCAGTGAGCCAAAATCGCACCACTGCACTCCAGCCTGGGTGACAGAACAAGACTGTCTTGGAAAAAAAAAAAAAAAAAAAGGTTACCACTTGAGAAACTTCTAGTAACAATAAATCCATTGCACACTGGTAAATTTTTAGTTTTCAAAGCACTCATCTCTCACTGGATCCTAATTAATGGCCCCATGAGGCAGAGGAATCATCTCCATTTTAATAAATCTCCAATTTAGAGATTAAATAAATCTCCACTTTAGAGATTAAAATATTGCCTAGGATCACACAGCTCATGAGTTATAAAACAGAAAATCAAAACCACTATTTTATATATATCATATTCTCCCGTAAAAATTCTGTAAGAATCAGGATAATTCTAGCTCCATTCAGTGGAGCAAATATTATGCTCCCTCCCATTTTTTAAAAATAAAAACCAAATGACAAAATAAATGAAGACATTTGAGACACCTGCTTTTTTTTTTTTTTTTTTTTTGAGATAGGATCTCGCTGTGTCATCCAGGCTGGAGTGCAGTGGCATTATCTCGGCTCACTGCAGCCTCAATCTTCCAGGCCCAATCAATCCTCCCACCTCAGCCTCCCAAGTAGCTGGGACTACAGGCACTTGCCACCACAGCTAGCTAATTTTTTTTTTTTTTTGTACAGTCAGGGTTTCACATGTTCCCCAGGCTGGTCTCAAACTCCCAGGCTCAAGCAATCCTCCCACCTTGGCTTCCCAAAATGCTGGGATTACAGGCATGAGCCACTGTGCCTGGCTGAAATTTGTTAAATATTGATAAATCAGAAATAAGCATGCCCAGAAAAAATACATGTAACATTTTTCCTTTTGCCCAACAAGTATATTTATGTTTTACTGATTTTTAAAAAAACTTTGCTCATTCCCCCTAAAAAAAATCTGAGCATTTACTATAAGTCAGGCACAGCTACAAGGTTAATGTGAAGACTCACATCATTATTGTACCCCATAAATATGCACAAATATTATGTGTCAATGCAAAACAAAACTTAAAAAAGATTCTCTTCTCAGAGAGCTTAGCAGGGGAGAGACACTGGTAAATATGCAATTTTGATATAATGTGATAGATGCTACAATGAGTATATGCACAGGAGCAGCAATCCAATCTGGGGAGAGGCAGGTATGGTGTCAGGAAGGAAACGAATGGAAGATGCATGGGAATTAGTCAGGTAGCACAACTGCAGGGAACTGGGAAGTGTGCCAGGCAATGTGTATACAAACAGGCTTAAGAGTAATCAACATAGGGAAACATCACACACCAGGGCATATCAGGGGGTGGGGGGAAGGGAAGGGAGAGCATTAGGAAAAATACCTAATGTATGCAGGGCTTAAAACCTAGATGACGGGTTGATAGGTACAGCAAACCACCATGGCACATGTATACCTATGATACATTCAGCACATGTATCCCAGAACTTAAAATAAAATTTAAAAATAAATAATCAATAATGCTTATACCACAAGTATATAATATCCACTCGATTTTAATTATGTTACCTTTTATTATTTTACAGTGTATTTCAAAAAATGCTGTTACAGTTGTCTTAACTACTCTATATGATCTGGAATAAAGAACTCTTAGAATTAGAACACACAAACATCAAGCTGTAAAAATACCTACTTGTCCTGAAACATTACTACCAAAGGGATAGAGTTTTTAGATAAGCAGATGTGTGGCAATGCAAAATAAAATACAAATTTGTTAGAACAGTAAAGTTTGCTTTAATGGCTATAGAAAGAAGGTGGTTTTATTTTCTTTTTTAAACACATCTGGTTCTGGCAGCAAGTTATATTATGCATTTAGAGCAATAGGTGCCCTGAAAGTTATTGTCGTTTTTTTGTTTTTTTTTTTTCAGTTTGTGCGTGTCACTTGAATCAGAAACCAAACACATGTAAAAAAATATCATCCTCAATGCCCCCCAATAACTCTCTCTCCAGAAGGTGACAATGTTAGTGAACTCAAGACTCTCATTGATGACGGTATTTTACAATGAAAACACAAGGAAACCCTCTGAGGTCCAATTTTCACATCATATTCTCCAAATAGTAAAATAGCAGCTCTACGTGTTGATGAAAAGAAATTTCAATTTCTTCCTATTTGTTTTTAGTCATATCAACATTAATATGTACCTGGATTTATTAATTTCCAAAAAGAAAATTTTAGTTACCAAATATTTCAGAAATTTAATAAAGCATTACATATATGTAATTAGCACTTATCTACCAAAAAAAATATGTGTATGTATTTATTTATCTTACCTTCACTGAAGTTCTGTTTTCTGGCTGGACATGAGAAACAGGATTAAGTGATCAATGCTGGCTTTATTTCTTCATAAGCAGTAATTTGGGTCTTTTTCATTCAATACAACTGCAGCATTTTCATAATAAATTCACAAAAGACAATACAAAGAAACACCTACTGAATAGAACTCTGTCGAGCAATTCATGTTTTGAAGTTGGACTTTATACCAAACTGGCATTATGGTATTATAGGCATTTGATTTTTGTTTTCTTATTTTCAGTCTGTCAGTTTCTTTACTACCATTATTTTTTTCTAGCCGGAGATAATGTATAATCACAAAGTAAGGCCTAGAGACCATTTATAGTTGTTTGCAATATCATGATCACACATTAACTCTCAAGAATTGATATAAGCCAAAGTGAAAAGAAGTCAACTAGAACCACATTTGGTCACATTCAAACAGTCTCCAAAAACACTTCACTAATATACATGTTTCCTTCTTGACTGATTTTGTGTTAATTTTATTAAAATTATAATGAATAAGGCTGCAAAATTTTTGTAGAGTTGTTTTTCTAGGGGACTACTGTGTTCAAATGAATGTTTTTAATCTGCAAAATGTCATTAGTAATGTCCTTTCTATAAACACGGTTGGCAAAATAAAAAGGCACAAAAGAGGGTAACAAGAAATGTTTTCAGCTTTCAGTGAAGAGTACAAAGCATGTACCCTTCATGAAGAAAAGCACAGTAAAATATTCAGTAATTCATGCACAACTTGAGCTACAAGAAAACTTCTCTTCAGGTAGGTCCTGAGGCTTGAGAAGAAAATGAGTTTTCCTAATCACATGCTTCATGTAAAATAAAATGTAAAGCTGCACATACACATGTGGTTTTAACAGTGGACCCATGGTTTTTAAATATGAGGCAATTAAATGAAAGAAAACAAAACCAAAATACTTTCATAAACAAAGCAACTCCATCTGTAGCCTCTGTCCTTTTTACCACTCAGTGGGGTAAAATGTCCAATAAAATGTGAAATGCAGCATATGCGATCATGTAATCTAAAAACTTTTCATGATAACTTATTGCAAATTGCACTTGACAGTTCACCACAACAATGGAAAACTGGCCCCTTGTTGGTTCACACAGTCCTTGAGCCCAAAAGTGAAGTCACCAATAAAATGATCTGGATAAAAAGTTTGCAGCTGTGCTAAGCCAGCTAGCTCCACCTTCTGGGTGTGAGCCGACCCGGGACACCGCTTTGTCCTGTTCCTTTGTGGGACTCTCATCCTCAGGCAGGTAGTCAGGTAGCTCTGTGTTCTGTTCAACTTCCACAGGAGTATCTTGGAATGGGACCAACATCTGATACAGAAAATATTGAGAGTTATTACAAAATCAACTTTACTCCTTATTCTAATTACCGTGGTTATTCTCAGGGTAAATTTTCCTCTTACATGACAGTAGGCCCAATTGCTGAGCACTGTGTCAATACAGAAAGGAGTAAGCAGAGTACAAATAAGAACTCAGAAGTTGATCTGCTGAATTCTAGGAGTAAATGAGCAACCTCTCTCTGCGTAATAATAACTAAAGCAAGTGTCTAGCCACTGCAGCCACTGGATAGCCATGGAACCTCCCGTCTATGAGATGGGAACCCAAATGAGCTCAAGGTATATTTGTTTCCCCCATCACAAAGCTAGTGAAAAGAGTAGCAACAGACAAGGATTTTCACCCTATTTACTTGCCCAGTGGTTACACCTTTATTTTCTGGATTGTCAAGATTAGTTAAGGTTAGGAAGAAAGTATTTAAAAATAAATGCAAGGAAGACACATATCCTTTATTTCCATGTAAAATCAGCAAGAGCAGACTCTGATATCCACAAAAGATCTCTCTATATTTCTAAAACAGTTAACTGTTAACCAAGAAACAGCACATCCTTACATACTTGGCACTATTAATTTAGAAATACTGGCAATCTGCTAGCCATAAAAAATAATTGAGAGTGAGCTGGATACAAAGAAAATTAAATACAACTTTTACCTCTTCTCCACTTTCACTTTTCACAACTTGCTGAGCTTTCATAACCTTGGTTGATGCTATTGCCGATGCCAAAGCCTAAGCCAAGATAAAAAGGAACAATTTTGAAATTGATTTGTTTACCTGTAATCTCAAATATATTCAGCCTTTTAAAATACTTACCTCAGCTTTCAAATCTGAACGGATTCGCACCACACACCTTTGAACAGCCATTTGAAAAGTAAAGCTAATAACACCTTTAATTTTTAACAAAGCCTCTTCACATAGATTTCTCCGAGACTGAAAAAGTAAAAGCAAATTGTTATGAAAATAGGCAAATAAAAGGTAATAAATCAGCGAAAACCAAGCTATATTTTGGAGGGGGGAAGAGAGCAAATGACCTATTTCAGTTTTACCATCTTATTTCAGGGCAGAGTGGGGGAGTGCTTAGTCAAATTTTTTAAATTTTACAGGATCAACAGAATAGTAATTCCTGCTAAATTTTAAAAGCTTCAATACTAATATGTAGTTTTAATAATTTTTTATCAGAAAGAAGTTAGCCAATGTTAATTTACATCTTAAATAAAGCAGAACACAACACAGGGGGAAAAAATACCAAAAAGCAGAAAAGCAGAGGTTCTTCTAGCTCACGGGTGGGGAAAACTATAGTCCACCAGCTGTTTTTGTAACTAAGTTTTATTGAAACACAAGCACACCCACTTGTTAACGTATTATCTGAGGCTAGTTTCACGCTAAGGCAGAGTTAGTAGTTATGACAGAGACCATCATGGTCTACAAAGCCAAAAATATTTACTTTCTGGTCCTATAAAGAAAAGGTTTGGCCAGGCACGGTGGCTCATGCCTGCAATCCCAGCACTTTGGGAGGCTGAGGCGGGTAGATCATGAAGTCAGGAGTTCAAGACCAGCCTGGCCAATATGGTAAAACCCCATCTCTACTAAAAATACAAAAATTAGCTGGGCATGGTGGCATGTGCCTGTAGTCCCAGCTGCTCGGGAGGCTGAGGCAGGAGAATCACTTGAACCCGGGAGGCGGAGGTTGCAGTGAGCTGAGATTATGCCGCTGCACTCCAGCCTGGGCAACAGAGCAAGACACCATCTCAAAAAAAAAAAAAAAAAGAAAAGGTTTATGATCCACACGCTAGCCTAAAAATCTCCAGGGATAAATTCCAATAGACTGAAGTTAGAATCAGTGAGCATTCAGTGTTTAAGTCACTATTCCTTAAATCACCTGGTATTACAAATATCACTGCATCATCCATTTATGGCATTCTTATGGTTACTATTGCATTCTCAAGGGTTAGACATACCCTCTGTGTGGTTCTCATTTTCCTAATACTCTTCAAAACACAATATAACATGTACCCTTCAATACTTCAATGCAGGGTACTACATTATCCTGGTCTTCCACTTTCCCACTGATTATTCCAGCTTTGTCTCACCTTAACTCCAAAGTCCAGTTCCTAAACTGATTTTCTTTCTGCTTCAAACCTCAGAAGACTATTCTCATCACTTTAGCCATCACTAACATTACTAACTCCAATATGACTTTCTTATTTGTCTGTCAGACATATCCACTTGACCATCAAGTGGTCATCTCAATACAAGATCCAAAGTGAAAATGGAAAAACTAATTGCATTTTCTCCTCATAGCTCCCTCCACCTCTGGCCCACACACCAAATCACACTCTCTACATTTTCTGATTTCTGTATTGAGACCAAGTTTTGATTTATATTTCTGAGGGGTCAATCTGCAACTGACCCACGTGCCAAATCTGTAGACTATATCCAGTTTTCAAACTTATTTCCACATCCTTCAAAACAACTGCTCATACCATTGCTCATCTCCCTACTTCCGCATTTCAACACTACTCAGGGAGACCTGGGACACGTCAGTCTGTGGCACAGCACAGGCCCACAGTGGGCTCATCTAGTGCACTGTGTCTGGACCCTGCTCTGCAGCGGCCTGCATTTGGTGAAGCCCCTTAGAGGATTGGTGCCAAATAGCACCATGTTTATCTCTTCCACATATTCAACACCAGGTAAACTTGAAAGTGAAGTAAAGCTCACACAATATATATAAGTTAGGATACTATTAATCTGATCCCTTATTTTAAATGTGAGGAAAGTGAAAAGTTGAAAAACAACTTGCCTAATTTACCACAGGTAGAGTCTGGTACTAAATGCCAACCACATGCGACAGTGAGAAACGAGATTCATAAGTCTAATTTATCTTTATTTTAACATAAATTAACACACTTTTTTAGCAAGCTTATTGCCTGCCTCCTCCAACTATGCTAGCTCCAAGAGAGGAAAAAGTTTTGCTTTTTGGTCATCGCTGTATCCCTGGTATCTAAAATAATGCCTAACATTAGGTGCTCCTTTTTATTGTAAAAATTAGTACATTCTACCATGTGAACTTTTAGATCGGGAAATAAAGTTCCAAAATCATCAGACTGATTGGCATTATTTTAAGTCCACAAATTTAGGAAGAACTAACATCCTTACAAACTTTCAGAAACAGGCATTTCATTCCATTTATTCCAGTCTTCTTATAATACTGAAGACCTTTAATTTTTTTTATTAAGTCTTGTATTTTCTTATTAAGAATACCCTTGCTACTATCACACTGGTCATTAGGTTTAAAAAAACAAAAAGAAAAAAAGAAAAAATACCCCTGCACTCTTCCTAGCTGTTTGTTTTGTTTGGGAGAGTAAAACTACTTTTCTCCTTTTAAGAAGTAACTGATTTCCATATATTTAATAATGTCACTGGATTTTTAAAATATTTTTAAGAAATTTCAGATCATTCTCCTGGATTTTCTATATTTACAGCTATACCAATAGCAAATTATCAAATTATTGACTTACTGATATTATACTAAAATATTTCACTATGTTAAATCATATTTACAACTCCAGGATAAAACTAGATTGTTTCTAGGAAATTATAATATTGTGATTAAAAGTTCGATTCTGGGCCAGGAGCGGTGGCTCACACTTGTAATCCTAGCACTTCGTGAGGCCGAGGCAGGTGGATCACCTGAGGTCAGTTCAAGACCAGCCTGGCCAACATGGCAAAACCCTGTCTCTACTAAAAATACAAAAAAATTAGCAGGGCGTGGTGGTGGGTGCCTGTAATCCCAGCTACTTGGGAGGCTGAGGCACGAGAATTACTTGAACCCAGGGGGTGGAGGTTGCAGTGAGCTGAGATCATGCCACCTCACTCCAGCCTGGGCAAAAGAGCAACTCTGTCTCAAAAAAAAAAAAGAAAAAAAGAAAAAAAGAGTTCAATTTTGAAGTCACACTACCTAGTCCAAAAAATGTTGACTAAGCTAAAGTTACATAGGTAGAGTAAACAGTTAAGTTATTTGACCATTCTAAACTCAACTTCCCCTTCTATTATAACCTAGCACTTTGGGAGGGCAAGGCAGGCAGATCACTTGAGGTCAGGAGTTCAAAACCAGACTGGCCAATACAGTGAAACCCCGTCTCTATAAAAATACAAGAAAATTGGCCGGGCATGGTGGTGGGCATCTTTAATCCCAGCTACTTGGGAGGCTGAGGCAGGAGAATTGCTTGAACCTGGGAGGTGGACGTTGCAGTGAGCCAAGATCGTGTCACAATGAACTCCAGCCTGGGCGACAGAGTGAGACTCTGTCTCAAAAAAAATAAAGAAAGAAAGAAGATATACATCTCTCTGTGCTGTCAGAAACAAATGAGAGAATCGATGGAATAAACTTATCACTAGTGCCAAGCTATGTCACCAAAAAAAGTTAACATGATAGTACAGTACTAGAGTTAACTTGCTAATATTTCATTTTGGACTTTGGTAATCATGTTTTTACTATATATTGGCCTATATATTTGTGTTTGGTTTCTGCTCGTTTTTTTTGTGTTTTTTTTTTTGAGATGGAATCTCGCTATGTTGACTAGGCTGGTCTTGAACTCTTGGGCTCTAGCAATCTTCCTGCCTTAGCCTCCCATATAGCTGAGATTACAGGCATGTGCCACCACACCTGGCTAGCCTATATTTTTGTGTGTGCTTTGCTGGGTTTTATTACTTGATTTGTGCTAGCTTTAAAAAGAAACTATATTATTCTTATTCATTAAAATTAAACACATGGTATTGGAGATATTTTATATATCTTAAGATCTTCCAGTGAATCAATTTACCTTTATCAGAACTAGCTTTCTAGAAATTGTCTTGTGACCCCACTTCCAGTAAGATAGCTGTGGACTGATTTGGGTCTGACAATATGCATATGGAAGGCTTATTTACTAAACCCCATATCCTGAGCCTAAGCACCTAAACACAACTAGAAAAAGCTGTGGGCCAGGCGCCATGGCTCAACGCCTGTAATCCCAACGCTTTGGGAGGCCAAGGCGGGTGGATCACAAGGTCAGGAGTTCGAGACCAGCCTGGCCAATATGGTGAAACCCTGTCTCTACTAAAAACACAAAAATTAGATGGGCATGGTGGCGGGCGCCTGTAGTCCCAGCTACAGGGGAGGCTGAGGCAGGAGAATCATTTGAACCTGGGAGGCAAAGGTTGCAGTAAGCCGAGATCACGACACTGCACTCCAGCCTAGGGGACAGAGCAAGACTCTGTCTCAAAAAAAAAAAAAAAAAAAGAAAAAGAAAAAAGCTGTGAATAATCTAATGTAACCTACCTGGCATTGCTAAAGAGGTAAGTGGTAATCTACCAACTGCTACCCCTAAATAGGTAAAGTTATATAACTTATCTCTGTGCAAGGTAACTTCAGGTGAACTTCCAGCTGCAGTCCAGATGGATTAACAGGGACCAGATTTAGCCTCTAGAATTAAACAACTAAAAATACAGACAAAATAAAAATTTCTGTGTGTGTGTGACGGGATCTCGCCCTGTCACCCAGGCTGGAGTGCAATGGCGCAATCTCAGCTCACTGCAACCTCCACCTCCCAGGTTCAAGCGATTCTCCTTACTCAACCTCCTGAGTAGCTGGGATTACAGGCATGCACCACCACACCCTGCTAATTTTTTGTATCTTTAGTAGAGACGGGGTTTCACCACGTTGGCCAGGCTGGTCTTGAACTCCTGACCTTGTGATCCACCTGCCTCGGCCTCCCAAAGTGCTGGGATTATAGGAGTGACCCACTGTGCCCAGCTGACAAAATAAAATTTAAGGCCGGCTGCAGTGGCTCATGCCTGTAATCCCAACACTTTGGGAGACCAAAGCAGGCAGATTACCTGAGGTAAGGAGTTCAAGACCAGCCTGGCCAACATGGCGAAACCCCGTCTCTACTAAATACAAAAAAATTAGCTGGGTGTGGTGGTGGGCACCTGTAATCCCAGCTACTTGGGAGGCTGAGGCAGGAGAAAGACTTGAACCCAGGAGGTGGAGGTTGCAGCGAGCCGAGATTGTGCCATCGCACTCCAGCCTGGGCAACAAGAGCAAAACCCCGTCTCAAAAAAAAAAAAATTTAAAAACCAATGATTTCCAGACACTAGAAAACATGCTTCTATCTGGGCTTGAAGTTTTATTTATGGCATGACTTTTAGCTACAAATTCAATTTCTTTAGCAGATATTCAACTAATTGGGTCATCTGTTTCTTCTTGAGTGAGCTTCGGTCATCTGTGTCTTTCATGAAACCTGTTTCATCTACATTATGAAATTTATTGGCATAAAGGTATTTAAAATATTCACTTATCCTTTTTTTTTTTTTTTTGAGATGGAGTTGTGCTCTGTCACCCAGGCTGGAGTGCAGTGGTGTGATCTCCATTCACTGCAACCTCTGCCTCCTGGGTTCAAGCGATTCTCCTGCCTCAGCCTCCCATGTAGCTGGGATTACAGGCCTGCACCATCACACCTGGCTAATTTTTGTATTTTTAGTAGAGATGGGATTTTACCATGTTGGCCAGGCTGGTCTCAAACTCCTGACCTCAAGTGATCCACCTGCCTCAGCCTCCCAAAGTGCTGGCATTACAGGCGTAAGCCACCGTGCCTGGCCCTCACTTACCCTTTTGATGTCTGTAGGATCTATAGTGGTATCCTCTCTCATTTCTGATATTGATAATTTATGACTTTTCTCTTTTATTCTTGATCTGTCTGACTAGAGGCTTTCAATTTTAACAATCATGTCAAACACCAGCTTTTGATTTCATTGGTTTTTCTCTATAGTTTTTCATTTCCCTGATCTTTCTTGTTTCTTCTCTTCTGCTTGTTGTGGCTTTAATTTGTTCTTCTTTTTCTAGTTTTTTTTTTTCTGAGACAGGGTTTTTGTTGTCTATGCAGGAGTGTATAGTGACACGATCATAGATCACCATAACCTTGAACTCTTGGGATCCAGTGATCCCCTTCAGCTGCTTCTATTTTCTTAAGGTAGAAGCTTAAGTCACTGACTTGATACCCTTTCTTTTTTGTATATAAACAGTTAGGCATCTGGAGCTAATGAATTTCCACTTTAAACTTTGTTTAACTACTTCCAACAAATTTCAGCTACATTTTCATGTATATATCACTTTCACTTTTACTACACTTTCACTTTTTTTTTTTTTTTTTTTTTTGAGACGGAGTCTCACTCTGTCACTCAGGCTGGAATGCAGTGGCGCGATCTCGGCTCACCACAACCTCCACCTCCTGGGTTCAAGCGATTCTCCTGCCTCAGCCTCCCGAGTAGCTGGGACTACAGGCGCACCACCATGCCCGGCTAATTTTTGTATTTTTAGTAGAGATGGGGTTTCACTGTGTTGGCCAGGCTGGTCTCAAACTCCTGACCTCATGATCCATCCGCCTTGGCCTCCCAAAGTGCTGGGATTACAGGTGTGAGCCACCGTGCCCGGCCTACACTTTCATTTTTATTCAGTTCACTTTCATTTTTATTTTTATTCAGTTCAAAATGCTAATTTCTCTTTTATTTATTGACTCATAGATTACTTTAGAAATGTGCTATTTAGCTAGGTGCAGTGGTTCATGCCTGTAATCCGAGCTCTTTGCTGGGTTGAGGCAGGAGGATTGGTTGAGGCCAGGAGTCTGAGACCTGGCAACACAGCAAGAATCCATCTCTGCAAAAACTTAAAAATTAGCCAGGCATGGTGGCACATGTCCATAGTCCCAGCTACTCAGGAGGCTGAGGCAGAAAGATTACTTGAGCCCAGGAGTTCGAGCCTGCAGTAGACTATGATTGTGCCACTGCACTCCAGCCTGGGCCACAGAACAAGACCCTGTCCCTGAAAAAAGAAAAGGAAAAAAAAAGAAATGTGTCACTTAGTTTTACAAATGTGGGGGAAATTTTTCAGATATCCTTCTGTTACTGATTTCTAATTTGCATTCACTGTGCTCAGAGAACATGCTTTGGGCCGGGCACGGTGGCTCATCCCTGTAATCGAGCACTTTGGGAGGCTGAGGCTGGCGGACCACCTGAGGTCAGGAGTTGAGACCAGCCTGGCCAACATGGTGAAACCCCATCTCTACTAAAAACACAAAAATTAGCCAGGCATGGTGGTGCACACTTGTAATTCCAGCTACTCGGGAGGCTGAGGCAGAAGAGACACCTGAACCCGGGAGGCGGAGGTTGCAATGAGCCAAGATTGTACCACTGTGCTCCAGCCTGGGTGACAGAGTGAGATTCCATCTCAAAAAATATATTAAAAAATAAATGAAATAAAATAAAAATTAGGTTAAATTGGTTGATAGCATTATTTGAGTCTTCTATATCCTTACTGATTTTCTGTATGCTTCCTGTATTGAGAGAGTTGTGTTAAAATCTCTATTTCTAACTGTGGATTTTTCTATTTCTCCCCATTTCTCTAAGTTTTACTTCATATATTTCGATGTTCTATTATTAGGGACATACATATTTTAAATTCTTATATCCTATGATTAACTGACCTCTTTAGCACAAAATGACCCTTTTTATCAGTAAAATACTGATATCGAGATTTATTCTCAAAGACTGTTAGCAAGTGGCACTGAAGAAACTATTCAGTAAACATGATTTCTCTTTCCCATCTAACAGACCTTACCGTATCATCAAGGCCATCTATATGCAAAACCACTGTTTTGGCACGTTTGTTTGTAGTTCCCAGAAAAAACTGAGCTTTCCTTCGACGTGAATTCATCTCATTAAAACTATCACCATCTGCCATATTGGAGGACTGAAGAATGTCATAGATTTCAGAGGCCAGAAGTTTTGTTTCTCCTGGAGTTGTAGTTCTTGAAAAGAAACACATATATAATTAGTCTTGTCACTTCTACTGATTCTGTAATTTTACTTCTCCACTAAAAGGAGCCTTGTTTCTTTTACTCTAATGCCTTGTTCAATTTAAAAGCAATAGCAGTGAATCCTAGAATAATCAATAATGTAAAAAAAGCATCTTGTCTATAATAATCTTCTAATTTCATTTTAAACTCGTGGCTCATTGAGATTCAAAATCCAACACTATAGAGGTATAAAAACACATTTGGCCAGGCACAGTGGCTCATGCCTGTAATCCCAGCACTTTGGGAGGCCAAGGCAGGTGGATCACTTGAAGTCAGGAGTTCAAGCCTGACCAACATAGTGAAACCCCATCTCTACTAAAATACAAAAATTAGCTGGGTGTGGTGGCGCATGCCTGTAATCCCAGCTACTCAGGAGTCTGAGAGAGGAGAATCACTTGAACCCGGGAGGCAGAAGTTGCAGCGAGCTGAGATCACACCACTGGGCTCCAGCCTGGGCGACAGAGGGAGACTCCATCTCAAAAAAAAAAAAAACCACACGTGTTTAATAAAAATAATCAAATACAAAATCAACTAACAAGATCAGGTTGTAACATGTTGCTGTATTATCACTAACATTCAACTCTCAATTTGAAAGTACCTTGACTTTTAAGAAAATACAACATATAAAAATCCAAAAGGAGAAACCAAATTTGAAAAGGATCATTCATACTATCAACTAATTTCAAGATTTCTTTGTATGTTAAAACCAATTTTTTAATTTACATTTTTTACATATTACAAATTATGTGTTTATCATAAAACCACAGCTCTAACAAAAGTTTTCATTCTTAAGTTTTAAATCCTACTACAGATCCTCACATCAACATCTAGGGGACTGTGCTGTCCAATAATCTTTCTGCAATGATAGAAATGTTCTATAGCTGCACTCTCCACTCACATGAGGCTACTGAGCACTTGAAATGTGGCTAGTGCAACTAAAAAAAATTAATTTACCTTTAATTAATTTAAATTGCCAAACAGAGTGAGTGGCTAACCATACTGGACAGCACAGTCTAATGGCTCTTATTAGTGGAACTGAACAAAGAGTAAGTACATGTAACTGTAAGAAAAGAATCCTCATTTCACCTATCAATGGGCTCAACTAAGTCCAAACCCTTTAATGTACACTCAAGGCCTTAAAATCTGGCCCCATTTGGCTATCTCCATCAGCTCATTTTGTCCTTCTATTATTCTTTGGGTTGACTATGACACTTGGCCATCTCCTACAAAGACCATGCATTTTTATATGTTCTTTGTTCTAGAATGCTTTCTACCCTTAAGTTTTGTTCAGGTCTTTCCTCAGCTGGAAGAGCTTCACCCAGACTGCAGGCTTTCCAACTCTTATTTCAATGCTTGAAGGCTCAGCTTGACCAACACCTTCTATATAATGCCTCTACCTAATAACCCAGTTCTCCCTTTGCATTCAGAGTACTATGCTTGTACTTATACTACTGATCTTAATTTTCTATTTCTTTTATAAGTATATGAACTTTTTAAGAGGAGGAAGGTATCCTTTTTGTACCTTCCATAGAACCTAACAAAAATGTTTGCAAGTTATTTAGTGAATGAGTAGGAATACTTCAATTTCTGATACTCAGATTGTATTATGTTCTAGCTACTTAGAGCTTTAATTCCAGGGGTGATAATCTGACAGTATTCCAGACACTCAATTACTATATCAAGTGCTTTTCTGAGCCACTGTTGACCACAGAGATAAGTTACTTTGGGTGACTTTAGCCGTGTGTTACAGAAAGCTATCAAAAGGACTAATTTGTATTAGTTGCCTCAGCATTTTTATTGATAGCTATTTTAGAGTTCATTGAAAAGTCACTGCAGTTCTCAGATATTTTAAATATTAACCAAGAACAAGTTATAAAGAGCATGAAGAGACAATGATTAGAGAAACTTATGAATTTAAGTTAAAAAAAAAAAAACAGGGCCGGGTACAGTGGCTCATGCCTGTAATTCCAACACTTTGTGAGGCTGAGGTGGGTGGATCACCTGAGGTTAGGAGTTCGAGCCCAGCCTGGCCAACATGGCGAAACCCCATCTCTACTAAAAAAGTACAAAAACTAGCCGGGCGTGGTGGCAGGCGTCTATAATCCCAGCTACTCAGGGGGCTGAGGCAGGAGAATCACTTGGACCTGGGAGATGGAGGTTGCAGTGAGCCAAGATCCTACGACTGCATGCCAGCCTGGGAGACAGAATGAGGCTCCCTCTCAAAAAGAAAAAATGAATAAATAAAAGAAAATAAAGTAGCCAGGTGTGGTGGTGGGTGCCTGTAATCCCAGCTACTCAGGCGGTGGAGGCAGGAGAATCACTTGAACCCAGGAGGCGGAGGTTGCAGTGGGCCGAGATCATGCCATTGCACTCCAGTGTGGGCAACAAGAGCAAGACTCCGTCACAAAAAAAAAAAGAAGAAGAAAGAAAAACTGTATTTTTGTTACTCCTTTCCATTGTCAATAGTTTTGCATCAACTAAAAAATGAATCATAACACATAATAAAACATCCAATAACTGTCATACATTTTTTGAAAACCTGGATTATTTCAAAACTGTTTAATATGCTTAATGAAGCAATAGTGATAAAAAATATTAAAATACTAAAACATAAATTATCTTTGTTTTGCATAAAAACTGTAACAGTAATTCCCTCTCCCCTCTCCCCGGTCTCCCTCTGATGCCGAGCGGAAGCTGGACTGTACTGCTGCCATCTCCGCTCACTACAACCTCCCCGCCTGATTCTCCTGCCTCAGCCTGCCGAGTGCCTGCGATTGCAGGCACGCACCGCCACACCTGACTGGTTTTCGTATTTTTTTGGTGGAGAGGGGGTTTCGCTGTGTTGGCTGGGCTGGTCTCCAGCTCCTAACCACGAGTGATCTGCCAGCCTCGGCCTCCCGAGGTGCCGGGATTGCAGACGGAGTCTCGTTCACTCAGTGCTCAATGTTGTCCAGGCTGGAGTGCAGTGGCGTGATCTCAGCTGGCTACAACCTCCACCTCCCAGCCGCCTGCCTTGGCCTCCCAAAGTGCCGAGATTGCAGCCTCTGCCCGGCCGCCACCCCGTCTGGGAAGTGAGGAGCGTCTCTGCCTGGCCGCCCATCGTCTGGGATGTGAGGAGCGCCTCTGCCCGGCTGCCCAGTCTGGGAAGTGAGGAGCGCCTCTTCCCGGCCGCCATCACGTCTAGGAAGTGAGGAGCGTCTCTGCCCGGCCACCCATCGTCTGAGATGTGGGGAGCACCTCTGCCCCGCCGCCCCGTCTGGGATGTGAGGAGTGCCTCTGCCCCGCCGAGACCCCGTCTGGGAGGTGAGGAGCGTCTCTGCCCGGCCACCCCGTTTGAGAAGTGAGGAGCCCCTCCACCCGGCATCCGCCCCGTCTGAGAAGTGAGGAGCCCCTCTGCCCGGCAGCCGCCCTGTCTGAGAAGTGAGGAGCCCCTCCACCTGGCATCCGCCCCGTCTGAGAAGTGAGGAGCCCCTCCACCCGGCAGCCGCCCCGTCTGGGAAGTGAGGAGCGTCTCCGCCCGGCGGCCGCCCCGTCTGGGAAGTGAGGAGCGTCTCCGCCCGGCAGCCGCCCCGTCCAGGAGGGAGGCAGGGGGCAGCCCCCGCCCAGGCAGCCACCCCGTCCGGGAGGTGGCGGGGGGGGGCGCCTCTGCCCGGCCGCCCCTTCTGGGAAGTGAGGAGCCCCTCTGCCCGGTGGCCACCCTGTCTGGGAGGTGTACCCAACAGCTTATTGAGAACGGGCCATGATGACGATGGCGGTTTTGTCGAATAGAAAAGGGGGAAATGTGGGGAAAAGATAGAGAAATCAGATTGTTGCTGTGTCTGTGTAGAAAGAAGTAGACATAGGAGACTCCATTTTGTTCTATACTAAGAAAAATTCTTCTGCCTTGGGAGGCTGTTGATCTATGACCTTACCCCCAATCTGTTGCTCTCTGAAACGTGTGCTGTGTCCACTCAGGGTTAAATGGATTAAGGGCGGTGCAAGATGTGCTTTGTTAAACAGATGCTTAAGAGTCATCACCACTCCTTAATCTCAAGTACCCAGGGACACAAACACTGCGGAAGGCCACAGGGTCCTCTGCCTAGGAAAACCAGAGACCTTTGTTCACTTGTTTATCGCTGACCTTCCCTCCACTATTGTCCTATGACCCTGCCAAATCCCCCTCTGCGAGAAACACCCAAGAATGATCAATTTAAAAAAAAAAAAAAATTAATCACACCTAAAATATACCTTTACTTCATGGCAACAACACACACTGGGAACGACTAGACAGGGGCAAGGGTTGAAAAACCAACTGTTAGGTACTACGCTCACTCTCCGGGTGACAGGATAATTCATGGCCCAAACCTCAACATCAAGCAATGTACCCATGTAACACACCTGCTCATGTACCCCTGAATCTAAAATAAAAGTTGAAATTATTAAAAAGAAAAAAAAAAAACTGTAACGGTAGTTCTTAGCCAATTAAGGCAGTATACTAATTAATCCTTTTTTCGGCGGCGGGGGAGGGGGCGGACAGAGTCTCACTCTGTTGCCCAGGCTGGAGTGCAGTGGCGCAATCTTGGCTCACTGCAACCTCCACCTCCCGGGTTGAAGCGATTTTCCTGTCTCAGCCCCATGAGTAGCTGGGATTACAGGTACATACCACCATGCCTGGCTAATTTTTATATTTTTAGCAGAGATGGGGTTTCGCCATGTTGGTCAGGCTGGTCTCGAACTCCTGACCTCGTGATACGCCCACCTCGGCCTCCCAAAGTGCTGAGATTACTGGCATGAGCCACGGCGCCCAGCCATTAATCCCTTTAAGAACCTAATGTAAGGCCAGGCGCAGCGGCTCACGCCTGTAATCCCAGCACTTTGGGAGGCCGAGGCAGGCGGATCACAAGGTCAGGAGTCTGAGACCATCCTGGCTAACACGGTGAAACCCCGTCTCTACTAAAAATACAAAAAATTAGCCGGGCGTGGTGGGGGGCGCCTGTAGTCCCAGCTACTCGGGAGGCCGAGGCAGGAGAATGGCCTGAACCCGGGAGGCAGAGCTTGCAGTGAGCCAAGATTGGGCCACTGCATTCCAGCCTGGGTGACAGGGTGAGACTCAGTCTCAAAAAAAAAAAAAAAAAAGAACCTAATGTAAAGTGTCTCACCAGAAAACTCCAAGTAAAAAGTTTTCCACATCAATTTCAGTGGAATTATGTCCCCATCCAAACCATCCATTTTCTATCAGTCTCAACACAGACATTTAAATTGTTTTTAAAGTTGATTTCAAATTAAACAGGGAAGGAGAACTATGATGTCAAGAAACTATCCCAATGTTTGGAAAAATCTAATAAAAAGGTAACTGTCGGGCTGGGCGCGGTGGTTTACACCTGTAATCCCAGCACTTTGGGAGGCCGAGGTGGGCAGATCATGAGGTCAGGAGACCGAGACCATCCTGACTAATGCAGTGAAACCCCATTTCTACTAAAAATACAAAAAATTAGCCGGGCGTGGTGGCACGTACCTGTGGTCCCAGATTCTTGGGAGACTGAGGCAGGAGAATCGCTTGAACCCAGGAGGCAGAGGTTGCAGTGAGCCGAGATCGCGCCACTGCACTACAGCCTGGGCTACAGAGCGAGACTCCATCTCACAAAAAACAAACAAACAAACAGAAAATGGCAACTGCTGGTAAAAGCATCATAGGTATCATTTGAAAACAACAGGGATACAAAGACAAAGATATTTACATCTTTGACTTAGTAATTCGCCAGTAAAATCTGTTAGGAAAATAGTCCATGAAACAAAAATAATCCAAAACAAAAAAAGGCCTAGAGGCAGTTAAGCAAAGAAATTTTAGAGCAGGCCAGGGGTGGTGATTCACCCCTGTAATCCCAGCACTTATAGAGAGGCCGAGTGCAGGTGGATCACCTGAGTCCACGAGTTCGAGACCAGCCTGGCCAATATGGTGAGACTCCGTCTCTACTAAAAATGCAAAAATTAGACGGGTGCAGTGTCATATACATGTAGTCCCAGGTACTCAGAAGGCTGAGACAGGAGAATCGCTTGAAACCGGGAGGAAGAGATTGCAGTGAGCTGAGATCACAGACATTGCACTCAAGCCTGGGTGAGAGTGAGACTTTGTCTAAAAAGGAAAAAAAAAGAAATTTTCGAGCAGCTGGGCATGGTGGCTCACACCTGTAATCCCAGCATGTTGGGAGGCCGAGATAGGAGGATCACTTGAGTCCAGGAGTTCGAAACCAGTCTAGGCAACATGTCGAGACCCCATCTCTACAAAAAAATACAAAAATTAGGCCAGGCGCAGTGACTCACACCTGTAATCCCAGTACTTTGGGAGGCTGAGACGGGCGGATCACCTGAGGTCAGGAGTTCAAAATCAGCCTGGCCAACATGGTCAAATCCTGTCTCTACTAAAAGCACAAAAATTAGCCGGGCATGGTGGTGGGTGCCTGTAATCCCAGGTACTTGGGAGGCTGAGGCAGGAGAACTGCTGGAGCCCAGGAGGCAGAGGTTGCAGTGAACCAAGATCGTGCCATTGCACTCCAGCCTGGGCAACAGGATGAGACTCAAAAAAAAAAAAAAAAATTAGCAGGACATGATGGCCTAAGTCCCTGCTGCTCAGGAGGCTAAGGCAGGAGGATTACTTGAGCCCATGAGGCAGAGGTTGCACTGAGCTAACATCATACCAGCCAAGGTGACATATTGAAACCTGGTCTCAAAAAAAAAGAGACAAGAAAAGAAAAATTTTAGAGCAGCACTCTACATCAGAACTTTCTGAGATGATGGAAATAGTGTCACTAGCCACATGACTAAACACTTGGAATATGGCAAATGTGACTGAGGAGCTGAGTTTTTAATTTTAATTAATTATTATTATTATTACTTTTTTTTTTTTTTTTTGAGAGGGAGTCTCATTCTGTCGCCCAGGCTAGAGTGCAGTGGTGCGATCTTGGCTCACTGCAACCTCTGCCTCCCGAGTTCAAGTGATTCTCCTGCTTCAGCCTCCTTAGTAGCTGGGATTACAGGTGCCCGCCACCACACCTGGCTAATTTTTATATTTTTGGTAGAGATGGGGTTTCACCATGTTGGCCAGGCTGGCCTCGAACTCCCTACCTCAGGTGATCCACCTGCCTCCCAAAGTGCTGGGATTACAGGTGTGAGCCACCACTCCCTGCCATTAATTTTAATTAATTTAAATTGCCACATGTTGCTATTGATTACCATACTAGACCCGTTTCAGAAAAAAAAGGAAGATGCTTCTGTTGTCATCCTTAAACCAGCCCTCCTCTTCCTGGTTAATCACTGCTTCTATCCCTCTGACTAATCACTTCTCTAGCATCCTTTCTGAACTGAGGTCCTGTAAAAGAATTTAGTTCCATTTAAAAAAAAAAAAAAAAACACAACTATCTGGGCAGGGTGTGATGGCTCATGCCTGTAATTCCAGCACTTTGGGAGGCTGAGGCAGAAGGATTGCTTGATCCCAGGACAGCAGCCTAGGCAACATAGTGAGACCATGTCTCTGCAAAATAATTAAAAAATTAGCCAGGTATAATGGCACATGTCTGTAGTCCCAGCTACTTGGGAGGATGAGGTGGGAGAATAGCTGGAGCTTGGGAGGTTGAGGCTGCAGTGAGCCATGATCATACCACTGCACTCTAGCCTCAGCAACAGAGCGAGACCCTGTCTCAAAAAACTAACCAACCAAACAAAAAAACCCAGAGTTATTATTTTCTCAATTACTCCAAGGATAGTATAGAGCTGAAACCATTCCAGATACATTGCACAGAAGATAATCCATTATATCCAATGGATTCCTTAGGGCTTTAGGGCTTAATTCTCTTATAAACCAGTTCTAGTGGCTTCCACATTAGCAGCAACAGGATGAGGGGAGAAATAGCCAAGTATTCATATTCATATTAACAATGTGCAAAGTGGGGGTATGCATGCTTATGACTGCCAGTATAACTACTGAGGCTACTTGCACTATTTTAATTATAAACTTAAGAATTTACTACAAAACTATATTACAGAGTCACACAAGCTTCTGTCTACTTAGATAAACAAAGCAGTTACAGATGAGAGATCAGCAACAATGGTTATATAAATTTTATTTTTTGAGACACAGTCTCGCTCTGTTGCCCAGGCTAGAGTGCAGTGGTGGGATCTCACCTTACTGCAATCTCCACCTCCCAGGTTCAAGTGATTCTCCTGCCTCAGCCTCCCGAGTAGCTGGGATTACAGGCACGTGCCACCACACCAGGCTAATTTTTGTATTTTTACTAGAAACGAGATTTCACCACGTTGGCCAGGCTGGTCTTGAACTCCTGGCCACAAGTGATCCGCCTGCCTTGGCCTCCCAAATTGCTGGGATTTCAGGCATGAGCCACCATGCCCAGCATGTATGAAATATTAAATGCCTCTACCAGTACCATCTTAACTTTCTTATTTTATAGTTCCACAGTTTTACCATTTTCCTACAGTAATAAATTACTTCTTGACTAATTTGTAATTTTTCTCTACCTAAAATTGAAATTTTTTTTTTTTTTGAGATGGAATCTTGCTCTGTCGCCCAGGCTAGAGCGCAATGGCACAATCTCAGCTCACTGCAACCTCCACCTCCGGGGTTCCAGCGGTTCTCCTCCCTCAGCCAGCTAAATGATTAAAAACAGTTAACTACGGGACATTAAAACATAGTAATCCAATAATAGTAGTAATCATGCCTATAATTCCAGCACTTTGGAAAGCCAAGGTGGAAGGATCGCTTGAACCCAGCATGGGCAACATAGTGAGGCCCTGTAAGTAAGTAATATAAGTAAGTATATAAATAAATGAGACACTGTCTATTGTACTTACTTCTGTATAACATTTTGTAAGCTCAACATCATACCCAGTTCTCCTTTCATCTTTTCTCTGTTTGCACGGCATTCTGCCAAGTATCGAAGAGCCTACAGCAGAAGAAGTAATAAGTTAATTCGTCTGTCCAGACTATTCAAAATTGAAACTACTACTAATTTACTGCAAGAAAACAAAAAAGGAGAAAATAGGTTTTTGTTTTTAGAATAAAATCCTTTAAATGAGATGATTCAGAATTATTCCCTAGGGAAGAAATGATCCTTTGAGCTGTAGTAGCTGATCTACTCTTTGAAATGAAGGTTCCTAACTTAGTCACAAGGTCAAAATTAGGTTGTTCTGGTTTTACTTTCACCACTTGACAGAGATGGAACTATATTCCATTTAGTGGGGAAGTGAGCTGTGATTGCGCCATTGCACTCCAACCTGAATGACAGAGTTACTGTGCCTCAAAAGAAAAAAAAAAGGTGGGGGGGGGAACGACGTGGGCGCAGTGGCTCACACCTATAATCCCAGCACTTTGGGAGGCTGAGGTGGGCAGATCAAGACCATCCTGGCCAACATGGTGAAACCTCACCTCTACTAAAAATACAAAAATTAGCTGGATGTGGTAGCATGTGCCTGTAGTCCCAGCTACTTGGAAGGCTGAGGGAGGAGAATTGCTTGAACACGGGAGGCGGAGGTTGCAGTGAGCTGAGATCACGCCACTGCACTCCAGCATGGCAACAGCGAGACTCCATCTCACAAAAAATTAAAAAAAAAAAAAAAAAAAGGCTGGGCGCAGTGGCTCACGCCTGTAATCTCAGCACTTTAGGAGGCCAAGGCGGGTGGGTCACGAGGTCAGGGGTTCGAGACCAGCCTGACCAACATGGTGAAACCCCATCTCTACTAAAAATACAAAAATTAGCTGGGCATGGTGGCAGGTGCCTGTAATCCCAGCTACTCAGGAGGCTGAGGCAGGAGAATTGCTTGAACCAGGGAGGCGGAGGTTGCAGTGAGCCGAGATCGCGCTGCCGCACTCCAGCCTGGGCGACAGAGCAAGACTCCGTCTCAAAAAAAAAAAAAAAAAAAAAAAAATGTTGGGCGCTGAGTGGTTCACGGCTGTAATCCCAGCACTTTGGGAGGCCAAGGCAGGCCGATCACTTAAGGTCAGGAGTTCGAGACCAGCCTGGCCAACATGGCAAAACCCAGTTTCTACTAAAAATACAAAAATTAGCCGGGCATGAAGGCACGCACCTGTAATCCCAGCTACTAGGGAGACTGAGGCAGGAGAATCACTTGAACCCAGGAGGCGGAGGTTGCAGTGAGCCGAGATCACACACTGCACTCCAGCCTGGGCGACAGAGCAAGACTGCATCTCAAAAACAAAACAACCAAAAAAAACCACCATCCATATCAAAGACATCATAATTATTTGCTGAAAATCACTAATAAAGTTCCAGAAGAAGCCAGAAAAAGGCATTATATAAGGTAAGAACAAGAATTACAGCAGTTTTCTTATTAGAAACCATACATGCCAGAAGACAACAAAGTAAAATTTTTTTTTTTTTTTTTTTTTTTTGGTGTGATGGAGTTTTTGTTCTTTCACCCAGGCTGGAGTGAAGTGGCACAAATTCGGCCTACTGCAACCTCCACCCTCCGGGTTCAAGCGATTCTCTTGCCTCAGCCTCCTGAGTAGCTGGGATTACAGGTGCCAGCCACCACGCCTGGCTAATTTTTGTATTTTTAGTAATGATGGGTTTTTGCCATGTTGGCCAGGCTGGTCTTGAACTCCTGACCTCAGGTGATCCACCTGCCTCGGCCTCCCAAAGTGCTTGGATTACAGGCATGAGCCACCACGCCCAGCCAAGACCCTGTTTCAAAACAAAAACGAAAACAAAACCCAAAAAACAAAAATGAATCTATATTGGGGAATAAAGAACACCAGAAATGTAAAAATGAAGGTAAATATAAAAGACCTTTTTTTGCTAGGCATGGTGGCTCACGCCTATAATCTCAGTACCTTGGGAAGCTGAGGGGGGCAGATCACCTGAGCTCAGGAGTTCAAGACCAGCCTGGCCAACATGGCAAAACCCCGTCTCTACTAAAAATACAAAAATTAGCCAGGCATGCTGACATGCACCTGTAATCTCAGCTGCTAGGGAGGCTGAGGCAGAAGAATCATTTGAACCCGGGAGGCAGAGGTTGCAGTGAGCTGAGATTACGCCACTGCACTCCAGCCTAGGTGACAGAGCAAGACTCCATCTCAAAAAAAAAAAAAAAGACATTTTTAAATTTTTAATCTCTTTAAAAGATAATTGACTGTTTAAGGCAAAAATATATACACTGTAGGTTTTTAAACATATGTAGAAGTAAAATGTATGACAAAAATAGCACAAAAGATGGGAGAAAGAAATGGAAATATACTCTTGTGTGATTCTTACACTACATGTTAAGGGTATGATTCATTTAAAGGTAGGCTGTAAGAAGTTAAAGACGCATATTGTAAAACCTACAGCAACCACTAAATAAATTAAAATAAAAACAAAAGTGTATACTAATAAGCTAACAGTGACGAAAAAAGGAAATCATAAAAACAACACACCCAATGGCCAGGCGTGGTGCCTCACACCTATAATTTCAGCACTTTGAGAGGCCAAGACAGGCAGATCACCTGAGGTCATGAGTTCGAGACTAGCCTGGCCAACATGGTGAAAAACCGTCTCTACTAAAAATACAAAAATTAGCCACATGTGACGGTGCGGGCCTGTAATTCTAGCTACTCAGAAGGCTGAGGCAGGAGAATCGCTTGAACCCAGGAGGCGGAGGTTGCAGTGAGCCAAGATTGTGCCATTGCTCTCCAGCCTGGGCGGCAAGAGCAAAACTCTGTCTCAAAAACAACAACAAAAAAATCTTTTCTTCAGCCTCTTGGGAACTTTCACTCACTGATCCCTCTCCTTAGCTCTGTCCCTCCATGACTTTATACTTCCTTCCTATTCAGCCTAGTATCTAGTGTATATCATTTCAACCAATCCTGCCAAGATCCTAAACTCCCTTGCACAATCATTCTGCCCAACTTAACCTGGCCAAGTAACAACTCTGGACAAATCCAAGTACTTGGCTCTCTGAGCCTACAGCAGGCCTGAATCATATCGATTCAGTATTACCAAACTAATCAGCCCTCAACACTGCTGAACAACTTTATCATTCTCCTCAGTTAGCAAATCTTTCCTATTTTCTGCAATTATGAGAGCCTTCCCCTCAAACCTCTCCCATTCTAGTAGCCCTTGCCCTCTGAACTTAGACATGTTATAGTCTATTTAAAAAAAAAAAAGACTTACTTCCTTTAGCCCCAAGTCCCTATCTATAGATCAACCCCCTCTTTCTTCTCATCCTTCTTGCATTTCTTATTGAAATTGAACCCAGACTGGGGGCTGTGCCATTTTTCCCATTTGTTACTACTGTTCTCTTATACCAATGTCTTTTTTGACTGCTAAACTTCATTCTGTAAAGGCAAAATAGAAATTTTTTTCCAAAAGGAAAAGTCTATATGCCTTCTGTACAAACTTGTGAAATTAGACTAAATGGGGAATCATCATGAGTCCTTAAATAAAGGGCAATAGATAAAATTTCCAAAACATTAATTTTTGTAACAACTTTTTTTTTTTTTTTTTTTGAGACAGAGTTTCGCTCTTGTTGCCCAGGCTCGAGTGCAATGGCACAATCTTGGCTCACTGCAACCTCTGCCTCCTGGGTTCAAGGGATTCTCCTGCCTCAGCCTCCTGAGTAGCTGGGATTTCAGGCACCCACCACCACGCCCGGCTAATTGTTTTATATTTTTAGTACAGACAGGGTTTCACTACGTTGGCCAAGCTGGTGTCAAACTCCTGACCTCAGGTGATCCACCCACCTCGGCCTCCCAAAGTGCTAGGATTACAGGAGTGAGCCACCACGTCTGGCCCTATTTATATGCAAAATATATAGGCATTTTTGCCAGAATAGGCAAATATAGACATACAAAAAGTAGACTAGTAGTTGCTTAGGGACAGGGAGTGTTGGGGTCTGGGAAGCAATAGATAAAAAGCTGTGGTGGGCCGGGCACAGTGGCTCACATCTGTAATCTAAGCACTTTGAGAGCTCGAGGTAAAAGAATCACTTGAGGCCAGGAGTTTGAGACCAGCCTAGTTAACATAGCTACATCCTATCTCTACTTAAAAAAAAAAAAAAAAAAAAAAATTTATTTATAATAAAAATAAAAAGTTGCGGTGATGGTGACACACAACTCTGTGAATATACTAAAATCACTTAATTGTATACTTTAAATGAGTGAATTATATGATGCTGTGTGCTTACATCTTAAAAAGCTGTTATAAAATAAAAACAAAATAAGTGCCTCTTTGAGTGTCTCTGTGTATGATATGATCCAATCCTCAAGATTGTTAAATGAAAAGGAAGTGGTAGGACATTCCATGCATGGAGTATGCAACAATTTGTATAAAAGAATAAAAACAAGGCTGGCCATGGTGACTCACAGCTGTAATTCCAACACTTTGGGAGGCTGAAGTGGAAGGATCACTTGAGCTCAGGAGTTTGAGCCTGGCCAACATGGCAAAACCCTATCTCTACAAAATATCAAAAATTTGGCTGGCATGGTGGTGTGTGCCTATCATCCCAGCTACTTGGGAGGCTGAGGTGGGGGGGGATGGTTTAAGCCCAGGAGGTGGAGATTGCAGTGAACTAAGATCCTGCCACAGTGTACTCCAGGCCTAGATGACTCAAAAAAAAAAATAAAGAATAAAAACAATGTAGCATGTTACCACTGGTGTAAACAGACCACAGACCACACATACATATGTTTGTACATACATAAATACAAACTACTAATTGCTCTCTTTCCGTTTTTTTACCTTGTCATCTAGCACTTTTTCCAAATTCTCACCTTAACTGCAAAAATAAAACAGAGATTGAAATTACTAAAGGCAACTTACAAGCAAAGCGGAGTGGACGACTGGAGGGTTGGGATGGTCCATAAATAAAATAAGGCCAGGCAGACATCCCTGATCCTGGACGATGGCTCTTCTGTTTAACGGATCTGCTGCTAGATCCCGTAACTGGTTAACTACCGATAGAGCATCAGGCTCTTCACTCATGGTGGAAGTGGAAGAATTCATCTTCTATGCCAGGCACATGAATAAAATCTTAAATTCTGTAGAAAAGGTTTGCAGAATTAGTTCTAGGCTGCTGAGGTATATTATAGCACTTGTGAAATAACCAGGATTACAACACCTTTAGAAAGAATCAGGTAACTAAAACTAAATCACATAAAAACTTAGAAATCGGCAACTCTACAGTTTGAGAAAAGTAAAATGAACGTAAGACGACCGAAAAAATTTGTGTGCACAATGTTTAAAGAACATATGTTATCCTCAATATTCCAATAAATTATGTTTTAGCATACATATTTTAACAATAAAATCACAATAAAGATCTTTACAGTTCAAGCTAGTAAGCTTTGCTATACTTCTAAAACTGTTAATATTGCCAGTGCTTTTTATCCTCTAGACTATTTCTAGCCCTAAAACAAGTGCCTGAGGGAAAAGTGGCTAGTTTACAGCTTTCTTATTCATCAATGAACAAAAACCTAGCATACTCTCTCTACAAAGAATAAAATGCCCTTGGAAAAAGGAGGCAGAAGTCTGTATATCAAGAAGACAGGAAAGGTATTTAGCCTGTGGCTCAGGCCAGTAGAGTGTGAAAGATCATAGTGAATCTACACTGAATCTAAATACATCTGTCCATCTGATTATGCCATATTCTACTGCCTAACAGAAAAGCAAAAATAGGAAGAACGAAGTAGAATTTGACATAATTCATTTGCCAGATGAGGAGACAGTCATAGAGAGGTTCAATAATTTGCCCCACATCACAAAATCTAGTTAGCATAGAACCGGCCTAAAATATTATCTACTATTTCCTAAACTCATCAGCAGTCTTTCCACTTTGCATACTTTGTTTTCCTTGTTTGTTTTGTTTGTTTTCTCCAAGACAGAGTCGCATTCTGTCACCCAGGCTGGAGTGCAGTGGCGCAACCTCAGCTCACTACAACCTCCGCCTCCCAGTTCAAGCAATTCTCCTGCCTCAGCCTCTTAGCCACGCCCGGCTAATTTTTTTTTTTTTTTTTTTGTATTTTTAGTAGAGACTAGGTTTCACCATGTTGGTCAGGCTGGTCTCAAACTCCTGACCTTAAATGATCTGCCCACCTTGGCCTTCCAAAATGCTGGGATTACAGGCATGAGCCACCGTGTCCAGCCTCATACTTTCGTTTTAAAATCAGTATTTTGGCCTGGCATGGTGGCTCATGCCTGTAATCCCAGCACTTTGGGAGGCCGAGGCAGGCAGATCTGAGGTCAGGAGTTCAAGATCAGCCTGGCCAACATGATGAAACCCCGTCTCTACTAAAAATACAAAATTAGCCGGGCGTGGTGGCACGCACCTGTAATCCTAGCTACTCGGGAGGCTGAGGCAGGAGAATTTATTAAAGCCAGGAGGCGGAGATTGCAGTGAGCT
Source organism: Gorilla gorilla gorilla (assembly GCF_029281585.2). Lineage (NCBI taxonomy): Eukaryota > Metazoa > Chordata > Mammalia > Primates > Hominidae > Gorilla > Gorilla gorilla. The sequence goes on along the minus strand of NC_073231.2, from coordinate 54,757,331 downwards.
GAGATTGTGCCACTGCATGAGCAAAACTCTGTCTCAAAACAAGCAAACAAAAAAAATCAGCATATCGGCCGGGTGCAGTGGCTCACGCCTGTAATCCCAGCACTTTGGGAGGCCAAGGCGGGTGGATCACCTGAGGTCAGGAGTTCAAGACCAGCCTGGTCAACATGGTGAAACCCCGTCTCTACTAAAAATACAAAAATTAGCTGGGCTTGGTGGTGGGTGCCTGTAATCTCAGCTACTCAGGAGGCTGAGGCAGGGAGAATTGACTGAACCTGGGAAGCGGAGGTTGCAGTGAGCCGAGATTGCGCCATTGCACTACAGCCTGGATGACAGGGCGAGACTCCATCTCAAAAAAAAAAAAAAAAAAAAAGAAAGAAAATGTGATATACATACACAATGACACAATGGAATACTATTCACCCTTAAAAAAGAAGGAAATTCTGTCACTTGTGACAACATGGACAGAACTGGAGAACATTGTGCTAAATGAAGTAAACTAGGCACAGAAAGAGAAATGCTGCATGTTGTTGCTTAACTGTTGAATCTAAAACAATAGAACTCAGCAGCAGAGAACAGAATGGTGGTAAAAGGCTGGCGGATAGGCAAAATGAGGAGATGAGGATCAAAGGATACAAAGTCGTAGTAGGAATAAGTGAGGGTTTTTTTGACATCTATTGCACAAGATGGTGAATATAGTTAATAACAGTGTATTCCAGATGGGCGCGGTGGCTCACACCTATAATCCCAGCACTTTGGGAGGCCAAGGCAGGCGGATCATGAGGTCAGGAGTTCAAGACCAGCCTGACCATCGTGGTGAAACCCCGTCTCTACTAAAAGTACAAAAATTAGCTGGGCGTGCTGGCGGGCGCCTGTAATCCCAGCTACTCGGGAGGCTGAGGCAGGAGAATCGCTTGAACTTGGGAGATGGAGGTTACAGTGAGCCGAGATTGTACCCCTGCACTCCAGCCTGGGCAACAGAGCAACACTCCGTCTCAAAAAAAAAAAAAAATCAAAACAAAACAGTATATTCTCGGTCTTAAAATGGCTATGAGTTGCCAGGGGTGGTGACTTATGCCTGTAATCCCAGCACTTTGGGAGGACAAGGCGGGTGGATCACCTGAAGTCAGGAGTTTGAGACCAGCCTGACCAATATGGTGAAACGTCATCTCTACTAAAAATACAAAAATTAGCCAGGCATGGTGGCGCAAACCTGGAATCCCAGCTACTTGGGAGGCTGAGGCCAGAGAATTGCTTGAACTCGGGAGGTGGAGGTTGCAGTGAGCCAAGATCGTGCCACTGCACTCCAGCCTGGGTGACAGAGCTAGACTCTGTCTCAAAAGCAAAACAGAAAAAAATCGCTGAGTAAATTTCAAGTGGTCTCACCACAAAAAATAAGTATAAGGTGATAGATATGTTAACTAGCTTGATTTAATTGCTCCACTTTATATTCATGAATCATAACATCATTTTGTACCCCATAAATATATACAACTATAAATTACCAATTTACAATAAAATGTTTTAAAATAAATCAGGGAAAAAAAGAACCAAACACTCTGGGTGTTGGCCTTTTGCATACAACGCTGGCCTTGAAACTGAAGAGTTCCATTCTCATTCAAGGAGCCATTAGATAACTATTCAGTAGGAACTCTACTGAAAAAAAGTTACATAGCTTTCCTGTTCCTTTGGGATGAACAAAAATCAAAACAACTAAAACTTCCAATCTTCGGCCAGGAGCAGTGGCTCACGCCTGTAATCCCAACACTTTGGGAGGCCAAGGCAGGCGGATCGCTTGAGGTCAGGAGTTTGCGACCAGCCTGGCCAGCATGGTGAAACTCCGTCTCTACTAAAAATACAAAAATTAGCTGGGCATGGTGGTAGGTGCCTGTAATCTCAGCTACTTGGGAAGCTGAGGCAGGAGAATCGCTTGAACCCGGGAGGCGGAGGTTGCAGTGAGCCGAGATAGTGCCACTGCACTCCAGCCTGGGCAACAGTGCCAGACTCTGTCTAAAAAAAAAAAAAACACAAACAAAAAACCTTCCAGTCTTCAAAGAGCACTGATAAGGATTGGGCTCAAATCAGCATCTGCACAGGATCCATCAAAGACCTTAGCTAATGCAGTTGGTGCTCTGTATCCACAGGTTTCAAATCCTGAGAATATTGTACAATATTTTCGATTCATGCTTGGTTGAATCAGACGATGTCATGGGTTTACTGTATAACAGAGGCAGAAACTGTGGTCACTGCATTTCCCATGGCATTTAAAGGAAGGCAAGAAAAGCTGACAGAAGCTGTGATTTGTCCCTCAAATTAGAAGGGTTTTATGTAAAACTTCAGGAGAGAACTCCTCACAGTTAAGACTCATTTTTCTTACCTTGATATTCTTGATGATATCAAGTTACTCTGACATCCATTTCTAACTACCACATTGCTTGAATTTTTGGGGGGGAACAGGGTCTCATTCTGTCACCCAGGCTGGAGTGGCGTGGTACGATTTCGGCTTATCACAACCTCTGCCTCTCAGGTTCAAGCAATTCTCCTGCCTCAACCTCCCAAGTAGCTGGGACTACAGGTGCCTGCCACCATGCCCGGCTAATTTTTGATTTTTAGTAGAGACGGGGTTTCGCCGTGTTGGCCAGGCTGGTCTTGAACTCCTGACCTCAGGTGATCCACCCTCCTCGGCCTCCCAAAGTGCTGGGATTACAGGCATGAGCCACCACGCCTGGCCATTGCTTGAATTCTGTTTAATGGTCAATATTTCTGTGGATTGCAGCGTTCACAAAGCAGATTTTATGAGATAGCAATAGAACAGTTAGGAAACTGAAAACAGATAAACCAAAGTTACAACTCTAACCCCAATCATGTATTAGATACATATTATGTTTCTGTGTTAATTTCATCAACTTCACACACTCAAGTTGTTTGATAAAAATCTCTGCCTTTGCTGGGTGCAGTAACTCGGGAGGCTGAGGCAGGAGACTGCTTGAGGCCAGAGTTCAAGTCTACAGTGTGCTATGATCTTGCCTGTGAACAGCCACTTTACTACAGCATGGACAACATAGCAAGACCCTGCCTCTTAAAAAAAAAAAAAGTCTATCTTCATAGGATGGAAAAAATGATTTTAAATGAATATTTCAGGATTCAGTCTATCCTACCCACTATATGCCCAATTTGGCAAAGTGCAAAATAATTTTTATTTTATTTTTAAGATACGGTCTCGCTCTGTTGCCCAGGCTGGATGGCAGTGGCAGAGCCACTAAAACTTTATGCTGCTGTATAAATGCATCTCTTTTAAACATGGCTATGAACATATGAATAAAATGCTAAGCTCTAAAACTCTGTAAGATGGCCAGGTACCATGGCTCAGGCCGGTAATACAAGCACTTTGGGAGGCCCAGGGGGGTGGATCTCTTGAGCCTAGAAGTTCAAGACCAGCCTGGGCAACATGGCAAAACCCCATCTCTACTAAAAATACAAAAGCTGAGGTGGGAGGATCACCTGAGCCTGGGAGCTCGACAGAGTGACAGCTCATCTCAAAATAATAATAATAAAATTTGGGAGGCAGAGGCGAGCGGATTACGAGGTCAGGTGATTGAGACCATCCTGGCTCACACAGTAAAACCCCGTCTCTACTAAAAATACAAAATATTAGCCAGGCGTGGTGGGGGGCACCTGTAGTCCCAGCTACTCGGGAGGCTGGGTCAGGAGAATGGCGTGAAACCGGGAGGCGGAACTTGCAGTGAGCTTAGATTGTGCCACTGCACTCCAGCCTGGGCAACAGAGCGAGATACCGTCTCAAAATAATAATAATAGTAATAATAAAATAAAACTCTACAAGACACCGGGCACAGTGGCTCACGCCTGTAATCCCAGCACTTCGGGAGGCCAAGGCCTCTGGTACTCCAGAGGTTGAGGCAGGAGAATCGCTTGAACCCGGGAGGCGGAGGTTGCAGTGAGCCGGGATCGCGCCACTGAACTCCAGCCTGAGCGACAGAGCGATACTCCGTCTCAAAAAATAAAAAATAAAAAATAAAGACCATAGCCTCACTAACAAATGATGAAAATGTGAAAAGACTTTTTATACCTTTACTTTCTCTTGTTTAGTTCAACTTGGAAAAACAAATCATTCTATGACAAAGAATACTTCTCATGCTTTAATGAGCACTCTGGTCACTTAAAGGTTCCTGTTAAAAAGCAAATGCTGATTCAGTAGGTGGGAGAGTCTGAGATTCCGCATTTCCAACAAGCTTCCAGGTGAGGCCTATGCTACTTGTCACACTCTGAGAAGCAAGCAGTTAGAAGATACATGTGAGACACCTGTAATTAGGCAGATGCCTGCAAGATTTTTACTTCTCGTACAGTCAAGATTCACCATTCAATTCAAAGATTTAATTCTCACATGCCAAGAGATGCAGAGGGAATACGTTTAACCTAAATCCTTATTCAGTTAGGTGGGCTTTGATAAAAATAACATAAGCGTTGATATTAAATCTGACTTTCCCCTTACTCGAAGAGTTAACTGTAACTTTGAGAAGTTAAGTTCTTAGAGCCTCAGTTATCTCACATAACAATCCTCAGCGGTTATCAGATTAAAGTAAGAACGCGAAATGGTAAAATCAAACACCAGCAATTACCAAACCAGAATACTACTTGCTCATGTGGGGACATCTGTCCTGCCAGGTGTTGGAGGTACCTTCTGCACTGCCCTGACACTTCAGTGCACTAAGTATCACGAAAGGAGTTGCTAACTGCAAGAATACCTACCCCCGCCCTCCCAAAACACAGTCTTAAATATAAAAATGGGAACACTGGTCTCTCTTGAATTAAGCCTAACACAACTATGTCTTTCCGCTCTTAGGAGACACGCAGGTGCACAAAACTAACAGAAAGTTACCAAAGAATAACCTGGAGAGATGAAAAGATGAGATGACACCCATTAATAATACTGGGGTTAGTAAAAGTCAGATGTGAGGGGGGACAAAGAAGAAATGAGCAAAGCTAACAGATTCACGGGACACGTGGGGGTAGAGCGTGCTAAAGCGCCTCACTGGGACCCACTACTGGATCTGACAAGAGGCAGGCGAGGCGCCCCTCCCAGGTGGATTCGCTGCCTCGGTGCAGGGGCCGCTTCCCGCGGCCTTCCCGGCTCCACTGCTTTGTCTGCCGCCCGTGGACCCCACATACCGCTCCAGAGCTTTAGGAGTCCAGAGCCTGCCACACCATCAGGGCCACACCTACGGATGAGGTAGAGACCCAGGCGGCGCGGAGCGAGCCCTTCGGTTCGCAGCCCCGAACGCGGCGATCGCAAACAACCGGACTAACTCAGGGAGCCAAAGAGCGAAGGCGCTGGCGGGCAAAGGCTCTGCAGACTCTTCCCAGGTGACCTGACGCCTCTGTCGCTTATGCCCTCCTATTGGCTGATAATGAGTCCAACGTGAAGATAAAGTATCCAATCAGTGAAGGTCTTTTTAGAGTGAAGCGCTCATAGGTGGTTTAGGGAAATACACTAAGAGTCAAGGGACTGATCCAATGAGGACCCAGGAACACTATATTGGCCCTAACTACTCGCCGTCCACCAAGCCCTAACCGAAGAAATTTGATTCCGGCTGGGAAACTGTCACGCTTTCGCAACCTCAATACCCAGCTTTGCGGGGTCGGCAGGACTTCTCCGGTCCTGCATTCGGTAATTCAAATTGAGTATTTCTTCTTTAGCAACTCTTGCAATTCTAATAAAGGCAATACCTAATATTTTATTCGCTTCTGTGAGTCTTAATTCATAAATTTTTTTTGTTTTGTGTTTTACTGTGGACGTTAGCACTACATTAGGCGTTCCTTGGATTTTCGTTAATTTCTTCTTGGTGTCCACTGTCTCCCTAGCAGCTTGAAAGACGCAAAGTACAGTTTTCGTTTAAGTAGCAATTTATTTTGGGGAAGAATTTTTTTTTCTTGTAAGGAATTATCAGAATCTTCTCAAATTCATATTTTAAAATATCTTCTATGTAGTTTATCAAAGTAAGGATTTATATACTTGTTTTATGGATGGCAATCACTTGAAGTTTTTGTTTAGGCATAGATTTTATTTTTTTTTTTAATTTCTTTAAATACAAACCTACTCTTAACCCGCAGGCAGATCTTTGAGAATAATGTATCCATTGCAGTCAATAACCCCAATAAACAGATTCTGGATTCTCTCTATAACAGTTTGATTCGGCCACGTAGCTCATGTATTAAAGTCAGAAGGAATATGAGAGGCCTCTAATAGGAAAAGAGTGTGGATAAAATAAATATCCCAGATTGTATTCAATGCTAATATCTCCTATACTTCTTGAATTTAAAAACCAAGCAGCTACTTCTTGAATTTATTTACGTTCCCTTGTTCTCGGTTATCCTCTTGCTTCCAATGAACTCAAACTAGGAGCAAAATAAGCTAAGTAGAAAACAAATAGGCCGGGTGCGGTGGCTCACGCGTGTAATCCCAGCACTTTGGGAGGCCGAGGCGGGCGGATCACTTGAGGTCAGGATTTCGACACCAGCTTGGCCAACATGGTGAAACTCTGTCTCTACTAAAAACAAACAAACAAACAAAACTAACCAGGCGTCGTTGCGGGCGCCTGTAATCCCAGCTACTCGGGAGGCTGAGGCAGGAGAATCGATTGAACCTGGGAGGCTGAGGTTGCAGTTAGCCGAGATCGCGCCACTGCACTCCAGCCTGGGCAACAGAGTGAGACGGTCTAAAAAAAAAAAAAAAAAAAAGTCCAAAGGGCACAGCCAGGTTAAACATAACCCATTTGGTTGAGTTACTTTCTTCAGTATAGTTATTAAAAACAACTAAAAAAAAACCCCAGGAAATTAAACTTGCTATTTTTGTTAACGTTAATATATTAGGAAGGCAGGTACGAGGGCTCACGCCTGTAATCCCAGCACTTTGGGAGGCCGAGGTGGGTGGATCACCTGAGTTCAGGAGTTCGAGACTAGCCTGGCCAACATGGTGAAACCCCGTCTCTACTTTTTTTTTTTTTTTTTTTTTTTTTTTGAGACAGAGTTTCTATCTTCCTGCCCAGGCTGGAGTACAATGGCGCAATCTCGGCTCACCACAACCTCCGCCTCCCGAATTACAGGCATGCGCCACCACGCCCGGCTAATTTTTGTATTTTTAGTAGAGACGGAGTTTCTCCATGTTGGTCAGGCTGGCCTCGATCTCCCGACCTCAGGTGATCCGCCCGCCTCGGCCTCCCAAAGTGCTGGGGTTACAGGCGTAAGCCACCGCGCCCGGTCAGCCGTCTCTACTAAAAATACAAAAAATTAGCCTGGCGTGGTGGCGGGCGCCTGTAGTCCCAGCTACTCCGGAGGCTGAGGCAGGGGAATTGCTTGAACCCATGAGGCGGAGGTTCTAAGCCGAGGTCGTGCCACTGCACTCCAGTCTGGGAGACAGAGCGAGTCTCCGTCTCAAAATAAATAAATAAATAAATACTAAATATAATCATGCTTCTGTCATTATTGAGAAAAGTAATTCTTCCTGCACACTGCCATTACAGAATAGATGACTGCTATTAAGAAGCAGGGGATGTGTTCACAAAAAAATAATTACCAGTTTCCTAAGCACCTATGGATTATAAGCTTTAGGGAGGTATTTAAAGATTTTAATAATTTGTATTCCCATATTAAAATGTCTAAACTTGGCCTGGCGTGGTGGCTCAAGCCTGTAATCCCAACACTTTGGGAGACCGAGGCGGGCGGATCACAAGGTCAGGAGATGGAGACCATCCTGGCTAACACGGTGAAACCCCGTCTCTACTAAAAATACAAAAAAAAATTAGCCGGTCGTGGTAGCAGGTGCCAGTAGTCCCAGCTGGAGGCTGAGGCAGGAGAATGGCGTGAACCCGGGAGGCGGAGCTTGCAGTGAACCGAGATCGTACCACTGCACTCCAGCCTGGGCGACAGAGCGAGACTCCGTCTCAAAAAAAAAAAAAAAAAAAAAAAAAAATGTCTAAGCTTGACACCAGTGAAGTTATACTACCTCCCATTGTGAGTCATTGCTTGTTCTTAGCCTCAGGTATCTTCCCACAGGACACTGGAATGTCGTTTCTCAGTAGCTGTGTTGCTTAAGACATGATTCAGATACTGGCAGTTTCATTCATTTAATTATTTAACAACCGGTTTTTGAACGCATACAATGTGCCATAGACAATCTTAACTATGGATTCAAAGGTAAGGAAAATCACAATCCCTGCCCTCAAGCAGCTCATGGTCTAAAGAGCTCAAGAAACAGTGGATTTCAAAACTTTTTGATCAGGCAACACTTTCAGCTTTATATATATGTATTCGAGTACATAGCTCTGACATATTTATATGTATTTATTCCTAAATTCTATACATGTACTATCAAATTAATATGTAGTTTTGAAAATGTCAAAGTAGAAATTTTTAAAGAAAGAGAAATATTTATAAATTGAAGCTCTCACTACCCATCCAGATGAAAATAAAATTGGATCCATATATTACATCATTTACCAAAAAAATAAATTCCAGGTGTATTAAAAACTCAAACCTTGAAGACTACATATATGACCTAGAAGCAGAGGGAAACCTTGAACAAAACTGGAAACCCAAAAATTAAACAAGAAAAAAAATGGATACATTGGACTTGTTTTAAAAAGCAGCTGGCCAGGCGTGGTGGCTCACACCTGTAATTCCAGCACTTTGGGAGGCCGAGGTGGGTGGATCACTTGAGGTCAGGAGTTCCAGACAAGCCTGGCCGACAATGGCCAAACCCCGTCTCTGCTAAAAATACAAAAATTAGCCAGGCATGGTGGCACACGCCTGCAGTCCCAGCTACTTGGGAGGCTGAGGCAGGAGAATCACTTGAACCCGGGAGGCAGAGGTTGCAGTGAGCAGAGATCACACCATTGCACTCCAGCCTGGGCAGCAGAGCGAGACTCTGTCTCAAAAAAAGAAAAACAGCTCTATAGGTCAGGGTCAATCCCAAGAGCTGGTTTATAGAAAAGAATACCACAATCGCTGGAAAGTGGTGATCCTTTAACCTATTTGGATATAGATTTTTTTTTTTCTGGTCACTATGCACTGATCTAAGAAGAATTAAACTGTTTCAAGACTCAGAACAACCAAATATACCCCAAAGTCTATGACTGAAACAAAATAGCTCAACAATTTTTCACTGGGCACCATGGTAAAAACATTCATTCAAATTGAGATTTAGATAATAAATGCAGATTAAAATGTTATCTTTTCCCAACAATATGTGCTTTTTTTTTTTCTTGAGATGGAGTCTTGCTCTGTCGCCCAGGCTGGAGTGCACTGGAGTGCAGTGGTGTGATCACGGCTTACTGCAACCTCTGCATTCTGGATTCAAGTGATTCTACTGCCTCAGCCTCCTGAGTAGCTGGGATTACGGCATGCACCACCACACCTGGCTACTTTTTACATTTTTAATAGGAATGGGGTTTCACCATATTGGCCAAGCTGGTCTCAAACTCCTGACCTCAGGTGATCTGCCCGCCTCGGCCTCCCAAAGTGCTGGGATTTTACAGGCGTGAGCCACCTCGCCCAGCCCAATATGTGCTTTTATTAGTAATTAAAGGAGCTTTGAAGTCAATGGGCACTGCATGCATCACTGACTCTTGCCTCAGGTGAGATGAAGTTGGCCCACTAACTGGTCTTGACCAGCTCTCCTGTAGCCCAGCCTCTCCCAGACACATCTAGCCTCACCGTGTCTCAAAGCACCCTTCAGAAGGGCACTTCACCGTCCTACCCAATAATCTTTTACCATCCATTCCTATATTCTAATGCAGAACCTCCTGAAGCTTATTTCAGTGTGTTACATTTTCTCCAGGGGGCAATTAGAGCTGGGGAAAGAAAAAACAGAACTGGAGGAAAAGGGTCTCAACTTCCAGGAAAGATCCTTTGTAAGCTTTGCAGATTATTCAACCTGTCTCAACAAATGGGGCTGTCATTAAGCCTTATATGAGAAACAGGCTGACATAGACATTGGTCTGTTCCTACTTTACTAACCACTGGATCGCAACCACCCAAGCTGACTATATATCCTACATGGTTATTATTTATTGGGCCCTTGAGCTAAACCAGGCACTCCCTTGAGCATTTGACAAATGTTACATAATCGGTCCTCAAGGCTACTCTTTGAGCCGTCTACTACTGCCACTGTGAAAGCCAAGAAATTGAGACCCTGGAAGGCTGACTGTCTTGCTCAAGACCACACTGCTAGTCATTGGCAGAGGCATATTTCCAACAAGGGTCTGTCTGCCTCTGAAGCCCATATTCTTTCTACTACAGTATACTGCTTCATTGTCTACCAATATTAATGGGAATCTGATATTTTGTTAAATCTCTATGATGAAGGAAGCTCACAATCAGCCTTGGTCACCTTTCTTTTGCCTAATACATCTAACAATGAATAAATCTATTTGCCTAAATAATGGCATTTATAATCCTTTAATTTCCTACTCAGAATTCGGAGGCCCAAAAAAGATAAGGGACTTTTTCAAGGCCCTTATACAGTGAGTAAGAGAGCTCTGTTTCTTTCTCTTCTATTCAATAAAAACTGCAAATGGCAGACAAAGTTTCAGTTATTCCAGATTCTGCCAAGAAAACTGAGCCCTTAACTTGGGTCAAGAACTCTAGGATCAAGTACACTAAAAAGAAAAGTATTCTATTTTCTTCTCACATCCCCAAATGGATTGCCCTATAATCTTCCACATTTGTTTCCAAAGCTAGCTATGCAGAACAATCATAGTTCTGCTGAATAGACCTGCAGATGTAGAGGCCTGGGCATACATAGTTTTAAACAGCTCCATTGTGAAATTTGAGAGCCACTGATCTTGTGGAGGAAACATAAATTGTATTAATTATCTAATGTGTCATTTGTATTTAATTTTATTTATTTAATTTAACTTAATTTAATTTTTGAGACAGAGTCTCATTCTGTCACCCAGGATGGAGTGCAATGTTGAGATCAGGGCTCACGGCAGCCTCAACCTCCCCAGGCTCAGGTGATCCTCCCACCTCAGCCTCCTGAGTAGCTGTGACTACAGATGCACACCACCACACCTGGCTACCTTATGTATATTTTTTCTTTTTTCTTTTTCTTTTTTTTTTCTTTTTTTTAAGACAGTGTCTTGCAAGGCCCCCCGGGCTGGAGTGCAATGGCGCAATCTCGGCTCACTGCAACCTCCGCCTCCTGGGTTCAAGTGATTCTCCTGCCTCAGCCTCCAGAGTAGCTGGGATTACAGGCGCCTGCCACCATGCCTGGCTAATTTTTTTTATTTTTAGTAGAGACAGGGTTTCACTATGTTGACCAGGTTGGTCTCAAATTCTTGAACTCAAGTGATCTACCTGCCTCAGCCTCCCCAAGTGCTGGGATTACAGGTGTGAGCCACGACACCAAGCCCTTACGTATATTTTTTTCTACAGATGAGGTTTCACTATGTTGCCCAGGATGGTCTTGTACTCCTGGGCTCAAGCAATCCTCCCGCCTTGGCCTCCCGAAGTTCTGGGATTACAGGTGTGAGCCACCGTGCCGGTCCTGTATATCGCTTCCTAATACATTTCTACAAAAGTTGTCAACTTAACACTATAATAATTTACTAGCTTATAGTTTCTGTGCATCAGGCATCCATGTGCAGCTTAGCTGGGTGCCTCCGGCTCAGATCTCTCAAAAGGCTGCTATCAAGAGGTCAGCCGGGGCTTCAGTCATCTCAAGGGTTGAGTGAGAGAGGCTATTTTTCCAAGCTCACCTCACATGGCCATTAGTAGGACTCAGTTTCTCATAGCTGATGGAAGGAGAGCCTCAGTTCCTTGCTGAGTGTTGGTCAGAGGCTTCCCTCAGTTTCTTGCCACAGGGGCTTCTCCTTAGGGCAGCTCACATATGACATTGTCTTTCCTCAGAGCACGTGAAGGAGAGCTAGAAGGAGCAAACAGGATGAAAGCCACAATCTTTTTGTAACCTAACCTAGAAATGACATCCTTTCATTCTCGCTGTATTCTATTCACTAGAAGCAAGTTGATGCTCAAGGAGAGGGGATTATACAAGGGGCATGAATACCAGGAGGCAAGGATCACTGGGGGTCACCTTAGAGGCTGACTATCACAGAGATGTAAACAAAGAATTAAAAAACAAGGTGGTAATATATTTCCTAGCTCTGTCTTATAAGAGAAGCTAAATTCAACAATATCCTGGGCCTGGCATGGTGGCTCACGCCTGTAATCCCAGCATTTTGGGAGGCCAAGGCAGAAGGATCAGTTAAGCCCAGGAGTTTGAGGCCAGCCTAAGCAACACAGCAAGATGCCATCTCCATAAAAAATAAAATAAAATAATAAATTAAGTGATATCCCAGTAGCAATGAGATCATCCAGTACCTAAATCTTGGTTTCTAAATACCATTCCAGGACTCCTTGGAGAAATGGCTGATTTTAGGGCTGGGTAAGGAAAAATACAAGATAAGCACAGAGCATCTTTTAGTTCCAGAAAAAAGGAGATAATCAAAAAACAAAAGGACCACATGAACCTAGTTAAAATAACTCCCAATGGCCAAAGCTGAAACAATTTGAGTAACAGTAAAAATCATAGTATACTTATGAAACAAAGTATAAAATAAATATACAAGAGTCTATATGTCTATATAAATAAATGATCAAATATAAATCAATAAATGAGGAAAGAAAAATCTTCCTTACAGAATTCCAAATAAGGCTTATAGATTGTCCACTCCAGAAGTCGAAGTTTAATCCCCTATTCCACTTGAGTGTGAGCAGTATTTAGTGACTTGTTTTCAAAGAAACGAATATGGAAAGTGGGAAAATACAACTTTATAGTGGAGTAACTAGCAAATATTACCATGTGTGAGCCTCACCAGTAATAAGTTGGGGTGATAGCATGTATCCTCTGACATAATGTGATGAGAAGGTCATCTCATCATGTGATGTTTTCCCCAAACCCTATAACCACAGTCTAATCATGAGAAAAACATCAGACAAACACAAATCGAGGGACATTCTACAAAATACCTGACCAAACTTCAAAACTATCATGGTCATATCAGGGTCATGAAAAACAAGAAAAGACTGAAAAACGGTCACAGATCAGAGGAGACTAAGGAGGCTTGATGACTAAATGCAATGTGGCATCTTAGATTAGATCCTGAAACAGAAAAATAACCTTACTAAAACCCAAATGAGGTCTGGAGTTTAGTAAATAGTAATGTACCAATATTGGCTCTTTAGTTTTTTTGTTTTTTCTTTTTATTTATTTATTTATTTAAAAAATAGAGATGGGAGTCTCACTTTGTTGCTCAGGCTGGTCTTGAACTCTTGGGCTCAAATAATCCTCCCAGTTTGGCCTCCCAAAGTGTTAGGATTACAGGTGTGAGCCACCATGCCTGGCTGGCTCTTTAGTTTTGTAAGTGTATCATGGTAATGTAAGATGTTAACATTAGGGAAACTGGGTGAGGAGTAGACAGGAACTTTACATACTCTTAACTTTTCTGTAAATCTAAAATAATTCTAAAGTAGTTAATTAAAAACAAAAAGCAAAGCATCCTGCTTACAATTTTAGAAGCGTGATGATCAGAAGAGCTCCCCTAGATTAGCTTCTGGCTTAGTGCATTTCAAACTCTCTTTCTCTCTTTTTTTTTTTTGAGGCAGAGTCTTGCTGTGTCACCCAGGCTGGAGTGTAGAGTGCAGTGGCGTGATCTCGGCCCACTGCAACCTCCGCCTCCCAGGTTCAAGCGATTCTCCTGCCTCAGCCTCCCGAGTAGCTGGGAACAGGCACCCGCCATGAAGCCCGGGTAATCTTTTTTTTTTTTTTGTATTTTTAGCAGAGACAGGGTTTCACCATATTCGTCAGGCTGGTCTCGAACTTCTGACCTCAAATAATCCGCTCATTTCGGCCTCCCAAAGTGCTGGAATTATAGGCGTGAGCCACCGCGTCCAGCCCTTTTGTTTTTTTTTTTTTTTTTTTTTGAGACAGAGTCTCGCTTGGTCGCCCAGGCTGGTGTGCAGTGGCGTGGTCTCCGCTGACTGCAGCCTCTGCCTCCCGGGTTCATGCAATCCTCCTGCCTCAGCCTCCTGAGTAGCTGGGATTACAAGCACGTGCCACCACACTCAGCTTTTTTGTATTTTTGGCGGAGACGGGGCTTCGCCATGTTAGCTAGGCTGGTCTCAAACTCCTGACCTCAAGTGATCCACCTGCCTCAGCCTCCCAAATTGCTGGGATTACAGGCATGCACCACCGCGCCTGGCCTCAAACTTTCTTTCTCCTCCACTAGCCACATACTTCTAGGGCCAGGTGCCAAGGGACCCATCCCTGTATCATAGCACTGAGTGAGTTGGCAGAGCATGTCTTGCTCGAAGCCAATCCAGCACCAGGAAAGACAGCAGTAACTTATCACGAAGTGGCCCAAGTTCAATTCAACTCTCTTTTCCCCACCTAGATCCCCAAAATGTCCAAGGCCACTCCAGCGTATCTAGCATGAAAGGAAGTATGAAGGAAGGGAAGTTGGAAAGGAAAAAAAAAAAAAAAGACAGGTTTTAACCCATGCCTCTTTGAGGGGTGCTTTAAGACGTTTTCCTTTTAATAAATAAGTAGAAAACAACATATAATCTCGTAAACTCGATGCTAAAGTTCCTCTATGGACTTTGGAAACGCTGGCGAAAGTCAGCGTGCCTGAAACACAAGCTTCTTTAGCTTAGCAGTAAATACCCTCCGGAAAGATCTCAGAGGAAGAAATTAGTGCCCTTTGACAGAATCGCCACCGTCCATTGCTCCCACCCTTTCGGCTCCAAAGCTCCTGCTCTTTCATTCAGCCTCAGACAAGCACTCACTTCTCAGGAAGTATTCCCTGAGACATTATGGAGGCGCCCAGGCTCCCACCTCGATTCCATTATAATATTTGATCACATACGTTAAGTTTGTGTTTTTGTTTAGTTTGTGTTATCTCCTCGTTATCTTGTAGGCTCACTTAGGGCGTGGCTCAAGGCTTATAACAACCTTTCTGCTGTCATAGTGGTCCCCCAACAAGCCGTTGTTGAGTAAATGAGTTAATGCTCTGGGTGAAGGAGGAAAGCCCTCACTAGGAAGAGACTTGTGCCACCCGGGGCAAGAACATCAGAGATCCAGTGACAGCCCAGCGACCTCCGGGGTCAATTGCAATGGGAGGGTAAGAGAGACAGCCAATCAGCAACAGCCTCTTCAAAAGCCATACAAAAATACGGACAGGTTTCCTACCCTACATAGGAATCTTTCATCACGCCTACGCACATTACTATACTGCATAAGTTAGCTAGAAATGTAATAATCATATTTTCACGACAATTATTTGAAATCCAGAGTGTCCTAGAGTATTCAAATCTTTAGAAAGCACGTGCCCCAAATGAATCGGACTGAACAGACGCTGGAACTGAACATGGTAAAGTAAAATACTTATCCATGAGGCACTTTGTAATCCCCGCACTCCTGCTCTGCCTAAAGAGAAACATCTCGGATGTGAGGTCCGCATAGGTATTAGATCTGCCGAGTGGACACAGGTCCCTACAGCGTGGGGTGAAATGGGCTCCACATGTTAGGTTAACAAAAGCTTACGACTCGCAGCCTCTTTCAAGGTAATACACATCTGCGGCTACATTCAGAATGTGGGTGTCCCTAAACCCCTAAAGCATGAAGCTGACAAAAGCACTTCCCAGGGCAGGACGGTGAAGGCACAAAGCAAGGTCCGCACAAAAGCACACGCCCCTCGCAGAGCTCCGCGCGTGCGCACACCGACTGTGACGCTCAGCAGCCGGCTTGCGGAGCGGTTGCCGCGCCCTCTGCCGAGCTTCTTGTGCCCGCCTCCGAGCCTGAGGAAACAGCTGATTGATCAGCCTGGCTCAGGCTTGGGGCGGGGATTGGCTGATTGGCAGCAACGCCACGGGACAGCCAAGCTAGAAGCCTGAGGAGCCGGAGAGGGTGCTGGCTGCCGCGCGGCCGAGGTGAGTAGGGTGGGAACTCGGAAAAGCGGTTGGCTAGGGGGTGATGAAGTCGGCTGCAGGCCTGACGGCGATGGGATGCACTGGAAACAGTCAGAACAGGAGTTGAAGGAGCTCGGTTCGGGAACGCAGGGAGGCCGGTGGGATCCTGGGCCGGTTGAGTGTTTGCCCCGCGGCCGGGAGGCAGAGACTGCCTCGGCTGAGGGCGCGTGGGTCGGGGGCTCCGGAGGAGCTGAGGGAAGTCGGCTGACTTGCCCTGAAGGCTGAGACTCGCCCACCCGCCAATCTACCCCTACACCTCCTGTCCCCTCCCCCGACCTTCGGTCCATCTTTCGGACCCCCGGTTCCCGCGCCGGCCGCCAGGCGGCGGTCCTGGGGAGACCGCCCTTCGCGGCGGCTCCCTTGGGTGCTGCGCCCTTCAGGGGCTCAGGAGCCGGACTGCGCGGGTGCACCTCCAGCCGGCGTCCGGGAGGAGCAGTGCGCTCGCTGATCCGCCGGGAAGTTTAACCAGCTTCCCGTGGTTGCTGTGTCGTTTTTCGCCTCCTAGAACTTCCCAGTGTATCTTCTGACCATGACCAGGGTTTGCAGGAAGCCCCAAAGCCGGCCTTTGGACATTAACAACAGCAGCATTTTATTACGGAAATCTTCAAACTGTGGAGAAATTGAACGAAGTATATAAGGAATTCACTGTACTCATTACCTGGTTTCAGTAATTATCAATACATGGGCAGTCTTGCTCCCCTAATCCGGGTTATTTTGCGTTTTTGAGACAGGGTCTCTGTCACCCAGGCTGGAGTGCAGTGGCGGGATCTCTACCCACTGCAGTCTCCACCTCCTGGGCCCCAGCGATCCTCACGCCTCAGCCTCCCCACTAGCTGGGACTACAGGCAGGCGTCATCACGCCAGGCTTTTTTTTTTCCCCCCTTTGTAGAGATGGGGTCTCCTTATGTTGCTCAGGCTATCTTTGAACTCCTTGGCTTAAGCGATCCTCCCTCCTTGGCCTCCCAAAGTGTTGGGATTACAGGCGGGAGTCATCGCACCTTGCTATCCTGGGTTATTTTGAAGCAAATCCCAGACATTATATCATTTCAATTATTTTACATATTTCTATGCCTCTGTCATGATGAATAATCATACATATAATAATTTGCTTTCTAGAGGGGTCAAGTAAAATAAGGGACATATTAAAGTGTAGACAGTGCTCGTTTAGTTTGTACTACCAGAATTTAGGTAACTGCTACAGTGCAGTTTCATTATCTTGTGCTCAGGTTTTCAAAATCAGAGTTACCAGATAATCTAGACAGTAGTGCTCTTGCTTTTGAATAGTAATAATTGTACTGATAATTTCTATTTGTCGAGTTCTTAGTATGTCTGAAGGACTGTGAAGTTGTTTCCACCTACTCATTTAATTTTTGCAATAACCCTATGAAGTAGGTATTATTATCCCCATGTTAGAGTTAGGGGAAAGAAATTTGGAGAGGTCACAATTTACCTGAAGTCACACTGCTGAAAGGATGGGGGTGGGGGTAGAATTCAGAATGCTAATCTTGGCCTTTGTCATTGCAAAGTTCTTGCTCTTTTAACTGTAACTGAATGTCCTAGGAGTTGTGGAATAAATGGAACTGCTGTGGAAAATTATTTCTGTTAAGCCACAAATCAGTAATGGAAAAAAAAAGCCTGAAAATTTACACAAATACAAACAATAGTGAGAGAGGTATGTTTGTTCTTTGAAAAGTTAAAGATTATTACAACTAAATTTGATGTCCTGAGAAAACATAGCTCAACAAATACAAGTGCTAAAAATTTTATTCTTGGCCAGATGCATGGCTCAGCCCAGCACTTTGCAAAGGCCGAGGCAAGAGGACCCCTTGACACCAGCCTGCGCAATATAGTGTGACACTGTATTTAAAAAATAAAAGTAAAATAAACATTTTATTCTTTAATATGTAACCAGTTAAAGAGAAAAGGAAAATATACATCAATGAATAGCCTCTACCACTCCTTTAGCACATAGCATATATTGGATATTAATGCTAAATATTTCATCTATATCCTTCATCCTCCCAATCTTAAACTACTAAGACAACATCTTCATCCAAATAGTGTTAGATGAATAAGGAATGAGATAGAAACAGCTGGGCCTCCTCTACTTATTCAAAGGACAGTAGAGAAGGACGATTAGCTTGGAGTTTAGGAATCCTACTGGATAGGAGTAATTCAGAAGTCCGCGAGTCAGGTCAGAATCCTTTGTGAAGGAACTTGAGTGCCACTTAAAGAGTTTAAACTTAATGAGCAAAGAAGTGACATGATCAAAGTTATCTTACAGGAAGATAGACACAGGAAGATAGCTGGTAACTGTCAAAGGTGGCTTTACCAGTCATGTGAAAGGATTAGCAGTTGGTTGACCTGATAAATATAAAGGAAATAGACGTGGGGAACTGGCAAATTTATGGATATGAGGAAAGGACCAGACAGAGAATACAGCCTGAAACAGAGAAAAGAGAATGGTATATAGTAGGATTTTTTTTGTTTTTGTTTCTGTTTTTTTTGAGATGGAGTTTTACTCTTGTTGCCCAGGATGCAGTGCAGTGGTGTGATCTCTGCTCACTGCAACCTCTGCCTCCCGGGTTCAAGCGATTCTCCTGCCTCAGCCTCCCATGTAGCTGGATTACAGGCGTAGGCCACCATGCCCAGCTAATTTGTATTTTTAGTAGAGACAGAGTTTCACCATGTTGGCCAGGCTGGTCTTGAACTCCTGACCTCAGTTGATCCAACTGCCTCAGCCTCCTAAAGTGCTGGGATTATAGGTGTGAGCCACCATGCCTGGCCTATAGTAGGTTTTGAAGTGATGATAGACTTCATTTTCCATGGGTTTGTTTTCTTGGGCCATCCTGGTGATGAGTTGGTGATGAGTTTTTACTGTATCACTGTTCTTTGAAGTGGTAATTACTGCCCAGCTACTGAACTATTCTTTTATATATTTATTAGATACTATTGATAGAAATTACACAATTTAGATAAGCAACAAAAAAAAATGACACTATAATCCTACCCTTTAAAGATAACTACTTGATGGGGAAAAGGTGATAACAGTTTTAGTTAACATTTATTTGATTACTGTTGGACATTTTTCACATTTTATTTTCTGTTTGTATTTCTACTTGTAAAATGCCTACTGACGTACTATGCCTGTTTTTCCATTGGGCTTTTGATCATTTGTTTCTTTGTTTGTTTGTTTGTTTTGAGATGGAATCTCGCTCTGTCACCCAGACTGGAGTGCAGTGGCGCGATCTTGGCTCACTGCAAGCTCTGCCTCCCGGGTTCACGCCATTCCATTCTCCTGCCTCAGCCTCCTGAGTAGCTGGGACTACAGGCGCCCGCCACTAAGCCCGGCTGATTTTTTCTATTTTTTAGTAGAGACGGGGTTTCACTGTGTTAGCCAGTATGGTCTCGATCTGACCTCGTGATCCGCCCACCTCCGCCTCCCAAAGTGCTGGGATTACAGGCGTGAGTCACCATGCCTGGCCCATTTGTTTCTTTATTTGCAAGCACTTTTTATTCATTAGGGATATAAATCATTTGTTACATTAAGTTGTAAATAGGTTTCTCAATTACATGGCTCTTTTCAAAATCTTCAGAGTGGCTAGTAAAATGAAAAATATGTCAGCTGGGAGAGCACTCAGGGCTGCTGTTTTAGGGACCAGAACATTCCACCTCTGAAACAATTCCTTCATTTATGATACTGAAGTTATTGTCAACCAGTCAATCTGCAAGTCATTTTTACCAAATAAATTGTTTTGCGTAAATAGTTGATATCATTTAAAAATTTTTTTTCTGCTCCGACTCCACCAGGAGATATCATTTAACGTGTAATTTATACAACTGGAGTTGACTAGTGTGAGTTGGTTGCGGTTAAAATGTAAACAGTCAGACAAGTTAAACAGGAAAGTTAAGTTTCCATGATTGAAAAACATACATTGTAATGTACATATAAATATATATATAAAGCAGTATAATTAAGATCTTTTTAAACATTTAAGTTTTTTTTTTTAGGGACAGAGTCTTTCTTTGTTGCCAGATTGGAGTGCAGTGATGCTATCATAGCTCTAAGATATTTTATTAATTTTTTTCACCTCCCTCCCTTGGTTACTTTTTGAAATGGCCGGTTTGATATATAGTCGGCCTTCTGGATTCATAGGTTCTGTATCCGCAGATAGAAAATATTTGAAAAAACAATGATAAAATAACAATATGACAATAAGAAACAATACAAATAAAACAATACAGCAGACAACTGTTTCCATTATATTAGGTATTACAAGTAATCTACAGATGACTTCAAGTATATGGGAGGATGTGTATAGGTTGTATGGAAATACTATATCATTTTATGTTTCTTCTTTTTTTTGAGATGGAGTTTTGCTCTTGTTTCCCAGGCTGGAGTGCAATGGCACACACGATCTCGGCTCACTGCAATCTCCACCTCCCAGGTTCAAGTGATTCTCCAGCTTCAGCCTCCCGAGTAGCCGGGATTACAGGACCCCGCCACCACGACCTGCTAATTTTTTGTATTTTTAGGAGAGACAGCGTTTCACCATGTTGGCCAGGCTGTCTTGAACTCCTGACCTCAGGTGATCCACCGCCTCAGCCTCCCAAAGTGCTGGGATTACAGGCGTGAGCCACTGCGCCTGGCCCATTTTATCTTTATTTTTATTTTTGTGGGTACATAATACGTATATGTATTTATGGGGTACGTGAGATATTTTAATACAGGCATATAATGTGTAATAATCACATCAGGGTGAATGGGGTATCCATCTCAAGTATTTATCCTTTCTTTGTGTTACAAACAATCCAATTATACTTTTAGTTATTTTTTAATGTACAATAAATTATTGTTGGCTATAGTCATCCTGTGATGCTATCAAATTCTAGGTCTTATTCATTCTAACTGTATTTTTGTACGCATTAACCATCCCTACTCCATCTCCCCCCCCCCCCCCCCCACACTGTCCTTTGCAGCACCTGATAACCATCCTTTTGGGTTTTTTTGTTTTGTTTTTGAGATGGAGTCTCGCTCTATCACCAAGGCTGCAGTGCAGTGGCGTGATCTCGGCTCACTGCCACCTCTGCCTCCTGGGTTCAAGTGATTCTCCTGCCTCAGCCTCCCAAGTAGCTGGGGTTACAGGCGCCCACCACCACGCCCGGCTAATTTTTGTATTTTTAGTAGAGATGGGGTTTCACTACGTTGGCCAGACTGGTCTCGAACTCCCGACCTCAGGTGATCTGCCTGCCTCAGCCTCTCAAACTGCTGGGATTACAGCTGTGAGCCACCATGCCCAGCCTAATTTTTGTATTTTTAGTAGAGACAGGGCTATGCCATGTTGGCCAGACTGCTGGTAACCATCCTTATACTCTTTTTTTTTTTTGAGACGGAGTTTTACTCTGCAACCTCCGCCTCCTGGGTTCAAGCAATTCTCTGCCTCAGCCTCCCGAGTAGCTGGGATTACAGGCGCCCACCATCATGCCCAGCTAATTTTTTGTATTTTTACTAGAGACGGGGTTTCACCATTTTGGCCCAGGCTGATGTTGAACTCCTGACCTTGTGATCCACCTTCCTTGGCCTCCCAAAGTGCTGGGATTACAGGTGTGAGCCACCGCGCCCAGCCAACCATCCTTATACTCTTATCTGCATGAGTTAAGTTGTTTTAATTTTTAGGTCCCGTAATAAGTGAGAATATGTGAAGTTTGTCTTTTTCTGCCTGGCTTATTTCACTTAACATAATATCCTCCAGTTCCATTCATGTTATTTTCAAATGACAGGATCCCATTCTTTTTAATGGCTGAATAGTACTCCGCTATGTATATGTATCACATTTTCTTTATCCATTTGTCTGTTGATAGACATTTATTTAGTTGCTTCCAAATCCTGGCTGTTGTGAATAGCTCTGCAACAAACATGGCACGGCAGTTATTGCTTCAATATACTGATTTCCTTTCTTTTGGGTCTATACCTACCAGTGAGATTGACGAGTCATATGGTAGCTCTATTTCTAGTTCTTTGAGGAACCTCCAAACCATTCTCTATAGTGGTTGTGCAAATTTACAGTCCCACCAACAGGGTATGAGGATCCCTTTTCTCCACATCCTTGCCAGCATTCATTCTTGGCTGTCTTTTGAATATAAGCCATTTTAACTGGGGTGAGATAGTATGTCATTGTAGTTTTGATTTGCATTTCTCTGATGATTGGAGCACTTTTTTAATATACCTGTTTGCCATTTGTAAGTCTTCTTTTGAGAAATGTCTATTCAGATCTTTTGCCCATTTTTGAATTAGATTATTCGATTTCTTTCCTATTGAATTGTTTGAGCTACTTATGTATTCTGGTTGTTAATCCCTTGTCAGGTGAATAGTTTGCAAATTTTTTTTTCCATTCTGTGGGTTGTCTCTTCAGTTTATTGATTATTTCATTTGCTATGCAGAAGCTTTTTGACTTGATGTGATCTCATTTGTCCTTTTTTGCTTTGATTGCCTAATACCCCATGTGGGGTGGTATTCAAGAAATCATTGCCCAGACCAATGTCCTGGAGAGTTTCCCCCAGTGTTTTCTTGCAGTAGTTTCATAGTTTGAGGTCTTAGATTTAAGTCTTTAATCCATTTTGATTTGATTTTTGTATATGGCAAGAGATGGGTTGTAGTTTCATTCTTCGGTATGTGGATATCCAGTTTTCCCAGCACCATTTATTGAAGAGACTGTCTTTTCCCAATGTATGTTATTGGCACCTTTGTTAAAAATGAGTTTACTATACACCTATGGATTGATTTCTGGGTTCTCTACTCTGTTCCATTGGTCTATGTGTCTGTTTTTATGCTACGACCATGCTGTCTCGGTTACTATAGCCCTGTAGTATAATTTGAAGTCCAGTTATTTTCTTTTTGCTCAGGATAGCTTTGGCTATCCTGGGTCTTTTGTGGTTCCATATAAATTTTAGGATTATGTTTTCTATTTCTGTGAAGAATGTCATTGATATTTTGATAGACATTTTGATAGATATCTCATTGAATCTGTAGATTGCTTTGGGTGGTATGGACCTTTTAACAATATTGACTTTTCCAGTTCATGAACATGGAATATTTTTTCCTTGTGTGTGCCCTCTTAATTTTTTTTTTTTTTCAGACAAGGTTTTGCTCTATCATCCAGGCCAGAGTGCAGCAGCATGATCACAGCTCATGGGCTCAGGAGGCCCTCCTGCCTCAGCCTCACATGTAGTTGGGACTACAGGCACATGCCACCATGCCTGGCTAATTTTTTTTTGAGACGAAGTCCCACTCTGTCACCCGGGCTGGAGTCTGGGGTGCAGTGGTGCTATCTCAGCTCACTCCAACCTCTGCCTCCCAGGTTCAAGCAACTCTCGTACCTCAACCTCCCAAGTAGCTGGGATTACAGGTGTGCACTACCACACCCGGCCAATTTTATATTTTTTAGTACAAAAATATAGGCTGGTCTCGAACTCCTGGCCTCAAGTGATCCTCCTGCCTCTGCCTCCACCTCCCAAAGTGCTGGGATTACAGGTGTAAGCCATCATATCTAGCCCTTAATTTTTTGTTTTTTTGTAGAGGTGGGTCTCCCTATGTTATCCAGGCTGGTCTCAAACTCCTGAGCTCAAGTGATCATCCTGCTTTGGCCTCCCAAGGTGCTGGGATTACAGGCATGAGCCACCACCCTGACTCTCTTAAATTGCTTTTGAGTTTTCATTGTAGATATCTTTCACTTTGATTTCACTTTGGTTAATTCCTAGGTATTTAATTTTATTTGTGGCTATTGTAAATGGGATTAATTTATTGATTTGTTTTTCAGATTGTTCACTGTTGGCATGTAGAAATGCTACTGAGTTTTGGATGTTGACTTTGCATCATGTAACTTTACTGAATTTATCAGTTCTAATAGTTTTGTGGTAGAGTCTTTAGGTTTTTCCAAATACAAGATTACATCATCTGTAAACAAGGATAATTTGACTTCTTCCTTTCCTATTTGGATGTCCTTTATTTCTTTCTCTTGCCTGATTGCTCTAGCTAGGACTTTTTACTATGCCATTTTATATAAGGCACTTGAGCATCTGTAGATTTTGGTATCCATGGGATTCCTGGAACCAATCCCCTGTGGATACTGAAGGACAAGTGTATAATGTGTACGGGCAGGAGGGTAAATTGCTTTCCTAAAGAGATGATTTTAGGTGGAAGAAGAATCAACTTTGTATTTATTTTAGTCAAGATATCCTTTTCTGTCTGTTTTGGCTCAGATAGGGAGTACAACGTATAGTTAAGTACTTTAAAGTATATCCTGGAACAAACTTTGATTGCATCAATATTATTGCTTGGCATGAGGCTAAGTTTATTTAATTTTTAAAAAATGAGTTTATTTAAGACCAAGCACGGTGGCACACGCCTGTAATCCCAGCACTTTGGGAGGCCGAGGTGGGTGGATCGCCTCGATCACCAGGCAGTTCGAGACCAGCCTGACCAGCGTGGTGAAACTCCGTCTCTATAAAAAATACAAAAATTAGCTGGGCGTGGTGGTCTGCACCTGTAATCCCAGCTTCTCGGGAGGCTGAGGCCCAAGAATCGCTGGACCCCGGGAGGTGGAGGTTGCAGTTAGCTGTTATCGTGCCACTGCACTCCAGCCTGGGCAACAGAGCAAGGCTCTGTCTCAAAAAATAAAAATAAAAAAGAAAGAAAGAAAAAAACAGTTAATTTAAATTAAAACATTAAGAGCATCCAGATATGACAAAACTCATAAACCAAGTATGAAGGTTTGAAGTTGAGAAATACTAGTATAGCCTGTAAGGGTTCCCAAAGTTTATATATTGCTAATGTTTATTATTTACTTAGATGGTCCAAATTAGAATAATTTTTATGTTTTTACTTTTTAGATTTCAGTTATTTAATTTAGAAAATGTTACTAGTCTTTAAAAATTACAAAAGTAGGCTGGGTATGGTGGCTCACGCCTGTAATCCCAGCAATTTGGGAGGCTAAGGTGGGAGAATCACTTGAAGCCAGGAGTTTGAGACCAGCCTGGGCAACATAGTGAGACCCCATCTCTACAAAAAAGTATAAAGTTAGCCGGATGTGATGATATGCCTATAGTCCTAGCTACTTGGGAGGCTGAAGCAGGAGGATCACTTGAGCCCGGGAGCTTAGGGCTGCAGTGAGCTCTGATGGTGCCATTGCACTCCAGCCTGGGTGACAGAGTGAGACCTTGTCTCTCAAAAAAAAAAAAAAAAAAAGGAAAATCACAAAAGTACATGTATCCTATTGGGGGGAAAGAAAACATACAAACAATACAGGAGCGCATAAGTGTATAATAAAAGTGGAGGGTCTCACCACCAAGCCCTCAGGTATAGTAAGTGTTAAGTTTTGGTATGTTTTCAGATCTTTCCTCTATTTCACCACTGTTTCTGTTACTTTATTGTTTTTTAGTTATTTTTAATAGAATTAATATGTGTTTGTAACTTTTTTCATTCAGCATTTTATTATGAAAATTGTTTCATGTATGGCTCTATCTTTTTTGTTTTAATGGCTGTAAACTTAGAATGGGCATATTTAATTTATTGAATTAATTTTAACCATTTCCCTATTGATGGTCATTTAGATTACCTTTGGATTTTCTCTTTCACAGTAATGTTTCAGTGAATACCCTTGCCAGCTTTCAAAAACTAAACGTCTTTCTCCTTGGAGAAAGGTATAATTTACTGAGTTCTTCCATTAAAGCAATTTTTTTGTGTGTTGTGTTGTGTTTTGAGACAGTTTCACTCTGTTACCCAGAGTGGAGTACAGTGGCACACTAATAGCTCATTGTAACCTCAAATTCCTGGGCTCAAGCGATCCTTCTGCCTCAGCCTCCTGAGTAGCTAGGACTACAGGTGCATACCACTGTGCCTAGCTAATTTTTAAATTTTTTGTAGAGATGGGGTCTTGTTATGTTGCCCAGGGTGGTCTTGAACTACTGGCTCAAATAGTTCTCCTGCCTCAGCCTCCCAAAATGCTGAGATTGCAGTTGTGAGCCACCGTGCCTGGCCTGGCAATTTTTTATACACATAATATGCAGGGGACAGTAACTATTACACAACTTATCAACATCAACTTTATAGTGATTTTGCATCACTTCCTTGGGCCTAAGGGCAACATTTTTAGTCATTGTTGACTGCCAAGTACTTTATTTGCTTCTACTGATGTCCAGCCCAGGATCACTTAAGATATTTGAATAGTGTTTTCAAAAGATTGTTTTAAAATTTATGCCTCAGTACTTAATTCATCTGCATGTGGCTGCTTAAAATATTATGTGTCAATCACTGTGGGGTTATATTTCAGAGATTCTCACATGAAAATGTCAGCCTTTAGTTCAAATATGAATATGATCTCTGTCTCTAACTTCTTTTAAATCATAAAGATAACATCTAAAAATGTCCTTCAGAAGTTTAATTTTATATCTAAATTGCATTAGCTTGAAAGAATTTGCACCAAGTTTGATTAGCCTGTGTTCATGGACCTCTTATCTTACTAGTTTTTTTGTTGAGAGATGTGGTATAGGTCATGAGATTTATTCCCTTGTGGACTGAAAAAATGACATATGTCCGATCCTGTGCTGGTACTGGGAGTAGCAGTGTACTTAATTTTGCATAAGCCATATGGAATATTAATTCAAAATTACTACCAGTAAATTGTACCCACAGATTGAATACTATATTTTGTTTTATAGTATGGTAAAGTGTTTTGACTTAAGTACCAACTAGACTGATGTGAAGGATAGCAATGGTCCCTGGACTTGAATTTCAAAGTTTAATTTTCAAAAGGTAGTATAGGGGCCAGGTGCAGTGGCTAAAGGCTGTAATCCCAGCACTTTGGGAGGCTGAGGTAGGTAGATAACCTGAGGTCAGGAGTTTGAGACCAGCCTGGCCAACATTGTGAAACCCTGTCTTTACTAAAAATACAAAATTAGCTGGGCATGGTGGTGCGTGCCTGTAATCCTGGCTACTTGGGAAGCTGAGGCATGAGAATCACTTAAACCCAGGAGGCAGAAGTTGCAGCGAGCTAAGATCACGCCATTGCACTGGGTGACAGAGCAAGACTCTGTCTTAAAAAAAAAAAAATATATATATATATATATAGGATAGTGGGTTGATGTAGGGTTGACAACTAAACATTGTGACAAGGACATTTAAAAAAAAATTATAGCCAGGCATGGTGGTGCATGCCTGCAATCCCAGCTACTCAGGAGGCTGAGGCAGGAGAATCGCTTGAACCCAGGAGGCAGAGGTTGCAGTGAGCCAAGATCACATCATTTTTCTCCAGCCCGGGCAACAAGAGTGAAACTCTGTCTCAAAAAAACAAAACAAAACAAAAACAAACAACATTCATCTACTGTCCCTGTATCATAAAAGGAAAGTAGTAGCATTTACACCATAAGCATAGGAAGGACATAGTCTCAAAATAAAGGACATTAACTTTATTCTTTAATTTTTATTTTTATTTTTGTTAGAGCCAGGGTCTTGCTCTGTTGTCCAGGCTGGTGTACAGTGGTGCACTCATAGCTCACTGTAATCTCAAACTCCTGAGTTCAAGAGATCTTTCTGCCTCAGCCTCCTGAGTCAGTAGGACTACAGGCATGTACCACCATGCCTGGCTAATTTTTTTTTTTTTTGAGATGGAGTCTTTCTCTGTCGCCCAGGCTGGAGTGCAATGGCGCGATCTTGGCTCACTGCAACCCCCGCCTACTACCAGATTCAAGCGATTCTCACGCCTCAGCCTCCCAAGTAGCTGGAATTACAGGCACCCGCCATCAGGCCTGGCTAATTTTTTGTATTTTTGTAGAGACGAGGTTTCACCATGTTGGCCAGGCTGGTCTCAAACTCCTGACCTCAGGTGATCTGCCTGCCTCAGCCTCCCAAAGTTCTGGGATTACAACTATAAGCCACCATGCCCGGCTGCCTGGCTAATTTTTAAAAAATTTCTGTGGAGAAGGGGTTTCAGTATGTTGCCCAGGCTGCTCTTGAACTGCAGGCCTCAAGTGATTCTCCTGCCTCAGCTTCCCACAGTGCTGAGATTATAGATGTGAGCCACCACACCTGCAGGACAGTAACTTTAAACTGAATACTTTTTTGTTCTTTTTTTTAGTTCATAATCCTCATTTATTTATTTATTTATTTATTTATTTTTTTTAGACGGAGTCTCACTCTTATTGCCCAGGCTGGAGTGCAGTGGAGCAATCTCTGTTCACTGTAACATCCGCCTCCTGAGTTCAAGTGATTCTCCTGCCTCAGCCTCCCAAGTAGCTAGTATTACAGGCATGCACCACCACACCCGGCTAATTTTGTATTTTCCATAGAGATGGAGTTTCACCATGTTGGCCGGGCTGGTCTCGAATTCCTGACCCCATTTGATCCACCCACCTTGGCCTCCCAAAGTGCTGGGATTACAGGCGTAAGCAACTGCGCCCAGCCTATTTATTTGTTTTAAACCAGATTTTATTTTTAGAGCAGTTTTTGTTTTTGTTGTTGTTTTGGTGGGGACAAACCATATTCACACCATAGCAGGGTTCAAACTAAATCACTTATATGGTCTGGGCACAGTGGCTTATGCCAATGTTTTGGGAGGCTGAGGCAGGAGTATTGCCTGAGCTCAGGAGTTTGAGGCTAGCCTGGGCAATGTAGTGAGACCCTGTCTCTAAAAAAAATTTAAAAAAATAGCCAGGCATGGTAGTGCATGCCTGTAGTCCCAGCTACTCAGGTGGCTAAGGCAGGAGAATCACTCGAGCCCCAGGAGTTTGAGGCTGTGGTGAGCGATGATCATGCCACTGCACTCCAGCCTGGGTGACAGAAGAGTGAGACTGTCTCTAAAAAAAAAAAAAGCACTAATTGGGTAATGATTGTCTTCCTCTGAGTGGTAGAGAGAACAATAACTTCATGTTCCTTTTTTAATTTAACACATAATAATTGTACATATTTATGGATACATTATGATGTTGCAATACATATAATGTGTAGTACTCAGATCATGGTAGTTAGCATATCCATTATCTCAAACATTTATCATTTCTTTGTGTTGGCAACATTCAGTATCATAGTCCTTATTTTTATTTTCCATCATTTGGCCTTAAAATGTGGACTGTCATCTGTGTTGCCTTATCTGTTAGCATTCTGAGAAGAGTAAACATTATTCCAGTGATTCCTAAGGAACCTAGAAAACAAAATGCCAGCCACATAACTAAGAATATTCTATTAATCTTCTTATTTTCCCCAACTCTAAAATGAGTCATACTCATCTTTCATAATGAACATGTAGTTAAATGGCCATTTCCTTGAATAGTTCTCAAAAACCTTCTAAAAATAAGCCCCACCATGCTGTTATAATTTTGTAAATTTTTGGCATCTTAAATGTAGTGACAACATTGTCATTATTGCTAACAGAGTTATTATGAAACTACTGCTGATAACTTTTTATTATAACTATCTCAAAAACAGATATTACATTAGTTGAAGACAGTATTATTTTGTATTATTTTCAATTTGACTGCTATAAATTTTAGTCGAGCTACATACTATTATATATTTTCACAGTGTTGGTAGAAGAAAAAGAAAGTCTATTTCCAATATTTATCTAGGTTTCTCTTCTACCAGCTGCCAACCAAAATTAATTTGCTATTTCTTATACTCTATGCTAGAGTAGAGTAGATAGTCTAGAATATAAGCCTGTACCATCTTCATAACACTTGTAGGAATTGAATACACACACATGTGTGCATGCACATACACACACACACACATTTTCATTGATTCATAAGGAACCTAGAAAACAAAATGCAGCCTGATTCTTAGCAATTTTTTTAAAAACCTTATTTATTTTGAAGTGTAACACAGAAGAAAGTACAGACATAAATACAGCTCAATAAATTGCCACAAAGCAAATATCCATGTAATGACCACCCAGGTTAAGAAATAGAATGTTGTCTGCACTCTGGGGTAGTTTTGCTTTTGAGCAAGAGCTTTTAAAAGAGCTTAGAAAAACAGGTGACAGGAAACAGCACTGATGTAAAGTGTAAGAGAATAAGCAAGCAGAAACCCTTTGAGAAGGCAG
Organism: Gorilla gorilla gorilla; assembly: GCF_029281585.2. Lineage (NCBI taxonomy): Eukaryota > Metazoa > Chordata > Mammalia > Primates > Hominidae > Gorilla > Gorilla gorilla. The sequence continues at coordinate 54,727,203 of NC_073231.2, read as the reverse complement.
TAGCTGTAGGAGAAGCAGTATTCTAAAGGGAAGCCAAGTTTCATCACGGGGAGGGAAGTAAGCCAGGGGAGTTCAGTAGTGAGTGAATCTGTTGAAGATAAGATACAGAGTTGGGGGATGTTTATAGACAAACAAGTACCAGAGAGCACTGTGAAGAAGTTTGGAGGAAGGGATAGCAGCAGGAGTCCACCGTCTATGTCACCTCCCTTCTGTGTTTAACAAGGACCATTACCTTTCTCAAAATTTTCCTTTTTGGTGATAATACCACTCTTATTTTTCTACTACTATTTTGATCTTTTTTTGGTTAGTGTCTGTTGGATATAAAAATGCTCTAGGAATAAATTCTCGGTGCTGCAAAGTGAAACCAGCACTCAGGCAAAAGTTTTCTCAGCAAGGCAATTTACTGCTGCAGAAGGGTGCCACTTGCATCAATCAAGATCACAAAAGATCACAATCAAGATCACCGAACAAAGGAGAGGTTTTTCTTTTTTTTCAATCCCTGACACGTAGTCTTTACCTCTGTGTCACTCCCCCATAGGCTGGGGTCGGACCACGCAATCTGAGCTGACCTGATTGGCTACTTGCAAATATTTTTCTAAATATGGAAGAGAAGGGGGACGTGAGGTACAGTGGTGACATGTGCAGTTTCGGGGGAACAATGTTGCAGGTAACCAAGGGAACAGATGTGAGTTATTGATTAGATCTGACAGGAAGCGGGTAGGCTGTTTACAGTAACTAGGGGCAAGGAGACATGTAGAAAGAGAAAGTTGAGTTTGAGAACAAAGGACAAGGAAGTTAACAGGCTAAACCTTTGAAGATAAACTGATTCATTGTATCTTATAGTGTCTTTTATTTTTTTCTGTTTGTTCTAAAAGTATTACTATTTCCTGAGCTTTCTGTCCAGTCTTCCCTTCTTACTCTATATGATTTAACTCATTTCATCTGTTTTTTCTAGCCAGTGCTCTGTATTCTTTATCTCTAGCCTAGACTTAAGAAATATCTTTTCCTGGCAAATAAGGATGATTTTTCAAATAATAATTTAAAAAAACCATCTGTGGGCCAGGCATCGTGGCTCACGCCTGTAATCCCAGCACTTCGGGAGGCTGAGGCTGGTGGATCACCTGAGGTCGGGAATTCAAGACCAGCCTGACCAACATGGCCAAACCCTGTCTCTACTAAAAATACAAAAAATTAGCCAGGCATGGTGGTACATGCCTGTAATACCAGCTACTTGGGAGGCTGAGGCAGGAGCATCTCTTGAACCCGGGAGGTGGAGGTTGTGGTGAGCCGAGATCGTGCCATTGTACTCCAGCCTGGGCAACAGGAGTGAAACTCTGTCTCAAAAAAAAAAAAAAAAAAAAAAGACAAAAAAAAAACCCATCTGTGGTGGTTAATTTTATATATCAACTAGACTGGTCTGAGGGATGCCCAGATAGCTGGTAAAACATCACTACTGCTGTGTATTTGTGAGGGTGTTTCTGGAAGAGATTAGCATTTGAGTATGTAGACTGAATAAAGGCATCACAAATCCCTTGAGGGCTTGAATAGAATAAAAGACAAAGAGAGAGCAAATTTGTACTCAGCTTGAGCTTGGATATCCCTCAGGCCCTCCCTCAGGCCTTCTCATCAGACTGAGATTTAACACTATTAGCTCTGTCGGCCTCCAGCTTGCACACGCAGACTGTGGGACTTTCTAGCCTCCATAATTGCATGAGCCAGTCCCTCATAATAAATCTGTTTCTATATATCTATATTTTGTTGGTTCTCTCTGGAGAACCCTGACTAAATACACTGTTTAAAAAAGGAGTAAAACTTGCACAGAGATGTTTAGAGCAGCTTTATTCATAGTTTATCAAAATGTGGAAGCAACCAAGGTGTTCTCCAGTAGGGGAAGGAATAAATAAACTGTGGTATCTCCATAAAATGGAATGTTATTCCACACTAAAAAGAAATGAGCTATCAACCATGAGAATACATGGAGGAACCTTAAATGCATATTACTAGGCGAAAGAAGCCATTCTGAAAAGGCTATATACTGTGTGATTCCAACTTCATGACATTCTGGAAAAGGCAAAACTGTGGAGACAATAAAAGGATCAGAGATGCCAGGGGTTGGGAAGGAGGGTAAATTAATAGGTGGAACACAGGATTTTTAGGGCAGTGAAACTATTCTGTATGATATAATAATGGTGGATACATATCATTATTCATTTGCCTTAACCCACAGGATGTACAGTACTGAAAGTGTACTGTTAGGTAAACTGTGGACTTTAGATGATGATGTGTCACTGTAGGTTCATCCATTAGAATAAATGCACCACTCTTGTGTGGGATATTGATAGTGGGAAGACTGCCCAATTAAGAAATCTGTACTTTCTACTCAATTTTGCTGTACATTTAAACTGCTCTAAAAAATAAACTCTGTTTTAGCCTGTAACCCCAGCACTTTGGGAGGCTGAGGGGGTGTATCACTTAAGGCCAGGAGTTCCTGACCAGACTGGCCAACATGGTGAAACCTTGTCTCTACTAAAAATACAAAAATTAGCCGGGTGCTGTGGTGCATGCCTGTAATACCAGCTATTTAAGAGGCATGAGAATCGCTTGAACCTGGGAGGGGGGTTGCAGTGAGCCAAGATCCTAGCATTGCACTTCAGCCTGGGTGACAGAGCGAGACTCTGTCTCAAAAATAAATACATAAATACATAAATAAACTCTGTTTTTAAAAATGAGCAAAAGGCCAGGCACGGTGGCTCATACTTCTAATCCTAGCACTTTGGGAAGCCGAGGTGGGAGGATCACTTGAGGTCAGGAGTTCAAGACCAGCCTGGCCAACATGGCAAAACCCCATCTTTACTAAAAATATCAAAATTAGCCAGGCATGGTGGCATATACCTGCAGTCCCAGCTACTTGGGAGGCTGAGGTGGGAGAATCGCTTGAACTCGAGAGGTGGAGAATGCAATGAGCTGAGATCACACCACTGTACTCCAGCCTGGGCAACAGAGCAAGAGTCCGTCTCAAAACAAACAAACAAACAAAAAAACAGAGCAAAAGACTTAAACAGATACTTCACAAAATAAGATCTCAAAATACCCCCAAAATGTGAAGAAAACCCTAGAATTGCTAAAATTAAAAAAGTACTAACAATACCAATTATTACTGACAAAGATGTAGAGTACCTGGAGCTCTCTTAATTACTTGTGGGAGTGTAATTGGTCCAATTACCTTGGGAAATGTTAGGCAGTTTCTTTCCCCCTCCCCTTCCCCTTCCCCTCCCCTCCCTTCCCTTCTCTTCTTCCTTCTTTTTTTTAATTTCTTTTTTTTTTTTTTTTTTTGTGACGGAGCCTCACTCTGTCACCCAAGCTGGAGTGCAGTGGCGCCACCTCGGCTCACTGCAACAACCTCCGCCTCCTGGGCTCAGACGATTCTCCTGGAATAGCTGGGATTGCAGACATGCACCACCACACCTGGTTAATTTTTGTATTTTTAGTAGAGACAGGGTTTCGCCATGTTGGCCAGGCTGGTCTCGAACTCCTGACCTGAAGTGATCCTCCCACCTCAGCTTTCCAAAGTGTCAGGATTACAGGCATGAGCCATTGCACCCGGCCATGTTAGGCAGTTTCTATTAAAACTATATATATCCTATGATCTAACAGTTTTATACCTGGGTACTCAAGCGAATGCTCAAGAGAAATGAGCATTTACATGTACCTTGCTATCTTTGTGTAAGAATTACCTTAGCACTCTTATTTGTAATAGCTAAAAACAGACAGATGAGTACATGAATTGTGTTACAATAATATAATGAAATACTTTACAGCAATGAAAAAGAACTGTAATTTGTAAACAACATGAATGAATCTCACCGTGTTGAATTATAGAAGTCAGAAGGCACAACTAATATATGGTTGCAAATGTTAGAATAGTGGTGGTTAGACAGGCAAGGCATGGATATTGACTCAGTTCTTAAACTGTTTTCTGTCTAGATCTAGGTGGTGGTTACAAAGGTATATGCATATATAAAAATTTGCTGGACACTTATGTGTATATTTTTCTGTGTAGGTTATACCTCAATTTAAATAAAAATGATAGGTTTTCCTTTGTTTTTTTTTTTTTTTTTCTCCATCTCCCAGGCTGGAGTACAGTGGCACAACCTCAGCCCATTGCAACTTTTGCCTCCCGCATTCAAGCTATTCTCCTGCCTCAGCCTCCCAGGTAGCTGGGATTACAGGCACACACTACCATACCCGGCTATTTTTTGTGGAGATGGGATTTTGCTATGTTGGCCAGGCTAGTCTTGAACTCCTAACCTTAGGTGATCTGCCCACCTTGGCCTCCAGAAGTGCTGGGATTACAGGCGTGAGCCACCGTGCCCCAGCCAAAGAAATATTTGACATTTTAGTTTTTCATGCTTTTAAAAAAAATTTTTTTTTTTTTTTTTTTGAGACAGAGTCTTGCTCTGTCACCAGGCCAGAGTACAGTGGCGTGATCTCGGCTCACTGCAACCTCTGCCTCCCGGGTTCAAGCCATTCTCCTGCCCCAGCCTCCCAAGTAGCTGGGACTACAGACACGTGCCACCATGCCCAGCTAATTTTTGTATTTTTAGTAGAGACGGGGTTTCACCATGTTAGCCAGTTTGGTCTCGATCTCTTGACCTCATAATCTGCCCACCTCAGCCTCCCAAAGTGCTGGGATTACAGGTATGAGCCACCATGCCTGGGCTTTAATGATAGGTTTTCAAACTCCACATAAAACCATCCTTTCTCCTTGCCTGTTTTTTTGCCAGTCATTTCCAGCTTTGACATCATTTTTGGTTCTTTGCTCTTTTTATTCACCATTGGCTCTCAGAGGATTCATTTATAAAACTGATAATAGATCCTGGTAACATTAAGATATATCTGCCTGATCAAAGATATAGTCACAGACCTTTTTTAGTAATCAATAAATATATATTCCTGCCAGTGTTTAGCACTCTACCACATAGTTTCATCTAGATACACTTCTGTCATCTTAGACTCACCTTCATTAAAGAGTTTTACTCTCCAGCATTTCCTTATATGATAGCCATAATTTCTCTCATCTCCAATCAAAACCTTGGAGTATTTTGATTTTTCTCCTCTTCCTCATTGCGCTAGCCAGCCACTTTACGTTTGTTGTTGTTGTTTTAAAAAGTGATGGGGTCTCGCTTTGTTGACTCTTAACTCATGAGCTCAAGGGACCCTCCTCCCTCAGCTTCCTGAGTAGCTGGGACTTCAGGCATGCAACGTCACACCCAGCTTTACCAGCTACTTTACCAACTTTGGTTAATTCTTTTATTGGCATATTGAATCCATCTATTCTTTTCCATTCCTGTTAGTATTAACCTACTTTTTTAGGATTTTTTACTAAAATGGCTTTATGCATTATCTCTATTAATTCCTACAACTCTGTGAGTACTGTTCCTATCTAGAGATAACTTGTTAATACTTACCATTTAGTAGGTGGCACAACAAGGGTACAAACTCAAGTCCAGAGCCTTCATACTTCAATATTTTATGTCATTAGCTTTAGAATATAAACGTGTTGAAAGTTGAGTGTAATCACAATATGAAAAAATTAAAATAGAAAACACCCAGCTGGGCACAGTGCCTCAGGCCTGTAATCCCAGCACTTTGGGAGGCCAAGGTGGGTGGATCACCTGAGGTCAGGCGTTTGAGACCAGCCTGGCCAACATGGTGAAACCCCGTCTCTACTAAAAATACAATAATTAGCTGGGTGTGGTGGCGCATGCCTGTAATCCCAGCTACTCAGGAGGCTGAGGCACGAGAATCACTTGAATCTGGGATGCAGAGGTTGCAGTGAGCTGAGATCGCGCCACTGCCGTCCAGCCTGGGCGATGGAGTGAGACTCTGTCTCAAAACAAAAACAAAAACAAAACACTCAAAATTTCGAATAGGTTTTTCAAACTACTCCCTTTTTGTTTAGTTACATGGTATAGTGGATAAAAGCACAGACTTACAGAAACATTTAGTTTGAGTCCTAACTTTGCCACTTATAAACATGTGACCCTTACTCAAGTTATACTAACTATGCTTTAGTTTGCCCCTCTACAAATAGAAGATAATTTGATCTCTACCTTAATAAGATGGTTTGTGATAATTGAGACTTTATATGTAATGACTTAATAAGCATAAAAATGTTCCTGATAATCCCGGGTACATAACAAATGTTCTGTGAAGTTAGCTCATTATTAATATAATTTAGTGGTGTTTGGATATTTTAGCTAAGGGCCCTTGTTTGGAATACCAATAAATAAAGGAGACTAAAAGCATTATTTCACTAATTCAAATATATATCAAAAGTTCTTTTACACTCCCTGGCACCATAATCCCTCCCATTCACTCTGTGCCCCACTTCCCATACCCAGATATACATACTGTATATCTGATAGAATTATACTTATAAAGGTAAGTGAAAAACATATTAGAAAATTAGAACTTTCCAGCCGGGCGCGGTGGCTCACACCTTAATCCCAGCACTTTGGGAGGCTGAGGTGGTGGATCGCCTGAGGTGAGGTCAGGAGATTAAAACCAGCCTGACCAACATGGTGAAACCCTGTCTCTACTAAAATACAAAATTACCCGGGCATGGTGGTGCATGCCTGTACTCCCAGCTACTTGGGAAGCTGAGGCAGGAGAATTGCTTGAACCCGGGAGGCGAAGGTTGCAGTGAGCCAAGATTGCACCATTGTACTCCAGCCTGGGCGACAAGAGCGAAACTCCGTCTCAAAAAAAAGAGGAAAGTTAGAACTTTCCGTCATGTTAAAATTTTCTATAGAGCCAAATGTGTATACTGTTTTTTTTTTTTTTTTTTTTTTTTACAGCTTTTCAAAGGATTAAAAAATAATACTTAATTTAAACTTTGGTGAATTCAGCAAACTTTCTTCTTTTTTCTTTTCTTTTTTTTGAGATGGAGTTATGCTCTTGTCACCCAGGCTGGAGTTCAGTGGCGTGATCTCAGCTCACTGCAACCTCTGCATTCCGGGTTCAAGCGATTTTCCTGCCTCAGCCTCCCAAGTAGCTGGGATTACAGGTGTATGCTACCATGCCCAGCTAATTTTTGTGTTTTTAGTAGAGATGGGGTTTCACCATGTTGGCCAGGCTGGTCTTGAACTCCTGACTTCAGGCAATCTTCCTGCCTTGGCCTCCAGAGTGTTGGAATTACAGGTGTGAGCCACCACACCCGGCCAAATTCAGCAAACTTTCTAAAACAACTATTCTACCATATTGAGTCAAACTCTTCTACCTAGGTTCAAGGTTTGTCTAATAGGATTTCTGTTTCTTTTTCCCTTTTTCCCAATATAAGCTTTTAGCTCAGATTCTCATATGAACTCACACCCTATTATACTTCATCCTGTTTTCCCCCACTGCTGTTCATTTTTACCCATGATGCTCATCCTCCTTCTTTCATTAGCGCTCAGCTCTTTTCAGTTTATTTTCACCCAGCACTTGGCATATTTGTGGCACCTTTACTTTTTCTTCGTATTCTCTGTCGTTATCTATAAAGCTCTTCTCACAACGTAGACCACAAACTGTTTCTGGTCATGATGAGATAAAGGGCTTACATCACTATGTAAATCAACTATGGCATACAGCATACTGTTTGGTTTAGCTGACTTTTTGAGCAAGATTTTCTTTTTTTTTTTTTTTGAGAGGGAGTCTTGCTCTGTCACCCAGGCTAGAGTGTAGTGGCGTGATCTCAGCTCACTGCAACCCCCCACCTCCCAGGATCAAGTGATTTTCCTGCCTCAGCCTCCTGAGTAGCTGGGATTACAGGTGTGCTCCACCACACCCAGCTAATTTTTTTTTTTTTGTACTTTTAATAGAGATGGGATTTTACTATGTTGGCCAGGTTGGTCTCAAACTCCTGACCTCAAGTGATCCGCCCGCCTCAGCCCCCCAAAATGCTGGGATTACAGACATGAGCCACCGCACCCAGCCTTTAAGGAAGATTTTCTTTTTTTGTTTTTCTTTTTTCTTTTTTTTAAGACGGACTCTCACTCTGTTGCCCAGGTTTGAGTGCAGTGGCGCTATTTGCAACCTCCGCCTCCTGGCTTCAAGCGATTCTCCTGCCCCAGCCTCCCAAGTAGCTGGGATTACAGGTTCCTGCCACCACGCCCAGCTAACTTTTGTATTTTTATTAGAGTTGGAGTTTCATCATGTTGGCCAGGCTGGTCTCAAACTCCTGACCTCAAACAATCCGCCTCCCTTGGCATCCCAAAGTGCTGGGATTACAGATGTGAACCACCACGCCTGGCCTTAAGCAAGATTTTATTGATGAGAGAGCAGTGTATTGATTCGTGTTCTGGTGCAAACTCCTTTATCTTGTTAGAGACCAACACTTCCAGTAAACTCGTCTATACCATACAAGTTAACATTGTAATTCTGTCAGATATACAGTATATTGATGGGGAGTGGGGCAGAGAATGAATGGCAGTGGTTATGGTGCTAGTGAATATTAAAAGACTTTATTCATTGGTTTTGGCCTTTCAGCATCTGAATTTCTGTTCTGTATTTCTGGAATTCATTCCTTTATGATTTTTGGTGGGAAGCTTAACCTGCTTGTTACAATAGCCAGGTACTTGCTTTGTCAGCCTCCCTTTTGCTACAACACGTGAGCTGTGGACTTGGTCTAGCAAATGCACCAGTACAGACAGCATCTTTGGAGTTGGGGACATGGAAAAGGAGGAACTGCGTGGACCCTGTCTGTGGTGGTAGTAGCAAATGCAGTGGTGTTTTCCCAGGGCCAAGTCTGCTGCAGTTTTGAACGTCCTTGGTTGTGTAGCCTATAAATTGGTTTCTCTGAAGATTATTATCCACCAGATATCTTTTCACAAATGTATTTTTTACTTAAATTAGCCATACTAGGTTTTTGTTGCTTCCAGCTAAGAACACTGACTGAAAAAAATACTAACAAAAGAAAACAAAACACCTTATGCTGTTACAGTTACTTTAAGCAAGCTGATCACAAGCAAATCTTGTTTTCTCTTAAATTACACATGAAGTTTTTTTTTTTTTTGAGACAGAGTCTCGCTCTGTCACCCAGGCTGGAGTACAATGGCGTGATCTTGGCTCACCGCAACCTCCACCTCCTGGGTTCAAGCGATTCTCCTGCCTCGGCCTCCTGAGTAGCTGGGATTACAGGCATGCACCGCCACGCCCGGCTAATTTTGTATTTTTAGTAGAGATGGGGTTTCTCCATGTTGGTCAGGCTGCACATGAAGTTTTAAAAATGTTTTAGGCTTGCTCTGTGAGACATGTAGACAGTACAAATTCTAAATAATAATGATTTCATTTTAGTATTTGCATTTTAAATTTTCAGTGTGTTTTATGGACCATGTGCTGCTATGTATGCCTGAAGAAGTACTTGAAATGCAAATGTGGGGAGACTTTGCCATATAAATGCTTGGCTGGATTAAGCGCCTAATTAGGATGGTTTTTCAACAAGTTGGAGTAAGCATGCAATCGGTGAGTGCTCAAAATTCATTTTTTAAATCCCGACATTTAGATATTTTAAGAATTTTTTCTGAGAAAATGAAATAAATCTATATATGACCAACATCTTGAATTCAATATGTTTATGTACTGTTTAATTTGCTTTCTATTTAAATCATAGAAGTGAATCTTTTCTCAGCATCTGAAGTAAGGAAGTAACTTTCTGGGTTACATTGAAAACTTACCAGTATTCATGTGACCATTAAGAGCAATATATTTGTTATTAGTGAGGAAAAGGCTTAAATAAGCAGAAAAATCATTGCATAAAATATGCTTGGCCAACACTTGACAGCGCTCTTAATGTTGTAGAATCATTAACATTGAATGCTGTTATAATGTGTTTAAACAACACAGTTGCTTAAAAGGTAAGTTATGTCTCTTAAAAATAACAACTATTGATAAGAAGAAAAAAAAGTTACTATAATGATTGTTCTATGCTAGAGATGTTAGTTTTTACCTTGACATTTTTTTATAAGTATTTTCTACTGATATATAAAGTTTGTTTAGACCTATAAATTATTAGAGCAAGTATTGTGCCAAGTACATTTTGTAGAATATTTTGTTTTACATTTTGAAATTCATTTATTTTCATGGCTATGACATAGAATTAAATTTTATTTATTGAAAATACAGGCAGGTTACATAATTTGAATGTGGGTATACTTTTTTTTTTTTGGACAGGGAGTCTTGCTGTATTGCCCAGGCTGGAGTACAGTGGAGCAATCTCGGCTCACTGCAACCTCTGCCTCCCAGGTTCAAACGATTCTCCTGCCTCAGCTCCCCGAGTAGCTGGGATTACAGGCTCACACCACCACAGCCAGCTAATTTTTGTATTTTTTAGTAGAGATGGGGTTCCACTATGTTGGCCAGGCTGGTCTTGAACCCCTGACTGCCCACCCTGGCCTCCCAGAGTGCTGGGATTATAGACGTGGACCACTGTGCCTGGCAGAATATGGGTATACTTTTTAGTGCACTTTTACTTTTTTGTTTTTGTGCCTGAACTTTGAATCTCCCCAACTTCCAAGGTTACATCTGTTTTCTTCAGCGATTAAAAAGTAGAGAACCAAATAAAATTATCTTTGTTTATAGCTGCATAATTTTGAGATTATTAGCTTGAAGATAAGCAATAGGAAAATGACTTGTAAATTTATTGGTATTTTCATATCTTTCAGATATATGTTGCTATGTTTTAAATTTCACTTAGTGGCCAGTCGCAGTGCTCAGGCCTGTAATCCCAGCACTTTGGGAGACGGAGGCAGGAGGATGGCTGGAGCCTAGGAATTCGAGACCATCCTGGGCAATATAGTGAGACCCTATCTCTACAGAAACTTTAAAAAATTTAGCTGGGCATGGTGACACGTACCTCTAGTCCCAGCTATTCGGGAGGCTGAGGTGGGAGGATTGCTTGAGCCTGACAGGCAGAGGTTGCAGTAAGCTGAGATTGTGCCACTGTACTCCAGCCTGAGCAATAGAATAGAGCAAGACCCTATCTTAAAAAAAAAAAAAAAAAAAAAAAAAACTTCACTTAGCTCAGTTTTATCATAGTGTGGATTGACATTTTAGTAATGACAGCAAAAGTTTCTTTTTCTCTTGCTTGCACAAGGAAGGGAAGTTTTTGTTATTTATGATTTCCAAAAACCAAAGCTTTATAATTTCTATTTATTATAATTTTAGTAAGAAGTATAGTTTAATGGTAAGATTGTGGGTCCTGGATTTAAACACACTTGAATCTGAAATTTGTCTCTGTCAGTTATTGCCTTCGTCTGCAAAGTAGCTGTAAGAATTGCTACTGCTATAAGAATTGTTACCTGTGGATTAAATGACAGAGTGTGTAAAGCATCTAGCACAGTGGCTTGTACAGTGTAGGTACATTCAATAATAGTTTCTTAGATTTTGCTGTTACCAGCCTCCCACCCCAGGACAGGTCAATATGAGTAGTGCTAATTGAGGCCAAAGTGCAGAATTCTGTTTCAGGCACAGATAGCATGCTTTATTTAGCTTGTTCACTTTAAGCTGGAAAGTGGGTGCCGTTCATCAAAGAATGGACCAGCTAAAGGAGGATTAACTTGCTCAAAATATTGTAATTACAACTGAGAGTCCTTCCTACTAATGGTGGATTAGCAAGATCTGTTTTTAACTTATTGAAGCTAGCATATAATCGTCAACTTTAATCAGTTAGCTGAAAATTCATATAAAACCAAATTTTCTTCTAACATAAAGCAATGTGATCTTTTGGGGTTAACTAATTTCCAGTATTTTTTAGCTTGTTGCCTAAGAATAAAAATACAAAGGAATCTTTCGAGATTTTATATTTGGGCACCAGAAAATAAAAGAAGCTTTCTTAGCTCTACCTTTCAGTGATTAACATGTATTTTCCCATTGATCTGATATATACAGGCATACTTTGGAGATACTATGAATTTCATTTCAGATCACCACAATAAAGTGGTAGTGAAATACAGTGAATCACTTTTTTTTTTTCTTTGAGACAGTCGCACTCTGTTGCCCAGGCTGGAGTACAGTGGTGCAGTCTTGGCTCATTGTAACCTCTGCCTTCTGGGTTCAGGTGATTCTCCTGCCTCAGCCTCCCAAGTAGCTGAGATTACAGGTGTGTGCCATCACACCAGGCTAATTTTTTAATATTTTTAGTAGAGATGGGGTTTCACCATGTTAGCACTTCATGCTTCTTCATCTTGCACTTTTATGTTATAGAGATGGCTTTTTTCCTTATGCCTCATTAACCAACTTCTGCTAGCTTCAGCTTTTCTTTTGTAGCTTCCTTGCTTCTCTCAGCCTTCACAGAATTGAAGAGAATTAGAACCTTGCTCTGGATTAGGCTTTGGCTTAAGGGAATGTTGTGGCTGGTTTGATATTTATTTTCTCTATGTCAGAAATAAGGCCTTCTTGCTTTCTTAACATTCATGTGTTCACTGTAGTAGCACTTTAAATTTCCTTCAAGAACTTTTCCTTTGCATTCACAACTTGGCTAACTATTTGGGCCAGAGACCTAGTTTTCAGCCTGTCTGGACTTTGAACATGCCTTCTTCACTAAGCTTAATACTTTCTAACTTTTGATTTAAAGTGAGAGACGTGCAGTGCTTCTTTTCACTTGAACACTTGGAGATCATTGTAGCATTAAACTGGCCTAATTCCAGTGTTGTTTTGACTCAGAATAGGGAGGTCTGAGATTGCGGAATAGCTGGTGGGTGGAACAGTCAAAAAACACATAACATTTATCGATTAAGTTTGCCATCTTACATGTGCTTGGTTCATGGCACCCCAAAACAATTAAAGTAGTAACAAATAACGTCAAAGATCACTGATCATAGATCACCATAATAGATATAATAAGAATGCATAAGTCAGGGCCTGGCCTGTAGAGGGATGGGGGGCAAGGGGAGGGGGAGCATTAGGACAATGCATGCGTTGTCCTGATGCATGTGGGGCTTAAAACCTGGATGACGGGTTGATGGGTGCAGCAAACCACCATGGCACATGTATACCTATTTAACAAACCTGCACGTTCTGCACATGTATCCCAGAACTTAAAGTATAATTAAAAAAAAAAAAAAATAGGCCAGGCGCCGTGGCTCACGCCTGTAATCCCAGCACTTTGGGAGGCCAAGGCGGGTGGATCACAAGGTCAGGAGTTCAAGACCAGCCTGGCCAATATGGTGAAACCCCATCTCTACTAAAAATACAAAAATCAACCAGGCATGATGGTGGGTGCCTGCCTGTAGTCCCAGCTTACTCAGGAGGCTGAGGCAGGAGAATCGCTTGAACCCAGGAGGCGGAGTTTGCAGTGAGCCGAGATTGTGCCACTGCACTCCAGCCTGGGCAACAGAGCAAGACCCCGTCTCAAAAAAAAATAGTAATGCATAAGTTTGAAATATTGTGTGAATCATCAAAACATGACACAGACATGAAGTGAGCACATGCTGTTGGAGAAATGGTGTCAGTAGACTTGGCTTGACACAAGGTTGCCACAAACCTTAAATTTGTAAAAAGAACAATATCTCTGAATTGCAGGAAAGTGAAATGCATTCCCGGCTAATTTTGTATCTTTAATAGGGATGGGGTTTCACCATGTTGGCCAGGCTGGTCTTGAACGCCTGACCTCAGGTGATCCACCCACGTTGGCCTCCCAAAGTTCTGGGATTACAGGCGTGAGCCACTGCGTCTGTCCTTTTAAATGAATTTGATACTGTGCTTGAAAGCATTCCAAGAGTGAAAACTACCTTCATCCTTTATTTTATCTTTTTTTTTTTTTTTTAAAGAAAAAAAGGCTGGCACGGTGGTTCATGCCTGTAATCCCAGCACTTTGGGAGGCTAAGGTGGGAGGATCACTGGAGTTCAGGAGTTTGAAGCCAGCCTGGATAATACAGTGAGACACGATCTCTACAAAAATTACAAAAATTAGCCGGGCATGGTGGTGTATGCCTGTAGTCCCAGCTACTTGGTAGGCTGAGGTGGGAGGATCACTTGACCCTGGGAGGCAGAGATTGCAGTCAACTGAGATCATGCCACTGCACTCCAGCGTAGACTATAAGAGTGAGACCCTGCTTCCAAAAAATAAAAAATAAGAAGAAATTGCATGCTTTTAGATTAGATTTTGTTTTGTTTCATTTTTCCCATTAGAACAGCCAGTGGTGATTGGCTCATTGTCTTTGACTCTGCACACTAATATTACTGTAATAGCCATCCCTGCTTAGCTTACTATGCCAGTGCTTACTGTGGCCAGTGCTTTTACATAAATTGCCTATATTCAATAGAACAATGCACTTTACAGATGAGAAACCTGAGGTTCAGAGTGTTTAACTGCCTTGAACAAAGTTACCTAAGTAGTAGAACTATAATGTGAACCCAATTCTGATTCCAAAATCCTTTCTCTTTTCAGTGTACTTTGCTACCCTTAGAAGGGAAAGATGACTGTTAATGTTTATTAAAAACATTATATATGGCCTGGTGCAGTGGCTCACACCTGTAATTCCAGCACTTTGGGAGGCTTAGGCAGGCGGATCACCTAAGGTTAGCAGTTCGAGACCAGCCTGACCAACATAGTGAAACCCTGTCTCTACTAAAAGTATAAAAATTAATTGGGCATGGTAGTGCATGCCTGTAGTCCCCACTACTCGGGAGGCTGAGGCAGGAGAATCCGGTTTGAACTCGGGAGGCACAGGTTGCAGTGAGCCAAGATCACGCCACTGCACTCCAGCCTGGGCGACAGAGCAAGACTCCGTCTCAAAAACAAAACAAAACAAAAAGGCCGGGCGCGGTGGCTTACGCCTGTAATCCCAGCACTTTGGGAGGCCGAGGCGGGTGGATCACGAGGTCAGGAGATCGAGACCATCCTGGCTAACACGGTGAAACCCCGTCTCTACTAAAAATAAATATAAAAAATTAGCTGGGCGAGGTGGCGGGCACCTGTAGTCCCAGCTACTCGGGAGGCTGAGGCAGGAGAATGGCGTGAACCTGGGAGGCAGAGCTTGCAGTGAGCCAAGATCACGCCACTGCACTCCAGCCTGGGCGACAGCAAGACTCCGTCTCAAAAAAACAAACAAACAACAACAAAAAAAACCATTATAAATACCTTAACTCATTTAATGCTCATAGGCTCATGAAGCAGATAATATCTCCATTTTATAGGTGAAAAAACAGAAGCATAGAGGGGTGAATAATTTGGCCAGCTTTATACAGGCAGTAAATTCGTAGAGGCTAATTTTAAAGCCAGGCCTATATGCTATAATGGCCTGTTTTCTCTTTACTGCCTTTTATTTTCCCTCAACATTTGTTTGAATTTAAAACTACATGCTCACATATCTCCAAACTTTTTATGTCCCTAAGCAAAAATGTTTTTTAAATTGCAGGAAGTGAGAATAGTGTGAAGCTAATGTGATTCTGATTAATTTCAGTATTTTATATTGGAAGAAAAGTTACTATAGCAAGTATCTATAATAATTTGTATTATTGTACTCTGGTTTTCTTTTGGTGCTTTGGAGGAGGAATGTGAGTAAGGAAGAAGAGAACTGAGGGAAGTGTTAATCTTTGGTTAAGGATTTAAAAATTGTTACAGAATTTCATCTTCCCATTTTCACTCCTTCCCCCTTCCCAACACACACTTTTAATTTTCCCTTAGCTCCCTGAGAATTAAGAATTTACATTTTGTTGGGTCCTAACTTTTTAAAGATCTGATTAACAGTATGGATGCTCTTCCCAGAAAAGTAACACATACACAATTTTGTGTGTAATTTTAGGGATACATGAACCTAATGCATTAATGCATTAATATCACATAGCTTGTCATGAAAAATATATTTTATTTATTTTTGTTTGTTCTTTGAGACGAAATCTTGTTGTGTCCCAGGCTGGAGTGCAGTGGCGCATTCTTGGCTCACTGTAGCCTCTGCCTCCCGGGTTCAAGTGATTCTCCTGCCTCAGCCTCCTGAGTAGCTGGGATTACAGGTGCCCGCCATCACCCCTGGCTAATTTTTGTATTTTTAGTAAAGACAGGGTTTCACCATGTTGGCCAGGCTGGTCTCGAACTCCTGACCTCAAGTGATCCACCCTCTTCAGCCTCCCAAAGTGCTGGGATTACAGGCGTGAGCCACCACACCCAGCCAGAAAAACATATTTTTCTTAGAGTTAAATTTATAGTTTTTCCTGCTAAAAGTTGCCCTCAAATAATAATGTATGTAAAACTAGTCTATAATAAATGAATTACCACATACAGCTTGAGTGCAGTCATCATGGATGAGACAGATGACAGCTTCAGATTCCAGCCTCACACGTCAACACTTTCTACAATAGCATTTCACAATGTTAAAAAAGAACAAACTACTTTCCTGTTGTCATCCTCCTCCTTGCTGTCATCACTTTCAAACACTGTTGCTAAATGTTATGGACTGTCATTACTAGACACAGACATGCATGTGCGCGCACACACACACACAGATTCACTGTTAGATTATGTAAAAGCAGTTTTCATAGATAAAGCATGGTTTTTCTGTTTAGCTATTTCTCTCTTTTTTTTTTTTTTTTTTTGAGACAGAGTCTCGCTCTGTCACCCAGGCTGGAGTGCAGTGGCGTGATCTTGCTCACTGCAACTTCTGCCTCCCGGTTCAAGCAATTCTGCCTCAAGCCTCCTGAGTAGCTGGGACTACAGGCACGTGCCACCACGCCTGGCTAAGTTTTTATATTTTAGTAGAGACGGGGTTTCGCCACATTGGCCAGGCTGGTCTCGAACTCCTGACCTCAGATGATCCACCCACCTCGGCCTTCCAAAGTGCTGGGATTACAGGCATGAACCACTGTGCCTGGCCCTGTTTAGCTGTTTCTTTTTTTTTTTTTTTGAGACAGAGTCTTGCTCTGTCCCAGGCAGGAGTGCAGTGGCACGATGTCAGCTCACGGCAACCTCTGCCTCCCAGGTTTAAGCTATTCTCCTGCCTTAGCCTCCTGAGTAGCTGGGATTACAGGTGTGCACCACCACACCTGGCTAATTTTGTATTTTTAGTAGAGACAGGGTTTCACCATGTTACCCAGGCTGGTCTTGAACTCCTGAGCTCGTGACCCGCCCACCTCGGTCTTCCAAAATGCTGGGATTACAGGCATGAGCCACCACGCCCAGCCAGCTATTTCTTAATGGCATTGGATTGTCTTATTTTCTAAATGAAATTGGATTATCTTGCTAGGCTTGGTGGCTCACGCCTGTAATCCCAGCACTTTGGGAGGCTGAGGTGGGTGGATCATGAGGTCAAGAGATCGAGACCATCCTGGCCAACATGGTGAAACCCCGTCTCTACTAAAAATACAAAAATTAGCCGGGTGTGGTGGCACGTGCCTGTAGTCTCAACTACTGGAGAGGCTGAGGCAGGAGAATTGCTTGAACCCGGGAGGCAGAGGTTGCAGTGAGCTGAGATCATGCCACTGCACTCCAGCCTGGCAACAGAGGGAGACTCTGTCCCAAAAAAAAAAAAAAAAAAAAAAAAAGAAATTGGATTATTTTATGACCATTTTCTTCTCCCTGCCTTCTCTCTTTCATCTAAAGAAATATTAATGACAGTTTGTCTTTAGAGGAAGTCTTTCCTTCTCTAAACTAGCATACTGACAAGACATAGTTCAGCCACAAGTTACGGTAGGAGATGCACTTGGGTCATACAGCCTCCCAATGCACAGATGGTGACTTTTCAGTACCATCTGTTCACTGTTTCTGCACAGCCATTTACAATTTCTCCCCCTCTATGAGGGCTGAATAGAAAAAAATAGAAAAGTAGTCAGACCTAGTTTTAGAGTTCCTGGAAATTAGCTATTCTTTCCCCTCACTTTTTCGTACCATCCAATAAAGGTTATGGCTCTTCATTCTAAATATTTCAGTCATTAGTTTACACAGACCCTTATTTGATATTTATTGGTGCTAAGTACTATGTAATTCACAAGTAACAGAAGAACACATTATGTTAGTCTACTGTGTATGCTTGAAAAAATAATCACATAAAGCAATCTGTTCTTTTCCTTCCTTTAACTTTGTAGAAGATACCTAAATAATCTACTTATTCCTTATAATTAAAAGCTGAATCGGCTGGGCGTTGTGGCTCATGCCTGTAATCCCAGCACTTTGGGAGGCCGAGACAATTAGATCACCTGAGGTCAGGAGTTCGAAACCAGCCTGGCCAACATCGTGAAACCCCGTCTCTACTAAAAATACAAAAATTAGCTGGGCATGGTGGCACCTGCCTATAATTCTAGCTAGATAGAATTGCTCTAACCCAGGAGGTGGAAGTTTCAGTGAGCCGAGATCGCACCACTGCACTCCAGCCTGGGTGACAGAGCGAGACTCCATCTAAAAAAATTCAAAAAAAAAAGCTGAATCATTGGCCACTTCTCTTGTTGAAGGCACCTAGTATTTTTCTGATATTAAACAGATGGAAACATAATAGTTGACATTTCACCCTGCAACATGTGTAGTGAAGAATGCTAAAAGCTGGCAGAAACATTAGTTCCTGACCTTGGCAAATCCTTTCTAAATTTTTCTTTGTGAGCTTTTTGTCCTCTTCATCTCCAGACAAGACCTTTGCTTGCCGGAGGGGAGAAAGATTCACTTTAGACTGTCTAATTGTCACATTGTGATGCACAAATAGCATTCCACTTGTACTACATCATAGGAGAATTTTGACTTGTGACTAAATAGAAGACTCAAGAAGAGAAATGACTGAATGGTATACTTACTTTTGCCCTATGGATTTATTTGTAAAAGAACAGGATCTATTAAAATGTATAAGGTAGGGCCATGTGCGGTGGTGCACGCCTGTAATCCTAGGAGTTTGGGAGGCTGAGACAGGTGGATCACCTGAGGTCAAGAGTTCGGGACCAGCCTGGCCAACATGGTGAAACCCCGTCTCTACTAAAAATACAAAAAAATTAGCCAGGCGTGGTGGCATTCACTTGTAATCCCAGCTACTGTAATCTCAGCTACTCAAGAGGCTGAAGCAGGAGAATCACTTGAACCTGGAGGGGGCAGAGGTTGCAGGGAGCCGAGATTGCTCCACTTCACTCCAGCCTGGGCGAAAGAGTGAAACTCCATCTCAAAAATAAATAAATAATAGTAATAATAATAAGGTAAAAAGTTTGCTTAAATACTGTCTTAGAGTTATTTGCCCATGTTTGTTCTTTTTTTGGTGGGTAGTCTGATGTTGACATTGTAGAACTGCGAGGCTTCCCATTTTTCTCTAGTCAGATGTTTTCCTTTCCCTTAGTCCTCACATGTTATTAAGACTACTTGTGTCATAATCCTGTATGATTATTGATGTGAATGATGTTTTCTTCTAAGCTTCAGAGTAACTTTGCTTCTTAACATTCTTTGTATACTATTCATATTTTAAAATTTTTATCTTCCTTTCTACTTACCAGTTTTCTAATCTTTGCCATCCTTTTTATTTACATTTCCGAAGCAAGAGCTATCATTTTTGTTGGTTATTGGAGTCAGTATAGGTTATAAATACTTTTTGGAACTCTTCTAGGTAAGATTCAGTGAAACTTTGGAAAATATGTGATGAAAATTATATGAAAGCTATGGCAGGTGCCAGGGGTATTATATATCCTTCTATGATTTCCACTTTGTTGGTTTTTTTCTCAGGGGGTGGGGGGCGGGGGGACATGGTCTCACTCTGTTGCTTAGGCTGGAGTGCAGTGGTGCAATCCTAACTCACTGCAGCCTGGAACTCCTGGGCTAAAGGGACCTTCCTGCTTTAGACTCTCCTGTAGCTAGGACGACAGCATGCATCACCACCCCTGGCTAATTTTCCAATTTTTTGTAGAGATGGCGGTCTCACAAAAAGACCCCAGGCTGGTCTCAAACTTCTGGCCTCAAATGATCCTCCTACCTCAGCCTCCCAAAGCACTGAGATTACAGATGTTAGCTACTGTGCCCAGCCCTGAACTCCACACTGACTCATACTGTTATCCTTGAATTGGACTTGATTGCTAAAATTTAAGAAATCAGATAGTTTCTGTGCTCATTTTATAAGTTGTATATGCTTTTATCTAAGGGTCTAGTTTGAGTTAGGTTTTGGAGCCTCCACTGTTTACAGTGAACAGTTGTTTGGTTATGCTGTTTGTTTATATTGGGGTAATTTCATTCTTTAAAGTAGAATGATCACGGATTGATCTTAAAAAAAGGGGTAGTATCCATTTCTCCAGAATTCATACTCAGCTGATTTGGTTCTTTTTAGTCTTTAGAATATAATTGTTTTTTGAGTTTTTATTTTGTTTTATTTTTGAGACAAGGTCTCGCTTTGTCACCCAGGCTGGAGTGCAGTGGTGCGATCTTGGCTCACTGCAACCTCCGCTTCCTGGGTTCAAGCAGTTCTCATGCCTCAGCCTCCCAAGTAGCTGGGATTACAGGTGTGCACCACCATGCCTGGCTAATTTTTGTATTTTTAGTAGAGATGGGGTTTTGCCATGTTGGCCAGGCTGGTCTTGAACTCCTGGCCTCAGGTGATCCGCCCATTTTGGTGTCCCAAAGTGCTGGGATTACAGGCGGGAGCCGCCGCACCTGGCCTTACATAATTGAATGTTAAAGTTTGATGAATTAAGTATAATAGTCATATAATTCTTACTCTTTTCTTTTAAAATTGCTTTTAATAGCATACTACCTTTCTTTACTTATTCTGTCCAGGCTTTCAAGTGTAGCACTCAAAACAGATGAATAGTTTTTCCTTTAAAGAGAGGTCATATACTTGGGGAGAAGTTTCAAGGTACAATTTGTAATGATTTACCTAACATTCAACACGTGTGCTTTTTGTTTTTTTTTTTTTTTTGCTTTGAGGGTTTGTTTTTGTCTTTAAGCATAGCATAATGTCCTGTTTTATTACGATTTCATCTGAGAAATTCTGCTCAGATGAAGTTTCTTACCTTTCCTTTGGGGAGCAGGCCTCCCAAGAGCAATATGCCTGGATTTCAGCCTTTTCTCACCCTTGGCCAAGCATTCTTGTGCAGCAAACAACATGGAGCACCCTGCATGGTACACATTCAGATTCTGAACTTTGTACTAATTTGGGATTGTTTTGAAAAGTGTATTACAGCAAAAGTAACATACATTTAATAAAAACTATGTATATCAAAATTCTAAAACTAAAAATATAGCAGAAGAGATAAAATAGTGTTTCTGTTGCAGAATAGTATGCAAACCTGATGAAAATAAAATTTTTACTGTAAGTATAGTATTTAAAAATTACTGGCTAGTTTATATTTTTATATAATATCTTACATTAAACTTTATTGAATTAATAATATCTATCTATCTATCTATATATGTATTCTTTATTTTTGGATTGAGAAACATTAGCTTATTTGCCATAATATTTAGAGCATTCTGATCCTGTAATTAATGTGTTAGTATGTCATACAAATAATTGTCTAATGCTTTGTCTTAACAGTTCTGTACATCTTGTAATTAAGCTTTCGGTTTTTCCTACTTCCTCAGGTACTTTGGTCTAGGAAGCCATATGGTTCGTCTCGAAGTATCGTAAGGAAAATTGGTACTAATTTGTCTCTGATTCAGTGTCCAAGAGTTCAGTTTCAGGTACTATATTTTATATATTTTAAGTATTTTATTAATATGTACATTAGAAATATAAATAGGCAAGATGGTTTTAAAAGCATTTTGTTTTTGAGACTTTTCACCAATTGATGCCACTATCAATACAATAAAAGAGGATTAAAAACCACAGTAAAGCCTTTCTAATTTTAGTTTCTCTGTGACGTGATTGAGATTTTTAAGATATTTATCCTTCTTAAGGATGCATATGTGAAGATTTAGGAGCATATAATAAGCTAAGCAGTTGTTAATTCCTAGGTGACCTCAAACATAGGCTTTATATTATTTCAGGTGCTTCATGTACCACCATTATTTTTCTTCTGTAATTATATACCTTCCTCTTTGGATAGCCACTCTGTTCCCCTGCTTTATTTTTAGATCTCTGTGGATGCCATATAAGTTGCTTTCCCTGTCATTGGTTTCAAGCTCAGCATTAATTATAGGATCCATTGCCTTGGCAATGACAGTGTCAAGACAAAAAGGTAATTGTGGTTTTCACAGTGAGGTGATAGTCAAACCGTGAATCAGGAGAACTTTTGAAAGTCTTAGTCTTAGAACTTTTGAAGGTCTTAGTACAGTATTCTCTTTTAGCACCAAATCTGGAGCAACTCTACTCTTTGCTTGGAGATATTGCTATTTTCCTTGATTTGTGCTTTTGTTTCTTTCTTTCTTTCTTTCTTTTTTTTTTTTTTGAGATGGAATCTTGCCTGTTGCCAGGCTGAAGTGCAGTGGCAGGATCTCAGCTCACTGCAATCTCTGCCTCCTAGGTTCAAGCACTTCTCCTGCCTCAGCCTTCCGAGTAGCTGGGACTACAGGTGCACACCACCACGCCCAGCTAATTTTTGTGTTTTTAGTAGAGATGGGGTTTCACCATGTTGGCCAGGATGGTCTTGATCTCTTGACCTTGTGATCTGCCTGTCTCGGCCTTCCAAAGTGCTGGGATTACAGGTGTGAGCCACTGTGCCTGGCCTTGTTTTCTTATTGTTATTATAGTATTAGACATTTATCACATAACTTTGTTCTTTTTTTAGCAATTCTTTACAACCGTAATGTAAGAACATTTCAGTTCAACATTGAATAATATAAAATTCAACAGATATCTCTGCCGCTTTTAAATAATAGATTAACATGTGGAGATATGGAAGATGTATTTAACTCATCATTCAGAAATTCAGAAGTGCCCATGTGTACCCGTTTGATAACATGTCATGTTCTTAAATCACTCCTCCTGGTAAATGGAGGTGAAATCTGTTTCTTTTTCTTTTTTTTTTTTGGAGACAGAGTCTTGCCCTGTGATCTCAGGTGATCTGCGCATCTCTGCCTCCCTAAGTGCTGGGATTACAGGTGTGAGCCACTGCACCCGACTGCCTTTTTTTCTTTTTAATAATCAAAATGAAGAAAATCTGTGGTAGTAAGTCTCTCAAGTACTTTCCAAGAATTCAATTCATTTAGACATGAACTGCTCTTATTTGCCAGTTTCCTTCAAATAGCTATTATGTTAACTAAGTTTTATAAACTTTTTTCTGATTGTTCAATTCCATCAATGTCTTTCTGGTTAACTATCTTACCTCCCTCCTAGTTCCAGGAAAATGTGCTTCAGCGTTTGCATTCATATAGCTAGAGACGTGGAGATATCTAACGTTTTCTGATTGCAACCCCCAAGTCTGCCTTGACAGTCAATGGGCTGAAGTACTAGAGTCAAGTACATTTACTTGGGAGAATTCTTTTTCTCGATGTTATCAGTCTTTTAAAAGGGTATGAGCAGAAAAAGAGTATTAGATTTAACTAATTTGAACTGCATTTGAAAAAAATGGATTAACATAAGGAGAAGAGTAAGGTACGAGAAACATTGATGACCTACTTGAGAATGTAGTGAGAGACGGAAGCCATTTGTTTATAGTTATAGATTTGTATTTCCAGTTATATTGAGTCTTTTTTTTTTTTTGAGACTGAGTTTCGCTCTTGTTGCCTAGGCTGGAGTGCAATGGCACAATCTCGGCTCACTGCAACCTCTGCCTCCCGGCTTCAAGCAGTTCTCCTGCCTCAGCCTCCCAAGTAGCTGGGATTACAGGCATGTGCCACCAAGCCTGGCTAATTTTGTATTTTTAATAGAGATGGGGTTTCTCCGTGTTGGCCAGGTTGATCTCGAACTCCCAACCACAGGTGATCCATCCACCTCGGCCTCCCAAAGTGCTGGGATTACAGGCGTGAGCCACCGCACCTGGCCCATACTGAGTCTTTTAAAATTCAACATCGGTGTTAAAGTATTTTGTCTGGTGGCCAACACCTACAATCCCAGCACTTCGGGAGGCTGAGGTGGGTGGATCACCTGAGGTCGGGAGTTCGAGACCAGCCTGGCCAACATGGAGAAACCCCATATCTACTAAAAATACAAAATTAGCTGGGCATGGTGGCAGGTGCCTGTAATCCCAGCTACTCAGGAGGCTGAGGCAGGAGAATGGCTTGAACCTGGGAGTTGGAGGTTGCTGTGAGCCAAGATCGCGCCAATGCACTCCAGCCTGGGCAATAAGAGTGAAACTCTGTCTCAAAAAAATAAAAAGCATTTTGTCTGCTACTTAAATGTTTTACATATGCTATCATCCTTCTGTATCTCCACTGCTTCTTTGTTTATCAGAAATATAAAAGATGTAGTCTTCAAAATGTATACAGGAGGCAGTTTTGAGTAAGAAAATTGAAAATGCATTTTTTCCCCTATTTTTTGTAGCTCATTTAGGGGCTAACTGATGTGGAATATATCCAGGCTATCTGGGAGTCCAATGTGGGTAAATATTATTATTGAAAGTCTGAGACTGAGAGTCTAGTATGGGGCACAGGGCAAGTGGACATCATTATACTGAGACCATATCCAAGTTGAAGTGGATTAAACTGAGAACAGGACAGTCATACGGTCAATTCAGAATAACCTGGGTTGGGAACTTGGCTGTGTGGTTATAGTAGTTTGAATACCAACTCTATTGGGTAATTTCACATTTTTCTCTCTGGTAAACCTAACCCAAGCTATTTTCTTGGACTGCAAGGAGTGGTTTTTGGAATTGGTGGTGGAAAAGGACTGTTTAGTAACCAAAAAAGTAATGAATGAGATTCCTACTAAAGCTCACACATGGTGATTAAATCTGGAAGTAAAATGGCCATTTGTTATGGCACATCTTTATATAGCAAGTAAACCTGAAATTCATATTTTATGCTAGGTGTTGGTATTGAGTGGTGAATGAAACAGCATGTATGTTTGCCCTTATTGGTTATATGATTCAGTGGGAGAGATATTTAAAAAGTCAATATGCTAATAAAGGTATAATTATCATTTGTAATAAATGCCATATAGTATGAAGTAGTGTAGCATGAGGGAGAAGATCAGGAGTTCTCAGGGAAGGCCTCTCTAAAGGAATGGCAATTAAGGATTACAAAGAGCCTGCTCTGCAGAGTTGAGGAGACAAGTAGAGGTTGAGGGAGTCATTGTGTGCAGACAGAATAGCATGTGTAGAGATCCTAAGGCCAGATAGAAATTGTTTGAGGAACCAAGAGAAGGTTCCAGTCAGTCAGGAACTATTAAAGTGGGAGACGTAGTAGTATGGTATAGTGATCTTTGAACATCTGAGCTGTTTGAAGATGCATACCTGGATTAATATGTAAAATAACTGTTAAATTTAACCGTGTGCTTCAATAACTACTAGATAATTTGGAATATGCTAGCATGTGATGTCATACTGTATATGATGTTCATTTTTTATTTTTAGCTATAATTTTATAGTCAGTTGGCCCTTAAAGATTACTGAATCCAGCAACAAATAGTATGTTTTATAAATTTTGGCATTGTGGAGCCCAGCACGGTGGCTCGCACCTGTAATCCCAGCACTTTGGGAGGCCGAGGCGGGCGGATCACCTGAGGTCAGGAGTTCAAGACCAGTCTGGCCAATGTGGTGAAACCCCGTCTCTACTAAAAATACAAAAATTAGCCAGGCATGATAGCAAGTGCCTGTAATCCCAGCTACTCAGGAAGCTGAGGCAGGAGAATCAGCTTGATTCTTGAACCTGGGAGGCTGAGGTTGCAGTGAGCCAAGATCATGCTACTGCACTCCAGCCTGGGCGAAAGAGCGAGACTCCATCTCAAAAAAAAAAAAAAAAAAAAAAAAAGGCACTGTGAAATAGTAGTTTTGAGACTAACTGAGTATGGCTGGGCACGGGGTGGCTCACACCTATAATCTCAGCACTTTGGGAGGCTGAGGCGGGCGGATCACCTGAGGTCAGGAATTTGAGACCAGCTTGGCCACTGTGGTGAAACCCCGTCTCTACTAAAAATACAAAAATTAGCCGGGCGTGATGGCAAGTTCCTGTCATCCCAGCTACTTAGGAGGCTGAGGCAGGAAGAATTGCCTGAACCCGGGAACTGGAGGTTGTAATGAGCCAAGATCACACCACTGCACTCCAGCCTGGACGACAGAGCAAGACTCCATCTCCAAAAAAAAAAAAAAAAAAAAGTAACCAACAGATGTTTGTGGCCATTTTATTCATCTCAGGCAGTTGATCTCTTAAAAATCTTGTATTTCCACAAGGATACTGCTGCTTACCCTTAAAGATTATTTTCCGAAATAGACACATTTTCCTCCCTCTGGTGGCTTTGTTCTCTTGCCTTCTACTATTCTAAGTGTGTTATGTATAGAAACTTTTAATAAATGTTCACTTAAATAGTGACCATGCAAGAGATACATTTACAACATGGTGACTATAGTTAACAGCAATGTATTGTATATTGAAAATCACTGAGAGAGTAGATTTTAAGTGTTTTCACCAGAAAAAATTGAATTGGAGGTAATCCAATTCAGTTGAACCACTGCACATATTTCAAACATAATAAATATATACAGCTTTGTAATCTTAAAGAATACTTTTTTTTTTTTTTTTGAGATGGAGTCTCACTTGTCACCCAGGCTGGAGTGCAGTGGCGCGATCTTGGCTCACTGCAAGCTCTGCCTCCCAGGTTCACGCCATTCTCCTGCCTCAGCCTCCCAAGTAGCTGGGACTACAGGCACCCGCCACCACGCCCGGCTAATTTTTTGTATTTTTAGTAGAGATGGGGTTTCACCATGTTAGCCAGGATGGTTTCGATCTCCTGACCTCGTGATCCGCCCGCCTCGGCCTCCCAAAGTGCTGGGATTACAGGCATGAGCCACTGCATCCAGCCAGAATACATTTTTAAAAAGTAATCACATTCAGAAATAGTAGTGACTGAGTCTGGGCTAGAATATTGAATTTAGTGTTCTGTCTTTCAGACTGTTGTTCTTTACACAGGTATATCACCTGGCAAGTTGATGGTGTCACTGTATGTCACTATACTGTATTAAAATACAGAAATTCGGCTAGGCGCGGTGGCCCACACCTAAAATCCCAGCACTTTGGGAGGCCAAGGCAGGTGAATCACCTGAGGTTGGGAGTTCAAGACCAGCATGGCCAACATGGTGAAACTCTGTCTTTATTAATAAATACAAAAATTACCTGGGTGTGATGGCACGTGCCTGTAATCCCAGCTACTCGGGAGGCTGAGGCAGGAGAATCGCTTGAACCTGGGAGACAGAGGTTGCAGTGAGCCGATATTGTGCCATTGCACTCCAGCCTGGGTGACAGGGCAAGACTCCGTCTAAAAAAAAAAAAAAAACAGGCCAGGCATGGTGGCTCACACCTATAATCCCAGCACTTTGGAAGGCTGAGGCAGGTGGATTACTTGAAGT
Source organism: Gorilla gorilla gorilla (assembly GCF_029281585.2). Lineage (NCBI taxonomy): Eukaryota > Metazoa > Chordata > Mammalia > Primates > Hominidae > Gorilla > Gorilla gorilla. The sequence continues at coordinate 54,699,837 of NC_073231.2, read as the reverse complement.
CAGGAGTTTGAGACCAGCTGCCCAACATGGTGAAACCTCAACTCTATTAAAAATACAAAAATTAGCTGGGTGTGATGGCAGGTACCTATAATCCCAGCTACTTGGGAGGCTGATGCAGGATAACTGCTTGAACCCAGGAGGCTGAGGTTGCAGTGAGCCGAGATCACACCACTGCATTCCAGCCTGGGTGACAGAGTGAGATTTCATCTTAAACAAGCAAACAAAACCCCACAAATTCTGCTTTCCGTTTTTCTTTTCTTTTTTTTTTCTGAGACGGAGTCTTGCTCTGTTGCCCAGGCTGGAGTGCAGTGGCGCAATCTCGGCTCACTGCAAGCTCCGCCTCCCAGGTTCACGCCATTCTCCTGCCTCAGCCTCCTGAGTAGCTGGGACTACAGGCACCTGCCACCACGCCCAGCTAATTGTATTTTTAGTAGAGACGGGGTTTCACCATGTTAGCCAGGATGGTCTCGATCTCCTGACCTCGTGATCCGCCCACCTTCAGGCTCCCAAAGTACTCGGATTACAGGCGTAAGCCACCGCGCCCAGCCTGCTTTTAATTTTTCTTAGCATGGAAGCAACTGGTAAAAGAGAAATAATTAAATCTATGTAGGTAAAAAGCTAGAGATTATCATTTTACTATGTTGCTATTAAGACTGTGTATATGTGGGCTGGGTGTGGTGGCTCACACCTGTAATCCCAGCACTTTGGGAGGCTGAGGCGGGTGGATCACTTGAGGTCAGGAGTTCAAGACCACCCTGGTCAACATGGTGAAACCCCATCTGTACTAAAAACACAAAAATTAGCCAGGCATGGTGGTGGGTGCCTGTAATCTCAGCTACTCAGGAGGCTGAGGCAGGAGAATTGCTTGAACCTGGGAGGTGGAGGTTACAGTGAACTGAGATTGCACCACTGCACTCTGGCCTGGGCAACAGAACAAGACTTGGTCTCGAACAAACAAACAAAGAATCCGTGTATGTTATGCATTTGGCTATAAACAAATGGTAGTAAACTAGAATGAGTGTATTTACTATTATGCCCTTTGCAGAGAATCCTAGTTCCCAGCACTGTTGTGTTTATTTTATGAAGTCACAAGAGGATGAAGTTAGTACTTCTAACATTTTTATTCTAAGCTTTTCTACTATTGTACAACATTTGTATTTTACGAATATGCACTTTATTAAATGAACTGATTTTTTTGGTATATTATCAGAATATTTTAAATTAAAGTTGCTTCAGTAAGATTTCTAAAATAAAATTGAATTTTGGGTAATTTAGTGTTATTATTGAATTTTTGCTCTGAATGAAATGTGATTTTGAAAAAAATTTCTATCTCTTCACTTTTTTTTTCTTTTTCCACTAATAATAGCTGTAGTAGGACAGGACCTTGCTGGGAACCTTCAGTAAGTTGTCCTTTTCTTTCTCAAACTTCCCATCGGTCATCTATGCATGTCGTGGTGTCTAAATCATATTTCCAAGAATTTCTTCCTGTCAGTCCTTGCCAGGGCTGACTTCACCTTGACTTGTACTTTACTAAGTGCATTGTCCTGGAAATTGTCCTTTGCGTCCCATGCCTGTGTCACTCAATGAATGCTTCCCTCACCAACACCTGAAACGGCCTTTTATAAAGAAGATTTTCTTCTAGTTTTATTTTGTCTTTTGAATGAGTTTGACTTAAATGCCAAAACTATTTTGTTTTGTGGGACAGGATTTCAAGTAGAAATGACATACATCTTATCGGTTTTGGAATTGGTTCTTGAGAGCATCATTAACATTTTCATCTTATTGAGCACATATTATGGACTTGGTATCATTTGCATAATTAAGGCTTAAGTAAGATCCAAATTAAGTCCGTGGAATAGTTTGTTGTATCTTGTTGTTTTGTTTTTTTAAAGTTTGTGCAAAAGCTGGCATTTTATGTTGAATATACTAATTTTATGGAGGCATTATTTAATTTTATAGATGTAAAATTGAGAAATGTGTTTAATCCTTAATTACTATTTATGATATCCTGAAAATGAGTTAACTTATATTTCTTTGAATATGTATTCTTAGAAAAGTAGTACTGGCTGGGCGTGGTGGTGCATACCTATAATCCCAGCACTTTGGGAGGCTGAGGCAGGTGGAACCCCCGAGCCCAGGAATTTGAGACCAGCCTGGGCAACATGGCGATACCCCCCATCTCTACCAAAAATACAAAAAATGAGCCAGGTGTGGTGGTGTGTGCCAGTAATTCTGAAGGCTTACGCAGGTGAATTGCTTGAACTTGGGAGGCGGGAGGTTGCAGTGAGCCGAGATGGTACCACTGCACTCCAACCTGAGTGACAGAGTGAGACCTGGTCTCAACAACAACAAAAAAGAAAAGTAGTACTTTGTTTTTCTGTTTTGTTTTTCTTTTTTTCTTCCCTCCTCCCCACACTTTGTTTCCTTTTATAGATGTTTTAGAAGAAAACAGCTATTTTTGTAACTTCTGTAGGAAAGTAAGAAGTCTTTGTCTTAAATATACCTAACTTTCTACCAACTAGTCATTATATTGGAACAGAATTTTTATTTCTAAACAAAGGGTCATGATCAGATTGATCATCTCATGAAATAGCACCTTAGGAAGGCACCATTCAGATTTTAGTCTTAGGATTTGTCTAACACTTGTACAAAACAGCCCATTAAATACCATCTCTGCTAGGAGCCTCACAGGGCTTGGGGAACATTCCTGCTGAAGGATAGCCACATAACCCATTTAGAATCTCCTTATTACAGTGTTATGGGAATATCAGGATACCATTCTGTTTTCAGTAATGGGTAGGAACAGAACATTACCTGATTTCTCAACTCTTGAGATCAAATATGATACCCAGTTGTGTTATTTAAGTTGTATGAGATACCCATTTGCTGAATATCTGTTTGGATAAGTTTCTGAACTACAAAGGGAAGTACAAAAATCTTCCCTTTGATCTTATACCTTGAGAATTTACTTACTGAAGTTCATGCTTTTTTCCTCATCTGACTACAAATTACTTCCACTACATGCAAATTAGTATTTTGAAAGCCTTTTTATCATAATTTCATTATTAGGTTTATTTGTTTTTGTTTTTGTGGAAGGCAAGATTTTAAAATTTCTATTTTTTGAGACAGAGTCTCACTCTGCTGCCCAGGCTGGAGCGTGATGGTGCGATCACGCCTCACTGCAGCCTCTGCCTCCTGGGTTCAAATGATTCTCCCACCTCAGCCTCCCGAGTAGCTGTGACTACAGGCGCATGCCACCATGCCTCGCTAATTATTTTGTATTTTTAGTAGAGACGGGTGTTTTGCCATGTTGCTCAAGCTCCTGGGTCCTCAAGCCATCCGCCATCTTGTCCTCCCAAAGTGCCAGGATTACAGGCGTGAGCCACCGCACCTGGCTGAATTTAAGGTGCTTTAGATACTCGATGTTCTTAGTACTTTATTGTTAACATGTTTTTGGATTTTGGTTTTTTTTTGTGATCAAGTCTTGCTCTGTCGCCCAGGCTGGATTGCAGTGGCGCAATCTCAGCTCACTGCAACCTCCACCTCCCATGTTGAAGTGATTCTCATGCCTCAGCCACCCTAGTGGCTCGGGTTACAGGCGCCTGCCACCACGCCCAGCCCTTAAAATGTTATTTTTAATGCTACTTTATTAAGTTGATTAGATAATTATACCAGGAGAGTACACATACCAACAACTGATATGTTTAAAGTTTTATTCATAATATCACATTAAAGATATTTTAAACTTTCAACAATGTTAGTATTATGTGTCGCATGATATATTTTGTGTTTAAGGAAGAGGCATTATTTAAGTATATCTTCCAAAAGTTTGACTTAGCAGTGATGGCATTGAGGAGGTTTGAACAATGCATGAGTCCCAAGGGTAACCTTTTTGATAAACATATTAATGACTGAATCTCTTTGGCCTTTTCATTTTTTCCTTAATTAAAAAGTGTGGATTGATTATTTTTCTTTTTTATTTAAACCTCACTCATACTTTTAGTAAGTATTAATCTGATAACTTTATTTAAAAATTATTATTCGTTGACTTTTTGACTCAGGCATTATTATATGTATAACTAAATCTAAATTTAACTCAGTTATCTTTTTTGTTTTTCAAGATAAATTTCAAGATATCCTGCTTGTCTTTTCTTTTTCTTTTTGAGACTGTCTCACCCTGTCACCCAGGCTGGAGTGCAGTGGTGCAATCTTGGCTCACTGCAACTGCTGCCTCCCGGGTTCAAGTAATCCTCCCACCTCAGCCTCCTGAGTAGCTAGGATTACAGGTGTGTGCTACCATGCCTGGCTAATTTTTTTTGTATTTTCAGTAGAGATGGGGTTTCACCATGTTGGCCAAGCTGGTTTCGAACTCCTGACCTCAAGTGATCCGCCTGCCTTGGCCTCCCAAAGTACTGGGACTGTAGGCAGGAACCACTGCACCTGGCTGTCTTTTTTTTTTGTATTTATTTCAAAATATTCTGTTTGCATCCATGTTAAGTTTAGGTAGAGAATTCTGTTCTGCTGTTTGTTCTTTTGTTCTTTAATGCTTTTACTTAAAATTTAGGGGATTTAAGGAGTTTTAAAAAACATTTTCAACATTATAATGTATACATATGTAAAAACATTGAACAAAACAGCTATATAATAGCCATTTTAAAATATTCCTGGATTTAGCTCAAGTTGGTCTTTTGCTTGTTCTTTTTTTTTTTTTTTTTTTTTACCCCCGAGACAGAGTCTTGCTCTGTCACCCAGGCTGGAGTATAGTGGCACGATCTCAGCTCACCGCAACCTCCACTTCCCGGTTTGCTTGTTCTTATACCCCCCGCTTACACATACCTTTTAAAATCTCTTTAGAAAAAAGTGGTTTCTCATGCTTAGATTCTAAAACTTTTCTTAATTTTCTAGGATAGTTTTTTAAAAAATCAACTTATAGGCTGGGCGCAGTGGCTCACGTCTGTAATCCCAGCACTTTGGGAGGCTGAGGCAGGCCGATCACAAGGTCAGGCGTTCGAGACCCGCCTGGTCAACATGGTGAAACCTCATCTCTACTAAAAACACAAAAATTAGCTGGGCGTGGTGGTGTGTGCCTGTAGTCCCAGCTACTCAGGAGGCTGAGGCAGAAGAATCGCTTGAACCCGGGAGGCGGAGGTTGCAGTGAGCCAAAGATAGAGCCACTGCACTCCAGCCTGGGCGACAGAGCTAGACTTCGTCTCAAAAAAAAAAAAATCAACTTATAAAATGAAAACTGAATAAAGTTATAGTTCTGAGATTGTCATATACTATTAGGCAACAATATGATTATGACTATTAATCATGGAGACCTTCACTGGAAGAGTTAGAAACCACTCATGTGTTTTTAACACCAGAGCTGACAATTTTCCTTTAGGTGACTAAAAAAAATTTACTCTAACATTTTGGTGCCATCTTTGGTGAAGAACTTTCCCTATTTTTAACTTACAGATTAACAGCCATGCAACAGAATGGAGTCCCAGCCACCCAGGAGAGGATGCAGTGGCGTCTTTTGCTGATGTTGGATGGGTAGCCAAAGAAGAAGGAGAGTGTTCAGCAAGACTAAGGTTAGTTTGGAAGGCTATCAGAACTGAGATGCAATATCTATTTTTTTAAAGAATGATATTATTTGCAGTTCTTATTTTTAATAGCCTAATTTTATCTCTAGTAATGCACCCTCTTCTTTTTCTTGAACAGTCTTCTTTTCTGTTTATTTTTCTTTTTTTCTGAGATTGGGTCTTGTTCTGTTTTTCAGGCTGGAGTGCAGTGGTGTGATCTTGCTTCACTGCAGCCTTGACCTCCCAGGCTCATGTGATTCTCCCACCTCAGCCTCCCAAGTAGCTGGGATCACAGGCATGCACCACCAACCCCGGCTAATTCTTTTTTTTTTTTTTTTAGATAGAGTCTTGTTCTGTCACCCACGCTCCAGTGCAGTGGCGTGATCTCGGCTCATTGCAACCTCCACCTCACAGGTTCAAGCGATTCTCCTGCCTCAGCTTCCTGAGTAGCTGGGGCTACAGGCACGCACCACCACACCCAGCTAATTTTTGTATTTTTAGTAGAGATGGGGTTTCGCCATGTTAGGCAGGCTGGTCTCGATCTCCTGACCTCAGATGATCCACCCGCCTTGGCCTCCTAAAGTGCTGGGATTACAGACGTGAGCCACCACGCCCAGCCTATTTTTTACTTTTTTTGTAGAGATGAGTTTTCACCATGTTGCCTAGGCTAGTCTGTTCATTTTCAAGACTTGACTAGTATTTGTAAAGTTTTTAGAGACATATAATTATGTCCTAAGTCCTCATTGACAGAATTCTTTGTCCTTCAGCAGTTTACATTCTAATGTAAGAGACCAGAAACAATGATCATTAATTTTTAGATAAGTACAGTAATTATAATGGTCTCATTGGGGCAAAGGGATCAGTCTGGCTCATAGTAGAGAATTTGTGTAATTGGAGAATGTTTCCTAAAAATTTTGAGGCAAAAGGAGAATAAGAAGGAAATCAGTTGATACTGTAAAGTCTACAAAGTAATTACAGATGGTCACTGCAGGATGAGAGATGTTCAGCAAGACTTCTCAGGAGGAAATGCTAGAGCTCCATCATGAGGGCTGAGTGGGAGCCAAGTAAATGGAAGGCTGGTATTCCTGGAAGAGTAAAGAACTTGTTTAAAGGTAAAACCAGGAGACACTGTGGCATGTTTGGGAACTGCCAGATGGCTCAATGAGACTAGAGAGCAGAAAAGAAGGATAAGCTGTAGGAGATGAGGACGAGAAGTAGGTAGAGGTTTAAAGGTCTTACACGTGACTCTAAGAAACATAGAAAAGTTCACGTTTGTGGAAAGCAATATAGAACCTGAAAGCAGTGTGGAACCATGGAAGAAATTTGAGCACTAGTAAAATCAACATGTAAACAGTATGAAGAATAGAAAAGAGCCAGACCAAGAAATAGACCAACTAGGAGATGATCAGAATTTAACTGAATTAAGAAACTGGCAGAAGAGGTTCAAAGCCAAGTGAGATTCATAAGAATTAAAATGACATAGAAACTTATTAGATATGGAGATTAACGAAGGAAGAGCCTACGTAGTCAGAGTCTAGTTATCCTAAATTCTCAGGTTTCCATGTAGGATAATTATAAGGATGGTAAAACAATTTTTTTTTTGTTTTGTTTTTGAGATGGAGCCTCACTTGGTTGCCCGAGTGAGGCTGGAGTGCAGTGGTGCGATCTGGGCTCACTGCGACCCCCACCTCCCGGGTTCTATCAATTCTCCTGCCTCAGCCTCCCGAGTAGCTGGGATTCCAGGTGGCTGCCATGATGCCCAGCTGATTTTTGTATTTTTAGTAGAGACGGGGTTTCGCCACGTTGGCCAGGCTGGTCTTGAACTCCTGACCCCAGGTGATCCACCTGCCTTGACTTCTTAGAGTGCTGGGATTATAGGCGTGAGCCACCGCACCTAGCTATAATGTATAGGAATATAGGAAAACAGATTGTTTTGGCTGGGGGTAATAAGAGAGGGTAGTCTAGTCTGGAATATATTATGTTTGAGTTTTCTGTGAGATATTCACCTTGATCTAGAAACAGTTTATGTGAACGGATATTGGTAAGGAAGGCCTATACTCTATAACATTTAGATAGAACGGCTGAATATGAGAGTGCCCAAGAAGCATGTATAGAACGTGAAGAGCATTTGTACCCTGAGTGAAGCCAGCATTTTGAAGTTAAAGGAAAGAAAAAGCCTCCTCCCCCTATCACCCTCCCCAACCCCAACCCATCACCCAAAGAGCTAAGCGGCAGGAGAAGACCTGGTAGAGGGTATTGTTATGGAAGCAGAGGAGGTAGAGTTTTTGTTGAAGAGGAGTAGTGATCAGTGTCAAATACTTAGAGGCTGGGTAAATAGAAAAACTAGCAAGTTTCAATTTTGTTTTTCAGTTGGAAGATTATCATTGACTTTAGCAAGAGTAATTTCATTTGAGTAGTATTAGCTGGATAAAATAAGAATAAAATAATCTTAAGAGCAAAGAAGGAATTTGATTTGAATGACAAATAGAAATAAGGACATAGCAGTAGATAAACACAGGGATTGCAGGATTAGCAGGTAAAGAGCCTTTCTTTTTTAAGATGTTTATTTTATTTAAACTTTTTATTTTGAGATAATTGTAGATTCTTCACATGCATATTTATAAGAAACAATACAGAGAAATTCCCCATGCTTTTCACTCAGTCTCCTTCAATGGTAACATCCTGCAAAACTATAGTACAATATCACAGCAGGGTATTGATGTTGATAAGTCAAGATGCAGGACATTTCCATGCTACAGAGATCCTCCAGTTGCCCTGTTATGGCCACACATACTTCTCTTCCATCCCCAACCTCAACTCCTTCTTAATGACTAGCAACGACTAATCTGTTCATTTTAACTATTTTATCATTTAAAGAATGTTACATACATACTTCTCTTCCATCCCCAACCTCAACTCCTTCTTAATGGCTAGCAACTACTAATCTGTTCATTTTAACTATTTTATCATTTAAAGAATGTTACATACATTGAATCATGTAATATGTAACTTTTTTTTTTTTTTTTTTTAAGACAGAGTCTCACTCTGTCACCCAGGCTGGAGTGCGGGGATGCAGTCTTGGCTTACTGCAACCTCCGCCTCCTGGGTTTAAGCAATTCTCCTGCCTCAGCCTCCCAAGTAGCTGGGGTTACAGGTATGTGCCACCATACCTGCCTAATTTTTGTATTTTTAGTGGATACGGGATTTCACCATGTTGGCCAGGCTGGTCTTGAACTCCTGACCTCAAGTAATTCATCTGCCTCGGCTTCCCAAAGTGCTGGGATTACAGGTGTGAGCCACCGTGCCTGGCCAATATGTAACCTTTTGGGACTGGCTTTTTTTTTTTTTTTTTGAGACAGAGACTCACTCTGTCACCCAGGCTGGAGTGCAGTAGTGCGATCTCGGCTCACTGCAACCTCCACCTCCCAGGTTCAAGTGATTCTCCTGCCTCAGCCTCCCAAGTAGCTGGGATTACAGGCGCCTGCCTCCATGCCTAGCTAATTTTTGTATTTTTAGTAGAGACGGGGTTTCACCATGTTGGCCAGGCTAGTCTCGAACTCCTGACCTCAGGTTATCTGTCTGCCTCAGCCTCCCTAAGTGTTGGGATTACAGGCCTGAGCCACCGTGCCTGGCCAAACAAAGGTGTCTCTCCAAGTCGGAATCGAACCAGCACCTAAGGATGGCCACGGGCGTGCACCTACAGTCCCCCGCTCTACCAGCTGAGCTATTGAAGGGGGCAGGACTGGCTTTTTAAACTCAGCATTATTCTTTGGCTATTCATCTAAATTGTTGTGTGCATCAAGAGCTTGATCCTTTTTAATTGCTCAGTAGTAGTCATTTGTATGGATGTATTATAGTTTGTTTAATCATGCAATAGTTGATGGACATCTAGGTTGATTCCAGTTTTTGGCTGTTAAAGAAAGTTAGTATATAAACATTTGTGTATAGGTTTTTGAGTGACTGACTATAAGTTTTCATTTTTCTGGGATAAATGTCCATGAGTGCAGTTGCTGGGTCAAATAGTAGTTACTTAGTTTTTCAAGAAACTGACAAGCTGTTTTCTAGAGCCTATTTCATATCCCTCTGGCAGTATATGGCTAATTCAGTTTCTCTGCGTTATTTCCTTAATAGCTAATGATGTTAAACATCTTTTTATGCCATCTGTGTATTCTTTCAGGTAAAACGTATCGTGTCTTTTGCTTATTTTCTAACTGGATATTTTTAAGATTTCTTTATATATTCTAGATATGAATCCTTGTCACATATATGGTTTATAAATATTTTATCCTACTCTGTGGCTTGTCTTTTCATACATTTAATGGGGTCTTTCATGGAGCAAAAGTTTTTCATTTTGATGAAGTCTAATTAATTTATTTTTTTATTGATCATGCTTTTGGTGTCAAATCTAAGAGCTCTTTGCCTAGCCCTAGATCCTGAGACTTCTTTTTCCTTAAGAGGTTTATAGTTTTATATTTTACATTTGAGTCCATGATTTTTTTTTTTTTTTTTTTCAGAAGGATCTGGCTCTGTCACCCGGGCTGGAGTGCAGTGGCATGATCATAGCTCACTGTAACCTCTGCCTCCTGGGCTCAAGCGATCCTCTCACCTTAACCTCTTAAGTAGCTGGGGTTACAGGTGTATGCCACCATGCCTGGCTGTTTTTTGTAAAGATGGGTTTTCGCCATGTTGCCCAGGCTGGTCTCAAACTCCTGAGCTCAAGCGATCCGCCCACCTTAGCCTCCCAAAGTGCTGGGATTACAGGTATGAGCCACTGTGCCCAGCCTTAAATTTGTGATTCTTTTCAAGTTAATTTTTTCATACAGGTTGAGCAACCCTAATTTGAAAATCCAAAATCAGAAGTGTTCCAAACTCCAAATTTTTTAAAAATGGAATTAAAAAAAAACTTTTAGGTTCAGGGGTACATGTGCTGGTTAGTTACATGGGTAAATTGCATGTTATGGATGTTTGGTGTACAGATTATTTCATCACTCAGGTAATAAGCATAGGACTCAACAGGTAGTTTTTTGATCCTCACCTTCCACTCTCAAGTAGGCCCTGGAGTGTGTTGTTCCCTTCTTTTTTTTTTTGAGACAGAGTTTCACTCTTGTTGCCCAGGCTGGAGTGCAATGGCACGATCTCGGCTCACTGCAACCTCCACCTCCTGGGTTCAAGCGATTTTCATGCCTCAGCCTCCCAAGCAGCTGGGATTACAGGCGTGCACGACCACACCCACCTAATTTTTGAATTTTTAGTAGAGACAGGGTTTCACCATGTTGGTCAGGCTGGTCTCGAACTCCTGACATCAGGTGGTCACCTGCCTTGGCCTCCCAAAGTGCTGGGATTATAGGCGTGAGCTACCGCGCCCAGCCGTTCCCTTCTTTTTGTCCATGTGCACTCAGTGTTTAGCTCTCATTTACAGGTGAGAACATGTGGTATTTGGTTTTCTGTTCCTATGTGAGTTTGCTTAGGATAATGGCTTCCAGCTCCATCCATGTTGCTGCAAAGGAATGATCTCCTTGTTTTTTGTGACTGTGTAGTATTCCATGGTGTCTATCTACCACATTTTCTTTATCCAGTCTACCACTGATGGACATTTAGGTTGGTTCCGTGTCTATGCTGTTGTGAACAGTGCTGTGATGAACACGTGTGCTTGTGTCCTTTTGGTAGAATGATTTATTGTCCTTTAGGTATATACCCAATAGAGGGATTGCTGGGTCAAACAGTAGTTCTCTTTTAAGTTCTTTGAGAAATCTTCATGTTCCTTTCCACAGTGGCTGAGCTAATTTACATTCCCACCAGCAGGGTATAAGTATTCCCCTTCTTTGCAACCGCACCAGCATCTCAGGCAGTGGGCAGGGCCATAAAGCTCCCAAGCAATTATGTCCTTTGTCTTTGGAGTTCCTCAGCTTTCCCACAGAGCCTGTAGCTGCAATCCACCTCCTTCAAAGTGTCTGTGGATTCTCTGGCTTTCCTGGTATGTTCCTGCAGTAGTTCTTGGAGCAAAAGTTCACCATGTGGATCTCTACACGCTGCTCTGTTTGTCCAAGTGGGAGCCGCAAGTTAGTCCTGCCTGCTCTCTGCCATCTTCCCCGAATGGAACCTACCCTTCTGTGTTTATAACTTACAGTTTAAGTCCCTATAGAAACAAATTCTATTTAAGACTGTTCATATGTTGCAGTTTGTTTTTCTGCCTCTCATATTTATATTTGTATGAAAGCTGAAGCTCTTCAATATATTTCTTCCTTGAAATTTATGTTGATGACGTTTCTATAACAATTATTTATAATGTCATACTATTATGTCTCCAGGAAAACAGGATACATATGAGCCTTTCATAATTGGTTATTATAGAAATGATTTTTTTCAAATGCACCGAACTTGAGATTTTTATTTATAAACTAGAAGTACAGGCCGAGTGTAGTGGCTCATGCTTATAATCCCAGCACTTTGGGAGGTCGAGGTGGGTGGGTTGCTTGACCCCAGGAGTTCAAGACGAGCCTGGGCAACATGGCAAAACCCCATCTCTACAAAAAATAGCAAAATTAGCTGGGTGTGGTGGTACACACCTGTTGTCCTTGCTACCTGAGAGGCTGAGGTGGTAGGATTGCTTGAGCCTGGGAGGTCAAGGCTGCAGTGAACCATGAATGCACCACTGCATTCCAACCTCAGCAATGGATCGAGACCTATCTTAAAAAAAAAAAAAAAAAAGAAAGAAAACAAAAAAAAGGGCAGCATATTTCTGTGAAATAGAAGTATTCTACTTTGAGAAGAGAATTTTCAATAACATGAGAAAACTGTTAGTACAGTGGCATGCACAAAGTAAGGCCTCATTGTTTTTTCTCTTTTCTGTACACATTTTCATTTCCTTTTTAACTAACAGAAGCATTGACATCCTGATAACTGATGATCAGTTATCAATATAACTGATAATCTCATCTAAGATAATGTGTTCTCTTTCATAGTAGTATTCTAAGGAGAATGTATAGTCTGTGAAAGGAAAATAAACCTTGGGACTCCCAAATCACTAAGCCAAAGGGAAAAGTCAAGCTGGGAACTGCATCAGGCAAACCTGCCTCCCGAAGCTTTGCATCAGAGCAAAGCTGCCTCTGTAGCTATGTACGATAGCTACATTATAAAAAAGCTACATACCTCTCTTACAATTTGCCTGCTAGGAAATTCCTTGTGGGCCCCAAGATCCTTACCCTAAAACAGTTCTGCTAAATTTGACTCTGACAATGTGAATTGATAGCTTTTCTTCACAGGTATTGGAAAAGGACAGAACTCAAAAGTTACCCCTCTGCTCACCTGAGACAAATGCATATCTGATTGCTTCCTCTGTCCTATGTTTATTTTATGTAAAAATGCAGATTTACTGAGCTAGAGGAATGCCTAAGTGACTATTCCTCTACTGCCCCTCACATGTGAACAGCTGATCAGAGACTTAAAAGAATGTAAACTTTTGTCTCTTATCTACCCCCACCTTTTAAAAATTTCTTCCTCTTTCTCTAATATCTGCCCTTTCTCCTTTAAATATTGAAGCCCTCAAAATCATCTTTGGAGAAAGGCACTGATCTGTCTCCCAGGCGCACATCTTTAACCTTGGTAAAATAAACTTCTAAATTGTTTGAGACCTGTCTCAGATACTTTTTGGTTTATAAGTCTTTGGATAAATATACAGTATAACATTTGTACTGTATGATGAAATTAAAGACTGTAATCTCTGAGGCCTTTAGTTAACATCATAGACATTGTCATCAAGCGTTTGATTGGTTCCGAAGTAGAAGAGCAGCTAAGGAGTTTTGAAATATTTCAAGTTTAATTTGTTCATTCTATATTAATATATTAATTTCTAGTTGTATCCAGTTCTTCTGTAGAGTGTCACATACAATATCAAGCTCACTTACTAAATACAAATTTATAGGTTCATAGGGCTTAAAAATGTTTTGGATAGCTGTTTTCCTTATCCTAGGATGCTTGCAATCTAATGAGGAAGATGAACATACTTATAAAAGTCTGTAATATAAGGATAGTGAATAAAGTGAGACTGAGGTGATGATATCCAGCTTAATTTTTCAAGTGTCAGCATGAAGTATAAGATGGAATGTGCTGTTTTTTAAGGAGTGTCAGGGAAGATCCCCAACCTCTTAGAGGGTGACAGAGTAGCAAGAGTCCATAGGAAATACTTAACAAGCAAGCAGGCTGGCTCCACAGCGCCAGAGGTGCAAGAGTAGGCCAGGAGACTCGGTGGATCAGAGCAAGGTTTCCTACTCACAGCACATCAATCTGCAGATGTTACTGGTTTCTATTTTATTCTTCATTACTTGACAGTAGACATGAACTGATAAACATATGTTATTAAAATAGTATATTCAAGGAAGAAAGATTATTTTTGTTAAATACCACTTTTAGGAAGATTGAACTTCTGAAATATAAAACAACAGAAGGGTTGTGTTGAACAGAGCCTAAAACAGCTAATGAGGGAATCCCACTAGTTTTCTGGGTCTGTAGCCTACAACACTCCTGCCTGTTCCCACTGTAGATTTCTCATGGATTGCTTCCTCTGTCAAAATGATTTCCCATTCTGGTTGTCTTTATCCAGCCACTTGCCCACTTTGAAAAGACTGTTAGTTTTCTTTTCTTTGTTTCTTTTCTTTCTTTCTTTCTTTTTTTTTTTGAGACAGAGTCTTGCTGTGTTGCCCAGGCTGGAATGCAGTGGCATGATCTTGGCTCACTGCAACCTCTGCTTCCCGGGTTCAAGCGATTCTCTTGCCTCAGCCTCCCAAGTAGCTGGTATTACAGGCACCCGCCAACACACCCAGCTAATCTTTGTACTTTTAGTAGAGATGGGGTTTCACCATGTTGGCCAGGCTGGTCTTGAACTCCTGACCTCAAGTGATCCGCCTGCCTCAGATTATTAGTTTTCTACCAACTTTATATTTCAGGAAACTAAATTACCAGTTTTTTTCCCCTGGATTCTAGGACAATAGAGTATGTTTTTTTACCTTTCAAGGTTGTTCTGTAAACTAAAAAGATGAAGGAGGGTCAGTAGAAATCATTTTGGGAATAGGGCACATCTAATTTAAAACTGTGTCAGATTTTGAGTTTCCCTTACCTGTGAGATGAGGGGACAGGACCCCAGAGGTGTATTATATTTAACTTAGGGTTCTTTGATATGGGTGATGGAGCTAAAAAGGCCTTTGCATTTATGTAAATTGTGCTACAAAAGTGGCTTCCCTTGACAGTAACAAGGAAAAAAGAGAGCTAGATAATTCAGTGTAGTGTTATTCTAAGTAAGAACCTGTGTGCCTTAGGGAATTTTGGACCCAATATAAACAAAATATAACCAAAACAAATGAATGAAACCAGTAGAAATCTCACTAGCAGAAATTGGTATCCAGAAAATGGTTTTAAGAAACATCAGTTAACTGTTAAACGTTTAAGGTAATGGAAAAAAAAAAGGAAAGGAAGAAATATCAGGCCTGCATAATATATAATCCCAACACTTTGGGAGGCTTGAGGCCAGGAGTTCATGACCAGCCTGGGCAACATTGTGAGACCCTGTCTCTTAAAAAAAAGAGAAAAGAAAAAAATTAGCCAGGCATGGGTGGCACGCACCTATAGTCCTAGCTACTCAGGAAGCTGAGGCAGGAGGATCACTTGAGCCTAGGAGTTGGCAGTGTGGGTAACAGAGCGAGATCCTGTCTCAAAAAGAGAAACATCACCCTTTGGCTGTTTATCTTCTGTTTTTGGTACATCCATGCTTGATGTCTCTGGTTTTTTTTTTTTTTTTTTTTTGAGATGGAGTCTTGCATTGTCATCCAAGCTGGAGTGCAGTGGCGTGATCTCGGCTCACTGCAACTGCCGCCTCCCAGGTTCAAGTGATTCTTGTACCTCAGCCTCCCAAGTAGCTGGGATTACAGGTGCCTGCCACCATACTCAGCTAATTCTTGTATTTTTAGTAGAGACAGGGTTGCACCCTGTTGGCCCGGGCTGGTCTTTAACTCCTGACCTCAGGTGATCCACCCACCTCGGGCTCCCAAAGTGCTGGTATTACAGGTGTGAGCCACCCCACCTGGCCTCTTTGTTATTTTTGTTTTTGTATTTGTTTTTATTTCTTAAAATTTAAATGAATTACAAAAATTCTTGCAAGAGTCTATCCTTATTTTGGATTTATTCTGTCTTTGTAATCTAGTTCTTAATAGCCCTCTGTTCTTAAGGGTAGCAAAACAGATTGGTTTTAAGAATGAATGGTTTGTTGACTGTCTTAAAAAATAACGCAGGGCTCGGTGGCTTATGCTTGTAACTCGAGTACTTTGGGAGGCCAAAGCTAGAGGATCCTTTGAGCCACGGAGTTATACCAGCCTGGGCAACATAGGGAAACCCTATCTGGGCTCTTAAACCTTCATAGGTCCTATAATTACTATGTTTGAGCCCATAAATATTAAAGTATTTCACATAAGGAAATGCTGAATTATATAATTAAAGACAGAAAAGTAGTATAAAGTACAGTTCTTCACTGTTAATTAAATTGTTTTGTCAAAGGTCCTAAACTTTTTTGCTCTTACCCTGGCACAATAGTGTTCAAGATTAAAGAGTAATTTGTCCTTTATTTTCAGTAAAAAAAGCAAAAAGATAAAAATTCATCATGCAAGGTATAGGGAGATATAGAAAGTTAATCCTTTTCAGACATAACTAGTAATTAGCTTACGACTTTGAAGGGCATAAAAAGCTTCTTAGTTTAAATCAAAAGAAAACGTCAATTAGCAAAAACTTTGCTAAAATCTGTGATGCCTCTTGATGGAGTTGGTTTGTGCATATTATGTAGAGATTGACTAAGAAAAAGATGGCAGCAAGAACCCCAGCTGTGGTATGTAACTACATAAGGTTGACAAATGCTTTGCTGTTTTTGTCCTTACATGAAGGGACTTATGTAAGATCAGCCTGAAAAGAGGTTCTTGGGTGTTAATGCGGATACACTGTCAGGTGAGGATGGTGTTTCACGTTCTCTTACAAAGCCTGTGACAGTCCACCTTATGTCTTCCTTGCAGGACAGAGGTCAGATCAAGGCCACCCCTTCAGGATGACCTTCTTTTCTTTGAGAAGGCCCCAGGCAGACAGATTTCCTTACCAGACTTGTCTCAAGAAGAGCCTCAGCTGAAGACCCCAGCGCTGGCAAATGAGGAAGCACTGCAGAAGATTTGCGCTCTCGAAAATGAACTTGCTGCTCTCAGAGCTCAGATTGCCAAAATTGTGACCCAGCAGGAGCAGCAAAATCTCACTGCAGGTCTGTAAGTCCTACATTTGTTAGTTTTAACTTGCAAACTCGAAGTTAGGAGAATGCTACTTACTTTAAAATTAATTAGTAACAGCTATTGAGGTTCTTAGAAAACCAGGTGTCGGCCAGGTATGGTGGCGCATGCCTGTAATCCCAGCACTTTGGGAGGCTAAGGCAGGCAGATCACGAGGTCAGGAGACCGAGACCATCCTGGCCAACATGGTGAAACCCCATCTCTACTAAAAATATAAAAATTAGCTGGGGGCGTGGTGGCACGTGCCTGTAGTCCCAGCTTCTTGGGAGCCTGAGGCAGGAGAATCTCTTGAACCTGGGGGGTGGAGACCCAAGTGAGCCAAGATCACGCCACTGCACTCCGGCCTGGCGACAGAGCAAGGCTTCTTCTCAAAACTAAACAAAAAACAAACAAAAAAACCAGGTGTCAGTCCTTTTTGCACAGTCCAACAACAACCAGGTCAGGTTTAGATGGTGTTCATTTTGAACAATCTTGGTGCTGTCAGAGAAGGTGACTAGGAAGTATCTTTTGGAAAACACTGGAATTCATACAGTTGAATTGCTATATAGTGGATGCTTTCCTTTCTAATGGGAAACTTAGTTGTCTAGGATAATGGCATCAACCATATCAGACATGAGGTAATGCCATGGGTTGCTATCTACTTGGTGAAAGGAGCCTGGGTTTCTGTGTGGTACGTGTTGGACTGAGTGGTGTTTACTACCTGCATGTCTTGATGCAAGCACTTGACATCTCACCTGCCTTTACTGCTCTAAAATGGGGATAATAGTACCTATGTTACTGAGTTATTGTGAGAATAAATATGGAAAGTATATAAAATGCCTTTAACACAAAGCAGCTATTTAATAGTTATTCTTCTTCCTTTTGCACAGAGTAGAACCTGAACTCAAGTCTTCTGGTCTAACACCATTGGGTTTATTAGTGTGACATTCTCACATTGGGGAGCAAACTGTAGCCTTGAAATTCTAGCCCACTAACCTATTGGCAAGTAGTGGTTATTTTCCTATTGTTGTTTCCAAGGCCTGGCAAGACTCAGTATTAACCAGCTCTGTTGGATAAGGACAATTAATTACCCTGCCTCTGAGCCACTTGGCTTATACTTCTGGAGTTTAACGTAATCCAGCATGGAAACCTCATTTGACCTGGGCATGGCAGAGGTGGGTGGGGGTGGAGGCACTCTGGGCACTGATGCTGGACTGTGCTTATGCCTGTAACTTGCTAAAATTCTCCACTCCTACCCTTTTCTTGTCTTAAATTGATTTTTCCTTTTGCTTTACCTCCCTCTTCTGGCTGACTGGGAAAGTGCTACCATAAATAGATAATTTTGAAGCTCTATTTATAAGCTGAAACGTTTGAGTAAAAATATTTTACATCAACACCTCCCCAATCAAACTAGTTCACCCAATAAACAACTTTCTAACCTCCAGTTATGCAGAAAGAGGATTTTTAGGTCCTTACTTCATTTCCATAACTCTTAGTTACTTCTTGTTTTAGAGACAGGGTTTCACTGTGTTGCTCAGGCTGGTCTTGAACTCCTGAGCTCAAACTACCGCCTTGGCCTCCTAAAGTGCTGGGATTACAGGTGTGAGCCACTGAGCCCAGCCCAGTGCAGGCTTTTAATGCTTAGTAAGTCTTATATGAAAATATACTTAAAATGAGTCACAAATTTGTTAGTTTTCTCAAATCATTAAAATAGTACTAAATTGTCAAACTGTATGTAATGAAGATAGACTTGTTTTTGCAGTACTTTGTTTTATATTTCTGTTAAAAGTGATTACAAACTGTGCCATAGTCAAACTTGAACATTTGATATCACAAAAACACCTCTGTTAAGTTAAATAGAAATTTTCCATCTGGATAGTTTTGGATTGAATGATACAGTGGCTGAGATTCAGGCATATCTCATGAAGTAACTGAAACTGTCTTGCTTCTTACATAACTGAGACTTTAAGAATATTGTTTTTAGGGGTACAAAAATCTTTAACATCATTTTGCTTTTAAAAACTGATATTTTCTTTGCTTAATACCAGTGGGATTAAGTTTGTTTTCCTTTGTTTCTGTAGGTGACTTAGATTCTACCACATTTGGTACCATACCACCACACCCTCCACCTCCCCCACCGCCCCCACCTCCCCCTCCACTGGGGCTCCACCAAAGTATATCTGCTGTTGATCTGATTAAAGAACGAAGAGAGAAAAGAGCCAATGCTGGAAAGACTTTGGTTAAGAACAATCCAAAGAAACCTGAAATGCCAAATATGCTAGAGATCCTTAAAGAGATGAACAGTGTAAAACTTCGGTCAGTGAAGAGGTGAGGATACATTCACCTTCTTTCTTCCCCATTTGTTTGTCTTATAAAACCAAAGTACCAGGCTTCTTGAGGAATTTTGTTTATAACATGACTGCCATGAATAGTTAAGTTTTTAGTTTAAAAAAAAAAGATGAGCCCCAGTGGCTTCTATACACAGTAGCTAAGAGATTAGCAAAATAAGCTAACATTTCCCAGGTGATGTTTTTAGTTTTCCCATTTTATTTAAATATCAGCCTTTTCATGTAAAGTCTTCACTGCAGTTGCTCAGTGAGCATTCACTAATTCAATAAAGGTGTGCTGTGTACCACTAGCATAGTCACTAGACATGCATGGAACAGGGAACTCTATTTGCCCCGAAGGACAGTAGAGTCCATGTTCTGCAGACATATTACATGGCCTTTTATTGGACTTCTGTGTGCTTTTGTTGAGCATTAGCTCTAGGCTTCCATCTCAATGCTAGCAGTATTTATCAGGTCTCTATGGAGTAGCTATGATGCTGGAGAGGTGCTGTCAGGCTAAAGGTTGACAAAGTACTTCCCTGAGGGTGGCCAGTGTATTGTCCTGTCCCCTTGGTTTGTGTTCACTTCTCTAAGGTCAGAGCAAGATGTGAAGCCCAAGCCAGTGGATGCTACTGACCCTGCTGCCCTCATAGCAGAGGCTCTGAAAAAGAAATTTGCTTATCGGTATCGAAGTGATAGCCAAGATGAAGTTGAAAAAGGAATTCCAAAGTCTGAATCAGAGCCCACCTCAGAGAGAGTGTTGGTGAGTTATTTGCCCAGATTTCTTTCCTGTTACGTAGAAATCCATCCCATTGCAAAGCACTTGCATTTTGCAAGTGATTCACCTGTGTCATCTCTAAGTTCCAAAGGGAGGTGATACAGGATTTGGTCCCTGCCTTACAAGTAGATCACGGCTGGTTGGGAAAAGGATGACATCTTTGCTTAGCATTTACACTTTTACTTTTCTAACTATGAAAATAATAGTTGTTCATTTGGAAATTTGAAACTTGTAGAAGAGCAGAAAGAAGAAAGCCAAAGTTAACCCCTGAGCTCACTACTAAGTAATCTCCAATGTTACATTTTCTATGCAGGGTTGTATTTTTATTTAAGCATAGTGAAGTGAAATTCAGTATAGTAACAATGTATATTTTGTGATATAGAAATTCAAAGTACAGTGAGATCATTTTCTCTCAGGGCACCCTATGAAAGTCTTCTGAAGAGGGTGACATTTGATGTGGGCCTTGGAGGATGTGTACCATGTCAAAGGTGGAGACTGAGTACATTTCATGGAAGCTCCCACATAATAA
This sequence comes from Gorilla gorilla gorilla, assembly GCF_029281585.2. Classification (NCBI taxonomy): domain Eukaryota; kingdom Metazoa; phylum Chordata; class Mammalia; order Primates; family Hominidae; genus Gorilla; species Gorilla gorilla. Next base: position 54,679,348 of record NC_073231.2, on the reverse strand, counting down.
TTGATACATTCCCTTTATTAACATTACTGTCCTGGGGCATGTGTGTGCTAATCTATTCCAGAGAGGCAGGCATCTCAGAAATTCCAGCACCTTTGAAACTTCTTAAGACATTGGAAAGGAAACTTTGTACTTTCTCTCTTTACTCAGAGAAGTAAAATTTAACAAAAGCAGGGTATTGCCAAGATGGTTGTAGTTTTCATTTAGAGGAAGCAGTTTGGCTACTTCTTTACCTTTCATTCTGTTGATATGTTCTGTGTTCATAACAACCCATCAATTTGTAAAGGTTTTAATATTCCCAGTAGTTGCTTGGTTTTTCATGCAGAACATACCCAGCCCTCTAATCCATGATTGGGAGGTGGGGGCATATCGTTACTGTTACTTGAACCAATATCTTTATTTATACTTTTTGTTTGTTTCTAGTTTGGGCCACACATGTTGAAGCCAACAGGAAAAATGAAGGCTTTAATTGAAAATGTATCAGACTCCTAATAGACAATGAGCTGCGAAAAGACTCCTGGTTCCCCTGTTGATTTGTGAGGGCCAAGTTTGCTAGTAGAAATCGACACTGTTTAGTAAATACCTCTTTAGTATTCAGTGGTCTTCTTTTCAGGCTAATTAGTGGATTAAGCAATAATGAAAGCACTAAGTTTGGTTTTGCTTTTGTGAGATGGTCAGCTTTGGTGCTCTCCACAACATGTGTGTTCTGACATGTTTCTAATATGTGGCCAGGGCGTTCAGATTACCAGTTTTGAAAACAGTTGTATAGATTTCACAACACAAAAAGGACATTTGTGGATGTTACTGCACATTTTAAATTCTTAACACTAATTTATCTGTATAAGTGTTTTATATGCATATTTTTGGACATAAACAGTTTATGTAAAATTAGTAATGAATGATGGCAACGAGGGCACTGTTCGTTTGTTTTCAATGATCATTTAGCATTCAATGATAGAACAGCTGGTATAACATAAGTTGTTGGCATGAAATATTTGAGATTGGAAACTTCTTGCCTTGAACAGAACTTATATCTTAGATTCTCTCTCACATTTTCTTGGAGCTGGGGTTTGAATAGGAACCAGATGATGTTCACTGCTGAAATTCCATAATGCTTCCCATTGAAGGGAAGTTGAGAACCAGGAAAGCTGCTTTCACGTCACTGCCATCCAGTACTGACAGGGAAGAAAGATGTAGTTTTCCAGTAGTGATGAATCAAATTATTGAATTAAATTTCTTCTTAAGTAAAAACTCAGAATGTACCATCTTGTTTCCTTTCAGTTTATTAAATGGCATCATAAAGATGACTTTGCTAAGTTAATAGAGTTAAAAATTTTTTTAATATAAGCCAAAATATTAACTTTAATGAAACATTGACTTGGCAAATGAATTTCCTATAAATTATCATTGGTCAGAATGCTGTTTTGTTTAATTATATTACGCAACATAAACCATAGGTGTTATTAGAAGTGGAGAACTGCCTTTTTCATCTGGGGCTTTTAAGGACTTGCTATAAATGATTATTTTTTAAATGCTTTATAAATCTTCATGGTTTTTCTATTTCTGATACACTCAGCTATAGTTAATAACAGAGTATCCTACCAGGAGTAAATATTTGGAATATTTAAATCTAGTAAAAGAAGAAAGTTATACTTCCTGGCTGGGATTATTAGGAGATGGGAGTAGAGATTCACTTTTAAGTTCTTGAAAATATATGCATTCTCCTAAATATTAACAAAAATGATTTGGGGAAATGACATGGCTTGATTATTCTGTTTAAATTTGTACTGTGGCTTATGTTACACATGTTCATGTTCACCTCTCATTCACCTGTTTGTTTTATATGGTTTAAAATTCTCTTTAACAAAATTCAGAAAATTCACCTGAAACGTATTTTGACCTAAGAAACATATTTTTGTATCAGTATTGAATTTTGGACGGTGCCCCCATATAAGGAAGTTACTGTTTTAAAATAAAGCAAACAACTGTTTTATTTTCCTTGGACCATAGTGCTTCCATTTTTTCTTTTTTCACAATAGGTAAGATTCTTTTGCACACGTAGCTTCTTTAGAATAATTTTCTTTCTGCATTTTTCAAGTGGAATTATATTCCTTAAAATAAGCTCTTAAAATCACCTCTCATTCACTTTTTCTCATATAAAGGGATCTCAGCATTAAAACAGGACAGTCATGAGGTATCACAGTTGTCTCAGGGTTCTCAAACCCATAATCTACTTCTGAGATTGGTGAAATTTGTCTTCCCAGCTTCTCCCACACCCACGTCATTCAGTTTCTAGTTCTTTCACCCAACACAACACCTGAAGTAAAAGACCTTAAGAATAGTTATACCTCAGCTAGGTATGAGAAAGAAAGGTAACTAACTTTCCTATGTTTTGTCTGAGTTCTGATTGAGGGACTCTCATATATATAGAGAGAGAGAGAGAGAGAATACGAGACAGAATGGGAAGATCTGAGTCAGAGAACACTGGACTTGGAGCTTTACATGATCCCCTGTTAAATAATTTATCTTTACTTTTGCATTATTTTACACAGGGTCTCTGTAGTTTCCAATAAAATGATTTCTCCAGTGGTCCCTGGCACCTGTAAAAGGCATCATCCTATGCACTTGCTTATGCAGGCTTGGCATAGGAGGGGTAGGACTTGCAGTCTTTAGTTCTGGTTGTTTCCCCAGTCCCAGGCCCTTCTACCTAAGATTTGTGTCTTCTTTCTGTATTAGGAATGCCTATGTGTCTGTCTCTCTGGTGAAGAGGAATACACGTGGTAATAACTAGCAGAAACAAATACTTTGGAAAAACCATAGTTCTGATAACTTCCCCAGAAACAGAAGTTCTCTCTGTGGGATAGAATCTGGCAGACAGAAGTTTAAACTTTCAGGAGTTCGCCCAACAAAGTCAGCGCTGGGATTGCCAGATAGAATGAGGCACTCGGTTTCAATTGCAGTAGGTTCCTGTTTCTGTGTCTTCTTTCCCTTTCTCATCCTAGAGATTTAGCATTCTTCTCTGCTACCCTATTGATCCTATTTGTTAGGATTCTTCTTAGACTTGCCCTGTAAACCTTATAAACAATCTAGCTCTTCCTTGGTCTTGGTAGCCATCCTTTGAGGATGGGATAATAAAAATAGCATAACCAAGTAAGGATCTAGAACTTTTGCACACTTCTTCCTTCCAAGACTATTATTATCCTTAGTCTAGTTCATATGGTCTAGAAGCCTTAATGTTCCTAAAGCTGGAACTTCTCTGATACATTCTTTCTCCAGCCCCTTGTTAAGGTCACAGAGGGCTCCTTCGATAAGGGCAGAGTAGAACACAAGTGTCCTTTAGACATTTTCAGGAGGGTAAATGTTAAGACAGCTCAAACAGTGCCTCCTGATCATACCAAATGGTTATCCCAGGGCAGTCCTCCATAACCCAACTGGAAAAGCCTTAATTTGGGGAGAAAGGCCAGACTCTTCATAACAAGATTTTAACCAAAGGTATAAAAACATTCTGTTAATGTTGGCTAATGGTCACCCCTCTTCATTAGCCAGATACGCTTTTTATCGAAAGGTGAAAGAAAGCGTATTCCCCAGGTACTATGTTGTGGAAACTAGGTATCATTTTAAGGGTGAAAAAGGATACAGCTAGAGCATGGTTGGAAATCATTCTGAAATACTAGCGTTGAGTACAAGGGGAGAGAAGTGCATAAGGCACTGACCGCGGGGGCTGAGCTGTCCAGATCCCCCCAACCCCTGCCCTCCCTTCTGCAAGGGGCACGCCTGGTAGAGACTGCTCTGTAACCCAGGACACAGCCCTGATGAGCTTTTCCAATCAGGTTCTCCCTCATGAATTTGAGTAGGAAGCCTCTAGAGTGAATCAGTGCCAGGAGCTCAAATAAAGATGTTATGAGGTACAATTGTATCCATGTGTTTATATAAGTAGAAATTATCAAGAAATGAACTAAAAAGAATAGCCATAGTGACCTTTGATTTAGCACTTACTTACCATATATCAATAGTTAATTTTACTTTAAGGAACAGACATGTTATAGGTTAGGGAGCCACTCAGAAGATTAGGTAACCTGCCTAAGGACCCAAACCTAGGTCTGACAAGCTGTAAAGACAGTGCTCACCAGAACTGACCATTCCAGCACCTGGATCTCAGATTTCTAGCCTCAAGAACTGTGAGAAATAACTGTTGTTTATAAGTCACCCAGTTTCTGGTTCTTTGTTCTAACAGCCTGAGTGGACTAAGGCAAGCACTATCCTTTCTAGTATTTCCTTCAAAAAATTCATCTTTAGAGCTGTAACTTCTTTTACTAATTTCAACTAAGTTAAGGGAACTTGGGAAATCATTACAGTCTCCTGCTTCTTTACAGGACATGGCTCAACAATAAAGAAATACTTCAAATCTGTGTTCAGAAATGTCATGTAAATAAATGTACAGCTTAAAGATAGGTGTTGTAATACAAGATGGAATGTCTTGGCAAAGACTTATTGATGGGACCAGTGGAAAGCTTCAGTAAACCAATTACATCACTGTGCTTCAATTTTAAATTATAGCCAACAAGAAATCTAATATTAAAAACAGGAGTGGCCGAGTGCGGTGGCTCACGCCTATAATCCCAGCACTTTGGGAGGCTGAGGCGGGTGGATCACCTGAGGTCAGGAGTTCAAGACCAGCCTGGCCAACATGGTGAAACCCTGTCTCTACTAAAAATACAAAAATTAGCCAGGCGTGGTGGTGCACACCTGTAATCCCAACTACTCGGGAGGCTGAGACAGGAGAACTGCTTGAACCTGGAAGGTGGAGGTTGCAGTGAGCCAAGATCACACCGCTCCACTCTAGCCTGGGCAACAGAGACTCCCATCTCAAACACACACACACACACACACAACACAAAAACAAAAACGTGTTTCTCTCTTTCCCCCACCATCCTATCAGACTTTAAGGTGGGTTTCAGGACAAGTTAGGACGTGTAGGTATAAGACTAAAATATGTAATTGATGAAAGTATTTTACCTAAAGTAGCATATTGAACATTTAAAACTATTTTAGAATCAAATTTGAAGGCTAAGTAACTTTATCGGTCATAGATGTTAACTATTTTTTGAAACAGTCTTACTCTGTTGCCCAGGCTGGAGTGCAGTGGCACAATGTCAGCTCATTGTAACCTCTGCCTCTTGGGTTCAAGTGATTCTCCTGCCTCTGCCTCTCCAGTAGCTGGGATTACAGGCGCACACCACCATGCCTGGCTAATTTTTGTATTTTTTTTTAGTAGAGATGGGGTTTCGCCATGTTGGCCAGGTTGGTCTCGAACTCCTGACGTCAGGTGATCTGTCCGCCTCAGCCTCCCAAAGAGCTGGGATTATGGATGTGAGCCACCACACCCAGCCAACAATTTTAAAAATACAAGAATTACTAGATATGGTGTCATTTTTACCATTACCCGAACAAAACCCTACATTCTCCTAAACAACCCAACACTACTGATACCATACAGAAACCCGCCATATTATATAACATGTTGCACTTATTATTCTGTCACCCAGACATGTTGAGAACAGAAACCAAGGTTTGTAATTTTTAATGCCCCCCTTTATTATATCTAGTGCCATCTTCTGCACACAACAGAAACTTGGATACTGCTTACCACATGACTCCAGTATAGACGGAAGAGTTTCAATATAATCTCTTAGTAATAAATTGATAGCTAAAAAGGGAACACATTAATTCCAAATTAATTTGTTCAACAAACGTTTATTAATGGCCCAATGTACACCAGCCCTATGCTGAGCACAGGAACCAGGAAGATGGAGGAGACCTGCTGGGTGCTCTCCATCCGCTCACTCCCAAGTGGTGGTCATTCCACCTGTAGACCATGGGCTCTTGGGGGCCTTCCAGATGACACAAGTCATTATTAGCAAGGAACAGCTGCTAATTCTTGCATAGACCTATATTACTCCGTGTTTCAAATGTATGCAGATGCTACAGTGATTAATATGCACATTTCTTTGAAAGCAATACTGAATTCCTATTAGCTATTGGTCACTGTGTATTTTCTCAATCAGGAGATACCGATTGAGGGGATTTTAAACAACATTTATACATTAAAATATTTATACATGCCTGAAAACACTGGAAATACCTGATGTGAGAGTTTTAAGAAAATAGAAAGTTTAATAAAAACCAAGAAAGCATTTTGGAAAAAATCATTTTCAGAATCTTCAAGGAATTACTAGCACCTCTAATCTGTACCTCAGGTACAAATATATTTGTTTGCAAAGGACATAAAATATTTTTACTTTTATACAGAGTATCATTACCAACCATCACATTTACAGTGAGTACAAATATTGACCAGGAACCAATTTGTTTTTCTTTTTTAAAGTTAGGACTTGTCAAAATTTTCTCTCCAAGGACCTTTTACTCCTAGAGCAGAGACTCCCTCAGCCCCTGAAATGTTGAGCCAAGAGGCCCAAAGGGTGGCCATGTGTGTGAAAATCTTTAGTCTCCCATGTAAAATAAATTTTGCATTCTGTTCTGTAATATTTACTTGCTTTTTAAAAAAGTAATCTTTTAAATATTTAACTGTTTCCTAAAATTTTTTAGAAAAAAATATTCCAGTAATATAGGTCGTATTTAAGTGGAGCTATAGGCCTGATGCAGTGTCTCACACCTGTAATCCCAGCACTTTGAGAGGCCACGGTGACAGGACTGCTTGAGCCCAAGAGTTCAAGACCAGCCAAGCCAACAAAGTGAGACCATGTCTCTATAAAAAAGTTTTGTTTTTTTTTTTTTGAGACGGAGTCTTGCTCTGTCACCTAGGCTGGAGTGCAGTAGCACAATCTCTGCTCCTTGCAACCTCCGCCACCTGGGTTCAAGCAATTCTCCCGCCTCAGCCTCCCGAGTCGCTGGGATTACAGGAATGCGCCACCACGCCCAGCTAATTTTTGTATTTTTAGTAGAGATGGGGTTTCACCATGTTGGCCAGACTGGTCTCGAACTCCCGACCTCAGGTGATCCACCCACCTCAGCCTCCCAAAGTGCTGGGATTACAGGTGTGAGCCACCATGCCCGGCCACAAAAATGTTTTTAAAAAATTAGCTGGCCGGGCACGATGGCTCACGCCTGTAATCCCAGCACTGTGGGAGGCCGAGGCGGGCAGATCACGAGGTCAGGAGATTGAGACCATCCTGGCTAACATGGTGAAACCCTAACTCTACTAAAAAGTACAAAAAAATTAGCAGGGCCTGGTGGCGGGTGCCTGTAGTCCCAGCGACTTGGGAGACTGAGGCAGGAGAATGAGGAGAATGGCGTGAACCCAGGAGGCAGAACTTGCAGTGAGCCAAGATCGCAGCACTGCACTCCAGCCTGGGCAACAGAGCAAGGCTCTGTCTCCAAAAAAAAAAAAAAAAAAATTAGCTGGGTGGTGTGGTGGCACTCAGGAGGCTGAGGTGGGAGGATTGCTTGAGCCTAGGAGGTGGAGGCTGCAGTGATCATGCCACTGCACTCCAGCCTAGTTAGCAGCGAGACCCTGTCTCAAAAAAAAAAGGGCTATAGAAGGTGATTCCCACATATACATAATAAAACAACTTTTCAATGGGTTTATTATATGTGTAGGCAGGAAATGGGAGCCACACCCACGGTTCCCCTGAGAATGTGGAAATAGGATGATCTTTTCAGTTTCAAACTGTAAGAGAAACAATGGATCAGAGCAGAAGCAATCATGTATACAGGCAGAATGGAGCCCAGGTGAGCTCAACTGAAACAAGGCTTGAGGTAATGACGTTATTTAATGCATGTGCCAATCAGAAGCTGATGTAGAGAAGCAACTACTGGCAGAGAATCTCTAGCACCTTCCAGGGGAAGAGGGTACCCTGGTCCACAAACATGAATATCACAGAAGACATGGGTCTTCTGTGCACCCAAAGGGACATGGGTGCACGAGGCAACTTGCTTCCCTTGCTCAGAATCCATGCTCACCAGCTGATCATAATTTGGCTTCCCAGGAAGATTTGCCTAAAGGGAGAAAATAATTGATAGTTACATTTCTCACTGTAAATTAAAATATTGATAGTGTTTTAAAAAAATAGTTACTGTGAGCTTGGTTAATGTGGGTTTGCCATGATAGTTCCACTCTCTATGTACTGAAACAGTGGGCCTGAATTTTTAAGGATCTGAGTTATCAGACTTTCTGTACACATTAAATATTGGCCAAGGTATGGCCATCTCACGAGAGTGACCAGCTGACCATATTCCTCTACTACCCTCAGACCTCTATACCCACACTGTCCAATATAGTAGCCACTAGCCACATGTGGATATTGGGTGCCTGAGATAGGACTAGTCCAAATTGAGATGTGCTGTAAGTACACAATATACACTGGATTTCAAAGACTTAGTACCCCCCAAAAGAATGTAAAAACATCTAATTGTTTTTATATTGACATTTTAAAATGATACAATATTTTGGACGTATTGGAATAGATGTTACTAAAATTAATTCCATGTTTTCTAAATGTGGCTACTAGAAAACCGAAAATTATGTGGCTTGGATTCTGTTTCTATTGGACATCAACACTCTTCTGTACAAGTAATATGTTAATGTGTTTGATTTAGAAGTTTGCACCATATCCCTTCTAATGAGTTGGACCTGGGAAGATATAGGGAATGGCACAGTGGTACCTTGTTTACAACTGATATCAATCAAGTAGAGTGGAGTGGCCTTTTCTTATCACTTTAAAAAGGCCAATGATTGATAGAAATAAATACAACTAGTATTTTCGTACTTGCAAGAGTTGCTGATGTCTTATGCAGTTCACCACTGTGGGAACAAAAGGCCTGGCTCAAAGCTGACCTCTCCCCTGTGTTAGTCAGGACTCCAACAGCCCTAACTGGGCTTCGGCTTACTTACTTGCAACGTGAGTCATTAGTAGATAAGCTCGGACTGAGTAAACATCTGAGGGATGAATACAAGAGCCAAGAAGCTAACTTTGATTTCCTTGTAATTTAGCATTGTGTTTTCCAAAGGATTGAGTTATAAGGTAAATGTCAAGGATAAAAATATGAAAAGATAGGTTTTTATTCATCAAAAGTTAACAGCAACAGGCACATATTAAAATGAGTATGGCAAAGCCTTTTACAAATGGCTTTACACTCAAGCTTTCTCCCAAGAAAATGGCTGTTGCAACAAACTGTAAACAATCAACAGTCTTTTACAGTAACAAGGGAAATACAAATGAACTAAAAGAAAGCACCGGTTTCTCTTAAAACTAGATTACAGTTGTGCTTACTATACATAAAACAATTTAAAACAAATTACAAAAGTGGAATGTTTGAAGTTTAAAATTAGTCCTTATAGTTTGTCCTAGAAAACATCTGTTCGCATCAAAAGGCCCGTCAAAGGGTAACGTTTCATCAAAGGGAGGGACAAGAAAACAATGCACTTTTTTCAAATCAAAACAAGAAGTTTGGTCACTTAGCTATGTGCATAGTTTAAGGCAACTGGAGCAATCTGTTACAGCTTACCTACCAACCTTCCCCTCCCCCGAGTGTGGCTGCTCATTATGTCACATTCTAAAATAATAAATAAAAGCTTACATTTCAAATCTTTGCCCACATGGAGAAACATAACATGCACAGTCACACATGCACAAACATGCACGCAAACACACATCCATACATTCACACACAACATACCTCTCACTCACTGCAGCGAAAGGGACTTTAGTACCCTTGATCTGAAGGACACACTCTCCCATCCCACTTTTATTTCAGATTGGCAAATACCCTGAGCTGATTATGGTGTTTTAAACATTCCACCTTTTTCTCGCATGTGCAGGTCAAGTGTACAGTAGTGAAAACAACATGCAATGTCTTCACTGCAGAATCATAATACAGCTAGGACATTGGTGTTCTTTCCCTCCCACCCCAAATTAAAAACTAATTGTTAAAAAAAATTGCATTGCCAAACGGCACTGGAGTGAAAGCTTGGCGGTACTCTACGATAAATGCTCAGTTTCCAGTGCATGAAATAAAACTATAGCAAATGGGAGGCTTTGGTGGCATCCAAAGAAGAAAAAGGCAAACCAGGGGGAAAGAGCTGCAGTCTAAAGTTTGATCTTTAAATTTGTTTGAGTGGTTCCTTCACAATCATGCTCCAAGGCAATTTAGAACCAATATTTTCAGAGTTGATTTGTAAACATTGTCTTGCCAGAGGCAGCAGAGGCTGGGCACTTCACATTTCCATTTTCTCAGAGAGAACTTAGTGGAAGGTACAAGATACACATTGTTGCATCAGACTGGTTAAATTCCAAGAGATTGTTGCTGAACAATTCAAGTTTCACGTTTTGAAGATTAGATGCTTTGAAAAAGTCGTGGCACATATCAAAACTTCCTTTGTTACTCCTTTCGGATTCTCTCCTGCTGGGCTTTGCATATTCAAGGTTTCACATGAAAGCCAAATTCATATTGCTGTATGTTCGGGTCTTGCAATTAACAAGTGGGTTCAAATGATCCAACAGAGGAAATCTTGGAAATAAATAATGCTGGCTGGCATCACTCACTTGGAAATCTTGGCAGTCAAGAGCTAAGTTCTCTCACCTCAAGACCCCATTTCACATTTCTAAAAACCTCCAGGAGGCAGTTTGTCCCACTGGTTCTGGGGGTTATGATAACCGATTTTCCTGAGGTAATAACTGTGAGTTCAACTCAAATGCAGCATCAGTGTCCTCACTGCTGGACTGTTCTCTCTGCAGTCCCTTCCAGCTGGCTTTATTCAGCCCCACATGTCCAAGCATTGTCTGGGATAGCCTTGTATTGGAAAACCTGGCCCATTCTGTAAATAAAGGCTCCACTAGGTAAGTCATAAAACCTTGAGAAAATAGGAGAAAAAGTTATTAACATATATGCTGAAACTCTATCTTTAAAACATCATCTATACAACGTTAACCTTCCTACATCCTACTCCAGTATTACCCAGATCTTATTCTTCAAAAGATTCCTGTGTATGTGTAGGTGACAGAGTCTGTAATGTACATATCCACTTTGAAGAACTGATTTCTTAACTCAATGGAAATGTAAGTAAAAGTGAACTGACAAATATATCTAATCTTTTCTGGTTATCCTTCTCAGTGGCACAACTACATTCTTCTACTTAAGCAAAAATACACTGCCCATCTAAACTCTGAGGATACTCGGGCATAACCCAGTTCGAGGCAGAGTTGCAGTGCAACAACTGGAGGCTAAGAAGGGGTCTCCTTCGGGACTGAGGGTGATGTGGCCTGAACTGAAGTGGAGCTGGCAGTAGTCTACTGCTTTACCCCTCAGGGATGGAATCGTCATGCCTGGTCATGATTACAATTGGTCATTTTATTTAACTCAGAATTTATAAAGGCAACACTTATGACAAGAGTCAGTCTAAAAATAACAGGTGGGGTTAGTGAAAAAATCATTAAAGTGAACACCAAATGTGTACCAGAGACCTATTTTATAAACAATTCATATAATCTCCCTTAATTCACAGTCAGAAAAGGAAAATGAGTGATTTCAGGATTGTTGCATCTTTAGGTTATACAGCACTCCACTGCACATTAGATCTGACTTAATACTAAGTAGTATCTTACACAAAGTCAAAAGAAGCCCTCTAGAAAATAGCTATCAATCAAATCATATTATATATTGGGAACAAATAACATCTTTATCACATTTTGATCTGTTAAGAATGGGGAAAATATACATTCTGATTCTATCACGCTTTAAAATTTTCTTCATATCCAAGACTCTCATTGCAGCAAAAGACCATGTGGACCACAAACAACATAGGTTCCATTTATCCAACATAAGAATCTCACCAGAATTAAAGCAACCAGCATCCACTACTTTTAATCAGGAAAGTTATATATGGTCTGATGGCTGAATTTTTTAAGTGTATATAATTATGGTATCTGAAATATTAATTATGTATAATATGTGCAATAAGGCTTTCTTTCTTTCATTGATCCATTCCCTCCACACGTATTTACTGAGAACCTACTATGTCCCCGGGACTATGCCACTGTGGCTGGGTATACAGCAGTGAATAAGACAGACAAGATCCCTGCCCTCAAGGAGCTTATGTTCTGGTGAGGAGAAAGAGATAACAAACATAGAAAAGTGTCATTATAGTCAAAGCACACAGCGGCTTTCTGGCAGCCATCTTCACACTACAGTGTTATGTTGAGCCAGCCACCCAAAGCCGTCTTTCCTACGTGCCATAAAGTCATAAGCCACTGGAGTTATCTACCCACATGGCCCTTATTATTATAGGTTTCATACCATTCATCTTATTTCATCCCTCTCACTGTTCCAACTGGTTGAGATCCTTGGGGATCTTACCTCCAACAGCCAACAAATTAGCTATCACTTCTGGCTCTATGTTAACCTAAAATTTCTTTTAGGTTTTAAATACCTGATAAAAATGAACAGACCAGAGCCATGGACCAGCCTCTCTCTTGGAGGGCAGGACTCTGTTAATTAGTACCTCGAACACAGCTGTTCAACCATTTGTGACTCCATTTAATTGTACTAGCCCCACAAGCCTCTACTTTATCTTCACAGATTTCACAGGACGCCTTGTCAAATGCCTTACTCTTATCCAGTACATATTTTCTTGTTCAACAAAATTAGTATTCCTATCAAAGAAAGAAACTGTATTAGTTCAACATGACTTGTACATACTGCCCCTATGCTGGGGAGTAGTAATCACTGCTTGGTGAGTTGTTAAGAGGCTGGGATTTGATGTCCGAAAGACCTGGATTTGAAGCCCAACACCAACACCTGTTAACTGCATGAAGTGGGCAAACCATCTGAAAATAAGGATGCTCAAAGCGCTGGTCCCCTAGGGTTGTTGTGTGGAGTCAGCAGATGTCAGCAATCACCATCAGATCAGTGACCTTATCCCTGACAACCCATTCTAGATCCGTACAACACTGACAAGATCAATAGCTTGAGATGAACAGTGAAAGGGATCTAGCTTCTGTTACCTTATAAAAATTACAATGTTTTAAATCTCATTTGCAAGTTCTCCCATTAAGCAAGGGAGTAGTTTACTAGGATAAAAAGACATTCAATATTAAAAGTAACTGAGTTGACTACCGATTCACCTGTCTTCGATTCAATTCTCTTTTGTCCATTTTTTTTTTTTTTTTTTTTGAGATGGAGTGATGGAGTTTCATTCTGTCACCCAGGCTGGAATGCAGTGGCACGGTATCGGCTCACTGCAACCTCTGCCTCCCAGGTTCAAGCGATTCTCCTATCTCAGCCTCCCAAGTGGCCATCACACCCAGCTAATTTTTGTATTTTTAGTAGAAACGTGAGTTTCACTATTTTGGCCAGGCTGGTCTCGAACTCCTGACCTCAAGCGATCAGCCCGCCTCGGCCTCCCAAAGTGCTGGGATTACAAGTATGAGCTACTGCTCCTGGCCACTTTTGTCCATTTCTAATGTGTTCTTTTGCATTTGAAGATTATTCTACTTGAGAATCAAGACAAAGCATATCTGGTTCTAAATTGTTTTACTATCCTCCCAAAAGAAAAGCATCTGCTACTCTCAGCATTCCTGGCCAGTGTGAGCTCTCTGGAGATTCAGCATCCCTCACACTCCTAAAGTCTGGCCACAGTTCTACACGCTCTTCCCTTCTCTACCTGTCACTCTGAAGTCAAATCGGCCACTACCCACTTTCTTCCATGAGTATCCATTGCAATCACAATGTAAGAATTACGTTTCTGAATTTCTGGCCCCATGGCATGGTCTTCCTTTCTGAGTATGATGCCACATATTGTGCTACCTTCTTAGTTTCTGGAAACTTCATCTTTCTGAACTTTGGGCACATATTTCACCGTGTTCAGTCTGATTCTCAAAGGCCCTATTCAACACCAGCTACCAAAATTACACTCCTCCCTCTATTCCTTGTTGAGCTACTGCCCCCGTAGAATCCCCCTCCTTTATACCCAAAGCCCAACACACTCAATCCTAGTCAACCTTCCTGTGAACTCCTGCAACAAGCTACACATACTTCAGTCACAGGACATTTTCATTATGCTTTCTATAATACAGTTATTAGTTCACTCAACACACAGTTCTCAAGGGCCTCCTGCTTCCGGTGTGGTGCTACGCTCCAGGAATCCACAACCAAGTGGATCAGGCACTTTGGAATCTAGAAGAAAAGTGACTGACTCTGCCTAAAGCAAGTGGAGAGCAGCTTCTGGAGAAGGTGACATTTGAGCTGCCTCTTCAAGAAAAATAACTCTACAAGGCACATGGAAAGCACTGGCGAGGCACAAAGAGCGAAAGAACAGCGTATACTTGGGAAACACAGAAGCGTCCCGAGATGCTGTAGGCAAGTGAGAGGGAAGTTGAGGCAAGATGGCTGCACAGCATTTGAAGCTAGATTATAAGGGCCTGTCTAGGATGTTGAAGAGTTAGATTTAATCAACAGGCAGTGGTAAGAGTCTGGAAAGGCAGTGGCAGAAGCTGGTCTTCGTATTATGATCAGGCTCAGTGGGTCACCACCTATCCATTTTTATTTTATTTTATTTTTGTCATTTCTTTGTTTACCTATCCTTTTTTAAATGGCAGTCCCAAATGATGCAAAAGAAGCTTCCACATGAGCGAATAATGGATTCTTATTTACATAAGAACAGAAACAAGTTATTGCTGCTGCCTGTTCTGCAAAAATATGCTTTTTACATCCTAAAATTAAATGAGAATTAGAAGAGCCATAACAAGGGAAAACAAGGATAAAATTTCTTAAATTATTTTTAAAAATAGAAATGAGCATAATTTTAATATTTTATATTTCAAATATATTTTCCTTCTTGATAAAAACAGTAGCATTTTTCTAACCAGCTATATCTAAATATGTATAATTACCAATCTGGATGTTGGCAATAGATTCAGTGTGACGATCGCAAAGTGGACTCACACCCAAATGATACTTTTTTTCTATATCTCCTATAAATTAAAAAAAGAGAAGTATTAATATGAAGAATATCTATTGGTTAAATATACAATTAAAGGCTTGAACATAACCTGTGCATTTCTTAGGAAAAACATACTTAATCTTCATGAGAGGACAGCTTCGCAATTAGTTCTTTTTAAAATTTTAAGTTATTTACACATAGAAGAGATTGCCAAGCTGATATTTTTATTTAAATGCAAGGTGTTACCCCAAGACTGTAATTTATAACACATTAATATACAACCTGAAAGGAAGGTTCATGAAATAAAGATTCCTGGATCCGGGTTTTAAATTACACACACAAAAGTTTTACATGTTCATATGGCCCTCCACACACGACAAGGATAAAGCAAGTTCAGGGAAATCTTTCTGTACAGCAAAATTCCAAACCTAATCTATCTATACTCATAAATGCATAAGTACATCTGATCATTCCAAAAGAGGGCTTCTAATTTTCAAAACAGATGCTCAATTTGTAGAGTATTGATTAGATGTATATCTATTGTGAATTGTTACTAAAAATGTCAAGACTCTACTGCTAGACCCATATAAATTATTGAGTTATTTTATTCTTACGATGTTAAAAAAAATGAACTGCATAAATTAATTATCACTCAATACTGTAACTTGCCTTGATGGAAGAATTCCTCCGTTACTTTTTCACTCCACTGCTTGCTTAATTCCCACGTCCGACATGGGTTACAAATATCAGCACATTTCAAAGCCATCTAGCAAACAAAACATTAATATTGTTTTAAGATATATACACACTTGACAATAATACCAAAGAACCAAGTGCAAGGACTGGATTAACCATAAATATAAATAAGCCAGAAATATAATTCTCCTATTTTTAGATGTAAGAATTTATGAGAATAAAATGCTATTTCTTAATTGGTACCCTAATCTTGTAAAAATTGTTTTCATCAGAAGTCTTGAGTATGAAAAACATGTAAGCAATGATGCCTTCCTAGGTAGCAGATTCACCAGTGATCTCCTTTTGGAAGGAGTGTGCGCTAATTGAAGGAAATTCTTTAGCTTGCCCTCAAGATTTAACCATTCTGAAAAACTACACTAGAATATTCATTTTTTAGTTTGACAGTCACATAATTTATCCTAGAAATAGAATGTTTCCAAGCCCCATTTTACCTGTAAAACCAAATGTCTGTGTCTGGTGTCTTCTAGGCATAAATCACCTCTATCCAAATGGGACCTAAACAAAGACAGATACTCATTCTGGCGACTGATGTCTGTGGCTAGTATCAGAGCACCTATCTGTGTCTCCATTTGTTGCCTGGAATTAGAGAAATACAAAGAGAAAATATAAGACTTTCAATTAACTATTTATTGATTTTTTTTCTTAACCATAATAATCGGAAGGCTTTATAGAACCCTAAAATATCCAACTATCATTCAATTTAAAATTTACCACACAAAAAAATGAGTTCTATAGAATGCTTCAAAAAAGCCATTAAAATAATCAAAACTAAAACCAAGAGTTTGTAGGAAAATACCAATATGCAAACATTCCACAAGGAGAGCCTTTATTTTGCCAGCCAAGGTGGTATTATTTGCTTTAAAAAAAAAAATCAATATAACATTGGTTGTTGTCTGAGAAAGTTCCTTGCTGGGATTCTTTTGCTGGAAAATTCTCATGCTGAGGGTAAACAACTTTGGTTTGCTTTTTAGTGCCTGAGATCTGAAGGCAGAAGGAAGATTCAAATAGAAAGAATAATGGCCCATTCAACAGCTGACTCCTACAGACATTTTGACTAAGATGCCTGTTGCAATTCCCCTGAGCAACTTAATAACTGTGTTTTCAAGGTTAAACTCAAGAACCAATCAGTTATCTGTAAATGAATATCCAACTTTTCTGGAAGGAAAAAGGTAACATGTTAATATAAACAGCAAATACATACATCATTTATAAAACTGCCTCAGATCAATTAACAAGATAAACATACTTAAAAAAAATTCTTGCCTTTTGTTTTAATGGGCCATAGCAAATACTATCTCTGTATAATGATCAGTAAAGAGCTGTCAAATAGATAAAAAGACTCACAATATTGAATGTTAAAACAAACCCTAAATGAAGAAAACATTAAATAATGCTATTAGGTAGTATTCCTTATTTCCATTTTTATTAAATCTGAGAACTCAACAGGGTTAATCATCAAATGAAAAACATGATTTTTAAAAAGGGAATAATGAAGCAAACATTTTAATCTGTCTTAATTTTAAGAACCCATAATTTACATATACAGTGTGTTTAAGCAATTTTCGTATTTGTACTACAGCAAAAAATGATTTTACTTACCAGAAGTATTGTCATACTCCAAATGGTATCCGTGAATAAAGATTTAAAAAAATAAAAAATAAAGTCCAGCTTTTTTCTCACGGTCATTACACAAAACAGTTTTTTATACAGTTGTTTTAAATTATGAAAGGGAAACCAGAGAACAGCAAGTGGAACTTAAATTTTAATACTCAAACATATTTTTATGCCTCACCACTTTTCTTGAAGTGGATGGTTTTGATCCACTTTCATGGTTTGCTGACGTGCATTTTCCCTCAGTGCAACATTACTAAAAAGCTTGTGTGTGGACCACACTATGGCAATGACGTGAGATTTTATAAACCATCACCATCCTGTTAGCCTTATTCACATTAATGTTGTTTATTAGGTTCTAAAATAGCCCATTTATTTTTTTTCCTAAAATATTAGGGTTTTTTCCATTCATTATTATATCCTATAGCTCTAGAAGTGTGACTCCAGGATTATGCTATTGAGGATATAAGGCACTCTCTTTACTTTCTTGTCAGCTTTGAAAACTTCTGGGAACAGATTTTAATGAATCTATTTAATGTAATAGAATGTTTACATTCCATCCAATTTACCTTTATACCTAGACCTTAAGGTTTTATTCAGCTGAGTATGGAAATGTGTAATATCTATTTATGTAAATAAGTAGTAAACTATGGCTGAGCAATTGTGTATTTGGAGTAAATTTTATAGTATTCAAACCCACGGAATAGTCTTTGATAAAAATAACTATCCATTAAAATGTTACCGACTATATAGTAGGATAGCTCTAAATTACTAAAATTGTATATAATTTATTAAATTTGACAAACACTGAAAACTGTGGAACACCTGAACATAACAATTTTTAAAACTTTATAAAATTACTTTGCCAACTTAACTTCTATAACCAGTAACAAATTAAATTTGTCTTAATCCAACCTACCTGCTTTCTAATGGCAGATGTGAGAATAAGCCTGATTCTCTCAATAAGCCCACTGCAGATCTCCAGTGGTGATTTTCCAGTACTGAGGTATTCTACAACAAAGGACGTTTCTGAGTTACTTAATGATACGTCTCTTTCTGGACATATCATTACTAACAATACTGTTAGCAATATTAATCTGGTTAAAATTCTAACATTCATTGAGAATTTATTTTCATTACTTTCATTTCTTCAAAATATGAAACATTTTCTAGAATGCAAAAATAATAAATCTTGATGATAAAATTGCACTAACCTTGTATAAAGTTGCCAAGTAATGGTTAGTTTTAATAAGGAAAGGTTGATTAACACCTGGATGATCCAGATCATGAGTGGCAGCTGCAATTAAGCTCAGCAAGATATCCCAAGGAGTTACAGAACTGGCAAGCTGAAGTGTGACAAAAGAATAATGAATCACAGATATATCTAAAATAAGCTCTACGCCGTCACAGTAGTTTTGAATTAGCAGCCAATGGTAGTGGTGGCAATCTCCTCCCCCTTCACGTCATTCCTCAGGCGGTTGTTCATTAGGTCCACCAAGCACATCTGCCAGGTCCTGGTCGCATCACCACACTGGCGAAGGCATGATACAACAGTGGCCCTGCCCATGTGGAGTTTACAGAGTTCATCCTTAGGCCATTTCATTTTTAACAAGCTTAATTAAAATGGCAGCTAAAGCATAAACCGTTCTTTTTGAGAAATAATGGCTTTAAAATGACAAACACAGTTTGGCACATTTTTATTACTGTAGCCATTACTGAACAAAAGACCTAAAATTTTAAGGGTGTTTATTTATCAACAAATTGGTTATTGGATTTCAATAATGTAATCTAAAATGTAAGGTTATTCCTTTAGTCCTGATGTTTAAGGAGGCTACTGAGTAATCATGTTAAGTGGAAGTCTATGTCAAGTCTGTGATAAAATCCTCCCCTAACGGATGGATACATTCATAACAATGATACAATGTATTCATGTCAGGGAAAGCAATCTTGCACACCAGAAATTGTAACTTTACTCTCAATAATCATTACCAAACTTATTTAATAATCACAATAAATAAAAGTTTATGATTAGCTGACAAATGTTCAATGATAAAAAAGATCACCTTGACTATATCATCTGCTTTTCATGAAATGCCTCTCATTTTCTGGCAAACTTGGCCAGATTTGTGTTCCCACAGCACCTCATGGCCTGCCACAATACCACTCATCAGCGCATGGTATTATTTAGGTTTATGTTAGGACAGTGCTGACTAAACTGTAATGATCCTGTGCTCTAACAGTGAAAATTTTTGAGCATACACCACTTATATTAAGTATATGTACTTATGGATTATTATACTGAACTAACATTTATATGTTATACAACAAAGATAAAAACTGAAAATTTTAAAAATGAGATAAAAAATAATTTTAGATTCGAATTCTATTGTTTTCTTTCTCTGCTAGAACGAATCAATCATCTCTTTCTACTCCCTGTGTTAAGTTCATCTCAGTCAGAGAAATCACTGTCTGAGGGCTTGAATCTCCTGGAAAACTGTAAGCTACCTGGAAGCAGAGATGCATATTATTTATTTTTGTATCGCATATAATTAGTACACGGAGAAGGTCAATGAATAGGAGAAGATGAAGAAAATTATTTCCTCTTTAGGATATACAAAAGCATTGAAAAAATAAAGCATTCTAAAGCGCTGCTTACTAATCAAGATGAACAGAATGCATAGGATATAAAGCATACTGCATATAAAGCAATCTCCCCTCCTTGACATATACATGAATGGGCATGGGTGTCTATGTCTTATGAACATGTAATTTATTAGGCAGTATGCAAAGGGGTTACATTCTTATTGGCAGAAGAATAGACATCCTGGGAGAATACAATAATCCAAAATTAGACTGATTTAAAAAATTAATGTATGACTACACATGACATCAAAACAATCTCAGGTATATTAAAGAGTTAACCATTAAAAACAGGGACATGACAATAAGCAACTGAATTCTCAAAAATTCTGTGAAGAGAAAGTAACTTTAAAAACAAATCACACATGCAAAAAAAAAGATATAAAAATGTAACATTTCTGCTTGTAAAAAAAAAAACCTTTCATCAGAAAGAAAATTTTCAATATTATAACAAAGATAAGGACTTCAGTAACTTAACTTTTTAAGGTGGATTAAAAGACAGATGTTATTTCCATTCTGTGATTACATCTGTTAAGAGCTGACAATAAAGAAATGTCCAAAAAAGAAACTACAGATTATTTAACATATGTGAAGGTCAGATTTTACTTGTATCTGCAAAGCCATCATTAGGGTTCTTTTTCAATAAAATAGAAAACTATTAAGTGGTGAGTTTTGCTGTGTTCAGTGAAAAGCTTACTGTTTTCACTGCCTGCCAGCCCTTATCATTTCCCATGGTAATGGTTATCACAGTGAGTTTTGTTGGTGGTAGCTTTTTTTTTTTTTTGGCTAAATTGGCAAATCAAAAATATAGTAGAAATAGCAGAAAGAAGGTACCTGAGATACTGGTGGCTTGCTGAGGGTAAAGAGGAGGTGGCACTATCATGGAGGACAGCAGTTTAGTGACATAAAATGTCCTGAATCAATATTGTATTTTTATTTTTCCTAGTGATGCTACCTCTGAAAACAGATTCTATTTTTTTGTGACAGAGTCTTGCTGACGCCCAGCCTGGAGTGCAGTGGTGCGATCTCGGCTCACTGCAGCCTCTGCCTCCCAGGTTCAATCGATTCTCTTACTCAGGCTCCTGAGCAGCTGGGATTATAGGTGCCTACCACCATGCCTGACCTTTTTTTTTTTTTTTGTACTTTTATAGAGATGGGGTTTTACCATGTTGGCCAGGCTGGTCTCGAATTCCTAATCTCACGTGATTCGCCTGCCTTGGCCTCCCAAAGTGCTGGAATCACAGGCATAAGCCACCATGCCCTGCCTAGTGAAGACAGATTCTTGACACATTATGTCCATCCTGAGAAATTACTGAAAGAAATGAACCTCCCACACACAGAAGGCAAAAGGACAAGGCGGTCCTCGCAGGGCTCCTCAATCCCCAGGCCATGGACCGGTACTGGTCCATGGCCTGTTAGGAACCTGAGAGGAACCAGGTGCACAGCAGGAGGTGAGCTGCCAGCCCGTGAGCATTATTGCCTGAGCTCTGCCTTGGAAGCAGTAGCTTCTCATAGGAGCACAAACCCTATTGTAAACTGTGCACGTGAGGGATCTAGGTTGCGCACTTCTTTTTTTTTTTTTTTTTTTTGAGATGGAGTTTCGCTCTTGTTGCCCAGGCTGCAGAGTAATGGCGCAATCACGGCTCACCGAAACCTCCACCTCCCGGGTTTAAGTGATTCTTCTGCCTCAGCCTCCCAAGTAGCTGGGTGGCATGCGCCACCACGACCAGCTAATTTTGTATTTTTAGTAGAGACAGGGTCTCCATGTTGGTCAGGCTGGTCTCAAACTCCCAACCTCAGGTGATCCGCCTGCCTCAGCCTCCCAAAGTGCTGGGATTACAGGTGTGAGCCACCAAGCCCAGCCAGCACACTTCTTATAAGAATCTAATGGCTGATGATCTGAAGTGTAACAGTTTCATCCTGAAACCATCCCCCTCCCCATCCAAGGAAATATTGTCTTCCGTGAAACTGGTCCCTGGTGCCAAAAACGTTGGCGGCCACTGCTCTAGAGGTCTAAAAACAGAGAACTAGGCTGGGCATGATGGCTCATGCCTGTAATTCCAGCACTTTGCAGGGCCAAGGCAGGCAGATCACTTGAGGTCAGGAGTTCGAGACTAGCCTGGCCATCATGGCAAAATCCCATCTCTACTAAAAACACAAAAATTAGTTGGGCGTGGTGGCACATGCCTATCAGCTACTTGGGAGGCTGAGACAAGAGAATCGCTTGAACCCAGGAGGTGGAGGTTGCAGTGAGCTGAGATTGTGCCACTGCACTCCAGCCTGGGCGACAGAGTGAGACTCCATCTGAAAAACAAAACAGAACAAAATAAAAACATAAAAACAGAGACAGAGTAAACCCAGCCAATGATAAAGCCCATATACAATATCATTCATTAACAGCTCATATTGACCAAGCACCTACCATGTGCTGGTGCTGTTTTAGGGGACAGGTAAATATTAGGGAATAGACAGACAAAAATTCCTGCCCTGGAGGCCTGACATTCCTGTGGTTTCCACGTCAGGTTCCCATATGTTTTACAAGTAAGATTCTGGGGGCCAAAATTCCTATCTTACTCATATTTTTGTCACTAGCAATTAGCATCTACTCAGAGCATGAATAAGTGTACATCTGCAAGAAAGGCAACTCAACCATTACCAGTCTTGCTGACATCAAAGGGAAGGATGCAGGGGCCAGGGAGGGACGTGCAGGGCCAGGCTCTTTTGTCAACTGCCAGGGACAAGTAGAGCAAGGTTTAAAGGTTCAGTGTTAAAGTGGGTTTATCTCTGGGACATGTAAGCGTAATTCTTATCCAGACTTAGTTTAAGTATAGTTATTAAGTAAAATAGCTAATTTAAACTCATTATAGAAACATGAAACTAAACATTAAAATAGGAAACAAAGGGAAAATCACAATCTCCTCAGCTGACAACTATGAATGTTACCAGTGTCAATCAATCAAGGAGACTTTGGACTCAACTTGAACAAAATGCTTTATAATCCACATGAGTTCAGCCTTGAGGACATAAAAAATAAATACTCAAGTTAGTGACAATGCATATATGGAGAGATGAGTTTGTCTCCAAAATTTCCAGTAATTTCTTTGGCTTGAAATATATTTTTTTCCACATAGACAAGAGTCCAAGAATTAGCTCTTCCATATAAATTGTAAAGTATAAAAACTGAAAACAAATTTCTCACAAAATATATATACTTAAGTCTATTTACTATTCCCTCTGTACTTGGACTTTCTTATGGCTGACTCCTTAGTTATGTACTGTCCACTTAAGTGACTTCTGATCACCCTATCTAAAGTTGTAAAACTCTTGCCATCCACCTGGTCATTCTCTATATTATTATTATTATTATTATTATTATTGTTGTTGTTGTTGTTGTTGTTGTTATTTTAGACTGAGTTTCACTCTGTCGCCTAGGCTGGAACGCAGTGGCGTGATCTCGGTTCACTGGAACCTCTGCCTCCCAGGTTCAAGGGATTGTCATGTCTCAGCCTCCCAGGTAGCTGGGATTACAGGCACCCGCCACCATGCCCAGCTAATTTTTGTATTTTTAGTAGAGACGGGGTTTCACCATGTTGGCCAGGCTGGTCACAAACTCCTGACCTCAGGTGATTCACCAGCCTCGGCCTCCCAGAATGCTGGGATTACAGGCATGAGCCACCATGCCCAGCCACTAACATATTATTTTGATCAAAATTCTATTTATCTATTTGTTTAATGACTGCCTCCCCCACTAGGATGTACACTTCATGCAGACAGGGATCATTCCTGCCCTGCTCACCACCACATTCCTTGCACCAGGATAGAGCCTGGCATGTGGCAGATGCTCAAAGAGTATAAAACGTGATGCTATGCAAAGGCTCAGGAGTAAAAGAGATACAATCTTCAGGCATCTATCTAATCTATCTTATCTATCTATCTAAAGATAGGGTGTCACCCAGGCTGCAGTGCAGTGGCACTATCACTACTCTCTGCTGGACCTCCCAGCCTCAAGGGATCCTTCTGAGTCAGCCTCCTAAGTAGCTGGGACCACAGGTACACACCACCATGCCCATCTAACTTTTTATTTTTTGTAGAGATGGGATCTTGCTATATTGCCCAGGTTGGTCTCAAACTCCTGGCTTCAAGTGATCCTGTTGCCCTGGCCTCCCAAAGTATTGAGATTACAGGCATGAGCCACCACACTTGGACCTACTTCAAATTTTTCAGAATTCATTTTTAAAACTTTGAGTGACTGTTTTTTTTTTCTTTCTGTCTTTTTTTGAATAAAAGAGATGAGGTCTTGCTATGTTGACCAGGCTGGTCTCAAACTCCTGGGCTCAAGCAAGCCATCCGCCTCAGCCTCCCAAAGTGCAGAATTACAGGCATGAGTCACCATGCACAGTCCTGGGTGACTCCATTTTAAAATGTTCACTATGATAAGGGAGAAGGGAAATGCCTGCATTGTAGGGCTTTGTGATTTTATCTATATCCTTAATTGAAGCCTTGGGTAAAGTGTTCACTGAGTATGTTAAGGATGAAAAGTGTTTAAGTATTATCAGAACTCCACAGGAAAAAAGTGTTCAAAATCATGTTTTTATTAATTTTTGTCCGCATGCATCCCCACCCTGCTCACCTGGCATCACCCAGATTTCCCTGCCCCTGGCTTGGGTTGGGTGTGCCCAGAGGGAGATGGGAGTGCAGAAGCCTTCACTGACCAGGTTAACCCTTTTGTGTGCTGCAGAGAACTTATTACCATCTTTCCACTTACCAGATTGTATGGTGATTACTCATCAATCTCTCCCACAACATTCTCAGAGGATGCAGTCTTGGCCCAGAGATTTTTTTAAAGTTTAATTTAAAAATTGGGGTGGGCAGTAGAGTGAGACCGTGTCTCTACAAAAAATTAAAAAAATTAGCTGGCCTCCAGCTTGAGCCCAGGATGTCGAGGCTTCAGTGAGCCATGATCACGCCACTGCACTGCAGCCTGGCAACACTGTGAAACCCTGTCTCTTAGAGAAAAAAAAAACAGTTGGGTGGTTGGGAGTATACATTTGTCAAAACCGTACACATAAAATGTACGCACTGTATTACTGCATGTAAGTTCTACCACAATAAAGTTGATTTTTAAAATGTCATGATATATATACTAAAAAACGGGCATTTTCACATATTCTATGATCTCTTAAATAATCAGAAGACTAGCTGTGTTCTTAAGTTGGCATCAATGGGCACAAGCCAGTTTGGTCATCCTGTTTTCCGCCTAACACCTTAGCCAGAACTAAGATCTAGGGAGAGAGCAGTTTTGAAGTAGAGATGGGGTAGGCAGACATAATTGCAGAACTGCCAGGGATAGGAAATGTCCAGGGGCAAACATGGCTTTCATTAACACCTGCAGACAATGATTCCCAAATCCATACATTAAGTCTGATTTCTCTTCTATACTTCAGACTCTTTTATGTAACTCTATACTAGACCTCTATATTAGGATGTCAAATACATTTAACACCACGGATCCAAAATGGTGCTCACTGTCTCTACAAGCCTTACCCCCAAAACTTGCTCTGCTCTACATTCCTCCTCTCATGGAAGACTTCCACCTTCTACTCAACTGCCCAAACCAGTCTTCACTGACTTCTGTTTCTTTCCCCCAAATGCATTCACCACCACATCCTGTTCATTCTAATTCCCAAGAGAACTTGCAAACTATCCACATCCCTACTTCACCAAGGCCACTCTGCTCTCTTCCATGGAGCACTGAAGTAACTCCTGGCAGATGTTCAGGCTTTTGGTCTTGATACGATTTATCTTCACATCACAGCCAGGATAATTTTCTAAAGTCTCCTGCCTCCTCTCTGTAGCTCCTCATTCATTCACTGAGTCAGACCAAGGCTGTCCCTGCCCACATGGAGCCCATGTGGAGCTCAGTGTAAATGCCAGCAGTCGAGGTTTCAAGTGACCTGGCCCTTGCTTGGGCTTCTCCAGCCTCTCTCTCAACAACCACCCAGTTCTCTAGCTGTTGCACGCTGAAACAGCCAGATTCAGAAACTTGATCCAGCTAGATCTCATTCTTGTGAAGGAAGTCTGATTTTCAGTCAAAGCAGTAACTTCAGGAGAAGTATGTGAAAGTAAATCAAAAGGAATTTTCTTACGATTTTCACCTGAAATCAATGTCAACCTCTTACCTTAGGTTCCTTTAAGTAACAGTGCATGGCCTGAGTAACATCCGCAGCGTGGACTGCGTTATGGTAAGGATTTTGACTGTGGTAATCTTCTTGAATCATAACTGCATCAAAGAAAGAGATCCCGATTTTATTGTATATGAGCAACATATACAAGGGCAAAAATTGTGATAATTATGAGTTACCCACTCATACTTTTCATGTAGCTATCGGCTAAAATCGTGCCGATTCGGGCAGATGATAATCACCTCACAACTCACATGTATACCAAAAGAATCAATATCAATTTGACTCTCTATGCTATCATGGAAGAACAGACTAGGCTTCGGGATGGAGCTGTGCCCCCTGCCATCAACCTACTTGACAGCCCTAGCAGCATAACACACAAATCCAGTGGTCTCAAAGGAAAGCGAGCCTACCTGTGATGGGGAAACACAATCGCCGAGTGAGCAGGACAGACCATCAGAATTCTGCACTTGCTTCCGTCCCATCCT
Organism: Gorilla gorilla gorilla; assembly: GCF_029281585.2. Classification (NCBI taxonomy): domain Eukaryota; kingdom Metazoa; phylum Chordata; class Mammalia; order Primates; family Hominidae; genus Gorilla; species Gorilla gorilla. Next base: position 54,652,718 of record NC_073231.2, on the reverse strand, counting down.
TTAAAATAGCCTTTCAATACCCTTGGTTAATAGTGTTTTTTTGAGACAGGATCTCACTTCGTTGCCCGGGCTGGAGTGCAGTGACATGATCATGGCTCACTGCAGCCCTGACCTCCTGGGCTCAAGTAATCCTCCCACCTCAGCCTCCCAAGTAGTTGGAACCACAGGTGCATGCCACCATGTCTGGCTGATTTTTTTGTATTTTTTATAAAGACAGGATCTTGCCATGTTGCCCAGGCTGGTTTCAAACCCCTGGGCTCAAGGAGTCCACCTGCCTTGGCCTCCCAAAGTGCTAGCATTACAGGTGTGAGCCACTGTGCCCCACCTAATAAGCTATTTTTGTATGTGGTTATTTTTGAGATGGAGTCTCGCTCTGTCACTCAGGCTGGAGTGCAACAGCATGATCTCAGCTAACTGTGCAACGCCCACCTCCTGAGTTCAAGTGATTCTCCCGCCTCAGCCACCCGAGTAGCTGGGATTACAGGCACCTGCCATCATGCTCGGCTAATTTTTGTATTTTTGTCACAATGGGGTTTCACCATGTTGGCCAGGCTGGTCTTTAACTCCTGACCTCAGGTGATCCACCTGCCTCGGCCTCCCAAAGTGCTGGGATTACAGGTATGAGCCACCATGCCTGGCCGTATGTGTTTTATAATTTATATTTTTAGTATAGTAGTCCCCTCATATTCTTGGGGGATATGTTCCAAGACCCCCAGTGGATGCCTGAAACCACAGATAGTACCAAACCCTATTTATATTACGTTTTTCCTATACAAACACACCTACGATAATGCATAATTTATAAGTTAGTCACAGTAAGAAATTAACAATAATTAAAATAAAATAGAACGATTATAATAATAAGCCAGCATCACAACTCTTGTGCTTTGGGGCCATTATGAAGTAAAATAAGGGTGACGAACACAAGCACTGTGATACCAACATGGCTGATCTAATAACCAACACGGTTCAGGATGCAATGAGATTTCATCACGTTGCTCACAATGGTGTGCAATTCAAAACTTATCAATTGTTTACTTCTGGAATTTTCCATTTAATATTTTCAGACTACAGTTGACCATGGGTAACTGAAACCACAGAAAGCAAAACCAGAGATAAAGGCGGACTACTGTACAGTATTTCAGGCATACTACTTATAATTAACACACATTAAAAAGTTTCTCAAGGCCAGGTGCGCTGCCTCACACCTGTAATTCCAGCACTTTGGGAGGCCGAGGCTGGAGGATTGCTTGAGGCCAGGAGTTTGAGACCAGCCTAGGCCATTAGCAAAACCTTGTCCCTACTAAAAAATAAAAATGTAGTCTGGTGTGGTGGTGCACACCTATATTCCTAGCTACTCAGGAGGCTGAGGTGGGAGGATCGCATGAGCCGAGAGGTTGAGGCTGCAGTGAGCCATGATCACGCCACTGCACTCAAGCCTAGGTGACAGAGCAAGACTCTCCAAAAGAAAAAGCTTCTCAAAAGCCCTATGTAATAAATTTATCTGTTTTTTTGTTGTTGTTGTTTTTTTTTTTGCCAGAGTTCTAAGTAGAAGTCTGAAGTCTGAGTTAATATTTCTAGCTCTTCATTTGGCTGTACATTCTTGGTATTGAGGCTTTTTTTTTTTTTTTTTTTGAGATGGAGTCTCGCCCTGTTGCCCAGGCTGGAGTGCAGTAGCGTGATCTTGGCTCACTGCAACCTCCACCTCCCAGGTTCAAGTGATTCTCCTGCCTCAGCCTGGATGAGGTGGGAGGCTGGCTGGAGCTTGGGAAGTTGAGGTTGCAGTGAGCCATGATCATGCCACTGCATTCCAGCCTTAGCAATATAGTGAGACCCTGTCTCAAACAAACAAACAAACAAATACTAAAAACACCTGAGTTATTATTTTCTCAATTCTCCCAAGGACAGTATAGAGCCGAAGCCATTCCAGATATGCTGCACAGAAGATAACCCATTGAGGCCAATGGATTCCTTATGGCTTTAAGGCTTAATTCTCTCATAAACCTGTTCTAGTGGCTTCCACATTAGCGGCAACAGGATGAAGGGATAAACAGCCAAGTATTCATATGAACAATGTGCAAAGTGGGGATATGCACGTTTATAATTGCCAGTATAGCTACTGGGGCTACTCACACTATATTAATTATAAACTTGAGAATTTACTGCAAAATTGTATCTGTAGAGTCACACAGGCTTGTTTACCTAGATAAAGCAGTTGCAGATTAGCAAAAATGGTTATATTAATTATTATTATTATTTTTGAGACAGAGTCTCATTCTGTTGCCCAGGCTGGAGTACAGTGGCGCGATCTCGGCTCACTCTCTCTCTCTCAATCTCACCTCTGCCTCCTGGGTTCAAGTAATTCTCCTGCCTCAGCCTCCCGAGTAGGTAGGATTACAGACACATGCCTCCACACCCGACTAATTTTTGTATTATTAGTGGAGACGGGGTTTCACCATGTTGGCCAGGATGGTTTTGAACTCCTGGCCTCAAGTGATCCACCTGCCTCAGCCTCCCAAAGTGCTGGGATTACAGGTGTGAGCCACCATGCCCAGCATGTATGAAATATTAAATGTCCCCACCAGCAACATCTTAACTTATTTTATAGTTCCACAGTTTTACCATTTTCCTACAGTAATAAATTACTTCCTGAATAATTTGTAATTTCTCTCTACTTAAAATTGGAAGATTTTAAAAAGGATATCAAATCAATGTGATGGTCTCTCATTATTAAGTATAGACATACCAGTGAGATATTTAGTGTTAAGTTCCAGACTACTAAAATAAAGTGAATATTGCAATATAGCAAGTCAAAATTTTGGGTTTCCCAGTGCATACAAAAGCTATGTTTACACTATAGTCTATTAAGTGTACAATAGCATTATGTCTTTAAAAAAAAACAATGTATACACCTTAATTTAAAAGACTTTATTGCTATAAAATGCTAATGATTATGTGAACCTTCGTTAAGTTGTAATTTTTTGCTGTATATAAGCAAAATTGTATATAACCAAAAATAAATTACAAATTAAGCTATCTCTTGATCTGGGCACTATATGAAATATCACAATGAGGGTCAGAAAATGAGACCCCAAAATATGCTGCTTTGGACTTCAAACTCGGAGCAGCAAATGCAGGAGAGGACTTTCTCAGAAGTTCTCCTATCCACCTAAAGGACGGACAAAGACTTTACCAGGAATCATGAATTCCTTCCTCAGGTAGAACCAACTAGGAGAAACTGGTGCCTATTACAAGAAGGAAGACTAGAGTTGATATCTTGTGCCTCAGCCTCCCGAGCAGCTGGGATTATAGGCGTGCGCCACCATGCCTGGGTAATTTTTTTGTATTTTTAGTAGAGATGGGGTATTTGCCATGTTGGCCAAGCTGGTCTCCAACTCGTGGCCTCACGTGATCCACCCGCCTCAGCCTCCCAAAGTGCTGGGATTACAGGTGTGAGCCACCACACCTGGCCCCAAATAATCTTTAAAGCCTACTGTCAAAGAGATTTTAGGGGTCAGAAAAAGAAGAAACCTAACTGCAATATACCTGCTCTTTTAAAGTTTTAGCCTTCAAAAATTTAGAAAAGTACAGAAATTGTGTCATCTTTGTCAGCAATCTGTGGCCAATGTAAGGAACATTGCAAAATGAAATCAAGTATTCACAATTTCCTGTATCTGTGGCTCTGTGACTTTGCAGCCTTTGCACCAACAGGTGTAGTGCATCCCTGGTCTGACTTGCTGTGGCCACTTGCTGCAGAAGTGAAGGTGGGCCGATTCTGAGCCCAGGGCTCCAGAGGCCTGGGGATATCAGCTCTCTTGGAAACCTGCCACTACTGTTTGAACAAGCTCAGCTAATTGTAAAATAAATAATTCTTTTTTGCTTTTAATGTAAATCTATTATGGTGCCAAACTCCTCTGCTTCTTTTAAATTTAACAGAAGACTATGAACAGCCGAGATGGGTCAGGCCTGGTATCCTAGCTGAGGTCTCTACAAAACCAACATGCAGCCCACCTGTTGCTGTCTGCAGGTGCACAAATGAGCTCACCCAGACCAGACCAAAAGAAGCATTTAACAGCCCCACAGATGCAAGAGCTAAATAACTGTGTGTTGTTTTAAGCCACTAATTTGGCTGGTTTGTTATAGAGCAATAGCTAACCAATATAACTGAGATAAAACTTAAACAGGTTCTTGTATAAATGTAAATCTTGTTACTGTTAATGGGTTAGAATCACTTACCTAAAAATCTACGAAGTTTCATCATATCTAAATGGAAGTACTCAATTAATCCATGAAGACTAAATAAATGAAAGGTTAAGCTTACTAGACTATTTCCTAAAAAGAAAGAAGAGACATTACATTAGTAGGAAATACAAGTCAACACAATTATATTATGCTTTGAAATACAGATTTTGAATATAAAACATGGAAAGAGTAATAATTCCCACTTTTTGTCTATCAAAAATATGCATCTTCTTACCAGTTATGAACTTTATATGTCACATCTTTGTTTCATTATAAGAAAAATTTAATTTTTGTTGTTTTACTTTTCCACAACCAAAGAACTGAAAACTAGACATTTTCAAACAGATTAATTTTTTAAAGACACCAAAATAATGAGAATAGACAATAGAAAACTTTAAAAATTGTCCCACATAGTAACCTAACTCAGTGTGGCTGCACCTGACCTCCCTCCTGACATTGCCTCTGCCATCTTGCTTTCACTGAAACTGACTGCCCCAGAGCACACTTCCTCGGCTGCAGCCTTGTTAGGTGGAGAATGTGTCTATTCTCATCCATACAGGGTTAGGAGGAGGCATCAATGACCTCAAGATCATCAGGATTAAAAACTCTGAACTCAGCCACTTGCTTTTCCAGAGTAGCTGCAGAAAATCTGAGAGTTGCTTGTGGGGTGGGGAGGGGGAATCACAAAACTAGGCAGAATATCACTATAAACTCATAGTCAACACTGCCCAGCAATCACATTGTTTTTCCAGTGAAATGGCTCTTTCACGTTTTAAAATGCCTATTTTCAAGCCTTTTATGCTCTTCTTAAACTTTCAACATACTTACTTCCCATCCACCCCCTCATTCTCCACAGCCTCATATGTCACAGAAATAATACAAGCCCTCAAGTTTCCTTTTCTTTCTTTTTTGAGATGGAGTCCGGCACTGTCACCTGGGCTGGAGTACAATGGTGCGATCTTGGCTCACTGCAACCTCCACCTCCTGAGTTCAAGCGATTCTCCTGCCTCAGCCTCCCAAGTAGCAGGGAGTACAGGCACCCGCCACCAAGCCCGGCTAATTTTTTGTATTTTTAGTATAGACAGGGTTTCACTTTGTTGGCCAGGCTGGTCTCGAACTCCTGACCTTGCGATCCGCCCGCCTCGGCCTCCCAAAGTGCTGGGATTTACAGGCATGAGCCACCACACCTGGCCAAGTTTCCCTTTCTTTCAAAAGCCAATCCATCCACACCTCCTCAGAGATATTCCTTGTTCTATCAGGTACAACTATCCCCACCCCACCCCACCAATCTCTCTCTCTTTTCTATATTGTCTCAACAAGCATCAGCATTCAGACATGCTCTAGATTCTCTCATCTTTGAAACAATAAAGAATCACAGCCTCTCCTGGCCCCCTCCAGTTTCACCTGCTCCATCCCCCTACAGAGCCGAGTTTTTGGAAAGAGCTGCTACACGCGATGGGGACTGTTTTCGTCCTCAACGTCCACTCCTTTGTCACTAACAAGTGGAGTCACACCAAGAATAGAAATTAAATTTGGAAAAACTACCATTTTTATGATGTTTCGTTTTCCCTTCCATGGTGTAACTCTCCATTTTTTATACCTATTATACTTCTCAGTTTTGTAAACTTCCATAGGACACATATACTATATTATTTTAACAATTAAATAGACCACATTTTAAATAGGCTACATATTAAAAAGTCTATTTTAAGTAGACTACATCCTTCACATAGACTCATAAATTACTGCCAACATTCAGATAATGCAATAAAATACACGATTCTAGTATTCTCTAGTCTATGATGACTCTTACAAAAATGTATGAAAGACATACTAGTCCCAAATTGAAAATTTATAATAATAATATTTATGAAGGATAATAAAGGACTGTTTGGTTAACCTTATTATCTAAAACTGCCTAACCAACTGCCAACAAAAGACCACAGCTGATGAAAAAGTACATTAATTGGAGCGTTATTTGCATAAGCAATGACAGAAAAGATGTGGCAGGCCAAAAGAGACTATTTTTAAAAACTACCTGACGTATCACCTTCATGTGGAAAGAAAAAAACATTTCAAATCTTACATTTTAAATAAATTAAATGTTAAAATGTGTTCAGGTCCTGATATGCTCTATTGGTACAAACATGAGTCCATGTGGTGTGGAGCCATTTCTGAAGAAGTGAACAACGTGTCTGTTGCTATTGCTGTAACAACCATCTTCGAGTATATAAATATTTTAGAATGCTTATTCATTCTCTGTATATTTAGATTATCATAAGGTTCTCCAAATTGTTTTTCAAATGTAACAAAACAAATTACCCATTTCTAGGATGTAGAATAAGTTTTAAGAAAGCTACAATCTAATGGGAAAATACCCTCTTTTGGAATTCAGGCAAAGTGCAGTGAAGAAACACATGTAATGTCCCCACCAAAGGAATCTGACAAGAACCAGTCTCTTAAAGTGTACTACCCATATGTAATTGAAAAGCTGCATGCAAGATACCAACTGAGGATTATAATACCAGTGAGTAGGAACACAAGTCAACAAAATATTTCAAAACAAGAGATGCTCAGTTGTGTTAAACAAAAAACAGGCACAGAAGAACTTTTTAAAAAATGGAAATGGAAACAAACACTTTCTTGAAAAAGAAAATTGTATTTTTAGAAAAGCTACCCACATAAAAATATATCAAAAGATAGAACTGCCTATGAAAGAGTGGTCCTCAATCATTTCTAGAAGGTGATCCCAGATGGGATCTGGTTGGAAGGAGTAGGCCACCCTGACAACGCAGGCCTGGCAGCTAGTGTCCTCATGAACCAGGTGGCTTTAGGAGTGACAAGCTTTTGCTATGTCGCATCACTTAACTCCCTCAATCCTACAAAAGGAACTCCAAATGCATCCTACCAGACAATAACTACTTCCCTCCTTGTAGCAGACAAGCTGGGAACCATTTGTCTTGGCACGAATCACTGCATTTTGCTTCCTCCTCTGCCTTGCTGTTCTTCCCCCAATATCAACTGGGAAATTACCAGCATAAGAAACACAAGAAAGCATTGGATCAATAAGCAAGAAGGGAAAACTATACACTTGGATACCATGAATGTATGTTATCCAGAATTCATTTCAGGTGAAGCAGTTTTAAAAGGAAAGCCATTCTCATTATATAATATAAGCTAAAGGAATTTTTTTCTGCCCATTTGTTCCCCAATAACATCTCTTTAAGTAGAAAATTCCTGAGCTTTTGAATAGCTGTAGTTAACTGAATGTATAAATCTCCACCTCTAAAATCAAAGGTGGGTAGCTAACCATGAGTGGTTTCTACTAAACCCTAATGATCTGGAATGAACCCTAAGGGGAAACTAGTTAGCCACCCTGTCCACAAATCCCATTCAAAGAGTGAGGTGATCAAAAGGAAAGCGAAGTGCTTAGTTAACTACTGTGGACCGCTGGCTATTTCTTCTGCCCATCCAGTGCACTGCTGAGCTCACGCCGCTTTCATCACCATGCCCCCAACTAGCAGAGTATGTACTTTTTAAAAATAAAATTTAGAGAAGAACAATCAACTATTTCAATGAGTGACAAGTGTCCCAGTAGACTAATAATAGGCTATGAGCTGTGAGAGTTTATGTAAGGCTAAACCTTGAAAGTGTTAAGAGTGGCATTGTTTCATCTATATTTGTCTTAAGATAATACCTAAAGTAATATTTGTGTTAAGTTAGGAAAGGGGAATTTCCCTGAGCAAGAAGAAGGTGGGCCACCTGATATTTCACTACCTATATTTTCAAAAAGGAGAAGGGCCAAGGGAAGGCTAACTGTGTAAATGATATCAGAGCCTTTCCTGTGTGTACGGGCCAAGGTGGGGGCAGGGAGAAGAACAGAACACTTAATCACCAAGGGCAAAGGAAAAGTAGAAGAGAGATAGCAAAGGGGAGGAATAAAAAGGCAGGGAGGCAGGAGGGTGGCTCTGCTGATAAAGACAAACTTCACTGTCTTCACAGTTTTGCCTAGGATCAGTCCAGTTTATTTTCTGTCAACACTGCATAAGCAAACAGAAGGTATAGACAAAGGTATTTCCACTAGGCATTGCCATACAGCTTACAGAGAATAATGGAGTGATACTAAAAGACCCACATTGATTCTCAAGAAAAATAAAGCTGTAATTTATTTGTTCATTTTACATATTTGGCATCCTTATCAAAGGAGCTTCATTCCAAAGCAATAAGAAAAAGCAGGTGATTTCAAAGTACAGCAGTGATTTCATTATTCTAAAGTCAGCACTGACTTCCTCTCAGTGTACTTTCAGCCTGGGGCAAAACATTAGTTTAATTGCTTTTTTTTTTTTTTGAGACAGAGTCTCGCTCTATTGCCCAGGCTGGAGTGCAATGGCGCAATCTCAGCTCACTGCAACCTCCACTTCCCAGATTCAAGCAATTCTCCTGCCTCAGCCTCCCATGTAGCTAGGATTAGAGACATGCACCACCACACCCAGCCAATTTTTGTATTTTTAGTAGAGATGGGGTTTTGCCATGTTGGCCAGGCTGGTCTTAAACTCCTGACCTCATGTGATCCACCAGCCTTGGCCTGCCAAAGTGCGGGGATTACAGGCATAAGCCACCATGCCCAGCCTAGCTGAACTGCTTTTACCAGTGATTAAGAACACAAATCAACAAAATATTTCAAATAAGAGATGCTTAGTTGTGTTACCAAAAAAAAAAAAACAAAACAACAACAACAACAAAAAAAACAGGCATGAAGGAACTTTTTTAAAAATGGAAATGGAAATGAACACTTTCTTGATAAAGGAAATTATATTTCTAGAAAAGCTACCCAAATAAAAATATACTAAAAGGTAGAACTGCCTAAGGTTTAGTGGTCCTCAATTGTACCACCAATAATTATGCCCACAATTTTATCCTAAATAAGAGTGATTCCCTGTTCCTTTTCCTACAGAACATGTTTCTGTCCCCAAAGAGAATAAGAAAACATGACCCCTCCATCCAGAACCAAACTAAACTCAGGAGTGATTAGAATCACCTGTGGGCATTTTCCCCCAAACCACCCATACTCTGTAGATTCTGATAAGCGCTCTTAAAAAAGCTACAGCTCTTCCCCATTCCCTATCTGAAAGCAAGGAACCACTGCTTTGGTCAGGAAACAGGCATACAACATCAGATGTGATTATAAATGGCCACAATCTAAAAGAAACCAAAAAATAAAAATAAAAAACATGAGATAATAATGTTTACTTTGGGTTATTATTAATAATAGCAGCGGCAATTGCCAACCAATCCGCCAAGTCATGATGATGATGATAATAATGATGATTTGATTACTTTTAAGGACAATAATCAAAACATAAAATTATGAGATTGATTCTGTAGGCTTTTAGAAAAGTCACTTAAAAAGAGAAAAAAATGATGCTCCCTGATATGGTCTGGCTGTGTCCCCAGCCAAATCTCACCTTGAATTGTAGTTCCCATAATTCCCATGTGTTGTGGGAGGGACCCGGTGGGAGACAATTGAATCATGGAGGTGCTTTCCCCCACACTGTTCTTGTGGTAGTGGATAAGTCTAACGAGATCTGATGATTTCATAAGGGGTTTCCCCTTTTGCTTGGCTCTCATTTCTCTCTTGCCTGCCGACATGTAAGATGTGCCTTTCACCTTCCACCATGATTGTGAGGCCTCCCCGGCCACATGGAACTATGAGTCCATTAAACCTCTTTTTCTCAATTACCCAGTCTCGGGTATGTCTTTATCAGCAGTGTGAAAATGGACTAATACACTCTCTTCCAGCAGAGGGCTCACAACCTTAGTACAGTAAATGAAAGCAACGCACCAGCGGCTGCACCATCAATGCAGTAATCTAGACTACATTAACTTGAGCAAGTCAAATTCTTCACTTACCATTTGTTAGTCTATCAAATAGAAAGATATCAAAATTCCAATTTCCAACTTTTTCCAGCATACACTGAAATGAAAACCAAACATTTCTACTGTAATTTAATTTCAATAACATTGTCTTTTGGAGATATTCCATAGAGAAGTTAAAGAAAATGTAAAGTGATTGATTTACTTTAAAAAATACAAGTATCATTTTTCTTTTAATCATGACTTTTTCAACTGGCTCCAAAAAAAATGCCAAAGGGATAAACTCCATTTGAAAAATGAAACATTATTTTGTTTTTCAATTAATGAATGCACAGGAAGGTTATGTTTCCCAGCTTATTGCTACAGTCTTGCAAACCTTTAAGAATTCTAGTATCACTTAACATCACAGAAGTGTGGTTCAAATGTTGTATGGTTTAGAAACTAAATTGCAAACAATCTAATAAAAATAAGTGACACTACTGAGTATTTACTATATTCCAGGTACTGTTATAAGTTACTCACTCTTTTATTACTAAGAACAACACTATCAGATGTTGTTTTCTTTTTTCTTTGAGACAGGGTCTCACACTCACTGTCACCAAGGCTGGAATGCAGTGGTACAAACAAGACGGCTCACTGCAGCCATGACCTCCTGGGCTCAAGCAATCCTCCTGTCTCGGCCTCCCGAGAAGCTGGGACTACAAGCATGTGTTACCATACCTGGCTAATTTTTTTTTTTTTTTTGTAGAAACAAGGTCTCACCATGCTGCCCAGGCTGGTTTCAAACTCCTGGACTCTAGTGATTCTCCCACCTTGGCCTCCGAACGTGCTAGGATTACAGGCATGAGCCACTGCACCCGGCCCAGGCATTGTTTTCAATTCTCATTTTAGGGACGTAGAAACAAGCAAAAAATAACTAACTTGCTCAGCTATAAAGTGATAGAGCTGGGATCTTAAATTAGGTAGTCTGTTTCTAGAACCTAGGCATCTGACACTGATACCACACCATGCTTAAATTATTTGTTATTCAGTTTTTAAAAAAACACTTCTAACTTATGGATATGTATTTATATTATCTAAATATGCTTATAAAATAACACAATTTACTACATTAACTTTTAGGATAATGTGTACTTCAGCCAAGCAAATAAATCCCATAAAGGCCCTAAAAACCAAATATTTTTATACCATACATTCTTAACCTGAACATTTTGTGGACTTTTTCTAGAAAAAAACTTATATTTTATATCCAAAAGTTCACTGTTGTATACATTTATGAATACACTGACATGAGCAACACTAAGATACTACTAGTAGAAATCATTAATTGTAACAGTACTAATAACAACAAATGACACAGAGATCAATATTCTCATTCTAAAAGGCAGAACTTGTAAACGTTTTAACATTTAAAGCAGGCATGAACACTTTCCACTGATTTCTTTTACTAAACAGGGAAGTAATTTTTTTCACTTTCATGTAATTGTAAAGAAGACACCCCAGCTTTACCTACACAACTTAAAAACTTACCTACACAAACTCAAGAATCTGGTCTGTAAATATTAAGTCAAAGATAACTTAAAATACATTGGAAATTTAATATTATTTAAAATCCTCATTTGGTTAAAAACAAGCTCATTTAACCCTGATGTTCAGTAAGACATTTCTTTTAAATTATATAAAGAGGAAGTAAATAATGCTCACAATCAACAAATTTAACTATGATACATCTAAACCCTCAAAAATCTCTCTCAATGCAAGAGACTATGAAGACTCATTTGACTGAAAGTCACGAGACCTTTGTGAAAAGATGTTATTAATACACACACACACACAAAAAAAGAGAAAGAGACCTAACTTTCTGTGCTGGGTTTACCTCTAACCAGCTGGGTGAGCGCAAACAAGTCCCTCGTGCTCTCTTGAACTCAGTTTCTTCATTGATGGAATACGGACATGATTAGATCAGGTAATCTCTAAGAGTCTTCCCAGCATTACAATTCTGTGAGATCTTATAGTTTAATGTTCTATTGATCTCCTTGTTACGTAATGTTATAATAATAAATGAAAACGTTGTCACTACTTTAGTTATTTCAGAAATTTCCCTTGCTCTGTAATGTCTAATTATAAAACAAACAGCTGCTCTAAAGAAAAAAACCTGGAAAACAGGCTCAACTGCTTTTCATAGACAGAGAAAAAAACTCTATAAATCATTACTGTATGGGGAATAAAGGCCTTCAGTAAACTTATCAAAAAATTAATGTTTTCTTAAAAAAACTATACACACCTTGGCTTGTCCATTATAATCATCATCTAAAATGTTTAGGGAATTTGAAACCGCAGTACCACGAAAAAAGCGTGAAGATCTAAGATATCGCTGGAAACTTAGTAGCCTTCTGATATTCCTTGCAGAGACAGACACTTCAATTTCAGATTGAGCTGAAATAAAAAGAATAAAAGGTGAGTATAGCAAGTTAAAATTATACACATGCTATCTTTGCAATACCACTTTTAGTTATATACAAGTATTTTTAAAAATTCATTTAAACAATTATACCACATTTCCATGAGAGAAGTGATACTTTATTTCTATTTTATTTTATTTTTTTAAGTGAGTTCTCACTCTATTACATTTCTATTTTCAATGAAAGAACTAAGGATGAAGGTCAATGGCCAATTTTGACAGCATTTAGAAAGCTAACGAAGACTGGTGGGATTAATAATCAGGGTTTGTTTGTTTTTTTAACTTTAAAATGCTATAACCTCTTACTCTTTTGCTTCAATATACCACATAAACATGGAGCAGAAACATGGAAAAAACCTAGTTTCAAACTACTAGAAAAGCCAGGTCCTAAGTTACATATGAGATTTTAACAATTACACAAGTAAAACATTTCATATCCCAATGAGGTATCATTTCAAATATTTACTTAAGATAATTAAGAAGAAAAGGAGGTAGAAGGGGGAGCAAAGTGGTTTATATCCTGTAAGTGTTCTAAAGGATAGGGATAAAAATTATTAAGGTGATATGCTCTAGAAAAGATGCAGTTCTGCAGTGGAGACTGGAATGTTCTCCTTCAGTGAGTCTAACATAGCCATTTTTTCCCTCTAGTGTTAGAATAAACCAGAGTTCCCTGGATTGGGCACCAGATGAAATGACAGATCTGGGGTAAAATCTGTCTTGCAGGGAACATACGTTATCTTTAGATTCTAAAATCAAAGCAAATTCAGTAAAATGTTCACAATATAAAACAGGAAAATCAAGACTGAGGATCAATAAATCATCTCTCTTAATTTAGAATCACCAGGTGAAATGGAAGGTAATCAAACATATTCTCTCTTGCATATCCAGTCACTCACTCCTCTATTAACCTCTAGCCCTGTGTTTCCTTATGTGTATAATGGCAATAATATCTAATTTAAGGGGTGCTGGATTAAATGAGATAATATATATACAAGTCAGAGAAACAGCAGGTGTTAAATAGTAGCCATGTCAAGGGTGGTAAAATTGATGCTGCTCCCACTGCTTGCAGGTATGCTACCAGTAATTATCAGAAATTCTGAATCTGCTCATCTTGCTCTAAATAAAAGCATTTCATGGCTCTTCATCATCTTAATATGAACTTCATTTCCTTAGCCTGGAAGAGAAGGCTTCACGCTCCAAGTCTGGCTCTTTGTAGACTTGACTCAGCTGTCACCTTCCCTGGGAAGCACATTCAGTACACTGCCCCTATCTTGAAGAGGCGGGAAGCACCCGCTCTGGCTTCCCAAAGCTCCCTGTGCATTCATCTATAATAGTACTTCTGATATTATAGTTTTTTGTCTCCTTGAACAAATGATGACTTTCAGTACAGGCATGAACTATCTTTTTTACCTCTGTATTCCAAAGCCTAATAGTAATGCAAAGCATATAGTAAATAATTGTAAAATATATTAAATAAATGCATACTATTTTTAAAATATCTGATGAACTCTGAGGTTCCCATACACACAAATAAACAGAAGTAAAATAATGCACACTGTTATGTGATTTACTTCTCCCATTTTTCATTCCAGTGAGTAAAATGCAAGTATCTAAAACAATTATGAATCTTAAATTTCTGATCTTTACCAATGTAACTTACTTTATAAAAAGGACTAGAACCAAAATAGTAAAAACTATTAATATCAAGTGATGATTATGTTTAAACTAGAATTGGTCTGTTTGAAGAAATTTGGGTAGATTAAATTCTATGAAAGCAGTGTTCCAAGTGCTTTGTAAAAAGAATCTCATTTAGCTATCAACAGCTTCAAAAGATAAATAGTATGCCCCACTTTACACATGAGAACACTGTGCCTACAAGAAATGAAATAACTTTCCTAAGGTCACATACCCAATATAGCGTGACACCTGGATTAAAAAACACAGATCTGTTTATAAAGCCTGTTTACTCACAAGGGTTTTTAAATTATATCTCTACAGTATTGTTTATTTACTGTCCGTTACAAAATTCTGTGTACATCCTTATTCAAAATAGTCTTTATTTCAGATGAAGGTATGGACAGAAAAAGAAACAGAAGGAAAATAGCTAATGCAAAGGAATATTAAGTATATAACGGACTCTTCTAACTTTATTACTAGAAAAAAGTGGATCTGCAAGGGACATAATAGCATGGTATGAATATGTGGGGAGGAGATAAGATCTAATTAATGTAACACTAGCACCACCATCTCTGTATTTGTAAAGCACTTTACAGTTTTACAAGAGTATGTTCACATCCACTATCCCGTTTAGTAATCATTACCATCCTGTGAAGAAGGCAAAGATTATCATCTCCATTTTACAAATATAGCCTTAGAAACCAAGGTAAAAATGCAATACAATGAATGCATTAGAGCCGACACACTTAGAAAACTTTTAGAAAATGTTGCAGAATACTTGTACTGTATTTATTATGAAAAAATAACCTAAAGCAGAGTTCAAGGTCATGAGTGCCACTTCATGAGCGTTCCCTCTGATTTACCTTAAATTACACACAAAAGGTAACAATTTTATTACTGGCAATTAGGATTGCTGTGTGTGTGTATTAGGATCACATTGTAGTATATATGTAAATTAGAATCACTGCGTGTGTGTGTGTGTGTGTCTGTGTGTGTGTGAGAGAGAGAGAGAGAATTTGAGAATCTCTTTGCAAGGACAACTGCATAAGGTCCAAAACATAAATTAGTCTCATTTGAGGGGGAAACTCCAACAATTCAATCCACTGTGCTCTGTCACCATGGTAGGATACATACTGTCAATGGTTAAGTCAATTGGTACTGTCTGGGAGCCAAGGCCCCAACCATGAAATCATGGTTGTATCCTCCCCTGCCTAACTCTTATTTTCTGGGCAACTTCTGACAAGTCATAACCTTCTGATATCTCATTTTCCTTAACTGAAAAAAAAAACATGTTTCCTGTTTCACAGAGCCCTGAAGTTAAGATTCATTATCAAGAGTTCTATTTTGACCAAGTTAAGCTGCAAATGAGTATTAGATATTGACTCACAAGGAAATGATCACTCATCATGGAAGCCCAATGCCTTCTAAGATTAATCTCATAAAGAAACCTACATAACAGGATAAGAAATGGACCTTCACTTAATGATATAGGACCACCCTTATCAATTACTGATTATGTCACAGACAAATTAAGAAAGGACATGAAGCCTGTCTAGATGAAATGGAAGATCATTCAAGGAAAAGTGTTTTCTTCACCTACAGGGTCTGAGGGCCTCATACAGGAAGCCTACACGTAACAAGATTATATTCTGGTAAAGAATGAAAATCCCACGAGACTTTGCAGAGATGCCAACTAAAACTACCTCAAAGTTTTGTCTAAGATTTAATAGAGGACCAGAACTTTCGGGGGATGTCTGGTTTGATTTTTTTCATTAATCTAATCTTTGAATATGTAATACATTCACGTTTCAAAAACAAGAAGGGAGGGAAGAAAGAAAATAACAGTGAATGATTCAACCCTCTATGTGTCCCCTATACAACCACTCTCAAGCCCTACCCCAAAATGGTAACTTTTATCTTAAAGTTTCTATTGTATCCTTCCTGAGGTTTTTTTTTTTCCTTTTCTCGAGTTTCATCTCTTGTTGCCCATTCTTGTTGTTCATTCTTGTTGCTGGAGTGCAATGGTGTGATATCGGCTCACCGCAACCTCCACCTCCGGGGTTCAAGCAATTCTCCTGCCTCAGCCTCTCAAGTAGCTAGGATTACAGGCATGGGCCACCACACCCAGCTAATTTTGTATTTTTAGTAGAGACGGGGTTTCTCCATGTTGGTCAGGCTGGTCTCGAACTCCCGACCTCAGGTGATCTGCCTGCTGCAGCCTCCCAAAATGCTGGGATTACAGGTGTGAGCCACTGCGCCCAGCCCTTCCTGAGTTTTAAAAAATTAAATATATAGAAACATATATTATTTTTCTACTTATTTTACATAAATGGTAGCATATTTTACAACCTGTTCTGCATCTTGCTCTTTAATTTATTGTGGATCACTCTCCCTGTCAGTGCATAGACACCTTCCCTGTTCTTTTATAAGGCTGTAAAGTATTCTATCATACAGATGAATCATAATCTATTTAACCAGTCCTCTACTGAAGGGCACTGCTACAGTTTTACAGTTTGCAAGAATACCTTTGTTTTGTTAAATATGCTTATATTTCTACTACTTGATTTGTCAGCTTGAGATACCATCCTCTAATTTTCAGTTATTGCACGAGGAAGTCACTCTATATGTCACCTTCTTTCCCCTTTCCTCTTCCAGTATTGTTAGTTACCAGAGCATATTTTTTTCCTTTCACTCTTATCTCTACTTTCATTTTAGGCTTAGCTGTAGAAACTGAATATACTCAATAACGCAAGACCTTTTCTCTTAATTTCCCCAGTTATCTATTTGCTTGTGTTCATCCTCTAGTAGTATCCTTAAGTGCTCATGAAAACAAAATTATCTCACAGCAATATATTTCACTCATAATATATTACTGAATGTTCAAATTTTTTTTCAGTAGTCTTTTGTCTTTCTTGGTTCTCCTTTTCCTTTCTTGAATTTCTTTGAAGGTACTGGTTCATTATCTCTGGCATTGAAACTTGCAAAATCTGAGGCAAACCTGTTATTTTTGCCCTTGTAAGTGACTAGGTATTTTTGTATGGCCGCCCACAGAATTCTTTCTTTCTCTTTAAAGGCCAATTACTTTACTAAGATATATCTCATTGTTAACCATTCTGGGTCATTTTTGCCTGGTATGTTCTTTCAATATACAAGTTTAAATCTTCTGTTATTCCTGGAAAGTTTTCTTGAATTATATCTCTAAATATCTACTTTGCTCCGCTATTTTAGCTTTTTAAAATCAGACACTCTAAACTGTCTATGTTGAAACACCTTTATCTGTTTTCTATCTCACTTTCTCTCCAATTCTTTTTAACTATTTGTTTGCTTTTCTCATTTCTATCCGCTATATCCATTACTGTGTTCAGTATATATTCTATCTTGTCGCCTTCCAAATCTGTCTTCCTTTCCATGATATATTTAAATTTTACTTCTACTATTTTCTGATTCTGAATGTACATGTCTAATGCAACTGAACTCCTTTTGTTGTCTTATCTCTTCACTGAGTTCTTAAATTTGTGCTTTATGGTAAAGCTATTGTTTAATTTAATTTTTTGAGTGGTAGGAAATTTAGTCACAATTTTCATCAGTTCTATGGCAGCACTATTCCATTAAGTGCTCTCCAGTCATTAAATTCTGCTGCTGTCTTCCACTGTTTTACTTAAAATATCTGCTGTGCCAGTTTCCTTTTTTAAAAGTCATTATTGAATGAGCTGAATTTTCCTGGACCAACTCTTTGTACCAAGTTCTTAATGGGGATAAAAGGGAGGTCTTGGGAGAGAGCAGAGGAAATCCCTCTGAGCTCTACTACCCAAATGGCTCTCTCCTTCTCTGCCAAAGAAATAAACTGCTTCTTAGGATCACACCTCTGCTATTTCTCTAAACCATACTGGGCCCAGAGAGACTGCACTGGACCCTGCTTAACCCAGATCCTAGACCAGATGTGGAAAGTGAAATAATTAGCTTTGTACTTCAGGGTGAGCTCCCCACCCTCACCCACCCCTAAGCTTTAAAAAAGAAAAATTAAGACTTCTTTGTGTCCTAACATATGGTCTATTCAATGTGCACTCGAGAAGAATTTGTGTTCTGCTGTTGAGTACTCTGTGTCTGTTACCTCTAACTGGATTATAGTGTTGCTCAGGTGCTCGATTTCCTTATTACTCTTCTATCTGATTGTCCTATCCATTATTGAAAGTGGGGTATTCAAGTCTTCATTATTGTAGAATTGTCTCTCTCTTAAATTCTGTCAAATTTTGCTTCATATATTGTGGAAATCCATTGTTAGATATACATATGTGTTTATCATCATTATATCTTCCTGCTGGATTGAAACTTTTATCAATATACAATGCCTTTTATCTCATAACCTTTTTTTCAAAACTTAAAGTGTATACTGTCTGCCAATAATAATATAGTCACCCCAGATCTCTTTTGGTTATTATCTGCATGGTATGTTATATTAGGGTTCTCTAGATTAGTTCTGTCCCTCTAAAGGGGAGTTAAGTATTAACTCACACGATCACAAGGTCCCACAATAGGGCATCTGCAAGCTGAGGAGCAAGGAAAGCAAGTCTGAGTCCCAGAACTGAAGAACTTGGGAGTCTGATGTTTGAGGGATCCAGCACAGGAGAAAGATGTGGGCTAGGAAGCTAGGCCAGTCTAGTCTTTCCATGTTTTTCTTCTTGCTTTATATTCTAGCCACGCTGGCAGCTGATTAGATGGTGCCCCCCAACCCCCCAGATTGAGGGTGTGTCTGCCTTTCCCAGCCCACTCGCTCAAATGTTAATCTCTTTTGGTAACACCCTCACAGACACACCCAGGATCAATACTTTGCATCCTTCAATCCAATCAAGTTGACACTCACTATTAACTATCATATACCTCCTTTCCCATTCTTTTACTTTCAACCTCTTTGTGTCCTTATATTTAAAGTGAAGTGAATCTCTTTAATACAGCATACAGTGGGGGTTTTTTTTTCCCCAATCTGCCAATCTCTGCCTTTAAAGAGAAAAATTTAGCTGGGTATGGTGGTGCATGCCTGCAGTCCAAGCTACTCCAGAGACAGAGGCGGGAGGACTGCTTGAGCCCAGGAGGCAGAAGTTGGAGTGAGCTGAGATTCCATCACTGCACTCCAGACTGGGCAACAGAGTGAGACCCTGTTTCTAAATGAAGAAATAAATAAAAATAAAATAGAGAAAAATGTAATCCATTGACATTTAATGCAATTTCGATAAAGAAGGATTTACTTCTGCCATTTTGTTATATGTCTTCTTCTTTTTTTTTTTTTTTTTTTGAGACAGAGTCTTGCCCTGTCGTTCAGGCTGAAGTACAATGGTGCAATCTCGGCTCACTGCAATCTCCACCTCCTGGGTTCAAACCATTCTCCTGCCTCAGGCTCCCGAGTAGCTGAGATTACAGGTGCCCACCACCATGCCCAGCTAATTTTTGTATTTTTAGTAGAGATGGGGTTTCACCATGTTGGCCAGGCTGGTCTCGAACTCCTGACCTTGTGATCCACCCGCCTCAGCCTCCCAAAGTGCTGGGATTACAGGCTGAGGCAGGTGGATCACGAGGTCAAGAGATTGAGTCCATCCTGGCCAAGAAGATGAAACCCCGTCTCTACTAAAAATACAAAAATAAGCTGGGCGTGGTGGCATGCACCTGTAGTCCCACCTACTCGGGAGGCTGAGGCAGGAGAATCGCCTGAACCCGGGAGGCGGAGGTTGCAGTGAGCCGAAATCGCGCCACTGCACTCCAGCCTGGCGACAGAGTGAGACTCTCTCAAAAAAATAAAAATAAAAATAAAAATTCTTCCATCATTGCCTGTTTATTTTTTTTTCACTGATTTTTTTTTTTTTGAGACAGAGTCTCACTCTGTTGCCCAGGCTGGAGTGCAGTGGTGTGGTCTCGGCTCACTGTAACGTCTGCTTCCCAGGTTCAAGTGCTTCTCCTGCCTCAGCCTCCCAAGTAGCTGGGACTATAGGTGCGTGCCACCACGCCCAGCTGATTTTTATATCTTTAGTAGAGATGGGTTTTCCTCAAGTTGGCCCAGCTGGTCTTAAACTCCTGAACTCAGGGGATCCACCCGCCTCAGCCTCCCAAAGTGCTGGGATTACAGGCATGAGCCACCACGCCCGGCCCATTATTGCCTTTTTAAAATTTAGGTTTTTGTTTTGTTTTGTTTTGTTTGTGCATCATTTTGATTCCCTCCTTTCCTGTTTTGTGTATTCTTAAATTTACTTAGTGGTTACTTTGGGGATTACAATTAACACCTTAAACTTATAAAGACCTAGTTTGAATAATACCAATTTAATTTCAATAGTATACAAACACTGCTCGTATGCATCTCCAATCCTCCTCCTTCCTATTGTTATTATCACAAGTTACATCTTTATATGTGTGTGCCCATTACCACAGACATAATTATTGTTACATGCATTTGCCTTTTAAATCATATAAGTAAAAGAGGTGTTATAAACCAAAAATATAACACTGGTTTATATATTTACTTGTGTAGTAACCTTTACCAGTGTTCTTTATTTCCTCTTATGGCTTTAGGTAACTGTTAATACCCTTTTATGTCATCATAAAGAACTCCCTTTAGCATTTCTTTCTTATTCTCTTTGAAATGGAGATCTCACTATGTCGCCTAGGCTGGCCTTGAACTCCTGAGCTCAAGAGATCTTCTTGCCCTAGCCTCCTGAGTAGCTAGGATTACAGGCATGTGCCACTGTGTTGAATCTACCATTTCTTGTAGGACAGGTCTACTGGTAATGAACTCCCTCAACTTTTGTTTGTCTGGAAATATGTTAAACTCTCCTTCATTCTTCAAGGATAGTTTTGCCAAATATGGAATTCGTGGTTGACAGTTTTTTGTTTTTGTTTTCAGGACTGACAATATGTTAGCTTATTCCCTTCTGGCCGCCAAGGTTCTTAATGAGAAATCAGCTATTAATCTTATTGAGAATCCCTTGTACAAGACAAGTTGCTTCTCTCTTGCTGATTTCAAAATTCTTACTCTTTGGGTTTCAACAATTAGACTATAGTGTGTCTCAGTGTGGATTTCTGAGTTTGTCCTGATTGGAATTTACCGAGCTTCTTGGATGTGCATATTCATGTCTTCACCAGATTTGGGAAGTTTATTTTTTCAAATATTTTTTTCTGCCCCTTTTTCTTTCTGGGACTCCAGTGATTCATGTACTGGTACACTTGATGGTGCCACCAGTCTCTCAGGCTCTGTTCATTTCTCTTTTTTTCTCTCTCTCTTTCTACTCCTCAGAATGGACAGTTTCAATTATCTTGCCTTCAAGTTTGCTGATCCTTACTTCCCCCTGCTCAAAGGTTTCAACCGCAGATTTTTCATTTCAGTTATTCTACTTTTCAATTCTAGAATTTCTGTTTGGTTCCTTTTTACAATTTCTTTCTCTTTACTGAGATTCTCATTTTGTTTGTACATTGTTTTCCTTATTTGTTTTTAGTTATTTGTCCATGTTTTCTTTTAGTTCAGTAAACATTTAAGATAGTTCATTTAACATCTTTGACTAGTAATTCCAATGTGTGGGCTTCCTCCGGGGTGGTTTATATCAAATTCTTCTTTTTTCCTGTGGGCTATATTTTCCTGTATGTTTTGTATTTTTTTGTTGGAAACTGAACATTCCAAGTTTTACACTGGGGAAGCTCTGGAAACTGAATTATTTTACTCCTCCAGGATTGTTTATTTTTAAAATTTTGCTGGCTTATGATAAAGGGTATTTCAAGGAAACAGATAAAGGGATGTATAGGGCGAGGTATGGGGGAAGGGGTGCAGAGCTTCCATGCCCTCCGTAGGTGCACCACTCTCCAGGAACCTGCAGGTGTTCAGCTATGTGGAGGCTCCCTGAATGCGGTCCTCTTGGGTTTTTATGGAAGCTTCATAATGTCAGCATTCCTTCCCCCAAGGTATAGGGCAAAACTCTCTCTGGGGAAGGTCTTAGGACCCACAATCAGAAAAGTGGGCAGACATCAGAGTCCTGCCTTGGGGCAGGTGAAAGGAGGGCAGGAGAAGGTCAGAGAAATTGTTTTTCTTGAGGCCTGCTCCTGAGGCCTGACACACTCAACATTACAACAAAAGACTGTAACAAGGGCTATGGAAGTTACAAGCCAGGAATTGTGGGCAAAAACATATAATACCGCAGGTCATCCCCTGGTTTTCAAACACGGATCCTTTACATCAAAAGAATATACATAATTATTAATAACTAGTCCAGTCCATCATAGTGCATGACTGTCTCCCAGGATGAAGCTACTCAGGTTTGTAGGGTTTTTTTAGATCTTGTCAGGTTCCAAAAGTAGCAGTAGTTTGGCAAACATACAGTGTTATTCTTTCCGGCATCTGGAATAATTGAGCTAAGAGATAATGTTGTCTCTTGCTCCAATACTTTGTTTTTGTTTTGTTTTGTTTGTTTTTTTAAGACTGAGTCTCGCTCTGTCGCCCAGGCTGAAGTGCAGTGGCATGATCCGGGCTCACTGCAACCTCTGCTTCCTGGGTCCAAGTGATTCTTCTGCCTCAGCCTCCTGAGTAGCTGGGACTACAGACGTGTGTCACCACGCCCGGCTAACTTTTGCATTTTTAGTAGAGATGGGGTTTCACCATATTGGCCAGGCTGGTCTCGATCTCCTGACCTCATGATCCGACCGCCTTGGCCTCCCAAAGTGCTGGGATGACAGGTGTGAGCCACCACACCCAGCCAACTCCAAGACTTTTAATGTAATGTTTGATTTCCCTCAGTTTATAACCCACTTACTCATTTATTTACCCTCAGTTATTAGTCCTCCTTTTCTCCACTTGTCATTTATTTTTACTCAAACGTTTCCACATTTGGAAGGAGCATTAAGTTTGGTCTCTGTGCTAGTCCAGATTGCTGGCTGTAATACTAGTCTAGCACGTGCCTTTTCCTGTGTCCATTCCCATTCATAGAGGGTAGGGTTACAAAGGTTCTGAACTAGTGAACCATTTTTACCACTAGGCAATAACAGCCGTATTCACTCTCAGCCCCAATTTTGCCAGATGGGGTGAAGGCACAACCCACCCCCATCAGGCCCTCAGGAATTCTGGCATAAGGCTTAAAAATACAGTTACACTTTCTTGCTTAGAAATAATCCTTGTTTCCAGCACTTGTAGTCCTAGGACTACTGTATCAGGTAAGGGGGAAAAATGTTTTTAGGTGATTTGGGGAAGAAAGAAAAAAACTATAGTTGTTATACTAGTGCACTTCTCCCTTGGCAAGAATTTATAGTCATATCAGCATCCTCCACAACCCCTATTCACCAGATCAACCAGAAAAAGACAAAAATCTTGTGGGGACACTCCTTTAGTCCCACTCATGCTGAATGTGAGCACACACTTGTGACGGTGAGTAAGCCAGCCCTTTGTGCTTTCATCTCCCTCTGTTATGGACAGTGTTTCCATTGCCATTTCTACTTATCTTTCAAACTATACTCTGAAGAGGTTATCTCTCTGCCCAGTGCTGGACATTATGGGCTGTACAGTATGTTCCTTTGTCTGACAACTGTTGGCCACCGAAATCCATGCAGTACCTTCTGTTCTAGCTCTTTAATGGCACTCTAAGCATTTGCATCTTCCACAAGTAAGCAAAGCCCAATCCAGAATCAGGTCTATCCCATCTGTAGCCCCCCAGGGCTACCAGCATCAGTCTCACTTGCCAGCTATGTTCAGGGCGTTCCTACCATGGAATCTGTCCCATAACCATAGGCAGCCTCTGTCTCTCTTGCGGAGAAACAGGACTGTTCTTACCGTCATTATGTGTCTGAGAGGGGGCAAAAGGAACATGTCTTGATTCAGCCCATCTCTACACTGCTGCAGTACCCCCAGATCCACTCATTCCATGGACCTCAGGGAGGCACACGGGGATACTTGCTTGCATTTTACGTCTTTTCCAAACTATTTTTCCCTTTGCTTGTCTGTTTGCCTTTTTCTATTCCTTATATGTAATCACTGAAGTTTCTGTTCCATTATCTCTGCAGTCAGCCAGTGATGTGGCACAGATTTCCTTAAGTGTCTGGCTCCAAAATGGGGGTGAGGGGGTCAGGACAGTACTGTCTCCTTAAATCTCCTGACAGATGCCACTGGGGGAAACCCCTGAGGCCAAGAGGGCCAAATCTTGTGAAAACATCTGCATCAGTCCCTCAGGGATCCGCCAGAATGACAAGAACACCAAGGTCCCCACTTCCCACCCTGGCTTCAGCCAGATACTGCAGGCATATGGGCCATATCCCCACAGGCCACAGGGCTGAGGAATGGGGGATGGCTACTGGTTCACCCAAGCTGTCTTGCCAAAAAACAGTGGCCTCTCCCTTCAACAAGTACTCTCTTGGTGACTCTAAGTGTCCAATCAGGGCCCAGAATGCTGAAATAGTTGATTCTGGTCATTTTTTCTACTTGGGTAGTTGTTTCAGTGGAGAGATCAACCACTGGAGGTTCTTACTCTGTCATTTTGAATGGCATTCACCCCTTTCTTTTAAAGGGGATTTTTCCTAAAGGTCCTTTCTGGGATGAGACATCCCAAACCCTCTCTTTTGCTCAGCCTAGGTTTGAGAATGGGGAAAGGTTGCATGTGAGAGCTTAACTGTCCAGAAACAACCATTGTTAACACCTCACCCTGGTACTCTAGATTTTTTTTTAAGAATTATTTTCTATATGTATATATACGTATAATTTTTCTTTCATCTAAGAAAGTTAATACTATTTTTTTCACATCAGAATTTATCGGCTGAGCACGGTGGCTCACACCTATAATCCTAGCACTTTGGGAGCCCGAGGCAGGCAGATCACTTGAGGTCAGGAGTTCAAGACTAGCCTGGCTAATATGGTGAAACCCCATCTCTACTAAAAATGCAAAAATTATCTGGGTGTGGTGGTGGTCGCCTGTAATACCAGCTACTTGAGAGGCTGAAGCAGGAGAATCATTTGAACCTGGGAAGTAGAGGTTGCAGTGAGCTAAGATCGTGCCACTGCACTCCAGCCTGGGCAACAGAGTGAGACTCCTCAAAACAAAACAAAAATGTATCTATTATCTTTTCATGCCAATAAATATATGTAACATCACTTTTACTAGCCATGTATTAGTCTAATGTATGAAATTATCATCACTTAATCTTTTTGCTATAAAACTGTTTCAAACTTTTATTTTGCTTACAAACAATTCTGCAATAAAGATCCTTATAACTAAATTTTTGTACACAACCTAATAGATTCCCTTAGAATAAGTATTCAGAAGTAGAACAAGGAATAGGAGTGCACTTCAATAGTGTCTAAAACCCATGCCAAACTGGCGACTAAGTTCTAAAAGAAAATTAGAGAGATTTCCAGAACTGTCCTAGAATTGCTTCCAAAATATGATCTAAGAAAAGGGATCAGGAACTATAAATCAAGGATAAAACATGATGAGATCACTTTAAGACTGTTGGAAATTTTTAGTTTCTTCATGTTTACTCCACACCCCCACTCCCCTCATCACACAGACACTGTTTTCCTAGAGTAATGACATGTAAAATTCTTACTTTGGAAAAGCCTATAGACTCCTATTATGGGGAAAGGAAGGAGGGTAGTGCTGGGAAGGTTACACCCAGGTGTTCTGTCAGCAGGTTAGCGAAACCTGAGTGAAAAAAGCAAATAGAGGCCACTACAGAGAGGAAAGGATATCAAGCTGAATAATTAACATCATTTAGGAATACAGGAGAGAGGATACATGAGGAACTGGGAACAAGAGTGACTATGAGAATTTAACTAGTACTTTCATCCGAACAATTACTAAAAAGCTCACCCTCTGGCTGTATTACACAATATCTGACCTTCTTACCAATATTGTTTTTTTTTTCTTTTTTTTTTTTTTAGACAGAGTCTCGCCCTGTGGCCTAGGCTAGAGTGCAGTGGCGCAATCTCAGCTCACTGCAACCTCCGCCTCCCAGGTCCTGATTCAAGCAATTCTCCTGCCTCAGCCTCCCGAGTAGCTGGGATTACAGGCACTCACCACCATGCCCAGCTAATGTCTGTATTTTTAGTAGAGATGGGGTTTCACCATGTTGGCCAGGCTGGTCTTGAATTCCTGACCTCGTGATCCACCCACCTCGGCCTCCCAAAGTGCTAGGATTACAGGCATGAGCCACCACGCCCGGCCTTCTTACCAATATTCTCATGAGCTCACTGTGACATGAGACAAATTATTTATTTCACAGCATAATGCACAACAGATTAAACTTGCCTTTATTAAAGCTCCACTTCCATCAAGCCTGGACTATTTATTTTAAGTCCCAGGCTTGTGCTAGTTTACATGGTTACCTACATTCCAATCCAGCTTAGAAAGCCAACAGGGCTCAGTGAATTAATCAAGTTACTATTAAAGAGCAGTTGGCTTTGCTGGCTCTTTTCTAAAATATCACATTACTTCACTATGTGACCAAGAACAAACTACCAGCCTCCACCAAACCTAAATGAACACTGTGACTTACTGATCACGGGTATTACTTCCAGTTAATGATTCTTAGCTTCTCTAAGCCAAATCACAAAAAGTGGGATAGCAGACGAATGTAAAAGACATGTTTTTCTCTTGCTTTTCCCTCCTCATATTAGAAAGTAGATAGGAAATACAAGCCCCAGGTCAAGGAAACAAAAGAGCTGAAGAACCAACACAACTGGAGCAGTATTACTCTAACTCTTCCACAGATTCTTTTCTATCACCCAAATCGCATGTTTTGCCACAACCGATGTCAAAAAAGAGGCCTTTAACAGAAAAGCCTCTGGCTCTTGAGACCCGACCACTACTTGCTTTAACAGTCCACGAGAGGGAGCCCTGCAGCCACTGTATCTGCCACCTTAACAATCATGAAGATACCAATCATGAATTACCCTTGGAAATTATTGTTTAAAATTTTTTTAATTCAGTCATATAAGGTTTTAACTCTAATCTAGGGCAAGGTCATGTTGAATGGCGCTGGTATTAAAACAAACCTGAAGACGTTCTATATCCTAACCTTCCCTTTCTTTCTCTTGATTTCCCTCAAAAAGAACAGGAGTGGTATCTAAAAGCCTATTGTTAACATCGGGTAATTACACTTACCCTACATCTACAGGACACATTTTCTTAGAAAAAAATTTTACATTTAGCATGCATGAATGAATGGGGGAAAATCAGCTAGGTGTCTGCAGCAACGGTCATTAGTAGAGCAGCACGTGCTGACATGGAGAGGCAGAGCAGCAAAGTACATGAGAACACAGGGGCTTAGGAATTAGACACATCTGAGTTTGAATCCCAATTCTGCCACTTTTACTAGTTTTGTGACATTAAACAGGTTAGTTAAGGTCTCTAATCCTCAGTTCTTCATCTGTAAAATAGGCCCCACAAGACTGTTACAAAGATTAAATGAGATAATATAAGCAGTATGTCTTTGCACATTTTTGGCAAAGAAAAAGCACTTAAAATTAATAGACATGGTCATTATTATGAATATCAAATATTTTTAAATATGTCATACCATTTTTTTTAACAAAACCAGATGTATTTTTCATGACAGTATAACTTCATCCTGAAAACTAATGTGCTAGAGAAATAATTGGAAACATTTAAAATATTTCAGAATAAGCATACAATCTCATTACCATAAAACAAGTATATTGGCCAAGTATGGTGGCTCAAACCTATAATCCCAGCATTATGGGAAGCCGAGGTGGGAGGATTGCTTGAGCCCAGGAGTTTGAGACCAGCCTGGGCAACATAGTGAGCCTCCATCTCTTTATATTTATATAAAAACAATGTGTGTGTGTGTGTGTGTGTGTGTGTGTGTGTGTGTGTATAAAATGAATATACAGCTTAAACTTCAGTATGAACCAAAGAAATAAATTAGCCACTCATAATCTAAAAATCAGATTAATGTTAAGTGTATAACCAATATTCCCTCCCATAAGAATTGCTTAAGGGAGTGAATATTTGTTATACATATAACATTGATCTAAGTTTTAGATTATGCAAAATTCAATGTTCACTTTGAAAAAATTTAATAAAATAGGGATATGGGAGACATAAAACCCTATAAAAAGGTTACATACGGTGGCTCACGCCTGTTAATCCCAGCACTTTGGGAGGCTGAGGCGGGTGGATCACCTGAGGTCAGGAGTTCGAGACCAGCCTGACCAACATGGTGAAACCCTGTCTCTACTAAAAATACAAAATTAGCTGGGCGTGGTGGCGCAGGTCTGTAATCCCAGCTACTTAGGAGGCTGAGGCAGGAGAATCACTTGAACCCAGGAGGTGAAGGTTGAGGTGAGCCGAGATCATGCCATTGTACTACAACCTGGGCAACAAGAGTGAAACTCCGTCTCAAAAAAAAAAAGATTGATTATTCTTACTGTTACGGATTAGGCATATTTTTACTCTTCAGAGCTGGGATATGGGATATGCTGGATCCCTCTTATGCTGAAACTCAGATGCTGAACATAGCATAGCTCCTCAGTCATTAAATTCTTAATTCCCTTATTAAAGTAAGCTGAGAAAGAAAGATGAAAAAGAAAGTACACAAAGTCTTAATGCAGTTCCTTCAAAACTTAACATACAAAATAAAGCTGAATTTCCAATTTCACCAACTTGCCAAAGGACAAGTAAAATTAAACTACCATTAAACTGTATTAAGATTAAGGTCCAATACATATCGGTCAATTTCCTAATTTATGCTATCGAGTTAGGGAAGATATTTAGAAGACAGAACATTCTGTTCTTTCAACTTTAGGACAAACAAGAAACAAAGATTAGTGGTTCTTAAATGTAGGCACTTATGAATCACCTGGAAACTAGGTAAAAGTTTTTTAAAAAACTGCACATACATGGGGCAGAATGCTCTGTGTCCTAATGCAATTCAGTACAGCAGTGCTAATCTCTACAAGCACCACTTTGTAAGGAATTACAATAGAAAGGAGATAGGAGCATGGGTGATAGAAAAGACAGGAAAAAGGGACATGGGATTATTGTTTCCTGGGATATCGCCATAAACTATTAAAGAAATGTTTGCTCTGAAACAACCTGATATGACTTCAAGAGAAATGAACGACTGGGAAGAAATTAAAATTTAATAGACACTCCAGACAAATAAGATCTTAGTCTACAATACCATAACTACAAGCACAGGCTGGCAAACTCGAGTTTGAATGAGAGACTAAATTACAAATGATGGATAGCTGCTTTCGCAGACCAAACAGATAATGGTTGGAAAAAAGTATGCTTGTGAATAGGAAACTAATGACCATGCAGTACAGTATGAAAGTTAGATAAGAGAAAAATACTATAATGAAGAAAGCTGCATGGCTGAGGGAAATGCTGAGCAAACTATTTGTACACCTAAAGAAAAGGGGAAAAGCACTAAAAGCTTCCAAATGTAACAGAATCTACCCTTGTATGGGAGTTACTAGATATTAAAGACTGAGATAAACTAAGACAATATAATCAGTACGATATGAGCTTTTAAGAAACATGTTCTTTCATGTCATAATACAACTAAGTATGAAACAAATAATCAAAGTCTAACACAGTCTTATCAGAAAAACAGGAAACAACTCCAAATCAAATATACATGAGGAACTAAGGGAAATTTAGGGAAAATTCTGTATGCTTTCATACAGTCATTGTAATAAAGACAATATGAGACACATGATTCAACAGAAAGGCAGCAACCAGCCTGAACTTGGTTAACAGTTAATACAGATTATATGGAGAGAACTACAAACAGGCCCCTGTAAAATCTAACTGTAGGAGATACACAGCCATAGTCAATTCAATGCAATAAAAATATACTCAGTCTCTACTATGAGCCAGAAGCTGCCAGAGACCAGAAATAAAAAGATGAATAAAACTAAAAGCCTAAAGTGAAGAGCTTATAGGCTACAATGTAAATATCCTGAAAGGTCCCCCTGCTGCCCTAGCATGGGATGAAGTAAACTGTTAAAATGAATACAGAGCTCAAGATAATGGGTGAAACATACTTACATGGACTGGAACATTACTGTGTCCCAAGAGTAAAAAGAAAATGGAAAAAACTGCATTTGTGTTGACATGAGAAACACTGAAAGAAAACATATTCCTTGTATTACATCTTGCTGGATGTTGGCAGAGAGACCAGGCCCTCCAGTCTGGATGACGTCAATGAGCTTTGGCAAATTCCATGAAGAGAACTGTCAAGCTGACAACTTCCATTACTATTTAATAATCATGCCAGAATTGTTCAAAAGAACACATCAGACTAGAAATTCTAATGGGCATGCAGAATGGGATTATAATAATTCTTTAATGTTTAAGACATTAGTATCTCTTATACGTTAAAAATAATGTGTAACTAAAGAATGATTTATTAAGTTTAGAGACAAATTTAGAGCAGAAAAGAGATGAAATTTTATTTATTTATTTTTTTTTGAGATGGAGTGTCACTCTGTCACCCAGGCTGGAGTGCAGTGGCACTATCTCGACTCACTGCAACCTCCGCCTCTTGGGTTCATGCCATTCTCCTGCCTCAGCCTCCCGAGCAGCTGGGATTACAGGCACCCGTCACCACGCCCAGCTAATTTTTGTATTTTTAGTAGAGACGGGGTTTCGCCATGTTGGCCAGGCTGGTCTTGAACTCCTGACCTCAGGTGATCCACCCGCCTTGGCCTCCGAAAGTGCTGGGATTACAGGCGTGAGCCACCATGCCCAGCCGAGATGAATTTTTGACAAAAAAGTCAATATGGAATTTATTTCGTGTTCACTTAATTTAGGACTCAAAATATCTTATTTCAAGAGACCAAGTATGTGGCTAATTGAACAGAGGAAAATCTCTGTAGGAATATTTGAGACTCTTACTTTAGCCGACTGAAGTTACTTATTCAAAAGAGTGAAACTAAACGAGGAGCCTCCTGGTTATCTTTACGGAGTTGAATGAAAGCAGGAACTTGAGAAGCCTAGTGAGGAGACGCTGCCATAGTAAAAAATGATGCTTAGGAGCAAGGGAGCCTGTTAGAACACGTAGAAAGCTCTGGGCACCTTTCAGTGTAAACCACTCTATGGTCAGCCCAGCATTGACGTCAGTCTCTTCCTCTCTCCCATGCATCACCCTCTCTCTATTTCTCCCTCTCTCCTCTTCCTCCATTATCTTTTCCTCCCAATTTGTTGGGGCTACCCATTGCTCATTGTTATTAAGTGCCTCAAACTCAAATTTTCCCAGCATCAGTCAGGAGACCAAACAGGTTAACGTTAGCTGAATGAAAGGGCATCAAGAATCAGTTAATTAAATGCAGGAGGACCACAAATCTGTACCTTAATGGGTGTAATACTTAGATATAGGGCAGGTCTGAGGATTAGGAATCTTTTTAAAATGGGATGAGAGTTGAGGAAGTTTCTCAATGGGTCTTGGAAAAGTATTAATGCCAACATTTTCAGTTTCAATATTTGTCAGAAATCAGTCTGTTCATTCAAAACAACAACAACAACAACAACAACAACAACAACAACAACAACAACAACAACGCCTGGACCACTACATCCAACTGAATCTTGTTTTTTAAAAAAGGTATATATTAAATACATCATACACTTAAAAGAATTAGATCCTTTATTTGTGGCTAATCTTGTAGCCCTCAACACCAACACAGGATTGCATGCACAGCTTTGGGGGACAGACACAGGGCAAAGAGGTTAAACATGAAGCATGAACCTCAGATTTTTGTTACGTAAATAAATCATCAATGACCAGCACAGTATGAATGTTTATGGATTAGTTGTCATGATACATTTCCAACTGCATGACCAGAGACTGTGCTTTCTGTTGTATAAGCAACCACAGTCCTTCTATCAGGTTGAATAAAAGTTTTTAACTAATGGGAGTGTAGTATTATGATGTATATATTGGTTTTCATCCACAGTCCCAGGCTAACTCCTATATCCCTTGTTACAGTCTTTTATTAAAACGTTGGGTGTGTTAGGCCTAAGGAAACAATCTCTCCAATATTCTCCTATCCTCCTTTCACCTGTTTCAATCTCCCCTGGCCTTTCTGATTGTGAGTCTTCAGACTCTCCCCAGCGAGGGTCTTGCCCCATACCCTGGGGGAATCTGGGGGAAGGAATGCTGACCTCATGAAGCTTTCATAAAAACCCAAGAGGACTGGGTTCTGGGTGCTTCCACATAGCTTAACATGTGGAGTTTCTTGGAGGGTGGCATCCCAGGGAAGGCGTGGAAGTTCCGCACCCCTTCCCCCATACCTCACCCTACACATCTCTTCATCTGGATCCTTTGCAATATCCTTGATAATAAACTGGTAAATATAAGTGTTTCCCTGAATTCTGTGAGCTGCTCCAGCAAATTAATCCAACCCAAAAAGAGGGTCCTGGGAACCGCAACCTAAAGCTGGTCGGTCAGAAGTTCCAGAGGCCAGGACTTGTGACTGGTGTCTGGGTTTTGGGGGCTGGGAGGCAGGTTTAGGAACTGAGCCCTTAACCTGTGGGATCTGACACTCCCTCCAGGTAGATAGTGTTGGAACTGAATTAGAGGACACCCAGTTGGTGTCCACCGCTTGGTGTGTTGGGAGAAACCCCTCCACACATTTGGTCACAGAAGTCTTCTGTGTTGATGACTGCCATGGTGGTGTGAGAGCAGAGGGAAAACACAGTTTGAGGGTTTTTCCTACACAGTGAGCATCCACAAATTTAAACAGTATCTTTAATGAGCTAAAATATTCCAAATCTCTCAACACAAGCCACTAGTATAATTCTGATATGGTTTGGCTGTGCCCCCACCCAAATCTCATCTTGAATTGTAACTCCCACAATTCCCATGTGTTGTGGGAGGGACCTGGTAGGAGGTAGTTGAATCATGGGGGTGCTAATTCTCATGATAGTGAATAAGTCTCAGGAGATCTCATGGTTTTAAAAAGGGGAGTTTCCCTGCACAACCTCTCTTGCCTTGTCTGCTGCCATGTGAGATGTGCCTTTCACCTTTGGCCATAATTGTGAGGCCTCCCCAGCCAGGTGGAGCTATAAGTCTAATAAACCTCTTTCTTTTGTAGATTGCCCAATCTCGGAATGTCTTTATCAGCAGCGTAAAAACAGACTAATACAAATTCTTACTGATACCTGTATTCTCTTTTAATCACAAAATAGAACATTT
Source organism: Gorilla gorilla gorilla (assembly GCF_029281585.2). Classification (NCBI taxonomy): domain Eukaryota; kingdom Metazoa; phylum Chordata; class Mammalia; order Primates; family Hominidae; genus Gorilla; species Gorilla gorilla. The sequence goes on along the minus strand of NC_073231.2, from coordinate 54,619,291 downwards.
CCCAGAGAAGAAAATACTATTTCAAGAAAATACTCCAAGAATGTTTCTGGTCATCCTAAAGTGATGTTAACAATGACTTCTTTATGTAAAAAATCCCTTTCTCAAACTCATAAACTATGTAAATATGTATGATAAATATTACCTTCTGTGCTACAATAATAGATAATAAAAGATATAATCAAAAATAATACAGAAAGGTCAAGAATGCATCAGAAAACTTCTTTAGTGACAGATGCTACGTGAGGAAATTTTTTTATTCTGGCATGAAGAGCCCACTAAAAGTAACAGACATGGCCAGGCGAGGTGGCTCACACCTGTAATCCCAGCACTTTAGAAGGCTGAGGTGGGCAGATCACTTGAGGTCAGGAGTTCAAGACCAGCCTGGCCAACATGGTGAAACCCCGTCTCTACTAAAAATACAAAAATTAGCCGAGCGTGATGGCAGGGGCCTGTAATCCCAGCTACTTGGGAGGCTGAGGCACGAGAATTGCTTGAACCAGGGAGTTGGTGGTTGCAGTGTGCTAAGATCACGCCACTGCACTCCAGCCTAGGTGACAGAGCAAGACTCAGTCTCAAAAAAAAAAAAGTAACAGATGCATGCACATATTTTTTTTAAAAAATTGTTATGAAAGTCTGCATGATACGGCCATCTGAGAAATGACTTAACTTAAAAATTACAGAATTTATTGATTAAATCAGAGTCATTGCAACAAAGCTGCCAAACTAACCCTGAGAGCATATTTGTACCAGATCTTTGAGAAACACTTCTTGGCTAGAAGAATTCGTAATCATCAAAATCCCTCTATCTTGTGTAACCACGAATACAAGTTAGTTTCAAAATGTCTTCCCAAAGCTTGAACTCTCTCGGTTCTTTATAAATAACTACAGAACTGGCCTAATTTCAGTTAATTAACAAATATGTGATCTAGACTGGGTGCGGTAGCTCATACCTGTAATCCCAGCACTTTGGGAGGCTGAGGCAGGCAGATCACTTGAGGTCAGGAGTTTGACACCAGCCTGGCCAACATAGTGAAACCCCGTCTCTACTGAAAATACAAATATTAGCCGGGCATGGTAGTGATTGCCTGTAATCCTTGCTACTCGGGAAGTTGAGGCAGGAGAATTGCTTGAACCCAGGAAGTGGAGATTGCAATGAGCCAAGATTGTGCCATTGCACTCCAGCCTGGGTGACAAGAGTGAAACTCTGTCTCAAAAAAACAAAAACAAAACAGAAAAACCCCACAAATATGTGATCTGAGTATAAACCCGTGATTTTTAATTAGGTGAATAATTTCATAATACCATACTCTTAAAAATTTTTGTCCAGAGATAATTTCAAAACACAAACATACAAAAAGTTACAAAAATAAATAGTATAAAGAACACTCTTTTCTCAGATATGCATTGTTAACATTTGTCTTATTACTTGCAGTATACTTCTGTGTGTGTGTGTGTGTGTGTGCAACACCTAATTCTTTTTTCTGAACATTTGAGGGTAGGTTATAAGCACTCTAGTCCTTCACCTCTGTATTAGTCTGTTTTCAACGCTGCTGATAAAGACATACCTGAGACTGGGTAATTTATAAAGAAAAAGAGGTTTGATGGACTCACAGTTCCATGTGGCTGGGGAGGCCTCATAATCAGGGCAGAAGGCAAAAGCCACGTCTTACCTGGCAGCAGGCAAGGGTGAATGAGAGCCAAGCAAAAGGGAAACCTCTTATAAAATCATCAGATTTTGTGAGACTTATTCACTACCACGAGAACAGTATGGGGGAGAACTGCCCTGATGATTCAATTACCTCCCACTGGGCCCCTCCCAGAACACATGGGAATTATGGAAGCTACAATTCAAGATGAGATTTGGGTGGGGACACAGCCAAACCATATCAACCTCCAAACACTTCAGTGAATAACACCATAACTTAATACATGTTCCTATTATAAACAAGGTGAAAGTGAATGTCTTTGCACATACATTAACATTTATATATGATGACTCCATTTGCATACATTTCTAGTGGTGAAATCAAAGAGAAAAAAAGTTTAAAGGTGATACATATTACCAAACTGCCCTCCAGAAAGCCTGTAACAATTTGAACTTCTTCCACCAGCTCCTTAGCTGATTGCCTAAGTTTCTAAATTTGATAGGAATTTGTTTAGATGTGAGGTTTAGCATTGTTTCTTGTGTTTAATGTGTTTCTGTGCTCAACTGATTTTCTTCTTTTGCCTCTTCATACCCTTTCAGAAAAGACTCGTAAAAGTCAGAACCTGCTGGACAAGAAGGCCTATGGCAAATCCTACTGAAGATAAATTTATAAGCCTTAAGAGAATAAGGACTATGACAAAAACAATCCAAACCGCAATAATTCATGGTAGGAAATATTGTGGCATCTACATAATAAAATGGTTGAGGTCCTTCTTTTGTTAATTTTGAGGCCTATAATTGCTCCTTAACTGATCAGGTATCTTAGATGTCAGCTGGCTCACAGGAGAATGTATCTTCATAATATAAACCCAAACATTGCTTATAATAAACTGTACATATAAAAAATCTTAAAAGAAAAGTTCAATATTGCAATATAGATGTCTAATTTCTAGGTAAATTTAGTAAACAGAATATGTTCAACATGGAGAAAATCACACTCCAGAAATAAGTTAAAAATATTTCAACATCTAAAAAAAAATTCAGCAGCACCCACAGATACAGCACATAGAAGAAATTAAAAAATTATGAATAGTTTTAATAAATAACACTAATATCATATGTCTTTAACCTGTTGATATCGATCTCCCTCTATATTTTAAGCTCTCTTTCTCTTTAAAAAGACCTGACCCTGGGTAAAGGGTAGAGGATGGATCAAAGAACAGATAATCCTGGCTGGGCGCACACAGTGGCTCACGCGGTGGCTCATGCATGTAATCCCAGCACTTTGGGAGGCCAGGGCGGGCGGATCACCTGAGGTCAAGAGTTCGAGACCAGCCTGGCCAACATGGTGAAACCCCATCTCTACTAAAAATACAAAAGTTAGCCAGGCGTGGTGGTGGGTGCCTGTAATCCCAGCTACTTGGGAGGCTGAGGCAGGAGAATCGCTTGAACCTGGAAGGTGGAAGCTGCAGTGAGCCAAGACTGAGCCACTGCACTCCAGCCTGGGCAACAGATAGAGACTCCGAGACTCCCTCTCTCAAAAAAAAAAAAAAAAAAAAAAAAGAAGAAGAAGAAAGAAGGAAATATCCTGAAAGTAGGGATAACGGTTAGTTAGGAGAATACCAGAATAACCTCAGACAGTGGTGATAAATGACTGGTTCAAGGAGAATAAGAGATAACGAGGCAGAAAAGAGATGAATAGAATAGGCTATGTAAGCATACAAAAACCCAAAGGATTTAATGAGACTGGATTTAAGCAATGAAAGAACAGAAAGAGACAACAATTTTACAACAGGGAAATTAACAGTGAGTTTAGGGTAAAAGTAAACAGGTGCAGAAAATAAGTGGGTTGAGGAGCTGTAAGCAGAGAACATTCTAGCTTTAATGAATTTAATACACATATCCAGAATTTTGCAAGCAGAACACCTAGGAACTATTTTTATTTCAGCATGCATGTAAATTTTTGTATCATTAGGGAAAATAGTCTTATTTTTAATTCTATACATGGTAGAGGGCACATTATAGTCTTTCAAAGCTTCAGTACCTCTGAAGGTTTAAACACATCCTGCAAGGTTGCTTTAGTGTTTGTATCTTTGCCAAGTCTGAGATTATAGGAAGTGAATGGGTTTGTGGCATAAATCACAAATTCCTAATCCAAGGAACTTCACAGGGAAGAAGAGGGGTAAAAAAGGACAACGTTGCCTCCAGGTAAATAAACTACTGATATCTTCAACTAGTGCAAGGGAGAAAGGAAATACCCCACAAGGAAGAAACCTTAAGATTCATAACTGGAAAGAAAAGAAGGATAATCCTCCTGGTCATTAAGTCCAAGGCAGCTCAACTTTACTGTGCATAAACTCAAGCCTAGGGTTAAACTGGCCAGGTGAGGTGGTTCATGCCTATAATCCCAGCACTTTGGGAGGCCAAGGCAGGCAGATCACTTGAGGTCAGGAGTTCAAGACCAGTCTGACCAATATGGTGAAACCCTATCTTTACTAAAAATACAAAAAAAATTAGCCAGGTGTGGTGGCACACACCTGTAATCCCAGCTACTTGGGAGGCTGAAGTGGGAGAATCACTTGAACCTGGGAGATGGAGGCTGCAGTGAGCTGAGATCGTGCCACTGCACTCCAGCCTGGGCGACAGAGTGAGACTCTGTCTCAAAAAAAAAAATTAAGAAAAAGTTTTGTAAGCTAACTCCTGCAGAGAACAAGTTCAGGCTAATGTTTAGGACAATCAGAGGAGTCAGTAGAAGAAGGGAAGGCCTGAAGATGACTAACAGATTTTAGTCATAGCAGGAGCACGTGCTCATTTCTCTGATTAGATCACATTTCACAAAACACACTAGATTACAATTTCAAAAGGAATTCCAAGCTGTGTGATAAGCAGAACCTATTATAAGCAGCAAAGAATAATGCATTTTTCTCTATTAAAAAAACCCCTCTAAATTATATTACCATGGTGGCTTAAAGAGACATATTCTTGTTTTGTAATAACTATAGGAGGACCAAGTCTATAGCAAGAGTCCATTTTCAACTACAACTTACACATTTGTCACCTTTTATGAACAGCATGATGAGATCAAGAGGATAATCTGCTGCTCTTAACACTGAGCTGCCTCCAGTGTTCTAAATACCATACTACAAAGCTTCCACATCACTGGATCAGGATGTAAGTATAGATACCAAAACCTCAAGCCCGGTTCTGCTTCATATTAATTTGAACCATTTTTTTGTCATTAAGTTTCATTTATTATCCAATTTGACCTTCTTTATCTCTTAAAAGGAATATTTAACCCATTTATCTTTATTACTAACATTGATATGTTTGGTCTTCCTTCTCTTGTCTTTTAGATTTATTTTATTTGCTCCTGGTTTCCTAGTGATTTAGATAGTACATATCCTATTTTAATTTCATTAGAGATACTTCTAACAATCTAATCATTTTTAATATCCCTCCCCCACCAAAACGTCCCATTATGCCCCCTATTTAAAACTTCTAACAGTTATATTTTTCGAATTCTCTTATTTTACTAAATTCAGTGAATGTTAGGGGGTAGGCTGGAGACTCCAAATACAATTGTACTTTTCTTTATACAAATATCAATATTTAGACTTAACTCTTTTACTGATTTCCTTACCCACAGCCAATCCTTATTTATTGCAACACCAAAACATACTTTTACTTAAACTTTCCAATGAGCAATACATTCACATGAGTCAAAATTCAAAAGGTCTACAACTAAGTTTCTTTCCCCTCCCATCTCCTCAAGCCACCCAGTTTCTATCCTGGAAGCAACCAATGTTATCAGTTTCTGCTACGTTATTGCAGAAAAACTATGTATTGAATCATCCTTGCTTCCTTTTCTAAAACAACCCCACTATCGCTGAAGTATTACTCTTTCATGCTGTTGGAAATCCTTATGCTAATAAATATTTTTAAAAGATTTTTTGTACTCACATTTATAGTGAGAATATTATACTTATAAAAAGTTATATTTGCTTTATAAAATTACTCTGAATGGTTCCCTCTTTATAATCAGAAAGTTTAAAGAGCTTTGAAACTAATCATCAATCTTTTAAAGATCTTAAATAATTTGCCTATAAAATTCTCTGGCCCTCAGGCTTTTAGAGAGATAACTCTTACACAACTTTCTCTAACATATTGGTTCTCAGGAGTCTTTCACACTCTTAAAAATTATTGACAACCCAAACAACTTTAACTTTATATGGATTATAGCTATCAATATTTACCACAGAAATTAAGTATTTACCATAGAAATTAAATTTTTAATATTTAAATATTTAGTTAATTTAAAAATATATAAAACAAAATTTATTTGAAAATATCTAATGGCTAAATATTGTTTAAATTTATTTAAAAAATTTATTACTATAAACCCATAACATGTTAACATAAACAACATTTTTATTAAAAATAACTATATTTTCCAAAACAAAGAAAAATTTAATGAGAAACATCCGGCTGTTTCTCATATCTGCTAATACACTGAATTTACTGAGACATCACACATCATGCAGCCTTGGAAAACTCCACTGTATCCTTGAGAGAGAATAAAAGCAAAAAAGGCAAATAACATCTTAGTATTACGATGAAAATAGTTTTAACCTCACAGACCGCACTTTAAGTACTGCTGGATTAATTTATGTTTTCTACATTCAGTTCTGATAAACTGTAATTTTTAAGAAAATTTTCTGGATCATAAAAGTGTTCAAATATATTTTTGGGGTCAAGCAAAATAGTCCATTTCGATTCTTGTATTTTCTCTTTATCTGTGGTGTTTTCCCCTCTTATTTTTTGAGTATGCACGTTAGCTCCATTCAATCTTTAAGTTAGCTAGCAACTTATCTGTTTTATTGCAAACAACCAGCTCTTAGTTACAGAGTTCTACTTTTATTTTAGTTTACTAGTTCATTGATTGCTGTTTTTTATCTTTAACAACTACTTTATCTTTTCTTAGTGTATTTTGATATTATTTTTCTAACTTCTTGAGTTGGACTACTTAGTTGACTTATTTCATTCTTTCTCATTTATGAATATAAGTATTTTTTAAGGCTATGAATTTTCCTGCAAGCACTGCATTAGCTGAATTTCATAGATTTTCCTATCTAGTCTTTAATTATCACGTTTTTATGGTCTACCTCTTTGACCCAAGAAGTACTTATTTCAGAATTTGAAAAATTTCCAGGTGGCCAGGCCTTTTTGTTTTCTAGCTTTGCTATTAATTTCTAGTATCAGTGATCCTACGTCCTCTGTCAGTTGCCTCTCTTACTTCTTCCCTTTTCTTTGAGACGAAGTCTCGCTCTGTAGCCCCGGCTTGAGTGAAGTGGTGTGATCTTGGCTAACTGCAACCTCCGCCTCCCAGGTTCGAGCGATTCTCCTGCCTCAGCCTCCCGAGTGGCTGGGATTACAGGCACGCACCACTGCACCTGGCTAATTTTTACTATTTTTAGTAGAGATGGAGTTTCACCATGTTGGCCAGGCTGGTCTTAAACTCCTGACCTCAGGTGATCCACCTGCCTCAGCTTTCCAAAGTGCTAGATTACGGGCGTGAGCCACCATGCCCGGCCTCTTCCCTTTTCTTTGCAGCAAAAGTCTCTAAAAGAGTTGTTTATACTTGCTATATCTAATTCCCATCTTTCTGTTCTCTCTTAAATTCACTTTAATTTCAGGCTTCCCCTACACCATATCCACATTGCTAAATCAATGTTATTGATTTAGCATTCCTCATCTTACCTGAATTATCAGCATAATTTGGCAAAGTTAATCAACCAAAATTTGATTTTTTTAATGCATGGTGTGAACAGGGTCCAAGATTCACTTGATTTAGTGAAATCGCTATTTCTACCCATTGCATTATTTATCTTCTACCTACTTCATTACCACACTTGTCACAAATCAAATATCCATATATGTGTGGGTTATTTCTGGATTCTATAGTATGCCTTTATTCTATTTGTCAGTCCTTGAATTAACATCACCTTGACTTAATTATTATTGTTTATAATAAGTTTGATATCTATGAGATGTAAACTCCATAATTTCATTCTTCTTCTTCCTAATTGTCTTGGCTATTCTTGAAGCTGGGATTTTTCACTGTGATTTCACTAAACCTATACAGATCAATTTAGGAAAGAAGAAAAACTGGCATCTTTAAATACTGAATCCTCCAATCCATAAATAACAGTATATATACTTCTATTTAAGTTATCTTTAATTTTTCTATGTAATCACTTACAGTTTTCTATGTAGAGTTATACATATCTTTAGTTAGATTTATCCCTACATATTTGATGTTTCTTGATACAAATTCAAATTATATATCATGTTAATTTTGTCACTGTTACTTTACAGAACTCCCACTACGTACTGACTTTGTATCCAGGAAAACTGCTAAATTCACTTATTAATCCTAACAATTTTCTAAGTACATAACTATGTCATACATAAAAATGATACTTTTTCTTTTCTAGTCCTTATACTTTTCATTTCTTTTTCTTGCATTACTATACTGTCCAGAACCTCTGAAACAATACTGAATAGGAAAGATGATGAAAGATATTCTTGATTTCTCATCGCAGAAAGAATGTTTTAATATTGCAGCATTAAATATGATGTTTACTATGGGTTTTGTAGCTAATGTTTCAGACTGTTTAAGTTTTTCTCTGTTCCTAGCTTGCTCAGAATTATAAGAAAGAACAAATACTGAATTTTATCAAATGCTTTTTTTTTTTTTTTTTTTTTTTTTTTTTTGAGACAGAGTTTTGTTCTTGTTGCCCAGACTGGAGTACAATGCAATCCTGGCTAACCGCAACCTCTGCCTCCTGGGTTCAAGCGATTCTCCTGCCTCGGCCTCCCAAGTAGCTGGGATTACAGGCATGCACCACCACGCCTGGCTAATTTTGTATTTTTAGTAGAGACGGGGTTTCTCTATGTTGGTCAGGCTGGTCTTGAACTCCCGACCTCAGATGATCTGCCCGCCTCAGCCTCCCAAAGTGCTGGGATTACAAGCATGAGCCACAACTTTTCTCCTTTATTTTATTAATATAGTGAATTACACTGATTGATTTTTCACTGTTAAACCAATCTTATATTCCTGGAAAAATACTAATTGGGTCAAAATATATTAATTCTCCCTTTGTGTTATAGATATAATTTGATAATATGTTATTTAGGATGTTTCCTCTATATTCATGAGCGATTTGGCTGTTATTTTTTGTTCTTTCCACAACCTTGTCATGTTGTAGTATCAAGATTACATGCTAGCCTTACGTAACAAATTGTGAAGTGTGTCCTTTTCAGAGTTTGTGGATGACATTTTTAGTTTGACAGTTTATTTTTTTCTAGCACATCAGAGCTATTTTTCCTTTGTCTTCTACCTTTTTAGTTTCTGTGGAAAATGAAACAATCTGTTTCTGGCAATCTCATAATTGCTCCTTTGAAAGTAATACTCCACTACCCCTCATTACTTTTAATTCTTTGTCTTTGATTTTGGTTTTCATAGTTATACTCTGGTACACTTAGGTGTGATTTTCTTTTAATGTTACTCTGCTTGAGATTTATAATACTTCCTGAATCTGTCCCTTAATGTCTTTTACCAACTTCTAGAGATTTCTCAGCCATTGCTTCTTTAAAGACTGCTCCTGCTACATTTTTCCCTCTCCTCTCCTTCTAGGACCTTAATTACTTTTTCAAAACATTTTGTGCCAGATTACAGATGGGAGATTAAAAAGGTTTTGACCTTGCATCCCTTTGACAACCAGGGTTGGGAGAGGGCTGTGTCTTCCCTCCATGACCCTGAGCAAGCTGTGTGACACGGCTCATCAACAGAATATGGAAATGTGATGTTATGCCAGGGTCTGGACCCAGATCTTCAGACACTATGAGTCCTCACACTTCCTCTTTCTTGAAATGCTTGCTCTGGGAGAAAGTAGCTGCCATGTAATTAGTCCAACTACCCTAAGACTTCCCTGAGACTGCCATTTATGGAGAGAGAAAAATGTTGGCACCACACCTAAGAGTGCAGAAGCCATCTTGGAGGTTCCAGCCCTGGAAGATGACATGAGATGGACCAAGGCCCTGGACATAAGGCTCCAGTGTCACCATCCCAGCCATTTTTAAGCTGTCTGAACCATTCCAATCAAAGACCAAGACACTGTAGAGCACAGGCAAGCCAAACTTGATATATACCCTGACTGAATTCCTGATTCTCGGAATCATGAGCATTAAAAATCATGGTTGTTTTATGCCAATAAGTTTTGGGGTCATTTGTTACTGGGAGAGTTAATCCTCCTCCGAGGCCCCGAGTGTCCCTACACATTCTTACTGATGTCTCAAGAATACAAAGCCCTGACTACTCTTTGCCTAGGACATGTCCCAGGGCTCTGTTTGCAGCTAGCAAACTTAAGGGATGAGTAACATCTCTGTCCTGCAGGTGGCAAGAAACATGAGTCACAGATCACGTTAATGTATTCAGTGAGTGAGCTATTTCAAAGTTGGGATTTATTGCTAAGACATAGCACTTTAGGATTCCAACCGAAGCCTGAATGGTTTACCAGCACCAACCTTCCAGCCTTGCTGGGCTCTAAACACCTGTTTTTGTTTCTCTATCCCTAAGTGTCCATAAAAAGCTCTGCCCATCTTCTAATCCACCTTTCCCAGAATCAGTACATGCTATTAAGAAGAAAAGTGGCCTGAAGTTCTGGACTTATCTCTCTGCCTCAATAGCATTCAGATACATTTGAATACATACATGTCTTTTACATTTTGAATAGTTTTTCTCATTTTTTAGAGCATCAATCCAAATTACTTTAGCCAACATTACTGAAAGTGGAACTCCTCCAGAAACAGATTTAATATGTTTAATATTTAAGGTGTTTAGAAGTTCTGTTTTTTCCCCTTTCCCTCCACTATAGGCCAAATCCACAAAGAATGCTTGTTTTTGAAATAGGCATTCTACCAAGCATCTTTAAAGGTGATATACATTTTCAAATAAACCTAAAAGATAACACTTCGTTAAACTACTGAAATACCTTTATAAAATATCATTTGCACAAAAACATTTCAGTTGAAGTAGCGAAGACTAACCATTTGGAATAAAACAACTTAAAAAAATATCTTTTTAAAGAAAAAAAGTAATAAATTAGAGGAGAAGAGAAAAGCTATATCAACTTTCATATTTTAGTATCTTCCTCTTCTAATTGTCTCTAAGTATTTACTAAGATTACCTAGAAATAGTGTCATTTACATGACCCAGGTTTTAAAAACATTCCAAACATAATAGAGTTTTTTTTCTGGTATTCTTTTTCCCTTGGAAAACTGTGTAATTTTATTAAAATTTGTAGTGAAAATCCAAGAGAAACATCATGTCTACCAACACTTACAGTGGAAAATACGAAAATCAATATATGGGTGAGAACCTCTTCTTTCTGATTCAAATCCTGCTCGGCTCCTTACACGTACATCTCCTGGACAGAATCAAGAATAAAACATAAGTTTAGAAGGTTGTCATTCGGGAAGAAGCTTCCATATGCAACAAAGGTCCGTGTGGTATCATATTCATAAGTAACAGCCCACTGAACATATATGTGGAACAGGTAGTTAAGAGCTGATTTATTCAAAAGGGTTCACAAAATCTCAGTAATGAATTGTAAGGCTGAATGAGGAGGATTTTTTTTTAAATCTACCCCTATAATAATTATTATAATCTATATTTTAATAAGTTAGCCTTCTGAAAGAGGATTCAAGTGTATGATAAGATGACCTAATATATTATTCACATGGGCAACATTTTTTTTTTTTAAAAAAAGGCCATTGGGAAGCAATATCTGTTTTACAGGAGGTTGAAAATCCTCAGCACAAAACTTTAGAAAGCTGCAGAAAGAAGCAACATATTTATTAAGAGCCGACTCTGTGCCTAGCACTATACTATGGGCTAAAAGGGATATGAAAAATGGAAAATACATTACTTATTTTTAAGCAGTTTACAATTTCATAGATGTGTAAAAACTTAAAATGTTAAAGACTTTGTTTTAAAGTCAATCTGATTAATCACTCTTTTCTCATTGACAGTGGGTACATCCAAGGCCTTTAGCTGAGTCTTAAACTTTCGTCTTTGGAAGCTCAGTGTCGTTCCTACATGTGCCCACATTACTTCCAGATTAATTTTTCTATACAGCAACATAACCATAGCAACCATGTTCTAGACACTCTTTTTCGTGTTTTACAGGCATTATTTTATTTTCTTCTCTCATCGACCCTCAGAGATAGGAATCTTAATCCTCATTTTACAGATTCAAAAACTCGACTTTGAGAAGTTAAATAGCATGCTCCATGCCACAAAGCTAGTACAAAGGGTAAGTCAGGATTTAAACCCAGCTCCATGGGTTCCAAAGACAGTACTTTTCTCACTACACTTTTACAGCCTCCAAGTTCATAACCTTTAAATCTTCAGCCTTGCCTAGAGGGCACTCCTGCTTACTCTGTTTCTCTCAGTAGGACCACAACTTCCTCCAAGGCTCACTTCATCGACTATAATTCCATCCCACAATGACTAGTCACCTGTCCTGTGGCCATTCCTTCATGCTGCAACAAATGTTAACATGTCAAGCACTGCAAATACAGCAGTGAGCAAAATACATAAAGTCCCTGTCACTGTCCTCATGAAGCTTATCTTTTTGTGTGATGACACAAATAATAAATACCAAATTTCAGTCTATGGAAGATGATGAGTTACATGGAGAAAACTAAAGATAAGAGGAATAGCGAGAGAGGAGCAGGGGAGGGTGACTCATTAGTGCAGTCAGAGAAGGCCTCACTGAAAAGGAGGCATCTGGGCAGGGACCTAAAGGAAGTGAGGCAGTGAGCCAGGGAGGAAGAGCCAGCGTAAAACTCCCCAAGACAGAAGCATGCTTGGCACAGTCAATGGCAAGGCAAGAGGCTGGCGTGGCAGGAGCAAGGTGAGTGAGGGGAACTGGTGGGGGTGGGGTGGAGAGGCAGTGGAGTCAGATCATGCTGGACCTTTGCGGCCATCAGAGACTTCTGAATAGAGGAGTCAGATGATTATGTCTGAAAAGGTTCACTCTAGGTGTGATGACAACAGAGTCAGGGAACACAGGTAGACACAGGGCCTCCAGTTAAGGAGTAAGTAATAAATGTGGTGGTAACAGCATTGGTGTGGTGAGATTTGGGTGTATTTAAAGGTATCAACCAGTAGGATCTGCTGATGAATTCAATATGGAGTGTGTAAGAAATAGGAAGTAAAAAAATGACTCTGAGGTTTCTGACCTGATGACAGGAAGAGTGGAGTTATATTTACTGAGATGGCAAAAGACTGCAGAACAGACAGACATGGGGAACACAAATGTTTTGCTTTAGACATGTTAAGTTTGAGGTATCCATAACATTTACATGGAGATGTTCTACAGAGTTAAAGAAAATATGAATCCAAAGCTCTGTCTTAAGGACAGCGGAATCCTGAACATGTTTGTTAGAGAAAGATGGAGACAGCAAGGAGAAAAAGGCTGCGCATTCGTGGGGGAAAAATATGTACTGGAGTAGAAAAGAACTGAGGCAGGTAAGATACACAAGATATAATAAAGAGGACAAAAAGGAATAGGAGTTACAATAGAACTCTGGGGAACACTTCAGCTTAAAAGTATGAAAAGGAATTAGTGAAGGTGGCAAAGAAGAAAACAAAAGTAGGTGAAGAATAAGGATGGATCAGTATCATAAAGTTGAGGGAGGAATTCTGAGCTGAGGAGGAGTCGTGGGAGAGACTTCTAACAAAAAATGAATAAATTTGCCTGTTGGAATCTTAATATGCATGTTTAATAATATGAGTTAAAGTGCAAGGATGAAGGAGACATGGATGAAGACAGAAATCTGGCACAGACAAAAAGAGAAAAAGAAAATTAGACATATATACGCACATATCTAAATTCATTTTACCTTGCGGAATTGACTAATATATAAAAAATTTAAGCACCAGAACTAGAAGAAGTCAAATGGTCTTCCTTACCAGCCAACTGAGAACAAAATACATCTAGTGACAGGACTATCTGAGCAGGTGTTTCACAGCCTCACCTTTGTCCATGCTGGCATTCATCTATTTGGTATTTAGCCACTCTACAAATCTAAGACTATTTTCTATGAAGAATGTTCAAGATGCAATTCGAAACTGTGTACTAATGACAGTGTCCCAGTTATTAGGCCAAAGATTTCTCAATTACCTATAACTCTAAAATGCCTCTCTTTATTCACATCACATTCAATATTGGTTTCCAGACTCTAAACTCCATGAATAGGTTATTTCTACTACAAACAGTGATGAAAAGCTATCTAATGAAAGATACCTCAAACTCAAATAACAACAGGTAATAACAAAATTAACTGATATTGGTATAAAATAAATAATGCTTACCTAGCATACGAATGTATAATGCAGTCTGATCAGAACTGTCATAGGAAATAGCTCCACGCCTCTAGAAAAAAAAATACACATTATAATACATGACAATTAAATATGATACAAAATTCAACTCAACAAACATGTATTCATCATTTATTATTTGTGAAGCACTGTGCAAGAGAAGTTGGATACACAAAATGAAATTAGATATGGTACCTGTTCTTGAAATCTCTGGGGTACGGGGATGACAAATAATTGTAATACAGTATGGTTAAGAACTACCACGAAAATGGATACAAAGAGAGACACATGCAGCCTCTCTTTGGAAATTTAATCTGTTTGAGTAAGTCAGTAAAGGTTTTGGGGTGACATCTGTGTTGACTCAAAAGGGATCGATAGGAGTTGCCAAATATTAATAGAAAAGAAAGGAAAGGACAATCCACTGGCTTTCCTGCTGCATCTCTTTGGTCCCCATTCCATGCTTCACATAAAAGCAAAAGTAAGCACTTCAGCTCCTGCTCAAAACCCTCCAAAGGCTCTCCATCACACTTGGGGCTCCCCAAACGTTACTTTCGAGAGTCATCTGTGACCTGCCTGCCCTCTTGTACTGTGGCCTCCCCCACTGCTAGGAGACAGCCAAGCTGGTCTCCTGGCTTTTCCTCATCTACACCAAATATACAGCCTTTCCAAGTGCTGTTCCCTCATCCTGGATCACTGCTTCACTGTTCCCTTCTTACCATGCAGCTTCTAGACAAAGCATCATCTCTTCAGAAAGGGATTCCCTGACTACCAAATCTACAGCCACCTAGAAGCCATCCCCTTCCACAGCTCCCTACCTCAGTCCTCTGTGTAGCTGCAGCTGAAGTTGTCTTGTCTGCGTGTTACTAAAAGCTCCACAAGAGCAGAAACTTTGTCTATCTTAGTCATCACTGCATCCCTGGTCTCTAAAACAGGACCTATTATTTAGTTAAGTTCTAAATAAAAATTTGGTAAATAAATGACTAAATGGACTTATTGCAAATTAATAATAACTGATAAATTGATGAATAAATTAGTCACTAACAGAATGGATATAAATAAGGATAGATTTAAAAATGAGGGAGATAAAATTGATCAAACCAGAGCTTAGACATAAAATCTAAGCTCTGTGGAGGCAGGGTTTTCAGTCACTGCTATATTCCTAGATCTAGGATAGATCCCAACATTTAGAACAGTGCCTAGCATGTCAAAAGTGATCAGTAAAATCAGTTGAATTAACAAGCAAAAAAAAAAAGTTTAAGTAGTAATAGGCCAGGCATGGTGGCACACACCTGTAATCCCAGATACTTGGGAGGCTGAGGCAGGAGGATCCCTTGAGCCTAGGAGTTGGAGGCTGCAGTGAGCTAGGATGGCACCACTGCACTTCAGCTTGAGAGACAAAGTGAGACTCTGTCTCAAAAAAAGGGGGGAGGGGAATGGACTAGCACCATGGGATAGTAACAAAGTAGTGTGACATTGCAAAGAAATAGAGAAAATAATCAATAGAGACTCTAGAAGCAAATCCAAGAGTGATTCTGTATATGATAAATACAGGACTTAGAATCTGTGGAGGAAATACTGATTTTTAATAAATAATGTTAGATTAAGTGGTGCTATCTAGAAAAACATAAAGCTATATTATTACCTTCCTGCTCCAAAATATATTACACATGCAACAATGATTCAAATGTTAAAAATTAAAGCATGAAAATATTAAAAGAAAACAGGACTGTATTTTAAAAAGTCTTAGATAGGAAGGCCTTTCTAACTGTCCTATAAAAATCCCTAAGTCATGAAACACTGACAAATTTGGCCACTTAAAAGTTAAATTATGATGGTAAAAGTTATCACAAACAAAGTAAAGGATAAACTTCAAACCCAGAAAAGTGAGTTCAACTGATATGACAAAGGGCTAATTTTCCTCTACTATCCCCCCACCAAAAAAAAAAATTTTAAGTGTCTTACAAATCAATTAGAAAAAGACTAAAAAGCTGTAGAAAAACAGGTAGGACATAAATATACTATTCACAAGGTTAAAAAAATACAAAAAAATGCTTGACTTCATTAACTAAAGAAATACATATTAAAGCAATGAGATTGTATTTTTACATATCAGATTAATGATCATCTTCCCTCACAAAACCCTGGCATGGGATTTACAACTCCTCAACATATACCTACAAATCTCCAAAAAAAAAATCACATTTTTTACAATTATTATATTGAAAATTTACTGAAAGCCCTCACTTGGATTTAGTGTGCAAAAGAACTACCCAAAACATTAAGTTATTATATCCTTAATGCTTATCTTTTAAGAGAAAAATATCAACTAAAATCTTACATGATTTCACAAGTTCTTAAAAAAACACAGTTCATGAAATATAAGAGGAACAAAAATTTCAAACAAAGATAAAATTCTAACTATCACCACCGGGTGTCTCCAAGAAGGCTGAGGGATACAGAGGTAGGAGAGGGGCTTTTCAATGTTTATCTTTGCACTTTTTGAGTCTTGCAGTGTGTGTAATTATCATATATTCACAAAATAAATAAAATTAAAATTGAAAAGTAAAATAAAAATCTACTACAAAGAAAAACATGATCTTAAATCCCAAGGGACCAAATCATATAGACTACACTTCTGGCATCATGCTTGAAGTGTCTTCCACTAATAGAATATCCCAAGGAAGCCTCCTGCAGTGTTTCATGGTATTTACTCTGGAGCAAACAGCCACTGTTAAAAGGCACCACTCACAGCTACTGTGCAAATCCCCTCCCCAACGTATTTAGCTTACTAGATTACAGGTCTCTCCTCAATACCACCAATCTAGGGGTAAACCTAGTAGCCTAGGAAGGGCATATGTGGCAATAAATATTCCTATCAGCTAAAGCAAATTAATTAAACTGCAGATACTATGTAATAACTTGTCATGACCTATCAATTTGATAGTGTCCAGTAACAACTCAGATAAATAACTTGTTAAAATAAATTTTAAGGTGTTATCTCTAACAGTTCTCTTTAGGAGGGGAGTTGACATTATTATTATGATTTTTTTTAATGTAGGAAGGGCATTTACTATAACAGTTGCTATTTAGAAAGGTAAAATATTTATCACTTCACACATTAAGGATTGTGAAAGACTGACCAATATTAGCTCTCTGTTAAATATCACAAAATAATATTAAGTCAAAAACTGGGTAATGCGCATAGTCTAGATAACACCATGGCATACTAAACTTAACTAAGGTAATCATTTTAGCCTCATTTATAGAAGCACTAATTTAGATATTAAAATGGTAGGGTCTGTATTAATCTTAATTTCTTAAGCAAAAAAGGCAGAGTTTAATTTTAAAATAGATACAAATTACATAGGTCTGTGCAAAATATCCAAGTTATTCTATTCATTATAAGGTACTAATTTAAGTAAGGCTAGTCTACAAATACTTAGCTTAAATGCTATACTGAACCACAAGACATAGCTTTTATGAAATAAATCCAAATGAGACCAAAACTGTTTTTAAAGAATGGACTTTAAAATAAACATCTGAACCCATCAACAAATACATCCTGAGTGATAATTCATTCACCTACCCACTTAAGAATTAAAATTAAAATGAATATTAAGTTCTCTCACTAGGTAGAATAATCTAAAGTAGGTAGGTAGAATAATCTACAGTAACTCATTTTGGAAAAAACACTATAAATTATGAGTTCTAACAATAAAAATTTGACCTCCAGGTTAGAATCATGTTGTTTTAAAAATAATTATATCTACTTTTATATAAGACTGCTGCAAATGTAAAAAAGATTTCTTTAAAGATTATCATTTTAAAAACCATATACTACTAGAATTTTCTTTTTAATAACAGTAAAACAAATTTCATCAAAATCCTGTGTCACACTGTCAGTCATAAAACTCTCAGAGCTATCACCCACATTCCCACCTCACTTCACCAGTGAATGGAAATAACTGAGAGGCTTCTACTCGTGACTTTTCTAATTTAGCCATCCTGGGAACAGCTTGTAAAGCAAACTAGTATAGGTCAAAACATGGGCGAGGCTGGGCTAATCAGAAACTGACAGCAGTAGCACAAACAAGTTAAACTGTAAAGCACCAAAGGACCCACTGCCTCACTAACAGGAGTTCTGAGTGCCCTGGTAAGACTCACCTTGAATTAGGGTGAATCATTCTTCCACAAAAGATTTGACTTGAAGGTAAATGATAAAAGGTGTAAAAGTTGTTCCCAATATTAGTTAATACATAACTTTTAAAGACAGACATGTTTTAAAACCCAGCAAAGATATTTTAAGTGTCATTGTTTTTATTTTGTTCCAAGTTTTCCACTAAATGATTTATTAGCAAAAGCAAGTGCCATTTCCATTACACGGTAAGAGTAATAATATATTAACTAACATTTGCTGTGCTCCTTGTGCCAAAAAAATGTTCCAAGTGTTTTCGCACAAAATCTCACTCAACCCACACAAGATCTCTATATGGTAGGCTTTATTAGTTCCATTTTGCAGATTCATAAACTGATGGTTAAAGGGCTTAAACACGGGAGCACTGAACAAAATTTTTGGCAACACTACCGAAAAAATAATAATACAGCAAAAGATGAAGCCCAGCCAAAGTTGTGAAGTCAGTTTCCTCTGACATAGCAAAATGAGCTTTATCAGAGTAGTCATCTTACATATGCTAGAAAAACATGCTTGTACTTGAGTGGCTAAAGTATTCAAATATTGCACTGATCTACCAAACAGTATCCTTCCCATTCTTCTTCCTTTTTTCGACAGTTTTTTAAAAAATAAAATATTAGCATTGTTTTTGTTTAAAAACAATTTAATTTTTTGGTGGCAATTAAAAGAGTAAAGTCTAGAGGCCAGGTGCATTGTCTCACATCTCAGTTCTTTGGAAAGTTGAGGTAGGAGGATTGCTTGAGCCCAGGAGTTTGAGACCAGCCTGGGCAACATAGTAAGACCTCATCTCTACAGGGGGGGAAAAAAAAAAGTAAAGTCTCTGAAAACACCCACAAGACAACTAATGCATTATTAACATTAACTTGACCTTCATTCAATAAATTGGCAAGCCAATCCTTTAAAAACAAGAAAATAGCTGTCACTGCAACAAAATTAATTCTTAACTTTTAAAACACAAAGATTTTAAAATTTAAATACATTATTTTTCTTTAAGAGATTTCTTCAATCATATTCACTAAGAAAAGAAGACCAAGAAATAATTATGCTTAAAACATTATGTTTAAACGTGGAAAATTACATAGCAGGTATTAAAATCTTGCTTAAGAAAATTAACTTTATAGAAGCTTTGTTTCTAAGTGATAGCCTTAAAAAATTCAGTTTCTCAATCTAGAAAGAAAAAAAGCTGTGTGGTGGATGAAAGATATAATCATTTTTATAGAAGAATAGAAAAAAATAATTTCAAAGAGTATAATTTTAAATATGTTTTACTTTAGTTTTAGACCCTTCTCCAGATGGCAAATGGCTAGCTAGCATTCTATCAAGAATTTCTCAAGCCTGACATTTAGAATTCAACTTCAAAAACAACATATATGTAATCCTACATTTATGTCATTATATTATAGCTAAGGCACGTATTTTAGCAGTAGCAAGACCTTAGGAGAAAACATGATAGACGGTGGTTTTTCGTTTTTAAAAAGTTTATAATTGTTTAGAAATCCTCAACATTATACTTTAAATACACAAGTGTTATTACATTTTCTCCGAGAGAATGTTTAAAATATATACACCAAAAGTATAACTTAATTTTATAATCTTAAAAGTTAAACTTCTTTAGTCATAAAAACTTCTTTAAGGCAGTGATACTGAGGAATGCTGCTTTGATACTGAGGAAAGATGCTATAAAAAGCCCTTAAGAAGAAATAATGTGGGATAAGAACAAAAACTACAAATAGTAAATTTAAGCCCTTTGGTCAACAGATGAAACTCACAGTTCTTTTAACCAGAGAATAAAAACTGAGGCAAAAGGAGGAGAAAATCGAGCTATTTAATTCCTATCAAATATGTAAACTAATGATGTCACCATCCTAAAAATAAAGATGGCCTACCTTAGAGGTGATCCACTTGATAAGAACCAAGGCCAGACACCAGATCAATGTAATTCCCATTGGATCACTCAAAAGCCCGCTGCATAATCTCTCTCTTCTACTAGGGAGCAAGGAAAACTTCTTAGGAGTCTGATAAATAACCAGCTGTCCCGAGGCAAAAGAGAGGGGACACTGACTGCCTTGGAGCTCAAGCAGCTGCCTTCCAACAGTGATCACCTGACTCCTCTGGGAATGCACTACCCAGCCAGCCTTCTTACCCAGCGCATGCTTCATGCCACAACCGCACGGTTGGGGTAGAACTGCCTAAGTAATGTTGGAAGAGGGGAGGGAAAAGACTTTAGTGAGCGCTGACCTAACAGTCTAACAAAATGTAGGCAAAGGAGGCCTCAGGCCAGCCCCAAACACTTCTACAATCTTAGTACTAACAGAGTGCCTTAAAACAACTTTTAAAAAATGTGTGGCAGTACTAAAAATTTCTTCATTCTTTTCACATAGAACTGTTTCACAAGCACAGTGTCCTGTGACATTTTAAAATATTAATGCATTTTATTCCATCTTTTCAATTTTTAATTGAAATTTGTTCAACTTTTTATTTCTTTTAGGGATAGAATTACTTTATGAATATTAGAGGCTGTCATATTATCTATGCTTCTTAACATTATAATTCACTCATTTTGGACTTACTGAAAAAAAAGCTAGTCTAATAGTGCATTTTCAAATAATTAAGGACATATTATTTTCAAGCACTAACTGCAATCTAACTTATATTTTTGGTACAGATCTTGTTCTCATGGCTGTAAGTGAGCTTTCTAATAACAAAGTATGCTTCTATTCATCCATCTTCATAACCGAGAGGCTGCAGATAATACTGCTGAGAAAATGCCTTTTGTGAAACCTTCATTCAAGTATTCAGCAAATATTTATTAAGCTGCTAATATGTACCAGGCTCTGCACCAGATGGCAGGGATATAAGCACCAAGTAAAAGCAGACAAGGTTCCTGCCCTTGTGGTGCTTGCAATTTAGTTGGAGTGTACATTAATCAAATTATGTAAATAAACACAAAATTGCAACTGTAACAAATGCGATGAAGCAGACTTAGGAAACGCCAACAAACCTGAATCTGACCTAGTTAAGAGGTGAAGGACTTCTTCCAGAATCTCTGAAATGACCCTGAGATAAAGTGTGATGGTGCAAGAACTGTGAAGACAGAAGACAGATCGTGCAGACGAAGAACAGGCGTGAGGGCCAAAGGGTGAGACAAAACCAAGCCAAGCAAGTCTGAGAGACAGAAAGACCAGGGCGGTCAAGGGCAGGGAGGAGGAGCCAGGTGACGCTGCAGCCCTGGGGAGCAGAGGCCAGGCCCTACCAGGGCCACCGGGGGGTGTCTTGTCTGAATTTCAATCTACTGAAGTACTGTAGTAGATTTTGCTTTTTAAAAAGACCACTTTGATCAATTATAGGGAGGTGGGGTAGGGGCTGGATGGGCAGTCAGGCCACCACTGCAGAGGTCCCAGAGAGGTGAAGATAGCTTGGGCTGACTGAAGAACACTCAGGAGGTGACTGCAGTCCATGACAAGACAACGTCATCTGATTATCAATGTACACAAATGATGATCCTAAAATATTTGAAAAGAACCAAAATAGTTCAAATAATAATATTATTTTCATTATCTAATCCTCAGTACAAAGAGCTTATTTAAAAGAGAAGTCAGTTCTAGGCTTGTCAAAATGAAGTGCAAATTAAATTTATAGGTGTAAATCCAAATTTTCCTAACCTGAAACCATTCTTAACACATGGCCATAAAATTTTCACTTCTTGCTACAGAACTAACAAGTTATAATACTCATCTTTGCACAAATCCAGATAACATTTTAATTTTTGCCATGAGACTAGCTTTAATATGAGACCGTCAAGGTCTCTGATTACTCTGTCTTCCAGTAAGGTTCTAGCAACTAAACTTGAAGGATGCCTAGGCATGAGACAGAGCAGCAGAGTGTATCTTAGGCCAATGCTCCAGGGAAACACTGGCGGTCATCTGTAAGAGGCTGTGCAGCCTGGGCCCCCGGCTTCGAGGTCATTCTCTGCCACTCTGGCCTGGGCTATACACTCCAAACCAGCCTACGACCTCGATGCTTGGCCCAGGGATGCTACCCTTCCCACCTTCACATTTCTCTTCCCATCAACTGCTCAAAAAGAGTCAAGTTTTGGAAAGCGAATACATGATGGCTATTTTTGGTACAATACTTGAAAAATCATAATTGAGATGAAGATTTAAAAAGAGGCAGTAAGAAAGGCAGTTCTAAAAGTTGTCTCACTGAAATGAATTTCTATCTAGATTATTTCTACCATCTCAAAACTCTACTGTGCTTGAAGTTGAGAGCCTAGATTTATTTCCCAGCTTTACTGCCATGGGCAAATCACCACTTCTCTGTGCCTTAATTTTTCTCCCCTTCATGGGAGGTAAGTGGTATCTATAAACGAACAGCTAGCTCGTAGTGGACTCTCAACAAATTTTTGCTAAATCAGAATTAAATTCTGCTGTATTTAAAACCTAGAAATGAGAATGCCCTAAACACTCTAGCTTCACCTTAACTCTAGACCTAACTGCAATCACAATGGTCCATGAAGGGAACTTGCACTGTGTTTGCAAGTGCCCTGAGAAACCTCCGATTCTCAGCAGGATTAGGCTCTTGGCTTTCATTTCTCACGCTAGTTAATAGGTTGGCTCCCTAAAATGCTTCCCCCAGCATCCACTTCCTAATTTCCACTAATGTCTGACACGGTAATACAGAGATAATCAAGACACAATACTCCCCCAGATCAGAAAATTTCCTATTAGAACAGAAACAGCTACTGAGTTTATGTCTGAAGTCGTAAAGCTTTCATTGCTAATGACACATTTACATCACTCAAATCTTACAAAAATCTCAGGCAACACAGTTTTTCTTAAAGTAGTAATCTCAACTTTCTCAATGTCATAAACCTAATGGCTGTAAGACTTTTTCTTATTTTGAGATACACTTAGTACTACTTATCTTGGTGATTTATAATTAAATTTTAATAATAAAATTTCAATAAGATGAAATAAAAACAAACGCTGTTTCAAATTACTATAAAATCTCTTTTACAATAAATATTATGCTTATAACTTAGATAATTCTCCTAAAAGTTTATTTTTCCAGAGTTGGATCATGTAGTTTATTATTCTATAAAGTTACCTCTTTTACACTAACAACAAATGTATTCTTTTACATTAACTGTTTTCGTAGTTGTCTCATATCCTTAGTGAAACATGGCAAAGTAATAAATCAGGTGACTATTCTAGAAAAATTAATGCATAGGATACACTTAAAATTTTCAAAAACAGAATTTGATACTATAAGAAGAAAGTATAAAACTTTTTACCTTTCTGGGGTTTATAAGGCTAATATCAGAAAAGCTGAGTTAAAAGCAGACCTCACTATTTTATGAGTGTGATCAATAGGAAAAAAATATGACTTTGTTCATTGTTTCTTAGAGAAGTAATCCAAGAGAAAATTTTATCCCTGGGGCTCTCTGCCACTCACAGGACACCTGTCAATCTTGGCAATAGCCTTTAGCTATCCATACAGAGACTCGGCATGTCCCTCTCTTGCCCAAATTAGGCTAACCTCATCTGCATTGACATCAGTGTCTACAATTTTGGAATCCCATGGACAGAAATAGTCTATCACAGAGTTCTTTATACAAATGTAGTGTCTGTAGAAAACTATAACCAAATTTGCGACAGAAAAAATGTGAACACTATAGTAAAAACCCTCCAACTGTGCTCTCATTGTTTTGAATTCCAGCCCACTTTAATAACAAGTAATAAATCAGAGTAAGGTTTTGGTTTATTTCTTTTACTAACAACCAAGGCTTATTATTCTTCAAATGGTATGAATTTTAAGTGACATGAAACTAAGAAAAAAGCTTCCATAACTAACAAAAAATTATTTAAAAGCTATGGTACTATGAGAGTTTTGCCATTCAATTAAGACCTTTCTGTAATACTGACTTAGAGATGTGAATTTTTTGTCATGTAGTATCCGAATATTTGATGAAAATGTCATGTGATTCCTCCTAGTATAAAGAAGTAAAAAAAAAATCTTGACACTTTACCAACAATTCAAGTCTTCAGGTCCAGAAAACATCACCTTATGATACTAAAAGCACTTAGAAAGTCTCTGGTGACATTCTTAAGAACCAAACAGAGCCCCATGCTACAATTAGGCACACTCCTAGTTGAACAAACACACCCAGAGATAAAGTATTTGGGCGGAAATACTTTCCCACCCAATTCTTCAAACTAGTGGAAGAATTCTAGAAGTAGCCAACAAGACTCTTCATTAGATCTTGTCTTGTTCCACAGTTTATTTACTGGCGTGTAGATCAGAAAAACATATAGCAAATCTGCATATAAAACACAATAGGTATATCAGCATGCTGAATTACAAAATTAAAAAAATTAAAGGTATGTCAGTATGCTGAATTTCAAAAATTAAAAAAAAATTGTCTGCATTTTGATATAAAATAAATTGCATACCTATAAAACAATGAAAACACGTTTTTAAAGTTTCCTAAAAAAAAAAAAAAAGGCAAATATGGTTAAATTCTAAATGAGAGATAATAAGTGAAGACAATCTTAGGAGGCAATGAGATCAGGTACGTTTCCAAATCAAGGATGCTCCACCATCTTCAATACGGGCCACATAAGAATGAATTCAGTTCTGAATACCACTGCAGATGATGCATGATTACATGCATATTTTAATGTCGACAGGGATACAATATAAGGAATAGTTTTAAAACTGAAGCTTTAGGCAAAGAAACAAAAAGAAAGACAGAATAGGTGTTAAACTGCTGTAACATAAAATAACCTAAGAAGAAGTTTAACTTTATTTTGGGAAATTACATAAGGCAGAAGTAGGACCAGGAGCACAAGTTTGTTAAAAACAGAATTTGACTCTTATTTCCTAAGAACTTTCTACAGTTTCTTACAACTTTCTACAATTAAAATCATGTAAGGATCTGCCTCAAACTAGCCTCTGTTCAGGGGCTTTTCGGGTAGGCTAGAACAAATGACTTTCAAGGTCTCTGCCAATTCTAAGGCTCTACAGTAATGTAACTGACAGCTCATAAGTGCTTATAGGCTAACAATTTTAATTTTAAACTTTAAACTTATGGCAAACTTGAACCAAATCATGACAAATTTTTGTACTAGTAATCTGAAAATGCTATCACTCACAACTCTGTGAAATGAAAAATGGAAACATTCTTTTTCCATACACAAAAGATAAATAAGATTAGCATGGCATGAATGCACCTTCTTCAATTTAATAATGAAAGAAGTCTTTCTAAGAAAGCTACTGTTATCAAAGGCTCCTCAATGGGACAGTGCACCCACCACCACACCCCACAAGACCAAGCCACATGAACTTCCTCAAAACTACTATGGCAACTAAGTGGTTACAGTGTTTATCTTGAAAGATACTTTTTTTAATGAGACCGATTTGTAGGTGAGGGAAAAAAAAAAAAACTTCACCTATAAGTAGTATTATAAACAGACCAATACTTGTAGGCAAATATAAATTATAACATAGACATTAAGGAGAAAAACACCAATCTTGGCAGAAATAGGATAAATTTTAAAAGAAGACTTCTGAATAAGAATGGTAACTGTCCATAATTGCCTGTCTCTCCAAACCAGTGTAGAAGTCCAAAAATTTTCTGAAGTATACTTGAGGCACTTTGAATTGAATAGTACTATTTCATCTCCACATATAACATTGCAAGAGAGAGACACACACACAGAGATTGAGATCTTCACTGTGTTAGGCACAAGGGAAATAATGTGAATGAGACACAGTCCTTGCCTTTACACAGCTTAAGTTTTTGTGGGGGCTACAAACAATCAGCATAACAACAAGTAATTACAATTACATGTAAATCCAGAGTGCTATAAGTACCAAGTATGACAATTAACCCGGGATTTGTTAACATCAAAGAAGACTACCAGGAAAAATGCGACAATGTAATCTCATCCTTAAAAATGATGAATAAGAGCTTGTCAGGTACAGGCAGTGGGGAAAAGAGCCCCAGGCAGAAAGAGCAATATGTACAAATTATCAGAGGTGAGCTAAATCTTCACCAGTAAAAAACATAAACAAGATTCAATAAATTATAAGGTAACTGGTACTGGACTAGCTCTCCCATTATATAAACAACTAAAAAGTTAAGCTTTCAATATGAGATACATGAAACATTGTTTTCAGATGTTAGACAGCAAGTACTGCAGGACTTGGTCCCTGAGAGAATGGAAAAAACCAAGGTAAGCCCTAACATTGCCCAGGCTCCTTCCTATAGGCAGTCGCCAAACCTGAAAGCAAGGCACAATCCTGCAGAGCACAGGGGTCTCACAAAGCTAAGGACACAGAGACTGCAGCTCAGGGAGGCCGAGGTACCTGGAATTTGCAGGGCTGAATGCCAGAGAGGAGGGAGCTGTGAGGACAAGGAGCTCCAGAAGTCTGATGGTGGATCCCCTTGAATCTTTGGCTGAATACTAAGCTGAGTATGTGTAGGATTAGACTCCATGAGGTCAGAAAAATAATAACTACCAGGGAAAGAACAACTACAGGAGAGTTCTGAGTCCCAACCAACCACAGAGAAGAGACCTCAGGGAATACCTGGTACATTCCATAGAGATTCCAGAAATGCCATACCGTTAGGAGGTACTAGTCCATCAGTGTAGAAAGCCCTATCAGAAACACTAACAAAACTTACAATAAGCGTAAAGGGATCAGGTGGATCTGCAAGTCACTAAACTGCCTACCAGAACAGAATTTAACATTCTTTAAAAGATGACAAATCAAAAATTACAAATTAGTAGGAAAAATAAAAAAGTCACCTCAAAACTGGGGTGGAGAGGAGTGTTCAATAAAAACAAACCCAAAAATGATTAAGATAATAGAATTGGTAGACAAAGACTTCTTAAATGTTATTGTAAATATGTCCAAAGATTTAAAGGAAAACATGTACACAATGAAAAAAAAAAAGAAACTAAAAAAATGGATCATCTATAGCTGAAAAATACAGTATCCATGCTAAGAAATTCACAGTTGGGCTTAATAGCAAACAAAACACAATATAAGAAAAGATCAATAGAAATTAGCTAACCTGATGCACACAGAGAAACAAAAGCCAATAAATAAATAAATAAATAAATAAATAAATAAATAAATATTTAAAAAAACCATAAATCTGAACCTGTGAGCCTGCGGGACAACATCAAGCAGTGGAGTAATTAGACTCCAAAAAGGAATGTAAAAGATAGCAAACATACTTGAAGCAATAATGATGAAATATTTTTCTCATTTGATAACAACCAACAATCCATATGTCAAAGCAGGTTAAACGAACTCCAAACATAAAAAAACACAAAGAAAACTATACCTAGATACATAGCAATCAAATGCTGAAAATCCAAAAGCAGACAATGACATTACAAGAAAATAAAACCATAGACTAATATCCCCTATAAACACAGATAAAACAATCATTTAGAAAATATTAGTAAATCAAATCCATTAGCATATAAAAAGGAAATACATTATGAGAAGTGGCGATTATCCTAGGAATCTAAAGCTGATTTAGCATTCAAAAAACAATAAATGTAATTCAACATTAACAGAATTAAGAAAAATCATACAATCAGTTCAATTGGTAAGAAAAATGCATTTGACAAAATTCAATAGTCATTATGATAAACAATCTTAATAAACTAAGAATAAAAGAAAACTTCTTCACCATATAAAGGACATCTATTAAAAAAATCCATAGCCATCATTGTACTTAACAATAAGACTAAATATTTTTGCCCTAAGATCACAAGCAAAGTTGCTCTACCACTTCAACATGGTACTGAAAGTCAAAGCCAATAAATACATTAAGGCCACAAAAAGAAAAAGCATAAGGCATATAAATTAGAAACAAAGAAAAAACCGTCTTTTGTGCAGACAACATGACTGTCCATGTAGAAAATCCTAAAGACCCTACAAAAGAGCTACTGGAACTAATAAAAATTAGTACGGTCAACAGACACAAGTTTGATATTAAAAAAATCAACTGTATTTCTATATATTAGTAAAAAATGATTGGAAAATGAAATTTTAAAAATACCATTTGCAATCATAACCATAAACATAAAATACTTATGGATAAAATCAATAGGATATATGCATGATCCATACAATGAAAACTACAAAACATAGTATGGGGTTGAATTGTGTCCCCCCAAAAGATATGTCAAAGTCCTAACCCCCAGGTGCCTGTAAATGTGACCTCATTTGGAAACAGGTTTTTGCAAACGTAATCAAGTTAAGATGAGGGCATACTGGGTTAGTGTGGGCTCTAAATCCAATGACTGGTGTCCCTCTAAGAACAGGGAAATTTGGACAGACCACACAAATGCACAGGGGAGAAGCCCATGTGAAGACAGAGGCAGAGATTGTAGTGATTTATTTATAAGCCAAAGAACACCAAGGATTGCTATCAACCACTAAAAAGAAGCTAGAAGAGGCAACTGCCTCCGGGGAGCAAGGCCTTGGCTGACAACTTGATTTCAGACTTCCAGCCTCCAGAAGTGTGAGACAGATAATTTCTGTTGTTTTAAGCCACCTAGGTTTTGATACTTGGTTTTAACAGCCCTAGTTACTAATACATATGTTTACGGACTGGAAGACTCAATACTGTCAATTTTCCCTTAATTGTTCCATAAATTCAATGCAGTCTCAAAATCCCAGCAGACTTTTTTTAGAAATTTGATGCCCAACAAAGGTACCAAAGTAATTCAGGGGAAAGTATAGTCTTTTCAATACATGACACTGGAAAAACTATATAAATATTTTTTAAATGAATAAAATAAATTTTAAAATGAATCTAACAATCTCATGCCATACAAAAAAATTAAAAATGAATTATATATTTAAACATAAAGACTAAGATAATAAAATTTCTAAGAAAATGTATGAGAATATATCCATAATCAAGGGTTAAGTAAAGATTTCTAGACACAAGAACACCAATCACAAAAGGAAAAAAAAAATGTGTTAATTGGACTTCACTAAAACTAAAAACCTCTGTTCTTCAAAACACAGTGTTAAGATATAAAAAGGCACAGACTCAGAGAAAATTATCTGTAGTATGTAAGTCTGATAAAGAACTTGTACCAAAAAAAGGCAGAATAAAAGAATTAGTATCCAGAAATACATACATATGTGTGTGTGCATATATATATATATATATATATATTTTTTTTTTTTTTTTTTTTTGAGATGGAGTCTCGCTCTGTCACCCAGGCTGGAGTGCAGTGCAGTGGCATAATGTTGGCTCACTGCAACCTCTACCTCTCGGGTTCAAGCAATTCTCCTGCCTCAGCCTCCCAAGTAGCTAGGACTAAAGACATGCACCACCACCCCCAGCTAATTTTTGTATTTTTACTAGAGATGGGGTTTCACCATGTTGGCCAGGCTGGTCTCGAACTCCTGAGCTCTGGTGATCCACCCGCCTCGGCCTCCCAAAGTGCTGGGATTACAGGTGTGAGCCACCTTGTTGCCTGGCCATATTTAAAAACTCATAACTTAATAAGACAACCCAATTTAAAAATACAAGCTAAAGATTTAAACAGACGAGTCACAATAGAAGATATACGAATAGCCAATATGCATATGGATGCTCAACATGTTTAATCATCAGATAAATGCAAACCAATGTAACTACAAGATACTATTAACCACAAGAATGGCTAAAATTGAAAACTGACAATATCTCGTGTTATCAAGGATGTGGAGCAATTAGAACGCCCATGCTAATTAAAATGTATATATGAAAAATAACTTGAACACAAATATTCATACCAGTTTTATTCCTAAAAGTCAAAGCTGGTAACAACATAAGCATTCATCAACTGATGAATGGATAAATTGTGGCATATCCATACAACAGAATACTACTCAGCAATAAGATAGGGCAAACTACTAATACATGCAATGAAATAAATAAATATCAGAAACACTGAGCTAAGTGAAACAAGCCAGGGAAAGAGAAAGTATACTCTATGATTCCATTTATATGAAGTTCTAACAGGCAAAACTAATCAATAGTGATAGAAGTCAGATCAGTGGTTG
Source organism: Gorilla gorilla gorilla (assembly GCF_029281585.2). NCBI lineage: Eukaryota > Metazoa > Chordata > Mammalia > Primates > Hominidae > Gorilla > Gorilla gorilla. Next base: position 54,588,913 of record NC_073231.2, on the reverse strand, counting down.
TCTGGGGCAGGGGCTGGGGGGAACCTATGGCAAAGGGCCCCAAAAGAACTTTTTGGAGTGACTAAAGAGTACAATATCTTGATTGGAGTACTAGTTGCATGAGTGTACCTGCTTGTTAAAATTAATCAAACTTTGTGTCAATTATCCCTCAAAAAACTGAATTTCAGAAAGAGGAGCAAAATCCATCCCACCCCCAACCCCCAGAGGAAATTTAGCATAATTATTAATAGAATTTAAAGTCAAATTGGGAGCAACAAGAGGGTTGAGACCACAGGAGTAATCAAAACTGTCAACCATAATAGGGAGTCTGAATTGCATGCAAAGACAAAAGGAAGTCACTGAGAGGTTTCATCCAGGAGACTAATACACATTTTGGAAAAAATACTCTAGGTCCCAGAGTGGAATGGATTAACACAGCGGAAGACTTCACTTTTCAGGGAGATCTGTAAGAAAGCTATTGCCTTAATCCAGAAGAGAAGATGGTCTAGACTAGGGTAGTAAACAGGAGAATAGAGAAATGTGACGGGATTTAAGAGGTTGATTTGCTTTAATGTTAGGAGAGGTTAAGTGTGTGGATACTAAGGACAACTAAGTGGAAATATTCACTCATGGCTGGGCATGGGTCTCACGGCCTGGAAAGAGAGCTGGGCTGAAGAGAGGGACTTGGAGTAATCCTCTGCCAATCAAGACTGCTAAGTAGGATTACCCAAGGAGAGAAGTGAAGACAGCTAAAATCAAAACCTTTAGGCTCACAGACAGAAAAGGACTGGGAGGGCCAAAGGCCAAAACTCACAACTGGTAACTATTCAAACTAAATAGCAGCCCCTGAAGATAGCTGTTTTTTGAGACAGAGCAGGGACTCCCTTTTTTAGGGACTCACAAAGGAAAATCCTTAAGTTCCTTCAAGGGAAATTCCAGGCATCTAGCTAGCCCCAGAGGTAACTACTAACTAGAACAAGAAGGTAATAGTAGCCTAAAACAACAGCCAAAGAAGTTAAAGCTCCAGAGATGTTTGCTTTCCCTATAGAAACTAAAAATAACATCTGAACATATGTCCCTGAATTGTCTTTCAGAGGCTCGGACCCCCACCTAACAGATCCACTGGCACCTGGAGTCCAGATAAGGAGACAGTAAAAACTAAACTTTATAACTGCTTTTTGTTCTAAGTTTCTTCCTGCAGTGCTTGGAGAAAGTCACACCCCCTAGCCAGTTAACATTTTTCTACTGACCCTAAATTTTTAAACAAAGCTGCTCTTCCTTAACTAATGGCAAATCAGAAGATCTTTGAATCTACCTGCAACATGTAAGCCCCTGCTTCAAAATATCTCAACCTTTTAAACTTAAACCAATGTGTAATCTCCCTGTATTGATGTATGATTTTGCCTGTAGCTTCTGCTTTCCTGAAACTCACCCCTGTGTTTAAAAATCCTTGCCTGCAAGCCACTGGGGAGGCCAGGATTTGAGCATTTAGCTGCCTGTCCTCCCTGCTTAGCACTCTGCAGTAAACACCTATTGCTGTGTTCCTCTGTGTGGGTATTTGGTTTTACTGTGCCGGGTGAGTAGGCCCTAGTTTGGTTCTATAACATTCTCTCTCACACACATACATACCAGTAACATTCCTCTCCCTCTCACACCTCAGTAAGGTTAAAACCAGAAAGACGCCACTTTGAATACAATATAAAAATAAAGTGACAAGAAGGCCCTTGCTCAACAAACGTCAAACAGAATCTCCTTTTAGGGCTTAAAGTTTCGTCCAGTGCTAGGCTAGAAAAAGAACATTAGGTTCAAACCCTCTCCATCCCCCCATCTGCTCCTTTAGTGCCTTCAGAAGATGAAAGCAAGCTATTGCAGCTAACATCAAAAATTCTTTCATTCGGGTCTATAACAGACACGAACAGACACTGACTTAGTAGTCAAAAATACACAGTGGCAGAATCAGATAGAGTCGTGCACCACTTTTGTCCCATCAACTCAGGAGGTTGAGGCAGAAATTCAGGCCTATGATCACACCTTTGACTAGTGACTCCAATCCAGCCTGGGCAACACAGTGAGACCCCCAAAGGCGACAAAAAATAAAAACAAAAAACACACCAAAACAAAATCTGTGTTCCTATTATTACTGTTAACTGGGTTGAGTGAATGAAACTATTTAGCAAAATCTCTAAGAATACTTCCATTTCCAACAATGGACTAGTTTAGAAATGCAACTCTACCACTGAAAACAGCTAAAAATGCTGGAAGATATTGAAAATATATTCTGAAATGAATCCATGAGCAGTTAAGAAAATAATTATTCTGACAAAAACAGTAAAAGAAGGAATGCAACAAGTAATGAAGCTGGCTTTCAACTCAAGGTCAAATTAAAGTGGGTGAACCTGAGTTTTAGGATTTTCACAACCTCATGGGTCAATGGAACAAAAACTGACAAAGCCAAGGACCTGACCAAAGTATAGAGCACCCCCCAGTAACTCTTACTAATGGAATACAATGAGCAATAATCATTATATTCTACACTCATTCAAAAAAAAACAGCTTGAATCAAAAATAAGTAAATAAATAAATAGAAGTAATAGCTTGAGTCAAATCATGTGCAATTTGATAACCATCAGCTAGGAGAACATGATACAAATTTATGCAGGCTGGCAAAAAGATAGTCATCTCTTGGATTTGTTACTCATTTTGATGAGCTTAATTGCAAAGGCAATTAAGACTAACAGCAATGCAACTTAAGGAACTCTAACTAGAACAGTGTATAAAAAGCAGTTTAGTAAGGTTCAGGAAAAAACTATTTTCTCTTAACACCATTTGTTTACATTTAATAAAGTAAGAGGACATGAAGCCTTCTGTATTTAGCATATGTAATTATAACACTTTGTTTAAAATAGAAGAGACAAAAAATTAAGAAGTCAAAAATAACTTAATTTGCATTGAAGTACATGGTACTTCTTGTTCGAAAGAAATTCATTTATGATCAACACTCTACAAAGAAATTTAAAAGTTAAGCCACATGATCTAACATCAACAAAACTTTCTCATTAAGAAAATACTTTGTTCACAAACACAGAAAGTAGAATAGAGGTTACCAGAGGCTGGGGAGAGCAGGGAATAGCAAGTTATTGTTTAAGGGGTACAGTATTTCTGTTTGGGATGATGAAAAAGTTCAGAAAACAGATAATGGTGATCACTGCACAACACTGTGAATGTACTTAATGCTACCAAAGTTCTGCACTTCAAAATCATTAAAATGGCAAGTTTTATGTTAGGCATATTTTACCACAATAAAAAAATGCAAAAGAAAAAAGTATTTTCATGTAATTCATTAAAGTTAGGAATTCTCTCTAGTCTGAAATTCATGCAAACAAATATGCTCTTAAAATTGGACCAGGGGAGCACTGGCTTTGGGTCATCTGATCACTGATTCAAATCCAGTGTTTACTCTTCCTAACTACAGAGTCTTCATACAAGTTATATTCTAAACCTCAGTTTTCTCCACCAGGATAATGGGAAGGTACTTGGACAGTTGTTACAAGGATTAAAATAGATACTGATGGTATTCATAAAAATAATCCAGGAAGATAACCAAGTTGTTTTTATCCAATTCTCTCACAAGTCCAAATAAAGTCATCAATTAAAACTTGCAAACCTGAAAAATCATCTCTCTTTAACTAGTATGATATAGTTTGGATATTTGTCCCTGCCCAATCTCATGTTGAAATGGAATCCCCAATGTTGGAAGTGCAGCCTGGTGGGGGGTGTTTGGATCATGGGGGTGGATCCCTGATGAAAGGGTCCGGGCCATCCCCTTGTTGATAAGTGAGCATTCTGGGTTCACTCATCTGGTCGTTTTAAAAGTGTGTGGCACCTCCCCCTCCCCACACTCTCACTTGCTCCTGCTTTTGCCACATAATGTGCCTGTTCCTGCTTTGCCTTCTGCCATGATTGAAAGCTCCCTGAGGCTTCACCAGAAGCCAAACAGATGCCAGCACCATGCTTCCCATAAAGCTTGCTGAACCGTCAGCCAAGTACACCTCTTTTCTTTATAAATTACTCAGTCTCAGGTATTTCTTTGTAGCAAAGCAAGAACAGCCTAATACACAGTGCTCTGATAATATATTCAGGCATATCGATGACTTGATTCAATTCTTTAAAATGATTTCTGCCTCTCTACAGAGCAGACATTACTCAACCTTGTTCCCATTGCTCCCATTTAAACGGCCAGCTTCTCTAAGTTACAGCAACAGACAGACATGGTACTTTAAAAAGAAATAAACTGAAGATTCATTATCAAGTAAAAGTTTGACCATAGTGCTCCCCTTTTCAAGTTCTGGCTAGCCAGCACTCATGGTACTCAACGTAATAGTCAATTTTCAGTCAGCTGCATCAGTAATCAGGTGTGCATTTAACAATGTTAAACCAGTCAGAAATTTTCCCAAGTGTCTGACAGTCTAAATCACAAATTTACTTTCAGGAGACAAGACATGGCTGGCATAGGTGGTGTTTAATCTTTTGAAGAATGACAAACCCCTTTTAATGGCAAAATAGATTGCACACACCCACAAGATAGGCCTTTTTCTTCTGGTATCCACTGAGAAAAGTACAAAATAACATAACATTATTGTGAATTTATGTTTAAATGGATTTAATTCATCACAACAGTATTTATATTTGAAATATGCTTATATATATATATGTATGAGAGTTTTTAAGTTTACTTTCTGAAATATACATGAATTCATGAAGCTCCTGTCAATTCCCAAATTCTCTTGGGATTTGCCACCAGCAGTTGGGAACCATAGGACAGAGGATAAGATTGGGAGAACAAACCAGCAGAGGCAAGGTGTGTGTATATGCATCCCTCCTTGCACCTCTCCTACACACAGACACACATACACATTCTAGAAAAAATATGCATCATTCAGTATACCAACATATCTCTTTTAATATGCTGATATAATTCAAACTAATATGGTAAGAAAAATCAATATGACCAAGGTTTAAAATGGGACACAGCAAAGAACATACAATATGTAACCCTCTTATCAAACTGCATACACCAGCACTTTATCACACATCCTTCTCTAGCCAACAGCATGATATTTTGTATTACAAAGACAGAATATCATTTTTAAAGTCTCTCTCATGGCACAAATTTAATTCTAATATTTCATTTTTTAACCCTATACCTACCCTAATTCAAGCCAAATAGTTACTCATGATTTCCTGAACATGGCTTGGGCATTACCACTGTCATATTTTACCCAATTTATTTCCTCATTTTAGAATGAATTCCCTCCATCCCAAGAAAGTCGTGTCAACTTTAACATCTCTAACACATAGGTATAAAGAGAAAAATGAAATTCAGTCATATTTGGACACCAGAATTGCTTATTTCAAGATTTACTGGAGAAGCTTTAAAAACCCCAAAATAAGTAATTTGAGAAAGCTGAAAGTTTCATTTTGTTGCTTTTTTTTTTTTTTTTTTGAAGACAGTGTTTCCGTTGCCCAGCTGGAGTGCAGTGGCGCAACATCAGCTCACTGCAACCTCTGCCTCCTGGATTCAAGCTATTATCCTGCCTCAGCCTCCCAAGTAGCCAGGATTACAAGCATGTGCCACCACACCAAGCTAGCTTTTTCTATTTTTAGTAGAGACAGGGTTTCACCATGTTGGCCAGGCTGGTTTCAAACTCCTGACCTCAAGTGATCTACCCGCCTCGGCCTCCCACAGTGCTGGGATTATAGGCATAAGCCACCGTGCCCAGCCAAGTTTTCTTTTATTTTATTTTGAGATGGGATCTTGCTCTGTCACCCAAGCTGGAGTACAGTAGTGTGATCAAGGCTCACTGCAGCCATGACCTCCTAGGCTCAAGTGATCCTCCTGTCTCTCATCCTCTCAAGTAGCTGAGGTCACACCTGTGTACCACCATGCCCAGCTAATTTTTGAAAAATTTTTTGGTAGAGATGGACTCTCCCTATATTGCCCAGGCTGATTTGGAACTCCTGGACTCAAGCAATCCACCTGCCTCAGCCTCCCAAAGTGTTGGGATTACAGGTATAACACTGTGTCCAGCCAAAGCTGAAAGTTTTAATTCATTGTATGAACAGTTAAGAATCAGTTGCATATAGTACAAGCAGTTTATGGGTGATGACTAATATATATTTAAAGAGCCCCTTATTTAGAACCTGGGATACAAACTGGTACCACAGTAGCTTTGCTTATTTGAGGTAATGCTTCAAGTACATTTGATTTTAAAATTATGACTCATGTTCACTGAAAAGTTTCTAAAGTGTTGAGCAGAAAACAATTTTCAAAAGTAGTCAAGTAAACATTTAATTGAGCAGCAGAGATTACCCTATATAAAGAAAATAAAATATGGTGCTGTAGAGGCTAAGGCAACTCCATCTTGGTTGCTAATCTACCATGTTGACTTCTAATTAACCTGTTCTGGGAAGGCCTCTAAGATTTCCAGTTTATCTATTTCCTGTGTAACAGCATGGACTTACCATCAATCTTGCTCTTAGGTCAAAACAACCTTCATGTTATCATTTTTCAGTTGTCCTACACATCCCTTCTGAATCACATACACCCCTTCCCTATGGTGTTTAAGCCCTGGTTTGAGGGATAATGGTGCTGCGGATTCACCCTCGTGTCTTGCTGCTGCCTAAGACACACGCATGGCTTCTGTTCGTAAGTCCCTATTAAATGCTTCTTTCTGAGAAACTGGATATGTTAGCCGCCTTCTCAGCTCTCTCAAACTTTGGGGGTAGGTTTGCACAGACCTGCCCACCACAGAACAGTCACTTACTGTATTATTATACTTTAAAACTTATATGAGTCTTTCTTACATCACTGTTTGAGCAAAAATTGGTGCAAACTTCTGGAAGGTAATTTGGCCTTGTTTATCAAAGACTTAAAGCTGCACCTAGCACTGTAACTAGTTACACTACTTCTAGGAATCTTAAGAAAACAATCATGGATAAGCATGAAGATTTAGCAACAAAGATTTTCATTACAGCATTGTTTATAATAGTGAAAAACTGTAAACGCTCTAAATATCCAACAATAAGGAATGACTGCTTGACTAACTGTAAAAGTAGAAGTACGAAATATTTACAATCATTTGAAGTAAATGCTGCAAAACATAAATTTTCAAACTATCTCCCAAATGATAATAACTTAATTCATGGACACTTTTAACTATTTTAAATTTGTAGTAAAAAAAAAAGTACATATTCACTTTGTAAATTCATAGAGACAGAAAGTAGATTATTAATTGCCACAGGTTGAGGGAGGAGGGAGTGGGGAGTGCTATTGAGTATAGAGTTTATTTTTGAGGTGATAAAAAAGTGCTGGAATTATAGTAGTAAAGGTTGCACAACTTTGTGAATAAACTAAAAGCCACTGAATCATACACTTAAAAGCGTGAATTTACGGTATGCAAATTCTTTCTTTAAAAATGCACATATTCAAACACTTTAGAATTTTAACTTGGTGGGACTCCTACCACAATATTAACTTATGTTGCCAGATAAATGTGTTTATATGAATCTTAAATTAGGCTGTCCCTTGGCACCTCTGTGCATGTAAGTGAATGTTCCATACACGTGTTACTGATTCACAAAGTTTGGGCTCTGCGCTGGCCTTCATCCAAGTTGGAGCACATGTCAGAAATTCATTCCTTTTCCATGCGGCTGTCCAGTTGTTTAGCACAATTTGTTGAAAAGACTATTCTTTCCCCATTGGATGGCCTTGGTACCCTTGTCAAAAATCAGCTGACCACAGACACATTAGTTTATTCTTCTACTCTCAATTCTATTCCATTGATCTATGTGTCTAAGCTTATGCCAGCACCCCACTGTCTTGATTACCATTGCTCTGTACTAAGTTCTGAAATCAGGAAGTGTGAGTCCTACTTTGTTCTTTGTTTCAAGATTGTTTGTGTTATTTTGGGTCCCTTGCAATTCCATATATTTTTTCAAATCACTTTGTCAATTTCTACAGCAATCAGCTGGGATTCTGAAAGGGACTATACTGAATCTGTAGATCAATTTGGGGAGTACTGCCATTTTAACAATATTAAGTTTTCCAATCCATGAACATGGGACATTCTTCCATTTATTTAGGTCTTCAATTTCTTTCAACATTGTTTTGTAGTTTTCAGACAATACACTTTGCACTCCCTTTGTTAAATTTATTCCTAAGTATTTTATGCTTTTTCATGCTATTAAAAATTGAGTTGTTTCCATTTCATTTTCAGGTTATTCACTTCAAGGGTACAGAAATACAAGTGATTTCTGTATGTTGATCTTGCATCCTGCAACTTTGCTAAACTCATTTATTAGTGCTAAAATTTCTTTAGTAGATTCCTTAGTATCTTCTATGTAGATAATCATATCATCTATGACTAGAGATAGTTTTACTTTTTCCTTTCCAATCTGGATGTTTTTTATTTATTTTTCTTGCCTAACTGACTTGGCTAGAACCTTTAGTTCAATGCTGAATACCAGTAACACAAGCAGACATGCTTACCTTGTTCCTGGTCCTACAGGGAAAGCACCCAGTCTTTACCAGTAAGCACAATATTAGCTGTGGGTTTCTTGTAGATGCCCTTTATCAGGTTGAGGAAGTTCCCTTCTATTCCTAGTTTTCTGGATGGTTTTATCATAAAATGGTGTTAGATTCTGTTAAATGCTTTTCCTGCATCTACTGAGATGAGCACATGGCTTTTTTTTATTCTACTGACATGTTGTATTACATCAGTAGCAAAAGAGACAGAACATGGGTCAGTGATGATGATTCTGAGCTGCTGAATTAACCACATCTGGAGCCACTAAACCCTGGGTCTTCTAGGTAAATCTTATTGTATACAAGAATTTGGAACAAGTTTTTTGTTACTTGCCACTAAAGAAATTCTGGCTGATACAACGAGTGTCATGCTGGAGCCTGCTCAAACTGTTTCAGGAAAGCCAGTTCTGTACATGTCTTCCCCACCCCCATTCAGTGATACTGCACTGACAGCTTCAAATCAGCCATGGTAACAGGATGTACACTATTTAATCTCTATTGAAGTATAGAGAAGACTGGAATAGGAACATTCAGTGCTAGTAGTTAAAATGAGCAGAAATTGGCAAGCACCATTTTTCTTTCAGAGATCCAGTTGCTACACATTTAGCAGCATACCACTGGATACAATTCTATTTCAAAGTTTTCTTTTCATCAAATCTACCTTCTTATTCCCATAATAAAGTTAATAATAATGAATAAGTTACTACAATAAGAATTTTACCAACAAAATACTGTATATATCTGGGTTTCTAATAAGACCTTACTAGAAAAAAGTCTCCAGTATTTATTTCTATAAAAGAATATTTCAGAATATGGAAAATCACAGACATTATAAGTTTTTTTTAAAAACAAACTGATTATAAAACATTACACACAGTAGGAGAAAGAATTTATTTCAATGAACAGATACTAGGACTGTCGAGCTAAACACCAATATGTTCACAATGTTATTATCTCCGGGTAGTAACATTACAGATGATTCTTATATTTTTGCATGTTCTTTCCCTTGATTTTTAATGATGAACATGTATTAACTTATTAAGAGTAATAAAGAAAAATGCAATTTATATTTTCAAAAGGAAGAAACGTAAAGTATAGTAATTTTTGTCCGTGAGCACAAGAAGACACTTTTTTTCCTTCCATTTTATCTAGGAAGAACCTATACAATTCCTTGCAGGTAGGAAGGTAGCACTAGTTCTTAAACTGGGTGATTCTTTGTTGCTATTTATAATACAAAGTTATAAACTTGTTTCTACCTCAAGAAAATGTAGTCATAACTTACAATATGCATTATAAGAAAAGTGCTGTATTCTTCACACATAATCGCTTTGAAAAAAATGTGATCTGATTCATGAAATTGCATAACCTCTACTCCTAAAGACGATATAGTAAAGTGAAGTAGCACTGGACCAAGAGTTAGAAGATTTGGTTTCTGGTTATAGAGTTAAACCTTATTAGCCATGTGACCCCTGGCAAGGAGCAATCTCTCTGAACCTAAATCTTCTCATTTGTTAAATGGAGCTAATAACACCCATTCCTCTTCACAGGATGAGATAAAGTATATGAAGACTATCAAATGAAAGATGGTATCATATGCCACTGCTTCATTACATAAACATTAAAAGTCTTATAACAACCGTATTTTGTTCCATTTTGATACAGAAAAACAGCTTTATAATCAGGAAGTTATGATGCCAGTTTTTCTGGTAACAGGTTAATTTGCTCAGTGCTTTGAAGATCTTTGTATCAAAAAAAAGTTTTAAAAATATTTTCTTTACTGTATTACTCTTTTTAATTTACCTCAAAAAATCCAAGGATGTCAACAGATTAGCATTACCACAACATGACACTAGAAAAGCCAAGAAAGCTATAGATTGATTTCCGTAAGAAATATTGCTGTAAAAGAAACTACCATCAGAGTGAACAGGCAATCTACAGAATGGGAGAAAATTTTTGCAATCTACCCATCTGACAAAAGGCTAATATCCAGAATCTACAAAGAACTTAAACAAATTTACAAGAAAAAAATCAAACCCCATCACAAAGTGGGCAAAGGATATGAACAGACACTTTTCAAAAGAAGACATTTATGCAGCCAACAGACACATGAAAAAATGCTCATCATCACTGGTCAGAGAAATACTAATCAAAACCACAATGAGATACCATCTCACACTAGTTAGAATGGTCATCATTAAAAAGTCAGGAAACAACAGGTGCTGGAGAGGATGTGGAGAAATAGGAATGCTTTTACACTGTTGGTGGGAGTGTAAATTCGTTCAACCATTGTGGAAGACAGTGTGGCGATTCCTCAAGGATCTAGAACTAGAATTATCATTTGACCCAGCAATATCATTACTGGGTATATACCCCAAGGATTGTAAGTCACGCTACTATAAAGACACATGCACACATGTTTATTGCGGCACTATTGACAATAGCAAAGACTTGGAACCAATCCAAATGTCCATCGATGATAGACTAGATTAAGAAAATGTGGCACATATACACCATGGAATACTATGCAGCCACAAAAAAGGATGAGTTCCTGTCCTTTGTAGCGACATGGATGAAGCTGGAAACCATCATTCTGAGTAAACTATCACAAGGACAGAAAACCAAACACCGCATGTTCTCACTCATAGGTGGGAATTGAACAATGAGAACACTTGGACACAGGGTGGGGAACGTGACACACCAGGGCCTGTCGTGGGGTGGGGGGATGGGGGAGGGATAGCATTAGAAGAAATACCTAATGTAAATGACAAGTTAATGGGTGCAGCAAACCAACACAGCACATGTATACATATGTAACAAACCTGCATGTTGTGCACTATACCCTAGAACTTAAAGTATAATAAAAAAAGAAATATTGCTGTAAAAGCCCTAAATAAAATATTAGCAAGTAGTCATCAATAGAATAATACATTTTTTTTTTGTTTTAAAAAAACAATATATTTTAACCAAGTAAAAATCATCCTATTTTTTAGGGATAAATTAATATTAGAATATCCACTAAGGTAATTTACTATATTAGAGCAAAGGTGAAAAACTTAAAGTATCTCAATAAATGACCCAAAATCATGTGAATAAAATAAACAATCACTCCCATATAAATACTCCTAATATTCAAACATATTTTAAGAAACAATCATTCCCAATAAATATTTCCTAATAAAGTAAGAAAAAGGTAAAACTGTTATTTGCAGGTGATTATGAAACAGACAAGAAAAGGGACTGAAAAACTATTAGAAAAAATAAACAGTATACAACTGATTTACAAAATTAATTCAAAAATTATTATAGTTTGCCCACATACAACCAATTAGGTAGAAAACATAATGAGGGAAAAAATTTATATCTGCAACCAAATAAAAGTAAATCTGGGTGTAAACAACAAAAATTATAAAGGCCTCTATGAAGAAAATTTAAATCTCTATTGAAGGATAGAGAAGAGTGGAATAGGAACATTCAGTGCTAGCAGTTAAAATGAACAGGAGGAGGAAGTGGAGAAAAAAAGGAGGAAGATGAGAGCAACTTTACCAGTCAGGTTCCCAGCAGAAAACTGATGACAAACTCAAGGAGGTAACTAAAGAGAACTTCATGAAGGGACTATTTACTGAGGTCTGGCCAGGGTGCAGCACCCAGGGGCTAGCAATAGTGGGAAGATGTTACTACTGAACCCTAGTGAAGACTCTCACTGTGGGAGAGAAGACAAGCAATGTGGCCTTAGGTAAACAAACACAGCCCTCCTGGGGGAAAAGCTGGGAAATGTACCCTAAACTCTCTCTCCTCCCACCCGCCCATCTCCTGCTAGGCCTCCCATTGGCCAACCCAACGAGAAGCCAGACGGCATGAGAGGCTGGATGATTCCACAGAGGTTAGCCTCTTTCAGCACAGAGCAACATGAAGAGTAGAGAATATATTTGAAGGATAAAAGGAATATCCAGCACAGCAGCTATTCTCCTTTGACTGTTTACACCAGGCACTGCTCTAAGCACTTTATTTGGATTAATCCTTTTAACTCTCACATGGTCTAATAATGCCAATTAACCCTAAACTACAAATTCAAACAATTCCAGTAAAAATACTTGGTGTGTAGTTAGAGGGAAGAAGGGAGTTTTTGACAAATGATAGATTCTTCTAGAATAATAAACATACACGCAAAGTCAGGGAGGGGGAAAAGAGAAAAATAATCCTATCAAATACAAAAACTAATTATTAAACTATTAGTTTAAATGGTTTGATACTGGAACATGAATAGACAGATCAATGGAAAAGAATAGAAAGTCCAGGCCAGGCGCGGTGGCTCACACCTGTAATCCCAGCACTTTGGGAGGCCAAGGCAAGTGGATCACTTGAGCCCAGGAGTTGGAGACCAGCCTGGGCAACATGGCAAAACCCCATCTCTACAAAAAATACAAAAAATTAGCCAGGTGAGTGGCGTGTGTCTGTGGTCCCGGCTACTCAGGAGTCTGAGGTGGGAGGATCATTTGAACTCAGGAGGTGGAGGCTGCAGTGAGCCAAGAATGCACCACTGCACTCCAGCCTGGGTGACAGCGCGAGACCGTTTCAAAAACAGAAAAAAAAAAAGTCCAGGAATAGAACAAAATACATGCACAAGAATTTCATATGTGATAGAGGTGGTGTTTCAAATAAATGGAGAAAAGATGCAGTATTTAATAAATGATTTCGGAGAAACTGGCTAGTAAATAGAGGAGGAAAGGCTAAATTCCTGCCTTATTCCTTATACCACAATAAATTCCAGATGGAGCAAAGATCAAAACATGAAAAACAAACTGTGGAAGCAGAACCATAAAGAATAATGTAAAAGAACTGTATAAGAACACAACAATGGAAGTATTATCTTGAAGTAGTAAGGAGAATATTCTAAGCATGATATAGCACCAGAAGCCTTAAAAGAGGGAAAAAAATGACACATTTAATTAAATAAAACCACCACACACAAAAAAACTACCATAAAAAGTCAAAAGACAAGGCATTAGATAAAATATTGGTAATATTGTAATAAAACCTTATTTTTCTTATATTACTCTTACAATGCAACAAGATAATGACCAGATACATATTTTTGAAAAATACAAATGCTATTAACATAAAAACATGCATAGCACCACTTTTAATAGAAGCAAAACAAACCTAATGAGATACCTTTTTATTTTAACCTATCACACTGGCAAGGATTAGAAAGACTGATAACACCTCACTGCCAGTAAGGGTATGGAGATAACGAGAAAGAAACAACAGATACCCGCACTGTTCAAAGGCTCACTAGCCAACTCAGGAACCAAACACATTAGAATAAATTTTCAAATGAACCCTCATTATCTGGACTGTCCCTACACTTGCTCAGGAACTAAACAGATTTGGATAACACCATATCCCTCACCATTTGAACTCACTGTGCTAATTCAAGAAAAGGAAAAGATTTGGACGGAGTACGCACTGTGAAAAATACAAATAAAAATACAAAACATACAGTTTTGTAGTGAGAATGTAAGTTAGCATAACCCTTTCAGAGATATCAAAGTTGTAAATGCACATAGCTTCTGACCCAAGTTCTACCACTTCTAGAAATGAATGTCACAGATATATTAGCATAGGAATGTAAATATATACACACAGAATATTTACTGCAGCACTGTTTGAAAGTACTATTAAAAAAAAAATACAAGAAACCCAACAACCAAAAAACTGTTAACAGCCTAAGCATCTTGATTAGTAGGGACCTGATTAAATTACAGTCCATTCATAGAAAGTTATGAAATCCTAGTTTTTCAAAGATGATTGGTACGAACTGGGAAAAGACCATTTAGTGAATCTTCTTAGACCAGGAACCAAAATGTAATTGTAAATATTGAAAATGATAGCTGATTTTCAAATTTTGACTTGAAAAATAAGACAAAAATATAAAAACAAGTTTAAATTATTTTATATTTGACAAAATTTAAGTTATAATTTCAACTGCAAAATTCTTAGACTAAAAGAATGAATCAAGCATTGACTTTATTTTTTAATGTAATCTTTTTGACAAAACTGTATAATAGCACTATTGGATATCCTTCATGTTTTTCTCTTATGGGACAATTACAAAGAAGATATTCTTGCAAAAATTCTGAAGGGTTCCATCCATTTTCCTAAGGTCCTCTCTTTAATCATCTGGTAGTCAAATCAGGCTCCCTTACAGCATCTATTATATCATCAACCTTGATAATTTTCTCTTCTTCAACTGTCAATAGCTTTGAGTTCTTTAATATCACACCCATGAACTTCATAAACACCTGCATATTTTGCAAGTTGAGCAATTTCAGTTTGCAAATGATTTTATTCTCTTTTATTAAAATTGTTAATAAATGGTCAGGAGCAACATTTGAGTGCAAACTAATTTTAAAAGTGGTGTTTTCATTACTGAATTTTTTTTTCTGAAGACCTTGGCTTACATAACCAATGCAGTAACACAGATGCTAAGCAGATGATTAAATGAAAATGACCTATTATACTGATATAAAGATGTGCAAGATACATTTATAGAACAATATGTAGTATGATTCCATTTGCTTAAAAAGGACTTTCATATGTGTATATATATATAATACGTACATATATAATACATACGAAGATGTCTATCTTTATATGTGAACAAATTTTCAGAAAAAGCATTCAGGAAACTATAAACATTGCTTAACTCTGGGGAATTGCTAAGAAGAAGTTACCTTTAAGTGTATTTTATATCCTTCTAAATTATTTAATTTTGGCCAGGTGTGGTGGCTCATGCCTATAATCCCAGCACTTTTGGGAGGCTGAGGAGGATGGATCACCTGAGGTCAGGAGTTCAAGACCAGCCTGGCCAACATGGTGAAACCCCGTTTCTACTAAAATACAAAAATTAGCTGGGCATGGTGGTGGGCACCTGTAATCCCAGCTACTCGGGAGGCTGAGGCAGGAGAATTGCTTGAAACCAGGAGGCAGAGGTTGCAGTGAGCTGAGATTGCGCCACTGTACTTCAGCCTGCGTGACAGAGTGAGACTCCATCTCAAAAAAAAAAAATTAATTTTGCCACAAAGAATAATACACATTTACAATAATGTTGACAATATTTATAATAATGTATTTACAGTAATGGTGATGTTGATATAACTAGGTTTTAAATTAAATACATAGTAATGATAGATAATCTATGATCCCAGCTTTCGAGAGTTTAAACTAAGCCCTAACTTATAAGAGCCATTAAATTTAGAAATCTCAAATACTAATTAAACCATTTAAATAACATTCTAATGCAAGGCTCAATTACCCTAGCAGTTTTTTTCAAATCTAATTACTTCAGACAGAAAACCTTTGTTTACCTTTTTACACTTTAGAGACAGGATCTGGTCTCTGATTACCAAGTTGTGAAACAAAATTTGAGATTTAAGAACTAGGCAAAAGATAAGCAAAACTAACTCCCAATTATGACACAAAAAATATCTCTGCTCACTGAAGCAACTTTAACTGTTTTAAAACTTTTCCTAAGAAAAAAGAGAGATGTGTTCATTTTATACTAAAATTCCAATAAATGTTAAAAATGAAAGAATAGTCAGATGATTCTCAAAGTGTGCTACAGGGAGACCCAATACCTTTTCAAAGGGTCTTAGAGATAGAATTATACATTGCTAAGATCCATTGATAGAATAATGGATTTTAATGTAACAGTACAAAAAATTCGTTGATATGGTTTCAGATCCTATGTTGTAACTAACTTTTACAAAACTATCACTTCTTGAGTTTTACTGTCATTATCACAGAATTTTCACCATTATATGAAAAGGCTTTTAAAATATACCTCCAACTACATCTTAGTGGGGCCAGATTTTCTTCACTTACTTCAGCCAAAGCAACACACTATAACAAATTCAGTGCAAAGCCTAAAGTGAAATCCAGTTGTCTTCTATTAAGGTAGACGTTAATGAGATTTGAGAATGTAAAGCAATGCCACTCTCCTACTTCATTTTGGAAAATATGTATTTTCATTTAACACGTTATTTATGTTAACATGTAATTGGTATTTCTTGTAAATGAATAATATTTAGCTCTTTTCTCAGTTTTAATTTTTTTTTTTTTTTTTTTTTTACTGATCATTCTTGGGTGTTTCTCACAGAGGGGGATTTGGCAGGGTCATAGGACAATAGTGGAGGGAAGGTCAGCAGATAAACAAGTGAACAAAGGCCTCTGGTTTTCCTAGGCAGAGGACCCTGAGGCCTTCCACAGTGTTTGTGTCCCTGGGTACTTGAGATTAGGGAGTGGTGATGACTCTTAACGAGCATGCTGCCTTCAAGCATCTGTTTAACAAAGCACATCTTGCACCGCCCTTAATCCATTTAACCCTGAGTGGACACAGCACATGTCTCAGAGAGCACAGGGTTGGGGGTAAGGTCACAGATCAACAGGATCAAGAATTTCTCTTAGTACAGAACAAAATGAAAAGTCTCCCATGTCTACTTATTTCTACACAGACACAGCAACCATCCGATTTCTCAATCTTTTCCCCACCTTTCCCCCTTTTCTATTCCACAAAACCGCCATTGTCATCATGGCCCGTTCTCAATGAGCTGTTGGGTACACCTCCCAGACGGGGTGGTGGCCGGGCAGAGGCGCTCCTCACTTCCCAGTAGGGGCGGCCGGGCAGAGGCGCCCCTCACCTCCCGGACGGAGCGGCTGGCCGGGCGGGGGGCTGACCCCCCACCTCCCTCCTGGACGGGGCGGCTGGCCGGGCGGGGGGGCTGACCCCCCCACCTCCCCCCCGGACGGGGCAGCTGCCGGGCGGAGACACTCCTCACTTCCCAGACAGGGTGGCTGCCGGGCGGAGGGGCCCCTCACTTCTCAGACGGGGCGGCTGCCAGGCAGAGGGGCTCCTCACTTCTCAGACGGGGCGGCTGCCGGGCAGAGGGTCTCCTCACTTCTCAGACGGGGTGGCCGGGCAGACGCTCCTCACCTCCCAGACGGGGTCGCGGCCAGGCAGAGGCGCCCCTCACATCCCAGACGGGGCAGCGGGGCAGAGGCGCTCCCCACATCTCAGACGATGGGTGGCCGGGCAGAGACGCTCCTCACTTCCTAGATGGGATGTCGGCCGGGAAGAGGCGCTCCTCACTTCCTAGATGGGATGGCAGGCGGGCAGAGATGCTCCTCACTTTCCAGACTGGGCAGCCAGGCAGAGGGGCTCCTCACATCCCAGACGATGGGCGGCCAGGCAGAGACGCTCCTCACTTCCCAGACGGGGTGGCGGCCGGGCAGAGGCTGCAATCTCGGCCTTTTGGGAGGCCAAGGCAGGCGGCTGGGAGGTGGAGGTTGTAGCGAGCTGAGATCACGCCACTGCACTCCAGCCTGGGCAACACTGAGCACTGAGTGAACGAGACTCCGTCTGCAATCCCGGCACCTCGGGAGGCCGAGGCTGGCGGATCACTCGCGGTTAGGAGCTAGAGACCAGCCCAGCCAACACAGCGAAACCCCGTCTCCACCAAAAAAATACGAAAACCAGTCAGGCGTGGCGGCGCGCGCCTGCAATCACAGGCACTCGGCAGGAGAATCAGGCAGGGAGGTTGCAGTGAGCCGAGATGGCAGCAGTACAGTCCAGCTTCGGCTCGGCATCAGAGGGAGACTGTGGAAAGAGAGGGAGAGGGAGACCGTGGGGAGAGGGAGAGAGAGACCGTGGGGAGAGGGAGAGGGAGAGGGAGACCGTGGGGAGAGGGAGACCGTGGGGAGAGGGAGAGGGAGAGGGAGAGCTTAATTTCTAATACAATAAATATCAGTACATAAAACCCATATAAACAAAAGCTCTCTAGAGTTCTCAGAATAATAAAAGTGGAAAAGAATCCTGAAACAAAAAATTTTGAGAATCATTATCACAGTCTATTCTATGAATCAAAAGGCAAAGAGGTGAAAGCAATTTGCTTACAACTAGGACGAATGTGCAGAAGGTAAAGTTAGATACTAAATTTGTTTTTTAGATAGAATTCAATGTTTTTTAAAGAAGAGATGAGAAAAAATATATTTATAGTCTTCTATATTAACCTACATATTGACATTTACAGTGCTCTTCATTTCTTCCTGTGGATTTGAGTTTCCATCTGGTGTCATTTCCTATCAACCTAAAGAACTTAATCTTTTAGTATTTCTTATAAGGTAGGTCTGATAGCTACAAATTCTGTCTTTCTGTAGGAATGTATTTATTTCACCTTCATTTTTAAAGGTTAGTTTTGCTAAATATAGACTTCTTCACAGACAGTTTTCTTCTTCCAGCACTTTGAATATGTCACCCCACTGCCTTGGGCCTCCACCAATACTGATGAGAAAGCAGCCCTTAGTCATTGCTGATGCTTCCCTCTTGTGTAGTGAGTTGATTTTCTCTTGCTGCTTTCAAGATACTCTCTTTATCTTTCAGGAGTTTGACTATGTCTAGGCATGGGTCTCTTTGTATTAATCCTAGTCACATTCACTGACCTTCTGGATGTGTAGTTTAATGTTTTTCATCAAATATGAGAAGTTGTCCAAAAGGTCATTTTTCTGACCCTTTCTCCTTTTGAGATTCTCATTACACATCTGTAGTACACTTAATGTTTTTCACAGATTTCTGAGCTCTGTTCAATTTTCTTCCATCCTTTTTCAAATGTTTTCAAGATTGAATAATTTCTACTGGTCTGTTGTTCATGGATTCATTTTCTTGCCATCTCAAATCTGCTACGAGCCTCTCTAGTGAATTTTTAATTTCAGATATTGTATTCTTCAACTCTAGAATTTCCATTTGATTTTTAAAACTTTTAACTTTGCAATAAATTATTTACAGAAAAGTTGCAAAGATAGTACAGTGTTCCTATATATGCCTCCCTAATGTCAACATTTTCTCCTAATGCTAATTAATATCTTCCATAACTGTGTTATACTTACATACCATATACATAAACACACATCTACAAATACACAAACATGTCTATATAAAACACATTTACATTAACAGACATAATAATGGAAATGTCTTACATAACCATGGTACGTTTATCAGAAATAACAAATTTCCATTGGTGCAACAAAACAAACTAAAATATAGACTTTGTCACCAGTTTTTCTATTGTTATTTTCCTGTCCATGATTCAATACACGATGCCACATTGCATTCAGTCATCATGTCTCTTTGATCTCCTCTGCCCTGTAATAATTTCTCAGTTTTTCCTTGTGTTCCATGACCTTGACAGGTTTGATGAGTACTAGTCAGGTGCTCTTACGGAATAAGCCTGAGTTTGGCTTTATCTGTTGTTTTCTCATGATCGGACTCAGGTTATAGGTTTTAGGGGAGAACACTACAGAGGTGAAGTCCCTCTCATCATATCTCATCATATCAAGGAGTGTTTTTTTTTTTTTTCCGAGATGGAGTCTCACTCTGTCGCCCAGGCTGAAGTGCAGCGGCGCTATCTCTGCTCACTGCAAGCTCCGCCTCCCGGGTTCACACCATTCTCTTGCCTCAGCCTCCTGAGTAGCTGGGATTACAGGCGCCTGCCACTGCGCCCAGCTAATTTTTTGTATTTTTAGTAGAGATGGGGTTTCACCGTGTTAGCCAAGATGTCTCAATCTCCTGACCTCGTGATCCGCCCGCCTCGGCCTCCCAAAGTGCTAGGATTACAGGCGTGGGCCACCACACCCAGCCAGTTTTTTTGTTATTTAAAAAAATAATTTCTATATTCTTGTTGAGAATCTCAATTTGTTGACATTGTTATACTTTAAATATAATTTCCTTTAGTTCTTTTCACATATTTATAGTAATTTAAGTCTTTACTAAATCCAGTATTTAGGGACATTCAGAGACAATTTCTACTGACTTTTTTTTCCTCGTGTATGAGTCACCCTCTGTTTCTTTACGTCTTATAATTTTTTTTTGTTGTTAAACCTAGGGATTTTAGATAATGTAGTGACTCAGAATTCTGTTTTCCCCATTAAAGGCAGTGTTGCCATTTTGTTTCTTTTTTGTTTAGCATCATGATCAAGACAAATATGTGAAATCTGTCTCCTCTGTTGTACACAATCACTGATATCTCTGCTCATTTTTTTAATATGTTCTCATTTTTTATTTTTAAGCCTGCCTTCCTAGTTGTCCCTTTGCACAATTTAGTAGTCACTGTGACACTGAACAGAGACTGTGTTCAAATACCTCAAGATAGCAAGGCTTCCATCTCTGTTGATGGGCATGTGTGTGGGCAGGGAAGTGCATTCAAAGTTCAGTCTGTTTTCAAGTTTGCTCTGAGTTGAACTTCCCAAAGGGAGAAATTTCAAGTCTCCTATGTGCAAGCATGTACCTTTGGAACCAGCCAAAAGTACGTGAATACCTTAGGCTTTCTAAGGTCTCTGTTGAGCACATGCACAGCCTCATCCAGGAATATTCTTTCCCCAAACACTACTGAATCTTCAGGCTATTTGAGCTGAGCCCCTGGTCTTCCCTTGTACCTCTGGAAATTCATATCCACAACATTATCCACCATTCCAAAGAACTAAGCCCCCTTCAAACTGAGGTCCTTATGTCCTGCTTCTCACTGGCAGTACCTTCATGCCAACCAAGCTGGGGCAGAATTGGGGGAATGTGAGTGGCCTCAAGCTAGAATGGCCACTGACTCCCACTGTTCTCACTCCAAATTCAAGAGCATAACATTTTTGAAAGTTTTATACAATTGGCCTTTAGTCAACCTCCAGAGCACTGAAATGGCTGCTTTACAAAAGTAATGTAAGGATGGGGTGGGTGTAAGGGCTCATGTCTGTTATGCAGGCACTTTGGGAGGCCAAGGTGAAAGGACTGGAGGCCAGGAGTTCAAGACCAGCCTGGGCAACATAGTGAGACACTGTCTCTACAAAAACATATATTTTAAGTTAGCTGGGTGTGGTGGCACATGCCTGTGATCCCAGCTGCTCTGAGGCTGAGGAGGGAGGATCACTTAAGCACAGACGTTCAGGGCTGCAGTGAGCCCAGACCACACCACTGCACTCCCCCCTGGGTGACATAGCGAGACCCTGTCTCAAAGAAAAGAAAAATTGTTTAAGAAATAAAAATTCTATTAAAATGTTCAAATTGTTTGGACCAATAATTCCACTTCTATAAAAACCATCCTTAAAGAAATAACACCAAAATATGGAGAAAGCTGTAATTAGCATGTCCTTACAAAGTTATTGTTAACAGCAAAAAATTTAAAGCAATGTAATTATTTAGCAGAGCTAGATATTAATAAAACCAAGGTACACACAACTGATACATAATCCTTAAAAGTTAAAATTACAAAAATTATTCCATTGTAAACTTCTTAATTCTTCCCATTGACAAAAGTTAGTAAGATTAATTTTATTCAAATTGTGGCACACTACTAGTTGTCTCCCAAAACATCTATTCTCATGTTCTTCCTGAGCATACAATCAGTCACATAGGCTCTATTTCCCAGCCTCCCTTATAGGTAGGCATAGCCGTGTCACTAAGTTCTCACCAATGATGCAATGTGAGTAAAAGAAATAGCAGAACTTCCTGCTCACCTCCTCAATGGCAAACTGTCCTGAATTTCCTCCTTTTCCTCCCCACAGACTGAAGTGTGAAATTGTACAACCATGACAAGTGGATCCCTGTATTACTTCATGGAGCAGAATAGAATATCTCCAACCTACTACATGACAGCAAAATAAAATGTTATCTTATTATGAAGACTAAGTAACTGTAAAAATCCACATTTTAAAAAGTATTACATGGCCAGGTGTGATGGCTCACGCCTGTCATCCCAACACGTTGGGAGGCCGAGGCAGGTGGATCACTTGAGGCCAGGAGTTCAAGACCAGCCTAGCCAACATGGCAAAATCCTGTCTCTACTAAAAATACAAAAATTAGCAGGACATGGTGGCACATGCCAGTAGTTCCAGCTACTCAAGAGGCTGGGGTGGGAGGACTGCTTGAGTCCAGGATGCGGAGGTTGCTGTGAGATGAGATCATGCCACTTCATTACAGCCTGGGTGACAGAGTGAGACCCTGTTTCAAAAAAAAGAAAAGGAATTATATCCCCCAAAGCTATAAAATTAAATGTACCAAATGATCAAAACTACCTTAAAATATGTATATAAACATAGGAAATACATAAAAATAATATTTGGTGGTAGAACTATTAATTATTCTTTATCAAACTTTCAGTAATGTTGTTTAAATTACTTTGACAATTTTAAGAGTTGAAATTGTTTTTGTTTGTTTTTTGAGATGGAGTCTCGCTCTGTTACCCAGGCTGGAGTGCAGTGGCACAATCTTGACTCACTGTAACCTCTGCCTCCTGGGTTCAAGCGATCCTCGTGCCTCAGCCTCTCAAGTAGCTGGGACTACAGACGCACACCACTATGCAAGGCTAATTTTTGTATTTTTAGTAAAGACAGGGTTTCACCACGTTGGCCAGGCTGGTCTCGAACTCCTGACCTTAGATGATCCACCCGCCTCAGCCTCCCAAAGTGCTGGGATTACAGGCGTGAGCCACCATGCCTGGCCGAAATTGTTGATTTAAACAACTGAGGACATAAATAATAAAACAGTGAAAAGCAGTTCCAAAATAGATTTAAGAAATTTTTATCCTATTGACTTTCATATTATAAAACATGGGTCCTCTGGCCAATATTCCAAATCCAAGGTGCTTGGTCTGCAAATCAGTGTCATCTGCATTCTTTAATAAGAATTATCTACTCATACTTCTCAAGGGCACTAGCTAGTAGCCTTAACCAGTAAGACTACCTCCATATAACTAAATAGGCCTTTTCGACTTTTTTTAAAAAAAAAAAAACAACCCTTTTTTCATATTTGTATTAAGAGAAAATAATGCCTCAATGCAAGGAGACATGAGAACCAGATCTAAAAAGCTTTATGAAGCTTCCATTAACCTAAAAATCTGTCTAAAGAAGGATGAGCACTGTTCCCACTGTGAAAAGCATAGCTTCTCATAAAATAGCAATTTAAGGTTAAAATTCCCTCCTCCCCAAACCAAGAAACTAAAACAGCCCAACCCAAAGAAAGCAAAATAAATGTAAAAACTTTGCCATCCTCTCATATTTGAAACTATATAATCACTCTAAAAATATAGCCAATTTATACAGTATCTTGATATTCCCCAACTATTAAACTTAAGTTTTGAAGAGGAAGAAATGTGTATAACCCTGTAATATATTGCTACTGCAAATCTATAGAAGTGGTACCCCGACTCCCAAGCAATATGTACCATAAATGTTCATTTTTAGAGCTGTGCTGTCCAATGAGAATCACTAGCCATCTGTAGCTACAGAATACTTGAAATGGTGATAGTCAGAATCAACATGTGCTCCCAGTAGACAATACACACTGAATTCTGAAGACTTATTATCTAAAAACTATAAAATATATCAGTATCTTTCTAATTTTTATTACGTTAAATTGATAAAGTTTTACATACAGTGAGTTAAATAAAATTATTTTCGTGTTTCATTTTACTTTTTAAAATGTGGCTACAACAAAATTTAAAATTACACATGTGGCTCACAGTATATTTCTACTGGACACCAATAGTGTCATACCTGAACGAGCTGATCTAGTTCCTAACAGGCAGAATTTTATAACCATTGCCTTTTGGCTTAGTACTCTCTAGTCCCATACTTTTATGCTGAAAACAAAGAGGGTATGTTGACCTGGGGTTATGTCCCACAGATTACCAAAGCTAAGGGCTGCCTATAGTCATCCTGCTACTCAACAGGGACCCATCTATTAAAGAAAGAAGTCCCCAGGAGAAATCCAGAGACCTTTGTAAAGTCTTTAAGGGGCTGGAAACCTGCCCCCTCATTCTGACCTTGCCGTCCATCAGCTTTATATGAGAGACTGTGAATGCTGTACCACTTCAAGAAGTGCTCCAGAAATCCTCTGTCATTCTAAGAAAAAACAGTAGCCACGTTGAGATGGCATATGATATTTTAGAACAGAAATGACTGAATGCCACCACAGAGAAAGGGATGGCATTGTGGGAAGGAGAAAAAGGAGGAAGTGTGGGTAGAGCAGACAGCCGGACTCTCCGTAGGACTGGGTCACTGACAGGACTTGATAATGGTTTGATTCACTTTCTATATTTGCTAATATCTACTTGGTGTGAAGCACTGGGCTTACAAAAGTGAAATAAACAGTATCCACTCTTAAGAAGCACATATTCTAACCAAACATACTGAAGTCGGAACAGATCAGTGGACAAGGTCAGCTGTGCTGAGTTAATCCTAGGCTGTAACCTTAAGAACTGAAACCAGAGTTGGTTAATGAAGTCAAATAAATCAGTAGAGAAAAAGCTGAGGGCAACTGGACTCAGGAAGCAAAGAAAGTTATGGATACTTGGTATCCTAGGGGTATGATGAGTGAACTTCAAGAACCCCCAAATGTTTGAAGTGTTACAAAATGTTTGAAGTGTTACAAACATTTCTATACAGGCTCCCCGACTCCCATTTTTGGAGGAGGTAGAAATAATGCATAGTAATTTAACAGATTATCTGAGGCAGTAGTCTCCAAAATTTTAAAGCACTTATTATCTTATCTATCTCATTATCTTATCTATAAACTTATCTATCTATCTACATACACAAACACTATGGAAAATAAAACTAGGATCAAAAAAATTAAAGTTAAAAATAAATACAAGTAAAATCTTCAAGTTTTTTCTATTTCCAGTGGTTCTTCTTGCACAGCCCACTTGAATCCTGCTCTAAGGTGGCCTAACATTAAAATAAAGACATTTAAAAATACCACTGATGGGGAGAAGAGGGTGGAAAACCTCTAAAAAGTTTGAAAAACCACACCTCAAATAGAAATGAGCTGAGGCCAACCACCAAAATCCTTAAAGTCACTTCCAGAAAGTTTTTCTCCAAAAATGAATTTGGAGAATTTTCATTGTGAGACAAAGAAAACATTAAACTGAATAATGATGTTTCTACAGATGCAGGTAATCTATGTTCTGCTTTTACCTTCAAATTGTCCTCTTGTATGTTATCATTATTTAAAAATCCCTTTAAATGTTTGCAAGATATAAATTCTCCTTAAAAACTTAAAAGTTTTAGAAAACTAATCTGTCTAAATGGGTCTTATTTTCTATTTTTCTTACTATAACATCACAAAATTAAAAATACTTGATTTAGGAGGAGATTATGTGTGGCAATTTCTTTAACACTGAGAGTGCTTCTGTAGTACATTCAGTTACACGCATAAAAATTTTTCCTCCCATTCCACATTCTCAGGTCTAGAAAAATATTTATCTTGTCACCTTTACCATATATTAAAAACATGAAGAGATAACTAGTCATTAATTACTGACAATTAGCTAATGCAATATATTAAAATCTTTATCAAACTACTATATTGAAGACAAAAAGTTTACATGTGGGAGATTTATAAAATACTAAAAACTTTTATTAATAATAAACTTACTGCTATTATTACATCATTACAGCAACTAAAGACTTACTAGGTAAGATCTGGCAGTACAAGTAGGACATTAAAAATAAGGCAAAAAAAGGGAAAGTTTCCCACAAATATGACAAAATGTTCTTTCTCAATACAAAATAATTCAAAAATTGATATAAAAAATACTAAGTTGACAACAGAAAAACAAGAGCCAATAGAAACAACTCACAGAAGATACAGGAATGCCTTGCTTTATTGTGCTTTTCAGATACTGCATTTCTTCTACAAAATGAAGGTCTGTGGCAACTGCACCTAGTAAGTCTACTGGCACCATTTTCCCAACTGCATCTGCTCACTTCTTATCTCTATGTCACATTTTGATAATTGTCACAATATTTCAAACTTTTTAATTATTATATTTGTTATGGTGATCTGTGATAGTGATCTTTAATGATACTATTGCAATTGTCTGGGGCACCATGAAACTTGTCCACATAACACTCAAATTTAATCAGGAATTGCTTCTTATTGATGAGCAAAGAAAGTGGTTTCCGGAGTTGAAATTTACTTCTGGTGAAGATGCTGTGAACACTGCTGAAATGACAACAAAGAATTCAGGATGTTACATAAACTTGGTTGATAAAGCAGGGTTTGAGAGGACTGACTCCAATTTTGGAAGTTCTGCCTGTGGATAAAAATGCTATTAAACACTATCACATGCTACAGAAAAATCTTTCATGAAAGGGAAAGTCCATCAATGCAGCAAATGTCATTGTTATCTTAAGAAATTGCCACAGCCACCCAACCTTCAGCAACCCCCACCCTGATCAGTCAGCAGCCATCAACTGAGGCAAGACCCTCGACCAGCAGAAAGATTACAACTTGATGAAGGCTCAGATGACTGTTAGCCTTTTTCAGCAATAAAGTATTTTTAAATTAAAGTGTGTACATTGTTTTTATTAGACATGCTACTGTACACTTAATAGACTACAGTACAGCACAAACATAACTTTTATATGCATGGGGAAACCAAAAGACTCACGTGACTTGCTTTATTGTGATATTAGCTTTACTGTGATAGTCTGAACCCACAATATCTGAGGTATGCCTATAGATAGAGCCGGTAATTAATAACAAACATATATTACAAGTTTAATATTTTAAAAATTCCAGAAATGGAAACTAAATATATTGGAAATATAAATTGGCATCATCTTTCTGGAAACAAATTTGACAGTATGCTTTGATCTAGTAATTACATTAGGAAATGATTTCAAAATTCAAGATTTATGCATAAAAATCATCACAATATTTTTGCATAAAAAATACTTGATTAAAATATTCTAAAATGTTAATAGTGGTTATCTCTCAGTGGAAGAACTATGGATAGTCTTTACTTCTTTACATTTTTTCATATATTCCATGTATTTCATAACAAGCATACATTAACTTTAGTCCAAAAAAAATTCAGGTTACTTTTTAAAGGTTCTGTTAACAAATATCACCCAGTTCTTCTTATAGAAACAAACAATGAATGTTTGCTATTTCTATTCCAATGGACAGGGCTCCTATTCTAATTCTGGATTTATACCTCCCACTTACCAAGAAGATCAGCCTCCACACCAGCATAGCAGAGGAGCTTTAGTTAGAGAGAGATCTAAGTTTAAATCCTAGAAATACCACTTATAGCTGTGTTACTTTGGGCACATTACTTTTCTAAACTTCAAAGCATTCTTAAATAAGACTTGCATATATTATATTCATATATTTAGAGATTAAGATAGTTCCAGTATTACAAAGGGCAATTCAGAAAGGGTATAAAGATGAAGGTGGAATCTTGGAGGAGGTAGGTGGGAAGAATACAATTTGGGATTCATCCAAAGGAAAGTTATGGCAACATATGCTCTGACATGGTATGCATGAGATTAAATGATTAGGTTTTTCTTTATTCTTTTGTAAAGAACACTTCCTATGTGATGTACACTAGGGACACAGTATGAATAGGGTAAACAGGACTCCTGTTGGCTGACCACATATTCAATGGCGGTGAAGGTGGGGGGTGAGGCGGAGGTGAATGCCAGGTAGAGACATACAAATCAAATTAGTGAGGTGTGTCATAAATAAAACAAAGTGTAACAGGTAATGGGATAGATGGGGGATGGGTGCTATTTTGAAGAGGATGGTCAAGGAAGGCTCCTCTGCAAAGACTGGGCTGACACTTGAATGACATGGAGCCATGGGAAGAAACTGAGTCTGACAAAACAGCCAATGCAAAGACAAAGACCAGAATAAAGCTGGCATATTCACAAACAGCAGGGAGACCACTGTGAAAGGCCAAGAGATTGAAGAGGTAGCAGGGACCAGATCACATGGGGCCATATCATGAAAAGGAGTTTGAATTGTGTTTTACTGTGATGAGAACACACTGATGTTTTCAATAGACTGACACAATCTTACTGCATCTTAAAAATTACTTCAACCAAATTGTGGAGGTAGAATTCTAGTGACAGGAGGCTACTGCAGCCAGCTAAATATGCTTTGAACTAGGTAGGACTGATAGCACTGCAGTGGCAGAATAAAACAGAATTCCCATGGAGGCTGGTTTCAACTCTATCTTTGAAACCAAACACAAAGATCTCACTTCGTAAAACATCCCAGGTTCTCCTAGCTTCAGGTGCCATCACTTAACTTCATACAACATTCTAGTGAAAACATGTATCAAAATGTATTGCAACTGTCTATTTACAAAGCTGCTTTTTCTACTGAGTCAAACCCCAAGAATGAAGGCAGGAACAATGTCTTATTTATCTCTGTAATACCTAGCAGAGTGCCTGGCATGTAAGTGCTCAGTAAATTTGATTGAAAGAATGAACAAATAAATTTGAAATAGTCAAAACCATCTGTAATAGTTTCCTAGGGCTATTAACACAGTACCACAAATCGGGTGGCTTAAAACAACAGAAATATATTCTCTCATAGTTCTGGAGGCTGAAGGTCCAAAATCAAGGAGTCAGCAGGTCCATGCTCCCTTTGAAGGCTTTAGAGGAGAATTGTCCTTGCCCCTTTCTAGTTTCTGATGTCTCCCAGCAATCCTTGGTGTTCTTGGCTGGTGGCTGCATCACTCCAATCTCTGCCTCCATCTTCACATGATTTTCTTCCTTGAGTGTTTCTGAGTTTCTGGGACTCCAGAGATACCACTCATTGAATTGAGGGCCTGTCTTAATCCCATATATTCTCATCTTAACTACATTTGCAAAGACCCTTACTCCAAATAAGGTCACATTCTGAGATTCCTGGTGAACAAGAATTGTTGGTAAACACTATTCAACCCCACTACACCATTAAACACCACAATGCATTGCCTTATCAAGTGGTAACCTTCCTGCTCCAAAAGTGTTCCATAAGGCTGAATAGTCAAAATCAGAAACATTCAACAGAAGAGATTTCCGTATTGCCTTTGTGTGTCCTTTAACCTCTCTAGTTTCAGCCTACTGATCTGTATGTTATGAGAAGTTTACAGGCTCTTCTAATAGTAATATTCTATGATCTTCAGCCGTAATTTTTCTTGACAACTTTTTAGATTTTACGAATGTATTAGGCATATAGAGACCCTCAAATATTTTAGTAAATTTAAATGATAACAGAAAGTTTATTTTCTTAGCTTTGAAGTAGGTAGAATGTTTTTTGTAAACTAGCCACCATAACACTCACTTTAATTTTCTTCATTTTTCATTAAGAATGCAGCATATTCCTCCAAACATTATAACACTATACAGTCATGTGCCAAATAACCACATTTTGTTCAATAATGAATACCATGTATAACAGTGGACCCATAACATTATAACACTGTATTTTTACTGTATCTTTTCTATGTTTAAATGCACAAATACCATTGTGTTACAACTTCCTACATATTTAGTACAGTAACATGCAGTACAGGTTTGCAGCCTAGAAGCAATAGGCTATACCACACATCCTAGGTGTGTGGTAGGCTATGCTATCTAGATTTGTGTAAATATGATGTTCACACAATGACAAAATCGCCTAATGATGCATTTATCAGTATGTATCCTCATCGTTAAGCGACACATGACTCTACTTTCATTTTAACAGACTATACCTCTGAACACCTTCTATGTGCCAGGCACACAGGGCTATGGCAGTGAATAACCCACTTCCAACTCACATACTTGTAACTCATTAGATTATTAACTAACTAGACCTCAGTCTCTTCATAACTTAAAAATTCCACTTATATGATACTCTAACAGACATGTTACTTTTTTAAAGGGACTATTTCAAAAAATAGCTTTGTCGATTTCTGAAATAGATATATTTTCATTGTTTAAAAAAAAAAATCAGAAAAGTAGGAAGATGGTAAAAATTACCAGAAATCTCACTACCCAAAGATAGGCACTGTTAACATTATACTAAATAACCTTCCAGATTTGGATGTTTTCACACATTGATATACAATATCTTCCATGATTTTATCCAAAAATACAGATGTAGAAAGCAGCATTAAATGGCATGTCTGTTAAATTGACAGGCATGCCATTTTGCAACTAGTTTTTTCCCCCAAAATTGTTATGTATATCTTTCTATGACAAATATGGCTATTTGGCATCATTTTATTGGATACAGAGTTTTCTGTTTAATTAAAATATCCATAATTTATCCAATCCCCCACTGATAAACACTGAAATGAATTAAAATATCTATCATTACCAACGTTGCAAATTGTTACCAAAAACCTGTATACATATATCTTAGCAAAGTTTTGCAATTGCCCCTTTGGACAAATTCCAGGACTGCAGAAAGGGTAGTATCCACATTTAAAATTTTCATCTGTATAGCATAGACCTTCTGTCCTCTCAAAAGGTTGACTCAAATGATACTCCAACTCCACATATAAGATTACTCATTTTCTTATATCCTTTCCAACAGTGGATTTTGTCAGTCTTCACCAATATGAAAGTACTCTTCTGCCAAAACAAAACAAAGCCAAACCACCTTTTATCTGCATTTCCTTTATTACTAGATAAGCTATACATGTTTTGCTACATTTATATTTCTTCTTGGAACTGCTTGAGTCTTTTGCTAATTTTCTACTGAGTAGTCTTATATTCGAGTATTTTGCTAATTTTCTACTGAGTAGTCTTTACATTTTTGGGTATTTGATTGTATTATCCTTGTTAAAAGTAAAAAATCTTTTCATTTTACTTTTTAGAATAACTTCATTGTTTTTCTTAAAATACATATTCACTATGAAGAATTTACACAAAAAGTAAAATTTTAAAAAAATTTAAATTACTAAAAAATTCCACTACTCACCATTTCATACATAACAGTGCTAGAGAGTGAGCTCGCTGTATGTTACGAATATTAACTTTTGTTCCCCAAGGTGAAAATGGCTTCATTCATAAGTTAATTTTTAAAGGCAAGTAAGATATGTCTTTCTTTATAAAAGGTTAGGTTGCACATAAATCACATTTCAACAAATCAAATGCTATCTTCCCAAATGACCCATTATACTTTTCATAATGGTTTTGCTTTATCTCTGATTATATGTTAATTAAAAGTAACTCAGATATTTTTAGAACTGAGTGTGTTTGTACTCTTAACTTTTTCAAACGATTACTGGGCCATAAACAGATGGCTTCAATGTATTAAAGAAGATATGCCACCCAAATAATGTCCATTAAAGAAAGACGGCAACTGAAATAACTCCTACAGCTCAATCCTTTTATAAGGAAGCAGGGAATATAGTGAGAAAAGCAACAGATTAAAAGTTGGAAGAACTAAATTTAAAGCCCTAACTTCTCCACTCTCTTACTGTGTGATCCGGGACAAATCACTTAATCTTCTGAGCCTCAGCTGCTAAATTTCTAAAATGTTGGGAATGGAATTATTTATAAAGTCCCTTTCAAGCACTGATATTCTGATTCCACAGAGTGATGAAGTATGGAAACCCAGAACTAGTAACAATCAAAAACCTAGGAAAAAAATGACAGATGAATAAGGTATTATTTCTGTATAGCTATGGAGAGCAGTAAAATACAGCAACAAGGCAGCAACAAGTAACAAAGGGAATACAGTAAACCAGCAGTCCACAAATTGGGTCATGTATACCCCTGGAAGCATATCAGCATGGAGAGTTTCAAGAGAATTGATGATTAGGTTCTCACTTTCCATCTGTACAGTTTTCTAGAACCACTGTGTTGACACAGCATGTCTGTTTTCCTTTACTTCCACTTCCTCTTTCCCTTTACCTCATTCCCCTCTGCCACTTCATAAAAGAAAACTGTAACTCTCACATTTTCTGAAACTTGCTGTCGAGTACTGTCTTTGGGCTAAAAATATCCAGGTGGCCAAAAGGACATTTCAATATATTCATGTTGAGAAAGTTAATTACTCTAAAAACACTGAAACCTTTTTCTTTCTTTTTTTTTTTAACATTTATTTTAAGTTCAGGGTTCTTTTTCAAATCAAGGTGTCACCACTTCCATGAAAATGAAAGGAGAATCAAATCCAGTTGCTACCTGACAAAGCAATAAGAATAATTTTGATTATGGATTATTTTGTTGTTTTATGCATACAACCTAGAAGAATGGGTGCTACTGCTAATATAAAGCACTTTTTAATGACCATCTACTAAATTCGTAAGTGAGGTTTCTCAACACTTTCAAATATTAAAGTAAAAAAGGAACAGAATCAAGCAGAACCCCATCTTTTCTAATATTTAGAAATGGATAAAATAATTGAAATAAATCGGCCCCATCTATCCCACTGAAAACGCATTTCTGACAAAATTTTACTTTAATACTTATTAAAATTTGTAATTAACATATGTTGTTTTGATTGTCTACTGGACATGACTGAATTGATAACTCAGTCCAAAATAAATCTGACACAGAGCATTATGGACATACACAATTTTCGTATTTTTGTATTATAACTGTCCATAGAACTCAGAACTGAGTGACCATTAAAGCACTTTTTATTCCCATCTACTAAATTCATGAATTTCCTTTTGTCGCAGAAAAATATAACATGATTGATAAAAATGCTTTCCAGCATAAAAGAATACATTAGGATAATATGTAGAGAAAGTAAAACAAAAATAACAGTTCAAAGAAAAAAAAAAGACTATAAAAAATTGTTAAAATTAACTTTGTTCACATATTTTTTAATGAATGAATTGTTAAAAATCCCCCCATATACATTTAAAATTGTGATTTGAACAACACTACCAGAAATTACATCATTTATAGATATTAAAACTTAGATGAAAAACTCCAGATGTGGGAGAAGGTACACAGTTTTTTTGTTTTTCAAGTTCTTTGAAAGGCTGTATCAGCAAAATGTTTGAAAACCCTTACACTAAAGGTCAGAATATATCATCAGTGCTAACCTTTCTACTGGACATCCTCATCCGGATGTTCAGACACTTGAACTCTACATATTCGAAGTAAACTTATCTAACCCCCTCTACAAATGCACACATTTGTTTTTGAAAGAAGAAAGAAAAACAAACCTGCCTCTTCTTCCTATTTGCATTTTTGTTCCTAGCTTCACAATCTACCTGGTCTTTCCAAACTAAAACAGTAGGAATACTTTTTACCTCCCAAAGCAAATCACTCCCTAGGACCTAACTCCTAACTTTCTCTCTTCCTTCCACCACTGCCATTGTTGAAGATCTCTTCACCAGCTGTCATCAAATAGCTCTTCTTCAAAACAATAACTATACTTAATTTTACCTCCCAGGATCTCTCATGGAAAGTAAAATTACTTTACAATAATCAGAGCTATGCAAGTGTACCTGTCATGCATATATATGACTTACCAAAAAAAAAAAAAAAAATCACAGAATCACGAAGGTGGAAGAAATCAGTCAAACCCTTGGAGACTATCCTTATCTAAATACCTTTCAAGCTGCTGTCTCAACAGTCACTGGTTGAGAATTTATAAACTCATGAGCTGCCCACCCTTTATGAACAGCTTTGCCAAAGATCTGGGTCCAAATACAACTCACTTGACTTATTAGTCCTAAATTAATTTGGTTAAAAAAGAGATTCATGTTAATACAAGAATATCAATAAAATTACATACAATTATAAAGAAGTTAAAAATAACTTATAATTTCACCACCCAGCGATAGCTTCAGTTAGCATTTTGGGATACATCTAGCTTTCTCTTTATTTTTTGGCAAGCATGCATGGTATATAGATATGTATGTATTCTGTTATTTGTTTTTTAAACACAATTAAGATAATCTGTAGATACTCTGGGTTTTTTCTTCACTTAATTATGTTGCTAGCATTTCTTCCATGTGATTAAAGATTCTTTAAATTCTTCAAATCATTTTAGTAGATATACAATATAGAAATAATACTAGAATCCATTGAGCCATTTGTAAACTATATTTTTATATATCCTTTAAATTTTTCAAGGCATTTAAGTGCTAACATAATACAGAAACAATGAAAAATACTATACTACATAATACTACAATCTACTTCATCATTTGTAAATTATGTTTTCAATTTTTCACAGTGATAAATAATGGGACGAATAAACTTGAAGATTAACCTTTATCTACATTTTTAGTCATGTCCTCGGAATAGATTCCCAAAAGCAAATTATCAAAAATACTAATTTAAGTATTAATTTTTAAAATCTTACTAGCATTGTGTACGTGTAACCTTCAAGCTATGAACTCACTTTGGCTGCAGTGTAGTAGCACGATCACAACTCACTGCAGCCATGACCTCCTGGGCTCAAGAGATCCTCCCACCACAGCCTCCAGCTTAGCTGGGACTACAAGCACGTGTCACCATGCCTGGCTAATTTTTAAAATTTTTTTTGCAGAGACAGGATCTCTCTGTGTTGCCTAGGCTGGTCTCAAATTCCTGAATTCAAGCAACCCTCCCACCTAAGCCTCACAAGTGTTGGGATTATAGGCATGAACCACCATGCCCAGCCAGTATCACATTTTTTAGTATGCATTTCTTTGATTACCAGCATGGTTAAACACAAGATCTCCTTATTTCCTACTGTTCCTAGCTATTGGTACTTATTTTACCCTCTGAGGTAACGTCCTTTTCCCATGTGGCAAAAGGAAGTAGAAGAGAGTACACAGGCTTTAGAGTCAGCATGACCTAGAGTTTAACCCATTTCCACTACTTAATTGTGTTACCTTGGACAAATGACAGCTTTAAACTTATATCTTCTCCAAATTAGAGAACACTTAACACAAAGTAGGAAGAGTGCACAGCAATCAACAACATACAACCAATCGAAATCTATAACATATTAACCCTCTTTTTCCTTTTATTCACATGGCAGTCCTTTAAATCTGGAAGACAGCAATGCTCTGTCCCCTCTCACCAACTCTCCATCTCCATCTCTATCCCTGCTGGCTAAAATCTGAGACTTTTTTTCTCCAGAGAAGTGGTTTCAAATCACCTTACCAACCTGCTCATTATCTTCAGAGAACAATTTAGCTGAGTTATATCCTCCTAGAACATGGCATTTAGAACAAAATACTCCAGATATGATTTGAAAAGATCAGAATGAAACTTATTACTTCAAATAATTACATCAAATAATCAGTCAAATGTGTTTTCCTAATCCACATCCATAAGACAACAAAATTTATAATTTGTAAACTCAAAATTCTAACTGTAGTCCACTCATCTTCCCTGATTAGGCAGGCCAGATTAAAAGTGAAGGTCTTGGAGCACAACAGGCCTTTCTGGAAGTTCATATAATACCTTGAGCAATTTAATGTCTGGAAACTCAGTTTATTCTTTGGTAAAAATGAGAGTAATACTACTTAATCTCACAGAGTTTTTGTAAAGATCAAAAACACCAACTGGGCCAGGCACGGTGGCTCATGCTTGTAATCCCAGCACTTTGGGAGGCCAAGGTGGGCGGATCACTTGAGTCCTGGAGTTCCAGACCAGCATGGGCAACATGGCAAAACCCCATCTCTACAAAAACTAGAAAAATTAGCCAGGCATGGTGGGGCATGCCTGTAGTCCCAGTTACTCAGGAGGGTCATTTAAGGCCGGGATGCAGAGGTTGCAATGAGCCGAGATACTGCCATTGCACTCTAGCCTGGGAGACAGAACAAGACCCTGTCTCAAACAAAACAAAAAAACACCACACTAAAAGTATCTGCCACATAGGAGTTACTCCAAAAACAGAAACAAACACAGTTGACAATTCAACATGGGTTTGACCTGCAAAGGTCCCCTTACAAGCAGATTTTTTCAATAAATATACTAAGAAATTTTGTGAAGATTTATGAAAATTTAAGAAAACTTGCAAAGCATCACCCCTGAGACAGACCAATCCCTCCTCTTCCTCCTCAGCCTACTCAACATGAAGATGATGAGGTTCATGAAGACCTTTACGACGATCCACCTCCCCTTAATGAATAGCAAACTCTTACTTCTGATATTCTTAATAACATTTTCTTTTCTCTAGCTTGCTTTTTATTGTAAGACAGAATATAATACATACACAAAATTTGTGCTAATCAACTGTTTATGTTATCAGTAAGGCTTCTCACCAAGAGTAGGCTATTAATAGTTAAGTTTTTGAGGAGTCAAAAGTTATATGTGGATTTTTGACTGCACGGGGAATTGCAGCCTGCATTGTTCAAGGGTCAGCTGTAATTATAATTGTTACTAAAGCAAAACTACTGCATCTTTATTAAGAACCACTTGCCAAGTACTTTATATGGTCCTGAACTACACTTTGTTCTACTCAAAATCCTGATAAGTAAAGCAGACTTTGCTGAAATTTAGTTACCCAGTTAACAACTAATTTTCTCCCCCAAATTCTACCCTGACTTGCCTTGGTCTTCTCCATCTCCCTCTAGCCATCACTTTCTGAAAATGAAAAGCCATCCCTACCAGCAGGTGGAGGCATGGAGCAGTGTTCCAAAATTGCTACTCAAAGAAAATTATAAGCAGGAGATGCTTCAGTGTCAACCATACAATCATTGGCACAGTCCCTTCCCTTATAAAAGGAACCTACCAGCAGCCAAAATAAAGCCCTGCAAGTTTAGAAGGCTCATCTACAAATCCAGTTTTTGTTCCTCTCCTCATATGCTGATCCTATGAACACTTACACCTGAATGCATATATGCAAAAGTATCACTTATTTGTGAATAACCTTTTGAAAAGCATGTTTGGCAACAATACAAAAATATCAACAAAGTCTATGTTACTTTTAGGCAAGAGTAAGCCATTTAAATGTGGAAGAGAATAAAGTCAAAATTGTCTCTCAATTCAAATTAACCATAAAAGATAAGCAACTTCACAGCCAGAATTTAAGTTTTGAATTATTTTTAAATTAGAAGATTCAAAATGAATTGGAGTTTTTTGTAGTGAACACAGGGAATTTAAGAATGTCTAGATCTGAAAAGATCTTTAGTCAAGAGACTTCTAACAAAATCAGAAATAGATTTTACATAAACACATAAACAAATGTGATCCATAAAGTCAAACAAAGAAAATTAAGAAAACAAAGAAAAGCAAATTCCTTAAGAGGGCCTGCATGCAATAAGGCTTCTTCATCATCTAAATTTACTAGGTCTTTAATCCAGTTAAATGACTGTTAACGATCTTAGACAAAAATGAGACAGAACCTAAGTTTTGTCCACTCCCCCTTTCTTCAGCTCTTCTTTTCCCAAACTTGCCCCTACACTCATCCTCAGAAAACACAATTCTCTATAACTGCTCTGGTCAACAGTGAAGGAAGAGGAGGGAAGAGAAAAGAAGAAAAGAGTTGAAAATTGCCTCAAAGAGAATGAAGGGCACCTCTCCCTCTTTCCACCCAAAGTGAGCTCCCTCTCTTCCTAACTTCTGTGAAGGGCTTAATATTTTACCTCTTGCAGACTTTGGTGTTTAAGAAGGAATTCCTGGGTAGACAGCATGTACAGCTGATGGAACTCTAGGCATAGCAACAAAGCAGTAAAATCTCGGCATATAAATCACATCTCCTAGACTGAATGTGTTCCTGACAACCTATAAACTAGCAATTTGAACACCCTGTTAGAACTACACTCCCACTCCAAATACACTATGGATTTACATTAATATTATGTTTGAGCATGTATCTG
The DNA here is from genome assembly GCF_029281585.2 of Gorilla gorilla gorilla. Lineage (NCBI taxonomy): Eukaryota > Metazoa > Chordata > Mammalia > Primates > Hominidae > Gorilla > Gorilla gorilla. The sequence goes on along the minus strand of NC_073231.2, from coordinate 54,550,759 downwards.
AAATATAAACATATATTAGCTCAGAAGTGAAAGCTAAAGTATGGTAGTATTAAATTTAAATCAAAGTATGAAGCATTTCTGAAAACAGAAATGAAGCCAAGTTCCCAACAAAACAGGTGTTTTGAGAATACACAGGTAGGAAGGTCTCATAAATATAACCACTTCCCTTGGGGTATCCCACTCACTGGCCACACTAGTCCCTGTATCAGCTTCTGTATCTAAGTTTGCAAAGAGGCAACTATTATGCTAACAGTGATTTGGAATAATGCACATTTATATACTGATGTTGGGTACACAAGAGCCCTTATAAACAAGCACGGGATATGCAAATAAAATTTCACAAAAGAGCAAATACAAATAGCACAAGCAATACTTCAGAAAGCACACTCTTGCTTACTGCAATTTAAAACAAACTCAGTGTACCACAGTGCATCTACTATAGTAGCAAAATGTTTATAAAATGTCTAATAATATATGACTGGAGATGAAACAGACAGGATCACCTATTTTGGTAATATCAAAGGATAGATCCTTTTGTGAATTTCAAAAGATGTTCTTACCTTTTGACCCAACCTAGTGATTTTAAAGACTCTATCAAGCATGCATGAAGGTATTTATTAAATGAAGTTTTGCATACATCAACAAAAACCTAAAAACAAAAATGTTCAACATTCAGAGAATGTGTTGCTCATAGATTAACATGACTTCACTCTAGTTTATTGACAATACCTCTGCTCTGCCAATTGAAAAGCTGCTAGCCATATGTAGCTATTTAAATAAAACTGAAGTAAAAATTCATTTCTTCAGTCATACTAGCCACATTTCAAGTGCCCACTAGCCACATAAGGCTAGTGACTATCATCAGATAGTGCAAAAACATTTCCATCATCACAGAAAGTTCTACTGGACATCTCTGATCATATCCATGTGGGCCATCCTCCTTCCTCCTCCCCCTACATTTCACCCATTTGTCTAGAAACAACTGCTTCACCTTCGGTCCCTGGCCTAAGCAAGCCTCAACGATTACATAAGGCTAACCCTGATTTAAACCAGAAATTTAGGCATACATGCCTTATCATCTCATAACACTTTGATAACTCCAGTATAATAATTACACCACATATAATCATACCATTTTCTCTATCACAATTCTGCAAGCTTCCTGAAGGAGGAACCAACTTTTATCCAAGGGGCTTTGAACTATTCTCGCACTCACAGGACCTGGATAATTTGTCATATACTAAGAACACTGCTAAAGAGAGAATGGAAATAATGACTGTAGTTGAAAAATGGTTGTGTATAAGGAAGGGTATGCATACAAAGGAAAACTTGGTTAGGGTGGCAGTGTTACAAACGATTAAAACAACAACAGCAACAAAAAATTACTACAGGCTGAGTATCACTATCCAAAATGCTTGGGACCAGGAGTGTTTTGGATATCAATCAGACTTTTTTGGATTTTGGAGTATTTGTGTATACATCATGAGATACCTTGGAGATAGGACCCAAGTCTAAACACAAAGTTCATTTAGATTTTGTATACACCTTATAAACATAGCCTGAAGGTAATTTTACACACTCTTTTAAATAATTTTGTGCATGAAACAAGGTTTGTGTACACTGACCCACCAGAAAGCAAAGGCGTCTCATCACTCATGTGGTTGATCTGTACTTGTTTGGCATCACCATCATTTGACTCTGAATTTATATGCTAGTGATAAGCAATCATTTCTCACACTTACACAAATGTACTTAACAGTAAACAATACAACATACCACTAATACAGTGAGAAAATAATGTGTTTAGGGTAACTAGGCAGCACAGTAGCAGCCCCAGAATAACTGCATCAGCTGCTCAACAACAGCAACAAATAATAGCAGGCTGTCTCCGTGTCAGCACTCAGAAAGTTTCCACTTGAGGGCATTTTGGATTTTCAGACTAGGGCTGCTCAGCCTGTAATTCTTTACATTTTCTCAATGCATAACACAAGGAGCCTCACTCACAAGAAGCTATTCTATGAGTATATATTTGTGAAATATTTCTTAAAAAAAAAAGACAAATGATAACTTAGCAACAATATAAATTAACAATAGATTTCTAAAAATTAAAACTCAAATTTCTAACCCATATAAGATTTGCTTCCAGTGCATAGAAAATCTGACTGAATAATTCTAACTGCAGTGCTTTGGCATACCCATCAATATACTCACTCAACTTTCACATCTACCAAGAACCTACCTATGCAAAGTACCACAGATATGATGGTGAACAAGACACAATTTCTGCCTTCACAATATTTTTTTTCCAAATATGAATGCTATTCTGAAAGACAAATCTTTAAACTCAGCTATCAACAATAGATATCCAAAAACGACAAGGAACAGGCTTCATCTACTTTATCATTCACTAATTCAAAAAACTCATACTAACCATCTGAAATAGTATACATCCTAGTTTAAAACAAAAAATTAATGCCTCATTTACTTGGCATCCTTGGAAGAGCTGGTGTTCCACATAAATGAATTTTCCAGGTAACTCAAGCTTGTCCATTTCAGCATCAATACTTAAACTCTTTGGCATGGAAATCTTTTTAAAAACAAAAAAACAGTAAGAATCTTTCAACTTTTAAAAACAGGCTCTATTAACATTATTCTGACTAAAAATTATTGTGTTATACAACACTCAAGCCCCTCAACTAAATGTCCCAGGGTGCTTGTAAAAGTTGCTGGCTTCTAAGAGTTTTTCTTCTGATCCCTGGCTTTTGGTGTGTCTGCTGTCAACCTTTGCTGCTGTCAGTGTGAACTGACTCTGGCAGCCTCCCACCCCACTTCAAATTTGCTGCTACTTGGAAAACAAGTTGTGTCAGAACTTTGCCTAAAACACACGGGCTTTGAGACGATCTCCAAATTAATTTTGGTCACTCAGTCTTTTCTGTGTATTCCTGGAATTGTTACGGTCTGCAGTTACAAGTTCCAAACCAAGTTTTGGATAAATGAATTTGTGCTGTACCTTCATGCTCCATATTGTTTTCATATTTAAAACTGATGCTCAGTCAGAGATAATTTCATTACCTATTCATTCATTCAACAAATATTTATTAAGTACCTACTATGAGCTGGGCTCCATCCAATACTATGGTGACAATAAGGAAATGAAAAGGAAGGTTGCCACTTTTAAGCATATTTTAAAGTACAAAAACTGTAACTATTTAACTTAATGTCTTTTTTTTTTTTAAAAAAAAGGGTTTTTTTTTTCCTAAGTATCTTAAAATTACAAAACCAGTTAAACTTTTTATAACTTCTGTACCTTCAGGCTTAGGAACTAAAAATTTAAGGGTAAAGAGAGCATTTGATTAAACCAAATGTTTATTTTACAAGTTCTGAGCAGGATTCCAAGGTTTTCTGTCTCCTTTTTTTTTTTTTTCCTATTACAAATTCACATCTAGGCCTAAAGAAATCAATATCAACATATGCTTTATTATTAAATGATATGCAAAGTCTTGATAATGATAAGTACGTCCATCTCAGCATCCACTAAGTTTACATTTACCACAATGTTAATAGAAAAAAAAAGGGTTAATTGAGGAAAATTTCTGTCCAAAGTTTAAGAAGTTCCTGTATACTTCACTTTGGGGTTCAGAAATGTTTTTAAAAGTTGTAAGGGTTAGCAAAATATGGTGTAATTCTACAATATTTGCTTCATCTGCCACAATCATATTTTAAAAATTCCATTACCCATTTAAACCTAAGGCTGGAAAAATGAATCAAGAAGTGGAGCTTAAAATTGGTCTCTGTGGATTAATTAAGACATCAGGAAAAACCCCTGGCATCAGCCTCATTTTAATCCCTTGGAATCTTCCTTCTCATTCATTTTCTTCTCAGAGAGCACAAGAACTTTATTCATGTTTTATAATTGTATAAATAATCAGTGATTGCCTTTATTATTCAGATATAACTGGAAATGAGTTGCTAGTCATGTGCCTGCTGATCTGAGGAAGTAAAATAATATTTAGAAGTGAAAAAAGTTACTACCATTAAAAACCTTTACTACTATTAAAAACCTTCTTCAGCAGTGCATTAATATTTCCTCAAAATTAATTCTGGAATCTGAACATGCTTTAAGTGGTACTAAAAAGGCAGATCACAGGTCTAACCTTCAAAATAAATAACCATGTAGTATTATTCTAAATGACACATTATAGTAATTTTCACAAGTCTGCTCTGACTTCATTAGCATACTACCTTGTGCTGTGAAATAAGTTTTAGTTTAAATAAAAAGGATTCAGAGAGAGACCCAAATATAGGCTCTTGCTCCTTCTACAAACACTTTAGGCAAAGAAGTAAATGACAAATATTTACTAGACACTTATTATACGCAAAATTTCTACCAGGTGCTGTCCACACTACCTGCACACACACACACACACACACACACACCTTGCTCAAGATACAATATAACTGGAGAGAGAAAATATACTCCCATAAAAGATAGTATTAACCAATAGGAAAAATATATTTGATTAATAAAAGTGATCATTAGCCATAACTTCTGGCAGCAGAAAGTGAGGGCACTCAGTTCAGATGTAAACAAAATTCTTTTTACCTCTCTGTTTTAAGTCTGACAATCAAAATTAGACAAACCTAAGGAATTGGGCCAACGGCATCACCACAGGAAAAAAACAGAAATGCTCAGGAGCAACTGGTATTGGACCACTCAAAGTCTTCCCATGAGTGCACATCAGTAGTTTCTCTCCTAAAATCTCCTTATCAAATTAAAAACAAAACTGATTCCTGGCTATGAACTTTGCAGACTTGTTCCTCTGATACCCACTACAGCCCAGCCACAGAAACGAAGGAGTCGGGGAGACTACAGCAACGGGGCATCTAGGCCTATTGTTCAGAGGGAACCGCAGGACCAGGCGAGCGCCGCGGGGCGCGCGGGAGCTTGGGGAGGAGAGGCGCGAACCCCGTACAGTTGTGTGTATGGAAAGGGGGACAGGTATGTTGCAACGCGGGGGAGCACAGGTGTACTCTGGGGCCACGACTAAGGAATAAAGACTCAACTTCCAGACCGAAAAAGACGAGGGCGGTCATTCCTGAGGCTTAAACTGCTGGGCACAGAGGGTGACGAGGCTGGGGAGGGTCTGATGAGAGGATCCCGGAACCCACCAGGGTGGGGTTTTGGGGAGGCTGGAGAACTGAGGGGGGACAGCCAGGAAGATTCAAAGAAAAGGCTCTCCAATCGAAAGGCCAGCCTAGAAATCCCCAGACAATGGACAATGCGCGGGCTGGGGGTTGTAGAGGAGGTGAAGCTGGGTGGGCAGAGGGAAACAAAAGAGAGAAGCCCTCAAGTGTGGGCCCGGCGGCGGCGATTACCTGAGAGAGCTGCCGGGGATTGGGGCAGCCGAAGAGAGCGGAGCTGGAGCTGAAGCTGATGGCTCCTCGGCGGCTGAGGACGTGCTGGGGGACCGGCCTGTCCAGGGGCAGTACCGGCAGCTGGTAACATACTTCCATTGAATACGCCCGCCCTGCCTCCGCGCGGCGCCCGCCCTGCCGCGGCCGCCGGCCCCTGCACTGGGAGGGGGCCGCGGCTCGGGGGCTCCGGGCCGAGACGGGGGCAGGGCGGGCGGGGACCGACCCCGGGCCGGGAAGCCGCGCTCACGCCTCCCCAACCCCAGCCCTCCGCTCAGGCCGCCGGCGGGAAGGCTCTGCGGCGGCCGCGGCGCCAATTACCAGGACCGGCGCGCGCCTCGCTCCAGGCGAGCGGGGACGGGGTGCAAGCGGGGTCAGCACAGGCAAAGTCGGAGAGGGAACCCCGCCGCCCTGGGGCTCCTCGGCCGAGAGGAGCAGGTACCCGGACTGCAGAGTTCGAGCGCAGCACGAACGGAGCAAAGCAGTGCAAGAAAAGACAGCTAGAGCCAGCGGCCAGACCCAGGGCGCGCGGGACTCAGGAGCAGCGACCAGCTCGGGCCGCCGCCGCCGCCAGAGTCCTGCTCCTCCCCTCCCCCGGAGCCTGACTTCACTCCGCCGCCGGCGCGAGCCCGGCGTAATTCACACTTTGCAGCCGCGGACCTTGCGCCAACCACGGCTGCCGCCACCGTGACGTCACGACGCCGCGCCGCAGGCCCAGCGCCCCGCTCCGCCGCAGCCCCCAGGGAGACTGGCAAGCGGCCGAGGGCGACAGTAGCCTTCCTTGTGTTCTGCACCCTGGAGCTCTCTTGGAGTCGCCTCCCGACAAACGTTTTCCCCCATCTATCTCATCCGCAGTTCCCTTCACGCCCCGCCGTAACTCCCTTCCCTAGCTCCTCGCCAGCCAAGGCGCGTGCGCACGAGGCCCTACCATTTCGGGGCATCCCCCCGAGCGCTAAATTCGTGCGTTCCAGCGCGCCTAGGCTATGGGGTGTGCTCGTCCCGCGCTAGAGGCGCCGTTCCGGCCTGCCGACCCCAGAAACCCAAAGCACGCGGCGCACTCGCCGTCCTCAGCCCTAACCGCGGGGTCACTGCTGGCTTTTCCCTCCTTGAATTCCCATTCATGGGTTTCGCTAGAGACCGCTGCGGCAGTGACGTCAGCGGGCCGCGCGAGCACCGTCCTCCTGGCTACGTCACTGCCAGTCCCTCGGTGGGGCCAGGCTCCAGTGCTCCCCTGGCAGATGCGGCCCCGGGGCCATCCCGAGCCCGAGGGGCGGAGAGGGGAGCCGAGGATTCGGAAGTGAGAGGGGGACCCAGAGACAAAGGGAAAAAACCAAGACTGAGAAAGAAGTGAGAGCATGGGTGAAAAGAATGAGAAAGGATGATACTGAGAAGACAAAGGGAAAAAGTAGACTGCATGCCCCTCTACCAAGTATTGTTTGTTGACTTTCGATTTTTCGAAAGCGAGAAAAGATAAAGAGCTCTTGACCTGTTTTGTAAGCTAGATATGTAATTTGAGTGTTCATTTTGTCACATTTCTCACTAAACGGTCAAAGCTTTCAGCATCAACTGATTGTTTCTAATGCATTCCAGCCTTTGGGATTTCAGCCTGAACAACCTCTCCCCTGCTGGCAAAATTATTGCTTTGGTTCAGTTCTTAGGGCATCCACCCTTCTACTGATTTGAGATGACTAGCCACTGACAAGGTGGAAGGCCTTTGAAAGCACTGCATAACTTCCACTGATGATGAGATCACGTACCAAATGCACATAATCCGGTAAATGAGCAAAAGTAGACCTTTTATCATCTTCCCATGGCATGTTTCTTTTCTCTTGCTAAAACTTTATACCTCCTACGTGGATATTTTTCTACCTGTCTGCTTTCTACTATTAAAAGAACTATAACCTCCAACGTGGTCTTGTGGATTTTGTCTTCATTAGATGATGTAAGCTCCCCTTTAGTACAGCTGATCCAACTCATCTTTGAAATCCAAATTACTCCCACAACTTCTAGTAGATGTATTGAGCATCTACCATATGCTTGGGATTATACTGAGCAAGTTTTCCTACGTTATCACGTTTACTTCTCACAAAAACCTCATGAGGTAATTATTAGTACCTGAGTTGAGAATAGGCTCATGGAAACACGCTTGCCCTAGACCTTACACAGATAAGTGGCAAGAACTAACCTCAAATAATGTTTGAATTCTGTGTAAATCTAACCATCCAGGAGGTGATATTGGTGTGATGTTACTGTGTGGAAATAAAATAACTATATTACATTTAATAACGTCTAAGAGACTCAGGTTGATTAAATCATTTAATGACACTCAAAGCACTAAGTAGATAACTAAAAAATGTATCCCCCTTCAACATAGTTGGTTACTATTGTGCACCTGTGAACCAAGAACCATGACAGGCATTCTACTTACAATGTTTAACTTTACCCAACACAATAGCCACGTAAGTCAGGTAATTTTATCCTGATTCTACAGATGAGGAATCAGATTACAAGACCATAAGTCATTTGTCCCAGTGAACTCTGGTCTATGATTTCATAGCCATGCGTTTTCCACCATACCACACAGTATCTCAAGACCAGAGTTTTTCAGCTCTTTACAGTGTTCTTTACAGCACATTAATCAGGTTATTCAGAGAAACACAACCCATAGGATGTACATATAGAGAGAGGGAGAGAGAGTTATTTTAAGGAATTGGCTTATGTTTTTGTGAAGGCTGGCAAGTCTGAAATCTGTAGGGCAGGCCAGCAGGCTGGAAATTCAAGTAAGAGTTGAAATTGCAGTCTTGAGTCTGAAATCTGCACAGCAGAACCACAGGCTGAAAACTCACACAGGGTTTCTACATTGGAGTCTTGATGCAGACCTGAGTCATCCTCAGGAAACCTAAGTCTTTGCTCTTAATGCTTTCAACTCTTTGGATGAGGTCCACCCACTCCATGGAGAGTAATCTGCTTAAAACCAATGGATTATAAATGGTAGTCACACCCACAAATATCTTCATAGTAACATCTAGACTAGTATTTGACCAAATGACTGAACATCATAGTTTAGCCAAGTTGATACATAAAATTAACTATCACAGGGAGCAAAAGTTAAATAAAGAAATGCTATTACTTTCTGTAACAAAAAGAAAAGTACCTAAGAAAAAAGTATCAAAAACTGCAAAATTCTTATAAAGGAGGCTTTTACATGGTTGAAATATAATAGCCGACTTGAATATTTAGAAAGTATTTGCATGAAACACAAATATCTTCACATTATGTGCCCATTTAATCTTTCCAACATGTTTTCCTTCCCCAGACCTCCTTGTCACCAGTTTTCTAATCATATTCCTTCCGAGGTCCAAACCATCTATCCAAGCAGTCAGATACTGCTCATGAATCAGTATAGACCTCCACATGTAGCTATTCCCCTTTCCAGACAAAATGAACAACCAGGTATGCAGCTCGAAGTTCTGCTGACTGGGAGTATTTCTCTTCACCGCCTCTAGAACCACCACAGAGAGGGGCCATTGTGTTGTAGCTGTCCACTGTCTGCACCATAAAATGCAGAACTATCTGTAAATCAGTTGCAAATATTTTTCTCAACAGGTTATAGGGGACCACATGCCTTGGATGCCTTCTGGCTCCAAGGTTTCTGCTGAGAAATTAAATAATAATCTCATTGAGAATCCCACGTATATAAAGAATTACTTTTCTTTCATTGCTCTCAAAATTCTCCTTGTCTTTTTTTTTCAACAGTGTGATAATGTCTTGGTCTGGGTCTTTTTGGGTTTGTCATACTTGAATTTGGCTGATCTAAGATATCTAAACATGATTTCTATAAATTCAGGGAGTGTTCTGCCATTGTTCCTTCTAATAATCTCTCGCTTCTTTCCCTTTTCTCTTTCTGTAAATACCATAATGCATGCATTAGTCTGCTTGATGGTGTCACATATGTTCCTTAAACTCTGTTCACTTTTCTTTACTCCTTTTTATTTCTGTTTCTCAGAATTTGTAATTTCACATGTCCTATAGTCAAGTTCACTTATTCTTTCTTCTGCCTATTCAAGTCTGCTGGAGAACCCCTCTAATAGATTTTTCAACTTGATTATTGTATTTTTCAGCTTCAGAATTTGGTTCCAGTTTATAATTTCTATCTCTTTGCCAATGATTAATTTTGTTTACATATTGTTTTCCTGATTTCACTTAGTTCTCTGTCCATATTTTCCCTTAGCTCTTTCAGCATATTAAGGACAGCTATTTTAAAGTATTTGTCTAGTAAGTCTAATGTCTGTGTTTTTTCAGGGAAGGTAACTGCTACTTTATTTTCTTTTTGAGAGGGACACGTTTTTCTGGGCTTTTGAAATATGTCTTGTGGGAGTTTTGTTGTTATTGCTGAAAATTGGGCAGTTGAGAAAACAGATACCTCCTCCAGTCTTTGCACACTGGCCCTGTGCCAGGGAAGTTTTTCACTAATTAGGTGGCCCATGGTTCTAAGCCTTAGGATCAGCTTAAGGAGAAAGCTTAAGACCTTACAAGTTCTTGTATGAGCATGCATCTTGCTCGGGCCATTGTGTGGCTTTTTAAATTTCTCTGTATACACAGCTGCTTTTTAATGTCTTATTTTCCAAATGAGTTTCTCCTTGAGGCCTTTGGTGGTCTATTATATATCTCTACCCATAATGTCTTACCCCAGGTGTCTACGGGCCAGTCTCCCTGCAACTTTCCCAAGCAGCAGCCACTGCTTCTCCCTGCTTGAGATCTGAGTTAGGCAAAGTGGAGACCAGTCCTTCAGGCATTCCCTAGTAGGTTAGAACATTACAAATAAAAGTCTGCTCTGCTCCTACTGATTTATAGTTTTGTTTGGTACTGTTTTTATCTGGCTTTGGTGTCGGGTCAATATTTGCCTCATAAAATGAGCTGGAAAGGTTTCATTACAGTTCTATTTTTCTGAAAGTGTTGGTGTACAAAAGTGGAATTACTTCTTCCACAGATATCTGATAGGGTTCACTAGTAAAACTATCTCGACCTGCACTTTTTATTGTAGGAAGATTTTAAATGACTAATTCAATTTATTTACCTGATGAATCTTATAAACTAAGCTCTATATAACCCCAAAAGCAGTCTCCAAGGTTATAGGCCAAAATGTTAGAAGTGGTGGGATTGCAGTTTTTCCTTTTCTTTTAAAATGTTATCCTAATCAATTATGTTTGCCAAATTTTCTAAGATAAACCTATATTATTTTATAACAAAACTTATTCATAGCCTAGGCAACATGGTGAAACCCTGTCTCTACAAAGAAAATACAAAGATTAGCCAGGTGTGGTGGCATGTGCCTGGAGTTCCAGCTACTTGGGAGGCTGAGGTGGGAGCATCACTTGAGTCCCGAAAGTTGAGGTTGCAGTGAGCTGTGATTGTGCCGCTGCACTCCAGCTTGGGCAACAGAGCAAGCCCCTGTCTCAAAAAAAAAAGCCAGTTATTTATTAAATATATAAACTGTGAGTAAAAATAAAATGTCTATAATGTGATGATAAACACACAATACAATAAAAGAGTAATTGAAGAAAAAATTTCACTTGAGGGTTAGTTCCCTAGACTATTTAGTAGTCCAACACTAATCAACAAGCACTTCTATAGTAGTACACTAATGAATAACCAGTCAGAAGATTTCTAGCTAAACACAGCAGATTGTATACATGTATTTGTCTGTTTCCTCCTCAAACTCTCCTAAATGACACTGAAAGAAGAAAATAAAGCATTATTTCAGGACAAAGAGAAAAGAAGGAGAAATGAAAACTGATAAGAAGTTCATGTTTTGGAAACTGAAGGTGATGAGTAAGTTATACATGTCTTAGCAAAACAGAAAGCTAAACCCCAAGCTTACAAGTGGAGAGGGCTACATCCAGCTGATATCTGCTGTGGAGACACAGGAAAGTATCAGAAATTTAGAGACCCCACCCATCTTGCAAGGCAAGGATCCAGGTGGGCTGAAAAAGAAAAGATCACTGAAGTTCTTTATAACAAGTGGTCAGAACCTCAGATCTCCTCTCCAAGGCTGTGCAGACAGGCAACTTGCTCTTCTTCACCTCAGCAGAAGATTGGATGGACTGACCCAAACAGGCTCTGGACTTGGATTCACCAGGCAGAGCTGAGGGTGAGGTGAGAGTACCATATGCAAAGAGGTGGCATAAGTGAGAGTCTGCATACTTGGTGACAGCCAAGTTTATATCCTCCAGGCAAGAGCCTGGAAGATTCCTCTTTCAAAAAAATGGAAGTTTTGCTGGTGCTGTCAGTTGGGAGTCCTCCGACCAAATAAATGGGTCCACATATAATTCTAAAGTAAACCCCACCCATGCACAGGGAGCTTGTAAACAGCATCTCATTCTTAAACATGAAAGAACAATCAAGCATTATCAGAATTTTGAAAAATCCTGTAGCATGAGAGATGATAGAAATGAACAGAAAAAAGAAACAAGGGAAAACAGAAACAATACAGAGAAATCCCTTCAAAAAAACCAGTAATATTCTTAGAGAGATAAGAAATTATAAGGTATAAGGGCAGAATGATATGCAACAAAATAGTTCTTTTAAAATAAAACTATAATAGCAAAAAACTAAATATTTAATGAATGGGTTAGATGATAAAGCTAAATATATCTTCCCAAAAGTAAAACAAAAAATTAAAGATACAGATAATGTGAGAAAAGACATTAAAATTAAAGTCCCAGTCCAGGGGGCTAAATGTCCAAATGATAATGATTTCAGAAAGAGAGAATTGAGAAAATCATAGGGAGGAAATAATTTAAGAACATTTAGCAGAACTGGAAGGCACATTTCCAGATGGAGATTGCCAAGTCTGTGCTTAGAATAATGGACAGAGAAAAGATAGACACCAAGGGATAGCGTTGTGAAATTTTAGAATAATGGGGACAAAATTAAGAATTTAAACATCTTCCAGGGAGTATACGTAAAAACAGGCCACATACAAAGGACCATGAATCAGCATAGCAAAGATCATCTAAACAGCAAATTTGGAGCTAAAAGGTAATGAAAGCCTTCGAAATTCTGAAGAAACATGGTTTTCCATCTAGGAATCTGTATACCTGGCCATACTATCAATTTAGTGTGAAAGCAGAATAAAGATAATTTTCAGACACTGAAGAACTCCAGTATGTAGCTCCCACTGCACCTTTTCTCAGGAAGCTATTAGGTAATGTACTCTAGAAAGAGGAGGAAGGATATCACGAAAGGGAAATACAACAATCAAGCAAACAGGGGCGTCAACAGAGGGGAGAGGGGAAGGAAGTCCTAAGTGATAGTCCCTGAGTCACAGCACCAGAGAAGACCGAGACAGCAACAAGGCCACATGTGAGCAGGAGGATGGAAGCTCTGGGAAGAAAATGGAACTAATAAGTGACCTGTAGTAGCTAAACCCAGTGAGAGAAGCTCTGGCAGAGAGTTTGGGAATACATTTATTATGACGACATAGAAAATTAAGCCTATAAACTTCAATTAATAACACTGAGAAAAACAAGCTGTAAAAGAAATTTAATCATCATACATTACATGGCTAGTTTATAAATAAGCTATTCATTACATATTCACAACAATATAATCACTGAATATTGATTTAGCAAAAATATGGTGTTATAGCTAAATATATTGAGAGGTGGAAGGGGATGAAAGGTGTGTGTCTCCTTGGGCGATATTAGAGAGCCAAATTTTCATCTTACACAGTAGAATATTAATAGATAACATAAAAAATAGAGATATGAGATATATATATATATATATATATATATATATATATACACATTTTTTTTTTTTTTGAGATGGAGTTTTGCTCTTGTTGCCCAGGCTGGAGTGCAACAGCATGGTCTCAGCTCACTGCAACCTCCACCTCCTGGGTTCAAGCAATTCTCCTGCCTCAGCCTCCCAAGTAGCTGGGGCTACAGGCGCCTGCCACCATGCCCTGCTAATGTTTTGTATTTTTAGTGGAGACAGGGTTTCACCATGTTGGCCAGGCTGATCTTGAACTCCTGACCTCAGGTAATCCGCCCACCTCAGCCTCCCAAAGCGCCAGGATTACAGGTGTGAGCCACCGTGCCCGGCTGACATGTGATTTAATAATATGAAACTAAATCCTTGTAAGAAACAACTAAAAGCAGTATATATTCTTGCCATAGCAGAGCAAAAATTGATAATGCATAGGGATGGGACAGGATGCTGCTAGGTTTATTATGACATCATCAACATTGAACTCTAAAAGCTATGTACATGCATTATGCTTTTCATTCAAAAAACAAAAATAATCATATTATGCCGAGTTGTGTCCTGCAAAAGACATGAAGAAGTCCTAACTCCTGGTATGTGTCACCTTATTTGGAAATAGGGTCTTTGTAGATGCAACCATGTTAAGATAGGATCATGCAGGATAAGGGTGGACCCTATATCCAATGATGGTGCCCTTATAAAAGGAGGGAGATTTGGAGGCACTCATACATGCAGGGAAGAAAGTCATGTGAAAACAGAGATGGAGACTCAAGTGGTAACTATACAAGCCATGGAACACCAAGGACTGCCAGTAACCACCAGAAGCTAGGAAAGAGGCATGATCAGATTCTCTTCTAGAGCATTCAGAGGGAGCCTGGCCCTGCCAACACCTCCATTTTAAACTTCTGACCTCCAGAACTGTGGGAGAATACATTTCTGTTGTTGTAATTTACCCAGTTGATGGTCATTTGTTATAGCAGCCTTAGGACACTAATATAATCATGTTAATTCTGTGTATCTGAATTGGAGCAGGAGATGTTTCACAAAGCGTCAATTCTTCTAAATTCATTTCTACACTTGAGGTTAAACAACACAATAACAACAACAACTAATCAATTTAGTTTTTTTTAAGGCACAGTAGAAAATCCATCTGTTTAATTAAGGGATGTGGGAGGACTAGCAATATGGAATCACAAATTTTAGTTGCTAGTTATAAATATTGAAGTGAATGCCTGTCTGAAGTTGACTTTCTGTTTTTAAAAACACCCCTCAGTTTCCCTGCTATCTCTGAAGAAGAATGTAAAGAACAAAGGGCCTTTTACCTCACACCCCATACAATAACAACATAAAATATTGAACAGAATAAATCTTACTTAAAACAGAAAAATCTTTTATAGTGAAGCTAAAAATCAATTACTAAACAATTTTTTGCACTAACAAATATCTCTGAACTTAATTATAATTTTTATATAAAATAGTGACAGATTTAAAGAAAGCACCTGTATTATTTACATTTTCTACACTCTTAATTCCAGTGCCCCCTCTGTCTAAATATCTGCTTAAAAGTAGTTTAAATAGGGCCAGGTGCAGTGGCTCATGCCTGTAATCCCAGCAGTTTGGGAGGCGAAGGTGGGCGGATCACGAGGTCAGGAGATCGAGACCAGCATGGCCAACATGGTGAAACCCCCTCTCAACTTAAAAAAAAAAAAAAATTAGCTGGGCATAGTGGCACACACCTGTAGTCCCAGCTACTAGGGAGGCTGAGGCAGGAGAACTGCCTGAACCCAGGAGGTGGAGGTTGCAGTAAGCCGAGATTGTGCCACTGAACTCCAGCCTGGGCAATAAGAGCAAGACTCCATCTAAAAAAAAAAAAAAAAAAAAAAAAAGTAGTTTAAATAACGAAATATTTAAGATCTTTGAAGCCAATTGGTTATAGTGTGTTTTAATGATGAGGTAGGAGGCAGGACTAAACTCTGGAGGTGGGGCTCGGACATGGGACCTAATTGAAGACTAGCTAAAATAGGGCTGGGGTGAAGCTGCATTCCATGAGACATGCCCACCAGTGTGCCATGTTAGTTTACCATTGCCATGCCAATGCTCAGAAGTTACTGCCCCTTTCCATGGCAATGACCTGATGACCTGTATGTTGTCATTCTTTTCCTAGAAATTTCTACAAAGCACACCTTTTAATTTGCATATAATTAAAAGTGGGTATAAATATGACTGCAAAACTGCCCTTGAGCTGCTTCTCTGAGCACACTGCCTACAGGGTGGCCCTGCTCTGCAAAGAGCAGTACCTCTGCTTCTGTACACTGCCACTTCACTAAAAGTTGCTGTTTAACACCACTGGCTTACCCTTGTATTCTTTCCTGGGTGAAGCCAAAAACCCTCCTAGGCTAAGTCCCAATTTTGAGGCTCACCTGTCTTGCATCAATGGGTTGAATTATGGTTGCCCCACCACCCCGCCAAAAAATATATATGTTGAGATCCTAACCTCCAGTTCCTCAGAATGTGAACTTATTTGGAAAAAGGGTCATTGCAGATGTAATGAGTTAAATTAAGATAAGATCACAGGATTAGGATGCACTATGAAGATGTCCTTATAAGAAGACAATGATGACCGGGGGTGGTGGCTCATGCCTGTCATCCCAGCACTTTGGGAGGCCTGGGCAGGCAGATCACTTGAGGTCAGGAGTTCGAGACCAGCCTGACCAACATGGAGAAACCCCATCTCTACTAAAAATACAAAATTAGCTGGACGTGGTGGTGCATGCCTGCAATCTCAGCTACTCAGGACGCGGAGGCGGAAGAATCACTTGAACCTGCAAGGTGGAGGTTGCGGTGAGCCAAGATCGTGCCATTGCACTCCAGCCTGGGCAATAAGAGCAAAATCCCATCTCCAAAAAAAAAAAAAAGACAATGATGTGAAGACAGAATAATCCCCTAACACATTATGACAGATGTCCTCATGAGAAGACAGCAATGTGAAGGCATAGACACAGGGAGAATACCACGTGAAGATGACACCAGAGGCTGGATTGCTGCATCTATGAGTCAAGGATGGCAAGTATTGTCTGCCATCACCAGAAGCAAGGAGAGAGGCATGGAACAGATTCTCCCTCAGAGGTGCTGGCAAGAATCAACCCTGTTGACACCTTGATTTTGGACTTCTGACCTCCATAACTGTGAGATCATAAATTTCTCTTGTTTTAAACCAACCACTTTGTGGTACTTTGTTGCAGAAGCCCTAGGAAATTAATACACAGGGTTTTAATCAAAATTTTTGAAAAGTCTTTGATTTATTTTAATTTCAAATCAATTTTTCATTCATTTGTTTATTCACCAAATATTTATTGAATGACTACTATCTGTTAGGCACTCTGGTAGGCACTAGAGATGAGATGGAGACTGGCCCCTGCCTTAATGATGTTAAAATTTTAATGGAGGAGAGTGGAAATAAACAAATAAATGCAGTCATGCATTGCTTAATGACAGGAATACATTCTCAGAAGTGGCCTTAGATGATTTTGTCATTGTGCGACTGTCATAGGTTAGTATAACTAACCTAGAAAGTATAGCCTACCACATGCCTAGGCTACATGGGATAGCCCATTGCAGCTAGGCTCCAAACCTGTAAAGCATATTATACTGAATACTGTCGGCAATTGTAACACAATGGTATTTATGTATCTAAATATATCTAAACATAAAAAAGGTAAAGTAAAAATATTGCATTAAAGATTTTTAAAATGATGCTCCTGTGTAGGACACATCACGAATAGAGCTTGCAGGACTGGAAGTTGCTCTGGGTGAGTCAGTGAGTGAGTGGTAAGTGAATGTGAAGGCCTAGAATATTACTGTACACTACTGTAGACTTTATAAATACTGTACACATAGGCTACACTCAATTTATTTAAAAAATTATTTCTTCAATAATAAATTAAACTTAGCTTACTGTAACTCTTTTGCGTTATAGACATAAAGTTTTAAAAATGTTTTGACTCTTTCATAGTAACTATCAGCTTAAAACACACATTATGTAACTATACAAAAATATTCTTCCTTTATATTTATTCTACAAAGCTTTTTCCTATTAAAACATATGTATATTTTTAACTTTTTATAGTTTTTTGTTAAAATCTAAGACACTAACACACACATTAGCCTAGGCCTACCCAGGGTTGGGATTATCAACATCACTGTCTTCCACCTCCACATCTTGTCCCACTGGAAGTTCCTCAGGGGCAATAATACTCATGGAGCTATTATCATCTAAGATAAAAATGCCTTCTTCTGGAATACCTCCTCACCTCTCAAAGGACTGGCCTGAGGCTGTTTCACAGTTGACTTTTTTTTAATAAGTACAAGAAATATACTCTAAAATAATGGTGAAAAGTAGAGTATAGCAAATACATAGAGCAGTAACATAGTCATTTATGTAAATATAAAATATGAACTGTACATAATTGTGTGTGGTGTACTTTAATACGACTGGCAGCACAGTAGGTTTGTTTACACTGGCGTCATTGTAAACACATGAGTAATGTGTTGCACTATGACGTCCAGACGGCTACAACATCACTAGGAGACAGAAATTTTTCAGGTCCATTAAATCTTATGGGACCACTATGGTGTATGTGGTTCATTGCTGGCTGGAACGTGGTTATGCGGCACATGACTGTGCATGACATGACATAATATGACATAACAAGCTAGTGTTAGGTGCCATGAAGAAAAATAAAACAGGGAAGTGTATTAGAAAGTGGGATACAGAGGTCAGGGAAGCCTGCTTTAAGAAGATGGCATTGGGCTGGGCGCAGTGGCTCACACCTGTAATCACCAGCACTTTAAGAGGCCGAGGCCAAGGCCAGTGGATTGCTTGAGCCCAGGAGTTTTAGGCAACATGGTGAAACCTCGTCTTTATGAAAAGTACAGAAATCAGCTGGTTGTGGTGGCACGCCCGGTGGACCCAGCTACTCCGGGGGATGAGGTGGGAGGATCAACTTGGGCCCAAGTCAAACTCATAGAAACAGAAAGTAGAATAGAGTTACTAGAGGTTAGAGAAAGAGACAAATAAGAGTTAGTGTTTAATGGGTATAAAGTTTCCATGTGGAGTGATGAAAAAGTGCTGGAAATAGTGGTGAAGGTTGTACAACACTGTGATTGTACTTAATGCCATTGAATCGAACACTTCTAAAGGACTGAAATGGTAAATTTTATGTTAGGAATATTTTACCACAGACCATTCCCCTGGCCCACCCCAGGAGACGTAGAAAGGAAGGGCCAAATATGTTCTTTGAGAGTTCACTTCTTTGGCCCACCACTCTTATCTGAGCTCTGGAATGAGACCCCTGCGGAGGCAGGTCACCACACTGGCTTGGAAGGCACAGCCCCTCCAGTCTCCCAGTGCTCGCATTCTCACAGCATGACCATGATTTTCCTTTGCTACAGGTGCCAGAGCCTGTGATACTTCTCATCACAGTTCCTATCATACTTTTTCCCTCTACTGTTTTTCCAGAAAGCCTTGAAAAAACTTTTCAGATATTCTGACACTTACTTTTTCTTTTTATTTCAAATATTTTGAGTTGACCAAGAAAAAAGGGGTCCTTCACCAAGTTGGTTCACTTATTATTTTCCTTGACACTTTCTATACGTGGATTCTTTAATTCAGATTGAGCCTATTGTAAGGGACATGAATGTTACCAATCATGCCTATACACTTTGTTGGCAACAATATGTCTTGAAACTCAACTTTTGGTGTCTGTTTCCTTGATTAAAGCAATCTATCCAACCCCAGCAGACAAAATAAAATAATTGCAATGTACCTGCTGGCAATTATGATAAACCACACAGACTACAAGCCTCTCCACAAGTAAAACTGTAGTACACACAAGGGAACAGATAAACCATAAGGCAAACAAAAAATAATACAATTTAAATGAAAGGAATACTTTACAAGTAGAAGATTTATTTTTTTTACATAAAATATCTAAAAAAAATTCTGAAACAAAGCCACAAGAAACAAATTACTTTTACTATAGACAAGTTCCAGTCACATAAAAGAGATAACTGGAAGAATTATTTTTCATAACCTATGGAGTGTTTCACCTGCCAAAGAATCCTCAGTTGACCCTCCTTCACTCCAACAGTGAGATCACACTGTTCAGACCTATAATAAATGTAGGAGTGATGAAAGTTCACGAAGAAATAGAAATAAAAAGTTTGCACATGCATGAATAAAATTTGACCCAGCTTAAATGTCATATCCTTAGTGAAGCCTTTCCTGAACTCCTCAGCTGGAAGAAATCTCTCTCTTATGAAGTCCTATAGGACCATCTGTACTTCTCTTAAGGTGCCTTCCTTTCTGCATATTGTATTATATTTCTTCGTATACATATTTGGATCTCTCTGGACTCCTAAATTCAGATGTTCTCCAAAGGCCAGTGCTGAAGCCCCTTGTTTTGTCAGTCTACATTACATCCACACACACACAGAGACACACACATATCCCCCCACCATGACCATCCTCCCCACTGCTTCACAATCTCTTACCTCTGTGAACATGACTTCAAAATCTCTATTCTTTTTCCCAAAGTTCAGTCACTAATTTCTGACTGCCTGCTAGATTTCTGTACCACAGTGCCCCTTTAAATCTCAAGCTCACTAAGTCTACAATGGAAATGATCACCCTCCCTGCCCAACTTTATTCCTCTGATCTCCTTGTGTTAATGACAACAGTACCATCCTGTTCAGTTGGGTGCAAAACTCCCCAACCATCCTCACTGCCCACATCCAATCAGTTACAAAGCCTTGCCAACTTCATTTCTGTAATATTATTGTAATTTTAACCCTTTCTACTTACCCCATCTCTCTCTGCCCCATACTTCAACTACTACTGCATCTTGTCCATCACTGTATCCACAGTATCTAGAACAGTACTTTATCTAGAGTGGAAAATCAATAAATACAAAATAAAATAATGAATGGATGAATGAATAAATTTCCCACCTCAATGCCTTTTCTCAGGCAATTCTCTTATCTTGGAATGCTCTTGTACCATATTGCCAGTATTTGCAGTATTCTTCAACATACAGCTCAAACACTTGCCCTCTATGAGGTTTTCTCACAGAGACAAATTTCATGTGTCTGTATTAGTCAAGGTTGTTGGTTGCAAACAATAGTAGCCAACTCCGATAATTTTGAAGAAAAGAAGAGCAAAAATGATTTATTGAATAAATGTGGTGAAGACTCACAAAATGGGTGGCTGAAAAGCCGGTGGGGTTATCTGTAGGCCAGACAGAAGCATCTGGCAAGGATGCCACCACCCTTATTGTTACCATATCCCACTGCTGCTGCTAGGTCTAGGAGCCAATATGATCTCTTCTTCCTGTCCTTCATCTTTCACCTCTTGCTTAAGATTTGAAGTCCAGGGTGGGTACATGCATTTGCTAATCCTAAGTTAAGTGCCCACAGTCAAAATGGTAGGGTTTAAGGACACGGAATATCTGACTCCTTGACTTTCATAGTAGATGGTAAGACTCTGCCTCTCCCAAAGACCCATACAATGGGAGAGTCCCTACATTTACAAAATAATTAAGTTACTGGGAAGCCAAAATAAAGCAACAAATGTCCACTGCCCTCCAGCATACACGTCTCCACTCTTCTGCAAGATTGTAAGTCCCATGAAGGCAGAATTTGTCTGACTCATTTTTGTATTCACTGAAGTTCCTAGAAAAGCACCTTGCACTTCTCCTAGTTGAGATAGTTCCTTTCTGATTACTTCATCATATCCATCTCATCAAAAAATTTCTAGTTTAAGCTACTCCATGCCACTCGAAATTTTTCAGATTCTTAAAATTTTGGTCGTTTTTGTTTTGTTTTGTTTTGAGATGGAGACTTGCTCTGTCACCAGGCTGGAGTGCAGTGGTACCATCTTGGCTCACTCCAACCTCTGCCTCCTGGGTTTAAGCAATTCTCCTGCCTCAGCCTCCTGAGTAGCTGGGACTACAGGTGCCCACAACCACACCCAGCTAATTTTTGTATTTTTAGTAGAGATGGGGTTTCACCATGTTGGCCAGGCTGATCTCAAGTGATCTGTCCACCTTGGCCTCCCAAAGTGCTGGGATTACAGGTGTGAGCCACGGTGCCCGGCCTCGGCCATTCCTTTTATGGCAAAAACCACAGTTACTTTTGCACCAACCTACTATTTGTCAAATAAGAAAATGAATGATGCTCCTTGTAAGCAAAGAAGCCAGTGTTTTACATACATTAGTTTTCTCACTCACTTTTGACCAGTTTGTTAGCTGTTTTTTGCTGTAGCACTTAATACAATTATGAACACATTTAAAACTAATAAAGCACTCAAATTCTGTTATTGAAAGGGAAATCTTCAGTTCCCCCACTTAACCATACACCTTTATTTTCTGTTCTCAGTTCCTGGGGCTAAGAAACCCTACTTTATAATTTTTCTCAATCAAATTTCCATTTAATTACTCAAAATAGCTAAGAATAAAAACATCAATCTATTTCTTAAACTATACTGTGCCTCATTTAATTTCTCACTTCTTGTTATAAGCATTTCTTTCTTCTTGCTGAAAGTTCATGCACCGCGTCGCTCCTTTAAACCTCAAACTCACTAAGTCTAAAATGGAAATGGTTTTTTATCGTATCTATTTTGTTTGAAAGTTTTTTAGTTTAAGCTACTCCATAGCACCTTCAAATTTTCAGACTGATCACATTTCTGATGTCTGCTTTACATTTTTGTCTTCTCTAACACCTCCTGTGATCTTTATGGGCAGCAACCATTTCCTGGGTTCAATGAGTACCCAACACACAAATAATATTTGTCAAACAAACTGATTAATAAGAAATGAGAAGTAGTACAGCTTAAGAAATTACAGGGATGCAAAGGATTATAAATCATGCTGCTGTAAAGACACATGCACACGTATGTTTACTGCGGCACTATTCACAACAGCAAACATTTGGAACCAACCCAAATGTCCATCAATGATAAACTGGATTAAGAAAATGTGGCACATATACACCATGGAATACTATGCAGCCATAAAAGAAGGATGAGTTCATGTCCTTTGTAGGGACATGGATGAAGTTGGAAACCATCATTCTGAGCAAACTATCGCAAGGACAAAAAACCAAACACCACATGTTCTCACTCATAGGTGGGAATTGAACAATGAGAACACTTGGACACAGAAAGGCGAACATCACACACCGGGGCCTGTCGTGGGGTGGGGGGAGAGGGGAGGGATAGCATTAGGAGATATACCTAATGTAAATGACGAGTTAATGGATGCAGCACACCAACATGGCACATGTATACATATGTAACAAACCTGCACGTTGTGCACATGTACCCTAGAACTTAACGTATAATAATAAGAAAAAAAGAAATTACAGGGATGTCTGACTCAAGCGCATAAATGGTAGCAATTATATTCATACTATCATTATTAATACAATGTGGTTCAGAGGTTCTCAAAGTGTGGTTCATAGACTCTAGGGTGTCCTAGAGACTCTTTCAGAAGGTCTGCAAGATCAAAACTCTTCCCTGAGAATACAAAGGCATTATTTGCCCTTAACACCGTGTTGACATTTGCAATGATGGTATGAAAGAAAGGGTAAAACTGCTGGTTCTTAGCACAGAGTAAACTGTGCTACTAGTCATTTCATTCTTCACTGCTATGTACTCACATTTCAGAAATGCCAGTTTTAGCTTACAAATGTCCTTGAAGTAAAGATTATTAGTTTTATATGTCAACCCTTGAGTCCACATCTTCTTAATATTCTGTGGGATGAAATGAGAAGTGTGTGTATAGCACTTATGCTGCTCATGCTTCTCTCAAGGAAAACACTTGTGCCATTCTTTGTACTGGGAACTGAAGCAGCTGCTTTTTTCATGAAATACCATTTTACCTGAAACAATGACTGACAGACAAATTAGGGTTATTAAGTCTTTGGTATTTGACAGACATTTTCTCTAAAAGGGATACAACTTTACCTCAAGGTAAACAACTGACAGGATTTGTCATCAATGACAAAGTCCAAACTTTCAAGTGAATATTAGGATTTTGGAAAATATTATCTACCACCATGAGTTTAATTCTTAATGTATTTCTGATGAGATCAATGGTGATTTTAATGAATATAATTTTTTATATTGTGTAATAAAATGTGCCAACATTTGGAAAATCTGCATAACAAAATGAAACAATATTTTTTAAATGATGAATGTATAATTTGCAAAAGTATGCAATGACAAAAAGATACATTCAGAACTCAAGACAGCCCAGTGGATTTTAATGTAACAGAATAAGAAAAAAAACATTTGTAATAAAGTTTCAGATTTTACATTGCAACAAACCTGTAAGAAACTACCATTTGTGAAGTTTGGGTGTTGTATCAAAGAATATACACAATTATATGAAAAGCCTATTAAAATAATACCCCCTTTTCCAACTGTGTATGTGAGTTAGATTTTCTTCACATAAGCCAACCAAAACAATATATTGCAACAATTTGAATGCAGAAACAGATATGTATATTTAGCTGTCTTCTATTAAATCAGATATTAAGGGTATTTGCAAAAATGTAAAACATTGCAACTCCTTTCACTATTTTTTTTGTTCTGTTTTGGAAAATACAGTTTTTTTTTTACAAAAGTGTTATTTATGTTAACATGTAATAGATTTATTATAGTTATTTTAAAATAAATACTTTAAAAATTTAAATTTCTAATATGATAAATATTGATAGATATAACTCACATAAATGAGAGCTCTTTGAGATCCACAATATTTTTTTGTTATTCAATATGACCTTTTTATTACTCTTTTAAAAATTCATAGACTTTTTTTTTTTAGAGCACTTTTAGGTGTATAGAAAAATTAAGCAGGAAGTAGAGTTTCCATAAAACTCCTCATTCCTACACACACACACACACACACACACACCCCAATGCTGCCCCCCAACAATTTCCTGTATTATTAACATGTTGCATTAATGTAGTATGTTTGTTATAATTGATGAACCAATACTGATACAATATTATTAACCAAAGTCCACACTTTACATTAAGGTTCACTCTTTCTATCAAAACCCATTCTATGGGTTTTGACAAATATATAATGACATGTGGCCACCATTATAATATTATACACACTAGCTTCACTGCCTTAAACATTTCCTGTCTTCTACTTACTCATTCTTCCCTCCCTCCCCTTGAACTCCTGGCAACCACCGGTCCTTTTACTGTCTTACCTAGTTTTGCCTTCTCTAGAATGTCACACTGGAATCATATAGTATCATATAGTAATCATATAGCCTTTTCAGATTGGCTTCTTTTGCTTAGCAATATGCATTTAAGGTTTCTCCCTGTTTTTTTTTCTAGCTTTTTAGCAATGAATTATATGCCATTATATGAATGTTTCATGTTTGTTTATTCATTCACCTATTGATGGACATCTTGGGTGATTTCAAGTTTTGGCAATTATGAATAAAGCTGCTATAAACATTCATGTGCAGGTTTTTGTGGACATATGTTTTCAGCTCATTGGGGTAAATTCCAAGGAGCACCATTGTTGGATTATATCGTAAGAGCGTGTTTAGTTTTTAAGAAATTGCCAAATTGTCTGCCAAAGTGGCTGTACCATTTTGCATTTCCATTCACAATGAATGAAAGTTCTTGTTGCTTCACATTCTTGCCAGCATTTGGTGTTGTCAGTGTTCTGGAGTTTAGCCACTCTAACAGGTATGTAACGGTATCTCATTGTTGTTTTAATTTGCAATTTCCTTATGACATATTATAAGGAATATCTTTTCATATGCTTATTTGCCATCTGTATATTTTGTTTGATGAGGTGTGCAGGCCTCTTGCCCATTTTTAATTGGGTTCTTTGTTTTCTTATTGTTGAGTTTTAAGAGTTCTTATATATTTTTTGGATACCAATCCTATATCAGAATGTGTTTTATAAAGATTTTCTTCCAGTCTGTGGCTTGTCTTTTCATTCTCTGAATATTGGCTTTTACAGAGAAGAAGGTTTTTTTCATTTTAAAGAAGTCCAGCTTACCTTTTTTTCTTTCATCAACCGTGCATTTGGTGTTGTGTCTAAAAAGTGATTACCAGCTCAAATTAACTTAGATTTTCTTCTTTGCTATCTTCTAGGACTTTTATAATTTTGCATTTTACATTTAGGTCTACAATCAACGTTAATTTTTATGAAGGGTGTCTATAGTCTTTTTTTTTTTTTTTTTTTTTTGCATGTGGATGTCCTGTTCTAGCATCATTTGCTGAAAAGACTATCTTTTCTCCATTGTATTGCCTTTGCTCTTTTGCCAAAGATCAGCTGACTATATTTGTACGAGTCTATTTCCAGACTCTATATTCTGTTCCATTGATGTGTTTGTCTGTTCTTTTAACAATACCATACTGTCTTGATTATTGTAGCTTTGTAGTAAGTCTTAATGTCTGGTAGTGTCAGTTCTCTGACTTTATTTTTCTTCTTCAATGCATTGGCTATGTTGTCTTTTGCCTTTCTCTATCAAACATCTTAAAATAAGTTTGCTGATGTTCACAAACTACACTTGCTGAGCCTTTTAGTAGCATTGCATTGAGGCTATAGATCAAGTTGGGAAGAAATGATATTTTAACAATATTGAGTCTTCTTGCATGCACATGGAATATCTCTCCATTTACCTAGGTCTTTTTGGACTTCTTATCCAAGTTTCATAGTTTTTGTCATATAAATCTTGAACATATTTTATTTAGATTTATACCAAAGTATTTCCTTGTTTTTGGTGCTAATATAAATGGTATTGTGTTATTAATTTCAAATTCCAATTGTTCATTACTAATAATTGAACATAACCTTTTAATTTGACTTTTATTTCTTCTTCTGCAGAATTTCTTCGTTTCCTCTTAAATAATTTTTTTAAGTTCTTTTTTTGTTTCTTGAGATGAAGTCTCTCTCTGTTGCCCAGGCTGGAGCACAGTGGTGTGACCTCAGCTCACTGCAACCTCCACCTGCTGGGTTCAAGTGATTTCTCCTGCCTCAGCTGCCTGAGTAGCTGGGACTACAAGTGCGCACCACCACACCTGGCTAATTTTTCTATTTTGAGTGGAAATGGGGTTTCACCATGTTGGCCAGGCTGGTCTCGAACTCCTAACCTCAAGTGATCCACCAGCTTCGGCCTCCCAAAGTGCTGGGATTACAGGCATGAGCCACCATGCCTGACCCCCCCCTTAAATAATTTTTAAGAGTGTAAAGGAGTCTTAAGGTCACAATGTTTGTGAACAGTAGTGTGTTTTGGAATGAGCATGGTCTTTGGAGCCATGTGGAAGAAACTAGTTTTCAATTCTATCTTTAACACTTATTTTCTCTATTGCTATACGGACCTTGTTCAGGTTTTCTTTGTCTCAGTTTACCTGTGGGCAAAATGTGGTAATAAAAAATAACTAGTACATAGGGCTGTCTTTAGCATAAAAGTGATAAAATCTGGAGTGTGTTTGACACATAAAAGGAACACAATTAATAGTAACTATTGATATTTATATTGTTTTGACCCAGTCATTTTACACTGGAGAATAAACCTCAAGAAAATAACTTCAAAGGTGGTATTGGGCTGAAAGACATTTTATAAAAAGTGTTTATATCAGCATTCTAAATAATAGTAGCAACATATCCGGCTACCATATTTTGACATTTTAGAATCCAATTATGACCATAAGAAACCCATAAGGCCTGTGTTACAAACCAAACTTTTTTTTTTCTTCAAGGAAAGAATTGTTGTATTACTGATAAGAGTCGTTAAAGTGATTATGGCGAATCATCACCTTTAACCTTAAATTCCGGCAAAGCAATGAAGATTGTTATGCTGTAGACGCTGCCTTTCAAAATGGAAACTTCTAGAAATGGCACAGCAAAATTCTCAAGAGAAATTCCCTCTCTACCCGTGGAAGTTCATTCCAACTGCTGATTTGCCAGACCCAGGTTTTAGTGGCCTTCTGAAAGATTCTCCCCGGAGCCTGAAAGCTTACGGGAATGAATAACTCCTCCCTCCTCAGGCCCAGTCCCAAGGCACAAGGCCACTTGTACCAGCAGTGTGCATCAGTAAGATAGTAGAAGCAGGAAGAGAGCTGGCCAGAAGACACATACCCCTGAAGATCGAGGGGGAGGCCATCTGAGTACTATGCAGCAGTCACATCAGACTGGGACACTTCCTGTTTACAGAGGACTATAAAATCCCTGCCCCATCCTCATTTGGGGCTGACGCCATTTTAGGTCTCAGCCCATCTTCACCTAGGCACTTATTAAAACAGCGTGTTGCTCCACACCCCCTCGTGTTGTCTGTTGGTGGGCTTTCAGGGTTTGAACCAATACAAGAGCCTTTCATCTGGTGCCGAAACTCAGTAGGGGCTTTGGTCCATGTCCCCCAGGGACCTACCCCTTCACCTGGGAGAGCAGGCCATAGCAGCCAGACAAAGGAAGCTCTGCAGCCTCCAGCGGGCCTCTCTGTGCATGCACATCGGTCACTGATACCACCTACTGGTTTCTCTGGTCCAAAAATCCAACGTTGGTCCAAGAAGACTCCAGAGTGTGCCAGGCACTCGCTGATCATCTGGTCTTAGGGGACGCCTCTAAGCCATTTGATCCCATTCCGGCAACGAAAAAGGCAGCAGTGACAATCGCTCCTTTTATTGTCTCCCTCTGGCTGTCCAGGACGGCCTCCTTTTTCCTGTTCTCTGGAGCCTACCCCGGCTATGGGAAATTCCCAGTCTTCTATTCCAAAGGACAGCCCTCTAGGTTGCCTCATAAAAACCTGCAAACCTTAGGCCTCAGGCAAGATATCCACCCTAAGCGCCTTGTCTTTTTTTGCAGTTCAGTCTGGCCACAGTACGGGTCCAAATGGTTCGCAAATGGAACATTCAACTTTATAATTTTAACTGACTTAGGCAATTATTGTTGACGACTGGAAAAATGGGGAGAAATTCCTTATGTCCAGGCCTTTTTGCACTCAGATCACAACCCGACCTCTGCAATTATTGCTCACCTATTCAAATCCTTCTCCATTCTCGCTGCGCAGATCACCTTTCTCCTCCCCACCCCACCTCTTTTTCCTCATTAGATCCAGTAGACTGCTGTCCACCTCTCCCAGCCCCTACCTCTCCCTCTCAACCGTCTTTTTTAATCCAAGCCTCCTCTTTATCTTCTCAGCTGTGATCTTCTCAGCCACCATCTACCCAGCCGCCATCTTCCCAGTAAGCAGTATTAACTTCTTTTCCTACACTGTCCCCTCTTCAGGACAATTCTAGTATTGCCTGTACCCATTCTCCTCCCCCACCGCCCTCTCCTAAGGCTTGTAAACCCATCCTGCCACCTTACGCCCCTATCCATCCTCCACTGCCTGTTAACTCAAACCCTCTTCCCCCTTCAAACCCTCAGCAGGAACCACTTCCATGTTCTTCCTTCTCTCCTGCCCATACTCGCTCAGGCGCCATCTTTGGCCCATGCCCCACCCTTACTTCAGCATCTGTGCTAGAGTGCCCCCTTCAGGAAGTAGCAGGAACTGACGGTATTGTCAGCGTTCATGTTCCCTTCTCCCTCACTGATTTCTCTCAAATTAACAAAAGACTTGGTTCATTTCCAGAAGACCCTACCTGTTATATTAGAGAGTTTCAATACCTCACCCAGTCTTATGAACAAACTTGGCATGACCTCTACGTTATCCTCTCTTCCACCCTCACCCCAGAAGACCAGGACCGTATCTGGACCCTAGCTCAGGCACATGCTGATACAATTCATCACCAAGCTCCTGCCCAGCCTACTGGTGCAGAGGAAGTCCCTAACCAGGACCCCCACTGGGATTATCAAGACGGGTCCCCTGGACACCACCATCAAGACCACATGATTGTGTGTCTCCTTGCAGGACTCAAAAAGGGTGCCCTAAAGCAGTCAACTATGAAAAACTTTCAGAAATCACCCAAGGTCCCGACGAGAACCCAGCCCTTTTTCTCTCTCATTTAACTGAAGCCATGAGAAAGTATACCAACCTAGAGCCAGCCAGCCCAGAAGGAACCACTACCTTAAACCTTCGGTTCATCTCCCAATCCATTCCCAATATTCGGCGCAAGCTTCAGAAGCTTGACGACCGCCCTCAAACCCCACAATGAGACCTTCTTAATTTAGCCTTCAAAGTCTTCAACAATCATGATGAAGAAAGCAAAAGGCAAAAACAGGCAGAGTTTCAAATGCTTGCCTCCGCCATCAGGGGCCCTGCAGGCTCACAGGGCTGCAGCTCTACACAGAAGCCTCCTAGACATTCACCTCCACCTGGCGCCTGTTTCAAGTGTGGCAGTGAAGGCCACTGGTCCAGACAATGCCCAAACCCAGGTAAGCCCACCAGGCCGTGCCCCCTCTACAGAAGACCCCACTGGAAGTCAGACTGTGGGTGGCCCCCACAAGGACCGCCCCCATCCCTTCCTGAGCCAGCCAAATCCTCCTACTCAGATCTCATCAGCCTTGCCACTGAAGACTGACGGTGCCCTGGAACGGACGCCCCAGCAACTACCATCTCTTCCTCTGAGCCAAGGGTAACCCTGATGGTGGCAGGTAGGCCAGTATGTCTTTTTAAATTAATACCCTGGCAACCTACTCTGCTTTACCTAATTTTTCAGGACCCACCCAGTCCTCCCAAGTCTCTGTTGTGGGAGTTGATGGACAAGTCTCCAAACTCCGAGCCCGTCCTCCACTTTTCTTCTCCCTGCACACCTTTCCTTCACTCACTCTTTCTTAGTCCTGCCCTCCTGCCCAACTTTGCTCCTAGGCAGAGACATTCTTTCAAAACTCCACACTGTTCTCCACTTCCACGTTCCCCATAGTACCCAACGCATCAACCCAGACCTCTCCAGGGCTTCCAACTTTCTTCTATTCCTCCAACCTCCCACCTTAAAACATGGAACCTTTCCTTATCCCCCATCCATAGTTAACCCTGCTGTTTGCAATACTTCCACACCCTCAGTCACAGAACACCACACCTCCGTCCGTATTACCCTTAAAGAGCCCACCCAGTTCCTATCACAGAAGCAGTATCCCATCCCCCAAGCAACTCTCATAGGCCTAAATCCTATCATTTCTCGCCTCCTCACCAGTCACCTACTCTACCTGACAGACTCCCCTTTTAACACACCAATTCTATCTGTCAAAAAGCCAGATGGAACTTATCACTTAGTCCAGGACCTCAGGCTCATTAACCAAGCTGTACTCCCAGTATGTCCAGTAGTTCCTAACCCATATATTTTACTTTCTGCAATTCCCTCCAATACCACCCATTTTTCTGTTCTAAACTTAAAGGATGCTTTTTTTCATAATTCCTTTACACCCTGATTCCCAAAACCTCTTTGCCTTTACATGGGAAAACATTGACACCCACCTTTCATGTCACCTTACCTGGTTCATACTACCTCAAGGTTTTAGAGACAGCCCCCATCTTTTCAGACAGGCCCTTGCTCATGACCTCTGTACCTTATCCCTGAAACTGTCCACTCTCCTTCAATATGTTGATGATCTGCTCCTGTGTAGCCCCTTTCAAAGAGACTGCAATGCCCTTACTATCTCTCTTTTAAACTTCTTGGCAGAACGGGGGTATTGGGTCTCCCCTAAGAAAGGCACAAATATGCACCCCCTCAGTCACCTATCTAGGCCTAGCTCTTACCCCACAAACCTGAGGGCTCACAACTGACCACATATCTCTCCTCCAATCCCTCCCATCTCTGCAAGACTAAGCAAAAAATTCTCTCCTTTCTAGGACTGGTGGGATATTTTAGGCTCTGGGTCCCCTCCTTCACTCTACTTGCGAAACTATCATACCAAGCCACCAAAGGCCCTCTCCATGAGCCTTCAAACCCTGCACAGCCTATTACCCAACCTTTCCATCTACTCCAGAAGGCTGTCACCTCAGCTCCCATCCTCACTCTCCTAGACCTCACCAAACCTTTCTCCCCTTATACCAACGAATGGCGTGGAGTTGCACTAGGTGTTCTAACACAGTCTAAGGGACCCACCCTCCAGGTTATGGCCTACCTCTCCAAATAGCTTGAAGTCACAGTTCTTGGATGGCCTGCCTGCCTCCGAGCATTGGTGGCTGCTGCTGTCCTCACCCTTGAAAGCCTAAAACCATCCCTCCATGCCAACCTAACAGTTTATTCAACCCATAACATCAAGGACATGCTAGCTCACCACAGTGTACTAAGTCTCATCTCTGCCCCACAGCTCCTCCAACTGTATGCTCTACTCATAGAAACTCCCCATATCACCATGCTAACCAGTTCCCATCTAAACCCGGCCATGCTCTTACCTGAAGCTACAACCACCCAAGACCCTATACACTTCTGTGTGAACACTGTTCAAACCTTTCTTATCATTTTCCAAACCTAACAGATTAACCCCTTCCAGATGCCTCCTTTACTTGGTTTGTAGATGGCAGCTCCTTCCTACATCAAGGATGCTGGCATGCTGGCTGTACTATAGTGTCACCCCCATGCACACTATTGAAGCCAATCTGCTCCTCCTAGGCACCACCTCCCAAAAAAGCTGAACTCATCACCCTCACTTGAGCTCTCACTCTAGCAGCCGGACAACAGATCAACATATATTCAAATTCTCATTATGCTTTCCACACAGTGCTCTCACACTCATCCATCTGGAAAGAATGAGGTTCCCTAACTGCAAAAACACTCCTGTCATAAATGGCTCTCTCATCAACAAACTCCTTCAAGCTACCAGGCTCCCACAGAAAGTTGCCATCATTCATTGCAGGGGCCACCAAACCCCAGACAATCCTATATCAGCTGGAAATGCACTAGCAGATCAGGTAGCCAAACAATTAGCCCTACAACCTGTGCAAGGCCAGTTTCTGTCCCTGTCCTTGTTCTCGCCTCTTTACTCCTCAGAAGAAAAGGAGGACTTCTGAGCCCCAAACCTTCAAAAGCAAAGACCATGGTATGTCAAGGAAGGGCACTTTGTTCTTCCTCACTCTCAAACAATCCCTATTCTCCAAAGTCTCCACAACTCTTTTCATGTTGGTTACAAACCTCTCTTACAACTTCTCCACCCTATTGTCACTTGTCCTCACCTTTCCAGCCGTGTTCGAGAAATCACCCAGTCCTGCTCTATCTGCCATTCAGTGTCACCCCAGGTCTCCCTCTGGCCACGGCCTTTTCCTACCCACCAAGCCCGGGGCCAGGTATCTGGGCAAGACTGGCAAGTAGACTTCACTCACATCCTGCCCAATAAATGGCTCCGCTATCTTCTAGTCTTTGTCTGTACTTTCTCTGGGTGGTAGAAGTGTTCCCAACAACTTCAGAAGGTGCAAATGTCGTCACACAAACTCTCACCATGCATATACTTCCCCACTTTGGACTCCAAACATCCATCCAGTCTGATAACGGGCCCGCCTTCATCAGTCAAATTACTCAAGGTGTCCCTACATCATTAGGTATAAAATGGGTTCTCCACACACCCTACAGGCCTCAATCTTCAGGCAAAGTTGAAAAAATTAACTCTGTCCTTAAAGCCCAACTCACCAAGCTGGCTCTAGAAACTTACCAGTCATGGACAAAAAAACTCCTTTTCGCCCTCATGAGACTCCATGCAACACCAAAGGCACCCTCTTTTTATAGTCCCTTTGAAATAATGTATGGCTGAACTTTTATCTTGGAGCCTCCACCCTTACCAGACTCTGAGCCACTCGAGAATTACCTCCCCTTCTTAATCCAGACACGGTCTTTCATTCGTGAAGCAGCAAATGAGGCCATGCCCCTCCCTGTCAACACCTCCTTGTCCTCTCAACATAACTGTCTTGCAGGCACAGAAGTGTTTATCTGCAAATTCGACCCTCACAAAAACCTACAACTGAAGTGGACAGGCCCCTATGCTGTGATACTCAGTATGCCAACTGTAGCAAGAGTCCAAGGACTCCCCCACTGGATCCATTGCACCAGGGTCAAGCTCACCCCCAAGGCTACTCCTTCCTCCAAAACATTAACAGCGGACAACACCCTCAGAGTCCCTGTATATAATAACCTAAACAAACAAACAAAAAAAACAATACTTAAAGGTAGGAGGAAGCCAAAGATGGCAACAGGATGAATGGCCTCCACAACGGATCATCAAACATTATGGTCCTGCCACTTGAGCTGAGGATGGTTCGTGGGGTTATCGCACTCCCATATACATGCTAAATAGAATAATTAGACTACAGATGGTTCTAGAGATAATCACTAACCAAACCACCTCAGCCCTGGAAATGCTTATGCAACAACAAAACCAAATGCATGCAGCAATTTATCAAAACAGGCTAGCACTAGACTACTTATTAGCAGAAGAGGGTGAGGTCTGTGGCAAGTTTAATATCTCCAATTGTTGTCTTAACATAGATGATAACGGAAAAGCGGTTCTAGAAATCACTTCAAACATCAGAAAAGTAGCCCATGTACCAGTCCAAACCTGGAAGGGATGGGACCCGACAAACCTTCTAGGAGGATGCTTCTCTAATTTAAGAGGACTTAAAACGCTAGTAGGGATAGTAATCTTCATCACTGGGTTCCTCCTATTTCTCCCCTGTGTTATCCCACTGATAATAAAAGCCATTAAACTCTTGTGGAAACTATAGTTAGCGGCCAAACAATCCAGACGATGCTCCTGCTACAGCGATGTGATGGATACCAACCCATCTCTCAAGAATACCCCAAAATTAAGTTTTTCTTTTTCCAAGATACCCATGCCACCCCTATGTCAGCATGAAGTAGTTATGGAGAAAGTTGTCCCTTTTCGTTTTTCTATAACCAAATAGGAATGAAAGACTCTCCCCAGGGCCTGAAAGCTTAAGGGAATGAATAACTCCTCCCTCCTCAGGCCCAGTCCCAAAGCACAAGGCCACTTGCATCAGCAGCATGCATCAGCAAGATAGCAGAAGCAGGAAGAGAGCTGGCCAGAAGATACATACCCCCTGAAGATCGAGAGGGAGGCTGTCTGGGTACTACGTAGAAGTCATGTCAGACTGGAATGCTTCCTGTTTACAGAGGACTATAAAACCCCTGCCCCATCCTCATTTGGGGCTGACGCCATTTTAGGCCTCAGGCCATCTGCACCTAGGTGCTTATTAAAACAGCATGTTGCTCCACACCGCCTGGTGTTGTCTGTTGGTGCGCTCTCAGAGTTTGAACTGATACAAGAGCCTTGCACCTTCAACATAAAGTTTCCCTCAAAGAGGATTTTGTTTTGGTTTAGTTTTGGTAGGAAAAAAGAAAGTTATTGTTTCTGTTCTCTGCTTCTAAAATGCATTTTGTTTTTGATTTTATGAGATTTACTTTTCCGATTTCATTGACATTTTGTTCAGTTAAGATATTTCTGGCTGATATTTCATTAAAAAAAATTACTCGTTAGAAGTAGTATTTTAAATAACCTGGGCTTCTTTCTTTTTTTGTTTGTTTGAGGCAAGGTCTCACTCTGTCACCCAGGCTGGAACTCAGTGGTATGATCATGGCTCACTGCAGCCTTGACCTTTTGTGCTCAACTGATCCTCCGGCCTTAACCTCCCATGTAGCTGGGATCAGGTGTGTGCCACCATGCCTGGTTATTAATTTTTTTTTTTTATTCTTTGGAGAGACAGGGTTTTACCATGTTGTCCAGGCTGGTCTCGAACTCCTGGGCTCAAGTGGTCCTCCTGCCTTGGTTTCCCAAAGTGCTAGGTTTACAGACGTGAGCCACTGTGCCTGGCCTTGCTTTTGAAATGATGTTCAATGCCATAAAATTATTTTTTTAGTAGAAAATTAAAAGCTATTGAAATTGTCCCTTTTATTAACAAACCTTATAGAAGTAGTTATCCCAAGGAAAAGCAAATTTTTACTCATCAAAGGTTAGGATACTTCATGTTACAGTAAGATAATTCTGGAAAAGATAATCTGTTGACTATAATGTGCATAGACATTGCATTTTTGTTTTTGTTTCTAAAATAAGCCACAAATGACTTATTTTCAAGGACTTTCCTAAGGGGTTTTTAAATCAAGTTTAGCCTAAAGCTGTCTCCTGACATATTTTAACTTTGCCCTAAAGGTTTCTCTGTACATTGCGAACTATAACCTAAATGGATTTGTATACAGACTGTAGTCTACTATTGGGCCAATCACCAAGTTTGGACATTCAAAGGTGACCAACTGTTCAAACTGTGTTCAAATAAGGCAAACGCTAAGCGGTAACCAATCTGGCTGTTTCTGTCCCTCACTTTCATTTTCTGTACATCACTTTCTTTTTTCTGTCCATAAATCTTCTCCCGTGTGGCTGCACTGGAGTCTCTACACTGGCATCCCTATTCTGGCTTGGGAGACTGCCCGCTTACAAATTGTTTTTTGCTCAATTAAACTCTTTTAAATTTAATTCGGCTAAAGTTTTTAACAGATGGCATCAGAAGTGGGATCTGAAATAGAGCTTCAAATGATCCCCTGAAGCACTGAGTGACCAAGCAAGGTACCCGCCAGGCCCATTGTGTCCATTGCTCTCTCGGGGCAGCTGGGGATCATGGTAAGTCTTCTCTCGGATTCTGAATCTCCATGGATTTCTGTTTTAAGCTCTCCCAGTTTCTCTGAGCGAATTTCTGATCCAAGTGGGGTTTGAAAGTCCCAGAAACTGGACTGAGGCCAGGATTGGATTTCATCTGGTAATGAACTGGCTTGGATCCATTTAAAGTCCTCTTACTTCTGACTGAGTCAGAAAGAAACTTAGTAAATGGCAATATTGCAGGGGATGTAACATTTGGCTTTTGGAAATTTGCAGGGATTTTTGTGTTCTACCTCTTTGTTTCATTTTTCTTGCATGCTTAGGTTGGAAAAAAATCATTGGCTAAGTTGATCCAGGAAACCTGAGAGCCAAAGCCAATATTTGAGGTAAAAATGGGATCCTTAATTTCTGAAGAACTGAGTTTCTTCCAGCTTATCCGTGCATAAGTATTAGGCCCCAGAAGCTGCAAAGTCTTACAGAAATGGCAACATCTTACTAAAGGTGCAGTGAAATGTTCCAAATGAACAGCACTGCACTGAATTGCATTTGAAAACAAAGGCTCCCAGTGAGTCTCATCTTGGGATGCCTATTGATATGCAGAAGCTTCTAAAAAGATTTCAACATTTTTATTTAAAAATTTATAAATAGCAAATACAAAGCTTAAGTGGCTAAATGATTTAAAAAATTAAGTCTGCTAACCTTTTGTCTTGGTTACTATCCTGCCTCAAAGGTGGAAAGAAAGCTATCCTAGATAAGGTGTTTATAAAAGGTAGGCCTCAAGTAAAATAGGCTTGTTTCTTTTTTAGATCTATCCATGCTGAGTCCAGGCATCCAGTGCTTTATTGGCCCTGTTTCTTAACGGGCTCCACCTATTAGCCTGAACTCAGCAATTTTAGCTAAAACACAGTAGCTAAATTAAGAATACCCTATTAAAGCAAAATACACCTTTTTGGAATTTAATTGGCTACCTTGAATCTCTTTTCTAAAAGAAATTTACACCTATAAAGGAAATCTCCACTTCTAAGGATGTCTGCCTATGTACATTTGAAATTCTTACCACATTCTTTTAAATTTACATAAGAAGTCACACCCTTCTTTAACGTGCTTTTCTGGCCATCCTGTCCTAAGTGAACTTTTGAGTGGTTTTTTTTCCCCTTGGTTTGAGCAAATAATGATGCAATATTTAGGCCTAAAATCTTAGCTCTATGCTTATAAAACATAATTTTTTTGTTCCACGTAAGAGTTGTCCTTTTAGAAATGCTAATTTGTTGCCTAATTAACAACGGCTTAGGGCAATGAAATCTATAATTGTTAAGATTGACAAGACCAAATGAGGAAAAGAAAAATTATTTAAAAGCCGGCAAATGAAAATCCTTTATGACAGCTATAAGATCTGCTTCTATGTGTTTGTATGTCCATATGTGTAATGGGTATGTGATATTTGGTAAATAAACCTAGTTTTTAAATTGTTGGTAAAATAAAAGCGGTTTCAAAATTATCAGTTAAATATAATTAGATACTTGCTTGATTTGACTGAGAACTTATGCCTTTGGTTTAAGAGTCTCTGAAGGTCGGGTGCAGTGGCTCATGCCTATAATCCCAGCACTTTGGGAGGCCGAGGCAGGCAGATCACGAGGTCAGGAGATCGAGGCCATGAGATCAAGGCCATCTGGGCCAACATGGCGAAACCCCGTCTCTACTAAAAAAAAATACAAAAAATTAGCCGGGCGTGGTGTTGGGCGCCTGTAGTCCCAGCTACTCAGGAGGCTGAGGCAGGAGAATGGCGTCAACCCAGGAGGCGGAGCTTGCAGTGAGCTGAGATTGTGCCACTGCACTCCAGCCTGGGTGACAGAGTGAGACTCTGTCTCAGAAAAATAAAAAATAAAAAAATAAAGAGTCTCTGGATTCAGGGGTCTAGATAGTGACCACAGTGAGGTCTGAAGACATATTCTTACTGCCTAGACCAGCAGCTACAAGCCAGAATCAAGCCCAATGTGACCCCTTCTTCCCTGCTTTCCTCTGTTTTGCCTTCTGGCTATTTTGGGAGGAGTTGGATCCATCAGATGTCAAAGGCCTGTGAACTATAGCAACTCCATCTTAAATAGGGGCTGGGTAAAATGAGGCTGAGACCTACTGGGCTGCATTCCCAGACAGTTAAGGCATTCTAAGTCATAGGATGAGATAGGAGGTCAGCACGAGATACAGGTCATAAACACCTTGTTGATAAAACAGGCTGCAGTAAAGAAGCTGGCCAAAACTCACAAAATCAAGACGGTGAAGACAGTGACCTCTGATCATCCTACTGCTACACTCCCACCAGTGCCCTGACAGTTTACAAATGCCAGGGCAATGTCAAGGAGTTACCCTCTATGGTCTAAAAAGGGAAGGCATGAATAATCCACCTCTTTGTTAGCGTATCATCAAGAAATAACCATAAAAATGAGCAACCAGCAGCCCTGGGTGCTTTTCTGTCTATGGAATAGCCATTCTTTTATTCCTTTACTTTCTTAATAAACTTGCTTTTGCTTTGCTCTGTGGAATTGCAAGATCCAAGAACCCTCTCTTGGGGTCTGGATCAGGACCCCTTTTCTGTAACACAGGTATAGTCTTCACAGCTCTGTCTTCTGTCCTAATGGACTCAGACAGGCCCTGACCTTCATAATCCTCTTGGGTGCCACACGGCTACTTGGGACCTAGAACTGCTGGGGGAAGACATTAGGGAAGCTAACTGTGTCATAATTTCAAAATTCTTTTCAGTAATTTAAAATCGTAGAGTCATGATATATTAAATTAAATAATACATAATCATAAACTATCTGAATAATTTGTAGGTAAAGATACTGAAATATGAATTATTAAATGAGTTTAAGTCTATATACCTTGACATATTATTTTTATATGGTTTAGAAAAGCTAGATATATTTAGATCTGTTAATAAACAATACTTCGAAGAACTATTGAAACAGGAGTTTCCTTACCCCCTGTGGCAGAGGGAGTGGCTTGCTTCTTCAGTGCCCCAGAGCTCAAACCTCTAGGAAGAGCATGCAGATGGGCAGGTTGTGGGAGTGTTTTGGGGCTCCAACCCCATGGCAGCATCTAGGGTTGAGTGTTTACAGCTCCCAAAGCCCCAGTGTGTGTGAGTTATAGGGTGCTCTTTCAGTTTTGCCGTCTGCCTGTGGCTTGTGTTAATCAGCTCAATTAGACCCTCTGCCTTATTGCAAGGACAGAGGGCTTTCTGTATCCTGGGGTTCTTGCCCTTGTGTATAGAAAAATCAGATCACACGTGGGCTTGGAGAATGAGTGAGAGGTTTTATTGAAGGGTGGAAGTAGCTCTCGGCAGATGGATGGGGATCCAGAAGCAGAATGGAGTGGGAAGGTCATTTTCCCCTGGAGTGGGACTGCTCAGCAACCAGGCTCTCCCTCGACTGCTCTTGGCTGAATTTCACATTGTTCTGCTGTCTATGGCCTGCTGGCATCTGCTGGTGCCTGTCAGTGTGCTCTTTCACTTCTCTGCTCCTCTTGATGTCCAGCTGCTTGTATGTGTGTCTGCTAGGGTCTCGGGGTATTTACAGGCACAGGATGGGGGACATGGTGGGCCAGAGTGGTCTTGGAAAATGCAACATTTGTGCATGGAAACAGGAGTGCCTGTCCTCACTTAGGTCCATGAGCACAGGCTTGAGCATGGAGCCTTCGCCAGGGACCCCGCCCTTCTCTACCCAGCACTCCCCTGCCCCCCTCCCATATTATTTTTCTAAAAAATTATAAAATGGTTTTTATCTACAAATACTGATATAAAACCATTCAAAATTACTTTCTAGGGTTTTCACTAGAAATTAGGGTTACTAAGAGTTAAAAACTACTAGATATGAGAGAAACAATTCTGTATACATAATGTATAAGCAAAAGCAAAATATGCATTTGGTAAGGAAAATTATAAAGGCATAAAAACGTGTGTTAAAACTCTTGTCTGGTTTAAAGTTAAAGGTTTCAAATTGAAGAAGTAAAAGGATAGATAAAACAAGATAAATATAGAAAGGGAAAAATATGAAATAAAAGTATTATGGAAATCTTGTTAAAAGATGACAGACTTGATCAATTTATTTATGTTTTGTTAAAACTAGTGTTAATAGTGATAATACACTAATAAAAATGTAAAACTTGGTTTTCTCTATTGAATAAAAATTCTGTGTAGTATTAATAAGACACAGTAAAATATTTTCATTCACCTTTTGAGTAAACCACAAAAAGGAAAAAAAAGAGAGAGAAAAGAAGAAGAGACAAATTCTGTCTTAGGTCTTTTGACTGTTTGGGAAACTGAGTCTCCTTTATCAAAGAGTACAGGTTTTTGTTTTTAAAAATCTCCTTTGGTTTTTAAAAATCACTTTGGTTAAATAAATGACTTGTTTTTTGGTGGCCTGTGATCCTGTTTTGGTCAAGTATTTTAAACCTTTGACATATTTGACAGGCTTCCCAAAATCAAATTTTAGCTTCAAAATTCTTTTCTGACCCCTAACTTTAGGATGCTGCAGAGGGTCCCTGAAGCATCCAAAAGAGAGGTAAAGAGGATTATTTGGCATGTTAAGTTTACATGGGAAGCATTGACAAATAAAAAATAATGTTTAAGCTTCTTCAGCTTATATTTTAATGAATATGATTAACGTGTTTCAAAATTGTATGGGATTTCTAAAATTCTAATATGTCTGAATGTATGCTATTAATAATTATTATGGTTATTAGGTTAAGTTATTGTAGACCACAGAGATAATAAAATTTCCTTGTCAATTGTGTCTTTAACTATGACTATTTAAAGTCATTCTGAGCTAGGTGCAGTGGCTCACGCCTGTAATTCCAGCACTTTGGGAGGCCGAGGCGGGTGGATCACGAGGTCAGGAGTTCAAGACAAGCCTGACCAACATAGTGAAACCCTGTCTCTATTAAAAATACAAAAACTAGCTGGGTGTGGTGGTGTGCACCTGTAATCCCAGCTACACAGGAGGCTGAGGCAAAGAATCGCTTGAACCCAGACAGCGGAGGTTGCAGTGAGCCAAGATCACACCACTGCATTCCATCCTGGGCGACAGAGCAAGACTCCATCTCAATAAAAATAAATAAATAAAATCATTCCCATAGCTAATTGCTTAATTCTGATGCAGTTTCTGAAAACTTCACAAGCACAGAAAATTCTAGAATACGGTGTCTTTAAGGAGGTACATGAAAGGGTGGAAAGGACTCTGAAAAGCACTCTTAAATACAGGTTTCTGATAACTTTAGAATCATATCATTTGGACTGGGTAAGAATTCCTGGAACGTTAATGTAAAGACTCAGTGGTTTATAAAACTACTAACCCAAGCAGAAAAAAAATTAATTTAATACGAAGAAAATATTTTGCCAGATTTTCATGCTAAATCAACCAATACTGAAATTGTTTAGATACACAGTTTGAATGAACTCCCTGGTCTAATTTAAATTACCTATGATAACCCATCAATTATCAGTGCTATGCACCTAATTGGAGACACAACTGGTATTCAAGAGGACAAAAGTCCAGTGTTAAACGTAGACTCATGGAGAACCAGGATGAGCGCCTTAATCCCCATAAGTCCTTAAAGCTTTTGTTATTAAAAGTTCTGCATTCCATGACTTATCATGGAAAAGATAAAATGATCCAAATTAAATATATATTGGTGTGGTGACTTCTAAATTGCTAAAATAGTTTATGACCAATATTTGGCTTGTCAAACCCATATTCCTGGGAAGACAATAAAAACTTCAGGTTCATGGAGCCTCAGTGGGAGTCCACGGGGGAGGAGGACGCCTACTTCCTAGTCCTTGACCAGAGACTTTTCTAGGTGCAGGGAAACTTGAACCATGTCTGTCAGACCCATGACTGCCACAAGAAGATGTCTCAAGACCTGACTGACCCATGAATTGAAGAAAGACACTTCCAGCTTTCAGAGGGAGTTGTTCTTCCATGATAAATGGCCCGGGAGGGCTGCATGGCCACCACAGCCACTGAGAGAATGCTCCAGGTGCTCCAGAAAGAAAATGACAGCAACAGGTGGAAGCTGGCTGACTGCAAGGCTAACTTCCAGCCTTTCCTGAGAGGTCCTTTGGCTCCTGGGGCTCTGCCCGCAGCCCACAGGGGCCTGGAAGTACCAGGGGGACTGTAGGCCCCCAGGTTCCCCAGGAGGGAGGCGGGTCACAATGTGAGGGCTTGGGTCCAGAGCACCTGCTGGGTTGATTCTGTTTTCCCTGTAGCCAGGCCATGAATGCCCAGAGACTCTGCAGAACATCAGGTGGTGCTGCTACCTTTAAAGCATTTGTGATCAGTCTCTTGTTTAGCTATGATTCATTAGTTGATGCTGAAATTGCTCTTATTGAAATTTGATAGATAGCATTAGGATTGTTAAGTACTGTTTTTCAAATAAAGATTGTTTAATATAAAAAACCCAAAGGCTGCTAAAAGAAATTCTGATCTTTTATTTGTGTAATATTTTTCTCATATGAGACTCAAAACTCTTCTATGTATTTTCCCTTATTTGTGGTTTTGTAAAGAAATCCTGATCTAGCATCCTGGCTTAGGAGATATGGTCTCTGACGGAGTCTGTACAGGGTAGGGTAAAGTCACATCTGAGAGGTCTCAGCTTTAATTAGAGTTTCTCCCTGTCGCAGATCTTAACCACTAACATACACATAGTGGTAACCTAATGTTATGCCGTCTCAGAGAAGAGATAACTTGGAGGATATTATGTATAGACAGAGAGGAAAAAAGGAAGAAAGGAAGGAAAACAGGAGGACAGAAAGAGAAAGACAAAACAGAAAGAATACGAGAAAGAGAGGAAATCCAAGGGTGTTGCTGCTCTAAGTCTATCATCTTAACAAGAGATAAAATCATCAGAAGTATTCCAGAAACAGACAAGACTTGAGAGGCAAACTACAAACACAACTTTGAATCTTTTTTGTCGTCAAATTTCTACTAATTCATGAAGTACGTTTTAAACTCCTTTATAGTTTCCTCATCCTAAAGCTTTACTGTTGATTAATACAATTATGCATTTACATGAAATAACACTATATTATTTCTTAAATTCAAAATTATACAAATACTTTAGTCAAGTGGCATTATGCTATTTTTACTTCTTCAGTACTGTTTTCTCTTTTCTAATCTTTAATGAATGTAATTGATCATTTATTGGTTTACCAAAGTCTCACAAAGTCCCCAAGTTTGTAGATGGTTCTCTAGACCTTGGCATTAAGGCTCCTACGGCATCTGTTATAGGTGGCTGTGGCTGGGAGGAGACTCAGTCTTCCTGCTACCAAGCAAAAAGGAATCTCTGAGGCAGTTTGGGAGAGGCGTTAAGCTTATAAAATTATTGCTGTGACTGCTTCCTTCCTAGTGAGCTATTGAAATAAATTCTCAGATTTAATTCTTCCTTTGAGAGTGAAGTCACTGTCCTGTAGGTTTTCCAAGGCACAGGGCCCAGATGTTGCAGCCAAGGGCACACCCTGCCAGCAAACAGACTACCTTGCCTCTCCTTCTAACCCGATGATGTACCCATTTTCAAATAACTGTTATTGAGATGCCAAGAGAACAAAATTAAAAACTTTTTTGAAAAAAAAATCACTATCTCACCCCAAAGCACTCCAACTCTTTTTCATTTTTGCATATAACTTTCCAGTCTTGTTACTAGGTAAATCTATTTTACGTAGTCGTAATTTCACATCCTCTTTCTTAAAATAATGTTATTTAGCATCTGTTCCTTTCAAAAGCCACAGTTTCTGTTTACCTCTGTAGGTGACTTTTCATGAAGCCAGTGTTCATGCACCCCAAGTGCGAAGGACCAGAAGAGAGAGTGTTATCATTACGTAATCTTGGCACTGATTTCTAAAATCTCTAGCATGTTATCTGGCCTTCCCAGATTGACCTAAATTTCATTCCATGCTCACGCATTAAATTATCCCCTTCTGCAGTATTTCATTCAATGTTGTGTGAAAATAAATAGATATCTAACATTTTAAGTAGATACGTAATCTTTTTTTTTTAAAAAAAGAAACCAAGAATTGCTTTAGCTTATTAACAATAAACTGGCAAAATGTTGCCATGGAAGATGTGACATCACCAGGACAATGATTGTGAGAACCTTGTCTGGAGAATTATAT
The DNA here is from genome assembly GCF_029281585.2 of Gorilla gorilla gorilla. NCBI lineage: Eukaryota > Metazoa > Chordata > Mammalia > Primates > Hominidae > Gorilla > Gorilla gorilla. The sequence goes on along the minus strand of NC_073231.2, from coordinate 54,506,845 downwards.
TCACAGAGGAGAATGAAAAGGAAAGGAAAGCTTTCATTTGCCAACAAATTGAATAGCCCAGCAAAAGAAAGTATTAGGTACCGTTGAAGTTCCATGACTTTTCTCATTTAGTGTTCTAAGGATCATTAAAGCTGTAATTTTTATCAAGAGACTTACTGCAAAAGAAGTTTTGGTTTTCCTAGCTTAGTTGCCTGTTATGAATTCAGATTTTACAAATTACTTAAGCATGCTTCCAAAATTCTGTTTTATTCCTATTCACATGACAATGAAAAAAATACTTTAAAAGAATCTATTAGGAAATATCAGGAAATAATATTTTGGTGATTTTTCTATGGTTTTTTTCAAGGCACATTTAAAATTCTTATGGCTTTTTTTCTGTTTGAGTGGTAAAATGTTAACATCTTAAATATTGAAAGGCTCAGCTCATATGGTTTATAAAGAGCATTTTTATTCTACAAATAAAAAATTTCTTTTTTATTTTTTAAAAAGATTTTTTTATTTGTAGAATCACAAAAATATCTATAAATATTGCAGATATTTGTGATTAATATACTATAAAATTCCTAATAAAGACACATCCAAGACTGGGTAATTTATAAAGGAAAGAGGTTTAATGGACTCAATGTTGCAATGGCTGGAGAGGCCTCACAATCATAGTGGAAGGCAAAGGAGAAGAAAAGGCACATCCTACATGGTGGCAGGCAAGACAGTATGTGCAGGAGAACTCTCCTTTATAAAACCATCATATCTGCTGAGATTAACTATCAGAGAACAGGACAGGAAAGACCCAGCCCCATGATTCAATTATCTCCCACTGGGTTCCTCCCACGACACATGGGGATTATTACAATTCAAGGTGAGATTTGGATGGGGACACAGAGCCAAACCATATTATCTGCCTTCAGGCACAAATAAGTCTTGATCTAATGGAAGGACAATTTTCTTCTAGGGAGTTAAAACACCTTTCTCTCTGTCTGTCTGTCTGTCTCTCTCTCGCTCTCTCTCTCTTTCTTTTTTTTTGACAGGTCTGGACTCCAGGCTGGAGTGCAGTGGTGCAATCTCAGCTCGCTGCAGCCTCTTCCTCCTCAGCTCAGGCAATCCTTCCACCTCAGCCTCCCAAGTAGCTGAGACTACAGGTGCGTGCCACTCTGCCCGGCTAATTTTTTTTTTTTTTGGATTTTTTATAGAGACAGGGTTTCGCCATATTGCTCAGGCTGGTCTCAAACTCCTGGGCTCAACTGATCCACCTGCCTTGGCCTCCCAAAGTGCTGGGATTACAGGCATGAGCCACCTGGTAAGATCGGTCCCAGGTATAAACTGTCAAGATAGCACCGTGGATGTTTGGCGTTTTCCATTTCCCCTTTTGAGGTATCTTTTCCTCTAGTCTCCAGCGGCTGCTCTGCCTGCCACACACCCATGATAGCAGCCCTGGGCCAATAGTGCCGGGCGGCCACTCAGATCATTGTCCTGATTCACTGGGCCTGGGTTTCATTTCCATGGCATTTGTTCCTTTTTCTCTTCAATAGGTAATTTCCCTTCATTGTCCCAAGGCCACTTTATTGAGGGCTCCTGAAGACTCACAGGAATATAGCTCCAATTGTAACGTAAAGTTTATTCACCATAATAGAAAGTGAACTTTTTCTTTTCTTCTGGTGAAGCAGCCCTAACTCCTTTCAGATCCTGTGATTTCTTTCCATGTGGAGTTGTAGGTGCCTCTCTGTGTGCTGCTCACATGGTAGGCACTCCCTAAGTGCGGCAAGATGAGGTCAGGAACAGATATACTGAACTGCTGAGGCTGAAGCATCAGGCTTCCTTTTAAAAACAGCTCCTCCTAAGGCTTTGGGACAGACCTTAGCAGTGTGTTCACATGTCATATGCTTTTATAAAATTTGCGCACAGAAAAACATATTTTAGCCACCCTGAGTCAACAGTGCTCTTACCTCTCTGACTTGCCCTTGTGTTTGGTGGTGTTGGAGAGGGAATGTTGTGTATTTTAGGGTACTGATAAGAGAAAATTAAGTTGGTGATATACTTAATTTACATTTCATGGGATATATTTATGTGCTTTGTGATCATTTCTGTGATTAGTAGTTATAGCTAGGTGTCCTGGCAAATGAATAGTTTCCAGGAATACTTCTACCACCCACTATGCTGAGCCACCCAGCGCCATGATATAAAGGTGCCAAGCCAATGTTCGTACATTACGAATGTGTCCCATTGCAGGGGCCCCCAACCCCTGGGCTTCTGGTTGGTACCAGCACATGGCCTGTTAGGAACCCAGTCGTGCCACAGGAGGTGAGTGGCGGGCAAGCATTACTGCCTGAGCTCCGCCTCCTGTCAGATCAGGGGCAGCATTAAACGAACCCTATTGTGAACTGCCCATGCAAGGGATCTAGGTGGTGCGCTCCTTAGGAGATTCTAAATAATGCCTGATGATTTGAGGATGAAACCATTCCATCAGTCCCCTCCAGCCCATGGGAAAATTCTCTTTCACGAAACCAGTTCCTGGTGCCAAAAAGGTTGGGGACCACTGTCTTATTACACCTCTTACCAGGACTGTGTAGGTAAGGGGTAGAGAAGCATGTTTAAAATGTCATAAGCTAGTCTACGAAAAATTCCTCCTATCCTCAGATGTAGAAAATTGTAAGCCGAGGATTTGGTTTGCACTGAAGCCTGTGCATAACTGTAGCATTCTAGTTGGAGTATATAAGATGATGCAACGTCTACAATGATCAGCACAGGAATATACGTATTTTTCTTTTGGGATGGGAATTGTGTGAAATATAATCAATCAGAATATTTTGATTTTTAGGGCAAACACCTGTAGCTGTACTAAAAACAACAAGTATGTCTGTGTACGAGGTTGAATGACTTATATATCCCAAACCTCAATATGGAAAACAAATTTTGATCAACTATACTCCAAAAAAGACTGAAGTATTTTTCTAGTCGCATTACAGAAGATGATATTACAAAATAGCTATTGTATAAAGAAGTTACCAAAGAGCATTAAACCAAAAAATGAAATAGAAAACTATTATAAAGGTATGTTAGGCAGTTAGTTAGTGAAATTATGTAAGTTTCCTAGAGTTTGTAATATTTATGGTATTTGTCAGCATTTAATTTTTTAAAATTTATTGTGATTTCTATTGTCATTCTTATTTTCTATATTCTTGTATTTTATAATTTTGTATTATTTTCTTTAAAGAGAGCCCCCAAATTGTATAAGCTTTTGACTTTACAAAACTTGGATCTGCCTTTGAATGAGATGAGATGAGCTAAGTCAAGCTGATACCTGGCATCTGACATAATGAATTAATCAAATAAGAAATGAATTTAGTAAGAAAAGGAAAAAATAGTCAAAGTACTATAAGCTAGACAAGGAGAAAACCGTGTATTTTTAAAAATAACAACATATTTTCTGATGGTGGATATGATGTGCATAGGTGTAGATGGGATTATTTAAGGGGAAGTATGTGGATTGGTTGTATATTTTAATTTTTACTATGTTTATTTGGCTCCACTTCCTTCTCTCATTCTGAAATATCCTATTAGTTGCTTAGCAATGGAAGAATATTAATGCTAAGCATTTTTTTAAGCCTAGCTGTGGATTTGGGTTATGTTTTGTTTCGTTTGTTTTTTTACCAGCTAGATTTTAAAAATAGACTCTTCCATTTACATTAGAGGAATTTTGTCCAATCTACACAATCCCAAAACATATATAGTAAGATACTCAATGAATAACTGAATTGAATTGTCTTTCCTATCTACTTATCCAGGGCTTTGTCCAGGGGAGCATACTTTTCATCTCAAGTATATTTATAAATTTCATTCCTTAGAAAGTATAACTAGTGTCAGGGACATGTCAAGCTACAGATTATTACATTGTCCTAGAACCAGTTTGTTTTTGGTGCTGCCTGTATAAATTCTTGTTACAATGATTAGTTAATTTTAATCTTCATTCCAAATGTCTGAAATTCTGCGGCCAGCAAAGGCACATTGCTGGTGGTAGATTCTTGTCTCTGGAATTTGCATTCCTTTCAAGATGGGAAGTCTCTGATCCTTTCTATCCCAAACGCATACCCAAAGCCCTCATAAAGTGCTATTCACTCTTGTTGGTTTCCTATTGACTGGCTTTCATAATGAAGGTTATTGCAGAAAAAGCATGGAGACACTCTTCTACTTCCATTGCTGCTTGAATTTTGTTTTGTTTTGCTTTGTTTTGTTTTGTTGAGACAGGGTCTCACTGTGTTGCCCAGACTGGAGTGCAGTGAGGCAAACACAACTCACCTCAGCCTCGACCTCCTGGGCTCAAGTGATCCTCCTGCTTCAGCCTCCTGATTAGCTGGGACCACAGGTGTGCACCTCCATGCCCAGCTGATTTTATTTTTATTTTTATTCTTTTAGAAATGGGGGTCTCCCTATTTTTCCCAGGCTGGTCTTGAACTCTTGGGCTTAAACAATCCTCCCCCCTCGACCTTCCAAAGTGCTGGGATTATAGGTGTGAGCCACTGCACCTGCCCCTTACTCACTGAATTTTTGTCATTCTTAGTGAGACCCTTTTTCTGGAGTATTTATTAGATTTGCATTTTCCAGTATAAATCTTACAGGCAGTACATAGTTGATTAGTGGTAATAACCGGATTGAGAGAACTTTAAGATCCTGCTCTGTTGCTTCTCTCTCTTTCTGTCTCTTACTTGCGCTTTGCTATAAAACTACAGGAAAGTTTGCTCACACAGTAAGGAACAACATGGTCCTTGACAAATCAAATTATGTAACAGATTGAAGTTTTGAGAGACTGTATAAAAGAAGCATCGGGTTTTACTTTTTAACAATTACGTGAATTTTATCCCCTTTAAGACCTGTATTTATTCTACATGTTTGTACTGCTATTGAGTATTTGGAATTATTTAGATCTATTGTGCTCCTTGTACTGGAAGAATGGCTCAATAGAGGTTTGTGAACTGTTAAACAAGTGTGAGTGATTCTCTATAGATTGTCACACCAGATCAGAAAATTCAGCTCCCAGAAGCACGGCAGCAAATCTGCCAAGTGGCACAACCTGTGCTTACTTGAGCTGATCAAGTCCTAAGCCTTTTTGTTTATTTATTATTATTATTATTATTATTATTATTATTATTATTATTATTATTATTGAGACAGAGTCTCGCTCTGTCTCCCAGGCTGGAGTGCAGTGGCCCAATCTTGGCTCACTACAACCTCCGCCTCCTGGGTTCAAGTGATTCTCCTGCCTCAGCCTCCTGAGTAGCTGGGACTACAGGCATCCGCCACCACTCCTGGCTAATTTTTGTATTTTTAGTAGAGACGGGGTTTCACCATATTGGCCAGGCTGGTCTCGAACTCTTGACCTTGTGATCCACCTGCCTGAGCCTCCCAAAGTGCTGGGATCACAGGTGTGAGCCACTGTGCCTGGCCACCTTTTTTGTTTATTAAACTGTGTTCAAGGATTGCAAGGAGAATATGACCCACCATATCTCTAATGCATTTTAATAGCAAAACTGTAATTTTAATAAAATTAAGTTAAATTTTAATAAATCTAACCTAATAAATTAAGTTTTAATAACGAAACTTCTTCCAGTCAAATGATCCATAGTCTGAAAAGACTGGTAGTGTAACACTTTTATTCAAACATTTCAGCCAATCATTAGCCATAGTGTAGCACTTGCCACAGAATACTCATATTTTATTTAGCCAGATTTGGCCCTGCTAGTATTTTAAGTGCTTATATATAAAAAATATTATAAATGTGTTATCTAATATATATACATATCTGTGAATTTATATATTTATATAATCTTTATGCACAAAAAGACTTTAACCTAAACTCTCAAAAGAATTAACAACAACAAAAAAAGCCTGGAAATCAGGAAACAGCTAGCCAGGCATGGTGGTGTGTGTATGTAATCCCAGCTACTCCAGAGACTGAGGCAGGAGGATAGCTTGAGTCCAGGAGTTTGAGTCTGCAGTATACCATGATAGCAGCTGTGAATAGCTATTGTGCTGCAGCCTGGGCAACACAGCAAGACCCTGTCTTTAAAAAAATATATAAGAGACACAGAGCTTCTCATTTTGTTGTTTGACATTTTCCTTTATTAATGTAATGCATATTCATACAACGTTCCTTTTAACAATAGCTGAATATAAAGTTAACAGTGTCTTTCCTTTTTCTTCCTTAACTCTCTACTTTCAGGAACCAAAAGTAACAATTAGTTAGATATCCTTCCATATCTTTCTCTAAAACAACACATCTCTGCAAATCAGATTTTGCCTCTGACTAGCTGGGATCTAGAGCATGAGACTCAAGTCTTCAGTTTGCTTGTGCCAAAAATAAAGGTAGCCCAAAATCATAGTTAAATACCTTTACACTTACTAGGGTGGCTAAAATAAAAAAGACAATAACAAGTGTTGTCGAGGATGTGGAGAAATTGAAACTCTTGTATATTGCTGGTGGAAATGTAAAATGGTGCAGCTACTTTGGAGATGGTTTGGCAGTTCATCAAAATATTCAACATAGAGTTATCATATGAGCCAGCAGTTCTATTTCTAGGTATGTATGCAAGAAAAATGGAAACATATTTCCATGGTGAAATGGGTGTTCATAGCAGCATTATTCGTGATTGCCAAGAAGTAGATATAACACAAATGTCCATCGATTGATTAACAGATAAACAAATATGGCAAATCCACACAATGAAGTTTTATTCAGCCATAAAAAGGAATGAAGAATGGGTACATAAAAAGGAATGAAGAATGGAATATGGATGAACTTTGAAAATATACTAAATGAGAGAACCCAGTCACAAAAGACTATGTATCATATGGACTCATATGATATATGTGAAATGCATGGTAAATAGGTAAATATGTGAAGTTCATGGTACATAGGTAAACAGGTAAATCCATAGAGACAGAAAGCAGATTAGTAGTTGCCTGCGGCTGGGGAATGACTGCTAATGATTTTATTTTTGGGGTGAGAAAAAAGTTCTATAATTAGATTCTGGTTATGGTTGTACTACTCTGAATATACTCAAAATCACTGAACTGAGCACTTTAAAGGAGTGAATTTTATGGTATGTGAAATGCATCTCAATAAAGTTATAAAAAATAAAAATAAGCTTGCTTAATTTAGATGTTCTCCAAATTTTCTTTAGATTATAGAAACGTGGAGACACTCCATTTTCTTTTCTTACTTTCATTGACAATTTATTTCAAGTTCTTAACCTTAAATCCTATTAAATTCCCCATTCTTTTAAAATGGTTCATTGTATTTATACTAAATTTTAATATTTATTCTATGACATGAATGTCAACTTTTAGTTATGACAGTATAGAATCCTAAACATCTTAGTAAAGAGAAAAAAATGTGACTTTCCAGTTGTCATAACCAGTGTCTTTCTGGCTTTATATTTATCCTAACTATTGCTAAAACAACCAAGAAAGGAAAATGTTAGGCTAATCTTGTATGTGTGGAATATCAAGTTTTGGTTTCTAACATTTTAATATGATTACCATATGTTATAGCCTCAAAGTGAAATATGCCAAGAAAGAAACCTAAATAGGCTATAATTTTGACCATGGCAAATATTTAGCAAATGTACCATTCCTGTACAGACCTTCAGTGGCCACTCCAGGATATCTCGGAAGGCAGGGAGCTTACAGGCTGCAGCCTGCCTAGAAGTGGGAGGAGACTATGTTTGCCTAAATTTGAGAAAATTCCAAGTGTCATTTATGTTCTGTGTACATTAAGAAAGATGGAGGTTAATTATTGTGGGTCTGAAGCATGGCCAAAGACTCTCTACCACCCTTTTCCTGGCGCTGGCATTGACAGCATTTTCTTAGTACCAGAAATAATTTTCTCCTTGCCTGTACTTCCTACATAGAAAAACTGCCCTATTTATACTCAGAAAAGGCAAACCTCTGCATAACCACGACTTCCAGGTTGTGTCCAACTAAACCAGGGCTAGACCTTTGATTCAAAATGAGCTTTAAGACTCATTTTGGAGTTCCTACTTCTTAGAACTGAGACAAGAGATGGAATCAGTTACCTATGAGGTTACACATTAGACTAAAGTTAAGTAATGCTTTTAAGTAAGGGAGACTTGGAAAATAAGTCTGGAAAAGTAATGCCAGAAGACTTCAGCAAAAGCCTATTAAAGACTTTGACTAGTATGTTAGAGGAGGAAGTGAAGAACGAGGAAAAGATTTCAGAGGCATTAGGTGAAAAAAAATCAATACCAGTTTGTGGCTGATCAGATATGGGAGTAGTGAAATGAGGACAAAGGATCAGACAAGTGTAAGGGCAATGTCCAATCTTAGTGCTGCTGGTTTGTTGATGCCATAACATAAACAGGAAGTCTGGGGGGAGAAGGAGTTTGGGGACTAGATTAATGATTTCATTTCTCGATATCAATGATTGTCAGACATGTGAAATGAAGTGTCCAGCAGGCAATTGAAGTTAGGGTACTGGAGCCAAAGACAGTTATACCATGTTATACAGTTATACAGTTAGTTATACCATGAGTCTTCAAAGTGTGACAGCAGGTGCTCTGAAACAGAACAAGATTTCAGAGGGAGGGATAAAGAGGGAAAGAGGAAGATGTCTGGGAACTTGGACACCCACCATTATTCTGGAACAGGAAGAGTCAAGGAAGCAACAGCCGGAGGAGGAGGTACACCTGAGTCTCATCATTTTTTCTGAAAACTAGGGACAAAAGGGCTTCAGGGAAGAGGAGAGTAAACTGTTTCAAAAGTTACTGAGAAAATAGGAATGGAATTTAGTGAGAAGAAGACTTAAAGTACATGGTTACAATGAAGATCTGAAGCCAGAATTCAGATAAGGGACTAAAAGGAAAGCCATAGAAAGAAAATAGCAGCAGAATGTGGAATCATTCCTTGAGAATTTAGCAATGAAAACAATCAGCCAGATGTGGTGGCATGTGCCTGTAGTCACAGTGACTCAGGAGGCTAAGGTGGGAGGATCTCTTGAGCCCAGGAGTTTGAGGCTGTAGTGAGCTGTGATAGCACCACTGCACTCCAGCCTGGGTGACAGAATGAGATCCTGTCGCTAAAAAACAAACAAAACAGAGAATTTAGCAATGAAAGGAAGTAGCAAAAATTGTAGGTTATCTGGGAGGTTCAGGAGGAGATAAAATTTTGAATATTACCAACACAAAGAAATGATAAAGGCTGAAAGTGAGATGCAAGTTACCCGGATTTGATCCTTATACATTGTATACATGTATCAAAATTTCACACTGTAAATATTACACTGTAAATATGTACAATTATTATGTGTCAACTAAAATTTCTTTTTTATAAAAAGAAAAGTTGCCTTGTTTCATCTTCCCCTCCTTTAGAGATGAGACCTTCATGTATGAAGATGGCCAGAAGAGAGCAAAAGAAGTTGAAACTACTTAAAAAGAAAAAAATGAAAGAGGAAGCAAGGTACACATATTTCAGCAGTTTTCAACTTGTGTTAGCCATAGAACTGTTTCTTCAAACCAGTCTTGCTGGGAAGCCTAATATATAAAACTAATACAAGTGGAGTCACTCTACTGAAGGTCACTATGTGTGTGTATGTGCATGTGTGTGTGTATGTGCATGTGTGTGTGTGTACACATATATGCACGTACGTGTGTGTGTTAGCAATTGGGAGGTGCTTCCCTAGGAGTTCTCTGTTTCTTCTATGACAACCAACGGCCTACATGATCCCAAGGGCTCCACATCAGTGATGAAGGTGTTTCTATCATTTCTAGTTGATTCTTGAAGAAACTGACTGAGAATTTAGTGACTTATTCAAAGTCACACAACTAGTTTGAGACAGAGTCAGGACCAGCACCAGGATCTCACGGCCCCAAATCCCGTCTTCTTTCTGACACGCCACTTCAAAGGCCTTCCTCTTCTGCGCAGCACAATCACATCTTCCTTTTTACAGGAAAGTATTTGAAGAGACTATGAGCAACAAAAAGAAAGATTTGGGGGGAACATGTGGTATTCAACAGCTCAGTAAGACCAACTCATTTATCTGATCTGTCGGATAAATTGGTAACGAAAATGGGACTTCTAAGATAGAGGTCCCAAAGGGTAGTCTATTTAAGAAGGGAGCTGCAGTCCCATAGCATTTATTTATTTATTTATTTATTTATTTATTTATTTATTTTTTGAGACAGGATCTCACTGTGTCACCCACACTGGACTGCAGTGACATAATCATGGTTCACTGCAGCCTCAACCTCCCAGGCTCAAGCGATCTTTCTACATCCACCTCCCGTGTAGCTGGGACCACAGGCACATGCCACCATGCCTGGCTAATTTTTTCTTTTTGTAGAGATGGGGTCTCACCATGTTGCCCAGACTAGTCTTGAACTTCTGGGCTCAAGCAATCCCCTCATCTCAACCTCCCAAAATGCTGGGATTACTGGCATGAGCCACCACACCCAGCCTCCACAGCATCTTTTAAAAATAATTCCTTGTTGCAAAACATAAGTTTTCTTCTTTTAGGAAGAGAAGGGCATTACCGATGGGAATGTAAAATGGTGCAGCCAGATAGAGGATTAAGATGGCAGATAGGAAGCAGGACTAACTTGTAGCTCCTGCTCAGATGGACAGAGCAGTGTGTGGAGACTCGTATCACGAACATTTGCTCCAATAACCGCTGCAGGAACATACCAGGAAAGCCAAGAGAATCCACAGACCCTTTGAAGGAAATGGATCACCACTATAGGCTCCCTGAGACACTGAAAAACTGTGCTGGTATCCACAGCTGAAAGACCTGAGGATGGATTATATCACAGGACTTGTAGCAGACACTCCCTAATACCAGCTTGGAGCCCAGTAGCTCCACTAGGGGACTAGACCCAGAAGAGCAAAAACAATCACTGCCTTTTGGTTTTCATGAAGCCCCATCCTAGGGAGGGAGGAGAACACCACATCAAGGGAGCACCCTGTGGGACAAAAGACTCTGAGCAGCAGCCCTTAAGTCCTAGATCTTCCGTCCGACATAGTCTACCAAAATGAGAAGGAACCAGAAAAACAATTCTGGTAATATGACAAAACAAGATTCTTTAACACCCCCAAAAGATCATAACAGCTCACCAGCAGTGGATCCAAACCAAGATGAAATCTCTGAATTGCCAGAAAAAGAATTAAGAAGCTTGATTATTAAGCTAACCAAGGAGCACCAGGGAAAGGTGAAGTCCACCTTAAAGGAATAAAAAACATGGTGCAGGATATGAAATATCAGTGAAATCGATAGCATACATAAAAAACAATCACAATTTCTGGAAATCAAGGATACACTTAGAGAAATGCAACATGCTCTGGAAAGTCTTGGCAATTGAACAGCAGAAGAAAGAACTTCAGAGCTTAAAGACAAGGCTTTTGAATTAACCCAATCTGTCAAAGACAAAGAAAAAAAGATTTTTAAAAAATGAACAAAGTCTCCAAGAAGTTTGGGGCTGTGTTGAACATCCAAACCTAGGAATAATTGGTGTTCCCAAAGAAGAAGAGAAATCTAAAAGTTTGGAAAACATATTTGAGGGAATAATCGAGGAAAACTTCCCTAGCCTTGCTAGAGATCTAGACATTCAAATACAAGAAGCTCAAAGAACACCTGGGAAATTTATGACAGAAAGATAATCGCCTAGGCACATAGTCATCAGGTTATCTAAAGTAAAGATGAAGGAGAGAATCTTAAGAGCTGTGAGGCAAAAGCATCAGGTAACCTATTAAAAAAAAATTATCAGATAAACAGCAAATTTATCAGCAGAAATCCTGCAAGTTAGAAGGGACTGGGGTCCTATTTTAGCCTCCTTAAACAAAACAACTGTCAGCCAAGAATTTTGTACCCAGTGAAACTAAGCTTCATAAATGAAGGAAAGATATAACCTTTCCCAGACAAATAAATGCTGAGAAAATTCACCACTGCCAAGCCATCACTACAAGAACTGCTAAAAGGAGCTCTAAATCTTGAAACAAATTCTTGAAATACACCAAAATAGAACCACCTTAAAGCATAAATCTCACAGGACCTATAAAACAATAACACAATAAAAAAAACCCAAGGTATTCAGGCAACAAATGGCATGATGAATAAAATAGTACCTCACATCTCAATACTAATGTTGAATGTAAATGGCCTGAATGCCCCATTTAAAAGATGCAGAATAGCAGAATGGATAAAAATTCACAAACCAAGTACCTGCTGTCTTTAAGAGACTCACCTGACACATAGGACTCACATAAACTTAAGGAAAGGGGTGGAAAAAGATATTCCATGCAAATGGACACCAAAAGTGAGCATGAGTATAGCTTCTTATATTAGACAAAACAAACTTTCAAGCAACAGCAGTTAAAAAAGACAAAGAGGGACATTATATAATGATAAAAGGACTAGTCTAACAGGAAAATATCACAATCCTAAATATATATGCACCTAACACTGGAGGGCCTGAATTTTTGAAACAATTACTTCTAGACCTAAGAAGTAAGATAGATGGCAACAAAATAATAGTGGAAGACTTTAATATAACACAGATAGCACTAGACAGGTCATCAAGACAGAAAGTCGACAAAGAAATGACAGATTTAAACTATACCCTAGAACAAATGGACTTAACAGATATTTACAGAACATTCTACCCAACAACTGCAGAATATTAATTCTATTCATCAGCACATGGAACTTCTCCAAGATAGACCACATGATTGGCCACAAAACAAGTCTCAGTAAATTTAAGAAAATTGAAATTATATCAAATATTGTCTCAGACCACAGTGGAATAAAATTGGAAATCAACTCCAAAAGGAACCCTCAGAACCATGCAAATTCACAGAAATTAAATAACCCGCTCCTGAATGATCATTGGGTCAACAACAAAATCAAGATGGAAATTAAAAAATTATTTGAACTGAATGATAATAGTGACAAAACCTATCAAAACCTATGGGATACAGAAAAAGTGGTGCTAAGAGGAAAGTTCATAGCATTAAATGTCTACATCAAAAAGTCTGAAAGAGCACAAATAAACAGTCTAAGTTCACATCTCACAGAACTGGAGAAACAAGAACAAACCAAACCCAAATGCAGCAGAAGGAAAGAAATAACGAAGATCAGAGCAGAACTAAATGAAACTGAAACAAACAAAAAATACAAAAGATAAATGAAATGAAAAGCTGGTTCCTTAAAAAGATAAATAAAATTGATAGACCATTAGTGAGATTAACCAAGAAGAGAGAAGATCCAAATAAGCTCAATTAGAAATGAAACAGGAGATAATACAACTGATACCACAGAAATACAAAAGATTATTCAAGGCTACTATGAACACCTTTACGCTGATAAACTAGAAAACCTAGAGGACATGGATACATTCCTGGAAATATATAACTCTCCTAGATTAAACCAAGAAGATATAGAAACTCTGAACAGACCAATAACAAGCAGTGAGATTGAAATGGTAACAAAAAAAATCGTCAACCAAAGAAAAGTCCAGGACCAGAGAGATTCACAGCTGAATTCTATCAGGCATTCAAAGAAGAATTGGGACCAATCCTAACACTATTCCAAAAGACAGAGAAAGAGGGAATCCTCTCTAAATCATTCTATGAAGCCAGTATCACCCTAATACCAAAACCAGGGAAGGACATTACAAAAAAAGAAAACTATAGACCACTATCCCTGATGAACACAGATGCAAAAATCCTCAACAAAATGCTAGCGAACTGAATCCAACAGCATATCAAAAAGATAATCCATCATGATCAAGTGGGTTTCATACCAGGGATGCAGGGATGGTTTAGCATATGTAAGTCAATCAATGTGATATGCCACATAAACAGAATTAAAAACAGAAATCACATGATCATCTCAATAGATGCAGAAAAAGCATTTGACAAAATCCAGTATCGCTTTATGATTAAAACCCTCAGCAAAATCAGCAGAGAAGGGGCATCCTTAAGGTAATAAAAGCTATCTACGACAAAGCCATGGCCAACATTATACTGAATGGGTAAAAGTTGAAAGCATTTCCCCTATGAACTAGAACAAGACAAGGATGCCCATTCTTACCACTTCTGTTCAACATAGTACTGGAATTCCTAGCCAGAGCAATCAGACAAGAGAAAGAAAGAAAGGACATCCAAATCAGTAAAGAGGAAGTCAAACTGTCACTCTTTGTTGATGATATAATTGTATACCTAGAAAACCCTAAAGACTCATCCAAAAAGCTCCTGGAACTGGTAAATGAATTCAGCAAAGTTTCAGGATACAACTTTAATGTACACAAATCAGTAGCTCTGCTATACACCAACAGTGACCAAGCTGAGGATCAAATCAAGGACACAACCCCTTTTACAATAGCTGCAAAAAAATAAAATAAAATACTTAGGAATACACGTAATCAAGGAGGTGAAAGACCTCTACAAGTAAAACTACAAAACACTGCTGAAACAAATCAGACAACACCAAAAAATGGAAACACATCCCATGCTCATGGATGGGTAGAATCAATATTGTGAAAATGACCATACTGGCAAAAGCAGTCTACAAATTCAACGTAATTCCCATCAAAATACAACCATCATTCTTCACAGAACTAGAAAAAACAGTCTTAAAATTCATATGGAACCTAAAAAGAGCCCTCATAGCCAAAGCAAGACTAGGCAAAAAGAACAAATATGGAGGCATCACATTACCCAACTTCAAACTATACTATAAGGCTACAGTCACCAAAATAGCATGGTACTAGTATAAAAATAGGCACATAGACCAATGGAACAGAATAGAGAATCCAGAAATAAAGCCAAATACTTACAGCCAACTGATCTTCGACAAAGCAAACAAAAACATAAAGTGGGAAAAGGACACCCTATTCAACAAATGGTGCTGGAAAAATTGGCAAGCCACAGTAGAAGAATGAAACTGGATCCTCATCTCTCACCTTATACAAAAATCAACTCAAGATGGATCAAGGACTTAAATCTAAGACCTGAAACCATAAATATTCTAGAAGATACATTGGAAAAACCCTTCTAGACATTGGTTTAGGCAAAGACTTCATGACCAGGAACCCAAAAGCAAATGCAACAACAAAAAAAGATAAATAGATGAGATTTAATTAAACTAACAAGCTTCTGCGCAGCAAATAATAACAATAATCAGCAGAGTTAACAGACAACCCACAGAGTGGGAGAAAATCTTCACAGTCTATACATCCATCAAAGGACTAATATCCAGTATCTACGAAGAACTCAAACAAATCAGCAAGAAAACAACAAACAATCTCATCAAAAACTGGGCTAAGGACATGGATTGACAATTCTCAAAAGAAGATATACAAATGGCCAACAAGCATATGGGAAAATGCTCAACATCACTAATTATCAGGGAAATACAAATCAAAACCACAATGTGATGCCACCTTACTCCTGCAAGAATGGCCATAATCAAAACATAAAAAAAATAGATGTTGGCATAGATGTGGTAAAAAGAGAACACTTTTACACTCTTGGTGGTA
Organism: Gorilla gorilla gorilla; assembly: GCF_029281585.2. NCBI lineage: Eukaryota > Metazoa > Chordata > Mammalia > Primates > Hominidae > Gorilla > Gorilla gorilla. The sequence goes on along the minus strand of NC_073231.2, from coordinate 54,491,309 downwards.
ATGTAAACTAATACAACCACTATGGAAAACAGTGTGGAGATTCCTTAAATAACTAAAAGATCCACAATTTGATCCAGCAGTACCAGTACTAGGTATCTACTCAGAAGAAAATAAGCATTATAAGAAAAAGATAATTGCTCGTGCATCACATGCATGTTTATAGCACCAAAATTCGCAATTGCAAAAATATGAAAACAGTCCAAATGCCCATCAGTCAACTAGTGGATAAAGAAAATGTTATATATATATATGTATACATATATACACATACACCATGGAATACTACTCAGCCATAAAAAGGAATGAAATAATGGTATTCGCAACAACCTGGATGGAATTGGAAACTCTTATTCTAAGTGAAGCAACTCAGGAATGGAAAACAAAAATCATATGTTCTCACTTATAAGTGGGAACTAAGCTATGAGGACTCAAAGGCACAAGAATGATACATTGGACTTTGGGGACTTCAGGGGAAATGGTGGGAGGGTGGTGAGGGATAAGACTACACATTGGATACGGTGTACACTGCTTGAGTGATGGGTGTACCAGAATCTCATAAATAAAAAACCTAAAAAAAGAATGGTACAGCCCATGTGCAAAACAGTATGGCAGTTCCTCAAAAAAATAAACATATAATTATGATATAATCTAGCAATTCTATTTTGGATGTTTACCCCCAAATAATTGAAAGCAGGGACCTGAAGAGATACTTGTACACTCATGTTCATAGTAGCCTTATTCACAATAGCCAAAAGATTGAAACATCCCAAATGTCCATCAACAGATGAATGGCTAAACTAAATTAGAATATACATACAATGATACTATTCAGCTTTAAAAAGAAACAAGGTTCTGATACATGCTACCACATGGATGAACCTTGAAAACATTATACTAAATGAAATAAGCCAAACACAAAGGAACAAATATTGTTTGATTCCACTTATATGAGGAAACTAGAATAGGCAAATTCACAAATGCAGAAGTAGAACATTAGCAGGGGCTGATGGGAATGGGGAATGGGGAGTTAGTGTTTAGTGGGTACAAAGTTTCAGTTTGAGGTAATTAATGAATGTAAGAGTTCTGAAGATGAATTGTGGTCTGGTTGCACAACAATGTGAATATAATTAATAACACCAAATTGCACACTTAAAATGGTTAACATGATACATTTTAGGTTATGTATATTTGACCAAAATAAAAAAAGAGAGAGAGGGCATTTTGTCCTCACTGCATTTTGTGCCACTTTTAAAGCAACTTCTTGGCTTCTATAATCACTATTCTAGTTGAAAAGCAAAAGAAACTTTGTTTTTCCTTGTGATAGGCATGTTTTCGTTCTCATTCATTTTTGTTTTTCTTACCATTCCTGAGAGATCCTTGAATGCGTGATTATCAAAACCTCTACATTAAGAATGATCCTTACTAGATTTTTCTGTGGCAGAAATATGCCCCTTATTTTGGAGTCAAGAAATGTAGGCTAGGTGCAATGGCTCTTGCCTCTAATCTCAGCACTTTGGGAGGCTGAGGCAGGTAGATCACCTGAGGTCAGGAGTTCAAGACCAGCCTGACCAACATGGTGAAACCCCGTCCCTGCTAAAAATACAAAATTAGCTGGGCATGGTGGCGCATACCTGTAATCCTCGTTACTTGGGAGGCTGAGGCAGGAGAATCGTTTGAACCCGGAAGGCGGAGGTTGCAGTGAGCTGAGATTATGCCACTGCACTCCAGTCTGGGCGACAGAGTGAGATTCCGTCTTAAAAAAAAAAAAAAAAAAAGTAAAATCAAACGTTAACAAGTCCTAGACTTTACATCTTTCTAGGAAGCATGGAGATACATCCTAATATTAGCTAACTCTAATTCTGATATGGATAGCAGGTTGACAACATTAATAAACCAGCCAGATCACCTATACCCTTGCCGCTTAAAGTGTGGTCTATGGACCAGTGGTGACAGCATTCCTGGATCAGTTTATTAGAAATGCATAATCTTGGGCACAATCTCAGACCTACTGAATTGGAATCTGCATTTTACCAAAACCCCAGGTGTTTCCTATGCACATTGAAGTCTGTGAAGTACTGAAGTACTGATCTACACTACTTTCTTAAATGCAACAAATTGTGTGTGTGTGTGTGTGTGTGTGTGTGTGTGTGTGAGGCGGAGTCTTGTTCTGTCACCCAGGCTGGAGTGCAGTGGTGCGATCTCGGCTCACTGCAACCTCCGCCTCCCAGGTTCAAGCGATTCTCCTGCCTCAGACTCCCGAGTAGCTGGGACTGCAGGCACATGCCACCATGTCCGACTAATTTTTTGTATTTTTAGCAGAGATGGGGTTTCACTGTGTTAGCCAGGATGGTCTCCATCTCCTGACCTCGTGATCCGCCTGCCTTGGCCTCCCAAAGTGCTGGGATTACAGGCGTGAGCAACTGCACCCGGCCTCCCTATTTTTTTTTTTAATTATTTTTACCTTTTTTTTTTTTTTTTTTTTTTGAGATGGGGTCTCACTCTGTCACCCAGGCTGGAGTTCAATAGCACGATCATGGCTCACCGCAGCCTCAACCTCCTGGGCTCAAGCCATCCTCCCAGTTTGGCCTCCCAAAGTGCTGGGACTACAGGCATGAGCTATCATGCCCAGCTAGAAGTTTCTTTCTCCTTGAAGAAAGAGTTAAAAGTAGAGAACAAACATTTGCTGAAGATTTGCTGTACAATATATACTGACATATGAACCAAAGTTATCTCATTTAATTCTTAAAATAACAATAGCGGTATAGACTATTGATTCCATTTAACAGATGAAGAAACTGAGGCTTAATCATTCCATTGTCACCCAGCTAGGAAGTGCCAGGACTGGCATTTGACTCTGGGTGTTTTTAAATCAGAAGTTTTTTTCCATTACACCAAGATACCTTTTAAGCATATGAAAGAAGACATTCTAAAACAGTTTGGAATAAAAAATTACTTAAGAATTTCACTAAGAAAAACATGGTATGACTCAGAACCATAAAGCTATCAACACTGAGCATTTATTTTATCTTGCAATGTGCTTTTCTTTATTAATCTTCACAATAACCAGGTGAGGAAAAAGTTATCTTCATTCTGCAAATAAAATACCCTGAAGCTCAGAGTAGCTAAAGGTTTGCCCACAGTCATAAAGCAGTGAGTCAGAATTTGAATTAAGGTGAAAAGGCTTGACTGTTAACCGCGAATACACGGACAGTCTACTCTCTGAAGCCATTTAGACACTGAGAAAGCCAAGGTAACTCTTTTGCAGATGTTAGCTGTTGTAGTTTGGAGCCAGCTGGATTAATATTTGGGGCATTCTACTTTCCTTAATGTGTCTAAATGAAACCATGTGGATCCCACCCATTGTTTTATGTCTGGCTTTGCCTGACATTATTGACCAATACTTATTTTTGTTATTATTATTTAAGAGACAGTGTTTCACTCTGTTGCCCAGGCTGGTGCAGTGGTGCAAACACAGCTCGCTGTAGCCTTGAACTCCTGGGCTCAAGTGATCCTCCTGCCTTAGCCTCCCACGTAGCTAGTACTACAGGTGGCAGGTAGTGCCACCATGCTTGGCTGTTTGTTTGTTTGTTTGTTTTTTGTATAGATAGAGTCTCATGATGTTGCTCAGACTGGTCTAAAACCAGTGGCCTCAAGAGATCCTCCAGTCTAGGCCCTCCAAAGAGCCGAGATTACAGGTGTGAGCCACTGTGCCTGGCCCTCCAATGCTTATGAATGTGTGAGGTTCTGTGGTCAAATCCTTAGAAGGTTGTGGTCTGTGAGACCGAACGTGACGTGGCCCTGTGTCTCCTGGCCTATTCTCCTTTTATGTGACTTGTCTCGTGGCTCTGGATGCCCAGCCATCCTGCCATGCTGTCATCATTTCCTAGAGTAGGCTGTGCCCCTTCCTCACTCAGCTCCTTTGCACAGGCTGTTTCCTTGGACTCTAAGGCTCATTCTCCTCTTTGTTGTCTAAAGCTTATTCATTCATTCTTCAGGTCTCAACCTGCATCTCACTTCCTCAGGGAAGCTTTCCCTAACTCTCTTGTTCAGTTCAGACACCCATTGGCCACTCTCATAATCCCCTGTATTTCTCTATTATGACACCTATCACAAGTGTAATTTATTAATTATTTCTTTAATAATTTCTTTAAGGTATAGCTTCCCCCGCTAAACTGTAAGTTCTAAGAAGGCAAGAACCATATTTTATTTTATGCTACTGTCTCCTAGCAAACATATCTAGCATATAATCAATGTCTAATAAATATCTGTTGAATAAGGCCAGGTGCAGTGGCTCATGCCTGTAATCCCAACACTTATGCAAGACCAAGGCAGGAGGATTGCTTGAGCCCAAGAGTTCCAGACCAGCCTGAGCAACATAGTGAGAACCCTTCTTTACAACAAAATTAAAAAATTAGCCAAGTCTGGTGGCACATGCCTGTAGTCCCAGCTACTTGGGAGGCTGAGGTGGGAGAATCACTTGAGCCCAGGTGTTAAAGATTACAGTTAACTGTGATCACACCATTGCACTCTAGTCTGGGTGACAGAGTGAGGCCCTGTCTCTAAAAATATATGTGTATATATATATATATAAATATATGTATATGTGTACATATATGCATATAATATATATACATAGATAACATATATACACATATATTACACACATATATACACACATATTATTTATACATATATAACATAAAATATGCATATTATATATATTATATACACATATGGTATATATACAATGTATATATGCATGTATATATACATATATACAATTATCTATATATATTTGTTGAATAAACCAATGCATTTAATGTTTATAAAATATTTTTGTGAACTAGAAAGTTTTATACAAATGGTATTGCTATTATCATTATTTGTACTCTGATTACTTGAAGTTTATTTTGTATGTTAATGATGTTGATGATAAATAATGAATTTGTATATGTTAAACGAATTGTAATAACTTTTTATTGTAATAGCTGAGCCTAACTTTGTCCTGCGTTGTAGCTTTGTATGACATGTATGGGAAGGGCCTGAGTTAACCAGGCACAGGCAGGACGATTTTCATTTGATCAACCGGATCCTGACAGGAATCTGAGCTAGGTGATATGTCTCTGAATTCCTCACCTGACCTTTTTCTCATAAGGTGGATGAGTTAATCCTAAGAGATTCACAATCAAACCAGAAGAGTTTTGGCAATCTTTCTGGTTCTACTTGTTCCCAGGAGAAAGTATGTGTTTGCGGACAAATGTGTTTGCTTTATTTTTGGTCAGGAAACAGACCAAGTTACGCAAGGTGCTTCCAATTTCTGCCAGAGTTGCCAAAACATGAAAATAAATTTAGTGCCGAAATTTATAAAATAGTTTTATAAATGCCTTGAACCCTAGTATCTGCTACTCTTCTGCTTTTTAAGTGATTTATGTTGTTTTTATTCCTAATCTCCTGTTTTACAGCATATTCAACAGCCTCTAATCCTTTTGGGCAGTAGGCATGATTTACATTTTGAAAAAATATTGCATGCCTTTTGCCTGAGCTATCAGCAATTCAAGAAGTAATCACATTTAAAAGGAGGATCTGGCAAAAACAAAGCTATTATCCTTACTACAGTAATGGATTTCATACACTATGGCATTTCGTTAGAGAAATGTATTGTGCCTTAAGCTTTCTTTAGTGTTTCTCAATTAAAATCATATATAACTCACTTTTTGACTAAAAAGAGGCTATCTTAACTACAGAATCTCTAAGGACTAGACCCTTTTTTAAAGTTCATGGTATACATTCAATAATGTGTGGGAAAGCACTTGGTAAACATGTTAAGGTACTTAGTAAAGAGTCTAAACAAGAGTAATTACTGTGGTTATAGGCTTTTTAAAAAAAATTGATGCATAATAGATGTACATAGTTTCAAAGGGTCATAAGTTTTCTTACTCTAATTTCATAGAAATAATGTTAGCTATTAAGTGTATTGAATCTTGAATCTGGGCATATTGAGTGTCTTAAAAAGGTGTGTATATTCTAAATCTACATTATGAGTTTAGGCAAATAGGGTTAGGATTAGGGTTTGGGTTAGGGTTCAACTGCTGAACTGCTGTGTTTGTGTTTGATCAACGCTGTAGGGCCACTGAGTTGCCCAGACAAAGCCAGAGTCTGTCATTAGCTTGGATGGAGACTATGGTTGTTTGTTCACTTATCCAACTAGTATTCATTGAGCATATACTATGTTCAAGCCACTATCCTAGGCTTTCGGAATGTTTGGTATAGGGATGTACAAAACAGACCCTGTCCCTCAGGAACTTGCATTCTAGCAAAATAGTGATGATATTAGTAGTAATAGTAATAGATAAACATTTATTGAGAGTTTATTATATCCTAGGTACTGTGCTAATAATCTTATGCATATTATCTCATACAATTCTCACAACCCTATGAATAGGAACCATTATTATTTTGACTCTCATTTTAAGATGAGAAGAGGGGTTAGGTAACTTACCGAAAGTCGAGTCTGAAGGTTTTTTTTAGCTATAAACCAGAGGGATGTTCAAAGGCTTGACAGCAGATATGAAAAGAACATCCAACAATGGAAAAGGACCACAATCACAGCCCTGTAGCAGGGTCCAGGTGACCAGCAAATTCTCTTTAGTTCCTGAATTACAGGCACGTGCCACTGTTTGGGGGAGGATCAGATAGGCTGAGAAATTAGCCTGTAGGCTGAATATCAGGTCTAAACATAAAATAAGATGTTTGCAAGAACTTGGTAAATAAAATATTAAGCTGATAATTCAATTCAGTTGATAATTTACTCTGTGCCAGACACCATATAAGACTCTCAGGGTAGAGAACAGAAACGAGGAAGACATGAACTCTCATCTCAAGTAGTTCAGAATTGGGAGAGACCCAAGGTTTAGTTCTGGTTCCTATTTGAGGAGTTTGGTGACCCTTAGAGAGTCACTACCTTCCTGGAGCTTCTTGGGAAACATTAATTTTCTAATCTGTGGAACTCAGGGAGGGAGCAAGCAGGGCAATTAATTTTTAAGGGACCTCAACTCATTAGTGACCACTTCTAAAAGATGTGCAACTTCCTTCACATACATGTTGTATTCCATTTAGCTGATACTGTTTTCTTTTTGGTGATGCTGTATTAGTCTGAAATTTGAAACTCTACAAGGCAGTAAAATTGATTTTAAATGTTAAATAATTTAGTATAAGTAAGCCCTGTACATAAACATGCAATTATGTGAATTGCTGTTATTGATGTTGAAATGTAACTGTTTACCCAATGAAAGTTAAAGGTGTTCCCTAGTTAAAGTCTTTTAAATTCATGCTGATATTTGTATAGTTTGAGATGCCATAATTATGTTCAAATGAATTATTGGTGCTTCAGGGAACATATGGCTATAGAAAATAATAATGTTGTTATAATTATTTTGTGTTTATTTAATGATATGATGGTTTATGCAATGTTAATGTTCAGGTATAATGGATTGTTAACGTTGTGAGTGTTTAAAACAGTAAACTGTTGTAAAAATAATCTTCCATGACTGAGAAATTTTATTTTTTGTTGCATTATGCTAAAGCACTATTTTTTCACATGTTGGGTGATAAATATCATGTATTGCTTTGATACCTGATTCGTATGTAAGTCTGCTGAGATATGACTTTCAAATGTTCATGCTTAGTGGGCACTTAGAATGTACACACTCTGGTCTTTATCCATCTTCATAGATAATACATACTTCTGAATATTCTCAGCAACTAGCACACTGGTAAGTGGAGCAACAGTAAGTACAGAGATGGGTAAACAGAAGGGAAAGACTGACATGAACATCTGATCTTTCACCCAGTTCCTTAACTACATGTAGCACTGAGAGAGCATGTAACTCCACACACTTGGATTTGTGTGTGTGTGTTTTTTTTTTTCTCTAAGGCCTGAGTGAACTCTATTCAATGAAACCTTCCATGAAACAACTATAGCTGCTAAAACTACTGAACAAGACTGCTTTGTCCAAATCACCAAGGCACAGTTCTCTGGGAACTGGGCATTGCATCTTCAGAATAAAGAGGCCAAAGAAGTCCTCATTTAGTTCTGCGTTAATATACTCATGGAAAAGGACATTAGATTTTGCTTGTCATGGGAAAAGCATGCAGTTTGGCAGAGTTAGAAAGTGTCCAGAATCGAAAGTCAGGTGGACCTGGGTTCAAATCATGGCTCTGATAACTATTAGCTGTGATTGTGGTCAAGATACTTATTGATATTGTTTGGCTCTGTGTCCCCACCCAAATCTCATCTAAAATTGTAATTGCCATAATCTGCAGTGTCAAGAGAGAGACCTAGTGGGAGGTGACTAGATCATGGGGACAGCTTCCTCCAGGCTGTTCTCATGATAGTGAGTGAGTTCTCATGAGATCTGATGGTTTTGTAAGTGTCTGACTCTTCCTCCTTAACACACGCTCTCTCTTGCCTGCTGCCATGTAAGATGTGCCTGCTTTCCTTTCATCTTCCACCATGATTGTAAGTTTCCCATGGCTTCCTCAGCCATGCAGAATTGTGAGTCAATTAAACCTCTTTCCTTTATAAATTACCCAGTCTCAGGGAAGTTCTTTATAGCAGTGTGAAAATGGACTAATACAGGAAATTGGTACCAGGAGTTTGGGGGCACTGCTATAAAGATACTTGAAAATGTGGACGTGACTTTGAAACTTTGGAAGCAACTTTGGAACTGGGTAATGGGCAGAGGTTGGGACAGTTTGGAGGGCTCAGAAGAAGACAGGAAGATGTGGGAAAGTTTGGAACTTCCTAGAGACTTGTTGAATGGTTTTGACCAAAATCTTGATAGTGATGTGGAGAATGAAGTCCAGGCTGAGGTAGTCTCAGATGGAGATGAAGAACTTATTGGCAAATGGGGTAAAGGTCACACTTGCTATGCTTTAGCAGAGAGACTGGTGGCATTTTGCTCCAGCCCTAGGGATCTTTGGAACTTTGAACTTGAGAGAGATGATTTAGGGTATCTGGTGGAAGAAATTTCTAAGCAGCAAAGAATTCAAGAGGTGACAGAGCATAAAAGTTTGAAAAACTTGCAGCCTGACCATGTGGTAGAAAAGAAAAACCCATTTTCTGGGGAGAAATTAAAGCCAGCTGCAGAAATTTACATAAGTAATGAGGAATTGAATGTTAATCTACAAGACAATGGGGAAAATGTCTGCAGGGCATCTCAGAGTCCTTCATGGCAGCCTGTCTGATACGGTTTGGCTGTGTCTCCACCCGAAACCTCATCTCGAATTGTAATTCTGCACTTCTCTCTCCTGACACCATGTGAAGGACATGTTTGCTTCCCCTGCTACCATGATTGCAAGTTTCCTGAGGCCTCCCCAGCCATCTGGAACTGTGAGTCAATTAAACCTCTTTCCTTTATAAATTACCCAGTCTCGGGCAGTTCTTTACAGCAGTGTAAAAATAGACTAATACATCCTCCCATCACAGGCCCAGGGGCCTAGGAGGGAAAAATGATTTCCTGTGCCAGGTCCAGGGCCCCACTGCCTTGCGCAGCCTCAGGACATGACCCCCTGCATCCCAGCCACTCTAGCTCCAGCTGTGGCTGAAAGGGGCCAAGGTAGAGCTTGGGCCATTGCTTCAGAGGGTGCAAGCCCCAATTCTTGGCAGCTTCCACATGGTGTTGGGCCTGTGGGTGCACAAAATTCAAGAGCTGAGCCTTGGCAGCTTCTGCCTAGATTTTAGAGAATGTATGGAAACACCTGGATGTCCAGAGAGAAGTCTGCTGCAGGGGCAGAGCCCTCATGGAGAATCTCTTCTAGGGCAGTGTGGGAGGAAAATGTGGGGTTGGAGCCCCCACACAGAGTCTCCACTGGGACACTGCCTAGTGGAACTGTGAGAAGAGGGCCACCATCCTCCTGACTCAAGAAAGGTAGATCCACCAAGAGCTTGCACTGTGTGCCTGGAAAAGCCACAGTCACTCAATGTCAGCCCATAAGAGCAGCCATCGGGGCTGAACCCTGCACAGCCACAGGGATAGAGCTGCCCATGGCTGTGGGAGGCCACCTGTTGCATCAGCGTGCCCTGAATGTGAGACATGGAGTCAGAAGAGATTATTTTGGAGTTTTAAGACTTAATGACTGCTTCACTGGATTTCAGACTGGCATGGGGCCTGTAGCCCCTTTGTTTTGGCCAATTTCTCCCATTTGGAATGGGAGCATTTATCCAATGCCTGTACCCCATTGTATCTTGGAAGTAACTAACTTGTTTTTGATTTTACAGGCTCATAGGCAGAAGGGACTTCCCTTGTCTCAGATGAGACTTTGAACTTGGACTTTTGGGTTAATGCTGGAATTAGTTAAAATTTTAGGGGACTGTTGGGAAGGCATGATTGGTTTTGAAATGTAAAAAGGACATGAGATTCAGCAGGGGGCAGGGGCAGAACAATATGTTTTGGCTCTGTGCCCCCAACCAAGTCTCATTTCAAATTGTAATTGCTATAATTCCCACATGTTAAGGGAGGGACATGATGGGAAGTTATTGGATCATGGGGGTGGTTTCCCCCATGATGTTCTTGTGATAGTGAACTCTCACGAGATCTGATGGTTTTATAAGTGTTTGACAGTTCCTCCTTCACACTCGCTCTCTGTCTCCTGCCACCATGTAAGACATGCCCACTTCCCCTTCATCTTCCACCATGATTGTAAGTTTCCTGAGGTCCCTGCCATGTGGAACTGTGAATCAATTAAACCTCTTTCCTTTACAAATTACCCAGTCTCAGGGAAGTTCTTTATAGCAGTGTGAAAATGGACTAATACACTTATCTTCTTCAAGCCCCAGGGTTTTTTTTATAGAGGGTTTCTCAATAGCAGCACTATTGACATTTTAGGCCAGATAATTTTTTGTTGTAGGACGCTGCCTTGTGCATTGTAGGATATTTAGCATCTCTACCCACTAGATAACAGTAGCAGTTTCTCCCAGTCACTAAAAAACAAAAATGTCTCTACCCATTTCACATTGTACTAGGATAAATCACCCCTAGTGAGAACCACTCCTTTAGGTGTCAAACTATGGATAACCAAACCCACTTCACAGGTAGTAGGCATAATACTAGCCTCTGAAGATGTTCACATCCTAATCCCTGGGACCTGTGAGTGTGTTACCTTACATGGTAAAGGGAAATTAAGGTTGCATTGGTTACCCTAAATTTGAAGATTATTCTAGATTATTTGGGTAGATCCAATGTAATCACTAGGGTCCTTAAAAGTGAAAGGGTGAGGCAGAAGATGTTGGAGTGATGTGATGTGAAAATGACTTGAATTATTTTTTCTGGGTTTAAAGATGGATGAAGTGGTCCATGAGCCACAGACTGTGGACAACCTCTAGAAGCTGGAAAAGAGAAGGAAATAGATCCTACCAAGGAAAGAACACAGCCTTGTTGACCCCTTGATTTTAACTCTGTGATACTCATGTCAAACTTCTGACTTACATAACTGTAAGATAATAAATGTGTTTTAAGCCACCAAGGTTGTGGTAACTTGTTATAGCAGCAGTAGAAAACTAACACAATAGGGCTACTGTGAAAATTGTGAGATAACGCACATAATTTATTGTCATCTGGAAATAGTAACTGCTTAATAAATGCTTTTGAAAATTTTCTTAGCAAAAAGACTGGGTCATAAGGCATGAATCTACAAGTTTTAATGGTGTTCTAAGGCTTTAAATGGATTCATGGATTTTATGTGATATGCTATCTAGAAATGCCACTTGTTCAAGTGTAACAGGAAATCCCTCACTCTACCTTGGCATTCATGCTCCTGCTGGCGTGTTTCATCTCACAATTCTGTACTCTATGTTCCCAGCTCTCTGAATCCTTGACTCCATTCTCCTCTTTAGCCTGCCTTCTTGTGGCCGTTGTTCTAGACATGCACATTTGGGTCTGATCCTTGGAGCTCTCTTGAATGTGATTTTTTTTTTTTTTTTTGTCTTCTGGCTCCTTGCAAAGCAGCTGTGATAGAGCAGGTAAGTCTTATCATGAGCCCATTGTATCCACACAAGTTATTACCAAACCCATTGTATCCACACAAGTTGTTCTACCCACTGATACTAGTAGCACTTTCTCCCAGCCATAAAAAAACAAAAATATCTGTACACAGTGCACATTTTGGAGTAAATCACCCCAGCTGAGAACCAGTCCCTACCAGTCAGTCTCATTTCTGAAGTGAAGATAGGACAACTGGGGTAGCTTTGTTTCAGGTATTTTGATGCTGTTGTTTGGTGCCATGACATTTAGGATCATTATGTCTACCCTGTGATTGATCCTTTTACTGTTATAAAATATTCCTCTTTGTTGTTAGTAATTTTCTTTTCACTGAAGACTAATTTTTCTGATATTAATATAGTCGCTACTGCTTTTTAAAATGAATTATTCTTTTTTCATCCTTTTTCCTTCAACCTACCTATATCATTGTATTTGAAGTGACTTTCTTTAAGAAAACATATGGTTGGATCATGTTTTTTCATCCACTCTGCCAATTTTTGTCCATTAACTGATGTAATTAAATTATTTACATTTGAGTTAATTATTGATATGTTAGGGCTGAAATCTACCATTTTATTATTTTTATTTTTTTATTTCTCATTTGTTTCATTTTTCTTTCCTTTTTATATGCTACTTCAATATTTTTAGCTTCTTATTTTGATTTATATGTAGTCTTTTGTAGTATATTGCTTTGTATAGTTTTCTTAGTTGTTGCTCTAGATATTATTACAATATATGCATGTAATTTATCATAATCTATTAATATAAACTTTTTACCATTTTGAATGAAGTGTAGTAAAGGTACTTCTTTTTAGACACATTTACTCTCCATTTAAATATAGTCACCTTTAAATATAGTTGTCCTGAGTGCCACAATTTATTATGCACCACATCAGATGATGCTACACTTTTTTCATCTACTTTCAAATATTATTTAAGAAGTGCATGAAGCATAAGGATAACATATAGATCGATGTAATAGAATTGAGAGTTCATAAATAAACCTTGAAAATTATGGTCAACTGAATTTTAACAAGGATGCCAAGACATTTCAATGGGGAAAATATAGTCTTCTCAACAAAGGTGTTGGAACCATTGGATATCTGTATGCAAAAGAATGAAGCTGGAACCCTTACCTCACACCATATACAAAAATTAACATTTCTCCCAAAAAGATATACAAATGGCCAACATGCACAGGGAAAGACGCTTAACATTATTAGTCATTAGAAAAGTACAAATCGAAACCACATGAGATCCCACTTTATACCTACTAGGATGGCTATAATAAAAAAGTCAGATAAAATCAGTGTTGTTAAGGATATAAAAAAGTTGGAACACTTGTTCACTGCTGTGAGAATGTAAAGCAATTCAGCCATTTTTAAAAATATCTAGAGTTACCAGACAAACCAGGAATTCCATTTCTAGGTATCTACTCAAAAGAATTAAAAACATATGTCCTTACAAAAACTTGTGCATGAATGTTCATAACTGCACTACGCATGAAACTCCCAAAGTGGAAATACTCAAATATCCATCAACTGAAGAATGAATAAAGATGGGGCCTAGCTATAATCTCTATAAAGAAAAAGTTTTACAACGGGATGGTCAGTAGAAAAAGCCACAGTCACTGTTCCTACAGCTGTTCCATGGGCCATAACTGATATACCTCCTCTTCCTCCTCTCCATAACCCATTTTCTATTTTCTCCATCCTTGGCTAGCATTTCAGTCTCTCTGGATTCCTTGCTTGATAGAATGACCTAAAATGTCACCTCTAGACTGAGGCTTTGCTTGCCTTCCCCTCATCAGGCCTTTGTTACTGCATTCACCTGTTTGTTTTTATGTACTTGGAATAGTAGCACTAAGGGATGTTCCAATCAGTCCTTTGATTTGCAGGCTCTTCCCTGACCCATAAAGTAGTAGCAACCTGATTTCTTGCTTATAATCAGAGCCAGTTGGCCCTGCTGATAGAGTAACTCTTTTCACCGCCTGTTGGTTCATGAACATGAGGAGCGACCAGGCATTAGTTGTAGTTCTGAGTTTACTGAAGCATCATATCCCTAGTGAAAGTATTATCTCCTTCCCGAGAATCAGAACCTCGAATCCAGTAGACCACAGAGTTGCAGGGATGGAAAATAAAAATTCTGCAAGTTGGATCATGGGAGTCATGCAGCATAGAGCCAGTCTTATTTCTACCCCTTGGTTCCTGAACCTGTGCAGTGAACTTGTCAGGAATAGGACCAAATATCATGCAATTGTTGAATGCATATATAACATCCTGAAGGACTGTGCAGCACCACTGCAGGATGTTGTCTACAAATGGGCATCTTAATGGAACCTTTCCAAAGTTCTACCAGGCTGGTGCACTGGGGAACATAGTATGTGATAGGACCTAGGTCCCATGGACCTGTGCCCACTATTCCATCTTGTTTTGCTGTAAAATGACTCTTTTGGCCTGTGGTGGTGTTACACAGGATTTCATGTTGGTAAATTACATTATAATCCCTTGGAGACTGGTGCCATCAAAGGTACTGCAGGCAGAGAAGTCACACCTTATCTAAAGTTAGCATCAAAGATGAATTATACCCTTTCAGGATTGAAAAGACGCAAAATATTCCATTTACCCAAGATGCTAGCTGGCCTGCTTAAGGGGTACTGTATTGAGAACACATTTGGTCCCCAGTGCTTCCTAGTTTGGTAGTCAGCAATAGAAATAACTGGGTCAGCTATGGTGAAACAGAACCTGTGATACTGAGCCCATGCACAACCTCTAACCCCACCACCATGGCTACCTTGTATGTAGCATGCTATGCAAGCACTGGAACAGCTAAGAAGAGTTACTCAGTCTGCCTTGTTGAATATCTCCTCTGCAGTTGGTGTTTTCTGGTGGGTATTACAGTGAAACACAAAGATCTGCACTCCTTGTGCCCACTCTCTAAAGTCCATCCACATGTATCTTCCCCAGACCTTGTCTCTGATTTTCCATTTCCACTGTTTCCAGGCCCTGAGTAACCTACCAGGCCATTTACCACTACCTAGTCCCCTATTGGGGCTGGAGACAATGAATACAGAAAATATGTAGAGAGATTTTCTATAAAAAGGAACAGGGACTTGGAGAATGATTGGAGAGAGAAAAGGGGTCAAGATAGTTTTTCTTTTAAGATAAGAAGAAATCAGAGTGTGTCAGTATGCTGATGGAAATAATCCCAATGAAATAGAATCTATGATGTAGTACATGGAGAATTGCTGCAGATGGATTTCAGTAGCCTTGAAATGCACTGTAAATGGTAATATATTATTTGAAGCCAAATTATGACATATTTTAATCATTTCTACATAAATTTAATGGGATTATATAAATTAATCATTCAAGTAACATATATTAAGGCATCTACTGGGAGCTAAGGGTGTGCTATTTCTAGGGATATAAAGATAAATAAGAACTTCTTAAGGAATTTACAATGAGAGAGATGATTGTGGAAAAAGTTAATTGCAATTCAATGTGAGAAAAGCTATAATAGAAGCCTGGGTAGAAGGATCTTCATTTTGATATCATATACCCCAAATACTCAAATAACTGCTTACATATATAGAACCTAAGTGCAAAAGATACACAACTTGTTCTTTCGGATTTTAAAATATCTTTTATCTGTTGTTCTTGTACTCACAGGAGAAAATCAAAAGAGAAGCTACTTCTTTTTAATTTGCCCTCTTTTTTTCTTACTGCAAAATGGATAGAGAGATGATGTAAATGTAAATGTGGTTATAAAAAGTTACAATTATGAATAATTGGTACTGCCAGTTACAGATTCTGATGAATTGCTGATATGTAGAATCACTAAGATAAATGGCAGAGGAATGTTATAAAATCAGATAATGCTTCCCTAGGAAATTATTAGGGAAAAATAGCATTAGAATAGAGAAAATGAAGCTGATATTTTTGGGCTTTACTGTCTTTTACTGAGCATGCATTATGCATGAAATTGCATGGCATGAGTCAATTTCTAGAAGGTTTACTTTGAAGGGGAAAAGAGTGCAATTCTAAGAAGAACAATGTAAGTCCAAAGCCAAAAAACATCTTTACATTTTAAAAAGTTGCATTGCATTTCCCTTATCTATATCACTGAGATATAACATCTTCAGAGGAAAACATGGATGAGAACCAAATGGAGCTGACTCTTGGCAATAGACAACAATGGCATTTACAAGTAACCAGAGTTGTTTAGAGCCAAACTAAGATCTATCTCCTCCCACATATCCAATTAACTTCATTAAACTGACCCCATGTCCTACACAAAATATACTCTTTTTTGTCTTAAGAGATTAAAATAATTTTTCTAAATTTTCAATTTTATTAAATATAAATTATTCTTATTTTCATGATATAAATTATATTAATATATAATTAAATGAATATTTAGCCAAGTTAGATCTCATTGACATGGAGGTGGCTTAGCAAGATGGCTGAATAGAAGCCTCCACCAATCATTCCCACCATGGGAACAACAAATTTTTAACAACTGTCTGCACTCAGAAAAGCACCTTCATAAGAACCAAAAATTAGGTAAGCAATCACAGTACCTGATTTTTAACTTCATATTGCTAAAAGAGGCACTGAAGTGGGTAGGAAAGATGGTCTTGAATTGCCGATGCACTCCCTTCCCCATGCCCCAGCAGCAGTGGCATGGTACAGAGAAAATCTGTGTGCTTGGGGGAGGGAGTGCACAATGACTGGAGGACTTTGCATTGAACTCAGTGCTGCCTGTGGCAAAACAAAACTGTGCTGAACTCAGCCAGCACTCACCCATGGAGGAAGCATTTTGACCAGAACTAACCAGAGGAAAAGTACCCATCCCAGCTGTCAGAACTCGTATTTCTGGGCAAGCCTTGCCACCATGAACTAAAGGGCTCTGGGGTTCTAAGTGAACTTGAAAGGCAGTCTAGGACACAAGGACTGCAAGTCTTTAGGCAACCAAGCACTAGGCTGGGCTTAGAGCCAATGGACTGGGGTCTATATGACCTAGTGAGATATCAGACAGTTTGGCTGGGGAGTGCTTGTGCCACCCCTCCCCAAATACCAGGCAGTGCACCTTGCAACAATGAAAGTGACTCCTTTCTTTTGCTTGAAGAGAGGAGAGAGAAGAGTAAAAAGAATTTTGTCTTGCATCTTGGATACCAGCTCAGCCACAGTAGAATAGGACACCAGGCAGAGTCTTGAGGCCCCCATTCCAGGCCCTAGCTCCTGGATGACATTTCTAGACACACCCTGGGAAAGAAGGGAATCACTGCCTTGAAGGGAAGGAACCAGTCCTGGCAGGATCCATCAGCTACTGACTAAGGAGCCCTTAGGCCCTGAATAACTAACTGCGACTCCCAGGTAGTACACTGTGAACCTTGGGTGAGACACTGAGACATGCTGGCTTCAGGTAACAGCTTGGCCACAGGGTGGGAGAGCACCAAGTGGGTTCTTAGGGTCCCTCAGTCCAGGCCTAGGCATTTAGACAGCATTTCTGGGTCTGCGAGGGGCAAGAAGGGAGCCCACTGCCTTGTAGGGTAAGTCCCAGGCCTGGCATCATTCACCAAAAGCTGACTGAAGAGCCCTTGGGCCTTAAGTGAACATTGGCAGTGGCCTGGCAGAACTCTCCATGGGCTGGTGGTGGTGGTGGCATGGGGAGAGGATCCTCTGCCTGTGGAAAGGGGAGGGAAGAGTGGGAATGACTTTGTCCTGTGGCTTGAGTGCCATATTACCCATAGTAGAATAAAATACCACATAAATTTTTAAGGTTTTTAGCTCCAATCCCTGGCTTCCAGACAATATCTCTGGACCCACCTGGGGCCTGGAGGACCTTGCCACTCTGAAAAGGACACAAACCTGGCTAGCTTTGTTATGTGCTGATTGCCGAGCCATAGGGCCTTGAGTGAACATAAGTGGTAGCCAGGTAGTGGTTACAGTGGGCCTTGGGTGAGACCCAGTGCTGTTCTGGCTTCAGGTCTGACCCAGGACAGTCCCAGTGGTGGCCACAGGGGTGCTTGTGTCACACCATCCCCAGCTCCAAGTGGCTCAGCACACAGGAAGATAATCTGTTTGTTGGGAGAAAGTAAGTGAAGAGAACAAGAGTCTTCACCTGACAATCCAGAGAATTCTTCTGGATCTTATTCGAGACCACCAAGGTAGTACCTCTATGAGTCTGCAAGAACCATAGCATTACTGGGCTTGGGGCCCAAGTCCCTTCTAATACCTGGAAAGCCTTCCCAAGAAGGATGGGCACAAACAAGCCCAGATTGCAATAATATCTAACTCTTCAATGCCCAGACACTGACGAACATCCACAAGCATCAAAACCATCCAGAAAAACATGACCTCACCAAATGAACTAAACAAAGTACCACGGATGAATTCTGGAGGAGCAGAGATCTGTGATCTTTCAAATAGATAATTCAAAACAGCTGTTTTGAGGAAACTGAAAGAAATTCAAGATAACGCAGAGAAGAAATTCAGGATTCTATCAGATTCCTGTAATTTCAGCACTTTGAGAGGCCAAGGTGGGAGGATCACTTGAGGTCAGGAGTTCAAGACCAGCCTGGGCAACATGGTGAAACCCCATCTCTACTAAAAATACAAAAATTAGCCAGGTGTGGTGGTGCACACCTGTAGTCTCAGCCATTCAGGAGGCTGAGGCACAAGAATCACTTGAACCCAGGAGGCAGAGGTTGCAGTGAGCTGAGATTGTGCCACTACACTCCAGCCTGGGTGATAGAACAAGACTCTGTCTCAAAAAAAAATAATAATAATTATATCAGATAAATTTAACAGAGATTGAAATAATTAAAAAGAATTGAGCAGAAACTCTAGAGTTGAAAATGCAATTTACATACTGAGTAATGCATGAGTCTCTTAATAGCAGAACTAACCAAGCTGAAGAAAGAATTAGGGAGCTTGAAAACAGGCTATTTGAAAATACACTCAGAGGAGATGAAAGCAAAAAGAATAAAGAATGAAGCATGCCTACAACATCTAGAAAATAGCCTCAAAAGGGCAAATCTAAGAATTATTGATCTTAAAGATGAGATAGAGAAAGAGACAGGGGTAGAAAGTTTATTCAAAAGGGTAATATTAGAGAACTTCCCAAACCTAGAGAAAGATATCAATATTCTACTACAGAAGGTTATAGAACACCAAGCAGATTTAATCCAAAGAAGACTACCTCAGGCATTTAATAATCAAACTCCCCAAAATCAAGGATAACAAAAGGGGCTGGGTGCGGTGGCCCATGCCTATAATCCCAGAACTCTGGGAGGCTGAGGTGGTGGGTCACTTAAGGCTAGGAGTTTGAGACCAGTCTGGCCAACATAGCAAAACCCTGTCTCTACTAAAAATACAAAAAAACTAGCTGGGCATCTTGGCATGTGCCTGTAATCCCAGCTACTTGGGAGGTTGAGGCATGAGAATCGCTTGAGCCCGGGAGTTGGAGGTTGCAGTGAGCCAAGATCATGCCACTGCACTTCAGCCTGGGCAACAGAGCAAGACTCTTTCTGAAAAAAAAAAAAAAAAGAATAAAGAAAGGATCCTAAAAGCAGCAAGAGAAAAGAAACAAATGATACACAATGGAGCTCCAATAATTCTGACAGCAGACTTCAGGGAAAACCTTACAGGCCAAGAGAGAGTGGCATGACATATTTAAAGTGTTTAAGGAAGAAAATTTCTACCCTAAAATAGTGTACTGGTGAAAATATTCTTCAAACACGAAAAAGAAAAATAAAGACTTTCCAAGACAAATAAAAGCTGAGGGATTTCATCAATGCCAGACCTGTCCTACAGTAAATGCTAAAGGGAGTTCCTCTATCTGAAATAAAGGAACATTAATGAGCAATAAAAAATCATCTGAAGGCTCAAAACTCACTGGAAATAGTAAGCACACAGAAAAACAAAGAATATTATAACACTGTAATTGTGGTGTGCAAACTACTAATATATATATATTTATTTTTTTTTTTTTGTGATGAAGTCTCACTCTGTCACCCAGGCTGGAGTGCAGTGGTGTGATCTTGGCTCACTGCAACTTCTGCCTCCCAGGTTCAAACAAGTCTCCTGCCTCAGCTGCTCAAAAACTACTCCTATCTTAAGTATAAGGACTAAACAATAAACCAATCACAAATAATAGCTACAACAACTTTTCAGGACATAGAAAATATAATAAGATATAAAGACAAACAACAAAAAGTTAAAAAGCAGGGGAACAAAGTGTAGAGTTTTTATTAGTTTTCTTTTTGCTTGTTTGTTTATGTAATCAGTGTTAAGTTTTCATCAGTTAAAAATAATGGGTTATAAGATAGTATTTGCAAGCCTCATGGTAAACTCAAATTTAAAAACACACAATGGATACACAAAAAACAAAAAGCAGGAAATTAAACTGCATTGCCAGAGAAAATCACTTTCATTAAAAGGAAGACAAGAAAGATGACTACAAAACAACCAGAAAACAAATATCAAAATGGCACAAGTAAGTCCTTACTTACCAATAATTACACTAAATGTAAATGGGCTAAACTCTACAATCAAAAGATATAAAGTGGCTGAATGAATAAAAAAAACAAGACCCAATGATCTGATGTCTACAAGAAACACACTTTACCTACAAAGATACACATAGGTTGAAAATAAAGGGATGGAAAAAGATATTCTTTGCTAATGGAAACCAAAAAAGAGTGGGATACTTATAGCAAACAAAATAGGTTTCAAGACAAAAACTATAAGTAGAGACAAAGAAGGTCATTATATAATGATAAAGGGGTTAATTCAGTAAGAAGATATAACAATTATAAATATATGCACACAACACTGGAGCTGCCAGATATACATAGAGCTAAAGAGAGAAATAGGCCCCAATACAATAGTAGCTGGACACTCCAACACCCCACTTTCAGCACTGGACAGATTATCCAGACAGGTAATCAAGAAAGAAACATCAGACTTAATCTATACCATAGAACAAATGGACCTAATAGATGTTTACAGAACATTTTATCCAATGGCTGCAGAATACACATTCTTCTCCTCAGCACATGGATCATTCTCAAGGATAGACTATATACATTAGGTCACAAAACAAGCCTTAAAACATTAAAAAAAAAATCCTGAAATAGTATCAAGCATCTTCTCTAACCACAACTGAATTAAACTAGAAATCAATAACAAGAAGAATTTAGGAAACTATACAAATACATGGAAATTAAACAATATGCTCCTGAGTGACCAGTAGGTCACTGAAGAAATTAAGAAGGAAATTGGAAAACGTCGTGAAACAAAAGATAACGAAAACACAACATACCAAATCTATGTGATACAGCGAAGGCAGTACTAAGAGGGCAGTTTGTAGCTATAAGTGCCTATATCAAAAAAGAAGAAAAATTTCAAATAACTAACCTGATGATGCATCTTAAAGAACTAGAAAAGCCGGAACAAACCAAACCCAAAATTAGTAGAAGAAAAGAAATAATAAAGATCAGAGCAGAAATAAATAAAATTGAAATGAAGAAGGCAATGCAAAAGATCAAGGAAACAAAAAATTGGTTATTTGAATAGATAAACAAAATTGACAAAATGTTAGCCAGACTAAATAAAAAAGAGAGAAAACTCAAATAGATAATATCAGAGATGAAAAATGAAACATTACAATGGATACCACAAAAATTCAATGGATCCTTAGTAGCTATTATGAGCAACTATGTGCCAATAAATTGGAAAATCTAGAGGAAATGAGTACATTTCTAGACACATATGACCTACCAAAATTGAACCATGAAGAAATCCAAAATCTGATCAGATCAGTAACGAGTAATGAGATTGAAGCCATAACAAAAATCTCCTAGAAAAGAAAAGCTTGAGACCCAATGGCATCGCTTCTGAATTCTACCAAACATTTAAAGAATACCAATTCTACTCAAATTATTTTAAAAAATAGAGGATGAGGGAATACTTCTAAACTCATTATGTGAGGTCAGTATTATGCAGATACCAAAACCAGACAAAGACAAATCTAAAAAATAAAATTATAGCCCAGTATCTCTGATGAATGTCAATGCAAAAATCCTCAACAAAATACTAGCAAACTGAATTCAACAATGCATTAAAAAGATCATTCATCATGATCAAGTGAGATTTATCCCAGAGATGCAAGTATGGTTCAATATACACAAATCAATAAATGTGATACATCATATCAACAGAATGAAGGACAAAAAACCATACAATCATTTTAATTGATACTGAAAAGACATTTGATAAAATTCAACATCACTTCTCAATAAAAACTCTTAAAAACCTGGGTTTAGAAGGAACACACCTCAACATAATCATAGCCATATTTTACAGACACAGCTAGTATCATACTGAATGGAGAAAAACTGAAAGACTTTCCTCTAAGATCTGGAACATGAGAAAGTTGCCCACTTTCAGCACTGTTATTCAACATAGTACTGGAGGTCCTGGCTGGAGCAATCAACCAAGAGAAAGAAATAAAGAGCATCCAAATTTGAAAAGAAGAAGTCGAATTATCTTTGTTTGCAGTTGATACAATCTTATATTGGAAAAACCTAAAGACTCCACCAAAAAACTATTAGAACTGAAAAACAAATTCAGTAAAGTTGCGGAATACAAAAATCAACATACAAAAATCAGTATGTTTCTATATGGCAACAGTGAACTATCTGAAAAAAAAGTAGTCCCATTTACAACATCCACAGGTTAAACTAAATACCTAGGAATTAAACAAAGAAGTGAAAAAGTTCTATAATGAAAGTTATAAAACACTAAAGAAAGGAATTGAAGAGAACATCAAAAAATGGAAAGCTATTTCATCTTTATGGATTGGAAGAATCAATATTGTTAAAATGTCCATGTGACCCAAAGCAATCTACCGATTCAATGCAATCTCCATCAAAATACTAATGACATTGTTCACAGAGATAGAAAAACAATCCTAAAATTCATATAGAGCCACAAAAGATGCAGAATAGCCAAAGCTATTTTGACCAAAAAGAATATAAATAGAGAAATCACATTACCTGACTTCAAATTATACTACAGAGCTATAGTAACCAAAACAGTATGGTACTGACAAAGAAACAGACACATAGATCAATGGCATAGAATAGATAACCCAGAAACAAATACATATATCTATGGTGAACTCATTTTTAACAAAAGTGCCAAGAACGCATATTGGGAGAAAATCAGTCTCTTCATTAAATTTTGCTGGGAAAACTGGATATCTATATGCAGAAGAATGAATCTAGACCCCTATCTCTCATCACATACAAAAATAAAATCAAAGTGGAGTAAGGCTTTAAATTGAAGACCTCAACTATGAAACTACTACAAGAAAACATAGGGTGAACTCTCTGGGACATTGGTCTAGGCAAAGGTTTCTTGAGTAATACTCCACAAGCACAGGCAACCAAAGCAAAAATGGACAAATAGGATCATATCAAGTTAAAAAGCTTCTGCGCAGCAAAGGAAACAATCAGCAAAGTGAAGAGACAACCCACAGAATGAGAGAAGATATTTGAAACTACCCGTCTGATAAGAGATTAATAACCAGAATATATAAGTAACTCAAACAACTCAATAGGAAAAATATCTAATAATCCAATTAAAAATGGGCAATAGAGGCCAGGTGTGGTGGCTCATGCCTGTAATCTTAGCACTTTGGAAGGCTGAGGTGGGCAGATCACTTGAGGCCAGGAGTTCAAGACCAGTTTGGCCAACATGGTAAAACCCCATCTCTACTAAAAATACAAAAATTGTAGGGCATAGTGGTGCGCACCTGTAATCCCAGCTACTCGGGAGGCTGATACATTAGAATTGCCTGAACCTGAGAGGGGGAGGTTGCAGTGAGCCAATATCATACCCCTGCACTCCAGCCTGGGTGACAGAGCAAGACTGCCTCAAAAAATAAAATAAAATAAAAAATAAAAATAAAAATAAGAATTGGCAAAAGGTCTGAATAGACATTTCTCAAAAGGGGGCATACAAATGACAAACAGGCATATGAAAAGGTGCTCAAAATCATTGATTATCAGAGAAATGCAAATCAAAACTACAGTGAGATATCATCTCACCCATTAAAATGGCTTATATCCAAAAGACAGGCAATAACAAACAGTGGCCAGATGTGGAGAACAGAGAATCCTCATACACTGTTGGTGGGAGGGTAAATTAGTACGATCACTTCAAAGAACAGTTTGGAGATTCCTCAAAAAATTAAAAATAGAGCTACCATACAAACCAGAATCTCACTGCTGGGTCTGTACTCAAAATGAAGGAAAATCAGTGTATCAAAGAGATACCTGGTTTCCCATGTTTGTTTCAGCACTTTTCACAATAGCCAAGATTTGGAAGCAACCTAAATGTCCATCAAGAGATGAATGGAAAAGAAAATTGGTACATATACACAATGAAGTACTATTCAGCCATTAAAAAGAATGCAATCTTGTCATTTGCAACAACATGGATGGAACTGGAGGTCATTATGTTAAGTGAAATCAGCCAGGCACAGACAGACAAACATTACATGTTCTCACCTATTTTGGGGAGCTAAAAATGAAAACAATTGAACTCATGGAGCTAGAGAGTAGAAGAATGGTTACCAGAGGCTAGGAAAGGTATTGGAGGTGGGGTGGGGAGGAAGTGGGGATGGTTAATGGGTACAGAAAAATAGAAAGAATGAATAAGATCGAATTTTTTTTTTCTCTGAGATAGTGTCTCACTCTGTTGCCCAGGCTGGAGTGCAGTGGCGCCATCTCAGCTTGCTGCAACATTCATCTCCCGAGTTCAAGTGATTCTCCTGACTCAGCCTCCCAAGTAGCTGAATTACAGGCACCTGCCACCACACTCGGCTAATTTTTGTAATTTTAATAGAGATGGGATTTCTTCATGTTGACCAGGCTGGTCTCAAACTCCTGACCTCAGGTGATACATGCACCTCGGCCTCCCAAAGTGCTGGGATTACAGGCTTGAGCCACTGCGCCTGGTCAGGACCTAGTATTTGATAGCACAACGGGGTAACTATAGTCAATAATAATTTAATTGTACATTTAAAAATAAATAAATAATGTAATTGGATTGTTTGCAACAGAAAGGATAAATGTTTGAGGGGTTGGATATCCCATTTTTAAACATGATGTAATTATTACATATTGCATGCTTGTATCAAAGTATCTCATGTACCCTATAAACATATACATCTATTATGTACCCACAAAAATTAAAATTTTTTTTAAAATTGGAGGCAGTATTATTTTTATTTTTATGTTTGAAATAGCTCATAGGCCCTTAGAAATGTCCCAACTCCTTCGAGACCAGCCTGGCCAATACAGTGAAACCCTGTCTCTACTAAAAATACAAAAATTAGCTGGGCATGGTGGTGGACACCTGTAGTCCCAGCTACTTGGTAGGCTGAGGCAGGAGAATTGCTTGAACCTGTGAGGCGGAGGTTGCAGTGAGCTGAGATCGTGCCATTGTACTCTATCCTGGGTGTTACAGCAAGACTCCATCTCAAAAAAAAAAAAAAAAAAAAAGAAATGTCCCAACCCCAGGCACTTTGCCAATAATGCCTGGTGGATAAAATTTACATGGCACATGGAAAAAAAAAACATGGATTCTGGGTCCCCCCCCGCCGACCTTATTCAGGAATGCCTCTCCCATTTTAGGATTATGAAGTTATTCTATGTTCATTTAATTTATCTGGAATTCTTTTGTGTAGGGTGTACAAACCTAACTTCATTTTTATAAATGCAAATATCAAATTGCCTTATGTATTTGATTATTAGTGGAACACTTGTTACAGGGACTTGTTTATGTTTAGTAAGCCAGTTGGCTCTCAGGACTACAGAGAGAGTCCAGGTTAGGAAAAGAGATGAGACAGGTAAAATACAGGTAAAGAATGGAGGAAATTATCCTCCTTTTCCCTTAGTGGAAAAAATACCAATCATTCAAAATATCTTCAGATGACTTTATATATTGTATGTTACAAAGGTATAATGATTATACCTAATGACTATTTTTAATAAGATAACTGCCTGGTAGCACATGAGCAAAGAGATTCTAGGTAAGAAGACAAATCTGAAAACCAGATTTTTAGTTTCAACATGTCAATGATCTCTTCTTTACAAAACAGCTGCATGTTAGAAGCGTGTCTCAGGTAGGAACTTCCTAAAGGAAATCATAAAATTTGAAGTCAAGTGTGTAGTGAATCTAATTCTGGACCCAGGAGGCAGCAGCCTTCAATGAAGCCTTCTGTATGGGGGCTTCTTGGCTGTGCATGAGAATTGGCTCTTGTGCGTGCTCAGAGTAGTTGGTCTTTACCCAGCTTCACTGGAAGTCTGATCCTGCTTTCAAAAGTGCACAGTGTGGAAGCCTCGGGACTGGACAGAGAGATACCTACAGGACATGAGAGTGGAGGAAGAAAGTGGAGCCCCTGGCTTTCTCCTTGATGGGTGGCTGTAGATTGGCTGTGCTCTCAGGCAGCCCTCTTCAAATAGTTTGCTTTCTCTGGATTCTGGCAAACATGCGTTTACACATAGAGGTTGTAACAGCTCCCTGCAATTGCCAGCACCAGGATTCTGCCCCATCTTTTGTTGGATTCCCTAAACCCTGACCATACCTTTATAAATAGGGTTCTTATTAAACTCTGTTCAATTCGCTTGTTGAGTTGTGCAGTTTCCTGCTGGGATCTAAAGAATACACTCATTCTGTTCATTGTCAAGATTCAAAATAAATTATTCTCTTTGCAGTCCCTGGAAAAAGAAAATGCAGGTTTATTTATACTTTACCTTTATTCTGAGGGTATAGCTTTTTGATGTCCCAGCCATATGGAGAAGGAATGCCAATTGGACTTACCTTGGCTAGAACCTGGGCTTTAGCTCTTCATCCCTACACCCTAAGTCCTTGAAAACTGAAGGTCCAGCTCATCAAGTTCAGCAAAGACCCTCACGGCAAAAGTGAGCAGCTCCACTTGCCTCTTGAGTTCCAGCCTCACTTGAGGACTTGGCCTGAGAACTTTTTTTTTTTATTTGAGACGGAGTCTTGCTCTGTTGCCCAGGCTGGAGTGCAGTGGTGCAGTCTCGGCTCACTGCAACCTCCATCTCCTGGGTTCAAGCGATTCTCCTGCCTCAGCCTCCTGAGTAGCTGGGATTAAGGCGCATGCCACCACGCCCTAATTTTTCTATATTTAGTAGAGACAGGGTTTCATCATGTTGGCCAGGCTGGTCTCGAACTCCCGACCTCAGGTGATCCACATGCCTTGGCCTCCCAAAGTGCTGGGATTACAGGTGTGAGCCACCGAACTGGGCCTGAGAACTCTTTTCTTCCTTATCAGTTCATTAATGCTTTTACAAAGATGTTTTATCTTTTATCCAGGACTTTCCACTGTTTTCAGCATACAGCCACCATATTATCAGAAATGGAATTTCTGTCATTTTTTATGACAAATGAGGATTTTTATCTCTCTTACACTCTTTTTTTCTCCTCCCTTCATCCTCTTGATATTATATAGAATATTTTTGCCTGTTCTATATTCAGTGTTTCCTGTTTTGACTATGAAAATATTATTCAATGTAGAACCAAAAATGTACTATGATTACCTTTCCTTTCCCATTTTTCCTGCAGTTGTTAGAACTTTTCTTAATTTTCTTAGTTTTCTTTGAATACATGGTGTTAAACGAAGCTAAATTTGGCCGGAGGATGCCTCCATACTCTAGTCCTTACGTAATGAACTGCAACCTAGTTTATTACATAAACTAACTGAAAGCCTACCTTAGGAATGTACTCTTGTAACAAACAGCTGTCTCAGTCAATTACAGCAGCTGAGCCTCAGTCAATCACTGGTGGTTGAGTAAGGCCAAGCACGGCCGGGCTTGGTGGCTCACGCCTGTAATCCCAGCACTTTGGGAGGCTGAGGTGGGCGGATCACTTGAGACCAGGAGTTTGAGGCCAGCCTGGCCAACATGCTGGAACTCCATCTTTACTAAAAATATAAAAATTAGCTGGGCATGGTGGCGCGTGCCTGTATTCCCAGCTACCTGGGGACTGAGGCACAAGAATCGCTTGAACCAAGGAGGTGGAGGTTGCAGTGAGCTGAGATTGTACCACTGCACTCCAGCCTGAGCGACAAAGCGAGACTCTGTCAAAAAAGAAAAACAAACAAAAAGAAAATTTGTCTAACGTTTTCCTTTTTTTTTTTTTTTTCTTCAAGATGGAGTCTCGCCCTGTCACCCAGGCTAGAGTGCAGTGGCACTATCTCGGCTCACTGCAACCTCCGCCTCCCGGGTTCAAACGATTTTCCTGCCTCAGCCTCCTGAGTAGTTGGGATTACAGGCCCGTGCCACCACGCCCGGCTAATTTTTGTATTTTCAGTAAAGACGGGGTTTCACCATGTTGGTTAGGCTGGTCTCCAACTCCTGACCTCGTGATCTGCCCGCTTCAGCCTCCCAAAGTTCTGGGATTACAGGTGTGAGCCACCAAGCCCGGCCAGGTTTTCTTTTAAACAATGGCCACTCTGTGGTTGATTTTACTACCTGTACTTATCCTAAATACCTTGATTGACAATTTGGGTATAGAAATGCTGGATACAAATTATTTACCTAAAGAGTTTTGAACGCATTTATCCATTGTCTCCTTGATTTTAATGTTGCTATGGAAAAGCTTAAGTCATTCTGATTCTCAGTCTTTTGTGTACTTCTGCTTTTCCTCTATGGAGGGTTTTAGAATTTTTTTTCTCCTAAAGTTTGATAAAATGAACTTGATATGTGTATTTTTTTCAAAAATCTATTTTACTAGGCATGTAGTCACTAATATCTAGAAATTCCTGTTCTTCAGTTTTAGACAGTTTTTTTGAAGTATTTGATAACTTTTCCCCTTTACTTTTCCTCTTTTCCTCCTAGAAACCTTATTAGTTAGATGTCAGTCTTTTAGGGCTGGTACTCTAATACTTTTATGTTTTATGTTCAATCGTTTTCTTGTTTTACTTTAGGTGAGATTTATTTTTTTCTCACCCTTCTGGTGAATTTTAAAAATTATTTTGATATTTTTATTTTTAAGAGTATTTTCGGGCCAAGCATGGTGGCTCTCCTGTGTAGTCCCAGCACTCTGTGAGGACAAGGCAGGCAGATCACAAGGTCATGAGTCTGAGACCAGCCTGGCCAAAAAGGTGAAACCCTGTCTTTACTAAAAATACAAAAACTAGCCGGGTGTGATGGCAGTTGCCTGTATCCCCAGCTACTCGGGAGGCTGAGGCAGGAGAATCGCTTGAACCCAGGAGGCGGAGGTTGCAGTGAGCTGAGATGGCTCCACTGCACTCCAGCCTGGGTGACAGAGCAAGACTCCGTCTCCAGAAAAAATAAATAAATAACTAAAAGAATATTTTCTTTTTATCTGTTTCTATTGCATAGAATACAGTTTTTGTTTCAATACACAAAATATTTTTTAATTTGTCTGAAGATATTAATTACAGTTTTTGTTTTGGTCTCTGTCTTTTGTGTCACAGACTATGCTCAAAGAACTGGTGATATGCTATAAAGCTATTAGAAATTCCCTGTGTAGGGCTGGCATACTGATGAGCTTTATGGTAGGATGGTGGTTCTCAACTGAAGGTAATTTTGTGCCTAATGTCCGCCCCCCAGGCATCTTTGATTTTTATTAATGGGCAAAGAATACTACTGGTATCTAATGGGCAGAGGTCAATGATGCCGCTAAACATCCTACAAGGCACAGGAGTGTCCCCAACAACAAATAATTATCTGGTCCAAAACATCAACAGTGCTCAGGCTGAGAAATCCTGCTGTAGAGGGGTGGCCAGCCTGCTTTCTCACGGTGGATCTCATATGTCAATAGCTAAAAGACTTTGGTGTGTGTGGTCAGTTTCGAATCTTTCAGTCCCCTGCTGGAAAATATAAACTTGGCCACTCATGTTTTGAGCTAGGCAGAGGAAGTAGGCTGGCAGGGTTCTTGAGCTTTAGTATGCAGGCTTTCGCCTAAAATCCTGTTTTCACTCTAGCACTTCATGACTCCATTCTCTTTGTTAATATCCTCTCTGGTTCAAATTTTTCCAGAGGGGTGGTCACCAGGCTAAAAGAAATGGGAATGAGGATATGAGACTCAATTTTTCCTTTTACAGATTTTGAGATAATCTCCTGGTTATTGATATCTACTTGCCCTTACTTTTTACAGTGCTGATGTCTCCACTTTCTGAGCCACTCTGGGATCCTATGGGTTGATTGGCTTGCTTCTGGCTGCCATCACCTCTGCAGGCACTTAGATTTGACCTGCCTCTGTTCTGCTAAGTCACTTACCATTCCTCCATCCAATTTCCCCCCAATATAGTGTGGTTTTGGGGTTACAGATGTTTCCTAGATTCATCAGAGATGGAATGTAAGTTTCTTTTTCTTGTTCTTCTTGTGAGAAGAAGGAATTGGAAATATCTTTAAAAGGAAGCAATTGTGACTTCTATGCCAAATTGCAGAAAACTCTTATTCTCTCTGTCTTTAGTTGCTCCAAGTTCCCAACTTAAGTATAGTTTGTGCTCCCTTGCAATATGCAGATAGAAGCTATTTGAGCCTCTTGTTCTAAGCCCTTGTGCCTCCATCACAGCTGTGAGATAGCTATTTTTTATGCAAAGAGGACAAAAGTAATAAATAAATACTTTGGAGGTCCAGAGGAGAAATTAATAACTTTCGGAGAATTTAGGAGGGTTTGAGAGAAGCAAGTCCTTGGTTAAGGTTAAGTAGGCATTTGGCTGTCATAGAAGTACAAGATAGAGTTTCCAATCCTCTCTCCCCACCCTACCCTAGCCTAGGCAATAACTAATCAATTTCTGTCTGTATAGATTTGCCTGTTCTGGACATTTCAAATAAATAGAATTATACAATGAGTGAGCTTGTATGACTGGCTTCTCTCACTGAGCACAATGTTTCCAAGGTTCGTGTATGTTGCAGCACATATCTGTACTTCACTTCTTTTTAACTGAATCGTATTTCACTGTATAGATAGATCACTTTTAGTTTATCCATTTGTCAGCTAATGGACATTTGGATTGTTTCCACTTTTTGGGCTACAATCAATAATGCTGCTATGAACATTCATGTCAGAGTTTTATGTAGACATGCCTTCAGTTCTCTTGGGTATATATGTAGAAGCTGAACAGTTGGGCCATATGGTAATTCTGTTTAAACATTAAGGAATTGTCAGACTGTTTTCCAAAGTGGTTGCACTATTTTACATTCCCACTACCAGTGTACAGAGATTTCAATTTTTCCACATCCTTGCCAACACTTGCTACCTGTATTTTTTTTATTATAGCCATCCCAGAGTGTATGAAATGGTATCATATTGTGACTATGATTTGAATTTCCCTGATGGCTAAGGATATAGAGCATCTTTTCATGTGAGAATGGTCAAGACAACAACTGACATGAGAGAATGGTCATATAACAACTGACAAAAGTACAATTGAAAAATATTTCAGCGTGTCCCAATTTTGTATATTACATATGTATGAGTTTTTTAATATATACATTTTATGTATTAAAAAAGAAAAAACAGAAAATAAGCAAAGTCTTAACAATTAATCTTTTACTTATTTTACACATTTTCTTTACTGTATATATATTAATATAATGAAAAATAAAATGAAAATGAAATACACTCCTTTAGTATGTGTAAACTTCCAGCATCTGTGTACTGACACACCCTCCCAGAAGACTACAGCAGTATTGGGAAAATAGCAATGTTTTAGCAAAGTTTACACAATTCACTTACATTCTCGTAGAAGTACCAATACATTATAATTACATTAGTTATAATAACTGGTACATTTGTATGAATTAAATGGCAGAGGCCTGTATTTGGTCTACTTTTGGCACTAGGTAAGCATAATTATACTGCACATCCTTTCCACACTTGTCATCCTCAGTCTTGTGCCTGTCATGATGGTGATGATCACCATGACAACGGTAGGCATCCCTGAGTATTTACGATGTACTAGATTCTTCTGTTATTATTTGCAATGAATCTTTACAATCTAATGAGGTAGAGACTGTTATTATATTTATTTCATATATGAGGAAACTGAGGCATAGACTAAGTAACTTGCCTGTTTAAGCTAGATTTGTGTCTAGAGACCAGTAACAGAAAACCTGAGTAACATAGGCTTAAACATTTAGGGGTGGCATTTCTTATGCCACAGAGCTCAAGGCCACAGAGCTGGTATATGGTGCAGATTTATGCTCTTAACCTCTCTAGTGATCTGCCTGCAGGTATTCAGAGGTTTTATTTAGAGTGTATTAATGGGTTGGTGTAACATTTTGTCAAAAGTATGGCTTTTAGAATTGGGGTCACAGAGCCCCATGGAGAATTGAGAGGAATTCATGATCCAAGGGATGACATTCAGAGGGCTTGAGAGCTGTGATCTGAGAAACATCTAAAAAGAATGCAGACTCAATCATGCAACAAAGGGATTAGTTTAATTCCACTAGGGTTAAGAAGGGAGGGGGAAAGGTGGTTTGTAGAATTCCATCCACCAAAATCAAGCTATAACTGTGAAAAAAATAAGGTGAAGGTGAAACAAACCCAGGGAACAGGTATTGTAAAACTGAGCCCATCTGAAGAATGCAGTCTTAGAATTCTCTCTCACCACAGCTGTTGCCTTTGTAAGCACATATCCTTTGGGCTTGCATCCTGCCTTGAATATCTAATTGATGATCAACCATCTCATGGTCATAGTCATGGTCAACACAATCTCATTAATTGCCTGGGATGTTACAACTCCACCTCTGTCCAGAATGGTGTCTTCTCAACTACATGGAGTTTTAGATAATTTTAAATATACTAAAAATAACCAACCCACAAATAATATTTTTGTGTAAAGTTCAAGAATAGGTAAGCATTGGGGGTAATCTCCTATACTTGTTATTTAAAATATAATCCTTAAGGAGAAGCTGACAGATTACCTGTGTGATTTTCGTTTTACCTGCATTACTAATTTCAGACAATTCTAAGTTGATAGGCATAAGAATTTGGCTAATATGAATAGGTTTTAATAATGGTGATATTATCTTTTTTCTTTTAAGTTTTTTTTATTATACTTTAAGTTCTGGGATACATGTGCAGAACGTGCAGGTTTGTTACATAGATACACATGTGCTATGGTGGTTTGCTGCACCTATCAACCCCTCATCTAGGTTTTAAGGCCCACGTGCATTAGGTATTTGTCCTAATGCTCTCCCTCCCTTTTCCTCCCACCCCTGATAGGCCCCGGTGTGTGATGTTCCCCTCCCTGTGTCCATGTGTCTTCATTGTTCAACTCCCACTTAAGAGTGAGAGTATATAGTGTTTGGTTTTCTGTTCCTGTGTTAGTTTGCTGAGAATGATGGTTTCCAGCTTCATCCATGCCCCTGCAAAGCACATGAACTCATTCTTTTTTATTGCTGCATAATATTCCATGGTGTATATGTGCCACATTTTCTTTATCCAGTCTATCATTGATGGGTATTTGGATTGGTTCCAAGTCTTTGCTGTAAATAGTGCTTCAATAAACACACGTGTGTATGTGTCTTTATAGTAGAATGATTTATAATCCTTTGGATATATACCCAGTAATGGGATTGCTAGGTCAAATGGTATTTCTGGTTCCAGATCCTTGAGGAATCGCCACACTGTCTTCCACAATGGTTGAACTAACAATGGAGATATTTTCTGGGAAATGCATTGTTAGGTGATGTCATCATTGTGCGAACATCATCGAGTGTACTTACACAAACCCAGATGGCAGAGCCTACTACACACCTAGGCTAGATGGTATGGCCTGTTGCTCCTAGGCTACAAGCCTGTACAGCATGTTACTGTAGTGAATACTGTAGGCAGTTATGACACAATGGTAAGTATTTGTGTATCTAAGCATGTTTAAACATAGAAAAGATACAATTAAAATATGGTATAAAAGATAAACAATGGTATACTTGTATAGGGCACTTACCATGAATGGAGCTTGCAGGACTGGAAGTTGCTCTGGGTAAGTCAGTGAGTGAGTGGTGAGTGAATGGGAGGCATAGGATGTTACTGTATACTACTGTAGATTCTGTTAATACTATACACTTGGGCCATCCTAAATTTATTTTTAAAAATTTTCCTTCTTCAGTAAAAAATTAACTTTAGCTTACTAAAATCTGGCCTTGGATTAGGGCAAACAAAGCATGTCCCATTCAGCAACTTTTTTACTTTACAAACCTTTAAATGCTTTTTAACTTTTTATTCTTTTGTAATAACACAGCTTAAAACCCAAATACATTGTACAGCTGTATGAAAATATTTTCTTTCTTTATATTCTTATTCTATAAGCTTTTAAAATTAAAACTTATTTTACTTTTTAGACTTTTTTGTTAAAAACTAAGAAACAAACACACAAATTAGCCTAGGCCTACAGAGGGTCAGGGTCATCAATATCACGGTCTTCTACCTCCACATCTTGTCCCACTGGAAAGTCTTTGGGGGCAATAACACACATAGAGCTGTCATCTCCTATGATAACAACAACTTCTGGATACCTCTTGAAGGACCTGTGCGAGGCTGTTTTACAGTTAAGTTTTTTATTTTTCTGAGTAGAAGGAGTACACTCTAAATTAGCAGTAAAAATATAGCAAATATGTAAATCAGTAACAGCCATTTATTATCATTATCAAGTATTATGCACTATACAGAATTGTATGTGCTAGACTTTTATAGGACTGGCAGCTCAGTAGGTTTGTTTACACCAGCATCACCACAAATACATGAGTAATGTGTTGCCTTATGACATTACGATGGCTGTTATATTACTAGGCAATAGGAATTTTTCAACTCCATTTTAATCTTATGGGACAAACATCATTGGTGTATGTGGTCATTATGTGGTGCATTAATATATCTATATTAATATCTATCTATCTGTAGTCTAATTTATTAGATTATAAAATTGTATTGCTTGTAAGGAATGTTTAGTTTACCCTTTAAGCATTTGAACTCCTAGAAGAGAACCTTAAATATGTGAAATTTGCAAATAATTAAAATGCTTATGGAAATGACTAAGAACTTGGGGAATTAACTAACTTTGTAAATGGGAATGGCTATTAAAAGGAATTTAGCCTGTTTAGCTTAAGTTAATCAGGTATTAATAAAATAATAACTAAAAGTGACTCATATTTTATTAGAATTTCAAATAAAATAAAACGTCTTGTAAATTGCACTTAAAATTTAAGGCAGATGGGTTTTAAATTTTGTAACATTAATAAGTGACTACTAATTGAAAACCAAAGTGACTGTAAACAGTTCTTTCTCTGTACAAAGGCCCCCTTGGACTCTAAAAGGCTGCACATTGACACATTTTCATTCTGGATGAATAGAGGCTTTATGCAGCAATTCCCTGTTTACTCAGCCTGTAGCACTTGTCTAGACAGGACAATAGGCTGGTTAGTGCCAAATATGAAGGCAGCAGCAGGTTCCAAGAACTTGTGGTGCACTGTGGTTGTTGGACGTGATCTTCCTCTACGATTCCCGCCACTCTATCCCTTGCACAACATTCTTACTTAAAACCATTTTTTTTTCCAACTAAAAAGAAATCTGGCCTTGGGTTAGGGCAAACAAAGCATGTCCCATTCTGCAGGTGTGGTTACTCTGATAATGGAGCCCAGCTTGCACTGCTCAGTGGGCTCCATTGTCCCCGCTTCAGGTATGAGTTCTTCTGGTGACAGACTTCAAGACCACCCTCCAGAAAAGGAAGGATTCTATATTTTCATATTTTCTGGCAAATGATTTTAGGTTGTACTGACATCCTTTCTTGTTCAGCAGAACTTCAGTTTATTTATCTCGGCTGTAGCAGAATGTTGGATTGGGAATACACCTGCTGAAGAATCGTTCTGTTCACGGTCCTCTGTTATTTTCCTTTTTTCGGGTCTAAATGGATTATCAGTGGAATAATAGCTATTTCCACCAGGATGGAGTGGGCTTGTTGGTTCTTCCTGGCATCTCCCTGTATGAGGCTGCTGGAGGAGGTGCTCAGCACTCACTAGTAGGTTTGTGAGTTCGGGATTTGAGGTAGACCTGGCTCTTGGAGTAGCCAGCAGGGGCTCCGCCTCTGATAGTGTCCCGCCTATTCCTCGGTGACAGTCGCTTCTCAAGAAGTCAGGAGCCCTCCCATGTGCTCCTTCCTATTATAAAATCTCTATTACTTCAGCACAGCTTCCTTTGTCAACTGGTTTTATTTATTTATTTTTGAGACGGAGTGTCATTCTGTCGCCAGGCTGGAGTGCAGTGTCGCCATCTTGGCTCACTGCAACCTCCACCTCCTCGGTTCAAGAGATTCTCCTGCCTCAGCCTCCCAAGTAGCTGGGATTACAGGCATGAGCTACCATGCCGGCTAACTTTTGTATTTTTAGTAGAGAGGGAGTTTCGCCATGTTGGCCAGGGTGGTCTCAAACTCCTGACCTCAAGTGATCCGCCCGCCTCGGCCTCCCAAAGTGCTGGGATTACAGGCGTGAGCCACTGCGCCTGGCCAACTGGTTTTATTTTAATTCAAAAATTTTACCTGATGCTCTCAAGAGTAACTTCAGTTCCAAAGCCCTCTTGTGACAGGAAGTGACAGAATTCACAACAAAGAGACGTCCCTGAAAGCCAGACAGGCACACAGGGAACGTGCCACTTAGCCCTTTGGCTTCCAGAGATTATTTCTAACCACACAGAGTCCTCAGAGCGGGAGAGATTTGGGATTGCTTTCCAGCCAGGTCGCTGGGCACAGACTCAGCCCCCTGGGCTGTGCCTCCTGTTGTGTTTCCCCAAATGCCTGGCCTGGGCCTCGTCCCTGGGCCCTCTCTGCGTTCTGTCAACCTCCTCATGTGGGGCAGAGTGTGGTTGAGTCCCTGCCACTGTCTGGCCTTGGCATAGTTCTGAAAGACAGTGCTACTGGCAGTTCAGTGTGCTACAAACCACCTGGGGAGCTTGCGAAAATGCAGGTGCTGACTCCCCGGGTCTTGGCTGGAGAGCAGGGGATGGGGATAGCTGAGAGCCTGGGTTTCTGTCGAGCTCCGGGTGATGATATGCTGCAGTTCTTGGACCAAAATTTGAATAGAAAAGATAGAAAATGTAGTTTAGGTCTCTCTCAATCTCTCTCCCTCTCTTTCGTTCTCTCCCTCTCTCTCCCCACTCTTCTTTCCTATCTTTCTTCCTTCACTTTCCTCTTGTTAGTAAGACTCCTGTACCTAATTAAGGTCACATGATTTCTGTCTCTTCGAACTTGAGTTACACTTCAAAAATTCCCCCCTACACCTACACCAGGATTTAGGAAAAAAGATGTGTGTTTGTGGTGGAGGTGGGCTGAAAAAAACTCACTTTGTCATTCAAATGGCAGCCTTCTAAAATTACCTTCAGTCCAAAAACTTCTGCCCATAGTCCTTGTGGATTATTTATTTATAGTGTGTCAAATAAGAATCTAATCCTCTTTATATCACTTGTCTTTACTTTCTTTTGAACAACAGGTCTCAATATTTTTTAAAATTTTTCTCTTTAGAAAAAAATAATTTTCCTATTAAATTCTGGTGATATGACCACAACCGGATCCCAGGATCCCTATTGGTAGTCATCATTTATAATAGAATTTAATGTTCTAAATAGCTTGCCTATTATGCTGGGGTGAGAAAAAATTATTCCCTACAACCAATGAATATTAAAACCAAAAGGATATTAAGTTTCTAGTCAATTTTGGAACTGAAAACTGCAGTAATTATTTTGTTCGTTGTGTACTCTGTACATATATACCAGCTTTTTAATTCTTTCATGTTATTCTTTTTCAACTTTTGTAGCAGCAGCTGATCTAGTGCACTTACCAAAGGTGCTCCATTTCCTTGCTGTGTTGTCATGTCAGATGTGGTCAGTGATATCCTGTTTCTGCGGGAACAAGTGCAACTTCCTTCATGATGCAGAAGCAGGAGCTACCTCTGAGAATTAATAGATTCCATTAAAAAATGCTAAAAATTATCATTATAACTTTACAGAGAGGAAGGCTTAAAGATTAAACACTGTAGATGCCTCTCCACTCTCACTTTCAACCTCCAACATTTGCCAAGAAATTAGAGGCAGATCAAGAAGATGTTGCACACATTGCTGATTCTGTGGCTCAGTACCCTCCAGGTGCCTTGGCACTCAGGTGCTATTTAGTCTAAGAAAGCATCTTAAAACCTAAACATTAATCAAGAAAA
This sequence comes from Gorilla gorilla gorilla, assembly GCF_029281585.2. Lineage (NCBI taxonomy): Eukaryota > Metazoa > Chordata > Mammalia > Primates > Hominidae > Gorilla > Gorilla gorilla. Next base: position 54,452,993 of record NC_073231.2, on the reverse strand, counting down.
TAATGATCACTTACCAATTATGACCTGAATGTACAGAAAATAATTTTGTTGTATACAGGAGAAGATGTTTTTTAAAATGGGGGGAGGGATAGCGTTAGGAGATATAACTAATGCTAAATGACGAGTTAATGGGTACAGCACACCAACATGGCATATGTATACATATGTAACAAACCTGCACGTTGTGCACATGTACCCTAAAACTTAAAGTATAATAACAAAAAAAACAATTAAAGGGGGGAAAAAGAGTAAACAATACCAATAAATAAATAAATAAATAAATAAATAAATAAATAAATAAAAATGGTGCTCTCTAGTTGTCAAACGTTCTAGGTACATTAAAGTCACAGGTTTATACATATCAGGAGATGTGCTCAAACCCAGCTCTAATTCTATGCTTCTTTACCTCTACTCTATACTATTTAATTATTAGCAAGTTTGCCCATTTTCTAACGATAGTTTGTTGTCTACCAGTACAGAGTAATGGTTAAAACACTGACTATATAGCCAATACAACGGAGCATTCTCTCTCCTCAGGAAATTTTACTTTTAGTGAGGAAGAAAAACAATGTAATCATTTGAGCCTTTTTACAAATGTAACTGGTGTCTTGTTATTTGTATTGCTTTTGTTTTGCTGCTTTAATTCATAAGGTGGGTGGATAGGAGGTAGATGGATGGGGGCTGTGGAGTAATGAGGGTCAAGATGTTTTTCAATTTCCCAGCAGATAGAGAGCCCTACATAGTGTCTATAGGGCTCACTCACCTTATACCCAACCTATCCAAGGTGGTAGTAAATGCTTTTCTGCTTCTAACTGGGTGAGGAGGAATATTATGATTTGACTCAGAACATGGAAAAGAGACTTAAATGGGAAAGACAGGAGTGTCTAGCTGTGTGTGCATGCATGGGGGAGGGAGGAAGTACAGGTCTCCCTAGACAGAAGGAAGGTAAGGAGTTTGAGGGGTTGCTGAGTGTTGAGGAGTTGGGTGTGTAAGGTCGGGTGAATCTCTGCCTTAATGGAAAATCAGTCCAGACTGGCCAATACATGCTGGGGCTTTTAGTAGGTTCGAGGGTCCTGTGGTCTTTCCGTAACTGGTGGAGAGGATTGCTGGGGTGGGGGTGGAGTGGTCCCTGAGTTTGCCAGAGAACCAGTACACCAGATCAGCATGCAACTGCAGCATCAATTTTCTGTGGAGAAACAGTTTACTGGTGTTGCATAAATTCAGAATTCTTGGGTGATCTCATGAGGGTGTGGGGTGGGAAGGAGCCCACAGATTAAATTCTCATGACTCAAGAGGCTGAGAATTAGGAGCACATTTAGTTTTAATTTTAGGAATAATGGAATGCGACATTTTTTTTTGCACCTGAGTAATGAAGAGTGAAATTCCTGCTTGCTATACAAATAAACAAGCAATTGCAACACAGGGTGATGAACAGTGTTAGACGAAGCATCAAGTTCACAGAGAGCACTTAGGAGGGCAGGGAAGGCCTCCTGGGAAGAGTTGTCTAAGCCAAGACTGAAGAGCATTAGCCAGGAGAAGGGATGTTGAGAGGCACTAGGGAGGGAGAGGAGGAAGAATGCTCCAGACAAAGGGAATAAAGGCACAAAGGCCAATGGGAGAATGAGCAGGAGTACCTGGAAACGCAGCATGACTGGACAAGAAGTTAAGGGGGGAAGATTGGCCCAAGGTGAGGTGAGCTGAGGACAGACCAGAAAATTAGGGATTTATCCTGAAGGCAATGGGGGAAGCAATTGATGTGTTTTACACAGAGGAATGACATAATAAGATTTACATTTTTAGAAAGATCTCTCCGACTATCAAAAGGAGAACAAAATGTAGGGGGCAGGAAGGACAACTCAATCTGAAGACTAGCCAGCCGAAGGGAGACAGGGCTCAAGGTGCTGTCAGGGCCATGCCCTCTCTAGTGCTTTAGGGGAGAATCTGTTCCATGACATATTCTTAGCTTCTAGATTGCTGGCAATTCTTGGTGCTCCTTGGTTTGTAAATCCATCACTCCAATGTCTGCCTCTGTCATTGAATGGCATTCTCCTTGTGTGTTTCTGTGTTTTCACATCATCATCCCTCTGTATGTGTCGTGTCTCTTCTCCTCTTCTTATGAGGACACCAGTTAGATTGGATTTATGGCTCATCCTACTCTAGTATGAATTCACCTTGACTTAAGTAGTTATATCTGTAAAGACCTGATATGGTTTGGCTGTGTCCCCACCCAAAAGCTCATCTTGAACTGTAATCCAAATTATAATCCCCATGTATTGGGGGAGAAACCTTGTGGAGGTGATTGGATAATGGGGGCAATTCCCCTATGCTGTTCTCGTGATAGCGAGTGAGTTCTTACAAGATGTGATGGTTTTATAAGGGGCCTTTTCCTGCTTCGCTCTACACTTCTCCTTCCTGCTGCTATATGAAGAAGGATATGTTTGCTTCCCCATCCACAATGATTGTAAGTTTCCTGAGGCCTCCCTAGCCCTGCATAAATGTGAGTCAATCAAACCTCTTTCCTTTATAAATTACACAGTCTTGGATATGTCCTTATAGCAGTGTGAGAATGGACTAATACAGTAAATTGGTACCAAGGGAGTGGGGTGCTGCTATAAGGATACCTGAAAATGTGGAAGTGACTTTGGAATCAGGTAACAGGCATAGGTTGGAACAGTTTGGATGTTCAGAAGAAGACAGAACAAAGTGGGAAAGCTTGGAACTTCCTAGAGACTTGGAGGGCTTAGAAGATAGGAAGATGTCAGAAAGTTTGCAACTTCCCGGAAACTTGTTGAATGGCTTTGACCAAAATGCTGATAGCAATATGGACAAGGAAGTCAGGCTGAGATGGTCACAGGTGGAGAAGAGGAACTTGTTGGGAACTGGAATAAGATGACTCTTGATATGGTTTAGTAAAGATACTGATGGCACTTTTCCCCTGGCCTAGACATCTTTGGAACTTTGAACTTGAGAGAGATGATTTAGGATATCTGGCAGAAGAAATTTCTAAGCAGCAAAGCATTCAAGAGGTGACTTGGGTGCTCATAAAAATCATTCCATTTTATCCATTCACAAAGATATGGTTTGGAACTGGAACTTACGTTTAAAAAGGAAACAGAGCATAAAAGTTCAAAAAATTTGCAGCCTGACAACGCGATAGAAAAAAAAACTCATTTTCTGAGGAGAAATTCAAGTCAACTGCAGAAATTTGCATAGGTAATAAGGAGCCAAGATAATCGGGAAAATGTCTCCAGGGCATGTCAGAGGCCTTTGAGGCAGCCCCCCCCATCACAGGCCCAGAGGACTAGGAGGGAAAAATGGTTTCATGGGCCAGGCCCAGGGCCTTGCTGCTTCCTACAGTCTTGGGACTTGGTGGGCTGTATTCCAACCATGGCTAAAAGAGACCAAGGTACAGCTTGGGTCATTGCTTCAGAGGGTATAAGCCCCAGGCCTTGGTGGCTTCCACATGGTGTTGAGCCTGCAGATGCACAGAAGTCAAGAATTAAGGCTTGGGAACCTCTGCCTAGATTTCAAAGGGTGTATGGAGATGCCTGGCTGTCCAGGCAGAAGTTTGCTGCAGGGGTGTAGCCCTCATGGAGAATCTCTGCTAAGGCAGTGCAGAAGGGAAATGTGGGGTTGAAGAGTCCACAAAGAGTCCCCACTGGGGCACTGCCAAGTGGAGCTGTGAGAAGAGGGTCACCATCCTCCAGACCCCAGAATAGTAGACTCACCAACAGCTTGCACCATGCACCTGGAAAATGCACAGACGCTCAACATCAGCTTATGAAAGCAGTCCGGAGTGGGGCTGTACCCTGTAAAGCCACAGAGGCAGAACTGCCCAAGGCCATGGCAGCCCACGTCTTCCATCAGAGTGACCTGGATGTGAGACATGGAATCAAAGGAGATCATTTTGGAACTTTAAGGTTAAATGACTACCCTATTGGATTTCAGACTTGCTTGGGCCTATAGCCCCTTTATTTTGGCCAATTTGTCCCATCTGGAACAGGTATATTTACCCGATGCCTGTACCCTCATTTTGTCTTGTAAGTAACTAACTTGCTTTTGATTTTATAGGCTCATAGGCAGAAAGGACTTGCCTTGTCTCACATGAGTCTTTGGACTTGGACTTTTGGGTTAATGCTGGAATGAGTTAAGACTTTGGGAGACTGTTGGAAAGGCAGGATTGTGTTTTGAAAAGTGAGGATATGAGATTTGGGAGGGGCCAGCAGGTGGAATGATATGGTTTGGCTGTTTCCCCACCCAAAGTTTCATCTTGAATTGTAATCTGATTTATAATCCCCATGTGTTGGGGGAAGGACCTCATAGAAGGTGATTAGATCAGAGGGGTGGTTCCCCCTGCTGTTCTTGTGATAGTAAGTGAGTTCTCATGAGATCTGATGGTTTTCTAAGGGGGTTTTCTCCTCTTCACTCTGCACTTCTCCTTTCTGCTGCCATATGAAGGAGGACATGTTTGCTTCACCTTCTGCCATGATTGTAAGTTTCCTGAGGCCTCCCAAGCCCTGTGGTACTCTGAATCAATTAAACCTCTTTCCTTTTAAATTACTCAGTCTCAGGCAGTTCTTTATAGCAGTGTGAGCATGGACTAATACAAGACCCTTTTTCCAAGTGAGGTCACATTCCAAGGTTCTGGAAAAGAAATGAATTTGGGGTATGGGAGGACACTATTCTTCTACCCAGTACAAGTTTCATGTGAGCCCAACAAAGTTGATCACTGCTGGTTCTGAATTATAAGGCACCAGACTGCTGCCTAATCAGTTATTTTCCCTTACAAAGTCAACCCCATGCAAGTAGGGACTAATGTATTCCAGAAGTATGCCCCCTTGGGTGGCTTGCACATAGATTATCATATAGATTCACTTGGCTTTTTCAGATCTGGAAAGGCTGTGATTGAAGTTCCAAGGAGTAGAAAGATTACAACAAGCACTTGCTCACTTAACTACATGCTATATTCTCCATTGAGACAACACACTGTATTTTTGACTCAACATAACCTATAAGAACTCTGTGGAAACAGAAGTCAAATATATATTATAAAGGCATAATGCTATGCAAACATACACATCAATTTTATAAAATGCTAAAGAAAAGTTAGAATAATCTATTGTTTTAGGAAAGGAAAATACTTTTAATTTTGAGGTCAAAATCTATTTATAACCTGATAAGCTTATAATATATATGTAAGCTTATAATATAATATATAAGCTTATCAGAAAAATCAGAGAAAGCTTATATTTTGTCACCAAACATCAGTTTCAGCTATTTATCAAAATGATAAAACTTAGACATCAAGCAACTGAGTTTAATTCTTATTATGTCATATGCATATTTAGTGTAACACAATCACAAGCTGTATGATTTACATGCTACATCTCTCTTCTTTCTTGCTTGCTTGCTTTTTTCTTTTTTTCTTTCTTTTTTCCCTCTCTTCCTCCCTCCTTTCTTTCCTTCCTCCCTCCCTTCTTTCTTTTCCTTTCTTTTTTCTCTTCCTTCCTTTCCTCCCTCCTTCCTTCCTTTCTTTTCTCTCTTTCTCACTCTTTCTTTCCTTCCTTCCTCCTCTCTCACTTTTTCTTTCTTTTTTTTTCTCTCTCTTTCTTTCTTTCTTCCTTTTCTGACAGGTTCTTGCTCTGTCACCCCAGCTGGAGTGCAGTGGCATGATCATAGCTCACTGAAGCCTTGAACCCCTGGCTGGGCTCAAGCAGTCCTCCTGCCTCAGCCTCCTTAGTAGATGGGACTATAGGTGCATACCACCACACCTGGATAATTTTTTATTTTTATCTTTTGTAGAGATGGGGCCATGCCATGTTACCCAGGCTGGTCTTGAACTCCTGGGCTTAAGTGATCCTAATGCCTTGGCCTCCCAAAGTGTTGGGATTGCAGTGATGAGACACTGTGCCCAGCCCTCCCTTTCTACAGAAGGAATATATCCCTACATATATGGTTAGATGGGTAGTTTAACATTTCCTTGCTTTTAGTATGGAGCAGAACACTTACACTTTATTGTATTCTCTGTGAATTCAGCCCATGTAGTCTATGATAACCACATCTATTTTGAAAATTAAATTTAGAAAAAAATTCAAAGGGCCTAGACCCATTTTTCTGGTCTGTAGAGAGAGGTCCTTTTGGGTCCTCAATCCATCATAAGACAGATGACTTATTTTATCTAATGAGAAGTCATATTTTGTCAGACTGCCATCAGTGCTTGTATTAGCCCATTCTCACATTGCTGTAAAGAACTACCTGAGATTGGGTAACTTATAAGGAAAAGAGGTTTAATTAGCTCATGGTTCTGCACACTTTAAGGAAGCATGGCTGGGGAGATCTCGGGAAACTTACAATCATGGCAGAAGGCAAAGGGGAAGTAAGCACATCTTCACACGGCCAGTGGGAGAGAGCAAGCGAGGGGGCAGGTGCTACACACTTTTGAACAACTAGATCTCGTGAGAACTCTATCATGAGAACAGCAAGGGGGAAATCTGCTCCTACCAGGAGCAGATTTAATCACCTCCTACCAGGCCTTTTCTTCAACATTGGGAATTATAATTTGACAAGGGATTTGGGTGGGTGCACACAGCCAAACAAAATCAGTGCTCTTTTCTAATTTGTCCATGAAATTTTTGAACTGGAAGGGTAGCACTGTGGTCCTACCCACTGCCCTCCAGGTTTACATCCCCCTTTGGTGAGAGCAATCAACCACATGCAGATCCATGTGGCTGTTCATCACTGGCCCCTGGGTTTCCCATACACTTCATGTAGTGGTTGATGAGATTTTGCTGTGTGTCCTGCTAAACCCACTAGCACTTTGTCTATTTACCTCTTTTTATATGACTTGCTAGTAAGTAGGTGTGGGGGTAACCATGTTAAAAAAGAAATGAGGTTAATTGTAGCTGATTTGTTAATGAACCCACTATAGCTGTCAGTGATCACATGCTTTCTTTTTAGATGCTGAAAAAAGCTCTATTTGACAATCAGTTTTGGAATTTTGCCCAGGATTAACATCACCAATACATACTTCAAAGATATAATAATAACTCCCAATTATTATTTTATTGAGTGTATCCCCTATGCTAGGCATTGTGTTAAGTGCTTTACTTATATTATCTCACTGAATTTCTACCACAAGCCTATGGAATTGATTTTACTCCCAGATGGAGGATGAAGGCCACAGTAGTTTAATTATTTTTCCAGATCCACATAGCTTGTAAGTGGCAGAGCCAGTATCATCCTCTAGCCTGTCTGACTTATAAACCCATGCTGATAACAACAGCTCTGGTTGCCCGATAATGTCCTATACAAATCAGTATCATTGCACTTTCCAAATTTTTACTGTGTTATCTGTTGAGCGTCTCCCTTCTCTGGGAACCATGTCTAATTTCTCTTTATAGGAAGGATCTCAATAAGTTTTTGTTGAATAAATGTATTAACAATGTCTTTCTATTACTCAGAATCTCCCATTTGCCCACCCTCACCCAATACTTATCTTCTTGTTCACAACAATTTCAGATAGTGGCTCAATTATGTCAGTGTTTCTGGCAGCTAGGGGTTCTCATAAAATTCTCTCTCATCCAAGGCTTAACAAAAGCCTTTGTTTTAGCTTTTAGAATCTGATAAACATCACCTAGGGAGAAAACAAGGTGAAATAGAAAATGACTGGTTGTTTTTTCTTTTTATCCATTAACTTTTTAACAGCTGCCAGGTACGAATTTATGCCTGCCATATTCTTCATCTCTGAATATGAATTACTACCCTTATTGCCCTTAATCTTTTTCTTTATGAAATGGATGGTCATATTTAAATCAATAATACACTGGAGTAACACACTTAGAACTGAGCACTTCTTGGTCTGGCATCTCATTTTTTAATTCATTAATCAAATCACACTTTGGGAGGGAGAAGGAAATGGGAATAATTAATGGGTAGAAAAAATATAGTTAGGATGAATAAAGATCTAGTATTTGATCTTTATTCAACAAGATAACTACAGTCAACAATAACTTATTGCATATTTTTAAATAACTAAAAGAGTGTAACTGGAATGCTTATAACACAAAGAAATAATAAATACTTAAGGTGATAGATACCCCATTTACCTTGATGTGATTATTACACAATGTATGCCTATATCAAAATATCTCATGTACCCCATAAAAATGTACCTACTATGTGACTGTAAAAATAAAAAAAATTAAAAAATTAAAAACAAAAAACCTAAATCATATTTAAGATGTAATTTTAATAATGTAAGAATACTGGGAGGAGAGTAAGTTAACAAATACTCCCTGATACTTAAGGAATTTTGAATTATGTGCATATTTATGGCAACCTCAAAAACAGGAGGAAAAGCAAAAAGATGACTATAGTCCTTAAAAGGGACAGATACTTTTTTGGCTTTGGCTAACATGTACCCATTCTACTCTGCCTATTCTGCCTACAACATGTGTCTCCCACTGGATACATTCCCAACCAGGAAGGTTTGATAGTTATCTCTTTCCAGTCAAGAATTCTGTGTTTTGGTCAATAATTTGTAATAGGCTTGACATGTGACTCAGTGTGGTCTCTAACTGAAAAGTCTGCTTTAGGGAATAAACTGGATGGTGAAGGTCAAAATTTTTACCTACTCAAGGGTTGTAACTGAACTAAGGGACTTAGCAAATGCCAAAAACAAGGAGTGCTCAGAAGGAGAGTCATTTGCTGAGATCGGTTACTAGGAAGGAATAAGACTAGAGTGTCTCCCAGTCATAGAGGAACCAGGTCTAAAGTCAGCTGTGAATCTGGATTAAAGAGGATACCATGGCACACAAGTGGAAAGAGATGTTTCTAGATGGCGTCTGTCCAGTGATCTTATCAGGAGATGCCCGTGCTATGTATCTTTTAACGTGGTGGTACTTCATTGCCCCCTTTACATGCTATTTATACAGCTATTCAATCCATGCAGTAGATTTGTTTGTTAACCACCATTAGGAGGACACAGCTAGGTGTTAGGGATGCCAAAAATGATTGAAGTCAATGTATTTTCAGGGTAGCAAGTGAAGCAATCATGCCAAACAACACATCCGTTTTCCATCAAAACATAAGAAACAAGCAATTAGAAAACTGTACATCTAAATCACCATTACAAGATGGAGAAAAAGGGATGCATTACTACGTGCTATGCATGATTATCAAAGTGCCTCTGAATGTTAAGGATTATGAACATGATGTATATGGTGCAGACCTTACCAAGATATACCATTTGATACATGTAAATAAAGTCTACTTTCTATACTAAAGTCACACTTTTGATAATAAATTATTATGCATTGAGTAATTACTGATGAAGTTATTGTTCTTTAGTGCCACATTTGCCTTTCTCTCTCTCTTTCTATGCATACACACACACACACACACACACACACACACACACACACACACACAACCATTATTAACTTTCTGGCTAAACCATTTGAAAATAACTTTCACACAATATGACCCTGACCTTTCACTCTTAAATACCTAATCACACTTCTAAATGCCTCCTAAGGACAAGAACTTTCTCTTACATAACCATAATTCAATAATCAAATTCAGGAAATTTAACAGCAATACACATTTATATTACCCGACATACACCTCATATGACAATTTCACCAATTATGCCAATAATTAAATGTCCTCTAGGGCATTTATTTTTTTGATCCAAGAGCCAGTCCAGGATCACACCCTTCAATTTTGTTGTCATGCCTCTCATGTCCTTGTCCTTGGAATAGTCCTCACCCTCTTTGTTCCTTTGATGAAATGGACATTCCTGAGGGGTACCAGCCTGTGTGTAGAATGTCCTTCAGCTGCGTTTGGCTGGGTATTTTGCCAGGTTTTTTGTGGAGTTCCTGGACACTGCCTCGTGTGCGATCTGGAGCAGGTCCCTTTGGTTCTCTCTGGTTCTCTCTGGCGCTGTCCCTGCTTTCCACGTGGTGGCCACTGTGCTCCTCCATTGCAAAAGAAAGCCCAGCTATTTCTGCTCAATCCTCTTATGCCTCAGAGAAAGTGCACTGCAGCCCCATGGCCATTAGATGGGTGCTTCTTCATTGCCCGCGGCACACCTCAGGCCAGGCTGTGGCTTTTACATAAAACTTCAGGGCTTGAGGTTAACACAAGTGTAATACAAAGAATAATGTCAAACTGCTGCTAAACATTGCTACTCTTCAAGCCCACATCCTAAATCACCATCTGAGAGTCTTTAAATAGAGTGATTTCTGCCTTAACGCTAGCCTGCCTCCCTGTGGAGGGGTTGGCTCACTCTAGCACGTGTGCTCCTGCGACGTCCATGCTGGACAGTTCGGATCCAACAGATCCCCAGGCCTGGAGAGGGGAAAACATCATTCTCTACCCCAGCCAGTGACCACTTTGTTTCCTGATTTGGAAGGATTTTCTTCCCTGATTTGGAAGGATTTTCTTCCCAGGAAGAATGACTCTAAGGACTCTTCTCCCTCTACCTGCTAACCCACCTCTAAAGAATTAGGCTTCTGTGACTCAGCAAGTCCAGTCCTCCCAGACCACACTGACTAAAGTTAGGCTGTCCAGTCTTATGTAACAGCAATGTGGGATAACCAGAAGCAGCCTGGAAGCACAGCCCCAAGCCAGATGCAATTCCTTTACAGCCTTTTCTCCAGCATGCGGTGAAGTGCAGAACGGTCTTTCACATGAACCCTAATATAGCCCTGTTTTCATTCCTGATCTCCTATAAACAAATGCAGGACAAGAACCCATACACACATCTCCCAAGAACAACCAGCATTTTTCAGACATAAATCTAGATTGAGGGAAAAAAATTTATACCTCTGCAGGAACATAATTGAGCTTAAGATATACCCAATTTACATTACTAAATAGACTGTCCAGAGCATTTGCATTTGGGTTACTGCACTGCATTTCGACTTTCTTTAAGAAAAATAGTGAGTACTTGCCCTTACACCTACATAATTAAAAGGCCCATTGAAATTATGTTTGTAAAAAACTGACTTAGCAGTTTGGCCCCAATGGTAAATTCTAGCCTTCACCCGACTGCTTGTAACTTTAAGACTGGAAGGTTTTCCAGCCTCAACTATTTTCACTATTTTAAGGCAGATTTTCCACACTGCACCTGGTTAGAGACAGCATCCTTCAAATATGCCCTATCTTTCCCACTTATCACACCAAGCCCATCCTGCTGATCTCTCACTGCGTCCCTTATTTTCTCACTTCTAGGCACCTGCTTTTGTTGAATATGCTCCTCATCACTCAAGATTCTACTTGGTCTTTAAAGACAAACCTAATGCTATCTCCTGATCTTCCCAACTGAATGTGATCACTCTTTTCTCTTAAAATCCCATAACACAAGATCTGCACCTTTCTCTTAGGGTGGTTATAATCTACCTTATGTCACAGTGATTTGGGTTCATGTTTCCTGTTCTACTAGGCTTTCTCCAGGTCAATGACAAACCAACAGTCATCCTGGCACCTCTCCCATTACCTAGCATGGTGCCTTGCAAAGAACAGGCATTCAAAATGCTTGCAGAGTTGAATTGAACTAAAACCTAGTGAATACAAGGTCTTACAGGAAATTTTAGTTCTGACCTAAATTACATAACATAGGAAACTTGAAAATATTAGTAAAAGAAAGAGAGAAAAAATGTTTCAGTCTGTTCATTTGCCAACTGCAGATTTGGCCAAATATTAACAAAGACAAGTATTGTAAATGAAGCTCCGTTATGTCCTGACTTAATGAGCATTCGATGACACAGAGTAGAGCAACTGGATAAAATGATTCTTGGGCTGCAGAGTTTGAGGTTTACAAGAAAAGTGTGATCCCAGCTAAATAGCAAATACAAAATTGCTACTGCTCTCTCTACCATTTAGTTGGCTGCACTGAAAGGAAAATTAAAAGTAGAATATAAGAATGTAATAGACACTAAACAAAGATCTTTAGTAACACATTTCTGATGATTACATCGCTGATATCAGATAGAGCCCCCAAGAGCCTTATTAGAGCTGACTATTGAGCAGCTGATTCTATCACAGTATAATGAGAAAGAAAAATGCTATATGGCAAATGCTACATAGGTTTCTCTTGGGGTAGGGGTAGGGGGGCTCACCTTTATTATGGGTAGATCCTTGAGAAGCCTGTTAAGAGAAATAAGTCTCTGTAGGTCTTCTGAGGAAGGAAGGAGACATGGAGAAATGTGTTTGCAACTAGAGTGGGGCTGAGGGAGAAGGGAGAGACAGGAAAGAGAGAACAAGGGACATGAAGAAATGCCATGTTCGGTGGAATATTATGAACTGCACAGGGTAACTCCTCTCCATGACCCTATGAACATTCAGAAAATTTGACAAAAAGCTTGAGGTGATTGGATTTCTTGTGAAAATCAAATCTCATGAAAAACTGGCCAAATTCTGCATCAGAATTTTTGTGAGAAAGTAGAGACAGTAAGTTCTGGTGCAGGGGACTGGGTGAGAGGGCATAAGTTCCCAGAAATCCTGGGGACTTCCCCACCCCATGGAAATTAGGGGCTTTGAAAAATTTCCCCCAGGGCACAGAAATAGAGAAGACCTTAGATAAAATCAGCATTATAGCAAATTTAGTGGCCACAGGTTTATCATTTAATATTCTAGGGGTATTAACCCAGGACCTATTTATATAAACACTGCCTCCATTGTAAGAAAAGAAAATAAAGCTTGAGGCAGTACAATGTGGCACATATGAGCATAGATCCTGGAGCCAAATACCTGAGTCGGGTTCTGTGATCTTGAACTATGTGATCTTGGTAAGTTACCTGACACTCTGTGCATCAGTTTCTTCACTGGAAAAATAGGGATGATGAAAGCACCTATTTGTGAACAAAGAGTTTAACAAAACCTGTTATTCCTCTGGGAGACTTGAACATTGGTTGACTATGCAAGTTCTGTCCTGGTAGCCTGGAAAAAGTAGAAGTGTTAACTATATCACCAGCATCATTGTTTATGATAAGAATGAGCCCTAATCGGTAAATTGCATCTGAACTTGGGGAATTAGAAGTGAACTGTAAGTATGTGATGGGGATGCCCTGCTTTGGGCTGCCATGAGTATGGTGACCCTGGTAACTGGGTCTGTGCTTTGCAGGATCCTTGTAGCTGTACCTATACAAGTCATATATATATATATATATGCCTCATTTCATACTTTTTAAAAATTTGAAACATAGAAATAGGAAAAGGAAAAAATTTCTATAGGAGAGATTAACGTATAATCGAACAATCATACTCCCTTGTATTTACCCAAATGAGTTGAAAATGTATGTCCACACAAAAACCTGGACACAGATGTTTATAGCAGCTTTATTCATAGTTGCCAACACTTGGCAGCAGCCAAGATGTCCTTCAATAGGTGAGTGGATAAATAAACCATGATACATCCAGACAATAAAATATTATTCAGCACTAAAAAGAAGTGAGCTATCACATCATGAAAACACATGCAGTGATATTAAATGCATATTACTAAGTGAAAGAAGCCATTCTGAAAAGGCTGTATAATTCTAACTAGATGACACTTTGGAAAATGCAAAACTGTAGAGACAGTAAAAAGATTGGTGGTTGCTGGCGGAGGGGGATCAGAAGGATGAATAGGTGTGGCACAAGGAATTTTTAGGGCAGTGACACTACTCTGTATACTAGAATACTGGTTACATATCACTGTACATTTGTGAAAAATCCATAGAATGTACAACACACAGAATCCTATTGTAAACCATGAACTTTTAGTTAATAATAATCTATTAACATTGTTTCATCAAGTAAAACAATATATCACACTAATGGAAGACGTTAACATAATAACAGGGGAATCTGTGTGCCCATATAGGGCTGAGGGGGTATATGGGAAATTTCTGTACTTTCCACTCACTTTTTCTGAAACCTGAAACTGCTCTGATCTGGTGGAGAATGAGGCTTCTAGGCCAGAGTAAATCCTGCACTTACCCCCTGTGGATCTTTTTTCCCTGAACCTGAGCTGTTGGAGGACTTCAAAACTGCCATTGAAGGGAACAGTCTGAAGCTGCCCTGGGGTGAGCTGTGTTTCCGGTCTTACATCCTTCTCAACAGGCTGGTGGCCTGTGGTCACTTTGTACGTCTGAACATCTGGTAGAGTCTAAGAAAACCACCTGTTGGGTGACGCACTATCTCAAAAGTGTTGTGACAATTAAATGAGGAGTTAACACAGGCAAAACACTCAGAACAGGGCTTGGGACATATAAGTGCTGTGTAATTACAATTGTTGTAGGTGTGAGTGGTTGTGGTTTAACATTTTAACAATAAAATCTCAAAAAAGTATGAGTGATATGCCATCTGCAATATCATATATGTATCTCCACAGATATAGATATCGTATATTCATTATATAATACCTTGCAAATAATTTTCTGCTCCTCAGGCAGCCCCCAAAATTCCATTATCTGGACATGTTTAAGTGATTACACCATGGAACCCAAATTAGGACTGCAAGTTTCCAAAGTACAGCCTGCCCTCAGCATAGCTGAGCTCCCCTCAAAATGAACTAACTGACCCCAGAGCTTTTGAGTGACTATGTGTCTGAAATCTATGCTTTCCTTGTTATTGTATCCCAAGTTCCTAGCATGAAGCCTTGCACATATTCATTTATTCACAAACTAATGTTTATCAAGGGCCTACAATGTACCAAGTGCTGGGCTAGTATTAATAGTTGTTTTTATTTTTATTTTTATTTATTTATTTTTTTGAGATAAGGTCTCGCTCTGTTTTCCAGGCTGGAGTGTGGTGGCTCAATCTTGGCTCACTGCAGCCTCCACTTCCTGGGCTCAAGCGATTCTCCTGTCTCAGCCTCCCAAGTAGCTGGGATTATAGGCACATGCTATCATGTTTGGCTAATTTTTGTATTTTTAGTAGAGATGGGGTTTCACCATGTTGGCCGGGCTGGTCTCAAACTCCTGACCTCAAGCGATCCGTCTGCCTCGGCCTCCCAAAGTGTTGGGATTACAGGTGTGAGCCACCATGCCCAGCCTAATATTTGTTTTTTAAAAGTCCTAATTGAAAACATGAACCTTGTGTTGAACACATTCTATGTGCCACCTCAGATCTGCTTGGCCTCACTACCTCCTGGGCCCTTACTGCTTGTGTCTCCGCTGCAGTCAGCTCCCTGCCATCTCACACTCTACAGCCTGAGGCCAATGTCCAGAGTCTTGGATGAAACACCAAGGCACAGGTTAAACACATCTGTCTTCACATACTGAAGGGGCCAGATGATGTCATGGAAGTTTGCGGGAGTTAACTCTGTGGGGCAAACTGATGAATGAAGACAGCACATAAATCTCTTCTCCATCCCTCCCAACAATGGACTGTTCTGCCGTAAGGTGCTCAGGGAATGCATCTGGAGATGGCTCCTTTATAAAGAGGCTATTTACACACTTTGTAAAGTGTCTCTTTACAAAGGAGCAACCCATCTTGTGTTTCCCTCCGTTCCTTCCAACCTTACTTCCTCTCTCCCTCGCTTTTGCTGCCCTGGGATTGAAACTCCCCTGCAAAACATTAGCAATTAAAGTTTTGCCACAGGCTCTGATTTCTGGGCCACCTGGGCTAAGCCTTGCTCATAGATCCATGCCCTTAGTAATCCCAGTTACCCTTCTGCTTATTGTACCCTGGGTCCACTCCTTGCCCTCTCATTCATGACACATTCCAATTCCACTTGGCTCAGTATCACAATTTTCCTGATTATGTCTCAGTGTTGATTCCACGTACTCACATCCACCTTGGTTTATCCCAGTCTCCTTTGCTTTTGCTTTTCCAGCCTCCATTCCTCCTTCTTACAGCTAGTGATATTTTTCTGTTTCCTCGGGGAATTTGCTACTCTCTTCCCCTTGGTCCATATGGTTCAGGTGGGACTGAGCCTCCTCCCACATCACCCAGGTCCTGGCCAATCCGTGTATTCCAAAGACCCAATCATAGTGATTGGTTTGGACACAGGGACATGACTAAATCAGTCCAAACAGAGCCTGTCTTGAGATCTTTGCCAGAACTACTGAGGTTTAAAAGCTCTTTCTCTTATTAGAAAGACAAAGGAAGAGAGCTTGGATATGGAGAGAACCTGAGAACAGAGTCAGACCCAAGGTGGGGCAAGGGGTTGGCCTTTGATGGGGAGTTTTCAGCCACTGAATTAACTCATGCCTGAAGTTCCCTATCCTCAATTTGGCTTTCTCTATCTACAACAGAAGGTGAACGAACTAATTGGTTCTCTGTCTATATAAATCCTGGGCATTAATATAAAAACCTGGAGTACCCAATGTAATACAGTGGAAGTGCTCACTATCACCTTGTGATCTGCATATCTTTCCACTGCAGGGTTATGGGATGGGCTTCAGTGAGTCATTTCACAGAGTCAAGGCTTGGGACATGGGCCCTGAGGGCACACACTCCACCTGGTGCGCAAGTGGCTGTTCCTTCCACAGCGCCGCCTGGCCTGTCTCGGCTTGTCTCTTCCCTTTCCCCCCCTGAAATGTGTTTCTGTGTGAGTGCCTTGCCAGCAGTCTGATGCAACTTCTCAAATTCTTCATACTGCAGGGAGATTTTACGGCCATTTAGGCATACAGTTCTTCAGCAGCGCAGAGCAGGTGGAATTTCTGGCACCCTACCAGATGGGAGATTCAAGAGCAGGTCTTTTGCTGTGGGAGGTGGTGGCAGCTCTCAGAGAAACTTTCCAGCTGGACCACCCCATGCCTTACACGGTTGGATTCTGCTTAACATTTCTACTTGACTCATGTTCCTGTCTTTCCTAATTCTCCTCATAATGCAGTTTTACATCTGTTTCTGGGCTCCCCCCATTCTCAAACTGCCCTGGGTAATGTTTCTTCACCCATCCTTGACCCTTCAGACTCTCCTCCTTCCTTTAAGTTGCCCCTTTAGGAAGGCAGGTCTTATCAGTTCTATGCCAACCTGATGAATAGGACCTGGCCACTGGCAAAGTTTAATTACTGTTTCTTCTGACTCAAGATCATGGTGTCCCAGTGTGTCCCAGGCTAGAACCAAGGACAACTTAAAAACTCATCCTCCACCCTGCCAGTTGTCCAGCAGACCTCTAGAATTTATGTCTATCCTGCTGTGTTTTCAGAGAAGTGTCCTCATGCAGTGATCAGACGTGTATTGAGCAAAGTCTAAAGCACATTTGGGGCTATCCTGCTTGCAGATGAGTGAGTGGCTGATGGTGAAGTCTTAAAGCAAGACTGAAAAATATTTCCACTCACGCAATGCAGCAATTTTCTCTGACACATTAGCCACTTTAGTCCTGCACAATTTCTGGAGTTTGCTTAGTAACCTGCAAAGCAGCCATACCCTGTCTACTGAACAGACATACTCTGGGCAACCAGTTGAGTCAGGCAATATTGATGGTGGAATGCGGGTGTAATATGCATGGACCAAACAATAATCATAAACATCTTTCATATGCAATGCTCTGGCTAGTGGCTAGTGGTTTAAACAAGAAAACATTAAATGAAAACATTATTATAAATTGTGAAATATGCTTTGAATATTTGAACTTTGAATAAGCAGGAGTCAGAGACAGAATAATTGGGGAAGGTGTCTATTCAGCGAAGGCCTTTCTGAAGAGGTGACATGAGATACAGCAAAAAGTGAGAACAAAAGAAATGAGAAAGTAGAACAAAAAGAATGAGATAGAATGCAAACAGTTGAAGGAAGGCTGTTACAGCTAGAAAAAACAGCCTGTACAAACTCCCTAAGGTAGGTATTTTGCAGGAATGGAAAGAAAATCAGTGGAGCTGAAGTATAATGAGCCAGGTGGAGAAGTGATACAAGATAAGAATTGAGGCATGCGCTAGGCATGGTGGCTCACGCCTGTAATCCCAGCACTTTGAGAGGCCGAGGCAGGCAGATCACTTGAGCTCAGGAGTTCAAGACCACCCTGGGCAACATGGTGAGACTCTATCTCTACCCGAAATACAAAAGATTAGTTAAAATAAAACAAAACAAACAAACAAAAAAAACCTTTCTTAAAAAAAAAGAATTGAGGTATGATCAGCGGCAGAATGTAGGGCCCTAGGGAGCTCATATATAAATCCATGTGAGAAATGAAGGCATTGATGTGAGAGAATAAAGTAGAATAATTGAAATTCCAAGGTCACCCTTACTGCAAAATGTATGGAGAATGGGTTGTAGATGGCAGAAGAGGAAGCAGGAGAGCCAGTCAGGAGGCTGCCCCTGGGTGTGGCGGCTGCAGGGAGGAATGAAGGATTTCTCCATCCTCTTGGAGGTTGATCAGTAGGACTTCCTGTTGGGTTCAACAAGATTGGTAAGAAAAAGAAGAGTCAGCATGACTCTTAGGTTTTTGGTTTAAGAGACTGATTCATGGTGGCGTCACTCAGTAATCCGGGAAAATCTGAAAGGTGAGTATATTTTTAGGGGTGAGTGGGAATCCATTTCATTTTGGAACTGAGTTTTAGATGTTTGTGAGACAGCCAAATGGAGCCATCCAATGGGAAGTTGGAATACGCACCTGAAACCTGGGCAGATGGGTAGAGGTAGGGATTTGGGAATCATCAACATACAGATGGCCTTTAGAGCCACAGGCATGAAAAAGGTCTCCAGGAGGATGTGGTAAAAAAACAGGAGGGCAGAAGGCCCTTCACTCCAGTTCCTCCCCTCATGTCTTCTACATATGTCCTAGTCCTTCATTCTTTAGGCTTCATGTGCAGAGGATACAGTCCACTTCTGCCCTCTCACATGGAGTCTGATGGCCCCTCAGCAAGTTGGCCAACTGTGGTCACCCTCTCAGAAAACCCAACCCTCATGCCTTTATCTTCTACACCTTTCAAAAAAGATTCCTGCCCCCTCCCCACCCACTCTCAAGGTCACCAAATGATCTTCACGGCAAGAGAAAAGGAAGGAAGGAGAAACCCTAAACAACACTGCCATCATCACCCAGCCAAGCAGCTAAACCAATAAGCAAAATTACAGCATGAGCTTTCAGAGAGATTACCCTGCTGGCCAAGTCTTGGAAGATAATTTGCTGTCCTGCGATTTGCCTTTGGGGTGAATCATGCTTCCAGACTGCTCTCTTTTGACTTAGCAGTTAGCTTGTCAGTGTATAGCCTGGATCACACGGAAGGCTGGAATAAGAGAATTTTACCAGGACCACTCTTTGATGAGCATATGCTCCATTAACAATGGGTCCCAAAGGGAAAATGAGTCCCGAAGCCAATATGCACCTATAAAGACACCACATGTTTCTCAGTGTGGTGTGTGAGTTTCAGAGACCCCATTGTGTAATTCTCCACTCCTTTTATGTTAAAGGGTGAGGATTTTCTCTTATCTCTGTATGAATATTCCCTATTCCTGGCAGATTCCCCCTCTTACCTGCTGCCTCCCACAGCTCCCAGACTACGCCAGGAGCTAATTCCTGTACCAGAAAGAAGCAAACAGGAAGTGCCCTCTTTACGGCTGTAGATAACCCGCAGCATTGAGGTTTCCTTTCGGTGTTTTGCACCTCTGCTTCAGTTCATTTTGCCCTGCCCCTTTCCTTCCGGTGCAGCATCAGGCCACTTTTCTGGCCTTTCTCTGCAGTTCTTAAGGCCACATGTTTCTCATCTTCGCACTATTTTCCTTGACCAATCATTTTATATGCTGCTCATACAAGTGGTGTGATTCGCAACTTTGCCCTGAAGCTCAATTTGTTCATGCATCTGGGCTCCCGGCTCCTCATCGGGTTTGCAAACCTGCTGTGCAACCCAGACCCATAACTTCCGCATGTGCTTTGTTCCCCCAGCTCCAGCTTGTGGCCTATCTTTGTACTAAGCCACCACCCCCACAGTTCCTCTGCTGACATATAGTGTGCACATGAAAAACTGCTTTTTGTTTCATGACTGCTTTAAATACCTGGATCCTGTGATCCTGTGCTTGTGTCTCTGTGCCTCCTTACTTATGTATTTTATGACATTTTGACTCACCCAAAACTACTCCATCTCTGCTCCCCACTGAAAGGGTCTGCCTTCTGCAGCTCTTCCCTAGGGGTCAGCATTTATGTGTATCACTGCTCCTAAGCAGGGTTACCATTTTTTTTTTTTTCTGAGATGGATTTTCACTCTTGTTGCCCAGGCTGGAGTGCAATGGCATGATCTTGGCTCACTGCAACATCTGCCTCGAGGGTTCAAGTGATTTTCCTGCCTCAGCCTCCTGAGTAGGTGGGATTACAGGCGTGTGCCACCACGCCTGGCTAATTTTTGTGTTTTTAGTAGAGACAGGGTTTCACCACGTTGGCCAGGCTGGTCTCGAACTCCTGACCTCAGGTGATCCACACACCTCAGCCTCCCAAAGTGCTGGGACTACAGGTGTGAGCCACTGTACCCGGTCACAGGGTTACTATTGATTAGTAAAAGTATTTCTTTTTCCTGACCTAGAAATGTCTATTTCATGTTAATTCATCATTCAGAGCTGCTTGGGAGACCTGCGTTCAGCCAGAAAAGAATAAAGCAAGGGTGGGGAATGATAAACTGATGGTGGTCCAGCCTTTACTGACATTTAATATTAAATCTATTTCATAGGTGTGATTAGTGAAACTCTTTAAGGAAAGGATGTGTGGTTGTCACTAGTGCTGTAAACTAAATTATTCTGGGTCTCCTGGATGCATATGGTTCGATTATACTTCTTTTCTCTGAAAAAGTTAGGAAGGGCTGTGTGAGTTGTTTGGGACAAAGAAATTTTAGCAGAAGTGATATGTGTTACCTTGGAGTGGAGACTTTAAGAACCATTGTGGACTTTGGCATACTTTCCTTTCTCTGCCAAGGCCAGCATCCTCTGACAGAAATACAGTGTAAGACATACATGTCATCTTAAATGTTTTAGTAGTCTCATTAAAAAGGTTGAGAGAAAAAAGTAAAATTAATTTTAATAATATATCCAAAATATCATTTCAAAAGGGAATTGATATCAAAAATTATTTGTGAGATATTTTACAGTCTTTTATATTCATATTAAGTCTTTGAAATCTAGTGTGTATTTTACAATTACCTCTCAGTTCAGAATAGCCACTTTTCAAGGATTCAACAGCCAGAGATGCCTAGTGAATGACAGCTGGACAGCACAGGCCACAGTCAGCATGGAAGCACAGATAGAGCTTCTTTCTCTTCACCTGGCTCCCTAAGAAGAGTGGCATAGGCACAGCTGATCTGCAGCGGATGCATAGGCGGAAGTGAGAAGTAAGACTCTGTTGTTTTCAGACACTCAGACTTTAGGGTTCTCTGTTGCTGCAACATAAGGTAACTAATAGAGACGTTGATATAAGGTATTAGATACTGATGTAACAATATGCTGAAATATGCGGTGCTATTAGCTACAGGAGCAAGCAATGAGTAGCAAGGAAATTCTTACCAACTAAAAGGATAGCAATTCACTTTAAGTAGTGGTAAGACATTGGGTAAATCACCTTTGAAAACTTAGAAGGTAGTATGTAATGCACTTGCAGTTCTAGGGAAAGAGGTTGGATGACAACATTTAGACGCATGTGTTAGTTGCCATTGGCTGCATTTATGGAGGAATTACAAGAAAAGAAATCAGCTGAAAAGAGAATTGTTTGATTTGTAAGTAAGAATAAAAGGGAATAATAGAGATTGTCCCCAAATTGTGCAATTCATGTGGCAGAGACTTATTGCTTATATTAACCACAAATGGCAAAAAATAAAATTAGGAAATTCACTTGAAGTCAAAGGCAGATTCAAACACAAATTATCAAATTTGTGTTTACTTACTACAGATTATCAAATCAAGGCCTGACCATGGAAACCTCTGAATGGATTAAATAACTCTTTAAATTGGATAAAAGAGCTGAAGGAAAAGATACTAAAACCCTCTTTCTTAGACCCAAGGAATTCATAATTTTATGTTTGTATTGTATCCTTACCTACATATCCTACTAAACTTTAAATTTTACTATCCAAAAAACCATGAGCCAGGACTTTAAAAATCTATGACTTTCCTCTCCCAGACATGTATGCCTCTATCAACAAATGTTTAGGAAGGGTGATGGAAATCATCCCTTCAACCTGCAACACCACCAGCCTTGCCACCACAATCAGCCTTGAATCTTCCAAAGCTAATTTAAAGGGTTCCTTTAATGTGCTTGTGTTGGTCATCACAGGGAGGTCCAGAAACCCAAGTACTATGGTTCGACTGTTTGTATTCCCCTCAAATTAATATGTTGAAATTCTAACCCTCAAGATGATGATACTAGGAGGTAGGACTTTTGGGAGGTGATTAGATCATTGAAATGGAGCCCTCATGAATGAGATTAGTTCCCTTCTGAAAAAGATCTAGAGAGACCCCTTGTCTCTTCTTCCTGTGAGGTTAGAGTGAGAAGACAGCTGTCTATGAGGAAGCAGCCCTCACCAGACATAATCTGCTGGCACCTTGATTGTGGGCTTCCTAGCATCCAGCACTGTGCAATCAACTCCTCTGTTTATCAACCAGGCTGATCTTCACAGATGTAAATCAGGCTGTGCTGCTCTCCATTGAAATTTAGCAAGGGCTCCCCATTCCATGTATGATAGAAATTAAGTCTCTTTAACCCACTAGACAGGGCTCTTCATGCTGTGGCTCCTGTTTTCTTCTGCAGCCTCATTTCTTGCTGCTCACGTCCTTATGTCTTATGCTTCAGGAACACCAAAGTATTTTAAGTTTCTTGCTCAATGCATGATACTTCTCTTTATTCAAACTTTCCTGGAATACCCTTCTTCCTCTTTTTTGCCTAGCTAATTCCTACTAATTGTTTAGAAACTTAATTCAAGTCTCATCTCAAAGAAGTCTGTGCAGGCTGTCGGAATTATTAGATGTTCTTGTTTGACCCACCCTAAGACCTTACACATCTATCGTTAAGGTTATCACTTTGCAATAAAATTATGTATTTATGGGCCAGGCATGGTGGCTCAGGCCTGTAACCCTAGCACTTTGGGAGGCCAAGACAGGTGGATCACTTGAGCTCAGGAGTTCAAGACCAGCCTGGCCAATATAGTGAAACCCCATTTCTACAAGAAATACAAAAGTTAGCTGAGGATGGTGGCTCGAGCCTGTAGTCCCAGCTACTTGGAAGGCTGAGGCGGGAGGATCGCTTGAGCCCAGCAGGCAGAGGTTGCAGTGAGCCAAGATGGCACCACCACACTCCAGCTTGGGTGACAGAGCAAGACCCTGTATCAAAAAAAACTATATATATATTATATATATATATAAAATATACATATAATATATATATAATTTACATTTATGTATAAACGTTTCTTGAAGAAATGTTTCTGGAAGACAGAGCCAGTGATCACAGATAAGAATGGATGAGGAAACTCTTCCCAGAGAGTAAGGTTAGTAGAGGCTTCATAAATGTTTCCTGAGTAAGTGGCAAGTGAGAAGTTTGTTGTTTAAGTAGTAGAATCTGACTGTAATTTACATTCCCAGCATGGCGAGTGTATTTCTGTACCAATAATGGATCATAATTTCTAGAAGCTCTCATTTTTTACCTGGTAGGCACCAAAACTCTGATGGTATAAGCTAGTCAGCTTTTCCTTGCCAGCTTATCAGAGAAGGATCTCAAATGCCTGATCTTTTACCACAGCTTGCCGACATTCCCTGCCTGAAGACAGAGAGGTAAGAAGCCACAAGAGTTTTTGTGGTGGAGGGAGTTAGTTATGCGGTAATTGCAATAATGTCTTATCTGACTGTGCAACCATGGCCAAGGGCTTAACAGCCTTTGACATAGCTATAACGTTGACAGTGTATTTTTGGACCGTGATGTGAAAAGCAGACATTTGTGAAGTTTTTATCAAATGCCAAGGTTATTGGGAATTTAGGAAACTGTCTGCCCAGGAAACCATATCATACCTTCTTCTCCCCTTGAAACTTGCATTGTCTCTTCCTTGTGACTACTTTGGGGCCCTATTATTCCTTTACTTGACACTTTGGCCATAGTGGATTGGTTTATGAGTGGAAACATGGACCCAGTTGGACCAATCATAAAACTCGACAGCTCCAAATCATACCTGACTGGTACAAAGATTATCATCTGACCCAAGATTGACTAATAAAATCCAGGATTGTTGTGCTTGGTAAAAGAAAGTTTGGAAGTTATAAGATGTGAGACTTGGGAGACTTATTTGAAAAATTCAGGTATCTGTGAGAAAGAATGCAACCAACTTGCAAAAAGAAAAGAAATGAATTGTACATAGATGGTGAGGCACAGTAGCCTCACAATAAACATAATTTAAATGGATACCTCAGCTAAATGGCAGATTTATTTTATGTCATGGACCTACAGGATGATTCTAATATAAATGTAGCCATAAATCTTAGATTATGAAATATGACCCATTATATTTACAGACAGAAGGACAGAATAAGAGAAGGAAAGTGGCACCAAGATAATAAATACCTCAGTGAAAGAGGCTAGATTTGAGCTTCAAATTATATCGGCAGAGCTCTGATTCCAAATCTCCTGCTCTGTTAAAGAGAAGAGAACCATAGATTCACCTCTATGGTGGAGTAAAGATGGTCACAAATTCTTTGACACTTTTCCCATTGTGAGATGGAGTCTATGTCTCCTCCACTTGAACTTGGGTGGGCTCTGTGACTGGTCTGATGGATAGAATATGGTGGAAATGACACTGGGCGTGTCTGGCCTTGAGAAACTGACAGCTTCTGCTTCCTATCACCTAGAACACTGACTCTTGAAAGGCAGCTTCTATGTGAGAAGTATGACTACCCTAAGAGTACCATGTTGTGAGAAGCCAAGGCTATGTGAAGAGTCCGTGGAGGAAGAGACACTATGTGGAGCAAGAGAGAGACCAAAGAGGATGGAGATGCTGGACAGATGAGTGAGACATAGGAGCCCTCTATGGATACCCGGCCCCAGTGACTCGGGCTGACAACACATGAATCAGAAACAAGCTGCCCAGCTACTGTCATCATGAATTCCCAACCCAAAATTTTAAGTAAATAATATAGTTGTTTGGGGACACTAAATGATGGATAGGGTATTATGCAGCAATAGATAACAGGAACAGATAGACGACTAGAAAAGGGGTGCTGCCATCACAAAAATCTAAAATATATAGTATGAGTTTTGTTTTTTTTTTTTGAGACGGAGTCTTACTCTGTCGCCAAGGCTGGAGTGCAGTGGCACCATGTCGGCTCACTGCAACCTCCGCCTCCCAGGTTCAAGCAATTCTCCTGCCTCAGCCTCCCAAGTAGGTGGGATTACAGGCACCCACCACCATGCCTGGCTGGTTTTTATATTTTTTGTAGAGACGGGGTTTCACCATGTTGGCCAGGCTTGTCTCGAACTCCTGACCTCAGGTGATCCACCTGCCTCGGCCTCCCAAAGTGCTGGGATTACAGGCGTAAACCGCTGCGCCCGGCCAATATATAGTATTGATTTTGGGAATGGACAGTGGGCAGAGACTGAAAAAGCCTCAAGGAAAGTGTTAATGAAGCCTGGAGGACAGAAGGTCATTATCGTGGGTCAGCAGGAACATGACACTTATTGTATAGTAGCAGGAGGTTTAGCAAAACAGTCATCTGAGATATTCTGGAAAATAAAATATAGGCCTAATAAACTGATGGGTTTTGCTAAGTAGATTTCCACATAGAATGTTAAAAGTGTCACCTGGTTCTTTTATCCGTACACGATAAAGTAAGGATGGGGGAAATAGAAATAGTTATTCAAATTTTTTAGCAGAATTTAGAGAAAATATATAGCAGCCAGGACTTGTTGGCTTCAAATAGGACTATTTCTCATATGTTTTCCAGATGGTGTCTCACTGTGTTGCTGAGGCTAGCCTCAAACTCCTGGCCAATCCCAGCGCTTGGCATCCCAAAGTGCTAGGATTACATGGGATTACAGGTGTGAACCACCGCACCCAGCCTAAGAAAACATTTTTAAAGCCAGAAGTAGCCTCCAGGTAGAGATCAAAACGAGGGCAATAAGACAAAGACTCAGGGTAAAAGTTAAATCGAAGCTGCAACTGTAAATCCCTTTGATAAGACTTCCGAAAAATTTAAGTTGATGCTTTGTGGGCCCTTTCAGCTAGACAAAAGATTTTCTTTTTCTTTTTTTTGGTGGGGGGGATGGAGTCTCGCTCTTGTCACCCAGGCTGGAGTGCAGTGGCGCAATCTTGACTCACTGCAACCTCCCTCTCCTGAGTTCAAGCAATTCTCCTACCTCAGCCTCCTGAGTAGCTGGGATTACAGGTGCCCGCCACCACACCCAGCTTATTTTTGCATTTTTAGTAGAGACGGGGTTTCACCACGTTGGCCAGGCTAATCTCAAACTCCTAAACTCAGGTGATCCACCCGCCTCGGCCTCCCAAAGTGCTGGAATTACAGGAGTGAGCCAGTGCGCCTGGCCAGACAATAGATTTCTAGGATTTTAAGAGTGTGCCTTGTGGGTCTATCTGTTAAACTAGCAGTTCCCAGCCTCTTTGGCACCAGCGATCAGTTTCATGGAAGACAATATTTTCACGGACGAGGTTGGGGCTGGGAGGGGGTTAGGGGTGGGGGGATGTTTTCTGGATGAAACTGTTTCACTTCAGATCATCAAGCATTAGTTAAGAGTCTCATAAGGAGCATGTAACCTAGATTCCTCGCATGCTCAGTTCACAATAGTGTTTGTGTTTCTATGAGATTCTAATGCCACCGCTAATCTGACAGGAGGTAAAGCTCAGGTGGTAATGCGCGCTCACCCGCTGCTCACCTCCTGCTGTGCGGCCTGGTTCCTAACAGGCCATGACTGGTACCGGTCTGTGACCTTGGGGTTGGGGACCCCTGTATTACACAACAGATTCTAATAATCTTAAGGATATTGTCCCATTTTTAAGCAGCTTTGCAGAGGGCCCAAGGCAGAGAAGAATCTACCTCAAAAGGATTTGTGGCCATGACTTTTATGTAACACAACAGATTATAATTTGATACACAAGAAGCCCATGATGTTTTAAAAGAAATTATATCACCTTGGACTTGAAAGAGTCAGAATCAATATCAAATTAAAAAAAAGCCGTTGGACTCCACCCCAAACTAATACAGCCAGGATTCAGGATGAGAAATTTACTCCGCATAAAACACAGGCTATTTCTTAAGGAAAAAGAGGACTGACTTATAGGACAAAACCAAGAGCCCAAAGGTCAGAACCAAAGGAAGCAGAGAATCACACCAAAGGTGCAGGACCGCGGCTGCATCCAGGAGCTGGCAACATCCACTACCTGAATGTCAGTGTTGTTCTGGAGCAGTGACAGCCCTGAGCCTCTCGCTTTCCCCCTTTTTGAAAGGGCGTGTTTACACATTTCCACCCATCATGGTATGTTGGAGTGTGTGTGTCTCTGTGTGTGTGTGTGTGTGTGAGAGAGAGAGAGAGAGAGAGAGACAGAGAGAGAGAGAGAGTCGGGGGAAGATAATTTATTCCTCTATTTCCAGGATTTCAGATTG
Source organism: Gorilla gorilla gorilla (assembly GCF_029281585.2). NCBI lineage: Eukaryota > Metazoa > Chordata > Mammalia > Primates > Hominidae > Gorilla > Gorilla gorilla. Next base: position 54,425,495 of record NC_073231.2, on the reverse strand, counting down.
AGAGGACATGCACTTGAGGAACCAAACCGAAGATTTATTTGCACCTGGACCTGAGATCTGGAACCTTGAACCTAAGCTTAATAACATAAGGGGATGAGACTTTTGGGGACTGCAGAAGATGATTAGCACATTTTCATGTGGGGAGAGTATTGTTTGTGACCGCAGGGCAGAGTGTGGCAGATCAAAGATGGCCACAAATTCTTTGACACTTCTCCCATTGATAAGTGGGAAGCTCGTGGTCCCCTGCTTAAATCTGGTTAGATTCTGTGGCTGTTTTGATCAACTGAATATGGCCAAAGTGAAGTCATGCCAGTTTCTTGAACCAGGTTTTAGGCAGTTGGCAACTTTCATTTCCGGTTCCTTGGAACTCTCAGTTTGGGGATCTAGCTACCCCTTGAGAAGTTTGACTGTACTGACACCACCATGCTGTGAGATGCCCGGCCATGCAGAGAGGCCCTGGGGGAGGAGGCATCATGCAGAGAGAGAACCAAAGAGAACCCATGTACCAGGCATGAGTGAGAGTCATCTTGGAAGTGGATTCTCCAGTCCTAGCTGATGCCTCGTGGATTAGCAAGAAACTCAGAATGCATGATGCATAAAACCCCCAAGCAAAATAAACAGGCAGTTTTGAGCCACTATGTTTAGGGTAGTTGATTACACAGCCACAGATGACCAGAACAACTTCTACTTGGAATTCACTATTTAATCAAAAGCACTTGCTCTTCCTGTCATGAAAATTGTTGGTTATAAAAAATTGGAGTTTGTCTGACCTCATGACTTCTGGACAATAGAATGCAGCAGAAGTGATGTCTCCATTTTGAGCCTGGGCCTCAGGAGGCTCATGTCCTTCTGCTGTTTCTCTTGGAAGCTTTGGAGCCTGAAAACATGAGTTATCCCAGCTGCCCCGCTGGCTGACCACAAACTTACGAGCAAGCCCAGCTGAGGTCAGCTGAGCCCAGCGGCCTAGAAGAACCCACCCCGTTGGACCCAGCCTAAATTGCCAGCCCACAGAACCATGAACTGAAAAATGGTTATTGTTAAGCTGTACGTTTTAAAGTGGTTTCTTAAATAGTGATAGCTAACTTTAATAGTGATACAACAGGCTTCTATTTGATTTACTGCCAACCAAGAACAAAGTGGAGAAATATTGGTTATGCTCTCTAGTTTTAGGGAATTTGTTTACTTTCATTTCTTTACACATTGGAGGATGAAACCAATTAACTTTTAGGATTTCTTTGTGACAGAATATGATGAGGAACACAGCAACACTTCTGTGACATTTCTGCCAAAAATAAAAACCTGAACCTAATTATAAGAAAACATCAGATAAACCCAAACCCAGCAGCATTCTTCAAAAGTGTCAAGGTCACAAAGGACAAGGAAACACTAAGAAACTCTTCCAGTTTGAAGGAGACTAAAGAGATGTGACACCAAAAATGCAACATGTGGTTCTGGCTGGATCCTTTGACTAGAAAGAGCATTATTAGAACCCTGGGCAAAATGTGGGCATTTATGGTTTGTTTAGAGGAGTGCACTAGCATTAACTTACCCATTTTGGTGGTGGTATTGTGGTTATGTAGAAATGGCTTTGTTTATAGAAATTATACATGAAAGTATTTGGAGGTTTTGGGCTTCATGTAAATGACTTATTCTCAATAGTTCAGTTTACAAGTTTAAAAAGAAAAAGAATGTCATAGAAAAGAATTGTTTTGTTTTGTTTTGAGACAGAGTCTCAGTCTGTCACTCAGGCTGGAGTGCAGTGGCGCCTTCTAGGCTCACTGCAACCTCCATCTCCTGAGTTCAAGTGATAGAAAAGAATATTAATGTTATGGCAGTTCTAATCCCACGAGATAATAAAGAACAGGTTTCTCCCACTTAAGGCAGTAATTTGTGTTTGATCAGCAGACTTACTGCCCTCCAAAAATACTCCTTGGGAGCCTATTTCCTATTATTTTCCCTCCATTATTTTATTCATTTATTTTTTGGAGACGGACTGTTACTCTGTCTCCCAGGCTGGAATGCAGTGGTGCGATCTCGGCTCACTGCAACCTCCACCTCCCTGGTTCAAGTGATTCTCCTGCCTCAGCCTCCCGAGTAGCTGGGATTACAGGCGCATGCCACCAGGCCCGGCTAATTTTTATATTTTAAGTGCAGATGGGATTTCACCGTATTGTCCAGGCTGGTCTCAAACGCCTGACCTCAGGTGATCCACCTGCCTTAGCCTCCCAGAGTGCTGGGATTACAGGCATGAGTCACTGTGCCCAGCCTCCCTCCATTATTTTAAATGAGAAAAATTATATGCTTGGCATATCAAACTAGAGCACCTAATCAATTTATGTAACCTGGAACCAAAACACAGTCAAATGCCCATATATCAAAACATCATGCTAGTATGTAAAACATTTCAAACATCACTCTCTGATCACCAAATATTTAATATGGTTATTAACAAACTGTTGCTTTGTGTGCGGTATCTCAGCCACAATCCCACTTGCTGTCACTTGATGTGCTTTTCAAAATGGTCTACACATGATGACATGATATGAATATGATATTCTATTAATTTTGTTTGACTCAAGACTATTATTTCTTCTTATTATTCTTTGTTAAGATTTATTTCCTCCATAGTTTTGTTTAAAATAAGGTATTGAATTTTAGGGAAAATTATACAATTTTCCTATATAAGCAGTGATAAAAAAGAGTGTGCTAAAATAAGTATGTTTGATGAAGTTTGCATAGTACAATCCAAGAAGTATTCTAGTAAAAAAAAAAATGATCTACAAAGACACAGGGGCTGTGCCTGTATATTAAGAAGCCACAATCAGTTCAGCTGTACGTCTTAAATAGCTCAATAAAACAGAACAGATTTACCCTCAAGTGAAAGAATTACATCTATACTATATAACACTATAAATATTTGGCAAGTGAGTGAGATTATTGGCTAGCAATTGGGAAAACGGTTTAGACCTATACAACATTATGAAAATCAGTTTCAGAGAATTTACAAAGTTAAACACTTTAAAACAGAAAATCTAGAAGAAAGTGGAACTGAATTTCTTCATTTTATGCATTGGAAGAGTTTCCTAAGGATAGAAGCAACAGAAGTCAATAAAAGAAAAACACATGGATTTGGTTACAGTGAAATTTTAAAATTTTGTGTGTATGAGTTTAAAAGGAAAATAAACATTTACAGCAAATAGGAGACCAAAGCATCAAATATTAAGAACTCACACAAATTAGCCCATCGCAGTGTCTCATGCTTATAATCCCAGCACTTTGGGAGGCCAAGGTGGGTGGATCACTTGAGGTCAGGAGTTCGAGACCAGCCTGGGCAACATGGTGAAACCCCCATCTCTGCTCAAAATACAAAAACTAGCTGGGTGTGGTGGTATGTGCCTGTAATCCCAGCTATTCAGGAGGCTGAGGCATGAGAATCGCTTGAACCCAGGAGGGTGAGGTTGCAGTGAGCCAAGATCGTGCCACTGTACTCCAGCTTGGGTGATAGAGCAAGACTTTGTCTCAAAAAAAAAAAAAAAAGTCACGCTAATCAATTAAAAAAACATTAAGACAATGTAGGAAAGGGCACACCAAGACCATTTATAAGAGAAAAAATGTGAAATTATGGGAAAAATGACTTTGCTTGTAGTCAGATAAAAATCATAACCCTGAGCTACCATAGCCATCTATTAAATTAAAGACACCGTTAAAAATATCACGCTATCCAGTGGCAACGAAGGGTGTGACAAACTAGCTGGGGACTCTGCACATAACTAGTGTACAAATAAAATAACAGAGCCCTTTGGGAAAGTAATTTGGTATGCTGACCCAAAAGCCATAAATATTAACACATTTTGACCTGTTATACTTTTGGAAGTTGTTATTATTCTTGCACAAAGGTGATCTTTACAATATTGTTTACAATGGCGAAGAAAGTGTGTGTGTTAGAGAGGGGGCAGAAACTACACAGCTGGTAGTTAAGTAAGCTATGCTACCAACACTTCATGTAATGATATGCAGTCACTAAAATAGCTTTAAAAATGAACAGAAGTGGCTGGGCACAGTGGCTTACACTTACAGTTACAGGGATTACACACCTGTAGTCCCAACATTTTGGAAGGCTGGAGCAATAGGATCATTTCAGCCCAGGAGTTCGAGACTAGCCTGGGCAATATAGTGAGACCTGATCATCTCTACAAAAAATTTAAAAAGTAACTGGGCATGGTGGCATGCGCCTGTAGACCCAGCTACTTGGGGGGCTGAGGTGGGATGATTGCTTGAGTCCGGGAGGTCGAGGCTGCAGTGAGCCATGATTGCACCACTAGACTCCAATCTGAGTGACAGAGTGAGATCCTCTCTCAATAAAAAAAAAAAGAAAGAAAGAAAGAACTCGCCGGGTGCAGTGGCTCACGCCTGTAATCCCAGAACTTTGGGAGGACACAGGGGGTGGATCACCTAAAGTCAGGAGTTCAAGACCAGCCTGGCCAAAATGGCAAAACCCTGTCTCTACTAAAAATACAAAAAATTAGCCAGGCATGGTGGTACATGCCTGTAGTCCCAGCTACTCAGGAGGCTGAGGCAGGAGAATCGCTTGAACCCTGGAGGCAGAGGCTGCACTGAGCTGAGATTGGACCACTGCACTCCAGCCTGGGCAACAGAGTGAGACAATGTCATAAAAAAAAAAAAAATAAAACAAAACAGAAGTGATGAAACAATGTTGAAAAAAAAGTAGAACCCAAAATTGTGTGCTCTGTCTGATTACACAACCTTAACAATGCATACAAATAAGTAGTGAGATTATACACCAGGATATTAACAATGGATGTGAGAAGTAATGAATCAATAAAAAATTCTTTAAAAATATTGTTTCTGTTTTTCCAAATTAAAAGAGAACATATATTGTCTTTATAATTTAAATATATATATAAAGAAAGAGGTCAGGAGAGATGATGTTACAGTGCTTGTAGTCACCTGGGAAATTTTTCTTGTACAACTGTTTAATAAGCATCACCCAAAGTCCATGAAACAATCACACAGACGCTGATGACTGCACTCTGGAAAGCACAGCTGGAACATCACAGGCCGCTGTAAAAAGCCAGTATCCCTTTAGGAGCTGACGACAACACTACCTAAGACTGAGGTCATGCACCAACCTGCCCAAGGAGTCTTTCCATGCAGTCACAGCTGCTGTAATACTTTAACAAGGCTTCATAAACACATCAAATGCTTACTGGCCAGGAAATAAGCCTGGTAGTTAGATATTTTTGTTTATGTTCAACATAAAGTGTGTCTGTGTTTTTCAACTTTTCATAAGGTTAAGGTCACAGTGTTTTTCCATTATAAAATTGCTCATGTAAGAAATAAAATACCCACAGTTGCACCACAGAAAGTGTTTTTATTATAGGAGTAATCAGTAGACGTAGGATCCATTTTTTTTCCCCAAATATCATTTTAAATGTTCAAGTTGCATTTGTGCTGGTAGTATCAAGGAAGTGCACTGGTAATATCATTTTACTTGTAGTTTTGCTGCTCCTTATATTGGAGGATGTTTAAAGTGAATGTAATACAGTAGGGGGTAATCTTCCATTTAGCTTGATAATTCTATCAGCAAAATGCCAGGAGAGAAGGAATATCATGTTCTCTTTGAATTGCATTTTTGCAACCTGAGATTCAAGTTCAGGTTTCTTGATGCACCCTTGGGCATTGAATATGAATTCATTATTGTGTCCAATTTCCTCCACCTAGCCCCTAAGGCAAGTGCAAACGAGCCATCAACGTCACCCCCATGGCCGCTAGAGATCATATCAAAGGAAAGCGCACAGTGATCCACTGCGCAATGTTCCACTGGTAAGAAGTTTTTTTTTTTTTTGAGATGGAGTCTCACTCTGTCACCCAGGCTGGAGTGCAGTGGCGCGATCTCGGCTCACTGTAATCTCTGCCCCTGGGTTCAAGGTATTCTCCTGCTTCAGGATCCTGAGTAGCTGGCATTACAGGTATGCACCACAATGCCCGGCTAATTTTTGTATTTTTAGTAGAGACGGAGTTTCACCATGTTGGCCAGGCTGGTCTCGAACTCCTGACCTCAGGTGATCCGCCTGCCTCATACTCCCAAAGTGCTAGGATTACCAGTGTGAGCCACCTCACCTGGCCCACTGGTAAGAATTTATCCATTGGGAAGGACTGAAGGGAGAGTCAGGCTGGCCCAAATTGGAAGCTATTCTATACACTTAATATCTTCTAATTTAATTCACACCTTCCAGGTGTGGATTAAATCACATCAAGAACCACTGTGCTCTGATGATTAAAGGAGTAATTTCTTTTTTTTTTCCTTTTTGTCACTGTAGTAGCAATTAGCTAGGCACTGCCTGCAAAGGGGAAGGCAGGCCTCACGCCAGGCTGCATGCTGCTGATGGGGTCGCCACCCATTCTTAGCGGGAACATGGTTCTTTATGATAGGTGTGAGATTTGGCCTCAAAGAATGACTCACAAAAGCAAAAAGCAGATACAGGTCTTTCTAAAGCTCTTGCTTCTCCAAAAGATTTTTTAAACCCTTGGAGTATTTTATTTCCTATGATTTTGTAAGTCCCTAATAAATAATGATGGGCCTGTAATCCTAGCACTTTGGGAGGCTGAGGCAGGCAGATAACTTGAGGCCAGGAGTTCCAGACCAGCCTGGCCAACATGATGAAACCAACTCTACAAAAAATACAAACATTAGCCAGGCATAGTGGTGCACACCTGTGGCCCCAGTTACTCAAGAGGCTGAGGCACAAGAATCTCTTGAACCCACGAGGCGGAAGTTGCAGTGAGTGGAGATCGAGCCACTACACTCCAGCCTGGGTGACAGAGAGAGACACTGTCCCAAAAACCCCCATAAAAACCAAAAAACAAAAAAAACCCCACAAAACAATCAAGTAAAAATGAAAAAAAATATAATGATGGGATTAATAAAGAAATTTCATTATTTTGTCCTCTACAATGTGTGTGCCTGCTCTCAGATTGTCTTTTTGTCTTGGCTGCGATTCTGCATAAAATCTCTCACTGAAGCACTCAAAAGGCTGGTCCTGTGGGGAGAAAAATAGAATAGCGTTTCTTATTCTTTTTATTGGAGACATAAGTGAAAAATTTCCTTCCTCTTAATGTAAGTTTTAGGGCAAAATTATTGAGAAAGACTTTATAAATCACCCATGAGTTTAATTCTGCACAAGAGAGTATTTTAAAAATAAAAATAATAAACATTATTATTAATAACAATGAATAATAATGAAAGCTAGCAGAGAGACTGTACAGTAACATGGTCAAGAAGTGGATGAGAGTCAGACAGACTGGTGTAGAATCCCAAGCTAGTAATGGTCAAGACTGAGATTTTATTGCCTCTCTAGAGGCCATTATTATTGATGGCGGTTTGTTATTTCTTGTATGGCTAAGGTGAATATGTAGGTGAGGAGGAGGGAGGTCAAATACCAAGAGAGAGCTGGAGAGGCCACCAGGACCAGATTATGAAAGGCCTTGCTTCTGAGTTTGGATTGAATTATAAGCTTGACATCCACTGGAAAAAATGTATCTTACAGAGAATGACATACACCTTAGACATTCTGGCTCATGATGGAGAATGCATGGCCAGGGCAAGAGTGGAGACATGACCTGCTAGGAGAATACAGTGGTCCAGTGAGAGGTCACGATGTCAGAGACAGTAGAGATGGGAACAATGGGTGTATTCTGAATTTATCTAGAAGTTAGAATCCACAGGACATGGATTGGATGGAAGTGTCAAGAATGAATACTACCTTACAGAATTAAAAGACAAGGTGTGACTCTCCTGGTGTCTATTGTGTATTAACAGGGACCGTCTGACAAATGGTAACTTAATCCAGAAGAAGAGTAAATCTAGGTAGTTCTGTGCAGGCTTTTTGGACAAGACCCCTTTCAGGCCCTGACTGGTTGCTCAGCCCATTGACCCACAGGGTTGACCATCAGAATACATTCAAGCGACTCATACTTTTTATAAGCTTTGGATTCATAATTGAAAAACCTAAATCTTTCATGCTGTCTTTTAAGTACAATACTAATTTTTCTTTAGTAAAGACTGTTAATTATATTTTCTTTACTAAATCTGTGTCTTTATGTAAAAGAAGAAAAATTAATCTTTACTTTAAAAATCCTTATACAATGTGTGTGTGTGTGTATATATATATAGAGAGAGAGAGAGAGTTTTTTTTTTCTTTCAGATAGAGTCTCGCTCTGTTGCCAAGGCTGGAGTGCAATGGCGTGATCTCAGCTCACTGCAACCTCCGCCTCCCAGGTTCAAGCAATTCTCCTGCCTCAGCATCCCTAGTAGCTGGGATTACAGGTGATTGCCACCACACCCAGCTAATTTTTGTGTTTTTAGTAGAAATGGAGTTTCGCCACGTTGGCCAAGCTGGTCTCAAACTCCTGACCTCAGGTGATCCGCCCACCTCAGCCTTTCAAAGTGCCGGGATTAGAGGTGTGAGCCACCATGCCTGGCCTATAAAAAGTATTTTAAAAAATTAAAAGCAATTTAAATATCTAGGCAAGTTACCAAAATTTCCAGTTCATTAAATTGTAAGTAGCTGCATGGCCTGTTTGTAGCTTTCCCTTGGTGTGTTCTTTCTAAAGCATAAATCAGTTTTGAAAGAAAAAGCCAATGTTTCAAGTGGTATTTACTGAATGCAGAGCCTTGATACAAGTATGGAAATAAGTATACCACGATCGGATAGTATTAAAAAAATCAGAATTAACAGCCTGGGCGTGGTGGCTCACGCCTGTAATCCCAGCACTTTGGGAGGCTGAGGCGGGCGGATAACGAGGTCAAGAGATCGAGACCATCCTAGCCAACGGGGTGAAACCCCCTCTCTACTAAAATACAAAAAAAAAAAAAAAATTAGCTGGGCTTGGAGGCGCACACCTATAGTCCCAGCTACTCCGGAGGCTGAGGAAAGGGAATAGCTTGATCCCGGGAGGCAGAGGTTGCAGTGAGCTGAGATCACGCCACTGCACTCCAGCCTGGCAACAGAGCAAGACTCTGTCAATAAATAAATAAATAGTAAAATAAATAAAAATCAGAATTAACAAATATCCCATTCTGACTTTGCTATAATTTTTATGATTAATAATATATTTTAAAACCCTGTTTGTTTCTTCCCCCTGGAGACTGATTTTTATCTCTTTCGTTAACTTTATTGTTTACATTGAGAAATAATTCCTCAAAGGTAAGACAAAAAAGTTACTTGAAGACTTAATATTGTTTTAACTTAATATATTACTTTACTCTTCAAGCATTTATTCTTTGATGACAATAAACCAACCCTAGCCTTTTTTTAAAAAAGAGAAAAATCTGTATCATACTATTTATCTTTCTAAACTAGAGCATACCATTTAGGTCACATATACTTTCCAGAGTTATAAACCAGAATTTGTGTGTATTAACTTACTAATAACTTTAATGAATTGACTATAGTCAATAAACAGTTAATGTTAATGATGAGAACCACTTGCCTCTGTGTTATGCTACAGCTTACGCAATGCTTTTTTTTAATCTTATTTATCATCTGAAATGGTCTGTAACATAAATGAACGAGGTATTAATCCTTCTTTTTAAACATGAGAAAACAGAAACTGAAGAACCAAGTATCTTTCTCAAATATCAACTACTGGTAAGGCAGAAAGTCAGCCTTGAAAACAAGTCTCTGGGTAGTGCCTTTTTCTATCACAAACCATTGTCTTTGTCAGTTGCGAGTTAGTAAGACCCAGGATATTTTTTAGAAATATATGAGAACAGATTCAAGATCATCCCTATACTAACATAACTTTTGTTTGCATTCCACTGTTGCCTTTTTGAATCAGAGAGAAAGTTTTGGGCTTTTGGTTAATATTTTGCAGAACTGTGGCCAAACTTGCATCCCCCTATTGTTGTGGGTTGAACTGTGTAGCTCAAAAAAGATATGTCAACGTCCTCACACTCAGTACCTCAGAATGTGACCTTATTTGGAAACAGGGTAATTGCAAATGTGATGAGTTAAGCTGAGGTCCTGCTGGAGTAGCGTGGGCCCCAAATCCAATAAAATTGTTGTCGTTATAACAAAGAATGCCATGTGAAGAGACAGAGATGCACAGAAGAAGACATCCATATGAAGATGGAGGCAGAGGTTGGAGTTACACTGTCACAAATCAAGAAATGCCTGAGGCCACCAGAAGCTGAAAAGAGGCAAGAAGAATCCTCCTCAGAGGTTTCAGCGGGAGCATGGCCCTGCTGATGCCTTGATTTCAACTTGTAGCCTGCACAACTGTAAGACAATACATCTCTATTGTTTTAAGCCACCCAGTCTGTGGTACCTGGTTATGGCAGTCCTAGGAAACTCATACACCTATGGAAGTGCACTGTGTTTGAGAAGTGTTGTTTTAAAGAGAATATGGCTGGGCGCGGTGGCTCCTACCTGTAATCCCAGCACTTTGGGAGGCTGAGGTGGGCAGATCACCTGAGGTCAGGAGTTCAAGACCAGCCTTACCAACATGGCGAAACCCTGTCTCTACTAAAAAATACAAAAATTAGCTGGGCGCAGTGGCACATGCCTGTAATCCCAGCTACTCAGGATGCTGAGGCAGGAGAATCGCTTGAACCTGGGAGGCAGAGGTTGCAGTGAACCTAGATCACACCACTGCACTCCAGCCTTGGCAACAGAGCTAGACTCCATCTCTAAAATAAATAAATAAATAAATAAATAAATAAATAAATAAAATATTTCTTCAAAGCTGTACCGAAGTTTGTGGTTGCTAACTATGAAATTTTGTGACTAGCTAGACGTCTGCAAGTTCATCATCAATGTTCATTAAGGGTCCCAATGCCTCACCCATGTAATCCAAGTCTTGGGAAGGCTGTTTAAGATGGCATAAATGACCAGAGTGACCAAGGCAAGCAGGCAGTGATGAAGGGCCTGAGCAAGGAGTCTGCCTCCAAAGATTGCCCCAAGAAAAGTTAGAATTGGGCATTTCCAGGGCAAGTGATTCCTGACTTAGCTCTAGAATTCTCAGCTGGAAGTGAAGCTCCAGTGGAGCACTGGGATTCTTGGCTGTCCCTGTATTTCAAGGACATATCTTGGGCACAGTAGATATCAGGACAAAAGTGCAGGACTTTGGGGTTAACACTTGAAGGGCAAGCAGTGGACTGATGGTGACTACTGAAGACGCAGTGGACAGACTTGTAATTTCATTAATGAATTCATACAAAGACATGAGAATGGGAAATGCTGGTACCTCAGCTATGGATTTGCAGATCCTGGGCTAAGCAGGTCACCTATAGGCTAACAGTTGATGATGGTATTGTTTCAAAACAGAATAATCCAGAATGTTTAGCAGTTTGTTTATAATTTAGATCCCAAGAGTCCCAGTCTAGGAGAGATTCATCCCTGCAACCCCTGACCCACCAGTCAGCTGAGGGCTTGTAGCAGTCAGGATCCTGGGAGAAAGGAGGTGACACTCTCTAGCTGAGTAATTAAGGTGATTTTAGTAAAAGTACTATTTGCAAATGTGTGGGCAGGATTTAAAAAGAGCAATAAAAGACTTTGCCCTACTTTAGGCTAGTCACAGCAGGGAGCCATTTCCACATCTAGGTGGGAAGGTACAGAGGAAGGGAGAAGTTACCAAGGCTGGGAGACAGCTGTGCATTCAGGAGAGGCCTGCACAAAATCCACAGGGCCTGGATGGAGCAGTGTCAGGGCAATAAATCCTAAGCCTCACTCTCCCCTTACTCCATCTCCTGCTAGGGACTCTCATTGGTAAACTCCAACTAGAAGTAGGAGGGCAAGGGAACCCGTGGATGTAATCCACACAGTTAGCTTTTGGGGATGCAGAACAAAATGAGGACTGTGGATGGAGGGAATAGCCAAGTAAATGAAGATAACCAGCACAGGCAACCAGGATCCTTCCAATTGCAAGTGACAGAAACTTATCAGAAACTAACTTAGATAAAAAAGGAAATTTATTGGAAGTTGCTATGGTTTGAAGGTTTGTGTCCTTCCAAAATTCATGTTGAAGCTTAATCTCCAATACAATACTGTTAAATAGTGTGGCCCTTTGGACGTGATTAAGTCATGAGGACAGAGTTCTCATGGATGGATTCAATGACCTTATAGAAGAGGTTAAAGGGAGCTCACTGGCCCTTCCACCATGTGAGGACACAACAACAAGGCACCATCTATGGAGCAGAGGACAAGCCCTTACCAGTCACTGAATCTGCTGGCACCTTGATCTTGGCCTCCCCAGCCTCCAGAACTGTGAAAAATAAATTTCTGTTCTTTATAAGTTACCCAGTCTTAGGCATTTTGTCATAGCAGCCCAAACGAGACAAAACAGAAATTGGTAGTGAGAAGTGGGGTGTTGCTATAGATACCTGAAAACGTGGAAGTAGCTTTGGAACTGGGTAACAGGCAGAGGCTAGGAAAGTTTGGAAGTGAATGCTAGAAAAAAACTATATTGTCATGAGCAGGACATTAAGGATGATTTTGGTGAGGGCTCAGAAGAAGAGGTAGGCAGTAGAGAATTCTTCAAATTTCTTAGTGATTAAGAAATAATTAACAGAATGTTGGTAGAAATATGAACAGTAAGGGCCATTCTGATGAGGTCTTAGATGGAAATGAGAAACATGATACTGAGGACGGAGTAAAAGCCATCCTTGTTATAAAGCAAAAAACAACTTGGCTGAATTGTATTTGTATCCTAGTGTTTCGTGGAAAGCAGAACTTAAGAGTGTTGAATTAAGATATTTGGTGGAAGAAATCTCTAAGGAAAGTGTTGAGGATGCAGCTTGGCTTCTCTTAACTGCTTATAGTAAAATGTGAGAACAGAGAAGCAAATTAAAGACAGAATTTTAACCAAAAAGAAGACAGAATATGATGATTTGGAAAACTGTCATCCTGGCTAGGTAGTAAAGAATGAGAAAGCATGCCTGGCAGAGAAAACCAAGGGTGTGGCCAAAAGATCATTTGATGAGGAGATTAGCATGAATGAAGGAAGCCATGTGCTATTCATCAAGACAATGGAAGAATGATGCTGAAGGCATTTGGAGATCTTTGGGGCTGCCACTCTCATGACAGGCCCAGAGTGCCAGAGCCTTGAGGGCAGAACGGGTTCTAATGGAAGAGCCCAGATGGAAGTGCTCGTGTGACCTCGAGGCTCCTGCCTAGGGCCACCTTAAGTTCCTGTCCCCCACTTTCCAGTGTAGCGCTCCTCTGCTGCCCCACATGTGGCTCCAGTAGGCCCATGTGCAGTGCGGTCAGCTATGGCCACACCTCTAGAGGGCACAAGCAGTAAACCTTGGCAGCATCCACGTGGTGCTAACTCTGCAGGCACAAAGAGCTTGGGGGCATGGCTACCTCCACCTAGATTTCAAAGGATGTCCTGGAGATACTTGGGGCATGGCTACCTCCACCTAGATTTCAAAGGATGTCCTGGAGATACTTGGGGCCTAGGCAGAGAACTGCTGCAAGTGTGGAGCCACTACAGAGAGCTCCCACCAGGGCAATCTCTAGTGGAGTCACAGGAGTGGGGCACCCCTGAGACCCCGGAACTCTAGTGTTACCATCATGCAGTGCCAGCCTGGGAAAGCCACAGGCACATGATTCCAATGTGTAAGAGCTACTGCATGGGCGGCACCAAACAAAGCCATGAGGGCAGGGCTTACCGGAGCTTTGGGGGCCCAACTGTACCCGCAGTGTGTCCAGAAGGTGGGGTGTGTAGTTAAAGAAGATTATTCTGGACACTTAAGATTTAATGTTGGGCTGGGTGTGGTGGCTCATGCCTGTAATCCCAGCACTTTGGGAGGCCGAGGTGGGCGGATCACGAGGTCAGGAGATCAGGACCATCCTGGCTAACACGGTGAAACCCCGTCTCTACTAAAAATACAAAATATTAGCCAGGCATGGTCGTGGGCACCTGTAGCCCCAGCTACTCAGGAGGCTGAGGCAGGAGAATGGCGTGAACCCAGGAGGTGGAGCTTGCAGTGAGCTGAGATTGTGCCACTGCACTCCAGCCTGGGTGACAGAGCAAGACTCTGTCTCAAAAAAAAAAAGAAGATGTAATGTTTGTCGTGATGGATTTTGGATTTGATTGGCATCTGTTACTTTTTCTTGTTTTCTATTTCTCCCTTTGGAATGGGAACGTCTATTCTATGCCTGTCTAAGCATTGTGTTTTGCAAGCAAATTTTTTTGACTTCACAGACTCACAGCGGGAGGGGGAATTTGACTCAGGATGAATCATACCTCAAGTGTCACCCATATCTGATTTAGAGGAGACTCTTCAGACTTTTAAGTTGATACTGGAACAAGTTAAGACTTGGGGGGCTATTGGGATGGAATGAATGCATTTTGTATGGGAGAAGGACTTGAATTTTAGTGGGCCAGGGGTGAAATGCTGTGATTTGAATGTTTGTGCCTCCTCCAAAATTCATGTTGAAACTTAATCTCCAGTGCAACAGCATTAAGTGGTGGGGCCTTTAGGAGGTGATTCAGTCATGAGGGCAGAGCTGTCGTGGATGGGATCAATGACTTTATAGAAGAGGTTGAAGGGAGCTCCCTTGCCCTACCACCGTGTAAGGGTGCAGCAAGAAGTCATCATATTGCAGCTGAGAGCAAGGCCTCACAAGACACTGAATCTTCTGGTGCTCCAATCTTGGCCTCCTCAGCCTCCAGAACTGTGAAAAATAAATTTCTGTTCTTTATAAATTGCCCAGTCTTAGATATTATGTTATCACAGCACAGACTGAGGCAGAAATTGGTAGTGAGAAGTGGGGTGGTTGCTATAATAAATACCTGGAAATATGAAAGTGGCTTTGAAACTGGGTTATGGGTAGAGACTGGAACAGTTTTAAAGTAAATGCTAAAAAAAAAAAAAAAAAAAAAAAAAAGCCTGTATTGCCATGAACAGAGCACTAAGGGTGATTCTGGTGAGCACTCAGAAGAAAAAAGAGCCTTGATCTTCTTAGTAATTATTTAAGTGGTTCTGATCAGAATGCTGGTGGAAATACGGACAGAAAAGGCTATTTTGATGAGTTCTTAGAAATTAAAACAAGGTATTGGGAACTGGGGGAACGGTCGTCCTTGTTACCACATGGCCAAAAACTGAATTATATCCATGTCCTACACTTTGTGGAAGGCAGAATTTAAGAGTGATAAACTAGGATATGTGGCAGAAGAAATTTCTAGGCAGCAAAATGTTCAGGGTGGTGCATGGCTTCTTTTAACTGCTTATAAAATATAAGAAGACGAGAAAATGTGAGAAGAGAGAAATGATTTAAAGACAGAATTTATCATTAAAAGGGGAGTAGAAGTTAAAGATTTGAAAAATGTTCAGCCTGGCCATGTAAAGCATGAAAATAAGTGTGTTCGGGACAGAACACCAAGGGTGTGGCCAAGCAACCATTTGATGAGGAGATTAGTATAGACAGGAGGAAGCCAGGTGCTATTCATCAAGAATATGAATGGGAGAATGACCCTGAAGGCATTCTGGAGATCTTTGAGGCTACCACGCCCATTACAAGCCAGGGTGACAGGGCCTTGAGGGCAGAATGGTTTCCAGGAAAGAACCCAGGATTCCCATGGAACATAGGGGTTCACTTAGGCCATCTTAAAAGTCTCTGCTCCCAGCATTCTTGTGCAGTCCTTCTCGGCTGCCCCAGTTGTGGTTTAAGCAGGCACATGTGGCTTGGAATACCTCTCTATAAGGTACAGGTCATAAACCTTAGTGGCATCCATGTGGTGTTAATTCTGCAGTCTAGCAGAATGCAAATGCTATAAAGGCATGGCTGCCTCCAGCTAGATTTCAAAGGATGCCTTAGAGACCTGCAGAGCCCAGGCAGAGAACTGTCACAGGAGCAGGGGTGCCAAAGAGAGCCCCCACTAGAGACATGCTTATTGGAGTTAAGAGGGGAGGGCCACTGCAGAAAGCCACCTCTAGGGCAGTGCTCAGTGGAGCCATGGGAATAGGGCTGCCCCTGAGACTTCAGACCTGTAGAGCCACCAGCGTGCAACACCCGCCTAAGAGAGCCACAGGCACCTGACTCCAACCTGTGAGAGGTTTAGTGTGTGTAGTGCCCAGCAAAGCCATGGAGACGAGCCTGCAAAGAGACTTGGAGGTTTAACCCCTGTCCCAGTGTGTCCAGAATCCAGGACATGGTGTCTAAGAAGATTATTCTCGAGCCTCAAGATTTAATGTTGTTTGCCTTGTTGGGTTTTGGTCTTACCTGGAACCTGCTACCCCTTATTCTTTCCACTTTCTCCTTTTTGGAATAGAAATGGCCAAATTGTATTTTGGAAGCACATAACTTGTTTGGTTTTGCAGGCTCACAGATGGAAGGAAATTTGTCTCAGGGTGAATTATGCCATGAGTATTATCTATATCTGATTTAGATGGGCCTCTAGACTTCAGACTTTTGAGTTGATGCTGGAATGAGTTAAGACTTTGAGGAATGGAATGAATATATTTTGCATGTGTGAGGGACATGAATTTAGCGGAGCCAGAGTGGAATGCTGTGGTTTGAATATGTCTCTTCCAAAATTCAGAAGTTGAAACTTAAGGGCAATGTGATAGTGTTAAGAGGTAGGGCCTTTAAGAGGTGATTAGGTCATGAGAGCTCTTCCTCTCATGAATGGGACTAAGGCCCTTATGAAAGAGGCTTCAGGCCACATGTGGTGACTCACACCTGTAATGCCAGCACTTTGGAAAGCCGAGGCAGATGGATCACTTGAGGTCAGGAGTTTGAGACCAGCCTGGCCAACATGGCAAAACCCCATCTCTACTAAAAATACAAAAATTAGCCAGATGTGGTGGCACATACCCATTGTCCCAGCTACTTGGGAGGCTGAGACCGGAGAATGTCGCTTGAACCTGGGAGGTGGAGGTTGCAGTGAGCTGAGATCGCACCACTGTACCACTGTACTCCAGCCTAGGTGACAGAATGAGACTCCATCTCAAAAAATAAATAAATAAAAAAGAAGTTTCACACAGTGTTTGCTTTTCTTGCCCTTATGTGTCCAGAATTGGTGGGTTCTTGGTCTCACTGACTTCAAGAATGAAGCCGCGGACCCTCGCGGTGAGTGTTACAGTTTTTAAAGATGGTGTGTCTGGAGTTTGTTCCTTCTGATGTTCGGATGTGTTTGGAGTTTCTTCCTTCTGGTGGGTTCATGGTCTCGGTGGCTTTAGGAGTGAAGCTGCAGACCTTCGCTGTGAGTGTTACAGCTCTTAAGGTGGCTCATCTGGAGTTGCTCATTCTTCCCGTCTGGAGTTGTTCATTCCTCCCGGTGGGTTCGTGGTCTCACTGGCCTGAGGAGTGAAGCTGCAGACCTTCACGGTGAGTGTTACAGCTCATAAAAGCAGTGCGGACCCAAACAGCGAGCAGCAGCAACATTTACTGCAAAGAGTGAAAGAACAAAGCTTCCACAGTGTGGAAGGGGACCCGAGCGGGTTGCCGATGCTGGCTCGGGCAGCCTGCTTTTATTCCCTTATCTGGCCCCACCCACATCCTGCTGATTGGTCCATTTTACAGAGAGCTGATTGGTCCATTTCACAGAGACCTGATTGGTCCATTTTGACAGGGTGCTGATTGGTGCGTTTGCAATCCCTGAGCTAGACACAGAGTGCTGATTGGTGCATTTACAATCCTCTAGCTAGACATAAAAGTTCTCCAAGTCCTCACCAGATTAACTAGACATGGAGCACTGATTGGTGCATTTACAAACCTTGAGCTAGACATAGAGTGCTGATTGGTGTATTTACAAACCTTGAGCTAGACACAGAGTGTTCATTGGTGTATTTACAATTCTTTAGCTTGACATAAAGGTTCTCCAAGTCCCCACCAGATTAGCTAGGTACAGAGTGCTGATTGGTGCATCCACAAAACCCGAGCTAGACACAAAGTGCTGATTGGTGCATATACAATCCTCTGGCTAGACATAAAAGTTCTCCCAGTCCCCACCTGACTCAGAAGGCCAGCTGGCTTCTCCTAGCAGATCCCGCACCAGAGCCACAGGTGGAGCTGCCCGCCTGTCCTGCGCCATGCGCCTGCAATCCTCAGCCCTTGGGCAGTCGATGGGACCGGGTGCCGTGGAGCAGGGGGCAGCACTCATCGGAGATGCTTGGGCCATGCAGGAGCCCACTGCGGGGGGCTTGGGCATGGCAGGCTGCAGGTCCCGAGCCCTGCCTCACAGGAAGGTGGCTGAGGCCCAGCAAGAATTCGAGAATGGCACAGGCAGGCCGGCAGTGCTGGGGGACTTGGCGCCCCCTCTGCAGCTGCTGACCCAGGTGCTAAGCCCCTCACTGACCAGGGCTGGTGGCATCTGCCAGCGGCTCCAAGTGCAGGGCCCACCGAGTCCATGCCCACCTGGAACTTGCGCTGGCCCGTGAGCACCACGCGCAGCCTGCGGCTCTCCCTTCACACTTCCTCGCAAGCAGAGGGAGCTGGCTCTGGCCTCGGCCAGCCCAGAGAGGGGCTCCCACAGTGCAGCGGCAGGCTGAAGGGCTCCTCAAGGGTGGCCAGAGTAGACGCTGAGGCCAAGGAGGCACTGAGAGCAAGCGAAGGCCACCAGCACGTTGTCACCTCTCACTTACACCTTCTGCCATGTGAGGCCACAGCATTTATCCCTTCTGGGGATGCAACAACAATGAACCATCTTGGAAGCAGAGAGCAGCCCTCATCAGACAACTGAACTAGTAGCACCTTTATTTTGGACTTCTTAGTCTCCAGAATTGTGAGAAAATAAATTTATCTTCTTTATAAATTACCCAGTCTCAGGTATTTTGTTATAGCAACATAAATAGACTATCTTAGGCCATTCTTGCATTGCTTTAAATAAATACCTGAGACTGGGTAATTTATATGGAAAAGAGATTTAATTACCTTACAGTTCTACAGGCCTTATGAGAAGCATGGTGCTGATGTCTGCTCAGCCTGTGCTGAGGCCTTAGGAAGCTTACAATCATGGCAGTAAGTAAAGTAGGAGCAGGCACTTCACATGATGAAAGCAGGAACAAGAGAGAGAGTTGGCAGGGAGGTCCCACACAGTTCTAAATGACAAGATCTCATCACAACTCACTCACTGTCACAAGAATAGCACCAAGGGGATGGTGCTAACCCATTCATGAGAAATCTACCCCTGTGATCCAATCACCTCCCACCAGGACTCACCTCCAACATTGGGATTTACAATTCAACATGAGATTTGGGTGGGGACAAATATATAAATTACATCGCAGGCTGAGACAAACACTCTCTAGTATGGTTTGGCTGTGTCCCCCCCCAAATCTTATCTTGAATTGTACTCCCATAATTCTCACATGTTGTGGGAGGGACCTGGTGGGAGATAATTAAATCATGGGGATGGTTTCCCCCATACCGTTCTCGTGATAGTGAATAAGTCTCATGAGATCTGATGGTTTTATCAGGGGTTTCTGCTTTTGCATCTTCCTCATTCTATCTTTGCCTGCTGTTATCCACATAAGATGTGACTTGCTTCTCCTTGCCTTCAGTCATGATTGTGAGGCTTCCCCAGCCACGTGGAACTGTAAGTCCAGTTAAACCTCTTTCCTTTGTAAATTGCCCAGTCTCAGGTATGTCTTTATCAGCAGCATGAAAATGGACTAATACAGTAAATTTGTACGAGTAGAGTGGGGTGCTGCTGAAAAGATACCCCAAAATCTGGAAGAGACTTTGGAACTGGGCAACAGGCAGAGGTTGGAATAGTTTGGAGGGCCCAGAAGAAGACAGGAAAATGTGGGAAATTTGGAACTCCCTAGAGACTTGTTGAACGGCTTTGACCAAAAAGCTGATAATGATATGGACAATGAAATCCAGGCTGAGGTGGTCTCAGATGGAGATGAGGAACTTACTGGGAACTAGAGCAAATGTGACTCTTGTTATGTTTTAGCAAAGAGACCGGTGGCATTTTGCCCCTGCCCTAGAGATTTGTAGAATTTTGAACTTGAGAGAGATGATTTAGGATATCTGGTGGAAGAAATTTCTAAATAGCAAAGCATTCAAGATGTGACTTGGGTGTGTTGAAAGCATTCAGTATTAAAAGGGAAACACAGCATAAAAGTTTAGAAAATTTGCAGCCTGACAATGAGGCAGAAATTTACTTAAGCAACAAGGCACAGAATGTTAATCCCTAAGACAATGGGGAAAATGTTTCTAGGGCATGTCAGAGGTCTTCATGGCAGCTCCTCCCATCACAGGCCTGGAGGCATAGGAAGAAAAAGTGGTTTCATGGGCCAGGTCCAGCTTCCCTGAGCTGTGTGCAGCCAAGAGACTTGATGCCCTGCGTTCCAGCTGCTCCACCCATGGCTGAAAGGGGCCAACGTAGAGTTCAGACCATGTCTTCAGATGGTGCGAGCCCCAAGCCTTGGCAGCTTCCATGTGGCGTTGAGCCTGTAGGTGCACAGAAGTCAAGAATTGAGGTTTTGGAACCTCTACCTAGATTTCAGAAGATGTATGAAAATGCCTGGATGCCCAGGTAGCAGTTTGCTGCAGGGGTGGGGCTCTCATGGAGAACCTCTGCTAGGGCAGTGCAGAAGGAAAATGTGGGGTCAGAGCCCCCACACAGAGTCCCTACTGGGGCACTGCCTAGTGGAGCTGTGAGAAAAGGGCCACTGTCCCCCAAACCGTGAAGCTGTCGTAATCCACCAACAGCTTGCACTGTGCACCTAGAAAAGCCGCAGACACTCAACACCAGCCCATGAAAGTGACTGGGAGGGAGGCTGTACCCTGCAAAGCCACAGGGGCAGAGCTGCCCAAGACTATGGGAACCTACCTTTTCATCAATGTGACCTGGATGTGAGACATGGAGTCAAAGGAGATAACTTTGGAGCTCTAAGATTTGACTGCCTCTCTGGATTTCTGATTTGCGTGGGGCCTGTAGCCCTTTTGTTTTGGCCAATTTTTCCCACTTGGAATGGCTCTATTTACCCAATGTCTGTATCCCCATTGTATCTAGGAAATAACTAGCTTCCTTTGATTTTACAGGCTCATGGGCAGAAGGGACTTGCCTTGTCTCAGATGAGACTTTGGACTGTGGACTTTTGAGTTAATGCTGAAATGAGTTAAGACTTTGGGGGACTGTTGGGAAGGCATGATTGGTTTTGAAATGTGAGGACATGAGATTTGGCAGGAACCAGGGGTGGAATGATATGGTTTATCTCTGTGTCCCCACCCAAATCTCATCTTGAATTGTACTCCCATAATGCCCACGTGTTGTGGGAGGGACCTGGTGGGAGATAATTGAATCGTGGAGGCAGTTTTCCCCATACTGTTCTCATGGTAGTGAATAAGTCTCATGAGATCTTATGGTTTTATCAAGGGTTTTTGCTTTTGCAACTTCCTCATTTTCTCTTTGCCTGCTGCCATCCACTTAAGATGTGACTTGCTCCTCTTTGCCTTCCATCATGATTGTGAGGCTTCTCTAGCCATGTGGAACTGTAAGTCCAATTAAACCTCTTTCTTTTGTAAATTGCCCAGTCTCAGGTATATCTTTATCAGCAGCATGAAAATCGACGAATACACTCCGCATGCGAATTGTGTCCTAAAAGTGCAATTCATTTGCTATTCCCTGGGAACAGCCCATGTCACCATGTCTGGTTGCCTCCTTTTCTTTCATCTCCTACCTTTCTTGATCCTACTAATCACTCGAGACCCTGCTCAAGTCTCACCATCTCCATCAGAACATCCCTGCTCCATCCAGGGGGAAGGAAACTTTCTGCCCCTGCTCTTCTGCTATGTATCAGAAAGCTATTTACATATCTGTCAAGGCCAGCTTTTCATCATGACTAGTGATCTACATCAGTCTCCCTCATGAGACTGCAAGATCCTAAAGGGAAAGTCTCCTATATTCTGGACACACCGCCATACTCACATGCCCACACCCACACCCACGCTTGTGCTTGCCACTGGGCTTATGTGTTTTTGCTGGAAGCATTCTTGGGAGCTGTGGGAAGGGATGAGGACTTGACTCTCATTTTGCGCCCTCCCCCCACTTCACATACCCTCACTAGCTTTCTCCTTCTTCTCATGCTTCCTGTCTGCTCTTGGCTTTTCAGTGGTTTGTTATAAATATGGCCACTCTTCTTATCCACATTGGGATAGATTTAAGATCGAACTTTGGCTTTTAAAAGCATATGCCTAAGACACTGAGCTTGTAAATCTACCCTGGTTAAACATGTGACGAGTGTTGTAAAGCAAATGTGACTGTATTTCCTTTTAGAAACTGACGTTCCTCATAAATGTCAGAACTGAAATATTTTAGGGAGTTATATTTTTGCAAGAACTTTTAGAAAAGTGTTGATTATTAGCCACATTAGTCAAAGGTGCATAGGCTCAAACATCATTTGCCTATCCAAAGGGGGAGCTCAGTCTGACCTTGGTAGCTGTGGTTGCATTATAACTTCTTTTGTTCAGAGACATTTTGCTTTGAAAATGGTTTACACTTCACTGTTCAGAAACAGAAGTAAAACTGTTCATAGAGTGGATTGAGGGTCAACGGGCTTTCCTTCTTTCTTTTTTGGCGTTAACCACAGATGTCTTTAACTGAGCATGGCCTTTCTAAATGACCCTTTCAGTTTCTATAGCTACTGCTTTGTGGACTAAAGTTCAACAGTTTGTGGGTTGGCCAATTTGACTTGGTAACCCCCTAAGCACACTCTGGAACAAAGTAAAAGACATAACATCTCTGTGAAGGGATCTGCTGAAATCCAGGTAAACAATAAGCCCTGAATTTTATGACTACCAGTTAATAGTACATCTGTTCCAGGCCCTAGAACAACCAAAATGCAGCTTCTAATTATTAAAGCCACCATCTTCGTTTGTCCAACTAAGTAAAAGAGAGAACGTTAACCTTTCTGTCACTTCCAGGACATCAAAAAAGCAATTCCCTCTCCCTCTTCTTTTCTCCATCAAACCAGGAAGGAAAAAGAAAAGAAGGAAGGAAAAAGAAAAGGAAGGAAAAAACCTGAATATTTTCTACAATCAAACAAGAGAAATTTTAACAACTTTTCAAGAATAAGTGTAATGTTTCCCAGACAAGAATCTTTAATACAGTTGAGTAAACCAGATACTCTAAACTACTCTTCTTTTAGCACTCAGCCCCCTTAATGACATATTATTGAATCCACATTTTGACACTAATTATGATAATTTTTCTAGAAGCAAAATGGAGCAGTAGTACAAGGGATGTGATGACATTCAAAGTGGTTGTGACGTGTTGACTGACAGAGGACCAAAAAGGAGCATTGAAGATGACTTTACAGGTTTAAGCCTAATGACTGGGAAAATGTGTAACCGAAGTAGGAAATCAAGAAGGGAGCTAGTTTTATGAAGCGGTTGCTTAGTTCAAGTTTAGATGTTGGGTTTGAGGTAGAGACAGCAGTATGTTCAGTGGAGGCCTACAGGGGCAGATAAAATGGAGCCTACAGAATATTGGACGTAAAGTATAATGCCCCTTCTGGTGCTGCTCCCTAAGATATATTTTGCATAGGAAGTGCAATGGTCTTTCTTAAAATAGGGTGTATAGAGTGTTTCAGAGAGGCAAATGATCACATATTTATGGTCTGTACTTGTCAAAAGTGAGGCCTGAAAATTTTGGGGTTTGGTAATAATGGCCCTGTATTAGTCATTTTTTGCATCACTATGAAGAAGTACCTGAGGCTGAGTAATTTATAAAGAAAAGAGGTTTAATTGGTTCATGGTTCTGCAGTCTGTGCACGAAGCATGGTGCCAGCATCTGCTTCTGATTGGGACCTCAGGAAGCTTCCAATCATGGCAGAAGATGAAGCAGGATAAGGTGTATCACATGGTGAGAGTGGGAATAAGAAAGAGAAGGGGGAGGTCCCAGTCTCTTTTAAACAACCAGATCTTGAATGAACTAACCGAGTGAGAACTCACTCATCACCATGGGGATGGCACTAAGCCATTCATGAGGAATCCAACCCCATGATCCAATCACCTCCCACCAGGTCCCACCTCCATCATTGCGATTATATTTCAACATGAGATTTGGAGGGAACAAACAGCCAAAGCATATCAGTGCCCCAAAATAAGAAATTAACACTCCATGCCAAGAAGGATAAAAACACCCAGAAGTATACCCCCAAGCCAGGAAGAAGAGAATCTAAGCTGGATAATGCTGATACAATTCCCACAACCACACTAGGTGTTACCACCAACTTCAGAGTGAGAAAGAAGCAGCATATCCAGAATCACCTACACATTTACATTCAAGTTACTTGTTTAATAAACTAGATGTAGTTGTCATTCTCAACAAATCCTTTGCCACATCCCTAGGTTAAGGAACCTCTCTAAAAATTATGTGAAGCTTGTGTTATACAAGGGTTGATCCCATGCACATCATCATTCAGCTGGAGGTTGAGAAGGTAAGGTTTTCAGAAGTAAAGGGAATATCTAAGTTTCTCAAATTTTCTGCATGGAGTATAATGTGTTTATTTTAAAACACACAATTATTGAAAAAAGTTATTAACAAGAAAACTTTCTGAGCCCACACAATAAAAATACACTTAAATAAAAAAAATGTTAGGAGGATAGAACAAGGTGAATGCAATCCTCCTTATAATGGTATAGTTTTGTTAAGTCAGTGTGAGCATCTGGCCTTCTTTCCAAGGGTTTCATCTCCTCGAAGAGAGTTTATCTGTACACCAGGTTGTCAAGGCAGCTGAGAAACAAGCAACAGGCTTCAAACACTGGAACTAATCATATGAATGCCAGCTACCAGATTTCTTTCTTTTTTTTTTCTTTTCTTTCTTTTTTTTTTTTTTTTTGAGATAGGGTCTGGCTCTGTCACCCAGACCGGAGTGCAGTGGCGTGATCTCGGCTCACTGCAACTTCTACCTCCCAGGTTCAAGAGATTCTCCTGCCTCAGCCTCCCGAGTAGCTGAGATTACAGGCACATGCCACCACACCCAGCTAATTTCTTGTATTTTTAGTAGAGATGGGGTTTCACCATGTTGACCAGGCTGGTCTCAAACTCCTGACCTCAGGTGATCCACCCGCCTTGGCCTTCCAAAGTGCTGGGATTACAGACGTGAGCCACGGTGCCTGGCCCAGCTATCAGATTTCTTTTACCTTGTGTAAAATATATATAATGTCCTGAGCCCAGCATTCACATTCTACTTTGGCTTACATTTTGAATACTGTTGTCCTTTCACAGATAAGGATGGTTATGAATGCATACTAGGTATGTTCATGTATGGAGTTATATGATCCACTGCTTATAAAAAGGTGTATGACCTACATATCCATGTACAGGGAAGAAAGTATGCCTCTTTAAAAAACATAAATAGAGAAAGAGCTACTCAAGGAAAAAGATCCTCCAAAACAAACAACAATCATGAAAAATCTTGATTATTCACATTTGAATTGAAATGAAAGACCAAATGTTTTGGATTTTTCTAGGCACTCTCCTGCAAGAAAGAAACACATTTGAAATCCACCTGAACTGAGAGATTTCCTGGAAATGTCATTGCTTTGTGCTCTGGCACTTTCTACAACGAGAGTACTTGTCAGTTGGTGGGGGTGGGGGGTGGGAGGCGAGGGGTGGGTAGCAGAAGGCTGAGGAAAGAGGATGCAGATGAAAGCAGCAACTGGCAGTGTGGATGAGAACGATGGGGCCAGGAGATGCCTGGGAGGTGAGGAGGGCCCAGTGTTGGAAGGCAGATGGGGTCCAATTCAGGTAATGAGTCAGGAACCAGGCGATCCAACTCAACGAGCAGGCATCACCCAAATTCTGTGGTGAGCAATGTGGTTCAATCCTGCCTTTGCCTTTTCAACTTGTGGCCTGGGCACAACAGAAAAAGGGAGATGTTGTCCTTTGGCCCTGACAACAATGCTTGAAAACTCTCAACACCAAACCTTGAGTGCAGTGGCCAAGACACAGGCTGTCTCAGCTCCTTTCTTGCCGTGGATGTCTGCTGCCGTTCACATAAGCCCCTTGCAGCTGCCTGAGGTACTTGGCTAGAATTCCCACCTCCTGGGGCACAAACCTAGTAGTTTGTGGACCCCTTGGCCTGCTTGTCTGCTCCCCTGCCTCTTCCTCTCTCTCCTCTGAGGCTGGAGCCTGTCTCCCCACGAGGCTCTCCTGCTCCTCCACTCGGTGCTCTCCCATCTCTCTTTCTGACTGAACTCTCAATCCTGGCTCCTAAATCTGCACTGGATCATGAAAATGAAGATTGTGAGGTATTGCAAATTCTTCAACACTCTACATTCCTTGGAGGTGGGAATGTGTCTGTCTGTAATGTTCGCTACACGTGCCTAGCCCCTAACAGCGTCTGCATGTGCCTGGCATGGAGGAAACACTAACAAAAGAATGAAAAATTAAAGTGAGTTGGTTATGTAGTATTTACAGAGAGTAGGAAACTTGGATTTTTTTTTTTTTTTTTGAGACTAGGTCTTACCCTATCACCCAGGCTGGAGTGCAGTGGCTCAATCATGGCTCACTGCAGCCTTGACCTTCTAGGCTCAAGTGATTCTCCCACCTCAGCCTCCTGGGTAGCTGGGACCAGAGGCATGCTCACCATGCCCGGCTAATTTTTGTATTTTTTGGTAGAGACTGAGTTTCACCACATTGCCCAGGCTGGTCTCGAAATCCTGAGATCAAGCAATCCACCTGCCTCAGCCTCCCAAAGTGGTGGGATTGCAGATGTAAGCCACCGCTCCTGGAAGGAAACAGGTTTTTAACATAGATTGAAACAAAAACATTTTTCTGCTTAATGAGAAAATTAAAAGAATGAAAAACTATGAAAAACTAAAAGAATGGAAAACCATATTTATGGTTGATTGAGATTTAAATCCCAAGTATTTCATCCTCAAGTTCCCTCAAATATGCCAAGCAGCCTCACTCTTCAAGGCCTTTGTGTTTGCTGTTCTGTCTGCCTGGAATGTCCCTCCATCAATTCTCCACATAGCTCCTGTGTTCTGCAATGAAGAAAAGGGAACACACGTACACTGTTGGTGGGAAGGCAGATTAATACAATCTCTATGGAAAACAGTATGGAGATGTCTCAAAGAACTAAAAATGAAACTACCATTTTATCCAGCAATCCCACTACTGGGTATCTACTCAAAAGAAAAATCAGCATGTAAAACAGATACCTGCACTCATGTTTATTGCAGCACTATTCACCATGGAAAAGATATCAAATCAATCTAAGTGTCCATCAATAGATGATTGGATAAAGAAAATGTGGTATATACATATAAATTCCATGGAATACTATTCAGCCATAAAAAGAATGAAATCATGTCTTTTGCATCAACATGTATGGACTCGAGGCCATTATCTTAAGTAAAGTAACTCAGAAACAGAAAGTCAAAATACTGCATGTTCTCACTTATAAGTGGGAGCTAAATAATGTGTACACTTAGACCCGGAGACTGGAATAATAGACTTTGGAGACTCAGAAATGTGGGAGGGTGAGAGAAGGATGATGGATGAGAAATTACTTAATGGGTACAAGGTACACTATTCAGATGATGGTTACACCAAAAGTCCAGACTTCGCCACTCCACAGCATATCCATGTCACAAAACTGCACTTGTGCCCCCAAATCTATAAAAACAATTTTTTTTTTTTTGAGACAGAGTCTCACTCTGTTGTCCAGGCTGGAATGCAGTGGCAGGATCTCAGCTCACTGCAAGCTCCGCCTCCTGGGTTCACACCATTCTCCTGCCTCAGCCTCCCGAGTAGCTGGGACTACAGGCGCCTGCCACCATGCCTGGCTAATTTTTTTGTATTTTTTTTTTTTAGTAGAGACGGGGTTTCACCACGTTAGCCAGGATGGTCTCAATCTCCTAAAAATAATTTTTTTAATTATGAAAGAAAATAGCCTGGTATATTTAATTTTATTGGACTTAAATACAAACTGACCTTCTGTTTACAAACATTGTGACATGGGGGTACATATTCCTCATTTTAATATACCCTTTTCATCTTCATTAACCTATTCTAAAATATGTTACTGCTTACTTACTCCACAATATTTTATCTGTCAGCTAAATAAGACAGAACAGCTGCCTCCTAGATACATAGAATGAATCATAAAACTACATACTCAGGTTATGTGCAGCAAAAGCAGGGGTCTTCATACACACTCATGCTTAATCTTTAAATGCATCTTCTAGTGGGGCTTTTGACACTCAAATAGCCAAAGTGCATTTATGAATTAATGCTTTTAAAGCAGCTCACTACTCATTCATGGATAATTCTGTTGACACTTGTTTTTTTCATATCTAATGGGAAGTTTCAAGCCTACTCCATGGGAAAGCATACATTGAATTTGGGGATTTATCGTGGTATCATATGTTAGACACCAGATTCTAGTCTTTGACTTCCCTGCTAAGCCAGAGAGCCCTGAAAAGTGTAAACACACTTGTCATTCCTGGGAGGTCACTGTTCAACATGGATATAAAAGGATTATAAACAAAGATCAGGATAATTAGAGCAAGGGTGGTGAGGGGTCAGGTCTGGGAAGTGATGATGATCTAGAATGCCCAGGGAAAATGGCATAGGTCATTGAACAGGGGCTGGATCCACAGAGTATTTTTAGTGTCCCAAGCAAGATTTAAACTTTTATCTTTAGTTATTAAAACATAAGGCAGAATCTCCTGCTATTTTTTCTCAAGGAAGAACTGTTACTAAAGCTTCTACAAAGAAGCCTAAGACCTCTCCTTCTCTTACCAGAAGCTAAACGTAACAAATAAGGACCCTGGTCTCTGGTCAGAAAACCATTCGCTTGGCTGGAGGAGAGTTACTCAACTTCTCTGAGCCTTGGTTTCCTTACTTGCTAAACAGAGTAATAATGTATATCATAGGTTGCCATAAATATTAAATGAAACCCGCCGTGGTGGCTCATGCCTGTAAGCCCAACACTTGAGAGGCTGAGATGGGAGAATTGCTTAAGCCCAGGAGTTCAAGACCAGCCTGGACAGCATAGAGAGATCACACCTCTAATAAAAATGAAAAATTAATCAGGCGTGGTGATGTGTGTCTTTGTTTCCAGCTATTCAGGAGGCTGAAGCAGGAGGATTGCTTGAGCCCAGGAGGTCAAGGCTGCAGTGAGCCATGACGGTGTCACCGCACTCCAGCCTGGGTGACAGAGTGACACTCTGTCTCAAAAAGAAACCAAAAAGACAAAACCAAATGAAGCCCTCAAAAATATTAAATGAGATAAGGTACATAAAGTGATAAGCTTGGGACTCATGATTTAGTAAGCACTCAAGAAGCTCATATTAATGTTTACTTCTTCCACATTCTTCCTGTTCCCTTACTCCTCTCTGCTTCGTTTCTCCTTCCTTTGTTTTTCTCTCACTGTAGAGCCTGATTGTAATGATTGTTTGTAAGTATTTATTGAACATCAATCCATTATCATTAAATAATAGTTCAGGAGACTCAATATGTATGTAAGGATTTACTAAACAACCCTCAGAAGCAATGGGCTAGGAGATACAGGTCAGAGACTGTGCGTTCGGTCCCCCGATGGGTGCACACTCCCACAGTGATGCAATGCAGGGTGTTATTCCATAGTGGGGGGCAACATAGCTTTTGGATGGCTGAAGATGGCTGGCCTTGATAAAAAAGTAAAGGCCTACAGTAGTTGGAAGGTCTGCTCCCATTTGGAAGCCACAGGTTCCTGGGTAAAGGTTTTCTAGAGAGGGGACATGGGAAGAGATTAGTTTTACTGCTTCTCAGAATCCCCGAGACACTGGAGAACAAGCTTTATGAACTCTGAAGTGGCAACTCTCTCAGGGCTGTTGCTAAGAAGAGGGCATACCAGGGAAATGGCTGTGTTCCCCAGAGTCATTTTGATCTATTAGAGCTGGACATGGAGCTGGGGAGGCTGCTTCATGAGCCCCCTCTCTACCCTTTTCCCTGCTCATACCTTTGTCCTACCTGGTCTGCTCTCTGCCCCTGGCCATGCCCTTCACAGGACTACCACTTCTTGCCTCCATGTGTCTACTTCAGCCATGCTGAAATCCTTCCAGTTTCCTAAAGGGCTTTATTTATTTATTTATTTGTTTGTTTGTTTATTTTGAGACAAGGTCTCGCTCTGTCGCCCAGGCTGGAGTGCATGGCACGATCTCACTACAACCTCCACCTCCTGGGCTCAAGCAATCTTGCCACCTCAGCCTCCTGAGTAGTTGGAATGACAGGAGTGTACCACCATGCCTGGCTAAATTTTTGTATTTTTTGTAGAGATATGGTTTTGCCATGTTGCCCAGGCTGGTCTCTGACTCCTGAGCCCAAGCGATCTGCTCCCTGGGATTACAGGCTTGAGCCACTGCACCTGGCCATCTTCTTTATTTATGAAAGGCAGAGCTGCTGCTTCTGCCTTTAATATTCTTTTTGGCCTGCCTTCTATTTGTTGTCAAGACCCACCTCTGTGCAGTCTTCCTTCATCCCCATCCCTTCCACAAGGTGCCCCTGCAGTGTGCATGGTCTTGGTACTGTGGCCTTGTGGCCCTCATCAGTCAGTGTATAATTGCTAGGACCTCTCACTCTCCTGGAAGTCTGTTGAGAGTAGAGATGGTATTCATTTCTCTAATCTCTGTGTCGCTAACACACAGCACGGTGCCTGATGCATAGAAAGTGCTTAGTAAGTGTTGGTGGAGTAAACTAATAAGAATCTCCATCCTCCCTACATCCTCCATCTGAAAGTGAACTGTGACGGCTTCCCCCAAATAATTAAGTTGTGTTTAAAAAGCACAAACTTGGTTGGATGCAGTGGCTCACGCCTGTAATCCCAGCACTTTGGGTGGTTAAGGCAGGTGGATCACCTGAGGTCAGGAGTTCGAGACCAGCTTGAACAACATGGTGAAACCCTGTCTCTATTAAAAATACAAAAAATTAGCCAGGCATGGTGGCGAGCGCCTGTTATCCCAGCTACTCGGGTGGCTGGGGCAGAAGAATAGCTTGAGCCCGGGAGGTGGAGGTTGCAGTGAGCTGAGATTGCACCATTGCACTCCAGCCTGGGCGACAAGAGTGAGACTCCATCTCAAAAAAAAAAAAAAGAAAAAAGAAAAAGCATACACTTTCACCTTTCTCCTTGGGTGTCAGAAAGATTAATGTCTATTTGGCAACGAAGATTTTGTAAGGAGACTTAGCTCTTTGAAGGAAAGGGGCCATGCATGTTTTAAAAGACATTAATGATTTTGATCTGTGGTGATTACCACATCTGTCCTCGTACTCTGCTTGTGGAGAAAACAAGTATCCTTCACTACTTAGGAAAGTGGTACAACTTTTAAATGACTAAAAATGACCCTATATTACCTTGAATTCTGGTCAGATGAAATAATTTTTAAAAGTTATTCTGACCAAGCAAAACAAATAAGATGAATTTGATTCACTTACTCTCTGTCCTCTAACAGAGGAGGAGCAACTGGTTTTTTTAAAAAGAATGTGGGCTGCCAACATTTCTTTTTTCTATCCTGAGATATATGTTCAGACATCACATGTCACATTGCCATAGGCAGCAATTACAGAAGATGAGTCGAACACAGGTTCAGAAATGCATGCCAAAAAAAAAAAAAAAAAAAAAGGTATTCACTAGGTATCAGTGGCTACTGTACTTGGCTTTTGGGAAATCCACAGGGAGGTCCTTGCTAAGTAATTGTGAGGGTTTATTGAACACAAAACATCATTCCTCCAACAGTTTGCTGTGCCCTTTAATTCTTTTTCAAAATAAACTCTTCCACTTACTCTTGTTCCAAGGCACCCCTTGCCATTGAAGATTGGCCTTCCCTGAATGATAATAGGTGGAGACAGAGGAGTCTAATTTTGACCTACTTCCTAATAATGTCATCACCCAGGATTTGTCAAGTAATTGCTGAAAGTCCTAAAAAGTTTGAACAACATGGGGAAACTTCAAAGATGAGCATAAAGATATGCACTGAATACTTAATTGTTGAAATGCTTCTTATATCCCTGAGATGCCTCCAAGGAAATGTCCTTAAAATGTCACCATAAAGAGACAACATTATCACCGTCAGCAAGGAAAATATCTACATAAGTTTCTAAACTACAAGATTAGAACTTTGGCCAGCTAGGAGACAGTGTGATTGTTGTGAAAGAAAAGCGTGGACTTTGTAGTACAGGCCAGGTTCATACCCGCTCCCTGACTTAGAGGCTGTGTAATGTTGGGCAAATTACTTAACTTCAGGAAGACTCTCTTTCTTATCTTTACATTTGGGTTCCTAACTACCTCAAAAATTTATTGTTTATTGAATCAAGTAATTAATAAATGTTTATTTATTGAGCTGGGTGCTAGAGATTTAAAAATAAGATACAGTGTTCTCCTTCAAATATTTCATTGTCTAGGAGCAGAAACTGTTGAATACAAAAATAATTGTAGCACATTGTGAAACTGTCTTAATGCTAGTAAGTTCAAGGTGGTACAAAGGAGAAAGTGATCAGGTCTACTTGGGACAATCAAGGAAGGCTTCAAAGAAGAGAAATTTAGGCATCATCTAATGTTTAACAGATGAATAAAGTGGAAAGACATCAAGTGCAAAATCAACAGAATGCTCAATGGCATTGTAAACAAATTCAGAACTTCAAGAGTTCAGGAAATGTCAAGTTGTTCAGCATCTCTATATATTTAAGAAGTGGAAGAAGCTTGGTGACCATCTGCAGGAGAAGGCATAGCAAAGAAAAGAATGACATTCAATTTTCCGTATTGAGTTGCTTTGCTGAGGCTGATGTCCTTTACTGAGGGACATAAGAGGAGATGGTAAAGATAAAGAGATAACATTGGGATGAGTTGAGTGTGAGAGTTCTTTGAAATGTCTGCATGAAATGTCTTGTAAACAGTTCCTTGTAGTGTTCTGGAACTCAGAAGAGAAAACTGACCTGGAGATTCAGGCTCGGAACCCAGAGCCTTATTTCTAGGGCCAGATGAGCACTTGGATCTTCCCTTTTACACAGGATGGCTTCAAACCAGCAATATTAAGAAGCCTGGGTTGTAGGGGCAGTGTTCAAGAGAGAATCCACAGGTCAGAGTCTTGGGGAGAGGAGTGATATGCTTGAAAAACTCCTTATCCATCTTTTTTTTAAATCTGAAATTCAAATCTTTTTTAATTTTTTTTTATTATACTTTAAGTTCTAGGGTACATGTGCACAATGTGCAGGTTTGTTACATATGTATACATGTGCCATGTTGGTGTGCTGCACCCGTTACCTCATCATTTACATCAGGTATCTCTCCTAATGCTATCCCTCCCCCCTCCCTCCACCCCACGACAGGCCCTGGTGTGTGATGTTCTCCACCCTGTGTCCAAGTGTTCTCATTGTTCAATTCCCACCTATGAGTGAGAACATGTGGTGTTTGGTTTTCTGTCCTTGCAATAGTTTGCTGAGAATGATTGTTTCCAGCTTCATCCATGTCCCTACAAAGGACATGGACTCATCCTTCTTATGGCTGCATAGTATTCCATGGTGTATATGTGTCACATTTTCTTAATCCAGCCTATCATTGATGGATATTTGGGTTGCTTCCAAGTCTTTGCTATTGTGAATAGTGCTGCAATAAACATACATGTGCATGTGTCTTTATAGCAACATGATTTATAATCCTTTGGGTGTATACACAGTAATGGGATGACTGGGTCAAATGGTTTTTCTAGTTCTAGATCCCTGAGGAATTGCCACACTGTCTTCCACAATGGTTGAATTAGTTTACAGTCCCACCAACAGTACAAAAGTGTTCCTATTTCTCCACATCTTCTCCAGCACCTGTTGTTTCCTGACTTTTTAATGATCACCATTCTAACTGGTGTGAGATGGTATCTCACTGTGGTTTTGATTTGCATTTATCTGACGGCCAGTGATGATGCATTTTTTTCATGTGTCTGTTGGCTGCATAAATGTCTTCTTTTGAGAAGTGTCTGTTCATATCCTTTGCCCACTTTTTGATGGGGTTGTTTGATTTTTTTCTTGTAAATGTATTTAAGTTCTTTGTAGATTCTGGTTATTAGCCCTTTGTCAGATGGGTAGATTGCAAAAATTTTCTCCCATTCTGTAGGTTGCCTGTTCACTCTGATGGCAGTTTCTTTTGCTGTGCAGAAGCTCTTTAGTTTAATTAGATTCCATTTCTCAATTTTGGCTTCTGTTGCTGTTGCTTTTTGTGTTTTAGACATGAAGTCCTTGCCCATGCCTATGTCCTGAATGGTATTGCCTAGGTTTTCTTCTAGGGTTTTTATGGTTTTAGGTCTGACATTTAAGTCTTTAATCCATCTTGATTTAATTTTTGTATAAGGTGTAAGGAAGGGATCCAGTTTCAGCTTTCTACATATGGCTAGCCAGTTTTCCCGGCACCATTTATTAAATAGGGAATCCTGTCCCCATTTCTTGTTTTTGTCAGGTTTGTCAAAGATCTGATGGTTGTAGATGTGTGGTGTTATTTATGAGGCCTCTGTTCTGTTCCATTGGTCTATATCTCTGTTTTGGTACCAGTACCATGCTGTTTTGGTTACTGTAGCCTTGTAATATAGTTTGAAGTCAGGTAGCATGATGCCTCCAGCTTTGTTCTTTTGGCTTAGGGTTGTCTTGGCAATGCGGGCTCTTTTTTGGTTCCATATGAACTTGAAAGTAGTTTTTTCCAATTCTGTGAAGAAAGTCATTGGTAGCTTGATGGGGATGGCATTGAATCTCTAAATTACCTTGGGCAGTATGGCCATTTTCATGATAATGATTCTTCCTATCCATGAGCATGGAATGTTCTTCATTTGTTTGTGTCCTCTTTTATTTCATCAAGCAGTGGTTTGTAATTCTCCTTGAAGAGGTCCACATCCCTTGTAGGTTGGATTCCTTGGTATTTTATTCTCTTTGAAGCAATTTGTGAATGGGAGTTCACTCATGATTTGTCTCTCTGTTTGTCTGTTATTGGTGTATAGGAATGCTTGTGATTTTTGCACACTGATTTTGTATCCTGAGACTTTGCTGAAGTTGCTTATCAGCTTAAGGAGGTTTTGGGCTGAGACAATGGGGTTTTCTAAATATACAATCATGTCATCTGCAAACAGGGACAATTTGACTTCCTCTTTTCCAAATTGAATACCCTTTATTTCTTTCTCCTGCCTGATTGCCCTGACCAGAACTTCCAACACTATGTTGAATAGGAGTGGTGAGAGAGGGCATCCCTGTCTTGTGCCAGTTTTCAAAGGGAATGCTTCCAGTTTTTGCCCATTCAGCATGATATTATTGGCTGTGGGTATGTCATAAATAGCTCTTATTATTTTAAGATACATATCATCAATACCTAATTTATTGGAAGTTTTTAGCATGAAGTGTTGTTGAATTTTGTCAAAGGCCTTTTATATGCTGGATTACGTTTTTTGATTTGTGTATGTTGAACCAGCCTTGCATCTGAGGGATGAAGCCCACTTGATCATGGTGGATAAGCTTTTTGATGTGCTGCTGGATTTGGTTTGCCAGTATTTTATTGAGGATTTTTGCATCGATGTTCATCAGGGATATTGGTTTAAAATTTCTTTTTTTTGTTGTGTCTCTGCCAGATTTTGGTATCAGGATGATGCTGGCCTCATAAAATGAGTTAGGGAGGATTCCCTCTTTTTCTATTGATTGGAATAGTTTCAGAAGGAATGGTACCAGCTACTCTTTGTACTTCTGGTAGAATTCGGCTGTGAATCCATCTGGTCCTGGACTTTTTTTGGTTGGTAGGCTCTTAATTATTGCCTCAATTTCAGAGCCTGTTATTGGTCTATTCAGAGATTCATCTTCTTCCTGGTTTAGTCTTGGGAGGGTGTATGTGTCCAGGAATTTATCCATTTCTTCTAGATTTTCTAGTTTATTTGCGTAGAGGTGTTTATAGTTTTCTCTGATGGTAGTTTGTATCTCTGTGGGATCAGTGGTGATATCCCCTTTATCATTTTTTTATTGCGTCTATTTGATTCTTCTCTCTTTCTTCTTTATTAGTCTTACTAGCTGTCTATCAATTTTGTTGATCTTTTCAAAAAACCAGCTCCTGGATTCATTGATTTTTTGAAGGGTTTTTTGTGTCTCTATCTCCTTCAGTTCTGCTCTGATCTTAGTAATTTCTTGCCTTCTGCTAGCTTTTGAATGTGTTTGCTCTTGCTTCTCTAGTTCTTTTAATCGTGATGTTAGGGTGTCAATTTTAGATCTTTTCTGCTTTCTCTTGTGAGCATTTAGTGCTATAAATTTCCCTCTGCACACTGCTTTAAATGTGTCCCAGAGATTCTGGTATGTTGTGTCTTTGTTCTCATCGGTTTCAAAGAACATCTTTATTTCTGCCTTCATTTTGTTATGTACCCAGTAGTCATTCAGGAGCAGGTTGTTCAGTTTCCATGTAGTTGAGCGGTTTTAAGTGAGTTTCTTAATCCTGAGTTTTAGTTTGATTGCACTGTGGTCTGAGAGACAGTTTGTTATAATTTCTGTTCTTTTACATTTGCTGAGGAGTGCTTTACTTCCAACTATGTGGTCAATTTTGGAATAAGTGCAATGTGATGCTGAGAAGAATATATATTCTGTTGATTTGGGGTGGAGAATTCTGTAGATGTCTATTAGGACTGCTTGGTGCAGAGCTGAGTTCAATTCCTGGATATCCTTGTTAACTTTCTGTCTCATTGGTCTGTCTAATGTTGACAGTTGGGTGTTAAAGTCTCCCATTATTATTGTGTGGGAGTCTAAGTCTCTTTGTAGGTCTCTAAGAACTTGCTTTATGAATCTGGGTGCTCCTGTATTGGGCGCATATATATTTAGGATAGTTAGCTCTTCTTGTTGAATTGATCCCTTTACCATTACATAATGGCCTTCTTTGTCTCTTCTGATCTTTGTTGGTTTAAAGTCCGTTTTATCAGAGACTAGGATTGCAACCACTGCTTTCTTTTTTGTTTTCCATTTGCTTGGTAGATCTTCCTCCATCCCTTTATTTTGAGCCTATGTGTGTCTTCTGCATGTGAGCTGGGTTTCCTGAATACAGTACACGGATGGGTCTTGACTTTTTATCCAATTTGCCAGTCTGTGTCTTTTAATTGGAGCATTTAGCCCATTTACATTCAAGGTTAATATTGTTATGTGTGAATCTGATCCTGTCATTATGATGTTAGCTGGTTATTTTGCTCGTTAGTTGATGCAGTTTCTTCCTAGCCTCGACGGTCTTTACAATTTGGCATGTTTTTGCAGTGGCTGGTACCAGTTGTTCCTTTCCATGTTTAGTGCTTCCTTCGGGAGCTCTTTTAGGGCAGGCCTGGTGGTGACAAAATCTCTCAGCATTTGCTTGTCTGTAAAGGATTTTATTTCTCCTTCACTTATGAAGCTTAGTTTGGCTGGATATGAAATTCTGGGTTGAAAATTCTTTTCTTTAAGAATGTTGAATATTGGCCCCCACTCTCTTCTGGCTTCTAGAGTTTCTGCTGAGAGATCTACTGTTAGTCTGATGGGCTTCCCCTTGTGGGTAACTTGACATTTCTCTCTGGCTGCACTTAACGTTTTTTCCTTCATTTCAACTTTGGTGAATCTGACAATTAAGTGTCCTGGAGTTGCTCTTCTCGAGGAGTATCTTATTGGCATTCTCTGTATTTCCTGAATTTGAATGTTGGCCTGCCTTTCTAGGTTGGGGAAGTTCTCCTGGATAATATCCTGCAGAGTGTTTTCCAACTTGGTTCTATTCTCCCCATCATTTTCAGGTATACCAATCAGACGTAGATTTGGTCTTTTCACATAGTCCCATATTTATTGGAGGATTTGTTCATTTCTTTTTACTCTTTTTTCTCTAAATTTCTCTTCTCACTTCATTTCATTCATTTGATCTTCAATCACTGATATCCTTTCTTCCAGTTGATCGAATCGGCTACTGAAGCTTGTGCATGCATCATGTAGTTCTTGTGCCGCAGTTTTCAGCTACATCAAGTCATTTAAGGTCTTCTCTATTCTGTTTATTCTAGTTAGCCAATCTTTTTTCAAGGTTTTTAGCTTCTTTGCAATGGGTTTGAACATCCTCCTTTAGCTCGGAGAAGTTTGTTATTACCGATCTTCTGGAGCCTTCTTCTCTCAACTCGTCAAAGTCATTCTCCATCCAGCTTTGTTCTGTTGCTGGTGAGGAGCTGCGTTCCTTTGGGGAAGAAGAGGCACTCTGATTTTTAGAATTTTCAGCTTTTCTGCTCTGGTTTTTCCCCATCTTTAAGGTTTTATCTACCTTTGGTCATTGATGATGGTGATGTACAGATGGGGTTTTGGTGTGGATGACCTTTCTGTTTGTAAGTTTTCCTTCTAACAGTCAGGACCCTCAGCTGCAGGTCTGTTGGAGTTTGCTGGAGGTCCATTCCAGACCCTGTTTGCCTGGGTATCACCAGCGGAAGCTGCAGAACTGCAAATATTGCAGAACTGCAAATGTTGCTACCTGATCGTTCCTCTGGAAGCTTCACTGGGGGGGCACTCGTCCATATGAGGTGTCAGTTGGCCCCTACTGGGAGGTGCCTCCCAATAAGGCTACTCGGGGTCAGGGACCCACTTGAGGAGGTAGTCTGTCCGTTCTCAGATCTCAAACTCCGTGCTGGGGGAACTACTACTCTCTTCAAATTTGTCAGACAGGGACGTTTAAGTCTGCAGAAGTTTCTGCTGCCTTTTGTTCAGCTATGCCCTGCCCCTAGTGGTGGTGTCTACAGAGGCAGGCAGGCCTCCTTGAGCTGTGGTGGGCTCCACCCAGTTGGAGCTTCCTGGCCGCTTTGTTTACCTACTCAAGCCTCAGCAATGGCGGGCACCCCTCCCCCAGCCTCGCTGCTGCCTTGCAGTTGGATCTCAGACTGCCATGCTAGCAGTGAGCAAGGCTCCATGGGTGTGGGACCCTCCAAGCCAGGCATGGGGTATAATCTCCTGGTGTTCTGTTTGCTAAGACCGTTGGAAAAGCACAGTATTAAGGTGGGAGTGACCTGATTTTCCAGGTTCTGTCTGTCACGGCTTCCCTTGGCTAGGAAACGGAATTCCCCAACCCCTTGTGCTTCCCAGGTGAGGTGATGCCTCACCCTGCTTTGGCTCATGCTCAATAGGCTGCACCTGCTGGCCTGCACCCATTGTCCAACAAGCCCCATTGAGATGAACCAGGTACCTCAATTGGAAATGCAGAAATCCCCTGTGTTCTGCGTTGCTCATGCTGGGAGCTGTAGACTGGAGCTGTTCCTATTTGGCCATCTTGGAACCTCCTTCCTTATCCATCTTTAGAGCAGAACTGCCATCAAAGAAAACCTGCCCAAACCCAGTAAGTGCTGTTAAAATAGTTAAAGTTATTTTATTTTATTTTATTTTTGCTTGGGTTTCTTTAATATTTTGAATGAATACATAGACCATAGAAACACTTAAAACCTCATCTCTTTCCCGTTTACTTCTCTCTCATCACAGACTGCTCCTCCAACACTCCTACACATTCTGCAAAGCCTTCTTCTAGTCCTAGCCCCCATATCGCCTGTCTCTACCTCCCTCCCACTTTCTCCTTATTCTGTATCTTGCAATCTGCAAAGATTTCAAAGAAGCCTTTGGAAATGTTTGAAAAGAAGATTTCCAGTCTGGTGAGGCAAGAAGAGGCTTTCTGAAGACTGAGAAAGGAGAAGAAATGAAGCCAGCAAAGTGAGGATTGTTTTAGAGGCCAGGAGTTGGGGAAAGGTTGGAAGCGCTCTTGCATTAATGTTTTTGTTCCTGTCACAGTGGACTCAAAAGCCAGGCTGATCTTCTAAATAAGTCATACATGCAAAGAGGCTTAGCAGAGAGCAAGGACCCTTGTACCAGGAAGTAGACGGCAACCAAATGAAAGAAGAAGGTTCTGATCAGTGGGTGAAAGATACTGCCCAGAGAAATTCCCTGACCTGCAGAGAATGGCCGAAGCAGCTTGTACAGGTTCTAGTGGTCTCTAGCACAGAGGAAAGGAGCCACTAAAGTGCTAATGAGGCCTGGACATCATTGGAAGAAGGTATAGAGTGAGAAGAAAACAAGAGTCAGGACAGATGCTTAGGGAGCAAGTGGAAAAAAAGAGTCAATGAAAGATTCTGATGAGAAACTGTCAAGGATGTGGACGAGGACCAGGAGTGTGTGGTGTCCTGGAAATTAGGAAGTATTTTTTAAACAGACAGTATCGAATGTTTCATAAAGGTCAAGTTTGATAAGGAATGGAAAGTATCCATTGGGTTTGGCAATTGAGAAGTTACTGGTGACCTTAACAAAAGCATCTTTAGTGGAATGGTGGGAGCAAAAGGCAGATTGCTCATTAAGAGTGAAACATGACAAGCTCCAGACATGAGGACAAGTCTCCTGAGCAGCCTGTCTGAGGAGTGGCACAGGACAATAGCTAGAGGAGTTTATCCCACCCTCCCTCTATCTGTGTCTCCTTCCTTCTTTCTCTTCCTTCTCTCTACATTCATAATAGGCAAGACATACACTTTTTTTTTTTTTTTGTATGAGATGGAGTCTTGCTCTGTTGCCCAGGCTGGAGTGCAGTGGCGTGATCTCTGCTCACTGCAACCTCCGCCTCCTGGTTCAAGCAATTCTCCTGCCTCAGCCTTCTGAGTAGCTGGGATTACAGGCATGTGCCACCATGCCCAGCTAATTTCTTGTACTTTTAGTAGAAATGGGGTTTTGCCATGTTGGCCAGGCTGGTCTCAAACCCCTGACCTCAAGTGATTCGCCTGCCTCGGCCTCCCAAAGTGTTGGGATTACAGGCGTGAGCCACCACGCCCAGCAACATATACTTTTTTAAAGGCTGTTAAGTAGGATCTTGTGATGAAGAGTCTGAAAGTCCAGAATGGAAATGGCACAGATGGAGGCATTGACCTTGAATAAGAGAAGAAGGAAAGGAATATCTGTTCTTCTGAGGATGGAGGGAATGGATTAAGGGAAAGGTGTACATAGGAAGGTTTTGTGAGAAAGCAGGAGGTGATCAGTCAGCAAGTTGAGGGAGTTTGTCTGTTAGCCTCCAACCTCCAAGTTCTCTGCAAGGGAGCTAGCAAGATCATCCTCTGAGAGCAAAAATTAGGAGGCAAGGACAGGCTCAGGGGACATAGAGAGGTTTGGAATAATGACAGTAGAGAATGGGAGAGGGGGACAAAATAAATGGCACAGAGGGCTCACATGTGTGGGACCACATGTTTGTGAAACCAAGTATATTTGAAACTCATAATACATTTTTTCCCTGCTGCACCTGAATGAGGTGTAGAGATACTCAAGTGAGATGTGCTCAGGGATGGCAGGTGGAGGTAGATGAGGTGTTCAGTAAGTATCTGCTCCCCAACTAGGCAGTGCAGGTTGGTAGTACAGAAATATGCAACTGTGACTTTCCAGTGAGAAGAAATATTTCCATTTGATGAAGTTAATATCAAGGATATGAAGGTCTTCTAAAATTGTTGATTTCAGGCTGAGCACAGTGGCTCATGCCTGTAATCCCAGCACTTTAGGAGACCAAGGCAGGAGGATTGCTTGAGCCCAGGAGTTCAAAACCAACCTGGGCAACACAGTGAGACCCTATCTCTATAAAAAATAAAAATAAAAAAATTAGCTGGGTGTGATGGCACGTGCCTGTAGTCATAACTACTCAGGTGGGAGGATCACTTGAGCCCAGGAGTTTGTGGTTACAGCGAACCATGATTGTGCCACTGCACTCCAACCTGGATGACAGAGTAAGACCCCAATCTCTAAATAAATACATAAAAATAAAAATATATAATTGTTGATTTCAAGTTTGGGAAGGTAAACAGCAAAATATCAGGTGGTGCTACTTGGTTATTGGACCTGGGATTGTGACTGCCCTTATCTTGAGAACACAACAGAAGTAATTAACTTCCTTCCTGCTCTACCCAAGTCAAGGGAGACAAAAGAATTTCCAAAAGATCCAGTCTTAACTTTGCAGATAACCTTCAAAGGAAGTAATAGGACAGTAAATTTTGGGAACATGCTCATGAAGTGTCCAGCACATGAGATCATTTATTACAATTAATTGCATGAAAGCAGAAATACCTTTTTCTTAGAAAAGAGATCTGAATTCAGATAAGGCAGAAGCAAGAGTAAAAGAACAAGAGCCTGAATGAAACAGTTTGTCCTCTTTTGCCTGGTTGAGAAAGTAAATCAATCCTCTTGCAGGTAGGCGTCAAAGCAGGAAAATGATATGGGGAATATTGGAAATAACGTCCAAGGATATGTGGAGACGGTCATGGATATGCTACTTCTTGAAATTGATGTTTGTGTAAGATTTCAGAAAGAAACCCACATCTGAGCCAGAGCTTCTCTTGTGGGATTGATTTTGATTTGAACTGGTAGCACAGCTCCCGTGTGAGTGTGAGTGGGTGATGTAGTGCAGGCCTGTTAGGAACTGGGCTGCACAGCAGGAGGTGAGCAAGCAAAGCTTCATTTGTATTTACAGCCGCTCCCCATCACTTGCGTTACTACCTGAACTCTGTCTGTGGTCAGATCAGCAGTGGCATTAGATTCTCACAGGATCGCAAACCCTATTGTGAACTGCACATGCAATGCCATCAGATCTTGGTTGGGTGCTCTTTATGAGACGCTAATGCCTGATGATCTGAGGTGGAACTGAAGCAGTGATGCTAGCACTGGGGAGTGGCTGCTAATTCAGACTAACATTAGCGAGAGGTTTGACTGAACAGAGACCATAATAAATCAATTGCTTGCAGACTCATATCAAAACCCTATCAGTAGGTAGTAAGTGACAATTAAACTGCATCTGGTGGCGGGCTTTAAGTACGAATCTGACACTTATTTTAGTCTGCATGTGGTCTATTATTTTATTTGCCACTTCCATCTGTGCCTCTTTCCTGCACTGAACACTTGTCTCAGTCACAGTTTTGGTAAGTCCACAAGCTAATCCTAGCCAAAATCAGAAAAAAAAACAAATGCCACTGGAGAGTTTCTTTGAAAAGGGGAAAGACCCAATGATGAGACAGAAGAAGACTCTAAGACTGCCAACAAAAAGAAAGCTGCATTTAAAGGAAAATACTGAGTCCTACTTAAATTACGAGTTCATTGCAACAGGTGATTCACATTCCCCAAGCCCACTTATATACTACGTGGTGACCAGATATCCAATGAAGCCATGAAGCTTTCAAAACTGCTTTGCCATATGTAGACCTGCACCCTGCCTTTGGAGTTTTTCAAAAGAAAAACAATGTGAACATGCAGAATAGAAGCAATTATTGAAGGCCAACACTTCATCAAATGTGTCTGCACTGAGAGCATCATTCTTAGTGGCTAACCACATTTCTAAACCTAAGAATCCCATTACTATTGGTGAAGAGTTGATCCTGCCTGCTGCTAAGGACATTTGTTGTGAACTTTTAGGAGAGGCTGCGGTTCAAAAGGTGGCACATATTCCCCTTTTGGCTAGGATCATAACAAGGCAAATTGATGAAATAACAGAGGATATTGAGGCACAATTGTTAGAGAGGATTAATGAGTAACTGTGGTTCACAATCCAGGTTGACGAGTCTACCAATGTTGACGATAAGGCAACAATGCTTGTTTTGTGTGATATATTTTTCAGGAGGATGGGCGTGAGAATGTGTGATGTGAATTTTTGTTGCCAAACAACACCACAGCTATAGAACTATTCAAGCCTTTGAATGATCACATATCAGAAAAACTGAATTGGTCATTTTGTGTCAATATGTGCATGGACAGAGTTGCTACCATGACTGGATGGCTCTCTGGTTTCACTGCTTAGACCAAAGAGGTAGCTTCTGCATGTAAGTCTATGGACTGTGTCATCTATAGAGAAATGCTGGTTAGCCGAAAAATGTCATCTGAACTTAACAACGCTTTGCAGAATGTGATTAAAATTATCAACCACATTAAAGTATATGCCCTTAACTCACATCTGTTTGCTCAGCTGCATGAGGAGATGGACACAGAACACACATGTCTTCTCTTATACACAGAAGTGAGATAGCTTTCTAAAGGTAGATCACTGGCCAGAGTTTTTGAGTTACTAGGGTGGCACCAGAGATTTCTTTTAGAAAAACAGTCACCACTGGCTGCACATTTCAGTGACACAGAATGGGTCACAAAATCTGCTTACTTGTGCAACATATTCAACCTGCTCAACAGACTCAATCTGTCACTTTAGGGGAGAATGAAAACTGTGTTCAAGTAGGCAAATAAAGTGGCTGCCTTCAAAGCCAAAATGGAATTATGTGAGTGACGAGTGAACATTGGAATTTCTGACATGTTTCAAACATTAGCAGAGATTTTGAAAGAGACTAAGTGAGGGCCTGGTGCATGATCACCTATCTTAGCTTTCAAAAGAGTTTAAGCATTACTTCCAACCACAAAAGACCCCCAAACTGGGAAGGAATGGGTCTGTGAACCATTTCCAAATAAGCCAGGTGGGTCAATTGGTTGAGATCACAAATGACAGTGACCTTAAAAGTATGTTTGAGACAACTTCAAATCACCATATCTTCTATATTAAAGTCAAGGCAGAATATCCTAAGATTGATACAAGTGCATTGAAA
Organism: Gorilla gorilla gorilla; assembly: GCF_029281585.2. Taxonomy (NCBI): domain Eukaryota; kingdom Metazoa; phylum Chordata; class Mammalia; order Primates; family Hominidae; genus Gorilla; species Gorilla gorilla. The sequence goes on along the minus strand of NC_073231.2, from coordinate 54,380,958 downwards.
AGCTTGCTGCCATTTCCAACATCCTTGTCTTTGTGAAGAAGGGCTTTCTGCAGTGACAGCAACCAAAATGAGATTATGAAGTAGACTGGACATAAGCAACACACTTCAGGTGTCACTGTCTCCCATCACCCCCAGATAGGACCGTCTAGTTGGAGGAAAACAAGTCAGGGCTCCCACTGATTCTACATTATTGGGAGTTGTATAATTACCTAATCATATATTACAATGTAATAATAATAGACATAAAGTGCACAATAAATGTAATGTGCTTGAATCATCCCGAAACCATCCCCTACTCCTGGTCCATGGAAAAATTGTCTTCCATGAAACTGGCCGCTTGTACCAAAAAGTTGGGGACAGCTGATGTAGTACAAAGGGGAAGGAAATAGCTAACATTTGTTGAGCCCCTACTAAGTGCTAACAACTCACTTTTCCCCATTTGATTAACGTAACACTGTGCCATAAATATGACTTCCTACATTTTATAGGGGAAAGAATCTGGGGCTCAGAGTAGCGTAAGAACTTGCCCAAGTTTACATGCACAGACCATCCTGTGCATCCCAGGTATGGACCATGGAGACAGGCAGAGCAGGCCTGGGATCTGGCTCTGCCACTAACCAGCCCTGTGACTTGGGAAACCAGTGAAAAGTAGTATCCAGGATGGTCGGTTTTATATGTCAGCTTGGCTAAGCTACTGTCTCCAATTACTCAGTCACAGATGCTATTCCAGGCATCGCTGTCCTCAATCAGAGAACGTGTTTTGTAGATGTTGTTAAAGTCCATAATCAATTACCTTTAAGTAAGGAAGGTTATTCTAGATAATCTGGGTAGGCCTGATTCAATCAGTTGAAAGGACTTGAAAGCAGGGCTAAGGCTTCCCTGAAGAAGAAAGTCCATCTGTGGACCAGCTTCCCTGAGTGCCTCAAATTCCAGCCTGCCTTTCTTAATGGCCTGCCCTATGGATTTTGGACTTCTTTAACCAACCTCACAATCACATAAACCTACACATAAAAATTCTGAATATCTCTTGCTGGTTTGGTTTCTCAGTTGGAACTCTGATACAGTGCCTCCCTCATGTGTGGTGAAGATTAATTGAAGTCATGGTATTACCAGATGGGAAGCATTTGACATGGTGCCAGGAACATTCAAACAGGTTTGAAACATGGTCATTATTAGCGTGAGGACTTGGCAAACACCAGGTTAAGCCTACATCTAATTGGCTCTCAAGCCTGACACTCTACCCAGCACAGACTTGGTCAATAGCTATAGTCACCAGTTCTATCACAAATTCAGTGGGACCTACCACAAACTCAATGTGACCTTGAGCTGGCTACAAACTCAATGGGCCCTGGCTTCCTTCCTGTAAAGTAAGGGGATTGTGTACCAAATGATTTTTGTATAAACTTCCAGCTCTGATGTTGTCTGGGTCAGTTTTGACCTAATTGATCAGATTGTTATTAGGCCATGTCTACTTCCTCCAGCCACCAGACGAGATTTGTTCCATTACTGGTACATTCAGAGCTCCTCCTTCACAAATGGCCTTCTAATTACTGGGTGGTTTATGGCCCAAGAAAATGCAAACTGAGTTTAATATCAACTTGAGCAAAGCATTCATGTCAATTTAGTCAGTGGTTCTAGAGCTCCCACTCTGCCCCAGACGATGGGCCATACAATATATTAAAAAAGCATTAAATCTGGTCCCTGCCCTTAAGGAGCACAGGGAGACCTCCAAAAATCAGATCCTACTGTGAGGGAGTAGGTAGTTAAGTCTAAGCACTATAAGAGTTGATAGTAAGGAGGCAGTGAGATCATTCTGGGCTGGAATGATCAGAAAAGCTTAGCAGAAGAGATAGGAATTTAGATAGGTGAGATGTGTATGTAAAAGGTAAGAAGGAAGTTAAATCTTCCACTTTTCCAGTGCATCATGCATCTCAAAATCCAATGGGTATGATTTTGGGAGCTCTTTACATTACTGCTTGTCTTTGCTGGCAGAGAATCAAGAAGCAAATGCCATGAGATTTCAGGCTTTCTCTCCTATTCTCCCTGACATCCTCATTAACCACCATTGTTCTGCGCAAAGATGAGCATGCACAGTAAGTTCACTACATCACACACATTTATACACACGTATCTGCAGATGCCCTGACAGTCCCATCATTTGTGCATCTGGGGACTCCCATAGTAGAATAAGTTTCATTAAGGTGGGTGGGTCCTAATTAATGTTTCTCTTGTCTACTGCGTATATTTTACCTTCCACAAAGCAGGCCTTCAATAAATATTTATGGAATAAATAAATGAAAGTATAATCACTCTCCAGACTATGGGAGACACAAAGGGAAAGTTTCCCTATCTGAAACTTTCAATGGCATTAAAACCCTAATAACGGTGAGTCTTAAACTTTGAAGATTCTTTGATTTTTAATGTCAGCCCAATCTAACTCCCTGCTCCCACTTTTAAAAAAATATTGCTTACATCCTACCATCAGGGCTTCTTATTCAAAGAGCCTTTGATAGAACCACAGCCAAAAACTTGCTGGAGCTGAACAACAACAACAACAAAAAAAAACAGTGGGTGTAGGTAGAAGAAAAGTTATGCTTGAATGACAAGCAAACACCAGAAGGATTAATTTTACAAGCTCACCTTTGCGATCAGATAAAGGCAGCCTGACTTTTTAAAGACAATATTTATTTTTATCAGTTTAATAAACAGCTCTTAGCAACATTGATAGTCATCCGTCATGGACAAAAACAAAGAAGGCTTATTGACTTAAATTTAAATTGTTCACTAATCTTACTTCAGTTTGCTGCCTCTTTCATGATGATATTTTGCTAAATGAGTCTTAAAAAAAAAAAACTTGGTGATGTGTGTAAACAAGCCAGAAATTCTCAAGACTGTGGTCTAATGAAAGCAAATAAATAGAGTTTACAAAATAATTCAGAACACTGAAAGAGACAGTGTTTGGGATGTAAATATAGATTTCTACAAACAAGCAGCTAATAATCATAAGTCAACATTCATAAGGATCACTCTAAAGACTGGAAGTAAAAAAATATCCTCTGGATTCAGAAGTCTTCTAGCCAATTGCAAAATAATTCTGTCCATGGAGTTCTAATTTGATGATTATTAATGTTTATATTCCAATAAATTTCTGAAAACATGTATTGAGCACCAGCTATGTGCAATGAGTAGTTCTCAAAACACTGCATCCAATCAATGCAACCAGTCATTACTTATTTGCCAAGGACTGTACTATGAGTAGTAGGGATAATGTAATGTACATATGCTGTTTTTGCCTGATCAGCCTCTATGAATTCCCCCTTCTTCTGTTAACAATGCCTGAATTTTCCTTTGGCCAGGCACTCTACTTTATTCCACATGCTGTGCTCAATACGACTGACCTCACCCTCCTAGCTCCAAGGGTCTTCAAGTGATCATGACTTGCTCAGTCCTATTTTGGCCTCAGTGATTGATTTAGAGATGGGCATAAATACAGATTGAAATAGAGATGGGTTTGGTTATATAAGCCAGGTAAATAAGACTAAATTCAGTGGTGGGGGATGTTGCTCAAAAACCTTGGGCAAGAGAAGCTCTCCTCCTGTAGCTTGCAAACTGTGAGGCTGATAAGCAAGACCCTGGTTAGGAAGAGGGTGGAGAGCAAGTCTGACTTTGTGATGGTGCTGCATATCTTCCACTTTCCCCAGGTCTACCCTCTCCTCCTGTCTCTCGGCTGACTACATAAACTCTTCTCTGGCTTCCAAATGGGAGTGCTGACAGAAAAATTGGGTTATTTATTTCCCTCTCTGTGGGGCCTCCTGGGACTGGCTGTGTCTCCCTACTGAAGGCTGCAGCTCTCTCAGGGAACTGTCTCCACACAGCTCTTGGTCTTCAGGTTCCAGCAGCCACTCTTGCTTTGCTCCTTCAGTGTTAGTGACAACAGTGTCCCACTATTACTTAATCTGGTACTTCAATATCCCTCGAATTTCCTAAGCCCCACCCTCATCTTTGTAAGTAGTCTTCTTTTTAAAACCCAATTGGACGGAGCCATCTATTTCCTGCCAGAATCCCAACAGATACAATGCCAGCATTTGTGTTCTGGATCTAGACATGCCTAAAGATAGTGACACTCTTGGACTCTTTTCAGTTTCTCAAGCCAGTAAATGCCCTTTTTCCTTAACCCTGTTTGGTTTTTCTGTTGCTTACAACAGAGAGTCCTAATAGAGTCTGCTAGACTATCAAGATCACATAGACTCATACAAGACACTTTTTTAAAGGGAGCAGGCATTGTTATGGACTGAATTGGGTACCCCCCAAAATTCATATGTGGAAGTCCTAACCCCAAATACACTAGAATATGACAGTATTCGGAGACAGGATCTTTAAAGGGGTAAGTTAAAATGAGGCCTTATGGTGAGTCCTAATTCAATATGACTGGTGTCCTTGTAAGGAGAGGTGGTTTGGACACAGACATGTTCAGAGAGAAGACCATGTGAAAACACAGGAAGAAGGCAGCTGTCTATGAGCCAGGACAGAGACATTAGAAGAAATTAATCCTATTGATCCCTTGATCTGAGACTTTCAGCCTCCAGAACTGTGAAAAAGTTAACTTCTATTGTTTAAGCCACCTGGTCTGTAGTACCTTTTTTTTTTTTCTTTTTTGGGGCAGCCCAGGCAGATTCATCTAGGCACCTATGGACTAGAACTGGGGGAGACACTTGTAGAGGCCAGCTGCTGCCTCCAGCAATCTCAGCCAGCATGGCCTCCTAGCTGTGGCTGATATGTCTCTCCCGACATTGGGTCCATTTGCCTTGGCTACTCACTGGCCCATCTTCTGTATTTCCCAGTCCGAAGTAACTGAAACTAACTGACTTGGTTAACTACTGTCATTACCACTGGGTAAGACCTTTGCACAGGCCCACCTCATGGGTTTCTGGCAAGCAATCCATAAGCTGCCTTTGGGTCCTATGCTCACATCTGGTTCCACCAGTGGCTGCCATGTGTCAGGGACAGTTCCATGATGGTCCCCTGTGTAGAACATGGTGGGGGTGCTCAGCTTCAGTGTGAAAGAGACAACAGACACAGGTGGCATTTGACAAGTCCAACATTGGGTCCCCTGAGCGAGTGGCATTGCTAATTACATGAAAACATCAATCCCAACACACCCTGCTCAGATTTGGCCTCAGTTTTTACTGTGCAGCCAATTGCTCATTCCAGTCACTCACAAGGCCACTCTCTTGACCTTGAGTTTTGTGAGATTCCCCAGAATCCTTACCCCAGCCACTTGGCTGGCTTGAGTTAGTTTGATGTGAGTTGATGTTACTTTGAAACAAAAAAGGCTTGATTAAAATAGTTTCCAAAGAAAACTGCAATTTGGTCCAGGAAAGAGGGATCTGTTTATGAGTAAACATGAGTGTTACAGATTATTTACAGATTATTCCTGACAATGCCATCAACTGTATGACTGTGCGAGTAGTCAACTCTTCATCTAAATGAAATGGAAGGAAAAACAAACAGTGTTTTCCACATCCCAGGAAGGCTGCCAGAGGTTCTGAAGAAGGTATCTCATGAGGTCTTCCACTCCTTTCTCAGGCAGGAATTCTTTTCTTCTAGTTCCTTGATCCCGAAAAGGAAAATTATTTCAAGTTTCCTGAATTGATCAATTGATTAATTGATGTTTTTTACTGCTCTACTGACTTTGCTTTCTTTACTTTGTTTTTTCTTTACTCACTTCCTGACACCTCAGAAGACAGAGGCATCTCTTGGTAGAGGATTTAAGTGGATGCAGGATTTCAGTTTCATGATCCGCGGCACATATACCATGTGTTCGAAGGTTTAATTCATTTCTGTCTTTGGTCATTTCCCCTTTTGGAGAGTTTGTGGGTAGTACATGGTGTTGGCCTGCGGTGGAACATGAGCTTGTAGGGTATTTAGGCTTTCACTGCTGCCCAGTGACCCATCCAGCAGAATGTTTGCCCAGTGGGATTTCACAAGTGCCACAGAACAGTGACTGCTTCCCCTTTTGGCACAGGATGTTGATTTTTGTTAACCTATCTCTGTTCCACCCTTATATGTTTAGCGGGGGTGCTGTTCAGCAAATGTTCTCTCTGTCTCTTTTCCTCACCTATATTAGGAGTATCATAATCTCTCCATTGATGTTGGGGCTGGTCATGGAGTTGTTCTGGTCAATAAATATGAGCAGAGGCTTTGAATGTGCCTGCACCCTTTGCCTTGACTTCTCAGTCTTTTGTGTTCCTTCCTACTCTACCATTAAGAAGAGCTTGCCCCAGGTAGCCACTGTTCCTCCAATGTGGGTCCCAAAATGAGAAACTCATGGGACAGACCTGAGCCTCACCCACAGCACAGAGCAGGGCTGCTGTAGCTGACCAGCCAACCTGTGGGCAAGAAGTAAATGTTTTGGTACTGCGAACCACTGAGAATTTTTTTTTTTTTTTTTTTTTTGAGACAAGGTCTCACTCTGTTGCCCAGGCTGTATTGCAGTGGTGCTATCACAGCTCACTGCAGCCTTGAGCACCTGGGATCAAACAATCCTCCCACCTCAGTCTTCCAAGTAGCTGGGACTACAGGCATGCGCCACCACTCCCAGCTAAACCCAGAAATTGTGCAACATTATCACAACAAAAGCTGATTAATACAGCTGGTAAAGTTTCCCAAGGAAGGGAGGAATGATTCTATTTGGGATTTAAAAGTGAGGAAGTAGGTAGGAAAGAAAGTTGAAGGGCTTTTTTGGATAAGGAGGCACTCTATATCCAAAATCAGATTAGAGTATTCCAAACACCACACCCCTGAGAGATGCTAGAAATGTTTCCAAATGACTAGAGTCCAATAAAGTATTCTTTATGCAGTGTTGTATGTCAAACTTTAACAATTAGTGATACTATTAAAACTCAGGCAATGATATGCAGAAAATGGAATCTGGTCCCCTTCCTTATACTACATACAAAAATTAACTCAAGATGGATTAAAAACTTAAAAACTACAAACAAACAAACAAACAAACAGAAGAAAATCTAGGCAATACCATTCAGGACATAGGCACAGGCAAAGATTTCATGACGAAAATGTAAAAAGAAATTACATCAAAAGCAAAAAAATTGACAAATGGGATCTAATTAAATCAAAGAGCTTCTGCACAGCAAAAGAAACTATCATCAGAGTGAACAGACAACCTACAGAGTGGGAGAACATTTTTGCAATCTTTCCATCTGACAAAGATCTAATATCCAGGATCTACAAGGAACTTAAATAAATTTATAAGAAAAAACAACCCCATTAAAAAGTGGGCAAAGGACATGAACAGTCACTTCTCAAAAGAAGACATACATGTGGCCAAAAAAAAAATATGAAAAAAAGCTCAACATCACTGATCATTTGGTAAATGCAGATCAAACCCACAATGAGATACCATCTCATGACAGTCAGAATGGAGATCATTAAAAACCCCAAGAAACAATAGATGCTGGCAAGTTTGCAGAGAAAAAGGGATGTTTTTACACTGTTGGTGGGGATGTAAATTAGTTCAACCATTGTGGACAACAGTGTGGCGATTCCTCAAAGACCTAGAGGCAGAAATACCATTTGACCCAGCCATCCCATTACTGGGTATCTACCCAAAGGAATATAAGTTATTCTTTTATAAAGATACATGCATACATATGTTCATTGTGGCACTATTCACAATAGCAAAGACATGGAATCAACCTAGATGCCCATCAGTGATAGTCTGGATAAAGAAAATGTGGTATATATACACCAATGGAATACTGTGCAGCCATAAAAAGAAACGAGATCATGTCCTTTGCAGGCACATGGATGGAGTTGGAAGCCATTATCCTCAGCAAAGTAACACAGGAACAGAAAACCAAACACTGCCTATGCTCATTTATAAGTGGGTGCTGAATGATGAGAACACATGGACAGATGGCAGGGAACAACACACACTGGGGCCTGTTGATGGGGGGTCGGGGGAGGGAAAGCATCAGGCAGAATAGCTAATGGATGTTGGGCTTAATACCTGGGTGATGGGATGACCTGTGCAGCAAACCACCATGGCACACGTTTACCTATGTAACAAACCTGCACGTCCTGCACATGTACCCCTGAACTTAAAAGTTGAAGAAAAAAAAAACACCGAGGCAAAAATTACAGTCCCAGACAAGGTTCTATAATAAAGAAATACTGGGCTGGGCACAGTGGCTCATGTCTGTAATTCCAGCACTTTGGGAGGCCCAGGCAGGTGGATCATGAGGTCCAGGAGTTCAAGATCAGCCTGGCCAACATAGTGAAACCCCGTCTCTACTAAAAATACAAAAAAATTAGCCAGGCGTGGTGGCGCGTGCCTGTAATCCTAGCTACTCGGGAGGTTGAGCCAGAAGAATTGCTTGAACCCAGGAGGCAGAGGTTGCAGTGAGCCAAGATTGCACCATTGCACTCCAGCCCAGGGGGACAGTGGAAGACTTCATCTCAAAACAAAACAAAACAAAGCAAAACAACAAAAAAACAAAAAAAAAAAACAAAAAAAAAAACAAGAAATACCTTGGGAATCAGATAGAGATATAGAATCCTAATAAATGTTAGAATCTTATGTTCTAGAATGACCTATGTTAGATCATTTTTATGCAGAATACACAAGTATTAAGGAGACACTTTCAACTGTGTTTTTATTATAAATACCTTGAAGATAATTGTTAAAACAGACATCTGAGACAAAAATTAACTTTTATATTTATAGAACAAGATTGAAAAGTTACTTGTTCATTTTTTGAACCATAAGTTTGCACCTGTTAAGATGAATATAGATATAATTAAAATCCTTATTATAACAAAGTTATCAGAGTCTGCCAATAATGGATTAACTAATAATAACATTGATATTTATTTCACTCTGACACAAACTATATATTTAATTTCATGTTAAGCAACATTTGATGCAACAAAATACCTACATAACAAAATAATACAGACTTACCCATGGAGTTTGTTTTCATAGGAGCTGATCTATGTTCAATGACTGCAAACCACTTGAACAAGTTTTACTTGTGTTTCTAAGAGACAGGTTTTTAAATAACATTTATTTTTAATTTTTTTCCTGGCATTAACTGGGGACAATCTTGTCACAATTTTACTTTACAAAACTACAAGGAAGGAACACTCAATTTGATGTTCATGTAAAATATAATTACCTACTTTTCTTCCTTTACAACATGTACTCCAGAGACAGGATGACAAGCCAGAGGCACATAACGCACTGTCTGTCATTAATAACAAGTACATGCTTTTGAAATGATTTCACAGTAATGCTTATTCAAAATATCATTTATTTGCTTTTTTGACTATTTTATGAACATTATAGCCCCTCAACAAGTATTGCCTGTTTCAAAGCAATGATATAAACAGGAATTTATTGAATTAAAAAGTTCACCAGGTACAATTATAAATAAGTATTATAAATTTTGACATGTACAAAGTGTCATCTCTGCGCATGACTCTCAAGGTGGTCATGCTGGCAGGCTCATGGTGCCTAAGTCAGGACTGCGGAGAGCTGGGAGAAGCGGTTCTCCACCTTGCCCTAAAGAAGTGTCACTCATCCTTCGAGGCTCTTCTCAAAGACCACGTGTTAAATGAAGTCTTTCTAGTGTCTCCCGAGAAGACATGATCTTTTCCTTCTTTAAATCCATAGACTATCTATTTTTTCTCTATAATAAAGCTAATAATAGTAAAAATCACACTGCCTTGTCATTGAGAACTTCCACTATGCTTCAACCATGCTAAAGTCTACAGCCGGTGTCTTTCTTCTTTGCAGCACTCCTGCAAAGAAGGTATCATTCTTTCCTCTTTATAGATGAAAAAATTGGGCAAGGATTGGAATTCAGGCTATAACTGCAAAAATGGTAGTCTTAACAATGCTGTTTTCACACTTGATTTGCAGTTGGGTTGTGTGTGACTTTTGTCTCCCTGCTCTGTGGGCTAGTTCTTCCGGCAGGTACAACTGTGACCCTTTCTATCCCATGGGAGTGTTTTGCATAGTAAGTAGTCAACAAAAATAATACTGTATTTCTTTCTTTCTTTTTTTTTTTTTTTAGACAGGGTTTTGCTGTGTTGCTCAGGCTGGAGTGCAGTGGGGCAATTATAGCTCATTGTAACCTCAAACTCCTGGGCTCAAGTGATCCTCCTTACCTCAGTCTCCCAACTAGCTAGGACTACAGGTGCATGCCACCATGCTCAGATAATTTTTTAAAATTTTTGTAAAGATGCGGTCTCTCTCTGTTGTCTGGGCTGATCTCCAACTCCTGGCCTTGGCCACCCACAGTGCTGGGACTACAGGCCTGGCTCTTGTGTCTGCCTAATACTGTATTCCATATATTCCAAACAGCAGCCCCTTTTTCTACATTTAAGCGTCTCTTAAATTGGAACATATGTTCAATTGATGCCTTGATTTATATAGTAGTCTTTTCTTGTTTTCTTTTCCTAAAAAGCTGTTATTAGTTCTTAGTTGTCTCCTAACCAATTTAATCTTAGAATCAAGGAGTAGTTATGCAAATAAACTGGGTAGAACTCAACCTAATGAGAGACTGCTCAGAGAAAAGATCAAGGTAGATTTCTTTAGGTTTCTTAATGCTATAAGAGTATTAAGCACAGGGGGAATTCAGAGGATAATCCATCTGAAAATGAAAGGGAAGGTGATCAGAGGTGGCTTAGAAAAATGAAGAGTCAGTGGTTTCAAGGGAACATACAGATAACAGCAAGATCTCATGAGGAGAGGACACTTCCAAACGCTTGCTTTCCTGTGATTCTAACACAAAGGTAAGCCAGAAACACAGCTGGAGGGTAACTGGAGGGATTCTGAGTCCATCTGACCCTGAACTACACATAATCCATTCCCTGATATCCTGGCAACAGCATTATAATGAGAAAGATCACATTAAAATGCTGCAAACAGTCTTTGAGGCAAGGACGTGGGTAGTCTGTCTTCTAGCTGTAGCTGTAGCTTGAAGAAGTCCTGGGAGAGTTTGGTAGTGATGCCATGAAGGGAAATGATTAACAAGCCTGTGTTCTTTTGTCTCCTCCTTGTCTTGCTTTGGACATCGGCCTTATGGCTTGAAAGGAAATGTAGTAGATTATTTTTTTTTTCCATTAGCTTAGCTTGGAAGAGAAGAGAGAACTTTAAGTAGCTGTGTTGGGGAGAGTGGCTTGGGGTTCAGGGAGGTTTCATGTTTTTATAAATAGAAAAGACCTGAGAATGTTTTTATGCTGAGAAGGGAGAGCCAGAAACGAGAGAGAGAGAGAGAGACAGAGACAGAGACTGTGGTAGAAATTAGCTAAAGGGAATAATTGAAGGAGCAAGTTCTCAAAAGTAGCAGTATTAAATGGGGGCTCAGGTCACTTAGAGAGGTATTATCCTTGGTCTGAAAGAGAATGCCTTTCCACTGAGCTGCAGGAAGGTGTTAAGAGTGGGCACAGATGTGGATGTATTTAGAGTAGGGTAGGGTTGAAATTGAAAAAGGGAATAGTTAATGGTTTCTGAGTTTTTTGCGGAGGAGATGAGGCTCACCACTAAGAATGAGAGGGACACAAATGAAAGGCTTCCAGAGATTGGTGAGGGTTTGCAATGAGTGTGCAGTGGACAGTGAGAGAACTGCCCTGTGCTGAGGGCATAATTGACATTGGAGACTGTCTTGGTCCATTTATGCTACTATAGCAAAGGACCACAGGCTGGGTCATTTATATATAACAGGATTTTGTTTCTCACAGTGCTGGAGGTTGGGAAGTCTAAGACTAAGGCACTGGCCTTGGTGAAGGCTGCTCTGCTTCCAAGGTGGTGCCTTATGGCCACATCCTCTGGAAGGGTCAAACACTGTGTCCTCACATGACAGAAAAGCAAAAGAGCAAAAGGGGCTAGTTTCTTCCAGCCCTTTTATAAGGCACTAATCCATTCATGAGTGATACGGTTTGGCTGTGTCCCCACTCAAATTTCATCTTGAATTGTAATCGCCATAATCCCCACATGTTGTAGGAGGGATCCGGTGGGAAGTGATTGGATTATGGAGGTGGTTTCCCTCATGCTGTTGTTGTGATAATGAGTGCGTCTCACGAGATCTGATGGTTTTATAAGCGTCCGGCATTTCTCCTGCTCCCACTCGCTCCGTTCTGCCACACTGGGAAGAAGGTGCCTGCTCCTCCTTTGCCTTCTGCCATGATTGTAAGTTTCCTGAGGCCTCCCGAGCAATGCAGAACCATGAATCAATTAAACCTCTTTCTTTATAAATTACCCAGTCTTGGGTCTTTCTTCATAGCAGCGTGAAGACGAACTAATACAATGAGTGATTTAGTCACTCTGCAAAAGGCCCCACCTCTCAGTACCACCACAATGAAGATTAAGTTTCAACATATGAATTTTGTAGAACCCTCAGGCCACAGCAGAGACCACTTGTACTTGGCGTGGTCTGTATGGCATTATGTGTTTCTGCAATTGTGACTATTTGGGGGTAAAGAAAAAGGAGAAGAGACAGATTTCTATCATGGGTGGAGAAAGTAGAAAAGTTTTCTGAGACAGAGACTCACTGGGAAAGTTAGACCAATATTAGCTGCAGTCTTTGGGAATGTAGGTCTTCACAGTGTGTCTCATGTTTGGTTTAAAGCAATTCCAAAATATCAGACAGTTATGTCTGAATGGAATCACACAAATGTATCACGAAGTCAAATATAATTTTTTTTTTAGTTTCTAAAATGTGTGGGTTCTTGTTCCTATATATAACTTTCTGTTCTTCAGAGAAGAGCCACATAGAAAGGGCAGGCATTGGTCTTATAGGGATCACCTTATAGGATCTAAACCAATACATCCCTTACACTTTACTTACAATACAGCATAAAATGCCTCTGCTAATGACTTGAGCATTGTGTTTCTTGGATCTGTGATCACTTATTATTTTAACCTTTCAAAGCCAATAGTTTTAGAGCATTCAACTCAAACTACTTTTATTGGCCTGGAAATGTTTTATTGCAGTTTGGCTGACATTTTCTTTTAATAATGTCATTAGCACTCCTTAAAAATGAATTCTGTTGGGGTATATAGTACTACCTTTGTTTTAAGAAAATGTTATGATTTTGTTTGTACATGAGGTGGGTCCCATAGCTACAAACATTAGCAATATGTTTCTGATTCGACAGAAAGATCTTTCTGATTCTACAGGCACGCTTCCATTTCTATTAAGCATAAGTAGTTTGGTTGGTAAAAAGACCTGAATTTAGATGTACTTTTTCAGAATTAAGTTGAATTCTCAACATCTTTTAAGAGGGAGTCCAGCTTCAGAGTCACTAGGCTTAATTAAAATCTCTAGCACTTAGTCAGTTTATATGCCTTACCTATTTTGTAGGTTTAGCTCTCGTAACTGTTGTTATGCTGACACTGGTTTCCAGTGGGTCACTGAAATCAAATTAATGCAGGCATCTGAAAAGTCAGACATCAATTGTGTTCATTCATTAAGATTCCCATATTTTAAAAGGTACAAAATAAAGAAAAGTGATTCTGGTTAACCTTGAAGTATCCTGAATGGATGGACATAGACTACGAGCATTTTAGTGGAAAAATAAAAATTATTTGTAAGAAAAATCCTAAAGAACAAAAACCAAAAGCAAAATAAGAACAAAATTCCTTTCTATACCAATTCTTTTCTGAATATGTAAAGACTCAAGGTCCAAACTCCATTTCCTAGGCCTTTGGAAATGCCTTTAGAGCGTACTCAATACTGTACATTCTGTACTACTATCGAGAGCACTCTATACTGTACATTCAATTTCTTGGTCCAAGTGCGGTAGTTCTCAAAGTCTGGTGTCCACCATCAGGCCTATGAACCTGCTAAAAATGTCAAGTCTTGAGCCTCACTCTAGACATCCCATACTAGAAACTTGATGGGTGGGGCCTGCAATTTGTGTTTTAACAAGTCCTCAGCCAGGCGCGGTGGCTCACTTCTGTAATCCCAGCACTTTGGGCGGCCGAGGCGGGTGGATCACGAGGTCAGGAGTTCAAGACCAGCCTGGCCAAAATGGTGAAACTCCATCTCTACTAAAATTACAAAAAGTTAGCTGGGCGTGGTGGGGGGTGCCTGTAATCCCAGCTACTAGGGAAGCTGAGGCAGAGAATTGCTTGAACCCGGGAGACGGAAGTTGCAGTGAGCTGAGATCGTGCCACTGCACTCCAGCCTGGGCAACAGAGTGAGACTTCATCTCAGAAAACAAAACAAACAAAAAAACAAAAACAAGTCCTCCAGGCACTCTTTGGTTTGCTCTAAAGTTTGGGAACTTCTGGCCTAGAGCATTGTTCTCAAATTTGTGTACACCTACACCACAAGCTCCTGGAGGAGCCTGACTTAACATGAGTCTCTCACTCAGCCCATGAGATTTGGAGGCAGTAAATGCAGGAAGCTGTGTGGGAATCTGCATATATATATATATATATATATATATATATATATATATATATATATACACATATATGAAGTAGGTGATTCTGGTGCAGGTGGTCTGTAGAACACAATTTGAGAAATTCTGCCTTGAAGTGGAATTTAAGTGTTGACAAAATTAGCATTTCCCCCCACAAAATCCTCCTCCATAACTAAGCAAAAACCTTTGAACTCTGACTTACAAATATCTATAGCTTTCACTTAGCCTGCAGAGTGCCTGCTTCTGAAGAGGTATGCAGGCTTCCCTCATCACTGCCATAGGGGACTGAAGCTTCTGTGTGCTCCAGCTGTGAGGCTTTGCCTGCCTCTGCTACAGGTGTGCACCTGTTTCAACACAGGGATGTGTGCTCAAAGGATGCGGCATAACCCACACCTCCACAGAATGTACAGTATTGAGTATGCTCAGCCAAGACAAAACACAAGGAAAGATGTCATTTTTATTTGCCCTGAGATGATAGCTGGAGGAAGACTGCTTTGAGCAAAGAGGTTTGATCCCTGCATATCTTGCCAGAGGAATACCCTGTTCTAAGCAAGGTGACCTTTCAAGCAAGTTTTGAGAATTACCGATTTAGTATGCAAGGTATGCATAAATATATCTAACTGTGATTTGGGGTCAGACACACACTGCATATCTTTTTTCCATTGAACCTTTTATAGATCAGAGGTGAAAAAAGAGATTTTTTAATGCAGAAAGGTGAAGTTTGTGATGGCAAAAAAAGGGGATTACTTGTGATTTTATTGAATCAGTCATATGTTTTCTTCAAGGTATTGGGACCAAATTCATGCATTAATAACATTACTTTGTTTTCATTGTATTTGTTTTTATTGTCATCTGACATTTAAGGCAATTAATACTGTATTTCTACTTATGTTAATAATAAAAAATACCTTTAAATAATTTTATTCCAGTAAAATGTATGAATTAATTTAAAGGAAAATGTTAAGTAAATATTAGTGCAGATGGCAATATTCTGAAGATGCCACATGAATAATCAAAGTGTGGGAAACCCTGACGTTATTTTCATGAGTTCAGCATAATCCATTTTACCACTTTTCCAATGTTGAGCTTTATATTTGTTTTCTGTTATAAACAGTGCTTCAAAAAACCTCTCATAGCTAAATATTTTTCATATCCATAATGGTTCTCTTAGGAGAACTCACAGATGTGGAATTGTTGGAAGAAAGGGCAATAATTATATTATTTTAAAGTTTAAAATTAGTGTCCATTAACCATTTCCCTAAGATTTTATGAAGACATTTAGGAAGTTAGTAAAGCAGTATTTATGACCTATGGGAATACTTTCTTCCTTGTTACTCAAAGGGTTGCTTAAGGCAGTGGCCTTCAAGTGTGTTCTGGGACCAAATGACAATTTCTCCCCAACCAGCGAAGCCCTGTGGTGGGGAAAAGGCTTGGTGGAAGATCTGGTTTGTAGTTAATGTTAAGTAACCTTTCCACTTAATTAGCTTTGTGATCTCGTGCAAGACACAACTTCTCTAAGCTATAATTTTCTCATCCAGAAAATTATACTGAAAATAATACTTTGTTTATCTCACCAAGTTGTGAAGATTAAGTAGAGTGATATATGTGAAAATAGCTTGTAAATGAAGCATGATGTAAAATGTTATTGGTATTATGAAAGCCCAATATATGTTCTCCTCTTGAGAGATTCTTAAAGCACAATTCTCTGACTTCACAGATACGTTGTCTGATGCAATACAGATACTTTTTAGTATCATATGGGGTTAGCGTCTAGAAAAAGTGAAAGGTATGAAATAATGAAGAATGAAATTCCAGTGAGACTCTATTTCTTTACAGATTGCTCCTCCCTGTCCCTTACTCAACACTAGAACCTGGTATAGCGCTGTAATCAATACTGTGTGTGTGTGTGTGTGTATGTGTGTGTGTGTGTGTGTTTTAGACAAGGTTTCATTCTGCCGTCCAGGCTGGAGTGCAGTGGTGCAATCTCGACTCATTGCAGCTTCGATATCTTGGGTTTAAGCGATCATCCCCTGTCAGCCTCCTGAGTAGTTAGAACTACAGGCACGCACAACTACGCCCAGCTAATTTTTGTATTTTTTGTAGAGATGGGGTCTCACTATATAGCTCGGGCTGGTCTCAAACTCCTGGGCTCAAGTGATCCTCCCACCTCAGCCTCCCATAGTGCTGGGATTACAGGCATGAGCCATCTCGCCCTGCCAACACTAACTCTGGACTTTCATTTGAGCTTTGCTGCTTATCATCAAATCTCAATGAAAACCTTAGTTGCTCAGAAGTCACCTTACTTGTTAATCTAGAAATGGTCTGGTGGCTCAGGATTTCTGAGTCTGGGCTGGGACCAGAGCCAGCTACTCCTGGCACCTGTGTTGCTGGGGAAACATGATCTTCACTGAGACTCCGTTCTCTTCCCATAATGTACATTATCCAAATGGTCTCTTCTTGTGGGTGGATTCGGGTAAAAATTGTCGATGAGCTACCAGAAAACTGTGATGTGGACAAACTCCAGAGAGTAGAACAAGATCTGAGTGCAGCATGGTCAGAATGACAGGGGCTGACACTGAGGGCACCTGGGCTCTAGAATCAGATCTGCCACTTCACCACGTGGGGCCTCAGTTTCCTCATCTGTAAAAAAAAAAAAAAAAAAAAAAAGGAGTCAGATGAGAATCTGGTCACTAGCCGGTCTTCTAGGTCTCTCCCCACAGTTAAGATCCCATAATTCTGCAGGTCAGTTTATGACCTGCAAAGGGATTCTTCCCTGAGGGCCCTCACAAGGTTTTGAATGGCAGAGCAAATGGAAATGGGGGAATGTCCTTCCCAACCTCCCACCGTGGGCAGGAGAGGAAGTGTTGTCCAAGAGGGCCTCAGCTGGACCATCTGGAGGAGTGAGGATTCCACTCTGTGACATCACAATATCCAGCCCAGGTTTGACCTTGACAACCGGGAAGGAGAAATAACAGGAGGCGCAGTTACTGATATAGCCAAGGTGGGACACTACTGGAGGGAGCTAGAAGGGATCAGCCAGCCATGCCTCCAGTTCAGGTACTTGGCGTTGCCAAGCTCAGAACAGGACTTGACAGTGTCTAAATGAAAAAGAGGAGAGATCTCAAGGTGAGTGTGTCTCCAAGCTTAAGAAGAACAGTATAAGCACAGACGGCGTGTGCCCCAGCTGCGTTAGGGTAATGTAAGGTTCCACACGAGCAAAAGCAGAGCTGGGCGCATCTTGCCAACAGCCAGGCTGCTTGCCATGAAGCCGGACGGTGAGGACATTTCCGAGGCTGTAGTCCACTTGTGCTGCTGGTGATATATTTCTATTTAGAGGTTTTTTTCTTTCAATAGCTCCTCCCCGGATGACAGGGTAGAGTAAACAAAAATAAGTTAACTAAGGAAGTATTTTAATAGAAGCCAGTACAAAAACAAACAAAAGTAATAAAAGGTGCAAAGTTGTATTATGGGTTAGCAAGCAAGACTGACTCTAAGGTCAAGTTTTGAAAGTTCAAATCTTGCAAGGCAAAAGGATACCCCTATAAAGAGTAAAAGAGAAGGGCCTTTTGGTTGAGAAGTAAGTAAAACAGCTCTGCTGGAACATATACCGGACCCCCCCACCCCGCCCCCAGCAACTCCTGCCAGTGAAATCATTGCTGGGGATGCGGACAGTTCTGTTTTCTTTACCTTGCCTTGGGGTTTTGGCTTCTACAACACTTGTTTCTTCCTGGAGTCTTGGGGCCCTGAGAGGCTCTGAGTGACGGCAAAGAACTGTTCTGTTTACCAGTGGGGCGGAGCACGGGGCCAGCGCCAGGCCCTGACTCATCCCCATGTGGACTCCCTTGGGTCTTAGCACACTGCGACCCCGGAGTTGGAGCACAGGACAGCTCAGGCAGGCACGCCGAGCTCTGCCTGCAAGGTCAGAGTTGATGGCGATGCTCCCTCAGTGGGAGCAAGAGTCCATGTTCTGACAGGTAGGTCAGTTACCCACAGGGGACCCCAACAGCCATCGACAAGAAGAGGAGGAGATGGATTCTCTATCCACAGGACACAACTCTAACTCTCCTTGGCCTCCAACACATCACGAATAAATATATCACAGCAGTAAGGTCAATACTCTCACACTCTATGAAAGTAGTAATAGTCCCCAAAGCATGTAAAACTGAGAGATCCAGATAAAAGCAAAATATACTTGCACATAAACTTTATAGCACACATTCAACTTCTGTACAGAAGTCACTGTGATTTTCACAATTAGGTTATGATCTAATCATAACCACTTAAGACTTTGAACATTAAAATCTCATTGGCCCAGTTTTTAGGCTTCCTTCATTGATAGCCATTGAAAACTAAGTTTAAGCTGAACCTCAGATAATACCCACAAAACACAGAATGTCCTAACTCATCTCCATTTGCATTTATTGACTGTAACGTTCCCTGACCCTTGTGTTAGTCACATGCTGCTGCAGCCTGTCACATACTGCAGAATTTTAGAGTTGGAGGGGAACTAGAAGATCATCCATTCCACAGCTTCGTTTCCAGGAGAAACCACACAGAGAAGTGTCTCAGCTAAGGGTATCAAGCTAGTTAGTGCTGGGGACTAAAGTTTAAGCCCACTCACTCTTAGCCTGGTGGCCTCTCCAATACACTCTGCCCCACAATGAATGAATGTATTGGTTCATATTTGAACTAACTCTTTGATTTTCTAAGTTAGAATATTCTAAAAGGAGGAAATCTCATTTATCACCTTGGTGTGGTTATTGGTAAAAAGCAGATATTCTCCTAGCCTCTGCACCTCCATACAAGATAAGCTTTGGTCAACGACAAGAAAAAGCACCAAAGACCCCATTCAAAACACTGAGATAACAGTGAAAATAAATCCAGGGAAATTGACTAGCTACTGTAAATTGAGGGCTGATTAGAAGTAATCCTTTATTTCTTAAAAAAAAAATGTATACAATTTACCAGATTTTTACTTTATAATAAATATACGGTCTTCCTGTGGCCTTGTCTTTTCCAGTTTAGGTAGATAATACTTTGTTTATGAATGTGTGTGTGTACACCCTTGAATGTACAGATGAGTAAACACTTTATCTGGCAGGTGTGGGGCTGGCTATTACATCCATCCGTGGTATCCGACCTACACTTACTTACCTAATATATCTTCTATATGAGCCTTCTGTGACTTATCCCATGAATTAATATTCTATTTGGAATTAACATGATAGTGTAGGAGGAGCCTCCTTAGACTTGTCCAGGGTTTGACATACATGAAGCTATATATGTCTTGCATCCGTAATTAATATGCAAGTTTGAGCCCAAGCAGTCCCTGGGTGCAGGTAGTCAGCGTTTTTCCAATTAAATTCATTGCAAATGTACTAATATCGGCCCAAAGATCCAAATTCTGAAAGAAAATGAAATGAAATGAAGAATTTTTTAATATAAATAGAGACCTAACTTCTATAGTCATCAGTGCCATCATTAACCTTAGAGATGTCTGGTAAGTATTTTCTAGGCCATTAGATTGTTTTTTAGCCAACTAAAATGTGTACTTCCTGTAAGGATTTTCCATATGTTTCTGGTATTACATGCAGGTTGCCTTTAATAAAAGATAATTATGAAGCAGTTACCAACAAGAAGGAGCATAAGAAAGAGCATTCCATCATGGCATAGGCTTTAAACAGTTGTTGTAATAGCTTTCAGCTTCCTTATTAATTTTAAAAGTTGTGTAATATATTGAGTAATTTTACACACACTACAGTGTATAACTGCAGAAGAAAGCTAATTGTGAAAAACAGAGGGATAAAAGAAGTTTTAGTTTCAGGATTCTTCATTGTAGTTTTGAAGTTTCAAATCTCTCCAGTAAAATGAAACACAGGTATGCCAAGCAAACTTTTGAAATGTTTTCTCTTGAATTACCGGAGAAGATGCAGCCTTGACAAGTTTTATTTAAGAGGCTTGGAAGGAAAAAAAGCAAAAGGAAGCTACCTCTCTGAAGATCCTGAGACAGCAGAGTCTCCTCTTGCTGCCGTCCCCTAAGGCGCCTTGGCAGGCAGCTACACTGGATCTCCGACACGCGCAGGACACTGCCTGTCATCCCAGCCCAGCCCCCATGCCCACTCTCCCAAGAATTGTGCAACAGGGCCTTTGTAACCTGAGGCCTGTGAAGTCTGTGGAGGAATGTGACCCAGAGCCAAGGGGCGTTGGTGCCACCAGGGCTGAGAAGGAGCTCTCCTGCTGTTTACCCTGCTATCCCATGGGAACCTCAGAAGGGGGAAGGTTATGCTCTAAAATGCATGGGGAGTCAAGTCCTTGGCACAGCTGTGAAGCAAGCACTCTAGTTAGTGTCTTTTCCCCTCATCTTTGCTGACCTCCGGAAGCATGCTTCATGCTGCTTCAGAGAGTAGAACCCGATGTGCTTTAATTTTTATTGTATTTGTATAAATATATGGGGAACAAGTGCAATTTTTAAAAATGCATAGATTGTGTAGTGGTCAAGTTTGGGCTTTCAGGATACCCATCACCTGATCCCCTCATCCTCCTTTCAAGCCACTCCTCATCCTCCTCCTCTTAATTGTGTCTCCTACTGAAAGCTACAAGCTGTGGTCCCATTATTCCAATGCCCTGTAAGGGTAAAGGGTATCCTGCTGTCTGGGGAGCAGGGATCCATATTAAATGTCATGTGGATGGTAGAGTGCCAGGCACTGGTGGCAGGACAGCCCCGGAAATCTTTGAGATTCATTGATTTACAAAACCAGCTTCCTGCCTCCTCTCCTCACCTCTCCCATAGACATCTTCCTCCAATATGACAAGTACACAATCTGGCCACCATAATACTTGGGGTTGTCCTGTCTCTTCTGCCTGGGGAAAATGTCACGAGCTGAGTCATGAATACTCTCCTTTTAAGTTACCCAAACATCATGATGGCCACGCAAATGGAGCTGTAACCAAAAGGAAGTGAAAGATTCACTCTCAGTCTCGCCATTTAAGTGGTGCAGAGTGCTATGGCATGTAATTCACTATAAATGAAAGTTCCACATTTTTATATTACCAATATTGTTGATCACAAAAGGTGGTCTCAGGAAAACAGACGTTTTAGCCAGTTGAGAAGACAACTTAACTTGGCAACTAGAAGACCAGTATTTTCGTTCTTTCAAGTATATTTAGAATGCAAAATCATTATTATTACAAGAGAGGGAAAGCCTTTTTTTAATGTTAGGATACGTTCATCTGCATGGTAGGAACTGACGCTATCTCCCTCCCCGCATCAACCTTATCTCCTCTCATACTATGTCCTTTCAAGGAGGTTGTTTTCCACTCTCCTTTCTATGCCAAATGAATTCAATGTCAGTTTCAATCCCGTTTGTATTTTTGAAAACTTAATATGCACCTGGGACTGTACTAGGCACTGTGACAACAGCAAAATAAAATGTTTGACATAAGTTGGGCTCTTTAAGAGTTAAGAATTTAGTTGAGACAAGATGTACACCTGCAAAGAGTTCAAAAGCAAAGAGGAAACTACAAAACTATGTGAAAAATGTGCGCACTGTGAACTTCAAAGTGCCCCAGGGGCTCAGAGCGAAGAAGCAGTGTTGTCTGGAGTGTTCAGGTTGCTCATGAGGGCAGGTCAGCACTGGGACTTGGGAGGAATCTTGAAAGGAAGAGAAACAGACTATGACTGATTGACACAAACTTAGGGAGAAAAACAATTTCCTAGTGAAAATTTTGGCCCTGGCACAACCGCTCTTCTCTTACTTACCGGCGCTCATGTCCACTCTACCTGCGCTTTGACAACTCATTCTTGGCGTGCAAAGCAAACAATTCACATTGCTTCATTGGGATATGAAAAAGAGAAGTCATGGAAACACAAGGACACCAGGAAGGATAAAATGAACTCTAACAGGTGGTTTCTGCGAACGGCCCTGCATGCTGAAACCAGGGTTGTGTCTGATTTTAATTAGGCACGAGGGCTTCTAGAGCCGGCACCCTGAAGTCAACATGTTCCAAAACTAATTCATTATCTTCCGCAAACCTGCTCCCCTTTTGTGATTCCCACCTCAGCCAACGGGCCTCACCATATTCCCAGTTTCTCTGGCGAGGATCTCAGGTCCCCTCTGATCCCCAAGTCATTCTCTACTGCTGCATTCGGTCATTGAACATTGAGCCTAGGGGGTTGGATCTCCACATCTTTCCCGAACCCATCACCTCAGCCAGTTCTTTCTGCTGCCACCCTGGTCTGGGCCCTCATCTCCTCATCTTCCTCTAAGATCACTCATCTCTCCAACCTCATTTCTCTGCACTCTTTGGCCACGCCTTTCTAAAATAGAAACCGGCACTCCCCAGTTTCAAGTTTTTCCCGTTGTTTATAAAACGAGGACTAAACTCCTTTGCTTGGTTTTCAAGGCCTCTCACCTTCTCTAGCTTCACTGGACCAAGCCTCTCCCCTTGGCCACCCATTTACCCATTCTTCCCCACCTCTTATGCACCAGGTAGATCAGTCTGCCTTCAATTTTCCAGCTTGCCCAGTACTTTTCTTGCCTCCATGGTCTTGCTCATGCAATTTCTTCAGCTTTTCTGATAGCTGAACTCCTAATCCGGCCTCCTCCAGGATTCCTGCTTCACATGGGCCACCGCTTTCCTCTTTCTGCTTCCTACCTTCATCATTTGTGACATTCTCCTGACATTTAAAAAATTTGGTCCTTTGCGCTGAAGGAGTGAGCCAGGTGGGATTGGGAGACCAGGGCAAAGGGAGTAGAAGAATGTTTTGAGACAGGGAACAGCATGTGTAAAGACTCAGAGGACAGAGACAATGGTGTGTTCATGGAGCTAAAGAGTGTATAGTAGTTAGTAGAAACTGGGTTTGAGTGGACAGGATGGCATTGGGAAGAAGTGGCACTGGAGGAAGAGGCAGGGGCAAGTCCGTGGGGCTGGCCCTGCTAAGAAGCTGGACTTTTAGCTAAAGATCAATGGGCAAGTTTGAAGAGTTATCAGCAGGGCAGCAATGAGATAACATCTGCATTTGAAAGGGATGTAGTATATGAGGACCAGAGAAAGACTGGAGAAAGGACTGTCAGTTAGGAGGCTGGCAGGAGATAATAAGCTTGGTCAAGGGTAGTGACCAAGTTCACTACCTCTATTCAAGAAACAGAGGAAGAGAGTGGACTTTAGAGCTTTAGAAAGGAGACGTGATTAGGCCTGGTTAATTGATCGGCCTGGTTTAAATGGAGAGGGTGAGTGAAAGGAGACACCTGGGTTTCTGGCATGGCCCAGAAATGAAACTATCCATGGCACAGCATCACTTCCTGCTGATGCCCTCTAAAGAGACTGGATCTCTCTCCCTTCTCAGAGCTGAAACTTTTGACAGTGAGGGTGGGGGTGGTCGAGAGCCCCTCAGACATTTGCTTTGGAGAAGACACTTCCAGTTGATATGGGGCCTGGATCTCACTCATTTGTTACAGTCTCCAGGGCAACTAGTTATTCAATAAACCTTGGTGAATAAACAACTGTGCCTATAAATACTGTTCCTGGTAGTCTTCCTGTTATGTTTTCTAAAAAATATTGGGCATTTTATCTTTTATTGCCCTTCATAGTGTAAATGTAATGGAGCCTGTCTTCCTCTCCAACTCAGATTTCGGTTGAAAGTCTTCATCAGGAGGCGAGTCTTCTGCCAGCCGGGTTATTTGATAGCCTTCGTGTCTTCACGGTGCTCCTTGATGGCTATTTAATGTCTGGTAGCTCAGAGTCATGACCAGAAAATCAACTGTGTCCTTTGACACCTTCCTGGGCCAATGTCCATTTCCTACATCTTCTTTTCTCTTCAAAGTCATGGCCTGTACAACAAAAGATTAAAATCCCCTGGAGACCTATGTCCTTTATTCCTACCTAGAACCTTAAAGGAACTAAACATACCATTTCTTCTGACTGCATCTTTTCTTATGAATCATTTCAAGGCATACTCATGTTGTCAGAAAGTAGTTCATCTCCAGAATCATGGGTCACGATGGACTTGCTGTGTCCTTCCCCTGCCACCACTGCCCCCTTCCTCTACTGGTAAGCCCACCTGCTAGAGTGGAGAGGTCTCCTTCTCTTCCTCCTCCACCTGCAGTATGTGCTTTTGTGGCATGTTCTTTTTTTTTTCTTTTCTTTTTTCTGAGACAGTGTCTTGCTCTGTCGCCCAGGCTGGATTGCAGTGGCAAGATCTCAGCTCACTGCAACCTCTGCCTCCCAGGTTCAAGCGTTTCTTGTGCCTCAGCCTCCCGAGTAGCTGGGATTACAGCTGCCCACCACCATGCCCTGCTAATTTTTGTATTTTTCATAGAGATGGGGTTTCACCATGTTGGCTAGGCTGGTCTTGAACTCCTGACCTCAAGTGATCTGCCTACCTCGTCCTCCCAAAGTGCTGAAATTACAGGCATGAATCTTTCCTTATTCACATCTTGAGGCTGCTCACAGTCCTCTCTTGTGTCTGGAATCTCGTAGTGATGGCTTTCTCCTGGGCTTATGCTCGTGAGAGCCCATTACCACCTCTATAAGTTGCAGAAGCAATCATTGAGCACTTTCTTCAGCCACTTTAGCAGACAGTCAGGTTTGCATATCAGTGATTTCATCATAACTAGGGAATGGTAAAATCATAGTACAATTAATATGATTCTTTAATTTTAAAGAACTATACAAATAGAAGGTAGTTATCAATATAAATTTAAAAATGTCTTTCCCAGAGTTTAAGGTAATGATATTGCCACAATTGATACACACATATGTTATTATAAATGCTCATTTTAGAAGATGAAATATACCATCTGAATGGCATGCAAATAATAAGTGCTACTTAGGTCATTATTGGCATTTCCTCCTACCTCTTAAACAACATAATTTCAATCAGCTTTACATTTAGACATCATTTCTTGCTTAGTTTTGAGATAACAGAAATAGCAATCATTAAAAGCAACCTATTTTTTTTAAAGCACCTACTGTATTAGTCAGGGTTCTTCAGAGAAACAGCACCAGTAGGAGAGATGGATATATGTGTGCAATGTATGCATTTTGTATATACACATATATAAAATAAGGAGTTGGCCCATGTGGTTATGGAGGCTGACAAGTCCCAGGATCTGCACTCAGCATGCCTGAGACCCAGGAAGAGCCAATGTTTCAGTTTGAGTCTGGAGGCAGAAAAAAAACCAATGTCCCAGCTCAAAGCAGTGAGGCAGAAGGGTCAATCTTTTTGTTCCATTCAGGCCTTCACCTGATTCGATGATGGCCACTCACAGTGGGAGTGGAGTGGGGGGCAGCAACCTGCTTTACTCAGTCAACTGATTCAAATGATTCAAATGTTCATCTCACCCAAAACACCCATGCAGACACACCCAGAATCATGTTTGACCAAATATCTGGGCACCCTGCAGCCTAGTCAAGTTGACACATAAAATTAATCATTGCACCTACTATGTCATCAGTTGGCCTAGTAATTACCTCATTTCATTGCCACAGAGACCTCCCATATGGAAAGTAGTCTTATTCCCATTTACTCCACAGCTGTTTATTTAATAAATGTTTGCACATTTTAGAGATGAAGAACTGAGCCTCAGATAATTGAAGTAACTTGTCTAAGGCAGCACGGCTAGTAAATGGCAGGGCCAGGATTTCAACACAAGTCTAAAACACTCAGCTGGGTACTCTGAACCAGTATGGCCACTGCCTCCCAGCACTGGTGCTGTGCTCCCCACAGGCCCTGGGGCTTCCTCCTTAGGATGGAGGAGAGCTGAAGGCATTGGCCGCTGGCCAACACTCAGGGCAGCAGCGGGGCAGGCACACCTGAACATGTGGGACCTGAGTGCAGCTGGGAGCCTAGAGAAGGCTCCCCTTTCCTTTGCCTTTGAGATGACCACAGAGCATGAATAGTTGCTGGTATTCGTTGAAAGCTACATGCTCGTGCTTTGTGTGGATATTATTATTTAATATTCACAACATTTCTGTTCTTCTCACCACCCCACTCTGCTTGGGAGGGAGACAGTGACAGTGCCCCCATGAGGCAGCCATGGGCAAGGACTAGGAGGCATCCTTTTAAACTGCTGTCCTCAGAGCAACCAAGAGTGCCCTAGGTTGCCTTAAATGGCCCCATGGGCCAGTCCAATCCTGTTCCATCTCTCCTCAAAATCTGCCCATCAAAACTGCTTAAAATGTGCATGAATCAATGATTCCGCAGGTGCGTGCTGCCTGCTGATTCACCCATGAGCAGGCCCGGGCTTTCCCTTCTTTTTATTTGCTCCTCATCGCTTGATACATTGCTGTTCCTCATTTTCCATTTCCACTAGAGCTTGGCAAAAACATTGTCTAGTTCTAAACATAACTATGAGCCCCTAAATAAATCTTGTATAAAAGGAGCTCCTTTGTCCTCGACTCCCTGCAGCACTCTCTGTTTGCTCTACGGAGTCCCCTTCATCGTGACAACATAAGCAGTCCTCATGGCATTGCCCAGTTAGCTTCGCCCACAGCAAAACTCTCATTTTGCAGAGGAGGAATCGGAGACTCAGGAGAGCATGGGCCTTCCCCAAGTTCACACAGTTAGAAGCCAAGCTATCCGTATCCCAGTCCAGTGCTTCTGGTGTATCCCACAGACATCAGTTCTTATGGGGTGGGATGGGCAGGTCAAAAAGCAAGACATCTGGAGGTGGCCTTGCAGGAAGGCACGCAGGCTGGCCTGGGGCCACACAGGAGGTCGGCACCTGTTTTGCATATTTGCCTCCATGTACAACCATGTGGGTGCAACACAAACAAAGGTACTGGAAGAGGAACTGGGATAGGGAAATACTTTTTACATTGGCAGAAGCAGATTCCCTCTGGTGTGCATGCTTTGCTGGAAGGCCCGGGAAAGAGCTGAGATTCCTAATTGACTAGAGTATGACTCACTTAGGACTCCCATTCCCAGAGGAAGTGGCTTTGGCTCGTATTATGTGTTTACAGAGAATCATCTCATCCATGTAAGCCCACAGCACTGGATCCACCCAGCGGATTCTTCTCCATGACATCTTGGTGGGTCTCCAGACACGCATTTGGCTTCCATGGGATGATGTTTCCAGATCAGACCCTTGGTCTGCTCCCGAGCTGTGAACCAGATCACAGGAGCAGAGGGTGAACTGTCTTGTTTCAGCCTAGGACTCTGAGAATAATCTACCAGCCGAACACTTCCACAAGGAAACACAATTCGTGGTAACAACTCTCAGAGGAAAGGGAAATAAAACTGCTTCTTGCTTTCAAGATCATTCTGCTTTTTTTTTTTTTTTTTTGGTAGCATAAAGGGTAAATAAACTTTAGGTGCCTTGAGAGCAATTGAATCGTAGTTGAGAAGGCAGCACACCCTAGAGGTGGATAGAGAATTTGGATGGTGTCCAGAGATGTGGGAGCTCGTTCTGGATACGAAGGTCTCACTGGTAAAATCACTGCACCGCTTGACCTGGGATGCTCAGAATTGGGAGACCCATGTTCCTACCCTTGCTCCGTTAATAACTGTCTGATGTGTACATGAAACCCCTCTGAGCCTCAGTTTCTTGATTTATAAAGTGGGAATAATAATACTTGTCCGGCCTACCTGTCCCAGGTGTGTGGGTCAAATGACCCTATGTGAACACACTTTGTTAACAAGGGAGTATTCTCTCTATTGTTGTTTTGTGTGTGTGTGTGTGTGTGTGTGTGTGTGTGTGTGTGCGTGTGTGTGTGTGTGTGATGTAAGTGGGAATGTCTTTTGCTGGAAGTGAGATGGGAATGCTGAGGAGTGGTGGAGAATGGTAAAAGATCTTACTGGGACACACAGAGGGTGCTGGGTAGGGTTGCAGCCCCCTAGCACTGGAGACCCTGGGTCTGCAGTGCCAGCATTCACCCCACCAGCAGATGGACATACAGTCCAATGTTGGCTGGGGTGGTGGATAGAGTTAGGAGTATTGACAAGGCAGCAGTTACAATGGTGATCTCAGAGATTTCACTGAACAGGGAAAGGGCTGAAGAAAGGGACCCAGCAGATAGGCTTGGGGAGCTCGGAGGTATCAGAGAAATATAAGCATCACGTGCATGAGGGAGTTGTTGGCAAGGTGGCAGTGGTGGGAAGAGAGGCAAAGCTGGAGTTTCAGATTTGAGAGGTGGAAGGCATCCAAGATCTGACAAGGAAGGCGGTGCTGAAGGGCCCCAGGCCAATCACAAGGTTGGAATGGAGAGAGTAGAAGCTGAGTGCCAGGGTCATCTCAAAGAATATGGTGGAGTTGTCACACCTAGGGAGATGGGAAATCTGTGAGTGGTCAGGACATCAGAGGTGGGGGCAGGTGTCTGGAAGGGCTGGGAGGAGAAGGCTGATGCTGCTTTAGGGTAATGGAGGCCCAGAAAACAGATCTGCCTGGACGCATGCTCAGATTTGAAATTGGATATGAATTACATACAAATTGGTCATTTTACATATATATTAACCAAAAGTTGTTGGGGCATCTTGTCCTCAATAATACAAAATATGCATAAAAACTGCGCTAAATAACTCCTTTTAGCTATCGACATTTTTCATAAAATAGCCCCAAGGGCATGGTTAGTATCAATGAAAGAGAGCCACACATTGCTGAATTTTCAGGAGTTTTGCAAGCCAGGTGTTATGTTGATAGCTTGAAATAGGCCTGGAAGGGAAATCAGCAAACATTACAAACCAGGGCTTCCCTCCACTAATGCCCCCCACCATCCCTGGAAATATAGTTATTAAATATTTCCCAGCACCACTGCCTAGGCATAAATAAAATCTCCAAATCTGCCCAACTTTACAATCCTGTTGTGGATTGAATGTGTTGCGCCTGTAAAAGAGACATGTCCTCATCTCCGGTGCCTGTGGATGTGGCCTTATTTCAAAGCAGGGTCTTTGGAGATGTCATTAAGATCTAAATTAAGATGAGGCCTTACTGGAGTTGGGTGGGCCCTTAATCCGATATGACTGGAGTCCTCCTTAGAAAAGGAGAAGAGATACAGAGAGATACACACAGAGTGGGGAAAACTATGTGAAGACGCAGACCCAGGGCAGAACAGCATGTGACATTGGAGGCACACCACTGTGACACACACCAACGACTGCTGGTGGCACAAGAGGCCAAGAGAAAGACATGGAACCAACTCCCCTCGGAGCTCCAGAAACAACCAACCCTGCAGGCACCTTGACTTCTGACTTCTGGCCTCCAGACCTGTAAGATAAGACATTCCTGTTGCTTTAAGCCACGCGGTTTGTGGTACCTCGTTACGGCAGCCTGGGGAATCTGACAACCCCGTCACAGCCTCATGTTTGGGCAGGAGGGCATGGAAGTTCTTCCACATGAACAGCAAAGGGAAGGTCAACTTTTACCTTTCCCTGTCTCTGCTCCTAGGGGGCCTTCCCTCTTCCCGGCACCTCCAGCACATGTTTTCTTTACCATGATCTGGTCCTTCCCATTAGGTGCCAATTATCGTGGGTCATGCTTTATGCTTTCCTTTCTAAATGGCAATCAGGGGTTGTAAACGCAGATGTCCCTGTGGGTCAGAGTTGTTCAGCGTGATGCAGGGAGAACCTTTTCAAATTGGAAAGTGCATTCTGTATTTAAATTAAACACCCCAATGAGCTGGCCAAGGAAAACCTGGCTGAGACCTGACATTTTGGGAACTCTTTGATGTGCTCTGAGAGGTGGAGGACATCTCTTAGCCTTGGCATTCCCCCAGCAGCCCCCGGCAGCATTTATTCACTGCTGGTGAACTGGCTGATTGTCTCTGGCTGGTTCCTGGGTTTTTGTTGTCATTTGCTACCTGGATCTCTCAGGGGTCTTTTGTCTTGACCTAGCTGAACAGTGAATGGAGTGGAGATCTCAGAATTTCCACAGTTGCTCCAATGTTTCTCCCTTCAGACAGAAGCCTTACAAAAAAAACAGATTTTGTAGGTTATAAATCCCCCAACAGACAAGCTCTGGGATGCTATTGCAAAACTCTAGTTTCAGAAGAATGCACCGAGAGGGCGGCGTCCTCTCCAGACATGACCTGCCCCACCCGGATATTTCCAGGAGTGTTTTTCTCGGCAGCTCTCGTCATCTTAAGTGGCTGGGGGACAGGCATCAGGCACATGGAAAATCAAGGTTGATTTGCGGTGAGAAATATTTTGAAGTTGTAACTCCTGTTTACAGTTTCTTTCTTTATGAACACCAGAGGGCACCACAGTCATACTGAATGGGGGGTCGGCCTTGCTTTAGGACTGAAATCCTGGTACCCAAATTTTTTTTTTCTTTTTAATTTAAGAACTAAGAAGTGCTGAATTGAATATGTATTCATTTGAATATTTTGCTCAGGCTTCTAAGAAAGTTGCAGAAGAGGCTTTTGGGGCCACTTGCTGGATGTTCACGCCCAGGGCCTGGGGCAGGGGGACCTGTGGGGCAGCACTCCTTGCCTGCCCTCCCACCCAGTCCTGAGATTGTCCAGCTCTGGTCGGTTCTGCGGCAGGGCTGGAACTGTGTCCCAGGCCAGAGCTACCTCGTGCAGGGACCCAGCTCGTTGCTTCCTGGGCTCATCCTTTTAAACTGGCTCTGTGAGTTGTTCCACTTAGCATCTGGAGGTGAGGCCTGGCCCTGGGAGAATGGAGGATTCCCCAGGGAAGGTTGAGGGATTGCTGAGGTTGCACAGTTGTTGCCTCAACAGCAGTGGGGCTTCGGCAACAGGGACCAGTTGACTGGTGTGTGTGTCTGGGGTCTTGAACAGTTTCCCACTGATGCCCTCTGGTAGCTTCCCACTGACAGCAGAGCATTCATGGTGCTGGAGAAATATAGAAAATTTTCTGTAGGCTCCTAAAAGGCTCTGGAAGGAGCAGGAGCAGAGCTACTGAGGGCATGAGAGGCTTCGTGGGTGCTGGGGGCTCTGTGAAGGGGTAGCTGGGCTGTCCTCCAGGGAGACCTGAGGCCTGGGAGGAGAGACCACGTGGGAGAGGTGCCTTGCCAGAGGTGGGCAGCAGAGGGAGATACTACCAGCACCATCTCCTGTCTAATCGTGAGTGTCTGGGCCCCAAGAGGGTGTGTGTATGCTTGTGGAAGAATCTGTACCAAATGACACAACTCATTCAGACAGGGGCTTTTCCATTCTAACCTCTGGGACGGTCCACTCAGTGTCAGCCATACGGTTTTGGGAACCTTCCGATGACACTCAGCAGAGAGCAAGACTGTTCTTAGCAACAGCATGTTGTAAATAGCAAAGGAGCACTGGCTCTGCAGGAAAGCAGACGGCTTTGCAGACCAGAAGCTCTACTAATGAGTTGATGGCAATTTAGTGAGCCTTGGCTGTTTGTATGAAAGAGAAAACTTCAACAAAATGAGGGGAGAACGTATATCTATAAAAGAGAGTATGAAGGCATGGCTGTGACCTCCACGAGCAAGTTGAAACGTTCCACCGAGAATATCCACTGTGGATAATGAGAACTCGTGCAAGGCCATGATCTGCTTGGTGCAGTGGGCCCAGGAGGCAGGCAGAGGGACTGCCCTGCTTCCAAGACCAGTGACCGCTGCGGGGTCTACCTGGCCACGAGGGGGTTCCCTTTGTCATTTACAATTCACTTGCTCCATTCAGTCTTTTTATTTAACTGGGATCAAAAAGGATATAATTGGTAGCAGATCATTTGGATTCCAGTTCCAGATTTGTGACCCTCATGAGTGATGTTCAGGCTTGGCAGAAGTCACATGATCACACCTAACAGGTTACCTTTCTTAAAATGGGCACCTATTAATAGTATCAAATAATGGATATGATATGACCTGTGAAAGCACTTAGGAATTGATCCAGTGTGACATAAGTGGTGTCATTAATCTCAGGAGGGAATCTTTAGCATTTCTTTCTCTTTCAAATATGTGTCTGTTACTTGGGCTGAGTGAGGCTCCATTTGAAGGAGGCTTATTTAGAGTTAAGATAAAGATATATCTTCAGGCCTATGCTGTTACCATCACCAAACAAATAGGATTGGAAAGTATTTTGGGTTCTGGGTACTCATGGCTTTGTAGACTGCTTAGCCACGTTCAGACAACAATTTGCAGAGCAACTTCCATATTAGACCTTTTTGTGAAAAAACACAAAATAAAATTCAGTTTAACTCAAGAAGTATCCAAAAACATTCACTAAAAAGGACTACTTTTGTCCTGAGCAGGGAATACCATCCTTGTTTTTGTTTTCTACCTTTTTTTTTAAGCTAACGTTAGAGACATCTTGGGCTAACGGGAACAGGGAATAACTACTGGCAAAATCAGGGATCAAGGTTCTGTTTACGTTTTGTCAAACAAATACATCTGTTTGACCTGAAGCCTCCTTGGTTTATTACAGCAATTGCTTACTGTAAGTAAGCAACAAGGTGTTTAAATTTCACACATGTGAAATACATATTATGTTGCCTAGCAGGGGCCAAGACTCAGTCAATATTTTTTTGTAGCACAGTTCTCAGATTCTGAGCTTTACTTAACCAAAAGTTTACTTAACCAAAGGAAGCAAGTTCTTAACCTTGACGCTAGAACTGAGAGTTAGACTTTATTAGTGAACACACTTATTGGTAGTTCCTTGTTTAAGTCCATTACCACAATGTTTTTCTTTAGCTTTAACACATGCACCATTTGGCACAGTCATAGACTGATAAGCAAGGGAATATAGCAGGCAGCAGTCCCCTGGAATTACAAGCTCCTGAAGCAAAGCTCCGTAATGGGTGACAGCTTGAGCTGTGGAATCAACCAGCCTGATTTCAAAGCCAGAGTCCACTGTTCACTGGCTGGTTACCTTGGGCAATTCACTCAACCTCCTCAGTCTTAAATTCCTCCTCTAGAAAATGAGTGCATAAAAACACCCACTTCATACTTTTTTTTTTTTTTGAGATGGAGTTTCGCTCTTGTTGCCCAGGCTGGAGTGCAATGGTGCGACCTTGCCTCACTGCAACCTCTGCCTCCTGGGTTCAAGCGATTCTCCTGCCTCAACCTCCTGAGTAGGTGGGATTATAGGTGCCCACGACCATGCCTGGCTCATTTTTTGTATTTTTAGTAGAGACGGGGTTTCATCATGTTGGCCAGGCTGGTCTCAAACTCCCGACCTCAGGTGATCCACCAGCTTCAGCCTCCCAAAGTGCTGGGATTACAGGCATGAGCCACTGCGCCCAGCCCACTTTATACTTTTTAGGGCTTCAGTGAGATAATCTAGTTAGTGTTAGCTACTATCACTAACATCATCATCATCATCATCGCTGCCTCTTAGTCTCCTAAAATACCCAGTATAGTGCCTTGCACTGTGATAAAGGGGGAACAATTTCCATTTGTTGTATAACTCATTCCATCCACTGATGCATTTTAAATTTGGAATGAAATCTATCAGGATTACAGATTCAAATTCTTAAATCTCTTCCAATGTACTTTGTTCCCATTTTGGGGGGCAGGGAGAGAGTAACTTCTTAAAAATTTTCCAAACTTCAACCCTAGAAAATAAACTATGTATATAAACGTTCTTAGTATAATTCTTGGCACATTGTAGTAGACATTTCATAAAAGTTCTAAGAGATAAAAAGTAAAATGAGTTTATATTTTATGATGATTTTTAGGGGAGACATAGGCTTCAAGAAAGTGACTTGCAGCCACACACAGTGGCTCACACCTGTAATCTCAGCACTTTGGGAGGCCGAGGCAGGCGTATCATGAGGTCAGGAGATCGAGACCATCCTGGCCAACATGGTGAAACCCCGTCTCTATTAAAATACAAAAAATTAGCCAGGAGTGGTGGCACGTGCCTGTAGTCCCAGCTACTTGGGAGGCTGAGGCAGGGGAATCACCTGAACTCAGGAGGCGGAGGTTGCAGTGAGCCAAGATCGTGCCACTGCACTCCAGCTTGGCAACAGAGCGAGACTCCATTTAAAAAAAAAAAAGTGACTTGCCCAGTGTTTAAGAAATAAGAATGTTTTTGGATACTCATTCTTGAGTTAAACTGAATTTTATTTTTTGTTTTTTCACAAGGATGCCATTATCTTCAGTAAATGTTTTCTTGGGAAACCCAGGCAGTGGGAAATTCCTCTAGAGAGCTGCTGGTCGGCAGGTGTTTTCCACATTATTGACTGGAGAGCTGTTGGCAGTCAGATCTCTCTGACATGGGGTAAACAGCAGCTCTCGACCCAGGCAGCTCTTTAGAACCGCCCCATGAGCCTTAAAAAGTGCATAAGCCCAGCCCCACTGAGCCAGATTTTTGCTTTGGGATAGTCTGGGTGGGCCCTGGGCGTCAGAATTCTTAAAATCTTTCCAAGTGTTTCTAGAGAGAGTTATAATCTAGTTCTCTCTGCTTAGCCTTCAATAATTCTATGTTTTATACATGTTTATAGATTTCAGCACACATTAAAATTCTCTTCCCTTTGTAACTTCTCTTTAAAAGGGACTTTTTTTTAACTTTGTAAAATGATAAAACATAATAGGAATTAACCAGTTTGTTCTTCTGAAGAAACATATAAGCACTTGATTTTATAGAAGAATTGCCAGAATTGTTCAGTAGCTACATCTTAGATACTGGAGTGGTAGTGACAGCTTTTTCATTTTATACAATCAAAGCAACCACCTGTTTTTTCCCTTTCCCAAGTAAGTTAACACAATGAATCTTGATCAGATGATTTATCTCTTTGAAATTTACAAGTGATGGCTTGAGTTTCATATATTGCATACTAATAACATAAATGATGTAGAGAGGTAGTAAAAATAATAATATTAGTAACAATAATGCCTTTGTTCATCATGTCCTTGTATATTACATGTTTGAAACAAGTGGTGTTTGAGCCTGCTGAGATATGAAATTTAAAAGAAACACTATGTAACCCTAATGCTTATGTGTTAGATAGCTTGGGTTGAATATTCAAATAATTCATCTGGTACCTGCTGCAGATTCTGTGGTAGTGCACCAGTCATTTCTTAAAATAGACCTAACCATATGTGGCAATTGAAAGAGGTGTATAAGGGGTCCCTTGGAGCCCCTAAGGGAATGGTGAAGACCTCACAAATAGAGAAAACAAGGAAAATTAGCAAGTAAAACCCTCCTCCCCATCATGGTTCTATCTTAAGTTTCCTGCCTCAGAGACAGGACTTTTTGGTTCAATCTTGGAAGATCTACTAAGTTCTTTTTTTCAAAACATAAATGATCCACTTGGCAATGCTTTTACAATACACTTAGTGCATTTTGAATCAAGGAATTGTTTAATGTGCTTACCATGAGTTATTTCCTTTTACAAACATCATTTGAAACTCACCGTTTCTAGAAAGCCTCACCTGGTTACGTGGAATATGATCCCATTGATCTCTGGCTGTATCTTTTGATATCAGAAGCCATATGCTTATAGGCATGTAATGACGTCCTATGTATGACAGCACACATCAGAATGTCCCTTTAATTTCTCCGACTTAAGCACATAGGACCTTTGAACATGCTCTTCCACCTGCTTGGAATATATCTGCTACTACCAGTGACTCCTTTATCTAGTTCTTTTCAGATCTCTGCCCAGTTGTTTTCGTTCAGGGAAGCTTTCTCTAATCTTCCTCTGTTCACTGATTTTATGTTCTTGCAGCATCTCTCCAAAGTCTCACTTTTCCACTTTTTTGAGTGACCATTTGATTGCTCACTGCCTGTCTTGGAAGGCTGTAACTCTTTGACTCACACACCCAGGGTCTGTGTTGACTTTTGTTTATCAGTATATTTCTAGCAGTTAGTCCAGTGTTTGAATTCAATAGGTGACTAATTGTTGAATGAATACTGCACTTTCTCTTTGAAACTCAGCTGCAGTTCCACTTTGCTGAAGAGTTCTGCACTAGTTAACTTTTTGAAACTAATGTTCTATGTAATACTTTAAAATAAAGATTAATGGTTAAGGAGAGTGATTAATTGTGCAAAAAGAATGACTTTTACTAAAAGTATTTCTTACTGGACTAAATTTGAAACATAAACTAAAACATACATTTTTAAAAAGCTACCCATAAGCTCACCATATTTACATAGCAACTATTTTTATTTCATCAAAGGACACTGTACTTAAGCTGAAGTGATGCTGGAACTTGGGTATTTCATTCTAAATTTGTTTGTGTTTTCTTCTTCTTCCCCCTCTTCTTCTTCTTCTTCTTCTCCTTCTCCTCCTTCTTCTTCCTCCTCCTCCTCCTTCTCCCTCTTCCCTCCCCTCTCCCTCTCCCCCTCCCCCTCCTCCCACCCCTCTTCTTCGTCTTCTTCTTCTTCCTCTTCTGTGATGATGGGCAGCTTCATAAACTCTGGCTGGAAATCCGAAGGTATCTAAAAAACCAATGCCCTCTAGAGGTGAGAGTGCTCTGAATCATTCACACAAAATTGCCTGAAGCTGGGCTGCCTGTCTTGGTAAACAGCACACTTAAACTACTCCTTCAGCCTCCAGGACCCCACTGTGCCAAATTCAGGAATAACACCTGTCTCATGTAAAACTTTTTTAGTCTGTAGGATCTTACTCTAAATCATAGGAATTGTTGTCTCACGAGACTTTTTAATGTCTGTGAGAGTATGGACATTAGCAAGAGATGCCTTAACTCTTAAAACCACCTCAGTCAGTACTGTGACTCAATGCCTCTTAACTAGGCGAGGGTTAAATATGCAGATTTGAAAATATTGGGTTAATAAATAGTGAGCAGTTAAAGTTTCCCCCTTATTAATGTTGCATGTTCTTTCCAGTAATTTTAAATCAACTGATCAGTACTAACCTTAGATCAAAAAGGAAATGAAGTTTAAAGGAACCCACTTCACATGTAAGGAGATGAGCTTATTTCCTTAATGGAGAGTCCTGGTGGAGACACTGGAGGCAGTTCCTCAGTGGTGTTTGGTTGAACCAAGCACCAGTCGACAAAGGATCAAAAGTGGGCTGCAGCATATATTTTGGTATCAGTGGATGCCTTGTAATTGCAAGCTTTACGGTCATGCATGTTTCATTCTCTCTTTGTTGTGTTTTCCAGAGGGATAACCAATTGGCTGGCAAAGTAACAAATGAAAAGTAACCTGACTCTATTGACCTGCTTAACCCTGCATGGGGGGGAAGGATGGAAAGGAGCAGCTGTTTGCTTTGAAACAGTGGAACAGGTATGGAACAGCAGCTTTTGCTGTTGCCTTCTTTTATTTCTTTGCACATCTATTTCCAGACCAGTTGAAAACAGCAAGTTGTTCCTGTTTGCGGACACAGAATCGGGGTTCTGGGTTCCAGGAACAGGTACTGTGGTTTACTAGTAACATTCTGACTTGCCCCATCTTCAGGTTGCCATTTATATAAGGATTAGTGCAATGAAAAGAACCTTTTTTTTTTTTGAGATGGGGTCTCACTCTGTCACCCAGGCTGGAGTACAGTGGCGCCATCTTGGATCACTGCAACCTCTGCCTCCCAGGTTCAAGTGATTCTCCTGCCTCAGCCTCCTGAGTTGCTGGGATTACAGGCACCCGCTACCACAGCTAATTTTTGTATTTTAGTAGAGACAGGGTTTCACCATGTTGGCCAGGCTGGTCTGGAACTCCTGACCTCAGGTGATCTACCCGCATTGGCCTCCCAAAGAGCTAGGATTACAGGTGTGAGCCCGGCCAAGAGCATTGTTTTCGAATAGCAAATAAGTAATCCTGCTAGGGAGAATTATTACTTTTAAACATAGGATTTGCATTTTGGAAGTGCATTTAGCTTTAAGATACATTATTTGGGCTTATGGGAATTTTGCTCCACTAAACAAATTTCTATGAAGGAATCATAGAAGTAATGACAAAATGGCAAAGCTTGTTGATTTCCCCAGTGAATGCCATGGAAAGTGTGTTTGCTGTGTTTAATGATCTAATCTCCTCTGCCCACATTCATTTTCTCAGTTGTGAAGGGACCCTGCCAAGAAAGGCATAGTTTGACTTTTTCTATTTTTTCAAACTTCACATAATAGATATAGGTGAAGCTTCTTTTGCTTTGAAATGAAGATTTCATTTCAACATGAAAAATTTAGAACCACACCCTTAGGACCCCTGGAATTAGAATCTTTAAAATTTTTGTTAATTTTGAGTCAGTGCCTATTGTCATTGGGGGGTTGTACCTTCTTTCAGTTACATCCATTATCAAGAGGCACCTGAGCAGTACCTGGTTTGGTAGTCACTCTATAGAGGTCAATGCTTTTTGTAATATTAATGGCTTTGTCGTGCAGCTAGAAAGTAATTTTAAGTTCAGAAGATTAAGTATCATGTACTAGATGTTCAAAATTAAATCACTTAATGACTTTTCTCGACAAGATTTTTCTCCCCACTGGATGCCTGATAGATGAGGGACTATGAATAAATAATAAAGACTTGAAATTTGCATAGGAATATTATAATTCAAAAGGTTACAGAAAAAAGAGTTTTAAAAGTTGTATTTTATATAAGGAATTTAAAAAGGTTATGGGCCCACTATTTAAGGTTACTTAAGGAAGAGATTTTATGTTATTATGTTCTCAGGACATAACATCTTTACAGTCATTAAAGGTTTCAATGTATTACTCTATTGAATCTGAAACTAAATATCATAGAAATCAATAATATATGAAGAATCTGGTTTCTAGCTTAACAAGGAGGCAGAAAAAGTAGTGTGTTGTTGCTGCTTGAGGCACAAAGCAGCTTTCTGGTCTTTTGGTTCCTTCATGTTTCAGTGTGTAGCTCTAGTCAGCCAACTACTTCCCACATTGACCAACTATCTTTTGCTTGCATTTTAACATGATGCAAATGGACTTTTTAAAAAAGTTTCTTCATTAAAAGATGTTGTCTGTCTGGAAGGAAATATTTGGGAATAGGGCAAAAGAAGATGAAACAGACAATAAACACTCTATACTACCCATTCTGAATATTGATCAATGCATATTATAAAACAAGTTGGCTACTGGAATTTCATTTAGTGGCAATAGATAATAATGTGATTCAATTTTTAAATGATGATTGGAAAAAACATTATAAACCAAAGAATTAGCTAGCTACTGTGTCTTCCCGGGTGTGAGTTTTTACGTATGAAACTCTTTGAGAAATGGAATCTGCCCTTTTTTTTCATACTAGAAAAGGGAGAGTAGAGAAGCAAAGGCCTGGGGCAGGGAAAGACAGGCTCCAGGCTGTTTCCAGGACTGTTCTCTGGAAGGGGCTGGGAGCAGTCCCCGCCTGAGCCCATTTCTCTTTTTCCACACCTGGGATAATTTTGAAGGAGGCAGCCTTGGAGAAAACCATCCTCAAAGGGCACCAGAGGGCTCTGCAGGCTCCCCAGGGCTGCTTTCCTCACACAGGAAAAGATACTGGACAGGATTCAGGCACCCTCAACTCCAGAAACCTCAGAGTCTTCCTTTGTGAAAGGCATGAATGCTAACGTTAGGCTGCTTTGCTCACAGACATTGGTGTACCCAGTAAAAGTGCTGCCCAACGCCAAACCTAACATGCCCCCATCCTGTCACCACCCAGTCAGCAGGGAAAATAAGAACCAGGAGTTCGGGAATGGAGAGGAGAGAGTGGTTTTTCATAGGTGGTAGGAGCACGTTTAACAAGACTAGAAACGCTCAGGGCTATGGCTCATGTGGTTCCTGTAGCCCTGAGCCACATGGCTTCCTGGAGATCCTCAGGAGGTTTTGACCCAGAGACCAGGAATCTTCTTTCCTGTGTGGCTTACAAACTGGGCTCCCTGCAGAAGTTCTGAAATTCTTGCATAACCCACACATTCCTCTACTTCCAGATAACTCTACTTTCCTAACTAACTCCTTCAGGAGCTCCCTCTTAGTCCACATGCAGGCTCAGTGGCTGCGCAGAGGGAAAACACTTGCCACCATAGCCCTTAGATCCCACTGCGCCTTCCTGTGGCCCCTCACCCTGGACAGAGCTGCAGGGCCCCTCACGTCCTGTAGCTGGACACAGTGCAAGGCTGCTTCAGTTCAGTGTCACCACTATTCAGAGTTCTTGTGAGGATTAGATGAGATACTAGTTGGGGGAAATTGTAAATTGTAAAGTATCTTAGAAATGTCAAGTGTTATTCAATATGACACTCCAGTAAGAACATGGGCTTTAGAACCAGATAGCTCTAAATTCAAAACTTGCCTGTGTGAACCTGGGCAAGTTGCTTTACTTCAGGGAGACTCACTTCTCTCATCCATAAAATGAGATTGCAAAGCAGAGAGGTATATGCCCGCTGCCCCTCGGGGGCTACAGGCCGCTTGTCTTCTAAAGACTTCATATGACAGTATTCATCACCATATCATGAACTTACCGTGGACAAAACAGTGAAAGGCAGTCCAGTTCTCAGCCTTGGAAGCTCAACCAGCTGAGATGGCGGCAGCCAGAGAGCAGGGCCTTGCTGAAGGCCACACTCCCTGCAGCCACGTTCTCCGGATGGTGCACAAACTTTGGATGTCTACTATTTTATGAAGGGAAATAGCTATCCTTGGTTGAAGACCACTTGTGTCAACATGACCCATTCATGCCCTCCTTGTGGGTGGATCTCAGGGCAAAACAAATCATCAACAGATTCCAATGTACTCATTTACCGGGAGATAGAATTGTCCCTGAGACCAGTGAAAAGAACTGAATCCATGTGACCAGTGCATTCTCTTCCTTGAGGAAGACTTATGTAGGACGCCAGATAATAACCAAAAGGAGACTTGACAGCATGGAGTTAGATGAGTCGAATTTTAACAATGAGGGCCAAAATTGCTGGATGGGCTTCTCTCAGGAGCAACCGTTTGGCCAATGGGGCCTGAGTCCTTTTCCTCCTTCCTTGCAATAGTGCTTGGATGGCCCAGCCAGCATTGGCCTCCGCATTTGTTTTTCTCTGCCTGCCCATGTCTGCTCATCCTCC
This sequence comes from Gorilla gorilla gorilla, assembly GCF_029281585.2. Lineage (NCBI taxonomy): Eukaryota > Metazoa > Chordata > Mammalia > Primates > Hominidae > Gorilla > Gorilla gorilla. The sequence goes on along the minus strand of NC_073231.2, from coordinate 54,339,659 downwards.
TGAATAACCGACACAAGAAGAACCTGACACTGTCAGTTACGATTATGCAGTTAATCAGGTTCTATCAGGTCTTGCAGGCCCAGGAGCCATTTATCTCTTTAAGATGATTTTATAAGATAGCTTCTTCCTGATCCAGCATGCACTGATCTCCCATTTTAACTCTCAGAAAACCGTTTCATTTATCTTACTCCTAAGCTTTTGGAGGTCCCTCTCTGATGTCCCTAAGTACCAATAACAGGATTAAATGATACGATATATGAAAGTTGTCATTCTGGTGCATAGGAGGGGCTCAGTAAAGCCTAATTCCCTGTTCTCCTTCCCTTTCATGCAATATGACAGCTCTTAAGACTTTTATGGAACATAGCCCTGTGCTATGTCAGTTGTATTTCAAAGATTAATATAAAATGGATTCCAGCCCCTGAGGAGCTCAGAGTATGGTGGTGCAGGGACATTTAAGTGAATAATGTTTTGTTGAGCATAAAAACCCTGTTGTTGCCAGGCCCACTGGCTGTGGGAGTAAATGTAGCCTTCCTGGTATTCATTTATTCATTTTGCTATGCTGCTAGACCTCACCTGTACAAATACAGGGCCCCGCCTCCTGCAGAATCCTCCCAAAGATGTGCCAGTGCTCAGGGAGAGTTGCAGAGAAGAGCTTTAGTGTCCACCCTTTATCACCATTATCTCCATTAGCATTAGTCCACACCATGCCCATTTTTAAATTTGAATCAAGGATGTTTTCTTAACCCCAGCTAAAGTATATGCAAAGCAACCTGAAGGCCCCCCACACGCCACCAACCCAGCTGCTCACCCTCACTCTTCCTGCCCCTTGCTGGTAAACTTTCCTACACTGTGATTCTGGAGCTTCCAAACACCCCAAATATTTCTGAGTATCCCTAGGGGGTATTGCAAATGTTTTCTGAAATGACTCTGGGCCTTCTGCCACCAGCCCTTCTCCTGTCAGGCCTGGGGTCGGGGGAAGGGGCAGGCAGCAGTGTCCCCTTTCTGCCATGTTCTCTGTCGCTACTTTCTTCGTAGGAAGATGTTGGCCCAGCCTGGCCTGGGTGCTGCCTCTCCCTATGAAACAGTTTCAAAGTTGCAGATCTTTGTTCCCTTTAGTCTTTACAGAAGGCTTATGCAAACATCTCTTCAGTCTCTAAGTTCTCCCCCAGAGGAACTCAAAAACACATTCTTGGGTAGGGCAGGGGACCAGTGGGCATCATCTGGTCTAAACTCCCCTCATCTTCTCTCTGAGCTAGATCCCAAACAAAATTTCCTCCCTTCTCTTTCAGTCCCCAAACCCAGAAGTCCTAATTCATGCTGATATATGCAAATAGATGACCAAGAAAGTCACTGGCCACCAAGGCCATACAGATCTGAGGTTAGACTTAGATAGAAGGGCAATAATAGAAAAATATGAACCAAGTTCTACTACAGAAGCAAGTGGTAGTATTGCTTTCGGTTCAGGCTTCACCTTTTCTGCGAGGCCATCCCCTCCCACTCTCACTCAAGTTAAGCACTTGCTCTTGAATCACCCAGCGGACATTTGCCAAATACCTAATATGTGCCAAGCACAAAGCGAGGCCTCTAATGGCATGGTTCCCAAGCAGAATCCTGTCCTCTAGGAGATCCCTCGTCTGTTTGATCTCTATACTTGGTACTTCTCTGACCCTGAACACTAGTTTCATTTTGGCTTACACATTTGGATCCCATATTAGTCTGTAACCTCTCTGAAGACCTAGCCCACACTTCAGGCTTCTGAATAAATACTGTCATCTGAATAACAACATTTTGGTCAATGTCAGACTACATATACAATGGTAATCCCAGAAGATTGTAATGGAGTTGAAGAATTACTATTGCCTAGTGACATCATAGCTGTCATAATGTAGTGTGACACATGATTCATGTCTGTGACAATGCTGGTGTAAACAAACCTACTGCATTGCCTGTTATATAAAAGTGTACAATGACCTAGGACTTCATATTCACTCATTGCTTACTCACTGATTCAGAACAACTTCCAGTCCTTTGAGCTCCATTTGTGGCAAGTGCCCTATATAGGTGTACCAATTTTTATCTTTTACACTACATTTTTATGGTACCTTTTCTGTGTTTAGGTGTTAAAAAGTCGCCTACAATACTCAGTACAGTAACACACTGTACAGGTTTGTAGTCTAGGAGCAATAGGCTATACCATATAGCCTTGGTGTGTAGTAGGCTCTATTATCTAGGTTTGTGTAAATACACTCTGTGATGTTCACACAATGACAAAATCCCCTAAAGATGCATTTCTCGGAACATAGCCTCATCGTTAAGTGGTGCATAACTGTAATTGAATTGTCGGCTGTGGGTGTTATCATAATCCGTGTAGTAGATTATCTTCAGTAACCTGTATATCTCTTTCCTGAATTAGTGACAGCAAGATCCAAGTAGGAAGCAATCAAAGTGAGTGAGTCATAGAGCACGATGCTCACAAGCATGAAAATTATGCTTCTCTGTGCCTTGTTAAAATTGATTTTACAACTATCTGTTGATTTATGGGAGTCATGACATCTCTTTTATTTTATGACATAGATGATGAAGAGGAAATACATTTTTCCCTCAAATTGAAACTATCAAAATGGTTTCTTTTGGATGTTGCATATAGAGAAAAATCGATAAAGCAGACATAACTCTTCTTATCTGTACTAGAAATGTCAACACAATACATTCGAATCTGTTGGGTTTGAATATCTTAGTTTATCACTATTATTTTCCCAAAGTATTCTTTCCCAAGTACCCAGAAGCCACATTCAACTTAAAGGCAGAGTAGGTGCAGTGATTTAAGAAACATCCACAATAGTTAGTTTGGCTTGACCATGCTCAGGGAGCAGCCACTGGTATTTAACTGAGAGAGTATAATAGCACTTAGGAGTCCTGGTTGACAGTGACCAAAACCTAGCTGAAACACACAAGAAAAAATATGCATGTACATTTGTACATGGAGAGGAATTTTATTGGCTCAACCCAAGGAAGGGTTGATAGACAAGCTGTTGTAGGGTAAGAGTTGCAGGTGGACCCAAGAACAACCGGAGCCAGGAACTGAACCCCACTGAGGCTCTCACTCTCTTTCACCCTCTCTTAATTCAGGCCAGCCAACAATACCCAAATGTTCAATTGTATAGGTTTCACCATCTGATAGATAGTTCTATATTTTTAAAATCCTAGGGAAGGATTCTAATTGGTCTGGCTTGGGTCAGGTACTTCTTCCTGGTGGACTAACTGAGATCAGGTAAGACCGAGGCAGGTCTCAGGAAAAGCACAAGTTGCAGTGGGGACCTATGCACTCCCCAGAAAAAGAAAAGCTAAACGGCTAATAGGAAAATTATCTACGACTATGATCTCTGGCCAGAACGCCCCAAAAGGCATTTGTTAAGATGGCCTAGATGGCCTCTAACTCTATATTCTGTAGTCCTAGGATTTGAATTATTATGTTGATTTGTTCATTTATTTGACAAATAAAAATTGTGTATATTTATGGTGTACAGTGTGATGTTTTGACTTATGTGTACATACATGGTGGAATGGTTAAGGTAAGCTAATTAGCATACACATTAGCTCATTTCTCATTTTGTTGTGTGGTGAGAACACTTAAAATCTACTCCCCTAGCGATTTTCACATACATATATAATATATTGTTATTGACTATTGTCACCAAATTGTACAACAGATTTCTTGAACTTATTCCTCCTATTTAACTGAAATTTAGTATAGTTTGGACAACATCCCCCAGCCACTGCTTGTCCCATATCCACCACTTCCATTGCTGGCTAAATTTGGAAAATATATGAAAAAGAAGTTAAGCAAATTCCAGAAAAAAATGAAAGACCAAAAAGCTCTACATTTGCCTGGCCTTTGAGGATTGATTCTCAACAATTCTGAATTCACTGGGTGTTTAGATGGCATTTTGCTTCTATTTAACCGTGTGGAGAAAGCCCTGTTCCATTTGCATGGCTGCCTGTATTCTTTAACACCCTGATTCAGAGCTCTGCTTTTGGCTCTCCTAACCCTTTTCTCCCCTCTTTTTGTAGTTGGTACACAAATATTCTTCAAATTGTCATTTTACAAAAGGTCAAAAATGAGCTGTCTTCCCCTTTAGAGAGTGGGAAGTAGCGTGCATAACTTTCATGGCTATTTTCTCCCCTTTAGTTTTGCAGCCCTAGAAAATGGCATGTAACATACCTAACCAAAGACAGCGGACTCTGTCAACAACAGGAGAAGCTCTATACGAAATTCTTGGTCTGCATAAGGGAGCATCAAATGAAGAAATTAAGAAAACCTACAGGTACGGATTTCAATGGTGACATTTCTTCTGCTACTAGTGAGTTATTTTGTGACTGGCAGTTTCCTCCATTAAAGACATAAGCTTCTCGCTAAGACCAGTAATCCAAATTTTAGATCCAATGTTCCCTGCTCTACAACATAGGAGTTAGGGATGGAAAGGCATGACAGTGATTTTATGAAAGAACTCACTGATGATGCTGGGCCTTAGGAAAGGGCAGCCTGTGTCTTAGACCTGCAGTGAAAGAGAGAGAGAAAGAGAGAGAGAGAAATGAGTGGACCAACCAAAACCAATCGCTGTCATTTTTTTTTTTCTTTCTTTGACAGAGTCTCACTCTGTCGTCCAGGCTGGAGTGCAGTGGTGCAATCTTGGCTCACTGCAACCTCCGCCTCCCAGATTCAAGCGATTCTCTGCCTCAGCCTCCTGAGTAGCTGGGATTACAGACACCCAGCTAATTTTTTTTTTTTTTTTTTTTTTTTTTTTTAGTAGAGATGGGGTTTCACCATGTTGGCCAGGCTGGTCTCGAACTCCTGACCTCAGGCGATCTGCCCACCTTGGCCTCCCAAAGTGCTGGGATTACAGGCATGAGCCACCGCGCCCTGCCAATCGCTGTCATTTAACCCATCTGATATAGCATCACTGAGTCAGAGGAATTCTTTTTTAATAAAAGGAGTTTGGTGGAATGCTGTATTTGTAAGCTATACTTCTCAGACCCTTAATTTTGATCTTTTGTGGTCTAGTTCCAAGTTAACTATTTTTGGAAAACTTTGAAATGTCTTTTTATTTTAAGTCCAAGGAATAAAAAAATGTTGAGGGAGAAATGCCATTACTACAACCCAAACATATGAGAGAAGCTGTCTGAAAATTAAAGTCAAAGGGGCAAATCCCCAACTCAAAGCACAAAAAAAATCATCTTCTTCTACACCGAAGTCTAGAAAGGCCTGTCAGTGACAGAAGAAGCACTGGTTTGGGGCTTCCTACTCCAGGAGACTTTCTGCACTGGTGCTACAGTATGTCAGTCCTCTAAGAATTCCATGATGATTTTAATGAATTTCTCAAAACTCTGTATATTTGTCCCACCTATAAGGCATGTAGCCTATCTGATACTTGTCTTGACAATATTTTGGGACCTCTTAGGGCATTTTGAGGTATTTAACTGTCTCTTGGCTAGTTGGAGGAAGAAAGATGTGTGGACCTTAACCACGTTCTGGACAGAAGAGCTGCTTTCAGAGAGAGAAAATCTTTCCAAGAGAGTGCTTGTTTGTTTGCTTATTTGTTTAGAGTTAGGGCCTCACTTCTGTCACCCAGGCTGGAGTGCAGTGGTCTGATCATAGCTCACTGCAGCCTTGAACTCTTGGGCTGAAGCAGTCCTCCTGCTTCAGCCTCCTGAGTAGCTAGGACTTCAGGCTAGCTACTCAGGCTATCAGGACCACCATGCCTAACTAATTTTTTAAAATTACTTTTTTAAAAAGATGGGATCTTGCTTTGTTTTCCAGGCTGGTCTTGAACCCCTGACTTCAAGTAATCCTCCCACCTTGGCCTCCCAAAGTGCCAGGAGAGCTTTGACAGTTTCACATTGACGTCTAAATTTGCTAAGACTCAGGCCCTTTCTTACATGTAGTTTTAAGTAGATGAAACAACCAGAAATTTTGACTTGTGATACTCTACCATGAAGGACATGGTGATAACAGAAATAGTGAATAATTTGTGCTTGTAAACATTTAAGATTCACCTGTGGGTTTTGGTGACTAATGATTAAACTGTTTTCCAACTTGCAAAAAAAATGTTGAGTACAAAATTAATTTGCTTATTGTAGAAAATTTGCAAATTACCAAAAATGAAGGCAATAACATTTATCCATAATCCTACCTCCAGTAATAATTATCATTAATATTCTGTTTCCTTCTAGTCTTTTTTTTTTTTCTATCTAGAAAAGGCATTTAAAAATCAGGTTGTATCAGCCTATATTCTTCAACTACCTTTTTTTTTTTTTTTTTTTTGAGATAGAGTTTCACTCTTGTTGCCCAGACTGGAGTGCAATGGCGCGATCTCGGCTCACCGCAACCTCTGCCTCCCAGGTTCAAGCAATTCTCCTGCTTCGGTCTCCCGAGTAGCTGGGATTACAGGTGCCTATCACCATGCCCGGCTAATTTTGTATTTTTAGTAGAGAAGGTGTTTCTCCATGTTGGTCAGGCTGGTCTCTAACTCCCGACCTTAGGTGATCCTTCCGCCTCGGCCTCCCAAAGTGCTGGGATTACAGGAGTGAGCCACCGTGCCTGGCCTACTACCCGTTTTTTTTTTTTTTTTAACAAGGTCTTATCATGAAAATATCTTGATGTTATTAAATAGCCTGATTTTTAATGGCTGCGGCCTATGGTTATTCTGTAATTTATTTAGTCACATTGCAAGCTGTTATTGAACATGTAAGTTCTTTTACTTATTCCTTATACTTAATATACATATATTATAACACATATTTTCAATTACTTATTTTCTTATGCGGTATAAAGCTATGCCTTTACAGGAAAAAAAGAATCAAAATATAAATAAATTTTCAGATTTTAATCAGTTACTTCTTAATTTAGTCTTGAATTAGGTTTTTTAAACCTAAGTGCTTTTTCTTACTGTACAGAAGTTTAAAATTAGGCAAATTTGTTAGTCATTTATGACTTTTGTTTTACTATTATGGTTAAAAGACCTCTCGCAATTATAACACTATAAAAATATTCACTGTATCTTCTTCTAGCACATTTATGATTTTGCTTTGACACTAAATCTTGATCCAATTGGAGTTTATTTTGGCATAAGGAATGAGGTAGAATTCCAGATCTCATTTTTTCCCAAATCCTTAGCCCACTAATATTTATTGAGTCTCTATTTTTATCTATTAATGGGAAATTCTTTGGGTTTGGGTTGGAACCTTCACCATGTGGCAAATTGTAGGAACTGAAATGCCTTTAAGAAGCATGTTTTGAAGAGAAAATGACAATGGTGCGAACTGCAATTTGGAACCAAATAGTTACATGAAAATGGTAGAGTCTGATAAAACTTAATATCAATCTTCTAGTTTATATCTCCCTTAAGGTGCTAGGGAGAGAAAAGTCTTTGCTGTTCCATTTTGCCCTAGACCTATCCAGAGGCGCGTGCCTGGGAGCTGCCCACACCTGTTGGTGGACGTCCTTGGCTGAAGATCACTGAATTTGACTGAAGGCTTCAGGCTGGGACACTGTGCTGGGGTAGGGGAGGTGGCAGGGAATGCCATAATTGCATTGTCAGTTAATTTTTGTAATATCTACAAAAATGCTCCTCAAAATGGGGAGGGAAAAAAGTGACATCCAACTTCCTTGTAATTTTTAAAATCCACTTTACTTTACAAATGTGACTCTTAATTGTCTTTATTAATTTTGTAAGCCAAAATTTCAGGTCATATGTTAATTAAGGCATTAATTATGCTGAGTTGTTTGCAAGTTTAATAATTACAACATAAAGTCTATTCATGTAATTAGTGTCTTGCTATTAATTTTGTTTTAATGTCATACAAATATTATTTTTTCAGGTGATTAGGGTACTAGTATGCTGCCAAAAGCATCTACTTCTCCCTAAATTACACATTTGTATTCTGCAAGTTATTCAAAATGTATGAGTAAGCTGGAAATCCACTGAGAATATTATTCTTATATTGTAGGATCTGGATCAAAGCAGTCACAATATAGTGAATTAAAAGTCAGTGAAATTTAATAAAATTACCAGCTGTTGAATCCATACACCACTTGGCCACTGTTATAATATTTGGCTGTGCTCTTGAAAACAAGGCTGAGTTAGAAGACTTCTTTCTTCTTTTGCATTTTATTTTTAAAAAGATAATCTTTCATTTGATTAAAAGGAAAACAGGTATATAAAAAAGTCTTTCTCTTACCTCATATCACCCAAGTCACTTTCCCAGGGGAAACAATATTATCAATTCTTTGTATGCCCTTCTAGAGAGATCTTATGTCTAAATAAGCATATATAGGCCAGGCATGGTGGCTCACACCTGTAATCCCAGCACTTTGGGAGGCCAAGGCGGGTGGATGGATCACTTGAGGTCAGGAGTTTGAGACCAGCCTGGCCAACATGGCGAAACCCCATCTCTACTAAAAATATAAAAATTAGCTGGGTGTGGTGACGCATGCCTGTAATCCCAGCTGCTCGGGAGGCTGAGGCACGAGAATCGCTTGAACCTGGGAGGCAGAGGTTGCAGTGAGCCGAGAGCCGAGATCATGCTGCTGTACTCCAGCCTGGGCGACAGAGTGAGACTGTGTCTTGGAATAAATAAATAAATAAGCATATATTCAGAACTTCCAGTCTAAGCAAGATGATGTAGACTTTTCTCTCCCTGCTAAGCACAACTAAAAACCTTGGAAATAACACAAGAGACAACCAAAAGAGAACTCTGAAAGGTAGAAAGGGAAAGGTTAACTGGTCAGAAATCCCAGGTCACAGCAGCAGGGCATTTTATAATCCCCTCCACCCCAACCCAACAAAAGATAACCCAGGCCCAGCTTTTCCCAATACCCAATCTAGCAGAAGAAGGCATCCAGGTAGTCTCATTCTTCCTCCAGATTGAACAGAAGTCCTGCCAACAACATTAGACAAGCCCCACAGAAACAGCAAGGGGCACCAATTGAAAGCTCCCTATCAACATCTTGCCGGGAAATGCTGTCTTTTCCCACCACCAGTCTGGGACTCCTCTCTCTCACCTAGAGACCCCACTTGACAGAGGAAATTAGTAGGGGGATTCCAGCACAAGCACCCAGCCCAGGAATGCTTTTGTCCCCACAGGCTGGAGAATCCCTTCACCTAAAGGCACCTGGCTCCTCAGCTACTACCAACAAGGAGTGCTGGGAGCCTCAGAAGCAGGAGACAAACCAAACAAACCAAAGAAGCACCGTAAAGACTCTGAAAAGTAGATTGTTATTGGAACCACTCACAAAAGTAGGCTAGAACCTGCATGCTAAACCTAAAGAAGGGGACTGCCTGCTAAAATAAAACAACTTAAATAGAACCCAGAATCTCCCAACACGATAGCCAAAATATCCAGATACAAACAAAATGACCCATCCTACAAAGAAGCAAGAAAATCACAACTTGAATAAGAAAAGACAATCAGCTAACTCCTGTGCTGAGATGAACCAGATGTTGGAACTATCTGAAAAGCATTTCAAAGTAACCATCATAGGCCGGGCGCGGTGGCTCTCGCCTGTAATCCCAGCACTTTGGGAGGCCGAGGCTGGCGGATCACGAGGTCAGGAGATTGAGACCATCCTGGCTAACACAGTGAAAGCCCATCTCTACTAAAAATACAAAAATTAGCCGGGCTTAGTGGCAGGCGCCTATAGTCCCAGCTACTCGGGAGGCTGAGGCAGGAGAATGGCGTGAACCCGGGAGGCGGAGCTTGCAGTGAGCCGAGATCGCGCCACTGCACTCCAGCCTGGGCGACAGAGCAAGACTCTGTCTCAAAAAATAAATAAATAAATAAAGTAACCATCATAAAAAATTCAACAAGTAATGACAAATTCTCTTGAAGCAAGTAAAAAAAAATGGAAATTCTCAGTGAAGAAATAGGAATTAACAAAAAAGAACCAAATGGAAACTATAGAACCAAAAAATAACATAATAAAACTAACTGGATGAGCTTAATAGTACAGTGGAGATGACAGAGAATAGAAATTGAGGACAGATCAATAGAATGTTCCCGATCTGAACAACCGATAAACAATAAACTGAAAACAGAGTCTCAGAAACCTGTGGGACAATAACAAAGATCCAACATTTATAGCATTGACATCCTAGAAGGAGCGGAGTGAAACAATGGGACTAAAAGAGTACTAAAAGAAGTAATGGCTGGAAATTCCCCACATTTGGCAAAAGATAGAAACCTACAGATTCAAGAGGCTGAGAGAACTCCGACAGGATAAACCCAAAGCAATCAATGCCAAGAAACATTATAATTAAATTTCTGAAAACTACAGACAAAGAAAAAACTTTGAAAGCAGCCAGGGAGAAACAATGCATGGCCAAACACCCATTTGAATGGCAGCATATAAGCCTGAAGGAAGTGACAAAACATTCTTCAAGTGATGAAAGAGAAGAACTGTCAACAGAAAATTCTGTATCTGGTGAAACTATATTTCAGGAGTGAATGGGGAAATACGTTCTCACATAAAGGGAATCTAAAAGAATTGTCACTAGCAGATCTCTTCTTAAAGAATGGCTAAAGGAAGTTATTCGAAAGAAAGGAAATGATAAAGAAAGGATCTTAGATGATCAGGAAGAAGGAAAGAACAAGGGAGAAAGCAGAAATATGGGTAAATACAAAAGACTATCCTTTTCCTCGTGAGTGTTCTAAATTATGTATGATGATTGGGACAAAATTTATAATACCATCTGAAACTCAAGACAATGACATTTAAAAATGGGAGGATAAAGGAGCCAAAGTGGGAGTAAGGTTTGCACCTTCACTCAAACTGATATCAATAAATTGTGATGTCACACACGCATACACATATATAATACCGAGTCACTGGGAAACCCATATAAAATAATACACTCCAAAACACCACAAATAAATCAACATGGAATCCTAAAAATGTTCAAATAACCCATAGGAAGGCAAGAAAAAAGAACCAGAAGAATGAGAAACAAATGAAACAAACAGAACATTTAAAATCTATTTCGGCAGCCTACTATCTCCCCAATTGTCCAAGTCCCATTATGTAAAACTTGTAGCCTTAAACCGTCACATAATAATTATATTGTGTAAACAGCCTGAGCATATATGTTATATTTTCCTTTCTTCTACACATGGTGGTGTGAAGGAAAGAATAAGGGAGAAAGCAGAAATATGGGTAAATACAAAAGACTATCCTTTTCCTCGTGAGTGGTGTGTGTCCTCCCACCCTCGATGGTGGTGTGTTCTCCCTCCTAGCCTGTACTTTGTATTCCCTTAACAGTATATCTTAAAGATAATTCCAAGGAATGATCAGTTCATGAAAGTTTTTCTCATTCTTTTCATATTACCATGTAGTATTCCACGACATGGATGTCCCATGACTTAATTAGTTTCCTATTGATAGATATTCAGGTTGTTTCCCATCAAGTCTGTCTTTTTTTCTTTAAAGGCTGTCTTTTTAAAACCAACTTTTTGCTTCTCGGAGAGGGAAACCCTGTAGTCCAGAAAGGTAGATAGAGGTGGGGAAAGGGAAACAATCTTGGTTCCTGATCCCTTTTCCATATTTGCATGTCCTGATCCCAAACTCCTGGAGCAAAGATCTCATGGACCCAGCCAGATCAGATGCCCATTCATGTCTAACTAGCTCTGATTCAGGGAATCACAACTTCCCACTACCACTTAGCAAGGAGGTGTGATCCAACTTTTACCGGAAGGGAAAGGGGCAGTGTTCTCTAAAAAAGGGGACAAAGTTGGGAAAGAAATTTTCAGTATCTCCAGTTCTTCATTCTTTTACAGAATTAACCATAAAGCAGCCTCAAAGACCTATCTCAGTCCCTCCTGTGTCAATTTGTAGATCTTTATCATAGAGTCTTCCTGTGAATAAAGCACCTTTTTCCTCTTTCATCTGAAATTCAACCATACTTCATTAGTCAGCTGATAAAATGGAGTCCCCAGCTACCTCAAAGGACAGCTGGGAAAGGTGACAAGAGGAAGGCTTTTACTGTGCCAATCCATCAGGTATTGAAGCTCTTGCCTTATTGACATTTTGTGAAAAGAAATGAGATCTTTTTTTTTCAAGGGATGCCAAGCTCTTTGTGGCAAAGCACAGTGAAAATATCAGGTACTACTGTGGATGAAAAAATATCCAAGTCTAAAATTATCCTGCCCTTTGGTGCTGCTGTTTAAAAACCATTTATCTAGCATAAGATGAATTTGTGATCCAAGTCAAAAGTGACATATCACAGGGTGAAACTCGTGGTATGGTCTCATCCAGGGCCTTCATTATGGAATAAATCTGCCTTTAGTATTGCAGAGCATAATCATCCCAAAGGGGTTGAAGTCTAAGGCTCATTTAATCCAATTTTATCATTGCTAGATCATGTCACTTAATCTGACCAGTGTTTGCATGAGATAAGCAAATATTTTACCTGCTTCTCCCACTGCCTAAAATTCTTAAGTCTCCCCTTATCATGCTGTCTGAAGGAGACTTATTTGAGTTAATCTTTTAAATTCAGATAGGCCTAGAAGAAGTTATCCATCATTCATACATTTGCCTGAACTTTAAACTGGCGTGTCTTGCCTTTCCACCTAATTTAGATATCGCTCCAAGAGCCAACAGGAATTTTGAGTTAGAAAGCTAGTGTAGGAGTTGAGGAGGAGGGAGAGTCACTAGTGGACAGTGGGACGATTGAACAATTGGGGAGATGGGAGACTGCTGAAATAAGAAACTCAAAGCTTTTTCTCTACATAACCTCAATACTCAGGCTCAAGACCCTTTAAAGTGACTTGAGAACTTGGGTTCACTGAAGAGTCTCTGCCGTCCTTCTTCTAGGGGTCTCCTCTGCGGAAGTCTCCCAGGGCGTGGGAGGCAGTTCATCTCCATGTAGTGGCATTGTCCACCAAGCCATGTTGCCACCCTGTAGCTGATCTGCTTTGCCATTTACTGTGTGGGCATGTCCACAGTCACTGCTAGACATAACCTTGGGTGCTAGACTCTGCTGCTGCAGCTCCCCTGCCACTCAGCTGCATCACCCTGCCAGGCATGGTAGGCACAGAAGGTGCTCCTTGCCAACCTCTCAGTCCCTAAGTCCTGACCGCTCCTTCAGGCCCAGAAGCCTCTTCTGCTGTTTACCTTGAGAGCCGAGGGAACACCAAAGCCTGCTGGGCTGTACCTCTGGCAGGGTTGAGGCTGGGCATAGCGGATGGCTCCTTTCCTCCTCTTTGTGATATGCTCTGTTAGAGCCCCCTATGAGTTCAAAGCATGGTAGAAAAGCTCCTTCCAGTTTTCCTTGTAGCTCTGTTTTTCTCTAGGACCCAGACACATGCTCAGGGGGTAATGTCGCTCTGCTTAGACTCTAGATCTCATCCAACAGACCCCCCTCCTCTTGTGTCAAGGTCATCACACCTGGCTCTTTCCTAAGATGCATTCTTTTCCAGAAGATTCTACAGTTCCCTCCCCAGACTAAGAGAGGTTTGTGTCAGGCTGTACCACTGGTTCTTTAGACGCACCCAGCTGGGGCTGCCACAGCCGTGGCTTGTATTCCTTTCTGGAAGCCTCTTCAGCTCTCTGGGACTTCTGGGAGGCCACTGCTACCAGCTTTCCAAACACATCCTGATGTGCCCTAACCCCGTGCAGTGAACAATGGGTGACAGTGACTCAAAGAGCAGCCCTACCATATTCCTGCAGCAAGTCCACCTGATTCTGTGTTGAACTGGGTAAATAAAGTGTGTTATTTTACTGTTCGTTGCTCAGCAAGAACTGTGGGTGTGTGATTAGGTTTCCTCTTTTCTTGTTGGCACATAAAGGACCTTCACTCCAAAGTCATTAGATTGTTGATCCATACTGCTACCTAATGATAGCAGAAGCCGAGAAGGCTGATCAGAGCACGTAGCAACCACCAGTATGTCTAGAGTCTCTGACACTATCAATGGCTTTATACTAGCAAGTCTGGTTCATTATTCAACGAATATGTATTGAGCACCGCCTCTGTGTTGGCCACTGTCCTAGGTAAAATAGCAGTGAACAAAACAGACCTGCTTCCTTAAATCTGTTTTAAATAGGGCCAGGGGAAGGGGGAGGCTTAATAATAAACACATAAGTAAGACACACAACATATCAGATGTTGCTAAATGCTAGGAAGAAAAGCAGAAGAGGGTAGGGAGTGTTAGGAGTATGCTGGAAGTTCTACATTCTCTTTGAGATGTTCACATAAACACTAAAATCACTCCGTTGAAGTGTATTCTAAATATAATGTAGCAGTTAAGAGCACAGGGTATTTCTGAGTGTGGTGGTGCTTGCCTATAGTCCTAGCTACTCAGGAGGCTAAGGTGGGAGGGTCTCTTGAGCCCAGGAGTTTGAGGCTGTAGTATGCTATGACTGAGCCTGTGAATAGCCACCGCACTCCAGCCTGGGCAACACAGAAAGATCCCATATCTAAAAATGAGTGCAAGGTATTCGGAAAGACCTGAATTCAACTCACTTTTCTCAGCCTCATTCTCTTCATAAGTAAAGTGCAGATAATGATCCAATCTCAGAGGGTTGTGGAGGATTACATGAGATGATGCATGCAAAATGCTTAGCCAAGGTCTGGCACATGGGTACTGGGTGCTACAAAGGATACACAAGGGCCTGAGAACCAACCATACATAATGGCAGTTTCCAAACTCAGCTAGGGCACGGGTGAAGGGTGACGTGCCAAGAAGTGTTGAGTATGTGAATGAGAAAGAATGGATAGAGAGAGAGAGAGAGTGTGTGTGTGTGTGTGTGCATGCGTGTATAGGGGGTACTTAGATTATGTGACATTTAGATTCCATTGAATACATTTAAAAGAATGTTACTACTGTTTTATTTTAACATGCTGATGTTTATAATATGCTGAAAATTACATTCTTTGCATCTGTTTAATCTTATAAAAATTTTTAGATACCAAGTTAAAAATGTTGAAGGGACACAGTTTCTCAATATTATTTTAAGAGGTGTCTAAGCAAAAAGAATTTAACTGGGGGGTGGGGAGGACAGAAGAAACCCAAACATCCCACCGAGAGTGATGGCAAGGAGGCACTCAGGTGGCTTCGGGGAGTGGCAGCCTGTGGGGGCGCAGCCGAGCCCCTTCCTGAGGGCTTTCCTTTGCTTCCTGGCCCACTGCGCTGTCCCAGCAGAGCACTGCAGCCTCACAGACAGTAGTTCCCTTGCTGCTTTTCTGCCTCTCCCATTCCATCAGTTCCTTGAGGGCAGACACTGTGCCTGGTCTCTCATTATACTTTCAGCCCTAACACCATGCTAGTATTTGCTGAATGCAAAACAGAATTAGAAAATAGAAAATGTCTGTTTTCTCCCCAATTATAGTCTCAGCTTCTTCAGGACCATTTCTCAAATAATTAGTTTGGTCACTTTGCTGAACAGGGAGTTATTCACTGACCCAATAAACAGAGGAGGGGCAGATCAGAAAGGAAAGATACTAGCTTCCATCTGGGATCCAGAGCATTTTGCATGATTCTGGGACCTTCAGGTGAAAAGTAGTTAGGGGATAAGAAAAGGAAAACTGTAAAAAAACAGCCAGGTATGCAACTTGGAGAATGTGTCTTCAGAGTTTAAAATCTCATTTGTAACATAAACATTGGTTTTTATTTACACCAATACATACATTTTTGAAGTGAGCTAGAAACAAGATTAAGATGCCCCAAAGTGAGGCTGACTGGTTTCTCTGGCATGTTGGGTGCAAGAGCCTAACAAAATGCTGGGTAAGAAATCATGCAAAGATCTAGCTCTTCCTTGGCTTTTTAGAGAGCCACAAAATTGGAGTGAGGCTGGCTGTGGTGGCTGTTGCCTGTAATCCCAGTAATTTAGGAGGCTGAAGTGGGAGGATCAATTGAGCCCAGGAGTTTGAGGCTGCAGTGAGCTATAATCATGCCACTGCACACCAGCCTGGGTGACAGAGCGAGATCCTGTCTCTAAACAAAACAAAACCCTAAATAGATATTAACTTATAGACAGGCTTGGTGGCATGTGCCTGTGGTCCTGGCTATTTGGGAGGCTGAGGTGGGAGGATCTCTTGAGCCCAGGAGTTTGAGGCTGCAGTGAGCCATGATTGCACCACTGCACTCCAGCCTACGTGGCAGAGTGAGACCCTGACTCTAAAAAACAAACAAAGAAAAAATCAAAGTGAGCTAGTTTTGCACATTAGCACTTGGGTCTCTGTGTCTCATGGATAAGCTTAATTCCTCCTTGTTGACAAGGTACCAAGTATTCTGATTCACATGACAGCAGAAGACTCAGTTGACTCTTCTTTTTCATTTGACTTCACATGGAATTTTCTAGAAATTATCTTCCGGTTCTGCAGAAATGAGTTGCCTCAGAGTAGACCAAAGTGAGGCAAATTCTGTTTTCAAAAGAAGCAGAAAAGAGTGCCATTTCCATAATAATCTGTGGCAACCCCAATCTGTGGTGCTTTTACCCATCTTTATTAGCAATTACAGGTGAAAACAGAGACTGCTTATGAATAAAGTGTAAATGTCAGGGGAATGCATAGTTAATAGAAGAATTGTAAATATTTACAAGGCAGAGTGATGATTCAAGCTCACAAGATTAATTGACATTAATCTCTATCAAGCACTAATTTGCTTCCTGAGTTCTAAAACCTTCCACTGAAAAGAAGAGTATGTGAGGCCATACTCACAGCCCACTTGGAAGAGTTGTCTTCTGGTGGGCTGCATAACCTCCCTTGTCCCTCGTCAAGTCTTTCACTTGATCGGGCCTCTTAGTTCTTCATGCAGTGCCAATCTCAGTCATTCCTAGGTGCCGGAATCATTACGATCCGTAACTTTTTCACTCACTCATTCACTCAATATCTATTTAGTATTGGATAATTATTTATATTATACTATGAGAGATGAATATACATATAATATTCATTGTATTCATTAATATGAACCCTATGCTCAAGTTCATCTATCCCACTCACTGTACTCTCCCTTGTTTTGCTTGTCTTTGAGACATATCTTTTCAACCTTATTAAATTTTACTCTATGTAGTAAACTCTTTAAATTTACTGGCTCTGGTTTTCATGGTTGTGCAATCTTCTCCAGCGATGCTGGCCAGCAGAGAAACAGGAGTGGAATTAGTGGGTAGCTAATGTCATCTTCTTGGGGGTGAAACAGGAAATCAGAATGATTAAGAAATTGAGTAAGATGGTTTGAGTAGCATTCAAGTGCATGAACACAAGATTCAGCCTGTATAGTTAAGGAAACTGTCAGTGAGACTGCCAGTCTAGAAAAATAGGTCCTATTAGGTTTAAAAAGTGAGTTTGGGGAAAAATGGGTTTAGGAAGAATAAGAAAGTGAGAGCTTGACATAAAGATCAGAGGATAATGCTGTTTGTTTTTGCACTGAGAAAACTGAAAGACTAGAGACACTGGGAGCCTGAAAAGAGCTATTGGCAGGGACTGCTTCTGAAAACTACCAGGACCTGCTTGGAGCTTTGTCACTGGAACTTAAGCCAGGAGCCGGCAGGAGGAAGGCCTAGAGAGAGCAAGTGCTTGCTGAGAGCTTTGACTAGAACCAGGGGTGCGAGCTGCTATTGAAAGTAGGAGACAAGATATCAAGCGGAGGAAGTCTATACAGCCATTTCTCCTACACCGCAGTCTTATCCTCCCTTGACCTTCTAGTTCAGTAGAGATTGCTGGCCTGAAGAGAAACCACAAATGTAAATTTTCCCCCAGGAAACATAATAAAGTTAGATGCCCAGAAACTTTTATTGGGAGCTTGGGCCAGATACAGATATTTTGAGCTGTATGCAGCCTACAGATTCTGAGTGAGCTGTGGGCTGGTAGGTTGATGGAAAAGGATTATATTATACAGTACACAGAAATCTTAGTGGCTTGCTAAAAGCTGTCAGTGACCCACTGGTGTCAGAAGTTCAGGTCCTCATCCCCTAAAGTAGTGCCTTATGATTGGTGTTGGACATGTATTTTATCTACATTGTTTGCACAAATATCCCAGTTCCTTCTACCTTATTAGAGAGGGTAATGAACTGGCTCTTAATCAGCCATAGGAAAAAACTGTAGTGACCAGAAAGCTACCTTAAAAAAAGATTAAGTATTGTTGTACTTTTAATCCTTACATTTAAAAAATCAAGTATAATTCCTCATAAAGTCAAGTTAATACACATTCTAGTAAAAATGTGGGAAAATACTTTTCAAGCAATGATTGAGACACAGTGGTTTCACCAACTCCACTACCACTAGAGGTCAGCACTTGACTCTCCATATGGTTCTGTATGAGGGAAAAGACCAATTCTCTGAAACAGATCATCATCTACGGTTCCTGTTGTTATCTCATGCCATCTGTCTTGAATCACAAAGGTGACTGCATCCCAGAAAATGAGAGAACACTCAAACAATGGTTGGGGTGAGTTGCTCAGATATTCCATCTGCAAATGTGAGAAAATCATAGGATTGTGTAATGTGGCCTTCAGTGTGTCCTCAGTGGGGCCTTGCTGGTCAAAGTACTTGAATCATGTACTATGGTAGCAGGTGTTTCAGAAATAATTACACAGCAGGGGTAGCACTGGCATCACAATCTGCAATTTGAAACCAAATGGTGCCCCGAGCTTTCTATTCTGTCCCTTATGAAGGACAGAGACTAATCCTGGCCCAGTGGCTCCTGAGTCCCTAAGCCCTGCTAGCATTCTCAGCCACATACTGTACTCAAGCTGCTTGTGGGAGGGCAGTTGTACTAGGTGCAAGTGCATGAAGTGGTTGTAGGGGGTTTGAAGGATTTAGGGGCTGATCAAGAGAAAAGATATGACCACAAGAGGCAGTAACACATCATAAGCTTTGTTAGTGCTTGGGTGCTTCAATATGGCTGTGTAAGAGGGGCCCTCACAGCATAAGACTGTCCAGGGGCTTTCAGTGAAGGGGCACCATCTGGGAGAGGAGGATGAGGGAACTTCTAAGGAAGAGGGGGTCAAAACAGGGGTTTATGGGTCTAGTTATGTCATCCAGCAGCATGGCAGGTCTTTTGAGTCAGAGAGCTCCAAAGAGCTATAAAACTTGAAGTCTTATAACCACAAAGCTCCATCTTATCAAAAGCCAGCAGAAGTGGAGTGAGGTTTTGCAGGGTAGGTAAAGCAGACTGGCTCTACGTGGCTGGAAATCTGATGGTCAGGCTATATTTTTTAGATAATTGGATGTGTTAAATAGACATTTCTCAAAAGAAGATATACAAATGGCCAACAAACATATTTAAAAATGCTCAACATCACTAATCATCAGGGAAATGCAAACTAAAACCACAATAAGGTATCACCTTACTCCTGCAAGAATGGCCATTATTAAAAGTCAAAAAACAATAGATGTTGGCACAGGTGTGGTGAAAAAGGAATGCTTATACATTACTGATGGGAATGTAAATTAGTACAACCACTATGGAAGACAGCATTGAGATTCCTTAAAGATCTAAAAATAGACCTACCATTTGATCTAGCAATCTCACTACTGAGTATCTACACAAAGGGAAAGAACACAGTATATCAAAAAGACATGTTCATACATGTACTTATTGCAGCACAATTCATGATTGCAAAGATACAGAAGCAACCTAAGTGCCCATCAACCAATGAGTGGCTAAAGAAAATGTGATATATATACATCATGGAATACTACTCAGCTATAAAAAAGAGAAAAATAATGTCTTTCACAGCAACTTGAGTGGAGCTGGAGGCCATTATTCTAAATAGATAACTCAGGAATTGAAACCAAAACACTGTATGCTGTCACTTATAAGCTAAGCTATGGGTACACAAAGGCATACAGGGTGACATAAGGGACTTCGGAGACTCAGAAGGGGGAGGGTGGAAGGGGGTGAGGGATAAAAAACTACAATGTATACTACTCAGGTGTTGGATGCACTAAAATCTCAGACTTCACCACTATACAATTCATCCATGTAACCAAAAACCACCTGTACTCCAAAAGCTATTGAAATTTTAAAAATATTTAAGAATAAATATATAAACAGATGTATAAAAACCTGACTTTGGTGCTGGCAGGCTTTTGAGCTACTGGGTTTCAGCCTGCAGTGAAGAAATTTTTAAAAAGCTAGGGGCCAATACACAGAGGCTGTCTTTGGCTCATATGTGTAACAGTATGTAAGGCCTTTGGTGGGATTAACATATAGTTGAAAGAAGACAACAAAGACATAAGGGATCATCAGGAGTTTCCTGGTTCTCACTGACTAGGTTATTTGTACCAATTGTTCCTCCTGCTGACAGCAACTAAAAAAACTGAAAGAACACACCCCCCACCCTCCCCCACCTCCCACCGCCCCCCCCCCCCACACACATATTTTAAAAGCATTTGAGAGTAAAGAATTACTGCTAACTGGGCCCTGATCTTGGAGAACAGAAGCTGAAAGGCTAAGCAGGACTTTAAAAAACAGCCCTACAGACAAAAGAGGAGAAAACTTGGACACTAGCCCAACAAGGATGAAGGTCCTGCAATTTTATTGAGATTCTGAAGTGCTGTAATCCAGGAGAAAGGGTAAATTAGAAGGAAATCTTCTGTGGTTGACAATTACTTTGGTGGTCATCAACAACCATGCCCGCTGGTTTTCATGTCCTGTGTTGTAAGTCATGAATCTGGGATGGCTCTCTGACCCAATTTAACCCATAGAATATGGCAGAAGTGATGCTGTGCCTAAATATTAAAAAGGTCTACTAGTTTCTGCTTTTGTTTTAAGCTAGCCATCATTCAAGAAATTTAACTACCCCAAGATCATCTTGTTGTGAGAAGCCTCATCTAGCCATGAGGAAAAGCCACATGGAGAACAGAGTTCCCCAGACAGCAGCCAGCTGAGCTCCCAACCACAGCCAGCACCAACTTATTGGGATATACGTGAAGCCATCTTGGGAGCATATCTATCAGCTCCAATGAAGTTTCCTCAACCAATGCCAAGCAGAGCTCAAAATTGTCCCCACCAAGTTCTGCTCAATGACAACATTTGAGCAATTAAATAAAATGCTTGTTGTTTTAAGTTACTAAACTTTAAACTTTATGTAGCTTGTTACAGAGAAATAAATAATAGGAACACCAGTCTTGTATGGACTGCAACTGAACTTTGAGTCATCTGGGTAGCCAAGGAAACCTTGATCTTTAATATTGGATTAAGATGATCTTACTTTTGCAAAGACCACAGAAATCTGAAAATAGGAAATAAAAACACTTTCTGGTTTAAGATAATGTCTTCTTAGTCCTCAAATTATTTCTTAAATATGTTTTAATGCAATGTTTGACACAGAGATAAGCATACAAATCAAGACAATATGAACAAGATTTAGCAGAAATAATAGGAACAGAGCCATGAGAATTTTAGACATTTGAATGATCAGATACAGATCTTAAAATAACTATCTATGACCAAGAAGATAAAATATGAGACTGAGAATTTTTTTAAAAAATCCTGAAAATTATGGAAAGGGATATTTCAGATTTGCAAAAGAAACAGAAACTCTACAACAGAAAATACAACCACCAAAGGAAAAAACCTTTACCAGGTTAGAGAGTTGACTAGAAGATAGCTTAGAAGAAAATATCAAAGAATTACAAAAAGATGGAAAATGAAAAAAGATTTAAAAATAGAAGATTTATTAACAAGATAAAAACGAAGTTTCATTAACAAGAAAGAATTACAAAAGGATGAAAAATGGAAAAAGATAAAAAACATAGAAGATTTATTAAGTTAGATATAAGCAAGTGGAGTCTAAAAAGGAGAGTAGAAAGAGAATGAGGAAAAGCCATTTGAAAAAACAACATGTCGATTTTCCAGGTTCATGAAAGATATTAAACCACATATACTCAATAAAAGCAAGTGAAACAAAGACAAAGAACTCTATACCCAGACACATCACAGGAAAACTTCCAGAATCTAAACATGTGTAAAGCCTTTATAGCAACCAGAGGAAAAAATACATATTACTTTTAAAGCACAACAATTAGACTTACAGCTGATTTTCCAACCAAGGTAACAGAAGCCAGAAGACAGAGGACAAAAGTCTTCAATATGGTGAAAGAAGGTAACTGATAACCTACAATTCTACATCCAGGGAAATTTTCAAAATTGAGTTGAAATAAAGACATATTTTTTTTTAAAGAAAACTGTGAATTAATCCCCAGTGGATTTGAAAAGAATGATAAAAGAATATATAATTTCTAAACCAACAGGGAAAAAAAGTAGAGTAATGAGAAATTAATCCAACAAGAAGGCAAGAAAGGAAAGGGAAAAGAAATATGAGTATATTTTAGAAGGGACAAGTAGAATACGGTGACTAAACCTGAAAAATATCAGAAATTATATTAAAAATAAATATAGACCAAATGCTTCAATTAAAAGAAAAAAGTCACTTTGAATAAAAAACTGACATCATATGGTTTTTACAAAAGACATATCTAATATTTAAGAATACAGAAAATTTGAAAATAAAAGGAGGGGCAAAGATGCTATGCAGATGCTTACCAAAAGAAAGCTGTATAGCTTTATTAAAATTAAAATGAAGACAGAAAGCATTACTACAGATAAGGAGGGATACTTCATAATGATAAAAATTTGACACCCTCCAAAGTCTAAACCAGGAAGAAGTCGAATCCCTGAATAAACCAATAACAAGTTCTGAAATTGAGGCAGTAATTAATAGCCTACTAACCAAAGAAAGTCCAGGACCAGATGGATTCACAGCCGAATTCTACCAGAGGTACAAAGAGGAGCTGGTACCATTCCTTCTGAAACTATTCCAAACAATAGAAAAAGAGGGAATCCTCCCTAACTCATTTTATGAGGCCAGCATAATCCTGATACCAAAACCTGGCAGAGACACAACAAGAAAAGAAAATTTGAGGCCAATATCCCCGATGAACATGGATGCAAAAATCCTCAATAAAATACTGGCAAACCAAATCCAGCAGCACATCAAAAGGCTTATCCATCATGAACAAGTTGGCTTCATCCCTAGGATGCAAGGCTGCTTCAACATATGCAAATCAATAAACATAATCCATCAAGTAAACCGAACCAATGACAAAAACCACATGATTATCTCAATAGATGCAGAAAAGGTTTTTGACAAAATTCAACAGCCTTTCATGCTAAAAACTCTCAATAAACTAGATATTGATGGAACGTATGTCAAGATAATAAGAGCTATTTATGACAGACCCACAGCCAATAATATCATGCTGAATGGGCAAAAACTGGAAGCATTCCCTTTGAAAAACAGCACAAGACAAGGATGCCCTCTCTCACCACTCCTATTCAACATAGCATTGGAAGTTCTGGCCAGGGCAATCAGGCAAGAGAAAGAAATAAAGGTATTCAAATAGGAAGAGAGGAAGTCAAATTGTCTCTGTTTGCAGTTGACATATTGTATATTTAGAAAACCCCATTGTCTCAGCCCCAAATCTCCTTAAGCTGTTAAGCAACTTCAGCAAAGTCTCAGGATACAAAATCAATCTGCAAAAATCACAAGCATTCCTATATACCAATAACAGACAGAGAGCGAAATCATGAGTGAACTCCCATTCACAATTGCTACAAAGAAAATAAAATACCTAGGAATCCAACTTAAAGGGATGTGAAGGACTTCTTCAAGGAGAACTACAAACCACTGCTCAAGGAAATAAGAGAGGACACAAATGGAAAAACATTCCATGCTCATGGATAGGAAGAATCAATATTGTGAAAATGGCCATACTGCCCAAAGTAATTTATAGACTCAATGCTATTCCCATCGAGCTACCACTGACTTTCTTCACAGAATTGGAAAAAACTACTTTAAACTTCATATGGAACCAAAAAAGAGCCCGCATAGCCAAGACAATTCTGGGCAAAAAGAACAAAGCTGGAGGCATCATGCTACCTGACTTCAAACTATGCTACAAGGCTACAGTAATCAAAACAGCATGGTACTGGTACCAAAACAGAGATATAGACCAATGGAACAGAACAGAGGCCTCAGAAATAGCACCACACATCTACAATCATCTGATCTTTGGCAAACCTGACACAAACAAGCAATGGGGAAAGGATTCCCTATTTAATAAATCGTGTTGGGAAAACTGGCTAACCATATGCAGAAAACTGAAACTGGACCCCTTCCTTACACCTTATACAAAAATCAACTCAAGATGGATCAAAGACTTAAACGTAAGACCTAGTACCATAAAATCCTAGAGGAAAACCTAGGCAATACCATTCAGGACATAGGCATGGGCAAAGACTTCATGACTAAAACACCAAAAGCAATGGCAACAAAAGCCAAAATTAACAAATGGGATCTAATTAAATAAAGAGCTTCTGCACAGCAAAAGAAACTAGCATCAGAGTGAACAGGCAACCTACAGAATGGGAGAAAATTTCTGCAATCTATCCATCTGACAAAGGGCTAATATCCAGAATCGACAAAGAACTTAAACAAATTTACAAGAAAAAAACAAACAACTCCATCAAAAAGTGGGCAAAGGTTATGAACAGACACTTCTCAAAAGAAGACATTTATGCAGCCAACAGACACATGAAAAAATGCTCATCATCACTGGTCATTAGAGAAATGCAAATCAAAACCACAATGAGATATCATCTCACGCCAGTTAGAATGGTGATCATTAAAAAGTCAGGAAACAACAGATGCTGGAGAGGAAGTGGAGAAATAGGGATGCTTTTACACGTTAGTGGGAGTGTAAATTAGTTCCACCTTGTGAAAGATAGTGTGGCGATTCCTCAAGGATCTGGAACTAGAAATACCATTTGACCCAGCAATCCCATTACTGGGTATATACCCAAAGGATTATAAATCATTCTACTATAAAGACACATGCACACGTAAGTTTATTGCGGCACTATGCACAATAAAAAGACTTGGAGCCAACCAAAATGTCCATCAATAATAGACTGGATAAAGAAAATGTGATACATATACACCATGGAATACTATGCAGCCATAAAAAAGAATGAGTTCATGTCCTTTGCAGGGACATGGATGAAGCTGGAAACCATCATTCTCAGCAAACTATCACAACGACAGAAAACCAAAAACCACATGTTCTCACTCATAAGTGGGAGTTGAACAATGAGAGCACATGGACATAGGGAGGTGAATATCACACAGTGGGGCCTGTCAGGGGATGGAGGGCTAGGGGAGGGATAACATTAGGAGAAATGTTTAACGTAGGTGACGGATTGATGGGTGCAGCAAACCACCATGGCACGTGTGTACCTATGTAACAAAACTGCATGTTCTGCACGTGTACCCCAGAACTTAAAGTATAATAAAAAAATTGATTCACTAAGAATGTATAACAGTTATAAGTTTATGGGCTTCTAAAACACATTGCCTAAAATATACAAAACAAAGAGTTGGCAGAACTTTAAGGAGAAATCTGCAAACCTACATTCATAGTGGAAAGTTTTAACACATCTGGCTTGATAAATCAATAAAATGGCTAAGGATATAGAAGATTTGAACAAAACAATTAACAACAAAATCAAAAACTATAAAAACAAAGTACCCAATAAGAACAGAATATATACCCTTTTCAAACACACATGTAACATTTATAAAAATAATAAGACATAAGGCAAATCTCAAATTTTAAAGGATTTCAATCATACCAAATATGTTCTCTAACAGCAATGCAATTATGTTAAAGAGCAAAATTTTTAAATAGCTGGAAATTTTCCATATGTTTGAAAATTAGGAGGTATAATTTAAAACAACTAGTGGCTAAAAATAACAAACCATAATTAAAATTATAAAATATCTATAATTCAATGCTACATATTAAGATATGAAATGCAGTCAAAATAGCACTTAGAGGAAAATTTATAGAGTTTAATGTACATATTAGAAAACCAAGCCCAGCAATAAATTTTAAAAATACATAATGACCAAATTGAGTTTATCCCAGAAACATAAGCTTCATCTAACATTTAAAAACTCAATCAATCACATTAACAGACCAAAAGAGAAACAAGATATCTCCTCTATAGGTGCAGAAATAACATTTGGTAAAATTCAGCATCCATTCACTCTTAGTGAATTGAGAAGAAGGACGCCTGTTACAGCCACTTTTGACATCGTACTTGGGGTGGGGGGTCTTAGCCAAGGCAGTACAATAAGGGAAGAAATGTAAATGATATAAGGATTCGAAGGGAAAAAATCCAATTATCACTTGAGCTTATATAATTGTCTATGTAGAAAATTTAAAAGAATTTATAATTTAATAAAATTTGGACATGAGCTTGGGAAGTTGGAAGGATAAAAAAATCAACATACAACAATTATTTCAAACATAAAAATAGAAAAAAATTATTTTTATCTGCAATAAATAATTAGGAACATTTTTAAATGTCAAAACCACAAAAAATTAAGCTCCCAGGACTAAATCCAAGAAAATATACATAGGACATAAAGGTAAAAATGATAAAACTTTAAAATTCGTTAAAAAGATTGAAATAGGTTGACATATTATACAAAAGTCAATCTCCAAATTAATCTATAGAGTCAATGCAATTGCAATAAAAATCTCAATAGGTTGTGTGAATGTGTGTGCATGTGTTCGAGTGTGTGTGTGTGTGTGTATGTGTGTGTGTGTAAATTGACAAGCTAATTCTAAAATTCATGTGGAAATGTACAGGACCCAGAATAACCACAGAACTCTTGAAGAACAGCAATATGGCAGAATTTGCTCTTTAACATATGAAGACATATTTTAAAGCATCACATGTTAGACTGTTATTGGCCCAGAAATAACCAAATTGACCAATGGAGCAGAATAGAGATCCCAGAAATCCAGGGAAAGGATTTTCTTTTCCTAATAAATGGTGCTACAAGAGTGGAATATCTATTTAAAGTAAGTGAGATTAGACATCTACCCTCCAGCACATTAAAATGTCAGGTATCAATGGGCCATAGACTTCCATATGAAAGGAAAAGCTATAAAGATTTTAGAGTTATAGAGAGTTTATAGAACAATATCTTCCTGAATTGAGGAACAAATTGGTTAATTCAGTAAATTAAAAGAAAGAATTTGTGATTACCAAGAGATACCATAAAGTAAAACAACAAGAAAGCCCCAGAATGGGAGAAGATATATGCAATACATATAACTGACAAAGAATTCATATCTAGAATATGCATTTTTAAAATACTACAAATTAACTTTAAAAACCAAAGTAAAAATTTGTAAAGGACTAACATGCACTTGCAGAATATCCAAACGGTATATATAATAACAGCCTCATATAAACCACGAGATTGACAGACATTAAAATATTTTAAGAGCTGGGGCAGCATGGTTACAATCAGGCCTCAGGTGACTCAGAGACTGGTAGAGAGTGGTAGGTAGCAGTACTTTGATTGCATCTTGAAGTGCTGGATGGGGCAAGGAAGAGAATGGAGCAAAACATTGTAACTCTTAGAATTATGTCACTGCCTCAAAATAGGAAGATCTTGAGGGCTTTAGATAATTATAACTATAAACCACATGTTTATCTTATCTGCCACTAATTAAATTCACTATGCATTTTAGTTGAAAGCTGTCATTAGATTTTGAAGTGGAAATTAGAGGCATTGAATGCTATTTCTAATATTAGCTATAGCCATGCCACATTGACAGGTGACCAAGAGTGTAGAGACATTTAGAATTAAAGGCTCACATTCTGGTTGAATATTATGCCACTTTAAGTATCAATGTAGAAATGACAACAAATGCCTTTAACAATGGATAGGTGCCTATTCTATTTAAAAATACTCCAAGCACTTCCTTAAACTCTACATTCTATAGTTGTTTCCTTGCTCTATGGACCACATGCAAGAGGGTGAGGCATTGCACGACCATCTCCTTGACGGTTGTGGAATTTTGGCAGCTGTCTCTGCTCACCATACTTCCCGAGGATTCCTCAGAGCCAAGAGTATCTGCCAAGAGGAATCAAAATGTTGCTGATGACCAGGAATTGGATGTGTTACAAGTGGAGGTGTTCCAGCTCTCCGAATTTGCCAACTCCATTGTTAGGAGTGTGATAAATGGATTGGGTGCATCTGCCCTTGTGAGCTGACAGAGATCCAAGCTGTTTAAAAAATGACAGGAAGCCACCCTAGAAACAAGAAAATGTATGTAAAGAGGCATTTTCCAGAGATTTCTTCCTTCCTGTTTTTTTGTTTGTTTGTTTGATTTGGAGTCTCGCTGTCGCCCAGGCTGGACTGCAGTGATGCAGTCTTGGTTCACTGCAACCTCCACCTCCCAGGTTCAAGCAATTCTCCTGCCTCAGCCTCCTGAGTAGATGGGATTACAGGTATGTGCCACCACACCTGGCTAATTAGTAGAGATGGGCATGTTGACGAGGCTGGTGTAAAACTCCTGACCTCAAGTGATCTGTCTGCCTGGAGATTTCTTCCTTTCAAGGCAGAAATAACAGCCCTTTCATTTGATTGGCCTAGACATGATATCTTTGGAACCATGCGGGGGAAATGCTGCAATTCCTATTTCAGGGCCCAGAGTGAGAATTCCAGGAATATTAATAGTGCTGAAATATAGTAAACATAAAAGTAAAAAAATGACAAAAGGCATTTTATGCTATTAGCAAACATTTCATTATAAATTCTGCATGTAAAAAAACATGTCTCCAATGGTCCTATCTATAAGAATTTATAAATACCCCAGATATCTTTCAAAAAGGATGAAAATAAGTTTTGGTTAAATAAATTTAACATGAACCATCATTGTTTGATTTTTAAAAATGTATTCTGAGTTTAGGATTAGAATGGATTATACATCATGATTTATGCTTTTAAATATTTTGGTAATTTAAAGCATCCTGATGCTGAGCTCCTTAAATATTCATCTACTTCCTAATCAATAATACTTCAGTTCCTAAAATAGATGTGATTTGTTCCGTTTATCATGTAGATTGATTTATAAGGTGTACTCTACTTTTCTGCTTTACTTCTGGACTTACTGTTTTAAAATGAAACAATTTGTTCTAAACTAATACAATAAACAAAAGCTTAAGGTGTGTTCCTACATAGACGTATGACAGGCACAGTAGGGAGATGAGTCAGGTGGAATTTCCAGCAGAGTCCCTCAGGAACTGCTTTCTGATCCACAGAGGAGAAGGCCTTATGCCCACAAGAAAATTTCTATAGATTATTAAGTGGAAAACCCTATTTAGAAAGAGGCCAAGTATGCATTTGAATACAAAGGAAGTCACAGTATTTGTTCAGAAAACCAAGAGATAGTTAGGACTTGTGGAAGATTAATGAAGCGGTCTTAGTGTTGTTCAAGAGAGACTTTTTTGATAGCTGAGTTGAAATTTTAGAATATATGTTGTGACGTTCTGTTAATTATGGAAAATTCTTCTGGTTCTAAATGGAAGTTTGGTGTAAACTGGTCCTGTTGCTGAAACTCTTAAAGGTCTGTAGGGGCGGGCTACTGATAGCTTCTTGGTAAAAAGAAACTTCGCATATTTGCCAACAACAAATGTCTCTCAGACTCAACAATCATGCAGATACTGAGAATTCCTCTGGAAATGTGAGAGGAAAAATAGTACTATTGCGCCTGTGCATTCGAAACAAGGGACATCATTTAGTGAAAATGTACTTGTTAATCACCGCTAGTCTGAAACTCACCATTTCACAGTATTTGCGCTAATAAAGAATATACAAATGAACAGTGCCCTTCTAAAATGCCATGGTTCATTCTTGTCAAATAACACACTCTCCTTGTTTTTCTTTTATTTTAAAAGAAAATTGGCCCTGAAACACCATCCAGACAAGAATCCAGATGATCCAGCTGCTACTGAGAAGTTTAAAGAAATCAACAACGCCCACGCAATACTTACCGACATTTCAAAGAGAAGCATATACGACAAGTACGGATCGCTGGGACTCTACGTGGCCGAGCAGTTTGGAGACGAAAACGTTAACACCTACTTCATGCTGTCGAGCTGGTGGGCAAAGGTGAAACTGAATTTCCTTTCTTCACAATCTCCTGTAAGACCATGATATTAATCACTCTTTTAGATTCCATCTCAAAGGAAGTCTAACCTTCCTGCTATTAAACTCTGGTAAATAAAAGGAGATATTGCTTCCACTGAATGCTATTATTTAGGATCATTTCTGGTTTAGCTCATCAAATAATTGTAAGATACAACATGATTTAAAATACTTCTAGACATTAATTATATTTGAATTTGGAGCTTCAGATTAATTCTTTATAATGACTAAGTAAGTAAGGACTGACTCATTGCTCAAAACCAAAAATAATTTATTAGTGTGACAACTGCTTAATAAATTATTACAGGGCAAATTTAGCCATGTCCTTTTCTATCTATAGCATAGGCTACATCAGCAAACACAATACTGGGAAGAATGAGTGGTAATTATGTCAGAGACTCACTTGGAGCCTGCTGTGAGGTAGAGGAGAAGGAAATTAGGGGGGAAAGGTGAGAATTTACTAGTGGAGGACAGGGAATTGGAGAGGCAGAGACGGGGACAGAGAGCAAAATGGATACCTAGTCAAGAAAAGGGCGACATTTTTAAGGGCTTAGTGCAATCAGAATTGACTTTCGTGTGGTAAATTTTGTTTGGTTTCCTAGGAATCTCTAGTATATATATGTTTGGTGATGGTTTTTATTTGTTTGTGAATATTAATATCCTTATCTTCTGATAAAACTATGTTTACACATGGGTCATACATGTGGTCCATCAACATATTTTGTGGACAGTTCACATTCATATAAGTTCCAATACATAATAATAATTATTAAATATCTAAAAAGGCAGGTTTAATAGTAGAATCTGTTTGCTATTTTCTTCCACTAAATCTTGCTAAATTGAGTTTTATGTATGCAGGAAGGGAGAGAATATGTTTTTGTACATCAGCATGCAAAAGGATTCTTGCAACCTAGCCTAATTTGCTTACTATAGTCCTCAGAGTTCTGTTTCTCAGGGATACCTGGGATTCCCATTTGAAACCCCTTTCTCTGTTGTTGAAGACTTAGGGGAGAGACAAGTTCCTGTTGAGCAGATTTGGAATTTGGAATGAGAGTGTACACACTGACAATGTCATTTATGACAATAGATTGAATGTTCATAGGACAGTACAAGCTTTTATGGGTTTGCATGGGAACCCAACCTCTGGGCGTGACACTGTTTCCATGGGAAGATACTGCAGAGGCAGGTCCAGATAATTACACACATCCACCTGATGGCACATCAGGGCCTGCCTGCATAAAAATGAGAATAAACTTCCTTGCTTTGGAAGCTGACAAAATTGATCAAAATTCACATGGACAAGCAGAATCTGCCCAGTAGTGTGAGAGATACGCAAAATAATTCCTGGCGTGGTTCTTTAAACATAAGACCACAAAAAAACATATCTTTTCCTTCTCCTTGTGCCAAAGCCCAATTTCACAGCACCTATCAGAGTGGCCCTGCATGTAGCAATCATGTGATAAATATGCACTACATGAATGAATCAGTGTACCACAAAGATACATACTTATAAAAATATTGGACACCTACCTGTGCCTAGTACTGTACTAAGCACTGTGAGGGATAAAGCAAGTCTATTTCCACAGAAGGCAAACAATCAATTTGGAATAAAGAACAAAACATTATATGAATGAAAAGAAAAAGTTCAGAGAAGAGAACAATATGGGAATTGCATAGTAAAAACAAAAAGGACAAAAATAGCTTAAAAAAGGGAGGAGTTTCTTGGGGCAATGGCTCAAGAACACTGCACAGGAGGCTGTGGAGACTGTTAGTGAGGTGGCGGGTGTTGTAGTTGTTTACAGAGTAATTTACCTAAGACTACGAAAATGTAAATTTTCCATAGCAAAGAGATTATATGTTTGAGGATGTGACTGAAGCTCCCCTATTCCAAGCCACCAGAGGCTCCACCTCAAACCTGGGGCCAGAATCAGAGATGAAGTCCAGGTCTACGAAGCAGGAGTGGGGCAGGTGAGGGCTGTCAACATTAAAGATTTCTACCTGAAGTTATTGAAGAAATACACAGGCACACAAGTCCTCTTTGTCCCTCTTGCTCCCTTAATTAGATAAAATCTGTGTTTCAATTAAAGGTGTATAAACCCCTTTCTTTCTATTTCAAATTACATATTTTTGATAAAATCTTAAATTGATTTTGCTCAATTCACAAAAACTGACTTTTTATAACTTCACATTGGAGGAGTTGAGAGTTTCTTTTTGTTTTTAGCTATAACAAACAGCGAGCAAACCTTTCATGTTTTTAGGGAAATCCTGCTGCTGTTCACCAGGTGGAGCAAATCATTTGTTTATTTATTACTTTATACAATCATTAATTCAGCTGGTATTTTATAAGCATCTAACACATACCAGGTACTAAGTCCTTCAGTAGGAGGAACTGAAAGATGACTAGCTGACAGTGCCAGCTTGCAGGAAGCTCACAGTCTAGTCCAAACTGATCAATGTTCTAAAAGTATCACTTAAAAAAAGCACCAAAGTAGAAGTCTGCATGAAATGCAACTGGGGACAAAGGAGGGAGTTATTGTTTTGGGCAGGATCAGGAAAGATGTCATAGAAGGGATCTTTAAGATGAGCCTTACACACCAGGTGGATATTTTGTTAGGTGACTGGGGAACTGGGAGGTGGACGTCCAGACAGATGAATCCACAGGGAGAGCAGAGCTGTAAGGCAATGAAAGGCAAGAACAGGGCTGTGCTGGTGCAGGGAGGCATTGGCAGAGCCAGATCACCATAATAAGAATCTTGGCTGTATCTCAGAGGCAGGAGCTCCATCACATGGGTTCAAGAGAACATGTATTTCAGAAAGTTCACTCTATCAGCAATGCACAGCATGGATTTGAGGGAGGCCAGAGGGGAGTCAGGGAGGCCAGTTGCGAGGCTGCTGAAGTGTCCAGACTAGACACAGTGAAGGTCTGTTCTGAAGCCCTGCTGGCCAGGATAGACGCATGAGGGAGGATGCAAGAGACTTGAGGAGAGACGCTATCCAGGACTTGGTGACCAGCAGGAATGTGAGTGTAGGAGGGAGAGGTATCGGACAGTTCATTCTTTATCATTCTGGTGAGAATGATTCAGCTCCCCTGGGCAGGGGGCTTGCTAACTCATTTCACCTGCAGAGGTTTTGTTGGTTGGTTTTTTGGTTTTTGTCTTGCTTTGCTCTGCTCTTAATAATGATCACCATATAGCTTAAGAATAAAAAAAGAAAGGCCATACTTTATTACTTTGGCTGCAAGTCATTTCCTCTGAGTCTAATTTATTAGGCAAAACTTTACCAGGAAATTGGTTTCTAAGGAAGTGAAATAGTTCTTATGTGGAGTAAGGATGAGGGTGAAGATGTGGCCTGTGGGGTGAACTGTGAAGTCTTCAGGTCTCTGGGGGTACCTGGGTACAGACTTGATTTCATGGGTTCTCCCCTCACCCCATCACCCCTCATCCTCATTTTGCTTTGCCTCTGTTTCCCTAGGCCCTGTTTGTCATCGTTGGCCTCTTGACGGGCTGCTATTTTTGCTGCTGCCTGTGCTGCTGCTGCAACTGCTGCTGTGGACATTGCCGGCCCGAGTCATCAGTGCCAGAAGAGGACTTCTATGTGTCCCCAGAGGATCTGGAGGAGCAGATCAAGTCTGACATGGAAAAAGGTGGGGTAGGATGAGAGCAGAGGTAGTGAGTGTCCATTCATAGGCCTGAGCAAGCACCAGGTCCCACGGGGACAGCTATCACTATAGTAGGAGAGCTCCCACAACCAAATGGGTGGAACTTCACAGACTGTCAGCTTTGGTACAGCTTCTGGGGAGAATGAAAAGATAGATAACTTTACCAGGCATAGAGAAAAGCAGTGCCTGATGCCGTTAGAAAGAAATCATGAAATATGCTGATGATGAATCAAAGGAAATACAATTCAGGTCTTATTACAAGAGAGTGAGCACTGGATTCAGGGAGGATTGGGTGAGAATGCTCAGGGCAGGAGAACCAAGGTAGAAATTTTTTTCACAGAAAAAGTATTTCAGCCGGTTCCTTCAAGATCTCCTTTGAAATAGAAGAAAGTGGGCATCAAAAAAAGTCACCAACCCTTGACTTTGCTTCTTTTTAATGACTTGATTATGAATTTGGGTGAACTAGGAGAGAGAAGTCCTTCTTTACCTGAAATGTAGCTTCTTTCAGGAGTAGCCTCAAATCAGCGTCAAGGATGGGACTATTTGCGTTGCTAACCCACCTCCGTGTGTCCATGTGTATGCATGACTGTGATGTAGTACTTGATTCTTCAAGTTCATTCTATCCAAAAATGAAAAAATTTTAAAAATGTAAAGAAAGATGAGATCTCACAGGATTCACAGCACCAGGAATACTTTACATCCTCTGGGAAATGCCTTTGTTTAAAGAAGCTGGGGTCAGACCTGCCATTGTCCTGCTCCACCTTACAGCCAAGATCCTCCTGTCATTCTCTCCCATTATTCTCTCTCATAGTTATCCTGGAGTACAGACTTTATCACTGAATCCCCAAAAAACCTAGACAGCCAAATAAAAGAATTACTTGATAATTCAGACAGTGGCCCATTTTTGTCAGAACTGCTAAAATTAGGAACAGTGTACTTTTCTGGACTATATTGTACTCTGATTCTTTTGATCATACTGAAAAGGAAATTCCAGGTTGTCAAGCATTGAAGACTAGTTAAAGGCTTCCACACACCTTTTATTCCCTATGAAATGCAGTGTTAAGTAATATCCAGGTATTACCCACCCTGACTCCAGCTCAGAGGAAGGGGTCTTCAATCATGTAAATTGTACAGATTCCCAGACTCTTTCAGGCTTGGGAGCTTAGAGAGGACAGAAGGAGTTTTCTTGAAACCTGGGACCCCGTGCTGTGGGGACATGTAGGTGGCCAATCCAACAAACAGAGGGGTTGTTCTGACCATTTTTTATTACTGACCTTGAAGCCAAATTGTGGGCCCATGGTGAAACAGAATTATAACTTTATTTTCCTTTATTTGAGATGTAAAAGGACAAATTAATCTTTTAATGGGGTCATTTATACCAAGAAGACCAAGCAAGCAGGATTACAAGTAAATGGGTTAAGGAGTAATGTATGCATGGAAACTCCTTTTCTTCAGGAAAAGGTCCGTGACATTGACACAACTTGCCTGAGAATGACAATCCTAGCATCTGAATCCTATCTGCTCTTGTAAAGGAGAGAAACTGTTACAAGATTATGTCAGGGGTTGCTGGCCCCATAGACCATAGGATCTCCCATAACATCCATCAGCCCAGCCCAGTACTCAGTCACTGACAGAACCAGAAGAGACAGCAAGATAGGAGAGTATCTTCAACATCCTCCACTGGGTCAACCTAACTGAACTTTTCCTTTACAGTGGGAAAACCAAACCTAGGTTAATTGAACCTAGATATCCCCAATCCAGTGTTTCACACTTCTCTGAACAGCCTCACAGTCTTTCCTGTTTTAAATTAGATAAAAGCTCCACCAGGTCATTTCAGTAGACCTTCTTTGTGGAAGATTTCTTTTCTGGAACAGAAATCCATACGAGGTGCCAGATTCTACCCAGGTTTCCTCCCTGCTGGGTGATTGGTGATGAATCTACATGTCTCTCACTGTTCTCAGCTCTGACACCCCAGAGCTACCAATTCCATCACAGAGGTCAGATCCTGGATGAAGTAAACCACGATCCTGTTTGATTATGTTAAGAATTCTTAACCAAAAGGAAAAGCTTTATCTTATTTCTAAATATTTAGCAGCTCCTATGCAGGGATCCAGATTTTGTGGGACTTGAAATTTACACAATTTGGGCAAACCTCTTTAAGAAAAAGAACACAAAATTGATCTGAAAGTGAATATATATTTAGAATGAGAAAAAGAAATCACAACAACTTGCAAGGCTTAAATACTTAACAATACCATAAATTTCACAAAATCTAGAAAAATCGCAATTGTTTAGTTAACTGTCTGGCACAGCTCTGCAATACGCTTCCCTGAGGCTTTGTGGCTGCACATCCATTGATTGCTTCTTCATATTAATATAGCAATAATTTTGTAATATTTTCTTTTCTTTTCTTTTCTTTTTTTTTGAGATGAAGTCTCTCTCTCTGTTGCCCAGGCTGGAGTGCAGTGGCACGATCTCGGCTCACTGCAGCAGCGCCTCCCGGGTTCAAGCAATTCTCCTGCCTCAGCCTCCCGAGTAGATGGGACTACAGGCATGTGCCACCACACCCGGCTAATTTTTTGTATTTTTAGTAGAGATTGGGTTTCACCGTATTAGCCAGGATGGTCTTGATCTCCTGACCTTGTGATCCTCCTGCCTTGGCCTCCCAAAGTGTTAGGATTACAGGTGTGAGCCACCACACCTGGCCATTTTGAAATATTTTCTATGAAAAAAATAGAAAAATCTGCCTTTCCTCTAGCATGTTTGATCAAAAAGTTTTATTACTGGTAAATTAGAAAAGTTTATTTCAGCTTTACAACTCATTATTGATAACGTTGTCTACATTTTTAGGGATTGTTGTCAAATTCAGGAAAACACCTATTTAGTTTATTTCATATAGAAGATATAAGATTTGGAGGAATTTCCCACAGAACACCTTTGATTTTGTACATTTCAAACCTTGTTGTCCTTACTCCAACCAGTACTCCCAGCATTAGAGCCCAATGGACACATTCACATTTTGTAACATCACCTCTGGTTTAGATTTTCATGTCCCCTCAGCAAGTGAATTGGCACAGTGAGCTGTAGGAATCTACCTAAAGTCATTTCTACACTCGTAGAGCTACAATAATTAACGAACAGAGTTGCTGCAAACCACAAAAACATATCCCACTAAATTAAACTGAAACCTATCGCTAACTCTTTATCCCCTTAATCAAATCCCCAAAATGTCTACAGTCCCTCTGCTGCCACTCATCAGACAGAGAAATGTGACAGAAGGAAGGAAAGTCAAAGTGGAAAGAGATTTTTTGTTGACTGTGGCCAAAATATCTGTCTTTTGCAAATAACAAAAAATGTGAACACATCGTTAGGGCCCCAACAGGCCCTTGGAAGGCACAGGTGAGGGTCCCTGAGCTGAAGTTTCATTAACTGTGCAGTAAATCCAGCACTGCTCTTGGATCTACCCTTTCCTTATAAGGAACTATGCCTTATTTGCAGTTAGTTGTATTAGTTAGATTCACGTTTATACTCCACTAATCCAGAGCTCAGGCTGGTTAAGGATGAAAATCAGACTTCATCTGAAGACTAAGCTTTCTGGACTGTGGTCCAATAAATGGACTGGACTTGCATCTGCTCTGCAAAAGAAGGGGACTCACTTAAGGTTCTTTAAGAAAATACACTTGAAAGAGTCTACTAGCCACTTAAAAATCAAGTGACTCAAGAAAAAGAATAAACAGCATTCATCAAGGTTTGAATCCATTAGAAGGCACTGGTATGACACTGGGGCTTTAAGAGTCTTATTTTAATGATTCTGAAGTTTAATTCAAAAATGGCAAACTGTTTATCACTTGGGGAATCCTTCATTCTTAGGTAGGATCTAATAAAAAAAATCTTAGGATTTTAGACTTGGGAGGAATCTGAGGAATCAACCCTCACCTCTGCATGGCTTTTCTAGGCAGCTGCTCATTTGAAAGCCGCCTGTGGTGGGGAGGTTTAGGACTTTGTTTATAAGTAAGAGATGCCCATAAAAATTCAGCCACCAAAGGAGGGCATAGAGTCCAACATAACTCTACAGTCCACCCTCAGGCACCACTCAAGGATACCAAAACACAATTACATTTATACAATTTTTGTGTAAACTTTTTTGTGTTTTACAAAAATGTGGTATCCACATGTTATTATGCCCTTTTCCTGCATCTTTGCAGAGGAAAATTTTGATGAAATCGTATTTATCAGTTTTTTTTAAGTTGATTGTGCTTTTGTGGTGTTATGTTGAGAACTCAGACTAACTTTATGTCATAAAGACTTTCTCCAATGTTTTCTAAAAGTTTTTGAGTTTTATGTTTAACATTTAGATTTATGACACATTTTGAGTTAATTTTCATATAAGGTGTGAGGTTTAGGTTCAGACTCTTTTTTTTTCTTTTTGAATATGGAATCTAATTGTTCTAAGACCATTTGTTGAAAATGTTCTCTGTATCCTCTACATGGTCTCTACTATGTATCCTTTCTTCATTGAATTGTCTTTCCATCTTTGCCAAAAATCAATTGGCCAGGGCCGGGCACAGTGGCTTACATCTGTAAACCCAGCAATTTGGGAGGCGGAGGCTGGTGGATCGCTTGAGGCCAGGAGTTCAAGACCAGCCTGGCCAACACAGTGAAACCCTGTCTCTACTAAAAATACAATAATTAGCTGGGCGTGGTGGCAGGTGCCTGTAATCCCAGCGACTCAGGAGGCTGAGGCACGAGAATTGCTTGAACCCGGGAGGCAGAGGTTGCAGTGAGCAGAGGTCGTGCCACTGCACTCCAGCCTGGGTGATAGAGCAAGACTCCATCTCAAAAAAATAAAAATAAAAATAAATCCGGGAGGCTGAGGCAGGAGAATTGTGTGAACCCAGGAGGTGGAGCTTGCAGTGAGCGGAGATCGCACCACTGCACTCTAGCCTGGGTGACAGAGCGAGACTCCATCTCAAAAAAAAAAAAATATATATTTATATATATATATATCAATTGGCCATATTTCTATGAACCTATTCCTGTACTCTCTAGTCTGTCCCATTGATCTATGTGTCTATCTCTTCATCAATTCCACACTGTCTTGCTCTCTTGCAGCTTTAAAGTAAGCCTTAAAATCAGGTAGTGTGATTCTTCCAACTTTATTTTTTTTTACAAAATTGTTTTGGCTCTTCTAGTATCTTTGCTTTTCCATATAAATTTTAGAATCAAGTTGTCTATATCTACAGAAAAATCCTGCTGGGATTTTTATTGGAATTGCATTAAATTTGTAGATCAGCTTGGAAAGAATTGACATCTTTACTACGTTGAATATTCCAATCCATCAACAGTATGTATCTCTACTTATCCACATCTCATTTGATTTCTTTCATGAACATTTTGTAGTTTTTGGCATACAAAGCTGGTAATGTCTTGTTAAATGGGTACCTAAGTATTTCATTTTGGAGAGAGCTATTGTAAGTGGCATTGGTTTTAATTTTGCTTGCAGTTGTTCATTGCAAGTATTTACAATTTCTTTTTATATTGCCTTTGTATCCCATGTCTTTGCTAAACTCATTTAACAGTTTGGATTTTTGTGTGTGTGTAAATTCCTTGGGATTTTCTATGCAGATAATTATATCATCTACAAATAGAAACAGTTTTATTTCTTCCATTCCAATCTGTATTCCTTTTGTTTCTTTTTCTTGCCTTGTTGCACTGTCTAAGATTTCTAGCACTTGGTTTGCTGCTGTGCTGTCACTGTCTTAAAATTCTTAGTTTTTGAATAAGGTACCTCACATTTTCATTTTGAACTGGGTTTGGCAAGTTATATAGCCACTACTGAGGATATTTCCTTGTGTGTACTATAAATCAGGATTTCAAGTTTGATGACTTTTGCCAACAGAAATTTTTCTTTGAAGGAACTATTAGCTAACTTTACATTTACATTAAAAAATCTACATTATATAAGGATGTTTAAAAGAACAGAGGAGCCAACCCTCACTGGCAAGGAAGAAGACAAAATGCCTCCAGAGGATAATACTCTGGTTTTAGGGAAGGGGAAAACTAATTAAGATGAGACAAGGTGGGATGGGGAAGACTAAGTGGAGCCAGGGCTTTATACTAATTACCCATCTAAATTCTATGTTACAGATTATTATATTGTACTTGGAGATTTGACCAGCATATGATGATTACCACAGGAAATTAATTTTTCATACATGAGCACTAATTTTAAGGAAATATGGTTAGCAGTTCTTTCTTCTATTATTCTCCCCATCTTTTATCCAGAAATGTCAAGATGCAAAGTATAGTAAAACTGATATGGGGCAATCTTTACTCCAGAATAAAAGTAATAGCTACTTAACACTTTGTCTTCTTATACCTTACTATACTAACAAATAAGAGAAAGGAACAGGGATTAACTAGGGAAATACATTTATGATTTGAATTCAGTTACTGAATTAGTCTGTTTTCACACTGTTATAAAGATACAACCAGAGTATGGGTAATTTATAAGCAAAAGAGGTTTAATTGACTCACAGTTCCTCATGGCTGTGGAGGCCTCAGGAAACTTACAGTCATGGCAGAAGGTGAAAAAGAAGCAAGCACCTTCTTCAGAAGGTGACAGGTGAGAGAGAGTGAGCAAAGGGGAAGTGCCACACTTTTAAACTTTCAGATCTCATGAGAATTCACTCACTATTGTGAGAACGGGATGAAGGAAACCAGCCCCATAATCCAGTCACCTTCCACCAGGTCCGTCCCTCGACTCATGGAGATTACAATTTGAGATAAAATTTGATAGGGATGCAGAGACAAACCATATCATTCTGCCCCTGGCCCATCCCAAACCTCATGTCCTTTTCACATTTCAAAACCAATCATGCCTTCCCAATAGTCCCCAAAAGTCTTAACTCATTCCAGCATTAACTCAAAAGTCCAAGTCCAAAGTCTCATCTGAGACAAGGCACGTCCCTTCTACCTATGAGCCTGTAAAATCAAAAGCAAGTTAGTTACTTCCAAGATACAATGGAGGTACAGGCGTTGGGTAAATGTTCCCATTCCAAATGGGAGAAACTGGTCAAAACAAAGGGACCACAGGCCCCAGACAAGTCTGAAACCTGGCTGGGCAGTCATTAAATCTTGAAGCTCCAAAATCTCCTTTGATTTTATGTCTCATATCTAGGGCATGTTGATGCAAGAGGTGGGCTCCCACAGCCTTGGGCAGCTCTACCCCTGTGGCTCTGCAGGGTACAGCCCCTGCAGCTGCCTTTCCCAGCTGGCATTGAGTGCCTGTGGCTTTTCCAGGTTCTTGGTGCAAGCTATCGATGGATCTACCTTTCTAGGATCTGGAAGATGGTAGCCTTCTTATCACAGCTCTACTAGGCAGTGCCCCAGTGGGGACTGTGTGTGGGGGCTCCAAACCCATATTTCCCTTCTGCATTGCCCCAGCAGAGGCTCTCCATGAGGGCTTTACCCCTGCAGTAGACTTCTGCTTGGACATCCAGGCATTTCCATACATCCTCTGAAATCTAGGCAGAGGATCCCAAAGTTCAGCTCTGGTCTTCTGCACACCAGGAGGCCCAATACCACGTGGAAGCCACCAAGATTTGAGGCACCCTCTGAAGCAATAGCCTTAGCTGTACCTTGGGCCCTTCCAGCCTCATCTGGAGCTGGAGTGGCTAGGATGCAGGGCACCAAGTCTTGAAGCTGCACAGAGCAGTGGGGCCCTGGCCCTGGCCCAAGAAGCCATTTTTTTTTTCTCCTAGGCCTCCAGGCTTGTGATGGGAGGGCCTTCTGTGAAGGTCTGTACATGCCCTGGAGATAGTTTCCCCATCATCTTGGCTATTAACATTCAGTTTCTTGTTACTTATGCAAATTTCTGCAGCAGGCTTGAATTCCTCCCCAGAAAATGGATTTTTCTTTTCTACCATATAGTCAGGTTGCAAATTTTCCAAACCTTATGCTCTGCTTGCCTTTTAAACATAAATTCCAATTTCAAACCATCTCTTTGTGAACACATATAACTGAAGGCTTTCAGAATCAGCCAGATCACCTCTTGAATGCTTTGCTGCTTTGAAATTTCTTCCACCAGATACCCTAAATCATCTCTTTCAGGCTCAAGTTTCCATAGATCTCTAGGGCAGGGGCAAAATGCTGTCAGTCTCTGCATGAGTGACCTTTGCTTCAGTTCCCAACAAGTTCCTCATCTCCGTCTGAGACCACCTCAGCCTGGACTTCATTGTTCATATCACTATCAGCATTTTGGTCAAAGCCATTCAACAAGTCTCTAGACAGTTCCAAACTTTCCCACATCTTCGTGTCTTCTTC
Organism: Gorilla gorilla gorilla; assembly: GCF_029281585.2. Lineage (NCBI taxonomy): Eukaryota > Metazoa > Chordata > Mammalia > Primates > Hominidae > Gorilla > Gorilla gorilla. The sequence continues at coordinate 54,297,606 of NC_073231.2, read as the reverse complement.
AGAGCCCTCCAAACTGTTTCAACCTCTGACTGTTACCCAGTTCCAAAGTCACGTCCATATTTTCAGGTTATCTTTATAGCAGTACCCCACTCTGCCTGTACCAATTTTCTGTATTAGTCTGTTATCACTCTGCTATAAAGATACCACCTGAGACTGGGTAATTTATAAACAAAAGAGGTTTAATTGACCTCGCAGTTCTGCATGGCTGGGGAGGCCTCAGGAAATTTACAGTCATGGAGGAAGGTGAAGCAGAAGCAAGCACCTTCTTCACAAGGTGACAGGAGACAGAGGAGTGAGTGAAAGGGAAGTGCCACACTTTTAACCTAATCAGATCTTGTAATAACTCACTATCAAGAGAACAGCATGGGGGAAACCGTCTCTATGATCCAATCACCTCCCTTGACATGTAGGGATTACTATTCAAGATGAGATTTGTGTGGGAACACAGAGCCAAACCATATTGGTGACCAAACACCACAAATTTCACTTTTGAGTACATGTTATAGGACATTATAACTATTTCTTAATTTATGAAATCCAAATTTGAAATATCAAATCCTTTCTTAACTGTTGACTTATAAAAACTATTAGAAATATTTTTCACCTGCCTTAAGATAGTTTTAACAATTCTAATTATGTATCTAAGACTTTTTCTTGCATATTTATTATTATGTGCATATTCAAACATGCCTACTCCTTGACTCTAGCTAAAGTCTAAGATACCTTTTGATGATACAAAATTGTATCAATCTCTGTTCAATAGTGGTGGTACAGGGTGGGATTTAGTAGCAGAAGGGAGAGATTTGTTTGGGTTTTTATGTCCCTTTAAACTATATCGGAAAGTATAATCCAGCTTCTACCTTTAAGAAATAAAGGGGGGAAAGCTCAAACAGTGGCATCTTCAGTATTCACTGACAACTACAGAACTTATAAGCAGATTCCTATGTCTTTCTTAAAATAGAAATATACTCCCAATGGGATCCCAGGAACACAGAGGAATTCTATTGTTCTTATGAATCAATCAAGATCAAATGGAAGATAGATAGTGTCTTGGGGGAACCCTTCCCCAGTTTTGTTGTCTTTGAAAATTTGAAACCTTAAAGGTAAAAGGTAATAGGTACCAACTTATTTCCCTTACTTTCATATGTTCACAAATTAGGAGTTCTACATTGTGAAATTTTGGGTGGTATATTTTTAAAAAGCTCACTTAGACCCTATACTCCTCTATCAGTTGAAGGCCACAATGAAATCAGAATTCCACTATGAAGGCTTTACAGACCATCTTGAGAGAGAGAGCCTTGTTTCATGGGACAATGTATGTGTATGTAGTGTGTGTGCGTGCAGGCATGTGTGTGTGTGTGTGTGTGGTAGAGGGAGAGAGAGAGAGAAGGTATGGAAGCAAGAGCCCAAATTGGAACCAGTTACCTCTGAACACCCTGGCAAAGCAAACCCAAAATATAAGATCTAAATTCAGTTTGGTTTTTCCAAGCTGAAGGCAGTAGAATGACATCCAACCAAAATTTCCAGCTAAACCCTAAAACAAACAAACAAACAAAAAAATTGTGCAGTCATGATTTCTCCAATTTTTTTAAAGGAGGGAGAATAAAAGAGAAAGTGTTTTGTACTATTGACCTTGGATCTAAAAATGTGAGATTCGGTGCATAGAAGAATCTGTTGACTGCTTAACTGTTCTTGCCACTCACCTGGATAAAACCCAAATACATTCACAACCACACAACCACTGAGATGAAGAGGCCATATGGCTTGTAATTAGACTCTCACTCTTGGCCAAGATATTGAGACATTTATTACATTTGCTATTTAGTATTCATCACATCTTACTGCCCAGGAAAAAGGCACCAAGGAAGAGATTAAATTCATCCTTCCCCTTTTTGCCACTCACCACTCAAGCTTCTTCCTACCCCTTTCCCCCAGTCAAAAGGAATCAATTTCTAAAAATAATGCATGGAAAACAATGCTTGCAACTAGTCAAGAATGCTTTGCTTCTTCTTTGTATGAAAATATCAAGCAAGCACCATCAAGGTCTTGGGCCAGAGCAGTAGGACAGGCTTGTCAGCTCTGAATGCTCCCCCAAAAAGCAGCTCAAAGTGAACCCAAGACTTCTTTGATTTTTGGCCATCTAGGTTCAGTGAGCAAACTTACTGGTCAGGTTTATTGAGATAGTCTTTCAATAGCAAACATTTACTGAGCACTTAGTATTTGCCTGATGCCATGCCAGGGGCTAGAGGAAATGAAGACATAGTTCCTGGTACTTTGGACCTTACAAATTAGAAGGGGAGAAGGGGAGACAAATATTAAGTAAATAATCACATGAAGAACTAGTTAATTTACAGGTACAATAAGCCTGCCAAAGGAGAAGCACAGGGGCTGTGAAAGTGAGCACTTGGGGCCTCACCTGCATGCAGGTTGAGGACACTTTCCCAGGAAGTGACGTCTAAAGCAGAAGACTTTAAGAAGGAGGAGGAGTTGAGGGGTAGGGGATTCTGGGGATGGTGCACTCTAGAAGGGACCAATCTTAGTACAAGCAAAGAATTGTCACAGCCTCTCCCCATATTCTTGTGGATAAGATGGTGAATGGAGCTTTGCATGCCAGGCAAGGCAGGTAGAGTCATATTAGGCTGTTCTATTGAGTGGTTTTATCAAGTAATCGAATGAAGCAGAAGTTGTGCAATGACTATTTTTCAAAGAAACCCAAACTGAGATATGCTTAGACAAAGGTTCAAATCATCAAAATGAAACGTGATAAGTGGAAGTAGCTGGAATCCCCATCCCCAATGTACTAGAGAAGTGCAAGAGTGGTAGGATTACCTAGGAAAGGGGGAAAAGGACTTGAGAGACTCCATGGTGAAAAATGCAAAAATATAGAGGGGAGGTGAAATATTATTCAGCCGTAAAAAGGAATGAGGTACTGATACATGTGGATGCTACAATGTGGATGAACCCGGGAAGATCATGCTAGATGGAAGAAATCAGACACAAAAGGACAAACATTGTATGATTCCATTTATATGAAATATTCAGAATAGGTAAATCCAAAGAGGCGGAAAGTAGATTGGTGGTTGCCAGGGCCTGTGGGGCAGGAAGAATAGGGAGCAACTGTTTAATGGGGACTGGGTTTCCTTTTGGGGAGATAAAAATGTTTTGCAATTAGACAAAGTGTGAGTCATACATTAACTGTATATGTACTCAATGCCACTGAATTGTTCACTTTAAAGTGGTTGGTTTTAAGTTATGTGAATCTCATCTCAATTTTAAAAATATATAGTAGGGGAGAGGGTAGACCAAGATTTGACTAGAAAAAGAAACTGAACACCCTTCCTTCAGAAAAGGAGAGTCCTTTGTTCTCTGCAAATTCACGCAGCATAACGAGTGGAGGAGATCACAGGCCTAAGCAAGGCATTAACATCCATGAAAAGGGACAGGGCAAAGGTGACTCAGCCTATTACACCCGCTACCTTGAGGGCAGTCTACGCCAGGGGCTAGGACAGAGGGCTGTGGAGTCAGACAATCCTGGCTCAGGCCTCAGCTCTCTAAGATACTGGTTGAGGTTCTCGGGGTAATTCACCTAACTCCTTTATCTGTTATTGTTTTTCTCAAATATTAAATGATACAAATAAGTATGACCTGAGTTTCTACCTCAGAAAAAGAATGTTACCATCACCTTTAGAGCTCCTTATTTGCTCTTCCCTCCTCAGACGTAATGATCTTAAATCATGTGTAACCAGTTCTTACTATTCTTTTTAGTATTACAACTCTATTTATAATCCTAATGGCATATTGCTTGGTTTTCCCTATTTTTGAACTTAAATGAATAGATTTATATGCAATAATTATCTTTCTTCATCTTTATTTTTACTGTGTAATATTTCTTTTTTAAAGAAATAGTTTCAACTTTTATTTTAGATTCGTGGGTACATGTGCAGGCTTGTTACATGGGTATATTGTGTGACGCTGAAGTGTGGGGTACAGATCCTGTCACCCAGGTAGTGAGCATAGTACCCAATAGTTACTTTTTCAACCCATGTCTGCTTCTCCCCTTCCCACTCTAGCAGCCTGCAGTGTCTGTTATTCCCATTTTATGTCTGTGTGTGCTCCATTCAGCGTTGTCCTTCTGAGATTCATTCACATTGTGACTGTCATTCATGTATTTTCACTGTTGTATAATATTTTGGGAGAAAATCCCATAATTTACTTATCCATTCTACTGCTAATGGACATTTGAGTACTGTCCACTTTTTGCCATTACAAACGGTGCTGTTATGAATGTTCTTGCATGTATTTTCTGGTGCATGAATGCTAGAGTTTTTCTAGGTATATACGGAGGATGCAATTACTTAGTCAAAGGATATGCACTTGTACAACTTATTAGGTAACATCAAGCAGTTCTGCAAAATCATTGCACTAATTTACATTCCCACTAACGGTTAACGAGAGTTCCTGTTGCCCCACACCCTTGCCTCCACTTGACATCCCCTGATGGTAAATGTGTGACAATCTAGTAGGTGGGAAATGGTGTGTCATTGTGTTTCTAATTTTTATCTCCTTGATTAAAGTTGAACATCTTTTCATATGTTCATTGCTCATTTGGGTTTCCCCTTCTATGAAATGCCCTTTCAGATCTTTTGCAGGTTTTAAAATTATATCATCTGCCTTTTCCTTACTGATTTTTAAAATATTCTGGGTATTGATTCTTCATTGATTATGTTTATTTAAAACATATTCTCCCAGTTTGTGATTTGGTGTTTTACTCTTTATGGCATTTTTTGATGAATCAAAGTTCTTGATTTTAATGTAGACAGACTTTCAGTCTTTGCCTTTATGTTTAGTGATTTTTGTGATTTGATTAAGAAATCCTGTGCTACCTCAAACATATAAAGATGTTCTCATATATAGATTTTCAAAGTTTTATAGTTTTGCCTTTTCACATGTAAGAGTTTAATCACCTGGAATTGGTTTTTACATGTAGTATGATGTGGGACTCCAATTTCATTTTTTTTCCAGATAGAAAACAAATTGTTTCAGCACACTGATTTCTAATTTTGGTTTTGATAAACATTAAGTTTCAATAGATATATGGAGCAGTTTCTGGGCTTCCTGTTCTAGTCCATTGGTCTTTTTTTCTTTTTATGCAATACCAAGCCCATTTATCACAATCCCTAATATCTGTTTAAGCAAATCCTCCTCACTTGTACTTCAGGAGAGTCATATATCCTTAGCATTTTGCTTTCTTATATAAATCTCAAAATCAGGTTTTTGTCAAGTTATTTAACAAGAATTCCCCAAGCAAAACTTTTTAGGATCTTGGTTAGAATTGCAGTGAATCTACAGATCAACAGGTAGAATTGACACCTTTAACAATTTGAGTCTTTTAATATGTGACATGGTATATTTCACCATTTATTAGCTTTCACTAAGGATGTATTTTCTATATCTTTATTACATTTATTTTTGAATACTTTACCATTCTTCTTACTACCAATCAATTATATATGTATTTTCCTACTTGTTTTCTGGCATATAGAAATGTACTTTTAAAAACATTGATTTTTGAATCCAAGAAACTAGCTAAACTCTCTCGCTAATTTTAATTATTTACCTGTAAATTCTTTAGGGTTTCTACTTAACTGTTTGTCTCATCTGTGAGTACTGACAGTTTTGATTCTTCCCCTCCATCTCTTATCATTTTTTATTTTTTTAAAACCACACCAAGTATGTGAACCCAGTTTTTGTTTTGCCTTTCTGTGTTTGCCAAGACTACTAGTAAAATGTTGAAGAGAAGGTACTTTCAGGGTTGCGTCATAATTAGTAGGTTTGCCGTAGGTTTTTGATCAGGTTAAGAAAATTGTCTTCTATTCCTATTTTGTTAGACCTTCATATTTGATCACGGATGTAAAATTTTTTCAAATATTTTTTCTTCATCAGAGATGGTCATGATTTTTCTCCTTTGATCTGTTAATGTGATGAATTATATGAATTGGTTTTCCAATATTAAAACAACTTTGCACTCCTTAGATAATTAAATTCAGCATAGTCTTCATGTATTGACTATTGTATTATTTGATGAAATGAGCTGGTCAATATTTTGTTTTAGATGTTTGTGACAATGTTAATGAGAGTGGTCTATAATTTCCCTTTCTCAAACTTTCCTTACTGTATTTTGTATCAAAATTATGCCTCATGAAATAAATTACGAAGTATTCTTTTGTTTTTTACTTCTCTTGGAGAGTTTGTATAATACTGGGATTCTTTCTACAGGATTTTGAAGAACTTTCTGGGATAGCATGTAACTGTGCAAATTTTAAACTATTGATTTAATTTACTTAATGTTTATAGACCAGTTAGGTTTCCCTTCTTTTTTATTTACAAAAAGAAAAAATGGTTTCTTCAAGATTTCCTCTTATCCTTTATACATCTATAGTATCTGCATGATTATTCTGTTTTTTATTCTTTACATTGGTCATTTCTGCTTTCTTTCTCTCTTTTTTTTAACCATTCTCACCAGATGTCTTACAATCTTATCAATCTTCTCAAATAAACAACTTTTGGTTTTGTTGATTGTTTCTACTTAATTTCTTTCTTTCTTTCTTATTTCTCAGTTTATTTTGTTCATTTTCTAACTTCTTAATTTTTGTACTTCTTAATTTTCAGCCCTTCCTCTGTTCTTACATTAAAAATTTAAGACTATAAATTTTGAATTTTCCTATAAGTTATACTTTAGCTTCACACACACACACACACACACACACACACACACACACACGTTCTTATATTGTTCTCATCATCTGAGTTCTAAATGTTTTCTGATTTCTATTATGATTTTTTCTTTAAGCTAGGCCTGTGTATATCTTAATTTTCAATCTTGGGATTTCGAGGTTACTTTTTGTTGTTTGTATCTAACTTGACTGCTCTGTGATCAGAAAATGTCAACACTATGATACCAGTGCTTTGAAATGTCTTAGGACTTGCTGTACAGCCTGGAACTTAGCCAGTTTTTATAAATGTTCCACATTGCTTCAAAACAACACATTCTGCATTTGTTATGTTCATTGTTCCATATATGTCTATTGAATAAAGCTAATTTATTGTATATATTAGTTTGCTAAGGCAGCCATAACAAAGTACTACAAACTGGGGGTTTAAACAACAGAAATTTATTCTCTCACAGTTCTGGAGGTCAGAAGTCAGAGATCAAGGTAGCAGGGTTGGTTTCTTCTGACACCCCTCTTCTTGTTTTGTAGCTGTTCATCTCCCTGTGATTTCACATGGTGTTTCCTCTGTGTCCAAATCTCTTCTTATAAGGACTCCAGTCCTGTTGGATTAGGGCCCACTCTAGTGACTTCCTTCTAACTTAATTACCTCTTTAAAGACCCTATCTCCAAATATGATCACATTGTAAGGTACTAGGAATTAGGACTTCAACATACGAATTTTGGGGAGACACAATTCTGTCCATAACATAGTCCTTTTCAAATTCTACATAAGATTTCCTTGCTTGATTTCATGAGTTAGGTGCTGAAAGCAGTCAAATTTTCCACAGTGATGATGAATTTTTCTATTTCTCTGTAAAGTTCTTTCAATTTTTGATTTATGATTTTGATTTTGAGGTTATTAGTATATATAAGTTTAGAATATTTACAGCTACTTGGTGAATTAAACATTTTATTATTATGGAGTTACTTCTAGCCCCAGAAATGCTTTTGTCTTATATCTTATTTTGTCTGTGAAAATATACTTACATTAGCTTTCTTCCCACTAGTGTTTGTGTGGTAAATATGTTTTCATCATTTTAGTCTCTATTTTTATCCTTATTTTTAAATGTAGCTTGGGTTTTTAAAATTCAGTCTGACAATATTTTTCTTTTAAATAGAGTACTATATCCATTGGTATTTATTATCTTCAATATAATGTACTTTGATCTTTTTCTACTAACCTACTTTTCGTGAGAGGCAATAGAGAAATAGTCTTGAAGAGAACAGACCTCTGAGAAACACTGCCTTGGTTTGAATATCAGCTCTATTACTTACTACCCGTGTAACCTTGGCCTAGTTACACAGTCTGTGCCCGTTTTCTTATTTGTAAAATGGTTATAATAACAACCCTACCTCATAGCATTATTACAACTATTGAGTGAGTTAATAAACATAAAGTGCTAAGAACACTGCTGGACACGTAGTAAGATATACACATATACCTACTTTCTGGTAATTTTTTTATCATTATATTTATCACTTTAAGTTGACATGTTTTTCCTGTTTATCTTTTTTTTTCTTTTAAATTGTCAGAGTGTCTTTTCTTATTTGATTTCCTTCTGTCCTCTGATTTGGAAATTATATTCTCTTTTCTGTTCTTTTGGAATTACCCTGAAAATTTATCAAATGTACTTAATTTGTCAAAGTTTAAAGTCATTTCTTATCTTTACCCTCCTCTTGAACAATACAAGAATTTTGTAACACTTTAACCCTGATCAACCTATTTCTGACTTATACATTATTTTTATATTTTAGATTTTTCTCAATTTTAAGCCTTGTAAATTTTTATTATTGCTTTGTATATTCAATAATTATTTGGTTTTACTGACATATTTTCTGGGTTTTTTAAAAATTATTTTCTTTTTACAGCTCAATTCTTTCATCTGATAACTGTTTCTGCCTGAATTATATCTTCTAAATTGGGTCTGCAGTTAGAAAAATTTGTTTTTACTGACTGAAAATATCTTTATCATGCTCTTTTAAAAAAGAAATGTAACTTATTAAGAGGGTTTGTCAATAAATATAGATTGATGTCTTCTTTCAGTATATTGGAGACATAGTTTCAATATGTTTTAGCTTCATAGTTTTTTTAGCTCCATAGTTTTAGCTTCCGTATTTGCTATTGAGAAGTAAGATTGCTTTTAATATCCTTGTCTTTTCTTTTTTTTGAGATGGAGTTTCACTCTTGTCACCCAGGCTGGAGTGCAGTGGCACAATCTTGGCTCTCTGCAACCTCCACCTCCTGGGTTCAAGCGATTCTCCTGCCCCAGCCTCCCAAATAGCTGGGCTTACAGGCACCTGCCACCAGGCCTGGCTAATCTTTTTCTGTACTTTTAGTAGAGACGGGGTTTCACCACATTGGCCAGGCTGGTTTTGAACTCCTGACCTCAGGTGATCTGCTTGCCTCGGCCTCCCAAAGTGCTGGGATTACAGGCGTCAGCCACTGCACCCAGCCCAAAATCTTTGTCTTTTGTTCTGCAATGTGACTAAGATGTTTTAAATATGGTTTTTTTGTTTTTCTTTCAGACAGAGTCTCACTCTGTCACCAGGCTGGAGTGCAGTGGCGCGATCTTAGCTCACTGCAACCTCTGCCTCCTGGGTTCAAGCAATTCTCCTTGCCTCAGCCTCCCGAATACTGGGACCACAGGTGTGTGCCACCACGCCCAGCTAATTTTTGGATTTTTAGTAGAGAAAGAGTTTCACCATGTTGGCCAGGATGGTCTTGATCTCCTGACCTCATGATCCACCTGCTTCGGCCTCCAAAAGTGCTGGGATTACAGGAGTAAGCCACTGCACTCTTTAATTTATCCTGGCTTGCTCTTGGATCTATGGATTGGTGTATTTCATCAATCCTAGAATAGGCTCAGCCATCAAATCTTCAAATATTGTCTCTCTCTTTTTTTTTTCTTTCTGAAAGTTATGTTAGATATGTTAGACCTTATAATTCTATCCATCATGTCCTTTAACCTCTTTTATATTTTCTCTTTGTCTCTCTTAAATTTTGGATAATCTCTTCCAATCTGTTTTCTACTTCACTAATTCTTTCCTTAGCTGTTAAGCCAATTCATGAAGGTTTTTTCCATGTTTTAATCTCCAGAAATTCTGTTTAAAATTTTTGAGATCTATTATTTTACTTAATTTATTTAATTACTTCTAAAACATAATTCTTTTGTATTCTGTGTCTGATAAAAGCAGTTCTTGAAGTCTTTATGGGTCTGATTTGGCATTCTGCTGTTTATATTGGATCTTAGCATGCATTGTTTCCATATGTAATCTCTCTCTCTGTCTCTCTGTCTGTCTCTCTCTCTTTGTCTCTCTCTCTCTCTCTAATTCTCTGTCTCTCTCTCTCTCTGTCACACACACACACACACACACACACACACACTTCTATTTCTCTACCTCTAATAGTTTTTACTATGAGCTCATGTTTCTTGTAATTTTATAATGATATTTTGAGGCCTAGGTTGAAGGTGAGGTCATTCACTTTTGCTAAGTGCCTGAGAGCACATCTTGCACTGGACCTCTTTAAACTAAATTATCATCTTGAGGTTTCTTAGAACACAGAGGTATTGAAAACTTGGTCTGCAAACTTGTGTATTCATTGGCTTGCCATTGAACATTTTTGGGGCAGCTTTCTCAACTCAGCACCCAAATTAAAGGCTAACAAATCTCTCTGTAGATTTAGGAGTAGATTTAGTGATTTTAGAGAAAGCATAACCATTTTGGGCACTAGCTTTATGTGACGAGATTTCTATTAGACTCTCCCTCTAAGCAAACTCTCAGTTTTGACTCTTGTCCCAACAAGGGCCAGTCATCCAATTGTACACTACATAATGCCAGGGTGCATTAAACTTTCTTTCATATAAACTATACCTTTCCTGTAGATATACGTTGTAGTCTGTATGAAAGGTGCCCTTTGATAATGTTCAATTTCCAATCTGCACAACTGTATATGATGGTTCTGTCTGTATCCCCACAAGATGGCGAAAACTAAAGTTCAAGTTCACCAGGTTCAGCAAGTGCCCTCCAGGTGAAAGCTGGGTTTGGTGCTTTGGTTTTATAATTCCATAACTGACAAAACTTGAATAAAGAGTAAAGACAGTGCCTCCTCCCTTTCGAAGTCCTTAAAATGGTAGGTATATTGATATCTTATGAATTGAGTTGATTTGCCAGTCATGAATTCAACAAAAATACCTATCACTTGCTTCATTAAAAGAACTGTAACATGATGAGAGTGTTTATTGCTTTGCTTTGTTTATTTTTAGATGTGGACTTTCCAGTTTTTCTCCAGCCTACAAATGCAAATGAGAAAACACAGCTAATCAAAGAAGGATCTCGAAGTTATTGCACAGACTCTTGATATTGAGCCCTCAGAGAGTCCACGGTCCCTCCTCTCAGTTCAGTCTTGTCTCCAGATGGTCGTAGGGGAGTGTGTGGGGCATAAAGTGCTGTGAACTTTTCCATCTTGGTGTTTTATTTTTGGGTTAGGAAAACATGATTGCTATATAATTTTCTCAGTAAGCAGACTTTCTCTCTGAGTAGAATTTCTTATGAAACACATTCAATTTGGGTGAATAAAGGCCTGAAGAGTTATTTTACCCTCCTTGCCTGATGTAGGACAGTGGAATTGTACAGCCTTTATGAACCTGCCCTTTATGTGAGGCAGATCTGATTCCTAACTGACCAAAGTAATATTCCAGAACAAAAGCCACTTTTCTTCCATTTAACACAATATTCATATCTACCACGAACATGATCATCAAAATATATGAGAACTTATAAAGAGTTTTTGTGTGTGGAGCCTCTTCCATGTCAATATTCAATAAAATTATAGAAATGTTTCAAGAGCCAGAAAGGGATGATTTTTTTTAAATCACATTTTAAGGTATATTTTTGGAACATTAAAAATTGGCATTTACTGAAAACTGGTAAGTAAAACCAGGAAGAAACAGGTTTTGTGTGTACTTTTAGATTGGCTTAAAAACAAAACAAAACAAAACTTCAACCTGGTTAAATGTTGTAAGCGAACCAGAAAATCATTCTGAGCCTGAACCCTCCCCATCAGCATGTTGATCATTTTCTAGTAAAATAATTTTTGTATAACTGGCTCAGATTAGCCAGACTAAGGGAAAAAAAAAAAAACAGATGAAGGGGTAGAACTCTATACTCTAGAGCCTAAATTTACACCAAAACACATATCACCTCATTTTTGTTAAAATTAGTTGCCTTGACCAGAAATTGCTCAGCTCTGTGCATGTTACACAATTTAAGCCCAGAGGTCATCTCTGCATTTGCTTGTTTGATTCTTATATTTATTATGTGGTAGAAACCATGTGCTATTTCTAAAATACTATGGCAGAAAAAGTGTTTGTTTTTCTAGGTCTTTCTTACTTTATATAATATTGCATTTTCAAGATCTTGTTATGTTTTTATATAATATTGTATAAAATGCCTTTATCTTTTTTCTTGTTTCTTATTCCCACCCAAAAAATGATAGTTAATTGCTGCTAAATATATATTGTAAGTGAGAATTAGTGTTATAGCTCTGACAGTTCTGAGGTCATTAAAATTCCGCTCTAACTCTTTAGTTACTGAAATTCTTTTTCTATGCAATCAAGTAGACAGAGCCTTGGTTTGAAAGTTAAGAAACCTGGTTCTAATCTAAGCTTTCATTAACTAGCCTTGTGACCAAGTGAGATGAAAATAACATGGCTAATCTCTCTATGGCTCTGTTTTCATATCTGCCCTGACCACCTTCCAAGTTGCTGGATGACCAGATAAAACGGCTGAAGTGAAAGAAATCTGAAAAGTCAAATGTTCAACAAATGTAAGGAGGTTTTAAATGAATTTGTATATGTTGACGCACACAGACAAATGTACCGTGACTCTTGATGCATATAAACTCTCTCACCCAACAAGACCCATGGAGACACCCAGTATTAACAGCTCCAGTAACCAGCAAGTGCTTGGAACGCTGTATTCAACAAACAAATGCTACTTTCCATTTGGAGGAAACAATAGGATAAATAGCGCAATCTGTGGATAATTTGAGCCATTCCATTTCCTTCCTGTGGCCTTTTTAAGCAAAAGGTCAGGTCTATTTTGAAAAGCAACTTACAAATTACAAAGCTCACCTTCTCTTTCTTGCCCAGACCTCATTTTCCTTTCTCACATGGAATTTTTTGCTTCCACTCCTAGTTCCCCAGGAAGCTGGTCCAAGAGTGGTTAAGATGAGAACAGGACATGGATCAGAATCAGAATCAGATGGTAGAATCAAATTGCTAGAGGGGTTCTGGCCAATGTTCCTCACAAAGGGCTAGTTTCTGGTTACAATGATGTGTGACAAATGCAAACACTTGAATACCTATGAATGAGGGAATGAATTCTGCAGAATGCTCCTTCAGCTACAGAGATACAACAATCCACTCTTCACCAGAGGAGGAGCTGCTGAAGTATATTGTGGGGGTCTACAGAAGTGCTATCCTAGAAGCACTGGCAGTCATTCTGAACCCACAAGAAGTCTTCCCTTCGCAGGGAAGCTTCAAGGCAAGAAGAGAAATGCTGAGCGTGAGCCTCATCAGTGGTCACACAGAGTCCACTGAACAGCCCGTGTCAACAGCTTACCACCTATCCTGGGCACTGTGCTACTGGAATGGGAGACTTCTTAAAAAGTTCCATAAGTCATCCATTTATTTTTTTTGCTGTTTTACAGTAGAACATAATAAAAAAATACATGTGCATTTTTCTTTACCAAAACACACACATATATATATGTATCTCAATTCTTTTAGAATAAGTGACATTCTATATCTAGAATGAAAAAACTGTCTATACATTAACTTATTATTATTATTTTTTTGAGACAGAGTCTCACTGCAATCTCTGCCTCCTGGGTTCAAGCAATTCTTGTGCCTCAGTCTCCCGAGTAGCTGGGACTACAGTCACGTGCCACCACACCCAGCTAATTTTTGTATTTTTAGTAGAGACAGGGTTTCACCGTGTTGGCCAGGCTGATCTCGAACTCCTGACCTCAGGTGATCTGCCCGCCTAGGCCTCCCAAAGTGCTGGGATTACAGGTGTGAACAACCGTGCCCGGCTACATTGATTAACTTATTAGCATAATAGTTTTATATAAAATGCCTTCATTTCAAAAAAATTTTTATTGTATTTGGCATGGAAATTATTTAAATCAATGTGTAACATACTAGAAAATCAGCTACCAAAACTTGAAAGATACATGTTATTCTGAGTCAAAGGGTAAAGTTTTAACAAAATAAAATGAGTCACCTTCCTACTCATATTCTGCATTTCTTAGCTCTCTCTTTTACCTCTTCCCTTCGCATCCCATCCCCCAAAATAGAGGATTTGAAAGTGTTGATCTTAGGCTCACAGGTGCATTTACTTGTATTTGAGAAAGATGATTTATTCTTTCACAAATTAAAAATAAAATTTCTAAGAGAATAATAACCAAGAGTCACAGTGCTTAGTACCTGACACTGCCCTAAAAGCTTTATATTGACTCATTTAATACAACAACCTGTGAGAGAAGTACTGTCACCATCATCATCTGTCATTTTTTAGACTATGTAACTGGAACACAGAAAAGATAAGTAACTTGGCTAAGATCACCTAGCTATGGAGTAGAGCAGGCTGGTCTTGAGGCCACGATATTAACAGCTGCACTATATAGCCTCTCCAGGATGACCTTGTGTTTCCAACTACATTTGTTCTTGAACATGAATCCTAGTCTCCTCCCCACTCCCCATCCAACTCTTTCCCAGAGTTCTCTGACTTTCAAGAGAATATACTCACTGTGTCACTCCCTTTATTAACTACCTTTCTCTTCAACTGCCCTTTGCAGCTCAAGGAGATTCCTCTAAGAAATCTTCCTTGTTAATTCCCTGTGACTTCCTCAAGAGCAAATCTGAAGGCTTCGTATATCTCTTACTTCCCTCCCACTCCTTCCCCTTCCCCTTTTTCTTCCTCTCCCCGCTCCCCGCCACCCCAGCACTTCCTTATTTGGGAGATCTCTGTGGTCTTAGCAGCTATGTCTTTACCACCTTCTCTTCTCTGACTAACCCATAACTGCAACCCTAATCAAGTGAAAAGTTGGATTTTTAAAAAATTTTCAAAGTGATTCTAGAGTAGCTGGTTCTAATAGTTGTGATTTTAAAAATTCTGATACATAACTTCCTGCCATAATTTTCCAGGATGTTTAGATAGTGCCGAGAAAACTTTTAAAGATAAAATAGCAAACATATATTGTGCTTACTATGTGCCAAACACGATTCTAGCTGCTTAATATAAGTTAACTCATGTAATTCACACAGCAACCCTATGAGGTAGGCACAATTACTATTTCCCATTTCACAGATGGGAAAATTGGGCAGCAGAGAGTCATTAATTAACTCAGGCTGTTAATAATGGGAGAGCCAGCATTTGAACTCAGCTAGTCTGGTTGTAGCATCTGTCTGCTTAATTACTATGCCACCTTGGTGCCCTAAGACATATCTGAATTCTGTAAATTTGGATTTACAACTGCTTATTTAATGTCAAAATAGTGTATACATTGAGTATATTCTAATTTGTCCCTCTCACCAAAAGTGAATACCATAAGCTTATAAATCCAAGTTAATACAATTTGCTCTATTATTCTGAGTCCATAAGATTGGGGTGGGAACATTTGTTACTATATATAAAAATAAGGCATCTTAATATCACTCATACAATTAGAAGTAAAATATTTTCATGTTATCCATTCATAATAAAAGTGAAATTCTACCCAATTTCTCCATTGTACAAAATATGATACAAATTATGAAGTAAAAACATACCATTGAATCTGCCAGACTACTAACTTAGCAATGCTTTATTATTTTTCATAGTATTATACAAAGGAAATACAATTTGCAAATTTTTAAAAAGAACTTTGTTGCCATTTAAAATAAAGAACGTGTGTATGTTCATGTGTATGAATACATTTGTGTGTGTATATGTGTATGAATATATGTGTGTGGTGTGTGCATGTGTGTATATATACATAGATGTCTATATACCATAAGCAATTTATTTTGCTTCCGGTCATCTGTGTCATTTTGCCATTATGGGAAGCACAACACCTGCCACACTCCTGCTCTACTGTGCTTTATTTTTCTCTTTGGCATTCATTACTGTACAGCCTACTGTATATATTTATTGTCTTCTTATTGTCTATTTACCCTTCCAGAATGTGTACTCCACCAAGATAGACATTTCTGTCTGCTTTGCTTACTGCTGTATCCTTATCCTCAGCTCTAGAACAATGCCTAGCACATAGTACAGACTAAATAAATATTTGGTAAAAGAATAAATGTGAGTCTCTGAAGAAAACCTCCTGGCCACACCCTCCCACCACCACCAATCATACCTTTGGGAAAGATGCTGTATGAGCAAGATGATGCTCCCACTTCCCCGAGCATGGAAAACTGCAAGTGAGCTTTCAGGACTTATAGAGCCCTGGGAATGAGATGGGTTGGCCTTGCCATCTCCCAGTAGTACAAATGTTAACCCCCTTCAAAGGGGAGGTAGGCTGGGGCTTGGTCTCATTAAATATCTTTTGATGTAGTTATTTGGCATATAATTCAGGATTGCATTTGGATGAATAATGCAGTCAATCTTCATTCCATATTTGTGGAGTTACCTACTAGAAGAGGACAAACTTTCTTTATACAAACTGTAGGGGAGGAAATACTTCCTTCTGTACTGTAGGAGAGGAAATACTTCCTTCTGTCGTCTTAGGTTCTGTGGCTGGGCCTAAGAATTAAACGATAATAGCATAAAACATATTAACAGGAGAAAAGCATACGCATCTTATTTAATATTTATATGTCCATGGAAGTCTTTATAAGAAAAATGAAGACCCAAAGAAGACATTAGGTCCAAAAGCTTAAGTACCTTTTTAAACAAAGAATGATAAATATTAGGGATGTGGCAAGATAAAGGGGCTTGGTCTGGGTATAGTAGACTGTGGGGTTGTGAGTGGCCAGGGGCATTATTCAATATCAAAGAACTTTTTAAAAGATAGTACCTTACTGGCAAGGTACTTCCTGACTTCAAGGATAAAGCATGGATGGAAGCAATCCAGAAAAAGGGTTCTCATTGTCCAGGCCTTCTTGTTGTGCAACCAAAAGACTGGCTGCTGGTGTTTTATCTTTTTCCTTCAAGGCTTGGCTGTTAGCAGCTTCACAGATAAGGGCAGTCTGACTCATAAACCCAATGGCATTTGCACAAAACAGTAGAGGTAGCCTATCCCTTCCTGCCTTAAATCTTGGGGCTCACTTCTCATCCCTACTAATACATGTCCTTTGTGACATTTTTTTTTTTCCAGAATAGGGCATTGTCATCTGCATTAAATACCATTCAGGCAGATCTCTTTTCTCCTCAATGATTTTCTTAATGACATCCGGAAATTCACCTGCTGCCTCTTGGTCAGGAAGCTGCTCTTATTATCTTGACATTTTTAAAGCCAAAACTGCTTTCTAAAATTATCAAACCTTCCTTTGCTGGCATTAAATTCTCCAGCTTTAGACCCTTCCCCTTCCTTTTGCCTTAAGTTGTCATATAATGACTTTGTTTTTTCTGGAATTATATTAGAGTCTACAGGTATGTCTTTCTTAGAGCAATTCTGTACCCATGTAAAAGCTGCATTTTCAATACAAGATAAAGAGGTTTTTGGCAAAACGTGCAAGGGTTTCATGCCTGCTAGCCTAGCTGTAGTGACGGCTTCACAAAGGTCCTTACACTGGATTCATTTATCTTGAAATGCCTGGCAACCACAGCTGTAGACCTCAATCTATGGTCCATATTAAGCAATTCAACTTTTCCTTTTTGGATCAAGACTTTTCTCTGCTTCTTGGGAGCATATCCAGCATCATGAATGGCACTTCGTATGGGTCCTGTGGTGTTATTCAAGGTTTATGGTATTTCACTACATACAATTAAAAAATCCTCGAGACCCACAAGAGATCACTTTTTACTGCCACAGGCAATTTGCTGGAGAGACAAACTGCTCATAGTGAGATTATTAAGGTCACGTACATGGCATTTTAAGCAGATATTCGAAATACTTGAGGTCACCACAGTAGCAATGGGAGGTGGCTATGAAATTATCACAGTAGTACAGTATGTACTATGGTTAATTTTATGCAGCTGTGATTTAATATTGCATCTTTATGTTTATTCACATTTCTTTTAACTGTGCATGGCGCCATGTACAATTTGGGTTTGTATAAGTTTTGAGAAATTTTAACTTCTTAAAATTTTATGGTAATACACGACAAAATAGACTACTATCTACATATATTTCATGCATTCATGATATACCTTTGTCTTAATTTTTTAATATTTCTAGGCTATTTGGCTCATGTCAAGTTTTTTCAAATTGTTGCAGATCTCCAAAAAAATTTCCAATCTATTCATTGAAAATAATCTATATATGAATGGACCTACCCAGTTTAAATTCTTATTTTTCAAGGATCAACTGTATTAAATAAGGTGTCCTTCAACAGAAACACACATAAAACAAGATTATCTATTGATTAGTTGATAAAAACATTATGGCCAGAGCCTCCCTTTATTTCCCCAGGGAGCAATGTTTTCAGCATTCACTAAATCAGAGTTCAGAATGACTTTATACAACGTAATTACATGAATAATGAGAATCAATTGTACCTTCCCTCGAATTCCCCAGAATAGTTCCCTTTCTGACCTAGAAACAACATCTCTGTGGTTTCTCACAAATATCCTTCTTGGAGATGGTGCATATTTAGAGAAAACCATGGATAAGTCAGTAAGCCTGAATACAGTCCTGCTCCCCTAATCTGGATGGTCATCCTAAAGACATTGTTTAATCTTTCTGGGTAGAGCTTCCTGATCTGTAGAATGGTTTCCTTGACTGAAAGGAAAAACTTGAAAGCTCTTTAGTGCACATATGTCTAAGGAATAATTTTTCAAATAAACAATGGCTTTTTTTTCACATTTCACGGAGTCTTGACACACCTCCTTGGAGCACTGCTATTAACAAATTTAAGGGATTTCACCTTTGGATTTAGAGGTGAGAAGAGAATACCCTTTAATAGATGAAACACTTTTCTACTCCCAGAATGTCCATTTTCTGACCGTACTGGCATCAGAACCTGCCTTTCAACCTCCTCCCTCCCAGAGTAGCAGCCGCCAGCCCAATATCCCTAACCCAAGTGTCCATCTGAGGACAGAGAGACCAAGCAGTGCTACAGAAAGCCCTGGCTGTGATTCAGGAGGCCTAAGATCTCATATGCCACTTCTCCCCTCTGTTACCTTGGATAAGTCATTTCACATCTTTGGGCCTCAGTTTCTTCATTCTTAAGCAATTTTTATTACAGAATATCTATAATTAGATGACAATTATGGGACACTCTGACCCATACGTGTTATGTAAAATAACTTACATATGGTTAAACAAAAATGTAATGATGTCAAAAAATGCAGAAACAAAAGCAAATTTCTTCACCATCCCCATATAGTTTGTTAGGGCTATCATAACAAAATATCACAGACTGGGTGGCTTTTAAAAAGATAAATTTATTTTCTCACACTTCTAGAGGCTAGAAGTCTAAGCTCAAGGTATTGGCAGGTTTGGTTTCTTCTGAGACCTCTCTCCGTGGCTTGTAGATGGCCATCTTCTCCCTGCGTCTTCCTGTAGCCTTCTCTCTATGCATGCATGTGCCTGCTGTCTCTGTATTCTGTTCTCCTTGTAAGGACACCAGTTGTATTGGATCAGGGTGCACCCTAATGACCTCATTTTTGCTTAATTACCTCTTTAAAGGCCTTATCTCCAAATACAGTCACATTCTGAAGTACTAGGGGTTAGGTCTTCAACAAATAAATTGGGGTGGGGAGGGAAGGCAGAACACAATTCAGCCCAACAACAAGCATGCCATCAATTTCTCAAAATTGTGCCATATTTCAGTTTGCTTTATATTTGAACCACGTATTTTTTATAAAGTTTTTTTGTTTTTTTGTTTGTTTTTTTTAGAAATCCCTGAGTATCTTCATTCTGTCTTTTTGAGAAAAGTGACATGTGCCTTTATCATATCTCTAAGGTCTCCCAGATCCTTAATCACACTACTATTGTAAAAGAATCCGCTTCTTTTTGAAAAATAAACTCCCCAGAGCCCTCTAACTTTTTTTTTCCTCCCCTTAATTTGTCCTGATTGCTTTCTTTGCCAGCTGCATCACTGTCAACCTGAGATTTTCTTTTCATTGAGTCCCTGGGTTGGTTTCCTTTTTTCTTAAATCCTGTGTACTCCTCCTTCTTGGATTCTTACTTTGCTTTGCTGAAGTACATCCATGGCATACACAGAGACATGCTGCTAGACTGCCTTTCAAGAAAGAACTCACTGCCCAGCTGCAAGGAGGATGGTTAACTAGTAGCCATCAGGTGTTAACTCCTCTAGCCAAGGTTCTAAGCCTCTGGCCAATGACTGAGCAAGGTAGTGATGCTAGGGCCCCACCATTTCTGCCCAACTTGAGACTCCTCCAAAAGGAAATCTTTGCTCTGGAGCCACCAAGAGGGTTGGCAGAAACTTTGTCGGGTCTGCATCACTGTCTAATGACTACCCCTACCCAATCCTGTGTCCTCCCCTTTTCCATTCACAGATGTTACTCCCCTGTAAAATGTTGTGCTCTAATTCTGCATGAGCTTCAGCTTACTGGAGAACCCATCCAGTACAACATCCTCAAATAATGTTTACTTACTTTTTATTTGTTTCAGAAAGGAATCATAGATTTAAACTTTATGAGACCTTGCAACTATGAACTATTAGTCCTCGTATGTGATTGCTACTTTGATTGGTATACAATTCTAGGCTTAAAATTATTTCTTTGTAGAGCTTTGAAGGCCATGCTCAACTGTCTTCTAGCATCCAGTAATGATGATGAGAAGTCTGATCATAATCCAATTCTTATTCCTTTGTAGCTAGCCTAGTTCTTGTTTAGATTTTGCTTTGTTTTCCTCCATCTCTGAAAGTTACAGGGTTTCATCTTTATCCTCAATGCTTTTGAATGTCACTAGGCTGTGTCCAGGCATGGTTATTTTTCATTCATCCTAACTTGCATGATCCTTTCCATCTGATGACCAATGTCTTTCTTTTATTCTTACCCCTGCATTGTCTCTGTTTTCTCTTTCTGGAGCTCATATTAGATACTCTTTATGTCTTCAGGATCTATCTTTTCTCTTTTTTTTCTTTTCTGTCTTTTTTTTGGGGTGTGTGTGTGTGTGTGTGTGTGTGTGTGTGTATAACCAGATCTCACTCTGTCCCAGGAGCTGGAGTGCAATGGTGCAATCAATCAGCCCACAGCAGCTTTGAACTCCTGGGCTCAAGAGATCCTTCTGCCTCAGCCTCCCAAGTAGCTGGGACTACAGGTAAACACCACCAAGTCCAGCTAATTTTCGTATCTTTTGTAGAGATGGGGGTCTTGCTTTGTTGCCCAGGCTGGTCCCAAACTCTTAGCTTCAAGCAATCCTCCCGCCCTGGCCTCCCAACGTACTGGAATTACAGAGGTGAGCCACCGTACCCAGTGTCATGTTTTTATTTTTTCCCTTCCATGGTCTGATGTCCTGGGATATATTTTCCATTCTGTCTTCTATATCTTCATAGCTGATCTTTAGCCATGACCAGTATGTTACTTTTCACCTTAGCAATCATACTTTTATATTCAGGAACTCTCTTCTTCCCTAGTTGCTCCTGTTAATATCACTGTATTTTGGTTTTCATTGCTGTAACTCTCTCTTGGATGTCCTTGAGGATATCCCTAACTACTTTTTTGTTAAATAGTTCTGTTCTATTCCTTGCATTATCTGTTTTCTCCTCGGTCATTTATTTAACTTGTTCATCTTGGACTTTCTTTTTGAAGTTGTTGTTATTTCCTCCCAAATGTCTGGTAAACATAACATGTCCTTCATGATACATTGCTATCTGTAAAAATGGCTGTGTCCTGGGGACAATCAGGCTTTGCATTTATGGTGCATGCGTGGAGAACAGCCATGCTGGCCCAAGATCCCCCAACCTGCCAACTCAAGGAAGAACTCGCTCTGAGGGTTGGGTAGGGTGGCCTTCCTGTTCCTTCCATCTCTATTAGGCTCTACTCTGCCCTACTCCCTAGCCCTATACCACTCCACAGACTCTAGTCTGGCAAATCTACTCTACTTAAGCCATTCTCCAGTGGGATCTCCCTGGCAAAAAATTCAGCAACGGCTGCACAACATTGTGGGCGGCTGACCTCTGTGCTGCTGCCTCTGTGCGTGGAGTCTCTTGTGAGCTCCATGGGGAGAATGGTTTTGTCTCTGCTAGCTTACAGAATGTGCATTTGGAGCTGTGTTTTTCTCCATTATAATCTCATTTGATTTTCACCTTGTAGAAGTTATTTAAAATCTCTATTTGTTACTTATACCTACTGTAGTTTTCCATGTTGCAATAGATTTTTTTTCTTTTGTGTATTTTTATCATCTTTTCAATGTACTCCTGGGGAGGAAGGGGTACAGTCGTATGCGCCCAACCTTCATACATGTAATCCTGATCCCTGGACACAGTGGGTGAGCACCTAAGTGAGGCCAAGAATAATGGAGAGTTTTGCAGTCAGGCCTGAGAAGAGAAGTGACTCTCTGTGTGATAGACTGTGAAGAATAAAGCTCCAGAACTTTTAGGGTGGGGGACAGCACCATGTTTCCAACTGTGTGCACTAGAGCAGAGCTGAGAAACACTGAGAGAGAAACCTTTAAGAAGGCCTAGTTACATTTCATCTTTGCTTTCCTGGGGACACCCCTGTATCATTAAAATAAATGTCTTGCTTATACTAACTCTTGTGAATTTCTGTCACTTACAAGTAAGAAGGCCAAAAATCACACGTTTGGCCTCCCTGAAACCTATTACTCAAGTAAGGTTGGCTGTTGGGGAAGAGGGCTTGGCTAGGTATGGTAGCTCGTGCCTTAATCCCAGCACTTTGGGAGGCTGAGGCGGGAAGATCACTTGAAGCCAGGAGTTCAAGACCAGCCTAGGCAACAAAGCCAGAGCCAGGTGAGGTGGTACATGCCTGTAATCCCAGGAGGCTGAGGCAGAGAGAAGCATTTGAGCTCAGAAGTTTGAGGCTGCAGTGAGCTATGATGGCATCACTGCACCCCAACCTGGGTAACAAAGCAAGACTCTGTTTCTAAAAAATAATGAAAATAATAATTTAATAAACACCCTGCTCGCCACCTTTGTAAAATAACGAGAAGGTAGGACTAAAAGGAGGCACTTTTCTCTTAGCCTGATTTTCATGGTTCTGTCCACAAACTTGAGCCAGAGGGGTACAACTCACCTCCCCCACCTCTCAGAGGTCATTTTCTCAAACTCTCAGAAATGCTGTATAACTTTAAAGATACGTCGGCTTGTTACATGCAAAAATGGCAAAATGTTCACCAGGAAACAAAAATAATCTCAGGTTTGTGCAGCCTTAAGGAAGCCGCTTTCCCACTTAAAAATCCAGCCCTTTTCTTTTCTCTAACTTCGTATTTTATCTTCCCTAATTTTACATTTTATTAAAGCTCTTACTTTTGGGAACTGCTATCTTACAGGGGAGATTTAAGAAATAATTCCGATCTCCCTTCCACAAATACTACTATAATAACATTAAAATAGAAACTCAGTTTGCCCAACCCAACATGATGCCTTCTTGGTTAAAAGATCTCTAAGGGCAAAACCCAGGTCGTTGGATGGTTTTTATGCTACGCTAACAACTGAGTGGGAATATGGCAGCAAACCTTTAACAATTTATAAACGCTATGACCTTATAAAAATAGGCCGACGAAGCAGGATTATAGGCCTATCTGGGATTGAATAACTTTGTTAAAATTAAACATAAAATAGGAACCAGATCAAAAAGACATTTTATGTAATCTTAATCTTCTTCCCTCTCTTTGCTTAGCCGGGGGTTGGTGAGGGGACTTTCTCTAGGAACTTAGTGACTCTGATGTCTTAGTAGATGCGGTGGAACCAGCTCTGTCTACAGAACCCCGGGCTTCAGTGGCGTCTTCCTAACCGGGCTTGCCTGCCGGGGGCGTTCCGAGACCCTCGGGGCCTTCCCTTCACCCCGCGGGAGTTGGACGGGTGGCGCTGGTAAGGCCTCCCGGGCTCAAAGTGCAACGGACACTGCAGAAATCCAAACTGCTGGCATTCGCGGTTTGGGGACGCCAGAGGAGGTAATGATTTCTGGTTTGTTAACCTCAAGTGACAATAATGCCGAGCCAGGCAGGAGCTGGACCTACAATCTTCTGATGCGTGGTCAGACACGTTATCCCTTGCGCCACTGGCCTACCACGCAACTCCTTCAGTCGCCGTTGGATTACTGTGTGTTTAGAACACACTCGGCAACCACTTTAAAGGACAACGCAGGCTGGTAAAGGAAAAGTACGACAAGGGGGGGCGGTGGAATCGCAGGGTCTTGGCACCGCGGACCCCAGACACCTGGGTTGAGGGCCTTTCCCGGGTCAGTCAGGCTAGCGAGCGGGAGCGTGCTTTCTTTCTGCGCACGCGTAGAGCACACAGGCCGGCTCTCGGGCTCTGCTCTTCTCGGATTACGCATGCTCAGTGCAATCTTCGGGTGCCTGGACTAGCGCTCCGGTTTTTCTGTGCTGAACCTCAGGGGACGCCGACACACGTACACGTCCCTTCGATAGCTCAGCTGGTAGAGCGGAGGACTGTAGCTACTTCCTCAGCAGGAGACATCCTTAGGTCGCTGGTTCGATTCCGGCTCGAAGGAGACAAGTGCGGTTTTTTTTTCCAGCTCTCGATGATTTATGGCCCTTTACTTGGGTGCCTTCAATGACACATTGCATTCCAACAAGCAGTTTGAAAGTCTAGCGCTTTCTCCCCATTTTGGGCCTCCCAGCCTGCCCGGTAATTCTTTTTAGCGATTCGCCCTGCGGGAACGTGCCTGGGCAGGTTCCCAGCGCAGCTGTGGGTCTGCGCTCGGCCGAGCGACTGCCGGGTCACGACTTCTGCGTCTTCTTAACCCGTCTTTGGCATTGCCCGGGCCCCGAGTCACACAGGAGGCAGCGCCGGCTCCAGGGGGCCAGGCGGGGACTTTCTCCTCAGAGCCCCGGGCAGCTTCTGCGACCCGAGGGCTCGCAACGGCTGCCGTGAGGAGGTGGGGGTGTCCGCGGGAAGAGGGATCTGGCGCTCCCGGAACCTGGGAATCAGAAAGAGAAAACGCAATACTAAAAACACGAAGCCTAAACATGACACAATGTTATGGAGACAAGGCGGCACCCGGGCAGCTGTGCCCGCTCCCTTCGATAGCTCAGCTGGTAGAGCGGAGGACTGTAGGCGCGCGCCCGTGGCCATCCTTAGGTCGCTGGTTCGATTCCGGCTCGAAGGAGAGGCCCCCATTATTTTGTTGCTTTGGACCAAAAAAATCTGTCTTCAGCGCTCAGTGTTCTGACCCTTCTCTAGAGGAACAGATAACAAGCCGTTCCCAGCCGTGGGGGATTAGCTCAAATGGTAGAGCGCTCGCTTAGCATGCGAGAGGTAGCGGGATCGATGCCCGCATCCTCCAGTTTTTCTTTCCTGTCCCGTACGGTTTTTCTTTCGATTCTCAGCCCAAACTAGAGCTGAAAAGTCAGACGAAGTCAAGTGAAGAGTAGGGCGAGCTCCAGCTTACCACTCTAAAACTTCCCAGACAAGGAATGGTGGGCGCTAGCAGTTTATCCTTCTAGCTTTAAATTTTTAGACCCATTTAATTGGGGGGAAATTCACGAAACTGGTTATTTTTGCTTCAAAAATGGCGACAGATTGCCGTCACATGTATTATCACTCAGAATCCTTTATGATTTGTGATAAGATGTCTGCATTTCCAGGGACTCATCTGAGGCTAAGCTGCCCATAGTTCGGGGAGACCCACAGGGAAAACAAAACAAGAAACAGAGAACTTGGAAACGGACGCTGATTACTTTGAACGTTTGCTCAACCGAGGAAGCAGGAACTGTTCGACCCCATCTCAAGTCCGCAGGGCGGGCTGCCTGGCTCTGGGCAGATCCGAGGTGGATAGGACAAGGCAAAAGGTAGCCCTGGAGAGGTGAGTGGATAAAGTCCCTGGACACAGGGGCTGCCGTTGGAGGAGGTTATAATGTCATTGTCCTCCTGTGGAAGTTAACTGTGGAGAATTAACTACAGACCAGCGCTGAGAGAGAATTAATTGGATAACAGTTCTATCTAGGACAGTCCTTGAGCGTAATTTTGTGAAGCAAACACAAGACAACAACAAAACGAGTAAAACCTAAACACACATCCACACACTCACTGAAAGATTCAGAGATTGCACAGAACACGAAGAATTTTCTGGTAATAAAATCTCCCTATCCTAATTTTCTAGAAAAAAAGCTGTTGAAGCCACCGCGCAGTTCTTACAAGACATAACACAAATCTTCCACACAAAGGCAGAAATACAGTATCATCCTTTGTGAGGAGTACAGCAAATAAATGATGTTTCTTTAGGGTCCTAGGCAACCTGTATGCTTTTGTTACCAGTGTATACAACATGGTATGGTTTGTTGCTATCTTTCATTTTCTAGGGTGGTCTCCATTTTTACCTCGTTTTATTATTTTCAATAGTCTTTTAGTTGAATGTATTGTAAATTACTTGAAATATAACATCAGGATGTTCATAAAAACAAATTCACAAAGTAAGAAAAAGAATTATTTTATCAGATGACATGTCCCAGTTTCTAGTTTGGGATTATGGGTGTTCTAGCTGGCTGAGGGGAGGAACTGGCAGTGAAACTTTAAGTGACGGAAAGAGCAAGAAGTAAGTAGTAAGTCAAAGGAATAGGAAGTAATGCACCCAAAACCCAGTGGAGGACACACGTTTGGGGGAGGTGACCTGGGCCAAAACTCAAAGGATATCTCAGAGTCAGCAACCCAAGCTGGGAATGGAATTCACATACAAAGCTCAAAGGTACAAATCGGGAAGCAGTAATGCATACATAGTGGTTAGTCAGGCAGGCTGTAAAACCTGATGGCCTTTCTTGGCTTTGCTACTTCTAGCTGCATGACCACAGGCAGGTTGCTTGACATTTCGGTGCTTCAGTGTCTTTGTTTCTCAAGTGGGGATATAATAATAATACCTACTTTTAATTAAGATATAACATGTAAAGGCCTTAGTACAGTGCCTGGCACATAGTAAACACAAAGTAAACATTAGCTGTTACCAGTGTGCAAGGAAAGAAGAAACAGAAACATAAAATGCCATTTCCCTGGCAAACTGTAGAGATTCGGACACATTTCAGCACCTAGAGGCCGGGCAAGCATAGCATCATACAGCGAAGGCCTGGGGGAATTAGTCTAAGGGTTTGTATATGCGTTTATATAAATATATATGGAAGTGCTTGGAAAGAGGTGCTTGGATCTACTGTGTAGGGAAAGTAGGAAGAACAATGCTAAAAATACAATATGATGGTTAGATATATTATGGTATGGCCATGTAATGAAATATACATAGCTCTCAAAATTATATTTTTTAAGAACTTATATTGACATGGGAAATGTTAATAATCAAATTCTAAGAAATAAAGTAGGTATAGAGCAATATAAACAATAAGCAATATAAACAAGCATAAGTTATTTATAGAAAAGACTAGAAACAGGTCGGCATGGTGGCTCATGCCTATAATCCCAGCACTTTGAGAGGCCCGGGCAGACAGATGCCTTGAGCTCAGGAGTTCGAGACCAGCCTGGGCAACATGGTGAAACCCTGTCTCTACAAAAAATACAAAAAGTAGCTGCGTACGGTGGCGTGTACCTGTGATCCCAGCTGCTCGGGAGGGTAAGGTAGGAGGATCTCTTGAACCTGAGAGGTCGAGGCTGCAGTGAGCAGTGATTGCGCCACTGCACTCTAGCTTGGGCGACAGAGGGAGACCCTGTCTCAAAAAAAAGAAAGAAAAAAAAAAGACTGGAAACATGCATTAAAATGTTAACAACAGTAATGATCTTTGGTAGTATGATTACTGTGATATTTTTTTCTTTAAAATTTTAAACTATTTTCTAAGTTTTCTGAATAAACATTATTTTTAAATTGGAAATATGGATGACTTTAAAAAAATTAACCGCTAACGTCTACCCAGCACTTCCTACAAGCCAAGCACAGCTATAGGTACTTTACATGTTGTAACTTATTTCTCTCATAAAGAGAACACCAGCCCCTGGGGCTTCAGTAGTGAATTCTACCAAACAATTAAGGAAGAAAAAAAATACCAATTATATACAAATTTTTCCAAAAAAACTGATGAAGGGGGAGTACTTTCCAACTCATTCTATGAAGTCTCTTATACCAAAATCAGGCAAAGACATTACAGAAAAAGAAAGCTACAGACCAATATAGCTTATGAATATAGATGCAAAAATTCTCAACAAAATTTTAGCTAAGTAAATCCAACAACATATAAAAAGGAAAACACATTATGACTAAGTGAGATTTATCCCAGGAATACAAGACTGGCTCAACATTCAAATTCATAACATTAAACAGATTAAAGAAAAAAAATCATGTGATCATCTCAGCTGATGCAGAAAAAGCATTTGACCAAAGTCAACATCCATTCCTGCTTTTTAAAACTGTCAGCAAATTTGGAGGGGAAGGGAACTTATTCAACCTGATGAAGGACATAAGTGAAATACATGCAGCTTACATGATGCTTGATGTTAAAGAACAGTGCTTTCCTCCTAAGACCAAGACCAAGGCAAGGGTGTCCATTCTGAGTTTTCAGCTCTTGCCAGGGCAATAAAGCAAAGGAAATGAAGTAAAAGACCTCCACATAGGAAAGGAAGAGGGAAAACTGTCTCTATGCGCACATCTAACTTTTAAACAATATTGGTTACATGTTGAAATGATAATATTTTAGATGTTCTGGGGTTAAGTAAAATATAATGTTATTTTTATTTATTTTTAGATTTTTTAAATGTGGCTACGACAAAATTTAAAATCATGTATATGGCTCATATTTGTCACATACATCTTATTTCTCTGGACAGTGCAAGTCGGAGAGATAGGCAAGGGCCAGATCACATCAGGTCTTGGGACCACAGTGAGGATTAATATCTTTATCCTAGAGGTGATGTGACCATTAATAGGTTTTAAATAAGGGGTGACTTGTGACAAGTGGATCACAGAAGGCAAGAGTGAATTCAGAGAAATCAGTTAAGAGGGTAGGGTGGAGGAGAAGTGAGGGTGGGTATGGGTGGTGAGGGTGAAACCAACATGTGGGGTTCAGACATGGGCCATTGGGAAGACCTTGGGCTAAAGTATTCGCTGCTTGTTGGGACTGTCGCTGCTTATTTCTGGCACATATGTAATGAGTG
The DNA here is from genome assembly GCF_029281585.2 of Gorilla gorilla gorilla. NCBI lineage: Eukaryota > Metazoa > Chordata > Mammalia > Primates > Hominidae > Gorilla > Gorilla gorilla. Next base: position 54,268,430 of record NC_073231.2, on the reverse strand, counting down.
TTTCTTATTGCCAAGAAGTGTTCAGAGGAAAGTAAAATATGCTCATTTTACTAACATTTCCTCAGAGATCTTTATGATGAAGTAAAATTTATAAACAACAGATTTGAAGAAGGAGTGATTATCAAATGAACAAAAGATTTCAAGCAGAAGTTGGCAAACCATCTAATGAAAGAAATGCCAGTGTTAGCTGCTGTTTAGTGCTTTTCAAGTTCATTTCTTTTTGATTTTAGATTTTGTAAGATGTTTCTTTTCATTAAAAATTTAAAAATCACATATGCAAGCTACCTATTGCCAGGTAGACAGCTAAATAGAAAAGACTGATGACACAGGCAGAGGGAAAACATTAAGTATTTTGTAGATGTCATGGGTCAAGTCCTCAGTGCAAGGGGATGGCAAGAATCTTTGTATGGAAAGAGAGTTCTGGGTTATATTTTTTGGAATAACTTTTAAAGTTGTTACATGGAGGGAAATTTCTAAGCCAAATAATGGTTAGAAAGTGCTTTATTTGGGCCACACCCTGAGCTCTAGGATACCAAAGGAAATAACATTATGCCTTCTGTGGTCAGATGGGTTATATCTGGCAGGACTGATAACAGAGCCTGGTGCTTGGAACACCAGCTCATTGAAATCCCAGATGAAGTGTGGCCTTCTCTCCGCTGGTCATGAGTGGTGTTCTCACTAAAAAAGGGAGGGATGGGTGGATGGATGGTTGGATGGATGGATGGACGGGTGGGTGCGTGCATGCATGTGTGAATATTGCAAGAAAGAATTAACAGCCTCACTGGCTTAGTTTAAGAGGACCTGGTTTGCACAAGATTAAGTGTTGACCTTTGTTTTGGCATGGGATTAAAATAATTTTCAGATTATATTGGTGCTGGAGTTGACCTGAAAGTCTTGGTCCACTGGTGCCCTAGTGCTCCAGCCCAACTAAACTTCCTTCTTCAGCAATCACTGACTCTCTGCCTCCACATCCACATCATCTGATGTTCTTTCCCTGTTTTAATTCTTAGGCAGCCACCCTCTTTCTCACTTCCAGTGGGCACAAGAAAGCAAGAATACTTCCTTTCTACCTTAGAGGCTGAGCCAGGAGTAAGATCAGTCTTCTGACTCCTCTTGTTTTCTCTTTCATCAGGACTGCACTCTCTCTGCTCACTGTTTTGCTTCAAACCATATCTGTTTTTTATTTCCTTTTAGCTGTACTCTCCATCTAACCATAAGTTCTCTGTTCTGTTTGATGAACAAATGGCTCCTTAAACTAAGCCTGGATTATTTTCAAGTACCTGGACTTGCAATTACCTGCACCAAAGAGACAAAAGAGAACATGGGTAAATGAAATGCCAAGGATGTTCTGGAATCTTCAGGATTCTTTGGGATTTTCTAACGTCTTCTGTTCTCAGAATGCTCTGACCTATTTTGACAGTTACAATGAAGAATCAGTGCTGCTCTTCTGACCATTCTGGGGCGAGTGGGGATTCACATCACTCTAGCCAGAGAGTACAAAATCACCAAAAGACGGTGACCCAGTTCTTGTGAGTCCTTCATATGCATTTGAATTTGCCCCCAATATTTTTTTATATCTCATGTTCTAGGGCTGGTTGTCTAGTATAATAACCACTATCCACATGTGGACATTTAAATATGTTTAAATTAATACAGTTTAAAATTTAGTTTCAGAGCTGCACTGTGCACATTCCAAGTACTCAAGAACCACAAGTGACTAGAGATTGGACACTACAGATATAGAACATTTCCATCATTAGCAGAAATTCTTATGGACAGTGCCCTTCTAAAGCATGGGTGTGGTGCAGCTTAGTGGGTGAGGTCATGGGCTCTGTGCTCAAAAGATGTGTCTCTCAGTCTGCATCACAGTTCAGCAGCCACGTGACTCAGGGCAACTACTTAACTTGCTCAGCCACAGTTGACTCAGTGGAGATAATAATACCTGAGACAGGGAGCTATGACATGAAGTAATGGGTATTCAGTACATATTTATCATATTTGTTGTAGTGGTATAATAGTAAAAATAATTTTAGCATCCCTTTCCTCTCTTCCCTAGATGAAAAACACACTGAGCTCTTACTATATAATAAAGAACTTAGCTGGTCTTTGTCCCAAGTCCCTGAGTGGGAGCCTCTAAATCCTTAGAATTTCCTGAGTGACAGACATGCCTTTGTTATTCATCGTGGACCCTGCTAGTTTATGCTAATGAGATAACTGTGGACGGGGAAGGGGTGTTGGGGCTAGCCATGTCAGAAAGACCAACCATGAGATGAGAATCTTGGGGCTTTAAGCCGTGTGATGTCAGCCCAACCTCCAGGGAGGCAAGGAGAAGCTGAAGATTGAGATCAGTCACAAAGCTAATGATTCCATCAAGCATGCCTGCATAATGAAACCCCCATAAGAACTCTGGACACAGAAGCTCGGGTGACCTTCCCTGGTTAACAGCACTCTGTGTGCATTGTTACACGTTCGTGTGCCAGGAGGGTGACGCATCCTGACTCCACTGGTAGAGGACATGGAAGTTCACATTTGGGACACCCTGCAACCTTGCCCTATGCATTTCCTCTTTTGGCCGGTCTTAATTTGTATTCTTTTTGGCTCTAATAAAACTGTAATCATAAATATAATGTTTTCCTGAGTTCTGTGAGTCATTCTACCAAATTAAGGAGGTAGTGGGAACCCCCAAATTTGTAGCCAGTTGGTCAGAAGTGCAGGCCCTGGGAACCCCAGAGTTTGCTGTTGGTGTCTGAAGTGAGGACAGACCATGCCCTTTACTTCTGAAATTTGGCCTAACTCCAGGTAGGTCATGTCAGAATTCCATTGCAGATCTACATCTCTTTCCTGGGCCCTGGCCCCTGAAAAAGCCTGGTTCCATTTGGCCCGGCAGCTACAGGTTGAAAGAGGTCAAAAGCCTTCTCTTTTTGTTGTTACCCTTCAGCGTCACATCCACTGTTGGGTGCACACTCAGGTTCCTAGGGACCCATCTAATTTCCCCAGACATACCTGGGAGACTGGAAAACTGTTGAAAGAGGGGAAGGTGGTGGTGACTTTGCTTCAGTTTTTCAATGTGTCTAAACATACTCCAGCCCCAGGCTGGTGGGACTCAGAAACAAGGGACAACCAGGACTTCCAACCATGGCAGCTCCCTGTGTAATTGCTCCCGATCGGTTTCTAGCTTCTGTCCTGATGTGTGTGGTAAGAGTGGGGGTGGAAGTGGGGCAAGCAATGCACTCCTTCTATATAAACCAAAATACCTTCAGGAGACTACGCTTTGTTAAATTAAGTTTGACCTAAAGCTACCTTCGTACATATTTTAGGTTTCACCTAAAGATTTCTTGTACATAATGAACTGTCACCCAACTGGGTGTCTAAACAGACTGTAACGTATTCTTGTAACAGGTCGCTGAGTCTCAGCCAATCCCAGGTGGTCAGCTGTTAAACTGGGTTCAAATAAGGCAAACGCTGAGCTGTTACCAATCCAGCTAACTCTGTGCCTCACTTCTGTTTTCTGTATATCACTTCCTTTTCTCGGTCCATAAATCTTATCCAACCGTAGGGCAGCCCTTGAATCACTGAATCTATTCTGGTTCTGAGGGCTGCCCCATTCATGAATCATCCTTTGTTCTATTAAATTTTGTTAATTTTAATTTGTCTAAATTTTTTCTTTTATCAGCTGGTTTTCATGTCCCTGCGCAGGCTCAGGTCCACTCCAAATCCCGGAGCCTGAAGATGACTTAAATTCTGATTCAAGTCCAGAATTTCCCCAACCTCCTGGACCCTGTGAATGATTTGGGAGTGAATAAAATGTTCTGATTTCTCCTTAGAGCAGAGCACTCCCTCCTGTGTCCCACTTCCAGCTCACACACCCACCCCATGGATTGGTGTCTGAGAGCAGGGAGGAGCAAGGAATGGAGAAAAAGGAATGCAGAGAGGAAGGTGGTTATTATTCATGTTGGGAAGGGAAAATAAATCTTGGGGCCCCCAAATCACTAAGCTAAAGGGAAAAGTCAAGCTGGGAACTGTTTAGGGCCAACCTGCCTCTCATTCTATTCAAAGTCACCCCTCTGCTCACTGAGATAAATGCATAAATGGAGAGGCTAATCAGAAACTGAAAAGAATGCAACCATTTGTCTCTTATCTACCTAGGACCTGGAATCCCCCTCCCCGCTTCGAATCTTCCTGCCTTTGCTTCGAGCTGTCCCACATTTCCAGACCAAGCCAATGTTCATCTTGCATGTGTTGATTGATGTCTCATGTCTCCCTAGAATGTATAAAAACAAGCTGTGCTCTGATCACCTTGGGCACACGTTGTTAGAACCTCCTGAGGCCGTGTCACAGGCATGCATCCTCAACCTTGGCAAAATTAACTTTCTAAATTAACTGAGACCTGTCTCAGATTTTTGGGGTTCACAAGGTAAACCAAAAATATGATTCTAAGCCCCCCAACTCACTGATGGATGCCCCTTCTCGGCCAAGGTCATTCCAAAGTAAACCTAAAAAACTAGTTCAGGCCATTATGGGAAGATCACACATGCCTCCTTCTAGCCTCTTCCTTTTAGAATTCAGGCTTAGCTGATCAGCATTAACACTAAAACAGAGATCTTAAGACTGAACAAACAGACTCTTTGTAGCAATAAGATACCAAATTCCAATCTGACTCTAGTATAGCATCGTATGACAGATAGCAGGCCCTGAAAGAAACTGAAGTATTTTACCCCAAAATATATTTCTTTGAATATTTTGAAATGGCCCTGCCACACTGTCTCTTCTGAGGAAAATCTACATTCTATAGAGAATCCCTTCCTTTTGCAGGTCTTTTCCCTGATCCAGGAGAGATTTAACTAAGATTTAACTTCTATTCTCTCTGAAGCCTGCTACTTGGAAACTTCTTCTGCACAAGGGCATTGGTCTTCACAACCCCTTATCTAAACCCAGACATACCTTACTATAAATTCCAGGTCCTTAGATAATATCTTAACTCTTTTAACCAACTGCCAATCAGAAAATCTTCAAATCTACCTATGACCTGGAAGCCCCCACTTTGAGCTGTCCCATCTTTCAGACCAAATTAATGTATATCCCCACATATATTGATTGATGTCTTATGTCTCCCTGAAACTTATAAAACTACACTGTAGCCTGACCACCTTGGGCACCTGTTCTCGGGACCTCCTGGGGCTGTCACAGGTCATGGTCCTCATATTTGGCTCAGAGTAAATCTTTTCAAATATTTTACAGAGTTTTACTCTTTTTCATTGACATTCACCAACTGGGCTCTTACTCCTATGGGATTCATGCTGTTTTCCTGTGTAGCCTCCAGGGACAGTTCTAAGAAAAAGTAAAAGGCAGGGAGCAAGAAAGAACAGAGAGAAAAAAAAAGAGAGAAAGGAAGATAGAGATCAGCTCTGTAATCCCAGAGCTTTGGGAGGCCAAGGCAGGAGGATGGCTTGAAACCAGGAGTTCAAGACCAGCCTGGGCAACATAGCAAGACCCTTGTCTCTTCAAAAAAATTAAAAAATTAGCCGGGCATAGTGGTACATGCCTGTAGTACCAGCTACTCAGGAGGCTGAGGTGGGGGGATTGCTTGAGCCCAGGAGTTTGAGGTTTCAGTGAGCTATGATTGCGCCACTGCACTCCAGTTTGGGCAACAGAGTGACCCTCTGTCTCTTAAAAGAAAATTCTGTTTCAGAGGTTTTTGTTTTTTTCTACAAATACTGCTAAATTAGGTTATGAACCCCACTCACTTATAGATGGCAGAACTGAAATCCTCCTAGGTTAAGTCACTTTCCAAGACCACAAAGGGAGGTAGATGCAGAAGCTGGGAGAAAGCCTGACTGTCTCTGACTCACTCTGCAGCCTCTCACTACATCATCGGTTACTCAGGCTCAGGCATCTGAGTCATCTGTGTGGATTCTACTTTCATAGCAGCCCCAGGGATCATTTCCTCCTTTCCTTCCCCACTGCCATGACCTGTGCCAGGGCTTCGCGACCTCTCACCTGGACTATTGGCAGCAGCCTCTGATCTGGTTTTTAGCCAGCCCCCTTCATGCTAATCTAACCCAATCATCGCTGAAAGATCAATCTAACCAACCACTGCTCTCACGGAAGTGTCCAGTGAGAAACTTTTAACGACTTCCTGCTGCTTAATTTATTAAGTGTTAAAAACTCTTTAGCACAGTATCCATGGCCAGCCAATGCTTGAGCAGCATGCCTGCACTCCAGCTCAAGCCACCGTGGCTCTGAGATCCCCTGCATGCCCTTGCACGCCCATGTTGCTGCTTCTGTGCCTTCTCTTGGAAAGCCCCAGCCATGCCCCACCTAACTACACGTCCATCCCTCTGAGATCCTTGGTGCAGCAGTTCAAACGCTACCCACACCCATGAAGCCCTTCTGATTCCTCTGACCCTGAAATGCCGTAGCTGTTGTGAAAGGAAAATAAATATTGGTATTCCAAAATCATTAAGCCAAAGGGAAAAGTCAAGCTGGGAACTGCGTCAGGCAAACCTGCCTCCCACGTTATTCCTAAATAAGATAGCTACAAAGATTTAAACGCTACATACCTCCCTTACAATTTGCACACAGGGAAATTCCTTATAGGCCCCAATATCTTTACCCTAAAACAGTTTTGTTGAATTTTACCCTGACAGTGTAAATTGACAGCTTATCTTCACAGGTGTGGTACAAAGGACAGAACTCTAAGTCATCTCTCTGCTCACCTGAGACAAATGCATACCTGCTTTCTTCCTCTAATGTAAAAATGCAGACTCACTGAGCTAAAGGAAGACATAAATGACTATTATTCCTCTACCCACCGCCCAGCCCCAACATGTAAATTATGTATTTGGTGAAAGGCTGATCAAAGACTCAGAAGAATGCAACTGTTTGCCTCTTATCTACCCATAACTGAAATTTTTTTTTCTCTTTCCCCAATATCCATTCTTTTCCCTTTAAATATTAAAGCCTTCGAAATCTTCTTTGGAGAAAGGTGCAGGCCTGCCTCCTGGCACGCGCCCTTAACCTTGACAAAACAAACTTTCTCGATTGAGACCTGTCTCAGGTACTTTTTGGCTTGCACTCTTTATCACATTTTATTTTGTACTATGTTCTGTGTATGCATGTCTCATCTCCACTCTTATACTGAGCTCCTTGAGGCCAATGACCTATGTCTTGTTCATCTTTCAATACCCAGAGCCTCACACAATGGAGACACACTACACATATCCAATAAATGTATTTTGAAGGAATGAATTCCTTCTAAAAGAAAAGACTCTGCTGCAATGTGCATGATTAGTCTAAGTGCTTTTACTTAGATAGCAAGGTCTTTTGCAGTAGAAACTTAATCTTTCCTAGAAAATATCTCACATATTGTACTCAGACCTCCCCTCCATAGCCCATGAATTGATAAACACAATTAACTGCCTAGGCTGGGTGAACCGAAGTAACTCAGTAAAAAAACTTTACCAGTTCCCATCCTCCCTGTAGTTGCTAAATAAATATTGAAAGGACTAAGATAATTCTCTAAAGATCCCTGATATGCTTATGAATATATATAACTTATTATTAGTCAATAGAGCTTACTAGATTCTCAATAAGCTCTCCGTGCACACAGCACTAAGACCACACATAACTGACCTACACTTCACTGGTAATTTAATTCACACCAGGGATATGTTAACAAAATGTGTTCATTGCCCAAGGTTTTTAAAATGAAGGAGAAAGAAAGCCGAAATTTATCACATATAAACAGACTTGGATTTCTTTTTTATTTTTGATCTGATTTAAACACTTTTAAATACAATATGTATTGGTTAAACTGTTGCTTCACAAAATCCTGATGAATGTCAGAATCGATGTTTATGACTCAAGAGCAGACCAAGAATATCAGAAATGACCAGAGAAACTATGGTTTAACAAGTCACCTTGGAGGAAGGGGAAAGGCAAGGGAGAATAGGTATTTTGGAGGCAGATGAAATGCAGATATGGAAGTAGGACTCCATTTATACTTCAGTTGTCAATGGCACTGGTAACTGTCCCCCAAGGGATGACAAAATAAAATAATAGATCTGCCACCTCCAGGTGCCTGCCAGTTACTACCTCATTACTGATTATTGTTCCAAACTATTATATAATTTAAGAATTTAAATAATCAGTAAAAGACTATCAAATTTTCTTTTGTGTGTTTGGGTGTATGTAGGAGGTGGGGCAGTATAGGATGAAGGAGGGCCAAGGAAGAGGAAAGCAATGTGGAAGAGCAAACAGCATACTAGAGTTGTTTTATAATGTAACTTTTTTCTCAAATAATTAGATCATCCACTGGTTTTGAATTTTTATTTATGCATGTATTTATTTATTTATTAGGTGGATACCTTTATGGTGAAGGGATTTGAATTTAGCTTTTAAATTGGAATTTTTCAAAGACCACAACCCCAGCTGGCAAAGATGAAATACTTAACATTAAGAAAGTCTTTTTGATGATTGCCTTTGTGAAGCCAGGATAACAATTTTCAAGACATGTTTTGTTCATTTTCACCTAAGAAGGTGCTATTAGGCTACTTTCGGTGACTCAGTTCCTACACTCTCAAGACAGGGCTGGCATTAGTTACACAGACTCTGTGCTGCGTTCTGCCCCTTCCTGGAGAAGCCATCGCCAAGTTCTCAGTGAGTGCTCACAGAGGGCATGGTTCAGTGGCTAGGCATGCACATTTGCATTTGTTGTTGACAACTGTCAGCTTCGACCTCCTTCTCCTCACAACCCCGTCTAAATGGGGTTTGTAATCCTCCTTCCCACCCACTCTCTTCACTCCCTGGGGCAAGAATGTTGACTCCTGCTCTCCGTCACCTGTCAGGATCCATCCTCCTGTCACTGGCTTATATGGACACGTCAGCCCACCGTCACGTGACTGCAGGCTGCTAAAAACAGCTCCGGCACCCACTCCAAACCAGGGCCTGAAACAATGTCCTCCACCGAGAGAAACGTAAAGGACACTTGATCACACAATCCCTGGAATAATATCCAGGAAACACTTGCTGGAGCCACTCGCAGCACCCTTCCCTGGCAGCACACTTGGGGACAGCGAGGAGATGAGCGCATCTCTGAATTACAAATCTTTTTCCAAAGAGCAGCAGACCATGGATAACTTAGAGAAGCAACTCATCTGTCCCATCTGCTTAGAGATGTTCACGAAACCTGTGGTGATTCTCCCTTGTCAGCACAACCTGTGTAGGAAATGTGCCAGCGATATTTTCCAGGTAGGTTTGTTTGCAATTTGGTTGAGGGGAGGGGGTGGAAAAGATTCCCTCCTCTTGGAATCAAGTGCTTAACATTGAGGTGAAATCCTTTAAAAAACTTTATAAGGTTGCCAGGCGCTTTGGCTCACGCCTGTAATCCCAGCACTTTGGGAGGCTGAGGCCAGTGGATCACCTGAGGTCAGGCCTTCGAGACCAGGCTGGCCAACATGGCAAAACCCCATCTCCACTAAAAATACAAAAAAAAAAAATTAGCTGGGCATTGTGGCGGGCACCTATAATCTCAGGTACTTGGGAGGCTGAGGCAGGAGAATTGCTTGAACCCAGGAGGTGGACATTGCAGCGAGCAGCGATCATGCCATTGCACTCCGGCCTGGGCAACAGAGCGAGACTGTGTCTCAAAAAAAGAAAAACAAACAAACAAAAAAACTTTATAAAGTTGCATTTACTTTCAAGAAAAACACGTTTCTTTTAATGATTTGGTTTGTGTCCTCTTTACTCCCAAATCTAGTTTTATTTTAATACTAAGAATCATATTTTTTTTTAAGTCAAACCATTTAATGTGTTTCAAAACTATAAATGAGTAACTGCTGAAGACATGAGTGTGGAGTTTCTGGCTGGAACTTTTGGTTCTGAAAGTGGTGGACAGAAAAGCACCTTACGCGAACAATGGTATATTCGCAGATGACTGTGGATAAGGTCTGACCCTGTGTTTCAGGACCACTTGCTGAGAAAGCCCTGAGGGATGATCTTATGGCAAGCTTAAAGTAGAAGTTCATGTTGTTTGTAGTAGCAGAGAGTGAAAATAAGTCTCAGAGAAGCTGCTTGTGGCATTACCCAATTCCTTTTTTCTTACTTGGCAAGAACAGGCCTCTAACCCGTATTTGCCCACAAGAGGAGGCACCACCATGGCATCAGGGGGCCGATTCCGCTGCCCATCCTGTAGACATGAAGTGGTTTTGGATAGACATGGGGTGTATGGACTTCAGAGGAACCTGCTGGTGGAAAATATCATTGACATCTACAAGCAGGAGTCCACCAGGTAACACTCTTCCACTCTTCCATGTGTCAAGCCCATCTGAAACTTGTTTTTGTTTGTTTGTTTTAATGGGTTGCTACACTGAATGCTTGTTTATCAATCACAGACTGTTTTATGGAAAAATGGTTTTCCAAGTCAGTCCTTCCCAGTGAGACTGAGAGTTGCTCACAGCAGGAGAGAGGGGAGTTGGTGCCCATGCTTTTGTATCAATTTAAGAATGAAGTGACTCATTAACACCAATCCATTCCAGATGGTGATGCTGAAAGAGACATACTGCTGTCCCCCTCCACCTTAAAGCCTGGTTATTACATCCGTTTTACACATTTTGCACTTCACAGGCACTTTGTAGCTCCAGATCCCTACAAAGCAAAGAAAAAAAAATCTAGTAAAAACTTAATAGAAAATTAATAGAAATGGCATCTTCCGAAGTAGCCCAGTTCCTAGTTCAGACAGTCTTGCCTTAAAATTGTTTGGATGATAATAAAAACAAAATCCTCTAACATAGGTTGTCACTGTATTTACTCTAAGGGAAGTCACAAAGCAAGGCAAAACCCTGGCCTTTAGGGACTTAAATTTCAGAGCCATGAGGGAAAAAAAAGGTGAAATTCAGGTTATGTTTCCCTATTCCTTATACTGTATTTACTGCATAGTCAGCATTCACTTGTTGATTGTGAATAGCATCGTGATAGCATTATATATCTATCCATTCATTTTGAAAAAATAACAAAAAAGGCTTCTTATTCACCAAACCACATTGGCTATAGAATTCCTTTCCTAGACACAATGCTGCAGGAAGCTTATTCCTAGAAGGCACGGTGTGAAGAGCCCCTTTTCAATTGTGTGCAGGTCAGTCCAGTCCACAAAGCTTGATAGCAATATTGAGACCATCTAGAAATGGCCTCATTGTGATTCCATTAGGGGACACGTATTTATGGAACATCTGCAGAGCTCTAAGAGGCTTGTGCTCTTGGAAGGAAAGCTGTTCTATAAATCTAACATAATTATTATAATTATTATAGCTATTAATTTCCGCTAAAGATCCAAAACTAAATTAGACAGTACCAAGATCTAGATGGGTTTGGGGAAGAATTGCTGATGACATATTGCAGAGATTGCAGCTGGCTGTTTCCCTTGCTTCCAAAGTCTCTTGACAAGAACAAAAGTACTATTGCTGTTGCTGTTACTTTACAGATTTGATCTCATTGTATTTCACTACTTTAAAATACAAATACACACTTGTCTCTTAAAAACTTAACCAGCCAATTAAAAACCAATTAATTATGAGATTGATGCAAAAGTAATTGCGATTTTTGCAATTACTTTTCATGGCCAAAACAGCAATTACTTTTCCACCAACCTAATATTAAGAGAGTTTATATAACAAGAGTTTCAGTGCTAGTCCAGTGTCTTGCACAGAATAGTTGCTCCATAAATCCCAGCTGATTAAGCAATACCACAAATATTCTTACATAACAAGTTTCGGAGCTAGTACAGTGCCTTGCACAGAATAGTTGCCCCATAAATCCCAGCTGATTAAGCAACACCACAAATATTCTTACATGTTCTATTTATTGCAATAAATTTATGTTTTGTTACTTGTCACAGTGGGAACTTGAGACATGAAAAAATAGCAATACTTGTTATGAAATCCAGAGAAGAGATGTTAAAACTTGCAGTATTAGTAAAACTACAAAACACATCTTCACCTTAGCTATGGAGTTGGCTTGGTGCAGCTGCCAAAAATAGTACCCAGGCCTGGGAAGTAAATTGCGTAAAAGCAATGAACCAAATTTCCAACAATAAAGCTCATAGTTGAGTGAACTAGGGATGCTTTTGTGATTTTCTGTGATTTTGTTATGCTGTTTTTTCTTGAACTTGAGACTTTCCTGTGGGACAATTTTACTTGGTAGCAAAACCACAAGTTGCACAGAGCACTTGGCCACATGTCTGGCAGGAAACGCAGGTGTCCCCTGGGGGCAGGCAGCCTTACTAGACCAGAATCTTGAGCCTCAGGGTACATTAGGTAACACTGGAATGACCTTGGATATACAGAATGAGAAGAGTTCAGCTGTGGCTATTGGAAGGGGGTCGGGGGGGTGACCAATCACAGACTGGGATGTTGTCGGTCAACTCTGACCTCCTCCAGAAAGGCTGGAGACTGTAAGTCTCCACAAAACCTAGCATTCTTTTTTTTTTTTTTTTTTTTTGAGATGGAGTTTTGCTTTGTTTCCCAGGCTGGAGTGCAGTGGCGTGATTTTGGCTCACTACAAGCTCTGCCTCCCAGGTTCATGCCATTATCCTGTCTCAGCCTCCCAAGTAGCTGGGACTACAGGCACCTGCCACCACGCCTGGCTAATTTTTTTGTATTTTTAGTAGAGATGGAGTTTCACTGTGTTAGCCAGGATAGTCTCGGTCTCCTGACCCTTGATCCACCCGCCTCGGCTTCCCAAAGTGCTAGGATTACAGGCATGAGCCACTGTGCCCAGCCAAAACCTGCCATTCTTATCCAGAATTCTGCATGGTGCCAGACTAGCCGCAGTTGGGAGTGGGAGATGGTAAGAGAAGGTACTATTTTGGCTAATATTAATAATTAATATAATAATAATTAACTTTAAAATATAACAAGTAAAACTACTATGTGCTACATGCCAGACACTGTTCAGGGTGCGTAACACATGAATCATATGTGCAATTCTTTAATTCTCACAATAATCCTGTGAGGTGTTGATTATTATAATTACTGTACCCTGTTAAAGTTTTTAGTGCCTTAAAGTAATCAACATACACAACTTTTAAAATTCATTACTACTAGGCCTCTGAAGAGAAATGCAGTCTCCACTCTGTTCTCTCTTTACCTGCCCCCAAGCCTCATTCCCCAGAGTCAACCACTTTTAATTCTTTTAGCTGTTTTTCTGCTATTTATCACCAATGACATGTGCATACTACTGGTATGCTCCTATTCTTTGATTTTTCAATTTTAGACATTTTCTATTGACTTTCCACTGTAGACGATTAGGACTGAGCCCTCACATGGCTGGGCTTTATCCTCTACTTGGGAATTCTTTTACTCTCCCCCTGGGTTGAACCCCTTGCTCCCTGGATTCCAGGTCTCCTTGTTTGGTGGCTTACTCTCTTATTTCTATGGAGCACATCCTCAAGTAATCTCTTAAAACATGCACAAAGTCCTCCTCTTTTCAGCCTCTCCCACTCTGTCACCGCCTACTTCCACCTTCAGGACTACTGGCTCCTGCAGTTCCAGAGCCTTTCCAGGGTTCCATAGCTCAAGTCAGCTTGCTTATTGTAAGCTTCTCACTGCAGGAATGTAACAGAACTAAGACGCAACTCAAGTAGGTCATGTCCCTTCATCCAGATGTTCCTAATTTCCAACATTTGGTTGACATCTCTCATCTGCTGTCATCTGTGCTCACTTTTTGTCCTTATTGATTTATGCCCTTTTATTTCCTTATCCTCATTTCACTGGGATTTCATCAGAATAAATACATAAATACATACATACATACATATATAAATACATAAATAAGTACATGCTTGTGTTCATTCTGCCACATTTAATTAGAAGACCCTTAATCCGATATTTGATACGAGTAAAAACTGAGACCAAAAGAGGTTAAGTAACTTGTCTAAGGCCACATAGCCACTACATGGAGAAGCTGAGCTGGAATGAAGCTTTAAGATCAGTTTGGCCAGGCACAGTGGCTCACGCCTATAATCCCAGCACTTTGGGAGGCTGAGGTGGACAGATCACCTGAGATCAGGAGTTTGAGACCAGCCTGACCAACATGGTGAAACTCCATCTGTACCAAAAATACAAAAAAATTAGCCAGGTGTGGTGGCAGGCGCCTGTAATCCCAGCAACTTGGGAGACTGAGGCAAGAGAAACGCTTGAACCCGGGAGGTAGAGGTTGCAGTGAGCTGAGATTGAGCCATTGCACTCCAGCCTGGGCGACAAGCAAAACTCCATCTCAAAAAAAATATCAGTTTGACTACAAAGTTACTACTTCAATTGCCTCACCAAGACCAGATGCCCACTCCTCAGGAAACTCTAGGGTGGCCCCAGGAACCTCAGAGACCAGAGACAGCAGGCTACATACTCCTCAGTCTAGCCTACACTGAACGGTGAGGGGCCACAGCCAACATTTAGCACTGGGCCCTGACCACAGCTGTGAGCTTGGCTGCTCTCACCTCATAAACGTGTATTTATGTCATTCTTTTACATGCCAAATCTGTCCCAAGTCAGTTACATGTTTGAAGTTGTACAGAGGTTTCATTGTATGCTCATCTACGAGTAAGTGGTGCCTCTGGGGCTGGGCTACAACCTAAATAAGAAAAACCCAATGAGGAATATGGGAAATCGTTCTCAGTGTATACAGCACCATGAAAAAAATAAATAAATTGAATCACAAACAAAACTAAATGTAGAGCCTTATGGCTGTTTTCACATTTTCAATATTTGCATATACTGCATAGACCTGTGCTCTATGATGCAATCTCTGGTCACAGCTGTTGATATCAGAACAGCATGTGGGACCCAAGCTGCCCACTCTTGCTTAGCCCACATTAATAATAAGGTGGAGATACCTAGGAGGGAAGGGTTTAGAGGGGAAGAAGCCTTTGACCAGGCAGAGACCAACTTGCCAGTCCCAACCCCAGAGGGCACTGTCATTTATTAAAGGAGTAAGCAGGATGTGGTCTGGTCTCTTCCTCTGCCACTCAGGAGTGCCAGGTGATCCCAGGCTTTCCCCATATTTGCCATGCCTTCTCCAGCTGGGTGGTGTTACACTAGAGCACAGGGAATACTGTCCATTTAATAGGTCAAATTCCCTTTCATTGTCTCACTCATTTGTGCAACAAATATTTATGGAGCCACTGCCTCTGTGCAAGGCACTGTTCCGAGTACTGGAGATGCAGCAAAAAAAAAGACTCATCATGGCCCCTGCCCTTATGGAGCTGATATTCTAGTGGAGGAAACAGACAGACCTGAGACGAGGATAATTTTCTCAATTGTGGAGTTGACTTTCCTTGTTTGAGTTCCAAATAATGTGGTCAAATCAGAAGGTCATAGACTTCATGGAAAGCTTATTGCTGCAAGACCAGACAGAAATTCCTTTTACAACAGTCAGATTCTAAAATTTTGAAACTGGAAGTCCATGCAATTTTCTTATAAGACCCAGGGCTTCTCCCAATGTTTAGCCTAATCTCAAGTAATTGACGTCCACCTAGCAACTTATAAAGGAATATTAGCGTCTTACAGAGGTACATCAGCATGTTCTCCGCCTTTCTCTGAGTTCTGGGTCTGCAGTTACAAGATACCACACATCAAAAACAATGGGTTTCAAACACTTGTATTCATGATTTACAGTAGGAAGTGCATTTTACATTGTGACCACTTACATATATGGATGGATATATATACACACACGTACATACGTATATACACACATACACACACACACACAACCACACATATACTTTTGTTTCAGTCACATATATACACACGTACACCTGAAACAAAAGTTTCGAACAGCAATACTTATTTTTACTACATGTAATTCACAGTATTTGCTATTTCATTCTATTTTTATTTTAACAATGCAGATCATAGCTCCCTAAATTGATTTCATGGCTCATAAAAACCTATAGTTTTTAAAAATTGGATCTGTATAGCAACAAAAAAAAATGTAGTCCCAAATCTAAGATGTTGCTAAATAACTATGAGTTTGGAAATTTGAAAAAAGCTTCTGGATTTGGATTTGAATTTTTTGAATACTTCTGAAAACTATTAGCAGCCTCAGTCATTAGATAGGATATATCAGAATTCCTGGGGTTTATATAAGGAGGTACACCCACACTTGCCTCTCATACACATTTGCATCCAACCAGTGCTTGAATTAATAATCAGAAGATTTCGGTTCCATGTGAGCCACACCTATCCTCATTTCTTCAGGTGAAAAGGGTCTTTCCTGGGGCCAGAGGCTGGAGGGGGGCGATCTAGCTACTCCTAAAAGCTGGTGCAAACTCGACTTTTAGTTCATCAACAACTTCCTGTTCTTGGTCCATAATGGGAAAGTGTCCCTTGAGAAACTCGTGAGCATGTAGACACAGTGCTGGACCACGTTCCTGATGGCTCACCAGGGTTCAATATTCAACTTTCAGGAATTTCACTAGCAGATTCTTAAACCTTAAATAACTTAAAAATCGGCCATGTGGAAATACACCATGGAAATGGGCAAATGGTACAAATCAGGATCTCCACGTCTCTGTCCCTGCCCCAAGCAAGATGTTAGAGATCTGCCAGCACTCCCCTGCTACACCTGCAGGGAAGCTGAATTTGGTGGGCTCTGAGCATGTGAAAGGGCCCCTGGGGGTCTTCTGGAATAGAATTGCTGGACATACAGGGAAGAGAAGGAATTTGCCTTGATGAGATTGCCCCAGTGAGAGCTGATGGACATTTATCTGCCTACCTCCTCCCAGGCCAGAAAAGAAATCCGACCAGCCCATGTGCGAGGAACATGAAGAGGAGCGCATCAACATCTACTGTCTGAACTGCGAAGTACCCACCTGCTCTCTGTGCAAGGTGTTTGGTGCACACAAGGACTGCCAGGTGGCTCCCCTCACTCATGTGTTCCAGAGACAGAAGGTAACAGAGCTGCTCCCTCCCTCCCACAACCCCTCCCCATCCCCACACCTCAGGGCCTTCCTGGGGCCAGTGTGAGTGGCTCCCTGCGGTGGAGGAGGAAGCCCAAGCCACGCAGGGCCATGGGACACTGGAGGGCACACAAGGTCTGCAGGAAGACATGTGCACAGTTGTGCACGAGCACACACCAAATTCCCTGGATGGTGGGGGACAAGGCGAGACAGGGCAGGGGTGCCCAGGTTCAGGAAGGGGTGCAGAATGGCACGATCCCTGTTTTTGTGCCCTTTGGAGGTTGCTGAAGATGAGCAATGTTAGGGGACCCAGCAAAAGCTCAAACTGCTCAAGATTATGTGAAGTTTAGACTACAGATAAGAAAAGGACAGCTTTTTACCCTAGTCACAGAATACTTTCCTTCATCCATGAAAGATTTCTTTGGCCCTCCTCGGTGCCTTTTATCCTGCACTCTTAGTGAGGGAGGGTTACACTGATGACATGCAGTTACAGAACAGCTTTAAAACACAGACTTGTGCTGGCCCTCCTGTCACCAGGGCCAGTTGCCTAAAAACCCCTCTGAGTGTGGTGTTCTCCCCCTGACCCCAGGGCCTCAGCCATAGCCCCCTAATTCTGAGCAGACAGAAAGACAGTGTCTCCCTCTACACATTACCAACCTGCCAACCTGGTTTCGTTCACGAGCAGGTCAGAATTTATCCATCTGGTACAGATAAAAGTGGAGTTGGGTACTCCAATAGGTGCAGCCACTCTAGGCACTGAGAACTTGAGCAGTTCCACTTCTCAGTTTCTTTCATTTAAAATCATCAGTTCCACATTTGATCAGTGTTTTACTGTGAAGATCAGTGCTGGAATCAAATTTGGAAACAAAACTCTTGGGCAACACCAATTACAACTAGTGACCACTGAGTCCTAAAGAAGCAGATTTTGCAAATTATCCACAACATTTGTTTATTTTTGAATCCAGTTACAATTTATTCCCCCTTCTCTTCTGCCCACCTCCCCCAAAGCATAGCATGATAGAACTGGATGGTAGCTGTTTCACACTCCTTCCTTCAGAGCCTGGAGACTCATGTGAGGTGGACAGAAGAACAGACTGGTGGGACCCTCACCCTTGCTCCTGTTTGGCCAAAGCAGCTTCACCTCCATATTAGCTTTCACTTGAAGAAGGTTCTGCAGCTTTAAAATATTTTATAATCACTGTTCTGGTCCAATCTTTTCCTTCTAAATGTGAGAAAATTAGGGTCAAAATTGAATATATGTTTTGCCCAACATCACAGAGAAGTTGGGGGTAGAGTTGGACCAAGCGCGTGGGTCTCCCAAGTGGCCCTCCAGTGCTCCTGGTGGCTCCATCAGCCAGTCTTGGGAAGGGGGTAAATAGGAACAATAGAATCTCTTCCTAAGTCAAAAGAGCAAAGGAATTTAAAAGTTGACATTTCTCCCCTAGAACTAGTTCTTTGTTTCAGTGTGAAGTTTGTAATGACTTAGTCTAATGTGTGAGTGTTTGTGTCTGTATACACTATATTCTTATGCCCATAATAAGTATTTGTTGAATAAATGAGTATTTACTATACACATTTCCCAAGTAAAATTGACCCTTAGTTCCACTAGGCAAATAATTCCATTTGGGTCCCTGAAGTCACATATTGGTCTCCATGCCATTTATAAACAATACTTAGAATTCTTTAGCTTGAAAATGTTGATCTCAATATTAAGACTGATGAAAACTGTGAAACCTTTCCCTGCACAAATGCATTCATACACAAAGGTTTGCTTGCAATATCAGGAGGTCCACAGGCCTCCCTGTTAGTCCTTAGGGGTTGCATGGATCCTAAATTAAGAACCTGTAAAGACAATATTATGACCAATTCACAGTCAGGGTGACTAGCAAACCCCTAAGATATTGGGTTCATGTTTTCTCTTCATTAGTCTGAGCTCAGTGATGGCATCGCCATCCTCGTGGGCAGCAACGATCGAGTCCAGGGAGTGATCAGCCAGCTGGAAGACACCTGCAAAACTATCGAGGTGAGTCAGGTGACTCCCACAGCGTCTCAACCAAGCCTGCAATGCCTGGGGGTTTATGACTTCCTCAGTGCCGCACTAGACATCCCTATTCTGACCTTTCATTCTTTGCTTCTAGAATGGCCTCCTTCCTGATATGTCTCTGAAATATTCACCTCCTGCACAGAAAGAGACATTATCACATGAGTCACTGAGGCAGATGTTACCACAATTACTAGGGCTGTTGCTGTATGTGTTGTTCTTTCTTCCTTTTGAAAGATTAGCTACAAGAAAAATAAATCCCCCATCATGGAAATCAGTGTTGTTGCTATTACAGCAAACTTTCCTGGTGGAAATCCAAACTGTCTTAGGAAATGCTCATCGGTGCTTTAGACAGTCATAGGCAGGTTTGAGCTGCACTTCTCTGCTCTTACAGCAGTGCTGCGAAGTGGCCATAAGGAGGAGAAAGATCTGCCTAGCTGTGGTTAGAGAATGGCTCAGTGGCTGGGAGCTCATGGAGGCCAGAGTTCGAGCTCATTCATCTCCACTTGCCCTCTGCCTGGCCCAATGCCTGGCACATAATCAACGCTAAAAAAAAAAAAAAAAAAAAATCTTGCTGAATGAAGAGATGAGTGGCCGGTTGTTTAGCTCATATTTGAGCTTGCTGTATAATAAATAGAGCAAATCTACTTATCCCTCAAGATCAAATATAAAGTATGTCATTACCAGAGGCCTTTAAAGTGTGGAAGCCTAAAGAGAGTTAGCTATGTGGCAGATATCTTTTCAGGAATTGAAGATTCACTGACTAGTTGCATCCGTGCTGCTCTGGGGCAGGTGCAAGACACCTGGGTTCAAGTCCAGGCCCTGGCTCTGTAACTGGAGCAGTCCATTACAATCTCCCTGCTCTAAGATTTGGGGTCATTGTTTTTGTAGTTGGACCTCTGTGCAGAGGGTGGAGGTATGATGCTGTTCAGTTCATGGCATATAGTTCTCATTGCTGTGTGCAAGCCTCTCTTGTTATCTATTTATTTCCCATTATCCTCATTTCCCACTCTTGTTCTCCTC
Source organism: Gorilla gorilla gorilla (assembly GCF_029281585.2). Lineage (NCBI taxonomy): Eukaryota > Metazoa > Chordata > Mammalia > Primates > Hominidae > Gorilla > Gorilla gorilla. The sequence continues at coordinate 54,248,415 of NC_073231.2, read as the reverse complement.
CCCATAGATTGCCACTCTAACATGTTTGATGTTCTGTTTGTATTCTTATAAAATACGTATTGTGTTATATACATGTCTTTTAATTTTATAAATGGTATTATGTGGTATTTTTCATTCTGCTTCTTACTTTTTGAAAACTAAGCATTATGTTTTTGGGGTTTTTGTTTGTTTTTTGGGATGGAGTCTCACACTGTCACCCAGGCTGGAGTGCAACGGCATGATCTTGGCTCCCTGCAACCTCCGCCTCCCGGGTTCAAGCGATTCTCCTGCCTCAGCCTCCTGAGTAGCTGGGATTACAGGCTCCCGCCACCATGCCCAGCTAATTTTTTGTATTTTTAGTAGCGGTGGGCTCTCATTCTGTTGGCCAGGCTGGTCTCAAACTCCTGATGTCCTGATCTGCCCACCTCGGACTCCCAAAGTGCTGGGATCACAGGCGTGAGCCACTACGCCCAGCCAGCATTATGTTAAGATCCATTCATGTTGCTACAAGGAGATTCAGTTCCTCAGTTTTCTCCTCTGTAAAAATGGGGCAATCATGGTACCTACCTTATAGAGTTACTATGAATAATTAAATAAGCAGAAGCAAAATGCTTAGCACAGTGCCTGGCATGTGGTGAGTGTTCAATAAATACTATTCTTATTATTTTATCATTAGAAAGGCAAGTTCTATTGAAAGCTAAAGGCCATTTTCTAAATGAGGGCTTTAGGACATTAGCTATACTTATCTCATTTTAAATTTGCACACTATTAAAATCAATCTCGTTTCTTCTCCACACTCATATTCCTGAAAAGATCCATGATCAGTCTGGGATCCATTTATAGAAGGAAATTTTTCTCTTGGTGAAGAGCCGAAAGAGATTAGGAAACAGACAGTACAAACTTTTTTCTTTGTACTTATTTACAGTAAAGGCAAAATACAATTCGGTCATAACACCGTGAATCAGCACTCCAGGGTAGTACCAAGCTGAGTCTTGAGTTTATAAATAGGAGCATGTTGCTTGTGGGTGAGTGAGGTAATCTCAGGGCTTTACTGGAGATGTCTGTTGGAAGGAAGAGGCTTTCTGTCTGGGGTGGAGAAGCTGGAGAATGCACAGGAGAAGAGTCCTGGGGGGTCCATCTGGGCCTTGAGCAATTTGATTCTTGAGCAAATGCAAATGATTAGGGCTCCCTTTAGCCAGCATCAGAGGACACTGAGTGGGCCGCAGAGATTCGACAACAGGTTTTCTTCATAGAAGCCGATCAGGGGCATGGTAGGAAGTGCTGTTTTTATTCACTGAAATGACAAGAAGGAACAGGTTTGAAGTTAAATCAGCAGAAGAGATTAGTGCAGATGTCAGGAAGAACATCCTGGCAGGCAAGGGCAGGATCATTACCCCCATTCTTATTGGCAATACAATTCATTGAACATGACACACTTTACTAATAAGCATTTTCACAGGTGGCTAGGGGAGGGTATGTAATCATTCCCTGCAGGACTTTATGATGAGGCTGCAAATTATCAGGAGTCTTAAAAGTCCATCCTTTTACCTGTTTATTTCATTTCTTTCATTTATTTCATACCTGTTTTTATAAGATGAAAAAACATAGCAAATATACGTTCTTATTTATTGTTTAGGATGTATATTCATATATAACAGTATAGAAAGTACAGTCATGCACCATGTAACATTTTGGTCAATGATGAACTGCATATATGATGGAGGTCTCATAAGATTATAATATCATATTTTTACTGTACCTTTTCTATGTTTAGATATGCTTAGATGCACAAATACCATGTATTACATTTTCCCATAGTATTCAGTACTGTAGCATGCTGTACAGGTTTGTGTCCTAGGAGCAACAGATTGTGCTATACAACCTAAGTGGGCAGTAGGCTCTGCCATGTAGGTTTGTGTAAGTACATTCTGTGATGTTCACACAATGGAACTGCCTAAGGATGCACTTCTCAGAACATACTAGTTAAGCAACCCGTGACTGTGGATATTTACATATAGCCTCCTACACATTCATGGGGAGAAATTAGGAATGAAAAACACCAAAAGTTTAAGGGCAGCGAATAGTGGGACTGCAGGTGATTTTCACTGCCTCCCTTACATATTCCTGTATTCACATTTTTATAAAGTAAGTCTGACATTTTTAATAACCAGCAAAATAAAGAATAAGTGAATATGACTCACATGAGCATAGTTCTTTCAGATCAGTTTAGGTGGCTCATCTGGAGATGTAGAGATGGTCTCAAAGCCCCATGGAGGTCTCCGACTTTATGAATCCCTCTTGACACATTAACCTTTGTTTGAAGCATCCCTGAGGACAGGGGCACTTCCAGATGGCCACCCTGTGCATCTGTGATCGCTGGGGTGATCTCCCAGAGACAGTTCCATATCAGTGGGCAAAGCCCAGAGGCTCAGCTTCTTGCCAGCCTGCAAGGCAGGACAACATGGAGCAAACCAGGTCCTTGGCTTGCAGTGAAATGGTCCTAGCTTGAGAGCCGGGTGGATTACCTACCAGGGTCAAGGCCACAGAGCTCTTGTGTCTCCAATTCTGCCCGGAGTTCGTTTCCCTTTCTGGCTTTGCTCCCACCTGCCCAGAAACATGTTCTGAGAAGCTATGAGTGGTTCCTGGCCAGGGGGTGGAGAGCTGTTGTTAAAGAATTCTCTTTTCTGATTGGTGAAGGGTTCCTTAGGGATGGGAAATGAAGTAGTCCCTGGGGTGGGTATTATCCTTCCATAATTACACAGCCTCTCCCCTTCTGGGGTGCTGACACCTGCCCCAGAGCCCTTTGGTGGCTGTGCTTTCCTTGCACATGTCTAATTTTGTCCTAATCATGTAATGTCACACAGGACTGGCCTGGGGAGGCACCTGTCCCAAGACCAGCCCTGAAGCAATGCTGAGCTTAGGGTAAATTACACTGTGGACTCCTTGTTATCCTTTAAGAATAATGTCTGTATTAACATGAATTTACTGTGATAGTGAAGAAGGATTTGAGAATGCCTATAGTTGCAAAAGAGTGGTTTGAAAGGGGGAGTGGCATTTTCCCTCCATGCTGTGGGCTGATGGTGAATGAACTGGGCCGTGAGTCTTTTTACCTCCGCTTCTTGAGAGTGGCTTGGCCTAAGACGTTCCCTGAACTCCGGACTGCAGGTTGATGGAGGGCTTCTGGGCTGTTCCATGAGCCCAGCATGATCTGAAGGTTCACTTGCCTTTCTAGGCCTGGAGCTGTTCTGGAACAGAATGGAACTGGATGGGGGGCTGCCTGTAGGAATGGAAATGTCCACTGGGGAGCTCTCTGCTTCCAGGGAAACATGCTTGACTTTCACTTCTCATCCCTAGAGAACATAATCTACCTCTTGTGAACTTTACCAATGGAACTTATCCTATGTCACTGGATACTTAAGGGCACAGGCTGTTAATACTGGCCATCCCAAAGGCAGGCTGGCAGGCCTAGAAACATCCCTGTTTTGTATGGCCTGTCTAGTGGAAACTGTTCCAAGTAAATAATAAATATTTGATACTGAGCATTTCCAATCTCTGAAAAAGGACAACTTGAATAAAACCCTCCAATGATTTTTCAGTGATAACAAATTCATTGTATTTCCAAAACAGTGATTTTACCCAAAATGACCATTTCTAGTCTCTGAGACATTGTCCATGCCATTACAAATATGAAGTATGAATGTAATTAGAATTGTTTAAATACCATGCCAGAATTTTAAAGGCAATATAACATATGTTTAAAAGAACAGATTTCAGAGTTTGAGTTTTAGTTCTGTTGCTTAATTACACAACATTGGGCACATTACTTAAGCTTCCTGTCTCTCGGCTTCCTCAGCATTACAGTGGGGATGATAATACCTTCTTCACAGCATTGTCATGATGACGAAGTTGAAATAAGAGGTACATGCCAGGGGCTTGGTAAATGTCACCTTACAGCCTCAGAGTCAGCTTGGAAAGCACACACTTATTCTGATGATGTGATCCAATAGGAACCTGTAGAGATTCTGGAGAATCTTTTAAATGATGTCAGAAGACTATCAGGTCCTAGTTAATTGTGATGGCAGGACTGAGCATCTCCCTCTAGAGGGACACATTGAGAATGAATGGAGCTACAAATGACTTCCGTTCTTTATCTAAGAGGCTTTGTGGCAACTGGAAATATTGGCAACCAAGGGAGACTGAGCCTCTTCTGGAAAACATGGTGACTACCCACAGCAGACCAGAGTGAGATAAACATCTGCTCAGTCTGACAAGTGGCTTTCGCTGAACCATGGGGCTCCAGTCAGAACAGGCCCACCTGGCCCTCAGCCCTTATAGCATCTACTCAAGAAGATTCTAAATGATCTGGCTTAGCCCAGAAAAACCAAAATGCCAAGAACCCCAAGAGTAAGTGTTAGAAATCCCTCAAATTACCGTATAATTATCCTTTGAACATGGAGCGGCAACATAAAGTAGTAGAAAAGAGCCTAAGTTTGGAAGACCCGAGATCCACAGCCACTGAATGGAGTTGTTTGCTGAGCACTACACAAAGGGGCCAGCTGGTGGAGGGCTGAATCCCAGCCTGGGTGCCCAGAAGTTGGTATCTCTGTAGTTTATCTGTCCCCTTTCTAGGGACACCCTAGTCTGTACTCATGGGACTTCTCCAAGTGCTTGTAACTGGAGCTTTATGAATGAAAGGCTGGATTTGATTTTCTTGGAAGGAACTTCTTACTTTAATGTAGTTCTTTTTTCAGTATTGTTAATCTACAGGCTGCTTTTCTTTTCTTTTTTGGAGGGTTGGTGGCAGGAAATCCTGTTTGCTTATTGAAGGGAATTTTGAAGTTCCTTATTTCAAATGAAGGTATAGCTCTAACAAATATGTCTCGATGAATGTTGGAGGAATGTGGTGGAGATATGAATGGGCCTAATCAAGCCACAGTTGCTCAGTGACAAGTGGTGGGTCTAAGAGCTTATCTTCAGCTCTATTTTGGTCACAGAGCTGTGTTCCTTACATGGTAAGAGCAGTGGTCATTGTTGCCTTAGGTTTTTTTCCTATTGTGGCCATAGCACATGTGCAAGCTAGTGCTGAGCTTTCAGGGCTAGGACATGTAATGTATATTTTAATGCTGTCGATGACACAAGACTTGCCAGGAACAGAGGGAAGCACATCATAGCCTAATGACTCTCTGAAACTTCTTCACATTTACCTGAAATTAGAGAGTCTTGGAACTGTAGAGTCAAAAGGGACTTTAGCAATTATATAATTCAATCTTTCACTGTACAAATACAAACATACTAACAACTGTCCTGAGGTTCAATGGTTTCCCAAAGGTTGCATAGCTATATTTTACTGGTTTCTTGGTTTTTGGGGGATTTTTTTTAATACTGAATGAAGCAGAAGCTTGGAATATCCACTTAAATACCAATTTCTTTGGAACAGAACAAAATTGAAGCTTTTGCATGAAGGCTGAATATTTCTAGATGCAAGTCACATTTTATTCATTCATTCATTCATTCTTTCAATCTGTATTTCTCAAGGGTGCATTGTGTGCCATGTTCTGTACACATAATGCTGGGAACTAGTGATGAGCTAAACATAAAGTGTTTCTGTGCACAGGCATTTTTTATTCTAATAGAGGAGTTAGGCAGCAATCAAATGAACAACAAGATCATTTTAGAGAGTGATAATTACCTGAGAGAAAAGTGAACCAATAAAAATCTAGCCGTTTAAAACAGTGGTATGATGGTGCTTTGCTTGGGAGGCTGTCTTCTCTTTTAATGTAAGGTCATCTATTGTTGATTTTTCTTTCCATGAAATGTTCTCTTTACAGTTGCATATTTTGTTTTTCTTATTACTACTAAATTATAAAGGTGGCTAGAAATTGGAGTCTGCCAATTTTAACATTTCCATGATGGCAACAGTTCAACAATGGCTTTAGATCAATGTTAAATGTTACCTACTCACTTCTAAGGAAACAACCAAATGACCATTTGATTTTTTTTTCTTTACATCCAGAAATGTTGGCACTGGTTAGAAACAAATATCCCACCAATCATCATCTTACCATTTCAATATGGGAAGGATGATCTTCACTTTATAAAATCATCCCCTTTTGGTATATTGCATCCGCACTGCATTCTCCCTAGAGATGGGATGAATTTTATTTTCATTAAAATATTATAGACAACTTTAATTTGGTTCTCCCAAGAAGCCAAGAAATATAACTGTCCTAGCAGACCCAGGAGGAAGGCTGTGCAGCAGCCAGAGGCTTTGCATCAGAGTATACCCGGAAACCAATACCTACTTCATTTATGGTGGAGGTATACTTCACTTGCTAAGCACACTCACACAGGCGCACACACAGAGGATGTAGGAAGCACAGACATCAAAAGGAAGAAAATGGAGACTATTTGAAAAGATAAACTCGAAAGCTCAAAAAGTGTATATCTTGATTGAATTACTGTCCAGAGAAGAGGGGAGGTGTATGGCTCCGAATTGGTCTTAAAGATACATACCTTTTTACTCAAGTAAATGAAAAAGTATGCTAAAAGCAAGGAGCAGTCTTTGAGATGAGGAAGTTTTTGTGGAGAAGAGACAAATATGGTTGCTATCATGCTTCTGTAGGTAACAACAGTCCTTTAAAGTGTTCTGTCTGCAGACGTTTTCACAATGCAAAAGTCCACATTTTTTCCTATTCCATTTTTCAGGCTGCTAGAAAGTCACTGCTGAAAGTGTTGCAGATTCACATTAACAAAGGCACAGTAGGTACTGAAATTCAGAGTCATCACTGTCAGTAGCTAGTGGCCTCTGAGAACATTTTTTTTTCATGGCACATATCTGTTCCCTCATCAGCTTAGAGGGCAAATTGATAACCTGAGGTGTTTATTGTTCCCTGACGTTCACAGCACTTTGATGGTCTTGAAGCCAAGAAAGATTAGGGGACATCTAAGTTAGTCTCTTGTGTGTGGGTTCTACCTCAAAGAGTGTGAAAAAATAGGAGACTTCATTTCATGGAGTATTTCACATTTGAATATGACATTAGGTTAACCTGAACATTTTGAGTTAATTTCTAAAAGTCTGTAAGTTCCAAGTTCGTAATTCCAAGGAAGAGGCATGTATTTTTGCCGTTTCAGAAACGGATTTATCTAACTCTTACCATTTTTTGCATAGAATTATATTAAAAGCTAATTAAACAAGAGAAAAAAGTTTTTTCCATTAGGAATTAGAAAATATAATAATTTTATATTTATCATTTATGATACTTTTTTTTGTTCATTATTCTCCAGAACAATGGAAAATTATGGCAGGTTATTAGATCATACAATGCCAGGTACAAAGTCAGTAGTTGGTGAATTTTGTTGAAAGAACTAGGAATATAATTCTGAAACAATTTAAGATGCCTTGCCTTTAAAAAATCTACCTTAAGCATAGTGAATTTGGGTTTTGTTTTTTTTTTCTCTTTTGGAGGTGGAGTCTCACTCTGTCACCCAGGCTGGAGGGCAATGGCGCGATCTTGGCACACTGCAGCCTCCACCTCCTGCTTCAGCCTCCCAAAGTGCTAGGATTACAGGTGTGAGCCACTGCACCTGGCCAGTACATTTGTTAAAAGGCGTATATTCCATTTACAAGCACTTCATATAATTTTTTAAAGTTACTTAAAATATGGGCCCAGCTGGGTGTGGTGAGAGTAGCAATGACCCAGGAGTTCAAAGACCTTGACTGCAGGCCAGGCACCAATAATAAATGGTCGGATGGCCTTGAGAAAGTGACAGCTCTGCTGGGTTTCAGTTTCCACATGAGTGACATGATTGATTTGGAGCAGGTTACTTCTAATATTCCATGCAGCTTCAAAATTCCACAACTGAATAATTCAGGTTAAGGAATTTGTACCTAAATTTAATAGACGCTGATCCAGTACCAATATATGCCAGGTAATATTATAAGCACTTTACAAAGTATTTAATGATATAATAATTTTAATAAAGCATAGACCGCATATGGGGTAGCATTTCCTGCACTATAAAGTATAAACAAATGATAGTAATTTTACTAACATTCAATATAAGTTATTTAAAAAAACAGAATAGAAATAAAATAATGCTTGGAATTGGAAGTAATATAGGAATGAAATTAGTTATTCCATTTAAACTGCCAAAAAAAATTATATGGTCAAAATAAGTGATTTAATCTTTATTTGACTTGAGAGAGTACGCTAGATTACACATGACTTCACATCTGTCTCATTGTAAATGACTTGGCTGCCATAAACTTGAATGTTCTCACATATTAAATCACATAGGAGAAAATTTTTGTAAATCAAAGACTTTCTACCTGTATTACATCTTAATATAATACTCATAAATGTTTCAAGTGCACAACTCATTTGGGAGAAACAAGCTGGAAACCATTATATGATCACAGTAGAGCTTCTAAATATCAGAGAGGCTTATTTCATGTGTACAGTGGGCACCTGGTTGCCTGAAGGTTGGAACAAAAGATAATACAGTGAGAGAGTTTGATTGGAAAGCTACTAATAGGTTTCAGTTTCTAGGCCTGGTTGAACAGTCTGACTCTCAAGCTAAAGGGCTGGAAATGAGTGGAAATTTGTCAAGCCAGGCAATTTCCACATCTTGACATGCTGCATGGGCCCTTGTTCCATTACTTTGACAACTGCTAGGACTTCAAGAATTTTCGTCCCCTCCCCAACCTCCTTTACTCCTATTCCTCCTTAAGGTCAAGTTCAAGTACTAATTCCTCTAAGAAACTCTTCCTGAGTCAACATTTCTGGCTCCCCTCAAAGTTCCTCCACCTACACAAAGGGTTGGACAAAGATTCCATAAATGCTTCTAAAGCATCTGGTATAAATCTCTAAAATATTTACATTATTCAGCCTACCATATTGAATTACATTATTGGTCTATAGTCTTTCTCAGTGAACTGTGAGCTCCTTGAGAATAGGAACTATGTTAATTCTTTTTTGGATCCCCAGAGTCTTGACACAAATGACATGCATCGTTTGTTAAATCCATGAATGAATGGGTGGATGACAGTGGTAAGGCATTTACTATTAAAATAGTTGGCACCACTGGATCTCCATGCATTATAATTTGGTTGGGAACTGTGATGAGAATTGACTGTGTTGCAAGGAAGGCAATGGAGTAAGGGATGTATTTCTTGCACATTTGCAGAGTATCTTCATAATCAACAATTTGGTTTAGGTCATTCTCCCTGACCCCATACTGAGAATAGTAGAGAAATTGAGAGGAAATGAAACACATTAAAAAAAAAAATCTATTCCGCCAGGATTGGTGGCTCACGCCTGTAATCCCAGCACTTTGGGAGGCCGAGGCGGGTGGATCATGAGGTCAGGAGTTTGAGACCAGCCTGACCAATATGGTGAAACTCCGTCTTTACTAAAAATACAAAAATTAGCCGGGCAAGGTGGCGTGTGCCTGTAATCCCAGCTACTCAGGAGCCTGAGGCAGGAGAATCACTTGAACCTGGGAGGTGGAGCTTGCAGTGAGCCGAGATCACGCCATTGCACTCCAGCGTGGGTGACAGAGCATGACTCCATCTCAAAAAAAAAAAAAAAAAACACAAAATCTATTCAACAGATATTTAGTGAACAGCTACTATCCAAGGTGCTCTGTGTCCTAGGCAGACCTAGATTCTACCCTCAAAAAAAATATACTTTGGATATTTAAGAAATTCACATAAAGGAAGAAAGCAATACATGACATAAAAGACTTCAATGTTTACCAAAATGAAAGAATATGTAATAAAGGCTATAGAATGGTCAGAGATGTCAGAAATAAATTTGCTGGATTCCCAAGAAGCTCTCACTGTGCAGGAGAGCTAGGTTAGATCACTATGGCTCACAACCTGCTCTCAGCTATAAAGGTCCTGGACCCAGAGATGGTCAAGTCCAAGGAGATTGGCATACATGCACACCAAGCTTACCAGGGATTGAAAAACCAAAAGGCCAATGACTAGATGAACTGGATAATTAATTATGATTTAAAGATGGGCCCAGACTAAAGGGATCTGGATGGTACTGGAGATACTTCAGCCACACAACACAAATGTGCAAGCCAGACTTCCAACACAGCCTTTCTCTCCAAGAGCGTAGACCAGATACAGTATTACCCATTCTTAAGCAGTATTGGATAAATAGAGGATCTGGTAGATACAGATATATGCTATCAATGGTAACTATTATGAGATTTCAGAAAGTTAAAAGTTGCATTCAGCCATAAACATCAAGGGACACTTTATGGAAGAAGTGGTAGTCTGACAATGTGTTTGAGATTGCGTAGAGTTTGCAGTGGTGACTTGGGGAAGAACACTGTAGACAGAAGGGAAAGCAGGAACAAAGAAAGTGAGTGGTTTATTTTTGCTGGAATTCAGGGTATACAATGGAGGATAGTAGAATGTTATGAGAGAAATTGGAACCAGATCATGGAGGGGTCTTGAAAGCTAGTTAGGAAGTTTAAGTGTTATTCTTTGTGTAATAGGGAGTCATCATAGAAAAAAACATGATTAAGGCCGGGCACGGTGGCTCACGCCTGTAATCCCAGCACTTTGGGAGGCTGAGGTGGGCGGATCACTGTAGGTCAGGAGTTCAAGACCGGCCTGGCCAATGTGGTGAAACCCCATCTCTACTAAAAATTCAAAAATTAGCTGGGTGTGGTGGCAGGTGCCTGTAATTCTAGCTACTCGGGATGCTGAGGCAGAAGAATTGCCTGAACCTGGGAGGCGGAGGTTGCAATGAGCTGAGATCACACCACTGTACTCTAGCGTGGGCAACAGAGCTAGACTCTGTCTCAAAAAAGAAAGAAAGGAAAGAACAAAAAAACATGATTAGAACTGTACTCTGAGAAAAGTAACTTGGTTGCAGTGTGTAAGTTGGCTGGGAGGAGGGAATCCTAGCTGCAGAGGCCCTTGGGAAGCTACAAATTCTATATAGGAGGACTGAAACTAGGACAATATTGGTATAGGTGGAGCAGAGACTTTAAGGTACAAACCAGGAAGTATCATAGCATTTTCCTTGCATGCACACACATGCACACACACTCCAAAGTAAAATATAACCTATAACCTATGTAACCCAAATATAATATAAAAGAAAATCATTCTTTATTTCTATGAAATTCTCCATTTATAAAGAACAGAAGATTGGAAAACCATTGATTCATGTAGCCAATTTAATTGAGTTTTAGATAGTCTAAATATCAAATTTGTTAAAAATGGAATTTCCAAAGCACCAACATAGTGGGTATCCATACCTAAATGGACATCTTCAGGGAAAAGAAAAAAATATCCTACATAAGTAAATGTTCTTCTTTCCCAGGATAACTAAGTGATTTCTCCAAATCGACTTTGTTTCAAATACTTTCTAACATTAGCTAACCCAACTAATAGGAATGTTGCAGAAAACAGAAACAAGAGCTTTGTGAGAAGTTTGATTACCTGTATGGCATTTTGGAGGAGAGGAAGAATGAAATGACCCAAGTCATTACCCGAACCCAAGAGGAGAAACTGGAACATGTCCGTGCTCTGATCAAAAAGTATTCTGATCATTTGGAGAACGTCTCAAAGTTGGTTGAGTCAGGAATTCAGTTTATGGATGAGCCAGAAATGGCAGTGTTTCTGCAGGTAAGTCTCTTTTTGGCACCAAAGTAACAACCCAAAAGGTGGGTGCTGCAAAATTAGTTATCACATTTTTATTATTTTATGTACATTTCAGTTTTTATTTATTTTACCAACTAAAATATAAACCCCATGTGCTTATATATTAATCTATTTAAACAACTTAAAAAGCATGTCTGTGATACTGCTTAAATCTAATAGGGTTCTGTTATAAGACAGCAGTTATTTATGACATTTAGAAACTAAGCTATGAGATTCTCAGGGTCAACAAAGGAAATAATTGTCTTACCACTGTCTTTCGTGGAAATAATTTAAGTAAGACTATCTTTTGTTTGCTTTCACAGAATGCCAAAACCCTGCTACAAAAGTAAGAACTTTTTATTTTATGTAAAAATGCATATTTTCACCTTTACCCAAGGCTATCCAATTTTAAACAGTGACAGAAAGTGGCAACTTGTCTTTGTTGCAGAATCTCGGAAGCATCAAAGGCATTTCAGATGGAGAAAATAGAACATGGCTATGAGAACATGAACCACTTCACAGTCAACCTCAATAGAGAAGAAAAGATAATACGTGAAATTGACTTTTACAGAGGTTTGTTATTCTTTTGACCATTTGGCCGAAGTTGCAGGTGTGTGAAAGCTGCCAAAGAGTTGGGTGGGAGGAAAGCGGGGATTCAGAATCACCTCCAGAATCAATGTCGACAACTTTACAAGGATCATATCCAATGTGAAGCTCTATTTCATTACAGGATCACATCGTTTGTTGACAGTGTTTATTTAGCTTTGCACATATGGTGCCTTTTTTTTTTTTTTTTTTTTTTGATGGACTCTCACTCTGTTGCCCAGCCTAGAGTGCAATGGCACGATCTTGGCTCACTGGAACCTCCACCTCCTGGGTTCAAGCGATTCTCCCGCCTCAGCCTCCTGAGTAGCTGGGATTACAGGCACCTGCCACCATACCCGGCTAATTTTTGAATTATTAGAGAGGTAGGGTTTTGCCATGTTGGCCAGGCTGGTCTCGAACTTCTGACCTCAGGTGATCCCCCTGCCTTGGCCTCCCAAAGTGCTGGGATTATAGAAGTGAGCCACCATGCCCGGCCTGGTGCCTATTTTAATGTCAGCTTGGGTATTTGACTCTTGATAAGCAAATGCTTCGTATTTGATAATGATGATATCTCAACTTCAATCCTATGCACAGTGTTAGCCAAAATAATGTAAAGTGTCAGCAGGAGCAAGGTTAAAGATGAGATAAAAACAATACATAGGAGGCATGTGGGATAGATATTGCAGCACATCAACTTAATCAAACTTTAGAGGACAAGAATAGTAACAACTCATAGAATAAGTCACAACCTGAACATAAACCTGGGTCTGTGTGATTAGTTATACTCCCTGAGCTATAACCACATTCCTACCTTTTGGCCCAGAAGTCCCATTTCTGAAATTTTATCCTGACTAATTAATTGAAAAGTGAAAAACAATCTTGGAGCTGACCAAAACTTTGATCACTTTGACTCATGCTAGCCCACCTAGATGATCACACCCCTCAGCTAGACCACTAGACCACTAGTAATGCTATGAGGCTGCACCAACATCCACAGACAAAATTTTAAAGGCAAATCTTTAGGATGTATCTTTTTTAAAAAATCGCTTAATATTGCCTGTCCTTAATGTCGCCTGAGGGAATATTAAGATCAGTGGGTCAGGAAAAGAGTCACGGCATTCCAGCACTTTGGGAGGCCAAGGCGGGTGGATCACTTAAGGCCAGGAGTTTGCAACCAGCCTGGCCAACATGGTGAAACCCCATCTCTACTAAAAATACAAAAAAATTAGCCGGGCGTGGTGGCGTACGCCTGTAATCCCAGCTACTCCAGAGGCAGAGGCAGGAGAATCACTTGAACCCAGGAAGTGGAGGTTCCAGTGAGCTGAGATTGCACCACTGCACTCCAGCCTGGGTGACAGAGTGAGACTCTTTCTCAAAAAATAATAAATAAATAAATAAATAAATAAAAGAGTCGTGACATTAATTATGGCAAAAGTCAGTATTCACTGAACAACGGAGGTAGAAAGCTAAAATGACAAAAGGGCTTTGTATGTTTTCTGAGATAGGGAAGACAGTTGCACTTCCATTTAATCTGACAGAGATAAATAAGTGACAATCCCAGGCCTCCAGGAGCTTGGAGATGTGGCAGACTGTAATAAAAATGTGGACGGGCTCTGGAAGGTGAAGGGCATGATGCACAGCAGAGGTGAAGACTTTGTACTGGGGAGGAGAACAAGGAGGATAGGGATGGTTCCTTCACGTTTGTCCAGTCCACATTCCACTAGAAGCACAAAGCCCTGGCACGGCACACTTGGACCATTGTCAAGTGTCTGTCAGAGAAAAACTCCCCAGCCTTGACCTTAACTAGGGCTATAAGCACTGGCCATTAACTGTGTCCATGGCTGCAGAGATAGTTATAACAATTTACAAGATACCTTACCTTACCAGAAGATGAAGATGAAGAAGAAGAAGAAGGCGGAGAAGGAGAAAGAGAAGGAGAAGGAGAAGTGGGAGGAGAAGCAGTAGAAGTGGAAGAGGTAGAAAATGTTCAAACAGAGTTTCCAGGAGAAGATGAAAACCCAGAAAAAGCTTCAGAGCTCTCTCAGGTGGAGCTGCAGGCTGCCCCTGGGACACTTCCAGTTTCCTCTCCAGAGCCACCTCCAGCCCTGCCACCTGCTGCGGATGCCCCTGTGACACAGGTAACCCCTCCTGAGTCTCTTTCTACAGGGCACGTGGGCGTGTCTCCTTACTGAATAGCCTAAACAATTTACCCTATTCTGCCTTAAGAAAAAGATAACTATATGCCAGACATTTGTATATGTAGACAAAAGATTTCAGGACAGTCCCCATGTCGGGGAGAAAAGTCCTCTAGGTGATTCAACAGGTTCTTTGTTGTTATTGTTAGTTAACAAAATTTAATACAACTTTCCCACCAGTAATGCCCTCAAATCAAAGGCAATCTTTGTCTGGAAATTGTGTGTGTGCGTGTGTGTGTGTGTGTGTGTGTGTGTCCATGTCTGTGTGTCATGTTAATTCATAGAGAGCTGATATCATGGGGACTGGGTCTGCTCTCTGTTACTTAGTGAATGTAGATGTAGGGTATAGGATGAGAAATAAATAGCATATAGAGTAAGAAATAAAAGTGATTATACTTTCAGAACTTTGAATTTTCTGTAGATAATTGAGGGGGTAAATAGAGAAACTACACTAGTTTATGTTCCTGTTGCTTACCCTGAAATACAACTTATGTATTTTTCCTTCAGTGAGCAAACAATGAAGCCTGGTTTTCTATGGATTTGTCATTTGATGAGATTGTGTGTTGACAGAATTGTTTAAAACATATCTTAAGAAATAAGCTCACCCCAGATGCTGCACCTAATTGGTTGACCTCATGTTTCTAATACGTCATCGTCCAGTTTTCAAGCCTCTGTGCAGACTCCATGATACTTCAGCAGACAGGATCCCAACCTTTTGAGTTTGCAGGCAGTGCAGACTCATCAGAGAGGAGTCCTGCTTCTGCAACTGCTTTTGAAGTGGATTGAAACAAAACTCCAGAGGGGGATCTCAGAGATGGAATTGTATTTCTATGCTCTGTCTCCACAGGAAACCAGGCTAAAATGCCATTTATAGTCTAGAATTTTTAAATTCTGAGCATTTCAGTTGTATTAAAATTGAAAGAGGTATAGTAACTAAGTGAGGGTTGGATTTGATCAATAAGATTAATTTTTGTTTTTTATAATGAGATTTTTGGGACTCACGTATAAAGCCAACAAATTATTCTAGTCAATAGTTTGACCCTTTTCCCATATCTGATATTTTATAACCAACATTCACTGAGGTTTCTGCTTTCTGCCTGCCTGGGCTCCCAGTGAGTGAAAAACAAGTTCAGAAAAGAAGAGGGCACACATCCAGATGCTGGACAGAGGGGCACTGTAGTCACCATTCTGCCCTTAGCGCTTCTGGAGGGTGGGATGAACTAAAACGGCCACCAAGGCACTGCATGCAGGGAGCGCGCAGTGTTCAAACCCAAAGGGAACTAAAATCAACTGCTTTTTCTTCTTCTTCTTCTTTTTTTTCTTTACTTTTGAATTTATCTGTCCTGATTAAGGGGGAGGTTGTACCCACTGGCTCTGAGCAGACCACAGAGTCTGAAACTCCAGTCCCTGCAGCAGCGGAAACTGCGGATCCCTTGTTTTACCCTAGTTGGTATAAAGGCCAAATCCGGAAAGCCACCACCAACCCACCTTGCACCCCAGGGAGCGAAGGTCTGGGGCAAATAGGGCCTCCAGGTTCTGAGGATTCGAATGTACGGAAGGCAGAAGTGGCAGCAGCCGCAACGAGTGAGAGGGCAGCTGTGAGTGGTAAGGAAACTAGTGCACCTGCAGCTACTTCTCAGGTTAGTGATGATGCACTTGTGTCTATGCTTTCCCGCGCCCCCTAGGGTCCCACTGGAACAGGCCACAGCAAGAAGAAAAAGGGTTTTTAAAGGGGCAGAGAGAAACCTCAGCCAGGGGAAAAGTACAGAAACAATTCATCCCCCAATGTTGGCTTGTTTTGAGCTCTATATAAAAGAAAACATAAAACAAAACAAATTTGAGTTCACTCTGCCGGTGCGTGGTGACCTCACACCTGGCTTGCCAGGGGAGGGATGCAAGTGAGCCTGGCCCTTAGGCATGCTACTGAGCGCTGCTTCATCTGCAGTGACTGGTTGTGTCCCTAGTCCTCCTTACCAATGGCTACTTGCCCTTGCTCAGCCTTCCCTGTGTCCTCCTTGGGCTTCTAAAGACTAATCCCCTGCTTTTGTGTCATTCCCAGCAACCCCCAAGGAGCACACTTGAGTTTTGAGTCTGTTCTGGAGAATAACCTCTGATTCATGGATTCTTGGAGTGTGCTGGCTACAGCTAGACAGAGACAGTCTTGGCTTGATTAAACCTGTGCTTCCTAAGCGTGTGCTCCTGGGAGTGGAAAAGCACAGGTGCTCCTCCACAGAGATTTTTTTCAAGAGACTCTTTCTTTATATGATGAGTTTGAAGTCCATGTCTTCCCCCTAACACTTGGTTAGATGTTTGCATGTCTCGAAGAGTCCACAGAAGAAATCTTTTACAATTTCTTCGCAAGGAAGAATGTTCATGGTGACTCCATACTCATGAACATTCTTAAATGATGTGTAAGGTGTAAGTGTTGCCCAGGCAAGAGGCTGCCAGAAAGCACTCTCCAGTTCCATGCTCCTGGGTCATCAGGTGATTGATTATGAACCACAAACAACATGTTCTCAAAAATCAGAAAATGACTTATTATTTTGATTGTATCTGCTCAAGAGACTTCAATTCCATGAGGCAGTAAAAGGAAATGATTTTGGAAAATTAAAAGTAACATGCTTTGGGGTTGGATGTTTATTTTCACAGATAAAATGACAAAAATAAATGTTTGGTGGGAAGAAATCTTTTGAGGTGGTTTTTAGGTAAAAGATGCAGTAGACTGATTATTTCTAGAAAATGTGTGGCAATTCTTATACATGGTAGTAGAAGCTGTGTGCGGAGGGGCTGTTTCCTGAAAACAGTAGTGCACTACCCCATGAAGAGCACGTAGTAGAGCTCAAGCCAAAATGAAAAGTCCATTGAAATAATGTTGAAAATAATTATTTGTGATAATATCAGTGAAGCTTTCTTCTTGTTTTCTCACAGGAGTTAGTAATCTGCCTAGCGCTTTTGGCTTTTCTTATTCTTCACTACATCTGGAGTCAGATTCAGTGCTTGATTTTTACTTTAATGGGTAGGAAATATTTTCTTTTCCCTTGACTAACATCTCACATAGTTTCTTCCATAATATTCCTCTTCTGTAGGCCCAGAGATTAGTTTCTCCCCAAATCTTGAGGCTCAGTCCTCCCAAAAGAACATTGTTCTCAGATTATACTGGAGGCCTCAAGCTCACACAATGCAATCGCCTCAAGACCTCTTCCTGAGGAGAATTGCTCCATTATCTATTCCTGCATGGAGGGGAACCTTGACTGAGAACAGTGACTCCATGGGCAATTATTCAGTAATCCAGGAGGAGCAAACCCTCCAGAATGGTCATTAGGGGAGGCCAGTTTCAAGTGTCCATAATGCGGTGAGGACTTACTGCTCGTAGAGAAAGGAGCGGCAAAGGACTCCTGCAGGAAAATGCAGGTTTCCATAGATTAAGTACAAACATTTCATCTGCTTACACCAGAGATGCCCAGGAGGTGGCCAAGTGACTCCTCGTGGGATGATGTTCTAGGCAGTTCCTATGCAGGTGAGCAGGTGGGTTCTCTTTGAACCCTCAGACTCTACAGAGTTTCTCCTGGGAGAGGAGGTCCCTGAGAGAAAGATGCCCTGACTGAAGAAATATCTGGGGATTGCAGCCACGTGAGGCCTGAATGAATTAACAGCCAGAGGATCAATGTGCACTTACCAGCTATCAGGAATTAGAACCAAAGAACTAAGCCATAAAGTCATCAAGCAGTCCATGTATATTATTTCCGAGTCACTGTTCTCATAGCCAAGCCTTTGCTTGATTGCTGTTATGAGGTTTGCTTGAGGACTGACATCATAATCCTTTAATACCCTTTTGAAAGTTCTCAGTTTAATTAATAATATTTAAAGATTCCAACTTCCATGTACTTTTGTGTAAATGACCCTGCTGAGCCTGAGACCCAACTCCTTGTGCCTGTAGCTCAAAGGCAGTTCAGGGTCAATGGTGCTGAAAAGCCTCGGCTATTTCTGGCTCACTGACTTTTCCCTGGGTTGACACTGACTCTTCTGGAAGCTCCCTTCATAGACTTTCTGCCTCATTAGCCATCTGCTCAGCAATGGCGGTGGTGTCTTCATTGGTCTCTGCCGTGTCTGGAACTGTGTGTGAGCAGGACCTGCCCACAATGTTCAATAGTCAGCTGCAAACCTGTGCACCCTAGAGTGTCCTGAGTGTCCTTACAGTCTGCTCAGCCATTATCTGTGGTAAAAAGGAGTGGGAGGATGTATTGGCCATGGACTCAGAGGGGTGAATGGTGAGAGAGAAAACTCCATGCTTTATTGGAACCAGGACCTAATTGTGGATCTGAATAATTGTCTGAAGGGTTCTGTTTACATTCTGAGAATTCGGGTTTAGGGCTTTGTCACTACATATATGTCTTGTATTGCTTCTCTGAGGCTGCAGAGGGAGTGTCATGCTTCAAGGCTGCGATCCACTGAGCCCATGTCATGTATGCTGACATCCACGTGCCTGCCTAGGGAGAGGAGGGTGGGGCAGGTGGAGCAGGTGTGGGGAGGGCATTGACATCCAGTATTGCAAAAAACCTTGCTGTATAGTTCTTGGTGTTTGAGGAAGGGCCTTTCACATAGAG
Source organism: Gorilla gorilla gorilla (assembly GCF_029281585.2). NCBI lineage: Eukaryota > Metazoa > Chordata > Mammalia > Primates > Hominidae > Gorilla > Gorilla gorilla. Next base: position 54,229,384 of record NC_073231.2, on the reverse strand, counting down.
AAGGACACCTGTTCATGATGGAGTACTACTTTTGATCCCAGAAATGGGATATGGGCAGGTTGATAGAGACCTCACTATAGTAGCAAATTCCCGGCCTCTGAGAATATTTTGCAGGTCTGATTCACCTTCACCACTTCAGAACCCAGTTTACCAGATTCATATTGTCCAGTTCAAGGTTAGAGTGCTGAAATTTCACATTTCATCACTAGCCTTACCTTGAATATTTAGGATGTGGTAAGAGTTCTCTTTGATTCAGTGGTGGTCTTATCTCTCTTTATTAGGTGGTCCCATGTCAGAGTAATGTTGCCTTTAAAACTCAGAAGCATCTCAGGCTCACTTGCTGACCTGTAAACTACATTCAGCCCCCAACAGCTGAACCGCAAACCTTTTAGAAGCAAATGCTCTATTTCCTGGTGCTTTCCTTATATCCATGTACACAGTGAAATATGCCCTCGATTTTACTGCCTGTGGTTTCTGGTGCTGAACAATTTCTGCTTTATCACATACCTTACCTTCTCTCTTCACCCAAGTACACAGGCAAAAAAAAAAACTGGTCATGGCAAAAACCAAACATCAGCTTCCTCTACAAGTGATGGACAGGACCACTACTTTTTGTTAGATCAGAAGAGTTCTGTAGCTCCCCCATGGGCATTCTCTAAGAAAAAGCAAGGTTTGGATTCAGCCTTGTGGTGAATTTGAACTCATCAAAGGCCCCAGTTTCCTTGGGCTTCTACAGGATGCACTTGAAACCTCCACAAACCCCAGTCCTCCCAGAAAACCGTGCAAAGCCCTCACTTATGAACTGATCTTAAGCTGCAGAGTCATCCTCTCAGTTTCTGCCCTTCTGAGCCAGGCCTGCTCTATTCTCAGTCAATGCAAAGAGAGTTTGGTAGAAATAACCTTTGATTTACTTCATATGTTAATTTTAAAATTTATTTTGAAAGAATTACACGGTGCCCTAGTCAACCTCAGAAAACAAGGCATGAATAAGGTGGGAGAAGGATGCTGTGAGACAGGTTGGCGGCCTTGGAAGCAGTCTCTGTGAGGCCTTGTCTCTCGGGCATGCCTTCTTATGGCCATTTCCTTTCCAGTCTGCTTCCACCCCCTACCCACTCCCCATGGACGTTGGGCATTTTATTGGGGCTATGTGTGGCAATTAAATTGTTATAGAGGTGGGAGCAGCGGCAATGAAAGCCCCCTCCCAGTTCCCCTTCCTCCCTTCCCAGTGCATCTTAGTGGCCTCACCTGGAAGAATTTGCCCAAACCATGTAATGGGAGCTATGCAGGGAACAGGGGTTTCCAGAGAAATGTCTCTCTATTTGGTGGATTAACTCAGCAGCTGCTCTGGCTGATACTTGAGCTGGACACAGCAGCTGCCTCAGGGTAAGAGGATCTCCCCACCACACACACACACACACACACACACACACACACACACACACACACGCACACACTGCAGCCAGAGCCAATTGCTTTGGAGATAGGGACTTTGGCATTGAAATCTTTGCAATTTCTCCCTCTATATAGAACCACAGCTCAGTATTTCACCAGAACACAAAGTTGCAGTGATAAGAGGCCCTGAAAGCTTTACTATATCATAACGATTTGTTGTTTCAAAAATATCCATTTTTCACATTCTATTCTTCAAGCCTGAAAAATAGACAAACAAATTGGGTAGAAATTTTGCCAAAGCTCAAGACTGTGGGGATCCAAAAGTTAGAAGAAAGGACTTCAGATCTGGTCCTGGAGCTGCTTCAGTATCTGACTCTGGGCATTTAAATTCTTGGAGCCCCAGTTTTCTCATCAGGAAAATAAAGAGACTACTCAACGAATAGATTCATTTATTTTCACACTGGGCTGTGAAAAATCTAGTACTAAGAATTTTACAATTGGTTTCAGGTATTTTCATTGGGAGGGTTATGGACTTAGGCCTGACACAAGTCATTATGAGTGACAATAATTACAATAGATTCTCAGTGAGTTAGAGAGTCCATTGCATTTCTCAAAGTACATTTCTTTACTTGAAGCTCTTACATAAATCCCAATTTCCCAAACCATTTTCCAGATTTCTCCCTAGGCACTCATTTAGCTGAATGTTTACACAGCTGCTATTACCTCCTTCAGATTCCATGAACTCCACAGCCATGATGACTCCATTCTGAAGTCGCCTAAAGTTACTTACAGACCTCACTGCTCAGTAGAGCAAAGACAGGATGTACACAGCAGAGGCAGACACAGAACAGTCAACGGATGAAGAAATGAAAGATGTGATTTTTTAAATCAACTTTATTGAGATATACATACACTAAAATTTACCCATTTTAAGTGTACAGTTCAGTGAGTTTGGACAAATGTGTAGCATTGTATAGCTACCACCACAGTTAAGATGTAGAATATTTTCATCACCCCAGAAAGTTCCCTCATGTGTCTTTACCATTAAATCCCTTCCCCGCATCCCTGCCTCTGGCAACCACTGATGTGTTTGATTGTCATTGTAGTTCTGCCAGTTCCAAACTGTCTTGTGAATGAAAACATACAGTATTGTGTGCTTTTATAACTGGCTTTTTTTCACTTAGCGTAATGCTTCTGAGATTTGTTTATTTTGTGGCATGTATAGTATCTCAGTTCTTTTTATTCCCAAGTGGTAGTCTATTGTGTGGGTATGCCACTAGTTATTTATCTGTTCATCACTTGATGGATGTTTGTGTTCTTAGCAGCTTTGGCTATAATAAGTAAAGCTGCTGTGAACACTCACATATAGGTCTTTGTGTAAATACATGTTTTCATCTCTCTTGAGTAAATGAAAGAGTGGAATTGCTGGATTGTATGGTAACTTTGTGGTTAACTTCATAAGAAACTGTCAAACTGTTTTCCGTAGTGGTTATTCAACTTTTTCTGTTTCCACCAGCAAGGTAAGAGAGCTCTACCTACTCTACGTTCTACCAGCTCATGGTATTGTGTCAATCTTTCATATTTCAGCTATTCTGGATGGATGATTATGCATGGTATCTCTTTGTGGTTTTAATTTGCATTTTGACAAAGACTAATGGTTAGCACCTTTTCTTGTGCTTATTGGTCATCTTTATATTTTCTTTGGTGAAGTAAATGTACACATCTTTTGCCCAACTTTTTACTAAGTTGTTTATCTTCTTAGAGAGAAGTTCTTTATGTGTTCTGGATAAAACTTCCTTATCAGATAGATGTTTTGCAAATAATTTCTCCCAGTCTGTGGCTTTCCCTTTCATTTCTTTTAATTTTTTACTTTTTTATTTCAGTAGGTTTTTGGGGAACAGGTGGTGTTTGATTACCTGAATAAGTTTTTTAGTGGTGATTTCTGAGATTTTGGTGCACCCAAGCAGTGTACACTGTACCCAATGTGTAGTCTTCTATCCCTCCCCAACCCCTACTCTTTCTGCCAAGTCTCCAAAGTCCCATGTATTATTCTTATGCCTTTGCATCCTTATAGCTTAGCTCCCACATATAAGTGAGAACATACAATATTTGGTTTTCCATTCCTGAGTTACTTCACTTAGAATAATAGTCTCCAATTCCATCCAGGTTGTTGCAAATGCCCTTACTTCATTCCTTTTTATGGCTGAGTAGTATTCCATGGTGTGTGTGTGTGTGTGTGTGTGTGTGTGTGTGTGTGTGTGTGTGTGTATCACATTTTCTTTAGCCACTCATTGACTGATGGGCATTTGGGCTGGTTTCATAATTTTTCAATTGTGAATTGTGCTGCTATAAACATGCATATGATGCAAGTGCAAGTATCTTTTTTGTATAATGACTTATTTTCCTCTGGGCAGATACCCAGTAGTGGTATTGCTGGATCAAATGGTAGATCTACTTTTAGTTCTTTAAGGAATCTCCAAACTGTTTTCCATAGTGGTTGTACTAGTTTACATTCCCACCAACAGTGTAAGTTGTTCCCTTTTCACCTCATCCCCACCAACATTTTTTTTTTTTAATATTTTGATTATGGCCATTCTTGCAGGAGTGAGGTGGTATCGCATTGTGGTTTTGATTTGCATTTCCCTGATAATTAGTGAGGTTGAGCATTTTTCTGTACGCTTGTTGGCCATTTGTATATCTTCTTTTGAGAATTGTCTGTTCATGTCCTTTGCCCACTTTTTGATGGGATTGTTTTTTTTTTCTTGCTGATTTGTTTGAATTCCTTGTAGATTCTGGATATTAGTCCTTTTTTGGATGTATAGATTGTGCAGATTTTCTTCCACTCTGTGGGTTGTCTGTTAACTCTGCTGATATTTCTTTTGCTGTGCAGAAGCTTTTTAGTTTAATTAAGTCCCATCTATTTGTCTTTGTTTTTGTTATATTTGCTTTTGGATTCTTGGTCATGAAGTCTTTTCCTAAGCCAATGTCTAGAAGGGTTTTTCTGATGCTATTGTCTAGAATTTTTATAGTTTCAGGTCTTAGATTTAAGATGGATTTAAGATCCATCTTGAGTTGATTTTTGTATAAGGTGCAATATGAGGATCAAGTTTCATTCTACTACATGTGGCTTGCCAATTATCCCAGCACCATTTGTTAAATATGGTGTCCTTTCCTCACTTTATGTTTTTGTTTGTTTTGTCGAAGATAAGTTGGCTGTAAGTATTTGGCTTTATTTCCGGGTTCTCTATTCTGTTGCATTGGTCTATGTGCCTATTTTTATACCAGTACCATGCTGTTTTGGTAATTATGGCCTTCTAGGATAGTTTGAAGTTGGCTAATGTGATGCCTACTGATTTGTTCTTTTTGCTTAGTCTTTCTTTGGCTTATGAGGGCTCTTTTTTGGTTCTATATGAATTTTGGATTCTTTTTTCTAGTTCTGTGAAGAATGATGGTGTATTTTGATGGGAATTGCATTGAATTTTTAGATTGCTTTTGGCAGTATGGTTATTGATTCTACCCATCCATGAGCATGGGATGTGTTTCCATTTGTTTGTATCATCTATGATTTCTTTCCACAGTGTTTTGTAGTTTTCCTGGTAGAGGTCATTTATGTCCTTGGTTAGATATATTCCTAAGGTTTTTTTTTTTTGCAAGTATTGTGAAAGGGGTTTGAGTTCTTGATTTGATCAAGAATAGCTTGGTTGCTGCTGGTGTATAGCAGAGCTACTGATTTGTGTATGTTAATTTTGTATCCTGAAACTTTGCTGAATTCATTTACCAGTTCTAGAGCTTTTTGGATGAGTCATTAGGATTTTGTAGGTATATGATCCTATCATCAGCAAACAGCAATAGTTTGACTTCCTCTTTACCAATTTGGATTCCTTTATTCCTTCTCTTGTCTGATTGCTCTGGCTAGGATTTCCAGTACTATGTTGAATAGAAATGGTGAAAGTGGGCATCCTTGTCTTGTTCTTGTTCTCAGGGGGAATGCTTTCAACTTCTCCCTGTTCAGTATTTTGTTGGCTGTGGGTTTGTTGTAAATGGTTTTTTATTACCTTAAGGTATGTCCCTTCTATGCTAATTTTGTTGAGGGTTTTAATCATAAAGGGATGCTGGATTTTGTCAAATGCTTTTTCTGCATCTATTGAGATGATCATGTGATTTTTGTTTTTAATTCTGTTTATGTGGCATATCACATTTATTGGCTTATGTATATTAAACCATCCCTGCATTCCTGGTATGAAACCCACTTGATCATGGTGAAATAAATTTTTAATATGCTGTTGGATTCCATTTGCTAGTATTTTGTTGAGGATTTTTGCATCTATGTTCATCAGGGATATTGGTCTGTAGTTTTCTTTTTTTATAATGTCCTCCCCTGGTTTTGGTATTAGGGTAATACTGGCTTCATAGAATGATTTAAGGAGGATTCCCTTTTTCTCTCTCTTTTGGAGTAGTGTCAATAGGATTGGTACCAATTCTTCTTTGAATGTCTGATAGAATTCAGCTATGACTCCATCTGGTCCTAGACTTTTTTTTGTTGGCAATGTTTTTATTACCATTTCAATCTCACTGCTTGTTATTCATTTCTTAGAATATTTTAAGGAGTAAACATTTTTAGTTTTGATGAAGCCCAATTTTGTTTTCTTTATAGTTTGTGCTTTTTATGTCCCATTTAAGAAAACTTTGCTTAACTCAAAATTACAAAGATTTCTCCAATGTTTTCTTCTAGAATTTTTATAGTTTTAGCTCTTAAATTAGGTCTAAGATCATTTTGTTAATTTTTGTGTAGATGAGGTAAGGATCAAAGTTTGTTATTTGCTTTTTGATATAGATATTCATTTATTCCAGCACTATTTGTTAAAAGGCTATCCTTTTCCTCAGTGAATTACCTTAATACTTTTGTAGAAATTCAGTTGACCATATATGTGTGAGTCTGTTTCTGGACTTGTATTTCGTACCATTGATATATATGTTTGTCCCTCCCCCAGTACCACACTGTCTTGATTATTATAGCTTTAATAGAAGCCTCCAAATAAGTCAATGTAGTCTCCAACTTCAATCTAGTTTCCACAATGTTTTGATTATTTATCTTTAAAAAAAACCCAGCTTTTGGCTTTGTTGGTTTTCTCCATTTTTTGGTCAGTTTTTCTATTCTATTCATTTCTGCTCTTAATGATTTTCTTCATTGTGCTTACTTTGGGTTTAATTTTCTCTTCTCTTTCTGTTTGTTAGGGTTAAAGCTCTGATTATTGACATGAGATTTTTCTTGCTTTCTGATACAAGCTTTCAGTGCTATAAAGTTACTTCTCATCACTGCTTTTGCTGCATCCCACAAGTTTTGATATGTTGTATTTTCATTTTTATTTAATTTAAAACATTTTCTAGCTTACTTTGTAGTTTCTTCTTTGACCCATGGGTTATTTAGATGAGTGGCATTTCGTTTCCAGATATTTGAAGATTTTCAGATATATTTCTTTTTGACTTGCAGTTTAATTCTGTTGTGGAGAAAGACCAGAATATACTTTATATGTTTCCAATCTTTTTAAGTTTATTAAGATTTGTTTTATGTCTCAGAATGTGATCAACCTTGGTGAATGTTCCACATGCATGTGAAAACACAAGTGTTTTCTGTTGTTGTTGGGCATGGTGTTCTGTACCTGTCAATTAAGGCAGTTGGTTGATAGTGTTGTTTAAGTCTACTATGTCCATACGGATTTTCAGTTTACCTGTTTCATCAGCTTCTGAGAGAGGAATTTTGAGATCTTTGACTAGAATTGTGGATTTGTCTATTCTTACAGTATCAGTTTTTGCCTTATGTGTTTGGAAACTGTTTGGGTACATTCATATTTAGCATTGTTTATTTATTTTCTTGAAGAATTGATTCCAAGATAAGTGTTTTTTTTTTAAAGCAAAACTTGTCTACCTCTCCTCTTTTTGTGTCTGCATGCTGAAATGGGTAGAGAGAGGGTCCTCATTCACATACAACATCTTCCAAGGTAACTTTAAAAAGATAGGGGTGGGGCACCTGGAGGGGAACTATGCTGACAGTCATTAAGGCGTTATTCCACATGGCAGGCCATGGGGAAGGCTTCACTGCCTGAGTCCAACAAGCCTGCATCCCCTTCCTCCTTCAGCCACAGGCACGGCCAAGCACAACAAAGACTGGGACGGTTGAGGTGCCTGATACCTTTAAGTGTCTAAGCTGAACCTCACAGTCTGATAATTAGTTGTCACTGTTCTGTGGGGCTCTATTTTTAGTTTTGATATCACTTGCTTTAGAAGGTAATATCTCTTGTACATTTTCATGACATACCTGTGCCCTAGTTCATCCCTTGTTCTGTCTAAACCAGTTTCCACAAAACTGCAGAGGCCACCTGTCATGGACCAGTGACTTCCAGCACTGGCTTGTCCTCTTGGCTGAGAAAGTCCAATGGTTCCCAGCCCAAGTATCAACAAAAAGGTGCAAATAGTCTCTTCCCCTTTCCCAAGTGTCCCCAGTTTCTTTCTATCTGACACATCATTATCTCAGAGACAGCCTCAGGAACAAAGTGGGTTCCTCACACCTTATGGCTCTTCACTTTCAAATCGCAGAGATGCAGAGGGCAAGGCCAATAGCCTACTATAGGCAGATGCAGTGGAGAAAATGTCGCCAAGGAAAACCAGCCTGCAGTCCTCTTAGTCTCCAACCCAGGCTCTGTGATAGTTGTTTTGTAAGATTATAAAGGTGATCCCAGAGGAAAATAAAAAACATTACATTACAGAAAAAAGGCAGGGAGGAAAGGAAAATGGAAGGGAAAGGAAAAATGGGAAGGAGGAAGGAAGGAAAGGAAGGAAGGAAGGAAGGAAGGAGGGGACTTATGGTTTAAATGGTTTAAAAGACGGGTAGTGGGTAAGGGAGGAAGGGGCTAGCAAAGCCTCTTTTCCCTCTTGAAGCCCAGGGTTTATTTCCCAGGCTTTCAGAAACCAATACATGTGTCCCCAGACCTGAGCCTTTCACATCACTCAAGGTTCAGCGCCCTTGAAAATATTCATATTTTCCTAAGCCAGGATGGACAATGGGCCAAAGTTCCAAGGAGGAGCAACCTTTGTGAGCCCCGCATCTCTACTGGGTATAACTTGCAAGAAGATAAAAGCATTTTATGCAAAAGATTTTTGAGACCAAGCTATACATTCTGATTTCAAGTGCAAACGTCCACTCCAGCTGCCACTAGAGACTGAGAGGTGAGAGATGCAGGAGGCTAGAGGGCCAGGAAGCTGCTTTTCTGAGGAAGATTAATTTCACAAGATATTACAAAGCATTAAAAAAAAAACTAGAGACTAAGAACATGATTTCCCATGAGTGTGACTATAGGTCTCAGGTTCTTTGAAATGATCTATTTAATTTTCCAAAACAAACAGAAGTGAATGAAAATTTAACTCTGTTTTCTAAATTTAATTGAAGGATTCAGGGTGTCAAATTATTTTCAAACAGAGATCCCTACTGAGAGCAATTGCTACGTGTTTTACAAATTAGAAGATTCAAGCTTACAAGTTGCTGATGTGCCAGGCGCCCTGACTGTGCTGGAATTTCAACTTGATAACAATAGAGAAAAACTGATCCGTCCTCAGGACTGGCCTAAATTTACTCCAAAACGTTGTCCGGGGCCTAATAATCCTGGAAATTATAAGATGCTATGGTAGTGAGATGCAGACATTCTTACCTAGGAAAAACAATTGTAGGAGAGGGTAAGATTTTTTTAACAAGTAAGTTTGAATGAGACCTTTACATTAACATTATTAATGCTTTTTCATTTGTACCCTACAACTGCAATATTATTTTTCTGGGCTTTTTTTTTCCTACTGAGAAAGTGCCAGATATTGGGGGCCTTGGGGAAATTTACATCCAGGTCCCCACAGCTGGGCTGCCATCTCCTCAATCTCCTCAAGGCCCCCAATATCTGTCACTATATCTCCTATTAACTGTCAATTTGGGGGTTTTACCAGAAGGACAATAAAAAAGTCAATACTAAAATTGTAGACTACATTTCTCAGGATCAAATGGCATCCTAAGTAAATGTCACTTTAATAGGAAACTAAAATGGATGTATCCATTTTAAAGAGGAAAATATAATGTAAATTGTGTGTGAGTAGGGTAATGAATTCATTCATTTCCCCTGGCAATCTGTGCCTACAACTCTACAATTCTGTGAACACAGCTCTGGGAAAGCTCTCTTGGGGAGCTGTTATGACACAGCTAGCTGAGCTAAGCTTCCTGTGTTTTCAAATTGTTTATTATTCTGATTTAACCTAAGACTTTTGTTAGTGTTGTACATCCTGTGGGTTTTTTTCTGTTTTTATTTGTGTATCTCAGTGATTTTCATGGTACACCTCTTCTTCCACTACACTCCACGAAGTGAAGAGTTAGTCCACCAAGGTGTTAATGCATCTGAAAAAACAATGGCACATGGCAGTGGCTGTAACAAATGTGTGCCCATTGCTTTATCATCTACAAAGTCTTTCATAAGGATTCTCTCATTTAAACCTCACAACAGCCCACTAGAGTAGGAACTGTTAAACTTCCCCATTTTATAGTGGAGGAAAATGAGGATTCTAGAGGAGGCATGACTTGCTTAGGATCACAGAGTAGCTGGGAGCTTGTTGCCTTTTGATCTCTCGTCCTCCACCAAGTGCGGCATGCAGTGTAATGGAAGCCAAGTAGCATCTAAGAAAAGTGGATGAATCCCCACTTCACTTAGGTTCATGGAACTGAGGCAAAAATCAGCGTGACCAGGGGCTGTTCTGCTTTGACTCACCACTCAGGATAGATCGGCACAGCCTCACAAGCACAGGTGGGTCGTTTCTAGGCCTCCACTCCTGGCAGGGATGTAGCTGTCCACTGCAAATGAGGGCGAGTCAATCCTTCAGTTGCATCCCATGCTGTCAACCAACCTGCCTCTCTGTCTGCCCTCAGTGGAGAGGCTGACCCTGTCCCGAGTCTCAGGTGTGCAACAACACCAGCTGCCCTCTTTCCCTTTGGACTTCTGGTCTCTATGAACAACTCTTGGCACTTTATCCTAGAGTTACTTTGAGCAAGGTCCTCAAACTTCCTGAGTCTGAACTTTCTCATCTATAACTGATAATAATACTATCGACCTCCCATGGTTCTTAAGGACAACCTGTTGGGTCTGTTTGCCTAACGCAATGTAAGAAACCCCTGTCTATGAAGAATTAATGACCTAATTCTTCACAATCCAGTTCTCTTTTCAGGAAGAGCAAGAATACATACACTGTCTACATGACACAAAATAGTCAGCACCATATCTGAGAAGAAGGCTGGCTGCAAGTTTTTGCCAGGCTGTGATATCAACTTCCATAACCTGTCCTCTCCACCCTGATCCCATCAATTCCTGGACAACACACTTAACACAAACCAAACAGTACACACCACAGCATCCTCCTCCACGTCAGGAAGAAGTGAGTTTAATTCCTGCTTGTTTGATGGGCCTCAGGAAATTATTCTCATTTCCAATTTTCTCTTAGCAAGAAGGAGGCAGCTGATGGCAACAAAGCCCCCCAGTCAGTTCACTCCACACACCCCCTTAATCACTCAGTTTGTATGGCTGTGAATCCTCCCAAGAAAAAATGCTTTTCTTTTTTTTTAAAAAAAGGGTCTCGCTGACATCCAGGCTAGAATGCAGTGGTGTGATCATAGCTCATTACAATCTTGAACTCCTGAGTTCAAATGATTCTCCCACCCAGCCTCCTGAGTAGCTAGGACTACAGGCATGTGCCACCACATCCAGCAGTTTTTTAAAAGTTTTTTGTAGGAGTGGGGTCATGCCATATTGCCCAGGCTGGCCTCAAACTCCTGACCTCAAGCAATCCTCCTGCCTCAGCTTGCCAAAGCACTGGGATTACAGGCATGAGCCATCATGCCTGGCCAAAAAATGCATTTTGGCGAGTGTTTTGCTTCCAGGCTCTTTTTGGGGGTTCCTATTTTCTGCTTCCTCTAGCTGTGCTGTATTTTCACAGCTCTACATTTCATTCCTAACATACCTTGATTGCTCTGTCCCAAGCAGAAATGTCTGCATTCCTGTGAAAGAGATACCTGTGATGGCAGAGCTGCCTAACAGAGTTTCTAAGGCTTTGACCCTTGGCTATGAGTCAGAGATAGTGCCTCAGTTACTTCTCACCATGGGTGACTGGCCTGGGTTCTTGGCTGTACTCTCCTTCCCAGTTAGGAATCTGTAACACCTAAACTATCCAAGAGCCTGAGGTTCGGGAATGCTGAGTAGGAGAGCAGGCCAATGCTTGGGCTTGGTCTTTCTGAATAAACATTCTAAACTTGGTCTCAGCATTCCTACTCACACCTGCTTCCAGCATCTGGCTTTGGTTCTCTGACCCAGCCTAGCAGGTGCAAGATGGATACTGGGTGGTTGCCCACTCAGCAGCCTTAAGTCTAGCCGTACCCCTCCTGTCCACATTCCTTTAAGGCAAAGGCATTTCATGATAGATGGGCAAAGCTTTCTTTAAATTGACCGAGAAAGACAGGCATTTAACATGCATTGGTAACCAGATCCTATGTCACGTTGAATTTCTGACTGGCATTCCTTGCAGTACTCAAAGATTGAGGAAATGGCAGCCCAGCTGTGGGGGCCTGGGCGTAAATTTCCTCAAGGCCCCCAATATCTCCTCAATGGCCTGGCATCAGTCATCCCTCAGGATAAGACATGAATATTTCTAGGTAAAGTATTATCTGGCAGGGGCATACATGAGGTCATCATTATCCATTAATGTCTTCGTTGCAATGCATCTTCTCAGCTTGATTGCTATCGCTTGACTGAGCCTTAAGGAATGGAACACAAGACAGGTAAGCGTTAGTGGATCAGAGTCATGGATGATGTAGAGAATGATCATTTAGGGAAGGGTTGATGCTGGCATGTCATGGAGGCCCTGGGAAACTTAGAGACTCAAAGGCACTGGTCACTGATTAAAATAAGCTCACTCTTCTACTCTGGGGCAGCTAAAAAAAAATAATCCACCCCCCCCCCCCGCAAATGTGGCTACCCAAACTTGTGCCAGAGTGAATGTCAGGAAAGCATTTGTTTAGTTTCATTAGGTAGAAGAGGTGGGGTGAGATGCATTTAGGTAAAGGGGGCTACTGGCATTGACCCCCAAGCTCAAACAAGCGCATATCCACCAATCTGCACCCAGTTATATTCCCTATACTAAGATCCTGGGGACTAATCTGCACTCAAATGAATTTTAAAGGCACTTTCATGCTTTCACTGTCAAGATTCTTGCCATGAGACATACTTTGGCTTTAAAAAAAATCACTCATCACATTTAACATAAAAATCAAGCCAAATCTCCATTGAGCATTTTACTTCCTTTTCTTTGACACCTTCAACTAAAAATTAACCTTCTGTTAAGAGCGGTAAGATTGTGTGCCTTTAGGAGCCAAGAAGATAACATGAATGAAAAAGCAGGCCAAGTAACAGAAAAATGTTAATAGAAGCATAAATACAAGACATTGCTTGCTTTCCTTTTTACTCTGAGCATAGCAACTGTGTAAGCACAAAGATAAATGGCAACTGAAACCAGCCTTGCAGCAGGGGCAGCAAAGGGGGTGTTGGGCGCTGTGACCCTGACCGAGATGGGCAGAAGGGAGGGAGCATTCCCAATCCAAGGCACAACACTGCTTAGCGCTCCATGCAAGTTCTGGGTTGTTCATTTTTGCTTTGTCCAAAGAACCTGCAAATCCATATTTTAATGTGATGTTGCCCGAATTTTTTTTAAATTTTTAATTCTAGTAAAGAATGCAGAACATAGATTTACCATCTTAACCACTCCCATTACACATTCTAAGTGTCTATAGTGTCTGTTAAGAGCAATAAGTTTGTGTTTCTTTAGGAGCCAAGAAGGTAACATGAACGAAAAAGCAGGCCAGGTAACAGAAAAAAATGTTAGTATAAACAGTATAACAGAAAATGGGAGTATATAATGTGTATACTCCCATTACACATTCTAAGTGCCCACTTCTGTAGTGTTAAGTATATTCACACTATTGTGCAACCAATTGCTAGAACTTTTTCATCTTGCAAAACAGAAGCACTGTACACATTAAACAAAAACTCCCCATTTCACCCTTCCCCAGCCCCTGGTAACCATCATCCTAGTTTTTGTCTATGAATTTGACTATCTAGATACATCACGTAAGTGGAATCATATAATATTCGTCCCTTTGTGTCTGGCTTATTTCACTTAGCATAAGGTCCTCAAGGTTCATCCATGTTGTAGCATGTGCCAGAATTTTTCTCCTTTTTAAGGCTGAACAGTGTTCCATTGTATTCCATTGATTCTTGACAATGTATGTATGCATGACATTTTGTTTATCCACTTCTCCAAGGATGGACACTTGGGTTGTTTCTACCTCTTGGCTATTGTGAATAATGTTTCTGTGAACATGGCAAGTATCTGTGCCAGGTCCTTCTTTTTTGTTTGCAACGAATTCACATTAAAAAAAAAAATACCCTACAAACATTAAGCAATTAGGAGTGAGGATGTGGTAAAACTGGAACCCTCATGCACTGCTGGGAGAATGTAAAATGGTCCATAGCAGCTGCTATAGAAAACAGTACAGAGGTTCCTCAAAAAATTTAACAGAGTTACCATAAAATCCTGCAATACCACTTCTGAGTATATACTCAAAAGAATTGAAAGCAGGGCCTCACACAGATATTTGCACACTCCTGTTCAAGCAACATTATTCACAATAGCCAAGAGGCAGAAGCAACCTAAATCTAAAATCATTTCTTGTTGATGGGTGTTAATGAGCATGCACTCTGACAGAGCCTTGTAGACATCTGTCTCTGTGTACAGGACAGTTCCACGTTACGGACAGTGTTTGCCTAACCCAAACTGAGGTTCGTGTAAGTACGTTCTGTAATGTTTACATAACAACAAAATCACCTGAGGATGCATTTCTTTTTAAAAAACACTTTATTTTAAGTTCAGGGGTACAGGTTTGTTACATAGGTAAACTTGTGTCATGGGGGTTTGTTGTACAGAATATTTCACACCCAGGTAGTAAGCCTAGCACTCATTAGTTGTTTTTCCTGATTCTCTCCCTCCTCCCACCCTCCACCCTCCGAAAGGCCCCAGTGGGTGTTTTTATCCTCTATGTGTTCATGTGTTCTCATAATTTAGCTCCCACTGATAAGTGAGAACATGTGGTATTTGGTTTTCCGTTTCTGTGTTAGTTTGCTAAGGATAATGGCCTCCCGCTACATCCATGTCTCTGCAAAAGACATGATCTTGTTCTTTTTTATGTCTGCTTAGTATCTAAGGATGCATTTATTAGAAGGTATCCCTGTCATTAAAAAACATGTGACTGTAATATGGAACTATCAATCTGTTGTTTACCTTTTTATACATATCAGACCAAACTGGAATGCAGGACAAGCTCCCAAGCAGGTAGAGGAGATCAGTGCTTGTAATTCACTGTCCCTTATTCTGCTTCATAGAACATCACTATTCCCAAGAAATAGCACTTTCTGTGATAAAGGAGAGACAGCATTTAAGAAACTATTTGAAGGAACACATATATACAACTCCATCTCAGGAAGGCTGTAGGAAAAAGATCTGCTTTTGATTTGATGGGCTGTGCTTAGGAACACATATATACAACTCCATCTCAGGAAGGCTGTAGGAAAAAGATCTGCTTTCGATTTGATGGGCTGTGCTTACAGAAAAGAGTTTTAGATCTTTAGCTCATTCTTCCTTTATAAGGTAGCCATGTATGAAGTTGGGCCTCTTGGAGATACACTGGACAGTGTGACTGATGCCTGTGATTACAGCACACTGAAGGGATTAAATCATAGAAAAGATGCCCAATTCTGGAAAAATGAGATTGCAAATACTATTGTCTTTTCTTATTGGGGGTCAGTGCTATTGTATACGGTTTGTCATAAACAGTACCCAGGGGATTCTGCATGGCAGAGGAGCCTCTTCACTGTTGAAAGAAAGGAGGGGGGAAGAGGGGAAGGAAGGAAGGAAAGAAGGAAAGAAGGAAGGACCAACCTAATATAAGTGAGGCATGTGTAAAGTGCTTTATGTGTATTCCTTTATTCAGTCCTTACGACAGCCTTGTAAGGTAGGTTATCATCTCTATTTTACAGAAGAGAAAACTAAGGCTCAGAGAGTAAACTAACTTGTCCAAGTCATACAGCTAATAAGTAGTTGGTGTGGGATTCAAAACTAGGCTAAGCCTCTTTGCACAGAACTTTCTTTGCTGAGCTGGTTGTTGGGTCCTCAGTGGATATAAACAAGACCAAGGAGATGGTGCAATTATCTAAAGATACTCAGGATAACCTCTGCTATTGGATAACCCCCCACTCTGGTACTGGCTTTTCTTTTCTGAAAGATAGCATTGGTCCATATTGTTTGGAGGAAAACTTAATAATTTCCTGGAAACATGGAGGTGTAAGAGAAGCCAACCCAAACTATGTAATCCCAAATATGAAGGCAATAGTGGGTTAACAACTAAAACATTTTAAATGGAAGATAGATGTCAATCTCTAGTACAGGAAAGCACAAAAATTTATACACATTCCAAAAGCAGTCCCAGGGGCTTGTTCGTTACCAGCAGTTTCCGAAAGATTCTGCCTTCTGCAGAAAACACATTACCCAACTTGTGTCACCCTTCAACTATGTCAGAACAGCTGCCATGGAAGTTCCCTTCAGATTAGAAACTGCCTTCAAGAAAAAGAGGCCACAAAATGGACCTTGATGGTCTGTTCATCCAGGCGGAATTCGCTATTCGCTCAAATTGAATGGTTAAAAATAAGTCTTTTTATATATGCCCAGGTCATTTGGGCTTTCGGGGTTTGTTGTTGTTGTTGTTGTTTGCATAAACCATACATGAGACTTAAGGGTTTGTTTTTTGTTTTTTTGTTTCTTAGCCAGGGTAAGAGGATTATGGTGGGCAAGGAAGGAGTTGGACGTGTAAAAATAGGTGCAGGGTTCTGTCAGGATAATGTTTATTTTACCTCACTTTCAAGGACATTGAGGTATCTGACACATTACCAACAGAATCTAGTAACGTTCTTTTTCAAAAAGCCCAATTTCACTTGATGTTTCCACTATTCCTTCATAGAAAACTACCTATTTCAGTTTTATTCTACTGTGGCTAAATATGATTTCATGGCCCTTTCTAACTTTCTATCAGGAAGCAATGTGGCAGTACAAAGGATTATCCCAAAGCCATAAAGACTTAGGATAATTTTATTGCTCTTGAAACATCATCCCCAAACATATGTTTAGGGTAAAATCTGGTATATAGTGCAGGCCAATAACTCATTTTGCTCTCAAGCCTATTTTGAGTGGCAGTAAAACAACGTACTTAACCAAAGTTCTGCTTTGCTTGTGCCAGGTATTATCCATTCATATCACAGCTTCATAAAATCATCCAGGGCTTCTGAGCTGAATGCATGTGGCTACCTCATTGCTTTGAAATCAGTGGCATTCTAATCTGGTGGGATAATTTTACCAGTGATGTCGTCGGAACATGTTTGCTTATTTATCCATAGTTCTCCTAGGAAGAACGGTGTTTGTCATGGTACCTTGAAATGTAAAGAGTTTGAGCTCATAAAATCAAATTGCATTTCAGCAAGACTTCTTCCTGATTGTCCCTCATTCCATTAAGTTGTGATTTTTAAAGGCAAAACAACATAAGTAAATTTAGCTTATGACATTAGATTAATCAATGAATTCAGAATTGCAACCTATCTCAGGTGTCTACAAAAGATAATTATTTCTTTAGACATGCTTATATTGGATTTGATTTAATATAGATATGGTTATTAGATTTTATTACCTAGAGAAAAAAAATCCCATCATGATTTGCCCAAAATTAAGCCTGTAGTTTTGTAAAAATTATAGTAAGAAAATATATATGTATATGCATGCTAGAAACTTCTTCAGCAGTGGAGGGATTATATTAATATGTCCCACAATGTCATGTGGCATAGCAGTGCCATTTAAATTTGGAATTTTTTCAAATTCTGCAACCCTTTCTAAACCCAATTCCTAGAGGTTTGAATGAGACTTTCATCTGAATAAATCATGTACAAGTGGACTTAAAAAAAAAAAACTAGAATAGCCTGAACTCCTTTTTCCCAAGAACTTCTCTCCACTGCATGCATTACTGTTCCTTCTTTTTGTATCATGAGTGTGAATTATTTTCATGGTTCTTGGCTGTAGCCAAAATAATCTGAGCTTGCTTTCTATTTCTAATAATTATGTGCCATATAATAATATTGTTATAATAATAATTGTTATTGTTATTATAATAATAATTGTTATTATTATTATACTTTCTCCTCAATAGAAAAGTGACTGGACCAATCCAAAAAGAACAAACCTCTTTTTTCTCTGATTCCCATTTTCTTCCATTGCAGATTGGATTTGAGGCTCCTCCCCTCCAGGGACAGGCTGCAGCTCCAGCGAGTGGCAGTGGAGCTGATTCTGAGCCAGCTCGCCATATCTTCTCCTTTTCCTGGTTGAACTCCTTAAATGAGTGATATTCATTCCAACTGCTGCCCCTCTGTCTGCCTGGCTGAGATGCATGTGGGCAGCAGGAAGCCCAAGTGAAATTAATATTATGCAGATGATGAAAGGGACCTCTGAACAGGATTTCTGCAAAAATAGCCCCAAACTGCAATTCCATATGACTTATCTAACATCTTGGGGAGAAAGAATATTTTGAGAAAATAGTTGCAGAAAGCACTGGAAATAATAAACTTGATCTTATACAAATCTTCTATTGTGTGGAAAATGTTGTGAAGGGTGTGTAGGTGTGGTACATGTGTATGTCAGTAACAAGTGGCAAATGGTGAAAAAAGTGGTCACTATGCTTTTGTCTCTCATAGGCACTGACTTTTTGTTATTATATTATGGTAGCTTTCATTTCCTTTACTCTTTAACAGTGCAGGTGGTCAGTGAAAATCAGAAGTGACTGATTTATCAATACATGGACAAAAAGTAAATCATTGACCAAAGCTATGAAATGTTTCACAAAGTTTTCCTCTTTTGCATAACAGATGTCACTGGATGTACATTCAGAAATGTTCTTTGAATTTGGTAACACTTTCATGGTCCAGAAAGCTGAAGGCCTGGGCATCTCTTGTGACATTTTTCTAATATTAGTTTTAGATTTTCACATATTAGGCACTTTAGTTGAATCTTCCAGCAAAAGCTGTCTACTTTCTCTTTTATTCACTGTGGCACCAATCTGGTAAATTGTAGAACAATTGCATGTGTTTAAATATATATACAAACATATCACACATTAAATATATATATATTTAAATCATGCTTTGTTAATATTTGTCCCACCATAATGTGGGACAAATGTGTCCTTCAGAACATAAGTGTAACTTTATATGAACTCTTAAATAAATGATGTTTTTAAAAGCTTCGTCTTATAATGATTTATTCAATGTTCTGGATAATCTTATTCATCCATTAGTTAAGTGTATTTCAAGGGTCCCAGGATAAGATGCATCTTCATACAGACAAATTAATTTTGAAGTATTAAACATTTGATTGAATTGTTTAAAGCTATAACTAAACTACCAAAGGCAAATGCACTGTAAAACTAATTAAATGTGCTGTTCAGTTTTAGAAATGAACAAAGGTAGTTCCTGTTCCTAAGAATAAAAGTGATTAGGGTTGACATAGGCATAAATGTGGAGGATATTTGTGTAATTATTAAAGTCAAAATGTTCTTCGTAAGAAAATTTTTCCTATGTGACATTTTATAATGACTAAATTTAGTCGTCTTAAGTGGAGATGCTATTAAGTTTCTCTTATTAGATGTAGTCATTGGAAAATAGCTTAGAAAAAATAGTTTTATGGTACCAAAGTAGTAGTTTGACAGAGTGAGTCTCTCTCATAGAAAAAGAATGCAGCATTTTGGCCATACAGTTTGGAGGAATTTCTAGCTTGACACTTCTCTCTTCCTTTCATCTTTTCCCCACTATCTCCAATTATTTCATATATTTTAATTGATCAGGGCTAAATGTTATTTCCATCATAAAATGATCTTCCCTTTTAGAATTACCATGTTTTAGAGCTGCTGGGAGCAACTTCCTGAATTATTAACTCAACCTCAGAGAAGTAGTCCATGGCACAGAGATGAGCCCAACGTGATTGCAGGGTCTGTGTAAGCCACTGACATATGTTTGCATTTTTAGTGGAAAAATATAATGCAGGAAGTTTTGCTTTTCTTTTCTGGTGCTGAAGACAATTTGGAGGAAGCTAAGAGAGTATTTCCAGTGTATGAGCACTGAAGAGAAACAGTAAAGTCATGATTACCTTTGCAACTTTTATTAAAAATATAAGTATTCAACATTCTCTTACACAACCAAACTGACCAAGGACTGGAAAGATGTTTTATTACTGAAACGTTTACAAGAGAAAGTTGTTTCAAAGAGCTTACAGATTTAGTCTTACCCACCCAAGAGAATGGCATTCTCTTTGGCTCAGACCACAACAAAAACAACTGGGTGACTTCTGTCTGCTTTTTCAAACAAAACGTTTTCTCACAGGTCTACATTCTCTTTAAAACACCACTATAAACACCTGGAAACGGAAACTAAACGTAGACAAAACGAATAACATTGTGTTGCTGCTGCACGTGAATACACTTTGTGCATGCTAAGTAAGGGGTATAGGCTCTCTCCCTCTCTCCCTCTATGTTTCAAGCTATATAAAAATAAACAAATGGCATAAGAGCAGCGCTATGGTACAGAATACTGTATTTTTTTAATTTTTTTGTGCTAAATGCAGATTCTTTTTGGCCAAACGCACCGTTTTATTTCCCAATAATCTCCATGAGTTTCCTGTTGCTGTGAGCTTGCTGTGCTAACTGCTCGGCCCTGGCCATTTCCAAGACTTCCCGGAGGAGGTGGAAGGTGAGATCCAGGGAGATGGGAGGCTCCTCGGACCGCCTTTCTCTCTCCGGTGCCTCCTGGTGGCCGCCGAGGGCATTCTCAGCGCCGCGCTCCGCGAGAGCCGCGGGGCTGTCGAGCGAGCGCCGAGGCAGCAGCAGCTGCTGCAGCAACACGCGGAAAAAGTTGGCGGTCGCCTGTTCCGGCGAAGGGCGGCTGCCGCTGCCGCCGGCGAGGAGCGAGGAGGCGGGCGAAAGGGGAGCGGCCGGGCTCTTGTTGAGGTTCCCCAGGCGGAGGAAGTACTCCTCTCCCATGCGGAGCAGGACCGGCCGAGCCTGCGGCTGCTGGGGCTGCTCGGACTGCGGCGGCGGCTGGAAGAAATCCAAGGGCTGAGGGTGCTGCGGCGCCTGCCGAGCTCCCGGGACCGGCCCGCGGCTCAGGAGCGCCCTGCATGGCGGGCAGGGCAGGAGAGCCACCAGCAGGACGCCCGCGGACACGAGCAGCGGCAGCCGCATGTTAGGGGCACTCGCTGCGGCACAGAGGTGGGCGGAGGGCGGAATGAGAGAGGGGAAGAGAGAAAGAAAGAGTTGGTTAGAGTTCGCTCAGCTGGGAGGTGCACACGGGGTCTTCCTACGGGACTACCTTAGACGTGCTGGGCTCTGGCCTCAGTGGTTCGGATGGGCGCTGTCCGCGGTGCTGAAGCGCCTGGGGAGCGGGGAAAGGAGGCGCCTGCAGGGCTCCGCACCTAAGCTCATGCGCTCACCGGCCAGGAGTGACCCTTCTTTCTAGACTCTGAAAGGACGGTCCCTGCGTCCTCTTCCTAACAATCCTCAAAACTAATTTTCCCGATCCTAGAGAAGAGCCACAGATTTAAGATCCCACCCGCGCTGACTACCTCCCTTCCGGATATTTCAGCATTTTCTTCCAAATTGAGAACTACTGCCTTATGGTCCTCCCTCTCCACTCCTGCCCTTGCTGCCTTATCTCGGGGGTTAGGATAGAAGGGGGTGGGGGAGCTCCTTTACACAGCCAGCAAGGAGCAACTGGCAGCACGGGTAACGAAGAGCAGCCGTCTAAGTTTGCTTTTGCCACATCCCAGCTACTATTGTAATCTTAAGGAATAGTCCGCGAACACGCGCGCACACACACACGCACGCACGCGCGCATACACACACACACATACGCGTACACACATGCATACACACACACACATACGCGCACACACATGCATACACACGTACGCAGGCAGGGGCAGCCGGCTCCGCGGCGCACATCGCGGCAGCTCAGGCAACGCAAAGTTGCTGGCGTGTTCCGTCCAGGCGCTCCCTACCTTCCCAGGCGCTTCGCAGGTGAGCCGGGTGCTGCCGCCTCTCTGCAGAGAGACGTCTCCGGGGGCTTTCTCTGGAGGTTGTCTTCCTTTCTATTTACTGTTCCCACTCTCTTTTTCTTTCTCTCCTCTCTTTCCCCTCAGTCTCTCAATGGACTTGGTCTCTGAGTTTCTCCACTCCAGAGCCTGGAGTGGGATTTTATAGTGTCGACCCTCTTCAAAAACCACGCAGCATTTGCCTAATAAGCTGACGCTCTCTTGACAGCTCGATTGCGTGCTGCCTCTGCTCCTGCATAAATCATAGGGCCCTGCCAAGGAACGAGGGGCAGAATTTTGCTATCTCAACACTGAATCTCACATCCAATTATATCAACAGATATTTATCGCCTCTTGGTGACGTCAACGAGCCCTAAAATGGAAGGGCTTCTTATGACTTGTCCATTGACAAAAATTCTTCAATGAGATTTCCCAAGTGTGAAAACATATTGACCTCTTACTATGAAAGGCCATATTAGGGGTGTGCAAAGAGACAGCGAATGGGAGGAGGAAGGGGAAGTGGGAAGGAAGTGAGGTGTCCCAGTGCAGCCCTGCCAGGAAAGCAGCAGCCAGTTGGAGGGGGTGGACATGGATGCCCCTTCTCCTAACCTCCCTGACCAGGTGTCTCTGACAACACCTCAGTATCTGGAAATATCCCTTTGCTAGAGACAGAGTCCCACCATCTTTCTGCCTGGAAAAGAATGAAACATCAGGAGAGGGGTGTGCAGGAACATCCAGCTTTTAAACGTCTATCTGCTTTTTCCTCCCAAGAGCAAGCACATAAAGGAGTTATGAGCCTGCAGAAGCAAGGCCAATAAGTCTCTCAAAATGCAGTTCAAGTTTTTTAAATGATGACAAGAGCTACTCCCATAGTGAAGGGGCACAAACCGGGGTTAGTAAGGGGTGCGGCAAAGATTTTAGGTTATCTCAGAAACTCTCTGCTCCTTTTTTTGTCTCTCTTCTCACAATCTAAAATTAATTGTGGACTCCCTTTTCTATTCCCAAATTAAAGAGAGAGGCGGCCAGTGAGAGATGCATGAGTTAAACAAGCTTTACTTATTCTACTGAATGCAAACTCAATGAGAGGCATCCATTCTAACTTCCTAATCTATGTTGAAAAAGGCTTAAACTGCTTGACTACAGGGCTAAATTCATTAGTTACATGTTTTCATTGGTCAATATTGAGTCTGTAAAAAAAAACTCGTTCATTTCACCTCCAAAT
This sequence comes from Gorilla gorilla gorilla, assembly GCF_029281585.2. Classification (NCBI taxonomy): domain Eukaryota; kingdom Metazoa; phylum Chordata; class Mammalia; order Primates; family Hominidae; genus Gorilla; species Gorilla gorilla. The sequence continues at coordinate 54,206,472 of NC_073231.2, read as the reverse complement.
ACTATCAACATCCATAATAGTATCCACATCTGGGCCACCCAGGGTGGTTCTTTTTGATTTTCTTTTTCCAAATCCAAATGTGCTTCATGTGAGCCTGTTAAATAAATAAATGCTCTCTGACATGTCGCAGAATGGAATGGAATGCTAAGCCTGTAAAACTATATTCAATTTTTGATTAATTGACACTATCATATAGGTGGGAGGCAGTTACCTCCAATTCTGCAATTCAAAATGCAATTCCAAGTTCTTGTGCCTGTGATTCAATTCAGCTTCCAGATAACCATCAGAGTTGTTTATCGGAAATTTCCTGCTCCTCATTTCTGATTACTTCTGCTGCTTCCTTTGTACCTAATGTGACAAATGATGCAATGCATATTTCAACTTCCATTTTGGGTCTATACCAATCCACAACTGCTCTTAGGAACAAAAGGAAGGCAGGGAGAGAAATGTTGACAGTTTGCAGAGAAGCCAGCCCATAGTTGGATCACTGCACCACGTTATGTACTTTTGACACAAGAGAACAGAGAGAATGTGCCTACTTGGAAAGATGTGAGTTGTTAATAGAAGATCATGATTATGGAAAATGGTTGAGTTTCTGGGAGAAAGCTGTGTTTTATATTGGTAGGAAAGCACACAGAACCTTAGATTTTGTTATTGTGGGCTTTTTTTTTTTATTAAGCTGGAATGGGTTCAACATTTTTGCTTACTTTCCTTTATGAACTGTTTTCTGACCCTGTTAGCAGATTTCAGCTTGGATGTCAATCTGGAGGTGAAACGTTGACTTAGAATAGGAAGTTTCAGTGCAGTAAATGGACACAGAAGATAAACTAGGAAAGGGATGTGGTTATGAGTTTAGCTGGGGAGGTCTGGGAGGTTCTTCCAGAGAAGACCCAACAAGTTTTGGGCTCTGACTAAACCCATGACCATACCAATCTCTCTCCCATTGGGCTATCTGGGAGATATTGTTTTAGTATAGCTCCCTCATCACTGTTGAGTCCTTGCTGTGAGGTTTTCTTGGGGTAAGTCATTAATAGAGCCAAAGTGGCTCCAACTAGGGAGTAAGGAAAAAAATGTTCCTGAACCCCAGAGGAAGAGAAGCTATGCACAGCCACAATTTATCTGTATTTGTCTGTTCTCACACTGCTAATAAAGACATACCTGAGACTGGGTAATTTATAAAGGAAAGCAGTTTAATGGACTCACATTTTCACATGGTAGGGGAGGCCTCACAATCATGGCAGAAGGCAATGGAGAAGCAAAGGCACGTCTTACATGGTGGCAGGCAAGAGAGAGCATGTGAAAGAGAACTCCCCTTTCTAAAACCATCAGATCTGATGAGACTTATTTACTATCACAAGAACAGCATGGGAACAATCCACCCTTATGATTCAGTTACCTCCCACCAGGTCTCTCCCACGACACGTGGGAATTATGGGGACTACAATTCAAGATGAGATTTGGGTGGGGACACAATCTAACCATATCATTATCCAAAATGTATATCTCATTAAATCACCCAGTTTTCACATTAGAAATGACTTAAAGAGATCACTTGGTTTAAATGAGAACCAGAGAAGTTAAGTGACTTACCTGAAGTCACTCAGCAAGTTAGTAGTAAAGTGAGAATTAGGAACCAGCTCTTTTGATTGCAAGCCCATATTATTTGCATAATGTAACGATAACCTTTGGACTTTCTTTTCCAGCAGAGGCACACAAACTGAGGTGAAAAGATGAATTTTAAAATATTTTAGAGCTAGAATCTCACTTTCTTGCCCAGGCTGAAGGCACTGTGATAGCTCACTGCAGCCTAGAACTCCAGGGCTCAAGCGATCCTCAGACTCCTGAGCAGTTGGAATTATAGGCATCAATCACCATGCCTGGCCTGAGAAGATGCATTTAGATAAAGTAATATATTCACACACCAATTGTGGAGTAGCTTTTTATACATTTTCCTTATTTGATAAACTAAGGCATCAGAATGCAGAAATTCTCTGTGCATGCTCATGTCTGTGGCACCTGATTTTCAATCTGTGTGTGCATACATTGCAATTTACTTTTCAGTATTACCAAATTAAAAGCATTAATTTGATTATTCTGCCTAGGTGACCTTTGAAAAAAGTGATCTTTGGATACAGTATGGAGGGTGAAAGGGATTCTTAAAATTATAATATAGATCTATGATTTGAGAAATAACATAATGCAGATAAATGTGCCATAAACTAAATATCCAAATACATAGAAATAACCACTGACAGATCTGATCTTACATGTAAGAATAACTTCTGGAAAGGAGTCATTGGAGAATCAATTTCAATGCTTTTAGAACCTAAAAACACAATCCGAGAAACATGGGCACAAAAACAGGGATTACTTCATGTTTTAAATCATATTTTTCAATGGCTACATAATATATGGTATAGGTAAATTAAAACAGACCCAACACAACAGTCTAATAAAGAAATATCAGAAATAATAGGTAACTGGTGGGCATATTTTTGTCACTTGTATCACCTTGTACCTTCACAAGCTTCTATTAGCACAGCTCGTGGTGAACAAACACCATCTCCAAGTTGGCTAACAGAAACATTTGTTGAAATGAATCTACCGTTTCCAATGAGAGCCTTCAGAAATGCCTAGGGTGGACAGGTGGTTTGGTAATTGTTTGTAACTGTTCTTTAGATAGATTAAGTAACTGCCTTCTGCTTCCACAGGAGGACTGAGGAAAGGCCCTCAAACAGCAAAATATCTAACTGCTTCACTGGCAACAATAACTTCTGTTAGTCTCTTCTGATTATCAAAGCCATATGTGCTCTTTGCAGAAAACTTAGAAAAATCAGAAAAGCATAAAGAATATAAAATTCCTCAGAATATCAGAATCTAAAGATCATCACAGATAATTAATATTTTGTTGTTTCCCTTGAGCATTTTTCCTGAGCTCATAATCGTAATTTTGATAACACCATGTTCTTAATACTGAATCTCTGCTTAAAAAAAAAAACCTCTCATTTTAACATTTAAAATAATTGAGAGAGTAAATTTTAAATGTTCTCATCGCCAGAAATTGGTAAGTAAGTGAGGTAATGGATATGTTAATAACTTGATTTAGCCATTCCACAATATACACATATATCAAAACATGTCATACACCATAAACATATACAATTTTTATTTGTCAATTTACATTAATTAATTAATTCATTGCAAAATAATTTGTTGAAGAAATCTTCCCCAGATTCCTATGTTAGGTTCAGCACCTGTGCTTTATATTTTCCTAACAGCATGAATGTCCTTCATTGTAAAGCTCACATTTTGTTATAGTTACTGGTACAATATGTACCTCCTTTGCTGGACAGTAAACTGTGTAGCAGGGCTTTGATCATCTTTGTAAGTTGCCATATCCATTTCTCTTGCCCCAAACATGGTAGATTTCCAGTAAGCCTGTTGAATGAATGAAATGCAGAAAATCTGTTGAATGAATGAAGTATAAAAATTACCCATAAACCATACATATTATCCAGACATAACTAAATAACATTTTATAGTTAAAATTTTATAATCTACTTTTTTCCACTTAAAATTATATCTCAAGCATTTTCCTATATCCAAATGAAATCCTTTTTTTATTGCGTGGTATTGCATCAATATGTGCCAAATTTTCTATTCATTCTTCATTGTTGATCACTGCCCTAATGAACTGCTTTTTATTCTTTTTCATCTTACCCTTGCACTTTTAAGTAATATACCCACAGAATTATTTCTTGAGTCTTCAAATATAAACAATATCTCTTAACTCCCAGATTGTAAGATGAGATTATTTATCCCTTCAACTTTTCAGACACCCTCCTGCACCTTGATCTCTCAGTCTCTTTCATCTATACTTTTACTTCTAGATTGTCCATGTTAATTATTTTTATAATCATAGTTAAATCTCCCATGCTTTTATGCTTTTACTATAATTGATTCTACACTTGATCTTAGCCAAAGGGCCAAGAAGCTCTAGATAGATATAGATAGACAGATGATGATGATAGATAGATAGATAGATAGATAGATAGATAGATAGATAGATAGATAGATAGATTCTAAAAGTAGGAAGTCAATATAGTTTTTAATTATTGACTATGAAAATTGTTCACTGAAGAATAAGATCATAGACTCTGATTACATTTCCTATCTTGTTTTTTTTCCTACAATTTTCAGTTGACACTTTTATATTTTTTATAATCCCAGTTTGGTTTTTTCCTAGAATTATGAACTGCCTTAATTTTGTTCTCACATTTTTTCAAATTTTCAATCATGATAAGTAATCTATCAAGTCCTCCCCCTCTTTTTAAGACCTTGATCCTTGAGCATGCTAACCTGCTGCTTTCAGACTAGTTACTTTCTAAATCTGATGCACAGGTTTCTTCCTGGGACTTCTCTTTTCTTCTTCCCTGGATTGAATTCCCTGTCCGGAATCACGGGACTTTTTCCCTTTTGATTTCTGAATTTTATTTTGCGGAGAAACATCCTCCGGTAACTTTCTAGGAAAGGATGTATGAGAAGCATGTTTTCTGACTCCTTGCATTGCTGAAAATTGTTATATTTTACCCAGATATTTGAGTGATGCTTTACCAAGGTATATAATTTCAAGTTAAATATAATTCTCTTCTAGAACTTAAAGTATTATTCTCTTGTGTTGTATTATCCAGTGCTGCTGATAAGAAATCCAGTATCATTCTAATTTTCCTTTTCTTTCTTTCTTTTTTTTTCATGGAGTCTCACTCTGCTGCCTATGCTGGACAGTGTAGTGGTGCGATCTCAAATCACTGCAATCTCTGCCTCCCAGGTTCAAGCGATTCTCCTACCTCAGCTTCCCAAGTAGCTGGGACTACATGCATGTGCCACCATGCCTGGCTAATTTTTGTATTTTTAGTAGAGATGGAGTTTCACCATGTTGGCCAGGCTGGTCTCGAACTCATGACCTCAAGTGATCCACCCACCTCGGCCTCCCAAAGTGCTGGGATTACAGGAGTGAGCCACCATGCCCAGCCTGATTCTCATTTTTCATAGGACCTTTTTTCTTATTCTCTCTTGAAGCTTTTAGTCTCTTCTTTTTTTGTTGATGTTCTGAAATTTTAGAATGGTCTTTGGGTCTTTTTTTCATGTACTCATTTTAATTTTGAGGTTCTTACTCTTCAATGGTGAAAAAAACCTCTTGTATTATTTATATTATAAATTTTTCCATTTTCTCTATTCTTTCTTTTTAGGGATTTCTATTATGAGATGTTCTCCCCTCTATTGGCCATCTGTGTTTACTATTTTCTGTCATGTTAGAACTTTTAGTTTGCGATTCTGCTTTCTAAGATATTCTTCAATATCTTCCAGCTCTTCAGTTACTTTCATTTTACAACTGTATATTCAACCTCCAGACTTTTTATTCTTTCTCCATTCCTTTTTAATAACTCCTGTTCTTGCTTTACAGTGGAATGTTCTCTCCTATTTCTTTAAGAATGTTAACTAGAAGGTTTCTAAGTTTTCTTTCTTTCCCTGAATTATCTCTTCCATCCGTGGTCATTTAAAAATCTTTATTTATCTTAATTTCTCAATTTTATGCTGGAGATCTTTGTGAAATCCCTGAAGGCAACCCTGTGTATGATTGGTAGCACCCTCATGTTTAATAATTATTCAGTACAAAGTTGATGAAGAACTCTATATGCAGGGTAAGGAGCCTGCTTCTCGCCAAGCAGCCTTCCTTCCAGGGTGATCACATGGTGAGCTAGTCTTTACTTGGGATACCCATGAATGTCATATTGTAGAGAATTCCTCTCTGTAGCCATTCAATTTTATTTAAGAAAAATGTATGTATTAGTTTTCTGAGTATGCCATAGCAAATACCAGACTGGATAACTTAAACAGCAGAAATTTATTTTCTCCCTTCTGGAGGCTAGAAGTCCAAGATCAAAGTGTCAACAGAGTTGCTTTCTTCCCAGGCCTCTCTCCTTGGCTTGTGGTTGGCCATCTTCTCCCTGTGCTTTCACACGGCCTTTCCTCTGTGCATGTCCATGCTTCCATCTCCTCTGCCTACAAAGACATCAGCCATATTGGATTAGGGCTAACCCATATGACCTAATTTAACCTTAATTACCTCTTTAACGGCTCTGTTTCCAAATACAGTTACATTCTGAAATATGAGAAGTTAGGACTTCAACATGTGAATTTTTCTACATCTAGGAGACACATTTAGGCCAATAACAATATACCTGGCAATGTTTATTTCTTTATTTGCTTGTTGCCTAACAGGCAGACATTTGAATGTCTGGCATTCTTCACATGGGATGAGAAAAGTTGGTGGAGAGGTTGACTCTTCCATATATAAACTTTCAAGTATTCCCCGTATTTTTGACCCTTTTCTCACTCCTGTCTTTGGCGAGACTTGGAGGTTCAGAGCCTTGAGCCCCTCCTAGGCTCTGCAGATGGACTCCTCCCTCAGCTGCCTGCCTCCTACAGCCTCTTCGTCTGCATTTTCCTCGGGAGACTCTGCATCTTCTCTGTCCTCCTCCTTCCTGTCCCTTTGTGGACCCCTTACAGCTGCTTTCTCTCCCTTTCTTCCTCAAACACCATCTTCTCTGCTCTCATTATTTCAGAAGTTTGCTAAACCCTCTCACTTGCTTACGTTTTTTATCCTGTTATTTTCATCATTTGGGTTTATACTATCATTTTAATGGAGTCTCATAGAAATGAGAGGTAAACACACAAGCATTTTGGAAAGACCCCTCTGAATGCAGTATGGAGGGTACATTGGTGGCGCAAGAAGGCAGAAAAGAGACTTATGGTCTTTGGGTTATTAGCCTTGGGCCTCTGCAGAATGAGCATCACAGGCCCAGGATGACAGGAGGTGCGGAAGGCAAGGGCAGCATCCCAGGAGCCCAGGACTCTCTACCTGTGGGCAGCCACATCGCTGTCCACGGTTTGGTGGGGACAGTTCCCCATCAATCAAAAATTCTGTCAGCACCCATGAGTCATCACTGAGTGTCTTACCTCCTTTCCTGAGAAAATGGCAAGGACTTTGTTACCTGTGCATCTATTTTTCCATAAGTTGAGAAGTAACTGACCCTGGGAAGATGACTCAGAGCATCAGAAAACCAGCACGTTTCTGCTTCTCTTACAAGCCCTGGTCTTGACAGACACGATTGCCCTTTCTATTTACATCATAATACATCGATTGTTCTGTTTCAGACTCCAGGTAATGGATGGAGGGCAGTGAAAGGATGTGTGTGAACTTTCTGTCATGAAAGACAATTTACAGGAACTAATCATCTTACAATGGTTGCTCAGAAAAAAGAAATTCATCAACCAGGCACCCCAAACAGGTATTTATATTCATGAACATCACTTAACTCTGAAGAAAGAGTTCCTTCCCAAAGAAGCCTCCTAGGAATGTTGCTGGTGTCATAAAAAGGGAAGGGAAAAGTTAAAGAAAACCTAAATTCATATTTTACTGCAGAATTTGTTAGTGTTTTTAAATTTTTATTCAGCAGTGTAAATCCCTAAGTCTTTAGCATTTCCCAGACTCATTTGACCACAGAACATGTATGTCATTGGACTAGCTGGGAAATATAATAAGCCCAAATGCATTTTATGAGGAGTCCAGCTAAACTTTTTTTTCTTTACCATTTGGTATTTAAGTTCATGATTAGAGCTACTAGTAATTTTCTACCACTCCAAGGAGAAAATTTTAAATGTCACTGTTTGCCCTTGAAGAGAGGGTCCCAGGGTATGGAAACTTGTCTGTTTTCACTGCTTCTGAGGATTACCTGCCCTGCGACAGGTCACCTTCAAACAAGAAGCTGCCAAACCTCTGCTTACCATCCATAAAATGGTCAACTCTGTTTGCATAATCACCCTTGAAGGGTGGTTATGGCCAACCTATGTCTGAGAAAGAAAGGAACTGATTTTCCACATTCACTATTCTTTTTGCATTTTAGGAGTGATCTGAGCAACAGCATTGTCAGGATAATAGAAAAAGACTTAGCGGCCCTAAGCAGCAGTGATGTTTAATGCTCCTATTCATATAAAGTTAAATATAGACACATATTTGAGCCTCACCTTATTTTCCAACTTGTTTTCTTTGTACTTTAATTCCTAATAGCTATGAAGTTCCTGGTCAGAGGAAGGAGTTGGTCTTTACAGAAATGTAGCCCAGTGGAAATCCATGGACCTACCTTGCAAAGGAGAACCCTCTTAGAGTAGGCAGGCGTGTCCTAGACAAAATTGGTTGCAATGGATGAAGTTGGGCTTTTCATAAGGGAAAGTCAGTTATTCAAGAAAGAGCAAGCAATGAGGGCTACAGAGGTGGACAGAAACTTGGGAGGCCAACATTCAGGAGCTGTGGATTTCAAAGATGTTACAGGTTGTGGGTTCAGACCTTTCGCAAACCTTGGAACAAGAGCTTTTCATCTTCAAGGCTTCTGTTATCCCTCTGTAGAACATTCTTTTCCATTTTGAGAGCTAGTTATTTTTGATCGTGTGTGTGTTTATCTGTCTGTCCTCCAGTTCATTTATGAACTTACCTCCCACTTCTTTTAGTCCATGACTCCTAATATACTGCTTATGCATGGTACATATTTGTTGTTGGGGATTGACTATGTGTGTCCTACTTAGGAGAAAGGCTACATCAATTCAAGATGGTCTTATAACTGTGAAAGCCAATGAGTCCTTGAAGTGTGATTGTGGGAAACCTATGTCTGAAAAAGAAAGGATCTGATTTTCCACAGTCACTATTCTTTTTGCATTTTAGGAGTGATCTGAGCAACAACATTGCCAGGATAATAGAAAAAGACTTAACCGCCCAAAGCAGCAGTGATGTTTAATTCTCCTATTTATGTAAAGTTAAATATAGATACATATTTGACCCTCACCTCATTTTTCAACTTGTTTTCTTTGTACTGTAATTCCTAATAGCTATAAAGTTCTGCCTTGTGCTAATGTACTTTTATCTTTCCAGAGAAAATGATACTTGTAATAAAGGGATATTTTTTATTTGAATGGAGAAATACGATTATATAACCTGATAGATTTATTCTATAAAAGTGCTATTCTGCTTTTTGAAGTAGGACAGTGCCTTGGACTAAATGTTTGTGTGTCCCCAAAATTCATATGTTGAAGCCTAATCCCCAATGTGATGGTATTTGGAGGTGGGGCCTTTGGAAGGTAATTAGGTCATGAGGGTGGAAACCCCATGAGTGGGATTAGTGCCCTTATAAAAAGAGACAGAAGAGATGATCTCTCTTCCTCTTGGCTATGTGAAGATACAGTGAGAAGTCATCCATCTGCAAACTAGGAAGAAGGCCCTCGCCAGACACTGGATCCACTGGCACCTTGATCTTGGATGTCCCAGCCTCCAGCTCTGTGGGAAATAAATGTTTGTTATTGAAGCCACCTAGTCTATGGTATTTTTTTTTTTTTTTTTTTTGGCAGCCCGAACTGATTAAGGTAAGCAGCATATCTGATTCTTGTTTGTAATGGAATTTGTTCTAATATATTTACTTAAATATTTCACTAAAAACAAAGCACTTCAAAGCAGCTTTACAACACTTTTCTGTGGGGACACACTAGACTTCTAAGTATGACATTTGTCAAGCTACCTGAATACAGGTCTGACTCTTGCTTTCTAGCTGGGTGACCTTGGGCAATTTATTTAAATTTTCCAAACTCATTTCCTTTTTTTTTTTTTTTTTGTCAAACCAGTATAAAATGTAAGTCCCCTTATTTGTTTCTCTTGTGGGAGTAAATGAGATAGTGCACTCAGGGCCTAGTTATAAGTATTCAATAAACATTTGTCATTGTTGTTGTTGGGGTAATGATGTGTTGCTTGGTACTGTTGAAGGTGGCAACTCTGTCTAATCTCAGGTCCTCCAAGCCTACCATTCTGTGCTCAGTCACAATAAGTGTTTATTAATGAAATAAAAGAATAAGATAAATATACTCACTAGGTTTTTCTTCTAATATTAGAAGCTTTCAGCCACCTAGTTGATTGAAGATTATTTTTTTCAATTTATAGACTATTTTATAACAGCGATTTTAGATTGACAGAAAAAATGAGCAGAAAGTAGACGGTTCTGAGAGATTCTTTCTCCCCACCCCATACCACCCCTCCCTTTAGTTTTCCCCTATTATTAACATCTTGCATTTGTTTCAATTGATGAGCCAATATTGATGCATTATTATTAACTAAAGCCCATGGTTTCCATTAGGGTTCACTGTTGGCATTTTATATTCTGTGAGCTTTGACAAATGCATTGTCTCATGTATCCACCATTACAGTATCATACAGAAGAGTTTCACTGCCCTAACTGTCCCCTGCACTTCCCCTATTCATCCCTTCCTCCCTTCAGCCCCTGCCAACCATTCAACCTTTTAGTTTCTGTAATTTTGCTTTTTTCCTAGAAAGACATGCAGTTGGAATCACACAGTATGGAGCCTTTTCTGACTGTTTTTTTTCCTTACACAATATATATTTTATATGTGTAAGTTCCTCCATGTTTATTCAAACAAAGCTATGTTTTTACTTAGGAATAAGGCCATTGTTATGGGAATTATCCATTTGGCTAATGTTTCTCTTCTTAGTAAATGCTCACTTAAGGACTAGTTCCTTGTTGAAACCCCTATTCTTAGTCTAATTCATTAATTTAACTGAAAACAGGTACACTTAAAGGGGAATTTTGCATCTTAAGGAGAGGTTAAAAACAATGATTAAAAATGATTAGTAATTAAGTGCTAATTGGTAATGAACTGCTTATTAAAAGTAAAATTCAAGAGTATATGTATACCTTTTTCCTTTCATGATTAATAAGTCCATCATCACTTCCTGGTTGGAGCCTCGATTATACCACAGGCTGTTAGGGACCTGTCAGATTCTCCTAAGGTAACACGAGTTATTACTCATAGCAAACTGGCTGGAAATTCTTTTTTTATTATTATAATTATCTATAACTTAATTGCTTCTGGATGACCTTACTATCATTCCATTCTTGGTCTCTCTCTCTAAGGTCAGGGTAACAGAAAAGAATCATTCATCATAAGTTTTAAAACTCCCCTTTTACTAATCTTGTCTGTCTCCCTGATTGGATCTCTGGAGGATCCTCTTTTTCTCCAGCTTGAGATATGGGGGGAACCCACCCCCAGTATTTCAACGTAGGTTCTTTCTATTTTCCATAAGTGTCAGTCAGCTGAGAAATAAAGAGAAAGAGTACAAAGAGAGGAATTTTACAACTGGGCTGCCAGGGGTGATATCACATATCGGTAGGACCATGATGCCTGCCTGAGGCTCAAACCAGCAAGTTTTTTATTAAGGGTTTCAAAAGGGGAGAGGGTGTAAAACAGTGAGTAGGCACAAAGATCATGTGCTTCAAAGGGCAAAAAGCAAAACAAAGATCACATGCTTCTGAGGGAACAGGACAAAGGCAAAGCAGAACTACTGATAAGGGTCTATGCTCAGCTATGCACGTGTTGCCTTGATAAACATCTTAAACAACAGAAAACAGGGTTAGAGAGCAGAGAACTGGTCTGACCACAAATTTACCAGGGCAGAGATTTTCCCCACCCTAATAAGCCTGAGGGTACTGCAGGAGACCAGGATGTATCTCAGTCCTTATCTCAACAGCATAAGACAGACACTCCCAGAGCGGCCATTTATAGACCTCCCCCCAGGAATGCATTCCTTTCCCAGGGTATTAATATTAATATTCCTTGCTAGGAAAAGAATTTAGTGATACCTCTCCTACTTGCACATCCATTTATAGGCTCTCTGCAAGAAGAAAAATATGGCTGTTTTTGCCCAACCCCGAAGGCAGTCAGACCTCATGGTTGTCTTCCCTTGTTCCCTAAAAGTCACTGTTATTCTGTTCTTTTTCAAGGTGCACTGATTTCATATTGTTCAAACACTCATGTTTTACAATCAATTTATACAGTTAACACAATTATCACAGTGGTCCTGAGATGACATACATCCTCAGCTTATGAAGATAACAGGATTAAGAGATTAAAATAAAGACAGGCATAAGAAATTATAAAAATATTATTTAGGAACTGATAAATGTCCATGAAATCTTCACAATTTATGTTCCTCTGCTGTGGCTCCAGCTGGTCCCTCCATTCGGGGTCCCTGACTTCCTGCAACAAGGAGATGGGGACAGCACAGATACAGCTGTCTTCATGCCTTCCCAGGAGGCCAGCCCCAGATGAGCAGGCCTCTTCCAGACTTAATTTCCTTGATAATTTTGTGTTCATCCTGTTCCACTAGATACTCTAAGATAGAGTTTCTTCTGCAGCCCTTCAGCCTTCCCTCTCAGCTTTTTAAAGTTTATACCCTTCAAGCACTTACAGAGAGTATGTCACTCCACTGGTCTTAGTTTAGAAAATGCACAAATATATTTACTTGGCTTTTGGAGTGCTTTTTAAAAAGCCACCTTCCTGGGCCCTTGAACTCTTCATGGACGGGGGAAAGAGAAGTTTCTTCACCAAACTGCCTGAGGCTGGGTGGTTTGGATTTCTTTAAAAGAGCTGTTGTTTCCTCCCTGCTGTCATTTCTGCATCTAATCATGGAGGCAGCTCCTGATCAAAGAGCATTGTACTGGTGAGGCACTCATTCTCCCACATATGGGCTGACCCCTGGTGCTGAGTGAGTGAGGTGAGCCTGGTCAGAATGGGGTTGGGGGCACCAAGAAAGAGATAGCTCAATGCAGGGCCCTTGTGTCCATGCAAGTTTCATTCACATCCCCAAAGCAGTGTCAAGCCCCTGAAGCCACATCAACTCTCCAATACTAAGCCCCTAGGTTCTTTGAGCAAAGTAGTTGACTAAGAATCAAGAAGAAGATGAAGAATAAACATTAACAATGGCTGAAAATTGGGGTTTTAGGTTTTTTACGAAATACAAAAATGCCAATCACATTTGTATCTGCTGGGGTTTTATCAGAAATCTTCCAGGGGAACTGTGATTGTTAATACTGAGTGTCAACTTGATTGGATTGAAGGATGCAAAGTATTGTTCCTGAGTGTGTTTGTGAGGGTGTTGCCAAAGGAGGTAACATTTGAGTCAGTGCACTGGGAGAGGCTAACCTACCCTCAATCTGGTTGGGCACCATCTAATCAGCTGCCAGTGTGGCTAGAATAAAAGCAGGCCGAAGTTGGAAGATAAGATAAGAACACGTGTTGAGTCTGCCAGCCTTCACTTTTCCCCCGTGCCAGATGCCTTCTGCCCTTGAATATCAGACTCCAAGTTCTTCAGCTTTTGGACTCTTGGACTTACACCAGTGTTTTGCCAGGGGCTCTTAGATCTTCGGCCACAGACTGAAGGCTGCACTGTCGGCTTCCCTACTTTTGAGGTTTTGGGACTCAGACTGGCTTCCTTGCTGCTCAGCTTGCAGGCGGCCTATTGTGGGACTTCACCTTGTGATCATGTGAGTCAATACTCCTTCATAAACTCCCCTTCATGTACACATCTGTCCTATTAGTTCCGTGCCTCTAGAGAACCCTGACCAATACAGGAACTAAAAGGGGCTAAGCAGTTCTCAGAACTAACCACTGAGACTTTTCTTCTGGGAACTCTGGGGCACTACAGCTCCTTTTCTTTTGGTCAAAAAAGTGCAATCATGGCTTCTCTTGTTTATGATTCTTCTAGAAGTTTTATGTGTTTTCTTTCTTTTTTTTTTTTTTTTAATCTTATCCTCTCTCCTGGAACTCTGCTAGGAAGTAGAAGTGATTATCCACATTCCATAGAAGAAGAAGCAGAGTGCAGAATGGTTAAGTAACTTGGCTGATGTCTCCCAGCTGATATGTGGAGGGGTGTTGGGGTTCCCAAAGAGCCCCTCCTTTCCCTTTCTCTCCTCCTTCTCAATCTGGGGAGGGGTGGGACAGCATCACATGGTTTTGAAGGGAGAACCCCATATGTATGCCATGCTACCAGCTTGCCTCCTTCCCTCAGCACTGACTACAAGGTGTGATCATGAGGAATATTCACCATTTATGCTCATGTTGTTCAAGAGAAGACTAAACCAGCAGGCTCAGCCAGAGCATCCCTGGAAACTTACCTGAGCATTATCCATAGTAATTCTTCTGTTTGCTGCTGGGTTTCCTTCATCAATTTTAATCCTTACACCTCTTCTGTAAAAACCATGCTCGACATCCATTCTGTCCATCCTTAGTGGGGCCATTCCCAGGAGCAATGGTTACAACCTACTAACAAATGTACTTATGCAGATCCTCAAAATAGAGCCAAACCTCCCCACATCTTAGGGCCTGGGAAAGATTTTCACTTTCTCATTCTATAATGGATGTTATAAGTTGATGTTGATGCCTCACATCAATTTCCAAATTAATATTTGCTATATGGAGGCTTGCTAATTAATATGAATCATTGATGAAGTTTCAGATGAGCTATTTGAAATGGGAGGAAGGTAGAAAGCAACTTGCAAATTCTGTGCATAATGAGGTGAGGAACAAGCTCACATAATGAAGTAAACAATTAGGCAACATTTGCATGATTCTTTTTCTTCCAACACAAGACAAGACACAGGGAGCTGATTAGCATTCTGCCTTTGCTGTGAGTCTTGCTTCTTATTTCTCCAACATTTGGGAGGATTCTCAAAGCCAAGCACAGGTAACACTGTTTTGCCAAAATTTTCTTATATTATCCAAGGGACTGCCAGGCAGCAAAGGTTACCCTGCCAAAGTCAACCTGACACAGGTGACTTCTGTTTCTGTAACTTTTCCCTCAGCTGATACACTTGTATCCAGAGAAAGGCCCCAATTTAGGTTCTGACCTCTGAATGCCAACCAGCCAGAGAGTACTGAAAACAGTTATTACTCAACCCCAACATTTACTGAGCGTCTACTATGCCCTAGAGCCTGTGCTAGAGGTGAAGATAAAAATGAACAGGTGAATGTCCTGCTGCCTTTGAGGTATCCTCTGCCCACTGGAGGAAGACGCATTAAAGACAACATTTATGGTGAGCACTCTGCAGGTACAGAGGAGGGAATCTACCTCTGGTGGGGGAAGGAGGAAGGGTTCGAGAAAAGCTCCCAGAGGAGGCAATGCCTGCCATGAGACTGGAAAGAGGATCAGGAGAAGGCCAACGAGCAGCAGAACGGGGCTCATTCTAGACAGGGTGCTCCCAACATAAGCAAAGCTGTGAGGAAGTTTCCAGTGTTCCAGAAACTACAAGTGGTTTCCTAGAGAGTATGAAGTTGTGCACACAGGAAAGCTCTCACAGGTAAAGCTAGACATGTCAGCAAAGGCCTGCTCCTGAACCTGAGATGTGGTTCTTGGTGGACAGAGTCAATAAGGGCTTTTAACAGGGAAAATACATGGGAGGATATATATTTTAGAAAACACACTCAAGCTTGTTGGGCTAGAAGGACATGTCAAATAAAGATGATAATGAGCATATTGGGTGTCCACAGTGTGCCAGGTACAATGCTGGGATGGCAAGGACACAGACACCAGTCAGAAATCTTCCAACTGAGTTGGGTGTGCTGGGAGCAGCCCAAGGTGCCAAAGAAGCTGTCAAACAGCTTGGTTAACAGACCCATGCCTTCCCAGATCCAGATCCCAGCTCTCTGGGTTATTAGTTATGTGGCTACGTAGCTCATGGAACTTCTCTGTGTCTCAGTTTCTTCATTAGTGAAATGAGGAAAACAGGACATACCTCATAGAGGTATTGCTGTGAGGATTAAATGCATAGATGTATGTGATGTCCTTACTTTGGCTTCTGGAAAAGTTAAGTGATTTCTAAGTGTAGTTCACATTATCTGAACAATGGTAAGGACTGAAGACAGAGCAAGAACATCAAGGCATGTTAAGAACAAGAGGTATCAGGGGAACCCGCTCCCAATATTTCAACATAGGTTCTTTCTATTTTCCATAAGTGTCAGTTGGCTAAGAAATAAAAAGAAAGAGTACAAATAGAGGAATTTTACAGCTGGGCCGCCAGGGGTGACATCACATATCAGTAGGACTGTGATGCCCGCCTGAGTCTCAGAGGAGCCAGTTTTTATTAAGGGTTTTAAAAGGGAAGGGGATGTAAGAACAGGGAGTAGGTACAAAGATCACATGCTTCAAAGGGCAAAAAGCAGAGCTACTAATAAGTGTCTAACAAAGATCACAGGGCAAAGAGCAAAAGCAGAACCACTGATAAGGGTCTATGTTCAGCAGTGCACGTATTGTCTTGATAAACATCTTAAACAACAGAAAACAGGGATCGAGAGCAGAGAACTGGTCTGAACACAAATTTACCAGGGTGGAATTTTTCCCCACCCTAATAAGCCTGAGGGTACTGCAGGAGACCAGGGCGTATCTCAGTCCTTATCTCAACTGCATAAGACAGACATACTACAGACTATACTACAGATATTCTACAGACTATACTGAAGGAGACAGGCTGGTGGAATCCAGTGCTTCCGTAAGAGTTAAGCACTTTGTAACTACAATTGTCATTATCTGAACTAAGATAAGGGCTGGAGGCAGAGCCAGAGCTTCAAGAAGGAATTGGCTAACACAAAAGCAAGAACATGGATTCTTCTGAGAAGTAAAGAAAGATGTTTCCCAAAAGCACGCACTTTGTAGGTGGCGATGTGTTGATGTGCTGGGTCTGATACAAAGTGATCCCAACAGAAAGTTCCTCTCATCTCCAGCCTAGGAAATCTTTAGGCCTTCACTCAGATCTTCACTCAGGCCTTCCCGGACCACCCTCTCAAAAATTTTCAACCGCTTTCTCCTGCACACTTGAACTCTCCCTTTCTGCTTGTTCTCCTTGGCATTCACATTCTATCTCACTGAATTATCTGATTTCTTGTTATCTTCCACCCAAGGATGTAAGCCTCATTAAAGGCAGGGATTTTTGTCTGTTTTGTTCACTGTTGTAACTGGAGTTAAATGCTGCTTGTCACAAAGTAGACACTCAATAACTATTTGTTGAATGCCTGATGAATGAAATCCTCATGTTAGTACTATTGGAACAGAGAATAGGGTACATCTATCGGTCAACTAGCATTCAGAAACTATCTGCTGGGCCCTATGGGCGATATTGAAAAAGAAAACAGAAATTCTATCATCAAATTTTTAATATGTGAAGAAACAAAATGAATGACCCATGTGGTAAGAAGATGACTGAACCCCACTCTCCTTCTTCTAAAGCTGTGCTTTTTCTCCCTTGCAGTCTCATCTCCAGGCAGCTGTCCATCTTCTGGATCTCTGGCAACTCCAGTTCACAGCACCCTTTCTCTTCCTAGCCTAGGATCCAGTGCCTTTAGCAGCCCAGTCATGCGACTCTCTCACACCAGCCTGGCACCTGGGTGTCTCCCGAAAGCCTCCTCAGAGCTGTCTTTGATGAGCACCACCTGCTGCCTGTCAGTCCAACTGCAGTGGAGATGGTTGGGGTCAAATCCCCATTGTCAAGGTGATAGGAGAGACCTCAGTGTGCTCTGTGGATGCAGAGGATGAAAATCAGCAAAACTGAATGAGCTGTGTGCTGTTCTTAGAGGAAGCACTAGGTAGACTATTCCAGTACAATTCTGTTTATTCTTTTCTGTGCAAACCCAAATTTAGTGTACCCAATACACATGCATATGAATACATACCACATAGAAATGCACAGACATCACACACACCCACAACACTCAGACACAGGGATGTGAGTGTATGCATGAACACACACTCACACTCACACACTATTGTAAGGCTTGTCCTCATCCTAAGAGTTCAAAGTAATAGCTTTTTTAAAAAAATTGAATAAATGAATGAATGAAATCATTATTTTATCTGTAATCATTTAACAGAGGATGGAGAATAATAGCCACCCACTCTCAACCATCCCAGTTTTAAACATTTATTAATATTGGGGTTTATTTTTAAAAGAAATTCAAAAACTTAGGGTAAAATGTTCCTCCAAAGCTTTTACTGTTGCCTGAGTTTATTATTTTTCAGAATTCAATAAATTTTTCAGAATTGTTTTTCCTTTAAAGAGTGGAAACTTCTGAAGAAAATAGCCATGTTACCAATGTCGTCATGCTGAAGCCACAGAGTCAAGTTAGTGGCAATGGCCGTGGACTGGGAGCCAATTGAACTGGGTTTCAATTCTGACTTTTTTTTTATTATTCTTAAATGCAACTGTATGCAAATTGCTTCTTCTCCCTGAGTCTCCATTTTCTCATTTATAATTTGGGGAGCGGGGTAGAGAGTCTTTACTTAAATATAGGGCATTACCCCTCCATACATCCATATTTATGTGCCCTCTTAAGATCCTTCTAAGATATTTTTAAAAACAAAGGCTAAGCTCTTTAACCATAAGAACCCACTGTGGATGCAGGACATCAATACATTTCCAGGGGGGAAGACATTGGGTCATTGGGTACGTGCTGACTGATCAAACAAGGTGGAGGGAGCCACAGGAGACAGTAACAAAGAAATAAATACAGCCATGCACCTTACTGAATCTTGGAAAGACTTGGGATTCTGGAACACCAGTTATAATTAAGCATCGGAGCAAGCCACAGATTGATTCTGGACTGGCATGATTTTGCCCCACCCTCAGGGGACATTTATCAATGTTTGGAGACATCTTTGAGTATCATGACTGGGAGGTGCTCCTGATACCTGACGGTTAGAAGCCAGAGATGCTGCTAAACATCCTACTATGCACAGGACAGCCCCCTTGGCAAAGAGTTATACAGCTCAAAATTGTCAAAAATCTCAAAGTTAAGAAACTCCACTCTACACCCAAGAGTTGATCTCCCACTCTGAAACCTTCTCCATATTTGAAGACTAACAGATATCCATCTACCTCACTGTTATGGGCTGAATTTTTCTCCTCAAAATTTATATGTTGAAGACCTAATCCCCAGTACCTCAGAATGTGACTGCATTTAGAGATGGGGCCATTAAAGAAGTAACTAAGTTAAAATGAGGCCTTTAGAGTAAGCCCTTATCTGATCTGACTCATGTCCTTATAAGAAGAGGAGATTAGGACACACAGAGAGACACCAGTGATGCACATGCACAGAGAAAAGTTGTATAAGGACACAGAGAGAAGGCAGCCATCCGCAAACCATGGAGGAAGGTCTCAAAAGAAATCAACTCTGCCAACACCTTGATCTTAGACTTCCAGCCTCCAGAACTGTGAGAAAATGAATTTCTGTTGTTTAAGCCATCCAGTCTGTAATACTTTATTATAACAGCCCAAGAAAACTAATACAACCACTACGCAAGTAATGAGAGGGTTCTTCTCCAAAGAAATGGGATGAACACAGAGAAAAGACCTCCAATCTGGTAATTATGGGTCCCCAGAATTATTGCCCACTCCCCTGCATCACATTAAAGGGAACTGCCAACCTACAATCACTGTTCCCCACCCACCCACCCCCACCTCACACACACACAACACACAGCTCAAGATCAGCTTATTGTCTGGCTCTTAAATGTGACGTAACACCCAAAGATCTCTGAGGAACATCTGCAACACAAAAGAGAGAAACCAAGATTAACAAGCAGCATATGCGATGTTGGAAAGAAGAGAAATAATTTGGAAACACAATTTAACCTTTAAAAACTCTTTAATAAATATTCTTAGAAAGAGTAGTAAAAAAAAATATTGCATCAACAAAGTACAACTAGCTAACCAGGAAAAACTATTGAAAAATAAATATATGAGCCCAAAATTCTAATAGTAGGTAAAATATAATAAAACCAATGTTGTAGAACAAAGGCAAGAAGATGTAAGAAAATGAAAAAGGTAAGATGTGTTGAGGATCAGTCTAAGAGGCCCTACATCTGATCAATAGGAGTGACAAAAAGAGAAAAACAAAAAGAAAGAAATCAAAGAATTATCACAAAGGATTGTCCCAGAGTCAAAGGACATGAGTATCCAAATTAAGAAGCCAATCAAGTACCCAAGTGCTCAAGTTGACAACTCACATATGTGCATACACATGCAGACATACACACACACATGTAGACCCATCACTATAAAACTTCAATACATCCATAATAGAAGATACTGAGAAGGTTTAGCAGGAAAGATAGAAATGTAAAAGATACCTGTGAAAACCAAGAACTTCAACCAGCATCAGACCTCTCAAAATCAGCCACACTAGGTCAGAGAAGATATATTCTGCACATGAAGTTGCCAGACGCCCCCAGGAGTTCTGGGATTCATGCCTTGGGTGATTGGCTTGAAGTCCTTGGCCAAGCCCTGATTCCAGGAGGGATTCCTGACAAGTGAATTGCTCCTGCTGCCCAGTGCCATATTTATTTCACAGAATCCTATGAGATTGGGTGGCCAAAATGGCAGCGATATGATGATTTTAAGTGACTCTCAAATACATCACACCCAGGACAAGTTCAGTGCTCTGAGTACTGATGATGGTCCATCACTGAACCTTGGCCTGAACTATATGTGTGAGCCCCTAGGTCAGCTCTCATCTGGATTTGTTCTGTAGTTTCACTTCTGATCTTCAGCACCCAAGTGCAGCTGGGGTAGCAACAGGCATCCTTTACTCCATTTGACTTTACCACTGAACCCAGGGTGGTCATCCCACTGCCCCATTCATCTAACAGGCAGTCTTTTGACAATGGCTACATCTTTCTTTACCTGGTGCTTTCAAGATCTTTGCTCTGCAACAGCAAGGGGCTTTTACAATTGATGTCCTCCCCTGCCTCCACAGATGTGGGGATATCAAGCACTCCTGGATCAGTTGAAGCCATTCCTGATGAGAGACGTTCCTTGTGCCAATGAGGCTGCTCTTCTCATTCATTTAGTCCTCTCCACTGGTGGCAGTGAGTGGAAGGCAGGAGTGCAGTTAACATGAAAAGAATCACTGTCTAGGAATGTAGTAATTACAGCATAGAGTTTAAGAGAAGATAGAGTTGGAAGGCATGCTCTATGTTCAGATTATAAACAATAGAATTCAACATAATCAGAAAACAAATTATTGTTCACATTTTCTTGCATACTCTGGATAAGACTTGCATTTTTGGTCGTCAACAATGAAGCACAGCAACAACTTTTGAGAAAGTCATTGAAAGCCAGTATTCATGGTGCAGCATCATCCATAACAATATAACCAGACTTCAATAAATTGTATTGCAAAAGTAGCACAGATCTATATTGTTCATTGTAAACAAGTTCCCAAGAACTTGGCATTGTGAGTAATGACAGTATTGCTACTTTTCTTCATGACTGGAGATATGGAATTAGCCAAGAACACAGAGATAGTGCCTGGACATTATGAAGAAAGAATTTTCACATGCACTGATTAAGTAATGAATATGTAAGTACCTCATCTCTATCCATTATTCTGAATGATTTTCAATAAAACACTATACCCCATATGGGCCCATGAATTTTGTAATACTTTCTTAGTCAAATTATTTATTTAGAAAAAGGTCCCACAAAAAAATATTTATCTGAGGCCCCACACATCTAGGAGCAACCCTGTTGTTAGGGAATTACTTAAGGGTGTGCCTCAGCCCAGCAAGTAAATCAAGAAAACAGAAGTCTTGGGATCCAGGAAACAGGAGATTCAACCCAGAAAAGCAAAAAAGGCAAATCTCAAGATAAAAAATATAAACCCCAGTCTAGAAGTCAACCAGTATTGATCAGAAGGGAAGAACAGAGTTTCTGGGGGGAGAGTAGAGAGTCCCTGGGGAATGGAGTTCCTGATCTTGACAGTTTCAAGGTCAAGCTCTTAGACTGCACATGTACCCTAAAACTTAAAGTATAATAATAATAAAATAAAGAATAGCTAATATAATTTTAACATTTTGAAATAAGTAAAAGATAAGGCAAAATTGCTATGAAGAAAAATAAAGGCAATTAGAAACTCTTGGAAAAACAAAATGCTGTACAAAACAGGAAACTAATCAATGTATTCCACTTGATTCTACAGTAAACCACATTTACTTAGCTAAACACTGTTAATTGATTTTAAGCTTTTATACACAACCTATAAACAAGGCATGAGACACAATTGTGCTCATAAATAAAACGTAAATGTCATCAACTTTTAACAACAGAGAGATAAAAATTCAAATGATAAAGACTGGGAAGTGAGAAGTAATGCACAGGGGTGAAGGAAAAGTTGGATGGCCTCATCTTTCAAAGTTGTGAAAATCAAGGATTCATCAAAATGTGGAATCAAGGATTACAGCCCAATGACAAATGTAGAAATAAAATTGTATACGTTTTACAGTTACAAAGTTATCCCATGGAGAAACTAAATGTAGTGATAAGACTATATTGGGAGGATGGGTAGAGAAATGGTGAGTGTAATAAACTAAATACTCATATATTAGAGCAGTACATACTAGATAACGTATAACACTGAATTCCTTGAATTTATCAGGATATTAGCTTCTAGGGAATGGAATTTGAGACACAGTGGGGTAGGAAATTGCTACTTTTCATCATAAATATTTTATTTTAAAAGTATATACAGAAGTTTCATAAAATTAAACTCTAAATACAATTTTTTTAAAAGGTGGCTATACAAAAGGGGATATCACCACCGATCCCACAGAAATACAAACTACCATCAGAGAATACTACAAACACCTCTACACAAATAAACTAGAAAATCTAGAAGAAATGGATACATTCCTCAACACATACACTCTCCCAAGACTAAACCAGGAAGAAGTTGAATCTCTGAATAGACCAATAACAGGAGCTGAAATTGTGGCAATAATCAATAGTTTACCAACCAAAAAGAGTCCAGGACCAGATGGATTCACAGCTGAATTCTACCAGAGGTACAAGGAGGAACTGGTACCATTCCTTCTGAAACTATTCCAATCAATAGAAAAAGAGGGAATCCTCCCTAACTCATTTTATGAGGCCAGCATCATTCTGATACCAAAGCCGGGCAGAGACACAACCAAAAAAGAGAATTTTAGACCAATATCCTTGATGAACATTGATGCAAAAATCCTCAATAAAATACTGGCAAACTGAATCCAGCAGCACATCAAAAAGCTTATCCACCATGATCAAGTGGGCTTCATCCCTGGGATGCAAGGCTGGTTCAATATATGCAAATCAATAAATGTAATCCAGCATATAAACAGAGCCAAAGACAAAAACCACATGATTATCTCAATAGACGCAGAAAAAGCCTTTGACAAAATTCAACAACCCTTCATGCTAAAAACTCTCAATAAATTAGGTATTGATGGAACGTATTTCAAAATAATAAGAGCTATCTATGACAAACCCACAGCCAATATCATACTGAATGGGCAAAAACTGGAAGCATTCTCTTTGAAAACTGGCACAAGACAGGGATGCCCTCTCTCACCGCTCCTATTCAACATAGTGTTGGAAGTTCTGGCCAGGGCAATCAGGCAGGAGAAGGAAATAAAGGGTATTCAATTAGGAAAAGAGGAAGTCAAATTGTCCCTGTTTGCAGACGACATGATTGTTTATCTAGAAAACCCCATTGTCTCAGCCCAAAATCTCCTTAAGCTGATAAGCAACTTCAGCAAAGTCTCAGGATACAAAATCAATGTACAAAAATCACAAGCATTCTTATACACCAACAACAGACAAACAGAGAGCCAAATCATGAGTGAACTCCCATTCACAATTGCTTCAAAGAGAATAAAATACCTAGGAATCCAACTTACAAGGGATGTGAAGGACCTCTTCAAGGAGAACTACAAACCACTGCTCAAGGAAATAAAAGAGGATACAAACAAATGGAAGAACATTCCATGCTCATGGGTAGGAAGAATCAATATCATGAAAATGGCCATACTGCCCAAGGTCATTTACAGATTCAATGCCATCCCCATCAAGCTACCAATGACTTTCTTCACAGAATTGGAAAAAACTACTTTAAAGTTCATATGGAACCAAAAAAGAGCCCGCATCGCCAAGTCAATCCTAAGCCAAAAGAACAAAGCTGGAGGCATCACACTATCTGACTTCAAACTATACTACAAGGCTACAGTAACCAAAACAGCATGGTACTGGTACCAAAAGAGAGATATAGATCAATGGAACAGAACAGAGCCCTCAGAAATAACGCCGCATACCTACAACTATCTGATCTTTGACAAACCTGAGAAAAACAAGCAATGGGGAAAGGATTCCCTATTTAATAAATGGTGCTGGGAAAACTGGCTAGCCATATGTAGAAAGCTGAAACTGGATCCCTTCCTTACACCTTATACAAAAATCAATTCAAGATGGATTAAAGATTTAAACGTTAGACCTAAAACCATAAAAACCCTAGAAGAAAACCTAGGCATTACCATTCAGGACATAGGCATGGGCAAGGACTTCATGTCCAAAACACCAAAAGCAATGGCAACAAAAGACAAAACTGACAAATGGGATCTAATCAAACTAAAGAGCTTCTGCACAGCAAAAGAAACTACCATCAGAGTGAACAGGCAACCTACAACATGGGAGAAAATTTTCGCAACCTACTCATCTGACAAAGGGCTAATATCCAGAATCTACAATGAACTCAAACAAATTTACAAGAAAAAAACAAACAACCCCATCAAAAAGTGGGCAAAGGACATGAACAGACACTTCTCAAAAGAAGACATTTATGCAGCCAAAAAACACATGAAAAAATGCTCATCATCACTGGCCATCAGAGAAATGCAAATCAAAACCACTATGAGATACCATCTCACACCAGTTAGAATGGCAATCATTAAAAAGTCAGGAAACAACAGGTGCTGGAGAGGATGTGGAGAAATAGGAACACTTTTACACTGTTGGTGGGAGTGTAAACTAGTTCAACCATTGTGGAAGTCAGTGTGGTGATTCCTCAGGGATCTAGAACTAGAAATACCATTTGACCCAGCCATCCCATTACTGGGTATATACCCAAAGGACTATAAATCATGCTGCTATAAAGACACATGCACACGTATGTTTATTGAGGCATTATTCCCAATAGCAAAGACTTGGAACCAACCCAAATGTCCAACAATGATAGACTGGATTAAGAAAATGTGGCACATATACACCATGGAATACTACGCAGCCATAAAAAATGATGAGTTCATGTCCTTTGTAGGGACATGGATGAAATTGGAAATCATCATTCTCAGTAAACTATCGCAAGAACAAAAAACCAAACACCGCATATTCTCACTCATAGGTGGGAATTGAACAATGAGATCACATGGACACAGGAAGGGGAGTATCACACTCTGGGGACTGTTGTGGGGTGGGGGAAGGGGGGAGGGATAGCATTGGGAGATATACCTAATGCTAGATGATGAGTTAGTGGGTGCAGCGCACCAGAATGGCACATGTATACATATGTAACTAACCTGCACAATGTGCACATGTACCCTAAAACTTAAAGTATAATAAAAAAAAAAAAAGAAAAAAAAAAAGGTGGCTATACAAGATTATTTCTAAGGTTTCTTTGATATCTAAAATTCATAGAAAGTGCTCCCAAATCTTAGTCTACTCAGGAGGAACCCTGGAACTTTTCCCTTCAGAAAGTCTGGTATATATTCAAGCTGACTGTCTGATCAGGAGCCAGTTCATGCCACTAGGAACCTCACAAACATTTTGATAAATGTCAAATTTTCACTCCTGACCTTATTTTATCTTCTCAACAGCTCTCTGAAGCAATTATTATGATCATCTGCATTTCAAAAATGGGATTCAATGAGACTAAATTAATTGTCCTGAATGACATAAGTTTTAAATTGTTAGAATGAGATTAAATTCATGGCCTAACGACACTAAGTCATTTTCTCTTCCACCACATTACGCTTTTTGTTGAGCAGAAAGAGAAAGTAAGAACAATTATCTGCCCAAGAGCCAATCCTTCAGTAAGATGTCTATATAAATGCACTGCCCTGAGGTTATAGGGTAGCTCTTTTGGGAATCTGATGGAGCAGGCTGGCAAACTACAGCCTCCTTCTCCACTTGGGGTCATGAATATCAGCCATCTGACAACACACTTCACCAAGGCTGTGAGGCTCATAAGGACCTGGAAAGACTCATCCTAGGTGATTGGCACCAACACAGTGTGCAGCATCCAAAGGGCACTGGATGAGACCATTTAGACCCCAACTGAGCGCTGTTCCTTATCTTTGACCCACTCTCATTCTTGACGTCTTTTGCAAGTCTCAAGTCATGATGAGACACTCCTGCATTTCTCTCTCGTGCTGCAGTGAGAATGCTTTCAGCACAGGCAGCCATTTAGAGTGGGAACTCCAGGAACACTCTTGAGATGCCACTCACACCTGCCAAAGAGAACTCCCAATACCTGTCTTCCCAGAATGTGTTGTCCACTCAAGTTACCTGCATCAAACTCATGCTTGGTGCTGCTGGAATTTCTAAAGAAGTTGTTTACTGGAAATATTATCACACAGTCCTTTACCTGCAGAAACTCCATGAAACACTGGACAGAGCTTACATAAATTTCCACTGAAAATATTACTTACTCCAAGTGGATCTGCCACATGGGTAATTGCAGCCTCGTAGCAACCTTGTGAAGTCAGTGTGGTCCCCCTGGCTCGCACATGGTCCCTCTGACTTCCTTTTCCCTCCTGGGATGCTGGCTGTTCAGAGATGGACTTCATGGTTCTCCCCCAGGTGGGCCAGAACAACATTGTCTCCTCAGATCTCTTCCTTCTTTCCCCTTATCTCAGAGCTACGCTTAGGAGACAGGCCAGTGACTTGATAACTAACAACACCAGATGGTAGGTATTATTGTATTGCCCCTCCCGATAACATGCTTGCATTTTGCAGGTGATCTCTGGTGCCTAAATTTAAAGGCTTGGCAGATGAAGGAATGTGTGGGCCCTATGTGACATAGGCCTCTTGGAAGTCCTACGGTTAATTGCCCTGCTGTAGAAATATGCAACATTTTCCTTTAGACACCTATATGTTTATCAGTATTATATTCTGGTATTATTTTAGTTTTATAGTCAAGTCTTATTGGTCATAGTATGATCCACTTTCTCAAAAATATACTGTTCAGTAAAATAAACTCAGAGTAATGATAGAAATCACCCCCTAACTCCAAAGAAATATATATACAAAGTTTCCTTGATATGTAGACTTCTATTTTTAATTCATGTTGTTTTTGATATTCAAAAGAGACATAAAGGAAATACTTTTAAAGGCTCAAAGTCATACTTAAGAAAAAACATGAAATAAAAAGGTAGCAAAATAAGTATGAAGAAAAGAGCAACTTACATATAAATAATCTAGAATCAATTTTTATACTAGACTCATATATTCTAAATGAGAAAAAATCTACAATGCTTTAAATAAACACATAGGCTTTCTCCTTTCAGAAGGTAAAATATATAAACTTAGCCTAAATTTCTTGAATGGATATGCAATAAACTATTTATAACATCTTCCCTGTCCTACTTAACTTATGACTAATCCTAAACAATTAGAGAGTCAGATGGCTGAGTATTTAAAGAAGCAAACATCTCAAATAAACAAAGGGTCATTTCTACCTGAAATCCAGAGCCCCACATCCCATATAGCTATGGGTCCACTTAGCAATAGCTACAAATGGAAGCTGCAGAAGTAATTCTGCAGAATCCTGCAACCTAGAAGTAAGGAAAGATGAGAGTCCCTTAAGATCTGGATAGTGTAGTCAGCCTGTGGGGCCAAGGAGGACTCCCCAGGTACCTGTAATAGCTTCAAAAGCAATTTTCAGATTTCTGTAAATTTCATGAAATTCTTCCCAGGTGGACCCTCCTCTGGAAAATTGGAAAACAAAAACTTACACCCACTCACCGCTGATTCTTTACAATGCTCACATCACTAAAATCTCTCAATCCCCCAACGATAAAGCTTTTTCTAAAGCGAGGCTGGGTCTGCCCCCAAAGCCTATCATTTCACTTACATTTAAAAATATTTTCTCAACATTCTCAGGCAGTGTTCAAAATCAGCCTGATATATATAGAGCCTCCTTTGTGGAATAACAAGATTATTTTTATCATTTTCTGATTCTCAAAAATCTGACCTGTCACCAAAGAACTTCTAAAAATATCAGGATGATAATGATATCCTTCGTCATATCCTCCTGGCTTACGGCTGCATTTGTAGAGCTGGGTTTTTATTTATTTTCTGAGGGTCCTCTCTGATCACAGTACTCATCATTTCATTGCTTCAAGAAGATGTGAGACAGAACAGCTATCTTGGGAAGGTGGTGGATTTTGTTTCCACCTTTAAAGACAAGGAGTTTTTGTGCAATATTCAGTTCAATTCACTCTCTGCCTATCTTTTAAATCTCATATTTTTGTTGGAAATATATTGGAATAGATCCTAGAAAACAAATGCTGACTGAGGAGAAGCATTTTGTTTTTTTCCCACAGCCGATTCAATTCAGCAGCAGCATTACTGAGTGCCTACCATGTGCCAGGAATATAAAGATGAATAGAATATTCTTTGCCCTCAAATAGCTCATAGCCTACAGGACAGACAGTCCCATTAAGAAATAACAAAGTATCCTGTGAGAAGAGCTATAGTCTTATTGCTGTTTATATAAACTTACAAGAATGGGAACACCAAAAAGGGAACTACAAATACGGTCTAGAGAAATCAGAAATGTAATGGGAAACCAAAGATATTTTCAAGATAGATGCCGACAATTTCTTCCTCAGAGATTGTGTCCCATTCTTGATATATCTGGGGTTGAAAAAAAAAAGACCTTGTTTTAGAGAATTGTGAGCAGCATCTGCTCCTTGGGTAGAATTTAGAAAGTATCCTTGGGGATATATTGGTTTTGGTAAGTCTTTTTCAGTCATGTGTAGATAGAAGTACCTACTCACTGGCCTTGCAGGAGCCCTGGACAAAAGGAAGCTTCCAACGGCAGATGGTTCACCTGGAGAAGATTCACTACTCTAGCCATGACAAATTCTCTCTTCACATTGGGCACGCTGTATCAATTATCTTGTCAACTGTTATATTGTCTATCGTGTCATCAATGGGTATTTCCTTCTTTTGGTTGTAGATTTGTGGGGGATAAGATGAAGACTTCCATGCATTAAGAACCCTGGACCCTTGTTCCAGTGGCAGCAGGCTGGGGCCACAGGAGAGACGGAACCTATAGAGCACTGCCTTTAAAGGGAAATGATGACAGAATTCAGGAATAGTGATACATGGTACCTTATTTTAGGTTTTCCTTTCCTCCGTAGCAAAATTTGTTAAATACTATTACCTCTTGTTGTTGCGTTGGTAAGCATTGGAGAGTAAGGAGCAAGTACTGTATTCTTGCTTTGGAGTAAAATGGACTAAAAAAAGGCTAGCAAATGATCACAAGTGGTCGTGAAGAAGCTGGGAGTAGCAGACCGGAGCAAGAAGGCACACAGGGTAACCAGAATGGACTTAGGGAACATGTGGGCCCTCTCTGAGCATTCTCAGGAATATTTAGGGAAGGAGGCAGGATGACCCATTGGCCTCAATCAATTGGACGTTAAAAGAAAGAGGTGCTGTTCCCCAACTCCTCCCAACCCTGACACACGCCTTCACATT
Organism: Gorilla gorilla gorilla; assembly: GCF_029281585.2. Taxonomy (NCBI): domain Eukaryota; kingdom Metazoa; phylum Chordata; class Mammalia; order Primates; family Hominidae; genus Gorilla; species Gorilla gorilla. Next base: position 54,176,959 of record NC_073231.2, on the reverse strand, counting down.
GCAAAGGCTAAAAGAACTTTGGAATAATCTCCATTTTTCAAGAAACAACAACAGTTCTGGGTTTTGAAGAATGAGTAGATGTTCACTGGGCAGAAGAGAGAAAACAAATGAGTAAAGACTTTTAGGGAAAAACAAGCATACGCTGGAATTGCTAAAGCAGAAATCTCAACCACAGTGTCATGACTCATGGATCTGTTTCCTATTCTAAGCCTGTCTGAGGTTCCACATCCAAATTGCCTTGCTTTTCTCTCTTGGCAGCATGTGCCTTACAGACATGCAGCTTTCTACTGTCCCTAATTGGCTAACCAGCCTTCCATTTTTTTTCCAACTTCCAAATTTTGGTTTTCTCTTTCATCATATCTCCCCTCTCTTGTTCTTATAGGTTCATGTATTTTAAATTATTTTACTGTGAGGTTTTGGACAAGAGTGGAGATAAATGCATGTGTTCAATCTGTGGTCTCCTTTCCCGGTTATATTTTATTTATCTATTCATTATTGTTCCACGTAATGGAGAATAACATGATACCAGGATCTTGATTAGAAGTAGCACTCGAACCCTAAAAGGGCTTATAAAATCACAGACCCTCACTCAGGGTTAGAATGAGCTGTAAAAGTCAACCTGTCTAAGCTCCCATCAGATGCTTAATTCTGGAAACTCCTTTGCTTGCCTGTTATAAATTTAACTTATTGATTGAAAATGTTGAAAAGCTGTGTTATTATTTCGCTTATCATCATTCATCATATTTAGTAATTATCAAAATAGCTGCCACTTATGATGCACATTCCACACACACCACCCTGTGCTGAGGGTCATTTATGCCTCCCAACAATTCTCTGAGGGAGGTGTTATTCCACTGTCCCCACTCCCTGTTTTGCAGAGAGGGAAACTGGGATTTAGCTCAGGTTTAACTCACTTCCCAGTCTCCTGTAGTTTGTCCATGGCAGGCAGAACCTAGTTTTAGACCACTATCGGGTTCCAAAGCTTATCCTCTCAGCTGTGATGGTTTCCAGATTTAGGATTATGTGACTCTGAAAGAACTGCATTGTTCTGCAGGGTGGCTGGCATGTGCTTTCTTCTTTTCTCCACTGACAGCTTTAGTCGCTGATGTTGTTGCCATTGCCCACATTTGAATCCTCAGGGTTATGACCCACTGTAGTCCCAGGCTGACTTCTGTCTGCTACCCAGATGACTTTTTTTTTCAATTGATACAAATTTAGGAAACAAAAAATAATTTTAAAATTCATTTTGCCCAAACAATGAAGGTAAATATGTTGTCAAAATGATGTACAATGCACTTTTAGGCAGTCTATAAATGGCACTGCATTGATTATCAATTACATCCATCATATCAAATCACCATTGTTAATACATTGAGTACAGTTGAATTAAAATGTTGACCAAACCAAAAATTTCAGGTTTGGTGGGTTTGGTTTTTTGTCTGTCTGTTTGTTTGTTTGTTTGGTAAAATAACCACATACTTTTTCCTGTCAATTTCAGTGGTTGAGGGTCTACTGTTAAAATAGGCATATAAAGATAAACTACCCGTAACCCCAAAGCAGATAAGACAGGACCAAGTCACAGCTCTGTGCTTGCTGTGTCTTTTGAGCAATTCACCTAACCTCTCCAAGACACTGTTTCAAAATCTGTAAGAAAGAACCCTAACACACAATAGCATTTTGAGTGCAACTGAGACAATATATGTATAAGTGGTCAGCACAGAGTTGGAGCTTAATAAAAGCACGTTTACTAGCTTTATCCAAGAGTCTCCAGCAAGTGTTGAAAAAATGCTTTTGGAATAGATTTGATAATGGGAGATAGACATTGAGAATACATGTAAACAAATAGAAGAGCTTGGATGCCTGAAATCTCATATATTCATAAAGCATCTCCAAGATTCCCAGGGTCGGCCCCTCTAGTTCTGACAGCTATACTAGTCATGGGACTGGACTCAGAAACTCAGAATTGCCAGCCCATTTAACTGTGTCTTGATCTACAATGTTGTGTGTGGCACGCAGTGTTGCCTGTGACCTCCTATACCTCCATCGCTGCTAGATGCAAACCCTGCTCAGCAAAACTATGAACATGCACAGTTCAGAAGATACGAGAATTGTCTCCTAGAGTCACTATGGGGGTCTTCTGAGGGTAACAAACACCATGGGAAAGGCAACTTACTAAGGTAAATATTACAGTCTTCTAATGTCTAAAGCCAGCTAGACATACATTTAAATCCCAGCAGAAATTCTCTGAAAGGTTTGCCTCCATCCTAGGTCTTCCAACATTAGAAGAACTTCAGAGAGAAAGTAGGACATTTTGTCTCTCTTGGGTATTTGGGAATCAAGGTGCAGACTTGGGGTAGCATTGGGGGTCCCATGAAGAATTGAATACCTAGGCTTATATCAGAGCAGCCCCTACCTATACATGCTCCCCAGTGCCCCCTATGGCCCAATATTCCAAGAATGGCTCGGGGCATGGCCAGCTCCCCCACAGTCATTTCAGATTGGAGCAGGCTCCTTAGAAGTCCTTGGTGTCCGAGCCTTAGTCCCACAGTGGATGCTGGATATGGTTCAACATCCTGGATTCATGGAGAGAGGAGGGCATGTGGCAAAATATATTTAACTTACATTATTTCTTTCCTCATTATCCCCTCAATTGTCCTTATCCTAGAGACATGTACCTCTCAGTCAAGAAGTCATTCTGACTCTCAAAGACTCCTACAGGAAGTGGGTTGCTAGTATGGCACCATGAACAGGGTTCTTAGTGGGCTGAGAGCTGAGATGGAGCTCCAGTCCCAGGTCTGTCACTGATGGAATACATCAGTCAAATTACTTCATCTCTCTGGGCCTCAATTTGTTTGTTTGTTGTTTAATTATTTTTAAAACTTCTTCAGTGAGAGCAGGGGTCTTGCTTTTCTCTATATGGGATTGGATCGTCTCTCTTGGCCCTTCTAATTCCAATTATCTCTAATGTTTCTATAAATCTAACAGGAATGAGCTGAGCTAATAGAATCATATGGCTAATAGGGAACATTTCATAGTTAATACTACAATCAAATACTTCTGTTTTCTCTGTTGAGTATTTGACGGAACCAAGAGTTATAGGCTAGGATTTCTGGATCCTGTCTGTGTTGTACATGCAGAAAAAATGTTGAGAGCTGTGGCCTTTAAGCTGTTGAAAAGACATATTTCTCATAATCTAGGTAGCTTTGACACTACGCACCACAGCCTGACAATTAAATTTCTCTTTCTCTCTCTCCCTAATTTCAACCAGTTGATATGCCACATTGAAAGTTAAACCATTCTGATGCGAAGACATCTCTTTTCTTCAATCAGAACCCAAAAGGCTGTCAGTGCCAGTTTCCTCATTAGTAACCAATCTACTTGCCCAGACAGTGCCTCACAGTTTGCATCCAGTGAAAATGCTGCTCCCTGAGAACAGAGGAGCAAACACAGCTGAGGAATGGAGTAGAGGTTTGCAGATGGCCCCAGGAGCTGAAATTAAATGTGCTGCTCACCTTATCAAGACAGGGGAAGTGAGTGCTGTTGAAGCTTAAGAGAAGCGCTACTGATCAGTGACATGTGCATAGTGCCTGAAGAACATTATCCATGGCTGATTCAACGAATCACTCAGCTCAAGTCTTGGCTTATTACTGCTTTTTCCCTGCATTAGGTGCTCTTTTGAATCAGTACAAGCAATGCAGTCTTCTCTAAGGTAGCTGCTGCCACCTTAAAGTAACAAATGAACCCCATTCCTTTTCTGCCATTACATGGGAAACACAGTATACACCGGACATCTTAATCTTCCACTTTAGCTTACTGCAGAGCACAAGAGGCTGTCTAGAAACTTACTCTGTATTACTCCAAAAAGCTTTAAGGCCCTTGAGCAAATGGACCTCAAGGAAATCTGCTGAGGGTGGTTTGTCACAAAAAACAAAGGATCCCCAAGTCAGATGGCCGTTAGTCCCAATAGAGGAAGTAAAACAAAGAGGGCACCAAAAGAAAAAAAAAAATGGTTTGCACAGAATTCCATGTGAATATCTTAGTAATAGTAATAGAAGTGAGCAATGGAAGGTGGAACAAAAATTCTGGAACTCTGGAAGGTCCTAGCCAGAGAGAGCTCTGGATCTGAAGGGAAGGGAGGTGACTGGAGATCCTGCAGAGCCCACTTTTTTGCAGGCATCATGATGTTCTCTTCATCCCCCTCTGCCCCAGCTGATGTAGCCAGTGGTTCTTCTGCTCTGCAGTCTGAGGTCCCTTCAAAGAGATGAGTGAGCAATATTCTGCCTTCAAAGGCTCCTTTATTCCTTTTTTCTCTCTTTAAACAGGGATCAGAGTTGAATGACCTTTTTGGAGATTTAGATGATAGTACCCCACTTTACTGTAAAAGAAAAAAAAAAGCAAGAAAATAATTTGTTGCATTAAAACATACGACCAGGAAGGCCAAGAGAGTGGGTCATTTGAGGGTATGGACACTGTAAGTCTCAACAAGAAGAATGCTTACTGCGTGTCCTCTGAATACCTGAATACCGTCTTCTGTCACAGCCTGGTGGTTATTTTAATGCAAATACTTTATTTTTAATTTTTTACTGAAGAAGATATGCATAGGGAAAAGTGCGCATATAAGTGCATAGCCTCACATAATGAACACACTCAGGCAACTGGCACCCAGAAACAGAAAGACATGGGAAGCCCCTTCCCCAAACCTCCTCCAGGCATTCTGCCCCTGAAGAATAACTATTATCTGGCCTTAAAACAGCATAGATTAATTTTGCTGTGTTTGTACCTGATATAGCTGAAATGATGAGTGTGATCGCTTGTGTCTGTATTATTTCCCTCATCATTGTTTGTGGGATTCACCCATATTGTTGTGTGTAGCTTATATCAGTCTCCTCATGGCATGTACCACAGTGAATATGCCACAGTGTATCCATTCTGCAGCTGAATGGCATCTCGTTAGCTTCCAGCTGGGGGCTATTTCAAATAATGCTGCTACCAATGGCTTGATACATGTTTTTGGTACACACAAGTAGCAAGTCATAATTTTTAGTAACACTTGTTGTATTAGTTCATTCTCATGCTGCTAATAAAGATATACCTGAGACTGGGTACTTTATAAAGGAAAGAGGTTTAATTGACTCATAGCTCAGCATGGCTTGGGAGGCCTCAGGAAACTTAATCATGGCAGAAGGGTAAGCAAACACGTCCTTCTTCACATAGTGGCAGCAAGGAGAGGTGCTGAGCAAAAGGGGGACAAGCCCCTTCTAAAACCATCAGATCTTGTGAGAACTCACTCACTATCACAAGAACAGCATGAGAGTAACCACCCCCATGATTAAATTACCTCCCACCGGCTCCCTCCCATGACACATGGGGATTATGGGAACTATAATTCAAGACGAGATTTGGGTGGGGACACAGCCAAACCATATCACCTGGCCTGAAAGAGGATGCTTACGTATTTTTCTTTTTTCCAAGTCCCATTTTAGAAATCTCAGTAGGAAAGTGTGCGTTGAATGTATTTCAGAATCTATTAGAAAAAAAAATAGGAAAATAAGATGATTTGATACTCACATCATCTCTCCACAACATTTTGGCAGTTTGTTCTCCAAAATCAAGCAGCAACGACTAAGATTACATGGCAGCTCTGATTTTCATAGCTGTGGGACCACCGCATTCTCACCTGACAGCCTCTTCCAGCCTCCCAACAACAACTTGTAATCACCTCAGTCATGTTGTCTATTTTTAGCTCATATAAAATTCTTTCTCTTTTTTTCAAAAATACTTTTTCCAAGTCTAATGTTGTCCTCCTAAAAATTCTCTGGTGATTTGAAAATTAAAATATAAAGATACACTAGTTCAGCCTAGTATCCCGTTTTCAAAATGACCCTGAAAAATGTTTTATGGGAATGAGGAAGAGAATAACCTTTCTATTTCCTCAGAAGAGATCCTGTATTCTGTATTTTAATATGGAAATCAAAATGAGCTATTTGAAAAACAAAAAAAGAAAAAGCTGTTCCCAGGCTGTGTGAGGGAAAAAGCTGGAGGTGAGGAGTGGGGTAAAACATGGCCCCCAAATTCTTTACCACTCCTTCCACCAAGAGGTGGAGTCTGGGTGGTGCATGACAGCTTGACCAATTGAGAAGCACAGACAAGGCACTGTGTGGCTTCAAGCCTGGGTCTGAGAGGGCCATGCAGCTCCCTCTTGGAATCCAGTCGCCACGCTGTGAGATGCCCAAGTCACGTGGAGAGGCCACATGGAGAGGCCAGGTGTAGGCTTTAGTCAACAGTCCCAGCTGAGACTGGCCTTTGAGTCATCCCAGCTATTATGGTTGAATTGTGTCCCCAAAGCTGATATGGTGAAGTCTAACCTCCAGTCCCTCAGAATGCACCTAATTTGGAAATAAAGCCATTGCAGATATAATTACTTAAGATGAGGTCACATTGCAGTTGGGTGGGCCTTTAATGTGTCCTTACATAAGAGACACATTAAGTGTAAGACACAGACACATGGAGAAGACAGCCTTGTGAAAACAGGGGCAGAGACTGAATGATGCTGCCTCAAGCCAAGGGACACCCGTGGTTACCAGAAGCTAGAAAAGGCAAGAAAGGATCCTCCCATAGAGGCTTTGGTGGGACATGGAACTGCTGATGTGTTGATTTTGAATTGTGAGAGAACACTTTTCTGTTGTTCCAAGCCATTCAGTTTATAGCATGTTGTTATAGCAGCCCTGGAAAACGAATACGCCAGTCCAGATGCCAAATGTGAGAGTAATGCCAGCCCCAGCTGACCAAGTCTTCCCAGATGAGGACCCAGCACTGGCGAACACACAAGCCATCCCCACTTGGCCCTGTCTCAATTAATGCCCCCACAGAATGAGTGAGCATGATACAGTGATGGTTATTTTATGCTTCTAAGTTTAAGGTGGTTTGACTTGCCCTGATAGTAAGTGGAGAAGAAGACATCACAGTTTCAGACCCAGGTGCCTCGGTCTATGCTACACAAGGGGCAGACTAGTCATCTCTGCTGTGAAAGTGTGCTGAGCCCCAGTGTCCTTTGACAAAGAAGAATAGTTCAGTTGATCATCCCGCAAGAAGCATGAGCATTGAACCAGGAATAAGACGCAATGTGTATTGACTGTTTACTAAAAGCCAGGTAATCCTCTAAGGCAAGCTTGTCCAAACCACAGCCCACGGGCTGCATGTGGCCCAGGACAGCTTTGAATGTGGTGCAACACAAATTCATAAACTTTCCTAAAACATTATGAGATTGTGTTTTTTGTTAGCTCATCAGCTATCGTTAGTGTTTGTGTATTTTATGTGTGGCTCAAGACAATTCTTCTACTTCCAATGTGGCCCAGGGAAGCCAAAAGATTGGACACCCCCGCTCTAAGGATTTCACATGGATTATCTCATTTTGTCTTCCCAACAGCCCAACAAAGTAAGTCCTATTATGAAGGTCATTCTTATAAGCGAGGACACTGAGGCACTAAAAGGTTTAAAAAACCTGCCCAGAGTCACACAGTTAGTACATGGTAATATATAGGCTTCACATGTAGGGAGATGGCACCAAGAACCAAGAAGCTTACCACACTCATTGGAAAGAACGGATGTGATGGGGCTAGTTTCCAGAGGAGGACAGTGGCCTGAGTGTTTATCCACTTAATGGACATTTCTTGAGCTCTGCTGTGTCACTGAACCATGCTCTTATGGAAGGCACAATCTAATGGGGGATTCAGACATGTATGTAAACTCACAGATATCTTTTCTTTTTAGTTCAGGCCAAGGCTAAATTATTTCAAAAGAAACTGTTGTAATTAGGAAAATGAGAGAAAATAATGCAAACAAGAAAAAGGGAGCAGTGGAGTTCCCTTGCTGATAGAAGCAAAGAGAAAGTTGAGATCAAAGACACTTATAGTTCTTAACTATGAACAGAAAGTTTGGGACAAGTCAAGCAGTGGAATGAGAAATTCAGCAGCGGCCCAGTTCTGTGAATCTCAGCAGTGCACTATAGACTCTCAGGGCCCAAGGTGTCCGATTAGATCGGACCCAGCCCAGCTGGGACAAAAACACTCACAAGCACATCTAGATGAGCTCACTTTTGGACTGCATTTTTCCCTCAATCAAAATACATCTTTTGGGGTCTCAAAGGAAAGGAAAAGGAGGAAACAGCAGAGATAATACCTCCAGTAGGAAAGGGCATTCTCAGGCTCTCCCAATGCTCAGGACAGCCTGAGCTGTCTTCCCCGGAATGGTTACCGGCACTGATGGGAAAACACTTCCCAGACTCGAGGCATGCCTGTCATGGTGGCCCTGGCTGTCATCCAGCCACTCTAGGTGTTGCCCTCTTTTGCAAAATTGGCAGATATAGGTCAATGAAGCCCCTGACCTTAGCTCACTCCCCTGGACTTTTGTCCCTCCAGCCCATCATGACTGCGTTCACCATTTCCTCAAGTGGAATGTTCCTTCAACAACTTAAAATAGTTTCAAAAAATGTTTCACAGAAAAGAGAAAAGGTCAAGGTTACAGGGAGCTGGCTCACCTTTTTTTTTTTTTCTTTTTGACCACTGTCAGAAAATGATTTTGTGAGCTAAGATAAGGACTTTGATTTTTATTTCTGAAATATTTTATTACTGTTTTAAAAAGAGACCGTGAAAAGCACTTCAGGACGTTCAGTTAGGGAAGAAGTGACCTGGCCCCAGTCCATGGTTTCCTCACACCCTCCATCACCTCCAGTGCCTGCTCCTCATCTGTAGGAACTGAGGAGACTGGAACCCCTAAAAGCCAAACAGCTTTCTGGCTTCTGTTCACCAGGCAGCAATCCATTACCTACTGATTTCAGAATAAGGGAAACATATTTCCAGTAGAACATACAGTATCTTCCTTTGAGGATCTTTTTTTAACCTCCATTATCTTTATTGCAGCCAATGGACATAGAGATAGGGAGACAACCACAGCACAGGTGGAAAGAGTTCCAAATTCTCCTAGTTCCCCCTGTGATGTGCACTAAAGCTCTCAACGATATTTGCCCTTTCAACATAAAAGTCAATCAGATAAAATGGAAGGATGGAAAGTCAATAGATGGTCCACTGGCAGGAAGACTGTCTTTGCTCTCTTGTCACATGCAGATGAGGGACATTTCCCTCATCTAGTTACCTCTGGTGCCAGAAGCAGTGTACTTCGTGACTGGGGCAAACTCTGGGCCAGATCTTGTGGTCTGAAATTCAGACTCTGCAGTTTACTAACTGTGTGATTTTGAGTGACTGCTTAATCTCTCTGGGCCCCTTTTCTTCATCTGTAAAGTGGGGGTAATAATGGCATCCACTTCTTAGGGTAGTTGCAACCAATAAATGAGTTAATACAGGAAAGCCCCTTCAATAACTATGCCTTAATGTTTTTGCTATTATTTTTATTCCTGTAAGAAAAGGAGCCAAAGAGTGGAATAAGATGAGTTTATATTGAGATCCTAAAAGACAGAAAGCTAGTCCCTGTTTCTCAATCCTCCTTCTAAAGTCACTTTAACCATCAGCTCCCATCTATGCAGACAGCAAACTCAGCAACAAGAAAGAGCCCTCAATACTTCATCTCAAGTCACCAGAAACTCATAGGAAGGCACAGAAGACCAAGTTACAAACTACTCCTTTCATTCCTGCATACATTCTCTATACCTGTTGACAAGCTGCCCTGTGGTGTATCATCTGTAGGGCCAATTAATCAAGGATTATTTGAAAAACATTTTGGAAGAAAAAAAAATCAAGCAATGGATAAGGTTGAGCGGATTTGCCTAGCTGTCAAAGTGCATAATGCCAAAAAGTAGAGTGAGAGGAAAGTGGGTAAGAAGAGCTAAACCATAAGGGTTTCCTTCCTTCCACTTTTGTAACAGACCTGCCCTTATTTCATAATCAGTTTTCTTACTGGCATGGTGGTTCACACCTGTAATCCCAGCACTTTGGGAGGCTGAGGCATGAGGATTGTTTGAGCCCAGGAGTTTGAGACCAGCCTGGGCAACATAGTGTGACCCCATCTTTACAAAACAATTTAAAATTAACTGGGGATGGTGGCATGGGCCTATAGTCCCAGCTACTCAGGAGGCTGAGGTGGGAGGATCACCTGAGCCTGGGAGGTCAAGGCTGCAGTGAGCGGTGATCATGCCACTGCACACCAGCCTGGGTGACAGAGCAAGGCCCTGTCTCAAAAAAAAAAAAAAAGTGTTCTTTCATGGTGATGTGTCTTAGTCCTCCTCCATTACGTGTCTGTATTCCCTAAAGTCTATATCCTTCCTCCTAGCACAATGTCATACACATATCTCTCTTATTTTTCTTTTTTTTCTTTTCTTTTTTTTTTTTTTTTTTTTTTTGAGACAGAGTCTTGCTCTGTCGCCCAGGCTGGAGTGCAGTGGCCTTATCTCGGCTCACTGCAAGCTCTGCCTCCCAGGTTCACGCCATTCTCCTGCCTCAGCCTCCCGAGTAGCTGGGACTACAGGTGCCCGCCACCATGCCCGGCTAATTTTTTTGTATTTTTAGTAGAGATGGGGTTTCACTGTGTTAGCCAGGATGATCTCGATCTCCTGACTTCATGATCTGCCCGCCACAGCCTCCCTAAGTACTGGGATTACAGGCTTGAGCCACCGAGCCCAGCCATATCTCTCTTATTTTTCCAAAAAAGAATGACTGGATGGATGGATAGATGAAAGAAACATATATACATATGTGATAGGTAGATATACAGATGATTGAGAGAGAGAAAGAGAGAGAGATGTGAGTTTCTTCCTATACTTAATCCATTTGAAAGATAAGCATCTAGTTTTTCACAAATATTCACGATCTCAGTTATGGAAATCTCTGGGTTTCACCCAAATCAGTTTTCTGTGCAGGCATAGGCTTCTTGTATATTTCATTATAACACAAATTTTCTTTTCAATTTCCACTAAAATTTTATCTCTCATTTGATGAGCAATTTTCATACTAGCTGAGACACCAGCTGAAACTGTTTTACAAAGTGTTTTTTCTTTATTTCTTTCTTTGGAGAGTATATGGTGAATTGCTTGTATTCATAGAACCAGGTCACTGCTGAATTTTACATTCTATTGTTTCATTTACCCCAGACTTTGGTTTTCTAGTTAAGAACTAAAACTGTCTTTGATCTCAATTTTCTGTTTACTTCTGTCAACAATACTTGGTCACCTTTCCTTTCAAATCTTTTGTTTTTTTTTTTTAACCACAGAAAAATCAGTTTTCTTTTACTTCACGAATACCACCATGAGATGTGGAGGCCTGGGCAGTCAGCTAGATGAACTCACTAAGCATCTTGACCTCAGACCAGTCTGGAAATATGACACATCATGGCACTTGGTCCCTACTTGAGCCCCCATGACATAATGTCTCAACTTGCAAGTCACCTTCATACATATTTGTATTACTTGTCTCAGCATAAATGAAATGCTTCAGTAACAACCAAATCTCTTATGTATAACCATCTAAAGAGAGGCATCAATATTTCAAAACATTTTCTATAAAGTAAGATAGTGAGCAGATTTGGGGTTTTTGTTCTCCGACTTTTTTTCCAGTGTCTATTGGAGATAACACCATTCACTTTAAGCTTTAGAGATGAAGGAATATTTTTAATAAGGAGTGATGTCAAATAGTGTATGCTGTAAAGTAGTATGTGTAACCCAAATACAGTATCCTTGCTTTTCAGTTTCTATTCAAGAGTTCAAAAACGAGCCTGTTGGATTTCTGAACTTGATTTTGAGGCTTGAGCATATAGAGTACTACTTGCTTTTCTGGAATTACTTGGCTTGAGTTACACCCTGTGAAATGTTCCAGGGATTGCTGTCTATTCATTTTGAATCTATCTAATTCTAAGATAAATCAGATAACACTAAAGATATTTCCTTTATTGCCCAGAAATAGATTGAGCTTCAATTTCAAGTCTGTTATTAAAACTGCAAATGCTTCCCCTAGGAAATCTTCTTCAAGATTTTCCTTGAAGAATGGAAGCTGCTCCTGGGCTGAGTATTCTTTTTTCTTCCTCGTTGGCCCTTGATCTTTCTGCTTTCATCTTGATCTCAGCCCAGCTTGTGCCTCATTAAAACCACCTCACTGTGGACTGATGAATGAAAAGGAAATCCGTGCCATATAAAAGAAACCCCTTCCTGACAACCCAGCACCATAAAAGACAAAATCTCTTCATTGATAACAATGCTAACGTTGGGGCAACACTTGAGTCAATTTTCAAAGCCCTCAGTTCCATGGGCATTCTCTCCTTAGAGCTCTGAGGTTGGCAATTCTTACTGTGAAGTGATGGTAATTATCCATCCAGACCTCTTGACTGTTGTGAGACAATCCTAGGACCTCCATTCAGGGCATTAGATGTAACTAAGCTTCTAATTATCACATTATGCGCCTCGAAATAAATTGAAATCTGAGATTTCATTCAATTAAGAAAAGGCATCCGGAGTCCACTTAGCGATGCAGTGCCGACTAGAGCTGCTCATGGCTCAGACCCAGCTGTACCTAAATGGCGATGTGGCTTCTCCACCATGCTCACACTTTACGGTGATTGCTTTGCCCAAATCAATTGGGCAGCAGTGTGTCCATTATTAAGAGACCTGTATAAGTCCATCCTTTTCACAAAACAGACACTCTCACATAATCATTGAGGGGTGTAAGCATCATTTGAGTTTACAGCAGTTTTCCCAATGTCAGATGTCAGAATGCCCTAAGGTGCATGTTAAAATATCCTACTCCAGACCCACCAAATCAAATTTTCCAGGAGATTCTTATGCTCAGGAATGTATGGGAAACACCAGTTTCATAGCAATCTTTATCTTTAAAATGGGTGCAAAACCACAATTCACTTTTATCCCAAACATTTATGAGGTGAATAATGTATCCTTTCTGCAATATTCTCTGGCAGATACAAAGAGAAATTAAATAATAAATCAATAATAAAATACATCCGTGTTATGTACCAGGTGCTTTGTATAGTCATCTCCAGATTTTCACAACAAATATATGAGGTTAATTGTAGTTTCCCATCTTACGGATAAGAAACTGAGGCTGAGAAAGAATAAGTCACTTGCTTAGTTGCATAGCTGGTAAATGGTGGAACCCCAGTCATTCCAGCTCCTCATCCCATGTGCCTATCATTACTTTCCCGGTTTCCCTTTCTCCTCGAGCAAGATAAGATATGTGCTTGGAGCACAATACAAGACAAAATGTGTGTGCGCCCCGTGAGGCTGGAAATGCCAAGTTCTAACAGCGCTAAGCGAAGAACTATTGATGTAGTCTCCATCGAGTCAGAAAGACTTCAAGGAGGAAGCAAAGGGGTCAGGTAAGATGAGGTAGGTGGGAAGAAGGGAGTGTTATGGGGAGGAGGAAGGGCAATAGGGAAAAGAGGATATTGCTTTTTAAAAACAATAACCATAAGCATTTATTAAGCACTGAAATGCCAGGCAGTTTCTCTGTGCTTTAAATGTGTTCTCACGTTTAGTTTAATGCTCACATCAGCTTAGTGAGAGCAGGGACTCAAAGCCCCCTTTCGACTTTCTTAAGTCCCTTGTCACAGAGAACAACTAAAGTTCTGTCCACTTCTTTCCTTCCCTCCCCTTGTCCCTTGTGAGGAAATTCACACTCCAGCCAGGAAATTCACACAGAGTGAACCTTCTGCAGACGGGCCAGCTGGTGCTGGGAGAGGGCCCAGTCCAAACGTTGGGAACCCCAGAGAAAGCTTTATTTCATGTTGCTAAGCAAATGCTGAAGTATGTGGAGCTTATGTAAACCACTTGAAGTGAACTAAATTGTTCATAATAATTAAATGTTCCGGGCTCTTCAGAAAGTTCCACAGCCATTAGTCATGTTCTTTGATCCATGAACTTGCTCTCCTCAGAATGTGAATCAGAGGTGAGGCCCCTTTGTGTGTGACACTGAAGGGCCCTGAGACAGGGGTGGGTGCGGGTGACGGGGGTGGTGGGTTAAGCATGGCCAGCGCTGCTCAGAGAGACAGGACCGTTTCTCAGCTTTGTAACTGTCTTTAATGTTCTTTTTAAAAACTTTACACTAAGAATTGCACAGAACTGGGGACTGGACTTAAAATGATTGAATTTGGTCTCCCTCCAGTGCCCCATCCTTCCCTTCCCTGGCACCCAGCATATTTATGCCCCGGGCACCAACGCTGTCAGGGGAACCTGACCCAGGAGGCAGACTTGCCATGTGCTGTAGCTGGTATTCTTCCTCTCTCACGTCCTTGCAATCTCTTATCAAAACTCAACAGCATAGAGTCCCATTCCATCACTGCTAAAGGATAATGATGAGAAAGGAACAAACTGTCTCTGTTCTAGGAGGCACATCACAGGTGCTCTTCAAAAATTAACTCTTCCAATATTCACCATAACTTTAGGAGTAAGAAATATTTTAATTGATGAGGAAAATAAGGAGGGGTTGAGTGATGGAAGTTTATGTTGTTAATAAGTGACAGAGACAAGATATGAATCCAGGACCAAGTCAAAAGTCAATCATTTTCTACTGTACATGAGTTAGTTTGGGTCCTTGGAGAAGCAGATGCAGAGTCAGGATTAAACATGTAAACGATTTACTGGGGAGCCCATGTTAAGGAAAGGGGAGGGAGCAGGAGCAGGCAAGGAGATCCTGCAGGTGGAAATGCAGGTCTGGCCCCTGTGAAGGAGAGGGAAAAGGGCAGGGATGGGCTGGGAGACTGTTAGCCACAGCACAGTTCCTAGAAAGGTTAGGCCAGCTGATGGGGATCCCTGAGCCAAAGTTGCCTGTTGGAAGAGTCCTACATCTCTAGAGAGATCTAGAGGTCTTTAAGAGCATTAGGACCGTGCCATGCTCAGCCCTGGGCTGGGAGCAGCCTGGGGGATGTTGGCCTCACTGTGAACAGGTGGTAGATCCAGACAGGGGCTGCTGGGCTGTCAGTCAATGTTCTCTGCAGCAGGAGATCCGAGGTCTGAGTTGTGCCTCTTCATGGCCACCACAGTCACAGTCACCCACACAGCAAGATCTACTTTACACAGATTCAGGAAGCAGCTCCTCCATGGATCCCATAGGTCACTCTTCCTGAGGAGAGATTTAGATGAGAGAGGTTAGGAATATGAACTACAGTGCTTCTTGTTAGTCCTGGGACCACATCTGGTTCTCATCCTCTGCCTCCTCCACTGTCTGTTCAAAGGTCCCTCATCCTCAGCTATCACCTGGGCAGGGCTCAGAGGACAGGGCTGTGGCATGTGTCCACTCACAGTCGAAATGGGGCACAGGAGTATTAGTAGGTATCCAAGTGGATGCCCTGGGTTCTGGGTTATGCAAATTCTTCCCTGTCCCCATTGTACAGAAGCACCCTACCTCCTCCTGCTGACAGGGGCAGTGACGCCCAGCAGGATGGTGAGCCCTCTTCCCACCAGCTGGCCCTTCGACACAAGGAGTGCAAAGTGCCTTTGTGGCAATCTTAGCTTATGGTGCAATGGGACCCTTGTTGTGCCCTCTTGCAAGAGAACACCCCCCACTGGGAACTCCCAATTGTGAGAAAAGGAATCACAAAATCCCTGTGTACCATTAGGAGTGATAAGTAGAGCCACTCCTGCTTTCACCTCTTGGTTCCAGACCCATGCATTCTTCCATAAGGAACACAGTGGCATATATAGGCCTCTGATTTAACGTATGCATGGCTACAGCCTGGAGGATGGCTCCCACTCTCCAAATGCTGCCTCCAAGCTGGCTTTTGAGCTATGCCTTTAGGAGGCCATTCCAGTCCTCCACAAGGCTGGCTGCTTCTGGATTTGATGTGTGATACATGGTCATGGGACCACTCCTGTACCCACAGCTAGTTCCCTGGTCAGGTGTTATATTGTGTGTGAGCCCATACCTGTGAATAGTATATTCTGTAAGTCCAGTGATCGTGCTAGCTGAGGGGCTGACATGGAGAGGCAAACCATGTCCAGAACAGGTGTCTATTCCTGTGATAATAAGTTGCCAACCCTTCGGGATAGAAGGGGCTCAATGTAGTTGGCTTGCCACAAGAGGCTATCTGTCCCCTCAAGGAATATTGCCATAACAGGGGTTCAGTGTATTGTCTGTGGCTGACAGGTTGCGCACTCAGGCAGCAGTAAATCCCATGCTAATTGGGACTCCCTGCTTCTGGGCCCAAACTCAACTTCCATCTCCTTCCCTCTGTGCATGTGCCCTTTCTGCCAGTTATGGTGGCTGATGGCAAAGGCTACTAACCTCATCTGGCTGAGCCACTTTGTCTACTTGGTTATTCAAGTAACCAAGTAACCAGGTGAATGCTTTCTGGTGCATGCTACTATGTGATACAAATGTGTCCCCACATCAGTACATCCATTCCCATGCCTGTAGCCCAGACCTCCTTGTCTCCAGTCTCCCAGTTCTCCCCTTACCAGTTGTCCAAGCCATTGGCCACTGCCCAAAAATCTACTTCTGTGATTTATATTATCATCCCCGACCTCAGAAGAGCACCATCAACAAGCCCTGTAGACTCAGATTTCCCAACAGACATGGTGACCGCCGTGTCATCTGGGCCCTCCCTGGGAATATAATCCTCTGATCGGTCTCCTAGTCTTGCATAATACACCCACTCTAGCATGTCTACTTGCCTGCGCTTTTTTATGCCTTCCTCTACTGTCTGCCAAGGAAACTCTTGCATTTTCACTTTGCTCAGCAAGGGCCATCACTCTTTCCAGGTTTCTGTGAGCTACTCTAGCAATGAATTTGCCTCATCCCCCAGGGTGGTCACTAGTATTCAATCCCATGTCTCAACAAAGGGTGCCCAAGAAAATGAGTTTTGTTAATCATACACTCCAGCCCCTTTGATCCAGCACCCTCAAAATCTATTTCCAGGAGTACTCCTCTGATAGCAGCTATATTCTAGCAAGTCCTGAAGCCTCTTCAGTGTATAATTTCTTTCCTCCTTCTCAAGCCCAGCAAGTCCTCAGCCAGATAATGCTGGGATTTAACCTGATGTTCACCTGGCAGCCAGGTGAGGACATGGGAGCAGCTCCTGTTGACCTGTGGAGGAGAGGTCTCTGCAGCCTCTCCAACAGAGGGGAAGCACTAGCTTGTTCTAAGAAAGGGTAGGTTGCCTTGGCAAACTCAGAGGATTTGGGGAAGTCTTCAGAGACCTCCACTTAGATGTCTCCCTTCCATATTCCAGGGCCCCAGGTTTTCTCATCCAGGGCCCTGACCTTAGCATAATGGACCTGCTCTGCAATTTTAAGTAACTGTCTAACTGATAGACGCTGCTCAGCTGTGTCCAGTGTCAACTGCAGGAGACAGGGGTCTCTTTGTTCACTGCCAAAGAGAACCTCTGGCTCTCACATTTAGCCTTTAACTGCTTGTCAAGTCCTCAGCTTCTCACTAGAAAGGCTCCCATCTCATCCTCTGCAGGGCATCAGGCAAATGAGTAGTAACAAGCCAACCCCACTGATCTTGCAGACATCTCCCCCTGCCCCTACAATTTTCAAACTCCTGAATCATTACTCCTGCAAGGTGGCTCTCATCACTGGGGAGTTTTCCAGGTTACCATGGGTAAAAAGTTTAGTATTTGGGCCTTCACTCTGTGCCAGAGATCACTCATTTTCTATCTATCACACAGGATGGTGCCCTCTTTGCCTTCCAGGCTGTGAGTAAGCCCATCTCACAACCTTGTTTTACCACCTGTCTTTTCACCCAACTCCTGACATCACTTGTGTTAGTTTGGGTCCTCCGGGGGTTAAGTATGCAACAGGCTTGTTGGAGGAAGTGCCTGTGAAGGATAAAGGGGAGGGAGCAGGAAGAGGCAGGCAGAGCCTTCAGGCCACAATGCAGGTTGAATTCCTGCGAAGGAGACCGGGAGGGAGGGGACTGGACAAGAAGAGTCTGGGACTGCAGCACAGTTCCTAGAAAAGTTCAGCCAGCTGATGCGGAGCCCTTGAATCAGAGTCGTGTGTCGAAGGAGTCTCGCATCTCTCAGGAATGGACCAGTAGTAATACCACCACCATGGTCAGTCACTAGCTGGGAGCAGTCCACAGGAAATGTGGCATAGGGGCAAACACAGTGGACGATCCAGAGTGTTAACTGCTGGGGGCATCAGCCAGTGATGCTCCCTACAGCAGAACTCAGCAGTGCATTTTCATGAGCACTTCAATAATACACTAATGCCCAGACTAAGTCTGGCCATGATGTTAAAGATAGATAAAACCTAGATAACATTCACATTTTGATAGCTATATATAAAAAAATCACAACAATAGAGAATAGAGGGATTTTAAGATGTATAGCAGGACCAATGGGAAAAAAATAATTTGGTGCAATTGAATCTCCCTTGGCCCTCCTCAAATCAGATCACATAGGAAGCTACTCTGTATGGTGCCATTTTTGAAGAAATACATGCCCTTGATAACCTTATAAAATGGAAATGATACCATTTTAGAATTCAAAGGAAGATGGTTCAATTAGGGAGTTGGGAATGAAATGCTCAAAATAAAGTCATTTCTGCCTTCCTATCTTGGGCAGAGAGGTGAATAGCGTTACAGTTGAATGAAGCAATTTTTCCACCTGCATTTTTAATAGCCAGGGAAAGAGAATGGTGATTCCAGTCTGCAGAGACTCTTAAAATTGGAAGGGACCCAATAAATCATGTTCATTGTACATTGACCTCCTATTTAGCACTAAAACCTGTGCAAGATTCTCACCCTCAATTCCTAAGGGGTTAATTGTCCTAGACTTGCATGCCTCCAGTGACAGGGACCTCACTGCTTCCTGAGATAGCCAATTTTGTGGTTAGACTGCTCTAGTTTTATAATGCTGCTTTCAAAAGTAATTGAATCAGTGCTCTTTGCCACACTTGGCCATGTATTATCAAATATTATCTCACTGACTCTCTAAAATTATCAGGGAGGGAGAATTTTTTTTTCTGTTTCATAAAAAGGGAGCCTGAGATTCAGAGTGACTAAGTGGTTTGCTCAATGTCACACAACTGGAATTCAATTCCAAGCCCAGTTCTGTTCCTCCATCTCCCCGCAAACGCCTTAGAGTGTGCTTGAATCTGTCTCTAATTTTCACTTCTACTGATTCTAGTTCACACTCAGAAATCTCACAGTACAAGCCTACTCTTATCATACACATGATGTTCCTTCCAGTGTCTGGGTCAGTCCTTGCATTATACTGTATGTCATTTTAGTTTCCAGGTTAAACGCCCAATTTCAACTGTTTCTCAAATGCCTCATTCCCAGATATCCTCAGATAGTCTCACCCAGATGCATTTCAGGTTTCTAATATCCCTTTTAATGTGACACATCTTGAACTGAGCACATCCTCCAGGCATGTTATGACTTGTGCGATGTGGAAACAAGCTATCACCTCTCTTTCCCCACACACTGTACTTCTGTTGATGCAATGACATCGTGCTATTGACTCCAAAAACATATAAGCAATTAATGCCACTAAACCCTTTTTCACACAGGCAGCTATTAAATTGTATCTTCCTCATTCTGTACAGGTACAACGAGTTTTTTGAATCATATTCATTCTGCTTAACTTAAAAATGTTCCAAAAATATTGTTCCAGACTGTTAAAATTGATAGTCTTGGGTTTTTTTATTTGTTTTGTTGTTGTTGTTGTTATTGTTGTTGTTGTTGTTTTTGCTGCTGTTGTTGTTTTTGAGACAGAGTTTTGCTGTTGTTGCCCAGGCTGGAGTGCAATGGCACAATCTCGGCTCACCACAACCTCTGCCTCCTGGGTTCAAGCGATTCTCCTACCTCAGCCTCCCGATAGCTGGGGTTATAGGCATGTGCCACCATGCCCGGCAAATTTTGTATTTTTAGTAGAGATGGGGTTTCTCCATGTTGGTCAGGCTGGTCTCAAACTCTCGACCTCAGGTGATCCACCCGCCTCAGCCTCCCAAAGTGCTGGGATTACAAGTGTGAGCCACTGCGCCTGACCAAAATTATTAGTCCTGTTAACATGATTTCAATGCCGTTTTCAATTTCAATTGAAGATGACCTGATTTCAGATGCTACCAAATGACATCATCATCAATAAATTAGTATTTTTTGAGACAGCCTGTCCCACTACCACATATTGCAGGGCCTACTAAAATGTGATATTTTTTAGGCCTGATGCAGTGACTCATGCGTGTAATCACAGCACTTTGGGAGGCCGAGGCGGGTGGATCCCTTGAGGTCAGGAGTTCAAGACCAGCCTGGCCAACATAGCAAAACCCCGTCTCTACTAAAAATACAAAAATTAGCTGGGCGTGGTGGCATGTGCCAGTAATCCCAACTACTTGGGAGGCTGAGGCACGAGAATCACTTGAGCCTGGGAGGCGGAGGTTGCAGTGAGCCAAGATCACGCCCACTGCACTTCAGCCTGGGCGACGCAGTGAAACTCCATCTCAAACAAAATGTAGTATCTTAGTCTGTTTTATGCTACTATATTAGAATACCACAGACTAGGTAATTTATAATGAACGGAAATTTATTTGGCTTGCAGTTCTGGAGGCTAGGAAGTCCGAGATCAAGGCATGACATCTGGTAAGGGCCTTCTCGTTATGTCGTAACATGGCAAAAGGCATCAAATGGCAAGAGAGCACAAAAGAAGGCCAACCTTAATTTTATAACAAACCCACTCCCACAACAACATTAATCTATTCGTGAGGACAGAGCCCTCATAACCTAATCACCCCTTAAAGGTCCTACCTCTTAATACTATCACAATTAGCCATTAAGTTTCAACACCTAAATTATGCAGGAGACACATTCAAACCACAGCATTCTACCCCCTCCCCCTTATGTGCTTCTCACATGCAAAATATACTCATTCCATCTTCATAACCCCAAAATCTTAACTTGTTCCAACATCATAAGTCCAAAGTCCAGTGTCTCATCTGAATCAGATATGGATGAGACTCAAGGCATGATTAATTCCAAGGCAAATTTCTCTTTAGCTGTCAGTCTGTGAAATTAACAAGTTACACGCTTCCAAAATATAATAGTGGGACAGGCCTAGGATAGACATTCCCATTGCAAGAGGGAGAACTAGGAAAAAAGAGAGGGGTAACTAGTTCCAAATAAGTCCAAAACCCAACAGCAAAAACAACATTGAGTCTTAAAGCTGGAGAATAACCTCTTTGACTCCATCTTCCCCATTCTGGACATGCTGGGGTGGGAGTTGGTCCCCCAAGGCCTCAGGCAGCTCCACCCTTATGGAACTCTGTGCCAGGAATCAAGGTCAAAGACCAAATACAGTTTATTATTATGCCATAGCCCAAAATGAGAAACAGCTCTGATGTCCTTCAACAGGTGAATGGTTTAAAAACTGTGATATAACAATATCATGGAGTACTACTCAGCAGTTAAAAGGAATAAGCAATTTATGCTCATAACAACTTGGCTTTGCTGGGCTTAGTTCACCCAGCAGCTCTAATAGATTGAAGTCTTGTCCCTGCAGCTTTTCCAGGCTGGAGTTGCATGCTGGTGACCTTACAATTCTAGGGTTTTTGAGGCTGCCACACTCCCACAGCTCCGGTAAGCATTGCCCTCATAGGGACTCTCCATGGTGGCTCTGCCCCTATGATAAGTCTCTGCCTGAGTCCCTAGGCTGTCCACAATATCTTTTGAAATCTAAGTGGAGGTTTCCATGGATCCACTGCCCTTACATGGGGTTGAATCTGAGTGTCTGCAGATTCAGCACTACATGAATGCTGCCAAAGCTTACTGCTTGCACCCTTCAAAGCTATGGCATGGGCCACACTTGGGACTTCTGGAGCCATGGTTGGGGAACTTGAGGAGCACTGCACCAGAATGTAAGGAGCAAAGTCTCAAGGCAGTGCAGGGTAGCAAATGGTGAGGTCCTGCAGGCACTGCTCTGGAAACCTTGCCCTCAAAGTCCTAGCTTGCCCTGAAGATCTCTGAAATGACTTTGAGGTCATTCTCCCATTGTCTTGATGAATAGAATCTGGCTTCCTTCTATCCACATTAATCTCTTAGAAAATGGTCACTTGGCCACACCTTTAGTATTCTTCTTCCCAACATGCTTTTTTAATTCTCTTACATGGCCAGGCTGAGCATTTTCCAAACCTTTTCATTCTGCTTCCCTTTTAATTATAAATCTCATTTTTAAAATAATTTATCTCAAGATGGCCAAATAGGAACAGCTCCAGTCTGCAGCTCCCAGCGAGATCAACACAGAAGGTGAGTGATTTCTGCATTTCCAACTGAGGTACCCAATTCTTCTAATTGGAACTGGTTGGACAGTGGGTGCAGCCCACAGAGGGCAAGCCAAAGCAGGGTGGGGCATCACCTCACCCGGGAAGCACGAGGGGTTGGGGAATATCTTCTCCCCTATCCAAGGGAAGCCATGAAGGACTGAACCTGAGGAACCATGCACCCCAGCCCAGATACTGTGCTTTTCCCATGGTCTTTGCAACCTGCAGACCAGGAGATCCCCTCAGGTGCCTACCCCACCAGGGCCCTGGGTTTCGAGCACAAACCTGGGCGGCCGTTTGGGCAGTCACCAAACTAGCTGCAGGAAATCTATTTTTTTTTTCCATACCCCAGTGGCATGTGGAATGCCAGTGAGACAGAAACGTTCACTCCCCTGGAAAGGGGTGCTGAAGCCAGGGAGCCAAGTGGTCTGGCTTGGGGGGTCCCACCCCCATGGAGCCCAGCAAACTAAGATCTACTGGCTTGAAATTCTCGCTGCCAGCACAGCAGCAGTCTGAGATCAACCTGGAATGCTGGAGTTTGGTGGGGGGAGGGGTGTCCGCCATTGCTGAGGCTTGAGGAGGTGGTTTTACCTTCACAGTGTAAACAAAGCCTCTGGGAAGTTCAAACTGGGTGGAGCCCACTGCAGCTCAGCAAGGCCCTTGCAGCCAGACTGCCAGATTTCTCCTCTCTGGGCAGGGCATCTCTGAAAAAAAAGGCAACAGCCCCAGTCAGGGACTTACAGATAAAACCCCATCTCCCTGGGACAGAGCACCCCCCGGGAGGAAGGGATGGCTGTAAGCGCAGCTTTAGCAGACTTAAATGTCCCTGCCTGATGGCTCTGAAGAGAGCAGCGGACCTCCCAGCACACCATCTGAGCTCTGCTAAGGGCCAGAATGCCTCCTCCAGTGAGTCCCTGATCCCCATGTTTCCTGACTGGGAGACACCTCCCAGTAGGGGCTGACAGACACCTCATACAGGAGAGCTCTGGCCGGCATCTGGCAGGTGCCCCTCTGGGACGAAGTTTCCAGAGGAAAGAACAGGCAGCAATCTTTGCTGTTCTGCAGCCCCCACTGGTGATACCTAGGCAGACAGGGTCTGGAGTGGACCTCCAGCAGACTCCAGCAGACCTTCAGCAGAGGGGCCTGACTATTAGAAAGAAAACTAACAAACAGAAAGGAAAAGCATGTCCACTTAAAGATCCCATCCGAAGGTCACCAACATCAAAGACCAAAGTTAGATAAATCCACAAAGATGGGGAGAAACCAGTGCAAAAAGGCTGAAAATTCCAAAAACCAGAACGCCTCTTCTCCTCCAAAGGATCACAACTCCTCACCAGCAAGGGAACAAAACTGGATGGAGAATGAGTTTGACAAATTGACAGAAGTAGGCTTCAGAAGGTGGATAATAACGAACTCCTCCGAGCTAAAGAAGCATGTTCTAACCCAATGCAAGAAAACTAAGAACCTTGAAAAAAGGTTAGATGAATTGCTAACTAGAATAACCAGTTTAGAGAAGAATATAAATGACCTGATGGAGTGGAAAAACACAGCACGAGAACTTTGTGAAGCACACACAAGTATCAATAGCCAAATCCATCAAGCAGAAGAAAGGATATAAGAGATTGAAGATCAACTTAATGAAATAAAGTGAGAAGACAAGATTAGAGAAAAAAGAATAAAAAGGAATGAACAAAGCGTCCAAGAAATATGGGACTATGTGAAAAGACCAAACCTACATTTGATTGGTGTACCTGAAAGTGATGGGAAGAATGGAACCAAGTTGGAAAACACTGTTCAGGATATTATCCAGGAGAACTTCCTCAACCTAGCAAGACAGGCCAACATTCAAATTCAGGAAATACAGAGAACACCACAAAGATACTTCTCAAGAAGAGCAACCCTAAGACACATAATCGTCAGATTCACCAAGGTTGAAATGAAGGAAAAAATGTTAAGGGTAGCCAGAAAGAAAAGTCGGGTTACCCACAAAAGGAAGCCCATCAGACTAACACCAGATCCCTTGGCAGAAACCCTACAAGCCAGAAGAGAGTGGGGGGCAATATTCAACATTCTTGAAGAAAATAATTTTCAACCCAGAATTTCATAGCAAAACTAAGCTTCAAAAGCAAAGGAGAGATAAAATATTGTATAGACAAGCAAATGCTGAGAGATTTTGTCACCACCAGGCCTGCCTTACAAGAGCTCCTGAAGGAAGCACTAAACATGGAAAGGAACAACCAGTACTAGCCACTGCAAAAACATACCAAATTGTAAAGACCATCAATGCTATGAAGAAACTGCATCAACTAATGTGCAAAATAACCAGCTAGCATCATAATGACATGATCAAATTCACACATAACAATATTAACCTTAAATGTAAATGGGCTAAATGCCCCAATTAAAAGACACAGACTGACAAGGATAGAGTCAAGACCCATCAGTGTGCTGTATTCAGGAGACCCACCTCATGTGCAAAGACACACATAGGCTCAAAATAAAGGGATGGAGGAAAATTTACCAAGCAAATGGAAAGCAAAAAAAAAAAAAAAAAAAAAGCAGTAGTTGCAATCTTAATCTCTGATAAAACAGATTTTAAACCAATAAAGATCAAAAGAGACAAAGAAGGGCATTACATAATGGTAAAGGAATCAACACAACAAGAAGCATTAACTTTCCTAAATATATGTGCACCCAACACAGGAGCACCCAGATTCATAAAGCAAGTTCTTAGGGACCTACAAAGAGATTTAGACTCCCACACAATAATAGTGGGAGACTTTTAACACCCTACTGTCAATATTAGACAGATCAACAAGACAGAAAATTAACAAGGATATTCAAGACTTGAACTCAGCTCTGGACCAAGTGGACCTAAAAGACATCTACAGAACTCTTCACCCCAAATCAACAAAATATACATTCTCAGCATCTCATCACACTAATTCTAAAATTGACTATAAATTGGAAGTAAAACACTCCTCAGCAAATGCAAAAGAATGGAAATCATAACAGTCTCACAGTCCACAGAGCAATCAAATCAGAACTCAGGATTAAGAAACTCACTCAAAACCGCACAACTACATGGAAACTGAACAACCTGCTCCTGAATGACTACTGGGTAAATAACAAAATGAAGGCAGAAATAAAGATGTTCTTTGAAACCAATGAGAATGAAGACACAATGTACCAGAATCTCTGGGACACATTTGAGGCAGTGTGTTCTAGAGAGAAATTTATAGAACCAAATGCCCACAAGAGAAAGCAGGAAAGATCTCAAATTGACCCCCTAACATCAAAATTAAAAGAACTACAGAAGCAACCAGGAGCTGGTTTTTTGAAAAGATCAACAAAATAGATAGACATCTAGCCAGACTAATAAAGAAGAAAAGAGAGAATAATCAAATATATGCAATAAAAATGATAAAGGGAATATCATCACTGATCCCATAGAAATACAAACTACCATCAGAGAATACTGTAAACACCTCTATGCAAATAAACTAGAAAATCTAGAAGAAATGGATAAAATCCTGGACACATACACTCTCCCAAGACTAAACCAGGAAAAAGTCAAATTCCTAAAGAGACCAATAGAAAGTTCTGAAATTGAGGCAGTAATTAATAGCCTACCAACCAAAAAATGTCCAGGACCAGATGGATTCACAGCCGAATTCTACCAGAGGTAAAAAGAGGAGCTGGTACCATTCCTTCTGAAACTATTCCAAACAATAGAAAAAGAGGGACTCCTCCCTAACTCATTTTATGAGGCCAGCATCATCCTGATACCAAAACCTGGCAGAGACACAACAAAAAAAGAAAATTTCAGGCCAATATCCCTGATGAACACAGATGCAAAAATCCTCAATAAAATACTGGCAAACTGAATCGAGCAGCCCATCAAAAAGCTTATCCACCACTATCAAGTCAGCTTCATCCCTGGGATGCGAGGCTGGTTCAACATACACAAATCAATAAACGTAATCCATCACATAAACCGAACCAATGACAAAAACCACATGATTATCTCAATAGATGCAGAAAAGGCCTTCAACAAAATTCAACACCCCTTCATGCTAAAAACTCTCAATAAACTAGGTATCAATGGAATGCATCTCAAGATAATAAGAGCTATTTATGACAAACCCACAGCCAATATCATACTGAATGGGAAAAAAACTGGAAGCATTAACTTTGAAAACCAGCACAAGACAAGGATGCCCTCTCTCACCACTCCTATTCAACATAGTATTGGAAGTTCTGGTCAGGGCAATCAGGCAAGAGAAAGAAATAAAAGGTATTCAAATAGGAAGAGAGGAAGTCAAATTGTCTTTGTTTGCAGATTACATGATTGCATATTTAGAAAACCCCATCGTCTCAGCCTGAAATCTCCTTAAGCTAATAAACAACTTCAGCAAAGTCTCAGGATACAAAATCAATGTGCAAAAATCACAAGCATTCCTATACACCAATAACAGACAAACAGAGAGCCAAATCATGTGTAAACTCCCATTCATAATGGCTACTAAGAGAATAAAATACATAGGGATACAACTTACAAGGGATGTGAAGGACCTTTTCAAGGAGAACTACAAACCACTGCTCAAGGAAATAAGAGAGGACACAAACAAATGGAAAAACATTCCATGCTCATGAATAGGAAGAATCAATATCATGAAAATGGCCATACTGCCCAAAGTAATTTATGGATTCAATGTTATCCCCATCAAGCTACCATTGACTTTCTTCATAGAATTAGAAAAAACTACTTTACATTTCATATGGAACGAAAAAAGAGCCTGCATTGCCAAGACAACCCTAAGCAAAAACAACAAAGCTGGAGGCATCATGCTACCTGACTTCAAACTATACTACAAGGCTACAGTAAAAAAAAAAACAGCATGGTACTGGTACCAAAACAGATATATAGACCAATGGAACAGAACAGAGGCCTCAGAAATAACACCACACATCTACAAGCATCTGATCTTTGACAAAACTGACACAAACAAGCAATGGGGAAAGGATTCCCTATTTAATACATGATGTTGGGAAAACTGGCTAGCCATACACAGAAAACTGAAACTGGACCCCTTCCTTACACCTTATACAAAAATCAACTTAAGATGGATTAAAGACCAAAACATAAGACCTAAAGCCATAAAATCCTAGAAGAAAACCTAGGGAATACCATCCACAACATAGGCATGGGCAAAGACTTCATGACTAAAACACCAAAAGCAATAGCAACAAAAGCCAAAATTGACAAATGGGATCTAATTAAACCAAAGAGCTTCTGCACAGCAAAAGAAACTAGCATCAGAGTGAACAGACAACCTATAGAATGAGAGAAAATTTTTGCAATCTCCATGTGACAAAGGGCTCATATCCAGAATCTACAAAGAACTTAAATTTACGAGAAAAAAGCAAACAACCCCATCAAAAAGTGGGCAAAGGATATGAACAGACATTTCTCAAAAGAAGACATTTATACAGCCAGCAAACATAGGAAAAAATGCTCATCATCACTGGTCATTAGAGAAATGCAAATCAAAACCACAGTGAGATACCATCTCATGCCAGTTAGAACAGCGATCATTAAAAAGTTAGGAAACAACAGATGCTGGAGAGGATGTGGAGAAATAGGAATGCTTTTACACTGTTGGTGGGTGTGTAAATTAGTACAACCATTGTGGAAGACAATGTGGCAATTCCTCAACGATCTAGAACTAGAAATACCATTTGACCCAGCCATCCCATTACTGGGTATATATCCAAACGATTATAAATCATTCTACTATAAAGATACATGCACATGTATATTTATTGCAGCACTATTCACAATAGCAAAAACTTGGAACCAACCCAAATGTCCATCAATGATAGATCAGATAAAGAAAATGTGGCAAATACACACAATGGGATACTATGCAGCCATAAAAAAGGATGAGTTCATGTCCTTTGCAGGGACATGGATGAAGCTGGAAACCATCATTCTCAGCAAACTATCACAAGAACAGAAAACCAAACACTGCATGTTCTCACTCATAAGTTGGAGCTTAATAATGATAACATATGGACACAGGGAGGGGAACATCACACACTGAGGCCTGTTGGGAGGTGGGGGGGCTAGAACAGGGATAGCATTAGGAGAAATACCTAATGTAGGTGATGGGTTGATGGGTGCAGCAAACCACCACAGCACAGGTATACCTATGTAACAAAACTGCACATGTACCCCAGAACTTAAAATATAATAATAATAATAATAATTTCTTTTCTCTCTTTTCACTGTAAGCAGCCAAAAGAAGCCTTGCAGTGCCTTGAATACTTTGCTGCTTAGATATTTCTTCTGCCAGATATACTAGTTCACCACTCTTAAATTCTGTTTTCCATAAAACTCTAGGGCATTGACACAATTGCACAAATTCTTTGCAACTGTATAGCAAAAATGGCCTTTACTCCAGTTGGTTTTTTTGTTTTGTTTTGAGACAGTCTTGCTCTGTCACCCAGGCTGGAGTGAAGTGGCACAATCTCAGCTCACTGTAGCCTCTGCTCCCAGATTCAAGTGATTCTTGTGCCTCAACATCTTGAGCAACTAAGGCTACAGGTGTGGGCCACCGTACCCAGCTAATTTTTTTGTATTTTTAGTAGAGACAGGGTTTCACCATGTTGCCCAGGCTGGTCTTGAACTTCTGAGCTCAGGCAATCTGCCAGCCCTGGCCTTGCAAATTGCTGCCATTATAGGATCCTTCAGGGGTGGTTTTTCTGGTGAGAAATCCCTGTGGCTGGTGGCACCTTTGCCTGAGTTTTGCTTAGGCCCACTGGGCTCATTCTGCCCACCTGACCTGGCAGGCCAAGCTTGGCTCGTGCTACCAGCCTGGATCCCACGCCTGTCAAACTCAAGCCAGGTGCGGAGCAGCAAGGGGTGTGTGAGCAAGCGAGTGTGGGGGTCTGGCCACTGTGCACAGTCAGGTACGCTGGCTGCAGCAGTGGGGCAGGCGCACCAGGTGCTGGCACAGGCACAGGCTCTCTGTGAGGCTATGGCCAGACCAGGCATGCTACAAGCAGCTTCCATGGCTGTCACCAGGGAACACAGTGGCACCCGGAAGCTTGGAGACTCCAGGAACCACAGGGCCCCAAAGACTGAGTCACAGCCCTGGCTCAAGGAGCTCCCAGGTCTGGGCTCCCTAAAAGGCTACAGTTCTCTCCTTCTCTTCAACTGCAACATGGTGAGCAAGTGGCATGTTTCCGCCCTGTTTCAGTTATAGTCTTTCAGCCCTGCCACTTGGCAGGTCCCAAGTTTGTGTCCTGTGTCCAGGAAGAACAAGGTACAAAGACAAGTAGAGAGTGAGCAAAGTCAAGAGGAGCTTTTCTGAGTGACAGAATAGTTCCAAGGAGGCACTGGAGTGGATAGCTCCTCTCCTCAGGTAGATCATTCTGTCGTCTCTGCAGCTCTCAGCACAGAGGAGGCCCTGGAGTGGGTAGCTCCTTTCTGCAGCTGGTCATCCTGACATCTGCAGTGGGTAGCTCCTCTCTGCAGTCAGTCTTCCCAATGTCTGCAGCTCTCAGCAGAGACAAGATCCTAGAGTGGGTAGCTCCCCTCTGCTACTGATCATCTGGACATCTGCTCAGCTCTGGCTGAGCCCGGGGCAATTATGGGCCTCAGAGGGTAGGAAGTGGATGCTGATTGGTCCATGAGCAGGCCCAGAAAAGGCACCACAAGTTCTCACTCCAGTCAGTGGGACTGGCAGCCTGGCCCCCAGCCTTCAGGCACTCCCTGGCCTGAAGTGCCAAGCTGCCCTCAGCACCCCCATTGGCTTCCCTCCTATGCTTGTCAGTGCCCAAAGTACAGAGGAGGTCAAGGTGGCAGGGGCTTGGTGTGTCAGCACTGCCACAAGTGTGTGCATACCTGGCCAGGCTGTGACAGCATCTGGGTCTGGCCCTGACTTTGCTCTAAGATCAGAACGGGTGCCAACAGCAGGGAGAAGCCACGCAGCAGGAGTAGGCACTTCAAAGCCTGCGGGGGCAGGAGGTGCCTTCCTGGGCTCCCAAGAGTGCAGGGATGTCTGGGTCCACAGCCACAGTTTGGGCAGCTGCACCCAGGGATTGGGGCTCTTACCTGCTCCATGCAGTGGAAGCCCAGGTCCATGGTGACAACTTGGGCAGCTGCGGCTGAACCAAGGGAGCTCCTGTCCCACCAACTTGAAAAGGATGGGGATCCCACTTGTCCCTGGCTTCTGCCAGCTCTGTGGAATGTGCAGCCCTGGCCATGCCTCTCCATTGCAGCTGGCAAAATGGCAGCAGCTGCTCCAGACTAGCTGCCATTGCCATCACTAGGATTACAGGTGTGAGCTAGTATGCCCAGCCTTTACTCCAATTTTTAATATCTTGTCCCTCATTTCCACCTAAGACCACATCAGAATGGCCTTTACATCCTATATTTCTGCCAATCTTCTGATCATAACCACTAAGAAATTTCAAAGAAGTTTCAAACTTTTCCTGTAGCTCTTCTCTTCTAAACCTTCACCAGAATCACCCTTAGTGCTTTTTTACAGCAGTACACCTTTTTTCTATTATTGCTTGATCCTCCTAATTCTTCTAGCCTCTACTCATTCCCCAGTTCCAAAGCCACTTCTATATTTTCAGGTATCTGTTATAGCAACAGCCCCACTTCACACTACCAATTTTCTGTCTTAGTCCATTTTATGCTGCTATAACATAATACCACAGACTAATTTGTAATAAATAGAAATTTATTTGGCTTACAGTTCTGAAGCCTGGGAAGTCCAAGATCGAGGGACTGCATCTGTTGAGGGCCTTCTTGCTGCCCCATAATATGGTAGAAGCCATCACATGGTGAGAGAGTGAAAAGGAGGGCCAAACTCACTTTCATAACAAACCCACTGTCACGATAATGGCTTTAATCCATTCATGAGAGCAGAGCCTTTGTGCCCTAATCACCTTTTAAAAGTCCCACCTCTCAACAGTGTTGCATTGAGGATTAAGTTTCCAACACATGAACTTGGGGGATACATTCAAACCATAGCACCTGGTTACCTCCCTCCCCTTCTACTATCCTACCTGTCATAATGCTTCACTCTCTCTCCCCACTCTGTGCAGCCACTGGACCAACAGCAGTAGCTTCACCTGGAGAGCTTCATAGAAATGCAGACTTCTGGGCCCCATCTCAGTCCTATGTAATCAGAATCTGCACTTGAACAAAATTAAATTGATTTTATTTGCTCATTAAATTTTAGATGCTCCAGTCTAACATACTTTCAGCAGGTGATCTAATTCCCTGCCTCCAGTTTCTTCATCTGTCAAGTGAAGGAGAAGGAGAAGAAGCTCTCTAAGAGTCCTACAGCTCCTAAGTTCTCTAATGCTCTGCCTTCTCTCCTTCATAGTTGCCTTGAATTTTCCCCAGAGTTCTCCTGTAGTTCTACCATGAAGGCAGGGAAAAATTGATGGCAGATATAAAGATACATTTTATCCCTTTCAATATTAATAACCATAAATGAGACTTTTTAACTCAGGAGAGGCAGGGCACTGGTTTTGCAGCCGAGTCATTTGATCTCTGTCCTAATTGAGCACCTGACTTTTAGTCAAGTTCCAGAAATATGACACTTGCACTGAGATCTGTGCCACAAAAAGGCTCAGAGATGTGTTTTGTCTTGTCTACCTGGGGTGAAAAAATGAAAGACACCTCCCCATCGGAGAAAAAAGCACAGACTTCTTTGGAATCAATTGATCTAAGTTCAAGTTCTAGCCCAGCCCTTTATTTTATGCATTTTTCAGTATGCTCATCTTAAACTGGGATTGCTGTGCCATGGGTTGCTGTGAGGCTTACATGAGATAATCTCTGCTATGGTTTGAATGCTTCTGTTTCTGTCCCCTTAGAATTAATGAGTTGGAAGCTTAATCTCCAGTGCAACAGTATTGGGCAGTGGAGCTTAATGGGAGATGTTTAGGTCATGAGGGCCCCATCCTTATGCATGGGTGAATGCCATTATAGAAAGGGCTGTGGGAATGAGTTCACTCTCTCCTGCTCTTCTGCCTTGTGAAGACACAACGTGCCTCCACTCCTGAGGAAAAAGTGCTCAAGGTGCCATCTTGAAAGCAAAGAGACCAAGCCTTAACTTTCAGTGCCTTCGTCTTGGATTTCCCAGCCTCCAGACTGTGAGAAAATAAATTTCTATTCTATATAAATTACCTAATCTGTGGTATCCTGTTAAAGCAGCACAAAAGAGACTATGACAAACTTTGTGACATGCTTAGCCCAGAATGAGCTCAATAAATTATCTGTGTTTTGTTATTGTTACCCTTTCATTTCTAAAACAGGGAAGCATTTAATTATCCCAAAGAGTTGGTGTAAGTATTAAATAATATATACAGATACATTTTATAAATAGTTACAAATTGCCCAATATTTCCTTTTTTGTTTTTACTTTTATTGATCATCCATAAGGGCAAATACTGAGCAAAGGTCTTAAGTGTCCACCCCCTAAAAACTTGAAGATAAAAATGAAGGTAAAAAGAAGATAAGCCAAAAGGAGGCATGGCTCCATCCAAACTTGATGCCCCTACATAAATTTGAAGGGTCACCACCAATCAATATTTAGCTTTACCAATAATGTTTATTAATATTTATCAACCTTATTAATCAAAGTTCTCCAGAGAAACAGAACCAATAGGATGGGGGTGCTCACTGAGAGAGAGACGGAAGTATTTATTTTAAGAACTTGGCACATGCATTGTCGGGGGCAAGTTCCAAATCTGCAGGCAAGGCCAGCAGGCTGCAGACTCAGGGAGCTCACAGAAGAGTTGACGTTGCAGCTCGAATACAAAGGCAAAATCCCCTCTTCTTTGGGGAGGTCAGTCTCCAACTAATTGAATGAGGCCCACCCACATTATGGAGAGTGATATGGTTTGGATCTGTGTCCCCCGCAAGTCTCATGTCGAATTGTAATTCCCCAGTGTGGGAGGTGTGGCCTGGTGGCAGGTGATTGGATCATGGGGGCAGAGTTATCATACACCCTTAGTGCTATACAGTGAGTAAGTTCTCACGAGATCTGGTTGTTAAAACTGTGCAGCACCTCTCCCTCTCGTGCTTGTGGTCCT
This sequence comes from Gorilla gorilla gorilla, assembly GCF_029281585.2. Taxonomy (NCBI): domain Eukaryota; kingdom Metazoa; phylum Chordata; class Mammalia; order Primates; family Hominidae; genus Gorilla; species Gorilla gorilla. Next base: position 54,143,628 of record NC_073231.2, on the reverse strand, counting down.
GTTCTTAGCATGTAAGACACCTGTTCCCATTTTGCCTTCCACCACAAGTAAAAACTCCCTGAGTCCTCCCCAGAAGCAGATGCTGCCATGCTTCTTGTAAAGCCTGTGGAACCATAGCCAATTAAATCTTTTTTCTTTATAAATTACCAGTCTCGGGTATTTCTTTATAGCAGTGTGAGAATAGACTAATGCAGAGGGTAATCGGCTTTACTCAAAATTCCACTGATTTAATGTTAATCTCTTCCAAAAAGTATATTCGCGGCAACATCCAGACTGGTGTTTAAACAAATATCTGGATGCTGTGGCTTAGCCAAGCTGATACATAAAACTAACCCTCACACTATGCTATATATAAATAGGTGTGCCATACAATTTTTATTATATCGTTGTCTTCTCAGCTCCATAGGCCTCTTATTCTTTCAGATAAACCAGTGGATTGCTTGGTTCTGTTTGTTCATGCAACTACAATAAGGCACTGATAGGTCCCTTTTATTTATTTATTTATTTTTAATTTAATTTAATTTTTTTTTTTTTTGAGATGGAGTTTTGCTCTTGTCACCCAGGCTGGAGTGCAATGGTGTAATCTCAGCTCACTGCCACCTCCGCCTCCTGCCTCAACCTCCCAAAGTAGCTGGGATTACAGGCACCCACCACCATGCCCAGCTAATTTTTTTGTATTTTTAGTAGAGACGGGGTTTCTCCATGTTGGCCAGGCTGGTCTTGAACTCCTGACCTCAGGTGATCCACCCACCTCGGCCTCCCAAAGTGCTGGCATTACAGGCGTGAGCCACCGTGCCCGGCCAATAATTTTCTTTATGATAGAAAAAATTTTAAAGTTGGAACAAATGGCTCTGACAGCTTTTCTATTTTTTCTCCCCTCTCGCTCCTTATTCTGTTAGTATTTAATATCATTTGAGGTAACAGAGAGAACAGATAACTACCATTCCCTGTAGGTGATGATTTATTCTAACAATATATTTTCCTAATTTCAAACTAATTTTCCTTCTCCCATTAGCTATGGTAGATCTGTCAACAGAATGTTATTGCATTAAATGATAGTTGTGTCATGGCCAGTTGCAAAGGCACCTTCTCATGCTCAGGGGTCATTTAATGGAATCCATCTTCAAGAGGTCAGCTCATCCCCTCAGTGCTCTGCTGTGCCCAAAGACAGTCAGTCTAAGACAAACGGGGTTAGTTGTCCTATGAAGACTTCATTAGACACTTTAAAGTCTAGACAGAAAAATGAGTTGTCAAGGAAACTGGTTAAACTCATTAAAAAAAGATGATCCTAGTATAGTGGACTAACAAAAAAAAGGGGAATTTTTTTTTAAAGATACTTGCTTTTACTTACATAATGATCTTATAACCATTGCTACTGCCCCCCAGTAATGTTTGTTGTGTAAATGCTGTTAACACAGATGTCCCTGCAGCATGGAACCACAGCCTACATGTGCTGTCCCTTTAGGAGAGATTCTCATAAACCTTTAAGTGACAAAATTCTTCTCTTACAATATTAAGGGGATTAAATAACACATACAAAGTGGCTTGAAACTGTAAACAACTATTCTAAAATAAAAAGTTTATTTAATTTTTTAAAAAACTGGCTTGGAAGCCCTTGGGAATCCAATCTTACCTGACACAGATAAATAACCAAGCGTAAAGAACATCCAGTAACTGTCTGTGATGGATTCAGACAACGTCCTCTGATGCTCATACCCACACCTTGAAAGGCTCCCGCATCTCATGCATAGCCCACTTCCTTAAACCAATCAAAGAAATCCTTGGGTTTACAGTGCAGGGCACAAAGCTGTACCACAAAGCATATCTGTTATAGCTTCTAGAGAGATGATTTGGCAATAATGAGTTGTGAAGCTGAAAGAAACTTTTCTAAACCATCAGTAATAACAATAGTACATTTTGATCAACCATGAGAAAAAAAACTAAATTGTCTTTCTATTCTTGCTGTAGAAAATATTACAAAATTGTCATAGGAAGAGATAGTAAAGAATTTACAGCCAAAAATGTAAGGGAAAATACTATAGCAAGCGTCAGGTATTTAATTTTGTAATGTTTATTACTTCTACCAGTTTTTTAAAACCTGTATTTTGCTGCGATTTGTTGGTATTTACAATTCTGTATCTCGTTTTGTATCTTTCATTTTATATTCTTTGTCTTTAATAAATATCAAAATTTTACCAGCTTTTGCCCTTTCAAAATTGAGTTCTGGCTAGGTGCAGTGGCTCTCGCCTGTAATCCCAGCACTTTAGGAGGCCAAGGCAGGCGGATCACTTGAGGTCAGGAGTTCGAGACCAGCCTGGCCAACACAGCGAAACAAAGTCTCTACAGAAATACAAAAATTAGCCAGGCGTGGTGGCGGGCGCCTGTAATCCCAGCTACTCAGGAGGCTGAGGTAGGAGAATTGCTTGAACCCAAGAGGCGGAGGTTGCAGTGAGCAGAGTTAGTGCCACTGTACTCCAGCCTGGGTGACAGAGTGAGACTCCGTCTCAAAAAAAAAAAAAAAAATGAGTTCTACACTGATTGTAGATTCTCCCATAGGAGAAAATGTGATGAAAGTGGTGATATTGGGAGGCAAACAGGAGATTCAGGTTTAAATCCTATCCAAGTTTCTATCTCATAGTGATTATTCCTTTTATTCCCACAAGAATACACATTTACCTTAGTTTGAGAAATACATAATAATCTTCATACAAGAATTGTCACAAAACAGTAGTGTCTGTCACACGGTAATTTCAATATAATAGTTACTAAATGTTAATTAAGAAAATGCTTATAATACATGCTGTGGCAGATTCTATTTCCTCCTTTTCTATAAATAATAATGAGAGCATATACTTTATTTGAGCTAATATGACTGCATCATGAATTCTTAAGTGGAAGACAATGCAATATAAATATTAGCAAAATGAAAACTGAAAATATAGCACCCAAGTAATGATAATTAACAAGATGTGTCCACCTAAATAAAACTCTCATGCTATTAATTAAGCCCTCATAATTAAAAAAAAGAAAGGAAAAGAAAGGAAGGGAGGGAAAAGAAAATTACCTTTCATCAGCTCATTAGAGACTGGTTTTAAGAGAGAGTAAAGAGAAAAATAAAGAGGCAATTTTTTAAGCATAATGCTTTGCGTCTTTAAACTAGAAAATTTTTTTTGATAGTTTTTTATTTATTTACTTATTTTTATTTTATTTTATTATTACACTAGAAAATTTTTAACAAATTAAAAATTTGATTCCTTGAAGATGATGCAATCTAGATGGAGATGAAAAACAAAAAACACACATTATCATATTCACAAGGTGAAATGCCAAAGTATAGGTAGCATTATTAATATGACACTATTGTGATTTATTAAATCTAAAGATTGTCATGATTTTATAAAATCACTTCTAGATAAAACAGCAATGTTTGTGGCTTTATTAAGAAATTCCTCACCAATAGAGTTTTAATAGCATCTGGCTAATAGATTCTATCACAACTTTTGCCAACTTTTCACTAAAATGTCTACATAAATACTTGGAAAACAAAAAATACATAGCAAAATTACAATAATTGTCTTAGTCTGTTTTGTGCTGTTACAACAGAACACCTAAGACTGGATAATTTATAATAAACAGAAATTTATTTGACTCATGGTTCTGGAGGCTGGGAAATCCAAGATCAAGGGCCACATCTAGCAAGGGCCTTCTTGCTGCATCATCCCATGGTGGAAGGGCAAGAAAGCACATGTAAGAGAGCAAGAGATTGCTCAATTTCACTAATCATTAGGGAAATGAAAATTAAAACCACAATGCAATACTATCTCACACCTGTCAGAATGGCTATGATTAAAAAGTCAAAATAACAGACACTGGTGAAGTTGTGGAGAAAAGGGAACATTTGTACACTGCTGGTGGGAATGTAAATTAGTTCAGCCACTGTGGAAAGTAGTCTGGAGATTTCTAAAAGAACTTAAAGTAGAACTACCATTTGACTCAGCAACCCCATTACTGGGTAAATACCCAAAGGAATAGAAATCATTCCACTATAAAGATACATGCATGCATATGTTCATTACAGCATTATTCACAATAGCAACGATGTGGAATCAACATTGATGTCCATCAACAGTGGACTGGATAAGGAAAATGTGGTACATATACGCCAGGGAATACTACACAGCCATAAAAAAGAACAAGATCCTGTCATTTGCAGCAACATGGATGGAGCTGTAGGCCAATATCTTTAGTGAATTAACACAGGAACAGAAGACCAAATACTGCATGTTCTCACTTATAAGTGGCAGTTAAACATTGAGTACACATGGACACAAGAAGGAAAGAACAGACCCTGGGGCCTACTTGAGGGAGAAGGGTGAGGATCAAAATACTACGTATCAGGTAGTATGCTGATTACGTGGGTAACAAAATTACCTGTAAACCAAACCCCTGAGACACACAATTTACCCACGTAACAAACCTACATACATATCCTTTGAACCTAAAATAAAAGGAAGAAAAAAAAAGAGATGGAACTCACACAGCCCCAAGTGCTTTTAGCATCAGCATTAATCTATTCATAATGATGGAGCCCTCATGACCTAAACACCTCCTCTTAGGTGCCACCTCCCACACTGTTGCATTGGGGCCTAAGTTCCAACACATGCTTTTTGGGGAACACATTCAGATTATATCAATACTAGTTGGAGAACTAAATCTATCTCTCTCAGAGGTTGGCAAACCATGCAGACTGAACAGCATTTGAAAAACACAATTAACAGATTTATATATGAGATAAAAATTCACTGCATGCACCACAAAAAAGAATGCATATTTTTCTGAACTCCTATATATTATAAAATAAATCAACTAAGCATGAAATTAACGAGCCAGAAAGAGAACAACAAAATAAGTATCAACAGAAGGAGAATGAAGGAAAAAAGAAGCATAATGTAGGAAAAAATTAATGGAATAGAACACACAGAAGAGTAGACAAGATCAAGAAAATCAAAAGCTAGTTCTTTCAGAAAACAAATGAAACAGACAAACCTTTGGCAGTTCCAATGACAAAAAAGAGAAAAGACATAAATTTAAATATGAAAATAAAAAACAGAATGTAATAGCAAATAGAGATACACAAGAAGATGTTAGAATTATAAGAAAATGCTATGTAAAATTTTATAGAAATAAATTAGAAAATTTAAATGAAATGAATAATTTTTAAGGAAAAGATAATTATTAAAATTAACTCAAGAAGGTCTTAGTCTGTTTTCTGCTGTTATAGCAGAAAATTGCATAGATAAGTAACTGTGGCAAAAAATGAAAAAGGAGCCACAGATATAATCCTAATATGAAGGCATTTAGGCCACTAAGTTTGGGGTGAGTTTTATAAATTGTTTGAGAAACAGATCGAATGTATGATATTCACATCCTTTCGGAGCACAAATAGGAAACTTCTCAACTGGTTCTGCTAATCTATCTGTGTAGATAAAATTGATTTCATCTTGGATACTGATCTGCCAGGTTGACTTCTGATTAGCCCCAGTTGTTGCAGGAAGTCAGGGACCCCGAATGGAGGGACCGGCTGGAGCCACGGCAGAGGAACATAAATTGTGACGATTTCATTTCAATATGGACATTTATCAGTTCCCAAATAATACTTTTATAATTTCTTAGGCCTGTCTTACTTTAATCTCTCAATCCTGTTATCTTCGTAAGCTGAGGATGTACGTCACCTCAGGACCACTGTGATAATTGTGTTAACTGTACAAATTGATTGTGAAACGTGTATTTGAACAATATGAAATCAGTGCACCTTGAAAAAGAACAGATAAGGACTGAGATACACCCTGGTCTCCTGCAGTACCCTCAGGCTTACTAGGGTGAGGAAAAACCCAGCCCTGGTAAATTTGTGGTCAGACCAGTTCTCTGCTCTCGAACCCTGTTTTCTGTTGTTTAAGATGTTTATCAAGACAATACATGCACTACTGAACACAGATCCTTATCAGTAGTTCTCCTTTTTGCCCTTTGAAGCATGTGATCTACTCCCTGTTTTTGCACCCCCTCCCTTTTTGAAACCCTTAATAAAAAAACTTGCTGATTTGAGGCTCATGTAGGCATCACTGTCCTACTGATATGTGATGTCACCCCCGGCAGCCCAGCTGTGAAATTCCTCTCTTTGTACTCTTTCTCTTTATTTCTCAGCTGGCTGACACTTACGGAAAATAGAAAGAAGCTACGTTGAAATATAGGGGGCGGTTTCCCCCCGATATTTTTGAAGCCTCTCGAGCTCATTTATCCATTGTGCCTGGAGCTGAGGCGTTAGATCAGGTGGCAGAAAGTCTTTCTGGACTAAACCCCACAACGTGGATTAAGTCCATTGGGTGCTCCACTGTAGGAAATTTTGGAATCATGTTTCTCTGTTTAATCGGCTTGTTTTTAGTGTGCCGGACCAGTCAAAGATTCCTGCATCAAAACCGAGAGAATGAACAAGCCTTCATCGCCATGGCACAGTTATATAAAGGAAATGGAGAGATGTTGTGGGAAGTCAGGGACACCGAATGGAGGGACCAGCTGGAGCCATGGCAGAGGAACATAAATTGTGAAGATTTCATTTTAATATGGACATTTATCAATTCTCAAATAATACCTTTATAATTTCTTAGGTCTGTCTTACTTTAATCTCTTAATCCTGTTATCTTCATAAACTGAGGATGTACGTCACCTCAGGACCACTGTGATAATTGTGTTAACTGTACAAATTGATTGTGAAACGTGTATTTGAACAATATGAAATCAGTGCACCTTGAAAAAAACAGATAAGGATTGAGATATGCCCTGGTCTCCTGCAGTACCCTCAGGCTTACTAGGGTGGGGAAAAACCCAGCCCTGGTAAATTTGTGGTCAGACCGGTTCTCTGCTCTCAAACCCTGTTTTCTGTTGTTGAAGATGTTTCTCAAGACAATATGTGCACTGCTGAACATCGATCCTTATCAGTGGTTCTCCTTTTTGCCCTTTGAAGCATCTGATCTACTCCCTATTTTTGCAACCCCTCCCCTTTTGAAAACCTTAATTAAAAACTTGCTGGTTTGAGGCTCAGGTAGGCATCACTGTCCTACCGATACGTGATGTCACCCCTGGCGGCCCAGCTGTAAAATTCCTCTCTTTGTACTCTTTCTCTTTATTTCTCAGCTGGCTGACACTTATGGAAAACAGAAAGAACCAACATTGAAATATTGGGGGTGGGTTTTCCCGATATTTTTGAAGCCTCTTAAGCTCATTTATCCATTGTGCCTGGAGCTGAGGCGTTAGATCAGGTGGCAGAAAGTCTTTCTGGACTAAACCCCACGACTTGGATTAAGTCTATTGGGTGCTGCACTGTAGGAAATTTTGGAATCATGTTTCTCCGTTTAATCGGCTTGTTTTTAGTGTGCCGGACCAGTCAAAGAATCCTGCCTCAAAACCAAGAGAATGTACAAGCCTTCATCGCCATGGCACCGTTATATAAAAAGAAATGTAGAGATGTTGTGGGAAGTCAGGAACCCTGAATGGAGCGACCAGCTGGAGCCATGGCAGAGGAAAATAAATTGTGAAGATTTCATTTTAATATGGATACTTATCAGTTCCCAAATAATACTTTTATAATTTCTTATGCCTGTCTTATTTTAATCTCTTAATCCTGTTATCTTCGTAAGCTGAGGATGTACATCACCTCAGGACCACTGTGATAATTGTGTTAACTGTACAAATTGATTGTAAAACGTGTGTTTGAACAATATGAAATTAGTGCACCTTGAAAAAGAACAGATAAGGACTGAGATACACCCTGGTCTCCTGCAGTACCCTCAGGCTTACTAGGGTGGGGAAAAACCCAGCCCTGGTAAATCTGTGGTCAGACAGGTTCTCTGCTCTTGAACCCTGTTTTCTGTTGTTGAAGATGTTTATCAAGACAATACGTGCACTGCTGAACATAGACCCTTATCAGTAGTTCTCCTTTTTGCCCTTTGAAGCATGCGATCTACTCCCTGTTCTCACACCCCCTCTCTTTTTGAAACCCTTAATAAAAAACTTGCCGGTTTGAGGCTCAGGTGGGCATCATGGTCCTACCGATATGTGATGTCACCCCCGGTTGCCCAGCTGTGAAATTCCTCTCTTTGTACTCTTTCCCTTTATTTCTCAGCTGGCTGACACTTATGGAAAATAGAAAGAAGCTACATTGAAATATTGGGGGTGGGTTCCCCCAATATTTTTGAAGCCTCTCAAGCTCATTTATCCGTTGTGCCTGGAGCTGAGGCATTAGATCAGGTGGCAGAAAGTCTTTCTGGACTAAACCCCACGACTTGGATTAAGTCTATTCGGTGCTTCACTGTAGCACATTTTGGAATACGTTTTTCTGTTTAATTGGCTTGTTTTTAGTGTGCTGGACTAGTCAAAGAAACCTGCATCAAAACCGGGAGAATGAACAAGCCTTCATTGCCATGGCACAGTTATATAAAAAGAAACAGAGAGATGTTGTGGGAAGTCAGGGACACCGAATGGAGGGACCAGCTGGAGCCGTGGCAGAGGAACATAAATTGTGAAGATTTCATTTTAATATGGACATTTATCAGTTCCCAAATGATACTTTTATAATTTCTTATGCCTGTCTTATTTTAATCTCTTAATCCTGTTATCTTCATAAGCTGAGGATGTACATCACCTGAGGACCACTGTGATAATTGTGTTAATTGTACAAATTGATTGTAAAACATGTGTGTTTGAACAATATGAAATCAGTGCACCTTGAAAAAGAACAGAATAGCAGTGATTTTTAGGGAACAAGGGAAGACAACCATAAGGTCTGACTGCCTGCGGGGTCAGGCAGAAAGAGTCATATTTTTCTTCTTGCAGAGAGCCTATAAGTGGACTTGCAAGTAGGGAAGATATCAGTAAATTCTTTTCCTAGCAAGGAATAATAATATTAATACCCTGGGGAAAGAATGCATTCCTTGGGGGAGGTCTATAAACGGCTGCTCTGGGAATGTCTGTCCTATGCGGTTGAGATAAGGACTGAAATACGCCCTGGTCTCCTGCAGTATCTTCAGGCTTACTAGGGTGGGGAAAAACCCAGCCCTGGTAAATTTGTGGTCAGACCGTTTCTCTGCTCTCAAATCCTCTTTTCTGTTGTTCAAGATGTTTATCAGGATAATACCTGCACCACAGAACATAGACCCTTATCAGTAGTTCTCCTTTTTGCCCTTTGAAGCATGTGATCTACTCCCTGTTCTTACACCCCCTCCCCTTTTGAATCCCTTAATAAAAAAACTTGCTGGTTTGAGGCTCAGGTGGGCATCACAGTCCTACTGATATGTGATGTCACCCCCAGTCGCTCAGCTGTAAAATTCCTCTCTTTGTACTCTTTCTCTTTATTTCTCAGCCAGCTGACACTTATGGAAAATAGAAAGAATCTACATTGAAACATTGGGGGTGGGTTCCCCCGATACTCATTCTCATGAATGCCTCCTGATTTCTTCTTTATTTACTGTCCTTAGTGTAAGAACATGTTGACCTCAATGTTATCACACAAGTTACAGGCTATGATGCATACAGAATTCATACCTATTCTGGATGGTCACCTTAAATAGTGTGGCTGGAGCATGCATGCCCTTTCCCTGTGGCATATAAATCCTGGGTCTTGGGGGAACAGCGTGGAGATCTACCTGTCTTATGGCTGCCCAAGACCATGATCTGTTTGTAAGTTCCCTCAATAAAGTCCACTTTACCAATAAACTGGATTTGTTTGCCCCCTTCAGTTTCTTGGTTCCTTTGGCATTTGGGTGTTGCTTTGCACATACGGCCCTTTCATAGAATCCTATCCTAACTCTAACACCATATTTGGGTAAAAATAGCAGAAACACACATACACACACACACACACAACTATAGGTCATTCTCATTAATGAGAATAACTATAAACATTTCTATGTGAAATATTAGAAAATGGAGTCAGCACTATTGTTATTAATTATGCATTATGAAAAAACAGACTTTATTTCAGAATTGTGAGGATTATTAGAATCTCAGTAGCTGTAATTCACAAGATTAACAGATTATGTGCAAAAAATTGTGATCATCTCCAATTACTCTAAAAAATATTTGATGAAATTTTAAACCTCTCTGAATAAAAAAACACATTATGAACAGGAATAAAACTTTCTTAAGGTAAAATATATCTACCAGAAACATAGAACAAATATACATAAAGTTTTTGTTGAAATAACTTGTATTAAATTCAGAAAACAAGGGTGCAGGTGGCTAGGCAGTATTTACTGACATTCTCATTGAATGCATTGAGATGACAAAAAGAAGTGTGAGAGCAAATTGTCATTATTTGTACAAAATAATATTGTATAATCCAACAGAATCAACTGAAAACTATTAGAATTAATAAAAGAGCAGTAAATTTGCAGAATATAAAAAACCAAAAATATCTTTCTAAAATTCATTATTGCTTATATATAAATACATATAATATAAATATGAATATATAAATATATAAGCAACATATATAAGCAATAATATATTTATATATTAGTAATAATCAATTTTATATATTAATATTTTATATATTATATTATAAATAATAAATATATAAGCAATAATCAATTTTAAGGGGATATTTATATATATTAGCAATAATCTGTTTTAAAAGGTCATAAAAAAGGATACAATTCAAACTAATAGCAACAAGTGAACAGAAAACCTAGTAAAATATCTAACAAGAAATTCTTAAGACCTATAAAAATTGATGGAGCAACATAATAGAAGATTGGGAAAAATAAGAAAGAAAGCCATTTTTAAAAGTTGTCCATTATCCCCCAAATCATCTATAAATTTAATTAATCTCAACACAAATTCCAATAGAATACATATACATATATACTGTACATATATATATATATAGAGAGAGAGAGACAATAGGTTTTTGAAACAAAAGAACAAAATCTTTCCCTATAAGATTTTAAAATATACTGTAAGGCTATTAGTATTGAAGTAATATAGTAAAGTATAATGAAAGGAAATAATAACTCCCATGAGTTTATAGTGGGAAAGAACTTCTGTAGCAAAAGGCAGATTCACAAGAGAAAAACAAGCAAAGGTTTATTAACATGTATATTTCATATATACATGAGAGACACGCAGGGAATGAGTAGTTCTCAAAAAGGTGGCTTTAAATTTCAGCTGTAAACCAAACAGTATCTGAGACAGGTCTCAATCAGTTTAGAAGTTTTATTTTGCCACGATTAAGAATCATGACCCATGACAGCCTCAGGAGGTCCTGAGAACATATGCCCGAGGCAGTTGGGTTACAGCTTGGTTTTATGTTTTAGGGAGGCATAGGACATCAATCAATATATGTGATGTATACATTGGTTTCATCTGGAAAGGTGAGACAACTCAAAGTGGGGTGGTGGGGCTTATGGGCCATAGGTGAATTTCAAGATTTTCTGATTGGCAATTGTTTGAAAGAGTTAAGCTCTGCCTAAAGAGTTGAAATCAGCTTAAGCTAAGGTAAGGGGTTGGGGGTTGAGGGAGGCAGGGCTTTTGTCATGTATATGAAGCCTCCAGGTAGCCTGTAGCCCACTTCAAAGAGAATAGATGTGACTGTCTCTTATCAAAGGTACCAGACTCTCTGGCGAGACCTAATAAAGGAAAGAGATTCTCTACAAAATGTAAAATTACCCCAGCAAGAGATATCTTTGCAGGGCCATTTAAAACATATGTATTTCTTTCAGACCACTGCTATCTGTCATGTGATGCTATACTGGAGCCAGGTTGGAATTTGGTATCTTATGGCTACAAAGAGTCTCTTCTGTCAGTCTTAAGATCTCTATTTTAATGTTAATGCTGATCAGCTGTGTGCCTGGACTCCAAAGGGAGGAAAGGATCACTAGGCATGTCCAAACCCCCTTCCTGTCACGATCTGACCTAGATTTTCAGGGGTCGTTGGGTCCCGTTGGCCCAGAGGAGGGTCCACTTGATCAATTTTGAGGGGATTATAATTTTACTTTGGGTTTACATAGCTTATATAGCATCTTCAACAAAAACAAGTGAATTTCAAGAGAAGCAATATGAGAAAGAAGAAGGACTTTGAATCTCTAAGAGCAGCAACTTGTGGAAATGCAAATAAATGGCAGATAAACGCTAGTTGGTAAAGCTCTGGTACAAGCTCTAGGTCAATAAGAATTCAAAGTTGTTTTTTGTGGATGACCTTTGCTCTCCCTGGTAGAAAGGTGGGCAGGATACCTTCTGTCTTTGTAAATCTATATCCTGGACCTATGGGAGGCAAATAGGAGGCTGGCAGAGAGCTTTCTTGCATTTGCTTCTTCTGAATTGCCTTCAGCTCAACAATCCTTCATATTTTGGGGGGCTTATTCTGCTCTCCCTCAATAGGTTCAAAAATAGACAAATTAAACAATAGAAAATAATTAAAAATCCAGAAATAGTACTGTGTGTCTCTTTCTGTCTCTCTGTGTTCCTCTCCTACCCCCTCCACCACACCCACAAATACATGTTTGTAAGCACATACCCTGGAATTTAGTTTATATTAGATGTGACATTTTATATCAGAGGCAGGGAAACACAATGGAATATTCAAAAACAATTTGAGAATTATTCAGGATTCATTTGAGCAAAGACATTACATTTTTATTCCTACCTTACACCACAGAAAACTAAATTCTGGAGTAAGAGCTAATATTTAAAGCAAAACATTTTTTTAAAAGTTTGAAGAAAACATGGAATAAACTTTTACACTCTTGTGATGGGGCAGTGTCTAAACAGGGTACAAAACTAAAATAGCATCAAGGAAAAGATCAATTAATATAATGAAAAAAACCCTGAGTTTAATTATGTATGACAAAAGACTTTAATGAACTAAGTTAAAAATAAGAGTTTGGGAGAAAAAAACCTGCAACCTACATAACAAACAAAGGATTAATACCCAAAATATGCAAAGAGCTTCTACTGCAATCTGCTGTTGCAAAATTATAACTGAGAAAATTATTACAGTGAAAGATATCTGACCTAACAAATTCTATCCTGCTTCTAACCTCCAAGCTGTCCTTGGTCATTCCTGGGCATGGGCCAAACTAACTTTGGGAGGAACTTAGTTTATACTTTAACTTTGAAACAAAGACTATAACAGCCCTTTCCCAAAACAAACCACTTTCCTGTCTGGGGACTAGACTGCCTTTGTAGGATTAACAAATTAGCCACAAGATTAGAAATTATGGATTAGGAATCATGCAGCTAGAGGCTGCAAGATTCTGACCCTCCCCAAATTGCTCCCAGATATAACATCACTATTGTAAAACCTAAGATCAGTGCTTGAGATATTTTGCAGACCCTGCAGTTAATGGATCAGTTGGCACCACCCAATCAATAAACTGACTCATCTTATGGTCTTGTGGATTTGAGGTCTTGTGGCCCCTACCCAGGAACTGACTCAGTGCAAGAGGACAGCTTCGGCTCCCTATGATTTCACCTCTGACCTAACCAATCAGCACTCCCAACTCACTGGCCCCCCTATCCACCAAATTATCCTCAAAAAACCTGATCCTCAAGTTTTCAGGGAGACTGATTTGAATAATGATAAAAGTCCGGTCTCCTGTACAGCCAACTTTGCATGAATTAAACCCTTTCTCTATTGCAATTCCTCTGTCTTGATAAATCAGCTTAGTCTAAGCAGCAGGCAAAGAGAACCTGTTGGGTGGTTACACAAGAAAAAATAGCCCATAAAAATAAGAATAAGTGATATGAACCAGTATTTAAAGATAAAATACAGTGTCCAATAACTGTATGAAAGATGCTCAACTTCACTAATAGTTATGGAGATGCAAATTAAGCAAGATTTTTTTTACCATAAGATTGACCCCAAAGTCTCAAATAGTCACAATATTTTATACATTTTTGTGGGGGTGTAGTGGGGATGTAAATATAGGAGACCAGAATATGCCACCTCAAAATATGACTATAGGAGACCAGAATATGCCATTCCAAAATATGCCTTGTTGGCATAAGGATTATTTTGAGCTGATTATTTTGAGAAATCGCAGACACAGAAGAAGCTCTGAAAATAAGAGTAGAAGTTATGCTTTTGTATGGGAAATTTACATCTCTGAAGGAATTCTCCATTTGTAAGCGTGTCTCCCTCTCTGTACCAGGAAGAGAAGTATTATTCTAAATCAATAGAGACTCCTATCAATGGAGAAGGCATCCACTTAAATCTGCATAACAAGACTTACTCTTGTCTATTGTCTTGCTTTTCCTGGTCATCTACCTATAACTGGCCTTCCCTAAACCCTCCTTTCTTTGTTTCAGCAGACATGGTATTTAAATATGAATTCAAAGCCAACTCTTTGAGATTTAAAAGAATCCTTTCTCTGGGTATCTCCTATGTATATATGAGGTATAGAGGTTAATATACTTCTGTTTGTTTCTCTCTTGTTAATCTGTCTTTGGCTACATGGGTCCATCCTAACTAAGAACTATAAGAGTAGAGGAAAACATTTATTCCTCCCTACAGAAATATGGTATGTTTGACCACCTAAATCTGGCTTTCCTAAGGTCATTCTCTCAGCTCTAGCCTTTAAATCTGAGAAAAGAAAATGGCATAACGTGAAATTTCCATTACTAAAGACCAGGTCCTTCTCCAGAGGAAGAAAAAATAATGTTTAAGATAGGAAATAATTTCATTTGAAATCTTTAAGAGAACATGTTCTCAGTTCTTTCATACATAAAGACAAAAGTAAAAAGAATGTTATTTGAGATGAACAGATATTTTCATGCAAAGTTGCCTGAACAATTCATCCAGAACCCTGGATCATCACCACCTCGGCAGTGAATACTAGATGAAGGACAGAATATGTATAGAGAGTTCTTCTTTCACGAGCTATCCAGTCACTTAGAATCCAAATACAAATTTATATCCTAATTCTGGAGGCTGTTCTTCAGTGCATTTTATTTTAAAATAAACTTACAAATCACATAACATCCCATAACAGTGGGAAAATGAAGCAGTCTTGGGTAAATACCATCTCTGTTATTTCAAGTAGACAGCATATTTGGGCCCTTTACCTTATCACCACTTACAAGAAATCTACACTATACAAAACTCTTTCTTCCATATCAACTCAGTAATTTGCAACATAGGCACCAATGTAAATGTAAGAGGAAAAGATACGAAAGGAAATAATCCAGGGACACACACACACACACACACACACACACAAAGGTGTCATCAGAAATGGAAGGAACACATTTCCAATGTGAGCAGAAAAGTAAAAATATGTCCATCTATTAAACATTGCCTTCCGTTTCTTCATATATTCATTCAATGGGCACTTGGGGGAAGGGCGCTAAGCACTGTTCTGAGAATACAAAGATGAGTAAGGCACAACCCTTCAAAGACATGGTCTAATGGGAGAGGCAGACAGATAATTACAAGGCAATATTTTCACTGCTGTAAGCAAGGATATGTGAAGAAGTATGAGGGGGCATAGACACAGGAAACTGTAACTACATTTGATAAATCAGAAAATAAATACATAAACATTTGAGCTCAGTTTCAAAATTCCACATTATGCAATAGCACTAGTTAAAGCTCCCGAATTATGCAGTAGAATTTCTATTATGTCTGACATAGGAATATTAGTCATCAAAAGCAATAGCTGAAAGCACCAACCTAAAGATATGAATAGAAAGTAAGAAAGGTCTTGTAAGGTACACACATTTGAGGAAATGAGAAGAGCTAACAAGCTCAGAACAAAGCAAGAATATCCATTCTTGCCAATTCTGTTCAACATTACAATAAGTACAATGAAATAAAAAGGCAAAAATTAGAAAGGAAGAAATAAAACTATCTTTGTTCACAGATGATATAATTGTGTATGTAGAAAATCCTAAGGAAACTACCAAAAATACTAGATGCCAGGCACAGTGGTTCATGCCTGTAATCCCAACACTTTGGGAGGCTGAGGTGGGAGGATTGCTTGAACTTAGAAGTCTAAGACCAGCCTAGACAACATAGCAAGACCCTGTCCCTACAAAACATTTTAAAAATTAGCCCAGTGTGGTGCTGTGTGCCTGTAGTCCCAGCTGTCAGGAGGCAGAGGTGGGAGGATCGCACAAGAGGTGCAGGAACTCTAGGATGCAGTGAGCCATGAGCATGCCACTGCACTCCAGCCTGGGCAACAGAGTGAAACGCTGTCTCAAAAATATAGATGTACATATATAGTAGAATAAGTAAATTTAGGTCAATGTACATAAATTAACTGTGCTTTTATATAGCTGCAACAAACAATTGAAAAATTAGCAAAAAAATTTACAATAGCATCAAAAATTTAAAATAATTATGAATAAATTTGACAAAGGTTGTCTAAGACTTCATGTTGAAACTACAAAATATTGCTGAGAGGTATTAAAGACTTCCCAAATCAATGAAAATATATACCATGTTCATGGATCAGAACACTTGACATTGTTAAGATGTCAATTCTCCCCGAATTGACGTATAGATTTACTGCAATCCCAATTAAAATCCAAAAATGTTTTTTTGTAGAAATCGACAATTTGATTTGAATATGAGAATATGAATGACAGAATGACAGAAAATACTCAATACAACAATAAAAAGGAATAATGATGTTGGAGGATTTGCACTACTTGGTTTTAAGATTTCCTATAAAGCTACAATAATCAAAACACTGTGGTATTTATGTGGTATTGATTGCCGCTGGATTGACTGGAAAGACACTTAAAGGAAATTTCTGGGACAAAGTAAATGTTCTATATCTTAATTGATGTGGTGACTTCACAGGTGTATAGTTCATCAACATAAACATTTGAATACCCATAATGTACCAGTTTGTCTTAACCACTCGAGATGCATCAGTAAAAAACAACAAAAAAGGAAAAGACAGAGATGCTGTCATGGAACATACATCTTAGCAGGGGTTAGGGAAGAAAGAGAGACATATAATCAAGAAAACATATAATATAGAAATTATATGGTTTTTTAGAGGGTAGAAGTACTGTGGAAAAAGAAAAAGTCTAGTAGGTTAAAGGGCTGGGAGAATGCAATTTTATAGTACGTTGTCAGAAAAGGCCTCACTGGGAAGGTAACAGTAAAGCCACGACTTGACAGAATAGAATGAGTTAGACATGCTCTTACTCCCTAGGGGAAGGAGTGCTCCTAGGAACTGCAAAGATGCCAGTGTACCTGCAGAAGAGCTTTCTTAGTGCAGCACCACTCAGACAGAACTGTTCTCTAAAGATATGGCAAGCACGTCCCTGAGTGGCTCCACTTGAGCTTATCACAGTGAGATTTACACTCATCAAATCTCATTCCATGTGCTTTTGACTTACTATTTTGATGTTGCATGCATGAAGCAGGAGGTAAATTCCCTCACTGTTGAGTTCTGGTCAGCAACCTAGGATGGAAGGACATTGGTACATCCTCAATA
Source organism: Gorilla gorilla gorilla (assembly GCF_029281585.2). Classification (NCBI taxonomy): domain Eukaryota; kingdom Metazoa; phylum Chordata; class Mammalia; order Primates; family Hominidae; genus Gorilla; species Gorilla gorilla. The sequence continues at coordinate 54,126,127 of NC_073231.2, read as the reverse complement.
TGTCTGATTTTATTTCTGAAAGGCCAAAACCAAAACCAAAACAAAACACAAAAATACAAACAGTGCTCATTTCCCAGTGGCTCTTGGTTCCTGCATTGGAGGCAGAGAGAGGGCAATTGGGGATAAATAAGAATGCTCTAAATTCTTGAGAGCTCTCCAGGGAGAAGTAAGCTGCTTCTGAAAGAAAACAGTAGGACAGGACCATAGCCAGGATCTACACAATTTTGAAAAGAGTTGACACTTACTGAGGTCCCAGAATATTAGTGCTATGTGGTCATGCAAAGTGGGAATTTATTTTGTTGTTCTTCAGAGTATTCTGGAAGACAGTCTATTTATCTTGTTTTGTCCAAAAGGGGCAGCAGTGTTATGACTACACACATCATTTGTCCACCCAGTTTGAACAGCTTCCCTTAGGACATAATTCAGATGGCAGAGTGGATGATACTAGCCTTTATCCCCCTGACACAAGACAAAATATATAGATAGCTATCCACAACCAGAATAGCCCTGAAAGAGCTCAAAGGCCCATTAAAGATCTTCTATGTGTGAATATTCTTTTTGTTTTGTTCCACTGTGTTCCATCTACAGGAAGACAGTGGAGCAAAAACAAAAAGAATATTCACACAGAAAAGATCCCTGCTGAAGCTGGCATACCTGAGAATTCAGGAGACTGCTAGGAACAAAGAAGAAAGGCTGAGGCTATCAGCCACATGGGGGGAATTACTGTGGTCCCCAGTGACCTGCTCTACAGAGGACACTAGCATCATTTGCCATTGAGGTAACCAACAGCCATTTCCTCCAGGGAACCCCAGAGAGGAAGACACAGCCGCGCACCCCTCCTGCCCTAAGCAGCAGCCACTGTCGAGCTGCTTTAGGAAAGGAGCTAAGGGAGGAGACCACCCCTCATATTGTCTTATGCCCAATTTCTGCCTCCAAAGAAAGAAAAAGTGAAAACTAAAAGGCAGAAATGAAATCCACAAGCAGACAGCCCGGCGCCACACCCTGGGCCTGGTAGTTAAAGATCAACCCCTGACCTAATCAGTTATGTTATCTATAGATTACAGACATTGTATAGAAAAGCACTGTGAAAATCCCTATCCTGTTTTGTTCCGATCTAATTACCGGTGCATGCAGCCCCCAGTCACGTACCCTCTGCTTGCTCAATCGATCACGACCCTCTCACGCGCACCCCCTTAGAGTTGTGATCCCTTAAAAGGGACAGGAATTGATCACTCGGGGAGCTCGGCTCTTGAGACAGGAGTCTCGCTGATGCCCCCAGCCGAATAAACCCCTTCCTTCTTTAACTCGGTGTCTGAGGAGTTTTGTCTGTGGCTCGTCCTGCTACAGAGCCAACATCTCTCCCAACCCTGCACTTGTCCTGGCCCCCAAGCTGGGACTGAACTGCATGTGCCCACACTGCAGACTTGGTCTCTGTGGCGACACTCCTCTCACCCACATCTCAGACACCACAGCCATCACCATGGTGAGCTAGTTCACACTCTGGACCCTGGAGCCAAGCTCTTACTGCATACACTCAAACTCTGGACTTCAGCTCAGCCACCACAGAAAGGTAGGCTCCATGCTAACCTTGGAGCCACTGTAACTCCGTCTCAACCTGTGTTCCTATTCTGGTTCCCTGGCTACTTCACAAGCACCCACACCTTACATGCTGTTGGCAATGTGGCAGCAGGAATGCTTGAACCCTAAGGACCAGTGCCATAGCCGCCCCACATCCCAGAACTGTAGTCTCTTCACACGTACCCGTGCTTCAGGCCTCAGCCCTGTAACTACTCCACAGGCAACACACTTAAGACACTGGTGCCACTGCCACTTCAGGTAGGCCTGCAAACCAGACCCAGTGCCAACAGGAATCCCTTTAGCCAAAACTTCCACAGTGGAAAGAAAAATAGATCAGGAGAATCTTAGTAATCATTACGATCATAGACCCCAGCAATCTTCACCACCACTGCAGACATCCACAACATTGAGTGCTGAGGATCTCTGCAATCATTGTCAACACTAACCTTAGCTGACAGAGCTGCACAACAACTACACGACTGAATCCTCATTGGTGCCAGAACCACTGCACCCCACTCAGCAAGCACCCTCACACCCTTCCACCAGAAGAAAGTATTTTCATAGCAAAATTAGCCTTTAAAGTCTGCAATAGGTTACTGCTCCACCAAACAGGCAGACATCAACATAAGGCAAGAAGAAACATGACAAGTCAAAAAGACATAACACAACCAAAAGAACACAATAATTTCCCAGTAGCAAGCCTCAAATAAATGGAGATATACAAACTGCATGACAAAGAATTCAAAAAAAATTGTTTTAAGGAAGCTCAGTGAACTTCAAGAAAATACAGAGTAATAAGTCAGTGAAAGCAGGAAAACAATAAATGACCAAAAATAGAAATTTGGCAAAAAGATTAACATTATTTTTAAAATTAAATAGAAATTCTGGAGCTGAAAAATACAATGAAGAACATGAAAAAAATGAATGTGATAGTGTCAACAGCAGAATTGATCAAGCAGAAGAAACAATCTGTGAACTTAAAAATAAGTTATTTGAAAATACACAATCAGAGCCAGGAAAAGAAAAAAATGAAAAGGAATGAAGAAAGCATACAGGATTTAGGGGACAGCATTAAAGAGTGAATATTCAAGCTACAGGTGTTAAAAGAAGGAGAAGAGAGGAAAAAAGTATAAAGTATACTTAAAGAAATAATAACAAAAAACTTTCCAAATCTGGGGGGAGATAGAAATAGCCAGGGATAAGGAGGTCAAAGGTCTCCAATCAGATTCAATAAGACTACACCAAGACATATTATAACCAAACTGTAAAAATGAAAGACAAAGGGGAAACTCTGAAAGCAGCAAGAGAAAAGAAGCAAATCACATATAAGGGAGTCCCAATAAGGCTAGCAGCAGAATTCTCAGCAGAAATGTTACAAGCCAGGAGAGAGTGGGATGATATATTCAAAGTGCTGAAGAAAAAAAAATTAAGAATAAGTAAACCAAGAATACTTTATCCACCAAATCTGTCTTTCAGAAATGAAGGAAAGGTAAAGATTGTCCCAGACAAGCAAAAGCTCAGGGAGTTCATTACCACCAGAACTATCTACAAGAAATGCTACAGGGAATTATTCAAAATAAAAAAAGATGCTAATTAGTAACATAAAAACATAGAAAAGTATGAAACTCACTTGTAAAAATATATACACACTCAAATTCAGAATATGCTAATACTGTAATGATGGTGGGTAAATCACTTATATCGTTAGTATGACAGGTTAAAAGACAAAGCTGTTAAAAATAGTAATAGCTACAATAATTTGTTAAGGAATATACAATATAAAAAGATGTACATTGTGACAACAGAAACATAAAGTGTGGGTGACAAGAGTAAAAGTGTAGAGTTATTTTATGCAATCAAAGTTAAGTGTTATCAGCTTAAAATAGCTTGTTATAACTACAAGATGTTTTATGTTAGCCTTATAAGGCTAACCACAAAATAAAAACCTATAGTAAGTGCATAAAATGTAAAAAATGAGGAATCAAAACACACTAGTAGAGAAAAATCCTCTAATAACAGAGGAGGAAGACAGGAAGAAAGAAACAACAAGAGAGGAAAAAAGAAACAAATGATCTACCAAACAACCAGAAAACAATGAACAAAATGGCAGTAGTAAGTCCTTACCTATGAATAATTATCTTGACTATAAATGGATTAAATTCTCCAATTAAAGACAAGGATTAGATGAATGGATAAAGAAAAAAAAAACACAACTATTTGTTACCTACAAGAGAATCACATCACCTTTAAAGATACATATAGATTGATAGTGAAAGGATGGGAAAAGATATTCCACGGGAACAGAAAACAAAAAGAGCAGGGGTACCTATACTTGTATCAAATCAAATAGATGTAAGCCAGAATATGTAAAACAAGACAAAGAAGGTCATTATATAATGACAAAGGGATCGATTTATCAAGAGGATATAACAGTTATAAATATATATGCATCCAATATCAGAGCACCTAAATGCATAAAACACTATTAATAGATCTGAAGAGAGAGATACTGCAATACAATAATAGTAGGGGAATTCAATACCCCACTTTCAGCAATGGACAGATAATCCAGATAGGAAATCAATGAGGAAACATTGGACTTTATGTATTAGACTAAATGTACCTAATAGACATGTATAGAACATTCTATCCAACAGCAGCAGAATACACATTCTTCTCAAGCACATCCAGGATAGTCTCCAGGATATTAGACAGAGATCAGTCTTAATACCTTTGAGAAGACTGAAATCACATCAAGCATCTTTACCAATCACAATGGTATAAAACTAGAAACCAATAATAGGAGAGATTTCAGAAAATTTACAAATATGTCAACATTATAACAACATTATCCTTAATAACATGATCCTTAGTAACATAAAAACATAGAAAAGTATGAAACTCACTTGTAAAAGTATGTACACACTCAAATTCAGAATGTGCTAATACTATAATGATGGTGTGTAAATCACTTATACCTTTAGTATGATGGTTAAAAGACAAAACTGTTTAAAATAGTAATAGCTACAATAGATCAAAGAGGAAATTCAAGGGAAATGTTAAAATATCTTGAGACAAATTAAAATGGAAACACAAAGGGCCAGGCACAGTGGCTCAGGCCTGTAATCCTGGCACTTTGGGAGGTTGAGGTGGACGGATCACCTGAGGTCAGGACTTCAAGACCAGCCTGACCAACATGGTGAATCCCCATCTCTACTAAAAACACAAAATTAGCTGGGCATTGTGGCACATGCCTGTTATCCCAGCTACTTAGGAGGCTGAGGCAGAAGAATCGCTTGAACCTGGGAAGCAGGGGGTTGCAGTGAGCCTAGATCACGCCATTGCACTCCAGCCTAGGCAACAAGAGTGAAACTCCATCTCAAAAAAATAAATAAGATAAAATGGAAATACAAAGGAATGCAGCAAGAGCAGTTCTAAGAGAAAAGTTTGTATTAATAAATGGCTACCTCAAAAAGAAAGATCCAAAATAACCAACTAATGTTACACCTCAAAGAACTAGAAAGAGAAAAACAAACTAAGCCCAATGTTAGTAAAAGGAAGGACATAATAAAGATTAGAGCAGGCCAGCGTAGGGCTCACACCTATAATCCCAACACTTTGGAATGTTGAGGCAGGATTGCTTGAGCCCAGAAGTATGAGACCGGCCTGGGCAACATAAGGACACCCTGTCTCTACAAAATAAAAATAAATCAGCCAGGCTTGGTAGCATGCACTTATGGTCCCACTACTTGGGAGGCTGAAGTTGAAGGATCAGTTGAGCCCAGGAGTTCAAGGCTGCAGTGAGCCATGATTATACCATTGCACTCCAGCCTGGGTGACAGTGAGACCCTAGCTCAAAAAAAAAAAAAAAAAGATCAGAACAGAAATAAATGAAATAGAGAGTAGAAAAGCAATAGAAAAATTAAAAATATAAACATAATTAAGACTTGGTTTTTTGAAATAATAAAATGATAAATTCAGATAGATTAAGAAAAATAGAGGAGACAAATAAAATCAGAAATGAAATAAGAGATATAACTGATGCCACAGAAATACAGAGGATCATAAGAAACTACTAAGAAAAATTATACACCAACAAATTGGAAAACCTAGAGAAATGAATGAGTTCCTAGAAATAGAAAATCTGAACAGACCAATAACAAGTAAGAAAATTGAATAAATAATTTAAAATCTCCCATAGAAGAAAAGCCCAGGACCATCAGGCTTCGCTGTTGAATTCTACCAAACATTTAGAGAACTAATGCTAATTCTTCTCAAATTCTTCCAAAAAATTGAGGAGGTGGGACTACTTCCAAACTCATTTTATGAGGCCGGTATTACCCTGATAACACCCAGACAAGGACTGTACGAGAAAATAAAATCACAGGCCAACATCCCATATGAACATAGATGCAAAAATCCTCAACAAAATACTAAAAAACCAAATTCAACATTGCATTAAAGAATCATTCACCATGCAAGCTTGTCCAACTCACCTTATTTTGTTGTTGTTGTTCTTCTGTTTTGTTTCATGTTAGGTTTTTGGCAGCCTGAAACCATGGTTTTCAGTTTCTGTCTCTAGTGATAAGCAGAAAAGAGAAATGAGAAAGGGGCTTTACCAGCCCTGCCAGAAGCAGAAGCTAAGAACCCATGACAGGGACACCTTCGGACATCCCTGTAAGGGATTTAATCCTGGGGTACAAGGATGCTTCAATGGATGCAAATCAATAAAATGTAACACATCACATTAAAAAAAGGACAAAAATCATGTGATCTTCTCAATAAATGCAGAAAAGGCATTCAAAAAATTCAACATTCTTTCATGATAAAAACTCTCAAGAAATTATGTATAGAAAAAATGTACCTCAATCCAATAAAAGCCATATAAGACATACTCATAGCTAACATTATACTCAATGGTGAAAGATTGAAAGCTTTTCCTCTAAGATTAAGACAAGGAAGCTGGGCACGGTGGCATGTGCCAGTAATCCCAGATACTCAGGATGCTGAAGCAGGAGAATTGCTTGAGCCCAGGAGTACAAGACCAGCCTGGGCAACATAGTGACATCCCGACTCTGAAAAGGAAAAAAAAAAAAAAGAGCAAAACAAGGATGCCCATTCTCAACACTTGTATTCACATAGAACTGGAAGTTCCTAACCAGAGCAATTAGGCAGGAGAAAGAAATAAATATCATCCAGATCAAAAAGGAAGAAGTTAAATTGTCTCTGCAGATAACATGATCTTATACACAGAAAAACCCTAAAAATCTCACCAAAAATTTGTTAAGACTAATAAATGAATTGAGTAAAGTTGCAGGATATAAAATCCACATAAAAAATCAGTAGCATTTCCATACATCAATAATGAGCTAGCTGAAAAGGAAATCAAAACAATTGCATTTATGACAGCTACCAAAAAAAAATACTTCAGAATAAATTTAACCAAGGAAGTAAAAAACCTGTACACTGAAAACTATAAAACATCGATGAAAGAAATTAAAGACACAAATTAATGAAAATATTGTTTTGTTCATCCATCAGAAGAATCAATATTGTTATAATATCCATACTCCCCAAAACTACAGATTCAATGCAATCTCTATCAAAATTCCAATGACATTTTTCACAGAAATAGAAAAGATAGTCCTTAAATTCATATGGAACCACAAATGACCTTAAATAACCAAAGCAATCTTGAGCAAAAAGAACAAAGCTGAGGGCATTATACTACCTGATTTCAAAATATACTACAAAGCTATAGTAATCAATACAGTATGGTACTGGCATAAAAACAGACACATAGACCAATGGAATAGAATAAAGACCCAAAAATAAATCCATGCATTTATCGTCAACTGATTTTTGACCAACATGCCAAGAATATACAATGAGTAAAGAACAGTCTTTTCAATAAATGGTGCTATGAAAACTGGATATCCACATGCAGAAGAATGAAACTGGACCCATATCTCACCTCATATACAAAAAGTAACTCAAAATAGATTACAGACAGAAACACAAGACCTGAAACTATAAAACTACTGGAAGAAAATGTGGGAAAAACCTTCTTGACATTGTATGGGCAAAGATTTTTTGGCTATGACCCCAAAAGCACAGGCAACAAAAGCAAAAATTAACAAATAGATTACACCAAACTAAAAAGCTTCTAAACAGCAAAGGAAAACAATCAACAGAGTGAAGAGGCAACTGAGGAATGGGAAAATAAATTTGCAAACCATACAACTATATGAGCTAGCTGAAATATGAGCCAACTGAAAAAGAAATTAAGAGGTTAATATCCAAAATATATAAAGAATTCATATACTCAATAGCAAAAAACAATCTGATTAAAAAATGGGCAAAAGATCTGAAGAGACTTTTCTCAAAAGAAGACATACGAATGGCAAATAGGTATATGAAAAAAATGCTCAACATCATCCTTAGGGAAATGCAAATTAAAACCACAAGGTATCACCTTACACCTACTAGAAAAGCTATTATCAAAAAGATGTAAGGTATAAGTGTTAGCAAGGATGTGGAGAAAAGGAAATCCCTGTACACTGTTGGTGGGAATGTAAATTAGTACAACCATTATGAAAAACAATATGGAGTTTCCTCAAAATATTAAAAATGGAACACCATATGATCCAGCAATATCACTACTGGGTATAGATCCCATGGATATGAAATTGGTATGTTGAAGAGATATCCACACGCTTATGTTCATTGCAGCATTATTCACAATAGCTAAGATATGGAATCAACCCATGTGTCCAACAACAGATGAATGGATAGAGAAAATGTGGTACAGATACACAATAGAATATTATTCAGCCTTAAAAAAGAAGGAAATCCTGTCATTTGAGACAACATGGATAAATCTATAAGACATTATGTTAAATGAAATAAGCCAGGCACAGAAAGACAAATACCACATGAGGTCGCTTACATGTGGAATGTAAGAAAGTTAAATTCATAGAAGCAGAGTAAAATAGTGGTTACTCTAGGCTGGGGCTGGGAGGGAGATAGGGAGATGTGGGCCAAAGGATACAAAATTTCAGCTGGATGGAAGGAATAAGCTCAAGAGAGCTATTGTACATTATAGTGACTACAGTTAATAACAATACATTGTATACTTGAAAACTGCTCAGAGCAGATTTTTAAATGTCCTCACCACACACACCAAAATGATACGTGAGGTAATGCATAGGTTAAACAGCTTGATTTAGCCATGCTAAAATGTATACATACATCAAAACATCACACTATACACCATAAATACACACAATGTTTATTTGTCAATTTAAAAAAAATTTTTTAACAGTTTTCCTAAACAACGCCTTTCCTTTTTTTTTTTTTTAAAGCTTGGGCCATCCTAAAGGCAGCCAAAGAGTAGTTGGAAATAACTGAACTGACACTATGAAGTATCCCACAGATCCCTAAATAGTTCAACATCAATGCCAAAAACAAAAAAAAGCACAAATATTAGACACCAACTCCTACTCTCAGAGACACAGCCCCGCCTAAGAGAGACATGTCCAGAAATCACAGCAGTAGTTGAGCCTGTGTGTGGAGGTAGGAAGTGAGAAGAAGGAAATTTGGCTACTATAGTTCAGCCCTGTTATTCATAACACGCTTGAGTCTAGTTTTAGCCAATTCCTGTCAAACTGGCCTGGCCTGTCATTGCAAATTTAGTATCAAGCTACTGATGGAGTTTAATGACTTGGTAAGAAATATAGATCCATCTATTTCATGGCAGCTGAGCTGCAGTTCTATTGCTTTAAGGAAACATTTGGTATTGACTTAACATGATGCTTATTAAATCTAAATCAAATGTGAATTAATCAACTTGAAAGTATTGTCTAATTTTCTTATTGGTATTAATGCTGATATCCCATAACAAATGCTTTGGAGTGAAAACACTTAACCTACATATATCGCCCCAAGTTTCCTGTATTCAGTTTTAATTTAACTGTATTCAGTTTTAATTTGTGTGACAAGTTTCACCTCACAATGTGCTTCCTCCTGTTCAACTATTTCTAAGTGCACATGGAGGTCTATTTACATATTAATTTCTGCTAGAATTACAGACATATCCACCTTCATTTCTCCTCCCCAAAGGATCAAAAAGGCCTCTTGAGTGGCCATAAATGTCTCATTATAAACACTTAATTTAAAACTGCGTCACAGTTAGAGTCAATCTGGCCTGCACTCTCATGCCAAAAAGCAAAACCTTTTCAAGCTGTGCATTTTTGCTATTAACTTTCCACTGTGACTTTAGAATCTCAATCAATTCTTTAAGAAATGCAAATGCTCTTTTTTCTTTGGCTTAGCAGTAGCCACTGGGAAATACATTTGTATAATTCCTTCCTGGCCATGCATGGGCTGTAACAATAATCAAAGCTACCAGGCCAGAGAAGATATTCCAGAACATACTCAACTTTTTCCAACTTACTGTCAGAGGCCATTGAACTTTCAGCCTTCTACTTGGCTCAGCCAGGAAGATAGTGAAAGTGCCTCTAACCAAATCCAAATGCAGGCTGTCTACAGGATTAATCTTTTGTGAGATGGAGTTTCACACTTGTTGCCCAGGCTGGAGTGCAATGGCATAATCTCGGCTCACTGCAACCTCCACCTCCCGAGTTCAAGCGATTCTCCTGCCTCAGCCTCCCAAGTAGCTGGGATTACAGGCATGCACCACCATGCCTGACTAATTTTGTATTTTCAGTAGAGATGGGGTTTCACCATGTTGTCAAGCTAGTCTCGAACTCCTGACTTCGGTGATCTGCCCACCTCGGCCTCCCAAAGTGCTGGGATTACAGGTGTGAGCCACCGCATCCGGCCCAGGGTTAATCTTAATCTGTTTCTCCAATTATATTTCCACTAATGCTACTGAACCCTTGCCCTCCAATTCACCCTCTGCTTTCTTGCTAGGGTGCTTTAGGGCCCTTCATGCGCTGACCCAGACAGCCCGTCCAGGCTCCTCATCTTCACTCCCCCCATATACCTATGCTCATAACCCCAGTAACACACCTGTGCTCTACTCACGGTATCACAAGCAGTTCCCAAACTCACCATGGTGTTGTTGCCTCCCCACCTTTTACACATGTTCCTTCTGCTGGCAATATCCTTGTGCCCCTGGCCATCTCCCACCCAGCCTTCCAAACTCAGTTCAAAAGCCCTTTCCTCTGTGAATTCTTCACTGATCGCACTCTCCAGCCCTACCAAAGTCGAGCATTTTCTCCTCCAGTTCCTGTAGCACTGTGGGACCTTCTCTATCCTAACATGTATCATATCATATTTGATTATGTATTTACATGGCTGTCTCCCACAAGGCTGTGAGCCCATTAAAAGTGGGATTGGCTTTTATCCTTGTATCCCCAGCTGCTCGTACCATGCCTGGCATCTGGCAAATAATCAAGAAATCTTTATGGAATAAACAGAAAAAGGTGATATAAATGTAAAAGGAAAAAATTTCTCAGCACTCCCGTGCATGTAGAGGAGGCAGGTGAATTCCACATTTATGGCGATGGATGACCTGTGCTTAGAGTGGATCTAAATCCCTGACCAAGAAAAGAAGTTTGGAAATGACACCATTATTTGCAGATCCCCTCTCACCAGTTGTTATGTCTGTGCCTCATGGGACATGGGCAAGGATCATGGAAGAATTTACATATATATATGTAAATTAGCTGTGTGGTTTCCTGGTGGCTGGATCTCAGGATAAGGGGATTGAAAGCTAAAAACACTAAAACAAATATGGAAAATAACAGAACCAAAAAAATGACCAAATGGGAAAAAAATGCCCTTGACCTTACCACAGTTCCTGATTCTCTGTGGTTATGGGATAGGCAGAGCTTGGATAAACTAAATCAGTGGAAAATCCCCATATCTTATTTCCATTTCCAGCCTCCTACCAAAAAGGCTTTTTCCTAGCTAATAGCACTGACCTTCCCTGTCAACCTTCATGTAAAGATGCTAACGAGCAATAATAATGTGAAAGAGGATGCAACAGAAGGGAGAAAGAGAATCAAAAGAAACAGAGCTTTCCATAGCTGGGCCATTCATTTCCTCCCACGAAAATGCCTCAATGTCTGATTTCCACTCCTAAGCCGCAGGGACCATGATGCTCGTCCAGACCAGTCGTTTCAAAGTGGATTTTCTCAAGTCTGTGAGGTGATTGCCAGTAGCACTGGGGGTGACAAAGGCTCTCCACCCCTCACCTTCAACCAGAAAGTGCCAGCTTTTTTTTCCGTTTCAAAGTTGGGCTTATATGGAAGTTTCTGTGTGAAAGCAGAGTTCTATAGCTAAAACAAACAAAAACAAAAACACCAGTCCAGAAAATGAGGCCGTTTGCTCTGATAAGATTCCATCTGGGTTTTATATAGTTAAAAGGGCCTCAGACTGCAGTCCAGCAGGCTGGGAGGTAACCTGTAGCTCCCCGTCTGCATAGTATAAGAGAAGGAACCCCCAAATTAGACAAGAGACCAGGACCTGAACCCTAGGTGTGATTCACTCACTAGATGTGAACATTTCCCCTGCAAGAGTTCCAGGCTCCATGAGGGCAGCAAGCCTGTTTTGGACCTCATGGGACCCTCAGGGCCTAGTGCAGTACGTGGGAGATGTTAGCTACTCGACAGCTAGTTGTTGAGCTATTGAGAACTAGCTCAAATGACAAGGTTTCCTATGCTTGTTTCTGAAATTCTAGATTCTCAACTTGCTATAGTAACCTTTCTAAGCTTTAGTGTCTTCACTGAGAAAACAGCCACAATAATAATACTTACACCAGAGAGTTGTTTTAAGGATTAAGATAATTCATGTAAAATGTATAAGCCCAATGCCTAACATAAAATTGTTTATTATTGTTGACAAAAGAATAAAACTCTGTAAAATATTTGAAGAGATTTATTCTGAGCCAAATATGAGTGACCAATGGCCCATGACATAACCCTAAGGAGATCCTGAGAACATGTGGCCAGGGCGGTTGGCATACAGCTTAGTTTTATACATTTTAGGGAGACATGAGACATCAATCAAATACATGTAAGAGGTACATTTGTTTGGTCTGGAAAGGCAAGACAATGCAAACTTCCAGGTCATAGGTAGATTCAAAGATTTTCTGTTACGTTGAGTTAAGTTATTGCCTAAAGACTTAGGAATGACTGGGTTAAGATAACGTGTTGTGGAGACCAAGGTTTTGGAGCAGGCTTTGGAGAAAACAGATTGTAAATCTTTCGCATGAGACTCTTAAATAGTCTGTTCTATCAGTAATTCTAAAAGGGAAGAGGGTATAATGAGACATGTCTGATCCCCTCTTCCTATCATGGCCTGAATTAGTTTTTCAGGTTAGCTTTGAAATGCCCTTGTCAAGAAGAGGTGTCCATTCAGATAATCTAGGGACTTAGAATTTTATTTTTGGTTTACATTCTTTTTACAATGAATATTACTATTAGTACCTCCTAAGCAGGATTGAAGTTCCTCCTTAAAGCTTTCTTTTTAACCTCTTAAAAGCAGGGCAGTTGGAGGCTGGAGGCTGGGAATACTAAGCAAATTCCTTAACTTCTCTGAGTCTATAGTTCCTTACCTTAAACAGCATGGTACTGGCACAAAAACAGACACTTAGACAAATGCAACAGAATAGAGAGCCCAAGAACAAATACACACACCTACAACCATCTGATCTTCAACAAAGCTGACAAAAACAAGCAATGAGAAAAGGAGTCCCTATTCAGTAAATGATGCTGGGATAACTGGATAGCCATATGCAGAAGACTGAAACTGGATGCCTTCCTTACACTGTATACAAAAATACACTCAAGATGGATTAAAGACTTACATGTAAAACCCAAAACTATAAAAACCCTGGAAGACAACCAAGACAATACCATCCTAGACGTAGGGATGGGAAAAGATTTCTTTTTTTTTTTTTTTTTTTGAGACAGCGTCTGGCTCTGTCGCCCAGGCTGGAGTGCAGTGGCACGATCTCGGCTCACTGCAAGCTCCACCTCCTGGGTTCATGCCATTCTCCTGCCTCAGCCTCTCAAGTAGCTGGGACTACAGGAGCCCGCCACCGCACCCGGCTAATTTTTTGTATTTTTAGTAGAGACGGGGTTTCACTGTGTTAGCCAGGATGGTCTCAATCTCCTGACCTCATGATCCACCCGCCTCGGCCTCCCAAAGTGCTGGGATTACAGGCGTGAGCCACCACGCCCAGCCGGGAATGAGCAAAGATTTCATGACAGTGACAGAAAAGCAACCGCAATAAAAGCAAAAATTGACAAATCAGATCTAATTAAACTTAAGAGCTTCTTCACAACAAAATAAACTATTAACAGAGTAAACAGACAAACTACAGAATGGGAGAAAATTTTTGCAAACTATGCATCTGACAAAGGTTTAATATCCAGCATCTATAAGGAACTTAAACAAATTTACAGGAAAAAAACAAACAACCCCATTAAAAAGTGGACAAAGAACATGAACAGACATTTTTCAAACGAAAATATACATGCAGCCAACAAGCATATGATTTAAAGCTGAACATCACTGATCATTGGAGAAATGCGCATCAAAACCACAATGGGATGCCATCTCACACCAGTCAGAATGGCTGTTATTAAAAAGTCAAAAAATAACAGATGCTGATGAGGTTGTGGAGAAAAGGGAACACTTATACACTGTTGGTGGGAGTGTAAATTAGTTCAACCATTGTGGAAAGCAGTGTGGCAATTCCTCAAAGAGCTAAAAACAGAACTACAATTCAATCCAACAGTCCCATTACTGGGTATATATCCAAAGGAACATAAATCATTCTGCCATGAAGATACGTGCATGCAAATGTTCATTGCAGCACTATTCACAAAAGCAAAGACATGGAATCAACCTAAATGCCCATCAATAATAGACTGGATAAAGAGAATGTGGTACATATACACACATTTTATGGAATATTGTGCAGCCATAAAAAAGAATAAGATCATGTCTTTTGTGGGAACATGAAGGGAGCTGAAGGCTATGATCCTTAGCAAATTAATGGAGGAACAGAATACCACATGTTCTCACTTTTAAGGAGCTAAATGATGAGAACCCGTGAACACATAGAAGGGAATAACAGATGCTAAGGCCTGCTTGAGGCTGAAGGCTGGGAGAAGGGAGAGGAACAGAAAAAGTAATATTGGGTACTAGGCTTAGCGCCTAGGCGATGAAATAATCTGTAAAACAAACCACTGTGATGTGAGTTTACCTACATAACGAACCTGCACGTGTACCCCCCAAACCTGAAATAAAAGTTAAAAACAAACAAGCAAAAAGGGTAATAATGCCTTCCTTTCAAGGTTGTTGTGGGAATAAACAAGTTAGCATGGTGCAATGGTTAATTTTATGTGTCAACCTGACTGGGGTAGGGGACACCGAGATAGTTGGAGAAACTATTTCTTGGTGTGTCTATGAGGTGTTTCAGAAGAGATTAGCATTTGAATCAGTGGACTCAGTAAAGACGATCCCTCACCACAGTGAGTGGGCATCATCCAAACTGTTGAAGGCCTGAATAGAACAAAAAGGCAGAGGAAGGACACATTCTTTCTCTGCTTAAGCTGGGACATCCATCTTCTTCTGCCCTTAAGAAGCTCCTGCTTTTTAAGCCTTCAGACTCCAGGACTATACCAGCACCCTATCCTTACCCTCACCCCTCATTCTCAGGCCTTCAGACTCAAACCCAATTATACCACTGGCTTTCCTGGTTCTTCAACGTGCAGACAGCATATGGTGGGAATTCTCAGCTTCTATAATCACATGAGTCAATTCCCATAATAGATCTCCTCATCTATATCTAGATCTGTATCCATATTCATATCTTTATCTATATCTATATATCTATGTATATCCTGTTGGTTCTGTTTCTCTGGGGAACTCTGAAAAATACCCAGATATTCATATAGTTGGCTTTCAAGAATGATTAGCCAATTGTCAATCAATAAACTTATCTCAATGGTGACAATGCTGAAGGCTGCACTCTTGAAGTCTAGTCTGAGTCAACATACATCATTCCATTCTCACCAGCTAAGCATGATTGGTCTCATTTTATGATGAAGAAGCTAAGGCTCAGAAAGGTTAAGAAACTTGCTTGACATCAGCAACTACTAAGCAGAGTGGCGGGATCAACACTGAACTGCACCTCACCCTAGGCACACACAACCTCTTCCCTACTTCAGTCCTAGCACTCCTGGAAGCCCGGCCTCACCTACACCTGCCCAGCCCCATCTGTACTGTCCCCAGGAGGGATGTGTGTGTGAACAAGAACCTTGCCCAGCACCCTGAGGTTGGGACCCAGAGCACCTGTGCCCTTCATGAATCCCTCAGCGGTGAAGACTGACACGAATGCCACAGCAGGCAGGGGGAGGAACGCCCCTTAGGTTGCCTGTGAGAGAGGCGTATGTGTCATCCACCCATAAGCAAGCATGAAGATCATACCATCTGCATTTTAAATTGGCCTCATTTCTACACTCTTTTGTTTCCACTTTTACTTTTCCTCTTTCTTTCTCAACTTTTTCCAATCCATATTTTATGCATGTTTGTTAGATACTTTAAATCATATTAGGAATAAGTTAGGAGTGACATGAACAAGGTGGCAAACAAGCTCTGCAGAAGGTCCACTTGAATGCCCCAGGAAAACCAAAACAGACCAGGGTAGAAGCTGCCCTCCCTTCTGACAGACCCCAGTGCAGCCCTGCTAGTGCCGGGTGAGTCACCCAGGAGAGCCCCACATCCCACCTGCCTCACAGAGCCTGGAGAAACTGAACGAGCTGCCAGCTGTCCTGGATGTGGAGCCTCCAGGCAAACAGAAGACAAGGGAACCGAGGCTTGGCCACCTAACCTTGTAAAATAGAACAATTCAGGTAGAAGACGGAATCCAGGAGGAAGGGCTGGGAGGAGCTAGGAAGAAGGTCCTGGGGGCTTGTTCACTAAGCCCTCCCCTGCCTGACAGCCACCGGCACCCTCCAGATGGCAGAGGGGTGGGAACACAGGACGCCTGTACCTAGTGCCCTGTCCTAGGGAACAGGACTTAGGCATTGTTTTCAGAATGAGGCGGAGGAAGCGTCTACCTCAAATCTTGCTAACTGTTCAAGGGCCAGTGTCATCAGTGCATGGCCAAATTTGAAATTTTGTCTGAAACCAACCTAAGCTTCAGGTTTAGGTGGGTGCTGGTGATATTTTAATTGCACAAGGTGGGAGGGGGTGTATTTTTAACATGTAAATTAAATTGTATATCTCCCTTGCCTAAAAGTCTCCAACAGCTTGCTATGCCACTTAAAACAAAACCCCAAGACCCACAGCTTGGTCTTGCCATGCCTGCCTCTGGGAGCCACCCTGTCAGCCTCACGCCTTTCTCACTGCACTCAAGTGAGCACCCTGCTTGTCTCTCATCCTGGGACATCCCCCACCACCCTGATCTTTTCCAGGATGGCTGCCAGGACTCAGCTGAGCCAGAACCTCCTCCATGGGGTCACCCTGAAGGAGTTCAGGACACACCACTCCAAAATATGCTGCTTTAGTATACTGGTTACTTTAAGCTGAAGACATTTGAAAACCAACAAATGCTGGGAGAGGCTTTCTCTGAACTCCTCTAATCTGCCTAAAGACATATCCTCCTAAAGGAATTCCATTGTCTTCAATCCCCTCCCCAGGAGTTTTCATCAACCAGAGAAACTGGACCCTTACCACCGGACAGGATGTTAGAAGTCCACACCACGCCCACACAAAACTGGCCCAAACTGTCATTTTTCCCACCTACTCTTCCAAGGTCTCATCTGTCTTTCCTAAAAACTGTTTAATCTGCCCTAAGTGGCCTACTTCCCCTTCCCCTTCCCCTAGGGAAACAGGCTCTCACATCTTACTGCTTTTTGGGATATTCAGTTTTTATCCTGGGATGCTCCTGTGCACGTAATAGTCAAAATTAATAAATTTGTTGATTTTTTTTCTCCTGTTACTCTGCCTGTTGTTTGTTTATTTCATAGGCCCAGCTACAGAACCCAGGAGAGGACAGGGGAAGACTTTGCTTCCCCTAACACCCTCCCCCAGCCCCCGGAGTCACTGTCCTGTCATCTCCAGGGTTATTTTTTCATGGCAGTGTCAGCATCCGAAACTACTCTGACTTCACTGGGCTCTTCCCTCCAGAATATGAGCTCTGTGAGAGCGGGGCCTTGCCCCTTCGCCTCTTCAAGCTGTCACAGTGTCCAGCCCAGAGTCCACTTGCACTTCGTAGGTCCTGCTCATGCCACCCTCTCCCCTTGGGGAAGCCTCATCCAGCAGAGGAACTCGCCCAGCACCATACTGCACACATGGGGCACTTGAACTGAGCAACCTGGCCCCACAGCAGGCACTTGGTCTCCATAAAGTGCTGCCTCTGCAAATATTTGTCTCAGAAAGGCAAAAAAAGCAAGAAATCCAGAAGTGTCAGGGGTTTTTTGTTGTTGTTTTCTGTTTGTTTTTTTGTTTTTGTTTTTGAGACAGCGTCTCACTCTCACCCAGGCTGGAGTGCAGTGGTGCAATCTCAGCTAACTGCAACCTCCACCTCCAGGGGTCAAGCAATTATCCTGCCTCGGCCTCCCGAGTAGCTGGGACTACAGGCACCCGCCACCACGCCTAGCTAATTTTTGTATTTTCAGTAGAGACAGGGTTTTGCCATGTCGGCCAGGCTGGTCTCGAACTCCTGACCTCAGGTGATCTGGCCGCCTCGGCCTCCCAAAGTGCTGGAATTACAGGCATGAGCTATTACACCCAGCCTGTCTCCTCCTATTTCTACAGCTGTCCACATTTCTAGCCACACAGACTCTATCCCCCACCTGCAGGGCTCCCAGCCTTCACTGATTCAGCTGAGGAGCCTTGGCAAGGTGCCCACAGAGGATGCTGGGTCTCTGGGAGCTTGGACCATGTTCTTCCTGCTCATCTGCACGTCAACCAGGGTGCGTCGAGCACATGGCAGAGCATCTGGCCTGCAGGCACCCCTAAGTAAAATTCTTGTTGAATGAATGAATAAGAGTGAGCCTGGAGGAAGATGGGTAAGCATGATCGAATGCCTCTGATCCCTGATAGGACAGTACATCATGGCACCACTTAGGACCACTTCAGCAGTTCCCAAACTTAAACATGCCCTCAAATCTCTCCAGGGAGCTTCTTAAAAATGCATATTCCTGGACCTCACCCTGCAGATTGTGGAGCTGAGACACAGCCAGGTTTGGGAATCATGGCATCCAATATTAGGAGCTGATAGATGATTGGACACTGTATGCTTGGCCCAGTGCAGGCAGGGGGATCACTTGTGTCCAGGAGTTTGAGAACAGCCTGGGCAATATAGTGAGACCTCATAAGAGGAAGGAGAGAAAGAAAGAAAGAGAGAAAGAGAGACAGAAAAAAAGAAGAAGGAGGAGGAGGAGAAAGAGAAAGACAGACAGAGAGAAAATTATATACTTATTCTCCCCCTTAGTTGGTCAATGGCTCTGAATTTCTGGATCATGATGAGGCTCTGCCACTTTCTGTGCTGTACGGAGCCAGTGCCCTCTTGGGCACTTGGTAAATTGTGAATGTATATTAATAGTCATAAAGCTTTTCCCTTTATCCTTCCAACCTTCTTCTAAGGGGGAATCCAGTTCTTCCCTCCCACTGTGAATGGTGGGCTTACAGGTCTTGAAAAGAGCATGAAGGAATTAGCCTGGTGATGACAGGAAAGTGAGTGCATCCTTCCTGAATGCAGCCAGCAGCTGCTGGGAGAGACTCCAGGAGACCAGCTCGGGCTCAGAGGAAAGTGAGTGTGTTCTTCAATCAAACCATATTAAGTGCTACAAGAGTCACTTTAAAAGGAGGTGACAGAAAAACACAAAGGGAAAACTGGTCCTAAGGTAATGTGGGCCTGAAATCGAGTCTTAAAAAAGAGACAGTTTGGGAAAAGGTGAGGTATGAATGGAGAGAAATCAAATACTGAGCATGACCTCCCAGCAGAGAGTTGAAAACAATACAGCAGGCTTTCCAGCAGGGAAGAGTTTATTAATAACACTGATAATATAATGAAATGTACAGTTGTGAGGCGCTTCTCCTTCAGAGAGGTCAAAGCATTTTCCTGTGTGGCCAAATCCCTCTGCAATCTGATTCAGTGGTTTCTGTGGCTGGGACGGAAGGGAGGAAACTGAGGCATGGGGAGACAGGGTGAAATTAAGCTGCCTGCACCATTCACAGCAGATCAGACCCATGTGAGATCAGACCTCCTTGAGCCCAGGCTGGGTCACGTGGTAGCCTGTGCAGAACATTGGTGCCTCCCTCCCTGAGCTCCTACCCTTGCAGCAGTCTCTGCTAGGCTGCCACGGGGGTAAGTGGGCTGTGTTGATGTTCCTTTGTACTCGCATTGCTCTTAGGATAAAACCCACACTCCTTAGTATGGCATCAGGCCGAGGTCTTCATGATTAAGCAATACCCTCCTCTCCAGCCTTTGTTACAGCAGCAACTATGAAACTAATACCTGACTCAGGGGTCATCCAGGGGTAGAGAAAGAGTATCCTAGTCATTTCCTGCAGCAATAACAAAATACCTGAGATTGGGTAACTTATAAAGAACATAAACTTTTTATTTCTCACAGTTCTGGAGGCTGGAAAGCCCAGGACCTGGGCACTGGCAGATTCCATGTGTGTCTGGGGGGGGCTGCTCTCTGCTTGCAAGTTGGTGTCTTGTTGCTGCATCCTCCAGAGGGGAGGAGCACTGTGTCCTCACACAGCAGACGGGACAGGAGGGATGAAGTTGCCTCTTCAAGCCCTTTCATAAGGCACTAATCCATTCATAAGGGCCAAGCCCCCATGGCCTACTCACCTCCTAAAGGCCTCACCTTGCAACACTATTCTATTGGGAATTAAGTTTCAACAGTAATTTTGGAGAAGACACAAACATTTAAACCATAGCAGAAGGAAAGGGGCCCCTCCCGCTCCAGCCCCTTCAGCCTCAACTACTATGGTGGCCCCACCTGCCTGTTCCTGTTTCTCAGTTATGCCAACAAGTGCGCCAGGGTCCCTGTCTCCACACCGGGGCTGGCAGTGTCCAGCCCTCTTTCTCCACCTGGATGGCCCCTGAGTTCTTGTATTCGTTTCCTAGTTCCTTCCTAACAACATACCTCAAATTGGGTGTATTAAAGCAACAGAAATGTATGGTCTCAGTTCTGGAGACCAGAAGTCTG
The DNA here is from genome assembly GCF_029281585.2 of Gorilla gorilla gorilla. NCBI lineage: Eukaryota > Metazoa > Chordata > Mammalia > Primates > Hominidae > Gorilla > Gorilla gorilla. Next base: position 54,105,336 of record NC_073231.2, on the reverse strand, counting down.
AAATCAAGATGCTCGCCAGGGCTATGCTCCCTCCGAAGGTGTGAGGGCCTCTCTCCTAGACTCTGGTGGGTCCCTGGCTTGTGGCGGCATAACTCCAGTCATCACATGGCACTCCCCCTGTGTGCACGGCTGTTCCTGTGCCCAAACCTTCCCTTTTTTTTTTTTTTTTTTTTTTTGAGATGGAGTCTCGCTCTGTCTCCCAGGCTGTAGTGCAGTGGCGCGATCTCGGCTCACTGCAAGCTCCGCCTCCCGGGTTCCCGCCATTCTCCTGCCTCAGCCTCCCGAGTAGCTGGGACTACAGGCGCCTGCCACCGCGCCTGGCTAATTTTTTTGTATTTTTTTAGTAGAGATGGGGTTTCACTGTGTTAGCTAGGATGGTCTCAATCTCCTGACCTCGCGATCCGGCCGCCTTGGCCTCCCAAAGTGCTGGAATTGCAGGCGTGAGCCACCACGCCTGGCCCAAACCTTCCCTTTTTTATAAGGACACTAGTCATAGCGGGTTGGAGCCCATTCTAATGACCTCATTTTAACTTGATCACCCCTGTAAAGGACCTAATTCCAAATAATGGCACATTCTGAGGTACTGGGGCTGAGGATTCCCACATATCTTTCTTGCAGGGAACACTGTTCCACTCATAATGGTCCTAAAAGCCATAATTTGAGCATCATCCCTAGGCCGGGCTGGGCTGAGTGCCCTTCCTCTGCACCTCTCTGGTGTCCTGCCTGGTCCTCATCACACCACACTATGAAGCCCACTTGTCTGTGCTCCCCACTTGCCTGTGACTCTGAGAGAAGAAATGGAGGCTTCTCTCAGATCCTACTCAGGTGGGTACATTGTGGGCATCAAACATGTTCCAATGAATGAACGCAGATGGTGATGGATCTTGCCAACAGTGGTGCTGGCTCCATTACCCGCCATCACCACAGGAGTACAGGTGAACACATGGTCAGCAGGCTTGAGTGACCTCTGTCCAGACTCCGGCCTCAAGGACAACTAGGTGAGCTGGCAAATTTAGTCCATTTGTCTCATGCCAACCTGGTCCTGAGAGCTGGAAACTTCAGCAAAGATGGGGGCCCACAGGATGGCATTTCAGGAGCTCCAAACGATTGTCCTGAATGTCATCTTTCAAGCTGTGATCATGAATGGCGGCCAAGATGAAGAGAAATTTTTTTTTCTAGTTGTTTTTCTCCCTGATCTTTCTCAGCACCTCATGGACCCATTCTTCTAGATGAGAGCCCTTGAAGCGGAACAATAGCAGAAACTCAAAGCTGTTGCTAAAATGTGCAGCTTGCTTCTGTCCCAACATGCAGAGCAGTTGCAGGGCCTCCACTCACCCATTACTTTCTCATATTCACTCTGCTGCAAGTCAAAGGCCCACTCGGGGCTGGCTCACTTCCCTGTTGTGGCTGGACCAGTCAGGACATTGCTCAGTGCTGGGTTTCTGACTGTAGCATCTGGCCTGTTCAAAGCAAGTTTTGAAATTAAAACCACTATCTTTCTACCCAGCTGTGGTAAAAATGCTGAAGATTAATTTGGAAGTGTAGGTCACAGCTGTTCTTCAGTAACTGGCACATCTGTGTGGACACTCTTATTTCTGTCTTAGTTCTTTCCTGCTGCTCTAACAACATACCTTAGACTGAGTAATGTATAAATCACAGAAATTTATTGCTCACAGATCTGGGCATTGGGAAGTTCAAGATCAAGGAGCTGGCAGGTTTGGTGTCTGGTGATGGCCCATTTCTAATGATAGTGCCTTCTAGCTGTGTCCTCACATGGTGAAAGGAGCATGCAAGCTTTCTCAAGCCTCTCTTATATGGACACTAATGCCATCTACTGGGGCTTTACCCTCATGACTTAATTACATCCTAAAGGCCCTGGCTCTTAACACTATTACATTGGAGATTAGGCTTCAACATATGAATTTGGGGAGGACACAAACATTCAAACCATAGCAAACTCCAATTTAATGAACTATAAGATAAAGCTGTTTTCTCCAAGCTGGGCTGCTCACTCAGCAGTAGAACATCCATGAGCGTTGTATTTGCATTTAGCCTTTTGTTCCCAATGTGCTGTGGTGGGTTTGCGCAGCATAACTCCAAGTTGTCTTATCTATGTCTTTTGGATGTGCTAAGATCCTTCCCAGGGAATGCAAAACACGTGAGCAGGGTGTTGCTGGAAGCGCCAGCACAGGTGGGAAGGATCCAGCCACTTCCCTTCTCCAGGGGTTCCTTCATGTTTTCAGGGATGTGAGTTCCCCATCTTTAGAGTACAGACTTTGCTTTCCATCACTGATTGTTACACTAATAATTAACAATAATAGCGATCATTTACTGAGCAACTTCACAGCACCCTCCAAATTAGGCCCCCTTGTCCACACTCTATTAGAGAAGAAGCCAAGGGGTTATTTGCCAAACACTGACATGGTCAGTAAGTGGTAGATCTAGGAGTCTGGCCCCGGGTGGTTCAATTCTAGGGCCTATTTTGTTGGCTGAGTCACCATCAACTCCTATGGGTCTTGAGAAATCAGAGTCAAAAACCAAACTTTGAATTGAATGAGATGTAACCCTGTCCTCTGCACATCCAGCACAAAGCACATGAGCTGATCTTACTGACATAACTGGACTGAATCTTCCTCAATTGTTTTCCCCATTCCTGTCCTCCAATCATTGACGCAGACGGTGGGATGAGGCAAGAAAGCCAACTGAGTGCAAGCACAGACTGAAGCAGCACCAAAGAGAAGAAAATAACCTCCTTGTACCCAAGTAAGCCTCCAGCAGATTGGGCCCTGTGGGGATCCTTGCACAGCCTCATTGTAACAGCTGTGCCCTGGGTTCTTGTCTCTGCACTATCTATAGACTGTGCACAAATGACACTGGTTCCTGCACGCCTCACAGGGAAAGTAACTCAGCTCCTACCAGGCGAGCAGAGACGAAAATATGTCATAGGCTTCTATAGTAGTCATTCCTGTGCCAAGGCCAAAGGACAGGATGGATAGGAGACCAGGCTTTGTAGGAACTCTATATATGGAGAGAGAAGTGAGAAATGGCCTCAACTGACTCCAGAGACCAGACATGTGAATGTTCTTCATTTTAATTGACTTCTAATTCACACACATGGACCCAGGAATGTTTATAAAACCCCACTTCTGACGTGGACTTAAAGCCTCAGTGACCCTGCAGGAGGAGCTGGAGGTGCTAAGGGAGTGTCAACTCCCCCCCCCCCCCCCCCCACCCCACTGCCTAAAGCCTTCCAGTGGCTCCCATTGCCTTTGGGAGGAAGTCCAAGCTCTTTGACCAGTCATGAAGTCTGCACCGTGTGGCTTCTACACCAGCCCAGGTCACTGCCACACCTGTGCTCCTGGGCTTCTGTAGATTCTCTAACATGTCTTTCTCTCCTCTCTCCAAAGTAGCCATTCCCTATACCAAGCACACTCCTTGCCTGCTGACACCTGCTTATCCTTTGCATTTCTCCTCTTGAGGTTGTCTGAGCTCCCCAGAAACCCAGGTCAGTACATTTCCTAGGTTCTCTCCTAGCTCCTCTGCTCCCCTATTGAAGCACTCATGAGGATGGTGGAAACTGCTTGTTACTCAACAGAAAGCTCCCTGGAGGCAGGGTCCTGATCACTGTACCGTTACTGTCCACAGAGTGGACAATAGCATGGAGAAAACATTAACTGAAAAATGGATGGAGTAAATGAGCACAGGGGTAAAGCTTGAGTTTTTCCTTCTGCCCCTGAAAGGCCTCTTCCACTCATTGTTTTCTTGTTGACAGGGTCCATCCAAGAAGGGAATGCCAAGGATCCACCCAAGTTCTCTGGGTTTTGACTGTATCACATCGAAAAATATAATCTGGCTACTATAAAAAAGACTAAAGATAACAATTATTAGTGAGGGTGTAGAGAAAAGGGTACATTGTTGGTGGGAATGTAGATTGGTAGAGCAATTATGGAAAATAGTATGGAGGTTTCTAAAGAAATTAAAAATAGAACTACCATATGGCCTAGCAATTCCTCTTCTGAATATATACCCAATGGAGATGAAATCTACCTTGTAAAGATATCTGCACTACTGTGTTCATTTTAACATTATTTATAGTAGCCAAGACATGGAGTCAACCTAAATGTCTGTCGACGGATGAATGGATAAAGAAAATGTGGGGCTGGGGCCAGTGGCTCATGCCTGTAATTCCAGCACTTTGGAAGGCCAAGGCAGGAGGACTGCTTGAGCCCAGGAATTCAAGACCAGCCTGGGCAATGTAGTGAGACCTCATCTCTACTAAAAATACCAAAACATCGGCTGAATGTGATGGTGCATGCCAGCAATCCCAGCAACTCAGGAGAGGCTGCAGTGATTGCACCACTGCACTCCAGCTGGACAACAGAGCAAGACCATGTCTCAAAAAAGAAAAGGAAAAAAAGGTGACATATATATACATATATATGTGTGTGTGTGTGTGTGTATATATGTGTGTGTATATATACATATGTGTGTGTATGTGTATATATGTGTATATATATATATGTGTGTGTATATATATGTGTGTGTGTATATACATATATATATGATGGAATATCATTCAGCCTTAAAACAAAAAGAGATCTTGTCATTTGCCACAACATAGATGGACCTGGAGGACATTATCCTAAGTAAAATAAGCCAAACACAGAAAGAAAAATACGATCTCACTTGAAAGAGCTCAAAAACACCGAGATAGAGAATTCAACAGTGGTTACCACAGTCGGTGGAGAAGAAATGGTGGAGATATAGGTCAAAGGACACAAAATAGCAGATGTGTAGGATGAACAAGTCTAGAGATCTAATGTACAACATCCTCATGTTAATAAAATTGTAGTGCACTAGGGATGTTTGTTAAATAAATAGATCTAAGCTACTCTTGTCACAAAAGAGTAACTATGTGAGATGACAGATCCCTTCATTTGCTTCACTATAGAAACCCATATGTCTATATGTATCCCACAACATCAAGTTGTAAACCTCAAATATACACAATAATATTTACTTTAAAAACAAAACATTGTTAGCAAATTAAAAAAAAAAAAAGAAAATACAATCCATAAATCTGGGCCCAGGCTCCATCCATCAGACAACAAAGGCCACACCTGCCATCATCAATCATGGGGCTAATCCTGCTGTCAGCACCAGGAAGTGAGGACAGGGATGCAGGCCCAGCAACTCAGGGACACAAGCTTTGGCAGCTTGCCTTTGGATACTCAAATAGAGCGTCTAAGAAACAAAGAGGGCTGGGCGTGGTGGCTAACTCCTGTAATCACAGTAGTTTAGGAGTCCGAGGCCGGAGGATTAGTTGAGCCCGGGAGTTTGAGACCAGCCTGTGCAACATAGGGAGACCTCATCTTTACAAAAATAAAAATAAAATAGCTGGGGGTGGCGGTGTGCACCTGTAGTCCCAGCTACTCAGAGGCTAAGGGGAGAGGATCACTTAAGCCTGGGAGGTCGAAGCTGCAGTGAGCTATGATTGTGACACTGCACTCCAGACTGGGCAACACAGAAAGACCTTCTCTCAAAAAAAAAAAGGAAAAAAAAGAAAAGAAAAGAAACAAAGCGGACTTCTGTATATAGCGGGTGGAGAGATCATAATAAAAGGTTACTTTGTCATTTAGACATATATGAATTTTTCACCTGGTTTAAAGATATACTAAATTTTCTTTATGAATAAAAACATGCTGCCAATTAACATTGACCTGCTGAGAAGAAGGAAAGCCAACTCTGATGCTTTTTAATGTCTGAGTAAGGTGGCAAATAGGTCTCTTTATTAGTACGGTTAATGTGATTCGGCCAGAGGCTATTTCAGCATTTTCCTGCCTTTGGAATTGTCTGATTAGGACTTTGGGGGTATAGCAGCAATGTGCCCGTGAGTCCTAACTGCAGCGTCTGCCCTCATAATAACTACATGGGAGGACTCACGCCCTCAACATCCTCCAGAAGACAGCCCAGGGAAGATGCCTTTTAGGCTGTCCACCCATGTCTCAACAGTCTGTCTTCTCTGGAAAGCTAAGTGCCCCAGACATGTTCGCACTCTGTGACCACCCCTCCTGGTACTGGGCAACTAGATTGGGCTAGAGCTGGAAATTTGGAATCAGGTCTATGAGCATCCAGTCTCAATCTGGGCTGGTCCTGTGAGCACAGGAGATTAAACACACACACACACACACACACACACACACACACACACACACACGGAAGAAGAAGAACAGGGGCTCTGAGGACAGCCAGCTTCTGCTGAGTGGACCGAGCAGCAGAGAAAGTCCATGTGGAGAAATGGAACAGGAGGCAGCTGTGATGTAAGCAACGAGGAAGGAGAGAGAGGAGGACTTCCTGGGTTCCCTTACTGCTCCCTGCCAACGCTTTCCCCTGTAACCCCTGGAGCCCTGTCCATGACAAACCAATCACTCCACACCCTCAAACTCCATAGAGTTCTGCCTCCCCGTGACTGACATCCCTTGAGGTGATTGACAGCGGCTCACAAAGCCACTGACCTTGGTACTGCACCATGTTTATCTCCCGGATCACAACTGCACGGAAATGTTGCTTTCCCAGCACCCAGCCCAGGATTTAGTGCAGCAGATGTGCTCAATAAATATTTATTGAGTGAGTATCAAAATAACTTTCCTTGAAGGCTTCTTGAGTGGAGGTTGTTCATTCACTCCCCTCCCACACACCATGAAGACAGATGGACATTCTTCCTGCTTCTAGACATCACTCCTCCTCTTTTATTAAAAAAAAAAAAGTATCAACAAAAAGCCAACAACTACTCCTCTCTGAAGTTTCTGACATCACAGTCATCCACCCATCTCAACTTTATTCCCCAAATCAAGTTATCTCCATCCTGCCAGGCACCTCACAGCCTGTGGTTTGATTCCATCCCCAACAATTCCTCCTCAAGGTTTCACAGAACCCATTTCAGAACAACACTTGGGAATGGCCTGGTGAGAAACTATGTGCCTAGTCTCAGGGTTACTCCGCGACTGGGACTAAGTATGCCAAAGAGGAGAAGTGAGTCCATTGTGTGAGTGTGGCTCATGCAAACAGCTAAAGTGGAAAATCAGCTTTGAAAAAAGGCTCTTTTAATAATAAGTAGAGTTCTTAGTTCTCTATTAAAATTGAACTGGGTAAACATTACAGATGTTAGCACTTCTCTAATACAAGTACTCATTTAGCACCATGGATAATAACCTGGATTTTTTTTTTTTTTTTTTAGACAAGAGTGTTGCTCTGTTGCCAGGTTGGAGTGTAGAGGCATGGATCTTGGCTCACTGCAACCTCCCCCTCCCAGGTTCAAGAGACTCTCGTGCCTCAGCCACTGGAGTAGCTAAATACCCTGAATTTTTATATTCCATCAAGCACTGAGACAGAACAACAACATCGATTTCTCTCCCTTTTCACACTGTACAAAACAAAGATAAGGAAGATGCCTCTGGAATGATGATAGGTGTGTTGGTACATTGATCTAGTCTCCTTTTATAAGGCTCTGATTAGTTCTGTGTGGCTCAATTAGTGCAATTACATCCAAGGGGAGAAGTCCTACAAAGAAAACTACAATTAAACACAGTACAGCTACCTTTGCCTCTCTTTGAACCCCTTGCATTTTTTGGTTTCTGCATAACTGAGAGCTGTGCATATGGAGAACTTAGCACAGAGAGCAATGTTGGCAATTGCTAACTAACATTGCTAAGGAGGACTTAGCAGTGTAAGTACCAGAGAGCTTCTTCTTGTAGAATCAGAGAGCAGGTCAGCCGTGTGATCCCCTGCCTGCAGCAGAGGCTGTGAAGGAAGAAGCCTCACATGCCCAGCCTGGCAAGCAGGGTGCAACTGCCCCCTCTCCCAACAAAAGATACCTGGCTATCACCAAATTGCAACATCCCTGATGCCAACCAACTAGATAATTCAGACCTAAGTTATTTCTAGGAAGCTTGAGGTAAATTTATCAGACTGTTGCCAAAGTCTATGCTTTACTTATAGACAGGAACATATGGGCTGATTGAACGATTTCCAGAAAGACAGTCTGGTCATTGGGAAATCTGACTGATGAGCGCTGGGAGGGAGAAGTGACATCGTTGACAGGAAAAAGGAGAAACTTAAAGGAGCAGCAAGACTCTCCTCCTCATAGAGAAGAGCAATGGACCAGACAGAGGCATCCCAAGAGTGACTGGAAAGTTTCAGGAATGTCAGTGCCTTTACAGTCATGGGTTTGTTTGTTTTTTTAATTTTTAATTGCAAATTATAATTGCAATATATTTATGGCGTACAAGGTGATGTTTTGATATATGTATACAATGTGGAATGACTAAATCAAGCTAATTAATATCTCCATCACATCACATCCTTATTTTTAATGGTGAGAACATTTGAAATTTACTGTCTTAGCAATTTTGAAATATGCAATACATTATTATTAACTTTAGCACCATGCTGTGCAATAGATCTCAAAAACTTATTCCTCCTGTCTACCTAAAACTTTGTACTCTTTGACCATCTCCCCATGGATATAGATGCAAAAATCCTCAACAAAATACTAGCAAACCAAATTCAACAGCCATTAAAAGAATCATCTACCATGATCAAGTGGAATTTATTCTTGGGATGCAAGGATGGTGTTTTAAAGCCCTAGGCCTTGTTGAAGAGTACTTGAATTTGTTTTGATAGAAATGGTATCTTGTTAGTTTTAAATTAAAATAATCTGCACAGTGATATTCATCTTATCCTGTTTATAACAGTGAAAAGCTGGCATTCTATGTATGAGAGAACATAATTAAATAAAATAAGGTAACTCCACTCAATGGAATATTATGATGTAATCAAGCCAAAGATTTGAAAAAGAACAGTATACAATGGAAAATGCTTAAGATGCAATGCTAAGTCAAAATGTGAAGGGAATCAAAGTGTGCATAATGTTTATTATGATTTCACATTTTTTAAATAAAATTTAAGCCAAAAAGTACATGGCCTGGCACAGTTCACCAAAGTACAAATGGTAGATATGTTTAGGTGGTAGGATTACAGACTTTTTTCTTCCTTCTGCATACCAGTATGTTTCAAATTTAATGAGCATGCACAGTTTTTAATGGATATATTTTATAAAAAATAATTACTTGAAAATATAATTAAACTATCTCAATAGCCACACTATAAAAATCACAGGGAATCAAAATATGAAGGTAAGGAAACCACTCTATGAAACTAAACTGTTCACCTATTGGAAGGTGAAGGAAAGCTGAAAAGACTTACAAGTTAGCAGGGCAATTACTCTCTGGAAGAAAAGAAAAACATGAGACGGATGCTTCAGACAGTACCCCTCTTTTGCTTTACCACAAGGAAAAGAAGGAGCAAACAATGCTTTTCTTCCGGGAACTAGAATCAGGTGAGAAGGCTGTCCTTCACCTGGTGCATTTTTTATTTTGATTCCCCTGGACTTACAAGGGTTTTCATACCCTTCCTGTTCTGAAACTCCCAGGAACTAGAGTCGGAACCCAGGTACCACATATATACTGAAACAACTGCAATTTCAAAAGAGGTTTGCAGTCCATTGGGAGTGTGTTCCTGCAGATGTGAGCTCTCTGTGAGCAAGGATCAACTTTGTCTTATTCACTATCGCAAACCTGATGCCTACCACGGTGCTTGATTCCAAAGGATGTCTCAAAGCACGTTTGTTGAATGAATGTTTTTTTCAATATTTTCTCAGAATCAGGGTTTGCCTAAGCAGAGACTGGAGTTCAAGGTTAGTCGAAAATTGTATTTTATCCTATTTAGGTGTTTTTTTTTTTTAAATATGCTATGGCAACATGTTATTTAGACAAATAATTTTACTATTTTAATTAGTTTAAAAATTGTTCCAATTAACGTGTGGTGTTACCTTTAACATAGTTATTCACCCGTAGGAGAAAGAAGTTGAAGCCAGTCAGCACTATCCACCTAGTGCAATTGATCTGGATTATAGACAGGCTGCAAAGAAGGACATCAACAGCCTCTGGGATACTACACTTGTAAACCCCTGCCTACCTCGTGACAACAATCGTTCTATTAACCCTAACCATTTCTGGGAAGGATGCCTGTGGGACTGCCGTTTGGCACCAGGGCTGGGAGGAAAACAGGAGCCGCCACGTTTAAACCTCAGAGCCTATAATAGGTGGACCAGGATAACTGGTGCCAGACAGCGTCTCCCATGATGCCCTGCTCTGAGACTCTTCCCACAGGCACCACTGGAAGCCCAATTCAGTCAAAATTGCTTTTGTGCTAAATTGCTTTTCCTGTCACCAGTTTACAACACGTCACTGGTTCTTGTGCTACACAGGCAAATTCAAAGATTTCACTGGCTTTTTCCTGTCCTGTCAGCTATCCAGCTGTCTTCCATCTCCACAATGAAGGGCTCTGCAGCTCCTCCGAATGAATATAATAGTAAAAATGCTTTAAGTAAGTGAGGTCCTGGCAGTGTTCAAGGGCTTCCTCATTCAGTATCAGACCTTCACGTTAACCTTCACAGGGTAAGAATTGAGAAATGTAATTAGAAAAACCTTTAAGGAAATGGATTGTTGAGTTTAGCAAGAAGAGCCACGTTAACAATATCTTTCAAGTGTGGGAATGGCTTCTGCACTGTGAAGAGCTAATTCTTATCTCCTCTAAACCAAGAACAAGAAGAGCCTCGTTCAAGAGGAGGGCATCGTGGGAGACACTGGCTGGCACCAGTTCTCCTGGTCCAGCCACCAGCCCTGAGGTTTAAACAACTGAAACAAGAAGAGTTTCAGTTGAAACTTGAGGGATTTCATGTAGATTTTCACTTACCTTTGGTTCTGTGACATTCTTTCCCTAGGATTCTCATCTTTCTGAGAAGTTTTTAAACAATTCAGTCCGAATGCAGAAGACGGAGCAGATGGCCTTTAAGGACCTTCATCTTTAAGATGATGGACAATTCAAGAGCTTCAAGAGGAAACTGTACCTCATCCTTTGATGGTCATTTCAATTCTAACAAACATTTTTAAAACACCAGGCACATATTCTCATACAGATGATGGCCTGGCAGCATTCTCATCCATTTCAACCTACTGATTGATTTCTTCTCTTCCTTATTGAGTACTGTCCACATTTCCTCCAACTGGGGCTCTGGCCCTTTCATCCTATTCAGGTCCTTGTGCACTCACACTATTTCCTCTGCAATAAAGGAGGGTCTATTCCCCTTAAATTATACAGTCCCCTTAAAAAGAAAGATTATTAACCACTATGTCTTGGTCAACTTCCAACATGGGGAATTATTTTGCCTCCCTACAATTTCCCCTGTCATTCTAATTAGGAATTCTATTTAATATCCCACTCAAAATAAAACCTGTTGCAGAGGGGGCTGCCTCAGAGGGACCTGCCTTTTCCAGCACAGGGGAGGCAACATTTCCGAGATGCATGACTAATACTCCTCGGGCAGAGGCTGAGTACATTGGGTTCCTTTGGGAGCAAAGGTACCTCCAAAAGATCAAATTAGTTTTCATTTTATGCCTGAGGGAGGCAATCCCACAAGACAGATTTTTTTTCCCTCCAGCATTTTGCAGCATATTCTCAGATTAAGAATCAAGACAAGAACTGCTTGGTAATATTGTGTGGATGACGCATTACATGGGGCTGATTCTGTGAGATCATGTCATCTTGTTCTGTTAGAGCAACTCGATGTGCCTTCCCTGTGCACCCCAGCTCTGTGAGTCACCGCGTGATATATGTCCAGGAAATGCAAAACGGTGCTGAAGACTAAAACAGTGCTAAAAACTCAGGATTAAAAAATTGAGGCTTCCGGCCTGGGAATGGAGAGTGAAAAAAGTAAACTCTGAGGTGGGGAGCAGGTCTTCATTTCTGTTTTTCTTTTCATTTGCCTCTATCCTTATTTTTGGTGTTATTTAAGTATAGGATCCTCAAGGGATCATAGTTTATAAATAAGCACTGTAGATAGTAACTGTTTTTGAAGTTTTATTTGCCTCAAAAATGAAGTTTATTTTCACCCCACATCCTAAGAAGATTTTGTTATCAGAAAATGACTAAATATCTGTGTGTAGAATGTACAGGATGAATGCTAAATACCATTGGCTAAATAAGCTCCACTCATGCCTGGAGAGTCCTGTAATACAAAACAATCTCCATATATACAAATTTACAGCATATTTGAATGACAATAGAATGAACAAACAATCAAAAATAATCTAACAAAGACCAAATATAAATTTAGTCTTATCCAAATACTTTCAATAGAAAAAAAATTATGTGCTGGACCACAAACAGTGAGAATCCAAAGTTTAAAATCTTAGGCCGAGCCAGGAGGATCACTTGAGCTCAGGAGTTTGAGACCAGCCTAGGCGACATTGTGAGACCTTGTCTCTATTAAAAAAAAAAAAAAGTTTAAAATCTTTTCTTCTTCTGCCTCTGTCTTCTAAATTTCAGTAAATAGAAGAATTGGTGAACCTAAGTTCGGTGAGGCAAACTTGCAGAAAAAGATAGAAACAGCAGAGATTAATCAAGCCAAGAAGTTAACAAGGATAGAATCTCTTCCTGTCTCAGTTGACCTTTCCAACCTAGTGCATAATACTTCTCACTCCAGGATCTTAAGGCACTAGGACAGCCACACAAATTAGCAGGAGTCCAGACCCCCAGGGTTGAAAAGCAATCAGACAGAGTACATGATAAATACCACCCATTCCTCAAAATCACCATCCTTCTCCTGTTCAAAATATACTTTAATGGGCAGGGCAGCATCTTTCTGGGCTTTGAGTGCTACAGGCCTGATTTAGACCAAAGTCTGGTTAAATCCAAAGAGGTTTGCCCCATTAAGCTGCCACTGTGTTCCATGGAGGGTGAATTACTCAGGGTAGTCACTTCAACAGGCAAAATACACTGGAACCATTATCGGGTTTGGAAGTCAGCAGACCAGGCAGAACCTGAAGGATTCTCTGTACCCAAACACTCACACCCCAGAGGAACTTCCATTCTCTCTGCCCCACACTCCACTTGTCTGACAACATGGGGCAATGAGGGTCACTCAGGTACCCTGTACTGAGCTGGGGCTGAGGACCCAGTGGGGCTGCCAAAGAAATGTCATTTTATGGATGCACATGTGCCTTTACAATGCATTTTCTTTGGCTTGGCAGCTGAAGCATGGTATGCGTAGGTGATAGATGGTGAGTGGCAGGTGGAAAACTAAGAACCAACTTTGCTTTTTCCCAATTTTCAGGGCCAGCCATGGGAAACATCACTAGTGGTCCCAAATGAGTTCAAAGTGAGCGCCCTGGAGGAAATAGTAACTATTACAACTATGAAATATTCTCTCAACATTTGGGAGTTATAATGATGTTCATCCAAGAGCTTAGACATCATGGCAATGGCATGGCCTAAAATCAATGTACAAGACTAAATGATATGTGAACAAGTCTGAGACAAGATGACTCCCAGGCCTGCAGGTTTAATTATAGCTTGAATGAAAGTAATTATTGTCTTAAAAAGCCATGTCAATCACAAAGATTGGTCAGTCATGGAAGGTATTGATATTTATAAAAGATAATTTAATCATTGCATAGATAGACATCACAGATACCTGGAAATGGAATACCGTAAACCCAAGTTTTCTAAATTACCCTTGGCTAGAAAAGGTAACTGAAACCAGAGGCAACGATTCTTCCTTAGCTAATTTTTTCTTAACTTTGAGATAACTATAGATTCACATGAAGCAATAAGAAACAATAGAGAATAATCCCATGTACCCTCTACCCAGTGTCCCCCAATAGTAACATCATGCAAAACCATGGTGCAATATCATAACCAGAATATTGACACTGACAGAGTCAAGATAACATCTTCACTACAAGGATCTCTCATGTTGCCCTCTTACAATCACATCCACTTCCTTCTCCCTTGACCTCTCCCTTAGCCCCTCCCACCTCTGCCTCATTTACCCCTGGCAACCACCAATCAGTTCTCCAGTTCTATAATTCTGTCATTTCAAAAATGTTATATAAATAGAATCACATAGCATGTAATCCTTTGGATTTTTTTTTCACTCACAATAATTCACTGGACATTTATCCAAGTTGCTGCCTGTACCAATAATTTGTTCCTTTTTACTGTGTAATAGGATGGATATACCACAGTTTGTTTAACTGCTCACCCATTGAAAGACATTTTTTATTATTTCCAATTTGGGGATATTATGAGTAAAGCTGCTATGCACAAACATTAAGAAGTTTTCATTTCTCTGGGGTAAATGCCCAAGTGTACAATTGCTGGGTCATAAGGTAATTGCATGTTTAAGAAACTGCCAAACTTTTCTACAGGTTCTGTACCAGCTTACATTTTCACCAGCAATATAATCCAGTTCTTTTCATCTTCTCCAGCATCTGATATTGTCACTATTTTTTATTTTAGCCATTATGATAGGTGTGTAGCAATATCTCATTATGGCTTTAATTTGCATTTCCCTAATTCCTAATGATGTTCAACACATTTTTCATGCGTTTATTTTCCATCTGTATATCACTTCCAGGGAAATGTCTTTTTGTGTCTTTTGACCACTTCCTAGTAAGATTATTTGTTCATTTATTATGCTATTGAGTTTTGACAGTTGTTTATTTATTCTAATACTAGTGTTTTGTTGGATATATGGCTTGCAAATATATTCTCTCAGTCTGTTGCTTTTCTGTTATTGGCTTAACAGGGTCTTTCACAGAGCAAAAGTTTTACATTTTAATCAAGTTCAATATATCAATTTTCATTTTATGAACCATGTTTTGGTGTCCAGCCTAAGAACACTTTGCCTACCCCTAGATCCTGAAAATCTTATCCTGTGTTTTTTCTGTAAGTTTTATAGTTTTGCATTTTACATTTACATTCACAATCCATTTTGAGTTAAATTTTATGTAAGCTATGAGGTTTAGATGGGGTTAATTTTACTGTGTCTGGATGTCAAACTGTTCCAGGACCTTTTGTCATAAAGTTTATTCTCCCTGCATTGAATTGCTGTGGTACCTTGGTCAAAATCAGTTGGGCATATTTGAATGGGTCTTTTTCTGGGTCTTCTATTCTGTTCCATTGACCTATAGGTCTACTCCTCCCCTTCTGTTCCTCCATGAATACCAAGCAATCTTGACTACTGTTGTTACATAATTAGCCTTGAAATTGAATAGCAATTTCTTTCACCTTATTCTTCTTTTTCAAAATTGTTTCAGCTATTCTAGATCCTTTGCCTTTCCATATAAAGTTTAGAATAACCTTGTCTATATATTTTATCAAAAGTCTTGTAAGGATTTTGATAGGAACTGCATTAAACATGCACAGCAAATTGGAGAGGATTGACATACTTTCCATCCTGAATTTTCTAATTCATGAACATGTTATGTCCATTTATTTTGAGCTTTGATTTTCTTATCAGTATTTTGTTTGTAGTTTTTGGAATAAAGTCCTGTTTGTATTTTCTTATATTTATGCTATTTTTTATTTGAGCAGTTGTAAATGGCATTTTTCTTTTAATTTCAGCACACTTTTAGTGTTCATTACTAATACATGGAAAAATAATTAACTTTTCTACGTTGATCTTGTATCCTGTGACCTTGCTGAATTCAATTAATAGTTCTGTTCTATGAGTTGAGGTCTTCTTCTCCTTCTCCTTCTCCTTCTTCTCCTCCTCCTCCTCCTCCTCCTCCTCCTCCTGCTGCTGCTTCTTATGTAGGTTCATTGGGATTTTCTACATAAACATTCATGTTATCTGCAAATAGTGACAGACATATTTCCTCATTTCCAATATGTGTGTCTATTATTTCCTTTTCTTGCTTTGTTGCACCAGCTAGAACTTCCAACACTATGCTAAATAAGTGGTAAGAGCAAACATCTTTGCCTTGTTCCCATTTTTAAAGAGAGGCATGTAGTCTTTCACCATTAAGCATGATATTAACTTTAGGATTTTGGTCAATTCACTTTATCAAGTTGAAGTTCTTTATTCTTATTTTTCTGAGAGACTTTTTGAACAAAAAATGGGTGCTGAATTTTTTCAAAAAAACTTTTTGCATTGATTAATATGATTATGTGATTTTTCTTCTTTAGCCTGATACTATGGTGGATTACATTGTTTGACTTTCAAATGTTGAACTAGGCATGCATTCCTGAAATAGACCTTATTTGGTCATAGAGTATGTTAATTCTTTTTATAGAATTCCAAATTCTGTTTGCCAATATTTTAAGATTTTTGTGTCTATATTCACAAGGGATGTTGTATTCATCTGCAGTTTTCTTTTTCTTTTTTGTACTGTCTTTGTCTGGTGTTGGTATCAAAGCAATACTGGTTTTTCATAAAATGTTAGAAGTGTTCCCTTCTCTTCTATTTTCTTGAAAAAATTGTGTAGAATGGTGTTAGTTCTTCTTTAAACACTTATTAACAGTCTCTGATGAAAATTTCTAAGTCTGGAGATTTACTTAGGACTTTTTAAATGAATTTGAATTCCTGGATAATTATAGGGATACTCAAATTGTCTATTTAATTTGGGTGAGTTATGGTAGTTTGTGTTTTTCAAGGAATCAATCCATTTAATCTAAATTGTCAAATCATGCAGAGTTGCTCACAATATTCCCTTATTATCTATTTGATACCTGCAGGGTCTTTAGTGATATCCCGTTTCATTCCTTATGTTGGTAATCTGCATATTATCTGTTTTCTTCTTCATCACACTTGCTAGAAATGTGTCAATTTTGTTGATCTTTTCAAAGAGCTTTCTTTCTGTTCCATTGGTTTTCTCTATTTTTATTTTTAATTTCATTGATTTCTGCTCTTTATTATTTATTCTATTTTATTTGTTTTGGATTTATTTTGCTCTTCATTTTCTAGATCCTTGAGGTGATAGCTTAGATTATTGATTTCAGATTTTTTCTCTTTTCTAATGAAAGCATTTAGTGCTATAAATTTCAATCTCAACACTAATTTAGCTGTGTCCCACAAATTTTGATATATTATACATTAATTTTCATGCAGTTCAATTTTTTTACTTCAATATAATATTTGACCTATGGATTATTTAGAAGTGTGTTATTTAGTTTCCAAGTGTTTAGAGATTTTGCTGTTGTCTTTCTTTTGGTGATTTCTGGTTTAATTTTATTGTGGTCAGAGAACACATACTATAGGAGTTCTATTCTTTTAAATTTGTAAGTTTGTTTTACAGCCTAGCATATGGTCTATCTTGGTATATGTTTCAGATGCATTTTTAAAAAATGTGTGTACTCCTGTTGTTAGGTGGAGCTTTCTATAAATATAAATTAGATTCTGTTGGCCAATGATACTGTTGAGTTCTTCTGTGTCCTTGCTAATTTCCTGTCTAGTTGTTCTATCAATGTTAATAGAGAAATATTGAAATCTTCAACTATAACTATGAATTTATTTCTCTTTTCAGTTCTATCAGTTTTCACTTCACATATTTTGCAGTTCTGTTGCTTGGTGTGTACACCTTCAGGATTACTATCTTTTCTTGGTAGATTGACCTTTTGTTATTTCATAATGTTCCTTCTCTGTAATTTTCTTTGCTCTGAAATCTACTTTATATGCTATTAGTATAGCCACTCCTGATTTATTTTGGTTAAAATTTGCATGATATATATTTTCCCATCTTTTCACTTTCAACCTTTCTATATTATACCTGAGGTGTATTTCTTATAGACAGCATATAGTTGTGTTGTTTCTTAATATACTCTGCCAATCTCTGTCTTTTAGTTGGTATATTTAAATGATTTACATTTAATGCAATTATTGATACATTATGGTTTAAGTCATTTTATTTTTTGTTTTCTGTTTGTTCTCTCAGTTTTTCATTTCTCTTTCCTATTTTCCTGTGGGTTGCTTGAACATTTTTTAGAATTCCATTTAGATTTATCTATATATATTATCTATAAATATATATTTAAATGTATCCTTTTGTACAGTTTTTTTAGTGGTTGATTAGGTTTTACATTATACATTCATAATATATACCTCTACTGACACCATGGGTTTCAGAGATGTGGTCTCATTACCACTGAGTGATGATGAAAGTCCTGACTCTCTTCTAGGTTTCTTCTGACACCTGCCCAGGTGAGGTTCTCCTTGTTGCAATCTGGTGAGGATGAGAGTCTTTGTCATAGATTTTCTGTGGTGTTTAACTGGAATAGAGTGGTTTCCTAAAAGCTTTTTGTCTTGCTAAGCTGCCCTGTACCTGGTCCTTTGGCTAAAGAAAGCAGTTTTGTGTGTTAGGGCATGCGTGTGTGTGTGTGTGTGTGTGTGTGCGTGCACACGCACACGTGGTGTTTCCAGGTTGCCAGCTTATTACACTTTAAGTCTGAGACTTAGACCAAAAAAAAAACATCCAAAGAACCTACCACTATGTTGTTCCTTGGGTTCTGAGGTCTCTAGCTGCTCTGCCTTCTTCCATCTTTCAGAATCTTCTTATGTTAATTTTATAAACACTGTGTAGGGCTTTTTAGTTGTACTTAGCAGAAAGAATAGGGAAAAGTATGTCTACTCCATCTTCCCAGAAGAAGAAATGCTTCCTCTTTAGCTACTTCATGAAGAATATTTAAAGAAATAGAAAGACAATTGGCACAGGTGTTTTAAAAAGACAAAGCACCACCTAGTCATTACATTGTCAGGTAAATAATATACTAATTATCATAAAATTAAAGTTTAATCTGTATTCTGATACATGGCTTCAGAAAATTGGGTTTCTTTTTAAGGCAAAGACAAGCTTTCTTGTTGAATAGTTTGTTTTAATATTTAAAAACTTGTTGAATTCTAATTTTGGCATCATAAATATTATTATATGAAAGTATATTTGTACCAACTTGCTAGTAAATGCTTATATTTGTGGCAAGTTACAGATAAAACAAGTCTCAATTAAATTTTGCCACAAATATAAGCATTTATTAGCAGCTAGCACAAAGTAATTGTTTTTTAGCTGGAAGAAGTCCTAGGCTCCGTCTTCTTAAGTGTTCCGACTATACCTTGCGTTTTTTAAAATATCAAGAAAAACATGAATTCCAGAAGCAAAATTTGGTTAACCTCTCAGTCAGTATCAAGTGACCAGAATCTTCCAAATTGTGGGAATTTAAGAGCATATCATATTCAAATCTCAAGCGCCAACCCCATGTGTAAAGGGAGATGGGCTTCCTAGCTTCTTACCATCTTGTGTGCAGACTGGGAAAGCATCTTTAAAATATTTTGGTCAGTCCATATATCTTACACACCAATAATTTTAGGGAAAAATAAACAATTTCTAAAAGCCATTGTACAAAATAGCAAACCACTAATTATTACCCCATTTACAATGTTAACAAAATGTCTGGTCCCAGAAGTAAGTTCAAGAGATCTATTGTACACGATGATGACTATAGTTAACAACATGAATATTGTTTACATGGCAATTTCTAAAAGTAGATTTCAAGTGTTCTGACTACATAAAGTGTTGTGTAAGGTAATATGTATGTTAATTAGCATAATTTAGCCATTCTACAATATCTACATATATCAAAATATCATGTTATACATCGTAAACATACACAATTTTTCTTTTCAATGAAAAAAATTAAAAATAATAATAAGCTAAAATAAAAATGTCTGTAGAGTACGTTGTCTGGTTAAATATAAACTAACCATCCCTGGAAACACACATTTTACTTGGGGCAAATGACTGCCCAAATTTAAGTGGAGTCCAAACAATTCGAATGCATGTACATATATCACATGTATATGTTGAAGTATTTAAAATATAATTATTGACCCCCTAGTTCAACATTGTTTTAAATAACTTATTATTCTTGTTTTCAACAACCCACTTGGAAGAAGCAACACATTCACATGAGGAATGATCCATATGACTCCTCCACACCAAAAATTGTGAAGCACATTACTATCATATTTGCATGCTATTGAAAATCTTTCTGCCCTTTCTCTCTCTCTCTCTCTCTCCCCTACCCCCCGATTTTGTTTTGTTTTGTTTTGTTTTGAGACACAGTCTCGCTCTGTTGCCCAGGTGGCACAATCATAGCCCAAGGTAATTTCAAATTCCTGGGCTCAAGTGATGAGCCTGCCTCAGTAGCTGGGACTACAAGTAGCTAGGACTACAGGTGCATGCCACCACACATGGCTAATTTTTGTATATTTTGTAGTGAGGGGATTTCACCATGTTGCCCAGGCTAGTCTCAAACTCCTGGCCTCCAGCAATCCTCCTGTCTCAGTCTCCTAAAGCACTGGGATTACAGGCGTGAGCCACTGCACCCTGTACCCAGCCCCTTTTCTCATTTTGTCATGAAAACATCCACTAATGTCACTCTAAGCATCATAGACTGCAGAGTCAATCTCAGAGGTGGGAAAGGACAGGAGGAAGGTAGTAGTGGACAAAGCATTTTACCTTTTCCAGCAACGCAGTAGCTGGTGGCCACCTTGTGTTGTAGAGTCACCTCTTATAAGCCCCTGGTTCTCTGTAAGCTTCTGAAAGTCAGTGCTTTTCTGAAGCTTATATTAGGGTGGAATACATACAGCATTCTTTAGAACGGCTATTTTCAGACTTAAAAAAAATTATATTCTAGTAGAATAGGGAAAGGGGTTGTTAAAGCCCACCCATAAGCCTACCACTACCCAGGCCCCTTCCATGTGCTATAGGCTAAACAGTTGTATTTCCCCCAAATTCATAAGTTGAAACCTAATCACACAATGTGATGCTATTTGGAGGTGGGGCTTTCAGGGGGTGAGTAGGTCATGAGGGTAGAGCCCTCATCAATGGGATTAGTGCCCTTATGATAAAGAGACCCCAGAGAGCTCTCTCACCTCTTCCACCACGTGAAGTTAAAGCAAGATGACAGCCATCTATGAACCAGAGCAGGCCCTCACCAGACACTGAAAATGCACCTTATTATGGATGTCTCAGCTTCCAGAACTGTGAAAATAAATTTCTGCTATTTATAAGCCACTCAGTTTATGGTATTCTGTTATAGGAGCCCAAATGCACTAAAACACCAGGAAAGTGGTCCTCAAAATGTGGGTGCTGTTGCACATTTACCAAGTCAAAATCTCTAGATTTAAGTTCTAGAGCCAGCATATTTGTCAACCTTCCAGGTCACTTGAGAGACCTCCACCTTCAGGTCTGTGGATCATGGTTTGAAAATCACTGTTACAAAGTTAGTTTAATAATTAATACAATACAGAGAAAAAATCAAATCTTTATGGGAAATATTAAATAGAAGCAGAACAACCAAAAGCTTCAGTCACAGTGAACAATTAAAGGGCAGCCACCACAGACAGCATCCTTGGAGCCCAGAGCAGTCCCAAGCCCAGCCCCGGGTACCTTCCTGTCACTTCTGCTTCACTGAGAAGTGAATGGTAATACAGGAAATGGTAGGAGTATCCTTTCAAACTCCTTTCTTTATGAAATAACCTTTTTTAAAAAATGGTAACTAACAAAGTCTTATTGAAACATTTTATTACGGATACTTGGCATTTAAAGGGAAATCTAGTAGTCAAGCAATGGCATTAATAAAAGGCATTTCTTCTGAAGTTGACAACAATTATTCAATTGATCAGCACCATCAGCTACATCGATCACTGCTGGGACATGGGTAGCATTCCAATTGGAGCACAGAAAGGAGGATGTTTGGAGGAGTGTACTGTGTAAACCAAATACAAGTAAACAATTACCTATGTTGTCACACCTGTAACCCCAGCACATTGGGAGGCCGAGGTGGGCAGATCATGAGATCAGGAGATCAAGACCATCCTGGCCAAGAGGCTGAAACCCTGTCTCTACTAATAATACAAAAATTAGCTGGGTGTGGTGGTGCACACCTGTAATCTCAGCTACTCGGGAAGCTGAGGCAGGAGAATTGCTTGAACTCAGGGGGCACAGGTTGCAGTGAGCCGAGATGGTGCCACTGCACTCCAGCCTGGCAACAGAGCGAGACTCCATCTTAAAAAAAAAAAAAAAAAAAAGTGTGTCACCTCCATCTTACAGATGAGTAAAGCACCATACAGGGAAGTTAATGCTAAAGCATTGTCAACAGGTAATGTTAATGTTAAGTCGATTTTACATAAACTACTATGTCTTCAATAAGTTTTCCTCGTTTTTGCATCACTTTGCTTGTATGCAGGGATTTCACAATTTGGCATATAAAAAATAGGAATATTTAATCATACTCTTAATTCTAAAAACAAACCAGAATGTCCCAAGAAAGGAATAAATTTAAAAATATACATTTTCAAAGAATATTTAGTGGAATGAGGAAATTTCTTGATACAATCGTAAGTAACAAAAAAGCAAAGAATGTAAAACTATATTTTCAATTTCAGCATAATTCATTTGATCCCAATTTTGTAAACATGAGCACGTTTATGTAGCAACATGTTGAAAAAAGACTGGAAGGAAATATACCAAAAATGTTAACAGTACTTGATTTGGGATATTAAGAGTAGGTTTTTTTCTTTACACATTTTTGTTTCAAAATTATCTATAATAAATGTTCATTGTATAATTAGAAAAAATGTAATGTGTTTTAAATGACCAAGTTTCTATTCTTTGAAATAATATTAGTATCCTTTCCATTTATTTATGCATGATTCATGTCCTGTGCAGTAATAAAACTACCCCCAACCCATTTCAAAATTTCCTCCGAGCACAAGGACATTAACCCCAAAATGAAACAAATTGAAGCTTTAAAATTCTATAGTCCTAGGCCTTTATATGTATTGCCACATTTACTTCATACATAGTGAAGATACAGAAAAATAAGGAGTTTTACCACGGACTGGTGTGTCTGCAATTTTGCCGTTCACATTCTGTTGTATTAACTTCAGGTTTTATAAATAATTTCAGTCAATATTTCAAATATTGACTATTGAGACTTCACCTGTTAGACACGCATTGCTTGGGGATATAAATCATACATACATCCTGTTCCTAATTAAGGAGGAAGACTGTCCCATGTCATTGGAGACAACAGAATGAACAGCTGCTTCTGCAATGTCAGCTCTTGCATCAGTCAAAATGTTGCTTAGAAACGCTTGTGAGGATTAAGATGAAGTTATATATACTGTTATCTATACCTCAGTCCCTGGGGCTGAGGACAGCCACCAGACATACCTGTTCAAGACAAGGAAGTTTGCAACATTAAATCTTTATTTCAATGGCACACTGTCCACGGAAGACAGACATATGCAAACCTACCCACAAAGTCCAAGGAAGCTGAGAGGCTGAAGAAAGAAGCTGACAAGTCCAGTTTCTCCAAAAGAAACTTTTAATAAGGACTTACAAACAGAAGCCTTGTCTGTGTCTTCAGCAGCCGCAAGACAAGAGGGTGGGTTTTTTTGTTGTTGTTTTGTTTTTTTTTTTTTGAGACTGAGTTTCGCTCTTGTTGACCAGGCTGGAGTGCAATGTCATGATATCAGCTCACTGCAACCTCCACCTCCCGGGTTCAAGCGATTCTCCTGCCTCAGCCTCCCAAGTAGCTGGGATTACAGGCATGTGCCACTACGCCCAGCTAATTTTGTATTTTTAGCAGAGACAGGGTTTCACCATATTGGTCAGGATGATCTCCAACTCCTGACCTCAGGTGATACCCCTGCCTCTGCCTCCCAAGGTGTTAGGATTACGGGCGTGAGACACTGCGCCCAGCAAGAGGATGGATTCCAGTGCCATTATACCTTCCAGACACAGAGCTTATATACCACAGGGAAAGGGTGTACATGATTCAGAAGGGATGTGTCAGACAACTGAAGTATGATAATCTCAAGGTTGTTTAGACTTAAGGACAGGATTCGTGGCAAGTACGTGCTCTTACACAGGGGACAATAGATAAACTGGAAATCTTAGAGGGCTTCCCAGAACAGGGTCAATTAGGAGTCAACATGGTGGGTTAGCATCCAAGATGGAATTGTTTTAGCCTCCACACATATATAGCAAAGAGAGGGCTTGGACTTCATGAAGGGAAATGAAAAAGGAATTTAGATTCCAGAACTGCTTTATAGGAGAGGTTTGTGGGTGGGAATCTCATCAGGACTAAAAGCACCTTGTCCTGAAGCTACAGTCAAACAGTCCGGTTCAAGTCCCAATTATCCCACTAGTTACCTTTGTAACTACTGATGAACCATGCAACTTCTTTGATCCTTATTTTCTTCATTTGTGGAAGGAGAATAAAAATATCCAAATAAATAGGATGATTATGGGTTAATGTCATTATTGCAGGAGTGGGTTTGTTTAAAAAGTGAGTTTGGCCCCCTTTTGTCCGCTGACACACTCTCTCACCATGTGATGTCTTCTGCCATGTTACGACACAGTATAAAGGCCCTCGCCAGATGTAGCCCCTCGATCTTGGACTTCCCAGCCTCCAGAACCATAAGCCATGTATTTTTTTTTTCCTGTGGAATACCGCAGCATACCAGTCAGTGATATTCTGTTACAGCAGCATAAAATGGATCAAGACATATGATTAGTGGGATGCATATCAATTTAGTGTGCTGTGATTAGCATTTTTAAAGTGAAATGTAATGGACTAATTCGAGTTCATCAAATGCAATAAAGGTAAATTTCATGAAATTCTTGTTTCAATTTTATACATAGGCATACATTGGTATATGTATACTGGATTATGATGTAAAATGTGTTTCTTCCTGAGTCAAGGTCAAAAAACTATGAAAACTACTTCTTTAGATAAAACTAGATTTAAAAGTCCCCATCCAAATGCTCACATCACAATGATTCAGAGTTTGAAGGGAATAGAATAAGAACTTATTAGAAATAGTAAGGACAGGATCCCAAGTGATTGCTGGGCCAGCCTTGAGTGTGTCCACACTCCACTGGACCTGTTGATAATGTGTAGTGAGCCAGGTTGGCTTATCACCAGCAAAACAAACCCTCAGATTGAATTTGGTTCCCAGGAAGCTGGGTGATAGCAGCTTCCTTCATATTTTCCAGGAAAACCACTAGCCCCCTCAACTGGGGTGCCCCACATTTTGTTCACCTCTTGCTCTGTGGCACTCTTCACCTGGGACCTGCTTTCTTACCTCCCTCCCTCCTGCCATAACACACCTGGTGCTGGGCCTTGTTCTCACTCTTCCCTGCCTGAGCTCACTCAGCTCTGTGGACTTGTCTGCTCTGCCTCCAGCTTCCCCATGTTTCTACCCTGTGCCTCCAAGTCCCCAACCCCATTACATTCTCTGGCCCAGGACCAACACTTCATCACTCCCTCACATCCCATAATCTGCCCCAAAATGAGATCGATTTCCCCAGCTCAACTCATGGAATGAGAACAGATGAAACTCCTCTCCAACATGGAAACCTTTCAATAGTTTCCTTGTCTTTACATTTAACTTATCTTGTGTGTCTTCACCTATCACCAGAACAGACCGGCAAGATGGAGCATTACCAGAAACCCCCTTCTTGTGGCACTGGCCTCCTAATATTGCCACCAGCTGCAGGCCAGGAGTTCCACTCTTTGTAGTACCTCCCAGCTTATATGTGCCCACCAGGATCTCAGGCATGATTGGGCAGGGCCTTGCTGAGGTCACAGCAGCCTGTGTCTACCACTGTCATGTGGGAAATTATCTGGATGTCACTGTACGCTCTAAATATACTACCAGGATACCATGGGATTGTTTATGAAAATTAATTTATAACACACAGTGAGAAAGAAGGGGAAAGAGACCACAATAAGTTAACACACTCAGGGATGGGTATTAGAGAGGATAGGATGACCTTACTGCTTGAATCCTGGAGGTTGGCAATGTTTGTCTTCTCTGTCTCTCTCTCTCTCTGTCTCTCTCTCTCTCACACACACACACACACACACACACACACACACCACATATACATCATTAGCCTTTCCTACTGATGGCATGGTTACAAGGACTAGAATGGAGATTTGAGCAGGAGGACTCATGGATGGAAGATTCCCTGGGCCAATGACACACAATTGGCTGCATTAAAGAGATTCAGCTGCTGCTCACCATTTAGCTGATGAATCAACCTAGGTTTATTTGTGTTTCTTGGGCAAATGGCACATGGGCAGAATGGGTGCTAAGAATTAGGACCTTATGAATATTATGTGTTCATCAAATATAACCTAAATACATGTGTCTTTTTTATACTTAGAATCTCATACATCACACATATGTAGTGTATAATGAATATTTAAAGTCTGTAGCCTCATGAATATCAGGGATCTTTTGGTCTTTTTAGCCCTTCCTATCTCTGTTTAGCCCACACATGCTCTACTGACTGACTGCTAATCTATATCTAACATGCCCTAAAATGTGTCACCTATGGTTTATAATCATATTCATCTTTTACAATAAAATTGAATATTCTCAAAAGCAAATACACATTACAACCACATTGCCCGTAATTGCCACCTAGTAATTCTAATCAAAGAAAGAAATGAGTTTAAGCCAACAGAATTTATCTTCATAGACACAGCGAATTGGCCTGGCATCGAGAGCAAGCCAGCTGGGTTTAAACCTCTATGAGCTGTGTGACATAAGTCAAGTCACTTAACCTCCCTATGTTTCAGTTTCCTCAGTCATAAAATGAAGATGATAATGCTATCTACCACCTAGGGCTGTTGTGAAAATTAAATGAAATAATCTCAGTGAAGTACTTAAAATAGTGCCCACAACATAGTAAATATCATTTAAAGGATACTATTATTGTTTTCCATAGATCCCTCACATAGTCACCTGAGAATATCTATTCACCTAAGCCATCATCTCGACTTGATGTCATCTCTAGGTCTGGAATCTACTTATCCCATCCCCTTTAAGAAGTTAGGATGGTGCTTGTCTTATCTCAGGTTGTGTTTATAAGTCAAGATAAATGTAGATACGACACAATTGTAGTACAATGAGGTCAGCCAATGAAAGGACAAGGCATAGAGTGTTATAATTTCCAGATTCCTCCCCTATTGTTTCTCCTGTGACACACTGCAAATTTCCACAACTTTACCCTTCTCTATAGAACTCACAATTTTCATTTTCCATAGAACTGATTTCACTGATTTCTCTGATTGTAGTTTTCTGTTCTTTTCCTTTCCCTATTCAGTTTAAAGCTGTTAGCTAGCTTCTGAGCAAATGAATTTCACTTCCCCATCCACTCTCTACTCTCAGCCAAAAATGTATCATCCTGGTGTCTTAAATTAGGGTTCACACATCCAAACCCCATTTGTCAACACTACCTGCATAGCCATTCACTTCCCTATGAGATCTTCCTCTATCATCCAAGTCCCATCCAAAGGTAAAAAGGATGACTAATTATAATAGTCACTATCTTAGTCCATTTTGTGATGCTATAACAGAATACCATAAACTGGGTAACTTACAAGCAATAGAAGTGTATTTCTTATTATTCTAGAGGCTGGGAAGTCCAATAACATGGTGCTGACATCTGGCAAGGGTCTTCTTGCTGCATCACAACATGGCGGGAGGCATCACACAGTGGAAGGGCAAAGAGAGCAAGAGAGAGCAAGAGATAGAACTTGCAGCCTCATGCCCCTTTATAATTGCTATTAATCCACTAATGAGGATGCAGCCATCATGGCCTAATTGCCTCTTAATGGTCTCACCTCTTAATACTGTTACAATGACAATTAAATTTCAACATGAGTTTTGGAGGGGACATTTAAACCATAGCAGTAACTATTTGCTGAATGCTTGCTATGTGACAGAGAATATGCTCAGGGCTTTCCAATCCTGATCTCTGATCCTGGCATCACAGGCATTATTGTTATTCCCTATGGGCTTTCTGAATAAGTGTCCCTCATAAACTCAGAGAGAGGAAAAATTAAAATATATTCAGAGTTAAACTGTAAAATCAATACATAATAAATCAGAGATATGCTGTCACCTTCAAAACCCAGAAAGTGAGGAGTCTTACATTAATTGACTAAAATCAGACAGAATGTGCAAAGTTATCTAATGAAAGAATGTGGCACAAAAGTTGTAGTAAAAAGAAGTCAGCTTCTGTTGGTTGTCTCAACTCCCTACTCCCTTGTCACTTTCCACTATATGGGATAGAAATACCAAACACTTGCCTTCCCAGCCTTCCTTGCAGCTGGTGAATGGGATATAAGGAGCCATGTAAGAGGGTCACCTAAGGGGTCCTTGTAACACAATTCTGGTTGGTGGGAAAAAAGTGGAAGTCTGCTGGGGTTGTCCAAGGTAGTTTTTTATTTTCTCATAAAAGGGACAGATAAGTATGGTGCTACTCCCATCTTTTACCGCCTTGAATGAGGGATGTAAAGGCTGCAGCCAAAAGAATATGACATTCAGATTCAAACTAATCTGAGTTCAAATCTCAGTTCCCCCAGTTACTGGATATATGATATTGGGCAAATTCCCTAACATGCCTCATCTGTCGAATGGGTTTAAAAATGCCTATAGGTGTTCCAATGAGTAGGGAATGGTGCATTACATGTTCATATGCTTGAGTCTTCAGCTGACACAGTAACTTCAAGTGGCACTTCTTTTCCCTTTGTGTCTGCTATTGACCTATAATTTACCAAGAAAGTGCCCTAGTCTCCCTCTGGAACATCATCTGCCTGCCTCAGGGACAGGCAATCCCACCTGTACCACCCCCATCCATCCCAACCTAAAAAAGAAAAGGAAGGAGCATCCAGGCAGGGTTGATAGCTGCATTAAACTGTCAAAGGAGTAAGGAAAAGGCAGAAAAAGCCTGAAACAAGTTAAATTCCATCTAGTGTCATGTTATATGCCTAAAGCCTAGGACAATGCAGTCACTGGGCTCAATAAACATTTGTTTAATAAATCAATCAATCATACATAGAAAGGACTTCTTCTGTCCACATTTTCACACCAGCCCAGGAGAAGAGGAAAATCAGAAGTGAAGAAGAAAGTTATCCCTTAAAAGTGTGCTGGAGAGAAGGATTGGCCAACAATTATTAGGTAATCCTAATATTCTGGAATAATCTTCTGTTACATATCAGTGTGCATGCCCTTCACTAATTTTTATCAGCTTACCAAAATATTGAATTTCCTTATTTCCATTTGGTATTACTCCCCTTATTTCTTCAGAATTTCTTCAGAATTCTGACACACTGAGGTACTGAGAAGCAACTTTCCTCAAGCTTGGTGGCATCCATTCCTCTTTTAGCAAGAAGATTAATGCAGAAGAGTCCCAGTTTCTGTTGGAATCATGCTGTCTGTTTCCATACCTCTTAGTGGTCTTGGGTTTCCAAGTGAGCTTTTCCTTCTGGGCTCCCCTTGCTAAGTGGCTTGTTAGGCTGCCTTGGCAATCTGGGCTTCTCATCCAGGCATTCCAGCACCACTGAAGCTTTCTATCCCTGCTTCTGCTGTCTTGGGATATGCCATTGCTGCTGCCAGGACAGCCAGTTGCTATTGCCAGCAATTTACCAGCAATCAGCAGCAATTAGCAGCAGCCTAAGTTAGCACTTACATTAGAAACCACTCCACAAACTCAGAGAGAATTCTGAGATTTAGAGAATGGCTTACCTCTTCCCATCCTCCAGTAGCAGAGGAAAATCCTCACACCTACCTCCCCAGCATAAAGAGGCTGCCTGTGTATGCTAGATCTTGCAAACTCACAAGGAGTCATGCCTTCTTGGGGGCTTGCAATATATCTTTCTGGAGCTCCCTTCTTTAAAGGTGGTTTAGCATATTCAGGTATAACCACATGGCAAGTGGCTAGCTTCATGCTGTCCTCAGTGGTGAAGGCTCAGAAGCCATTCCCTTTGAGCTCTTTCCATTAGGAAAGTAGCACTGAGGGGCTTCCCAGGGGCTGTGAAAGAAAAGACAGTGTCATCTCTTGGAAATAACCAATCAGCAATCTATCTACATATCATTAAACAAACATCTGTTGAGCCTCTTCTATGTTTCAGGCACAGTGCAAGCACTGGTATTCAGAGTTGAGGAGCTCACAGCCTAGAAACAGAGAGCTCTAAGTAGACAGTTACAATACAGTGCACTATACGCTGTGATAGCAGGAGGCGTTGAGTGCTGGGAAAGCTTATAAGACGGTACCCAAGAAAATCTTGAGGAGTTGATGCTCAAATTGAGCCTTAAAAATAATAGAAGCTATTAGGGTAAACACAGCAGAGAGCACATCATGTGCAGATGATCTGAGACAAAAAAAAAAAAGAACCTGGGGTATTTGGGGAATTGTGCTTTCAGTTCAGCCAGTAGGTCAGGAAATAGAATGGGCAGAAAGTGGCAAGAGATGAGACAAAAGGAGAGTCAATGGAGGCAAAGGACAAGAGGCTTTTGGTGAATTCTAAGGTTCTTTCAACCACTATCTCTATTATCTTGAAAATGAGCTATGGAAGAGTAAGTAAGCTAAGGCCCAGGGAGATCAAATGACTAGGTCAATGTCATACTAATAGTAAGTTAGGATAAGAGACAGCACAATGAGATGATGGGATAATAGTAGTTCACATATGCGTAATATTTTACAGTCACCAAGCTCCTTCACTTATCATATTTCAACAACATAGAGGAATGTAAAAAAATCAAAAGACCTAGGTTGTAAACATGTTTGAACCACTGCCTGACTGTGTAAGTCCTTCACGGCTCTGGCTCTCACTTCCATCAGTATGTGATGAAGAGACTGGCTCACTAATTCTCCTTCTAGCGCTAACACTCCATATTTCTAGAATCTGATACTAAAGAGATTTTCCTGCTGTGTTCCTGCCACCTATCAAAAGGTGACTTCTCCTACAAGGACCTAAAGTTATGATTTTCTGAAGGTTTTCAGGACAAAGCTAACTCACATTTCTAATCATAATCCATTTCCCACTTAAACACACCAGTCACAATCTAACATCACTGTGATGACTGATTTTAATGTGTTGACTTCACTAAGCCAGGGGATGTCCAGATATTTGGTTTGGCATTATTCTGGATGTGTCTGTGAGGGTGTTTCTAGATGAGATTGACATTTAAACTGGTAGACTGAGTAAAGCAGATTGCCCTCCCCAGTGTGGATGGGCCTTACCCAGTTTGTTGGAGGCCTGAATGGAACAAAGTTGAAGGAAGAAAGAATTTTCTCTCTATTCCAGTCTCCCAGCAAGGATATTTGTCTTCTCCTGACTTCAGACTCAAACTCAGACTAGAACTTACACCATTGACTCTACTGGTTCTCAGGCCTTCAGACTCAAACTGGAACCCAGGTCTCCTGGGTTTCCAGCCTACAAGCTGTAGATCTTTGAACTTCTCCACCTCCATAACCACATGAGCTAATTCCTTATAATAGAGGTACAGATCAAGAGATGGAGATGAAGATAATAGAGACAGAGATTAGAGATAGAGGCAGAGTTATATTGCCTATTATTTCTGTTTCTCTGGAAAGCTCTTGCTCATACAATCACCCTTATCAAAACTTTCTGCAATTAAGCCAAAAAACAAGGTGTATTCATAATTTCCAGAAACCTCTCTGATCCCAAAGGAAGCATTATCTCACTCCAAACAAATTGTTTCATGATATGAAACCAAAGGCCCAAAATGATGCTTTTCTTTCTTTTTTAGTTTAAATTTGGGCACTGAACATCTACAAGGACTCTCCATAATAAAGAAATAAATACATTGTGCCTTTGCCTTTCTTATTTATTATTAAAAACATTTACAAGAGAGCAGGCTCACATTGTTTAGGAATCCATCCAGTCCTGCTGGTAATTCTCATTATGAGGTCAGGAGCACAATACTAGAGGCCCTTCATCTTACCCTGAATGGAACAAAGGCTGTCACCTCCATAGGATTAAAGATGCAGGCAGGAACTACTCAGCAGGAGCAAAAGGACTCCTCAGCAGCAGAGACTATGCTTCATGCAAATGTTTTGAGACACAAGGGAAAAGAAAAACAGAAAATGTAACTGACTAAGTTTTCAACAATGGTATTCATTTTAAAAATAAGGGTTATGTGCTTCAAGGGACTGTGCTCCAGGGTGGGATCTAAACATGAAAAAACTCAGCCCTTGTCCTCAAGGAGGGTATTAGTCCATTTTCACAGTGCTATAAAGAACTGCCCAAGACTGGGTAATATACAAAGGGAAGAGGTTTCATTGACTCACAGTTCAGCATGGCTGGGGAGGCCTTAGAAAGCTTACAATCATGGTGGAAGGCGAAAGGGAAGTAAGGCACCTTCTTCACAAGGCAGCAGGAAAGAGAATGAATGCAGGAGGAAATACCAAACACTTATAAAACCATTGGATATTGTGAGATCTCACTCACTACCATGAGAACAGCATGGGGGAAACTGCCCCCATGATCCAATTACCTCCACCTGGTCTCTCCCTTGACACGTGGGGATTATGGGGATTATAAATCAAGATGAGATTTGGGTGGGGACACAAAGCCTAACCATATCAAGGAACTTGCAGTTGAACAGGGAAGATAAAAAATGAAAATAGAAGCCAGAAGGAGAGAGGTGCCACAAAATCAGAGTGAGTTGAGTTCAGAGAGGAGAGAAATCCCATCACCCTGTGTGATCATGACAGCTGCTGCAAATGGGGCAGGGCAGGACTTCAGCAGGAGGTGAGCGTACAGCATCTGCTCTCCAGGTTGCCTGCTCCCTCCACCACAGCCAACAATTATGTAACTCTCACACCAAACTCTCCTCGACTTAGTTATTTCTATCATAGCACTTACAGGCACACCTCATTTTATTGTGCTTTGCTTTCATGCATTTTGCAGTTAACTGTGTTTTTTGCAAATTGAAGGTTTGTGCCAACCCTGTATTGAGCAAGTCTACAGGCACCATTTCTCCAACAACATGTGCTCATCTGTTAGTATTTTTTAGCAAGAATATATTTTTTAATTAAGGATTTTTTTTTAGTCATAATGCTATTGCACACTTAATAGACTACAATATAGTATAGTGTAAACATAGCTTTCATATGCACTGGCAAACCAAAAAATTCATGTGACTCACTTTATTGTGATATTCATTTTTTTGTGGTGATCTGGAACAGAACCCATCATCTTTTCAAAGTATGCCTGTATTACCCTCTAGACTTTCTTTTTTCCTTTCTTCCCTCCTTCATTCCTCTCCTACTTTCTTTGTTTATTGTATGTCTCCCCCACTAGAATGCAAGCTCTATGAGAGCAGGACTTTGCCTTGTTCTCCTCAGCACCTAGAACAGTGTCTGGCATAGAATAGGTGCTCAATAAATGTGGAAAGGCAGGAAGACAAGTTAGACACACAGGAAAGAAGTAAGAGGGGTAGGGAGGAGAAAATCCACAGAAATTGATTCATGTCCTTACTCATCTTTACCTTAGATCCTCTTGCCATTCCAAAGTTTGATGTGTATTACTTCCACTGAGAGATCTGCCCTGTCTTCAGCTCACCTAATTCTGGACCTGGCCCTAAATTCCTTTACTTCTTTATGTCTGGCCATTCCCCACCAAAATACACAGTTGCTTGCACATGCCATTCCAGCTCTCCATGCCTGTGCTCCTGGTGCTCCCTGTGCCTGGAATATCATCCCTCTTCACACCTCTCCCTCCCAAATAAACTCCAGCTCATTCTTCAAATTCTAGAACAGTGTCTGGTACAGAATAGGTGTTCAATAAATGTGGAAAGGCAGGAAGACAAGTTAGACATTGCTCTACAATGTAGCAATTTGAAAGTATCTAACAAAATGTGAAACATGCATTCCCTTAGACCCAGCAGCTCCACTTCTATAAATGTATCCTTTGCATTTTCTCCTGGCACACAGCAAATGTTACTGCCCCAGGGATGTCCTCTCTGCTCTCTGAAGCACATAGAGCATCGCTTTCGGGTGTCATTTATCTCACAGTGTGGAAGTAAGTATTTCATTTGTTTAGAAGGTCCACTGTAGGGGTGGCCTGCCCCTCCACACCTGTGGGTATTTCTAGTTGTGTGGGGCGAGAGACTGAGAAAAGAAATAAGACACAGAGACAAAGTAAAGAGAAACAATAGTGGGCCCAGGGGACCGGCACTCAGCATACCAAGGACCTGCACCGGCACCGGCCTCCGAATTCCCTCAGTTTTTATTGATTATTATTTTCATTATTTCAGCAAAAAGGAATGTAGTAGGAGAGCAGGGTGATAATAAGGAGAAGGTCAGCAAAAAACATGTAAGCAAAATAATCTATATCATAATTAAGTTCAAGGGAAGGTACTATGACTGGACATGCATGTAAGCCAGATTTATGTTTCTCTCCACCCAAACATCTCAGTGGAGTAAAGAATAACAAAGCAGCATTACTGCAAACATGTCTCGCCTCCCACCTAGGGCGGTTTTTCTCCTATCTCAGAATTGAACAAATGTACAATCGGGTTTTATACCGAGACGTTCAGTTCCCAGGGGCAGGCAGGAGACAGTGGCCTTCCTCTATCTCAACTGCAAGAGGCTTTCCTCTTTTACTAATCCACCTCAGCACAGACCCTTTACGGGTGTCGGGCTGGGGGACAGTCAGGTCTTTCTCATCCCACGAGGCCATATTTCAAACTATCACATGGGGAGGAACCTTGGACAATACCCCGCTTTCAAGGGCAGAGGTCCCTGCAGCTTTCCACAGTGCATTGTGCCCCTGGTTTATTGAGACTAGAGAATGGCGATGACTTTTACCAAGTATATTGCTTGTAAACATTTTGTTAACAAGGCACGTCCTGCACAGCCCTGGATCCTTCAAACCTTGATTTCATACAACACATGTTTTTGTGAGCTCCAGGTTGGGTCAAAGCGGCTGGGGCAAAGTGGCTGGGGCAAACCTACAAATTAACAACATCTCAGCAAAGCAACTGTTTAAAGTACAGGTCTTTTTCAAAATGGAGTCTCTTATGTCTTCCCTTTCTACATAGACACAGTGACAGTCTGATCTCTCTTTCTTTTCCCTACAGTCCACTTCTCATATTGAACCTGAAACCTCATGGAACTTACATTCTTGTGAGGAGATAGACAAGAATGTAAGTAAGTAAGAGCAAATAAATATTTAAATGCACACTTAGAGCTATGAGGAAAATAAAAGAGGGTAATGCCATCTCTAAGGAAGGAATAAGAATCTCCCTTTCCTAACTTGTTGTGTGTTTACTGTTGGTGTATCATGGTTGTTGTCTTTTCAAACCTGAACTCTCCTCTAAGTGTCTGCACAATGCACTTTGATATTCTGTAGTATCTTACAAGAACCTGTCTGCCCAAGTACACTGTGAGATTTCAGAGGGCAGAATCCATATCCTCCACATCTTTTATCTGCTCCCATGTCACCCACAACAGGCCACACAGCAGGATTTCAATTACTATCTGGTTGATGGTCATAAAAATAACTTAGAGCACATGCGTTACTGACAACCAGTCAGAAGCATCGTCTGTGAATAAAAAAATCACACATAGACAGCAATGAATCCAAAAATGAAAATGCAGACTATCAAATTTAACAGAGATCTGTGCCTGGCCTTTGAGTGGTTCAAATAAAAACCTATGAGGCTATAGGGCAGTATCACTCTTATATGTAATTTGAATGTATTGTCTTTAAAGTACACATGTGACTTAGCAAGAATCTTAATTTTCAAAGACTATGGAAACCTACAGAAAGTGAATTATGTACAACCTCTGATTCTATAACTTCCATTTTCTGTTTTATGATGGCCTTACAGGAGATAATAACTGCTATCATTAGAAAAAGTGTATTTTTAAAAATAAAATGTTAATAAATTCCCTTACAATACTAGAAAACGTATTTTTAAAATGTTTATTTAGGTCATCTTTGATTTTTCTTTATTCATCAGCATTTTATAATTTTCAGTATACAGATGTGGCCATGTTTTGTTAGATTTATATGTAACTATTTCATTTTCTCTGGAATAATTATAAATGGTATTTTATAAGAACTTTCAGTTTTACATAGTCATATGGTATATAGAAATACAAGTTATTAAAATAACAACAGCCAGATTATGTTGCTACATGTTTTATATTAATATTACAGGTTAAGATTAGGACAATAATCTTTCTTTTATAAGAGACTTTGTTAGCCATGCGTGGTGGCTCAAGCATGTAATCCCAACACTTGGGGAGGCCAAAGGTGAGAGGATCGCTTGAGGCCAGGAGTTTGAGACCAGCCAGAGCAACATAGTGAGACTCTGTCCCTACCCAAGGTAAAATAAAATAAAATAATAATTTTAAAAAGAGATTTGTTAGTGTACAAGATGGCCCAAATCTTACTCATTTAGTAATATCAATTTCCTGCATTATTCACAACTAGCATTCTGAAAGAAGCCAGTCACAAAAGTCTACATATACAGAGGGAATAGCTAAGGGTACAAAGTTTTTCTGGGTCGATGAAAATGTTCTACAGTTGACCATGGTGATGGTTGCATATATGTGTGGAGGTACAAAAAACCATTGAACTGTACACTTTAAATAAGTGAACCATGTAGCATGAATTGTATCTTAATAAAGCTATTTTTTTAAGTTTGCTCTGTAAAAGACCCTGTAAAGAGGATTGAAAACACACAGACTGGGAGAAAATATTTGCAAACCACGTAACCAACAAAGGACTTCTACCTAGAGTACATAAGAGCTCTCAAAAGTCAACAGCTTTTTTAAAAGCCAATTTGAAAAGACATTAAGAGACATATTTCACCGAAGAGAATATTCAGATGGCAAATAAGCACAGGAAAAATGTTCAACATCATTAGGCCCTAGGCAAATACAAGTTAAAACTACAATGAGATGTCACTACACATCTACCAGAATTCATTTTTAACAGTGATAATCCTAAGTGATAGCAAGAATGCAGAGAAGCAAGATCACTGATACATTGCTGATAGGAAGGTAAAATGGAACAGCTGCTCTGAAAAACAGTTTGGTAGCTGCTTACATAACCAAACGAGTGCCTACCATATGACTCAGCAGTTTCACTCTTGGACATTTATTCCAGAGAGATGAAAGCTAATATTCACATAAAAATCTGTACACATCTTCAAAAAGCTAAATATGGAATTACCATATGACCTAGAAATTCCACTTCGAGGTATATACCCAAAAGAATTGAAAACAGGAATTCAAACAGATACTTGTACAACAATGTTCATTGGAACATTATTCATAATACCCAAAAGGTGAAAACCTACATTTCCATCAACAGATGAATGGCTAAACAAAATGTGGAATGTACATAAATGGAATTTTAGTCATAAAAAGGAATAAAGTTCTGATAAATGCTACAACATGGGTGAATCTTGAAAATATGCTAAGTGAAATAAGCTAGACATAAAAGAACAAATATTGTATGATTTCACTTATAAGAAATATCTAGAGTAGGCAAATTCAAAAAGACAGCAAGATTAGAAGTTACCAGGTACAGTGGGGAGGGAAAAGTAGAGAGTTATTGCTTAACAATTACAGAGTTTGTATTGGGGTGATGAAAAAGTTTTGAAATAGATAGTGGCGATGGTTGCACAGATTGTAAATATAATTAGTGCCATTAAATTGTACACTTAAAAATGGTTTAAATGGGCCAGGTGTGGTGGCTCATGCCTGTAATCCTAGCACTTTGGGAGCCTGAGGCAGGCGGATCACGAAGTCAGGAGTTCGAGACCAGCCTGGCCAACATGGTGAAACCCCGTCTCTACTAAAAATACAAAAAAGATTAGCCGGGCATGGTAGTGGGTGCCTGTAATCCCAGCTACTTGGGAGGCTGATACAAGGAGAATTGCTTGAACCTGGGAGGCAGAGGTTGCAGTGAGCCGAGATAGCGCCACTGCACTCCTGCCCAGGAGACAGTGCAAGTCTCCATATTGAAAAAAAAAAAAAAGGTTTAAATGGCAAATGTAATATTTTATCGTAATACAAAAATGTAAAACAAAACAAACAAACAAACAAACAAAACTAAATATCTCCCTACCATATGACCTATCAATTTAACACTTGGGTATTTATCCCAGAGAAATGAAAACTTACATTCACACAAAAACGTGTATATGACTATTCATTGCAGCTATACTCATAATAGCCCCAAACTGGAAACAACCGAAATGTCTTTCAAAGGGTGAGTTGTTTAAACAAAGTAGTACAAACACACCACGGAATACTACTCAGCAATAAAGAACTACTGATACACACAACGTCCTGGAACAACCTCTAGAGAATTATGCTGAGTGAGAAAAGCCAGTCCCAGGAAGTTAAATTCTGTATGATCTCATTTACATAACATTCTCGAACAGCAAAATTATAGAGATGGAGAAAAGATTCATGGTTGCCAAGGGTTGTGGGGGAAGGAGGGAAGTGGCTGTGTCTATAAAAGGGTAGTAGAGGCCAGGTGCATTGGCTCAGAACTGTAATCCCAGCACTTTGGGAGGCTGAGGCAGGTGGATCACCTGAGGTCAGGAGTTCACAACCAGCCTGGCCAACATGGTGAAACTCCATCTCTACTAAAAATTCAAAAGTTAGCCAGGCATGGTGGTGGCGGGCTCCTGTAATTCCAGCTATTTGGGAGGCTGAGGCAGGAGAATCACTTGAACCTAGGAGGCGGAGGTTGCAGTGAGCTGAGATTACGCCATTGCACTCCAGCCTGGGCGATAAGAGTGAAACTTTGTCTCAAAAAAATAATAATTATTTAAAAAAAAAGGGGGGGGAGGAGCCAAGACGGCTGAATAGGAACAGCTCCAGTCTACAGCTCCCAGTGTGAGCGATGCAGAAGATGGGTGATTTCTGCATTTCCAACTGAGGTACTGGGTTCATCTCACTAGGGAGTGTCAGACAGTGGGTACAAGACAGTGGGTGCAGCGCACCGAGCATGAGCCGAAGCAGGGCGAGGCATCACCTCACCCGGGAAGCACAAGGGGTCAGGGAATTCCCTTTCCTACTCAAAGAAAGGGATGACAGATGGCACCTGGAAAATCAGGTCACTCCCACCCTAATACTGTGCTTTTCCAATGGTCTTAGCAAACGGCACACCAGGAGATTATATCCTGTGCCTGGCTCGGAGGGTCCTATGCCCATGGAGCCTCACTCATTGCTAGCACAGCAGTCTAAGATCAAACTGCAAGGTGGCAGCAAGGCTGGGGGAGGGGTGCCCGCCATTGCCGAGTCTTGATTAGGTAAACAAAGCGGCCAGGAAGTTCGAACTGGGTGGAGCCCACCACAGCTCAAGGAGGCCTGCCTGCCTCTGTAGACTCCACCTCTGGGGGACAGGGCATAGCCAAACAAAAGGCAGCAGAAACCTCTGCAGACTTAACTGTCCCTGTCTGACAGCTTTGAAGAGAGTAGTGGTTCTCCCAGCACACAGCTGGAGATCTGAGAACAGACAGACTGCCTCCTCAAGTGGGTCCCTGACCCCTGAGTAGCCTAACTGGGAGGCACCCCCTAGTAGGGGCAGACTGACACCTCACACAGCCGGGTACTCCTCTGAGACAAAACTTCCAGAGGAACGATCAGGCAGCAACATTTGCTGTTCACCAATATCCGCTGTTCTTCAGCCTCTGCTGCTGATACCCAGGCAAACAGGGTCTGGAGTGGATCTCCAGCAAACTCCAATAGACCTGCAGCTGAGGGTCCTGACTGTTAGAAGGAAAACTAACAAACAGAAAGGACATCCACACCAAAACCCCATCTGTAAATCACCATCATCAAAGACCAAAGGTAGATAAAACCACAAAGATGGGGAAAAAACAGAGCAGAAAAACTGGAAACTCTGAAAATCAGAGCACCTCTCTTCCAAAGGAATGTACTCCTCACCAGCAACGGAACAAAGCTGGATGGAGAATGACTTTGACAAGTTGAGAGAAGAAGGCATCAGATGATCAAACTACTCTGAGCTAAAGGAGGAAGTTCAAACCCATGGCAAAGAAGTTAAAAACCTTGAAAAAAAATTAGACAAATGGCTAACTAGAATAACCAATGCAGAGAAGTCCTTAAAGGACCTGATGGAGCTGAAAACCATGGCATGAGAACTACGTGATGAATGCACAAGCCTCACTAGCCAATTCGATCAACTGGAAGAAAGGGTATCAGTGATGGAAGATCAAATGAATGAAATGAAGCGAGAAGAGAAGTTTAGAGAAAAAAGAATAAAAAGAAACGAACAAAGCCTCCAGGAAATATGGGACTATGTGAAAAGACCAAATCTACATCTGATTGGTGTACCTGAAAGTGACGGGGAGAATGGAACCAAGTTGGAAATCACTCTGCAGGATATTATACAGGAGAACTTCCCCAATCTAGCAAGGCAGGCCAACATTCAAATTCAGGAAATACAGAGAATGCCAATAAGATACTCCTCGAGAAGAGCAACTCCAAGACACATAATTGTCAGATTCACCAAAATTGAAATGAAGGAAAAAATGTTAAGGGCAGCCAGAGAGAAAGGTCAGGTTACCCACAATGGGAAGCCCATCAGACTAACAGCTGATCTCTCAGCAGAAACTCCACAAGCCAGAAGAGAGTGGGGGCCAATATTCAACATTCTTAAAGAAAAGAATTTTCAACCCAGAATTTCATATCCAGCCAAACTAAGCTTCATAAGTGAAGGAGAAATAAAATCCTTTACAGACAAGCAAATGCTGAGAGATTTTGTCACCACCAGGCCTGCCTTACAAGAGCTCCTGAAGGAAGCACTAAACACGGAATGAACAATCGGTACCAGCCACTGCAAAAACATGCCAAATTGTAAAGACCATCAAGGCTAGGAAGAAACTGCATCAACTAACGAGCAAAATAACCAGCTAACATCATAATGACAGGATCAAATTCACACATAACAATATTAACCTTAAATGTAAATGGGCTAAATGCTCCAATTAAAAGACACAGACTGGCAAATTGGATAGAGTCAAGACCCAACAGAGTGCTGTATTCAGGAAACCCATCTCATGTGCAGAGACACACATAGGCTCAAAATAAAGAGATGGAGGAAGATCTACCAACCAAATGGAAAACAAAAAAAGGCAGGGGTTGCAAGCCTAGTCTCTGATAAAACAGAATTTAAACCAACAAAGATCAAAAGAGACAAAGAAGGCCATTACATAATGGTAAAGGGATCAATTCAACAAGAAGAACTAACTATCCTAAATATATATGCACCCAATATAGGAGCACCTAGATTCATAAAGCAAGTCCTTAGAGACCTACAAAGAGACTTAGGCTCCCACACAATAATAATGGGAGACTTTAACACCCCACTTTCAACATCAGACAGATCAATGAGACAGAAAGTTAAAAAGGATATCAGGAATTGAACTCAGCTCTGCACCAAGCGGACCTAATAGACATCTACAGAACTCTCCACCCCAAATCAACAGAATATACATTCTTCTCAGCACCACAACACACCTATTCCAAAATTGACCACATAGTTGGAAGTAAAGCACTCCTCAGCAAATGTAAAAGAACAGAAATTATAACAAATTGTCTCTCAGACCACAGTGCAATCAAACTAGAACTCAGGATAAAGAAACTCACTCAAAACTGCTCAACTACATGGAAACTGAACAACCTGCTCCTGAATGACTACTGGGTACAAAACGAAATGAAGGCAGAAATAAAGATGTTCTTTGAAACCAATGAGAACAAAGACAAAACATACCAGAATCTCTGGGACACATTCAAAACAGTGTGTGGAGGAAAATTTATAGCACTAAATGCCCACAAGAGAAAGCAGGAAAGATCTACAATTGACACCCTAACATCACAATTAAAAGAACTAGAGAAGCAAGAGCAAACACATTCAAAAGCTAGCAGAAGGCAAGAAATAATTAAGATCAGAGCAGAACTGAAGGAAATAGAGACTCAAAAAACCCTTCAAAAAATCAATGAATCCAGGAGCTGGTTTTTTGAAAAGATCAACAAATTTGATAGACTGCTAGCAAGACTAATAAAGAAGAAAAGAGAGAAGAATCAAATAGATGCAATAAAAAATGATAAAGGGGATATCGCCACCAATCCCACAGAAATACAAACTACCATCAGAGAATACTATAAACACCTCTACGCAAATAAACTAGAAAATCTAGAAGAAATGGATAAATTCCTCGACACATACATCCTCCCAAGACTAAACCAGGAAGAAGTTGAATCTCTGAATAGACCAATAATAGGCTCTGAAATTGAGGCAATAATTAATAGCTTACCAAACAAAAAAGTCCAGGACCAGATGGATTCACAGCCGAATTCTACCAGAGGTATGAGGAGGAGGAGCTGGTATCATTCCTTCTGAAACTATTCCAATCAATAGAAA
Organism: Gorilla gorilla gorilla; assembly: GCF_029281585.2. Classification (NCBI taxonomy): domain Eukaryota; kingdom Metazoa; phylum Chordata; class Mammalia; order Primates; family Hominidae; genus Gorilla; species Gorilla gorilla. Next base: position 54,063,126 of record NC_073231.2, on the reverse strand, counting down.
AAGAGGGAATCCTCCCTAACTCATTTTATGAGGCCAGCATCATCCTGATACCAAAGCCTGGCAGAGACACAACAAAAACAGAGAATTTTAGACCAATATCCCTGAAGAACATCGATGCAAAAATCCTCAATAAAATACTGGCAAACCGAATCCAGCAGCACATCAAAAAGCTTATCCACCATGATCAAGTGGGCTTCATCCCTGGGATTCAAGGCTGGTTCAACATGTGCAAATCAATAAACGTAATCCAGCATGTAAACAGAAGCAATGACAAAAACCACATGATTATCTCAATAGATGCAGAAAAGGCCTTTGACAAAATTCAACAACCCTTCATGCTAAAAACGCTCAATAAATTAGATATTGATGGGATATATCTCAAAATAATAAGAGCTATCTATGACAAACCCACAGCCAATATCATACTGAATGGGCAAAAACTGGAAGCACTCCCTTTGAAAACTGGCACAAGACAGGGATGCCCTCTCTCACCACCCCTATTCAACACAGTGTTGGAAGTTCTGGCCAGGGCAATCAGGCAGGAGAAGGAAATAAAGGGTATTCAATTAGGAAAAGAGGAAGTCAAATTGTCCCTGTTTGCAGATGACATGATTTTATATCTAGAAAACCCCATCGTCTCAGCCTAAAATCCCTTTAAGCTGATAGGCAACTTCAGCAAAGTCTCAGGATACAAAATCAATGTGCAAAAAATCACAAGCATTCTTTACACCAATAACAGACAAACAGAGAGCCAAATCATGAGTGAACTCCCATTCACAATTGCTTCAAAGAGAATCAAATACCTAGGAATCCAACTTACAAGGGATGCGAAGGACCTCTTCAAGGAGAACTACAAACCACTGCTCAGTGAAATAAAAGAGGATACAAACAAATGGAAGAACATTCCATGCTCATGGATAGGAAGAATCAATATCGTGAAAATGGCCATACTGCCCAAGGTAATTTATAGATTCAATGCCATCCCCAACAAGCTACCAATGACTTTCTTCACAGATTTGGAAAAAACTACTTTAAAGTTCATATGGAACCAAAAAAGAGCCCACATTGCCAAGTCAATCCTAAGCCAAAAGAACAAAGCTGGAGGCATCACGCCACCTGACTTCGAACTATACTACAAGGCTACAGTAACCAAAGCAGCATGGTACTGGTACCAAAACAGAGATGTAGACCAATGGAACAGAACACAGCCCTCAGAAATAATGCCGCATATCTACAACTATCTGATCTTTGACCTGACAAAACAAACCTGACAAAAACAAGAAATGGGGAAACGATTCCTTATTTAATAAATGGTGCTGGGAAGACTGGCTAGCCTTATGTAGAAAGCTGAAACTGGATCCCTTCCTTACACCTTATACAAAAATTAATTCAAGATGGATTAAAGACTTAATGTTAGACCTAAAACCATAAAAACCCTAGAAGAAAACCTAGGCAATACCATTCAGGACATAGGCATGGGCAAGGACTTCATGTCTAAAACACCAAAAGCAATGGCAACAAAAGCCAAAATTGACAAATGGGATCTAATTAAACTAAAGAGCTTCTGCACAGCAAAAGAAACTACCATCAGAGTGAACAGGAAACCTACAGAATAGGAGAAAATTTTTGCAATCTACTCATCTGACAAAGGGCTAATATCCAGAATCTACAATGAACTCCAACAAATTTACAAGAAAAAAACAAACAACCCCATCAAAAAGTGGGCAAAGGATATGAACAGACACTTCTCAAAAGAAGATATTTATGCAGCCAAAAGACACATGAAAAAATGCTCATCATCACTGGCCATCAGAGAAATGCAAATCAAAACCACAATGGGATACCATCTCACACCAGTTAGAATGGTGATCATTAAAAAGTCAGGAAACAACAGGTGCTGGAGAGGATGTGGAGAAATAGGAACACTTTTACACTGTTGGTGGGACTGTAAACTAGTTCCACCATTGCGGAAGAATAGTGGCTGTCTCTGAGGGGGTCACAGGAAATGGCTGAGAAGGAGCCTGAGGGAAATTTCTAAGGTGATGGTTAATTCTCTTCTGTTGATACAGATGGGGTGTATGTGTTAATCAAAAGTCATTGCATGTTACATTGAAATTTTGTGAATGTAACAGAATATAAAGTTTACCTCAAGAACGACTAAGAGATATGGAATCTACAGTGAGAATTAACTGAATAAATATTGAACTCTAATGATAGGCATACCCAATGAAGTATTTAGGGGAGAAGTGCAGTCTGTAATTTACTCTGAAGTGCATAAAAAATTACAATGAATATACAGACAGGTAAATGGTTAGGTGGTAAAACAAATTTTAAAATATTCAATATGGAATCTAGGTAGTGGGTGTATTAGTATTTGCTATAAAATTCCTTCTGTCTTTATGCATCTTTATGCAATTTTATATGATACAGTGATGGAGGAGGTTAGCTGATACTCAATAAACATTAGTTAAGTTGGATAATAAAAATGGCATGGTATCATAGACATCTAGTGGTAATTAATTAATTTTTTCCAGCTCCCCACCGAAAAAGTTATTTTCATCTATTGGAAACTTTTCTGACACTGACAAGCACCTTAAAACAATGACTTGTCTATATTGCTTTTATTTGTAATAGAATGCTTCAGGAATGTTCAGGCAATAGCCAGAAGACAGTCAGGCAGTGATTATTCTTAATTCCACCAGGATATAATGATTTTTGACTGAAATTTTTCCAAAAATGAGACATAGTAATAATTATTGGACAAGGCCCAGGATAAGAATGAATTCTCCTACTAAGAGCCAAACATTTTAGCCAGATAATTGACACTTAGGCCTAGAAATAATTTATCAACCTTTTTGAAAGTGCAGAACCATATTCTCTCAAATTACAGAATAGTATACTTAATAAACAGCTCAAACATAAAACAGTTCCTTGATTTAAATAAAGCCAATTTTATTTTTTCTTTAGGAGCAGGTGGACTTTGACTATTTTACCTCATTTGGTAACTGTACTTAACATTCTACAAGTCAGGACATTTTATTCTCTATTAGATTCATGAATCAGGCACCTAGCAAAAGCAAAAATAAATATTCTCTAGAGAAATATAACTTTATCTTAGACCTCAAAGAATTATTTTAAAAAATAAATATATTCATACTTATATACATACATACATATACAGATTACAATCGAAAAACACAAAGCACAGAGGGGAAAAAATAATCGAAATTCAGCAGAAAATGTAGACATTAAAAAACAGATATACAAACACTTCAGATAAAGGAATTATCTGAAGAATTAAAAAAAAACCTCTGCTTGTTTTGTTTAAAGAAATGGAAGTCAAACTTGAAAATATTTGCAAGAAATAGGAAAATATATTAAAAGGTACCAAGCAAATGTGAAAAAGAACAGAATAAAACTTCTAGAAAATTGTAGCAATTGAACTTCAAAACAAAAGAGATGGGTTTAAAATTAGAGTACAGAGAGCTGAAGAATAATTAGTAAACTGGAAGATACAGCAGAAGAAATTACCCAGAATGAGGAGAAAGACAAGGAAAATAAGAAAGACTAAAAGACATAGAAGCTATAGTGGGAAAGTCTAGCAAATATTTTATCAGAGTCCCAGAAGAATAAAACTGTCATTACTGGATGATATAATTGGTTTTGTGGAAAATCCATAATAACCTAAATTAGATTTATAATAATCAGAGAATTAATAGCAGGGTTGCTGGATATAAAATAAATAAGTATTTGCATTTCTACATTCCAACCAAAAAAATTACAAAATGTAAGCATAAAAACATCATGTACAGTAGCATCAAATGTATGAGGTCATTAAGTCTGTCCTAAATTATGCAAGACCTTTATAAAGGAAATTACAAACTTTATTGAAGAACACTAAAGAAGACCCATATAAATGAAGGCATATACCATGGATTTGCAAACTAAATAAAGATTTCAACTACTCTCGGTTTTAATCTGAAATCCACAAGTGAAATCACAATCACAATCCCAAGAGGTTATTTTTGCAAAAATCTATAAAGAGATCTAAAATTTTTATAGAAATGCAAAGGTGCAAAGGACCCAAAATAGCCAAAATAATTTTTCAGAAAAAGAACAAAGTTGGAAATCTTATATACAATATTTATTATAAAGCTACAGTAATTAAGACCATGTGGTATCAGGGCAAGGATAGACAAATAGACCAATGGGATATAATAGAGTCCCATAACAAGCCAAGACACATATGGACATTTGATTTATGACAAAGGTAACACTGTACAACAGTAAGGGAAACAGTCTTTTCAATAAATGGTGCTGTGTCAACTGATTACTCATATGGGGGCAAGGGGAGGGGAGAATTTTGACCTTAAACAAAAATCAATTCCTGATGAATTGTTGATCTAAATAGGAAAGGTAAAGTGTAGAAAAATATCTTCATAGTATTTTGATAGGAAAGAACTTCTTAAACAAGACACAGTAAGCATGAACATAAAGGGAATGATGAATAAATTATATTACATTAAATGACAAGTTGAAAGTCTATACTTACCAAAAGCCACCATAAAGAAAGTGAAAAAAAAAAATCACAAAGAGAAGGTATCCAGAACACCTATAATTGACAAAGGACTACTATCTAAATTGCAATTTTTTTAACTTCTGAAAATCACTTAAAAAGGCAATCCATTCAAAATGACCCAAAGACTTTGAGTGGGCAATTCAAAAGAATATTCAAATAGCCAATAAACCTATGAAAATATTCAATTTTCTTGTTACTCAATTTCATTAGTAATAAGAAAATGCAAATTAAAGCAATTATGGAATATTACTGCATAACCACCATCAAAATCTGACATTATATGGGTTTTTCGGGAATACGGTTCATTAGGAAATTTCCTACATTGTTCTCAGGCATATAAATCTCTAACTACAGTTCATTCTTTTTATTTACAATTGTTATATTCTATGAAGTTGCCACAAACACTGAATTAATCAATATTAAACCATTGCTCTCAGGGGAAACACAGGGTTAGATTTCTCAGAGGCTCTAATCACATTTTCATCAATCAATCAACATATACCCTTGTTTTATGTGATTTTCTGTTTAAAGACAACTTATTTAATATATACTGTTGATTTCTAAACCTCCCAAGTAGCTGGGATTACAGGCACCTGCTACTACGCCCAGCTAATCTTTTTTGTATTTTTAGTAGAGACAGGGTTTCACCACATAGCCTTCAATCCAATCAAGTTGACACTCAGTATTAACTATCACAGCACATAATTCCCTCAAATGCAACCTTTATCCCTCTGCCCTATCAGGACTGCAATGGCTATTAGTTAACAAAAACCCATTTTCCTCTCTCTCCAAAACCAAACACCTTTACCTCCTCCCTCACCAGCATTCCCTATCAGGCCTTCCCAGGGGCTACCCTTGCTAGCAGCTATTCAATTTGGAAAAACAAAAAGTTGGAACAAAAAGTTTGTCCAGGATTCAACCCCCATCTTCTCAAGGCTTGCTACTTTCAGTGTCAAATTTTGCCTGTCAAACCCCGGTCTTTCCTGTGTGAAACAAACCCTTTTATCTTTGCCTGCCGGCAGGTGGGTCAAAAACATACACCCTGGTGTTTCAATCTGTAAACATTAGACCATTCAGGCTCCTTTAGTAATCCCTATTTCCTCCTTCACCACACACACCAAGCAAACTATACACTTCATTCCCCTGTTGGCAGGACTAAACATCTCTGCTGCACTCAGCATTGGGACAGCAGGTTGCCCCTTTCTTAGAGCCCCTAATCTTCCTCCTCCTAATACTAATAATTAGCTAATGTATACTCACCTTCATATCCTGCTTTATCTCCCAAAGGCTGAACTCCCTTGTCCAGACAGCCACCCAGAAACACAGTGATACTATCCTTCTCTTCCACCAAGTCCAGTATCAGCGCCTCCAGGAAAAGAACTCTGAAGTCGGACACCCACTGCTTCAAAACCCAAACCTTGATTACAGAGCCCCTGTTCAGCAGGAAGCAGCCAGACAATCAACAATTCCCCTCTTCCTTTTATACTAAAGTAGAAGGCTAGAATGTTAGTCCAAACTGTACCATTTTGTAAGCCCCCTGCCATTCCTCGGACCTTGGTCAAAGTGAAACATCCCACAGGGGTTCGGGCCGTGAGAAACACCCTGCCTAACCACCTGACCACAAGCCGGACAAAGCCCCAGCTGAAGAAACATTCTTATCATACCCTACCAGGCAAAGGTCCGAGGAACATCCTAACACATCCCACCTGAAAAGGGGCCAAACCACCTGATCATAGGAACATCTTATCAACATCTTGCCGGGCAGCAAGCCATACTGCCTAGACCCCTCCCGCCCATACCGATAAATACCCCAGCCTGTAAGCGGTGGTTGGCTCTGGCATTAACCTGGTCCCCCACTTCCGCAGGTGTCTGCAATATATCTGTGTTATTGTTGAGCCACCGTGTGTGTGTGTGTGTGTGTGTGTGTGTGTGTGTGTGTGTGTGTTTTTCTTTAACCCTCGCCTTCCCTTCAAAACCTAATAGATGGGACAAGACCTACCTACAGAGACTTAAAAAGCCTTTCCTAATGTTTAAAAGATTACCACCTAAGAGCATACATTAATCCACTAGACTTTTCCTAATATTATACTTGGGTTAGGAGGGCTTTATCACATTGCTAGAAGAAAAGAATTGATGAATAGAGCATATATACACCCATCCATGAAAATAGAAGTTACCAAATGAGGTTATATTGGTCAGTCTAAGAGCCTTTTGGCTTAAGCTCACACATGCGAATCACAGCAGTCATTAAACTAGCCAAAACCATAATCTCAACTCCAAAAGTTAATGCATGAAATTGCATCCGACAGAATTATCTAGAACCTTTTATCTAGAAGCATACTACTGAGAGCTCTAAGCACCCTAGATAACAAACATCAAAAGTAGAGCTGTCTGAACAACAATGTCAAAGCCCCAAAGGGTAAAACAAAATAATCCTCACAGTAACCAACTTCCCTTTAGGGTAAGTGACAGGAGTCTGACTTGGTTTTTGCTCATCACATTCAGTAGAGAGGACTTTCATCTATTCATCCAGAAGTTCACCTCTGCCCCTCCAGAGATGAGTGTCCTCGAACTAAACATGTAACTTCTCTTGTCTCTAGTTTTCTCATATATGATACTGAGAAACAATAAAATCTTAAATCCCCCAGCCCTCTTGAATGAATGAATGAATCCTCCAACCCTCTTGGCCAAGAAGACCCCAGAGGATCTTAAAACTGAGTTCCCAGCCCTGAGAAAATGAGAGATTGAACACACCTCTTACACACCCCTCTCGCTAATGGCCCTTAGGCTTTCTTCCCTAAAAGTTAAGTAGAAACCAGCCCTTTTGAAAGACTCTCTCCACTGCCTATAACAACCAACTTCCTGATGCTGCCCCTTCCTCTTGCGTTCTCCACACCACAATCCACCAGCATTCCTTCCTGATGAGAGACCACCAACCACACTGTTTCTGGGCAGTTTACAGAGGACATGCAATGAGGGTTTTTGTGTCCTCTGCTTCACCCTTTGATGTCAGAGCACCAAAAATTCCATCTCTGGATCATACTAAGGCCGCAATTTTTTTAACCTAAAACCCACGGAAAGGCATGAAGTTCCATTGTGCATGTGCATGTTTCTCCCTTCATAAATATTCCTGACTCCTTGGCTCATGCCTGTAATCCCAACACTTTTGGAGGCCGAAGGGGGCAGATCACCTGAGGTCAGGAGCTCGAGGCCAGCCTGGCCAACATGGTGAAGCCCCGTCTCTACTAAAAATACAAAACTTAGTCGGGCATAGAGGCACATGCCTGTAATCTCAGCTACTTGGGTGGCTGAGGCAGGAGAATCTCTGCAACTCAGGAGGCGGAGTTTGTGGTGAGCCAAGATGGGACCACTGCACTCCAGTCTGGGCGACACAGCAATACTCTGTCTCAAAAATAAATATAAATAAATAAATAAATATTCATGACTCCTCCTACAGCTTATTGAATATGTATACTTGGCCACCCTGTCCTGCATAAGTCCCTGTCTTACTCTTCCAACCCTCAAGGTGTCTGTTTCCTGCTGGAGACTGGAGGTTAAGCTTCCTAGCCTGTCAGAATGGCTGCTCTGCGGGCTGCAAACCTTTATAAGAAATGAAGCTTTCCTTTCTAAATTTGAATTTCATCTTTCTTCAGTTGACATGATACAGGGTTAAGGCCAGCAGATCTCTACATTCCTTCCCAGTGCTAAGATTCTCTGAAACCTAGACCCATGTGTTTCTAAAGAAGGAGACCCCTTCTCCTTGACTCTCCACCTGCAGATGTGTCTGCATTTAAGTGATACATGACCTGACAACCAAAGGAAATTTTAGGATCCAAAAGCAATCGGAATCTCAAAGAAATTATTCTAATTATATATAATATCACCTTATGTAAACTGACTTTAAATGGAGGTTGTTATCCATATATCCCTCGGCATGGAAAGCAGAAACCCAGACCTCAGGGGACCAAAAGGGAGATATGATTAAGTTGAAAGAAAACCTCATATTTGATGTATAATCACTTTTTACGAAGTTTCTGAAGGGTCTTTTTTCCAACCTGCTTCTCGATGTCCCTTCTGACACTTGGCAGAGGAACTCATTTGGCTTCCAGAAGTATAGGCTGACATTTGTAATCCGTGTTTCCGATTATAATGCTAAATGTGAAGAAATAAAATCAATGACCTTTGATTTAAGTAGATCCATAAGCATATCCAATTACCTGGTCTGCCTACCGCAAGAGCTACAGATTACAAGTTTCACCTTACCCCTTCAAAAGCATTAGTAGAGTGATTAGGTCAGAAGCCTCAACAGCTAATGGCTTACTGCATCACTTTCCTGTTAGCACTGGCCTGTGGGTTCTGTGCCACAACATTGGGTCTAGGTGAAGAGAAACTGACCCTGAAATGGAATCTCTGACCTTCACAGCCTAGCAGAACTAGCAAGTACAGAAGAAGTGATTTTTTGAGGGCCTATGTGGAGATTGATGTTAAATCTACTTTGCTGTTTTAATGAACTGTTAGAATCGAGGATCAAATGATTTCATGAATTCTTTGGACTTGTTGAGATCATATCTCAACAAGTTTCAAATTTGAAACTCTTCATCACACTAAGCCCAACTCCCTTCCAGAAGTTACCTATCCTAAGAAAGTCCTGACGGGATTCTTTATTGTACTAAAGAGAAAAGATATTCTGGATGGAAATTCCTTAGCTTCAATTGCAAGAATGATGCTAGCTAACAACCACTGAGTGCTTACAATGCCAGGAACATAGTGTTTTACATGCATTCTCTCATGTAAAACTTGTAACAAGTCCAAGTGGTTGATACTATTGTGAATCCTCACTTTGCAGATGAGGACACTGAAGCACAAAGAGATTAAGTTATCTGCCCAGGATCACATAGGAAGGATGTGTTGAGTCTGGGACTGGAGCCCTGGCATCCAGACACCATGTCACGGTGCACATCTTTTCAAAACATCTCTACACATAGTGTAACATTCTTGCTTCCAGTCCTGTATCATAGCAAACATGATTTGGGTTACCTTCTCAGCCTTTAGAAATTCCCTTTCTCCAAGAACTGCCTCCTTACCACCCACAACGGGGATATTCCTGTGTACCTCCCATTGACTCTACCCTTCTGCTCATAGCTGAGTGGGTCATGAGTGGACACCCAACCAAACTGTGCCAATCAGAATCTCTCTCAACAATTTAAACAGACAGCCATAGCCCCAGAGCATTGAGAATTGATTCACATTAAAGGCCAAGTTCTGGAGTGAGGATAGAGTTACTGAGGTTCCCAGAGCTGCCTTGCTTAGCCCCTTCCTGCACTCTGGTTATCTGGGTTTTCTAGAATTCCATGAGTTTTCTTCTCATTAATCTAAGTTCAAGAATCCTAACTAAAACATATTCATTTATTCATTGAACAAACATTTTGAGCATCTATTATGTGCCAGGCACATAGTTGAAAATATAGTGAGTAGAGGCAAACATTAAAACAAGTAACCACATAAATGGATATGTAGTTACCAGTTGTGAAAAGTGCTATAGCAGACAAGTATGGCTGCTATAAAAGGCTCCTGGAAGGGGAATTACTTCTGTCATAAATGAGATCCTGAATGTAAAGTACTTAGCCCAGGGCTTGGCTCCTGATAGGCTTTCAGTGTACATTCTTTGTTTAAATTATTTCTAAATAATAGTTCTGGCACAGTGCCTTCCTGGTTGAGGCCAATATCATACCAAACTACTCTAATTGGCTGCTAATTTACTCCCTGCCTTTAGTTTCTACTGCTATATTATTATTCCCAAAATATCTCTTTCATTATGCTGCCTATTTGTTTCCCATGCCAAAGAATTTGGACTGTTTTCTGTAAGCCAGCCTCAGGACTCAGATGGAAGAAGTTTACATAGGCAAGACCGGTGTTCACCTGCACCCCCACTCCAGAGGAAAATAAAAGTGCTTGTACCACCAGGGGAAGGGGGAACGGAGGCCAGGCAGGTCACTACAGCACTCATTATTTCCACTGAGCCGATTAAGGAATTCCGTAGTCCAAGCTGCCCAGATAGGTAGGGGAGGTGAGGAGGGAAGGACAGAGGACAGGTAAGTCCAGTCATCTTAACACTGGAAAGACAGCTTTGATTACTCAACCAAATTTCTACAGAGATGGTCAGTTCAATGAAAATGTTCTGCCATCTCCTCCATCTTCCTCCCGGGAGTTCCAATAGGTATGTGTTGTGTTGAGACATTCTCTGTTGGGGGGTCCACCAGGTGTCACTCTGCCATTTTTCTCTCCTCTTGCTTTCTTTCTTGTCTTTCATCTCTCACTCTAAAGTATTTTGTGACATTTAATGTGGCTAGACAAGACAACAATCAATTATACAAGGACCTAGCTGGTTTACAATAGGAATGATTGCTACAGGAAATAGGGTTTATTCCTGGAAAGGATAATTAAGGCATAATAGCTTTATTTTATGAATCATATCATCCTGCGTGAAAGTAAAGCACACCTTATTAAAAAAATCATTACTGTTCATAAAACCAAATCCAAGTCTGCCCCTAAAGAAGTCGTGAGTTTGGTGGAAAAACACTCCTCTCTCCAGAGAAATACTATGAAATGACCCAGGATCTAGAAAATGTGCTTATAAGCTAGCACTTAGCTGTCAGCTTCCCTGATGATCAGCTTTTCTTTTCCCTCCAGTTTTTAAATATAAGTTAAAAGCAATCCTTTGAGAAACTTCATCAGATATGGTAGAATTAAAGCAACATTCCCTGCCTCCATACTGGCCTGTCCACCCACCTCATTCACTTTGTGTTGGGCACCTCTCACCCTAAGTCCAAAAACCTCTCCTGTCTTCCTTATCACCAATGTGAATTCTGGCAGGCAGAGAGGATGTTTGTCCATGGGTTCATGGCATTTGTATTCCAGCTGCATGCTCCACCGTCCTCCCATCACTGACCCTTACATTCTGGCATCCCTTCTTCACGATGCCAAGTGAAAAGGAGCTGATTTAGAGATTCTCAAAGACTTCCTCTGGTGAATGACAATTTCAAAAGCTATCATGCATTTTTTTTCATCCTTGAAGCCCTGGGGAGCCTGACAGAATAAAGTGCAGACACTTTAGAAAGGATAAATGCCACTCAAGATAGACCTCAAAATAAACCCATAGCTTTAAGACTAAGGGCAGGAACGCCTCACTTCACATTTATTGAGCCAAGCGCTTGCCTCGGACCTAAGGATTCAAAGATTAACACCACACAATATTTGCCCTTAAGGAACTCACAGTCTAGTAGAAAGACAGGCACCTTAAATATCTTTAGGAACAATATGGGTCTATAAAACTTTGAAAAGTATACTTGCTGTTTTGATGCCCAGTGTTCATTTCAAATTTTGACTTCCCCAATGAATTCAGTCTGGGTAGAATGAGTAACTCATGGTATTCTGCCCAAGACCCAAACTCAGTCAACTAGATACCAGTCACGGAGAATCACGTACAAGGTTCTACGGAAATGCAGGGGAGGGATTCATAACTGCCAGGAAATGCCAGGGATGGCCTCCTAGAAGAAGCAATGCTAGAAGTGAGTCATGATAGCCAATTAAGAGTTAGAGAAACAGGGTCAAACATAAGGACATTCTACGAAAAGCATGCACAGAAGAAAAGACAGAAAACTTTTAAAACAGCACATTTGGAGACTAGCCAGTAGCAGGCGTGAAAGGAGTAGAAGTTGAACAAGAATGTATATTATATCTCAATAAAAAGTTTAAAAACAATTCTAGTGCTCAGGCCTAACCCCACACCTATTGAATCAGAAGTTCCCCTAGGTAATTCTTTTTTTTTTTTTTTTTTGAGACAGGGTCTTTCTCTGTTGCCCAGACTAGAGTGCAATGGCCTGATCTCAGCTCACTGCAAACTCCGCCTCCCAGGTTCAGGTGATCCTCCCATTTCAGCCTCCCGAGTAGCTGGGACTACAGTTGTGTGCCACCACACCCAGCTAATTTTTGTATTTTTAGTAGAGACGGGGTTTCATTAAGTCGCCCAGGCTGGTCTTGAACTCCTGGACTTGAGCGATTTGCCCACCTCAGCCTCCCAAAGTGCTGGGATTACAGGCATGAGCCACTGCACCTGACCTTCCCCAGGTAATTCTAATTGCAGTCTAAAAATCCCAGCACCCTAGGCAATAAAAGGCAAACACCTTTGCTTGCATAGCAGATCCTTCAGTCTGGTACTTGACTTTACTTTCCACTTCTTTTTTCATCTCTTGTTTCTTTTGCTTTTTCGTGCCAACAATACTAAAATTCTTATAGATCCACAAACTTACCATGTGAACTTGCCCATTTACAGGAGCTCGTCCTTCCAGGAGGGCTGGCCTCCTCCTGGTTGGCCATCAGGGAAGTTGTCAATCTTTAGGGCCCAACCAGAAGCCCAGCTTCTCTGGAAAGCCTTCCCTGACTCCACTGCACATGAAGGAGTTTCTTCTTCCCATTCCCCCAGCACCTTCTCCCTCTCTCCATTGGAGTGACTGTCTTACTCTTTTGTAACAATTTCCACAAGTTCCTCCACAATAGACTGAGCAAGGACCTTGTCTTCTCTTATTTTGTATCTCTAGCCTAGTGCACATGATCAATACCCAGCAAGTATTTGTGAAAATATGGCAAGGAGGAAGAAATCCACCCTCCCCTTGTCCTGAAAACACTGGATGTACTGGTCATCATTTCTTTCACTCAAGTAAAAAACCTTAAGGTCATTAGAACTGCTTTTGGGAATAGTCAGGGAAGAGGAATCTTTATTTAAATTTGGTTAGGAACTATCTAATTAATCCAAAGCTAAGGAGGTGGGACAGACTGTCCCAAATCAGGTCTTTTTGATATTTCATATAACAACCCCTTGGCCTTTGCCAGTGTTGGAGAACACACAGTTCAATAGTTCTGTCTTCTCAACTAGACCACAGGCCCCTGGGGCCAAAACTGCATCCTGCTCACTTCGAATTCACACGTGACACACAATGTCTGGCTCAGACGAGGAACTCATTAGGTGTTTAGGAAGCAAAATAGTTAATGAATTTTAGTCCTGTTGCCCAGATAGGCAACATATCTTAAGAATTCAATCTGCTCTCATGTCCTCCTTAACAGCTGTCACCATCTTTTCTATCTCTTGGAATTTCTTCTTTCCTTCAACAAATTTGTACAAAGAACCTACTTTGTCTAAGTGCTGACATGCAGCAGTAAATTTTTTTAAATGATAATAATAATCTCTGCCCTCAAAGAGCTATATTCTAGTGTGGAAAACAGACAGTAAAAAGGAAAATCAATACCTAAATATTACTTCAAATAACAAGTACAATGAAAGAAATAATGAAGATGTTGGGATATAACATTTCTGGGTTGAGCAAGCCCAGTAGAACCAGCAAGAAGAATCTATCTGTGCTGTGCTGACAATAAGAGACCAAGAAAAGGCTTTCCTAAAAAGGCCTAAGAACCCTCTCTGAAACACAACTGGCACAGGAGACATGGCCCTAGAGGTGTCCTTTGTCCCTACCAGGCCTGAGACCTCTCCTTCACCTAGAGCCACCAGCCCATCATGCAGGCCTGGCAAAGCTACTTCCACCACCTCAGGCAGCACCACCAGAGATCAGCTAAAGCCACAAGGGCACCAGATAATCCAAGCAGACAAAAATGGCACCACAAAGTCTCTGAAAATTAAGTTGCTATTAAAACCATAGCCCATCCATAACCATTGCTTGGTCACAAAATGAGAGGAAAAAAAAACCATAGCCCACAAAAGTAGGCCAGGACTTGCATGCTAAACCTAAACAGAGTGACTGCCTGTCAAAATAAAATATTTAAATAAGATCCAATACTTCCTGATATAATAGCCTAGATATCCCACATATATACCACACACAAGATAACAGTTTTCTTGAAAATACATAAAAATAAAATTCAAAAAAACCTTTTGTCCCTTTATTGGAATGAAATTAACCAGTGAGCTTAAAAATATAAGCTTCTGGGTCAGGTGATTACTGTAGAGAGAGGAGTTAGTAAGGTCTCTCCTTGAAGGTGGTGTCTAAGATCACAAGAAAATGATTTCGAGGTAGAATGAGTAACCCGTGCAAAGATCCTGAGGCAGAAAAGAGCTTGGTTGGTTCAAGTCTTCTGCCAAATCTAACTCATTCATATATGCACATTTCCTCATAGCTTTTGCTCCCTAAAATACAGATTCTTTTTTCCATATAAGTTTTACTAACACTTGCTGTATGGAGAAATACCCATGCAATAACAAAATCAGCAAAAAATGGGGAAGTTACTGAGAACCCAGTAAACCCACAGAAGTCTCAGAATCAATGGGGCATGAATACATCTTGTGCCTCTTCCCTGCATCTCTTTGTAAATAACTCCATAGAGGGTGCTACCTTTCTACCCTACCCCTCCCCAAGGCACGTGCATGCATGCACACACACACACACACACACACACACACAATTCAGTCTTCCAGCTCACTCTCCTATCTTGACACTTTTCATTTGGAAAATGAATGTCAGTTTGTGAACTTTTTAAGTCATCTTAAATTAGTGATTCTCAACCAGAGCAATTTTGTCCCCCGAGGGACATTTGGCAATGCATGGACACATTTAAATTGTCACAAGTTGGAGGTGGGTGCTACTGGCATCTAGCAGGTAGAAGCATCTAGTAGTGCTGTTAAATGCCCTACAATGCACAGAACAGACTTTCACAACAAAGAATCATCTGGTCCAAAATATTACTGGCCTTATTGATTAGTATAATTTCTACCTCAAGAGAATTCTAAGACCTGTCTCCCAATCCAGCATCTGATCCCAATTTCTCCTTGAAATATCATCTTAGTCATTCCCAGGAGATCTAAAATACTGCGAGCAGTAATTCCCAAAAGCTGCTCTATGTCTTATATGACAAAATTGTTCTGAGGTCAAATAAGTTTTAGAAAAGTTTGGTCAAACAGAGATAGGTTCCTTTTGTACAGGACTTCTTTGAAACTGGCTAGGTCAATAGCGATGGCTAAGGCCACAGGTCAGAATGAAAATGAGCACCCAATGTTAGAGCAAGAGCTCTTTAATGACTACCGAAGACAAAGACAAGAAGACAAGTCTAGAAATTCTGCTGATGGAGGCTGGAACAAAATATTGCTGTTTTTACTCACATCCATTATCTTCACCCAGGAAACTAACTGGGGAAAGTCAGGGAGACACATGGTAACAGTGGTAACAGGGGCAATAGACTCCTAAGTAGGAATCTAAATCCAAGGTGCATTAATTTCCTAGGGCTAACAAAGTTAGCAAACTGTAACAAAGTTCTACAAACTGAGTAGCTTAAACAACAGAAATGTGTTGTCTTAAAGTTCTGGAGGGTAGAAGTCTAAGATCAAGGTCTTGGCAGGGTTGGTTCCTTCTGAAGGTTGAGAGGGGAAGATGTTTTAGGGCTCTCTCATTGGCTTACATATGGCCATCTTCTTCCTGTATCTCTTCACATAGCATTTCCTCTATGTCTGTCTCTGTGTCCAAATTTCCCCTTTTATAAGTACATCAGTCATATTGGATGAGGGCCAATTCTAATAACCTCATTTTAATTTTATTACATTTAAAAAGACCCTTTCTTCAAATAAGGTCCCATTTCAAAGTACTGAGGGTTAGGACTCCAGCATATCTTTTTGGGGGATGACAAAGATTCTCTGCTTGGCTAAATTTTAATCAATCTCCTGAACCTTCCCCTAGGCCCATCTGTGCACTTCCTTGTAAAATCTAGTTTTAGCAAGAACTCTGCTAAGTCAGTTTAGTAACAGCCCCCTACCTTCAATATCTGATCACCCTATCATACCTCTACCATACCTCTGTTGACCACCCTGGCCTGATCTTCAGCAAGAATCCTATTAGGTCGGTTTAGCCAGAATACCCGCTTACCCCTGATGTTTCTTCTTAGTAATTTTCTATTCACCAACTCCAACCCTGCTCTTGGCTATAAATTCCCACTTGCCCATGCTGTATTCAGAGCTGAGTCCAGTCTCTCTCCATATATTGCAGTGGTCCCTATGCCTGTCTCATTGATTCTGAATAGAGTCTTGTTTACCATGTTTTGACAAGTATTGAATAATTTTTTCTTTAGCAGGGGACACAATTCAACCTATAACACAAGTCTAGTCCAAACTCTGTATTGCCCCGTGGTTGTAGTTTCATGGCCTAAAATCCTTTCTTCAGGCTATTAGTGAGTAGTGAGTGAACATATTTGATTTTGGCTACTCGGTGTAGAGGCTGTCAAAAGCTGTACAGTAGGAGAGAGGAAGGAAGAGAAGCCGCATGTTGAATAATTGAGGGCTAATTATGGACATTTGGGCCTTACAAGGTAAATGAACTGAGCTATCACAAACATGTCAGGTTTTACCTTCAGACTTAGTATAACAAGAGTTTAGGAAAAGGCAGCCTGTTCTTTCCACTGTCAGAAAAAATCCCAGAGTCTGTCAGGCCTCAGACATGAAGCTCACATCTGCTGGGAGCCCACCTTCAGTGGCCCCTTCAAACCTCTTCTGTCCCCTACACCTGCTGACATTTATTCATGTGAAATGGCACTGCAAAATGTAGCCAGCGTGTTGATCCTGACCTGAAAGTTGTCAGCACTCATGCACCTCCCTCACAGGCACTGCACTTCCCAAGAGAACAGGCTGCATCCCTTAGGAAATTTGTGCCTCAGAAACTATTTGGTAGCAGGTATGGACAGATAATAAATGAGCTACTGAAGCTGATCTGCTCTGGAGTTTGACTGGGGGCCATGACCCAGGGAGAAGTCATTCCGTATCAACTGTCACTGATAACCATATGGTGCCATTCACTTCTGCACATTTACTTCTCTCTGAATTTTTTAATTTATTTAAAAAACATTCACAATGTCCTTACTATGTGCCAGGGACATAACAACTCTATGATAGATACAACTTCTAATCCCATTTTACAGATGGGCAAGCTAGAAGGCACTGAGCAGTTAAATAATTTGCCCAAGGTCACACAGCCAGTAAGTGGAAGAACCCACCTTTCAATCAGGCAGCCTGGTTTCAGAATCCACGTTTTAACCATGGGGTGCTGCTGCCTCTGCATTGACTTTGAGGTGGGAGAGCTGGAGTGGGAGGTTTCCAAAGATACATGACAAAATTTGTTTAGAGATGATTATTGAGGCAACCCCTGAGTGTTCCATTCTAAATTCTAAATGTATGGACACCATTCACAGAAAATCCATGAGATAATAGAAATACTATTTCTATTCCCGTTTACAATTTGGTAAACTGAAAGAAACAAGGATATGAAATTACCTGCCCAAAGTAGGATGCTTATAATGGTTCCAAAAATAGTGCTACATATTGGAGATATAACCATGGTAAGTGGGGTCCAGTAAAGGAGGTAACCAGGGATCCTGCCCTAACTGAGTTTCACCACATGCAGGGACACAGATGAGTAAACAGGCAACTGCAACACAGTGTGGGAAGAGCCAAGGTAGAGTTCTGTGTAATATGCAAGCATGGGGAGGCAGCCTTTCACTTTCCCTTGTGATCTTGAAATGATTTCCTTGAGGTCTGATATTTTGGCTTAAACCTGAAGATTGACTTAGGTAGACACAGAGGTAGAGAAAAGGGGACACTGTTCCAAGGGAGGAAACTGACTTGTAAAATCAGGAAGCAAGACCAAGAAAAACGGTTCATTCCAGGAGCTGAAAGATTTTTGATATGGCTTGGTGTGTGGAATGCAAGGAAATGGAATGGCAAGGTGTGAGGTGAAAAAATAGTGTTACACTCTAAGAGCAATGAGGACCACTGAGTTAGGAGGTAGAGTAATATGAGTAGGCCTACAGTTCAGAAAGACAAGAGCATGAGTTGGTGGGAGGAAGATTAAAGACAGAGAGATGCTTCCCACTCCTGAGAGTCACTGCTGTAAAGAGCTTAATAGAATGGTGGCCAGCATTAAATTCACTGATTGATTATCTACAGGCAGTGAAAGAGAGAAAAATGTCCAATGTGATTCCTGAGTCTCTGGTTGGAACAATTATGTAAATAATGGTGCCATTTGCTAGCTGGGGAACACCAAAAGAGAAACAAGTTGGGGAACAGCAGTAAAAATGAGTTCCATTTTGGATGTGTTTGGTTTCAAGAGCCTGTAGGACCTCCAAAAGGCAAACGGAGAGATGGGTCTGAGCTAGACATAAATCTGGAGCTGAGATGAATATTTACAGTTAGCAGCAAACAGGTGGATATAGAAACCAAGAAAGTGGATTCATGACCAGGAAGAGTGAACTAAGGAAAAGAGAAGAGGGTCTCAGTGGACATATCATTTAAGGGCTGGCCAAGAAGAGGAGCCTACAGAGTGGATTGAGCAGGGTCATTCAGAGAGGTAGGAAGAAGCCCAGGCAAGTTGATATCATGGAACCCAAGGGAAGTGAAAGGAATGTTTTCACAGTGTTTGGGCTCTAGACAGGTCAATTAAGACAATAACTGGGAAGTACCCACCAAAGTAAGCCATACTGGTAAAGAAAAATTCTTGTTTCTAAGGGTTTAGGAAAACAAGAGAAAGCCATCTGAGGAGAAATGAAAAACTCAATAAGGAATGGTTTCTGGTCCTTCACTGTTCTGGACCTGGCTGGTAATTGGATGGATGAGTCACTCAAGACCTCTAGGTGACACTTGCAGCACAGGAACACATCTTCAACTTTATTTGGAGGCATTCATGTAAGAGTTTCTAATGTTGAACTAATTTTCTATCTTTGGGTTCTTTGTCAGCAATTTCTGAAGAAACCACATTATAGTCAGGGACAGAGTTGGATAAAATCGCAAAGGAGAAAATTTGACTTACAGATCCTTAACTTCCACCTCCTGCTAATGCTCTAGTGTCCTACATTTCATCTCCCGAGTCACCACAATCCCTAAAGGCAATAGTTCCCACAGCTGTGTGGGCTGGCAGCCACATTAAAACTTTTCCCAATATACCTTCCTCCCTCTGCAGCATATCAGACACATCTTTCCTCTGACTGTCTTCTTTACAGCCCCATGAGCATGAGGTAAACTACCCAGAGGCATAGTAATGTAATAAACAAAGTGATTGCACTAGAATCAGAAAAACCTGCATTTCACCGCTTATCAAAACTATGCAACATTTGGCAAGTCATTTGTCCATTAATCTCTCTCAGCTTCAGACTACCTACCTCTCAAAGGTATACAGATTAGTTGAAAGAATGTGTGTAAAAACTTTTTTAATGCAGTATAGATTACATGCAATTTTCCAAACTGTATCTCATAGAATTATGTGTAGAACAGAAGTTTGTCTTGCATGGAGTCAGATTTGTTTTGGTATTTGGTGAAATTACGGACCCTTTTCATGCAAGTATCTGTGAAAATGTGATTTCTGTCTGAAATTCTTGCAGGAAAGAAACATCTCATTTCTGGGTCTGTTTGAGTCTGAGAGGTGATGAGCCTCAGGAGGAATTTCCTGTTACTTCATGTTTTAGCAACCCTTATAGAAATAGCAAACACCTAGCATTTTGATGGTGCTTTATTTTGTCCAAAGTACTTTCACGCCCATGATTTGAAGTTACCCCAGGGTATCTGTTCCAAAGTGTGAAAGCACAAAAGATTGAAGACAGAAGTAAATATGAAAAACCCAACTGTCTTCTATTAAGCTGAAGGGGAGAAAGCAATAATTTTCACAAAACTTTTAAGTCTGTAGTGGGCGAAACCGCCTTTGCAAAGATTATGACAGTGAGAGAGTTTAGCATGGCTGACCCCGTCCTGCTTCCAGCCTCACAGGCTGGCTGTCCTTACCCATTCCAATAACCCAAGCTAACCATGGGAGGAATTTAGTTTATAGTTTAACTTTCAATCAAGGACAACAATAGTCCCTCCCCAAAACTAACCCCTTCCTTGCTCAGGGACTGAAACCTCCTTTGTAAAACTAATGAAAGGCCACAAGATTAGGATTATGGGAGGGACCTGAATTCTGCTAAAATCTGTGCATGGTTAAATGATAACTAGTCATTGCTTGCTGCTGTAAGTTTCCTAATCGCCCCAATAGAAAACATTGTCATTGTAAAACTTAAGAATAGCATTTGAGATATTTTTCAGACTTTTGCATTTAGACAGACCAACTGATGCCACCCAAACCCTCCAAGACCTGTGACTCAATCAGTCCCATAATCTCCCCCTAGAAACTGACTCAGAGCATGAAAATAGTTCCAACACTCCTATGATTTTATCCCCAACCCATCAGCAGTGCCCATTTCCTAGACCATGCCCACCAGAGTATCCTTAAAAACCCTAGCCTCCAAGCTTTTGAGCTTTCAGGGTGGCTGATTTGAGTAATGAACTCTCATCCTCCTGTTTGTCAGGCCCTGTGATAATTAAACTCTTTCTCTACTGCAACACTGTTTTCTTGGTACATTGGCTTTGTCTGTGCAGCAGGCAAGAAGAACCCATCGGGCAATTACACTGGGACAGTTTCCTGTTAATAAACAGCAGAATAACAAGAAAAAACAACAACAACAAGTGTTTCTATTTACATGTGCTGTGCTCATAACACAGGAGAAACTTCAGTTCAAAAGTACCTCACAAAATGATAGGTCAAGGTCCCAGCTTATATAGCATCTCTAACAAACAACAATGCATTTAGAAGTGAGAAGACAAAGGCATAAACAGCTTCAGGCTCCCAAAAGGTGGGAAAACAATGGGAATGTGGTAAAGTCTGCTCCCAGATTTTTCTGCCTCGAGTGGCATCAGTCTCTGAGCTAATCAGGCAGAAAGGGGTGAAAGAAGCGCCCCCTGCATATTTTTCACAAGAATTTTTATGGCCTGACACATGTGAGAAAAGAAGGTTCAGAGAGTCCTTTTTTATAATTGCTGCTTCCAAATTGTCTCTAGCTCAAAAATGTTTATGTCAAAGAGGCATATTTGGCGATGAAGTTCTCTGGTTTCCTTCAATGCCAAACATAAAGCTGAGAAATAAAAATAAAATCCTAAGCTCCCCAACCATCTCTTTTTGGCCCAGAGTAACCTTGAAAACTGAGTTCTCAGCCATGATAGGATAGGAGGTCAGACAAGCCTCTTGTTATACCCCCTCCCTCACAACTAGAATTATACTTTCTTCCCTAAGGGCTAAACAGAAGCCAACCCTTTCAAAAGATTCCACTGGCACAGTGGCAAACATCTGTAATCCCAGAAATTTGGGAGGCCAAGGAGGGAGGATTGCTTGAGCCCTGGAGTTCAAGACCAGCCTGGGCGACATGGCAAACCCTGTCTCTACAAAAACCTAGCTGGGCATGTGGCACATACCTGTAATCCCAGCTACTCAGGAGGCTGATGTAGGAGGATAGCTTCAGCCCAGGAGGCAGAGGCTGCAGGGAGCTATGATCAGCCACTGTACTCCAGCCTGGTGACAGAGCAAGACCATGTCTAAAAAAAAAAAAAAAAAAAAAGGACTCCACCACTGCTTTAACCAACTGCCTGACGCTGCCCCTCCTTTTGTTGTTTTGGCATAACAACCAACAGCATTTCTTCCTGCTAAGAGACCACTGACCATGGAGCGGTTCTGGCCAGCCTATAGAGAACGCATAGTAAAGGTTTTTGTGTCCTCTGCCTCGCCTTTTGACATCACAGGGCCAAAAATTCCACCATCAGATCATCCTAACACCGCCATTTTTTGTACATGGGACCCATGAATGAGGCATGAAGCTCAATTGCACATGTGCACATTTCTCCTTTCATAAATATTCATGACTCCTCCTCTGTCTTATATATGTTATGTATATTAAACCATTCGCCTTAGCATAACTTCCTGCTTCCTTTGCTCCTCCCTTGAAGTGTCTGTCCAGCTTCTTACTGAAGGCTATGCTTCCCAGCCTGTCAGAATGGCCCCCCTGCAGGTTGCAACGCTTTATGAGAAATAAAGCTCTCCTTTTCAAATTTATGACTCTTATTCTTCAGCTGACAAAGCAAATTGGCAAAAATGTAAAACAAGGCGACTCCTCTCACAAATTTGTATTTGGACAAATATAGTTAGATTTCATAGAAATGGGTTAACTATATTAACACAAAATGAGTTTTTTTATTATTAAGATGAATGCATGTGTAACTTTTTAAATTTCTCAATTTTAATTTCAATATTATAAATATCAATAGATATAACTCACATCAACAAAAGCAGAGAGACTCAATTGTTTGTAAGAGTGGACTAAGGTCTTAAGACAAAAGTTTGAAGACTGCTGCCCTAGTGTAATGCCCAGCAAAATGGAATTTTAAATATTCTTTATGGAAAGAATCATCATTTGGAACTTGCCAGTTGTTGTTTGGTTTTTGATAGTAGTGACACTGAGTTGCCCTGAAGCCTTGCTTATTTCTGGACAAGTCACCAAAATGGCCCCTTGAGTCACTCAACAAACATGCTAGCACCAGGGCCCCACTCCCTGTCCCCACACACATTCCATTAATGGATTAAGCTTGAAGGTTGCCTGAGGGGTGGATAAGTTTGCATAAGAAACCCAGGGGCTTGGTGAAAAAGAAGGAATTGGGAAATCCATCTCATTTGCTTCCTGCTTTGAAGTTGCCATAGTTATGGAAGTTATGAAAGTTAGGGAAGCAGTACCCTCAGGGTCACCCGGGTGTTAGGGCTCAGATGGTCAAAGGGAATCTCACCGGGCCATAGAGGCAGCTAACCACAGGGAAGTGCCTGTTGATCCATGAACAGACTAAAAAAGCCACATCATTAAAGGAAGTTCTCATTGAGATCCTTGGGCTACTTAGGCATGAGGCTTCCATGGGTGAAGGAGGCACTACTCTCCCACCCTGCCTGAGTCAGTACTGCCAAAGCAGCAGTGGCAGTGCCAGCAGGCTTTGTATGTGGCAACCTCCACACCACCTCACTTTCTGCAGCAGACAGCCCTTGAATGACCCTACCAGATGCCCACGCCGGGGCAGTGACAGTGTGCTTAGGGTACTGAACACTTATCTCTCTCCAAGGCAAAATGAACCAAGGCTCACAGCCTGGATTAAATCCCTGGGAATCAGAAACTGGTCACAGGAGGGCTCGCCTCCCACCCTCACCTCAGACCCAGAACCTCCTACTCAAAAGGCAGATCAGGCCTCAGGTGTACCAATTAGGGGTGACATCTGAGTCTCTACGGGTGACATTGTTTGCACTCTAAACTGATGACATCAGACATCTCATTTTCAGCCTCATTCCTGTGGTAGGCAGAATAAATCTCCCCCTTCCCCAGAAAATGTCCACATCCTAATCCCTGGAATCTGTGCATATGTCACCTTACATGACAAAGGGACTTTGCAGATGTGACTAAGTTTGAAGCTCCTAAACCAATAAGACTATCTTGGCAGACCCTTAAAAGTAGAGACCCTTTCCAACTGCGGAGAGAGAAAGACAGGATGACAGAAGGAGGTGCAGAGAGAGGCAAGGAGAGGAAGGCTCTACCAGCCACACGGAGGAAGGGGCCATGGGCCAAGGACACTGGAAAAGGGATAGAAACAGATTCTCCCCTGGGGCCTTCAGAACTGAAACTAGTTCTGCCAACACCTTGATTTTAGCCCTGTGGGACCCACATTGGAACTTCTGACATCCCAGAACTGTAAGATAATAAATTTGTATTGTTTAAGCTGTTAAGTTTGTGTTAAATTGTCACAGCAACACTAGAAAACAAATACAATTACCAAAAAAAAAATACTATGACCAATCAGTGCCTTGCCTTGCTCAAAGTGAATTCCTAAACTCTGAGAATTGTGTGTGGAAGTAACCAGAAGGGACCAGCTGAGCCCAGGTGAATGGACGTCTCTGGAGCGGCTGAATGCTGGGATCCCATTAGCAAGAGACACTGCAGGAAATGTGGCAGGGAGCCCTGTGGCCGGTCACCCCCAGGCCCAGGAGCAAGTGATGATGAAGATTATGTGAAAGATCATTGACCTCTGTTGCATACATGCTCAAGTCTTCATTAATTTTTTCTTTTTCTTGAGACAGGGTCTTATTCTGTTACTCAGGCTAGAATGCAGTGGTGCGATCACAGCTCACTGCAGCCTCAACCTCAACCTCCCTGGCTCAAGCAATTCTCCCACTTCAGCTTCTCAAGAGGCTAGAACTACAGGCACGCACCACCACGCCTCGCTAATTTTTTATATTTTTTTGTAGAGACAGGGTTTTGCTATGTTGCCCAGGCTGGCCTCAAACTCCTGGGCTCAAGCGATTCTTCCACCTTGGCCCTCCCAAAGAGCTGGGATTATAGGCATGAGCCACTGCGCCTGGCCTAGGTCTTCATTAAGTATTGAGGTTACCTTATGAATCATCTAGTCCTTGCATCTGCTTGATTCTCCTCCATCAAATGGCAAAAGTTATTTTTGTGACATTGTAAACATTTTGTTTGCAAGTGGAGGCCTTGCTCTTGGCTTCCCAGAGGACCCAGGGGAGGTCTTCTCATATTTAACAGTGGGAATAATTAGGACTTCCTCATGGAATCCTCATAAAGATTTAATAAATGATGCATATCAAGTACTTGGCACATCTTAAGTCCCTAATATGTGTTTTTATTATGATGGAGCCTGGGTAGGTCTTTCAAGGGGCCCAAGAGTTACATTTACTTCATTATAAACCGGGCAAATGATCCTTAAGGAAAGATTCATCCAGGTGTTTGTGCCTCTCCCATCAGTGCAGATGACGGAGCAAGTCACAGCTGCCAGCCAAATTCAAGTTGGATCATGGCTATTCCCAAGAGTAAAATTTATCCTCAACAACTCAAAGAATAATATTTAATGCTTACTGGGTAATATGGTTTAGCTGTGTCCCCACCTAAATCTCATCTTGAATTGTAGCTCCCATAATTCCCACATGTTGTGGGAGGGACCCCGTGGGAGATAACTGAATCATGGGGGCAGTTTCCCCCACACTGTTCTCCTCGTAGTGAATAAGTCTCACAAAATCTGATGATTTTATAAGGGGTTTCCTCTTTCACTTGACTTTTAATCTCTCTTGTCTGCTGCCATGTGAGATGTGCCTTTCACCTTCCGCCATGATTGTGAAGTCTCCCCAGCCACATGGAACGGTGAGTGTATTAAACGTCTTTTTCTTTATAAATTACCCAGTGTCAGGTATGTCTTTATCGGCAGCACAAAAATGGACTAACACACTGGGGACTGGCCATGTGGCTCTGTCTTGCAGATCTGGAGTAAAGCACAGTGCAGAGAGGTTAGCAAATTGCCCACAATCACACAGGTGGGAAGCGGTGAAGCCAGGGCACAAACCCAGTCAGTCTGCTCAGAAATCCATGTCTTTAGTCACTGAAACATACTATCTCTAGATGAAGCCATAATATGAAATAGAAATAGTGATAAATCACACCTATTACGTACTGATCTCCTCACCAAGAAAGAGACAAGTATTAATTGGTTATTAATGACTTAAAGGAGCCTACCTTCTCAAAAGGTCAAAGATTTCCTGTCAACTTTTCAATACCACGATGTGCGACAGGTTTAACTGACCTTAGTTAACTACTTCTGTTGGGTGTTAAGCAGTGTTTGAAATTTTTGAACAAAACTAACACAGATGCTCCTTGACTTACAATGGGGTTATATACCAATAAACCCATTGTAAGTTGAAATCACTGTAAGTGGAAAGTGTATTTAATATAAACTCATCATAAAGCCAAAAACTTCTAAGTCAAACCATGGTAAGTTGGGGACCGTCTATGTGCTGATGAGGTTCAGGATATGCTACCCAAAATACGGCACCTTGGCATATTGAATATTTTATGCTGAAGGAATTTGAGAGATAACATATATGGGAAGGTGTCTGAATTTCCCTCCCCCTCTCCCCTGCAGCAGGTCATAAAACCTAGAAAGAGTTTTCTAAACTTCCCCTGAAGCAGGTCATAAGACTCTCATGCGAGAGGTGCCCGCCCTATACCCAGGTGAAAGGAGCATCCTTTTCCCTGAAGACACAGAAGAATCTGAACAAACGGGCCCTGCTAAGTTTCCCCCAGTTTATTACCACTGATCACAATCTTTGCCCTATCGTTTCTCCATGACCGTCGACTCTTCATCAAGCCTACTATAAAAACACACTCAGGTTTAACAGTTCCTCAGGGTCTTCACTTTTTATAAAGTTTCTTGTGTCACATAAAACTTATATTAAGTAACTTTGTGTGCTTTTCTCTTGATGATCTGTCTTTTGTTACAGGGATCTCAGCCAGGAATCTAGGATGGTTAGAAGAAAAGATATTTCTCTCTAACATACCTTTTAATATTATTTCAGGAGGAACATGAGAAGTACTTTTCAGATGAGTTATTCTTCTTGGTTCTATAGGCCCAGGATATTGTGCAAAGAAGGAAGTGGTTTGAGAAGCTATGGAAAGGAAATATTAATCCAGACATAGACCTAGGACTTGAAGGTATCCATTTAATCCTCTCTCCTTTGAGTTTCTCCCTAGGAATTCTGCTAACACGGTTTCCTTGCTGGGTAATTGGTTATCTTGCTTTTCAGTGGCTGCCCCAGTGAACCCAGCTGGGTTGTTGGTTGATCTCATCCCTAAGCCATTACTTTCTACTTTGCACTTTCCCTGGCTAGATCTCAAGAGGCTATTTAAACACTAACTACTTCTCTTAGTCCCTCATGAAGGAAGCCCCCTCTGAGACCAGGGAAGAGTCATTTGAGGTGTAAATGAGAGAAAATGTTATAGGAACGGGAGGTTTCAGCCCCTTCCTCCCAGCCTGAGGCTGTGTCTTTGTAGCTGCCCTTCCAGTGCCAGTTTGTCTGGGCTCCCCTGTGATTTCCTTTCTTCTTCTTGTGTTTCTTAGTACTCCTGTAAGATCGTCAGGGTATTTGGGCCAGACTATGAAATTAAAGTCCTTTACGCTTAGTTTTCTTCCTTTCCCTATTCCTCATTCCACCATCCCTGCAAAACTACTCTGGAAATATCTTAACCAAAGCTTTTCCCCCAGATGAGGCAACATAGCTGAGTCTGTCATATAATTTGGTGGGTAATTGGTCCTTTGTATCTAAGCCAACTACCTCCTGCCTGCATCACAGATAATATAATTAGCAGCATAGGTAAGAAAATATGAGTAGATTATTTTTTAGATGTACATATTCATAGATTTAAAGGTGAAATGATATGATGTCTATATGTTATGTTTAAACAACTCAGCAAAAATAGATGAAGCAAATATGACAACGTTAATTAAAAATCTAGATGTGTATATTGCATGTTTATTATACTATTTTCTCTCCTACTTGGAGTATTTGAATTTTTTAATAAAGTTTTTTTAAAGAATAAAGAAAATTAAGGAGGAAAAAAGAAAAATACTGTGGTAGAGGACTATTTCTGATGTCCTGCAACATACGGTTCTGTCAAGCCTATACCTTGAGTCTACACCTTCAGCTTGTTGGTATTTATTTCCAAAGGCTTCATTACCTCAACAACACTAAAGCTTGCAACCTTCTGTCTGCTCATTACACTTGGCAGGGCCTGCAAACTCTCAGATTCCCTCTTCAGTTGCCTCTTGCAGATCTTCAATCAATTACAGCCCCAAAATTGCAAACTGCAGCACTCCAAGGCGGAGTCTTATGTGTGCCCCTGAGCCTCTCACCTGTGTATTTGCCTAACAGGGCCAGGTAGGGTCAGACACCCGCAACTGTGAGCATTTCATGGCACCTGGCAAAGGCTGCTGGCACCCTGCTAGGCTGTTCTTCACACTGTCCATGTCTATTCTCACCACCTTCTTTTGTTCAAGCTGTTCTGTTACACTGGATACCCTCCATTCTTTTCTCAATTTCCAAATCCTATCTTTCAATACTCAACCAAGTTAATATACTTCAATCTTTAATAAATCCAAAATGCTACCTGTCCATCTGAGTTTCCGCACGGTAGCCAAGTTTACTCTCACTTGTGGACAAGGTAGCAGTGGTCACTCCCTACTTAGTGACTATGATTGGATCACCCAAATCTAACTGTTGACCACCAGCTAAAGAGCCCTTGAACTTTCATCTAGAGGAGAGCAATACAATGATGGTAGGCAAGGCAAGATTATCTTTGTACAGCAACTTTGCATGGAAGTTAGGGCCAGGTGTATGAATAGGTTTCCTCTTGGAGGCTGACATGGTATCAGTAGTCATGACTCGAAGGGGAGGAGGATTTTGAGACTCCTATCAGGACTTGGGAAGGAGTGACATAACTAATTTGTGATATTTGCCATGGATACAGGGATGGGGGAAAGTGCCAAACACTATGTATTTAGATCCCTGGCTCAGGTCAGTAGGATACCAACAGTTCACTACAGCAGATAACAAATAGAAATTTAAAAAGCCAAGAGCATTAAAGCATCTACCAGATGATGCACTTTGAATTCAAGATTTCTGGAGGAATGCAAGCGTAATTAGGGAAAAATAGAATCTTAAATAATTGTCAGCCACCAATACCATAGCAATTCAAATGATGTAACTGTTGCCTCATTGCACCATTTTATTCATTCATCCACTCATTTCTCCATTTAACAAATGTTTTCTGAGAACCCACTAAATGTACCACATACTAATATAAACAAAATATAGCAGGTGTTACAGCACAGTGTTTAAGCATGGGCTCTGAATGTCTTAGCTTCAAATCCTGACTCTACCACTTACAAACAAGTTTTCTAAAGTTACTTATAACAGTGTCTAGCACATCAAAAGCCCTCAACAAATGTCAGTGGTTACTATTATGATCATCATCATGATCATCTGGTAGTGGTAATAAAAGGAAGCTAGTGATCTAAGAAAGGAATACAGTATAGGAGTCTTCATGGGAGAACTAGTTACGTATTCTGATAGAACAATGCACTCTTTTTGTAACATTTATTTTACTCTAATTATTCAGTATTTGTCTTCCCTGCTAGCTTGTAAATTCACAGGGGCAAACAACATGTCTGCTTTATTCTCTACTATATCCCTGACCCATAATAGATGCTCAGTAAATATTTCTTGACTGATTATGCTAGTGAATTAGTATACAAGAACCATAAAGAGGCTGACACCACTCACCAGTCAGCCCGCTCTCCCCTCTCCAAGGGTGTTACTGCACTTAATAAACCTTTTGCTGTTTTGCTTTAAAAAAAAAAAAAATATGTAAAGAGAAGTGCAGCACAAACAGAGTGAGACCACTCAGGGGCCGTAATCATTCAGCCCTTGCATGAGGGCAGGTTTGGGATTGTCAGAGTCATTTGAACCACAGCGACTCCATTTTGAGTGAGGGCTAGGAAAATGAGGCTGGGACTTGCTGGGCTGCATTCCCAGAAAATTAGGCATTCCTAGCCCCTAGATGTTTATGGTTAAGGGAACAAATTAATAATGTTTACTATAACAAACTCAGATTTGGGAGCGTCCAGATATCCCAATACCTGGAGAACAAAGGCATTCCTAATTTTGCTTTAAAGATAATATTATCAATTCTTGCAAAATATAGTAATGAAGAAAGTTAATCCTTTATCACAAACCTTTGTAGCAGAACACGTCTCCCCATATATACAAGCATTGTACCTAGGGTGGATGCGTTCCTCCTCGTACTTTCAGGAATGTCCTACTCTTGTCTATAGAGCACCTGTCCTTTCACCACTTTACTTTCTTAATAAACTTGCTTTTACTTCGCACTGAGGACTCGCCCTGAATTCTTTCTTGCGCGAGATCCAAGAACCCTCTCTTGGGGTCTGGATCGGGACCGCTTTCCGGTAACAGGATGAAGAGTTTTAGTCACCAGAAGAAACACAGCCCACTTCATAATTTTTGAATTAAAGCAATCCTATTAAATGAACATAAGTTCAATAGGTATTTTAATGCCACACATAATCAATTATGCAAAAAGTTTTTCTGATTTTCCATGGATTTCAGTGAAGAGGGAATTCTAATATAGATGTTATAATAAAACACAATGAGCCCCTTCTCTTCTCTTCTATAAAGGCAAAGATATATTTTCCAATTCATTTTTGCTGCAACTTCCCAAAGCAGACTCAAAGCTTGCCAAACTCAAATATTGTTAGAACTCGAACAATTCCAAAGCTGACAGGAAGGCCAGTTTTTAATCACCTCTGGGATGTTCACTTTCAGTAAAGATATTTAGGGCTAAGAAAGAAAAAGCCCAAATATAGCTCTAAGATGTTGAGCTATCTACTTTTATAACTCCCTTGGTGATAGAATTGCTGTTGCTTTTCAAATCCTGCTGCAGTTTGACCCTTCCCAGCAGGAACTTGGTGATAAATAATGCCTTTAATTGCTTTTCCTCCTGCCCTCGCAGCTGGTAGGAGAAGTGATGTGTGTATCACAAAGAAATGCTGAACCAAATTTTAAGGACAGAAAGGTAGGGACGTAGCTGTTGGGCTCTGCCTTCTTCCTGCATGGTGGGGGGGCCTCCAAACCTCTCTTTGTTAAGGACAGCAGCTCAGCCCAGGTGCCACTGAGTGGTCTTGTTCCCCATTGTCATTGCCGCTCCAGCTTATGACTGACAGAGAAGACTTCCTAGAGTCTCAGCCTTTGGTCCAGCTTTCCCCATCTGCCTCAAAGCCCTGGGGAACGTGAGTTAATGAACCAATGAACTGTGTTGCCTTCCTGGTATCCTTTGCTGATAGTTATTTGATGCAAGAGCTCAGGGACTCAAAATGCCTCTTTTAGGTCACAGGGAACCACGGCTTTTCTGATGCAGTCAATCAACTTGGAGTGTGCAGCAGGAGCTAAGGCTGTATGAATGGTGTCCTGCCTCAGTGCCTCTGCTGGAATCTGATCAAATAGGGAAGCAAAGAGGAGGGAAGAGGGTGATGATGGGCAATGAATGTGGCTTTGACTTACAAACTGACCTTCATATCATTTGAGATGATACAGTAATTTTCCCAAAAGACAAATTGAATTTATATCATTAGTTTCCCCCAACTAGTGAAATCCTTTCTGATAACTTTATTCTTTTGCTTTTAATACTGACTCCTTAGGAGAACTGGTATGGATGGGGAGGGAATAGACGGATTGGGACAGCCTCAAGCAGTAGATTGCCTTGAACTTTAAAAAGACAAGGATCTAAAACTCCAAGGGACTCTTGCCAAGAGAACACATGCAAGATGTGCAGAGACTTAATGATTGTAAAATGTATCCATGGGGTAATAGATGTCATTTGTCCCCTCTGACTCTTGCTTCCTCCTTGATGTAGTTTACTTAAGATTTCATAGAGGAAACTGAGAAACGAGGTTACATTATATACCCTACAGGATTCAACTTAGAAATACTCAACTTGGGGATAAAGAAAATGTGGTATATATACAAAATGGAATACTAGTCAGCCTTAAAAAAAACTAGAAAGAAAATTCTGTCATTTGCAACAACATGGATGGACCTGTAAAGCATTATACTAAGTGAAACAAGCCAGATACGTGATCTCACTTATCTATTAATCTAAAAAAGTGGAACTCATAGAAGTAGAGAGTAGAATGGTGGTTACCAGAGGCTTGGGGATGAGGGGAGTGGAGGGATGGAATGGGGAGTTGTTGGGCAGAAGATATGAAGTTTCAAATAGGAGGAATAAGTTTTGAGATATATTGCACAGCAGATAACTATAGGCATTAATATGTTTCAAAATAACTAAAAGAGTAAATGTCAAATGTCCCACAACAAAAAATAAGTGACGAGATAGATGTTAATTAGCTTGATTTAATCATTTCACATTGTTTACATATATCGAAACATCTCATTGTACCCCATAAATGTACACAATTATGATTTGTCAATTTAAAATAATATTAATTTTAAAAATAGAAACTTTTTAAAATTATCCATTTGATATTTCAGTTTCCCCCAAGTCCCTCTTCCAGCTAACTACCCCTGGGGCATTTCTCTCTGATTCTGGCATCTTCCTCCACAATTATGAAAACAATTTCGCTGCACTCCAGTTTCTACCACCAAGTTCGCATACCCCAATTCATCTCAGGTTCTGCTGAACCAATGGTCTTTCAGTTAACAGAACCTCCCCCCATGAAAAGTAATTGCTCACCATTTTTCATTACTTGCACAAGTGCTTCAGGTTAAAATAAAAGAAGCCATCTGGATATCACCCAGTTTCTGCTGTGTGTGGCTGGTGAGGAAAGTTGAGAGGCAGAATGGCGAGATGGAGAGAAGGTAAAGCCCTTCCCCCAAAAATGGGCCCAATAAACTAAATATTGTACTTATTTCTGAGTTGTCTCGGGAATTTTAGTTTTAAGTTTTCTAAAGACCAATCCCCTTAGGAAAATTGGGAAAACAAAATATACTATTTCTATGACAATAGAGAGATGTCTAAATCTATATGTTGACTTCACTAAGTGCATCTTTGTGTAATGGTCCAAAGTCTCATTTTACTAGATGAACAGTAATTTAAATGTTTCAAAATGAAAGTATCCTGTTTCAAAATGTTGAATTTGCATGAGCTACTGGCTCCCTACCACAAAATCAACTCTGAAGGAAAAAAAAAAGGAAACTTAGATTTACAAAACAGTGACTATTCTTTTCTTGCATACTTAGAATATTAACAAAAATTGAATGTGTCAGCCTATTAAAATAACAATAAATTTCAAATAATTAATATCTTACAGACTTGGCTCTCTGACCATAATCCAATAAAATGTTAAATCGTAACAGAAGAATAACTTTTTCAAAAAAACTCACATGATTAAAAAGTAGTGTATTACCAAATAAGTCTTTGGTTAAAGCAGAAATAAATATTTAGAACTGAATGATAACGATACTACAAGACAAAATTTTGAGGTATGCAGCTAAAGCTGTACTTAGGGAAAAGTTATAGCTTTAAATATATTTACCGGGAAACAAATATCTAAAATAGGTGAGTTAAGGATTTAACTCAAAAAGTTGCAAATTACAGAGCAAACCCAAAGTGACAAGAAAGAAGCAAATAATAAAGATAAAAGATTTTTAAAAACTAAAAATAGAAGACAAATAAAAAGTTAATTTTTGTAAGATTAATAAAATAGGGTCTTGGCAATACTAATCAAGAGAAAATGAAAATTAACAAAATGCATAAAGAAAGAAAATATCTAGACCCAACAGAGGATTACTTAAGCAGCTGTACATTGACAAAGTTGAAAATCTAGATAAAATGGAAAAATACCTAGAAAAATGTAAATGGCCAAACTTGGTACAGGAAGAAATAATGAACTTGAATATATGAATAAGTATAAAAGAAACTGAATCCAAAAAAATCCCAGTCCCAGATAGCTTTACAGCTAAGTTCCAACAAACTGTCTTATAAAAACTGTCTTGTAGGCTGGACACAGTGGCTCACGCCTGTAATCCCAGGACTTTGGGAGGCCAAGATGGGCAGATTACTTGAGGTCAGGAGTTCGAGATCAGCCTGGCCAACATGATGAAACCCCGTCTCTACTAAAAAATACAAAAAATTAGCCAGGTGTGATGGCGAGCACCTGTAATCCCAGCTACTTGGGAGGCTGAGGCAGGAGAATCGCTTGAATGCAGGAGGCGGAAGTAGCAGTGAGCCAAGATCGTGCCATTGCA
The DNA here is from genome assembly GCF_029281585.2 of Gorilla gorilla gorilla. NCBI lineage: Eukaryota > Metazoa > Chordata > Mammalia > Primates > Hominidae > Gorilla > Gorilla gorilla. The sequence continues at coordinate 54,028,998 of NC_073231.2, read as the reverse complement.
CTCCAGCCTGGGCAATGGAGTGAGACTCTGTCTCAAAAAAAACAAAAAACAGACAAACAAAAAACCTATCTTCTACAAGTTGGTACAGAAAATAGAAAATGAGTAAAAGATGCCCAGCTCATTTTATAGTGCTAGTGTAATCTTTTACTCAAAACTAGATAACAAAAATGGAAAAAAGAGAAATTATAGGCCAGTTTCATTTATAAACATAGTTGCAAATATCCTAAATATTAGCTAACTGAACTCGACAGCGTATTTTTTAAATGCATAATAATCAACTAAATCATATCTTAGTTGATGGACTTCATGATATGCTACCTGAAAATATGACAGCTTGGCATACTGAATATTTCAGCTGAAAAAGTTTGAGAGAAAGCATATGCAGGGCCAAGCATGGTGGCTCAAGCCTGTAATCCCAGCACTTTGGGAGGCCGAGACAGGCAGATCACGAGGTCAGGAGATCGAGACCATCCTGGCTAACACGGTGAAACCCCCGTCTCCACTAAAAATACAAAAAAATAGCTGGGCGTGGTGGCGGGCGCCTGTAGTCCCAGCTACTCGGGAGGCTGAGGCAGGAGACTGACGTGAACCCAGGAGGCGGAGCTTGCAGTGAGCCGAGATCACGCCACTGCACTCCAGCCTGGGCGACAGAGCGAGACTCCATCTCAAAAAAAAAAAAAGAAAGAAAGAAAGAAAGAAAGAAAGAAAGAAAGAAAGAAAGAAAGAAAGAAAGAAAGAAAGAAAGAAAGAAAGAAAAAGAAAGAGAAGAAAGAAAGAAAGAAAGAAAGATAGCATATGCAGTAAGTTCTCTCTGACCTTCCCCTGACCTTCTTTCCTGAAGCAGGTTATAAGACCCTCATGTGAGAGGTGCCTTTTCTGTTCCTGGAGGAAAGGAACATCCTATCTCTGAAGACACAGAGTCACAGAGAAGAATCTGAACAGGCCTTACTAAGTTTCCCCCAGTTTATTACCATTAAATTAGATCATACTCTTTTAGCTCTATCCTATTTCTCCATGACTCTCCACTCTCATCAAATCTAGCATTAAAATGCATCGGTTCACCTGTTTCTGCATCCTCATTTCCTTTTGAAGTTTCCTGTGTCACATAAAACTTACACTAAATAAATTTGTAAGCTTTTCATGTATTAATCTGTCTTTTGTTATAGGGACCTCTGCCATAAACCTAGGATGAATAAAGAAAAAGACATTTTTCCTCCCCTACGCAGGGATGCAAAGGAATCTATCTGTGTAATTCATCACATTACAGATTAGGGAGGAAAAAGGCATATGATCAACTAAATCAACTTTTAAAGCATTTGAGAGTATGTATTCAAAAAACTTAAACTCAGAGTCTTGAAAATATATTTGTCCACCCATGTTCATAGCAGCATTGTTTACATTAACCAAGAGGTAGAAGTAACTCAAGTATCCATCAGTGGTTGAATGGATAAACAAAATGTGGTATTTATTATACAATGGAATATTATTTGGCCTCAGAAAGGAAGGAAATTCGGACACATGCTACAACATGGATAAACTTTGAGGACATTCTATTCAGTGAAATAAGCTAGTCACAAAAGGACAAACATTGTACGATTCTGCTTATATAAGGTATCAAGACAAGTCAACTTTGTTGAGACAGGAAGTAGAATGGTGGTTGCCGGGGCTGGAGGCAGTGTGGAATGAAGAGGTATTGTGTAAAGAGTAAAGACTTTACCTTTTGCAAGATGAAAAAGTTCTATAGATTGGCTGCAAAACAATGTGAATATACTTAACACTACTCAACTATATACTTAAAAATGGTTAAAATAGGAAATCTTGTGTTCAATGTATTTTACCACAATTAGCTAAATAAATACATACGTGTATATGTATTTATACATGTGTACATGTATATATTTCCTCTCCGCTAAAAAATAATAAGCTACAGAGATAGCACTGCAGGTTATTGGGGGAAATAATAGATTTTTTTGCATAGACTTTATTTTTTAGAGTTTTAGGTTCACAGCAAAATTGAGTAGGAAGTACAGAGATTTCCCATACACTACCTATCCTGGCACATGCACAACCTCTCCCCCACCAATATCCCACACTACAGTGGTATATTTATTATTATCAATGAACATACATTAACCTTATCACCCCAAATCCATTAGGGTTTTACATTAGGGTTCACTCTTGGTGTTGTACATTCTATGCATTTTCACGAATGTATAATGACATGTATTCACCATTATAGTGTCATACAAAGTAGTTTCACTGCCCTAAAAATCCTTGTCAGCATTTGTTGTTGTCAAGGCATAGATTTTTAGGACACAGAAATCACTAACTGTTAAAGAAAATATTGAAAATTTGTGCTTCAGGCCAGTCTCAGTGGCTCACACCTCTAATCCCAGTATTTTGGGAGGCCCAGGCAGGCGGATCACCTGAGGTCAGGAGTTTGAGACCAGCCTGCCTAACATGGTGAAACCCCATCTCTACTAAAAATACAAAAATTAGCCAGGCTTGGTAGCACCCACCTGCAATCCCAGCTACTCAAGAGGCTGAGGCAGGAGAATTGCTTGAATCCGGGAGGTGAAGGTTGCAGTGAGCTGAGATTGTGCCATTGCACTCCAGCCTGAGCAACAGAGCAAGACTCTGTCTCAAAAAAAAAAAAAAAGAAAGAAAGAAAAACAAAAGTTGTGTTTCATAAAATTTAGAAATTCTGCTCATTAAAAGATATAAAAAATGAAAATGTGGCCGGGCGCAGTGGCTGACATCTGTAATCCCAGCCCTTTGGGAGGCTGAGGCAGATGGATCACCTGAGGTCAGGAGTTCAAGACCAGCCTGGCCAACATAGTGAAACCCCATCTCTACTAAAAATACAAAAATTAGCTGGGCTTGGTGGTGGGCACCTGTAATCCCAGCTACTCGGGAGGCTGAGGCAGGAGAATTGCTTGAACCCAGAAGGCGGAGGTTGCAGTGAGCCAAGATCCCGCCACTGCACTCCAGCCTGGGTGAGACTCTGTCTCAAAAAAAAAAAAAAAAGTTTATAACACATATATCCAACAAAGGACTAATGTCCAGAATACCTAAAGAACTCATGAGTTAATAACAAAACAACCAAAAACTACATAATAGCAAAAGATTTGAATTGACACTTCATGGAGCTATGTATACAAATGGCCAATAAGACATGGAAATGTTCTCAATCTTTTTAATCGTTATAACAATATAAATGAAAACCACAATGAGTTACCATTTCATGCACTAGGATGGCTAAAATTAAATGACAACAGCAAATGTTGACAGACACAGAACAATTGAAGTATCATATATTGCTAGTAGAATTGTAAAATGATGCATTTTGCAAAACTGTCAGTTTCTTATACAGTTAAATATACACCTACCCTATGACTCAGCAATTTCATTCTTAGGTTTTACCCAAGACAATTAAAACATATGTCCACCAAAAAACTACTACAAGAATATTTATTGCAATGTTATGCCCATCAACAGAAGAGTTCATAAGCAAGTTGTAGTTTAGTCACATAATAGAACATTACTCAGCAGTGAAAAGGAATAAGCTATTGATGCACACAGCAACGGAGTGAATCTCAAAAATATGTTGAGCAAAAGAAGCCAGACACACTGAAATACATACTGAACAATTCCATGTATGTGAAGTTCAAAGACAGGCAATTAATCTATGGTGACGGAATTACAATATTTTTGTGTATGGGGGTTAAGAGTTGACTGCCTGGTGCATGAAGGAACTTTCTGGAGCGATGGAAATGTTCTGTATCATTTTTCTTTCTTTTCTTTTCTTTTTTGGAGACATGGTTTCTCCGTGTTACCCAGGCTGGTCTCAAACTCCTGAGCTCAAGCGATCCTCCCACCTTGGCCTCCCCAAAGTGCTGGGATTACAGGCATGAGCCACTGTGCCCAGCCCAGTGGTCTGTATCTTAATTGAGATGGTATTATATGAGCATATGCATTTGTCTAAACTCATTTAATTGGGCACTTAAGATCTGTACATATCACTGCTTGTAAAATCACCTCAATAAAAAATATTGGGGTGATATCATTAAGAGGAGGAAGAGACATAGTCGAGTAAAAGCTGTAAAAGTTCACTGTGGGGAAAAAAACGCAGTGATCAAGAGAATCAGAGTAGGTACAAAAATCACACATCTCACTGATGAAAACAATGTTCATTGAGCTTGACTGAAATGAAGCTTTTCCGTTTTATTTAGCTGCAGAAAATATTTTCTGAATCCTATAGGATGAATCTTGACCAAAATTGATTTTTTGAAACAAACTGGTCTTTAGTGATTTTATTTTCTTTTTTGTGTATGTATATGATGGTAAAATAACCAAAATGAATATAATAATCATTTCTAAATAATCAAAAATAAACCTGAAAATAACTTTATGTTACTCTGGTTGTTGTTTATGAATAATTAACATGATTGTTTTAAATAAATTTTGACTTAAAATTCACCCAGCAGCCTTATTACAACCTCCTACAGGTATCCTGACATAGCTGCAGCATTGTCTTGGGAAAGGTACAATGTTCTGTTCATTTATTTTAAGACCATTTTTCATTCAGGTAATTACAGGAAAGATTCAGCAAGCATGAGACAAAGCACTATTAAAAAGCTGTGAATTCCTGGGTCTCTAAGCCTAAGTGTTGTTTCTATTTTACATTCTAATAACTTGTCTTTTTCTATTCCCTCTTTATTAAATTCTGTATTCACCTTTTTAGAACTCATCTGACATATATTACAATCAGATTTGCCAATGTGCTAAGTCAAACAGTACAAGGTTTGTCATCAAAGTCTCCCAATCCTGTCTTCAGTCATTGGTAAATCTAATACATTCTATTTGTTTGTTTGTTTGTTTGTTGTTTTCCTGAACCTGATAGTAACTGAACAAATTCCTTACTTTAGCTGAAATGGCCCATGCTTACTCTTGGACAAAAGGAGTAAAACATTATGTTCCAGCATAAGTAAAACCCTTAACTCATATCTCCTTTTGTAAAAAAAAAAAAAAAACTGTAAGGACTAATTTCACTTGCTGGTATTCAAAAATGAGTAGCATCAATTTTCCATATTCAATACAGTTTGTGTCAAATCTTAAAAACCAAAAATCTGTAACTCATTTCAAAACCCTCAAAGTTGGGGATTCTCTGCAAATCACTATTGTATTGGATAGGAAAAAACTTTGCTTCCCAGTTTAGGTCAATTGAATGTGAGTTGCAGGAGGGCCAGGGCAGTATCTTCTCAGTTCATCATTGGTAGCATCATGCCTGGCACATAGAGATGTCTGTTAATACGTAATAAATGAACAAAGTAGCAGCTGTTCTCAACCAAAGGGGACACCATGAGACATTGCAGTGTCATGATCTATTGAGAGATATGTTGAAAGTAATTAGACCTAATGATAAAGAAACCTTTTTGCCCTAATAACTGAATTGTTTTAAAACTTTGAATCGTGACATATTTTTAGATTAATGGAAGGGTTGCAAAGATAACACAGACAGTTCCTATGTACCCTTCATCCCATTTCCCCTAATGCTAACATGCTACATAACCATGGTGCATTTATAAAACTGAGAAATTAACATTAACAATACTATAAACTATAGAATTATTCAGATTTTACTGGTTTTCCCACTGATGTCCTTTTCCTGTTCCAGGATTCGATTCAGGATACCATGTTGCATTAAGTCATCCTGTCTCCTTATAAACTCAACTCTGACAATCTGCCAGCCTTTCCTCATTTGCTTTTCATGATATTGGCTCCATTTGGATTTGTCTGGTGCTTTCTCATTATTAGACTGAGCTTATAGATTTGGAGGAATAATACCATATACCACAGAGGTGAGGTGCCCTTCTCATCACATCATATAAGGGATACATCATGTCAGTACAACTTATTACGGGTGATGTTAACATTGATCGTTCAGTTAAGGTAGTATCTGCCGGTTTCTGTGCTGTAAAGGTATTTTTTCCTTTCCACACTCCAGTCCTTAGAAGCAAGTTTCTAAGTCAAACTCATAATAAAGGAGACAGAAATTAAACTTCACCTCCTCGTAGAAGAATTTGGGAGTGTATGTCAAAACCCACCATTAATAGTAATTAATAAATGTATTTGGGAAATTCCTTTCCAGCTATGCAAATACCCTGCTTCTCCTTAAAGTCTCACCTACTAAGAGTAGTATTCATCAATGGATTTTGCCTATAGTAACTATTGTGGTACTAAGAACACTTTTTCATTTATTTATTTTATATAAATGGTACAACAATTGAAAGTTACTTCTATAATATCACTTTCGCTCCAACAAATAGTGTCAGTTGCCTACCTGTTTTCTGACTGCAAACAGATCTTTAGCTTCAGAAGAGCTAATCCCCTCTGCCATTTCCTTTGCAATGTTTGGTTTAGGACTTGTCCTGTGACAGAATTCAGACTAATGAGACATGAGAGTAAGTCTTTTCAGGAGGTTCTAACAGATTCTTCTTCACTTTCAAAAAGAGTCACAAGGAAGGGATGTTCTGTCTTCTAAGCTTGAGGCTTTGTAAGTGAGGATTTAGTCTAGCACTGCTGCAGCCACCTTGAGGCCATGAGGGAACAAATCTGAAAATAAAAGCAAACACACTGCTGAAGATGGCAGAGTTGAAGGATGCAAACAACCCGGTCTTGATGCTGTGGATTTGCTAAATTAACCAACTCTGAATCACTCTAAATCCTGATTTCACTTTGTGACATAATCAAGCCCCTTATTATTTGACTGATTTTGAGTGTGGCTTGCAGCTGAAAGCTCCCTAATTGATGCACTCACTTCATTGTGAGAGCCTTTCTTGAGAAGTGGAGAAAGGGACAGATTTATAGTCCTTAGTCATGAATTGTACACAACCCTGGATAGGCACATTGGTCTTTGTCCTGGATACAAACTTGACTGGGGCTTGTGTCACTATATCAGGGGAGGGAAAGATTGAGAAAAGTAGCTGTATGAAAACATACATGCTTCCAGTGTGAACTTCTAAGAGTTGGCTTCATAAAGATACGTTCAAAATAATTCTTTCTGGAATTTTTGGCAAGCAGGTAGTTTCATTATCCTCTGTTTCTCTTTCTTTTTGTTAAATTTTCTTTCAAAATATTTTTCAAAATTTTCAAAAATTAGTATATAAAGCTCAGAATAGAACTAGAATTATGCTAGGTAATTAAAGACACAAGATGTAATATGTGACCTTTTTTTTAATCTATGTGTTTAAAAATTCTTGTGAATCTGTTATCATAAGTTAAATGAAGTCCTTCATACTATCTTTTTTAATTTTTTTTTTTTTTTTTTTTTTTTTTGAGATGGAGTCTCACTCTGTTGCCAGGCTGGAGTACAGTGGTGCAATCTTGGCTCACTGCAACCTCCACCTCCAGAGTTCAAGTGATTCTCCAGCCTCAGCCTCTTGAGTAGCTGGGACTACAGGTGCGTGCCACCATGCCCAGCTAATTTTTGTATTTTCAGTAAAGACGGGGTTTCATCATGTTGGCCAGGATGGTCTCGATCTCTTGACCCTATGACCCGCCCGCCTCGGCCTCCCAAAGTGCTGGGATTACAGGCGTGAGCCATGACGCCCAGCCTTTAATTTTTTTTTTAAACCCAACACTATTAGCAGTGTTAGGAACCTCATACTATGTTAACTCACTGGGTGATCTCATCTACTCCTTGTTTAAATAATTATAGGCACTACTTAATTCTCTTTTGAAAGAAGTCAAATTACAATTGCTACCCTCGTTTAAAGGGTTACTTTAAAACCTTATTACATTATGTAAATGTACTCAATGCTCACCACTAGTCAGTTCATACCACAGCTTTTCCATTCCTAATTTTTTAAGTGCAATGTATTATTTAATCGTCTATATCTCATCATCAAACGTATTTTTCCAAGCAGGGCTCATTAATATGCTGAGATTATACATATTAGAAATGTCTTTCTGTTATACTTATTTTGGGAGGATAACTTGACTAGGTATAAAATTCTTACCTTTGAATTCTTTATAAAAATAATTTCATTCTTTTCTCGCATTTAATATTGCTGTGAAAAAATCTGAGGCCAGACTGACATTTTCTCCATTGTAGTTCTTTCTTAGTTTCACTGGCTATTGGAGATTTTTCTTGATCTTGAAATTTAACAACTTCATCAAGATATGCTGTCTTAATCATTACATATTCCTTTTTATGTCGATCAGATGCTTTCTAAATTTCAGGAAATGTTTCTTCTACTGTGTATTTTAATATTTTTCTTTCTTTACTTGTTTTATTTATTTACTAAAATAAATTATGCTATGCTTCTATTGAATCATTTTTCTGTCTTCCATAGCTATCATCATCTGTCTAATTAATGATATTTCTTTGGTGGTTTTTGTTTTATTTTGTTTTGTTAGATTTTCTTAGGACTGTTCCATAAATCCTTGACAATTTTTTTTCCATCAGTATCCTATTTCTTGCTGCTTCCAAGGTAGTTTTAATTTTTGCAGTGGATTCTTTAAAAAAATTCTTTGCAGAGTTCTGTCAGTTCATTTGTTATGTGTTTGAGTAACTATCACTTCCTTGAGCTCCTTTTTTTTTTAACAATCCATTTTCCCATTAATTTCTCTGAAAGCATGGAGAAGGTGTTTGCCTGAAATCTTCTCTTTACTGGGATAATTTAGCTGAAGTATAATCTGTATTGACCTTTTCTGTGTTTTATTACTTTCTTCTCTTTTATGGTGGCTGTGAATAGATCTTATGCTGAATCCTTTCTGATTATTATTCAATATTGAATCAGTATAATTCTCATCAGCAATGATCTTTAATAAAATAGTATATGAATGAGTAATCTTGGGCAGTTGGCGAATTTAATTTTCATACATTTCGTCTGAACACTTTCCAATCAGTTATCCTGGGAAGGAGATCCTTTCAAGTTTGAGGCTTGTTCCTTCAGTGCGGACACCCTGCTCTGGAGCAAGGTTGATGAAGCCTAGCTGCTCATCCGCCCAACGATCCGTGACTGGGCTACTTGGTGGACTATGGCCAGAGCCGTGAAGCTGACTGCTGCTCCCCCTGCCTCTCTCCACGTAGTTTCCCCAGGTTAGGAAACATAAAGAGCAATGTATTCACTTTCCAGAATTTTCCTCCGTTGGTTAGAGGTTTCACTCTGTTTAACAGAAATATTTCATAACCTGTTTGGCATTCTTTCCTAGTTTCATTATAGATGATATTTTCATAATATTTTCTATTCTTTATGATAGATTACTTCAAGAAGACAAGGGGAGTAAACATTACTCGATTCCACCATTTTTAACTGGGACTCCTCCCATCATTTGTTATGTGTCTGTTTCTCTCACTACAGTGGGTGCCCTTTGAGGGCAGGAACTATGTCTAAAATGTATATACCCTACGTCTGATATAGAAGAGGTACTCAGTAAATATTCATTGAAGGAATGAATTTCACTGAGACACTGAATGATATTGTTTTATGTACTAACAGCTGTCCTGCTTATCTAGAAGAGTATGTTATAGAAGAGCAAACATTGCAGGTAGTGGAAGATGAGGGGGTCAGCAGGTGTATCAGTTTTGTTTGGTGTACATCCAACAAAGGGAAGCCTAAGCCCTTTGTTCCTCTCTGTATTCAGGCAATCCTCACTATTCACAGATTCCATATTTGCAAATTCGCCTACTCACTAAAATTACTTGTAACTCCGAAATAAATATTCCAAGCACTTTCATGGTCATTCATGAACATGTGCAGAGCAGCAAAACTTTGGGTCCCCTAACATATATGTTCCCAGTTGAGGCAAACAAAGCAATCTCTGCCTTCTTGTTTCAGCTGTCATACTACAAACAAGTGTCCTTTTAGTGCTCTATTTAGTGCCATAATTTTTAACCGTTAGGCTTTTTTTTTTAATTGACTTAACCATTTAAAATGGCCTCCAAGAAAACTGCAGAAGTGCTGTGTAGTGTTCCTAAGTGCAAGGGGGTTGTGATGCACCCTACGGTGAAAATACATGTGTCAAAGAAGCGTTGTTCATGCATGAGATATAGTACTGTTGCCATGAGGGCAATATTAACGAGTCAACACTATACATTACAAAAGATGTCTTTGAACAGAAACACACATAAAACAAGGTTTTTTATAGATTGCTTAATGAAAATTGTGAACAGTGGCTCACAGGAACCTAACAGTATTTCCTGTAAGAGCAATAGTTCAGTATTTCCTAATTCAGTGTCTGCAGCAGCTTTATAGAATATAAGTACCACAGAGAGCAAGAATCAACCATCTTATACCATATATATGGGAAAACTCCAAAATTTATATCTTGAGTTTTAAAAATGCCCTGAAGAGCAGGCACACTTATGCAATTGCCTTTTGATATATTACTTAGATATGTAATAAGCGTCTCAAACTTAACAGGCTTGAAACAGAATTTTGATTTTTTTTTCCTTCCCACAAACCTCTTTTCTCCCAGTCTTCCCCAAATCTTTAAATGTCAATCCTTTCCACCTGGTTGCTCAAACCAAACAATGAATCATCCTCAATTCTTCTCTTCCCCTCACCTTTCATATTCATTCCAACAGCAAATCCTGACAGGTTTACTTCTCTCCCAAGTCCATGTACTATCTCTGTCTCCATAACTACCATCTCAGTTCAAGGCACCATCATTCCTTCACCAGAATCTTGTGAGAACTGCCTACCTGTCTAACTGCTTCCACTCTAACTCTCTGTGATTCACTCTTCATGCAGGAGCAAAAGTGATGCTGTTAAAATGGGGATCAGACCATGTTACTCCTCTGCTTAAAATTCTCCAGTTGGCCAGGTGCAGTGGTTCACACCTATAATCCCAGTGTTTTGGGAGGCCAAGGTGAGAGGGTAGCTTGAGCCCAGGAGTTTGAGGCCAGCCTGGGCAACACAGTGAAAATCCTGTCTCTACCAAAATATTTAAAAATTAGCTTTGTATAGTGGTATGCATCTGTAGTCCCTACTCAAGAGGCTGAGGTAGGAGGATTGCTTGAGCCCAGGAGTTCAGGCTCCAGTGAGCCATGACCTCACCACTGCACTCCAGCCTAGGTGATAAAATGAGACCCCATCTCTAAAAAAAAAATTAATCAATTAAAAATCTCCTCCAGTGGCTTCTTGTTGCATTTAGGATAAATCCAAACTTTTCACTTTGGCTCATAAGGCTCTAAACAATCCAGTCCCTACCAATATCTCCAAGCACATCCCCTGCCACCCTCCCCTTCCTTACAGTTTCCAGCAAAACTGGCTTCCTTTCTGTTGCTTCAACACCTCAGGGTAGAGTTGTCAGATTTGGCAAATAAAAATACAAGATGATGAGTTAAATCTGAATTTCAGATTAAAAGGAATACTTTTTTAGTGTAAGTATAAACTATAAAATATTTGGGACATGCTTATACTAAAAAAGGAGTACTCGTTGTTAATACGAAATCCACATTTAACTGGGCATCCTGTATTTTACCAGGCAAGTCTCATCCCTGCCTTATCCCTTTGCACTTGCTGCTATCCCTTTTTCCAGGGCTCTCTGCTCCCAAATCATTGTCATTTGACTAAGCTTTCTTCGTCATTCAAATCACAGAGCAAATATCGTCTCCTCAGAAAAGCATTCTCTACTCACCCAATCTATATGGCTCCCGACACACACGTCTCCCTGACCCAGCCACTATCTCATTTCCTTGTTTTTTTCCTTTTTGACACATAAGCTCTATTAAGACCGGCACCTTGTCCATCCTGTTCACTTTTGTATTCCCATTACCTGTAACAGTGCTTGGCATGTAGTAGATGTTCAGTAAAATACTTGTTTAATAAATGAATGCCCTCCTAACACACTAGCCTAGACAACATCTATAAATTTGAATAAACTGTAGGTCATAGAAGGTGACTCAGCCCTTTTCTTATTAAAGTGGAGGGAACCATCATTAGAAGAAGCCATATAAATTGAGCATACATTACTTGAATTATAGCCCTGCTAGAATTATTTTAAAGTTATTAGATTTCTCATCAGAAATATGTTAAGAAAGAAAACAGCAATTCTAAATTTTGGAAGTGACGTGAATCATTCAAATTATCACCCCTTTAAAAAAAGAAAAGAAAAAGAAGCTTAGAATTTCTAGGAAGCCAAAAAAAAGACCCTAATTAGTTATTTAATGATTATTTCTTGTAAGTAACATATTAACTGTAGGTCAAATGTTCGAGATAATAAAGCTCTATTTTGCATAAGCTTTATGGACAGTTTGAAGTAATCCTCTTGAATATAAACTAATACACTCCTATTTCCATTTTTAAGAAGAATAGCTAGCTTTAATGTAATATTTTATAAAATATTTTCAAATATATAACTCTACTTGATCACTCTAGGTGATAAACCACACTAGCATAAACCACTATTTATGCTATTATGCTAGATCACTCTAGCATAAACCACAATTTTTCTATATTTAGTTATTATAGAGGAATTAAATTTAGTATTACCTTTGCTTCTATGATACTGTCATAAAAACCCCAAGTACAACATTTTCCTAATGGAAAATGTCCTCTGATTGACCACAACCCGTTTACAATGCCATTTTCAAGAATTCTTTGCTACAAAAAAATAACAACTGCCTTCAAATGGCCAGCTTTTTAAATACTAAACCCCTATTGATTTTCTTTTGCTTGGCTCAAAATAGTGTTAACGCACTTTAATCTGAATTTCCTGATTTCCACTGTTTGCATTCATTGCAATAAGGGAACTAATTATTAGTTCTTTGGGATACTGTCAGTGAAGGAATGCCAAAACAGCTATTGCACAGCACACATACAGATTCCTCAGAAGCATGGGTCCCATGTTCTCATACTTTAAACCCACATTACTTAGTTTCAAACTTTAAAGTTGAGCCATTTTTAATTCCTCTTGGAGGCAGTTATGGAGGGTAACTCTCTGTAGAGTTAGTTGCTCCCCTGATGATTGAGAGAGTGATTAATACCTTTGGCACAGGGATGACTTCATCCAGGGACCTGGCAACAGTCCCCCTTGCTTCCTCATCCTTAATCTTCAATTCTCTTACACTGCTATGCTGAACTTCTTCAGCACAGACTGTGGGAAGTGAGCCACGGAACCACTGAATTAATTGCCATTGCTCCCAGCACGCCTGGTAGTCTGGCAGCAGACAAAATCACGTGACCGCAAAATGGCTAATTCAGGACATCAGCCCATTATGGTATGTGCCCAAAGGGAAAATGACTGGAAAAGGCCACAGTCTCAATTTATCCTTGGCCTTTTGTGACCTCTCTATAACACTTGACTCAATACATTTTTCTTCTCTTTGTGCCAAATAACACTACTACACAACCTGGAGTGCTAATTATTCCAATTTACATGAGCTAAAGGACTGCAGCTTTTTCCCTAAGACCTTTGGACAATCACACACATTGCGTTTCAGCTCTAAGCCTATCCATTCACTATGCTACATCTTCTTATCTTTGTCTACATAAAGTAAAGCAAACCTTGTTCTCTTGTTTTTAATCTGACTATCCCCCTCCATATCACCCAGGCAACATCAGTCCTACCCTGAATTGGAGAGGCAAGGTGGCTCCTGGCAGCTTTTTAGCTGGTTCAGATCAGGGAACCTGAAGACTCATTCATTCACTGACTCATTCAATCTTCATTTATTAAATACCTACAAGGCACTATGCTAAGTACTGTGAGGAAATAAAGATGATTCAGAACAAGGGTTTATCCTAAAGAGGTTTACTGTCTACCAGTAGATATTAAACATGTATAACCAGCTACCATAATGCCAGGAGAGAGGGTGACACAACCCATAGAGAAAGAGAGCCTTGGCTGGGCAAGGTGGCTCATGCCTGTAATCCCAGCACTTTGGGAGGTCAAGGTGGGTGGGTCACTTAAGGCTAGGAGTTCAAGACCAGCCTGGGCAGCATGTCTCTACTAAAAACACAAAAATTAGCCAGGCATGGTGGCATGTGCCTGTAATCCCAGCTACTCAGGAGGCTGAGGCAGGAGAATAGCTTGAACCCAGGAGGCAGAGGTTGCAGTGAGCTGAGATCATGCCAACTGCACTCCAGCCTGGGCAATGGAATGAGACACTGTCTCAAAAAAAAAAAAAAAAACAGAGAGCCTCCCTAAAGAGATAAAGACAGCTGCTGAGTGCCAGCCGGTGGGATCTGAGACATTTCACAGAGAAGGAGGTGCTTGAGAACAAACAGGGTGTGAACACTGAAGAGGGAGAGAAGGGCCTTTAAGCTGAGCTGCAGGCCTGAGCAAAGGCACAGCTGTGGGGCAGGGCCCTGGAGCAGACAGCATCCCCCGACAGTTCAGTAGGCTCCAAGAGTCCCAGGCTTAGAATCAAAGCTTTGGGTCAAGCCCCAGCTTTGCTAGCTTTTAGACCTGTAACCTTCATCACTTAACTTTTCCGAGCTTCAGTTTCCTTCTGTAGATTGGGAAAGATAATTACTGTTCAAATCTGCATGCAGTTGTGCAAATAAAATAGGATAACAAAGAAGTTGAAGTTCATGATTACAATTAAACTCATGTTCCCTTTTCTCAAGACCATTTTCCCCAGTTACCCTGGGTTTCTGCCTCCCAATTTGTTCCCACAGTTTTCCTCACCTTGTCTTCAATATCCCATCCTCCTCCAATAGAAAAATAATAATATTAAATAACATTAAATAGCCATCCCTGCATCTTCTGAGGCTGAGTGCAGGAGGTATTGTTTCCCTTTTGAAGATGTCTCCAGATTGACACCCTAGCTAAAACTATCCACAGAACTTATACCCTTTGATAAGCTCCAGGGAGAAACAAAAGCCTTCCAAATTCCAGGACAATGGAATTGTTATTTTGGGCTTTTCTTTCAGTGTCATTTCACTGTATTAGATATGTAAATGAGATGGCCTAATTATGGGTTAAAAATCATAGACATCACACCTGTAATCCCAGCACTTTGGGAGGCCAAGGCAGGCAGATCACCTGAGGTCAAGAGTTTGAGATCAGCCTGGCCAACATGGTGAAACCCTATCTCTACCCAAAAAAAAACAAATACAAAAATTAGCCGGACCTAGTGGAGCACACCTGTAGTCCCAGCTACTCAGAAGGCTCAGGCAGGAAAATCGCTTGAACCCAGAAGGGGAGCTTGCAGTGAACCGAGATTGTGCCACTGCACTCCAGACTGGGCAACAGAGCGAGACTCTGTCTCAAAAAAAAAAAGTGAAGGACACGTGTAGATCCTCAAATTGTTTCTTCTAATCATCAAATTAGGATTTCTGTTAACTTTAAGTTACAAATCATGAGCAATTATATATGCATAATGAAACTATGAATACAAGCCCATAATCATAGCAGAACTGAGAAATATAAACATCCATGCACATTCAAATAATTACATTGTTGATCTTGATCATTTGAAATTCTGTATCAACAGAGGCATGTCTTTCTGGGTCAAAAAGCTAGATATAGAAAAAGGGAACTCCTAGGGACAGGATTTATGCTTTTCCCAATGCCTGATACCATACTTGGCATATGCTAGATGCTCAAGAAATAATCACTGGACAAATGAATTAATTAGTGAAAATTATATCTCTATCTTTCCTCTACTCCCAAATTCCATCACAAACTGGATGGCTCATTGCTACCTTAAACTCAACAAGATTCAACCCAGGCCAGGCATGGTAGCTCACAGCTGTAATCCTAACACTTTGAGAGGCCAAGGCATGTGGATCACCTGAGATCAGGAGTTTGAGACCAGCCTAGCCAACATGGCAAAACCCCGTCTCTACGAAAAATACAGAAGCTAGCCAGGCATGGTGGTTCATGCCTGTAATCCCAGCTACTCAGGAGGCTGAGGCAGGAGAATTACTTGAACCTAGAGAAGTGGAGGTTGCAGTGAGCCAAGATCGCACCACTGCACTCCAGCCTGGGTGACAGAGTGAGACTCCGTCACAAAAAAAAAAAAAAAAAAAAAAAAAATCCTTTTTTCATGATTTTCTATTTCTATCAATTTTCTGAGTCACCCAAGCTCAAGTCTGCATTTGGTTTTTCATCTCATACTTAGTCACTTTCTATCAGTTACCAATTCCTATTGATGGTTTTTAAAGGGTAAACTTCACATCTGTTACTTCTTTTTTCATTCATTCCACTGTTGACCATCTAAGAACATGAACCAATGTTTCTCCTTATGTCTGTGATCATTTTGCTCCCTGGGGCATAGGGAGGTGCTTCCTTCATGAGATGAACTGTCTAAACATTTTAGCCTGGCATGTTCAGCATGACCAGAACAGACACCACATGATCAGATCCAGAATTACCTTTCCAGCCCTAATCTGTACAGGTATGTTACATATACTTTATTTCCTGATTCATCTGGATTAGTTGTCACCCTCTCCAGACTCTGCTGCTTTACTCGAGCCTGGAGAGTCTTATGTACCCTTAACATCCAGCTCAAATATTTCCTCATCCATAAGTCCTCAGTGACTGCCATCCAGAGTAAGCACATCCTTGTCTTAATCTGCTCAAGCTGCTACAACAAAATGCCTTAAACTGGGTAATTTATAAACAACAGAAATTTATTGTCCACAGTTCTGGAGCCTGGAAGTCCAAGATCAAGGTGCCAGCAGATTCAGTGTCTGGTGAAGGCCTTTTCCTCATAGATGTGTCCTCACATAGGAGAAGGGGAAACAGGCTCTTTCAAGCCTCTTTTTTTTTTTTTTTTTTGAGACGGAGTCTTGCTGTCGCCCAAGCTGCTGGATGCAGTGGCGTGATCTCAGGTCACTGCAACCTCCACCTCCCAGATTCAAGAGATGCTCGTGCCTCAGCCTCCCGAGTAGCTGGGACTATAGGTGTGCACCAACATGTCCGTTAATTTTTGTATTTTTAGTAAAGATAGAGTTTCACCACATTGGCCAGGCTGGTCTCAAACTCCTGGCCTCAAGTGATCTGCCCACCTCGGCCTTCCAAAGTGCTGGGATTACAGGCATGAGCCACCATGCCTGACCCAAGCCTCTTTTATAGATGCACTAATCCCATTCATGAGTGTGGAACCCTTATGACCTAATCACTTCCTAAAGGCCCACCTCTTAATGTCACCAAATTGGGGATTTGGTTTCAACGTGAATTTTGAAGAGACATAAAATTCAAACCACAGCACCCCTCCATAAATTCCCAGACTACTTAAATCAAGTCTCTCTTAAGAAACTTACCACATTTGCCTTTGCATTTTTAAAGATTATGCACTTATTTTGATCATCCTCACTAGGTCATAAATTCATCTACTCGTTAAAAAACACGCACAGAATACTTATTATGCTCAAGGAACTGGGATAGACAGTGATGCTTCAGCAATGAAGAAGACAGTCACAGTCTCTTCCCTGATGAAGCTTCCTTTGCAGCAAAAGAAATGGGAATTTTCAAAAAACCGTAAAAAAGCCAGAGCAAATGAAGGAGAAAGTAAATGAGGCAAATGCAGAGATGTGGACAGAACCTGCCTATGAGGGGGCCTTATAGGTTATGATAAAGAATGTAGTATTCTTCTCAATGTGAGGGAAGCCATTGATGGGCTTTCTGCAGAGGAAAGACATATTGGGCTTGGGTTTGTCAGAGGCTTCACTGGCTGCTATGTGGAGAAGAGGCTGTAGAGAAACTAGTTAAGCAGACCATTCCCATATCTAGGCAAATATCAATCGTGGCTTACTCTAGAGTGGTAACAGTGAAGATGCAGAAAAGTAGAGGCATCAGAGGTACTCTCTAGAGATAAAGCCTGCAGAATTTGTTCACGGATTAAACATAGGAGAAAGGAAAACAAGAATTAAGATTGAGTCCTAGCTTTTTGACCTGAGCAACTCTGTGGATGCCATTTACTGAATAGAATATGTTGAAGAAAGAACCAAGGTGATGAGTGATGAATAGAGAGGCTTGAGCATATTTGAATGCTGATGGAAATCAGCCATTGGAGAGAAGGCGAGTGAAGATACAGGGTAAAGAAGGAATCAATCTTTAGTGGGCCCCAGAGTTGCAAAGTCTGGGCTACCTGCCAACATGGGCACTTAGGGGCTAAGTGTCACTAAGTTCATGGAACCTTAGACCATACACTTCGGCCAGTCAGGATGGAGGGAACACTGGGTTATACATGCATGAAAGAGAGGATGAGTCTGTTCAATGACCACAATTCTCAGTCCTAATCTTGACATCTTTCAGAAGCAACACTAAAGGAAGAAATTTTAGAACACTTTTTGTCACTGTTCTCTATCCAGCCCTCTCAAAAAAGAAATCTTCCCTGGAAAAAGGTAGGTTGCAAAGCAGTATGCATTGAGCAACCTGCAAACATACACACTCTCATGCATGTGTGTGCACACGCACACACACACACTTTATACATATTTGTAAATAATTGAGGACTGCTATTAAAATGTAAATGTCAGTATCTTGATGACTGGATTATAATTAATTTTTTCACTGTATGCACTTCATAAATTTTCTACAATTAATATGCCATTTTTGTATTAAGAAAAAAACTAATAAATTTTTTTGTTAGTATTTATTAGTAAATTTAATAAATAAACTTATTGGATAAATATCTCAGCTCTCAGCCACACCCACGTTTTGTGTGATTCTTCAAGAAGGAAGAGACTGGCACAGGCAGCTGTGTGGTCTGACTCAAGGCATCAGATCTGTCCAGTTTGCTGGTCTCCCCTCCCTACAAGGAGTATGCACGTCCTCCCCAAGTCAGTTGCTGCAGTCCCAGCCTCTGTCCTCTACCTGTGAGAGTCCAGTCAGGGTGCCCACTGCCATTTCCCAGATCACCATTTATAATTTTTTATTTTGTATGTCTTAATATGTATTATATACACATATTTTAAAATTCAAAAATACAACAGATAGAGAGTGAAAACTTCTTCTCACACCACCCTTGTTTCCCAAACACCCAGCTCCCCTTCTCTAGAAAACAAATGTTACCAGTTTCTTGTGTAATCTTCTAGACACAAATTGTAAAAGAAAGAATTTTTTAATTGTATTACATATAAATCAGTGTTTACTTTAGAAATATTAGAAAATGCAAATAACCACTAAGAAGACAATAGAGTCATCCCTCTCACATTGTTCATGTTTGGATGTATGTCATTCCAAATTTCTATATGCTTAAATTAACACCTATGTTTATCAATCATTTATCAATATGCTCTCTCAAATTTAGATCTATAACCTTTTTTAAACGAATATGTCGTGAATATCTCTCCATACAACAAAGGTTCTACATATTACCTTTTACTTGTACAATAGTATTCCATTATTTGAACACAACATTAAACAATTCATTTTTGCGGGACATTTAGATTGGTATAAAATTTTTTTAATACTGTGATGAATATCTGTGTGTTTTTATTTGTATTTATCACTGATGATATCTACAGCACAAATTCCTAGACGAGAATTGCTAGGTCTTTTCAAGCCTTCATGAAAACTGGCTCTTTAGTTTTGAAAAGCTACTGATTCCTGACTGGCTGTGAGAAGAAACCATTTTCCTCCTTCTTTGTCATTACCTCCATGCCCAGCACAGTGTTAATAACATAATTTAGAATTGACAAAATACTTTTTGGATGCGTTAGCCAAATTCACTTTAAAATAGCTAAAATTTCCTACCACTCACTCCCTGTTCAAACCTCTCCCAGTACCCCTCCTTCCTCAATTCCCACCCAAGGAGGAAGCCATATTTTTTTGAAGCCATGAGCTCAAACACAGAATTAGAGAGAACATAACTACTACAAGTGCTTTTTTCACAAAATACTTCAGCTGAAAGTGACTGACACTCATACATAATTCAGTTACCATTTACTGAGAGCCTTCTGTGTACTATGCCAGCTATGCTATTTATATGATCTCCTATTTTATGAGGGATATTTTATTATCCTCAATTTATAGATAACAGTTAATAATTTTTTAAAGGTAGCTGACATTTATAGAGTGCTTACTATGTTTCAGGCACTGTTCTATGCATCCCATATTCATTCATTCAACAAATATTTAGAACCTGCTATGTGCCAGGCATGGTGCTAGGTGATAAAGAGCGGTGAGAAAAACAAACAAAATTCCATCAGAGAAGGGGAATCAATTACAAAGAGAAACAAGGAAACTGTAAAATGAGCAAGATTCTGAAAGGCAACAAAAGGAAAAATAGAGCAGGCAAGGGGGACATGACACTCTCATGAACCCTTATAGGGGCTGTATGCAGTAGAGACTACTATTACCTTCATTTCAGCAATTGAGAAAAAAACAATTGAAGGAAAGAGAGATTAAGTAACTTGTCCAAGTTTTATGGAACTAAAGTAGATGAGTAATGGATGCACCAAGGGGACCTCTGGAGGCTTTAGAGCCCCCATTCAATGTCCATCCCATTCAGTGTCCATCACCACCTCACCCCCAGACTTTGAAATGAGTAATTGATGTTTTTTCAGTCTTGCGTAAACAGCCCTGGGGCACAGCCTCAAAGCTCCAACACCTACCATGCCAACACAACATCACCATACAATCATTCCAGCCACCGCTCTGTGGAAATGAGCACCCGAGAAACCGCTCTGTGGAAGTGATCACCCAGACACCGCTCTGTGGAAGTGATCACCCAGACACCGCTCTGTGGAAGTGATCACCCAGACACCGCTCTGTGGAAGAGATCACCCAGACAGCGCTCTGTGGAAGAGATCACCCAGACAGCGCTCTGTGGAAGTGATCACCCAGACAGCGCTCTGTGGAAGTGATCAACCAGACACCACTCTGTGGAAGTGATCGCCCAGACACCGCTCTGTGGAAGTGATCACCTACACACTGCTCTGTGGAAGAGATCACCCAGACACCGCTCTGTGGAAGTGATCACCCAGACACCGCTCTGTGGAAGAGACCGCCCAGACACCGCTCTGTGGAAGTGATCAACCAGACACCACTCTGTGGAAGTGATCGCCCAGACACCGCTCTGTGGAAGTGATCACCTACACACCACTCTGTGGAAGAGATCACCCAGACACCGCTCTGTGGAAGTGAGTGCCCCAGACACCGCTCTGTGGAAATGATCACCTCAGACACTGCTCTGTGGAAATGAGCACACCAGACACTGCTCTGTGGAAGTGAGTGCCCCAGAGACTGCTCTGTGGAAGTGATCAACCAGACACTGCTCTGTGGAAGTGATCACCCAGACACTGCTCTGTGGAAGTGATCACCCAGACACTGCCCTGTGGAAGTGAGCACCCCAAACACTGCTCTGTGGAAGTGATCAACCAGACACTGCTCTGTGGAAGTGAGAGTCCCACACACCACTCTGTGGAAGTCAGCACCCCAGACACCACTTTGTGAAAATGATCACCCCAGACGCTGCTCTGTGGAAATGAGCACACCAGACACTGCTCTGTGGAAGTGAGAGCCCCAGACACTGCTCTGTGGAAGTGATCAACCAGACACTGCTCTGTGGAAGTGAGCGCTCCAGACACTGCTCTGTGGAAGTGAGCACCCCAGACACTGCTCTGTGGAAGTGATCAATCAGACACTGCTCTGTGGAAGTGAGCACTCCAGACACTGCTCTGTGGAAGTGAGCACCCCAGTCACTGCTCTGTGGAAGTGATCAACCAGACACTGCCCTGTGGAAGTGAGTGCTCCAGACACCGCTCTGTGGAAATGAGCACCCCAGACACTGCTCTGTGGAAGTGAATAACCAGACACTGTCCTGTGGAAGTGAGCACCAAGACACTGCTCTGTGGAAGTGAGCGCCCCAGACACTGCTCTGTGGAAGTAATCACCCAGACGCCACTCTGTGGAAGTGATCAGCCAGATGCCACTTGTGAAAGTGAGCGCCCCGATGCCACTCTGTGGAAACTCAGCAGCTACCACAATAGATGAAGAATAAAACTGGTACATGATTTGCCAGTGACAAACAAAGAATTATCACTCATCCCAAAGACGACCCTGGCAGACATATATGATTAACCCAAAGGGGACACCAAAGGCTTTACAGACAGCAAACAGAGAAGTGAAGCTGCTTGCCCAAGGTCATACAGGTAGCAACAGCTGGGGCCAGATTCCAGCCCACATCTCTCTGGTTCCTAAAGCTGAGGGAGATGACATGCACCAAAGCTCCAGACTGTGCCAGGACACCCTCTCAGAGCCGCAGCCTGCGAAGAGGTTGGCTGAAGGGAGAGGGGGTTTGAAGTCTGAAGTACTTTTCCACTCCCTAAACAATTTATTGGTCTTCTCACCCCCATCCCGTCATTAACAGAACTTCAAGGGCTGTTCAGTCTCCAAGCCATTTTGCTTTAGGAAGCTTTGATTTGAAAAATGAGATAAGTAGTTTCAGGGCTGTCATCAATAGGAAATTAGGGGATAAAAAGAAATCTATTTAAATGGCTTTTAAATATTCACAAGGCGAGCCATCGGGTCTCTGCCCTGTTCCTCTGCTCTGCTCCCCCTGCCCAGATAACCTGTCACATCAGTATAATGAATACAAGCTGTGCCGGTAGCAGATGTCGCAGTGGCAGGAGCACCGCCAGCAATGGCCTGAGCTCCTGCCCCCGCAGGAACTTGTTTCTTTAGGGAAGTGATTCCATAAAGGGTCTTTGACAAGGCTTCTCTCAAACAGCCACAAGACAAGATGCACTGGAAAATAATAGATACAAAGAAATGACAATCTGATTTAAAAGAAGCTTGTAAAGGAGTATAAATAGGTAAAACCTCTTTGGATGAAATTTGTGAAATGCACCAGAATTTAAATATGGATTCCCTCTGACCTCGTGATTCCACTTCCAGGACAATTACTAGAATATGTGTATGTATGCATATGCAAGGAGATGGCAGACACACTTTGACATTTGTAATCTGAAAAACCGCAAAGTAAATGTGCATCAATATAAGCATGTTTAAATGAATTATGTATATTATACAATGGTATATATTGTTTAGTGAGTAAAAGGGATAAGATACACGTGTTTCAACAAGGAAAAAGGGCTGCAAATATTATTCTATGCAAAAAAGTTGGGTGCAAGGCCATATGATACAATCCCATTTATGCAAAATATACAGCTACATATTAATATTTGCATTCAAAAGACCAGAAAGATATCCACCAGACTGCCCACAGTTATTAATTCTGAAGAGTGGAATGGGGCTGGGGCTGGGGCTGAGGCTGGGGAAGAACTGCCTTTCACTCTTCACTTTATGCAGCTCTCCATAAGCAGAATTTTGACAAGTAGGTGATATTTTAAAATTTTTAAAGGACTAGTAGGCCTCATACTTTTGAGATCAGCTATTCTTAGAGAAAAATTAAGAAAATCAGACACAGACACATTAGCAAATGAAGCTTTAAGCTTATAATTATGTGTTTCATTTCAGCCCTTTCAACTGAATAAAATTTAGTGTCATAAATAATAGAATTATGAAGAATTTACTTTGGGATTTTCAGTCCCCATTTGATCTCAAACTGTTTAACTTAATATATACTTGGTTTTCAACTTTATTAAGGCAACCTTAGTTTTATTTTACTTTCTGATCTACAAATCCCCTCACAAGCCGCCTGCATACCTGCCTGATAGGTATTGCCACCTGGATGTTCCCACGGACTCAAAACTAACATGTCTCCCCCTGTATCTTCTAAGGACATTCCCATTCTACCCACCAGCTGAGCTTCAAACTCTCATTCTTTTTTTTTTTTTTTTGTAATTTCTTTTTTATTTGTTATTTTAGGTTCAGGGGATACATGTGCAGGTTTGCTACATGGATATATTATATAATGGTGAGTTCTGGGCTTCTATGAACCCATCACCAAAATAGTGAACACTGTACCCAGCAGGTAATTTTCAAACTTCACTCCCCTTCCACTCTCCCCACTTTTGGAGTCTCCAGTGTCTATTATTTCCACCTTTACGTCCATGTGTACCAGTGTTTAGCTCCCTTACAAGTGAGAATGTGCAGAATTTGATTTTCTGTTTTGAGTGAAACTCTCATTCTTGTTGAGTCACTCTCCGTCTTGCTGCCTCAGTAAACTGGTGGTGAAGTACTTCTTGTTCTTCATTCACAGTATCTTACGTCACTTTGCCATTTCCAAGGCCAGCTTCTGAATGCAGGCCTTTATTACAGTGTCTATAATAGCGTACTTGGGTGCACTCTCCACTACACCCCACCTCTACCCCTCCACCGCCATGACCCTTAATAGACCATAAGCTCCTCCAATGAAGAGTTCATGTTCTATTCATCTCAGCACCCAGTATCCTGATAGGGCAGCGTGGGTGCTACATTAATATCTTTTCAGTGAACAAATGGGTGGAAAGGAGTAATCGAACTTTATTTCTAATAGGTTCTCCTCTTCTCATCTCCTCATCCCCCACCCATTTTCTGCAACATTCCTCCCTAGTTGATTATTCAATAGCAGCAGCAGCATTGGTAATTTGCCACTTCTCAGATGACAGCATAATCCTTTCAAATTCAGCCATGAATGGAGTTTGGAGGGCTTTATTTTGATATATTCAGTGGTTTTCAAAGAAAACTTGAAAAATTCAAAGCCATAGAAACTGAAAAACTCCAATAGGCCCTAAACTTTCATTGAGACTCTTACAAAACAGTAGAAATGTGCATTTATGAATTATCTGAGGGTTAAAGACCAAGGTCCCTTAATTATCTATTGTTAAATATGATTTTATGAGGGGAATGCACAAGCATTAAGAACAGAATCGTGTAATTTACAAATCACTTCTAAATAGTTCTCTATGATTTCAGCTTATTAGAGGTTGTTAATATTCTATTGCTCAGAGGTCATGAGCACATTCTGCTGGCGGTATAGATCACAGAACAGAAAGTGACAAGGGGAGAATGTGAAGTATCCCAATTATCATTTCTTTTAAAAAGGGCTGTCATGACCTTCTCCTCAGAGCGTGAACTGTATCTTGCAAAGTCTGACAATGCTACAGACTTTCTCCATTAGCGTGGCTACTGTGGGCTGAAGGGGAAATTACCTAAATAGAATAATAGCTAACATTTAGTGTATGCTTACTATGTGCCTGGCATAGTTCTAACAGCTTTATAATAATTCACAAAATCCTGACAAAACTTTATGAGATAGGCTCATTATTCCCATTTTATAGGTGAGGACACTGAGACCCCACCGTGCCCAAGGTTACATAGCTTCTAAAAAGGGACCCAGATGTGGTAGACATGGAAACGCACCACCCAGCCCCCACTTGGAGGAAGGACTTGTGCCATCTTTGGGGAGTGCTGGCAGCAACAGCCTCCAGCTGTCAGCTCATTCAGGGTGTCCCTCAGATGCAGAGAGACTTGCCCAAGAGCACACCATTCCCAGGACAGCCCAAACAGATGGCTGATTACAGCAGAGATATAAAGGTCTGACCTTTGGGGCTCTCTGGAGAACAGTTAAAATGGGTTTTACACAATCCAGGTCTCCCCACGGAGTGACCTGAAGCTTTGCTGAATGTTCTGCTCCTCTCTCTGTCCAAATCTGCTTCTTTCCTCTCCTGTCCACAAAGGTTGATCCTTATAATACCCTGCAGAATGAACTCCATCCAGAGACCCCAGCCCACAACATCAGAATTGGAACCAGTCATCTGACTCCACAGCCCTCACTCTGAGCTCTCTAATGTCTTCCCAGATAGAACAGACAGAAAGAAATCCACAAATCATTCTAAAGCAAGCTTGTCCATTCCACAGCCTGCGGGCCACAAGCGGCCCAGGACGGCTTTGAATGCGGCCCAGGATGGCTTTGAATGCGGCCCAACACAAATTCATAAACTTTCTTAAAACATTATGAGATTTTGCGATTTTTTTTTAGCTCCTCAGCTATCGTTAATGTTAGTGTATATGATGTGTGGCCCAAGAAAATTCTTCCGATGTGGCCCAGGGAAACCAAAAGACTGGACACCTCTGCTCTAAAGCCTCATCTTAGCCAATAATTTTCTGCCTCTGCTTATACCAGGCATGTGTTAGAACCGTTAGCATAAGCAACTTGTGGCATTATTTGGCCAAATTCTGGAAGGAGGAAAAAAATACCTGAAATCTTGGCTAATCTCTACACCAATATCAACTCCCAAAATATAGTTTTCTGCATTTTGAATATCCTGAAATATACCTACCCATTATTCTTAAATCCATAAATGACACACCAATCCATTTGCTTTTCTCTTCTTCTGTTCATCTTATGCTACCCACCGCTTAAAGCGTGGACTAAATGTAGGCCGGCTGACAAGTTGTAACGTTTCTGCTCACTCTAAATGGCTGATTGCACACTGAATGTCTTTACTCAAGTAACTTGAAACTTTTAACTTTTCTGTGGAAAAATGCTAGTACACAGAGGAAACAACAGTGAATTTATCTCACTCTTCTTTCTTACAATATAAACACCTCACAAATGAAAGCTATAAAGAGGAGGGGAGCCCCAGAAGTTCCCAGAGAGTTTCCCTAATATCACAAGCTCCTAGGTAAGCACCAACAGGGCCTCCCAAATGCTAATCAATCTGATACTTGGGCATTGATCTATGTACATTAACGAAACCTCAAAAATTCGTATCCTTTCATACACATGCATCTTTTGGATTCCACATTTCTAATATTTATACTAATAATGCAAATAGAGAAATAACTGCTGAAAGTGCTGGTATCTATTCTTGATGGCTCACCAGGAGTATTTCCACAAGTCACTTCTTATTTCTGTCTCCTGTCTGTCAAGGAGCCCACAGCTGGCTCTGTTCGCCATCAGGAGTTCACACCCACAGAGATTCTTTGATGAGAAACAGGGTAATGCTTCATGTCTTGACCTTGAGGGTCAAGAATCAAATATTAACACTAAAGATAATGCACCAAAATACAAAACATGGATGACATAAATTTTTTAGAAGAATTAAAATGGTATCCAACCAGACAGAAAGAGAATGGGAGAGAAGACAATAGCAGATGAGAGATTTCAACATATTTTGGAAATATGGAAATCAGGTAGAAGATAACTGTCTTAAGTGAGTGGACAATGTTCAAGGCTTCATGCCTGTAAAAAGGGAATTCAGCCTAGAAAAGAACTTTGTGCATTGCACAGCCCCTGAGAAACACAGCACTTTAAAGCAAGAATGAGGAATGAGGCTGAAAACAGGCAGATATCTTTCAACCCTGGATGGACTGGCTGATTTTCAGCTTCCATTCTCTACTATATAGCAGGAGGACACAGGACGTGGGAGAGAGGACTTGGGGAGGCAAGGGAGGAGAATGGAACTAACATATTGTCTGATATGTTGAAGATTTTTGGAAAAGATTATTGCTAAGCATTTGTCATATGGATTATGATATATATATTCTTGGTCACAGTTCTGGCCTTAGGCAGGTCATAGCTCAGTTAATAAACATAGCCTGCAGCCACAGCCAGTGCCCCTTCTCCCCAGCACATGACCTCAATTCCCAACCCCACCCAAGTCTCATGCAATGAGCTCTGCTTGTCACAGAGGGATCTTGATTAAATTTGTCCTTGACAGAGTTTATCAAATATATGTAATGACTTCTTTTGAAAACAAATTGTTAACGCCAAAACTAAAATAGTTTTTATCATACATTAATTAAATATATACAAATACAAAACTAGCTTTATGTAGCTTATGTTTCTGGCTATTGTAAAAGTATAAAAACAAAATAAATTTACAAAATAAATAAAACACAATAGGTAAGAAATTGGGCACTAAAATCAGAATGTCCGAGTTCAAACTCTACTACCATCATTTATTAATTGTGCCTTTTTGAATGTTACTTAAACTCCCAGGCCTTGGTTTCCTCATCTGTGAAACAGAAATTATAATAATTCCTATCACACAGATTGCTTCAGGATTAAATAATACATGCAAAGCATTGAGTCCTCAGTTAAGGTAAGCCACAGAGTTTGTTACTTTTATTATTACCAAACCCAATAAAATGCAAATTGAATTAGTGTAATGTAATACATGACATTTTGCTGAAACCAAATAGCTAATATGAATATGGTACTGAGCTATGGCACAAGGCCTCTATTTATACAGGTTGTGTATCCCTTATCCAAAATGCTTGGGACCAGAACTGTTCTGGATTTCAGAGTTTTCTGGATTTGGGGATATTTGCATTATACGAGTTGAGCATCCCAAATCAAAAAATTCAAAATCTAAAAGCTCCAATGACCATTATCCTTGAGCATTATGCCAGTGTTCCAAACGTTTCAGATTTTGGAGCATTTCAGATTTTAGACTTTCAAATTTGGGATGCTCAACCTGTACTACCATCTGTATGATGATTCAGTTTACACACTGTATTCCTACTACTGGGAAAACTGCATTTGCTCAGTACACCATGATTGCATATGACCTTTTTCTAGAGTGAAATTCGTCATTGGTGCATTGTTTTCATCTATTCTACCCTAATCAGGTTATAACAAAGTATTAGCACAAAGGGAGGCTCTGAAATTGTGCATCTGTATTTGGTAATAAAATAGCCATACAAATTAGTCAAAATTACAAATGTTTATATCATATTTCTTCAATTGTCATTAAAATGAAAACACAATCAAAAATTTACCACCAAAACTTCTAAGGATCACTGACCTATGATAGGAAGCCCAGAAGAAAACTAACTGGGCTGGGTGCCAGAATTGAGATCCTAAATTACATGCCAACTATAGTAAGATAAAGATTCATAAATATAACTGCAAACTCCTACACTTATGTCCTAAAAATAAACCATACAAGTATAGTTGGGAAGACATATCCTGATAAAAACACGTATTTTAAGAACCCAGGGATTGTTTGATTGTCAATAGTGCGATGTACTTGCCAAAAAACTAATGAGATCTTGGATACACTGACAGAAACACAGTCTCCAAAACAAAGGGAGTTCTACTCTGCTCCATGCAGATGGAATCATACTTAGAGTCATGTATTTGGCTCCAGATAAGGCCCTTTAATAAGCTCATAGACAATTTAGAACAAATGTATTATGGTGATTAAAACCATGGAATTCAGAGTTTGAAAGATGGAAATCGGAATATCAGCTCCAGCAACTCAGCATGTTGGTTCACCACTCCAAGCCTG
This sequence comes from Gorilla gorilla gorilla, assembly GCF_029281585.2. Taxonomy (NCBI): domain Eukaryota; kingdom Metazoa; phylum Chordata; class Mammalia; order Primates; family Hominidae; genus Gorilla; species Gorilla gorilla. Next base: position 53,999,908 of record NC_073231.2, on the reverse strand, counting down.
AGCTTTCATGTCTGCCAAGTGGAGATATTAATAATGCATATCTCCTGATATTGTTGTGAGAATTAAATAAAAAATTCCTAGTGATATTTACTGTACTCTAAAGGTAGAGTGCTAAACACAATGTCTAGCAAAGGTAGTAAGGTTTTCAAAAAATAGTCTAAGCATTTTTAAGTACAGTGGATATCTTTAAGTACAAAGAACAATGAATTTTTTTGATTTCATATAAAAAGTAATAGAACTCAGAAGAATTAGCGGTGAGAAGAGTCATCTTAAAAATCACATGGGGTTGCTATGCTCAAATATTTGAAGGTTGTTACGCAGATGAAAGAACTACTACCAGGGAGACAGTTTTTTTTTTTTTTAAACTCACCATAGGAGGAATTGTTCAATGAGGAGCTCAAAATCTAAGTTGCTGCCACAGGAAGTGGTGAGTTTCATAGCAGTGCGGACTTCCATAACTACCCTGAGATCCTCCAATGCTCCTCCACCCCGTGAAGTCTCTCTGAGGATGTGTCCATCAATTTAACGTTCACTTCAAGGTTGGAAAATCTGAAAACCAAAATCTGTATCTCCCAGTCCCAAACCCTGCCCAGTGTTCCCTAGGCAAAATGCTCTTTTCTCTTACAAACTAAATGAGCCAAAGATGGTTCTCATTTGGGGGAAAATTGAGAGGATGTCATGAGCCCATAGCAAGGTCCTCAGCTACTTCAGCATATAGCCCAAACAAAGCCCAAATCCCTTCTGGATTAATCTGACCCCATTCTGTGCAAGTCTTTCACTTCTAACCCAGTGGCACTTACATTGTCAATTGGAAGACTATTATTTTTGCCATTGTTGGCATATCGTACTCTCGTTGATCCAGAGAGTGAAGCCAGGATCTATGGGTTAAAGTTTTACGGTAGCAGCTTTTCATTTAATAAAAGAAATAACTTTTTTTTGGTGGGGGTTGGGGGGAACTGTCTCGCTATGTCGCCCTGGCTGGAGTGCAATGGTGCGATCTCAGCTCACTGTAACCTCTGCCTCCCAGGTTCAAGTGATTTTCCTGCCTCAGCCTCCTGAGTAGCTGGGATTACAGGCATGCGGTACCATGCCCCGCTAGTTTTTGAATTTTTAGTAGAGATGGTGATCTAGGTTGAAATGATACACACCTGCACCTGCTATAAACACTTTAATTTAGAAACTAAAACAAAACCTCGATTTTTTTTTTTTTTTTTTGAGACAGGCTCTCACTCTATTGCCCAGGCTGGAGTGCAGTGGCATAATCATAGCTCACTGCAGCCTTGAACTCCTAGGCTCAAGTGATCCTCCCACCTCAGCCTCCCAAGTAGCTAGGACTACAGGTGTGCACCACAATGCCCAGCTAATTTTTTCTATTTTCTTGTAGCTATGTTGCTCAGGCTGGTCTCAAACTCTTGGCCTCAAGCAAAACCTTAATTTCAAATAGTGCTGTTCCTATTTTCTTCACCAAGGATTAGTGTGTTGTAATAATAAATGTCATCTGTACATCATAAGGAAACAGCTGTTTTCTAAGAACACACACACAGGCTGGGTGCAGTGGCTCATGCCTGTAATCTCAACACTTTGGGAGGCCAAGGCCAGTGGATCACCTGAGCCCAGTAATTCAAGACCAACCTGGGCAACATGGCAAAACTCCATCTCTACGAGAAAATACAAAAGAGATCAGCTGAGCATTGTGGCACACATTGCATGTGCCTAAAGTCCCAGCTACTCAGGGGGCTGAGGTGGGAGTATGGCCTGAGCCCTAGAGGCAGAGGTTGCAGTGAACCAAGATCACACCACTGCACTCCAGCCTGGGTGACAGAGTGAGATCCTGTCTCAAAATTAATAAAATTAAATTAAGTAATACATACATAAATGACAAAGAAAAAGCTTCTTTTATAAAACTTCATGTGAAATCCTGGAGGATCAATATCATCCTCCAAAAATGTATAATAAGGCTTGACTGTGGTTCCTGCTTTCATTCTCAAATCACGAAAAGAATCACCCAGTAGGACATGAAATTTAATGCACACAATGTAGGTGGACACAAAAACGTATGTAAAAAGGAAGTTATCACCAGATCATCCCAAAACTGGACCTGTAGTAAAACTCTGCCTTTCTGACTTCCTTGTGCAGGGAGCAATCGTGTCCCATGGAACAATCTTAATCTTGCAGTGTCACCAGGCACTTACGTGAGATGCATGGAGAGGCTGTTAACACACTTCCTTCATATTGTTAAGAGTATACACCACCTCCAGAGAAGGTTCATTCTCTTCCTTTACAAAAAGCATGATGGTCTCAACCTCTAGCATTTCCTCTTTAATAAGAGCAATTTGTACATAAGCTGAAAAAATGTCATTAAATGCACTTCCTGTAGTCATGCAGTAATTTAGTTGCCATGGTAATCTTGGGTAAACTTGAAAAATACTTTGGATGGGCCATTTCTAATGCTTGTTTCTAAAACTCTAGAACTTTTTAAAGTCCTGGAGGATAAAGAGACTGAAAAGGCTTTTCTGTTTAATGCCTAACTGTGGACTCAGCAAATGTAGCACAGCTCTTCACAATATGACAGCCATTATGCTCCTGACAATGATCACTCCATCGCTTCCCACCTCAAGATAGGCTTATACGTTATCCCTATCTTCCCGATTCAGTGAAAGCACTAACTTTGGACTCCGTGGCAATGAAGGGAATTAATTTATGAAATAAGCACTTTCCCATAATAGCCCCCAAAGCTTTTCACAATTGAACACTGTCATTTGGGCCTACCATCAATAATAGAGTGACAAAGTACACTCTGATGCAGTTTAACAAAGGAACAGCAGACAACTCGACTTGAACACATTCAGGCTGCTGCCCAAGAAAGCCATTGTTGGCTGAGAGGCTCTGATGATTCACAGCTCTCACTCACTCTGTTCATCAACCATGTCAGGGCTCAAAAGATTTCAGGAAACACTGTCAGGAAGACTTTTTGGCTAACAGCTACATTTGACAACTGACCTTTAATCTTTATTTCACATTATCATCCTATCATTAGCCAAGGATAATACATGAGCATTTTTCAAATATGATTTCGTGGACTGAAGATTTTCTAAAGACTTTTCATCCAAAGAAAGACACTATTATTATTAGCTTCACCAGACTCTGACTATATCCTGGATTTCTTAAAAGGTCTCAGTTAAGTAAAATTAATGATTTCATTAGAGTTGAATAAGCAGTCACGCACTATTTGTTTCCTTCTTTTTGTAGAGGCTTTTTTGGCCACATCAAAATACGATAACACAAACTAAAGCAGCACAGGCTGCACGAGAGAAAAAGCCCTGACCTGGAAGACAAGAGTCTGCTTTGACCTTCAGCAGACCATTTCATATCCCTTTGTCTATTGCTTCATCTGTAATATGTGAGGATTGAACTGAAAAGGAGGGCATGTGGCTCCGGTCAGTGTAGCTGGAGCAGAGGAAGAAGTGAAATATGAGCAAGATGAATTTTGGACAAGTAGGCAGGGGTCAGACCATGCCCTGCAGGTCTCATCAAAGATTCTGATATTTGCCCTAAGAGAAGTAGGATTTAACCCACTGAATGACTTAAGCAAGGGAGTAATATGCTATGATATCCAATACTTTGGATTGAAGACCAGAGCAGAGACATGGAGACCAGTCAGTACACTACTTCAGTAGCCCAGGTAATGAATAGTAAGTGCTTAGGCTACGGTGATGGCAATGAAGATGAAAATAAAAGGGTGGATTTTATTTAGGTGGCATCTTAGTCCATTTGTGCTGTGATAACAAAATACCTGAGTCTGGGTGGTTCATAAAAAACAGAAATTTCTCAAAGTTCTGGAAGCTGAGAGTCCAAGATCTAGGCGCCAGCAGATTCAGTGTATGGCAATGGCCTGGTCTCCACTTCCAAGTTGGTGCCTTGTTGCTGTATCCTCCACAGGGGAGGAATGTTGTGTCCTCACAGGGTGGAAGGGATGGAAGGGCAAGAGAGAGGCAAACTCCCTCTGTCAAGTCCTTTCATAAGGGCATCTAATTCTGCTCATGTGGGCAGAGCCCTCATGATTCAATCATCTCCTTAAAGCCACACCTCTTAACAGTCTCCCATTGGGAATTAAGTTTCCACATGAATTTGGGGTGGGGACAACCAACCATCATTCAAACCATAGCAGGTGGTAAAATCAGCAGGACTTAGCAATGGAGGGTACGGAGAGGGATTTGTCAAGAATGCCTCCAGGCTGGGCGCGGTGGCTCATGCCTGTAATCCCAGCACTTGGGGAGGCCGGGATGTGAATACCGGGCCTTAAATGTCTTAAATGCGGGAGAGAATACTTGGCCCTAGATTTGCCTGTCTTCATCTTTCTCCTGACTCCAACCTCAGTTGGAGGCGGGCAGATCACGAGGTCAGGAGATCAAGACTATCCGGGCTAACACGGTGAAACCACCTCTCTAATAAAATTACAAAAAATTAGCCAGGCATGGTGGCGGACACCTGTAGTCCCAGCTACTCTGGAGGCTGAGGCAGGAGAATGGCGTGAACCCAGGAGGCGGAGCTTGCAGTGAGCCAAGATTGCGCCACTGCACTCCATCCAGCCTGGGTGACAGCAAGACACCGTCTCAAAAAAAAAAAAAAAAAAAGAATGCCTCCAAAGTTGATGGCCCAAGTAACTGGCAGGTTGCTCATGCCATTGGCGGGAATAGAAAACACTGGGAAAGAACCAGTTTAGGAGAGTTTTAGGAGAAAGATTGCAGGTTCAATTTTAGACAAATTGAGCTAGAGGTGCTTCTAAAATGTTCAAATGGTCATGTCAAGGCAATAAATGGGTCTGGAGTTTAGAGAAGGAATCTGAGCTGGAGTTAATTTAACAGTCATCGGCATATGGAAGAAAACTGAGGCCACTGGTATGGAGCAAGTATGGAGTTAGCAAAGAAGAGGCCCTGGAGCCAAGCTCTCAGGAGCTCCATCAATTAACCACTGAGAATAGAAGCATGAGCTTTAAAGGGAACTGAGAAGGGAAAGGCCACATAAGTGAGAGGAAAACCAAAATGTAGTGTTACAGAAGCTAAGGGGAAAAGTATTTTTTTTGGACGGAGAAAAAAAAAGTTTTTTTTTTGGAGAGTTCAACAATGAATTAAGTGACTGGAGGTCACTGATAATCTTAACTTTTTCAGTGGAGTAATGAAGTCAAAAGCAAGATTAGAATGAAGTTTTTAAATTTTTTTAAATTAACCCAAATTTGCATATAGCATTTTACCCTAAAAGAATCTCAGATAAAGGGGAGTCACAGAAATAACATTCGAATGAATCACGTCTCAAAAAGAAAGATTGCATTCTGAGCAGGATTCTGATAAAGACCCAAACTACTTCACATAAGAAAAAAAAAAAAAGCTCCAGTGCATTTCTACATCTCAGGATCTCAGGGGCAGCACCCCTGGGTGGAGACTTCAGTTGAATATAGGGTAAGCCTTCATGATTCACAAGCCCAACAAATCTTAGAGCTTTATTATACTATGTTCTTAGATTCTGTGCTAGGAAACCACAGAATTCAGGACACTACCTTCCTGTAAGGACCTGGGGTACTTAGTCACCATCACAGACATTTGTAGAGCACATTCTATGTCCAAGAGACCATGCTTGGTGCCACAGCTCAAAGAAAAGGTCTGTAGATTGGTTTGAACCTAAGGAGGGACTCACCGGAGCCTTTCCTGGGTATCACAGCATGCTTACTCTCTTCCAGTTCACAACCTAGGCCAAATGGGAGATGATTATGGTTATTGAAAGTATTAGATCTTGGTTCAAACAGCTCCTTGAATAGGATAAAATGATTCTGGTGATAATGCCACCTTCCTCTCCCAAGTCTTTTTTGGCAACTGTGCTTATTACTCATTCATTCATTAATTCATCACTTTCTAGTCATTCAACTACATATCAGGCTCTGGGACTGGTGCTGGAAATTCAGTGGTGAGCAAGATGGGCATGGTCTTAACTCTTGTGGAACTTACCAGATAGAAGACATCCCCCTGTTCAGGATGTATTGGCCCACACAGAGCTAAGAGATCAGTAGCCATGATTGATGGAGTAGGGCTATCAGTCTTTTGGAGACGGCTGTGTCATGCATGAGGGCCCATCTGTGGCCACTGTGCAAACTGTTTGGAGAAGTGAGAGAGCCTCTAAGGAGCCAAGGAGAGGTTGGGGTGGGGTTGGGAGTTGAAGTGTATCAACCCACTGATAAAGAAGGGAGATCATACCAGCAGCACTTTATTTTTAGAATTATACATGCTGCAATTTGGAAGGGACCTCTGGTGCCATCTAATCTCCTCCTACCTCCTCAACACAGGACTCCCCTCTACTGCAGCCCCTGCATTCATTCAGCCTGTTTTACAAGGCAGCAGCTTCGTTGCTGAACAATGGTGTTATAATGGTCCCCATCCCACCCCTCTGCTTGGTCCTGGGATTTCAGGTGTGCACTACAACGTCTGGCTAATTTTTGTATTTTTAGTAGAGACAGGGTTTCACCATGTTGGCCAGGCTGGTCTCAAACTCCTGACCTCAAGTGATCCACCTGCCTCTCCCTTCCAAAGTGCTGGGATTACAGGCATGAGCTGTCTGGCCCAAGTTATTACTTTAATACCACAGTGAATCATATATAATGTTACAGCAAAATACACCTGACGCACTCATTAAAACAAAGATCACATTTGCATAGTTGCTGTCCATAGAAAGATACACACAGAGGCAGCTGGAAAGCTAATGAGGTTGTCCAGATGGCAGCATCTTCCTCATGTGGTACATGTGTTCCAGGAGCTTTCGTGGGACTCCACAGCCTCCGCCTGCCTCCTTCCCCTCCCTTCTCCTAGAAGGATAGTCTAGACTAGCATTGTTAACCGGAAGATTGTAGAGGAGGATAGAAGCAGCATTCTGATGAATACTGAAGCTCATTGTGAGAGAAGGTGCCATTACTGGAAAAGAGGAGTATTTAAGATGGGTATTACTTATAGGAGTTAGGCCAAGGGGAGCCCTCAGGCAGGGCATCATCTGATGTGATGGCTGGCTTCATGTATTCGAAAAAGGGAGCGATTTATTCAGTGCTGCTCCTGAGGGCAGTATGGAGCCTGCTGAACCAGGGCCCATCACAGTGGACCAGCCTGGAGTGTCCAGGGCCTGCAGCCTGGGTTTCTTCCCTTTCTTGCTCCATATTCTTAGAAAAGTTACTCTTTGTTGATCTTGGTTTTCTTTTTTTAAAAAATATTTTTACTTTCTTTTTCTGTGAATTTGAGACAGCATAGATCTTGGTTTTCTTATCTGTAACATGGAGATAAAGAATAATGCCTACTTCATGGGGTATTGTAAGAAATTTTTAAAATTTTTTTTTTGTTTGGGGGGCTACAGGATCTTACTCTGCTACCCAGGCTGGAGTGCAGCCTCAACCTCCTGGGCTTAAGTGATCCTCCCACCTCAGCCTCCCAAGTAGCTGGGACTACAGGCAGGCAACACCACGTCAGGCTAATTTTGGATTTTTTGTAGAATCAAGGTCTCACCATGTTGACCAAGCTGGTCTTGAACTCCTGAGCTCAAGCGATCCGCCTGCCTCAGCCTCCTAAAATGCTGGGATTACAGGTGTGAGCCACCACGCCTGGCCATATTGTAAGAATTTAATGAGGTGCTACTTATAAAGCATTTGGCATAGTACCTTGGCAAATAAGTTGTTTATATTATTAGAGGCCAGAACTACCAAAGGTGTCTACTTTTTGTTCACTGTCTTAGATGCAGGAGAGAATATTTGACCTTAGATTTGCCCGCCTGCATCTTTCTCCTGACTCCAACCTCAGTTCCTCTTCTGACTGCCTCTCTCCATCTGTATTGCAAAACACCAAACTCTCTGCCAAAGAACACATGTTAAGTGACCAAAACAGTAAGAATTGCTGATCTTTACTCTCACAGGCACTGACAGTTGCCTGGCAGGATCAAGGGAGAGCTTATTAAGAGGGAGGGTTTTTTGTCATTACATATGGTTGGATAGGGAGAAAGTATGGCCCACTGGAGGGAGAGCTCCAGTCATTCTCCAGAACACAGAGCGGGAGTCAACACATTCTGAGTCAGTCACCAATACAACTTTTGGCCAAAACCCATTTTCCTGTCTTTGATTTCACCATATGACCCCTGCTGATTGCTCTGACCCTTCCCACCACAATGCGCACTTACACATATTTCACCCAAATCACGTAAGGCTGGTAACAAAGAAGTAACACCATGGGCCACCACTTGGCCAGGTTACCTTCCTCCTCCTGACTCTAAAAAAAGGTACAATGGAGAATGCACAAATTTGACAACAACAAAATCAATGGAATAGCTACATTCTTATGACAAATTATGCCAAGTCTGAAGGCTTCTGAGCATTTCCTGTTGTCATAAAGGCAAAAACACATTTCATTATTTAGAAAATCTGAGCATCAACAAGATAACAAGTCTGACCTTTGTATCCAAGCCCTTTATAACTTTGGGGCCAGAACTGGTAGAATGGGGAAGAGTCCACTCTGTTCTCTTTAAGTTCTTCTGGAGAATTTCTGCTCAATTCACTCTTCTTAAAATGTCAAACTCCTTATATCTATATACACAATCCTTTGCCTTATGAATTAAGGTCCTCTGACTCCTGTACCTTCAGTGGACCAATGACAGTTTCAGGATTTGAGCAGCTAAGCTTGAGTGTGAATTCAGTCTATGCTCTCCTGGGGTTTCCAATCTGTGCTGTACTTAGGTTTTGTTTTTTCTTTTTTCTTTTTTTCCCCTCTGTCTCACTTTCCCAATGTACTTAGGTTTATTAAATGAGTTTACGTATTTCAAATACAGGATAGTTTTTGAAACTGAAATATCTTAAATTTATAAGAAAAACTTGGCCTTCAGATTCACAAATAATCCAAAAACTTATAAATAATTAAAACCTCAACCTTCTCCTTCATGAAAAATTTAGTCAGAATTCTTAACGAAATAAAGTGATTTAAACTCTAGCTCATATAACATAGGATTAAATATTTCTAAATCAGATTGCTCAAAAGATACAAAAAGCCTCAATAATTCATGGACAGTCAGGAATGAGGTTGAGCTGAATGAGCAGAGAAAAGATGTATAAGGTTAGACACAGCTTGGTCTTCCCAAGCAGGTGGCACAGCAACACTTCACCTCTCACAGCAGAAAAAGCAATTCACCATCATATGCTACTATCTTTTTTATTTAAGAATAGCATTTAACAAGCTTATTTTAGAATCTGATTCATTTTCATTTTTAGGAAATTTAAAGACCTTAAACCTTCTCCATACTGTGTGTGATTACACCTAATTAAAGTTCACATCTTTCGCAGAAAGGTGGGATATCAGTTCTAATTTTACACACTGGTGTGATGGAGGGCACAAGGCATTAGGTTGCAGGCCAGTAAACCCAGGTTTATTCCTGACTTGGTCACTACTTTTCTGGATTTTCTTAAATGCCTCAGTTTTTCCATTCATAATATATGAGCATTAATGTCTGGCCCTCGTCAGAATTCTCTATGGCAAATTACGTCATCATCTTTCATTTTAAAACTATTTAAACTATTGAGCCCATACTGTATGATAGACACCATCCTGTCTGCTATAAATAAAGTAAGGAACAAGAAAGTCATACTCTAACATTTGTTACATTTGTTCAAAAAATTTGTACTGCTATCCAATAATTGATATGACACTTTCAGGAACCACTGAAGATACATGAAGTCAGTAAGTCAACCAACAAGTCAACAAACATTTGTTGAATATTTACAATGTGCAAGACATTGTACCAGATACAATTATAAATAAAAATGTACCTCACTAGACCTATGCTGCTAGAGGATACAGCTCACGTTCATCATTACACCCTGTATCCCCAAAGTCTGGCATAGTGCCTCGTACTCAGCAATGCTCAATAAAGAATTGTTGAATGGACAAATGTATGACTGTGGGAGTGACAAAAAACAATCAAGGGCCCTGCTCTCAAGGGGTTAGAATTTAATAGGGAATTCAAAGCATGTGTGCATCCACTCATCAACTACAATAAATAATAGTATGTCATAAAAAGACACAAAGGAAACAAAAGAATTTAAAGCAGAAACTCTAACAGATACTTGTACACCAGTGTTCATAGCAGCTTTATTCACAATAGCCAAAAGGTGGAAACAATTCAAATATCCATTGATAGATGAATGGATCAACAAAATGTGGTGTATACATAACAATAAATTTTATTCAGCCAGAAGGAAATTCTGACACGTTACAACATAGATGAACCTTGTGGACATTATGCCAAGTTAATTAAGCTAGGCCCAAAAGGACAAATATTGTGTTATTCCACTTACATGAGATCCCTAGAACAGTCACATTTATAGAGACAAAAAGTAGAAGAATCATTACCAGGGGCTATGAGGGAGGGGGAATATGGAGTTATTATTTCATGAGTAAAGGATTTCTGTTTCAGATGATGAAAACGTTCTGGAAATGGATGGTGGTGGTGGCTATGCAATGAGAACATACGTAATGCCACTAAACTGTACATTTTAAAAACAATTAAAATAGTAAATTTTATGTTATGGATTTCAGTACAATTTTTTTAAGCCATGAAGGAGCTTGGAAGGCACCGAGAACATCTGCCTGGGATAACCAAGGAGGGGTTTTCTAGAGATGGTCCTATTTGTGCTTGCTCTTCCTGTTAATGCCTGCAAATCAAAGTTCATACTGTGGACAATAAGAAGCAAGCATTCATTTTCATGTGGTTCACCAGCTTTATATGATTCCTTATACAAGAAACTAGTAAGACAGGTTGCTCTGGGAAGAGGCACTAGAAGCCTAGAGGTTTAGGGATTTGATGGCCTGGGGTAGAAAAAGACTTACTTTTCACTGTGCATTTATTCCTTTTTGTTTAAAATACAAATATTTGCATTTCCCTGATCATTAGTGATGTTGAGCATTTTTTCATATGTTTGTTGGCTATTTGTATACCCTCCTTTGAGAATTGTCTATTCATGTCCTTAAGCCCACTTTTTGATGGGATTGTTTGTTTTTTCTTGCTAATTTGTTTGAGTTTGTTGTAGATTCTGGATATTAGTCCTTTGTCAGATATACAGATTGTGAAGACTTTCTCCCACTCTGTGGGTTGTCTGTCTACTCTGCAGACTGTTCCTTTTGCAGTGCAAAAGCTCTTTAGTTTAATTAAGTCCCAGCTATTTGTTTTTGTTTTTATTAAATTTGCTTTTGAGTTCTTGATCATGAAATCCTTGCCTAAGCCAATGTCTAGAAGGGTTTTTCCAACGTTGTCTTCTAGAATTTTTATAGTTTCAGGTCTTAGATTTAAGTCATTGATCCATCTTCAGTTGATTTTTATATAAGGTGAGAGATAAGGATCCAGTTTCATTCTCCTACATGTGGCTTGTCAATTATCCCAGCACCACTTATTGAATAGGGTGTCGTTTCCCCAGTTTATGTTTTTGTTTGCTTTGTTGAAGATCAGCTGGCTGTAAGAATGGCCAAAATAAAAAAAAAAAAATCGATGTTGGCATGGATGTGGTGAACAGGGAACACTTTTACACTGCTGCTGGAATGTAAACTAGTACAACCATTATGGAAAACAGTGTGGAGATTCCTTAAAGAACTAAAAGTAAAACTACCATTTGATCCAGCAGTCCCACTACTGGGTATCTACCCAGAGGAAATGAAGTCATTATATGAAAAAGATACTCGCACACACGTTTATAGCAGCACAATTTGCAATTGCAAAAACGTGGAACTAACCCAAATACCCATCAATGAGTGGATAAAGAAACTGTGGAATACTACTCAGTAGTAACTGTGGAATACTACTCAAATGGAATACTATTCAGCCATAAAAAAGAATGAATTAATGGCATTCACAGCAACCTGGATGAGATTAGAGACTATTAAGTGAAGTAACTTAGGAATGGAAAACCAAACAGCATATGTTCTCACTCACATGTGGGAGCTAAGCTATGAGGATGCAAAGGCATAAGAAAAACATGTGGATTTGGGGGACTCAGGGGGTGAGGGATAAAAGACCACAAATTGGGTGCAGTGCATACTGCTTGGGTGATGGGTGCATCAAAATCTCACAAATCACCACCAAAGAACTTACTCATGTAACAAACACTACCTTTTCCCCAATAACCTATGGAAATAAAAATAATAATAATAATAAATTTTTTAAAAAATACAAATATTTTTTAAAAACTTAAATGACTCCTGATCCTCTTTTAAAAGATTCTTGGCTGGGCACCGTGGCTCATGCCTATAATCCCAGCACTTTGGGAGGTCAAGGTGGGCGGATCACCTCAGGTCAGGAATTCAAGACCAGCCTGGCCAGCATGGTGAAATCTCATCTCTACTAAAAATACGAAAATTAGCTGGGCATGGCGGTGGGAGACTGTTATCCCAGCTACTTGGGAGGCTGAGACAGGAGAATCGCTTGAACCCGGGAGGCAGAGGTTGCAGTGAGCCAAGATCATGCCATTGCACTCCAGCCAGGGTGATGAGAATGAAACTCCGTCTCAAAAAAAAAAAAAAGATTCTCAAAATTTGGTCTGAAAGATACAACAAAATTGTCTTAGTTTCATAAAGCCAATGTTCCATATCAGAAGCTTTCATCAGATAACTACCAAAGCATTCTTTCATTTTTAACTCTAACTGTCCCTTCTGGGAGTCATCAATTTTGTAACTATGAAATCTCCCTCCCTGCTAATCGCCACTCAACACCCATATACTTGTTTCCCATCAGTCAGAGGACCAGATTTGGGTATTTCTATTTTAGATAATACATGATTGATGTTCTTATACTGAGGCTTGAAACAAAAAAGATACTGAAAAACAGCCATACTAGGGATGAAATTATAAATATACATATTAAACAGTCGGTTAAATATAAAGAACTAATGAGAGAGGAAATGGGGAGATGTAGGTCACAGGATACAAAGTAGCAAGTAAGATGAACAAGCCAGAAGATCCAGTGTATAAGATGAGGACTGTAGTTAATAGTAGTGTATTGTATTCAGGAGTTTTGCTAAATGAGTAGATGATAGCCGCTCTTGCCACAGGGGGAAAAATGCGTAAGTATATCAGATAACGAATATGTTAATTTATTCTACCATATATATGTGTATATATATACATATGTGTACACATTTGTATACATATATCTAAAATATACACAATAAAATTTATTTTTATAGAAAGAGCTAATGATAAATTATGCAGATAGTAAAATTTTAACCATCAATCCTTCCTCCTTGGTATGATTAATTCAGGGTCTTGGTTCAGCTCTTTTACACTGTGTTTTAATCTTGGGTCCTCTTCTAAATGAATTGTAATTTATTCATACATTCCTAAGGCAGAGATATTTGTAGTGGCAATGCCTCAGATGAAAAGACTACTTTTCTTATATTCCTTTGCAGCCAGGTGTGGCCATGTGACTGAGCTCTACTCAGTGAGAACTGTTGTGGCACGTTCTGGACGATGCCTCAGTGAGGCGATGCGCATCTTTTGCCTTTCCTTTGTCTCCTGGGAAGTGATTTTGAGGATAGAAGGTATGCACTGAGGATGATGGGACAGAATCATGAAGCCTCCATCCAAGACTTCGCTCCTTCCTATGGATTTCTTTTATGTGGGAGAATAAATAATTGTGTGGTTGAGCCACTGTTATTTAGAGTTTTTATTATATACTATTTATGTAAGTTTTCTTTCTCTTTCTCCTGCACATTCTTTACTCTTCATGCTCACTTTTCTTTTCTGTAATTCCTGTACTTTTGAACACTGTGAAGTGTTCTGTTTTCTGGAAGCTTTACCTTTCCTGCACACCCTACCCTCTGCAATCCACTCTGTCTCTTGCTTAGGGCCACTACTAAGTGCTCTCTTGTATCCCTGGCTGCTGTGGCTGCTTTACCAGCTCCACCATGCTGCATTCTCAACACAAAGTGCTATCCACTCTGCAGTTCTGTCATTTGCAATTAGTTCCCACTAGGAATGTCAGCTCTCAGAAGGAAGGGACAGTCTAGTCCATGGCGATATTCCTAGAACTTTGAACAGTGTTTGACTTTTAGTAACCACTTCATAAATATTTCATCCCATTTACTCAGCAAATGTTTGTTGAGCACCTAGTATGTGCCAAGTACCCTTCTAAGCACTAGGGACACATCAATGAACAAAATAGATTAAAAAACTGCTTTCCTGTGGCACTTATATTCTACTGTGGGAGAAATAAAAATAAATAATACTAAACCAATCCATCAATGAAAAAATTAAATTAATAATCCAGCATGTTAGCAGGGAGAGGTGCTATGGAAAATCAAACAGGGCAGAGGGGATTGGCAGTCTCACAGTGCAGAAGAGGGGCAAGTAGGGAGGGGGTCAAATTTTAATTAAAGGAGTTAAGAGTTGGCCCTTAGAGAAGGCAGTGTTTAAGCCAGAACTTGAAGGTGGTGGGAAAGGGAGCCATTGCGATATCCCAGGAACAAGCACTCCTGGCAGCTAGGACCATGAGGGAACAGCCCGTGCAAAGAGCCTGTGGCTTCAGGTAATAGCGCGGAGGATACTGAGCCTAGAGGAGAGTGAGTAGGTGGGAGGGAGGTGTAAGAAAAGGTCAGAGAGTGGCCAGGCATGGTGGCTCATGCCTATAATCCCAGCGCTTTGGGAGGCTGAGGCGGGAGAGGATCGCTTGAGGCCAGGAGTTTGAGCCCAACCTGGGCCACAGAATGAGAACCTGTCTCTAAGAAAATTTTTTTAAAAAATCCAGGTGTTTTGTGGTGGTGTGTACCTGTAGTCCTAGCTACTCACGAGGCTGAGGCTAGCCTGGGCAACAGAATGAAACCCTGTTTCTGAAAAGAAAAGAAAAAAAGTTCAGAGGTTTTTTGTTTTTGTTTTTGTTTTTGTTTTTTTTGAGACGGAGTCTCGCTCTGTCGCCCAGGCTGGAGTGCAGTGGTGCAATCTCGGCTCACTGCAAGCTCCGCCTCCCGGGTTCACGCCATTCTCCTGCCTCAGCCTCCCGAGTAGCTGGGACTACAGGCGCCCACCACCACGCCCGGAAAAGTCAGAGATCTTGAACCTTGTAAGTCAATCTCTGTTCTTTGGCTGTCACTCTGAGTGACATGAGGAGCCATGGCAGGGCTTAGGGCAGAAGAGAAGAGAGATAGGATGTGACTTTAACTTTAGAAGGATACTCTAGCTACTGTGTTGGGAACACACTATAAAGAAACAAAAATGGAAGCACAAAATTAGGAAAACTGCAACAACCCGGGTGAAAGACGGCTAAAAGCATGGACCAGGATATCGCAAAAGGTGGGGGAAATGTTCAGATTCTAGATATATTTAAATATAGAAGCAAAGGAATTTGCTGGCCAATTAGATATGGGGAATGAAAAAAGAAAGAATCAAGGATGACTCCAAGTTTTTTGGCTTGGCTTCCTGGAAAAATGATGTTGCCATTGACGAAACAGGGAAAACCACAGATGAAGCGGACTCGGAGGGAGGATTATGGTATGGCTGCGTGAAGGGGGAGACTTCTATCAGACGTTCCAGCAGAGATATCCAGTAGGCAGTTGGATATATACACCTAGAGCTCAAACAAAAGTTCTGGGCTGAGAGTATAAACTTTGGAGTCATCATGAGCAGATGAATAAAGGGCTCTTTTTATCATCATCTGAAAAATTATTTACCAAATTTCCTTCTTCAAGGAAGCTTAACATTTTGTAGCTGAAGGAATGGCTTCTGAAGAGTATGAATAAGACCATTTATAAAAGAAACCAGTCAAAACCTCACCCTATGATGCTTCCCATTCTTTCATTTTAAAGTAATGTTTCACAAAACATTTCTGAAGACCCCCTGAATCGGAATAAGATCAACTCTTGTAATAAGTACCATTGTGATTCTCATGCACGCTCAAATCTGAAAACCACCCACTCTGCATGTGTAACTCTGTGGCATACAGTGTCATTTGGCAGTTCCCATTTTCATACCTGTTGTGGCCACTAACTATAGGTCACAAATGATGGGCACAGCCTAAGGGCAGAGTCACTAGGAATCCCTGATATTCAATTCATTTTATAATAGCCATAGACTAACACATGTTAATAAGATTTATCAATATTCAAAGAAATATTTTTCCGAGCAACCTTCTGAATCATTTCCTGCATCATCTCCATAGCAACTCTGATCATTCACCTTTAAGTTGTATTTCTCTTGCTCTGAGCTATAACAACTTTGGTTTGGATGAGCATTAATGTTTCAGAAAAGATGCTGCTGTTTCTCAACCATATGTAATTCTCTGGTCTTAACATTTAGAAACCTGCATTCCCATGAGAGTTTTCCAGTTCCTTCTAATCTTGACTTTTTTTTTCTTTTACTATTTTTTGCTTGCTGATGATGTTTAAGAGCACATGAAACTATACTATAGTCTGATGAATTGGAAAGTCCTCACAAAGTATAACTGGTTACTCAGAGAAACACACCAGACACTTGAAAGGATTACACAGGTTCCCTTTCAAGAAAATGCTAATTCCAGGAGATTGCACAAACACACTTAACAGGTTCCTTAGGTAATTATTTTTAGGCTCAGATTAGCCTATAGTTACTAAATAATATTTTCAAAATTTCAGAGAAGCCATAAACCCAAAGATCTCCGCAAATACTCAGAAGGTGTGGCCATTGTGGCTAGTGCTCCTGCATGGCAGTTACCAGTTATGTCAGCGTGGGGTAGTCATGGTGGGGTCTCCCCTATGCTCTTGTTAGCTGTGCCTCATCTGGCTTTGTTCAGGTACATTTCTTGCCTGGCCCTTTTGGTATTGGACTTAACCATTCCTACTGAGATTCATTGTTCTTATAGGTTTAGACCCTGGAACTACATTTCCAATCTCCTATATCATGAAAAAAGAAAGAAAGAAAAGAAAAGCCACTTGACTCAGCATGCCATGCCATGGAGACTCTGGTAGAAGAGAATCTTTAGAAAGCATTTGCCCCATTTTTTAAATCATAAAGCCCAAACTGTGGTATCTCTAGGGCTTTTTTTCCCAAAATTTTAATTATTTTTGACTTTAGCTTTACTGAACAAAAGATTTACATTTTAAATTATAGTAGCAATTTGTCATGTGTCTCAAATTTTAAAATGATACCACATTATACTTTTATAACTTAATCGTAGAAAACATTAATCAATTTGATACATGGGCTGCAACAAAATTTCACAAAAGTCCCAGGGACTGAGAGTCCAGAGCAACAATTAGAGATAATAAGGCACCATCGGGTTTTGAGAGAGCCCGAGCCTGAGGTCGCTGGCCCCGAGCATCTCTAAAACGGGCTCTGATCTGACTTTTGTAACCCAAAGAAGACAGGAGCCAGGAGGGGAGAGGGCAAATGGTGCAGAATCAAAAAATGCAGACTCTGATGACTTCCTGAGAACTTTCTAGGCCCAGGCTTTGGCCTTGCTTCTGGTGCTGGTGGACGAAGAGCACTGCTGAGGCTGACCAAATACTGTAGTCAGAGGAGCAGGTTTCCAAGGGGCCCATCCTCTCCTCTGCCTGCAAACCAGAAGACAGCAGCATTGACAAGTAAGGAAACACTGGCATTTTCTAATTAAACTCCTGAGCTTACAACTCTTTCTTGGCAGGCAGAAAGCTTGCAAATTATATCACTTTTTATTTCCCACTGATTACTACTAAGTGTATCAGAAAGGACTGCATAAGGATTGAGGTATCCTTTGCAATTTCTGCCTTCCACTTTATTTTGATGATACTTCATCAGATCTTGTTTCCTCCTGGGAGGCACTGGGTCTTATTCCCAAAATATTGAGGCATATGGTTGCTCTTCTTTTTCTACATGGGATAAGTAGGCCATATGTGGCCAAAGAAGAACTTTGGGACCAATATGGGAGTATGACAGGAAGGGATTAAATACATATGTCAATGTATATTACAACATCTGGAAAGTTCTGCCAGACTTCTTATAATCGATGCCTTCCCAAGGTAGCATTTTGTCTTTCTAGTTAGATTAACAGTCCCTGCAATGCAATCATCTTGTTGTCTCCCTATGGCACCTGTGCTCTATTCCATTAGGCATTTACCAAGTATTTGTTGGCTCATGACTGATACAAGCTCAAAAAGGGAAAAAATTAAGATATCCCATCATATATCCATTTTCAAGGCTGCAAATAGCATGAGATGCTGTCACGGAGGCTTAGCAGAAAAACTGCAGTGTGCAGTTTACATCTATAGCTAACCTGGGAGCTGTAAACACGGAGAAAAATATAATGTAACAAAATGTTCTTAACATTTATTTTCTTAGAAGAAACTGAGAAATTGAGATTCAGAAGGTATTGATAGTGTCTGCTAAATTGTCTATTATTAAATATATTGTCAAGGGAATAAACCCTTTTGATGCATATTGTAAGAAAACAGCTTTAAACAAGATACCAAGAGGAGGGAAAGAGAGGAGAATGGATATTTGGCAAAACACTCTTTGTTAAAATGGAAGTTGCCATTTCCGTTTATTATTATAGCTGTTAAAAGACAATGAGGACAGCCGGGTGAGGTGGTTCATGCCTGTAATCCCAGCACTTTGGGAGGCTGAGGCAGGCAGATCACTTGAAGTCAGGAGTTTGAGACCAGCCTGCCAACATGGTGAAAGCCCATCTCTACTGAAAATACAAAATTAGTCGGGCATGGTGGTGCACGCCTGTAATCCCAGCTACCCAGGAGACTGAGGCAGGAGAATCACTTGAACCCGGAAGGCAGAGGTTGCAGTGGGGCAAGATCGCACCATTGCACTCCAGCCTGGGCAGCAGAGTGAGTGAGACTCCATCTCAAAAAAAGACAGTGAAGAAAACAAAAAGTAATAGTCTTTAAATATTTCAAACTATTGTGTACATATATATTAAATACATATTTAATTCAAGGTGCACTATTGCCTTATTTAGCAATTCTTTTTACAACAGTGCCTTTGCACTAAGGCAGCTGGCTCCTCTCTGGACTTCTGCCTCCAGGCTCCTTCCCTTGACTGCCACTTCGGTGAAATGTCCATCCATCTACAGGCTTACTTACTGCATTCTATCAGCTCTTTAATGCCTGTAGCTCCTAAAGATAATTCACAGAATTGCCCCAAAGGGATCTCTAACCACTTTAATAAAAATTTAGAAAATAATTTAATTCCCATACAGGAGCATTTCCAATAAGTCAATTTGGATGAACTCTAACCTGGCCAAGCATGAGACAACAGCCTCCAGGCACAGCCCATGTTTGCTAGAAATATCAACGTGATGCTTCAAGCCATGGGGAGCAAGATGGGCAGTTAGACTCTCTGTCTTTCCAAGAACTCAGAAGAAGCAGAAACAAGAGCTGAGCCACAGCATCACCACCACCATCTTTAGGCCAGAGTAAGATGGATGCAGCTAGAGGCTGCTGGCTGACCTCCCTCTCTAGGTCCAGCCTCCTCGACCTCCTCCCTGGCCCATGCATGTCTCTCAATTACATCTTCTCTGCCAACTACCATCCTTCTCCTATAGTCCAGGCTCACATCATTCCTGCCTTGCACTAAGGCAGCCGGCTCCTCTCTGGACTCCTGCTTCCAGGCTTCTTCCTCTGGACTGCCACTTTGGTGAAATGTCCATCCACCTACAGGCTTACTTACTGCATTCTATGAATTCCTTAGTGCCTCCTGCTCCTGGAGAGCAAGAATGCTGCCTTTCTCACTCCTATATCCCCAGTGTCTGGCATGGCTCGTTGGTATACAGTAGGCCCTCAGTACTTGTCGGCTGAATAAATATAGAGCAAAGCATGACATGCAAACCCCTTCACAATCTGGCCCCACTTAATCATAACCTCATTTCCAGCTATCCCTCCAAATGACCTAGCAGCTCTGAATTATTCTGTTTTTCAAACA
This sequence comes from Gorilla gorilla gorilla, assembly GCF_029281585.2. Lineage (NCBI taxonomy): Eukaryota > Metazoa > Chordata > Mammalia > Primates > Hominidae > Gorilla > Gorilla gorilla. The sequence goes on along the minus strand of NC_073231.2, from coordinate 53,979,977 downwards.
CAGGATACACGTTCATATTTCTGATATTTGATGAAGATACTCTCTGATTAAAATATCCCTCATTCATTTCTATTCTATTACCTCCCAATTGATCTTGTAAAGTTCAGACTCACAAATCTGATGAATGAATGAATGAACAATTCTCCTTAAGTACCTGCCTCTATTCCTGTATCTCACTGACGAGACTTCCCTGTCAACACAATTCTCCCAGTCTTACTCCTTCCTGTCAAGATTTGTATTCCACCATATTCTAATTTTAACTAAAACTACCTCTGTGATCCTAAACAAGACTTAGTTTCCTTATTTGTTTAAAAAAATGTAGTTGGGAGACAGATTATGGGGTGACATCATCTGGGTCCACATTTGGAATACTCTCATTCTTAGGCTTCTTGAAACTGTCTTCTATATATCTTTTTATTAATGATTTCCTTTTTTTTAGATATTGGTAAATATCTAAAAAATTGATCTAGATATTGATAAATATCTAAACAAACTGATAAATTGAAACATTACCTATAATAATAATGATGTCTAATTTGGAGAAAAAAGATAAAACTACAAAAATTTTAAAAATCTGAAAATGAGAAAATATATATTCAGGGAACAGAAGAATAATTCAGAACTTATAAAACACTCTGTGTATGGAGGAAAAGCTAAAAAGGGTGGCCCCTTTCCAGCTTTAGAAATGTAGGTTTGGGCTGGATTATGAATGCTTGCATATATCATGTTTCATTCAACATCATTTAACAAGCAAAATAAACAGCCAATGGGAGAAGAGAGAGAGAGAGTGGGTGTGTGTGTGTGTGACACCATGGTAGAAGCAATCCTACCCATATCTGAGACATTTAGTTCCTAAGAAAATTGAGCAGAACAGCCAGTGATGAATGCTTCTGCTACCTTGTTTACAACTCCAAGAGGACTTGGCTGCTGCAGAGAAAACCAGCTTCTCTGCCCAAGCCTGGGGTAACGCCGGCATAGCCTGAGGGAGAACCAGAAAACAGACCACTGAACCTCCACAGCACTGAGGAAGGACCATGCTGCTCAAAAACGCCCCAAATCCCACTCCAGATGGGATCCAGCCCCTACCAGCTGACACGAGCAAGCAAAGAAAGTTTGTAGAACATAACGAACAGGTGGCTCCTGCTGAGGCAAATTTGATGAGGGAGAAAACCTGGAGAGAACTTTAATAAAAATGTAATGTCAATTCTTGAGTAGATTCATTTAAAGGGATGAAACATGTTTGGGCAAAATAAAAAATAAATATTACTTCTGAATTTAAAAACCAAACAGAATACCTACCCCAGCCCTGCCAAAAAATAATACTACTGCTGCTGAAAACTAGTGACCAGGAGTAGTGAGCTAGAAGATCAACAAGACGAAATGGAGAAAATATCTTACAGCAGAGAGAAAAATACAAATAAAAGGAAATTAGCTCGGGTGTGGTGGCCCATGCTTGAATCCCAGCACTTTGGAAGGCCAAGGTGGGCAGATCTCTTGAGCCCAGGAGTTTGAGACCAGCTTGGGCAACATGGCAAAATCCTATCTCTACAAAAAATATAAAAATTAGCCCACACTGGTGGCTCATGCCTGTAGTCCCAGCTGCTCAGGAGGCTGAGATGAGGTCACTGGAAGGTGGAGGTTGCAGCGGGCTGAGATCAAGCCACTGCACTCCAGTCTCGGTGAGACTGTCTCAAAAAAAAAAAAGGAAATCATTAGTGGAAAAAATATAGAAGACAGTTTCAAGAAGCCTAATATGCAAATGAAAATAAAGGCATTTCAGAGAGAAGACACCACAATAAGAGAAAAAGAAAAAACAAGTTTCCCTTTCTTTTCTTTTCTTTCTCCAAGCTGAAAAAAAGACTTGACATTTCAAATGGCAGGGGCATACGAAGTGCCAGACAGGATTAATGAAAAATTACTGTTCTTTAGGCAAATTCTGGTGAAATTTCTGAACTCCACATATGAAGAAAAAGCCATACAAACTTCTAGAGGGAGACCAGGTTTCAAGTTACTTAAAAAGGAAAGAGAATCAGAACTGGTATCATATTTCTCATTGATAGTATTAGAATCCCAAAGGAAAAAAAAATACTATTTAGGGATTTTTGAAAGAAGAAAATTATGATCCAAGAAGTGTATGCCTGGCCAGAATATCATTTATAGGGAAGTGAAAGAGCCCTCTCATTGGTGGGCCCCACCCCCACCAACTTCCCTCACTTTGCCTGTGCCTGAGCAAGTAATAAGCCTTGAATATCTTGCAGTCACGGCTCTGGTGTGGTGCCTTGACAGGGATACATTCAAAGAGAGAAAACAACAAGCTCAGCAGTGGCAGGGTCAAACCACAAAAGAAGTCAAAGAAGAGCATTTTCAAACATATAAGGACTCAGAGTTTACACCAACCATACACCTTTTTCTGGGGAAATCACTCAAGGCAGAACACTTCCAGAGAAAATTAAATCTAAATAATAAATTCATTGTAAAAGAAGATAAAGTATACAGAAACAATAGAGATCAATGAATCTAGTAAAATCTGTAGTTATACCTAAATGCATAGTGATATTATATTTATGTAACGTAAGAAAAACAGCACATTTCTCAAGAGCAGAAATAGAAACAAAAATACAGGGCAAAACACTCTTCAAAGTGCTGAGAGAAGAGAACTGTCAGTCTAGACTTGCAATTTCAACTAAACTATCTTTCTTTACCTGGAGTAAACTAAAGACATCTTCAGATAAACAAAAACTGCAAGAGTTTGCCATCAGCAGAACTTAACGAAGGAATTTTATAAGAATGTACTTCAGAAAGAAGAAAACAAACCCAAAATAATTTTTTTTGATTCATGTAGCTTCCGAGCAAAAGAATTTTTAAAAGACAAGAAGGAAAAATCAGCAAAGATATTGGTAAATATCTAAACAAACTGATAAATTGAAACATATTATCTGTAATCATAATGATGTCTAATTCGGAGGAAAAAAAGATAAAACTAAAATACTGGTCAACAAAAGTAAATAATTTGAAGGAGGATAATCAAAGTTCAGTATCTTCCAATATTCAGTAGGCAGTGTTAGGATATTGACTCACCTTAAACATCATTAAGTTAAATATAAATGGCAATAATCCAGGCCGGGCGCGATGGCTCACGCCTGTAATCCCAGCACTTTGGGAGGCCAAGGTGGGTGGATCACCTGAGGTGAGGAGGAGTTCGAGACTAGCCTGGCCAACATGGTGAAACCCTCTCACAACTAAAAATACAAAAATTAGCTTGGCACCATGGTGCATGCCTGTAATCCCAGGTACTCAGGAGGCTGAGGCAGGAGAATTGCTTGAACCTGGAAGATGGAGGTGGCAGTGAGCTGAGATCGCACCACTGCACTCCAGCCTGGGTGACAGAGTGAGACTCTGTCTCAAGAAAAAAAAAAAAAAAATCCAGAAAACTTTAAAAATAAAATAAAAACAGTGTCTAACTTCTAAACAATTAGAGAGAAATAAATAGGAGAATAAACACAAATTAACTATCATTCAAAATAAATAAAGAGATAAAGGAGACAAGCAGGACAAATAAAAAGCATTAAGTTCAAATTCAAATATATCCTAAATTCCAATGAATATTAAGGGGTTAAACTTTCTGCTTAAAAGATAGAGACTGTTGGGTGAATTTTTAAAAATCCAGCTACATGCTACTTACAAGAAACATACCTAAAATATAAAGACAGAGAAGTTAAATTTAAAAAGAAAAAATAGGCCAGGTGCAGTGGCTCAGGCCTGTAATCCCAGCACTGTGAGAGACCAAAGCAGGAGGATCACTTGAGCCCAGGAGTTCAAGACCAGCCTAGGGAACAAAGTGAGACCCCATCTCCACGTGAAACAAAAACAAAAAATTAGTTGAGTGTGGTGATGCACACCTATCCCAGCTACTCGGGAGGCTGAGGTGGGAGGATCATTTGAGCCTGGGAAATCAAGGCTGCAGTGAGCTATGATTGTGCCACTGCACTCCAGCCTGAGTGACAGAGCAAGACCCTGTCTCTAAATAAATAAATAGAAAAAATATATTCCAGGAATATACAGAGAACTGAGTACCACAAATCAAGATATGTAGGAAGAGGTGAAAGTAGTACTGGAAAGGAAGGTATAGCCTTAAATACTTACATATTTTTTTAAAAAAGTCTGAAAATTAGTGGTCAAACATGTAGAAGTTTAAAACAAAGAATAACCAAAACATCTAAGTTGAGAGAAGATTAATAAAAGAGCATAAATAAGATAGAAAAGAAAGATATAATGGAGAGTATCAATTATGCCGAAAAGTGTTTTTTTGCAACTAATAAGACAAAAAACCCTCTGGTAAGACTGATCAAGAAGAAAACACAAATGGCAAAATGATATAAGGAATGAAATGGTAGCTATAACTATAGGTAAAGAGAAGTTTTTTTAAGAGAGACTATTATAAAACTTTTATGCCAACTAATTTGAAAAGTTAGAAGAAATTTCCGGGCACGGTAGCTCACGCCTGTAATCCCAGCACTTTGGGAGGCTGAGGTGGGCAGATCACAAGGTCAAGAGATCGAGACCATCCTGGCTAACACGGTGAAACCCTGTCTCTACTAAAAATACAAAAAAAAAAAAATTAGCAGGATGTGGTGGCGGGTGCCTGTAGTCCCAGCTACTCGGGAGGCTGAGGCAGGAGAATGGCGTGAACCCAGGAGGTGGAGGTTGCAGTGAGCCAAGATCGCACCACTGCACTCCAGCCTGGGCGACAGAGTGAGACTCTGTCACAGAAAAAAAAAAAAAAAAGAAGAAGAAGAAGAAATAGAAAAATTCCTAGAAAAATATATCTTACCTAAGTTGTTTTGAAAAGAAGTCAAATGACTTCATCTTTTAAAATAGCATCAGAACATTAAAATCTATTCACAGTAAATACCAAGCCCAGATTTTATATGTGAATTCTATCAAACTTTCAAGTACCCAGATGTTCCAACGTGACACAAATTTCACCTCTTTCAGAAAAAAGAATACTTCCCCACATATCCAATGCAGTTACTATAACACTTATATCCAATCTAGACAAGGATAATACAAAAAGAAAAAATTACAGATAAAACTTAAGACATTTTCTAAGAAAAAAGGATAATATATTTATGATCTCAGAGTAGAGAATATTTATTGTATAAGACAGAGAAATCACCAATAAAAAGTTACTTTACACAAATGTGACTATAATTTTTTTTTTTTAAGACAGAGTCTTGCTCTGTCCCCAGGCTGGAGTGCAATGGCATGATCTCAGTTCACTGCAACCTCCACCTCCCGGGTTCAAGCGATTCTCCTGCTTTAGCCTCCCAGGTAACTGGGATTACAGGTGTGTGCCACCATGCCTGGCTACTTTTTGTATTTTTAGTAAAGACAGGGTTTCACCATGTTGGCCAGGCTGGTCTTGAACTCCTGACCTCAAGTGATACACCCACCTTGGCCTCCCAAACTGCTGGGATTACAGGTATGAGCCACCATGCCCAGCCAGACTATATTATAATTAAGAACTGCTGTCCATAAAAGATTACTATAAAGTTATAAAGTAATCCACAAACTGGAAATCCGTGTGTGTGTGTGTGTGTGTGTGTGTGTATACTACAGAGCTCCTATAAACTAACAGGAAAAGAGGAGGAAAATGAAAAATAGTCAAAGGATACAGAACTATAGAAAATAAATATATCACGAGATGCTAATTTCACTAGCAATCAGAAAGATGCAATGAAAAACAAATGAGATTTTTTTTTTTTTTTTGACACAGGGTCTCTTGCTGTTGCCCAGTCTGGAATACAATGGCACAATCATGGCTCACTGCAGCCTCAACCTCCTGGGCTCACATGATCCTCCCACCTCAGCCTCCCAAGTAGCTGGGACCACAGGCATGTGCCACCATGTCCAGTTAATTTTTAAAAAACTTTTTGTATAGACAGGGTCTCCCTATGTTGCCCAGGCTGGTCTCCAACTCCTGGGCCCAAGCGATCCTCCTCCCTTGGCCTCACAAAGTGCCAGGATTACAGGCATGAGCCATGCTGCCCAGCCAAGATGCCATTTTTTTAATCCACAGCACAGGCAAAAAAATTAAAACATTGATACTATTCGAAGTTGGCAAGAGTGTAAATTGATACAGTCCTTTTGGGGTTTTCTTGATTTTTTATTTTATTTTATTTTTTATTTCATTGTATTTTATTTTTTATTTCAATAGGTTTGGGAGGAACAGGTGGTGTCTGGCTTCATTAATAAGTCCTTTAGTGGTTATTTCTGTGATTTTGCTGCACCCATCACCCGAGCAGTGTAACCTGTACCCAATGTGTAGTCCTTTATCCATCATCCCCCTCCCACCCTTTCCCCTGAATCCCCAAAGTCCATTGTATCATTCTTATGCCTTTGCATCCTCATGGCTTAGTTCCCACTTATGAGTGAGAACATACAATGTTTGGTTTTCCATTCCATGAGTTACTTCACTTAGAATAATGGTCTCCAATGACATCCAGGTTGCTGCAAATGCCATTATTTTGTTCATTTTTATGGCTGAGCAGTATTCCATGGCATATATATACTGCATTTTCTTTATCTACTTGTTGATTGATGGCATTTGAGCTGGTTCCATATTTTTGCAATTGCAAACTGTGCAGCAATAAACATGCGTATGCAAGCATCTTTTTCATATGACTTCTCTTCCTCTGGGTAGATACCCAGGAGTGGGATTGCTGGATCAAATGATAGACCTACTTTTAATTCTTTAGGAATCTCCACACTGTTTTTCATAGTGATTGCGCTATTTTACATTTCCACCAACAGTGTAAAAGTGTTCCCTTTTCACCACAGACATGCTGATATCTATTTTTTTTTTAATTTCTTGATTATGTCCATTCTTGCAGGAGTAAGGTGGTATTGCATGATAGGGTCCTTTTGGATAATAATTTTGGAGTGTTCATCAAAACTAAATATGGAGTACCCTTTGATCCCACTATTCTATTACTCAGGTATCTATCCCAAAGATGTACGAAGATATACAGTATATGCAAATACGTTCATTGCAACAGTGTAAGAATGAGAATGACTCTAATGTCCATCAATAGAGATAGTTAACTAAATTACAATGCATTCACATTATGGAATGCAATGCAGTTATTTTAAAATTTAGTAGATTTAAACATACTGATACTGAAATAGCTGTAAGACATTCCCAGAGATCATAATGCTCACCAAATGTTATATTTACTCCTGTTTCTAACACCTCTTGCATTTAAGCAAGTCCACATGATTAGTTCTGGCCAACAGGCTTAGAAAAAAGGTAACGTGTCATTCTGGGCCAAAACAGCAAAAACCTCATATCCTTCTCTGCAGCTGCACCTCTACTATGACAGCAACCAAAGAGGGTGCAGTTTTTAAAAGCAAAAACTCAAAAAGCCTAGGACCCTGAATAACTCTGTGAAGCAGCGATGCCCCCTGACCAATCCATAAAATATGAATAGGAAATAAATTGTAATTGTGTTAAAACCACTGGAACTTTGTCATCAATTTGTTACTGTAATACAACCTAGCCAAACCTAATTAATATTTGTTAAGCGGTGGGGGAAAGCAAATCACAGGAAAAAAATTAAAAAGTGTTATCCTATAAATGTTTTCTAAACTATATGTGTGTGTACTTTCTTATATATGAATGTAAATTATCAAAGGTTAACAATTTTTATCTCTGAGAAGGGGAAGTCAAAATCTCAGGAAAAGAAGACATAAAATGATAAGGAATTCCATGCTTCTGTACTGCCTGAATTTTTCAAAAGCATATTTTACGCATTGCTTGTATAGTTAAATATTTTCTAAAGAAAAAAGCTAGATTGCTTTTTAAATATAATCTAGGATTGCTTCCAAATCTTCCAACGTTTCACATGTACCATCCCCATTAACATCTCTTTTCTACTCTCCTCTCTTCCTCAAATTGGAGAGTGGAAAACTCCAGACTAAGAGGCTGGCTCTTCGATATAAATGACTCAGAACCCCAACTGATAGCCTTTTCAATAATGCTGTGTGGGAAACAAGTTAGCATTATTACCTAACAGAAAGTTTACAGTTAGCATCACTTTTCTGACAATGCCTGGAATTAGCAAATTAATTAGACTCAGAATTAGAATCCATTCTTGTTTTGTTACAAGCATAATTATATCCCACTATCAGGAAAGATTCTTCTAGGCCAACCTTCAACATTCATGATTAAAGTCTAAGTCACTCTCTAATGAAGGATGCCTTGCACAATTAGAGTAAACTGGGGGAAAGTGCATATGATTCTTTCCTAAAGCATCCATTTCTAGAGATGCCAATCCTTCCCACTGATCCTTTTAACACTTTATTCTAAAGTACTCTTCCCCTAGGTTTTCTGCTATTTTCCTATCTTCGCACTAAGAGGTCTGTGACATTATCAGCTATTGCAAAGGAAGCTTTGGGCAAAGTAAATGGAGAAGTCTTTTTATCTTTAAAAGGTTATTTGGCTAAGCAGTTTTAATATTTTTCCTAAATAAGAATGTAGTATATTTTATGGGATATGTAGTTTACTAATGTATTTTATTCAAGTCATCTACAACCACCTTTACCTCTTTTAAGTTCCTTCTGAAAGACTTCAACAATAATTCACATTCTATTTTAGGTATTTGTCTTTATATGGACTTCCATGGAGTTAAGCTAATGGTCTTTTGACTATTTTTGAATATCACAATCTGGTTGGGATCATTTGCATATGAGATATTTTTAGAGAATAGTTTGAACCATAAATTTTAAAACTCCAGTTCTATTAAGCTGAGATTTTGATAACTCAAAATGAAGGAAATGTGAATGCCTGAAGACACCTACAAAATAGTAAAATAGCAGATAAACCAATCTGCTATTTAAAGGATGTAACAACCACATTCAATACCAAGTTCAATACTAGTAATAAAAGCTAACATGTAACAAATACTTACTATGTGCCAGACATGGTGCATACATTATCATATTTAATCCTCACAATAGGATGAAGAAGATATTGCAATTTTTCTTCAGCTTACAGATGAGAAAAATGAAGTCTATACAATTTAAATATGTTGGTCAGTGTAGTAGTTTGCTAGGGCTGCCCTAACAAAGTAACACAAACTGAGTGGCTTAAACAATAGAAATTAGGCCAGGCGCGGTGGCTCACGCCTGTAATCCCACACTTCAGGAGGCTGAGGCGGGCAGATCACTTGAGATCAGGAGTTCGAGGCCAGCCTGACCAACATGATGAAACCCCATCTCTACTAAAAATACAAAAATTAGCTGCGCATGGTGGCACGCGCCTGTAATCCCAGTTATTCGGGAGGCTGAGGCAGGAGAATCACTTGAACTCAGGAGGTGAAGGTTGCAGTGAGCCAAAATTACACCATTGCACTCCAGCCTGGGTGACAGAATAAGACTCAGTCTCAAAAAAAGAAAGGAAGGAAGGAAGGAAGGAAGGAAAGGAACTTTCTCATATTCTAGAGTCTAGAAGTGCAAAATCAAACTGTCAGCAGGGTTTGTTCCTTATAAGGACCATGAAGGAAGGATTTGCTCCAGGCCTCATTCCTTGATTTATAGATGGTTGTTTTTCTTCTCTATGTCTTCACATCATCTTCCTTCTTAAGTGTGCACGTTCAAAGTTCCTCTTCTTCTTTTTTTTTTTATTTTGTTTGGGTTTTTAAAATTATTATTATTATTATTATTATTATTATTATTATTATTATTTTAGAGATGGGGTCTTGCTCTGTTGCCCAGGCTGGAGTGCAATGGCAAATGTCAAAAATGTTGCACGAAATAGGACAAACATAATTTTGAATTCATAGTTGAGCTTTCATGAAAGGAAAAGATAGTTTCAGAGATCAAAAGCAAAGAAAGAACTAAAAACTAGAGAGAATGTTACAGCAGCCCTGGGAGGGTGGAAAAGATGGGTGCTGATCTCCAACACCTAGCGATTTGGATTTAACTGTTCATGGGAAAAGACCTCGGGCCACATGAGGTGGGAAATTAGAAACAACATCCCCAAATAGGCCTAGATGAAAGGGTAAACTAAAAAAATTAAAAATCCAACCAGTAATGGAAGGAAATTTTAATAAAGAAGCTTGAATGGCATAACCTGGATCGGGTGTGAAAAAAATATTTTACCTGCGCTTGAGATGATGGATACCCCATTTACCCTGATGTGATTACTACGCATTGCATGCCTGTATCAAAATATCTCACATAACCCATAAAAATTAATTTTGAAAATATTTTAACTCAATTTTGCTATGGGCTCCTTCTTATGTGGGTTTGGGGTTTAGATTTACATAACCCAAATGATCTAGGAGCCCCTAAACCAAGTTATTAATTTTTAAAAAAGGTTTCCAGCTAACAATGAAGCAAATTCAAAACTTCTCTGAGAGGACATGCCCTTAATCCAGATTACATAGGATTTCCACAGATAAAGCCTTGCCAAAAACAAGTGCATAACTCAAAATTACCAAACACATGGAAAATCAATCAACATACACAACAAAAGCAGTATTAGGCCTTCGGAGTCTTTAGATAATAGAGCTAACAGATGGAGACCATAATACATGTTCTAAGCAAAGACCTAAAAGATAAACTTTAAATATGAAAAAAGCCCAAGATATTATGTGAAAAGAACAGACTTGAAAACAAAACAATTAGAATTTTTACAAATCAAAAGTCTAGCGTGCTCATTAAAAGTTCAATTGATTATTTATTTATGTATTTATTTATTTTAGAGGCAGGGTCAAACTCTGTTGCCCAACTTAGAGAATCACAGCTCACTGCAGACTTGAACTTCTGGGCTCAAGCAATCCTCCTGCCTCAGCCTCCTGAGTAGCTAGGACTACAGGCATATGCCACCACACCTGGCTAATTTTTATAAATTAAATTAAATCCGCAATTACTTTTGCACCGACCTAATTTTTTTTTTTTTTTAAGAAATGATGTCTCACTATGCTGCCTAAGCTGGTCTCAAACTCCTGGCCTCAAGCTATCCTCCCATCTCAGTCTCCCAAAGCACTGGGATTACAGGTGTGAGCCACTGCACCTGGCTCTCAATAGATAGTTTACAAAGCAGTTAATATAAATATGAAGGGAAAATTAGTGAACTGGGAAACTGACCTGAGGGAGTACCCTGAAGACAGCACACAGAAACAAAGCAAAACAAAGGCCTAATGCATTTATTTATATTCCTGAAAAGAAAAAAGAAATGGCAGGGCAAATACTCAAAATGAGAAAGACTAATAATGTTAATGAAAGACATAAACCCTCTGGTTCAGGAAAGAGAAATCCTGAGTATGGTAAATACAAAGAAATCCACAGTTAGAACTATTTTGGTGAAACCACAGAACACGAAGACACTGCGAAGACCTTGGATGAAGCCATAGAGAAAACAGAAGTAAGTAGACAATGAGATAGAGTTTTGGGTGCAAAATGTTTATTAGGGATCAACTCCCAGGAGAGGAAAAGGGTGGAAGGAGGACTGAGCAGAGGGAGAAATCACACTGTGATGTGGCCTGACAAGGCCTCAGCCAACCCAGCAGGGAGCTCAGAGGAAAGAGTAACCTTTCAGAGTGTCCTGCACTGGGCTGAAACGGGTGGCCAGGTCTGTCTGTCCCTGCCACGCTCAGTTGCAGAAGGCAGATATTCCATAGAACATGATTTCAGGGGAAGCAGCTCTCTGCAGCTGAGACAGATCTGAAAAGAGCTGACAGGTAGAGGCTGTGTGATGGTCACAGTCCTCCCCATCTGGACAGGAAGTGCCTCCTGGAAGAGGGATCTGGGAGGCACATCTCTGCATCTAACATACGAGTAATCTACATGGAATGACAATTCAACTGACAGATTTTTTAGCAGCAGCAAGAAAACAAAACAAAATAAAACAAAAGATAATGGGATAATATCCTCAAAGAACTGAAAAAAAAAAAAAAAGAAAAAAAGAAAAACTGGCAGCCTGGATTTCAAATCCAGCCAACTTACCATTCAACAGTGAGGGTGAAATAAAGCCACAAGAACAAAGACTACAAGTGTTTACTACTAATTGACCCTCACTAACAAAACTACTAAAAGATGTGTTTCAGGAAGAAGGAAAATGAACCAAAAAGGAAGGACCGAAATGTAAGGAGTGATGAGCAAAGAAATATATAACCATATGTCCAAATTTCACTATATAAAATAGTGTTTTGAAGATGATTAATCTGTAGTGCCTAAAAACAAGATGGAACTAAAACTCAGGAAAATAGTAGTGTGTATGAAAAAGAGTGTCGTCAGAGTTAAAGCATTCAAAAATTCATATATTTGATAGGAGAAGGGGAAAGTTGTTTAACTTTAGATTTAAGTCAATTATGCTGTCAACACTTAAAGGATCACCCCAGAAGGACAGAAATAGGGTGTTCAATTTCCAAACCAGTAAGAAGTTAAGGTTAAAATGTAAAAGAAAACTCAAGCGAGCTATTAAAATGCAGGAGCAGAGGAAAAAATAGAAATAGAAAAGTCCAGGTAGACAGATAGCACAAAATAAGATAGAAATAAATTCAATACATCAGTAATTACAATAAATATAATCTAACTGTATTAATTAAAAGTCAGATATTGGCAGTTTTTATATAAAAAACAAATCAACAACAAAATTCAGATATACATTGCTTAAAGAGACTTACAGCTAAAGCAAAAGGATGCAAAGAGGTTGGAAACAAAAAATGAAAAAAGATGTACCAGGTACACACTAACCAAGAACAATATAGCTATAGTGTCATTGAAAGCATTTTCAGGAATAAAGATGTTCGCTATGTTATAATAAAAAGATAAAAGGAAAACACCACCAGGAAGATTCAGCAATTCAAAATGTTACGCTTTTAATATTAGAGCATCAAATACAGAATGAGAATTTATAATCAAAGTAGAAAGTTTCAACACATCTTTCAGTAACTGATAGATCAAGAAAACACAAAATTAGTAAGAACATGGAAGATTTAAATAATAAAGTTAAGAAAATACCATTGTGGTTATGTCTTCACTGGTCTAAAACCTTCCATGACTCCCTATTGCCTATAGCATCAAATTGAAATTCTTCTTCTTGATCCTAAAGTTGCACCACAGTTGGCACCATCCTGACCATCTGCCAAGCCTATTTCTTACCTGTCCCCAATACAAATCATCTATTCTAGGCAAATCAAATTGCTAGTGAACCAGAAAGAAGCTTTATGATGTAGTGTTTATGTGCATGGACTCTGAGATCGGACTGCAAAGGTTCAAATCCTGATTCTACAAACTATTAACTGCATAGTAACTTAATAACTTAATCTTTATGACCCTCAGTCTTCTCATCTATAAGATGAGGATATTGATAACATCGACCTCTTAGGCCTATTGTGAGGATTTATAAAGACAATCAGTGCCCGACATATTATACTTGCCATAAGAATTAGCTACATGCCTTTATTCATATTGTTACCATCTACTGGAATGCTCCTTTCCTTCTCCTATCTATTAAAACTCAGGCTCCAAAGCCAACTCAGGAACTTCCTCTTTCATAAGTTACTCCCTCCAGCCTTCATTTATCTCCCTCTCCTACAATACAGTAGTTCTTAACCTTGTGAAAGAGGGATAGGGAGTCACAGATGCCATTGAGAATCTGATGGGAAAAAATCTTCTATTCATAAAAATGCACATGCATACACACATTTGCATAAAACATCAAGGGATTCATGTTCCTCTGAAGCTCACCCATGGAACCCCAATTACGAACATCTGACTTCAAGTCTATGCTTCACCATCACCTACCTGAGGCCATCTTAACAAAAGTACGGACAGCTAACAAAGAGCTGGAAGAGGCACAGAGAGAAGCTGGTGAAGCTCACTTCATACGTAAGGAAATTCACAGAGAGATAAAGCGACTGGCCAAAGCCATATACAACTATGGAGTGACAGAGATGGAGCTGGAGGCTGTCTCCTGACTACCCCTATAGAGTTCTTTGCAAGTGTGCTTGATGAACTAATCTCCAACTCACAGAACTCTAAAACTAAGAAATCATGTTAGCCCATTTTTCAGGTGGGGTGATGATCCCTTAGGGAATTTGTCTCCAGGTAATCAGGCCAAAAATCCCAAGACTCATACTCAGAATAATAATTACTAAACATACTAGTAATGTTTTGTTTTTGTTTTCTTTTACTTTACTTCCTTGTATTAACATTTCCTCACTAACTTTCTCTGAAGCAACATCAAACTAGGAAGCACAAACCTGTCCCAGTGTTATTATTTGGGGAAGGTAATTTTGAAGCTGTCTTTAAAACTTGTCTGTAACTGTAACAATCAAAGGACATCATCAGTTCTAGATCTTGAGCTAGAAAAGAGATAGTCAATCCACAATCTTTCCATTCTCAGATTCAACTTTATAAACATAAATATTTTATAAATATCTCCTCTATCTTCTTCTCTATGACATTTTTCCAGAACAAGTAACAAACAATAAAATGGACTATACGCTGCCCATTCTCTCTTTAAGGGCAAGCAAAGAAAAAAGAAAAGAATTACAAATAAGCTATGAAACACAATAATCAGCCTCCACATAATTAAAAACTGATTGACAACTGGATAGTCACAGACTCCTTGTGCACACAGGAAGCTGTTTCACTAAGTGAAATCATACAATCAGCCTAGGAAATGAGATAAATGACTCAGAAAGAGGGGGAGGTTTGTAAAACGAGATATACTGGAAAAAACTTTAATCAACAACTAGGAAAGAAAGCACTTTATAAGAAAACAACATTGGAGCACCTGAAGTATGTAGGTTTGAAACAAAAGAAAAGGATCATAGAGATGAATTGTAAAGGCCACCTCTTCAAAACCCTTCATTCTCAAGATAAATAAGGGGAAGCCTGAGACCTAAACTTTGTTTCCTTTGAAATTCACAGGCTTTCCAGGGAAGAAAATCCAGGATACACCATAAGAAGTCAGCTTCCTCAGCTAAAAATTCACAGTATTTTGGATAATGAGGCAAGGGAAATAAACACTAGGAAATGCCAGGAACATTATTTATACATTCTAAATAAGTCCTATTTAGGCCTGGGGGAAAGCACCTATGCTACAAGCAACTGGATCTTCTGCATCCCCAAGCGGCCCAGGGAGCTGACAAGACTGGTGCACTCTCAGTGGCTGACAAGTACACAGTGACACCTACTTGCCACTAAGAGGTTCTTTCCTTTGCTGTCTTCGTTTAGCAAATAAAAACACTTCAAAAAGGAAAAGTGTAGGCTACCGAACTGACCACATATGTGGTCAGAGTTTTGGTTTTTCTATCCATTGTTTTCACTTTTCATGGATGTGTTCTAAAAAATAATGGGTTAATAATGTTTAGAAATAATTCATGGTTAAGAAGGGCCAGGAATTTGTGTTTATTAGGCATAATCACAACTTCATAACTTCCCTGTGTATTCTTAATATTGCTCTAGTGGGAAGTTTAAAAGAAAGATTTGATTGGCAGTCACTTCATTTAGAAACGATTGATATTTCATACATGGTCTATAACTACAAAGGCAAATTGAAGGCTGCATGGCAACAAGGTTGCTTTCCTTAGGGGAAAGGTATTCCGGACTTAGCTGCCTCGTCTGGAGTAAATCTACTCTAAAGCAATTTACAAAAACTGTTCAGGTGTTACTGATTAATAAAAACCCAAAAGGATTTTTTACTCATTGTAACTTTAAATTCATAAATTAAAACGTAATTAAAATGATAGATTAATAAGCAGATCTAAATATTCTGTTATTAGATTCTTTGAGTGCAAATATCCCTAAAATTCTGGAAATTCAGCTTTCCATTTTATATCAATCTTTCATCCATGTAGCTGATCTCCTTATAGAAGTAAAATCTAAAGACCAATACCAATCTCTTTCTCTTAGGATACAATGATGATGTTTTATGAATAAAAACTATCAGCTAGTGGTGCTTACTTACAGGCAGTAATAAGATTGTGGCAAATGCAAAAAAACTGCATCTAGCAATTTTTGGAAAATAGAAACCATTGTGTCTTTTACAGCATTGGAGCTCAGAAAAACAATGCCCCAAAGTAAGGTGCTTTGGTATGCTGAGTACTTCGAGCCGAAGGATACTGGAAGGACCCTAGAAACAAAGTCTCTCTCTGGGCTTCTCCTGCCCTCCTGTCTCCTGGTCCCCCTTCTACCCTAAGGCAGGCCATAGAGATCAGAATTCCTCTGCCCCACAGTGGGTCATAGAAACTAAACATATTTCTCTCAACTTCCATTGCCTTTCTGCATATGAGCTGGCCATAAAGAAATTCTCTGGTCTACCTTATCTGATAGTAGATCATAAAACCCTTATTCCAGAAGGGGTCCTGCTCTATACCAGGGAGGAAGGAATGTCACACAGAGAGGCCAAGAAGAATCCAAATAGACAGGCCTTGCTGGGTTGTTCCCCTTCAATCTATTACATTAGATTATTTCCTTTTTGTCCAATCCCATTTTTACATGGTTGTCCACTCTTCATTGAATCTAAGCATAAAAATGGACAGTTTTCCCTTGGGTCTTTGAGTCTTCATTGTGAAGGCTTCCGTGTCACGCAAAATTCTAACTGAATAAATTTGCCGTGCTTTTGCCTTGTTAACCTGTCTTTCATTATGGGAGTGTCAACCATGACAACCTCCCTCCTTTTTCTTTCTTTTTTTTTTTTTTGAAATGCTCCATTGGCCAGGCTGGAGTGCAGTGGCCCAATCTCGGCTCACTGCAACCTCCAACCTCCCAGGTTGAAGCGATTCTCCTGCCTCAGTTTCCTAAGTAGCTGGGATTACAGGCGCCCGCCACCACGACTGACTAATTTTTGTATTTTTAGTAGAGAAAGGGTTTCGCCATGTTAGCCAGGCTGGTCTCAAACTCCTGACCTCAGGTGATCTGCCTACCTTGGCCTCCCAAAGTGCTGGGATTATAGGCATGAGCCACCACTCCCGGCAGCCATGACCCTTTTGAAGGCTGAGGAAAGGTATCACAGAATTTTCACCCTGCAACAGAGACCAAAACAACTTTAAATCAGTTCCAAAAGTCTACCATCAATTTTACTATCCTAAAATCCAAAGTTCTTTATAGGTGAATGTACAATATTTCGTCGTTTTTCTATCTGCTTCTACATTAACTACATAAAATGGTGTATCTTCTTTGTTCCTCTTTAACATAAAATAATAAATTTTTAGTACAGGTTTCTCACTAAGACTGAGATACATAAATACAAGTTTTGTCTATGATTAAGAATTTTTTCCTTTAAGTACTTCCAAATTAAAATTACAAATCAGTAAAAATGAGCCATGTGGAAATAATGTAAGCATTTCAAGGGCCCTTTTCTCCTATTTTATCAAATTACTGGCACATTGAATTTCCTAGACGAAAATACTTTTATAAACTATGTTCACAGCAGGATTAAAGAATGGTTGAATCATCCCTAACAATTTCCGCTACCAAAAAGAGGCAACTGAAAAAACAGACATTTAGAAAGCAAATCCAAGTTAACGTGGCATCAAAGAATGAAAAGGAAATTTCTTACAAAAATGTTTTACTGACCAAAGTAGTTATGTTTTGAGGGAACATGAAAGGTATTGCTTTCATGGCTTTAACCTTCTTATTCCTGCTTTGGGAAAAACTCTCCCTTCCAGGTTCACTTTACAATAATTGCTGCTTTTTCTGCCCTGCACCTCACCTCGCTTTTCCCTTTCTTGAGGAATGTTCTTAAGGCTCTAGAGAGAGCTAAGATAGAAAATAAGAGTGGGAAAGAAATACTTGGAAAACAAGCATAAGGAGGACTATCATGACATGTGACTACAAAAAAAGTTGCTTGGGGCCAGATTATAAACATCCAAGACCAAGAATAGTCATTATTTCATTAAGGAGAAAGGAGAGTCTTTGAGAAGAGTGATTTGGCCAGATGCACAAAAGGTAAAGCTTCAGGACTGCCCTGAAAAGAGTATGGAAGCAGGAAATGTTGGGATGCTCCTAGGATGGTTCCCAGGATATCAGTCAGGGCAGCAAACAGGCAGTGGTCAAGCTGGGTAATTTAAGAAAGATAAACAAAGAATACTTGCAGAGATGTGGGCAGTTTAAGGAAACTGACAATAACAGTAGTGCTGCATTAGCAGAGAACTATAATCACTCCTAGGCCTGCAGCAACCAAGGGAGCAGCTAGAGGAGCAGGAGGAAGATGGCTGTGTGGACAGGGTTACCTGATGGGAGCTGTGGCCTTTTGATGGACTTTTGATGGCAATCTGCATACGTGCCCTCCCTCTCTTCACGCCTTCTGATCTTCTGTCACTGCCCCTCCTGGCCAAACCCAGTTGGAAGCCAGGGACAGAGTGGAGAAAGATATGGAGAAGCAGATGAAAGAGATCCAGTCTAGGAAAATAGTGGCAAGGTCATGGCAGTGGGAATGGAAAAGGTACAATATAGAGATAAGCCAAACAAGACTTACATTGATTGGATTTGGAGATAGGAAGAGAAAAGTCAAGGATGATGTCATAGTTTCAAGCCCAAGCTCTAGACTAGAATGATGATAACATCAACTCAATGCCGGCATAGTGCCTCAGGCATCAAAGGCCTTCTATAAACATTTCCTGGGAGAAAAAGAGGGGAGGGATGGATGGATGGACGGACGGACGGACGGACGGACGGATGGACGGACGGATGGATGGATGGATGAAGGAGAAGCAAATCTGGGAGATGATGATGTGTTATGTCGTTTTAGCCATATTGAGTTTAGAATATGGTGGAAAAGCCCAGTAGGTAGTTGAAGATTTAATCCTAGGGCTCTGAAAAAGAAAGAAAAATGTACCTGTAAGAACCAGCTGCACAAAAGTGGTAGCTGGCACCATGCAAGTGGATGACATGTCACAGGGAGCACATAGAGAGAAAAAGTGGGATCTGATGACCAAACTTAGGATCTCTCTGTATTTACGGGCTATAAGGAAGAAGGGAAACCAACAAAAGAAAAAGACAATATATACCACCATTTGCTGTACTATTAATATATATTCATATACATTTATACATCTCTGGTGGGCCTCCTTTTTCTTTTTTTAATGAAGGAGGTTTTTATTTATTTATTTCAGAATCAGGAGATGCTCTGTTGCCCAGGCTGCAGTGCAGTGGCACCATCACAGCTCAGTGTAACTTCAAACTCCTGGGCTCAAGGGAGCCTTCCTCAGACTCCTGAGTAGCTGGGACTACAAACGCATGTCACTACAGCCAGCTAATTTTTTTACTTTTTGTAGAGACAGGGTCTCACCGTCTTATTCACGCTGGTCTCAAACTCCTGGTCTCAAGGGATCTTCCCGCCTTGGCCTCCCAATGTTCTGAGATTACAGGTGTGAGCCACCACGCCTGGCCAGAGCCTGCTTTCTCTGGACACTGTATAGTCTTGCCTAAAATAAGAATGATACAAATGCAACCTGGAGACCACAACTTACCCACTTACCTCAGTAAGATTTTTTTTAAGCCCGAAATCCCAATCTTACTGTTTTTGCTCACCTTGAATCTAACACAATCAATAGTAATAACCTTTAATTAGATAACCCTATAATGTTTATGCTTTTAAACAATCATTTTATTGAATGCCTAATATGTGCCCAGCACTATGTGGAAGTAAAAATCAGTCTCTAGTCTTCAAGGAAATTAAAATCAGTTTTCCCCTAGACTATAAAAAACCACTGAATATGGCTGGGCACGGTCGTTCACGCCTGTAATCCTACCACTTTGAAAGGCCAAGGTAGGTGGATCACTTGAGCTCAGGAGTTTGAGACCAGCCTGGGTTACATGGCAAAACCTGGCTCTACAAAAAATACACACACACACATGCACACAAACAGCCAGGTGTAGTGGCACGTGCCTGTAGTCCCAGCTACTTAGGCGGCTGAGGCAGGAGGTCCACTTGAACCCAGGAGGTTGAGGCTGTAGTGAGCCAAGATCGTGCCACTGCACTCCAGCCTGGGTGACAAAGTGAGACCCTGTCTAAAAAAAAAAAAAAACACTGAACATAAAACAGAGTTCAATTAGGAGCTGACCTGTATGATCCAGATCATACCATTTAACACTTGTCAACCTACGCTCTTTTTTTCCCAATTCAGAAGATTGACAGAGAAGCTAACTCCTACATAACTGGTACTTCCTATTAAAGGTACAATGATGTTACATTATATGGTCAATTTCTTTTTACCTTTCTTCCCCAGTATTCCATAAGGTCTCAGTTATCTTTGCACCTAGTGTCTGGCACATGGTAGCCATTCAATTAAATGTTTGTCAAGTGAATGAATGAATGAGAAACCAAGCCAAGCCCATAGCAGTCATATCAATACACTCAACTCTCTCCTATGGCAAATCCCAAAGGTTTAAGGCTCAAGGCAGTTAGCTAATATGGTCTTTGACCTAGCCTTGGCTACATGGGATGACTGATGTTAAAGCCTTGATGCTGAATGTTAAAGTGGGTTCAAGGGGAAAAAAAAAAAAACCAGCAAATTCTAAAATGCTTCTGGATGAGAAAGGCTAGCACAATGCTGAAACTAAACTGAGTCTATTTGCTAATTGCTATTAAGTTAATTTCATTGGTTAATTCTCCAGCATAACCCCCTCTAGGATAAACCTGGCCCCCAGTGAAAGGAAGATAAACCCTGTAAACCACGCAATCAACAGTGCCTCTGATACTCAAATGTACACCCTAGTCACCTACAGATCTTATTAAAATAAAGGTTCTGACAAATTACATCTAGAGTGAGGCCTGACATTCTGCATTTCCAACAAGCTCCCAGGGGATATTATGCTGCTGGTATGCAGACCACACTTTAATGAGTATCAAGAGCTTGGACGACATTGCAGAGAATAGATCTACAGACTTAAAACCAGAGTTAAGATATCTCTTGTTCTTATATTCCCTAACTGCATAACTTTAGATAAGTCATTTCACCTCTCTGGGCCCTCCTAGTTTCATCTGTGAAAATAATATAGTTAATACAATAATAACATAGTTAATACTAATAGCTAACACATACTGAGTTCTTACCATGTAGCAGTAACTAATGTTTTATGTTTGTCAATTTATAAATAAGGCTTAGATCAAACATCCTCTCCAAGCAATGGTGACCTGATACCTGATTGTAGGCCGTTTGACTCATACTTAACACCATGTAGCACTTACCTCCCAGAGCCTATGAAAATGAAATAATAATCGGTATTTGGCTAATTTGTACTGAGTACTCATACACTCCAGGCCCTCGTTTAACCCTCCCTTGGACGATATTAACTCATTTATCTTATAACCACCCTAGGAAGTATTATTATCATTATCTCGCAGGCCTTAAAATGGCCTCAACAAGTAAAATTGCTGAAGGACCAACAGTGGCACAGTCAGGATTGGAACCCAGGCAGTGTAACTGCAGAGCGTGGCTTAGTTTCAGCATTGTACTAGATTAATTGAACTAGACTAGGTTCTGTAACTGCAGAATCCCGGAGCTCCAAGTCAGCTAGCTCACTAGGGTCGGTGCACACCCGCTCCCACTTGGGGTGGCTTCATTGCCAGAGCCACTGACTCCCAAAACAAAACGAATCTTCTACAATTAGCTCTATGTGTATCTTTAGGATGTTATCTTTCTCGGGCCACAACTAGGAACCCTGAAAGCCGATTATAACTCCAGTGAAACAATTTGGCCCTAAGAAGGGTGATTGTCTAAACATCTTCACAACGGATTTACACTGAAATTGTAACACGCACTTGATTGGAACCCCACACCACAGGCAGTCCC
Organism: Gorilla gorilla gorilla; assembly: GCF_029281585.2. NCBI lineage: Eukaryota > Metazoa > Chordata > Mammalia > Primates > Hominidae > Gorilla > Gorilla gorilla. Next base: position 53,958,165 of record NC_073231.2, on the reverse strand, counting down.
AGGAATTTGTACCCGCCCCGGTCCCGGACCGCGCCCCTGGACAAACCCTCCGGCCCGCCCCTCCGGATTGAGCCCCAAGACTGTCCCCGGACCACCATTCTAAGACCACTCCCTGAACTGCCCCCCCCAGGACCGCCCCCTAGATCGCCCCCCAGGACCGCCCTCTCTAGACCGCCTGCGAGACTGTCCCCGGACCGCCCCCCGGACCGCCCCCTAGGCGGCCCCCCGAGCCGTCCCTGGACCGCCCTCTAGACCGCCTCCCGCCCCGCTGCATCCTGGGAATCGTAGTCCCAATCCTGCTCTGGAACTAGTAGTGCGGCCTGCTCGGGCCAGCTCCGCCTCTATCTGGCGCCAGCCTAAAGGTCCCGCTTCTAATCCCATCATCTCTCCATACCGCCCTCTGCCGGCCTTTCCTCTGGTCGCCCGGATTGCGAGCCGCTTCCGGGCGCTCCGGAAGCGAATCTTTCTTTTCCGGATTGGGCATCCCGGCATCTGCACGTGGTTGTGTTGCCGGAGTTTGGGCCGCTACTGTAGGAAAAGTAACTTCAGCTACAGCCTCAAAGCGAGTGAGCCGAGCCGGAGCCATGGAGGGCCAGAGCGTGGAGGAGCTCCTCGCAAAGGCAGAGCAGGACGAGGCAGAGAAGTTGCAACGCATCACGGTGCACAAGGAGCTGGAGCTGGAGTTTGACCTGGGCAACCTGCTGGCGTCGGACCGGAACCCCCCAACCCAGCTGCGGTGCGCCGGACCCACGCCGGAGGCCGAGCTACGGGCCCTGGCGCGGGACAACACGCAACTGCTCATCAACCAGCTGTGGCAGCTGCCCACGGAGCGCGTGGAAGAGGCGATAGTGGCGCGGCTGCCGGAGCCCACCACACGCCTGCCGCGAGAGAAGCCTCTGCCCCGACCGCGGCCACTTACACGCTGGCAGCAGTTCGCGCGCCTCAAGGGCATCCGTCCCAAGAAGAAGACCAACCTGGTGTGGGACGAGGTGAGTGGCCAGTGGCGGCGGCGCTGGGGCTACCAGCGCGCCCGGGACGACACCAAAGAATGGCTGATTGAGGTGCCCGGCAATGCCGACCCCTTGGAGGACCAGTTCGCCAAGCGCATTCAGGCCAAGAAGGAACGGGTGGCCAAGAACGAGCTGAACCGGCTGCGTAACCTGGCCCGCGCGCACAAGATGCAGCTGCCCAGCGCGGCCGGCTTGCACCCTACCGGACACCAGAGTAAGGAGGAGCTGGGCCGCGCCATGCAAGTGGCCAAGGTCTCCACCGCCTCTGTGGGGCGCTTTCAGGAGCGCCTCCCCAAGGAGAAGGCGCCCCGGGGCTCCGGCAAGAAAAGGAAGTTTCAACCCCTTTTCGGGGACTTTGCAGCCGAGAAAAAGAACCAGTTGGAGCTGCTTCGTGTCATGAACAGCAAGAAGCCTCAGCTGGATGTGACGAGGGCCACCAATAAGCAGATGAGGGAGGAGGACCAGGAGGAGGCCGCCAAGAGGAGGAAAATGAGCCAGAAGGGCAAGAGAAAGGGAGGCCGGCAGGGGCCTGGGGGCAAGAGGAAAGGGGGCCCGCCCAGCCAGGGAGGGAAGAGGAAAGGGGGTTTGGGAGGCAAGATGAATTCTGGGCCGCCTGGCTTAGGTGGCAAGAGAAAAGGAGGACAGCGCCCAGGAGGAAAGAGGAGGAAGTAATAGGTTCTAACTGTCGGACCCGTCTGTAAACCAAGGACTATGAATACTAAATGTTAAGTTCTAGGCAATTGTACGGGGACTCAGAAGGACCTGGCCGCTGCCTTCATTGAGTTTAAAGGGACAGGATTGCCCTTCCCTCAAGAAAGTATGTAAGTGTTGGACTGCACAAATTAATGTTTTTCCCACAACCGAGACTTTGGAGATTAAGAAGTTATTTGAGGATTTAAGAATTAGGGAAATAATTTGGTGGAAACCGGGAATGAGTTCTATTCTTAAACAGCCTTTTTTTTTTTCTTTTTAATGTTGGATATACGGTGAGGTAGAGTTGGCCATATTTCAGAGACTTAGATTGACGTATATGTTTCTGCATTATTTTTACAACAAGTTTGTGTATCAGAGCGGGAGTGCGGGGGAGGGAAAGAAAACAAATAGTTTCAGAATTGAATAGGCAAGTGACTGTTTTAAAGATTAAGTAATAAAGATGTCTTATCTAGTGTGACTTTTAACTTTCTGACTACTGGGTAGAAATTGTACTTGAAGCCAGTTACCTGGATACCTGGTACAGATTATTTTTGTTTACTTTCTGAAAAACACAAAGCAGGCCGTGCGCAGTGGCTCACTCCTGTAGAGTCCCAGTACTTTGGGAGGCCGGGGCGGGCGGATCACCTGAGGTCAGGAGTTAGCGACCAGTGAAACCCCATCTCTACTAAAAATAAAAAAATTAGCCAGACATGGTGGCTGGTACCTGTAGTCCCAGCTACTTGGGAGGCTGAGGCAGGAGTATCGTTTGAACCTGGGAGGCGGAGGTTGCAGTGAGCCCAGATCACGCCACTGCACTCCACTCGAGCCTGGGCAACAGAGGGAGGGTCCATCTCAAAAAAAAAAAAAGCAGTTCAATTATAATGGTTTCAGTGATACCACTTTTAAACTTATACTTCTTTTGGTATCAAATATAATATTCAAAGTAGTAAAACTGTTGTCTTTTTAAAAAAGATTTTATGCCTTTCAACACTGAATACATGGATTTCCTGTAAATGATCAATTTGGGCTTCATTGACTAATGGTAATAATCCTCATTAATCCAGAAAACACTTAAATCTTTCTCTACGTTTATATCCCCAGTTGTCTGTGTATGTGTGTTTGTTTTTAAGCTTGACATCAGGTATAGTTTTGTTTGGGGAAGAAAGAAACAGACCCATAAGATCCTTAATTAGGACATAATTATCTTTTTTTAAGTTCCGGAGTAGATGTGCAGGATGTGCACGTTTGTTACATAGGTAAACGTGTGCTATGGTGGCTTGCTGCACCTATCAACCCATTACCTAAGTATTAAGTCCCTCTGCCCCCTTCTATCCCCTGCCCCCAGGCCCCAATGTGTGTTGTTCCCCTCCCTGTATACATGTGTTCTCATAGAACATTATTATTTTTTGATTCATTTGTCAAGTTGGCCTGAGCTGGTTTGATTAGGAGGTGAAATGTTTATATAGCTGTCCTTGGACTTCCTGTCCATCAATCTTTTCCAGTTTGATCTCAGTAAATTCATTTCTGTAAAACTTAATATCTCCCATAAAGGATTCAGATCTCATAATAACAGATTACTAAAAATGCAAATGTTTAGTTGTTACTGTCTTTGGATACTTTCTGATTAAGTTGAGCTTTATCGTTAATCAGCTTTTCCACTGGGACATGGCAGATATGGCACAGCCAAGCCGTTCCGGAGCATAGTCTAATCATGGCAAGTTCTAACTATTGATGTATGAGCTTTAACTATTGATTTTGCTTTCATCAAAAGCAAAGCCATTCACACAGTATTTAACAAAAACCCTCGGGCTCTGCTAGGTTCTTGTTTACTGTTAAAACAGTTTAAAGGCAGGGTCTTGATCACTTAAAATACTCTTAGAGGGGAAAGTAACATTTTAAAGGATTAACAGTGGAAAAAGAATATCCCTGTACCTCTTCCTTCCCCCAAGTCCTCAACATGTGAAAAATAGAGTTGATAAGTAAAGAGATTTAAGGCAGGACCCGAGGCCTACGGAGCAGTTACCTTCTACGGCAATTTCAAGGGTGGATGGTGCGAGCGCCGCTGGGGCAGCTGGGGTTCTGGTTCTTACTCCGTGGGAAAATGGCCCTGAGCCCGACTGGGTTGAGGCTTAGACAGGTGACCCCGCGGAGCGGGTGGGCAGGCGCGGCCGAGGGGCGGGAGGCGGGCAGCCTCCGTGATTGGCCGGCGGAGGGGGCGGTGTAAGGGACCCGAGGAGGGAAGAGGACGCCAAGCGCCATGGCCACTGCCGCCCGGGCCCGGGTCGCGTACTTGCTGAGGCAACTGCAGCGCGCAGCGTGAGTGCGGGGCCGGCGGGCGGGCAGGGGACCGCAGGATGCCCACGCAGCCCCCTGGGTGTGACCCGCTCGGATCCTGCGCACTTCTCCGCTTACTTTCAAGAATTCGGAGAATTTGGATACCGCCCTGAGCTCCCACCGCGCGCCAGGCGGAACAGCGAGGTCACAGATGCAGCCTTGCAGGGCGCAGTGAGGCAGGCTTTACTCTGCTTGTCTACCGTTAAGGAAAATGAGGCCCAGAGAGGACCTGGTCCCACATCGTAGCAGGCAGTGGAGAGCTTGGCACTGTGGCCAAGACAAATTCATGTATGCAATTGACACATATTTATTGGGCATATATTATGTGCCAAAAACTATTCTAGGTTCTGGGGATACAAAGATGAAAGGCTCTGGAGCAGTTTGAGGTCTAGTGGGGAATGGGATGAGGGGACGAGGCTAAAACCGGCTATAGCAGACTGGGCGTAGAAGGGAAGGATGGATGTGAGAAGTCGCAGAGTCACACTTCCTGGCATGTACAGGGAGTCAGGGTATTCAATGTCATGACACGCCTGCCTCCCAGCAGAAATGTGAGGTACATCCTGGTCACCTGATAAATACTTGCTGACTGTGCAAGTGCACAAGTCTGCCTGGGAAACATGGAAAAGTTTGAGCTCACAGGTGCAGATCAGTAGGAGGAAAGGCGAGGGACTGGAGAGGAACGTCAGGCAGAGAGAAGAGCAACACCAGCGATGGAGATGCAGTCCCAGGACACAAAAGACAAGTAGACCTACCTTTATAAGAGGAGGTAAAGATGGAGAAGACGGCTGATAAAAGACCATGAATAAGAATATAGCTAATACCATGAGCCCGGCAGTGTCTTACACACTTTGAATGGACTATCAGTGTAATAGTAACTCTAATCCTTTCACTGACCCTATGACACACGGTATTGTCATCCTCCTAGATACGGAAATAAAGGCATGGAGAAGAATTTGTCCAGTGTCACACAGCTAAGCAAATGGCACAGTCGTAATTTGAACCCAGATACTCTGGCTTCACAGTCCTTGTTCTCAGGCCTGTAGTAAGGAATTTGAATTGTGTGCTGTAGATAATGGAAAGCCATTGAATAATATTTCTCACCATTAAACACTGATACCTTAAAATGTCCCATGACAAAAGAATTACATGGCCAAATAAGTTTGAGAAGCTCCTTACTGCTGTATTGCCCTCTTGGAGAATCAAAACATACATTAGACGTGCAGGGCTCCAAGAAGCTACAAAAAATACTAAAGCTGTGTTCAAATTTTTGGTTGTAAACCTGTGTCATCATAGAACTCTTTGTCACACAACACCATTTATATCCCATGGAATCAGTGTCACACACACAATATGTTTTTGGAATGGTTGCATGAAAAGGGAGTATGGCATAATCAGAACTGTGTTAGCACATTCTGGTGGAAATGTGGAGTGAAGAGGAAGGACTAGAGGTCATTGTCCTGCTCCAGCCTGAAGATAATGGCTTCATGCACGGAGAGGCAGTTCCTTGGGTAGATAGAAATGCTGAGAGGTTGGTTAGAATCCACAGGATTTTGTATCTGAATAGTGAAAAGTTGAGATTTCTGGCTTGGGCATCAAGTAAACAGTGGGCTCATTTACCAAGGCAGGGATTGTAGGAGAGTTAGGAGGAAAATGGCAACTTCAGTCTAGGGCATTTTGAGTTGAGCATGCTTCTGGTACATTCAGATGGAGACCCCAGTAGGTGACTGAATGTATTGTTCTGGGGCTCAAGAGTGAGTTGGGAACACATCCATCCATGCGTATGGAGGACAGTTGAAGCCTTAACAAAACTCTAACCTAGAAGGAAACAGCTGAGGGTGAATTCCTGGGGAGCAGCACTGCCACAGCAGGAGTAGCAAGATGGTGCTTTCTTCTGCACATGCTTATTCTTCTAATAGGGTAAACATTTTAAAAGTGGGAGATTTCCAATGAAAATCTTGGAAAATTGGAAAATGGCATCATTGGGCACATGTTTCATGTGGGCAAAGTGGGCTAGGGCACGGGGTGATGTGTGGCCATTTCTATTGGACAGAGCATGCACTCTGGGCTTCTGCCCAACACATTCCATAGAGCAGCTGCGCTGACAACTGAATGGAGGGGAAAGAACCAGCACTGAAGGAGACAGATGCAAGGCGTGCACTGGCCAGAGAGGTTGTGGGAAAGCCCTGGAGGGCAAGAGTCACATTCTGTCTCCAGATGTGCAGGCCTGCACAGGGTGGTGGGTGCCCATAGTCCCAGCTACTCAGGAGGCTGAGGCAGGAGAATCACTTGAACCTGGGAGGCATAGTTTGCAGTGAGCAGAGATCAGGCCACTTCACTCCAGCCTGGGCTACAGAGCAAGACTGTGTCTCAAAAAAAAAAAAAGATATGCAATGCAGCCCTGCTTTGACTGTGTTATCTCTGGGGTACAGCAGGGAACAAAACAACCTAACCACGCCATGCATGGGGCACAGGGGATAGATGACAAACTAGTTAGTAAAATTGAGAGTACATTAGCTGTTGAAAGTTATTACAGAGAACGTAAAGGAGGCTGGGATGTTGAAGGAAGGGATGCAATTGTTGAGGTGTTCAGAGCAGCCCTCACTATGTTAGTTTCCTACAGCTGTTGTAACAAACTACCATGAACCTGGTGGCTTAACACACATTTGTCTTCTTAACAGTTCCAGAGGTCAAAAGTCTGAAATGAGTTTTACTAGGCTGAAGCCAAGGTGTGAGCAGGGCCACACTCCCTCTTGAGTAAGGCTCAGAGGTGCTGCAGAATCCACTTACTTGCTTTTTTCCAGCTTCTAGAGCTCTACCTTCGGTTCCTTAGCTTGTGGCCCCTTCCTCCATCTTCACAGCTGGCACTCATCTTGCTTCAGTGCTCACATTTCTGTCTTTTGGGTCAAATCTCCCTCTGCCTCCCTTTTATAAGGCTATGAGTGATTGCATTTAGGGCCCACACAGATCATCCAGGATAATCTCGTTTCAAGATTTTTATTTATTTATTTTTTTTTTTTTTTTGAGACAGAGTCTTGCTGTCACTTAGGCTAGAGTGCAGTGATGTGATCACGGCTCACTGCAATCTCGAATTTCTGGCCTCCTCAAATATCCTCCCACCTTAGCGTCCCAAGTAGCTGGGACTACAGTGCACATCATGCGCAGCTGATTTTATTTTTTGTAGAGATGGAGTCTCACTATGTTGCCCCAGCTGTTCTTGAACTCCTGGCCTCAAGCAGTCTTCCCATCTCGGCCTCCCAAAGTGCTAGGATTATAGGTATGCGCCACAACACCTAGCAAGATTCTCTTTTTTTTTTTTTTTTTTTTTTTTTTTGAGATGGAGTCTCGCTATGTCGCCCAGGCTGGAGTACAATGGTGTGATCTCGGCTCACTGCAACCTCCACCTCCTGGGTTCGAGCGATTCTTCTGCCTCAGCCTGCTGAGTAGCTGGGATTACAGGCATACACCACCACACCCGGCTAATTTTTGTATTTTTAGTAGAGATGGGGTTTTGCCATGTTAGCCAGGCTGGTCTTGAACTCCTGACCTCAGGTGATCCACCTGCCTCAGCCTCCCCAAAGTGCTGGGATTACAGGTGTGAACCACTGTGCCCAGCCAGGATTCTTAATCATATCTGCAAAGTTCCTCTTACCATATAGGGTAACATTCACAGATTCCCAGGATTAGAACCTTATCTTCAGGAGCGATTACTCAGCTGACCACACTCACTGAGAAGGTAATGGTTGCAGAAAGACCAGTGGATGCAGAGAGCAAACCCTGTGGCCTTCAGGGAAGGTATGCAGAGGTGAAGCATACCTGGGTATGGAGCAGAGTGAATAAGGGGGAGATGGGAGTGTGGGGCCAAGGGTGACCCCAAGATTTTCTGGCATGAACAACTGGAAGGATGAAATTGCCATCAGATGGGGATGGGGAAGGCTGTGGGAAGAGCAGGCTTGAGAGAACACCAGGAGCTCAGTCTTCCATAGGGAAAATGTTGCCACTTCATAGACATCCAAGCAGAGATGCCAAGTGGGCAGGTGAACCTGGACTTCGGGAGAGATGCCCAAGCCAGAAAGATAAATGTGGAAGTCATCAGCATCAAAGGTATTTGAGACCATGAGACCAGAGGAGGTCACTAAGGGACTGAGTGTGGAAAGAAAAAGTTCCAGGACTGACCCCTGAGCCGTCCAGGGTCAGGAGTCAAAATCATGAAAAGAAATGAAGCCAAGAGCAGCCAGTGGGATGAGAAGAAAACTGAGTGGTGCCCTGGAAGCCAGGGAAGAACATGTTTCCAGGAAGGAGGGAGTGAACAGGAGGATGCCGCTGACACATCGGGTACCGTGAAGACAGAACTGAACTGAGCAGGGTGGTTAGCTAGGTGGAGGGCATTAGTGAGCTGGGAAGCTGGTCAGTTGAGTCGGGGTAAAAGCTGATGGCAGGAGGTTCCAGAGGGAATGGGAGAAGATAAATCGGAAGAATGGCTATAGCCCGCTGAAGGGAAGGAGAGAGGTAGAACTGGGAGTGGGAGAGGAAAGAGGAACAAGAGGTTTCTGGTTTTGTTATGTAAGATGGAGGAAATGTGCTTATGAATAAGCTAAAAAAATGCTGGTGGCTGATGGATAATGTCTAATAGGGAGGGGGATTTTGATGATTTAGGGGACAGAAGGGAGAGCTGCTGGCAGTCCTTGAGTAGATGAGAGGGGCTGCGATTTAGGGAATGCAAGACAGATTGGGTTTTGCTGAGAGTGTGGCTAAGAGGTAATCAGTGATATCAGCAGGGAAGCCAGAATAATGGGGCCAGAGCCAGGAGGGCAGGTAGATGAGGTCCTGCTCTCCCCAAGCCTCACTCTGCTTCTCTGAAGGAGCCCAAAGAAGCCCATCAGTGCCTTCAGGCCATCCTAAGAAGGCGGGAACCCACAGCCTGCCCCCACCCCGCCCAGGCCCTCTGTCTTGGCATGCCAGGAAAAGAGAAGAGAGGGTCAGGGGAATGAAAATGTCTACATTCACTTATTTATTCATTTACTCGCTCATTTAATCAGTACAAAAGGCTTACTTTATGCCTGGCACTTACTTGGTGCTAGCCACAGGGGATAAAGTTGTGAGAAACAGGAGATCCTGCCTGGGCATCACTAAATTCACAATCCACAGGCAGAAAGAAGCAGAAAAACAGCACCAGTGTGGTACGTTTTAACACGAAGGGAGGCTCCAGAAAGGGTGTCTCTCTGCAGCCTCGGGCCTCAGGGAAGGCTGCCCAGGGGAACTGACAGGAAAGAACAAAAGTTATCCAGAAGAAGAGGCAAGGAAAGTATGTTACAGGCAGAGGAAATAATAACGGCAAAGTTCTGGAGGAGAGAGAGAGACTGTGGCTCATTCAAGGAAAAGAAAGATGTTAATTTTTCCGGGAGCCCAAACCCAGAGATGGAGTGAGCTGAGGGGCCAGTCAGGCAGGGGCAGGCCTGAACTGTATGTGAGAGCCATGGGGAGCCATTGAAGCAGCTTTCAACAAGGGAGTGACATCATTGGAAATATGCTCCGACTACAGTGTGGGGAATAGAGGTGGCAGAGGTGGAGCCACGAGAAGCCAGTTGGGAATTTGGTAGTCATACACATGAGAGGTGATACTGGAACCAGAGAGTAGCAGGTTCCCAGGAAAACTGGGTGGGCTTGAGTGGAGACATGTTTGAGGCCTTGGTGCATAATGAGCTCTAAAGGGTGAGGGAGGAGGAAGGGTCAGAATGGCTGAAGGCAGCCCAGGACAGAAACGAACATTTAAGGAATGGGCAGAGTGGAAAAGGAGCCAGTAAAAGAACAATTAGAGGAAGCCCAGACAAGTAGGGGTCCTGGGAGCCAGGAAAAAGTTCCACCTGCCCAAAAAGGTATGGCCACGCGTTTCATGCTGCTAGAGTGAGGTGTTACGAGGTCTGAGAAGTGAGGACACAGCCGGACGGCTGGACTTGCAGACACAGCAGCCTGATTTCAGGGGCCAAAGAATGTGTCCGAGACCCAGAAACGAAGCCAGCAAATGTAGGTCGGGAGGAGAGAGAGGGAGAGTGAGCCCGCCAGAGCGGGTAGGAGGTGGAAAAGTTTCAGGCGCAAAACTCTTCAATAGGCTGAAAAAGATTGAGTGAGGGGGAGGACAAGGAAATACAGGACAGGTAGAGGTCCCGAGAAAGCAAGAGGGGACAGGATACAAACCACAAGTAAGAAGTAGAAATAATGAATTGAGATAGCCTCAGAGCTTGGGGAAGAAAAAAAAAGGTTGGTGGGGGAAGTGTAGGGAGGAAGCAAGGGTTCCCAGGAGCGTTCACGTTGGAAAGTTTTGAGTTTGGATTTTTTTTTCCTTCCCTCTGGCTCACTTTTCTTGTCCTTAGAGGGCATAAAGCAGGGAAAGTCTTCCAACCAAAGCCCACCGTGAAGGGACAAGCCTGGCCTGGCCCGCGTCCTCTCCCCCGGCGCGCGCGTCGGGAACCACTAGATGGCAGCCGCGACTCGCGCCAGCTCTCACTCGCCCCCGCGTCTGCTTTGACTTCGCAGTTGGAATTTTTGAGATCTGGACGGCCACCGAGATCAACGCTTTTCCTTCCTCCCCAACCTTCCCCCTCGGGTGTTTTAATTCCAGATTTGAATTTTTGGCGGGGAGAAGGAAGTGATGCACTCAAGTATCTACCGAGACCCAACCACTGGACAAGGTCTTCTGGGCAACCCAACGAAACATAAAACTGTCTTCCCAGCCTCGATCAGAGAGCGAGCAGGAGAAAGAGAAGCCAGAGGAGAGACTGGGACTGTCCAAGAAATAGGAGACGACCAGGACAGGAAGAGGGACCACAGCCAGGGGAGGGAGGGTTTCCAAAAAAGAGGACGTGGGAAATTTGTAGAGAAGTCGACCGAGAAGTGAGATGCGGTGGCGGCCTCGGAGCGCGGGATGCGCCGGGTGTGCGCGCTGCTGGGGCCGCTGGGGAGCGGCGCGGCGGGGACGGAGGAGAGCTCGGAGCCCGGGGCTGCAACTGGGCAGAGAAAGATGGGGACCAGGGAGGTCTTTGGGTCCAGGAAGTTTTCCTGGAGGCTCAGGTCTAGAGCCTGCCTGAAGAAAAATTAGACATCTTGAAGACACTGGGAAATATATAAGGCAAGTTCCCAGCGTAGGGTAGTAAGTAAGAAGAGGCACACAGAGTTAACCTTGGGCCGATTTGGTCAACGCTCCTAACCCAGTAAGAGCTGGGGCTTCATGGAGACCAGAGACCCCCATCTTAAACTTGCATGTACCCCCAGAGCGTTTATCTCAGCTGCCCGCAGGCATTTGATAGGAATTGCTAGAGTAAATGAGTTCGTGAAAGAATGATGCTACAGCGCTGGGAAGACTCTGAGTCAACTTTTTGTCCATCGTGATTTCTGGGTCTATATATATTTTTTCTATTGTACAGTGTCTGCCAAGAACTACCAATTTGATAGCATCTTAGCACTAGACTGCAATGTGAGTTAGCTTAAGGCTTTTCATTTTTTGGTCTCTATTTTCACCTTAGGTTTTTTTTGCTGTCGTTTTTATTTTCCCTAGGTGCCAGTGCCCAACTCATTCTCATACTTACTCCCAAGGTAATACTTCTGTATTTTTAAACTAGCCACAATTTTGGTTTCTGCATTTGGCATTATAATACATTTGGGTAGTGTATGTAAAGAAAACCAAGGCATGTGAGAGCAAGGTCCATGAAAACAGTTACCATTTCACTGTGAAATTGATAACACGTAACTCTATACAAAGTTAGCTGAATGTATACTACTAATCACGTGTTTGTCTCAAATATCTATTTAATGCTACTTATAACACTTTTCTCTTTTAATTACTTGCCAAGTCTAAAAATGCACAGATAGGATTTTAAGAATGTCTGAGTTTGTCAAACAGAATTAATCAAGATGAAGTCTTTGGAAGGTTCTAAGACATCTCTAAAAACTGGAGGTTAAAGAACAAGAACAAGGTGGTTCCTAGAAAGAAAAACAAAACTTGTTTGTATCAATCTTTAAAATAATATTGTATTTAAAATAATATTATATTTCCTAATACTTAAAAATAATAACAAACCTTCAGTTACCACAACATCTTAGTCATTACCAAACACCAAACACTGTGGTCCACAGAGCAGCAGGAAACTCAACATAGTTTCAGCATGTCCTAAGAATGTCACATGGATTACTGACACAACCACTGATTTTGTCTCTTCTAAGGTCAGATCTAAACATTAAGGCAAGAGTTGGAAAGGAAAGAGGCTGACCATCCAGGATCCTAAGCAGAAACCCACAGAGAAGCCCGTTGGGGAGTTAGAACAGAGAGAGTAACTCACCAAGGGCTTTCTCTTGCCCCAGGAGTGACTCACCCTTCAGGACAAGCCAAGGGACCTCCCTGTCCATCATTAACTGCCATCTATGAGGCAGAAACATGTCCAACCTTTAAGGCCCTTCTGAACATATACAGAATTTTGTCTTCAGCTGATTTTCTCGAATTCTCAGTTGGTTTCAACAATTAGTTAATTTCCTATTTGAGGGAATAAAATTAATAATTTACAGAAAGATATTCTCATTGTTTTCCAGGATCATATTTATGTCTTTAAAATTTAGTAACAGAAATATTAGATTTTTATATACAGAGAGAGAGACAGGGTCACCCTCTGTCACCCAGGCTGGAGTACAGCAGTACAGTCGTAGCTCACTGTACCCTCCAACTCCTGGGCTGTCCTACCACCTCAGCCTCCCACGATGTTGGGATTATAGGCTTGAGCCCCTGCACCGGGACAGATTATTTTTTTTAAGCCTAGAGGAATCCAATAAGTTTGACTTTTGGTTAAGGGTGCCTTTGCACTCAGGGAGCTGAAGGTAGATTGTTGTCCAGTTCTGATCTATTTTCCTTAAAAAAGAAAAAGCATAGTGAAAATTGTTCTGTAGACTTTATCGTATGACTGACCAGTATTAATATAAATAAGTAGATAAAAACAAGGATAAAAATCTTTAATTAGGTCCCTTTCATTGTTCCAATATGACAGAAAATCATTTTTACCATAATTAAAACCTAATCCTTTGCAAGGAAATAGCATCTTATAAAAATGTTTATTAGGCCGGGCACGGTGGCTCACACCTGTAATCCTAGGACTTTCGGAGGCCGGGGTGGGTGGATCATGAGGTCAGCATTGTGAAACCCCGTCTCTACTAAAAATACAAAAATTAGCCAGGCATGGTGGTACACGCCTGTAGTCCCAGCTGCTAGGAAGGCTGAGGCAGAAGAATCCCTTGAACCTGGGAGGCGGAGGTTGCAGTGAGCCGAGATCCCACCGCTGCACTCTAGCCTGGGTGACAGAGCGAAACTCCATCTCAAAAAAAAAAAAAAGTTTATTAAATTTCACCAAGATAAATAAGTTTTTTATATGCATAAGCTTGAGAAATGTAAATATCTTACTGTGATAAGTTATCCCTATGAATTAAAAAAAACAATTCAAACAAGTTATCACAGTTGCTGTAAGAAGTGTAAGCAAGCCTCTAATTCATGAGCTTACTAATAGTTGTTCTGTAATAGTAACCCAACTCTAAACCAGGGGATTTTTTTCCTAGAGGATTGTTACACATTATATTTTCAAACACATATTTTAAATATAATGCAAGAAATGTTTTATTATTTTCACAAATTAGGCTCAAGTTAGCATTACATTCTATCTTTTTTTTTTTTTTTTTTTGAGACAAGGTCTCACTCTGTTGTCCAGGCTGGACTGCAGTGGCGTGATCTCGGCTCACTGCAAGCTCCACCTCCCGGGTTCACACCGTTCCCCTGCCTCAGCCTCCCGAGTAGCTTGGACTACAGGCGCTCGCCACCACGCCTGGCTAATTTTTTTGTATTTTTAGTAGAGACAGGGTTCCACCATGTTAGCCAGGATGATCTCGATCTCCTGACCTTGTGATCCACCTGCCTCAGCCTCCCAAAGTGCTGGGATTACAGGTGTGAGCCACTGTGCCTGGCCACATTACATTCTATCTTAAAATGCAGGTATTGATTTTAATTTGATGTGCAACAGTGAAACCTGGAAAAAATATATTTTTGGTAAGACTTCAAAGGAAATACTTATGTTCACTGCTGGATTTTACTATCAAATAACATTTATGCTTTTTTTTAAAGACCCACTTTGATGCTAACTTTTACATTTCTAGCCCCTGGACTTTCACCTTCTGGGAAAACAACAGATTATGCCTTTGAGGTATATTCACTCAATCCATTATTTCTTTTATGAATGGCTAGAAAAAATAAAACTAGAATATTTTGCTAATGAATTATTATTTTATTTTAAATCTGTTATTAATTCACATTCCATAATCTCTATTTGATCAGACCATGTTTAGCAAAGTACCTGGTTGATATAATGGAATATAAACCTTCTGAGATCATGGCTAATGTCTAGAGTGCTGTCTTTGTAGAGTCACTAAAATAGGATAAATTCCCAATTCTACAAATTCTCTGATATATATATGTTATATGTTAAATCTTTAGTTTTGTAATTATAACAATCCCAAAAGAGGCCAAAGTAAAGTAACAATTCTGGTGCATTTTTATCACACTGTAATTACATAATTACTTATAATTATTTGTTTAAGTCCCTGTCTCCTCCTAGTCCAGGAATTTTTTTTTTTTTTTTTTTTTTTTTTTTGGAGACAGTCCCACTCTGTCACCCAGACTGGAGTGCAGTAGTGTGATCTCAGCTCACTACAACCTCTGCCTCCTGGGTTCAAGCGATTCTCCTGCCTCAGCCTTCTGAGTAGCTGGGATTACAGGTGCATACCACCACACCCAGCTAATTTTTGTATTTTTAGTAGAGACAGGGTTTTGCCATGTTGGCCAGGCTGGTCTCGAACTCCTGACCTCAGGTGATCTGACCACCTCGGCCTCCCAAAGTGCCAGGATTACAGGCATAAGCCACTGAGCCTGCCTTCAGGAATTACTAATGAAAATGTCACCGGGGGCCCGACAGTTAACCAACAGATGACCAGGCTGGGTGATGCCATGGTGAGCTCACTGAAGGCACAGGCCCCATCTAAGGTGTGACTCCACTCAACCTTATAAGATCACTGCCATATGGGAATGCATTCCCAGTTTGCTGGATTATTCAAGAGAAAGTGAAATTCAGAAGGTCTTATTAAATTTTTTATCCTGATTTTTAAGCATTATTAGTCAATTCAAAAAAAAAGAAATTTAAATGTAACACAGATCAAATAAAATATATTTCAGGCCAAACATGACCCATCCTCCATCAGTGTAAAAGCCTTTCTCTCACCTGTAAACTTTATGAGGCCCTGTGTCTCTTATTCATAGTTGAGTTACCAGAGCCTACGCAGCGCCTCGAACATAGAAGACAGTAGCATTGACTGGGTGGCAGGTATGCAAAGGTGGGTGGATGAATGGAAAGTAAGACATTTGAGAGTTATTTTACAGGTGGAGATGGAGGAAGGTAGGCATTTGAAGCTAAGGGAACAGTTGAGAGTTTGTGATGTGTTTGGGAAAAGACAAGTCATTCAAATGTGACAGGAGCTGAAGTTTGCTTAAGGAAGTGTGGTGGGTCCACACTTCTTTAAGTGAGACCAGGTGGGAGATGACCTGGAAGACCATGCTAAGGAGTGTATACTTTATGCTCTAGGCAACAAGAAACCATTTCAGGTTTTTAGAAATGGACTGGCCAACTCTCAAATACTCCCTACACCTAAACCTTTTTATTTTTTTCAGATGGCTGTTTCAAATATTAGATATGGAGCAGGAGTTACAAAGGAAGTGGGAATGGCAAGTATTCGAGATGTCTACGGTCTCCTACTGTAAATGTTACATATCTCACAAGACACATGCTAAATGACAACAATCACATCCTCTATTTTTAAAAATGTACAATGTGAGTTTGCCAGAAGAGTCTATTGCAGTTCTAGTGGAGTTGAACCTAACTTATAGGTTTTCTTGTAGGACCTACAAAACATGGGTGCTAAAAATGTGTGCTTGATGACAGACAAGAACCTCTCCAAGCTCCCTCCTGTGCAAGTAGCTATGGATTCCCTAGTGAAGAATGGCATCCCCTTTACGGTTTATGATAATGTGAGAGTGGAACCAACGGATGCAAGGTATTCTTGTATTGTTGTTATTGTTTCTTTACTTTAAGCAGAAGCTAACTGTTGATTAAAACTTGCCCCCAACCAGGCGTGGTGGCTCACGCCTGTAATCCCAGCACTTTGGGAGGCTAAGGCAGGCAGATTGCTTGAGGTCAGGAGTTCGAGACCAGTATGGCCAACATGGTGAAACACTGTCTCTACTAAAAATACAAAAATTAGCCAGTCATGGTGGCAGGCACCTGTAATCCCAGCTACTCGGGAAGCTGAGGTGGGAGAATTGCTTGAACCCAGGAGGCATAGGTTGCAGTGAGTCGAGATCGTGCTACTGCACTGCAGCCTGGGCAGCAGAATGAGACTCCGTCTCAAAAAAAAAACAAAAACAAACAAAAAAAAACCAAAAAAAACCCCACAAAACTTACCCCAAGCCTTAGTTAATGGCGTGGCAATTTATTTCTGAAAAATATAACATACTGGTTTTTATTTTCTCTTCTCCAAGCTTCATGGAAGCTATTGAGTTTGCCCAAAAGGGAGCTTTTGATGCCTATGTTGCTGTCGGTGGTGGCTCTACCATGGACACCTGTAAGGCTGCTAATCTGTATGCATCCAGCCCTCATTCTGATTTCCTAGATTATGTCAGCGCCCCCATTGGCAAGGGAAAGCCTGTGTCTGTGCCTCTTAAGCCTCTGATTGCAGGTAAACACTGTTTATTTCTTTGTTTGTTTTATTTTGCAATTAGCAATAGATCTTAAGAAAGATGCAAGCCAGTCCTTTTAACATAGACATTTCGAAAGCTTTCTGGTTTGTTCATTTCAAATCAATGCCTTGTTTGGAGACCAATCATTCATTTTAAAATTCTGATCTTCATTATTGTATAGATAAAGACAATTGGGGTCAGTGGAAGGAAAGTTTGCAGATTTAAGCTATGGGGTCACCACGTGGAAAAGGGGGAAGGTCATCACTGACATATGATGAGATCCCTCTGTCAGCAGCTTTGTCCCCTAAACTGCTCTCTGTTTTGTCCCATTTTGCCAGCCACTGTAGAGTTTAAGGAGAACATTAGCTGTTATTTTTCTGGTGTTGACTCAATCCTTTCTTCTACACAATGGCTCTTCAGCTGACCTCAGGCTTTGTCTCTTCCCTGGGACATGTGGCCAGCATGGCCCATCACGCTGGGTGACATCTGCTCTGTGGCTACCCAGGGCACAGACGTACAAATCCAAATCAGAATAGCTCATTTGTTCCACAGGGGACCTTGAGATTTTCTAGTCTTTTCTTCTCTGCCATTTTTATGGCTGCTAGCATATTACTATTTAAAGTTTTATAGCTAACATGCACTAACTGGTAACTGGGACATATCCTCAGTTTAAAGTTTTGCCCTTTCTTCTCCCCTCTCCTGCCCTATTGTGAAGAGGCCTTGTGATGGGATGTGAGTAAGTCGATGGCAGATGAACTGCTGTGTTGTGAATGAGGGATCAGCAGGGAGCAGCATAATTGGTGTCTGGCAAATGGAACCCTCTGGTGAAACTGTGTCAGCATCACACAGAGGGGTGATTAGTAAAGTTTAGAAACTTGACAGAACCACAAAACCACGGAGCCCAGCAAAGGCAGAGCGTCACTGTGCTTGCTGCCAAGAGGGAATAAAGATGTCTTTTAGAGACAGCAAATATGAGTTTTGTTACCAGAGGTGCTGGGCAGCCTGCATTGACCCAGCTGCAGCTGCTTAAGCTCTGGCCCCCAAGGAGCCTGAGGTTCCCAGAGCTCACTGCTATTAATACAGCACAGTCATCACACATGTGCATGATTAACATACATACATGTTAACAAAGACACAGAAATCATACATGCATGTTAACACAGGTACAGAGATCACATGCACATTAAACACACATGTATGTTAATACAGACAGACACCATACATATTAACACTCATATTTATGCAGAAGCAGGCAATATGCATATTAAACATGACCATGTTAATGCAGACACATACATGCATATTAAACACACATGCATGCTAAACATGCGCGTATGTTAAGGCAGACATGGACATCATACATGCATGCTAACACAGATACAGAGGTCACACATACATATTAAATATACATACATATTAATACAGACACAGACATTATGCATATTAAACAACATAAACATTCATCCAGCAGTCATGATACATGTCAAACATGCAAGTGCATTAATGCAGGCATAGACATCAATGTACATGCTAAACATACATGCATGCCAATATAGATACAGACCTCATGCATGCCTGTTAATGCAGATACAGACATCATACACATTGGACTTACATGCATGATAACACAGACACTGACATCCTCCATGTTAGATTACATACATATTAATGCAGACATAGACATCATACATGTTAGGCTTCCATACATGTTAATTCATATATATCATGCAAACAAGAGGGTCAGCAAAGTTTCCTTCTCTAATTTTGTTCCTCAGTCCTAAGGCTGAATTAGGTATCTCCACTAACCTTTATTTAGATGCTTTATTAAAATTAATATTATTTTGTTCAAGTGCCAACTACCTCAGGAACCGGGAGTGAAACTACTGGGGTTGCCATTTTTGACTATGAACACTTGAAAGTAAAAATTGGTAAGAACCATACTTTTGAATTATCTCCCTTACCTTTCAACTCCACACTCTTCTTTAAATCCTAATATTTAAAAATCAAGCAGTTATGATACAGTTAGAATAAGCCCCAATATTCTATAGAAGAGTAAGGTGATGAAAGTCAGCAACAAAGTATTGTATATTTCAGAGTAGCTAGAAGAGAGGACTTGAAATGTTCCCAAAAGTACTCAGAGTGATGGATACCCCACAGAGCCTGACTTGATCATCACACTTTCTATGTATGTAACCAATACTCACATGTACCCTATAAATACGTTAAATATTTTGTATCAAGTTTAAAAAGAAAGGAAAAAAATCAAGGAGCCAAGGAAAGGGTTTGTATATATACACATTTTCTTTCCTTTTCCAAGTACATATAAAAATATGAAACAATGTAATAAACTTCTTGAGAATTACTGCTGAAAGCATATTGAAATGCCATGAATCTTAATTGGCCATTCTCTGCCCAAGTTAGTGACTGTACACCAATGATAAATGGCTGTTTCCTTTCTCTGACATATTTTTTACATTTTAAATCAATTTTATTGAGATGTGATTTTTGTATAATAAAATGCACACATTTTAAGAATCTGGTTTGATGAGCCTTGACAAACATATATGCTCATGTAACCACCACCCCAATCAAGATACAAAACATTCCCATCACTCCAGAAAGTTTCCTCATGCTCCATCCCAGCCAATCCCTCCAGTCCTTTTCCCAGGTAACCTCTGTTCTGCTTTCTGTCTTCTTAGTCATTTTTATGCCATCTTCTCTGTCTCAGACTCTTGGCTAATGCGGTAGAAATGTCTCTCTTTTTAGTCTGGCTCAATATCCTGCTTTCAGATCTTCATAGCAGAATAAATTGACATTTAACTGCACACTTTTAGTAATTTTTCTTTTTAAAATTAAATTGCACTATCCTTTGACATTTCTTAAGTTGATGATAATAATGGCCAACACTTACATTCTACCTTACAGTTTCTAAAGACTTTTACCTAATATTCTCTCATTTGATCCCTACAACAGCTCAATGAGAGCTGGAGGCCCTGTGCTATTATAGTCTAATCTTACAGAGAACTCAGAGAGGCTAAGTGACTTGCCCAAAGACACAAAGTAAGTTGCAGAGCGAGGACCAGTGGTGTGCTAGTAAACTGGCTGTCTGGAATTTAATAATAAACAAGTAAGCCCTGACTTGTAGTGTTGGCCCATTTCCGTGGTGTAAATACTCTCACCACGGCCAGTGACATCACTCATCCAGGAGTTGGAAAGAGATGCATACACATGGCCCTTGGAAACCAGTAGGAGCCAGCTCCAACACACCACTGAAAACCCCAGGTTTCTGACTCTAAATGACTTTCCATTGCTCCTTACTTCTTCACTACATGAAAATGAACCTTTTCTCATATTTTTATTTTTAGGGTGATTTATTATCCTGAAGTCATTTGCCTTCTTAAAATGATGCCCATGGCTTTAGCCTCTACTGAAAATCCTTATGTTTTAGGCATCACTTCGAGAGCCATCAAACCCACACTGGGACTGATTGATCCTCTGCACACCCTCCACATGCCTGCCCGAGTGGTCGCCAACAGTGGCTTTGATGTGCTTTGGTAAGTGCTGGTGCCTCCTGGAGGGGCTTTTTTAGTACTGGGTCTATGGATAGTATTTTGTTGCTCAACGCACATGCTAAGTATTCATTGATTAGCACCCCACAACATCCCTAGCTTTGGCTGTCATTACCCCCTGTCCTAAATCAAACATTCAAGCTTTAGAGGTTGGTGACTAGGTGACATCTGGTGTGGGCCACAAACCTGCTCTTCAGGATGGATCCCCCCCAGCCACAGCCAGGGACATAGGGATGCCGCTAAAGGGGCATTTGGAGCTGGTGTGCAGCATCTCAGGGGATAAAGGGGCAGTTGGAGCTGGTGTGCAGCATCTCAGGGGATAAAGGGGCAGTTGGAGCTGGTGTGTGGCATCTCAGGGACACACCAGCTACCTTTATGGCCTCACTAACTAGGCAATGCCGAAGGCTTCATGTCATGGAAGAGGGCAGGGAACAGAGCTAACACCTCCAGAGCACCCCCAGACCGTGCACATTGTGTCAGCACCTCACATACATCAGTTCACTGCAGCTCTGTGTGATACAGGACCTTTGTTTTATTGAACAAGAAAACTGGGTTTGAGATGTTTAGTGACTTGCCCATAGTCTTACTGTATGTTCCCTCGGCTTCAGCTGCATTGTGCCGATGGCCCCCTAATCAGTATTTCTATCACAGACCTTGCTCCTGAGCTCCAGGCCTCATGGAGACCCCACCGACACTTCACATTCAGCATGTGCCAAATGACCCTCGTTCATCTATGTGCACATACACATTTTTTTCACATTTTAACACCTCTGAAATCAGGACATAACTTAAAATCTGTGGCATCACAGTATGTTTTCATCCTCCGTGGTACCTATTTTAAAAACGGTGCAGGCTGGGCACAGTGGCTCACGCCTGTATTCCCAGCACTTTGGGAGGCCAAGGTAGGAGGATCACTTGAGGCCAGGAGTTTGAGACCAGCCTGGGCAACAAAGTGATACCTCATCTCCACAAAAAAAAGTTTTACAAATTAGTCAAGCATGGTGGCACATGCCTGCACATCCCTGTACAGTGACTGTCACATCCTAGGTACTTGTATACTGCTAGTTCACACAAGCGGGAGGTGACAGAGTTAGAACTCACATCCAGGTCCCCCAGGGCCGTGATCTGCTTCTCTCACTATGTTATGCTGCCTGCCAAGAGACTGTAGAAAATTGTGTCTAACTCCATTCTGGTCAATATTGTCAGAACTTTGATGAGCTGTCCCCTAATAACCTGGAAATGAGGGGAATAAGGTTTTCCTTCCTCACTGTAAAGTACATAATAAATACATCATGACCCAAAGCAGCCACCCTTAAGTAGGTGACTCACAGGCCCAAAGACTTCACTGTCAGTCAAAGTGGGGAGTGGGCTCAGAAGGCAGGAGAATAATGGCAGTTGCTCTTTCAAGTACTGCCCAAGGGAAAGAACACCTGGCCTGAGGAATCTGCCCGTAGGGCCCAGTGGCCTGTTCTGAAGGTGGACAAGCCATGTATTAAATCTTCGAGGTAACTCCCCTCGTTAGGACTCCATGGACTTCTGATCATAAAGTGGCCATCCCAGGGCTTGACTGTAGGGAGAGAAGGTGCCATCTGGAAGACTCTGATGTCTGCTTAGCAGTTATGTTTCTTGTCATAAAGCATTAAGCTGACTTCCAGGCTTTACACATAGTTTCTGTGAGCTTAGCTCGGTGAGTCCACCCCTGAGAAACAAATCTGCACTTGGATCTGGGATCTGATTCAGTCTAGATGTGCTGCAAGGCAGAGGTCACACTCTGACTACAGTGGCCTCACCGGCCACCCCAACTTCCCCATGTGGACACCTCATTCTTGCATTATTCACACATTCCCTGCTTAGAACCACAAAGCCTTCATATCCATCTACAAACTAATTTCCAAAACAATTTTCTAATGATTTGTCCAAAAAATATTATCTGCTTCTCATATGTAGAAGAGAGTAATTCCTCCATTCTAGGGAAAACGAAAACTGTAATTCATGCAAAACATGGGGTCATCTCCCTTCACAGTCAAGTGAAAGGAGAGTGTCCCAGAAACATTACGGAGGCCCCCATGGGGAATTATACTGAAAACTATAATTCATGCAAAACATAGTTCATGTTACACTGTGTTTCCAGTGCATCACTGATCTAGACGGTGATGTCTGTTCTCTTCTGCAGTTGATGAGCTAGAAGTCATGGCAGGCCAGCAGGTGGAGGCAGCTATGAAGCTTAGTTCTTGAAGCAGCAAACTCTGAGTTTACGGTACATAAGAGAAAAAGATCTGCTTTTTCTTCAGGCCAAGAATTAATAATAATAGTGAATACTAAGATGTACAATGTGCCAGGTACTCTTCTAAATACTTTACATGTGTCAACTCATCGAATTTTCACAGCCACATCATGAACCAGTACTATTATTTATCCCTGTCTTAGAGTCAGGGTAGTGCCTTACACCAGGTCCACAGCAGGAATATCTTGTTCCAGGATTGACATCTGGGCAGCTGACCCCAAAGTCTATATTCTCACTCATTACACTGTAATTTTCATAGGAGTCTGGTGTAGCTATGACCCACTTTTGGTAATATAGTATTTGATCAATGCAAGGTATAAAATGGTAAATATCTTCCATAATGAAGTCATTTTTTTAGATTCAGTGCTTTTTTATTGCTCAAATATATAATTCGACACCATAAAAATGTATTGACACTAGAAAAGGTCCATATATAATCTTATACATACTACTCAAAAATACTGTAATGCTGTTAATGTAAACTCAACTGTATTAATTTATATTATAAGTAATGACTGTTGCAGGCAAGAGGTGGGCTGGTAGAATGTACTGTGATCATCAGTGTTAGATAATATATCCACCGTGGGTTGAGTGCCAAACAGCTCCAAGACAGGTTGTGATCTAAATGGAGGGAAGGAGGAAGACGACGCTTTCCATCTGTGTACTTTCAATATTTCTTTTTAGCCATGCCCTGGAGTCATACACTACCCTGCCCTACCACCTACGGAGCCCCTGCCCTTCAAATCCCATCACACGGCCTGCGTACCAGGGCAGCAACCCAATCAGCGACATTTGGGCTATCCACGCGCTGCGGATCGTGGCTAAGTATCTGAAGAGGTATGTCACCCCGAAGGGGATAGAAATAGAACAGGAGGCCCACATTCTGCCAGCACGTGAAACATGACATGCCTGAGCCTGAAATATCCTGAGCAGGTCTGTTCCAGAAAAGCAGTCAGTGGATGCGCAGAAGCCCCAGACACCAGCAGCCTCTGGAGGGACCCAAGGGACAGGCAGATGAAAACTGGGTCCTTCAGTCCCTAAAAGGCAAAGGCAGCCAGGGGACAAACTAGGAGCCAAGCTAGGATGAGGGGCGGTGTCCTTTGAGATTTGGCTCCCCAGGGCAGAAATGAGACCAGCACTGGCAGATGTTGGCTATGCCCATCCAGGCCCTGTCCGAAGACACACAGAATCCATCCTTTGAGTTAAGTCAAATGAACTAAACTTAAGAAATAAATGTGGGCTGGGCACAATGGCTCACACCAGTAATCCCAGCACTTTGGGAGGCCAAGGCAGGAGGATGGCTTGAAGCCAGGAGTTTGAGGTTGCAGTTAGCTATGATTGCACCACTGCACTCCAGCCTGGGTGACAGAGCAAGACCCTGTCTCAATTTAAAAAACAAAAGAAAGGAGTAGAGATTGCTGTCCCAGGAGATATAAAAGGCAGAAAATGTAAAAAGATTCCTAAGAGGTTGTGAAAGATTTATGAATACAAGTATATACATACATGTGTAGCCATAGGCTACAGGAGAGCAAATAGCAATCAGGTCCTGAGACAGCAAAGATATACTTAGGATGAAAGCTGATACCTGAGATATTAGGACATACTCAAAGTCAGACTCACGTTTGTATTTATACGTAATGGACAGAACGGCCACAGGTAGGCTAGGCCTAGACGTGAGCACGGTGCTTCCTCTGGCCTTGAGCTAGAAGCTCCACTGACAAAGGAGCCTTGCAATTGCATTTGTAGCAGAGCAGCAGGAAGGAACCCAATACTATTTCAGGTTTGTGGGGGACTCCCAGGACAGCACAGCAGCACTTGACTAGGTCCAAACAGACACGCATCATGGGGAGCCAGTTTGTTTGACAGGGACAGAGGCTTGGCAGTGGCACAGTGGTGGTAGATAAGGAGAGATGGAAAGAGGAAAGGCTGAAAGCTCCATCACCTGCTACTTCGCCTTGTCATTGGGGGAATAAGGAACTAACATGGGGTTTCAGAAAGGAGGCAGGATCACCCAACCATTCCACATGAAAGGAACATTTCAAATGAAAGGGGAAAAAAAGGCTGTGCTTTTTTATTTCGCCACAGGAACTCTTACGCAAGGCAAAATTGCAAAAAAGCCCACATGAAAAGTAGGTTCCCTTGACGGTCTTCAGGCTTCTTCCCTGGGGCAAGGTTTTAGCAGTGAGTGCAGGAAGGCTGTGCACAATCAGAAAGGGGCTTTTGAGAATTGACTTTTCCAAAGTGGCACTGGGGACACCCAGAGCAAGCTAAGGCTCATTCGACAATAACATCCACTTCCTCAATAATGTTGGCATAGAGGTGCAGCAACCACAGATATAAAGAGGCCCCCAGTGGGTCCAATGGGAGGCAGTGTCTCAGAGAGAAAGAGCGCTGGCCGGCAGGTAGCCCCGGGCATCTGAGAATGTTTACATCCCTTCACAGGGCCGTCAACAGCACTGACAAATGAAGAAGAAGAATGAGTCTCAGGGCACCTTCCTGGAGTGGCCCTCGCCATCCAGGGACCAGCGCGTTGCCTCCCCCGGCGCTTTTACATCACATGAGCAGCTGACAGCGTATTTATTATGCCTTTGCTGAAACAGTTGATGAGAAATATGTTTCCCTTCAGTTTTCATTTAGAAGACAAGGCGTCGTTTGAATAACTTGCCTAATTTTTCTTCCTACCGAGTAGCATTTCTTTTTTTTTCACCGTATCTTTCCCTAAGGCAGCTCCTTATTCTGTAGGAATTGCCAATGTTGATGTGTTATTGTTAGGTATTTATATCATTCACAGGGCTGTCAGAAATCCTGATGATCTTGAAGCAAGGTCTCATATGCACTTGGCAAGTGCTTTTGCTGGCATCGGCTTTGGAAATGCTGGTGTTCATCTGTGGTGAGCAAGTCTGAGATTTCATTTCTTTACTCAAGCTATTGCTTTAAAAAATTTTTAATGTTTATAATTCAGGACAGGTGGTAAAATTTAAATATGCTATAGAAGGAAGAAATTTAACTTTATGTTCCTAAATGTATTCTTCTTTTTCTTTTTTTCCTTTTTTCACCACCAGCTAAAGTAGAAACCTAAATGTATTCTTAAATTGAATGTGGTTCCTAAATGTATTCTTTTATGTTCCTCAATGTATTCTTTTTCTTTTTTTCTTTTTTCCACCACCAGCTATAAAGTAGAAACCTAAATGTATTCTTAAATTGAATGTGGTTTACTGGGTTTTTTAATAACAAATTTTTAAGGTATAATTCACATACTATACAATTCACCCATTTAAAATGTACAGAACATTAGTTTCTAATATATTCACAAAGTTATGCCGCCATCATCAATTTTAGAACATCTTATCACCCCAAAAAGAAATCCCATACCTCCTAGCTGTCATCCACCAATCCCCCCACCTTCCCTAATACTTAGCAACTACCAATTTACTTTTTTTCTTTTTCTTTTTCTTTTTTTTTTTTTGAGATGGAGTCTCACTCTGTTGTCCAGACTGGAGTGCGATGGCGCAGTCTTGGCTCACTGCAACCTCCACCTCCCAGGTTCAAGCAATTCTCCTGCCTCAGCCTCCTGATTATCTGGGATTACAGATGTGCACCACCATGCCCAGCTAATTTTTTTACATTTCTTAAGTAGAGACGGGGTTTCACCATGTTGGCCTGGCTGGTCTCAAACTCCTGACCTTAGTTATCCACCCGCCTCCACCCCTCAAAGTGCTGGAATTACAGGCATGAGCCACCACGCCCAGCCTACTTTCTATCTCTATAGACTTCCCCATTCTAGACATTTCATGTAAATGGAATCATAGAATATGTGGTCTTTTGTGTCTAGCTTTTTTCTTCTCTATGGACATAGGTTTTCCTTTCTCTTGTTATATAGGTAGGAGCAGAATTGCTGGGTCATATGGTAATTCTGTGTTTAAATTTTAAGATACTGACAGACTGTTTTCCACGGCATCTGCGCTGTTTTACATTCCCACCTGCAGTGGGTGAAGGTTCTGATTTCTCCACATACTCACCATGTGTTGTGGATTTTTTAAACTTAAATGTAGGATTTTTCCCCCAATCTGTCACAAAAGAAAGGGATCAGAATGCTTGTCAATAGCCCAGAATTAATCTCTTTGATTGAAACTTTATTGGTATGTTGCTTTAAATTGAAAACCATTGAACTTTAAAAATTAAGAATAGGCCTTTGCTAGGGCGAGCGCAAGGAATGATCAGCCTCTGATGATCTACCACTGATGGGAGCATAAATTGGCAACACCTTTCCAAAAAGCAAGTGAGCAAAATGTACCCAGAGCCTGAAAAATATTTATGCCCCTGGGCCCACCAATTATCTTCTAGGAATCTAGCCTGAAGAAATACCCTTGGCTGGGCACAGTGGCTCACGCCTCTAATCCCAACAATGGGAGGCTGAGTTGGATGGATCCCTTGAGCTGAGCCCAGGAGTTCAAGACCAACCTGGACAACATGGTGAAACCCCGTCTCTACAAAAGAAAATACAAAAATTAGCCAAGTGTGGTGGTGCATGCCTGTAGTCCCAGCTACTCAAACACCTGTAGTCTCAGCCACCCTGAGGCAGGAGGATCGCTTAAGCCAGGGAGGTCAAGGCAGCAGTGAGCCAGAATTGCACCACTCCAGCCCGGGCAACAGAGCGGGACCCTGTCTCAAAAAAACCCAAATAAACAACAACAACAAAAAAAACTATAATATTTTCCTATTTGTTCATCAATAGTTCAAGAGGATATAAAAAATTTTTCACTGAGCGTGGTGGCTGGATCCTTCCTCACTTGAGCCCAGGAAGTCGAGGCTGCATTGAGCTATGATCACACCATTGCACTTTAGCCTGGGTGACAGAGTGAGATACCGTCTCTAAAAAAAAAAAGAATTTTTCAGTAAAAACAAAAACCATGATGCCTTTTCTTGATGTCAACTAAATCTAAACAAATCCTTAAGGTAGAATTTAGCAAGAGAAATCAGTCAAACCAGAACTGATTAACATAGCCTGTCAGGCTAGAATAATCATTTCTGACTGGACTCTGTGAGTATGTAACATTTGAAGGGATCTGTCAGTTACTGGTGGGACAGATCACTGGTGGGTCAAGCTTGCACGTCATCAAATACAGCACATCCTGACTCACAAAATTCCCCCGACATCATCTGGGAGCACACTGCCAAGGAACTGCCAGGGAAAAACAGAAAACACATGCCCGGAGCTTATTACAGAAACTTCGAAGTGAATTACCAAGTCTTTGAGATCGTAATGTTAACTAATGGGTTCAGGGAGCTACTTCTGGATCAATACTTTTTAATGTCATACAATTCTATGAGCATTTGAATTGAGCATTTTCAGAGGTTTTGTTAATGAATGCACTACATGTCCTAGACATCATAATATATCCTTATATCCAAGAAAACAGAACATATCACTTTTTCAGGTAATGATACTGTCTAGAGGCTGTGACAGGCATCCCCATAAGAGTATCTTTCTATTGTTGACTTGAATTTTGATAACCGTGTATGAACATAAGGATTTTCTTTCTTTTCTAGCCATGGAATGTCTTACCCAATTTCAGGTTTAGTGAAGACGTATAAAGCAAAGGATTACAATGTGGATCACCCACTGGTGGTAAAATCATAAGAATAAATTATTTAATTAAATATTATAATCATCCCAATTTCCATAAATATATTTGCCAATTCTCGCCTGCTTAGAGTATGGGGTAAAGTAGCTTAACATCTAGAATATGCAGGGAAGAACAGCTTTGTCATCTGCCGGTCACCGCATTTCGTTTCTCCCCAGCCCCATGGCCTTTCTGTGGTGCTCACGTCCCCAGCGGTGTTCACTTTCACGGCCCAGATGTTTCCAGAGCGACACCTGGAGACGGCAGAAATACTGGGTATGAACCATTACTCAAAATTCTGTGACCGGCCAGGCACGGTGGCTCCCATCTGTAATCCCAGCATTTTGGGAGGCCAAGTTGGGTGGATCACTTGAGCCCAGGAGTTCAAGACCAGCCTGGGCAACATGGCAAAACCCCATCTCTATCAAAAAAAAAAAAAATAGCCATGTACAGTAGTGCAAGACTATAGTCCCAGCTACTTGGGAGGCTGAAGTGGGAGGATCACCTGAGCCCAGGAAGTTGAGGCTGCAGTGAGCTGTTATCATGCCACTGCACTCCAGCCTGGGAGACAGAGTGAGACTCTCTCTCTCTCTCAAAAAAAAAAAAAAAAAGAACCATAAAGGACAATACCAAAAAATATTGCTTTGCGATAGCTTAATAATGAAATGTCAGGCTGGGCACAGTGTAATCCTAACAATTTGGGAGGCTGAGGTGGGAGGATAGCTTAAGCTCAGACGTTTGAGACCAGCCTGGGCAACATAGTGAGATCCTGTTTCTTTAAAAACATTTTTAAAATATAAATATATGATTAAAAATGTCAGTGACTTGACCAAAGCCCTATCTAGCACTAAAATTCTGTCATTATTATGTTTCTGAGAGTATTGAGTCTGTTACGTTTGTAGTAATACTGTTTCCTGTTTTTATCTCAAGGGAAAGTGTAATTATTTGTATATTTTTAATGTTATAAATGACTTTTGCTATGTTCGATAATAAAATGAATCTGTATCAGGAAGCAGGAGTAAATTCCTAATTATAGAGAATCAAAACAACTGGAAACTTTTTTTCACCAAAGCCTGCAAAGGTCCTGATCAATTAGAAACTTTATAAAAATATCCTGAAAGAGGAGTCTGTTTGCCATACTGTAGAATAAATAATGTCAATAATAAGATATCCACAGTACCTTTTGAATCTTACCAGAAATAAAATGATATTCAGGATAGCTTTAATGGTAAGTAAAATGTTGGTGTTTTGCTAATACAAGAACTCTTTTAAGTAGACTTGAATATTTTATTAACTTGCAAAACATCTTATTCCGCCACTTGTGTTTAGTTAGGGCAAGAAGGGAAAGGCTAAAAAGAAAACTTCATTATGCTCTCCTAGCCCAGCCGTTGGAGAGATTATTTCCAGGGAGGTAGGAAGGACCGCAGACATCCTCCTGCAGGAGCTCCCGCTGAGTCCCAGGTGCTGTGCTGGGAATGTTAATGACACAAGCCCAGGGCAGAGAGGGGCCAGGGGCTCCATTTCCCAGAGGGTGCTGAGGGGAAACAGTGCAACTTTACCAAGGATCTGTGTCCCTTTTCTCTTTCGGACTGGAGATGTTGTTCAGCCATATTTTGGGACTCAGCTGCCTTTGTATATATTCAAAGCATGTAAATAAGAAGAGAGAGCGCAAATCATAGGCTACATTTATGATAAATGGGAAAATCTTAGAGAACTTAAAGTTAACACTCCAGGCAACTAGCAACACTACTGAGAAGGGAGTTCCTCTGTTAGACAAATTCCAGGCTGGAAGAACCCACTGATTCTTCCTTCTTGAATGGGAAGTTTTAATGTTATCTACGCTTAGCTATCCCACACGATGAAATATTTTGATTCTCCATGTCATCTTAGATTTCTTAGCTTAAAATACTGATGTATTCTTTTTCCTACCATCTCTTTTTTTTCTGTAACACTTCATAGGAAAATGCAGAGGTTTCGATGGTGTTTTATGGCAGCATTCCCAGGAACATTAAAACTTCATAAACTTCGTATCATGTGTCACCGCTCCACCTAATCCATATTTTAGCTACCGCTGGGTAATACAGACTGGTCTTGTCAGGCAAGGTTTACCTTTCATCCGGCTGCTCTCCCAGCCAGCCCCGTATCTGGTTCTATTCATACCTTTTCCTGGATTCCTAAGAGTTCTCACTGTCATGGAAGAGAAAACTAAAAACCGATTTAATAATGTGCTTCAATATGGATGTGAAAGTAGTCACGATCTCCTTTTGAACAATACAACAGAAAGTGGACTTAGACTACTGTGGGAGGCATTTTGCATAGACTTCATATAATGCTACACTCTGTAGAGGGCTTTACTTCTTGGCAGTGAATGTGTTTGGCTAGAATATATGAGAATGTAGGGTGCTAAGGGTTGTGAAATCAGTTCCCTTCCTCTGGGAACTTTCTCTGTCACCCTGCCTGAGGGCAGAACCTCCCGCGTGGCTCTTCCAGATTGCCATTTCCATGATTATGTGCATTATTTTTTAATTTTTATTTTATATATATATATATTTATATATATATAATATATTTATATATATATAATATATTTATATATATAATATATTTATATATATATAATATATTTTTATATATATATATAATATATTTTTATATATATATATAATATATTTTTATATATATATATATATATATATATAGTTTTTTTTTTTAACAGAGACAGGGTCTCACTGCTCAGGTTGGTCTTGACCTCCAGGACTCAAGTGATTCTCCTGCCTCAGCCTTCCAAAGTGCTGGGACTACAGATGTAAGCCACCAGGCCTGGCCTCTTAATTACTAATCATGTAAAAATTCTGCCCTTATGAATCTTCTTTCATCAATACCATTATTATCTGCATATGAAACGCTGTTTTCTGAGAGCCTTCATGTTCTTGGTCCTGCCCAGCTGGTTCTATAATATTTATTTAGAGGAACCTACTCTGCCCTTTGGCAACAGAATCTAAAATTAAAAGTTTTATAGCTATAGAGGACAAAAATTTTCTTCCCTGTTCACACATAATCCATTTGTATCATGCTTATTTTCTTTTTGGTGGTTAATTTTAGAGCTTTTGTACTTCTGTAAGCTTGTCTCACAGGGTGTTTGCAAAGGATTTGTCTTTTTCTAAGATGTTGCTGTGGGAAAAGACGTTGAACACATCATACACCTCTAGATGTCAGCAAATTCCAAGCCTTGAAATTACATAAGCTGTGTGTTCTTCAAATATTCATTCCTCCATCCCAGCACCAACCGACTTTCTTGCCTTGTTCTGCACCTCTCTTCTTGTCTTTGTTCCTCTTCTTCCTACCACACAAGGGGCAAGTATGTAGGACTTGGCAGCCCCTCCAAAATGTCAGAGCTAAGTGAGCTCCCCCAGCCAACTTGGGCCCTCCTGGGGAGGCTCACGATGGCCCCGTGCTGGGCGTTAGGGAGACTCCGTGGGTGTGCATGGTGTATTCACTGATCTTGTGACTGAACTCCACCCAGAGCCCATTTCTTCCTCTCTCCCTACAGTCAGCACTTTATGTCTTCTAGGAGCCGACACCCGCACTGCCAGGATCCAAGATGCAGGGCTGGTGTTGGCAGAGACGCTCCGGAAATTCTTATTCGATCTGGATGTTGATGATGGCCTAGCAGCTGTTGGTTACTCCAAAGCTGATATCCCCGCACTAGTGAAAGGAACGCTGCCCCAGGTAAGAGACCAGCACGCTCCTCACTCCCTGCGAAGGAGCCTAGCGCCTCCAGAAAGACATGCTGCATTGATGGCGGGCTAGCAGGGATGGAAACCAGGGCTCCCCGGTGGTTCTCGGGTCTCCTCCACAGCAGACAGCAGTTCTGTCCTTTCCTGGTGCAACAGGGCCAGGCCCTCGCCTTTCTGTTCATCCATACAGCTGTAGCTGAGGTGAGGCTTTTATGAAAATTTTCATGAAGGGATGGATCCTTTATGAAAATTCAAGGCAAAAACAACCAAACTGATCTTGAACTATGGCAAAATTTCCCTTTTCCCTATTTCTGTTCTTTGAAGGGCTCCTATAAATAACTATGTGAAGCTGTTCCAAAAGGACCACCAATATTATTTTCCATTGTAAAAGAGTTCCAGGTCTCTACTATTTTGTGAAGAATAGGCATGGCCTTTCAATTAACACTATCACCAAATTGCTTTCGATGAATGTGGGAGATTGTATACTTGATGCATATCTGTGTCACTATGGGTCTGATTTCATTTCTTAAATTTTTGTGAAGAATGTAAATGGAGCTGCATCCCTAATTCGGTAGAATCATACTAGGTGTAAAGTTTGCTCTTCTGAGGTTCTCATGAAGAACTGTGATCCCTCAGTGGACCTCTCTTGAGCTAGCACATCAGATCCTAATAGGCCAAGGTCCTGTTCATTGCAATTCACCATAAAGCAGAGAGCTCAGAGCATGAGTGCTTGGTTGGTGGACCACACCATAGTCGCCATGCCCAGAATACTCCTTTAGTCCTCTTGGCCAATATGGGAAAGGCAGAGGTCACCTCAATGCTATGAGGGTATGAGGATAAGGATCTTCTGCCACAGGCTAAGGCATTCCCTGACCATGGAACAGAGTTAGCAGCTGAAACATCCACTCACACAGCAGCCTGCTTGCCACAAGTGCTGGTGCTTTTCCCTCACCCCACTCCAAGTAGGCAAGGGCCTCAAACTAGCTTCTTCCTCCCCGCTTCGCTAGTGCTTAGAATGTTGACAGCCTCACCAGTCACTTAAGATAGTATTTGTATAGATTGTGTTCATAGACTCATGTGTCCACAGGAGCCAGGTAGAGAATAGCAGTGAACAATGTCATGTAAGGCCTCAGGGAGTGGTGGGGACTTTGGTAAGCCAGAAAGCACGTGACCCATCTAATTGGGTGAGCAGCTCAGCTACAGTTTATCATCACCAAGCAGAAAATCAGGTCCCAGTGTTGGTAGACCTACCAACTCTCAAGAAAAATCAGCAATCCGGATGTTTGTGTTGAATTCCCTGGTTTCCAATGCACAAATGAAATGTAGTCCGTGAACCACCAGTTTCCCTGATTTGGATTCAGGCTCACTGAATTCAATTGCATCTACAAATAGAAATGAACAAGAAACAAAGGAGTCTCAAAGTATAGGAGAGACCCTGGGCTAACCCACAAACCCTTAATTCTAACCCATACGTCCAAGGGACCAAATCACTAAAAAAATCAGACTCTCTAACGCCCTCACAGTTATTTTATCCAAGCCTACCAGCCTGTAAGTTCTGTGAGGGCAGGAATCTGTCTGCTTGGCTCATCCATTTTCCATTGCACCTAGCACAGGCTAGTAAACATTTTAAACGAACACATACCTCCATTCCTCTCCTCCTAAGTCCTCTGTCTAGGTAAGCTTTAATGGCTGACTGAGGATAACTTTTTGAAGTTTCCTTAGACTGACTAGGACTCAACCAAAGACAGGGGAGCCATGAAAGCTCAGGGTCACTCTAGACTGAGTGGTCATAGTGATTTTTTCCGGGGGGAGGGACAGGGCTGGAGTGCAGTGGCATAATCACAGCTCACCACAGCCTTGACCTCCCAGGCTCAAGTGATCCTCTGTCCTCAGCCTCGAGTAGCCAGCACTATAGGTGTGTGCCACCATACCAGGCTAATTTTTTTAACTTTTTTGTACACAATAGGTCTCACTGTGTTACCCAGGCTGGTCTTGAATTCCTGAGCTCAAGCAATCCTCCTGCCTTGGCTTCCCAAAGTCCTAGGGTTATAGATATGAGCCACAGTGCCTGGCATTCACTGCAATTTTAATGTAGCTTCTGGCTTTATGGCATGGTCCCAGTGACACTGTCCACCCTGCAAGGGGCCCTCCAAAAGGTTTTGTTTGTTTAGCCCAGGAAAGTGTTCAGGAAAATGTGTGGGTCCACCTCTAAGAATGCTATCCATGATTTTCAGATGAAACTGTCTGATACCCTTGGCCATTTGATTGCTGGCCATCAGTACACACTGACAGGTGTTTACTCTTCTAATTCTACTGTGGTCAGACTGTCACTTTCTTTTGTTTGTTTTGTTTTTTGTTTTTGAGACAGAGTTTCACTCTCATTGCCCAGGCAGGAGGGCAGTGGTGCAATCTTGGCTCACTGCAACCTCTGCCTGCCAGGTTCAAGTGATTCTCCTGCCTCAGCCTCCCGAGTAGCTGGTATTACAGGCACACACCACCATGCCCAGCTAAGTTTTGTATTTTTAGTAGAGACAAGGTTTCGCCATGTTGGCCAGGCTGGTCTCAAACTCCTGACCTCAGGTGATCCGCCCACCTCAGCCTCCCAAAGTGCTGGGATTACAGGCGTGAGCCACCACAACCAGCCCAGACTGTCACTTTCAAAAGCTATTCCACGTAGCAGCAGATCCAGCTTAACATTTGAGACCATTAAAATAGCACTAAATTAACACTAAAATAGCAAGTTAATTAGATATCATTCTGAATGCCTCAGTGTACATGCAATACTGGGAAATCACAGATAGCAAAACCTTAATTGGACAAAACCAATTTCTTAGTTTTACAAAAATGGGAGGTAAATGGAATCTTTTGGATATAAGTTCTGACTTAAAGTAGGAAGCCAGATTTTCCTCAGGCTGTATTCATAAAGCACCCCAAGGCATCTGCTGCCTTTTTTCCTCTGATCATGTTTTCATGGTTCAGAGAAATATAGTTAATTTTAATTAAACTAACCCTAGGTTCATTTGGAGTCTACGTGATTGAGATATGTGTATATTCACAGATTGATAAGACTTTGGTAGGAATCTTAGAAATAAGCTTGTCCATTTTGCAGATGAATAACTACTATGGAATTTTGTTTGTTTGTTTGATGGCAGTGACTGTTTTACAGGAATGCTGTGGCCACTTCAGAATTTTACACATGCAATAGACCAATCTTCACTTATTAATATCTCCAGGATTTAAGGTAGTGAGAAGAATATACTGGCTCCTCCAAAGAACGTCACCAGAAAGGTTATTCAATGTAGTTGACATTTGATGAAGGTTCTTTTGTGTTCAGCAGTGAAGGATTGGTTTTCTCTGGAAGGAACAACCAGGCCAGTATTCTTGACCAAACACAGCCCATACTGGTGGCAGCTAATAGCAGCCCTGTGTACAGAGGCTTTCAACTGCCATAGCCAGGCTGCAAGGGGAGCAGGCAAGAATATATTAATCTTCCAAGCTGGATTTCTGAAACCCCTGGAAAGAAACATTTACATTTCAAATCAAAACATTTCATTACTGAGGAGCGCTGTCTACCCAAATGAGCACTTCCACTCCCTGGTAGACAGGCCAGCTGAAATGTTGTTATTTCATGAATGTGCTAAAAGTAGATGTCTGAATTTATTTTGTTCCCATGTTAATGAGTTGTCCTTCACACTTACATGCCTATAAATAATAGCACATCATTGCTTAACATATCTTAATTCTGAGAGAGTTTAGCTTTTATATGGCAGAGGTGATATGTATAGGGACATATCACAAACTTTATGTCCTTGTCCTGTTTAACCAATCACTGGGGGCCAGAAACGCGAAACAGAAACTCAGCTTGGCTTCAAATACTTCTAAGAGTCCTGCACTGCTCCACCAAAGATAAACAGGATCATGTCAAGGGCCTTTGAGCTCATCAGACAAGACTCTCTCCCATTATGAACAACGTAACTTGCCATCATCTGCAGTTACAGCAAACACTGAACTTCAGTTCTTGACCCTGCACAAACACATACATAATGAGACCCTCTGCCTTGCTATGGATTTCCAAAATTCCTTAGGGTCTCTTAAAAATCTGCTGGGATGTGAAACTTTGTCTTTACCTCACCCATACTCATAGGCATTGTCCCTCACCCCTCTCTCATCTGTCCCTCTATCCTTTCTTCCTTCTTTAACTTATCTTTTAAATTGTGATAAAATATGTATAACATAAAATTTACCATTTTAACCATTTTTAAGTGTACAATGCCATGCCATTAAATACATGCACAATGTTGTGCAACCATCACCACTATCCATTTTCAGAACTCTTTTTTTAGTCATGCCAAACAAGTGGTATGTCTGTTAAACACGAATTCCCCGTTCTCCCCTTCTCACAGCCCCTGGGAACCTCTGTCCTACTTTCTGTCTCTATGAAGTTGCCTATCCTAGGTACCTCATGTAAGTGAAATCATACAATATTTGTCCTTTTGTGACTGGCTTATTTCACCAAGCACAGTGCCTTTAGTGTTCATCCACGCTGTAGCGTGTGTCAGAATTTTATTCCTTTTTTATAGCTGAATAATGTTCCATTGTATGGGTATACTACATTTTGGTTATGCATTTACCTATTGATAGACACTTGGGTTGTTTCCACCTTTTGACTATTATGAATAATGCTGCGATGAATATTGGTGTACAAGTATCTATTTGAGTCCCTGCTTTCAATTCTTTGGGGTATATACCTAGGAGTAGAATTGTTGTATCATATAGTAACTCTATGTTTAACTTTCTGAGGAACTGCTAAACTGTTTTCTATAGTGGCTGCACCATTTTACATTTCCATTAACAGTGCACCAGGGCTTCAGTTTCTTCACATCCTCAACAACACTTGTTATTTTTCTTTTGTGTGTGTGTAATAGCCATTCTAATGGTGTGAAGTGGTATCTTATTGTTTTGATTTGCATTTCCCAAATGACTAAGGATGGTGAGCATCTTTTCATGTGCTTATTGGCTATGTATATATATATATTCTTTGGAGAAATAACTAATCAAGTCCTATGCCCATTTTTGAATTGAGCTGTTTGAGGTTTTTTGTTGGTGAGTTGCAAGAATAATTTTTTTCTTTTTTTGAGACGGATTCTTGCTCTGTCATCAGGCTGGAGTGCAGTGGTGCAATCTTGGCTCACTGCAACCTCCGCCCCCTGGGTTCAAGCAGTTCTCCTGCCTTAGCCTCCTGAGTAGCTGGGACTACAGGCGTGCACCACCACACCCGGCTAATTTTTGTATTTTTAGTAGAGACGGGGTTTCACTGTGTTGGCCAGGATGGTCTCAATCTCTTGACCTTATGATCCACCCACCTCGGCCTCCCAAAGTGCTGGGATTACAGGTGTGAGCCACTGTGCTCAACCAGAATAATTTTTATATCCTGAATATTAATCCCTTATCAGATATATGATTTGCAATTTTTTTAATTTTGTTGTCTTCTCACTCTCTTGACCATGTCCTTTGATGCACAAAAGTTTTAAGTTTTTATTCAGCCTAGTTTATCTGTTTTTTTTTTTTTCTTTATTCCCTTTGCTTTTTCTTTTTTTTCTTTTAGAGACAGAGTCTTGCTCTGTTGGCCAGGCTGGAGTGCAGTGGCACAATCTCGGCTCACTGCAACCTCCACCTCCCAGGCTCAAGCAATTCTCCTGCCTCAGCCTCCTGAGTAGGTGGGATTATAGCTGCCCACCACCACACCCAGCTGAATTTTTTTTTTTTTTTTTTTTTTTTTTGTATTTTTGGTAGAGACAGGGTTTCACCATGTTGGCCAGGCTGGTCTCGAACTCCTGACCTCAAGTGATCCGCCTGCCTCGGCCTCCCAAAGTGCTGGGACCACCGCACTGGACTCCCTGTGCTTCTGGTGTTACATCCAAGAAATCATTGCCAAAGCCAATATTCCTGAAGATTTTTCCCTAATTATTCTTCTAAGAGTTTTAGGGTTCTAACTCTTACATTTAGGTTTTTGATGCATTTTGAGCGAATTTTTTTAATACATCCATCCTTCTTTTCTTTCCTTTTACCAGACAAATACTGACTGAGTCCCTACCGTATACCATGCATTGTACAGTATACTAAAAGAAGGAAAATAAAGTCCCTTTTCTCCTTTGTGAAGCTTACCTTCTAGTGAGGGGAGACAGTGAACATCTATAAATAAGATATAAATGAAATCATTTCAGATAATGATTAGTGTACGAAGGAAAACGTGCATAAGGAGATAGAGAGTGATCTCACGGGGAAAGTGTGGAGAGATCTCCAGCCAGGGTGTTGGGAAGGTGCATGATGATAGGCCAATGCTTTCTAGGCAGAGGGGAAGGGCCCTGAGGCAGGGTCAACGTTAGCATATTCAAGGAACTTAAAAGGGATGGTGGGACTAAGTGAGGTGTTAGAGCTGGGGCAGGAAACAGAGCCAGATCGGGGTAGCCTTAGAGGCCATGGTTTTGTTGTAATTGCCACGGGCATTTATCTGCGAGCATTAAACAACAGGAATGGTAGGATTCAGTTTATACTGGAAAAAAATCACTTTGGCTGCTGTGGGGAGAATGACCTCTGGGGGGCAAGAATGGAGCAAAAGTGGAAACAGACCTTTTAGGAAGCTTCTCAAGCTGGACAGGCGAGTGATAGCAGTGCCCTGGATTCCGGTTGTGGTACCACAGGAGGTGAGAAGCGCTCTGACTGGGGCTTCATTTTGGAAGTAGGACTGACACTCTTGCTGATGAGTTGAACTTGCAGAGCAAGGGAAAGGGGAATCAAGTCTGGCTCCTGGGTTTTGCCTGAGCTACTGGGTGTCATTTCTGAGATGAGAAAATGGTAGGAGCGGTGGGGTGGGAGAGTCAGAGTTCTATCTTGTATATGTGAACTTTGAGACTCCAGTATCCCCCTCCCCACCATCTTCACTAATTCAGCAGATAACTGTTAAGCATCTACTTACTATGTAAAGCCCTCCGGTAGGCGCAGGGCAGAGAGCAGTGCACACAGCTGAGCCCCTGGCCTCACAAGCTTCCCTTCCACTAGCTACACTCCCAAACACATGCCAGCAATAGAAAACATGCCCAGAGACCCATGAAAATGGAACCTCAAAATGGACATTCCTCAGTTTCATGCAGGTGCCAGGGGAGTCATCGCTGTACATTTTAGCCCCTGTCCCCGAGAAGCTACTGACCAGAGTATAAATAGAAGTAGGATGTGCTGGATGTCTTCGCTGAATTGACTCAATAATCATTGGAGAAATTAACAAATCACTGGATTTGCTTGGGAACGTAGAGATAAAACCTTAGTTAATAGAAAAAAACGGAGTCACTTGTTGCACATAGCATGAACATTAATGTTCTACTGAAGTCCTTTTGAATATGCCTTAAGTCCAAGTTGCAAAATACATGGTCTTAGACGTCGGGGACGACCCAGTTCTCTCTCAGAGCTCTGTGTGTACAGAGAACCTGGCAGAGGTGTTTGACTGACCTAGTTTTGTCATG
This sequence comes from Gorilla gorilla gorilla, assembly GCF_029281585.2. Classification (NCBI taxonomy): domain Eukaryota; kingdom Metazoa; phylum Chordata; class Mammalia; order Primates; family Hominidae; genus Gorilla; species Gorilla gorilla. The sequence goes on along the minus strand of NC_073231.2, from coordinate 53,918,589 downwards.
ATAAGGGTGTTTTCCCCAAGGTTGGTTTCGGCAGAAGGCTGTTGCCGGGGCGTAAGGCAAGGGGCAGTGGCTTTCGAAAGCTCTGTGGGGAAAGAGGTATGATGTGATAAACCTCTGAGATGGGGATCAACTCATATGAAGTATACAAGAAATACCGTTTTTAAAGATATGGCGTTTATCAAGTCATTGATTCTTATGACCAAGTTAATTTCCATAACTTTGTAGCTTTTACAAACTGCCTTTTCAAAGCCCTGGGTAACTTCTTTCATTTACTGTTTCAGGAAAGGGTCACCAAGCTTGCACCCCGTCCCCAGTCAGAAGAGGATCTGGCTGCTCTGTTTGAAGCTTCAATGAAACTGTATTAATTGTCATTTTAACTGAAAGAATTACCGCTGGCCATTGTAGTGCTGAGAGCAAGAGCTGATCTAGCTAGGGCTTTGTCTTTTCATCTTTGCGCATAACTTACCTGTTACCAGTATAGGTGGGATATACATTTATCTTGCAGGAAATTCCCCAAAGCTCAGAGTCCAGTTCCTTCCATAAAACAGGCTGGACAAATGACCACTATGTTAGACCCCCAGGCTCGACTTCAGGGGTCAGTGTTCCTGTCCCAAACCCCACACAGAATACTCTGCCTCTGCTTCATGTAGCAAATGAGCAAAAACTCAGTATCTATCAAAAATGTAAATTATATTTCCTATGCCTAGTAATTCACTTCATGTCTAAAAATTTATCTGATAGAAACACTAGCACCAGTACATACAGAAGCATGGCAAGGATGTTTCTGGCAGCACTTTTCTAATAATAAAAGATTTGAAACAACCTTAAGTATTCATTATTGGTATATAGATCACTTATAGTATACTAGACAGTGGAATACTATGGTACTGTTAATGAAGATGAAGTAAATCTCTTGGAAATGTGTCCATAATATACTGGGAAGTTGGCAGAAAGCAAGCTACCAAATAATTATAATTAGTATGATCTGATTTTTACTTTTTCAATTATACATAAACATATATCTACATATACATACAAAAGAAAGATACACATCAAAATTTAAAAGTTATTACTGGAGAAATGGAATTTGGGGTGTGGAGAACTAAGAGAAAATGTTCACTTCATTTTATTTATTTATTTATTCATTTATTTTTATTTATTTTTTTGAAATGGAGTCTTGCCCTGTCTCCCAGGCTGGAGTACAGTGGTACGTTCTCGGCTCACTGCAACCTCCACCTCCTGGGTTCAAGTGATTCTCCTGCCTCAGCTTCCTGAGTAACTATTTATTTATTTTTTGAGACAGGGTCTCACTCCTATTGCCCAGGCTGGAGTGCAGTGGTACAATCATGACTCGCTGCAGCCTCCACTTCCTGGGCTCAGGTGATTCTCCCACCTCAACCTGCTGAGTAGCCGGGACTACAGGCATGCACCACCATGCCTGACTTATTTATTTATTTATTTTTGTATTTTTTTTGTAGACACGGGGTGTCGCCATGTTGCCCAGGCTGGTCTCAAACTCCTGAGCTCCAGTGATCCTCTTGCCTTGGCCTCCCGAAGTCCTGGGATTACAGGCATGAGCCACCACTCCCAGCCTCATTTTTTATTTTATAAACTTCTGTATTGTTTGGATTTGTTACAACAAGCATATATTACTTTTCTAACATTTATAAAAGAGAAGGGAAAGGAAAGAAAAATGTCATTTTAATGTTTTAGGTCAGATTCGTTTTATTTTATAAAAATACTAGTAACATATTTAAAAGGTAAAAACAAATCCACAGGGGTAAAATATTAGAGACCAATCCTCTGGTGAATAAGTTGGTTTTTTTGTTTTGTTTTGTTTTAAAAAAAAAAAAACAACAAAAACAAAAACAAAAAGCAAAAACTAACATCCTACATGGTTATTCCCTCTGGAAAAATGTTTCTGGTGCCCTGAATACATTAATTCAAAAAGAAGCAGTTTTGTAGGTTACAGATTACAGCATGCAGGTAGAATCCAACTAGTGTGATACTCTTCCTCCCTTTTATTCCCAGGCTACAGAAACCTGGACAGCTCATTTTTCCTTTCAAAAGTTAACCCACTGAGGTTTTCTTGCCCAAGCTTTGGCAGTATAGATCTCAGAGTACTTGCAGATTTACTCACATTTTAAATTGAATTAAAATTTTAATCTTATAAATGAGTAATATAATTACTTCAGGATTTTTTTCAAACAGATGAGAAAAGCATTACTGTGCCATTCAACTTGCCTAGGCCACTTGATCTCCATAAAGGTCTTTATTTTGTTGAGATTTTAAAATAACGTTTATTGGGGGTTTTCTCTAACTACAAACATAAAATATATTCAGTACCAAAAACTGTTAATACAAAGATAAACACAAAAGAAAATCATTGTTCATACTGCACCATCCAAAAGATAGCTATGTAAAAATTTTGTATATGTTATTCCAGTAATTTTGTATGCATAAATATATGTTGTATAACTAGCTATATATGTGTACATTTTTTACTTAGAAATTGTATTATTAAGGTGTAATTTTAATTTCTACAGAACATTCAAATTTTTTTATACCAAGTGCCCCAAACGTAGGCTTAAGATGGTGCCAGTAGAATTTCAGCTACACCTTGCAGATCATAGCTAGCTAAAATTTCTTCTAGCTCTTCAGGAGAATCCTGGAGATGAGGGCAGAAGCTGGGCATGAATGAGGCAGAGAACAGCTAAACTCTGCCAATCTGAGATCCTTCAGGAAACTTTAGTAAAAGTTGTTAATGAGAGTCTCAAAATATATTTAGCATGGCAAAATCTTATATGTATACACACACACATATATTTTTCCCTCACCACCCCCACCTCAGAAGCAGTCTAGGTAAGTTTGAGAACACTTACAATATATTAGGCAATGTGATATGACATTATTAGAAGAGCATTAGGCTAGGGTTCAAGGGCCCTGGATTTTGTTTCAGTTTTGTCTGAGTCTTAGTTCATTCAGCTAAGGCCTCTTCCAGCTTGAAAATGCTATGAGGCCGGGCACAGTGGAGGCTGAGGCAGGAGGATTGCTTGAGTCCAGGAGTTTTGAGACCAGCCTGGGCAACATGGCATGGTGAAACACCATATCTACAAAAAATACAAAAATTAGCTGGGCGTAGTGGTGCATGCCTGTAGTCCTAGCTACTCAGGAGGCTGAGGCATGAGAATCACTTGAAACTGGAGGGTGAAGGTTGCAGTGAGCTGAGACCACATCACTGCACTCTATCCTAGGCAACAGAGCAAAACTCTGTCTCAAAAAAAAAAAAAAAAAAGAAAAGAAAAGAAAGAAAGAAAATGCTATGACTAGGTTTTATGTATTACCTGGTCCTTAATGTGAGATTTTTGAATTGGGAAAATTCGATGTAAAATAATTTGAGATACAAATATGCATTCTCCCCCCATCTCTCTCAAATGTTCAATGCCTTTGCTAACAGTAGCCAGACGTCTGAATGTGACTCACCAAGAGGAGTGTTTGGTATTCATATTGATGATGACTCTGTAGAGGAAGAATTTAAAGGTCAAGCATGAAGAAACAGATTTAGGAAGACTTGGTGTTTTTATCTGGATACCCATCATTCTGGCCCTTACAATTAGAGATTATGGAAAAGGTGAGTTTTGTGACTTACTAGCTATTAAAAGAGGATAAGCTAGATTAGGCCAATTTCTGTAAATCAAACATTTCATGTTTCAGAGACAATAATTAAGTGTATTTTTTCTGATTCTGTATCCTATTTTTCTATAGATGTCCTTTAAGAAAAATTCTTAAGAGTCGCAGCTCCGTTTATGTGGATTAAAATACCTACCAAGGCAAGGACATTTAATAGAATGGTATTCAAGAGTTTGGAAAATACTATGTTCATAAAACTATCATAATACGGTGGCATTTTCACTTAAAATACATGCATATCCCTAATTTATTTTTTGATACAGAATACTGATTTGTTCCAAATAGGTCATGTTTCTATTTATTGTTGAGTGCCACAATAAATAGCTGGCTCGTTTTGCACTCCTGTCCCTCTCTATGGCATTGTTCGAGTAGCTGTGGACACAGCTGTGGGGTGTTTTCAAGTGGTCAGTGAAGTAAGTCTGCTCTTGTAAAATACAGACAAGTACAGTATCAAAATAGCGCGAACGCGCAAAAATTGCTTTCCTGGCCTTTTAACCCTGAGAAAGATTAATGGTTGTTTGGATTAGAAACTGTACCCTAATGAGGGGGCTGTTGCCTCTGGGGAGTAGGTATGAGAAAGGGGACTGTTCACCTCCAGGTCATCGTTGCACAGGCTGCGAGTCTCCGACGACCCGCAACACCACGCCAGACAGCTGCCCGGGCTCTGCCAGTAAGTGCCTGGTCCTCCGGGAGCTGTTGAGGGGACCAGGCCATCACCATCACAATGGCCTGGGGGAGGCAGTCTCCAGGGCCAAGCGCACTTTGAATGGACAGAAATTGGTTCTTAAAGCCCTAGGTTGAATTACTGGCAGCTGGGGGTGGGAGGGTCTAGTTTCTCGTGCTATTATTCTACTGTTTTTCCAACCACTCCAATCACTCTCAGAATAAATGCAATCGCCTAACAAATTGCAATAACTGTTTTGAGATTTTGTCCGCTCTGAAATGCCTCATGAAGCTATGCGCACAACAGCTAACTTCAAAGTAACCCCACTTCATTCTTTCTGGCTTTAAGTTTTTGTCTTTTTCAGTTGGGTGCTTTAAATTGATTTTCCAATTTATAAAATTGGAAACTGATTAAAATAATCATGAGAGAAAAGGAAGAAAAAAACAACTAATCATCCTATTACCCAAACACAGCTGTTAACATTTGATATATTTCCTTTCCATCTTTTCCATTTGGGTGGTGTAATCTCTTAACACATGACATTTTAAGGATTTTCTATGTTTTTGCATAATCTTCATAATCATATGCAAATGTACGCAATAGTTTATTAAATAAGAATTTAATAATTTATTCTTATTATAGGTCATCAAATTGCTTCCAAATTTTTATTCCTACCAATAACTTAGCAATGAATAGATGAATAATGTTTTTATGGCATCTTTCACATTCTAAATTAATTTGGTAGGTTAGGTTCCCCTAAAGTCAATTTTAACATTACAATATAGATTTTTTTTTCTTTTTCTTTTTCTTTTTCTTTTTTTAGGAGATAAGGTCTCATTCTGTCACCCACAATGAAGTGCAGTACGTGATCATAGCTCACTGTAACCTCAAACTCATGGGCTCAAGAGATTCTCCTGTGCCTCAGCCTCCCCAGCAGCTGGGAGTATATGCAAGCACCATCACACCTGACTAATTTTTAAAATTTTTTTGTAGAGATGGGGTCTCGCTATGTTGCCCAAGCTGATCTCAAACTCCTGGCCTCAAGTGATCCTCCCACCTTGGCCTCCCAAAGTGGAATTACAGGCATGAGTCACCACACCTGGCCTGATGTAGACATTTTTATGATTCTTGGTTCACAGTGTCAAGTTACATATAACTCAGAATTGCCTTAAATATTGCTTCCCCTATCATTCAATCTTCTCTTCAAAATAAATACTAGTGCAAAGCAACAAGAAATGAAACAAAGTTCATTTGCAAGTATGGACCAGACTAGACTATTTGTGCCAACCTGCAAGTCAATAGTGTTTTTTTTTTTTTTAATGTCAGTACAGCTTAACGGTTCACAGGGATTACAATTTTCAGATAAACTTAGGAAAATTTGGTGTTATATCCTTGCCTCTTCAGTGAAACTTTAAGACCCCAAATCTCTTTTTTACTTACTTTTTTTTTTCTTCTAGAGCCCTCTATGGCCCCCTAAGCCTGTAGGTCTGTGTTATTACTTTCATGGTTTTCAGTTTTGCTGGCCAAGAAAAAAGACCCAAGGGAGTAACATATTATTTTCTACAAGGATGTTCTAAAACCACTCAGGCCTGTGAGTGAAATGATTTGCTGCACTGCAAGGGAGGTGAGTGAGACCAAGGAACTGCACCCACCAAGATCCCTTCCAAGGGTCTAAGTTCCTTCTCTAATCAGAAACCTCTCAAACCTTTGCGACTGTGCACATAGCCCATGACTGTGCCAAAGCCCATGATGGCTTTGGCAACATTTACCTGGGACCAGGGTGAACTTCATACCATGTATTGCATATGAGAAAAGAAAAGAATGTTTGTCAAACCACTATATTTTATTTTATTTTATTTTAGTGTTGCTGGTAGGTGTGCAGTGAGCTCTCAGTGTGTGTGTGTGTGTGTGTGTGTGTGTGTGTGTGTGTGTGTGTGTGTTTTGGACAGGGTTTCACTCTGTCTCCCAGGCTGGAGTGCAATGACATGATCTTGGCTCACCACAACCTCTGCCTCCCGGGTTCAAGTGATTCTCCTGCCTCAGCCTCCCCAGTAGCTGAAATTACAGGCATGTTGCCTCTACGCCCAGTTAATTTTTGCATTTTTAGTAGAGACAGAGTTTCACCATGTTGGCCAGGCTGGTCACAAACTCCTGGCCTCAAGGGACCCCCCCGCCTCAGCCCCTGAAAGTGCTGGGATTACAGGCAGGAGCCACTGCGCTCGGCTTCATTGTGGTTTTAATTTGTATTTCTCTAATGGCATGTGATGCTGAACATCTTTTCACATGCTGATTTGCTATCTGTATCTCCTTTTTGTTGAAATGTCTGTTCATGTCTTTTGCCTATCTTCTAATTGGATTGTTTTGTTTTGTTTTTTACTGTCGAATTTTGATGATGCTTTATATATTCTAAATACAAGTTTTTTCTTAGATATGTGGTTTGCGAATCTTTTCTCCCAGTCCGTGGCTTGTCTTTTTATTCTCTTACAGGGTCTTTCACAGATGAAAGGTTCTTAATTTGATGAAGTTCAGTTTATCACCTTTTCCTTTTTATTCATCATGCTTTTGATGTCAAGTCAAAGAACTCTGCCTACCCATAAATCTCTAAGGTTTTCTCCTGCGTGTTTTCCTAAAAATTTTAGTTTCACATGTAAGTCTGTGATCTACTTTGAGTTAATTTTTGTATAAGGTGTGAGACTTAGTGGGGTGTGTGTGTATGCATGCACACATGAGCACACCTAGGCTATCTCTAGTATCATGTGTTCATTTGTTGAAAAGATACTCTTTCCTCCATTAAATTGTTTTTATGCCTTTGTCAAAAATCAGTTGGGCATATTTGTGTGGGTCTGCTTCTAGGTTCCCTGTTTCGTTCCAGTGTTCCATGTGTCTGTCTCCACCAATACCACCCTGTTTTGATTACTACAGCTAAATAGTAATCCTTAACATTGGTAGAGTGATTCCTCTCCTTTACCCTTCTTTTCCTTTTTTTCTTTTCTATTTTTTTTTTTTTCTTTTTTGAGACGGAGTTTCACTGTTGTTGCCCGGGCTGGAGTGCAATGGCGTGATCTTGGCTCATTGCAACCTCCACCTCCCGAGTTCAAGTGATTCTCCTGCCTCAGCCTCACAGGTAGCCTGGCCTATCCTTCTTTTTCAAAACTGTTGTAGCTATTCTAGTCCTGCACATTTCAATATAAATTTTAGGATAACCTTATCTATGTTGACAAAATATTCTTTCTGAGATTTTATAGTAACTGCATTAATCCTATTGATAATTTGGTGACAGCTGACATTTTTAGTATGTTGATTCTTCCAATCCAGAAATCCAGTATATCTCTGCATTTATTTAGGTCTTCTTTGATTTAATTAATCAACATTTAAAAATTTTCTGGACACAGATCCTCTACACGTTCTGTTACATTTCTATCTAAGTATTTCATTTTCTTTGGAGCAATTGTAAATGGTATTGTGCTTTGAATTTTGGTTTTCACATGTTCATTGTTAGTATACAGAAATGTGATTGATTTTTATATGTTGATCTTGTATCCTGCAAGCTTGTTGCACTACTTATTAATCCTAGAAGTTTCATTGTGGATTTCTTATGATTTTCTATAATTATCCACCTGTGAATAGGGACAGTTTTATTTCTTCGTATCCAATAAATATGCCTTTTATTTCCTTTCCTGGCATTTTTGCCCTGGCATACTATTCTACTTCTCTGTTGAATAAGAGTGGTGAGAGCAGATATCCTTGTCCTGTCCCCTATCCTAGGGGGAAAACATTCAGACTTTCACACTGAGTATGATGTTAACTATAGGTCTTTTATAGATTCTCTTTATCAAGTTAAGGAATTTGTGTCATCTTTTAAAGGTGTTATAGTAGCATGGTAGCTTTTCTTACTCTCTGATATTTATGCTTAGATAATTTACTGGATTTAGGTTATTTTTGTAATCAAGAAACAGAGCAATCTTTTCCATTTTCATTATAATTCTGTTAGGTACCTGTGCAGGTATTTCTGTTTGACAGATAAACTTTTTAAAAACAAAGACTGCAAGAGATAAAGTGCCTTGCCCAAATTTATATACAAAGGAGCATTGTCAGACTAGGTCCTAGGGCATCAGTTCAATTACATTTATTGTAAACCTAATACTCATAATATGATTGAACCCCTATGTGCCAGGCACTATAGCTGCTTTACATGTTTGTGTTATTTAATGCTCAAAACATAGCTATGCTGTTACCATAGAGATTTGCTCAGTCCCTGTTATGGACTGCATGTTTGTGTCCTCCCAAAATTCATAAGTTGAAGCCCTAACCCCTAATGCGATGGTATAATATTATGATGGGGCAGATGTTACTATTACCTTTGTTTTACAAATGATTATACCAAACCTTAGAGAGGCTGTATAACTTGACCACGGTCACACTACTAGCAAGTGGTAGCAAGTGATTTGGACCTAGACATAGATCTTGCTCTTGACAACCACCTAGTGTCAACTCCTATGCCAGGTCTGCAGCTACAAAGATGAATAAGACTCAGTCCCATCCCTTAAGGAGCACACAGTCCATCAGGGGAAACAATCATATTCATAGCTTGATTCCTGAAGAAGCAGCAACCCCAGGTGGTAAAATGCCTTACTAATATTAGAGGCACTCAGTAATATTTGTTGACTGAATGGCTGAGTGGAATGGCTGGCTTCTTGGACAGATCTAATGTTTGTCATACCTTATGTAAAAGATAATTATTTCCAGCAGAAAGTAGAAAGAGTTCCTTAAACCCAATCATCCACCTGCCTCCAGTTATCCTGATCAGTTTGCACAACTGTGCCAGGCAATAATGACTAAAAACTCTTAAATATAAAGAAAGAGACTGCCATATCATGGAATATCAAAAGAGAAAAGATGGCATAAACTGGTCATCCAGAAAGAATAGCAAACTGTTCACTCACAGCTCCATGAAATAGTCAAGTTCAGCTACAGCTGCTGCCCAGGGCAGCTGTGATCTCAATGTTTCCAAAACTCCCACCATTTCACAAGACCTCCAACACCAAGCTCACCTCCCCTTCTTCCCACAGGGCAGAGACTCCAGGAGATGTTGTGGAGGGATGCTCTCCCTTCCCACTTATGACCTTCTTCTTTCGTGGCTCCTCATAGGCCTCCATTTACTCCTCTTCCTGTTTTTCCATTCTGCTATGCTATTACCACTGGGATTTACTCAGTCCCTGCTATGAACTGCATGTCTGTGTCATCCAAAAAATCATATGTTGAAGCCCCCACCCTTAATGTGATGGTATTAGGAAGTGGGGCCTTTGGGGGGTGATTAGTTTTAGATGAGGTTATGAAGGTGGGGCCCCCATGGTGGGATTAGTGCCCTTACAATGGAGATAAGGGATCAGAGCACTCTATCTCTACCACGTGAACACACAGTAAGAAGTTGGCTGCCTGCCAACAGAGAAGAGCGCCTTCACCAGGAACTGAATCATCTGGGAGCTCGGTTTTGGAATTCCCAACTTCTAAAACTGTAAGAAATGGATAGTAAGCAACCCAGGTTATGGGTTATAGCAGTCCAAGCTAACTAAGACAGTCCCAAAGAGGAAAAAGAGAAATATGAGTTAACATTGATTCAATGTAGATTACACACGTTCCATTCTAAGCACTTTACATATTTTTCAACCTTGTCATTTCAACAACCTTATGAGTTATTATCACACCTTCCTCTTCACCCCAAACACACAGACACACTCGCATGCCCCTTGATTCAGGCCCTCCACTTCTCACCTGGATTACTGCAATTGGCTTCCTAATGTTTTCACTGCTTCCCTTTTTTTTTTTTTTTTTTGAGACGGAGTTTCACTCTTGTTGCCCAGGCTGGAGTGTAATGGTGCAATCCCGGCTCACCACAACCTCCTCTGCCTCTCAGGTTGAAGTGATTCTCCTGCTTCAGCCTCCCTAGTAGCTGGGATTACAGGCATGTGCCACCACACCTGGCTAATTTTGTATTTTTTTTAGTAAAGACGGGGTTTCTCCATGTTGATCAGGCTGGTCTCGAACTCCCAACCTCAGGTGATCCTCCCGCCTCGGTCCCCCAAAGTGCTGGGATTACAGGCATGAGCCACTGCGCCCGGCCCGCTGCTTCCATTTCTTAACCTCCCGCAATCCGTTCTCCACCCTGCATCCAGGAGGGTTTTGATAAAAGATGAATTGTCTGACCACAGCTTTTCCTTACTGAAAAATCCCTCAGTGGCTTCTCATTGACTTCAAGAGAAGGTACATGGCCCCATTAGACAGGCAGGGCCAGCATAGTTTAGCCTCTTCCCCCATTTTCAGCCTCCTGTCTCCCCAGCTTCACACGCCCTCAGGAACCATCTCAGGCCTCCATAGCTTTGTTCAGGCTCTTACCTGTGCCTGAAATAACCTTCCAAACCTCATGGCAAACTCCTGCCCATTCTTCACTCCTTAGCCCTGTCACCTCTTCACCACCCTTCTCTCCAGGGAAGTCAAGGAACCCTAATTTGAGGTCTCCTCCGAGCTCTCAGAACATCCTCTGCAGGCCTCCACTTATCACTCTGTGCTGTAAACACATCTTACAAGCATTTGTGTTTTTGTCTATCTCCCCATCTAATCTATTAAGAGGGGGAGACTGTCTTAATCATCTCAGATCCTTATCATCTAGCATGATAGCTGCCATATACAGCAGTGCATTAAGTATTTGCAGAATAGAATGAAAAAGAGAGCAACATGACCAGTCTTATTTCTTTTTCTTACAGATAACCTGATTTTTCATTGGCTAAAGTCTCTACTTTTTTTGAGTAAATAAATGTGAAGCCTGCATGCCCCAGATACTCAGCTATAACCAATGAATGATGACATCAAGGTCTCTTGCCTGTTACATCCTGATATAAAACCAATCTGGCAAAAAGAAAAAAGCATCCAAGGTCCACTTTTAAAAGTCATGGTCAGACCAGGCACAGGGGCTCAAGCCTGTAATCCCAGTACTTTGGGAGGTCAAGGCAGGAGGATGCCTTGAGGCCAGGAGTTCAAGACCAGCCTGGGAAACATAGTGAGACCCCATCTCTACAAAAAAATTTAAAAATTAGCTAGACAAGGTGGCACATGCCTGTAGTCCCAGTTACTCGGGGAGCCAAGGTGGGAGGATTGCTTAAGCCTGGGAGGTTGAGGCTGCAGTGAGCCATGACTGTGCCACTACTCTTCGGCCTGGGTAACAGAGCGAGACCCTGTCTCAAATAAATAAATAAATAAATAAATAAATAAAAATTTACGGTCCATAGTCCATTGAGAATGTTGGGAGGGCAGCCTGGGGGATCCACAGAACTGAGGAACCTCCTTTTACAAATCAGTGTACAGAGAACCCACTAGCTAAACCAAAGAGGAATAACTTTATAAGAACAGACAGCTATTTATCCACACAAAAGAAAATCTTCCTACCAGTAGTAACGCTATTAACATCTCAGCAGCTTTTCCATTATAAATCTGACATTTCCTCCTTCTTCAAAGCCTAGTTTGAGTGCTTGTGATTTTTTGAAATGAGATAATAAAGCCATCAACACACAATAAATGCTATGCACTATCTATAATTGGGGGTCTCCAGAGTATATTTTATGTTAAAGAAAATATTGAATTACTAGGCCTTTCTTTTCAAATCCCTTAAAGCCTTCAGCTTTAGAATGAAAGACTCAAACTCTTCTCTGGGATCTTAATTTTTATGTGGCTTCTTATTACTTTTTTATCCCTTCTAAAACTCTAAATCCCTTCAACATAGCTTTGGCCCCTTCCACAGCTGAACTGGCAGCAGGCTGATCTTTTTATTGGTGGGTAATGGATTTAGTTTGATTGCTGACACGGGAACAATGAGAGGATAAACAATTCCATTTGTGGCCATGAAATTTCCCATCTGTTGAGCGCGTTCAGGACTGCAGAGCGCTGGGCAGAGACAGATGAATGAGCCCGCCACGCCTGATGTTAATGACATCCGTCATACAAGCTGAACATGTGGCTTCATAAATCAAGAGCTAATAGCAACTCTGGTTGCTCCTGTCATTAACAAGCCATCCGTTTAAATACATAAGAGTTTGCCATAACGTTCAGCCTAGAGACCTGACTTGCAATTCTGATCTCACCAAAAAACCAGAAGTAGTAAAGAAAGCCAAAAAAGCATAAGTAAAAAAAAAAAAAAAAAAAAAAAAAAAAAAAAGTTCAGATCCACACTAAAATACTTACAGATGTAATCATACGATGTCTGGAATTGGTTACAAAATAAAATGGGATGAGGGAGTGGGTGGACAGATAGATGAAAAAGCTTGGGTAGTGTTTAGGTTAGGGTGTGTGAGCAAGGCACTCAAAGCCATCACAGCGAGGAGCCATGTTGCTTCCAAACATCCTGCTCACCAGTAAACCAGAGATTGGAAAAACACACTAGGCAAAAAACCATCAAAATCAGGACTGAGGCCGAGCGTGGTGGCTCACGCCTATAATTCCAGCATTTTGGGAGGCTGAGGCAGGCAGATCACTTGAGGTCAGGAATTCAAGACCAGCCTGGCCAATATGGAGAAACCCCCATCTCTACTAAAAATACAAAAATTTGCCAGGTGTGGTGGCACATGCCTGTAGTCCCAGCCACTCAGGAGGCTGAGGCAGGACAATTGCTTGAACTTGGGAGGCAGAGGTTGCAGTGAGCCGTCATGGCACCACTGCACTCTGGCCTGGGTGACAGAGTGAGACTCTGTCTCAAAAAAAAAAAAAAAAAAAAAAAAATTCAGGACTGAAATACAACATTAATGTGGGTGATTTAGCTCAAGAAGAGCAGTTGTATGATGGCTATGATGAAGAGTATGATTGTCCCATTTTAGATGAAGATAAAGAGTAGTTGATGAGTTAGATAACCAAATGACAGAAGGTAGAGTTATTGTTTATTACCATGTTGGTGACTTCTTCCCTGAACACTGGCTTCATATATTACAGTTTTTGTGCTGAGAACGGATACCAATGTACTGTATGAAAGACTTGAAGCAAGGGGTCATACTGAGAAGAAACTAATAGACAATACTCATTGTAAGATTTTTCAGGTTCTTTATTAATAAGTCACAGCATCCTGCAAGGAAGAAATTGTGCATCAGCTGCCAAGCAATAAACCATAAGAGCTAGAAAATAATATAGATCAGATACTGAAATGGATTGAGCAATGGACCAAAGATCCTAACTCTTGACTTATAAGACTAGCTACTTTACAATCACTCTTATTGATATCTCTTTGCTGACATCATAGAAATTGTTCAAGAATAAGTAACACTTTATTAAAATCATGTTGCAGGGCTAACCAGTAGATAGTATAAAGGTGGTCCCGGCTACTCAGGAGGCTGAGGTGAGAGGATCTCTTGTGCCCGGGAGGTGGAGGCTGCAGGGAGCCAAGATCACACCACTGCACTCTAGCCTGGGTGACAAAGTGAGACCCCATCTCGAAAATAAATAAATAAATAAATCTAAAGACAAAAGTTTTTTTTAAGTTTGGCAGTGAGTTGATAATTGTTAAAGTTCAGTGATAAGTAACTGAGGGTTCATTGTACTATATGCTTCACTTTTCACCTTTGTATATATTCACAATGATTCACAATGAAAAGTAAAGCATAAAAGATAACATTCAAAGATAACTGGAAAATGGTAGCTTCTTTTTTTTTTTTTGAGACGGGCTTGCTCTGTTACCCAGGCTGGAGTGCAGTGGCGTGATCTCGGCTCCCTGCAGCCTTGATCTCCTGGGCTCAGGCAATCCTCGCACCTCAGCCTCTTGAGTAGTTGGGACTACCTACAGGTGCCTGCCACCACATTTGGCTAATTTTTGTATTTTTTGTAGAGACAGAGTTTCACCATGTTGCCCAGGCTGGTCTTGAACTCCTAGGTCTAAGCAATCCACCTGCCTTGGCCTCTCAAAGTGCTGGGATTACAGGTGTGAGCCATTGTGTCCAGCCTATTGTTTAGCATAAGCATTTTTGCCTAATTTTATCTTTTTTTCAAAGAAAATGAAAAAAATGCTTATATAACAGTTCAAACATTTAACGCTTGTTTCAAAAAAATACATTATTAAATTTCATCCATTTCTTTGAACTTTTAAAGTGTAAATATGATACCACTTTAAGTTAGATATGTATGGCTGGGCATGGTAGCTCACACCTGCAATCCTAGCACTTTGGGAAACCAAGGCTGGAGGATCCCTTGAGTCCAGGAGTTCAAAACCAGCCTGGGCAACATAGCAAGACCCCCATTTCCACAAAAAATAAGATAAAAAAAATTAGGCAGGGTGGCACATGCCTGTGGTCTCAGCTACTTGGGAGGCTGAGGTGGGAGAATCCCTTGAGCACAGGAGTTTGAGGTTGCAGTGAGCTGTGATCATCCCACTGCACTCAGCATGGATGACAGAGCAAGACTTGCTCAGTGATGATAATAATAATAATAATAATAAGTTAGCCATGTGTCTGGGACTGTATTTCTATGGAATATGCTGCTCTGGAAGTTCAGCATGAGCTAGGAAAGAGTAAGGGTTGCAAGCCACCTTGAAGGAACTCAGAGGCTGTGCTGGCCCTTGGAGTCAGCAGAAAAGGGACAAGAGTCACTTAGCATCCCCCCTTGACTATCTAGGGGCCATCTCAAACTTCTTGGGTACAAAACTGAGCGCCTGATCTGTAATGCATGCCATAGTCACTACCCAGATTCTCTGGGACCAAGGCACCCTTTCCCCAGCTGCTGAGAGTGTTGGTGACTGACAACCCAACCCCACTCCAGAGCTTGATTTCCATGGAAAGCCACCTTGCCTGAGGCCTAACCCTTCCCAGAACTGCCTCCACTCAGCAACAGTCAGTTAGAAGGTCAAGTATGAGACCTGGCTGACTTGCACCATTGGAGTAACTCTGAAGGGCCTGCCCAACTTCAGAGTTGCCCCATAGGGTTGGTTAAGTCCCTTCTTGGAACCAAGTGGCTACCCAGCAACTTCCTCCACCATATCCTTCTTGTTCCGCTTCTCTCTCAGGTATTGATCACAAGAGCACTGGCCAGCAAACCTCCTGCATGCTCATTTCATCTGGGTCTGCTTCCTGTGAACTTAACCTGCAACATGATCTTCCTCCCAAATCTTTTCCTCTTTCCATTTCCCGCTGGTGCCATCTTTTACTCCTGTCTTTCTCTCACACCCATAGCCTAGTATAGGTCAGAAATCCTGTTGGTTCTACCTTCAAATTATATCCATAATTTGACCAGTTTTCAGGGCCCCTTTGCCATTGCCCCCGATCTGCGCCCCCATCCTCTCTCACTTTGGGTGTTGTGATGGCCCCCCCAGCTACTCTCCCTGCTTCAGCCTTGCTGCCCTTGAGTCCCTTTCAACAGAGTAATCAAAACAGAGGTCTCGAGTCAGGTCATGTTGCAGCTCTGCCCAAAGCCAAGTCACTCAGAGTAATGACTAAATCCTTACTAACCCAGCACGCCTGGGATAATCCTAGTTTATATCTGTTGTCCCAGCATAATTTTAACAGTGACCACTTAGCCCCATTTGGATTACAAATTATGTGGTCACCCTACCTCCTGCTACCTCTTGGAAATCACCTCCTACTACCATCCCCGTCCCCACTCACCCCATTCCAGTGACTCCAGAATAGTCCTCAAAGAGACAGAAAAATCCCTGCCTCCAGGCTTTTGCGCCAGCTGTTTCCTTGCCTGAGATGCTCTTCCCCAAGATACCTGCAGCTCCCTCACGCCAAGATAGCCTCTTTTTTGTTTTTTTTTTTGTTTGTTTGTTTGTTTGTTTGAGATGAAGTCTCGCTCTGTCGCCCAGGCTGGAGTGCAGTGGCACGATCTCGATTCACTGCAAGCTCCGCCTCCCGGGTTCACGCCATTCTCCTGCCTCAGCCTCCAGAGTAGCTGGGACTACAGGCACCCGCCACCACGCCTGGCTAATTTTTTTGTATTTTTAGTAGAGACGGGGTTTCACCGTGTTAGCCAGGATGGTCTCGATCTCCTGACCTCATGATCCGCCCGCCTCGGCCTCCAAAAGTGCTGGGATTACCAGGCGTGAGCCACCACGCCCAGCCCAAGATCACCTTTTTAATTAGGTTTATTTTCCAGGCCACCCCATTTAAAAGTTCAAGTATCCATGCCAACCCCTCATATTCTCTCCTCCTTGCTTTATATTTTCTCCTTTTTTAAAAAACCTTATCACTCTCTAATATGCTTTATATTCTACTTACTTATCTTGTTTATCACCTGTCTCCCTCAAGATAAAGGCCAGGGATGCTGCTACACATCCTAAAATGCACAGGACAGACTTCACAGCAAAGAATTAGCCAGGCACAGTGGCTCACTCTGTATTCCCGGCATTTTGAGAGGCCGAGGCAGGCAGATCACATTTGATCCCACGAGTTCGAGACCAGCCTGGGCAGCATGGTGAAACTCCATTTCTACAAAAAACACAAAAATTAACCAGTGAGTCATGATCGTGCCACTGTACTCCAGCCTGGGTGACAGAGTGAGACCCTGTCTCAAAAAAATAAAATTATAATAAGTTGCTTAAGGAATTATTTGGCCCCAAATGCTGATAGTGCTGCAATTGAGAAATCCTGCCTTAGAGCAATCACTAAGCTTTTCTTGGCCTCACTTTTCCCATCTGTAAAATAGTGATACTACTACTGGGCCTAGTCATAGGACTGTGAGAATTAAATAAAATAGTGAAAGAGGCCAGGCGCAGTGGCTCACACCTGTAATCCCAGCACTTTGGGAGGCCAAGGCAGGCGAATCACGAGGTCAGGAGATCGAAACCATCCTGGCTAACACGGTGAAACCCTGTCTCTACTAAAAATACAAAAAATTAGCCGGGCGTGGTGGCGGGCGCCTGTAGTCCCAGCTACCCAGGAGGCTGAGGCAGGAGAATGGCGTGAACCCGGGAGGCAGAGCTGGCAGTGAGCAGAGATCGCACCACTGCACTCCAGCCTGGGCAACAGAGCAAGACTCCATCTCAAAAAAAAAAAAAATGGTGAATGAAAGACTCATAGCATAGTGCTTGGCACAGAAGTGCAATTTTTTTTTAAAGGATTATTAAGTTCAGGCTGTGTCTGATTGTCTCAGTCATTGCAGAGCCTAACAAGTAAGTTTTAATTCTGCTCCTTCTCAAGCCCTGGCCGCATCTTCTAACACATGAGCATCCCTGGTTGCAGAAGAATGAGGCAGGTTCATTACCAGAGCCAGAAAACGCACTGCAATAGGCTTGCCTGATTTAGCAAATAAAAATACAGGATGCTCAGTTAGATTTGAATCTCTGTTAATAAAAAAATAATTTTTAGTATAAATATGCCTCATGCAGTATTTGGGACATACTTATAACTTTTTAAACCTATTTTCTATTTATTGTAAAGTCAAATTTAACTGGATATCCTGTATTTTTTCTAACAACCTGACATACCAAGCACCTGCTCTCTGATTAAAGGAGTTCTCTTCACAGACAAAGAACATCACTTTGCATAATTTAAAGATTGAAACCACCTCTCTTTCCCTCAGAGGAACTGAAAGAATGTTATGCTTGCTAAAATTACAAATATATCTCCAATTTCACAAAATAAGCCACTGAAGATTACACAACAGAGGCTTCTCAGAGGCCCACAGCCCGGTGCCCCCCTAATCTGCCAAAACTGGTACTCTGAGATGGTGGATAGCCCAGGTTTTGGAGTCATGACTGACTTGGGTTAGAGACTTGCTTTCGTAAAACCATGATAGGAGCACCTTGCACGGTTGTTGTAGGGCTCATGTATAGAGTGCCTGGTACATAGCAAGTGTTCGACAGTAACATCGTCAGCATCTTGTCTGGGTTTGACCCCTGTGAGGTGATGGATGAACACTGTACAGCATGAGCCAGGAGGCCATACATAGGCCACCACTCATGTTGAGAGCTGCCACCCCTCTGCTCAGCCACTGAATCAGCACCCTATGGGTGCTTTTAAAGCCATATACTTCTGGGAACCACTCCAAGATTTTGGAATTAGAAAGAATGAGGCTGGGATCCGGGCTTGTGAATGTTTATCAAGATGCTCCATTCACCAGTGGTGAGGATAAGCATCCCCTAAAGAGCTTGTTCAAACAGATGCTGGGCCCTGTCCCACAGTTCCTGATTTGGCAGACAGGATGGGGCCAAGAACTCACATGTCTAACAAGTTCCCAGGGATGCTGATGCTGCTCTCTGGGGACAATTTGAGAATTACTGTGCCACATCCATGGCTCTCAACCCTAGCATTTTTTTTTTTGAGACAGAGTCTTGCTATGTTGCCCAGGCTGGAGTGCTGTGGTGTGATCACAGCTCACTGCAGCCTCAACCTCCCGCAACCCTAGCATATTTTAACCACCAAAGGTGTTTTTAAATACCTGTGCCTGGGCCCTTAGTAACTGGATTTAAATAGTCTAGGGGAGGACCTGAGCTGCTTATAATTCTAATGTATCCTGGTCAGGAACTTCTGCTCTCCTTAAGGCAATTCTGCTCTAACTCCACAGTGTGCCCAGGACCAGTCACACTCCATCCCAGACCTTCAGAACCAGAATCTGCATTTTGACAAGATCCCCTGGTGATTCATACCTATGCTAGAGTCTGAGCGCTGCTTAGGTTTCAGCCTAAAGGTAGCTTCCTCAGACAAGGCTTTTTTTTTTTTTTTTTTTTTTTGTCTCACTCTGTTGCCCAGGCTGGAGTGCAGTGGCGCAATATTGGCTGACTGCAACCTCCACATCCTGAGTCCAAGGGATTCTCATGCCTCAGCCTCCCGAGTAGCTGGGATCACAGGCACACACCTAGCTAATTCTCCTATTTTTAGTAGAGACAGGGTTTCGCCATGTTGGCCAGGCTGGTCTCGAACTCCTGACCTCAAGTGGTCCACCCACCTCAGCCTCCCAAAGTGCTGGGATTACAAGCATGAGCAACCGCACCTGGCCCAGACAGGGCTTCTTCTAGTTCCTTTGGTGGGCTAGATCTTCAGAGCTCTCAGGCTGGAGAAGGAAACACAGCCACTCGCTGGTCAAGCAAGTGGCAAGCATTTTACAGAGAATCCTGGAAAGAAAGAGTCTCCCACTGTGGCCAGGCACGGTAGCTCACACCTATAATCCCAGCACTTTGGGAGGCCAAGGTGGGAGGATCACTTGAGGCCAGGAGTTCAAGCCTAGCCTGGGTGACATAGCAGGACCCTGTTTCTACCAAGAAAAAAAAAAAAATTTTTTTTTTTAAATCAGCCAAGTGTGGTGTCATATGCCTGTGGCTCCAGCCTCCAGCTGAGGCAGGAGAATCACTTGTGTACAGGAGTTCAAGGCTGCAGTGAGCTGTTACCAAACCACTGTACTCCAGCCTAAGCAACAGAACAAGACCTGTCTCTAAAAATAAAAATTTAAAAAATTTAAAAAAATAAAGTCTTCCATTGACATCAATTGACTGTCCTTTCTGTAAATGTAGAAGCCAAATGTAAAAACAGCAGTAAGTGGGCACTGGTGTGCAGTCAGCATGAAACCCTCAGCAGTGAGTTCCCTGGACCTGGGAAAAGAGGAACCCAGATCAGAACAGAGTTGACCTTAGGCTTAGCCTCGTCCTGGACAGGAGCTGTCACCAGTACTCACAGGTGTAGCATATACTTACTGCTGCATATGGGTTACACTGTTTGCACTCCAAAATGAGGCCTCAGCCATCCACCTCTCCACGAACTGCAAAGCACCTGGGCTAAGAGGACCCTAATTGTCAAATACGATCAAGATTCTGGGCTCTGAGCACAAAAGCCAAAAAAGATCATTTCAGCAAAAAATTAAGACTGATAATATCAAGTATTGCCAAGGGTGTGAGGAATAAGCCCCTGATGGCCTATTACTGAAAGTGTCAACAGATGAAGAAATTTTGGAAGGCAATTTGGAAAAAAACAAAAACCCTCAAAATTTAAAACATGCATATGCTATGACCTGCACTTCTGCAGCTAGTAATGTAACCTATAAAAATATTAGAAGACATGTATAAAGATACATCACAAGGGTGTACTTTGCTGCATTGTGTCTAATTTTAAATAATGGAAGTAAGCCATGGAACTATCAAGAAGAGTGGATAAATTTCTATAACACAGTGATCTCCTACATATCTGCTAAAAGAACTATAAATGTCCACACACGTGTGTGTGCATAGTGTGACTCCATTTCTATTGTTTAAAAATCTCATTCATGTATATGTAAATATATGTGTGACTAAGCATGAAAAATATCTGCAAAAAAACCTCCAATCTGTAAACAATGATTGCTTTTAGGAAGTGATACTAGGTTGGGGGAAGTGGGTTTCACTTTTTCTGTATACTCCTGTGTAATTTTTGAGTTTGTTATAATAAGTGTGTACTATTTTTACTATTTAAAAAATATTTCAAACAGGTAAAAATGATCTCTTGAGAACTGTTTCTCTTTTTTTTTTCTTTTCTTTTCTTTTTTTTTTTTTTTTTTTTTGTTGTTGTTGTTGTTGCTGAGGCTGGAGGGCAGTGGCACAATCACTTTATGCTCTCTGTCTCAATCCCCATTGCAGCCTTGACCTCCCAGGCTCAAGCAATTCTCCCACCTCAGCCTCCCAAGTAGCTGGGACCACAGGCACGTGCCACCATGCTCAGCTAATTTTTGTATTTTTAGTACAAACAAAGTTTTGCAGTGTTACCCAGGCTGGTCTTGAACTCCTGGGTTCAAGTGATCCACCCACCTCAGCCTCCCAAAGTGTTGGGATTACAGGTGTGAGCCACTGCAGCCTGCCAAGAACTGTTTTGCTCTGGACATGCTTCTTCACATTATTGAGCCTGTTTCAGGCTCAATAACTGTGATTGATTAAATTTGGGTTTTCTTAGCTAACACCTAATCCAGTCTAGATCCCTTGGAATTAAGTCCAAGTAATCCTGATGGGCTTTTGGGTTTCCCTGAGTGTTCTTAATTTCAGTTTAGCATCAAGTCTTTGAAACGTTGTGTCTTTTAGGCCCTGCTCTTTAATATTGGCTCTATTAAGCATGTGGTTAACCAAAACCCTAGATTCCTTTTTATTAATTTGCTGCTAAAGCATGTCACCCCCATTCTGTAACAAATCAATTATTTGTGTTAATGTAAAGATGGATGATTACATTTAGTTTTGTTAAATTTCATCTTGTAGATGTTGGTACAACAGTCCAGTCTGTTCAAACAATTTTAGATCTCCACTTCTATTGCAGTAGGTACTCATCTAAACTTTACATTATCTAAAAATGTATCACTGGGGAGATCATAAAATTTATAGACAGCAGGCACAAAGAAGACTTTTAGACGCTATCCTTTTTATTTATTGTTATTATTATTTTAGAGACAGTGTTTCACTCTGTGTCCCAGGCTGGAGTCCAGTGGCACAATAATGTAATAGCTCACTGCAGCCTCGAACTCATGAGCTCGAGGGATCCTCCCACCTCAGCCTCCCAAAGTGTTGAGATTACAGGCATGTGCCACTACACCCAGCTAATCTTTATTTTATTTTATTTTATTTATTTTATTTTATTTTATTTTATTTTATTTTGTAGAGAGGTCTTGATGTATTGCCCAGGCTGGTCTCAGACTCTTGGCCTCAAGTGATCCTCCCACCTCAGCCTCCCAAAGTGCTGGGATAACAGATGTAAGCCACCACACCCAGCCCTCCTTTTTAGTTGAAAATGACCAAAACCTATGTACACTTAAGCCAACAGGAACTTTATCAGATGGAGCCTGAGCTATCTCACTATCTCACTGACTCCAAGATAGGCATGGCATTGGCCTGAGAGAGGCAAGGCGGGAGACATGCAATCCTCCCTCCCTCCTGAGCTGGGCCTCTTTATTCTCTGTCTCAATCCCCAACACCCCTTCTCACTCTCCCAACACTCCCTTCACCCCCAGTCCACCCTCCCGTCCCACTGGCCCTTACTGGCATGTGTACATGACCACAGACCCACCAAGTATGGACCATGGTAAAAGCACTTGTGCCCGCTCCCAGCTAAAACTCTTTACACTGGATGTGCATTCAGGCCCAGGCCTCTGCCAGATCACCAGTTTCACTTATTTATACTGACTTCCCTTCAATTTTACCCCCTGGGCCCTGAGAAACATCCCAGATATTCAGAGTTTACACCTTTCCTCTGGCCCCAGACCAAAGCCCAATTTCTGTTTCCACAAGGCAGTAGTTTGGGTTAGATGTCCACTGTGATCCAGGCAAAGGTGGCAAGAGGACAAGTTCAAGAAGAATAAACATGGCTTCCCAGAGCCATCCTCTGTGACTGGGTGCAATTCTCAAAGAAAGAGGTATATAATATTGACGACTACCTGATGAGTAAATGCCTCAATTTGTTTACTATAGAGATATCAATGGATGCCAACTCCAGGTCTAAGATATATGGATCAGGTCCACTCAAGTTCAAAGTAATGGAAGGCTTTGCAGTGGGAAAGTTGTCAGAATCAAAATCGGGTCACTTATGTCAGCCTTAACAAAATAGAGCTAGGAGGTCATGGAGGTAGGGGGAGGCTCTCAGGCATGATTTGCCTGATAAAAGGAACTATCACAGGAAATGTTATCAAACCATAGTTTGCTACATGAGTCACACAAAGACAGCTAGCGGCTTGTACAAGAACACTTGCCTGACACACTGTCTCCACTAAAGAACTGACAACAACTCCTGTCATAAACCCTTGTAACCAATGTTCTGTTTGTTTCAAAACAATCTGTATGTACTCTTTTGCCTTTAAAACTTCCCCTTACCTCAGCCTCCCTGGATGTGCCTATGATTTGTCATAGCATCTGTGTCCTGCAATTCCCACTTAAACTACATATTTTTAGAGAGCTTCTCTCTGTTATTTGGGTTGACAGGAGATAAAGAATAGAGTAAAATTTAGTGGTTAAGTACTTTTTCTTTTTGAGAAGGGGTCTGGCTCTGTCGCCCAGGCTGGAGTGCTGTGGTGCAATCTTGGCTCTTTGCAACCTCTGCCTCCTGGGCTCAAGCAATCCTCCCACCCCAGCCTCCCAAGTAGCTGGGACCACAAGCACACACCACCACGCCCAGCTAATTTTTTGTAGTTTTGGTAGAGATGGGGTTTCGTCACGTGGCCCAGGCTGCTCTCAAACTCCTGAGCTCAAGTGATCCTCCTGCCCTGGCCTCTCAAAGTATTGGGATTATAGGCGTGAGCCACTGAGCCTGCCCGGTTAAGTACATTTGACTTTGGAGTCAAACTAGGGATTAAATCCTAATTCTACCACAAACTAGATATTTTAATCTCACAAGAGTTACTCAGTGGCTTTATGCCTCAGTTTTCTCACCTATAAGATGGCAAATATAATAGCTAGTCTTATTGGGTATTCGTAGATATTGAATGAAATTATATATCAGACTACTTAACTTATAGCAAGCATTTAATAAGTGGCAACTCTCATTATTATTATTTCATCACCATCAGTATTAGCATGAAGAAATGAAGCTGTAACAGTGTAATAAAATGCAGTGGGTTTGGCATGATACGTATGTTTCAACCATAACCTTATTTGTGTGTATATACATAGAGAATATATAAAATACAGGGCATACATAGGATATTATATGCATATGATATCGTATATCTAGCTGCCCTGAGATTTTGTTTTCACCTGCGTCTGTAGCAAAGGCTTGCTGTCACTTCCATTGGTGTACCGGACTGTTGGTACTGAATTAAATGAGACAGGGAGTATTTAGCTGCTTTCCCCTTCCCTCTGATGGATTGTTTCTCAGTGATTGATGTTTATCCTTGTGCCTCTTTCCCCCCTCCAAAAAAATCAAATACCATCAAAACCAAGAGTCCATCAGACCCCAGAGACCTGAGGATAAACCGTAGTAAGGCAGCACGTGACTGTCCTTCCCCTCCTGCCTAAGATGCCACGTTAAGGAAACAGTCAAGGGCAATTTCACTCACCCTTGGAAGGAATCACGGTGGTGAAAACTTCTATGTTCTCGTCACTGCAGCTGTAAATCTGATGCACCATTTCAGCCTCCTCTTCCCGAAGTGCCTGGGAGCTGGAGGCCTCTGTCTCTGGACCCCTAGTCGCGAGGCATCCTAATCCAGTCTGGCTCAGGGATCATTGTACATGTATCACATATACGATATCATATATACAGATGATATATATGATATCATATAAACACATGATATATATGATATCATATAAACACATGATATATATACACATGATATATATGATATTATATACACATGATATATGTGATATCTCATATATACACATGATATATATGATATATGAAACAGTATATAACGTGTGACCTGTATATGTAGCATAATAGGATTTATAAGATAATAAATATATAGGATAAATATATTAGGATATATAGGGTAATACAAATATATATAGGGTAATACAAATATATACATATGCTATATACATATATCATATATACAAATATATATGATATATATACACATACATATATACATATGATATACATACATATATAATAAATATGATATATGGGACAGTATATAATCTGTAACCTGTATATGTAGCATAATAGGGTTTATATAATATATTAGGATATATAGGGTAATACAAATATAACTTTCTATAATTTGCTCCTTGAACATGGGGCACTGCCTGTTGCCATGTCTCTGTGAGCACCTAAGGGTTATACGCGGAGGTACCAAACACAGGACACTTGAGAAATGTCAGCCTTGTCATGTAATGACATGAGGGGAAAACACTGGAGAAACAGTCCTTTTGTTTAAAATAGAAACTTCTAAGAGAGCCAAGTTAGCACATGACAAATTACTGAATATCCCGTTCTCCTGGAGGGGAGAAAAAAAAAAAAAGCCCCTTCATTTCTGAAATGAGAAAGGGAATTGCTGGTACCAAAATTCACGTTTCCTTTTTGGTGGAAATTCTCCAGCCAAGCTTGGCGCTAACAGAGTAGGCGATTTCACTTCGTCGTCACCTCACAAAAGGCTTCCAAATTCACTGCGGCAGACACCGCAAAATGAAAATGTTAAATACATCCTAGCTGGGAGGGGATTGAAGCCTCCAGGCTCAATCAAAGGTTTGCAATAATAGGATTCATTTAAAAAAAAAAAAAAAAGGACAGATGGGTTTAGAAAATGTTGCAGTGAAGACTGGAACGAGATGAGCTCATAGCACCAGCCTGTCTTTTGTGGACCCGCACAATGATCCCTGAGCCAGACTGGATTAGGATGCCTCGCGACTAGGGGTCCAGAGACAGAGGCCTCCAGCTCCCAGGCACTTCGGGAAGAGGAGGCTGAAATGATGCATCAGATTTACAGCTGCAGTGACGAGAACATAGAAGTTTTCACCACCGTGATTCCTTCCAAGGGTGAGTGAAATTGCCCTTGACTGTTTCCTTAACGTGGCATCTTAGGCAGGAGGGGAAGGACAGTCACGTGCTGCCTTACTACGGTTTATCCTCAGGTCTCTGGGGTCTGATGGACTCTCGGTTTTGATGGTATTTGATTTTTTGGAGGGGGGAAAGAGGCACAAGGATAAACATCAATCACTGAGAAACAATCCATCAAGGGGAAGGCGAGAGCAGCTAAATACTCCCTGTCTCATTTAATTCAGTACCAACAGTCCAGTACACCAATGGAAGTGACAGCAAGCCATTGCTATGCACACAGGTGAAAACAAAATCCCAGGGTAGCTAGATAGAGACTTTCATTTTTTCCAGTGAGCAAGTGGGTTCTGAAATGAGAACAGCTGGCTTAAAAGTATGATTTCTAACTGAGCCATGCAAAGTGCGGAGAAATACTCCCGGTGGCTGCTTGAAGTCCAGTGAAGCCGTCAGAGAGCGCCCTGACCCTGGGCTGGCTTCTCCACAGAACCCAGGGCCACCTTGCAAACTTAACCTGGAACTAATGCTGCCAGAGAATGCGACACGAGAATCTTGACTTTATAAGCTCTTGTGGTCCTCAGTGAACGGTGTTAAGGGCTTTGTGTGAGGGTTCTGATGACTCCAAGTGTCTGGTTCCTGGTCAGTCCCCTCAGCCTCTCCTAAGCATGGCCCCCTCTCCTGCCGCCTCTGTTCTCTGCCTGCGCTCCTGTCTTGCCCCCTCCCATCCACCTCCATGACTCAGGCTTAGCCCCTGGTCTCATTGTCAGCCTTGAATGAAGTAGGCTGGGTGTTTGCTGGTGTTGTGAGTCCACATTCAAACAATTCCTTTCTTCCCCTGTGTCAGCCGTTGACAGGGCCATTGCACAGTGGGGCAGGGAGAGATTCCGTTTGGCCACAAAGAGACAGCCTGCAGGACATAAATTAAGCTTTAGACATTTACTGCCAGATCCAGAGAGAGGGAAAAGAGCTGGGAGTCTGCTGCCCACGTGCAGGAGTTGGAATTCCCTCTGAAAACTCTGAAAGTCCAAGTTGACCCTCGGAATCAGCAGTTTCGCTTTTGGGTGGAACTCCTCTTACCCCTGGATGTTCACGGTGGCATTGATTCTAAGAGGGCACTACTGAAAATAACCTGAGTGTCCATGAAGAGGGGAATGGTTAAAATGTGGTGCTGTCATGCTGTGGAATACTATACAATGTCAACAGGAATAAACTAGATGTATGCATGTGAACATAGGTAGATCTAAGCATAATGCTGAGTGCCAAACAAACAGGCTGAAAAATTATGTATGTAAGATAGCATTTCTGTAAATTTGAAAATATAAACCAATACTATATATTGTTTATGGATATGTATCTAGAGAAAAATACAAAAACATAGACCAGAAAGATACAGATAAAATTAGTGATCTCAGTAGTCTTGGGAAGGTAGGGAAGGAGAATTAGGGAAGGGTAGAAAGAGAACCAAAACATCGCCTCTGATTTTGTATTTCTTGTATATGAGAAGAAAACAAAGTAGAAGGAAATATGAAAATGTTACATGTGTTTATTTTCTATCATTTACTTCCATTTACAAAATTTTTAAAGGAAGAAAAAGTAAAAACGAAGTGGTTAAGAGACTGCTGCCACTTCTGCACTGTGTGACCTTGGGCAAGCTACTTAACCTCTCTGGGCCTGAGTTTCCACTGCTGTAAATGGGAGAAACAAGTTATCTTCCAGGATCATATGGGGAATAAATGAGTAAATATATAAAGCATCTAGAACAGTAGCTGGCATGTAGTAAGCACCATTAAATACATCACTTACAAAGTGATTTCCAATTTTATTTTGTATTTAGAATAATCAACATGATCAGTCAAAGATAAATATTTAATCTTATCTTTTTTTTCCTTCCCATTTTCATTCGTGGCCACTTCCTTGTGGTACAAGAGTAGCTACCTTGTGAAGTTGCTGTAAAACCTTTTCCCAACCAAGTAACATGTTTAATGGTTAATTTCTTTAAGCTTTTTTATAATTGTGGTAAAATATGCATAACAAAATGTACCATTTTAAAAACTATTTTTAAGTGTACAGGTCAGTGGCATTAAGTCTATTCACATTGCTGTGCAACCATCACCCCCATCCATCCTAGCACTTCTTCATTATCCCAAACTAAAACTCTGAATCCATTGAACACTAACTCATTCCCCCACTCTTCCAGCCACCAGTAACCACCATTCTACTTTCTGTCCTACAAATTTGGTTTTTTGTCCTTTTGTTTGTTTGTTTTTCTGTCTCTATGAATTTGACTACTCTAGGAACCCCATATTAAGAGGAATTGTAGACTATGTGACCTTTTGTGTCCGGCTTATTTCACTTAATACCATGTTTTCAAGGTTCATCCATGTGTGGCATGTATCAGAATTCCATTCCTTTTCAAGGCTGAGTAATATTCCGTCACATACAGACACCATATTTTGTTTATTCATTCATCTGTTGGTGGACATTTGGGTTGTTCCCAAACTTCAGCTCTTGTGAGTAATGCAGCTATGAACTTTGTACTCAAGCCAAGTAACATCTTCAATCGCAACAACCCTGTCTCTTTTTCCCATCCCCTCCTCTATGCCCCTGCCTCGCCACAGATTCAAACCTTCTCAGTGTTATTACTGTAGCTACGTCAGCCTCGCTGGTGTTGTCTAAAACCATTTCTTTCTCTCTGTCTTTGCAGTATCCAGTCCAGCCAGAAGAAGAGCCAAAAGCTCTCAGCACCTCTTGACCAAGAATGTAAGGAAACTTTAGTTTTGATGTTCTTTGGTTGACTTTCATTTAAAAAGCAATGCCAGGCTTCTTCTTCACTCTCCCTCCCCAGCTCTCAGTGGCCAGGAGGGTTTCAGTGTTCCATGTGGTGGGTGCTGCACTCTCCGTTCTCCACTTAACCAAAATAATTGACAAATGTCAACCAGACACCAAGTGACCCTGAACTGGACCACTTATTCTGCCATTTTCTCCAGGCACAGAGAGTAAGCCTTGTTTTATGCACACTTTTTTTTTCTTGTTTAAACAGAGTTCACGATGTGGACATAGCATTCCTGATCTAGGTGTTTTCCTATCGTTGGCATTCGTAATGTTCCATTTTTTTACTACTATTAATAGCACAGCAATGAATGTGTTTATATAAAATACTATTTTTTTTTTTGAGATGGAGTCTCTCTCTGTCGCCAGGCTGGAGTGCAATGGCACAATCTCTACTCACTGCAACCTCCGCCTCCAGGGTTCAAGGGATTCCCCTGCCTCAGCCTCCCAAGTAGCTGGGACTACAGGCGCACGACAGCACGCCTGGCTAATTTTTTGTATTTTAGTAGAGACGGGGTTTCACCATGTTGGCCAGGATGGTCTCGATCTCCTGACCTCATGATCCATCTGCCTTGGCCTTCCAAAGTGCTGGGATTACAGGCATGAGCCACTGCTCCTGGCCAAAATACTATTCTTTCGGATTAATTCCTCAGAGCATAGGCCTCAAAGTAGAAAAAACAGGTAAAAGGATAAGAACAATTTCATCCATCCATCTACTCCTTCATCAAATATTTGCATTCCTACTGTGTGTGACAAACATTGTGCTAGATGTAGAGAATTGTGATTTGCTCAAACTAGTTCTTTTTACAGTTTTGTCACATACTGTCAGGAATTCTGAACAATTTGGGGGCTTCCAGTAATGCTTGTCCATTTACCACCAACATCACCAGCATTGGCTTTCCTCTTTTTGTATTATGTTTTGCTGCTTTAACATGCATATGCATTACTCTAAAATTGGTTTACATGTCTTTAGAGCCTAATAATGCTGTGCAATTCCCATTTTATATATAAATTTCTTTACATAAAACTGGCAATACATCTTTGCACTTCTTTAAAGTTGAAACTGAGTTGTCTCCTCTTGGTTGTACTGGAGTTTCTATTTCTATGACAATTTTTCATAGGATAGCATTTCAATTTTTGAAGTATCTCAATTTTCAAAAGCCTATTCTCCATTAAAAATTTTTTCGACTGGGCACTGTGGCTTACACCTATAATCCCAGCACTTTGGGAGGTTGAAGCAGGAGGTTAGCTAGAGCCCAAGAATTCGAGGCCAGCCTGGGCAACATGAGACCCCGACTCTACAAAAAAGTCAAAAAATTAGCCAGGCGGCCAGGCGCAGTGGCTCACGCCTGTAATCCTAGCACTTTGGGAGGCTGAGGCGGGCGGATCACCCGAGGTCAGGAGTTCAAGATCAGCCTGGCCAACATGGAGAAACCCCATCTCTACTAAAAATACAAAAATTAGTTGGGCATGGTGGCACATGCCTGTAATCCCAGCTACTCAGGAGGCTGAGGCAGGAGAATCGCTTGAACCTGAGAGGCAGAGGTTGCAGTGAGCCAAGATTATGCCACTGCATTCCAGCCTGGGCAACAGAGCAAGACTCCGTCTCAAAAAAAAAAAAATTAGCCAGGCATGGAGCTATGCTCCTGTTGTCCTAGCTACTTGGGAGGCTGAAGTGGAAGGATCATGTGAGCCAGGGAGTTCGAGGCTAGAGTGAGCCATGGTCATGCTACTGTACTCCAGCCTGGGCAAACAGTGAGACCCTGCCTCAAATAAAAAAATAATAATAATGTCCTTTGAATGAGATGGAGTTTTACTAGTTGTTGTTTCTATATAACATGTACATGTAATATAGAAACATGTACATGTAAATGTATACATGTATATAAATGTATTACCTTTTTATTTCCAAAAGCAGTATATGCTATATAAAATTTTATACAATACAGTAGTCCCCCCCTTATCTGCAGGAAATATGTTCCAAAACCTCCAGCGGATGCCTGAAACCATGGATAGTACTGAACCCTGTATCACTATGTCCTTTAAATCTTTTGTGTGTGTGTGTGTGTGTGTGTGTGTGTGTGTGTGTGTGTGTGTGTGTCCTTTAAATCTAATAACCAAGATGGCTACTAAGTGACTAACAGGTGGGGGTTGTCCACAGAATGGAGACCCTGGACAAAGGGATGATTCATGCCCCAGGAGGGGCCATGCGGATTGGTGTGAGATTTCATCACACTGCTCAGAATGGTGCAAAATTTAAAACCTATGAAATATTTCTGGAATTTTCCATTTAATATTTTCAGACTCTACTTGACCAAGGGTAACTGAAACCATAGATGAAAGGGACTACTGTATACTATCAGCAAATCCTGAGAAGCTGCAGAAGACAGGGGTTAGGTACGTAGACTTCAGAGTCAAATGGCCTGGGTTTAAATCCCAGTTCTATCCATTTCTAGCTATGTGACCTTGAGCAAGTTGCTTAGCTATTGTGGAACTCAACTTCCTTAGCATTAAATGAGGATAATAAGAGAACATTTCTCAAGGACCACGGGAAGGAGCAAATGATTTTTTTTCTTCTGCAACAAAAGCCACATTTATTGTTTTTTTTTTCTCTTTTTTTTGGCAAATGATTTAATGCATATAAAATGTTTAGTCCAGAGCCTGACACATATAAGCATTCAATAAGTATTGGGTTGGTTTTTTTTTTGGTTTGTTTTTTTTTTGGGGGAGGGGACAGGGTCTCACTCTGTCACCCAGACTGGAGTGCAGTGGCGTGGTCTCAGCTCACCACAGTCTCGACCCCCAGGGCTCAAGTGATCCTCCCTTCTTAGCCTCCCAAGTATCTGGGACTACAGGCATGAGCCACCACACCCAGGTAATTTTTGTACTTTTAGTAGAGACAGGGTTTCACTATGTCACCCAGGCTAGTCTCAAACTCTTGGACTCAAGTGATCCACCTGCCTCTGCCTCCTCCCAAAGTGCTGGAATTTGCAGGTGTGAGCCACTGTGCCCAGCCAGTTTCGTTTTTTTGTTTTTTGTTTGTTTGTTTGTTTTTTTGAGACACAGTCTCACTCTGTCACCCAGGCTGGAGTGCAGTGGCACCATGTCAGCTCACTGCAACCTCCGTCTCCTGGGTTCAAGCAATTCTTCTGCCTCAGCCTCCCGAGTAGCTGGGATTACAGGCACCCACCACCATGCCCAGCTATTTTTTTAAATATTTTTATTAGAGACGGAGTTTCACCATGTTGGCCAGGCTGGTCTCGAACTCCTGACTTCAGGTGATCCACCCACCTCGGCCTCCCAAAGTGCTGGGATTACAGGCGTGAGCCACTGCGCCTGGCCCAGGTTTTTTTTTTTTTTTTAAGTGAAAAATTTCCATATATTAACCTATATTATGCCTTATTGTCTGATAATGTATTGCTTTGCAATTTGCTTTTTTCTCTTAATAAATCTTGAATATCTTTCTATGCCAATTCATCTGTATAGCTCTACCTTATTCTTCTTTTATATACACGAACATTTTTAAATCTTTATTTATTATTATTATTATTATTGATAGGGTTTTGTCATGTTGCCCAGGCTGGTGTTGAACTCTTGGGCTCAAGCAAACCTACTGTCTCAGCCTCCCAAAGTGCTGAGATTACAGGCCTGAGCCACTGCGCCTGGCCTACCTCATTCTTTATAGCGGCTGTATAATACAACATTGTATGAATGCTCTATAATTTTTTTAACCCAAACCAAACCTGAAGTTTTCTAGATTCATTATTTAACCAAATTATCGATAAATAGGGTTCCCCACTTTTTCTATTAAACAATGCCACAACAAATTCTTGAACATATTTTTATGTTCTGAAATGATTCCAAGGATAAATTCATAGATATGAAAATCCTAGGCCAAAGGAGATACACATTGAAACAATTTTATAGCCACTGACAAATTCCTAGCAATTACATTTTAAAATACCTTTTCCAGAACAGCTGAGCCTATACTGTGTGGCATCAATGTTGTTAGTCTTTGACAATCAGATAGGTAAACATATCCTGTTTAATTTTATTTCTATAGTACTGATGCGATTCTTCATCTTTTCATAGATGTATTGATCATTTCAACATTTTTTTCCCTACGGTTTCTTACTCATGACTTTTGCCTATATTTCTCTCAGTTATATGGCTTTTTCTTATTTTAGATTTAGGGGGTATGTGTGCAGGTTTTTTAGATGAGTATATTGCATGATGCTGAGGTTTGGGCTTCTAATGATAGCATCGCCCAAGTAGTGAACATCATACCCAATAGGTAGTGTTTCCACCCTTTCCCTCTTCCCTTCCTCCTCCTTTTCGGAGTTCCCAGTGTCTATTAGTCCCATCTTTGTGTCTGCCTGTACCCAATATTTAGCTCCCACTTATAAGTGAGAGCATGTAGTATATAGTTTTCAGTTTCTGTTCTGTGTTAATTTGCTTAGGATAATATCCTCCAGCTGCATTGCATCCATGTTGATGCAAAGGACATGATTTTTTTTTTTTTTTTTGAGACAGAGTCTCACTTCATTGCCCAGGCTGGAGTGCAATGGCGTGATCTCAGCTCACTGCAACCTCCGCCTCCTAGGTTCAAGCGATTCTCCTGCCTCAGCCTCCGAGTAGCTGGGACTACAGGTGCCTGCCATCATGCCCGGCTAATTTTTTTTGTATTTTTAGTAGAGACGGGGTTTCACCATGTTGGTCAGGTTGGTCCCAAACTCCTGACCTCAAATGATCCCCCCGCCTCGACCTCCCAAAGTGCTGGTATTACAGGTGTGAGCCACCACACCCAGCCAATTTTGTTCTTTTTTATGGCCGTGTAGTAAACATACAGAATACTTCATGAATTTGCGTGTTACCCTTGCACAGTGGCCATGCTAATCTTCTCTGTATCATTTCAATTTTAGTGTATGTGTTGCTGAAGCAAGCGCTGTATGCCTTTTTCGAGAACCTTTTGTATGTTAAGAAAGAGAAGGGTTTTTAATGGATGGAAAATTTGATTGTAGGGCAACTGATTCTGATCCTTCTCATGGTCCCTGAAAACTCAATCCCAGAGTCTAGAAGGAAAATGCTCCCAACTTTCAAGGAGCAATGGGTGAGGTGTTCTCAAAAATGGAAAGAGAAGGGGTTGTCTGTGGGTAATTTGGAGTTTAAGAAAGTTTCACCACAGATCTTTCAGTCTTTTGGTCAAGAAGTTTGGCTCTTGTCTTCCCATATTCAGTCTTCCTCCAGGTGGACAGCACAGGAGTGCTCTCTGGCTTTTTGCACTTTCCTCTGAATTTCTAATTTCCCCTAACAGTTTAGCTTAGCCCAGCCTCTGCTTGTAAAACTCAGCCCCAGCCACACAGACCATTCAAATTAGAAGAGAGGCAAGTTCTCTTAGTCTACCTCCTACTTTTGCAGATGGGAAAAGTGAGTCCCAAAAAGGAAAGAATTGTCTCTGGTCTCTTGTGTCCCCAACCAACTGACCCTTGGCTTCCCTTTGAGTCTTTGTCTTCTCCAACTTGGTGATCTAAAAGCAATTGTGATTGATTATCTTGGTGAGGAAAATAATTCTTATTTTGCAACTGTACCATATTTACAACTTCCTATGTCCTCAAATTTGTATTTGTATCTCTTCTTATCCCTTAGACTACCATGTGAATGGATGTCAGGTTCCTTCTTCTCAAATACCTCTTTCCTCCCTGAGCAATCCTTAATGTCAGCTTTCCTTCCTCTCTGACTCCTCTTGAATTGTATTTCTTCCAAATTCAAGGCAAAGCCTTATACTGTTCCTTCTCTAGACGGCCTCTCCAGTCTTTAATTTTTTTAATTCTTAGACAATTTTATGGACATTTTGATCATCCTGATGCCCACTATCATAGGAGTAACCCAAGGGGATAAACTTACACAAAGGTGTGGGTCAGTTAAGCCTTCTGGCATGGAGCCACAACAATGAAGATTCGTGGCCCCTTCAGAATAAGCAGGCGGTCAGCCATCAGAAAAGATGGATAAATGAGATTGCAAAGGTCACATTCTTCTCAGATTTCAAGCTTGTAAGGAGGAATATATGTGGGGTTCTCCTGATTTTTTGAAATGCACAGAGCGCCGTGCACGGTGGCTCGCACCTGTAATCCTAGCACTTTGGGAGGCCTAGGCAGGTGGATTAGCTGAGGTCAGAGTTCGAGATCAGCCAGACCAACATGGTGAAACCCCATCTCTACTAAAAATACAAAAATTAGCCAGGCGTGGTGGCAGGCGCCTGTAGTCCTAGCTACTTGAGAGGCTGAGGCAGGAGAATTGCCTGAACCCAGGAGGCAGAGGTTGTGGTGAGCCAAGATCATGCCACACTGCACTCCAGCCTAGGCGACAGAGTGAGACTCCGTCTCAAAATAAACAAAGAAAAAAAAAAAGAAAAAGAAAAGAAATGCACAGAGCAACCAATTGCACTTGCACTTGTAAATTCCTATCTGGATGTAGGCCGTTCTTCTTCTTTTTTTTTTTTTTAAGACAGGGTCTCACTCTGTCCCCCATGCTGGAGTGCAGTGGCATGATCAAAGCTCACTACAGCCCCCACCTCCTGGGCTCAGGTGATCCTCCCATTTCAGCCTCCCAAGTAGGTGGGACTACAGGCATGTGGCACCACACTCAGCTAGTTTTTGTATTTTTTTGTAGAGACAGGGTTTTGCCATGTTGCCCAGGCTAGTCTTGAACTCCTGGGTTCAAGTGATCCGCCGCCTCATCCTCCCAAAGTGCTGGGATTACAGGCATAAGCCACTGCGCCCAGCCTGAATGTAGGCACTTCTATGGGTTTACCAAGAGCACCAACTTAGGAGGCACGAAACCATGGTTCTCATCCTGGCTCTGTCCCTTACAGTTCTGTGGTCTTGAGTAAGACACATGGCCTCTCTTGGCCTCCGTTTCCCTATGTATAAAATTAGGCTAGAATTGGGCTATAACATTTCTGTGAATCCCCTCAGCCCGAAAGCATTGTGATTCTCTATTATCTCCGTCTTCTTGACTGTCTTTCTAACTGTCTATCAGCGATCTAGGTGACAAATAAGGAGAAGTGTGAATCAAAGACGTCAGCAGATGGGATCCTGAGGCTTGTGTGTTAGCCCGTGTCTTCTGCTTTTCCTATCTTGACCTCTCTATGACCAGCAAGGAAGTATTACTTTATTGTGGTAATGCTTGTTAGTCTAATACATTCCCCAACTTCAGCTGGCAGTTTGCTGACCTAAGAAAGGAAAATTCCGGCATTCAACCCTTATCTCTCCTCCTCCCTGCTCATTGACATCCCATACCACCATCCTAATTCTCTAATCTTGCTCCTATACTCAGGATGCTAAAGAGCCTCTACTCAGACCAGTGTGTTCTAAGACCACCAGCAGCAAGCCCAGACTGTGTCCTGTAGACCAGAAAATAAACCAGGCTGTCAGGAGCCTCTCAGGAGGCCACATCCCATCCATTCAGCTGTCTGTTCCCTGGGACGGGCCTAACACACTGAGCTGCAACCATCTCAGAGCCTCCATTATTGTGGAAAATGAGAACCAAGTATCAGGCCCAGCTAAGAAACAGGAAGGCTCAGAGCTGGGCCCTTCTCCTCTTTCATTTCCTGCTACTGGCATCCTTTGGTGGGCTGGAGAAGAGGAGGCACTGTCCCCAGTCGCGACCTGGGAAATAACTGGCCTCCTTGCCACCCCCAGGAAACCTCCTACATCCATCTGGCTGCTGGGCTGAGCAGCTAATGCCACTCCACTCTCTCCCTCCCCATTCTCCCTCCCCATTCTCCCTCCCCACTGTGCAGAGAAGAGATGGGGAGGTGGTGGTTCTTGTTCCTGAAAGGGAACATTTGTCTCCCTTTCAGAGAAGGAAATATTGGAAGGCAGCGGCAGTCTTCCTGTGGACTCCAGGCTTCACATCCTGCCTTACTTCCTCCTTCTACAAAGTGGGTCTGAAAACCCCACAGCAGCCCTCACTCCTCCTCTCCGACAGCGATGCTGAGAGAATGAAAATAAAATCAGGAACAGCTGTGATGAAAGGGCTGCCCACCACCGCCCCCCCACCCCCAGAATGAATGACCCAGTGTCCTGCCTATGTATAAACATGCAGGATCGAAGCCCAAACTACCAAGATTCCCCTTCACGACTCTCCATAGTAAGATAAAATGGCTACTATTTGTCTCAAGTTTTTACACTTATATTATCTCAATGATTTAAGTATTTTTATTACAATTTTTTCAAAAAAAATACCATTTTTAAGGCCCATTTTGGTGGACTCTAACAGAGTAATTTCCCAGTATAACTACTCAGCAGGTGGTGATGACTGAAAACATTTTAGCATTGGGCCCTTTGTTCCGGCTTATCAAGATTTCCGTGCACAGAACCACACACAGTGGAAATTCATCTCCCAGCTCCACCCTGACCCAGGCACTCTGCACTGGGAAGTGGGGACGCAGGTAGGAGAGCACCCCGTGCCCCCTGCTCCATTTTGCCAGGAGCTTCTTTATTTTTAAAAATCTGAGACTGAGTTGGGCCTGAGCCCTCTCCCTAGGTCTTCGCTCTGCTAGAGCATCCAAAAAGTTGTCCTCTGCATGAACAAGGGCGTTGTCCACTCAGCTACAAAGACTGTAAGACCTCGATCTCCAGAACTGTCCTGTTTCATTGCCTGTCCTGTTGTCAAAACACGTCAGGCGACCGGGCAGCTGGCCTGCCCGTATCTCTGGCCTGATGGTCCAGGCTCCTGACCCTGTGAAGGGCCTGCTGTTGAGGAACACCCCTGCCCGCTCCAGAACCCTCATTTGCTTGCCCCATGGCACCATTTGGCAGTCTGAAGTCAAATAAAACAGTCACTTCTGGCCGGTTTCCTGCCCAGATTTTGTCGCTGTTCCTAGAATTCACTGGAATCACGAAGGATCCAGAAACTCCCTCAACGTGAGCTCCATCTGCAAAGCTCCTGCCCTGGGGTTCCATGGGTCCCTAGGCCCGAGCAGAGGAGTAGGCTAACCGCGTTTCCCCCGCCCGGCAGGTGGTGATCGAGTCGGACCTGTACACGCACCAGCCCCTGGAGCTGCTGCCCCACCGCGGAGACCGTAGGGACCCTGGCGACCGCCGCAGGTTTGGGCGGCTCCAGACCGCGCGGCCGCCCACAGCCCACCCCACCAAAGCCTCTGCCAGACCTGGTACGTGAGTCCCGGCCCCAGCTCCCCGCACCTCCCTGGGCGCAGAGACCCACTCAGAGCCACCACAAGCCCAGGTCAGGGCAGCGTTGGCGGTGGTTGCGGCCTCAATCGCGCCAGGTGACCAAGCACCTGTGCTTTCCCAAGTAAATGCTGTTTCCACCACAAAAGCACCTGCTCTCAGGCCTCACCTTAGCCCCACACAGCATCTTCTACCTATAAAACAGTCGCTCCTAGGTGTGCGTAATGAGTAAAGATGCTCTTATCTAATCTTTTTTTTCTTTTTTTTCATTGAGACAGGGTCTCACTGTGTTGCCCAGGCTGGAGTGCAGTGGCAGCAATCACGGCTCACTGCCCTGGGCTCAAGCCATCCTCCCGCCTCAGCCTCCCTGGGACTACAGGTGCACAGCCACCATGGCCAACCAATTTTTTTTATCTTTAAAAGACGGGGGTCTTGCTATGTTGCCCAGGCTGGTCTCGAACTCCTGAACGCAAGTGATCCACTGGCTGAGGCCTCCCAAAGCGCTGGGATTACAGGCATGACCCACTGAGATGGGCCCTTATCTGCTGTCTTGCTCCACGGGAGACCCTACTGTATTCTAGAGAGAGTGTAAATCAGAATGCTGTGGGGGAGAGAAAACCATGACCCATGAAGCAAAGGAGGATCACATAATTTATTTAACAGAGAGACAGACAGTGTGTGTGTGTGTGTGTGTGTGTGTGTGTGTGTGTGTGTGTGTGTGTGTAAAATTGTACAGGCTCTTCATAAACTGCCATCATAAAATCTTACCATTCTAAATTTGAATAACCTAAACAACAATCTATAACAAGAATGTAGGAGTAAGTTTGTCTTGAAAACTGGAAACATTATAGTTTTACCCTGGATGCTATTTTTTTTTAATGCCTTCCACCCCAAGCAGATAACCAGGAATCTGCCTCTAGCCCACCCAAGTCTATGGTGGTATTGTGCCTTTAATTGCTGGTTTAGGTTATTTCTGTTATGCCCACAACCTAAAGTTATTCATATTTTAACTCCAAAAATACACAATAGAAAGTCCAGGGTGTCCTTCTGAAAGCCTTCGGGCGTTAGCAACTTTGCATATTACAAGGACTGAAATAAGACTCTACTGAGTATAGTCCCTTCCTCCATCCATCTTTGAGTTTTCCATTTGTAGATGCTAGACCAAGCCACCAAGATTTCTTTGATTGCTAAGAACCTAATCCTGCTCCTCTGATCCTTTGCATAAGAACTCATACATCAAGCTATATTCTCTATTAAGTGGTTACATACACGTATATGTATGCAGAGTTTGAAAGCATTAGGAAAACCACAATCTGCCTTGCAAATTAAGACGAGATAGATTTTTCTCTGTGTCTATATATAGGTGGGTGGGTGGGTGGGTGGGTGCATGTGTGTGTGGAAAGAAGAAGAGACAGAATATTTATCTTTTCTATAAAATCATAAAGTGAGTTTAGAGCCATGCTTCTCAAATTTTAATATGCAAAAGAATCACCTAGGAATCTTATTTTTATGCA
Organism: Gorilla gorilla gorilla; assembly: GCF_029281585.2. Lineage (NCBI taxonomy): Eukaryota > Metazoa > Chordata > Mammalia > Primates > Hominidae > Gorilla > Gorilla gorilla. The sequence continues at coordinate 53,879,306 of NC_073231.2, read as the reverse complement.
GATTCAAATTTAGTAGGACTGGGTAGGCCCCAAGATTTTATGTTTCTAACAAGCTTCCAGATGCTGCTGCTCTGGGCACAACATATTGAGCAGCAAGGATTTAGAGAGGATCTAATGTGGTGGTTCTCAAAGTGGAGTCCCAGGAGCAGCAGCAGCAGTCTCTGGAAAATTGTTGGAAATGCAAATTTTATTGAATTAGAAACTCCAGGTTTAGGGAACATTAATCTGTATTTTAACAACCCTCTCCCCACCATCCCTCACTGCCTCCGCCCCACGTGATTCTAATGCACCCTGAACGTAGAGAGCCTCTGATTTACTGTAACTGCCCCTCTGCCAATTTCCAGAAGAAACCGAAACCATAGAAACTGTTTGACCTACTCAAGGTCGCATTGCTTGTGAGCAACAGAGCCAAGATTGAATCTCAGGTCTTTTGATTCCCTGGCTAGTGCCTCTTCCCCACAGGGAATGTCTTTCCAACTGTCTAGTTTTAAGGATCACTTTCATTCCTTTCTAAGTAGTTTGTGGAAGCTTGGGCTGCCTGAGTCAGTCTTTTATTCTGAAAGACAAGAGCAATTAAGTTATGATATGGAGAGAATCTGCCCAGCACGTGACAGTCAGCTCATGCAGGAAATATGCCAGCGAGGTTTCAAAAAAAGAGAGAGAGAGAGACCGAGCTGGGGATTGGTTAAATTCCTTCACCTCCTCCAATCTGATAGATTCCAGAGTGGGTGGGAGGGAGGGAATGTTTCTGAGTCAAAGCCAGACCATCCTCCTGTCAAGAAAGTTGCCTGTTTCCAGGGAGCTCAGATTTTGGAACTGCTTTTTTCCTGGGCCATAGAAGGCACCTGGACGCGCAGTAGCCATCTCACCTGGGAGAAAGATGCTCTGGGGAATCTTGGGAATTGTAAGAACTCTAAATGCAGAGACCTGACTGAGAAACTCTCAGGTGCCTGGAAATGGGGCAGTTCCCAGTCCCGGGCCTGGGAGAATTGGCTGCCTCCAGGACTTCTTCAGAGATGTCCTCAGGCACCTCAGAACCAACTTGTTCAAGCCTTTCCTCTTTTCTCAGTGGGGGCCATTATCCACCGTCCCAGCAAGTCCCCGGGATGTTTCCCCTAATGCCTCCTTGTCCTCCCCACACCTTCGACATGAAACACTGACGGCATCCACTCCTAGGTATTTCTCTCCTAGCCCACTTGGTACCTACCTCGAGCCACCCTGGCTCCCACTCCCTTCATCTCGGCTGTGTAGAGAACATCGTCAGTGAAGGGCCCAGCCTCCAGCCCCTCCCACCAGGCTACCAGAGAGGTCCACTTGGAGCAGAAATCTGCCCCTGTGCTCCCTCAGCTTTAAGTGCTGTGTCCGTTCCTGGCCCCTGCCCTCCAGACCACACTGACCTCTCCAAGGCTACCTCCTATGACACCCCTGTCCCCACCGTTCTATCACGTAGAACAGCCCTGAGCTGGGGGTAGTTCTGTGACAGCTCCATGATATCCTGCTTCCCAGCACTTTCCCTGACACTGTTCTCTCAGCAGATTGCCTTCCCTGTGTCTCTCCACCTGGCAAACTCCACCTTCTCCTAGCCGGGGTAGAGGGTTACTCAGTCAAGCCTCCTTAACCCTGCAAGACCACCCAAAGTCAGTTCGCTACTCCCTAAATCACCCTTACCTGGCTTCATCATAACTGTTATGTATCTCTAAAGCCTCGTTTCCTAGACTAGAAAGTGCAGACTATTCGAAATCAGCCTGGGCAACATGGCGAAACCCTATCTCCACAAACAAAAATTAGCCGGGCGTGGTGGTGCGCACCTGTGGTCCCAGCTACTCTGGAAGCTGAGGTAGGAGAATTGATTGAGCTCAGGAGGTCAAGGCTGCAGTGAGCCAGAGATTACGCATGCCACTGCACTCCAGCCTGAATGACAGAGTGAGACCCCATCTCAAAAGAAAAGAAAGATTGTGGTGAGGATTAAATGAGATAATACTTTTACGGTTTATGCTCAGCACAGTGCCTGGCGTACAGACAAAAATGTGAGCTGCTATTATTATTAGTTACGCCAGGGCTCCATTCATTATAGTTTAATCTTGGTAGTCTTGTAATACTTGATTTTATTTGCATTGAGGTGTTTTCTTGTGGAAGGGGAGTTATTTCTAGATGCTATAGTACAATCAGATGGGGCTTGTCCTGGGACATCTGCCCCCAGAGAGACCTGTGCTGAAAGCCAGCTTTCCCCTACGTTTTATCAGCTACCTCAGCTCAACACTTGAATCCTTAGAAGCTTCAGAGTAAAAAGTACTCAGAATTAGGTTGGGGCACCAGGAATAAAGGCATTAGGAAGAAGGTTCTCTAAGGTTCTCCACCCATACATCTCGTAAAGCCAGTGTCCCAGGATTCTGATCTGATACACTCCAGTCCTTCCATGTTATGGGGCTGCACTTCCTTCCCAGCACAGGCATGACTTCTCTGCTCAGTTTTAGAGGGGTGTCCACAGCACCGTGTTAAATAACTGATCCCAGCTATAAAGAGTTAATTCCAAGAACCTGTTTAACTTCTTGTGATCTGAGGCCTTGGGAAGGAAGGAAGAGCTGAAGGCACATTCTGAGCACCTACTGCATGCAGACACAGTGCTAAATGATCCACATGTGTGATCTTATTTTTAAATAGACTTTATTTTTAGAGCAGTTTTAGGTATACAGCAAAATTGAGCTGAAGGTACAGAGGTTTCCCATATACCTCCTGCCCCCACACACAAGCACAGCCTCCCCCCATCAACATCCCCCACCAGAGGGATATGTTTGTGATAGTCAATGAACCTACATAGACACACTGATCTTATTTAGGCCTTAGTTCCAGCTCCCCTAGAAGAGTGACAGTTGCCTTGTGGCCTGACCCTCCTGCCTGGTTTTGCTGCTTGGTACAAAGGCCTTTAGAAATTCCCTGGCGTGGTTGATCGGCTAACAAGGTAATTGATGCAGGGCCAGTGGGAGGCAGAACACAGAGTACCACTGAGTAATATCTCCTCTGTTCAACATTGCAGTGGGGATTTCTGAACCCAAAACATCAAATCTGTGTGGGAATCGAGCATATGGAAAATCTCTGGTAAGTAAAATAAGCCTGCTTAGTTGTATCTGTTGTGCATTAAACTTCTGGTCATGTCTGATTCTCCTGTGCCATGAAGAGAGACTCAGTGTTCTTTGTTCCAGGCCTGAGGATTATTAGAAAAGCATAACTGGCAGTTCTTTGCTCCCAAAAGCTCTCAATTGGCCCTAATTTGTACCCTTGTGGAATATCCCTGGCTGCTTCTCTCTTTCTTGTGAGAAATTCCGCTCTTAGGCAAACAAAAGAAGCTATTATCCAATAGACATCTTATACATGGTGAGGGGTGGGGGCAGGAGGGACTGGTTTCTATCACAGGACCCCGCCAGGTAGAAATGCCTGACTAATTCCCAGGCACAGCCACAGGGGAAAAGAGAGGTGAGGTTCTCAAGCACTATGAAACACAAAACACCAGTGTCTTAGTTAGCACAGGCTGCTGTAAGAAAATACCATAGACTGGGTGGCTAAAACAACAATTTCTCACGGTTCTGGAGGCCGGGAAGTCCAAGATCAAGGTGCCAGCAGATTCAGTGTCTGGCGACGGCTCTCTTTCTGGCTTGCAGATGACCACCTTCTCACTGTGGGTTCACACGGCCTTCCCTCTGTGCATGTGGGGAGAGGGAGATACCTGGCATCTCTTCCTTTTCTTATAAGGGCACTGATCTTATCATAGAGTCTCCACCATCATGACCTCATCTAAACCTAATCACCTCCCAAAGGCCCTGCTCCCAATACCATACATCCAGGACTAGGGTTTCAACACCTTGTAGGGGGCTCCGGGAAAAGCATTACCTGCTCAGACTGGTCTGAGTCAGGCCGAAATGATCAAGCTTTTATGTTCCCTTCTCACTCCATCAAGGCATGTGGGCTGTCCCAGGAAGGGTGTGACCTTGACAAGGTGGCCCTCTACAGCCAAGCCCACCTGAAGGAGCTAAGAGCTTTCTGCTACCCACCCTGCTGTCCTCCCTCCCACAGCTGGGCAGCTGTCCTTCCTTGAAGGGGATGGGGTGGCACATTTTCAGGCCTATCAGTACATCTCCCTCATCTCTGGGCAGGAATGTCGGGTTCCCTCTCGGTTAGCAGAGTCAGCAGTGGCTGGAGGTGAGGTCAGCTCAGGCATCCTAGACTCTTTGAGTATCTGCTGTCAAGATCCATAGGTGGTGCAATGTGAGAACCGGAAGAGACCCAAGTTATTGTGCCAGGCCCTCATCATCACAAACAAATTGGACAGAGATATGGGTGCTTCGCTCCTGGTCTGGGCAGGAGACCTAATCCAGGGAATCTCATTTAGGTCATCACTATTCTAGGAAAACCACACACAGGGCTGTTTCCCCTTCCCCAACCTGGTACTTAGGGGAAAACAGGAGGTCTGGGCAGTTGATGTCAAGGGAAGATTATCAGGCTATGACAGCTCCAACAGCTGCCCTCACCTGAGCCAGAGAAAAAGCAAGGTTAAGAGGAGGCAGGTAGCTTATGATCTTTGACTGCCTGGCCCCAGCCCTTAAGCTGGCCTCAGACAGTGCCCTTGGCAGACAGGCAGTGACAGCAGGAGTCCAGAGGAAGCTGGGATGGGATAGGGTGGTGATGGGGATGTAGTTACAAAGGGCGGGGAATAAGAATGAAGAGGAAGAGGCCAGGCACAGTGGCTCACAGCTGTAATCCCAGCGCTTTGGGAGGCGGAGGCAGGTGGTCCCCTGAGGTCAAGAGTTTGAGACCAGCCTGGCCAACATGGCAAAACCCCATCTCTACTAAAAATACAAAAATTAGCTGGGCGTGGTGAGCCATGCCTGTGATCCCAGCTACTCGGGAGGCTGAGGCAAGAGAATCACTTGAACACAGGAGGCAGAGTTTGCAGTGAGCCAAAATCTGCCACTGCACTCCAGCCTGGGCAACAAGAGCGAAACTCAGTTTCAAAAAAAAAAAAAAAAAAGAATGAAGAGGAAGAGGAGGCAGCACAACAGACCCTTCCTCAGGCCTGGAGACAGTGGGGCTAGGGTCTCACAGCTTATCAGAAATCTGTGACCCCAGCATGGGAGAGCAATCCAGGGCCCACACAGCTAAATCCAAGTCAATGCGAAGTGTGCTAGGTGAGATTGGCCTAAGGAAAGGGGAAAAGAGTGAGAACAAGTCCTTTCACCCAGAGATAAGGGGGTGCAAGAGTTCACCGGCCCATGGCATAATGGGAAGGAAGCGTTTGGACGGACCACAAGGTGGCACAGCAGCTCTGCCCACAGTCGGCCAGCTTGGGGTGGGAGGAGGGGTGAAGAAGGTGCCCTTGACCAGGAATTTCCAGCAATTTTAGGAATGTGGTGACTTGAAGCCTTGGATAGGGCTTAGGGGGAAGAACACAGCACAGAGTGTGTCTATTGTCTAAGCAGCCTCTGGACTTAGCCCTGTTTAGGCCATTGGTTAATTTTCAGTTAACTCTCCATGTTCCTGAGTACTTGTCACTCCTTTGGGAGGGCTGAGGAGGGCTGCCAAGGGGTCCAGTCCCAGACCCTGTTACCCACATAGACACTCAGTGCTGTGGGAACCTGAGGACAGAGAAAGATCAACTTGGGCCACCAGCCTCAGGGAAGGCTTCCTAGAGGAAACAGCCTTGAAGGCGAGACAGATGAGGCCTCAAGTCAGAGGGTGAAGGAGGAGATGTTGCCGTGCCAGCATCAGAGAAGGGAGCACCCACTGCTGGGAGCGGAGCTACTGACACACACGGGACCAATGGGAGGCCGAGCTGCGTAGATAGAGGGCGTCCTGTGCTGAGGAGCCTGGAGGAGCAGCTGCAGAGTCAATCTGCCCTGCAAGGTGGGTGGGCGGGGTTGGAGTGCCTTATGCTTCTACAGTCCAAGGAGGGGCATGAGGAATGTGGTGGATCTGGTCGGAAGCAAGGAGGTCCGAGGTCACTGTCCCTTGAAGGCTGCAGCGGAGGAAACGGAGAGGCTGGGCTGGCCCTACCCTACGTAGCCTAATCAAAGCAAGAACCTGCAGGATTTAGTAACAAACTGGACACCAGTGATGATGGAGGTGTGAGGGTGGCAGTTGCCATATAAGACTGAGCTGCGCGGTCTCCAGTTTCTCGTTTCTCTCTCCTGAGTTTCTCTAGGTCAGTGGCTCAAAGTGGAGTCCCAGGACTAGCAGCACCAGCACACCTGGGGAATTGTTAGCAATGCAGATTCTCAGGCCCACAGCAGACCCGCGGACTCAGAAGCTGGGGTGGGGCCTGGCACTGTTTATCAAGCCCTCCAGGGCAGTCCCACACCTGCTGAATGATGAGGACTATGCCCAGGCGGTGGTGGTTCCATTCAGTCACCCCCACTTGCAGATAGCCTCAGTCAGGGCCAGAGTGGGAAGGCAGATGCATCCTCACACTCCCTCCCGCTTCCTCATGACAGATACCGCCAGTGCCCCGGATCTCAGTGAAAACTTCGGCCTCTGCCTCACTGGAGGCGACAGCCATGGGCACAGAGAAGGGAGCTGTTCTGATGAGAGGGTAAGTGCTGCGTCTCTGGCCCCACCGCCTGTGGCCTCCCACTGTCCTGATCCTTCCTTCCCCAGAAGAGCACCAGGCCGCCTGGTTGACAGACCCTCGAGAGGCCAACACAAACCCATGCCAGCTGCAAATTATCTTTTAATGAGGCCAATAATCCTGGGTCTCTGCAGCGCCTCATCAACTGTTTCCCTAGGATTAAGCAGGAGGGTTTTTCATGGTTTCCACTTCATTAACGCCACTCTTTAGGCTTGGAGAAGTCATTTGGGAGGTTTTTTGGTTAATTAGATGAAAGTAATCACGAGCCATATTCAGAACCTCCCATAGGCATGCAGGCGTCAGAAATATCTCATGAGTAAGTTCAAGATCCCCTGCGCACTGGTTAAGAAGTGTGTCGAGTACAAAGGTTTCAAACCACACTTGAAACTGCAGTGTGACTGCTCGCTTTCATCCAGAACCGGCAGCTAGGGAGGCAGGAGCGGATAACCCCCGACACCCCTCAGTGACACTGCCTTCTGCCTTGTACCAAGACAGTGAGTCTTCAACTCAATTCAGCACATACCTGTATGCCCCGGACTACATCCTCCACACCGCAGGCAGCAGAAAAGGCGTTTCAGGGTGGCAAAGGGTTGGGTTATTTTCTCAGATCTGCTTTCTAGCCTGGAACTGCCACCAACCCACCATGACTTCAGGCAAGTTATTCAGCCTTCCTGTCCCCCTGTTCAAAAACAAAAAGGTAAAACAGGAATCACAGGGGGTACCCATCTTAGGGGGTTGTGGTGAGAATTAATTTTTTGGTTTTTGTTTTGTTTTGTTTTGAGAGGGGGTCTCACTCTGTTGCCAGGCTGGAGTGCAGTGGCGCAATTTTGGCTCACTGCAACCTCTACCTCCGGGTTTCAAACAATTCTCCAGCCTCCCAAGTAGCTGGAGCTATAGGCGCCCGCCACCACGCCCAGCCGATTTTTGTATTTTTAGTAGAGATGGGTTTTTGCCATGTTGGACAGGCTGGTCTCAAACTCCTGACCTCAAGTGATCCACCTGCCTTGACCTCCCAAAGTGCTGGGATTACAGGCATGAGCCTCCACACCTGGCCTGAGAATTGAAAGAGATAATATGTGGAGAGCTTAGCACAAGCTGTTGTCAACGTGTTTCAGGAAACTTATCTAGTAGTTGGGAAGCTATGCACTTGGGAACATGTTGGATGCAAGCAGGCGGGGCTCCAGACTACACTGTCAGCCTGAGTGCTGCACACTTTGAAAGCACTGGGAGGTCAGAGCAAGAACAGGCTAGTGGGGAGCACTTCTGAATGACAGAAGATTGGCTAGAAAGAATTATAAAAACCAAGTCATGTGTTACTCAATGTATGGGGACTTAATTGAAGAAAACAAACAAAAAAAAATTTCTTTGATTCTATTATATCCAATAAATATCCAAAAAGATTGGATCATATTTATTTTACCTTAATGAGGTACAATTTTTAAGTGGCAATAGCTGTTGCTGGCTGCCGGTGTAAACCAGCAAAAACTTCACTGTGCCGTGACAGAGGCCAACCTTTCAGTCCACGTGGCTGCGTTGCAAAGGGTTCTAAATGGCTCCCTTCTCTCTAAACTCAGTCATTGTCATTTCAATTTGTTCCTGGACCCTAGTTACAGAAAAGAAAATTAAGCCCACCATTTCTTTCACCTAAGGGGAGCAGGGGTTAAGGCATGAACACATGTTGAGGCCCACAATGTGCCAGATGCTTCACTCTCTCATTTTCCTCCTCCAAAAAGCCCCAGGAGTTAGATGAGATTATCCCCATTTTGCACATGAAGAAACTGAGGCTGGTAAAGGTTAAGTCACTTGCCTGAGGTCACACAGCAGATGGGAAGCAGGATTCCATCCCAGACCTCATGCTCTTTCAGTAGCTACTGTTTGGGGACCTGTCCTTTCCAGCAAGTTTGTTCACATAGAGGCTGAAGGGGTAGGGATGCAGAGCCTTTGGCAAGACCAGACCCAGAGCAGGGGGACAGGAGCAGAACTTGAAATCCCATGAACCAGTGTGTTCAGGGTCACCTCCTCCATTCATGCCATGGGAAGCTTTCCCCAAGGGAAGACGTTCCTGTGAGGGTCCCAACAGTGACCTTACAGCTATGTGGATCCCGGTCACAGAGGAGGAGCAAAGGAGAGAGAGCTCTGGCCACTCTTCTCGAGGGCAAAAATGAAGTTTGGCTTGTGAGCAGACCACCCTCCCCACCCACCCACTCCTGGCTTTTCTTTAGATCCAGACATCTCAAGAAGATGACTGAAGAGTATCCAGCCCTTCCCCAAGGAGCGGAAGCCTCTCTACCACTGACTGGCAGTGCTTCCTGCGGTGTCCCCGGCATCCTCCGGAAAATGTGGACAAGGCACAAGAAGAAGTCTGAATATGTGGGAGCCACCAACAGCGCCTTTGAGGCCGACTAAAGGTGACCCTTTTCAAGTGCCCTGTGTTGGCCAAGGTTCCCCGGACAAGAGGAAAAACCTTCAGGATTGAAACTGAGCCACACGCACCTCTGCTAGTAGCTGGTCCAAACCCATTATCCTCCCTCACTCATTGATTACCCTGGGATAGGGCACAGGAAAGAAATGTCCCTCGAAGGCAATATAAAACTGCCCCTTCTTAGAATTGCTAAAGCCATTGGTCTGAAAGTGACTTTGGGAGGTCATAAAGTTTGTATCTCTATCTTTAAGCAAAAAATTAAACTTTCCCAGCTCATTTTAAAGACCTCCAAGGAAGGAAAAAAGCAATTCCTCTGTCTTCCTTGTGAGTTGCTCTAAAGTGTGTGATTTTCTAGTGTAAATTGACTTTGAGGCACTTGTAAACACAATGGTTCTTACTGTTTCCATTACTGCATTTACTTCACCTTGACAAGGTACAATTTTCAAGGACAAAGCACTATATATAAAGTTAGTAGTTCTAATATCCACTTGAGAGTATACTCAAGATTGATTTTCATGGCCATCTGGCATGATTGCATGAATTCTCTATTCTTTTATGTGCAGTTTTTCTATAGAAAAACATTAAAAGTTAAATGTTGACTGCTAATGTTTTCTGAAGTGGCATAGTCTAGTGGAATCAATAATCCCTTTCTTTGGTATAATAATTTGAACTTTTGAAAGTGCTTTCTCATCCATTATCTCTTATCTTCACAAAACCCCTGTGGAAGAAAGCACAATTATTCCCAATCTGCAGAGGGGGAAATGGAGGCCTTCAGAGATTACAGGACCAGATACCAGGTAGTGGAACCAGACAGCAGGTCCTTAACTTCTCTCCAGTGGACTCCCTGCTTTGCCTACTCTCTAGCAACTGACTTGGGGAAGTTTTTAAATGGTGAGAGTGTGTCTCTGGGGGCAACCATTGAAAAGAAGACTCTGATATGTTGGAACAAGTAAGGGATTTGAATGAAATACACTATTATATCTTATATGTTAGCTTGAACCAGAAAAAGTTGACATTTTTGTAGTCAAAAACAGTTGAGCATCAATTTCATATGGTTCAACCTCATATATGATACTATGCTTTTCTTCTATCAATGAAAATGTCGTCATCAATTCCATTGTCAACATTAGTAGCCTTAAAACAATAACATAATAATAATGATGATAATGATACTTATAGCTATCATCTATTAAATGCCTATGTTTCAGGCATGATACTAGGCAATTTACATATATCATCCTAATCTTTCTAAAAACTCTATTAGGTGGCCCTATCCACTTAATAGATGCCAATTCAAAGAGGTTAAATGATTAGACTAAGGCACCTAACTTATGTGAGTGTCAGGCTTCAATGCCTGTGTTAGAGCTACTCCTTCACACAAAATAGTTCAGAACATAGAGAAGGACCAAGGTTAATAAATGATTTTCATCCCAAACACTAAACATGATTGATGGGTAGAGGCTGCCCGAAGTCCTGTGTAAAGATGGAATCTGAGATAGAAGAATGCAGTGGTCAATTAGTAATGCTTGCCCATGGAGGGATTAGTGACACATGCCTTGTATATTTGTCATCTGTGGCCTAAACTCTGCCCCTGAAGGTTTGTTTTCTAATTCAGAGGTTTAAATTAATCTAGCCCACTTAATAAAACCAGAGATCCTATGGGAAATTTAGCCTAAGACAGTGCTGGAAATTGCCATATGTTGATACAAAGAAGTGTTTGGCCACATTACAGGTCTCAGACTCAACTGCTATGTATGACTGCCGCTCTGTGCCTATGTCTTGCTTTTTTGCTGAGTTCCCTGTTTCCATATCTCCAGGTGAACCATAAGAAGGCAGAGGGTGGCTGAGAGGCCTGGGCCTCTGGGATTCCACCTTGCTATCTCTGCTCTTCAACCATTGTTTTAGACTCTGAACACCAGATCCTCATATCTGAAAGTGATTTGGAGACCTGGGCATCAAGTGCTCTTTTAAGAAGGGGCTATCCCAGAGGACTGTTCAAAAGTCTTATTCAATAGAGATGTTGGAGTCCAGAACAAAGTTAGGGAGCAAACCAGTAACCTATGCTGGTCGTAACAGAGGATTCTACAATTATGTTTGTTTTTAAGACAGGATTTTGCTGTGTTGCCCAGACTGGTCTCAAACTCCTGGGTTCAAGAGATCCATCCTCCCACCTCAGTCTCCTGAAAGCTGGGATGACAGGCACATGCCACCACACCTAGCTCCTTACAACCATTTATTTTAACTTATTTCATTTATAACTGGTATCTTTCATTTGTATGTGGCAGCTAGAGATTTATATAGGATGGAAGTAATTTATTTTTAATTTAAATATTTCATGTTGAACTGTTTGCCTTGTATGGAACATTTTACTTGGCCAATTCAAATAAAAATAAAGTCAGCTTTGTTTGTGACATTCATGCGCCACCGTAAGAGCATGCCTGAGGCTCCCTTGTTGAATAAAACAGGCGACTTTCACGAAGGGAAAGAATTAGGAGCCTGTACCTCACTGCTCCTTTAAATGAGAGGGATGGTAAGAAAGAACCCAGCGTGTTCTTTCCATCCTAAGGCAATGTCTGGTTTTGATATTACGGGCACTGCTCAGCAGTTAACAGGAGGGTCACTTCTGTCAGGGCCTGGACTGGCCTGACCTGTCCCCCCTGGGCTCAACCTCCTCCTGCTGATGCCCACTCCTTGGTCCCCACCATAAGCCCCAGGGGGTCCAGTGGTTATTGCCAGCCTGCTAGTCTCTCACCCTTGATGGGAGGAAGATGCAACCTTCCTGCTCTGTGCCCACCTCTTGTTCAGCCTCGCTAGAGACTGCCCCCATGACTCATGTCACAGCCACTTGCAGAAGGACGCCAAGGCTCGCTGCAGCAGGCCGTCCGGGAATGACCAAGCCTGGAGTCTTCTCGAGCCAGAGGCAACAGGGTTTCCAGGACATTTAGGGTAATAAAATCGCCTGTTAGGACCCAGTCCAGTCAAATATTTCTGTTCTTACTTGAGCACTCACTGTGGCGGTTCCCCCACCCCACCCAGCACTCAGGTTGTCTTTTGAGCTGGCAGATGGGCAGTGGGTAGGGAAAGCAGCACCAGCCAGAGCCTGACTTTAAAAGGAATCATGTGACACGTTGTCTCCTTGAAATTGGCAGAGACCGAAGGACAAGCAAGGAAAAAACACAGGCAGAAAGATGACTCTCCTAAGGATTAGAATTTGCATTGAGTTTTGCAAACCACTGAGAGCTTTGTGATTGAATCCATCACCACAATGCGCAGCAAGAAGGCTCTCGTTCTGCAGACCAGGCCACATGCCTAGAAATTTATTTAAATTTTTTGTTACTTTGGACCTGGGACAATATTCATACCTTTTAATACCCTTGGTCGGGAGGGAGCAGGGAGGGTGAGAAATGGCAGCAGAAGGAGCCTGACATGCAGCAGGTCATCTGTTGGGTAGCTGAGCCGCACCAGCCACGTCCCTATGTCCTCGTCGGGGAGCCAAGCCAAGAGGATCCCACTGCCCCCATTGTGGGCCCTTCCCACACCTCTCAAACTTCTCAGGACCTGGGCAGTTCTGGAGAGCCAAGCGCCATCTCCCCAGGCCTGGGCTGGCCCCTTGGAGCACAGTTGCCATAAGGCTCATCTGCCTTCCCCGGAAAAGTTGCCCAGAGGAGCCCAAAGGGGGATAGGAGGGGCCTCACTTTTCCAGGAAGGACCAGGATCTGGACCCTGCCTGGCCCCAATTAGGCAGGAGTACCCAGAGTTCTGAGCAAATGCTGACCAACGCTTTGGACTGGACCCACAGAGAAGCACACTAAGTTTTCTATTCAGCTGCCTGAGCCCTGGGCATTCTTCAGAGAGAGGCCACAGTTCATCTTCAACCAGACTCCTCCGAGCTCAGGATTCACCTCAGTCAGGCAATTGAATGATTGGCACAGGGTCTGGGGACATCAGGAGTTAATCAGCAGCCCCCAGTGGACAAGACACAGCTATTTCTAAAATCACAAATGCCCCAGTGACTGTTCCAAGTGTGACCACACTTCCCAGGTGACAACATTCAGATAAAGGCAAGCAGGAAAGCAAACAGTGGGAATGGTTTTATCGCCTCGCCAGGACTAGTTTGGCCACAACAAACCCTGCTGAGGGTAGGCTTGCTCTCAGTTTCTCAGTGTCTTCACCCACACCCCACAGTCCCCCATCTTCCCTGTTCAAAACACACACACACCCCTTTTCTTTCTGTTCCTTTCCCTGGTTTCCCCCACATTCTGCTCCTTGACCTCTGGCAGGGCCTGAGCCCTCACCATGTCCTCTGCCTGCCAGGGGTCCCACCTCCTCCTTCCCACTCGGGGCCTCCGTCCTGGGTGCCCCAGGCTCTGACCTTTCTTCCAACTGCCAGAAACACTCACTGGCTCTGAGAGGTTCAGATGCTGTTGAAACTCATGGAAACCCAGTTTCCTCAGTAGTTGAAAAGAATGATTTTTTTTTTTTTTTTTTTTGAGATGGTGTCTCACTCTGTCACCCATGCTGGAGTGCAATGGCGTTATCTCAGCTCGCTGCAATCTCCACCTCCCAGGTTCAAGAGATTCTCCTGCTCCAGCCTCCTAAGTAGCTGGAATTATAGGTGCCCACCACCATGCCCAGTTAATTTTTATATTTTTAGTAGAGACAGGGTTTCGCCATGTTGACCAGGCTGGTCTTGAACTCCTGGCTTCAAGTGATCCATCCGCCTTGGCCTCCCAAAGTGCTGGGATTACAGGTGTGAGCCACCACACCCAGCCCTCAGGTGTTGAAAAGAAAATGTTGTATCTTTCTCTAAATGTCCTAGGAAAGATTAAATAAAATAATCAATGCTGACATGCGGCTGGTATGCACCAGGACGACTGCACATGTGTGAAAATGTCCGTATGCCTCAACGCTGTCTGGTACCAGCCAATCCCAGAGCTCCCTGAAGCATCCCCTGTCCCCTATTGGCCTGATTACCCAAGCCCTCCCCAGGACTCTTCGCTAACCTCCCCAGGGATCAGCAGCTGTGGGTAATGCCTGACACAATATTGGGGGGGGTGGGCAGCAGCAGGGTGAGGGTGGTTTCAGGACCTGCCCAGCATGGTGGCTGGCATTTATCCTCATTGGTCATTTGTCCATGCTCTTCCTGTTAAAAATGTGGACTGTCCTCTGGAAGCAATGCATTTGGGTGCACCTGTCTTGTAAGTTGAATTATAGACCACATAAGTAACAGGCAGGCTAAGGTAGAGAGGGATCACCCCTTAAACTGTCATCAGTCATTTATACCTTAGAGTAAGTGAATGAAGGAATGGAGAGGAGGTTTTTGTAGGGACTGGCAGGTAAGGTGAAAGGAAGGAGGTGTAATACCAAGGGAAGGAATTGTTAGGAGCCCAAATGGGGAAACAACTTCAGGCTATTTCTCCTCACTGCCTAGAGCCCTACTTATCCTCCAAGCCCTACATGTTCCCCACCAGCATTTTAAATTCCTTGGATTCAAGGTGCAATACTCCCTGGAAGCCGATGTCCTCCATGAAGAAGAAGGGAAATGGGCCCCACAGGTGGTGCTGCAGAGTCCCACTTGCCAGCCACGGACACCACGGACACCCAGGACAGTGTAGACGGGTGGGACAGTGGACCCTGGATGGTGAAGGAGCACCAGATTCAAGGCAGAATGCCTGGCCCCAAGACTCAGCCCCACACTTACTGGAGAGAGAGAGAGAGAGAGAGAGAGAGAGAGAGAGAGAGAGAGAGAGTGTGTGTGTGTGTGTGTGTGTGTGTGTGTGTGTGTGTGTGTGTCATTGGTCAAGCTGCCTGAGTTTCTTTGAGTCTCTATTTCCCCTCATCTGTGAAACGTGGATTAAATTACCTGCCCAGCCAACCTCACAGGCTGATGAAAGATCAGAAGAGAGCTGGTGTATAAAAGGACTTTGTAAATTGTGAATTGCACTTCTAACATATGGTGTTATGCTAATCCACTCCATTCAGAAAGAAGCAGAGCTGGGCGTGGGGAGAAGTGACTCAGGCAGCTCAAGACAGGAGTGAGGGCTGAAAAGCTAGGCGGTGACTGAAAATAGAACCGTTTTCAGAGCTCCCGTGCCAGGTTCCTGGGACCAGGCTCGCCAGCAGCTGGCAGGCAGGGGCTCCAGGCTGGCCAGGCCCCAACTACCTGCTCCCCAGTGCTGCAGCCTGAGGTGGCCAGACGCCCCACCTGGTCAGTGCAGTCCAGCGACCTCTGCTCACAAGCAAGAAGTGGAGGATGAGGACCAGTTTTTTGAATTCAAATGACTCTCTCTCCTGGAGCCGCCTGCCTGCTGCCAAATGCAGCTTTTGGCTTCTTGCCTGCATTCCTACCAGCAAAATTAGCCCACGGATGAAACCTACAAAGCACATTGGCCCAGGAGACCAGAGGCCCTGCCTGCATGCTCCAGCCCCAAGAGGGAAGTGTCCCCTGCCCATCCTGCCTTAGCTGAGCCCCAGCCCTCCTATTTTGAGGCAGGTAACAGGGCCGGTACCCACAGGACTAAGCACTACTAAGCCATCAAGGTCCGGGGCAAGCTGGCCTGTGTGGGTGTAACTAGGCACAGACTTGATGTTTCATAAACGAACATTCCTTCAAGGCATTTCTGCTGCTAGCTCAGGCCAAGGAAAGCAAGGTAATAACTCAAGGAACAGTGACCTCACCAGGAAAGCAGGCTCCTCCGTCTCACACACAAATCCCACATCCCCATATATCCCGGACTCAGTGTGTCATGAAAAAATCCCCAAGAGGCACTCCCCTGTAAAGGGAGCAGGTAGCCAGTTGAGAAGCAGGCTAGGAGCAGGGAGGGAGCTTTTTTCCAGCTGCCTAGAGATACCACCATCCCAGGAGCAAGGAGTGGGCAGTGCAGAGGGTCTCTGCCCTCTGTGGGTCCTGCCCTCTTGCCACCACAGAAAGAAAACAGAACAAAGCCGAAACTATTTGTCATTTTGGCTCTTTCAGGTCCTGGCCAGGCTCTGTGACAGCATGCTGCCTTGGCAGCCACTGGGAGCTGGAGCTGGGAGCTGGGAGCTAAGCGCTGGGCCCTGTTGTGAAACCACTCAGCCTGGTCCTGTTTCATTTCCCCCATCTGCTGCTTTGTTCTTCCTCAGGATGTGGTGAGAGGTGGAGACTGGGGAAGGAAGTAGGAAGAAGAGAGGCCTGGAAGTCCTGGCTGTTTATTCCCTGATCCTCCACCCTGAGAAGAGAGAGGGCAGAAAGCCACCCTGTCTCTGAACCTGGGTAAATGCACCCCCCAGGTACCCACCTGTGTGCTGGAGGCTACTTGAAGCTACAGGCTAAACCCACACATCTTCCTGGGTCCTCCAGATGGGCCGCGGTGGACTTTATCACATTAAGACAAATACAACTGTATTAACAGAAGCTAACATTTATGCTTTACATGTGCCGGACACTGTGCTAAGTGCATCAAGTGCCTTAGCTCATGCAATCCTCCAAACAACGCCATGGGATGGCTCTTTCATTTACCCTATTGGTTTACAGAGGCTTAGAGAGTTCATGAGGTTGCTTGAGGTCACATAGCTATGGGTGGCGGCCCAGAGATGGACTCAGGCAGTTGGACTGCAGAGCCCACTGCAGGTAGAAGTCCAATTTGTACACTGCCCAAAGGTGCCCTACTAGCGACAAGTGCTGTGTGCATGGGCACTGCCTCCACTCAAAGACAGCACTGTCCACTTGCTTCGAGGGGTCAGCTTCCTAAAGTGGCAAAATTTACTTGAATATTTCAGTTAAAGGTTGAGTTCTCTTTGGCAGTGTTAGTACCAAAACACCAATAGCTATATGTAACTATGTAACTATATGTAACTAGTTATATACATACACTCTATAACTATATGTAATTGTTATGTAGTCATATAATTACATATAGTTATTGGTGTCTTGGTACTAATTTAATATTCTGTTAAATTGAGTTAAATTGAGTTTAGCCTAAAGCTGCCTCCTTACATCTTCCTAAAGGTTTCTCCCTACACAGTGAACTATACCCTAAACTGGACGTATAAACAGACGGTAACCTACTCTTGTTTCAGCCAGTCACAGACGGCCAACTGTTCGTACTGTGTTCAAGTAAGGCAAAAGCCCAGCTGTACCCTGTGCAGCTGTACCAGGCAAGAATCCAGCTGTGTCTGGTCCTCACTCCCACTTTCTGTATATCACTTTCCTTTTTTCTCTCCATAAATGCCCTCCGACCACACGGCAATACCAATAGAGTCTCTCCAAACCTATTCTGGTGTGGAGGACTGCCCGATTCACAAACAGTTTTTTGCTCAATTAAACTCTGTTAAATTTAATTTGTCTAAAGTTTTTGTGTTAACGCCTTCAATTTCAGCCCCTTTCTCAAAGGTCACCGCTACTATCAAAGTGGTATTTTTATAGAATACAAACACGTATATGATTGACTTTCAAATGGTTCAGATGGGAAAAAGTTATTTGAACTATACTTTCAATTTATCTGTAAGCTTAGGATTGCTTCAAAGTTAGCTTTTTTTTAAGTTAACAAGAAAACAAATCAGAAAAAAAAAAGTCTTCAAAGAAAAGTTGCTCCTAGGTTGAACCCCCCAGGGTATATCTTCTCTGCTGTTAGAGGCACTAAAGTAAAAATGTGTGGGAAGTGTGCCCAAGCCAAGCTGCCTGGAAACGCTCCAATCCCTATTTATGCTCTGAGCTCCCTGGGAGTGGTGGGGTCCACCCCCAGGTCTCCTTCCTCCCCTAGCCCTGCACCTTGAAGTTCCAACTGCAGATTCTCTACCTCCTAGACACTCACCGCCCTGCACCCACGCACCATCCCCCAGGCAAAAATGCCTGCCAGGGTCTCATCACATTTTATTGATTGCAATAGAAAACCACTCTAAAAAAGAACTGGTTCTGTACTCTGGGTTCCCTGTCCATAACGCAGGTGCTTTTCTGGCCTTGGTTAATAGTGGTGGAGAAATGTGGCAGGGATAGAGGGGTGAGAACATGCCAAGTCCAACAGCGGCATCCCCAGCCCAAGAATGTCCAGGCTATCAGAGTGTGGTCCCTGCACAACTTCCACATCATGAAGGTTGTGCCTACCTGCTCTTGAATTGTTTTAGGTCTCTCTTGACTCAGGACAAAGGCCACAAATATTTTCCCCATTTTCAATGATCTGTTACTATTGCACAATTTTTCATTCTAAGGACCAAAAGAAGGGTGGAGACTTCAGTGTTCCTGACCAGAACTACAGCTCATGTTCAGAAGGAGGAAATGCTGCCTGTGGCTTCAGGGAGGCAGGAGGACCAGGCAGGCCCTCAGCCAGCCCCTTACTCGGCAGGTGAGCTGCTTGCGAAAGACAGTAGCTCACTTGTCATCCCAGTGTCCAGGGCAACAGCACAACAGTGCAGAGCCATACAGGTCAGCGCCCTGGCCTCCCCAACATAAAATCTCCCCGGCCTGTACAGTGGGAGGGGCAGGGCACAGGGAAAAAAAACAGGTAGGCTTCTTGATGTGAGAAACTTTCTCCAGCCTGGGGGCATTTCTAGTCTCTTTCCTCTGCCTGAAAGTGCAGTCAATAAAACCATGAGCCTAATTCCCATCCAAGTGCTTATTTTAGTCCTGGGAACCTCCAGAATGAGAGGTCCTTTCCCCCACCATGAAACCTAGATTTATGACAAGGATTTAAGAAACACACCCTCCTCCACAATTTAATATTGTGTTTTGAAATGCAAACCCTGTGCTTCCTACAACAAAAAGCAAAAGTCATCCTCAGGAAACACAGAATTCAGCAGTGCCTAAGTTGGACTTATGGGGCAGGCAAAAGGAAGAGGAGGTTATGTACTAGAAGAAGTGAGCTGGGAATTAGATATGGGAATTTGAGTTGGCAATCAGAAAGAAAAAGAGAAAAGGGAAGAGCTTGAAGCAGCTTAGATGATTTCAGACACAATTAACTCATTATTCAGTAAACCATGCTGCACACTGGGAATGTAAACATGAAATGCTCCTGCTCCTGGCCAGTGTAACAGTCTAATGGAAGATACTGACAGAAACAAACAAGAAAACCATGTGATCTGTGTTAGACATGTTTACCTTGCAAAGGGAAAATACAGTAAGTATCTGACTGGGAGATTCAGGGATATTTGAGCTAGGTATTGAAAGATAAGTACAAGTTTTGCCAAGAAAAGAAAGGGCAAGGGCCTAAGGGCATTCCAAAGACAAGTCACTTAGAAAGCACTAGAAGAGGCCGGGCACAGTGGCTCACGCCTGTAATCCCAGCACTTTGGGAGGCTGAGGTGGGAGGTTCACGAGGTCAGGAGTTCGAGACAATCCTGGCTAACACGGTGAAACCCCATCTCTACTAAGAATACAAAAAATTAGCCGGATGCGGTGGCAGGCACCTATAGTCCCAGCTACTCAGGATGCTGAGGCAGGAGAACGGCGTGAACCTGGGAAGCAGAGCTTGCAGTGAGCCGAGATCGCACCACTGCACTCCAGCCTGGGCAACACAGCGAGACTCCATCTCAACCAAAACAAAAAAAAAAAAGAAAGAAAGAAAGCACTAGAAGAAAAGGTGACAACAACCCAGTTTGGGAAGATTTCTCTTACTGTGAGAACAGGGAGCATCCCTGGGCAAAATGCCTGGGCCCTTTGGCAAGGGGCTTGCAAAATGGCAATACAGGTCAGCCAGAACTCAAGGGGATGTGGGCCAGGGAAGAGAGAGAGAATGGTTTTGACTGTACTTTGCATATAGGCTCTCATCTTAGATTACTTACCCATAAAATGTGGATAATAATTGCCCTTCTGCAAAGTTAGAGTAAGAATATACATATGGTTGAGGTATCTTAAGCAGTCAAACTCACAGAAACAGAAAATAAAATGGTGGTAGCCAGGGGCTGGGGAAGCGGTGAAATGGAGAGTTGTTATTCAATGGGTATAGAGTTTCAGTTTTACCAGATGAAAAAGTTCTAGAGGTCTTTTGCACAACAAAATGAAAATACTTGGCCAAGCATGGTGACTCATGACTGTAATCCCAGGACTTTGGGAGGCTGAGGCTGAGAACATTTACAAGTAATTTTAACCTAAATGCAGCCTGAGAACTTGTTTTTAACAAAAAGTCTCTTGTGCTTATAATGAAACCATCACATTTAAATCAATTGCTTTACTTTTTTGTATATAAACAACAAAACTTAGAAATAAAAATGATTGAGATTAATTTAGAAGAAATAATACTTGATCTAAATGAAAAGTCATGCTTTACTAAGTCACATGGAAATGCAGCTCCTGCAGCTGCATCATCTTTCTGCTCAGTCTTCTTAAAATTACAACAAACTTTTGAAGTAGATGCTGATGGGTGTTGTCTGCTTTTCCTGGTCAGTGATGTCACTATGCCATCCTCCCCTATGGTGGACAGACAATAAATGCTGACAAAATGTTGCGCAAGTTACATGTTCATTGCCAACAATCTTGAGACATGGAAAGCTGGTATCTAATTTTTCATTAAACAAGCACTTTCTATTTTTTTAGCTGGTTGTTGGCAGAAAGGCTTATTGCAAAATTTAAAAAGCATTAAGTGTATTCATTTCCCATTGCTGCTATAACAAATTACCACCAATTTAGTAGCTTAGAACAATGCAGGCTGGGCACAGTGGCTCATGCCTGTAATACCAGCACCTTGGGAGGCTGAAGTGGGTGGATCACCTGAGGTCAGCAGTTCAAGACCAGCCTGGCCACCATGGTGAAACCCCGTCTCTACTGAAAATACAAAAAGAAATTAGCCAGGCGTGGTGGTGTCTGTAATCCTGGCTACTTGGGAGGCTGAGGCAGGAGAATCACCTGAACCCAGGAGGCAGAGGTTGCAGTGAGCCCAGACTGTGTCATTGCACTGTAGCCTGGGCAACAAGAATGAAGCTCTGTGGGAAAAAAAAAAATGCAAAATGCAAAATTATTATCTTACAGTTACAGTTCTGGAGGTCAGAAGCCCCAAATCAGTCTTACTAGGCTAAAGTCAAGGTGCTGGCCAACCTGGTTCCTTTCGGAGGAATCTGTTCCCTTGTCACTTTTAGTTTCTGGAGTCCATGTGCATTCCTAGGTTCATGGCTCCTTCTTCACATCATTCCAACCCCTTGCTTTAATTGTAACATCTACCACTGACTCTGAGCTCCAGTAGTCTCCCTCTTATAAAGACCCTTGATTACATCAAGCCCACGTGGATAATCCACAATAATCTACTCATCTCAAGATCCTTAATTTAGTCACATCTGCAAATTCTTTTTGCCATGTGTGGTAATGTATTCACAAGTTCCAGGGATTAGGACTTGGACATCTTTGGGTATTGGAGATGGTGGAGCATTAGTCAGCTGACCACAATAAGCAATATAAAAACTAGATGTAGTTTTACATGATACAATAAGTGACACAACCAATGTAGCAGATTTCCGACTACTGCTTATACACTCTGAGCTAGAACTGCTTGGCCTCTATTTCCCAAACATATTGAAAGTACACATAGCCTATATTTTTCCAGATTTCACATTGACCCCATTGACTAGCAGCCTGGCACTTTGAGCATATGACATCACACAGGCCAAAATATGGGTCACAGCACAACTGACTGGTACACTGAGTCACCAACAACAATCAACAGCTAGTACCGCAGCATCCACTACCACTGCATCCACTACCACTGCCTGTGACCAGAAGGAATTAGTTGTCCCTAGCAGCTCCTGTCCAAAAGCACTTTATTTCATCAACAAACAGCCTGCATGCTGTCCTTGAAAAGGAGATGCTACTTATGCTGCATCTAGAAAGCTTCAAAAAAAAAAGGGGGGGGGATGAAGGCTGGGCATGGTGGATCACACCTGTAATCCCAGCACTTCAGGAGGCTGAGGTGGAAGGATTGCTTGAGCCCAGGGGTTCAAGACAAGCCTGGACAACAAAGTGAGACCCCATCTCTACTAAAAAAAAAAAAAAAAGTTAGCCAGCCATGGTGATACATGCCTATAGTCCTGGCTACTGAGGAGGCTGAGGCAGGAGGATTGTTTGAGCTCCAGAATTGGAGGCTGTAGTAAGCCGTGATTGTACCACTGCACTCCAGCCTTGGCAACAGAGCAAGACCCTGTCTCAAATTTTAAAAAATAAATAAAGATGGAGCAAGCTTGGTGAGTAAAAAGGAAAAGAAAAAAGAAAGAAAGAAAGAAAGAAAGAAAGAAAGAAAGAAAGAAAGAAAGAAAGAAAGAAAGAAAGAAAGAAAAGAAAAGAAAAGAAAAGGGACAGGTATGCCCAGCTGCCTTTCAGATGTAGCCATGCGTTGAAGGGAGAGCTCTGGCTGCTATGCCATCTCACACACTGTTTGCCAAGACCAGCTGGAAGTAGGAACCTACCAAACCCATCCCTGCTTATCTCTGTGCCAGTAATAAGAACACATCTTTTAAAAAGAAAATCTGGGACAAATCTGGATGGGATGTTAGAATAAAAGGCAGAGCAGGGACTGTCCCAAGCAAACCAGGACCTAAAATCTTACCTTAGTAAGTGAAAGAAATTTTAACATTTCCTTTAAATTAGAAAGAAAGCCAAAATTTAGCTAAGCGGTGACTAATAATAATTGAGTTTAATAACAATGGGATTTTAACTAATGTTGAGTTACTTTAAATTATGTAGTATTTGTTTATAAGCAGAAATTAATCATAAATAGCCTATTTTATTTTATTTTATTTTATTTTATTTTATTTTATTTTATTTTATTTATTTTGAGATGGAGTCTCGCTCTGTCGCCCAGGCTGGAGTGCAGTGGCGCCATTTCGGCTCACTGCAAACTCCACCTCCCGGGTTCAAGCGATACTCCTGCTTAAGCCTCCTGAGTAGCTGGGATTACAGGCACCCACCACCACACCTGGCTAATTTTTGTATTTTTAGCAGAGATGGGGTTTCACCATGTTGGCCAGGCTGGTTTTGAACTCATGACCTCAAATGATCTGCCTGCCTCGGCCTCCCAAAGTGCTGGGGTTACAGACATGAGCCACCGCACCCAACCATAAATAGCCTATTTTATAAAAGAGATATATTTTTAGAAGAAAACGTTATGAGTCTGAATTGTAGGGTGATCTGTGATCTCTGTTATTCATACATCAATCAAACATAAGCAAGGCAGCACCTATACTGGCCGCTACCCAAATCGTAATCGCTACACCAAGAAACAGCCTGGCAACCCAAAATCTATGAAGTGATAACAAATAGGAACTCTCTTCTGGTCAAAATTGCCCCTCAAGTCAATATCTGTACTCCAGCACTGCTCCTGCATGGGACCCTTGAGAACACACATTCCCTTTCTTCAAACTCTTCTTCCCATGCTTCTTGCTGCGTGGCACTCCTGGGTCCCACCTCATCTCCTTGACTTCTTTCCTGGCTCCTTGGCTGGTGTTTCTTCCTGCTTCCAGGCTGTGACTGTAGGTGCCCCCTAAAACTGAGGCCTCAGCCCTCTGTTCCTCCTGCGTTACAATCACCCTCTTGGAGAATTAACCCTTGTACCACTACCTTTCCTCTATCTAACTCAAGTTTCGTCTCCTTTCTTGACACCCGCCCAAACTCCAGACTCAAGTCTTACACTTTCTTCAAGTTTCAGCTCAAGTGTGTCTCCAGACCTCACCGCTATTTCCCTCCTATGAATTCTAATAGCGTTTATAATCTACACCATGCAATCTGAAATTTAATTTTATTTGTTTGTTTAGTTTTTTGAGATGGGGTCTCACTCTGTCTTCCAGGCTGGAGTGCAATGGCGCAATCTCAGCTCACTGCAACCTCCACCTCCTGGGTTCAAGCAATTCTCCCGCCTCAGCCTCCAGAGTAGCTAGGATTACAGACACCTGCCACCATGCCCAACTAATTTTTGTATTTTTAGTAGAGACAGTGTTTCACCATGTTGCCCAGGCTGGTCTCAAACTCCTGACCTCAAGTGATCCACCCGCCTTGGCCTCCCAAAGTGCTGGGATTATAGGCATGAGCCACCGCACCCGGCCTAATTTTATTTATGTTCCAAGTTTTTCCCTGCACGTTTCATGGATGTACATTTACTCCCTTCCCAACCAAAATGAAAGCTCTTCATGCACAGAGGTGAGGCCTTTCATTCATTTATTCAACTAGTATTTATTGAGAATTTACTATGTGCCAATGCTATTCTAAGTACATAAGTAAACAAAACAAAGATCTCTGACTTCTTGGAGCTTATATTTTAGTGGGTGGGGTAGGGGGCTGGGGTAGGGGTAAGGAGAGACAGATAATGACTAATAAACAAATAAATAAGTACATTGTCTATTGTCTAAGTGTATTCAACAGCTTCACATGACTGGTAGCAATAGTATTGGACAACACAGGTCTAATGTCTTCATTCCCTGGATTTCATTTAATTAATTTGGAAAAAATGTCACAAGTAAATCAGGCTGACATATTTGTATTCATTTTCTCAAATGCAAAGCAATCCTCTGAATCTGCATTTTTCATACCACATTGCAGGTGGTGGGAGTAGGCTAGGATGGTTGATTTGTTTGCTTTTTATGTAACAAGAAAAGCAAATAACAGAATGACCACATTGGCAAATTCAGGTGCACAAGCAGATCTACCAGGTGTCTCAGGGCTTGCGCTCTTAGGGTCTAAAAGGGCTTTGCTATTTAAAAAACTGCAAGAAAACAAATTGTTCTGCAGACTCTGAAGGGCGATTACAAAGGAGAGGTTCCAAAGACATTTGGGAGATGACGTCACCAGAATGAATGGACTGCTTGCCACGGTTTTAAAGAGAACAGCCCTCATTAGACCCCACAGGTTTCATACAATCCCCATACGACTCTCTAATCAGAGACGGAGCAGGCTGTTTACAGTGTTTGTGGTGCAGTTATTTTGACAGGACAGCTATTTTGGCAGAGTCTCATGGAAACTGCTCCATGAAATGGAGCCTCCTTCTGTCTGGTATCACAGAACCCTGTAAGCATCCCTGATGCTTGCTCTGCTTCTGGCCACCATGGTTTATAGGGAATTTTTGCTCCTTCTATTGCTTTTGGTTCCATATTAGTCATCTAATTTATTTATTCTTAATGAAATGTATAAATAACATGCAACATTCGTGTGAAAAAAAGGTAGGCTATCACGCTGACGTGTACTTAGAGAAACTCCCTAGATGGATATTTTCTTTCTTTTTTTTTTTTTTTTTGACAAGAGTTTGACAAGAGTTTTACTCTTGTCACCCAGACTGCAATGGTGCAATCTCGGCTCACTGCAACCTCCGCATCCCAGATTTAAGCAATTCTCCTGCCTCAGCCTCCCCGGGATTACAGGCATGTGCCACCACGCCTGGCTAATCTTTGTACTTTTAGTAGAGACGGGGTTTCACCATGTTGGCCAGGCTGGTCTCGAACTCCTGACCTCAGGTGATCCGCCCCCTCTTGGCCTCCCAAATGCTGGGATTACAGGCCGGCCCAGACGGATGTTTTCTAAACTGGCAGTATTCATTGCTTCTAGCGTGGGATCTTAGGGACTTGGGAACAGGTATAGTGAGAATAGTATTGCTCGAGATACACCCTTTTGAACCCTGAATATTTTTTGTATCAAATGCATCTGATTTTTAATCTTGTTTTAAAATTTATTTGTGAGCAGTTTTAGATTTACAGAAAAAATGGGCAGAACACAGAGCTCTCACATACTCCCTCACCCCTCCACACCCTATTATTAATATCTTGCATATTAGTGTAGTACATGTGTTACAATTGATGAGCCAATATTGATACATTATAACTAAAGTCCTCTAGGCCAGGTCGCTCACCCCTGTAATGCCAACAATTTGGAAGGCCAAAGCAGGCAGAGGGATTTGAGGACAGCCTGGGCAACATGTACATTTACTAAAAAATACCAAAAAAATTAGCCAGGTGTGGTGGCGCAAGCCTGTAGCCCCAGCTACTGGGGAGGCTGAGGTAGGGGGATCACTTGAGCCCAAGAGGTCGAGGCTGCAGTGAGCCATGATAGCACCACTACACTCCATCCTGGGGAACAGAGCAAGGTCCTGTCTCAAAAAACAAACAAACAAACAAAGTCAATAATTTACATTATGTCACCTTTGATGTTGTACATTCTATGGGTTTCGACAAATGTGTAATGACGTGTATCTGCCATTTCAGGATCAGACAGACTAGTTTCACTGCCATAAATACCCTCTGTGCTCTCTCTGCCTGTTCATCTCTCCCTTCCTCTCTCTCTCCACTGGATCCCTGGTAACAACTGGTCTTTTTATCGTCTCCATAGTTTTGCCTTTGATTTTTGTTTTAACCATGTGCATTTTTACTTATTAAAAAAAATTGTTTTAATTTTAAGAATATTTTTGAAAAGTCCATTCAAACTAGGTTAGCTTTTCAGGGGATGCCTCTCCTCCAAACCATCATCATAAAGGAATGTAACCTATTAACTAATGCCAATACAGAATATGTTGAGAAAACTGTTAGAAATGTAATTGAGCATTCTCTGGGCAGCCTGTTGCTAAGGAAAAAGGATCACATTGTCTCCTGTATCCTCGCCTCCTACCCCCTGCCCCCTCTAGCGTCTGAAAAATAATTCCACTGACATATTCAAGAAACTTAGAAAAAATAGACAGATTTGCAAATCTGTCATAAAATATGGGTGTTGCAACTTAAAGAGCAAAATCAGAGGACGTGAGATGTAGAATTCTCAGGACTCAAGCAGATTCTCAGAAAAGAAGCAACCCTCACCAAGCATAATGATGCACTTCCTGAGGGCACGCATGTGGTAAACACAATCATGGTGTTGTTATTCGTGGTTTTCCATCAGCGACTGCCTGCCCCGGGGACCTGACGCAGCCCTGGTCCCCGCCTTCCCCGATCCCTGTCTCAGAGGCATCCAGGGCACTGGCATGGAGGGGAGGTTCAGCGACCAAATGGAGCTTGGTATGGATGAAGCTCTTCCTTTATTGATAATAAAGTCAGTTGAAAAAATCAGTGTTGTGTGGGGTTTTTTAATGACTTTTTTAGGCTTCTTTTAAAAGGCTGTATCAAATATGCTTATGCCAAAATGATAATGTCAAAATGCCAGGTGCCCTCCCAGACTTAATGAGATGCTAGCCCACCTGTCACTCCAAGGAGGGGGAACAGAGGCATGCATAGGGGGAAGGACCTTTCACAGGGGGAAGCCAGCGTGCAGCAGAGGGGATCAAACATTCAGTTATACTGTGGCCCCATAATATGTGTCGTATTTTACACACACACAGGATTAAATGCTCACCTCAACAGAGCAGATTCACTCATTATGCATTCCCTCTAGAGACTATCAGAATTCCCAAATTATCAAAATCAACACCAGATATCCATACCAGAATTATCAAACTCAATCTTTTTCTTGCTTTTACTTATATGCTGCGCTTTAAAACCCTGGTGCTGTAGGCAGCCGTGGTGATTAGAGATCAGTTCTACAGCTCCATGATCTTCCCATCAAAACACATGTCAGTTAACTCCCTTCAGGACTGAAAGGTTTGTCTCCAGAAACCTGCAAGGGGTATGACAAGTGCCAAATGTGGGTCTGGGGTCTCCTAAAGAAAGGGCCATGACATGACCAGAGCAAGGAGATTGGCTCTCTGGAATAGCGCGCGCGCACGTGTGTGTGTGTCTGTGTGTGTGTGTGTGAGACTGGGTTTTGCTCTGTTGCCCAGGCTGGAGTGCAGTGATGCAATCATAGCTCACTGCAGCCCTGAACTCTCGGGCTCAAGGAATACTTTCAACTCAGCCTCCCAAGTAACTTGAAATACAGCCACAAACCATCACAATTGGCTAATTTTGTGTTGTTGTTGTTGTTGTTGTTGAGGCCAGGTCTCACCACGTTGCCTAAGCTGGTCTCGAACTCCTGGGCTCAAGCAATCCTCCCACCTCAGCCCCCCAAAGTGTTGGGATTACAGATGTGAGCCATCATGCCCAGCCTATAGCACCTTTTGTTAGTGAGTTTAGGAAAAGCAATTGAGTCACCCTAAAGCCTTAATCTTTACAAGAATCACCTGATGAGTTTGTAGAAATACAAATTCCTGGGTCCCTATCTCAGATTATCATAGGTTAGGGTGGAGGAAAAAAAAAAAACCACAGGGAATTCAGATGCTATCAGTCCAGTTGGCCCTAAATTGTCAGTGGGTGAGTGAGTTTCATTTGACTTCCTTTCACTTTCACTTCATTTCACACTTTCACTTCATTTCACAATGGCCCATGTTTTTCTGGAGAAGAAGCTGAATCCTAAAGGGCAGCCTTATTTAAATAGTGAGACACATCATTGAATATTTACTTGTAATTTATATCTTGCCTGTTTCTGGAATTGTTGAAGCAGTCAATGCTTGAGCAGGATTGCAATGAGAGATACATATTAGGGAAAACTAGAAGATCGGGGACCTTACATTTGTGAGTGGCTGGTATCGGCTCATCCCCTGTTTTCACAAATACACATTCTCATGTAGTCCTCCCAGCAACCTCATTTTCTAAATGAGAAATTGGAGGCTTAGAGAGGTTCAATAACTTGCTCAAGGTCACACAGACACTAAGTGTGTTTCTGTCTGCTTTGATCCCATATCGGTCCAATACCCTACAGCTGCAACCTATCTGAAACTCTAAACAAGAAAGCATGAAATCACTTGTATTTAAAATTAACAGAAAAAGAAAAAAAAAAACCCTTTTGAAAATGTTTGCACCAGATGACTACATGAGCATGGCCAGCAAAAACCTCTCTTGAAAGGGGAAATAATTTGGCTGCTTGTGGTTTAGAAACATTGCCCCACCCTCAATGCTGTACCTATCAAGTCAGCAAGCTCCCTACTAACTGTGCCCTCCACTTGAGTCATGAATATGCCAGCAACAGGAAAGGAAGGGGAAATTCCATTAAACATCTGAAGTCTTGTTTCAGGAATGAGTGACTCAGAGGCCACTGACAGCTCCTGGCCCTTATGAAGAAGCCACAGGCAATCAGTGAGCACTTAATGGAACTTGGGCTTCCAGAGCACCAACTTCTAGAGGATGGTTGATTTCTGGGCCCCAAGTCTGCAGTCAAACATTTCAGAAACCTCTGGGGCAAGTGCTTTAACTTCCCTAACTCTCGGTGTCTTTGTGTAAAATGAAGATAACACCTACTGCACAGAGAAATTGTGAGGCACAAAATAAGATAGGGAGGTAATGACATTGGCACACAGTAGGTACTGGAATGATGGGAACTCCTGATTGCCAGGAGAAAGGAAGAAGCATAATAAACAGCAGTCAGTTAAAGTGCTCTCCTCTTGACTTCATTTCTTCAACAACCACAAGTTGAGCGCTCACTGAATGCCGAAGACACAAAGGAGAAGGCAGGTGGGCAGACGGATTGAGCTCCCGCGATGATGCAATGTGATCAGTGCAGAAACCCAAGAGGAGCAAAGATGCAGGGCTGGGGAGGAGAACTGATGAGTTCTGCCTGGGGCATCAGAAGGACCCGGGGGAGCTGGGCTTGGGCAGGGCCAGGAGTAAGAGGTCACTAGCTCGACAAAGAAAAGGTGTTTTAGGCAAAGCAAAGAGCATAAACAAAACCACAGACGACAGAGAATGTGTTCGGGGGTTGGAAAATGGTCCATTTGACAGGAGAAAAGTGCATGATGGGGATGGGTGGATGATGAGCCTGAGAAGGGGAGGGGCTTGGAATGCCATGCTAAGCCCAGGATTTTGACTCTGGCTGGCAGTGGGGTGTCATAGGACGCTCACAAGAAAAGTGAGGTGCTCTGAGGAGATCTCTCAGAAAAGCCCTCACTGGCAGCTCTGAGAGTGACATGATGGATAGTGCCAACATGTTGAGAGTGACCGAAAAAAACAAGGAGGGAGAAAAACAAAAGAAATGCTAAAAGCCTGGATGCTCCATAGGTTCTATAATTAGCACTTGAATAATTACATGAATCCATGTACAGGGATTACAGGGAGAAGCCTCCAGAGGCCCCTTATATATGGTGACTGCCATATGCTAATTCATGTGTCCTCCCCGGTGGCACATTCCAAAGTACGACCAGGAACCTACAGCATCCAAACGGGCATTCAGTGCAGTCCATCCAGAATGGACTCTCTTCCTAGGCAGTGAGGTCAGCTCCTGAGGGAGGGAGGCTTCCATAGAACATCTTGCTTTCTTTTCCTGGACTTAGCTTTCTCTGAAGGACACAATCATGCCCTGGAATAAAGAATACAGTCTTTTCTTTCTTTTTTTCTTTTTTTTTTTTTTTTTTAGAGATAGGGTCTTACTCTGTCACCCAGGCTGGAGTGCAGTGGCATAGTCACAATTCATTGCAGCCTCAACCTCCTGGACTCAAGCAATCCTCCTGCCTCAGCCTCCTAAGTAGCTGGGATTACTGATGCACACCATCACACCCAGCTAATTTCTTAAATTTTTTTTTTTTTTTTTTTTTGAGATGGAGTCTCACTCTGTCACCCAAGCTGGAGTTCGGTGGCACCATCTCAGCTCACTGCAACCTTGGCTTCCCAGGTTCAAGCAATTCTCCTGCCTCAGCCTCCTGAGTAGCTGGAACTACAGGCACATGCCATCATGCCCAGCCAATTTTTTTGTATTTTTAGTAGAGACAGGGTTTCACCATGTTGGCCAGGCTGGTCTCAAACTCCTGACCTCAGGTGATCCGCCTGCCTCAGCCTCCCAAAGTGCTGGGATTACAGACATGTCCAGCCTAACTTCCCACCAAAGTGCTGGGATTACAGACTGTGTCCAGCCTAACTTCTTAAATTTTTATAGAGACAGGATCTCAGTATGTTGCCCAGGCTGGTCTCAAATTCCTGGGCTCAAGAAATCCTCCTGCCTCAGCCTCCCAAAGTGCTAAGATTACAGGCATGAGTCACTGCGCCCAGCTTGGAATATAGTCTTATAGTTTTGTTTTGCCCATTAATTCACCCATTTGTTCATTCATTTAACAAACATTTGTGAAGACCTGCTCTGTGCCAGCAGTATGAAGGCTATAAGGAGAAATATGGAGACATAAGAAAGGGATGGCTCCTGTCTTCAAGGAGGTTACTTCTAATGTATGGCATGGCTATAATAAAATGAAATCTGCTACATGGGTCTTTAGAACAATGCAAACAAGATATTAAGGGAATTCAAAGTGAGAAAGGTGATTTGAGAACCTTAGTTACTATACATAATTGGAAAATTATCTCTAGATCCTTGCTTTTTGAGGTATGGCCCACGGAACCAAAGCAAAGGCACCACCCCGGAGCTCATTAGAAATGCAAAATTACAGATGTTGAATGTGGATCTGCATTTTAATAAGATCCTCTGGTGGTGTGTATGCACATTCAAGTTTGAGAAGCACTGGTTTGCAGCCCATGAGGCCTTAAAGCTTGCTTTAAATAGTCTAAGAAAAAAAATAAATGATAAGCACAAAGTGATCAAAACTACACTCCTTGTATTGTGAGATTAACCTAACCACAATATAATCTTTCAAAATTAGTACCTCTTTTCCTTAAATACGTCTTGTATTTCCAACTCTTCTGTTATTCCACCTGAGAGGTATACAGGTGTGTGGGCCTCAGAAGGAAAAAAAAAGAGAAGAGGAAAGAAAATAGGTCCTTTCTGGAAGGCAGACAGGGTTGGCAAGCTAGCAGCAGATTCAGTTCTGGAAAATAAAGCCCATGTGCTTTGAGGTGGTTGGGGAGTCATTTGCTCTTAGATCTCCATTTCACCTGCCTCACAGCTGTCCTGCTGCATGCTTCATCAACATCAGGACAGGCATGTTTGTGCCAGCTTCTTTTCATATGTCAATCAAGGGACACTTGTTCAGTTACTTACTACATACATTGCATGAGCTAAATGTTCCAAGGTACATGAAGGCATAATCAAAGATGAGTAGAAATAATGATAAGAATAGGTAGGAAGCAAGTAGTAACAAAAGAGAGGTACAAACCAAAGACTGTGAATGTTGAGATAAGGGAGAGAAAATTCTGGCTCAGGAGATCCAAGAAGACTTCATGAAGGAGGCAGCAGAACCAGTTGAGCCTTGAGCCTTGCATGATAATTAGGATTTGAAGAGGGAGCTATGGGGTTAGGGCATTTTTATAAGGGCATCTAACTCAGAAAAAGAATGGAGGTGAGAAGATAAAGGGTTTCTCTGAGGAGATGAAAGGATCTGATCGGGGAATGTGAGGAAGCAAGCCAGAAAGGAAGGCTTGGGATTCGCTCACGGTGGCCCCCAGTGCCCAAATGTGAGTAGCAGGAGTCACTGAAGCGTTTGAGTGGAGGAGTGACATGATCTTGTCTGGACTTTGGAGCTCTTGTACGCCAGGAGTTCTTGGCAAGTGAGGGAGTAAGTGGGATGGTTAAGAATTCTCCTCTGGCTGGGCACGGTGGCTCACACCTGTAATTCCAGCACTTTGGGAGGCCAAGGCGGGTGGATCACCGGAGATCAGGTATTCGAGACCAGCCTGGTCAACAGGGTGAAACCCCGTATCTACTAAAAATACAAAAATTAGCTAGGCGTGGTGGCACATGTCTGTAATCCCAGCTACTCAGGAAGCTAAGGCAGGAGAATCACTTGAACCCTGGAGGTGAAGGTTGCAGTGAGCCGAGATCATGCCACTGCACTCCAGCCTGGGTGACAAAGTGAGACTCCGTCTCAAAAAAAAGAAAAAAAATTATCCTATCCTCCCCTACCACTCCCAGTTGAAGACATAGTTATTATTCTCTTCTAGCCCACTAACCTCCACCTTCCTGCCAGCCATGTGATCAGCAAGTACACAGCATCCAAGTTACCAGGGGCTGGAGTTGAGTCCAGCCCCTACTAAGGCCTTGTCTGAGGCTTGGGAAGTGACCCGAGCTTGGTTCCCAGGAAGACAGTCAGAGGAGACCGGGGAAGCTAGGATGGTAAGTATGAAAGATGGTAAGTATGAAAGCCACTGATTTACTCAAGTCCAGGGTTTTAATGGTTATCACTGGGCATAGTCATCAAAAAGGAAAGGATGATCAGATAAGAAACCTCATTTGACAGTCAAATGTGTCTTTGTACCTGTGTTTGTTTCTGGGTATGTGTTGTTCTAGGAAGAAATATTCAGTTCCCTTTTCTGGGAATCTGATTCCTCTGACACTGCTGCTTCTTCTTTCTCTTGGTAGACACAGACTTGGGAACTAGATGGAACTATAGGATCCATTTTGCTCACAACTTCCCTATTTAATGGAGAAGCCAAATGACTTGTCTAGCTCTGCAGTTGGCCAAGCCTAGAGTAGGGCCTTTGTGAAAAATAAAAATAAAAACACATATCAAACATGAAGCTGGAGTTGCGTCTCTGGCATCCTCCCATTCTTGAAAGTGGGGGCTTCTCTGTTACACATGCCCTCTAGACTGCTGCAGGCTGGGGATGGCCATTTCCAGCTTCATTCTGGGCTGCAGGCCAGGGGTAAAGGGCCTCCACACAGGGTACCGGGGGTGGGGGAGAGTGCCTCTGACCACAAGTAGGCTGCCTGCCTGCACAACCCAGCCTGGATGTCCCCACCCCATCCTGATTCCCATCCTGTGTTCTGAGATGCCTGTTTTCACTTATAAAAACCGAAATGCAACAGGACTTTAAACTGTTCAGAAGAGAACTTTGCATTAAGAAAATGCAACTTCTTCTGCTTGGCCTACACCAAAGTACAAAGAGATTGGTGTGAAATGGCTTTCTCTTGGGAGGAATGGAGCTAAGTGAGACATGCTCAGTTGCTTCCCAGGGACATGAGAAGGAGTTATTCTTCTCTTTGCAGAATGCTGGTGGAGAATCACTGTATAGGGCAGTAAAATCCTTCCTAATGAAGTATTTGGGGCTTACCTTTGCTCAAGAGGGAAAGAAGGACATCTCTTTCTCCAAGTTGTGGCCACAGGTCTCACAATGTCAAAATATCTCCTAAGGCCTTAACTGTCTTATGCTTTGATATAAAGGAAAAAAGGAAATGCCAGTTAAATAAGGCATAAAGGTCATTGGCAGATTTACCTTGTTTCCTTTTTTTTTTTTTTTTTTTTGAGACAGAATCTCACTTTGTCACCCTGGCTGGAGTGCAGTGGTGCGATCATAGCTCACTGCAGCCTGGAACTCCTGGGCTCAAGCAATCTACCAGCCTCAGCCTCCTGAATAGTTGGGACCACAGATGCTCAACACTGCACCTGGCCATCACTCTCTTTTTAGAAGAGCAACAACACACCATGCAAACACAGATGGACATCTGTGCATACTACCCAGGATGATGTGTTAGAAATGCAGGATTGGGTGGGAAGGTGAGATCCAAACAGGCTGGCTGTTGGCAAACATGTCAGAAGGGGCTTTTGGGGTTCCCCTGTGGAGTCTTCTCTCTTTGCCCCAACCCCCACAGCAGGGACCCTCTGCTGAGCTTTCACCCAGGTCTGCCTGTCCTCTCTCTCTCTCATCCTAACTGCAGACCTCTCCCGATTTTCACGCCTCAGTGTACTTTTGGGCCAAGAGTCATGGCCTGCATGTAATGACTGGTTCCTGCTAAAGGGATGAGGTGAGCTAATAGACTCGGGTCACCACCACAGACGTAACCAGGGCCTTCTGGAGAGAGCACCTAGACCTGGAGAGGACAAGTCAGTGGAGCAGATGCTTAGAACATAGAAGGAGCCTTCATACAGCTTCCCTCACATCTACTGGCCCAGGACAGTGGTGTTCTAGAACAAAACACCCCATTCAAATCCAAATGGGGCATTTCCCAGTCTGTGTAAACGGTGGTCAAGCTGCAGCCCTAGATAAATCATGCTTACTATCATCAGTTCTGCTGCCAGATCTGAAGAAACGGCCACCAGGGGTGGCAGAGGTCAGGGGACGCGCGGCTACAGCTGGAGCATGGCTCTGCTTGCCTGTGTCCTACCCCCCTCCCCTACACACACCACACATCCACACCTGGTCAGGGGTCGGCCCACTTCCTCCAGTTGCCAAGTCTTTCTCTGGCCAGGAACACTGGGCCAAGAGGTACCTTGGGAGACTCTCTCTAGGGGTCCCGGTGTCCTGTCTGTCTGCAGATGCACACACCCTGGGCGCTCCTGGGGCGGGCCCTGGACAGAGGGATGCAGCGCAGATCCATCCTGGCTGACACCCTGCACTGAAGACTCCTAACAATGGCCCGGGGCCAGCCGCGCTCACCCAAGTGCAAACATCGCTCTAGTCTCTGCCCACAAAGGCCAGATGGAAACTCCTCCTCATTTGTTGGCTCAGATCTGACAGAGCAAAAGCCTTTTATCCCAGAGGAAAGAGCCGGTTCTGAGCGGCAACCCCGCCCCCGAGCACACACAAAGTCAAAAAGACGTTTGTCCGAAGGGCCTGTCACAGGGAAGACGTTCTTTTATTTATTTCGTTTTTAAATAATTTTCTCTTCCCGCCAAAATGTCCGTAGTAGTAGCAGCAGCAGCAGGTCCACGGGGAGCCTGCCCTCGGTCCTGCTTGTCACATCCCTAATCGCGTCCCATCTGGTGTCTGGCGTGCACAAAGGCCGCCCGCTCCGGCGGGTTGTGCATTTATGCAGCGCAGCGGCCGCCCCGCACCAGGCCGACGCGACACACTTCTGGCAGGTGCGGGCCAGGGCCATCCGCAGGCTACATGCCCGCCGCGCCCTCAGCCTCTCCAGGGCTCGGGCCACACAAAAGGCGCCGGGTGCTGCGGGCTTGGGCCCCCTCCCGCTCCGGGCTGGCACCGGGACTGACGGCTGATGTGGGTGGACTGGCCCTCAGCGAGAGAAAGGGATGCGTGAGCCCTGGGACCCCAGCAAGCCTTGACAGTGCACATTAAAGTGTGCGCCTCCGACTCAGCAAGTCGCCTCTCCTCGAAGTACATCCTGGGGTGTCACTCAGAATGGTCCAAAGACAAGCCAAGTGCCAGCACCACGATTTTTTGTGTAATAGCAAACATTTGGAAACAACTCTGACAAGAAAGAGTTAGGTTACATAAATTGTAGAAACATACATACTATAAAAATATTATGTAGCAATTTAAAGATGCTAAGAATAAGACCTACTATTTGATAGCACAGCAGGGGTGACTATAGTCAAAAAAACTTCATTGTACATTTTAAAATAACTAAGAGTGTAATTGGATTGTTTGTAACAAAAGGATAGACCCTCGAGGGGATGAATACCCCATCTCCATGATGTGATTATTACACATTGCATGCCTGTATCAAAACACATCATGTACCCCATAAATATATACACCTACTGTGTACCCACAGAGTTTTTTAATTAAAAAAAAAATAAATGTTTTAAAAAAGATTAAAGGTGCTGAAGACAGGTTTATATTACTATCAAAGGACATCCACAAAAACATTCTTAAATTGAAAAAGCAAGTTATAAAATAATATGTACAGTATGATTCTAGTTTGTTACTATATGTGTGTATATATGTGTGTATATATATATACATATATATATACATATATATATACATATATATATACATATATATATACAT
Organism: Gorilla gorilla gorilla; assembly: GCF_029281585.2. Taxonomy (NCBI): domain Eukaryota; kingdom Metazoa; phylum Chordata; class Mammalia; order Primates; family Hominidae; genus Gorilla; species Gorilla gorilla. Next base: position 53,842,806 of record NC_073231.2, on the reverse strand, counting down.
ATATATATACATATATATATATACATATATATACATATATATATATACTTACATATGTGTGAATGGATGAAGAAAAAGTATATACACCAAGATGATAATAGTGATTATTTCTGGGTTGTGTGTTTATGGCTGATTTTATCTTCCTATTTTGATCATCTGCGTTTTCTGACTTTTACATATTTTCTATAACTAAATGTGTCACTTGTATAATAAAAAAGAAATTTTAAAAAATGAACACTGGAGACAGCTCTCTTTTTACATATAGATATTATTGAAAGCCATGGACTGGATGAAGTCACCTGAGGTGACAAATACACAGAGAAGAAAAGGGGGCCCTGGCTCAGCCCTAGGGACTCCAGTATTTAGAAGTTAGGCACCCAACGAGGAGGAGACAGGAAAGGAAACCAAGAGGGCAGCCAGAGAACCAGAGAAGAGCTAGAAAGATCCCAGAGGCCGAATGAAGGAAAGGGTCAAGTGGGCTCTGCCATGAGCCCCTAAGAGATCAGATAAGAGAAGGACTGCAAACTGGGCACTGGTTTGGCAAGAGGTGATTTTATCAGAGTAAGAGGGAAGGTGAAAAAGTGGAGTTTTGCTGTGAAGAGCAGCAGGGTAATAAATGGGAGATACAGAGCGGGCTTGGGTCACGGGAGGGTTATTTATTCAAAGTGAGAGATATTTCCACCCTATTGTAGATGATAACCACAATCAGGTAAAGAGGGGGAAATAGTCTGCTAGTGTGGGATGCTGGAGAGAGAAGGAAGGCATGTAGGGGCAACAAGTCACGGTGGGTGGCAGGGTCCAGCTCACAGGGTGGGTGGGCCTCAGAGCAATGGATGATGCACCCTCAGGAAGCAGAGTAGAGAGTATAGGTGGGCACCTCTGCAGGGAACTTGGTGGGTGTAGGCCCAGCGGGAAGTGGGGGGTTGTGCTGGCAGGCAGGGGCAATGAGGTATTTCTGGCTGGTTGACACTATTTTGTCTAAAACACAAAGCAGAGACCAAGAGTGAATGCAAATCTGAAGAGAGAGGAGAAGATGGAAAGGTCCCTCCTCAGAGGGAAGGAGCTGACCGCCCACGGGCACGGGGTAGGATCGTGCAGCCGTGCTGAGGGACTGCTTTAGGTCTGTGGGCATGAAGTGCATTTCATAAAAGGCCAGTCAGCACCATTGTGCATTTTGCTTTTGAGACCTGCTGGTGTTCCTGAGAGAATGGTGAGCCCTATGGAGGAAACCTGCCCAGGGTGATGTCAGAGATGATAAGGGGCACTGGGGATGGCTGCCCTGCAGAGAGTTTGTCACTTTGGAACATTGGATTGTGATGTTCTTTAGCCTCTTGCCGGAGAGAGCTTGTCCAACCCCAGCTTAAAGCCTAAGCCTATTCTGACTCTTTTTTTATTTTCATTTTTTTTATTTTTGAGATAGAATCTCGCTCTGTCATCCAGGCTGGAGTGCAGTGGTGTGATCTCGGTTGACTGCAACCTCTACCTCCCCGATTCAAGCTACTCTTGTGCCTCAGCCTCCCAAGTAGCTGGGATTACTGGTGTGTGCCACCAAGCCAGGCTGATTTTCATATTTTTAGTGGAGACAGAGTAACACCATGTTGGCCAGGCTGGTTTCGAACTCCTGGCCTCAAGAGATCCACCATCCTCAGCCTCTCAAAGTGCTGGGATTACAGGTGTGAGCCACCACGCCTAGACTTATTCTGAGTTTAAGACTTAACTTAGGGGTTACACCCCGTAAAAGCTAAAGAAGGGGCTGTCACTAAGCACACGAATTAATTATATCTTTGACTCTGTTTCTTCTTCTTCCTTTTTTTTTTTTTTTTAACAAGGTCTTGCTCTGTCACCTGGACTGAAGTGCAATGGTGAGATCTCAGCTCACTGCAACCTCCACCTCCCCGGTTCAAACAATTCTCTTGCCTTAGCCACCCAAGTAGCTGGGACTAGAGGTGCACGCCATCACACCTGGCTGATTTTTGTATTTTTAGTAGAGACAGGTTTTCCCCATGTTGGCCAGGCTGGTCTCAAACTCCTGGCCTCATGTGAGCCACCTGCCTCAGCCTCTCAAAGTGCTAGGATTACAGTTGTGAGCCACTGCACTCAGCCAGTGACTCTGTTTCTGAAAGTAGACTAGGAGTTACTGGGGCTAGAAATGATTATTTCTATCTCCTGAATCCCTAGCACAGAACTTTAAAAATATATAGTAGGAGCTCAATAAATACATGTTGGAGGAAGGAGGGGAGGGAGGGAAGGAAGGAGAGGAGGGATGGAGGGAAGGAGGGAGGGAGGGAAGGAAGGAAGGAGGGAAGGAAGGAAGGAGGGAAGGAAGAAAGGAAGGAGGGAAGGAAGGAAGGAGGAAAGGAAGGAAGGAAGGAGGGAGGGAGGAAGGAAGGAGGGAGGGAGGGAAGGAGGGAGGGAGGGAGGGAGGAAAGGATGGAAGGAAGGAAGGAGGGAGGGAGGAAGGAAGGAGGGAGGGAGGGAAGGAGGGAGGGAGGGAGAGAGGGAGGGAGGGAGGAAAGGATGGAAGGAAGGAAGGAGGGAAGGAAAGAGGGAGGGAGGGAGAGAGGGAGGGAGGGAATGAAGGAAGGAAGGAAGGAAGGGAAAAGGAATAAGATTCTCTGTTTTAGAATTGAGGAAATCAAAGCCCCGAAAGTCTTCTATATAAGCCTTCCAATTCCAAATCCTACCTATAAAACCAATCAAGAGTTACATAGAATTTTTTTTTTTTTTGAGACAAAGTCTTGCTTTGTAGCCTAGGCTGGAGTGCAGTGGTGTGCTTATTGCACACCTCAACCTCTTGTTGTTGTGGCTTACTGCAGCCTCAACCTCTTGGGCTCAAGTGATCCTCCCACCTCAGCTAAGTAGCTGGGACTACAGGTGCACACCACCACACCTAGTAATTTATTCTATTTTTTGTAGAGACAGAGTCTCACTTGTTGCCCAGTCTGGCCTTGAACTCCTGGACTCAAGTGACCTTCCTTCCTCAGTCTCTCAAAGTGCTGAGACTACAGGCATGAGCCACTCTCTGGGGACAAATATTTGTTATATTATCAAACACAAGATTAGAGGTAGGGTGACTTTGCATATGACTTCCTTATGTTTATTGTTCCTGTATGATTATGGATAGCATCACATTTCAAGTTCCAAACTGTCCTTAGTTTACATAGTAAATTATATGACCATTCCAGTTACAGCTACTCTTTCTCTTTTTTTTTTTTTTTTTTTTTTTTAAGACAGGTTCTTACTCCATCATCCAGGCTGGAGTGCGGTGGTGCAATCATGGCTCACAGCAGCCTCAACCTCCTAGGTTCAAGCAATCCTCCCACCTCAGCCTCCGAAGTAGCTGGGACTACAGGTGTGCACCACCACACCTGGCTGATTTTTAAACATTTCTGTAGAGAAAGGGTCTCACATTTTTGCCGAGGCTGGTCTCAAACTCCTGCGTTCTAGCAATCCTCCTGCCTAAGCCTCCTGAAGTGCTGAGATTACTGGCCACAGCTACTCTTAAGTCAACAAAAACCCTCTGAGTCACCCTCCCCTATAAACTCTTTCTTGTCCATGGTTCCTGTTAGTACCTCAGAACCTGTTGGAGTCATTGCTGGACACTGAATACAGAACTGGGGTGGTTACACGGGTCAAAGCTTTCAGAGCACGCTTCAAACTAAAAATGCAAATTTTTTCATATTTCTCATGTGATTCAATATCAGATTCTCACTTTTGACCATCCCTCTATAGCCTACAATATTACACATGGATGTGAACTAAGTTATGGCTTTTTAAAAATGTTTTGCTCCTATCTTCTTTTGTTACATTTTATTGGTTATACATGCCAAACAAACCAATTAATTTTTAACAGCTTTATTGAGGCATAATTTACATACCATTAAATTCACTCATTTCGAGTATTCAATTCAATAATTTTTGATAGGCTGGGCATGCTGGCTCATGCCTATAATTCCAGCACTTTAGGAGGCCAGTGAATTGCTTGAGCCCAGGAGTTCAAGACCAGCCTGGATGACATGGCAAAACCTCACTGCTATAAAAAAAAAAATACAAAAATTAGCTAGGCATGGTGGTATAGACCTATAGTCCCAGCTGCTCGGGAGGCTGAGGCAGGAGGATCACTTGAGCTCAGGAGGTCAAGGCTGCAACGAGCTGTGATTGTGCCACTGCACTCCAGCCTGGGAGACAGAGTGAGACCCTGCCTCAAAAAAAATAAAAAAAATTTATAAACTCACAGAGTTGTGTAACCAACACCACAGTAATTGGATTATTTTTATTTATATAATGGAAATCATGCATATCTTGAGCTATTATATGAATAGCTCCCCCAAACATATATTCTCTAACTCTTTCTCTTTCTTTTTCTCAACAATTCAATTTTGTAATAACTTATATCTGTCTCAGGAAATGACTTCCTCTCAAGCCTTAGGAAAATAAGTGGGGATTATAAAATAATGACCATATTCTTGAGCATAATAGTACTGTTAGCAGCCTCAAATCCATAAGGGTCTGCAGCAACCTCAATTCTTGCCTCCTCAGAAGAATGCAACCGAGGGGCATAAGGCAGAGTGACAGACCCAGGCAAGTTTTACAGCAGGAGTGAAAGTTTTTTTAAGAAATTTTGGAGTAGGAAGGAAAGAAAGTAAAGTACACTTGGAAGAGGGCCAAGTGGTGACTTCACAGATTCAAGTGCCCTGTTTGACCTTTGACTTGGGGTCTTATACATTGGCAAGTTTCTGGGGTTTTGCTCTCTTCTCCCCGATTCTTCCCCTGGGATGGGCTGTCCACATGCTCAGTGGACTCCCAGCAGTTGAGAGGAGCCCCAGGAGCAGTGTTTACTGGTGTTGTACATGCTCACTTGAAGCATTTTTGCCTTACCAGTCAAGTGTTCCTGGAGGAAGGTCACATAGCACTTAAACTCTGTCATTTTGCCTCTTAGTGCTCATGCTGGAGCCTGCTCACCCAACTCCTAAGATCTTACTGGGAAGCTGTTAATCACCAGTTTCAAGTGTTTCTATCTATTGGGAGACTGCCTTTGCCTGGTGCTGGTTGTGACCAATTTATTTTTATAGAGACGAGGTCTCACTGTATTGCCCAGGCTGGTCTCAGTGATCCTCCCACCTCGGCCTCTCAAAATGCTGGGATTACAGGAGTGAGCCACTGCCCCTGGCCACAATTATTATTTTAGAGAGACAGTTTAATAACCACCTGACCATCACCTCATGGTTGCCTGACATTTCTGGTGAACACAGGGTTGGCGGGGGGCCTTTCCTGCCCTGCTCGTGTCTGACTAGCTATCCACTGTAATAGTACTTTAGTATTTTTTTTTTCCAGAACACACTGCATTTTATGTTTTCACAAAAATGAGGAGAAATAACCATAAGTGAGAAGATAGCTCTGTCCTTACAATGTGGGAGAAAGTCGATAGCTGACATCTGATGATTTAATTACATGGCCCACAGACATTCTGCCTCCAGGGTTCCTCTCATCACTATCACCCAACCAAGCATTCTACCTCCTCAGCTACTTTCTTTTTGTGGTTATTACTAAATAGATATCCTGTGTTGTCATTTAAAACCATTGCCACTGGGTTATAATAAGAGAAGAAAATCCAGGCAGCTGCTAAGAATGCAGTGGCTTGTTTTCCTGTGGGCCCCTTTGTTCTTTACCACGACTTGACATTCTGTGTGAGGATTCCAGGCTTGAAACTGCTAATTCACTGTCTTTCATCACAGAACCCAAAGAGACCCCATCATGGCTGCAATGCCCAGTTTAACTGAAATGTACCATTAACCGTGCTCTTATCCATTTAATATAAAATCAACTACTCCAGTCAACTACTGTGACTAGAGTTTCTGATATCAACATGCCAACAAAACAATGGCAATGAGAGCTAAATCTTACTTCCCACCAAGCTTCGTGTCATAGTTCACTGGCCACCGAACATATTCAAGAACATGAACAGTCAAGGAAATCCTGGAAGAGAGTGAAAGAGATCTTTCTAGGGATGGGGGTTTCTTATTCAAGAACCCCAGGAGTGGTTCCCCAAATTCTGGATTTCATGTGCCTGTAAGATTTCAAAAATATTAGGGGTTTGGAGAATAGGTTTGGGGTTTGGCATATATTGCCAAATTAGGACTATCCTCATTGTTTCAGAAAGAAAGATTATTATGCAGACACCCCAAAAATAGAAAGAATGTGTTCTCAGAATGAATGACCATTCTATACGTTAATTAACTTTTGTTTTACTTAAAAACTAATTATGCCCACCAACTTTTCTCAAATAAAAGTATAGCTTCACCCAAAATATAATTGCCTTTCATATAGACAACGAAATTTTTGAAATGCTTGTTTGTACTCAGCTACAGAAAGGAGATCCTGGATGGGCATGGTGACACATGCCTATAATTCCAGCGCTTTGGGAGGCCAAGGTAAGAAGACACTTTAAGCCAGGAGTTTGAGACCAGCTTGGGCAACATAGCGAGATCCCCATCTTTCCAAAAAAAAAAAAATTAGCTGAGTGTGGTGGTGCATGACTGTGGTCCCAGCTACTCAGGAGGCTAAAGTTCAAACATCACTTGAGCCCAGGAGTTTGAGGCTGCAGTGAGCTATGATCACACCACTGCACTCCAGCAAAACTCCATCTTTAAAAAAGAGAGAGAGAGAGAGATCCTGCCATTTCCCACAACATGGATGGAAAGGACCTGGATGACACCTTGCTAAGTGAAATAAGCCAGACACAGAAAGAAAAAATACTGCATGATCTTACTTACATGTGGAATCTTAAAAAAAAAAAAAAAAACCCAAGTACACAAAGATAGAGAACAGGGACAAGTGAGGAGGGGAAGGGAGAGAAAATAGGGAGATGTAGCAAGTACAATGTGAGGACCAAAGTTAATAAAATTGTACTGTATTGGGAATTTTTGTTAAATAAGATTTTTAGCTGCTCTTGTCACACACAAAAAAGGAACTATGTGAGATAATGTATATGTTAATTTGCTTTACTATAGTATCAATTTTACTATCTATACATATCCTTTAATATCACGGTTTGTTTTGTTTTGTTTTGAGACAGGATCTCACTCCTGTAGCCCCCACTGGAGAGCAGTGGTGTGGCGCAATCTCAGCTCACTGTAGTCTCAACCGCCTGGCCTCAGGTGATCCTCCCACCTCAGCCTCCTGAGTAGCTGGGACTACAGGCACCCAGCTAATTTTTTGTTTTTTTAGTAGAGACAGGGTTTCGCCATGTTGCCCAGGCTAGTCTCAAACTCCTGGACTCAAGCAATCTGGCCACCTCAGCCTCCCAAAGTGCTGGGATTACAGGCATGAGCCACCATGCCCAGCCAATATCATGTTTTAAGCCTCAAATATATACAATACAATTTATTGTTTAACAAAGAAAAACATTTATTTCTAATTATTTGCCCAGATTGAAAGATTGATTTTTAAAAATCTCAAACTGAATTCTAGAATTCAGGCAATATTTGGTATTGCAATGATCTAATGAATTCCATTCACTCTATGTTCCTATCCCGCCCACCTCCCAACCCTTAATTTGTATTATGGTCTAGGGAAACACGCTATTCTTTCTAGGGAAACAATGCTATTCTTTCTCCACAAGCAAGCTTGAGAAAACATTTACCTTTAAAACCACATCATAGCAAGACCCTGTCTCTACAAAAAAAAAAAAAAAGAGAGAGAGAGAGAGAGAAAAAATTAGCCAGGCTTGGTGGTGTGCATCTGTGGTTCAAGCTGCTCAGCAGGCTGAGGTGGGAGAATCTCTTGAGCCTGGGAGGTCCAGGCTGCAGTGAGCCATGATTTCACCACACACTCCAGTCTGGGTGACACAGCAAGACCCTGTCTTAAAAAATAAAAACCATATCATAAAAAGTTACAGTGAGAAAACTATTAGGTTGGTGCAAAGGTAATTGCAATAAATAAAGGACCCAAACTACACAAAGAAGCTACCACTAAATCTAAAGTGCTCAGAAATTGTGGTAAATTTTGATGTTATCATCACATCTATTCCCCAGACTCACTATGACTCCCTGGTGCCATTCATATAGTTTCTCCTTTGGAAAGTGAACAGTAAACAAAATAATAAATATATAAATTACATTTACTACTTCAAATTGGTTAAATACCTCAGAGGTTTATCACCCACTGGCTAGTCTCAAAGAAGGGAGGTCAGACGCAAAGAGCAGCCTTCAAAGACGTGGGTAGCGGGGCCAGGCTGGAGGCACAACGTCCAGGAAGAACGGAGGAAAGTCTTTTTCCCACCTCCTCCAGAACTCCAGACTTCTTTTGCTTCTTCAAACATTTCCTGTTTAACTTTTCATTTTGAAATGATTCAACACTAAATGTAACAAGAATACTACAAGAAATTTATTTTCTTTTTTTTTTTTTTTTTTGAGACGGAGTTTCACTCTTGTTGCCTAGGCTGGAGTGCAATGGTGTGATCTCAGCTCACTGCAACCTCCACCTCCCGGCTTCAAGCTATTCTCCTGCCTCAGCCTCCTGAGTAGCTGGGATTACAGGCACATGCCACCACACCTGGCTAATTTTGTATTTTTAGTAGAGATGGGGTTTCACCATGTTGGCCAGGCTGGTCTTGAACTGATCTCAGGTGATACACCCACCTTGGCCTCCCAAAATGCTGAGTTTACAGGTGTGAGCCACCGTGCCTGGCCAATACAAGAAATTTCTGAATCGTTCTTCAAACCAGGTCCACCAATTGTTGACGTTTTAGCCATGTTTGCTTTATTATCCTCTTTCCCTCTCTCTCTGTATGTTTACATGCATACATGCATGTGCACAGGCACACACATTTCCCTTGAACTGAGAGTTACTCCTTTATCCCTAAATACTGCTCCTTTATTAGAAACAAAAATATTCATTTAAATAACCATACTACAAAGATCAAAATCATGAAAGTTAATTCTGATACAATACCATTATCTAATACATTAATTTTATTTAAGTGTTGCTAATTGCATGGACTGAATCTGTCTTTCTACAATTCATATGTTGAAACCCTAACCCCTAGCATGGCTGTATTTGGAGATGGGGCCTCTAAAGAAGTAATTAGGGTGAAATGAGGTCCTGAGCGTGGGGCCCTGATCTGATAGGACTGGTATCTTTATAAGAAGGGACACCAGAGCTCTCTCCTGCCTGTCCACACATGCATAGGAGAAAGGCCGTGTGAGGACACATCAAAGAAGATGGCTGTTTGCAAGGCAGGAAGACAACTCTCTCCAGAAACCAAGTTTGCCAGCACCCTGATCTTGGACTACCAGCCTCCAGATCTGTGAGAAATAAATGTCTGTTGTTAAGCTACCCAGTTCATAATATTTTATTATGGCAGCCCAAGCATGGTCCCAATAATGTCCTTTATGGCAATTTTTTTGCTCTGGCCTAGCATCTGATCTTCCCCCAAACTCTTAAAGCGCTCCGTCTCTATCCCTTCCTTTGGTCCACAGCAGGAACTGCCGTGTGTTTTTGGTAAACTTTTCACATGCACATGTCCATCTTTCTGGGGGAGCTGTGAACAATGTTAATTTTCACTTTTGTCTTGTGCTTCTGTGATTGCCACACATGGTCCACACAGGCTCTTGCACACAGAGGCACTCAGTAAATACTTGTTGATTGATTGGATGGGAATAAGTTATAATCACTAGCTGTATTAAAGCTTGGGGCCAATGATCACTATGTGAGCCATTTCTTGGTAGCCCATCTTGCCTATTGCCAGCACAAACTTTCCTGTTTGTAACACATACTCATAGGCTCCCAAACTCCTTCAGTATAAAAGTTCAACCTCTTACCAGGATTTTAAAGGCCCCTTAGGGTCTGGCCCCAGTGTGCATTTTTACAACATGATTTCTTCAACCAAAGTGGAGCCACTTGGCATTCCTTAAGTACGTCCTTAATTTTCCACTCTCCAGCCTTTTACTCATTTTTGTTCTCTCTGCCTAAAATTCAATTCCTCCATCTCCATTGATTAAAATTACCCTCTAATATTGGAGCCCAATATTGGAGTAGGGCAAAATTTCAATCATTCTTGCATATATGCATGTATACATTTATTCCACAAATAATTATTGAGCATCTACTATATGCCAGGCACTGTACTATGTGCTTGAATTACAGTATTGAATGAGATAACAATGATTTGCTGCCCTCTTAATCATCCATACCTCTGCTAATTGGGCAGTCTCTTCTGCAAATTTGAGGCAGGGTTTCTATTTACAATGACTTGTTTTCCTGATATACAGTACTTGGTCATTTGGCCAATACAAATGCCTCATCTTTGCAGACAATTCCGTAGTTGATAGGCACATACACACTCATTAGCTCATTTCATCCTAACTCAGAGGTTAGTAACAAAGATATACCTGTTCCCGTTCTATAAAAGAGGAGACTGAAATTCAGAGAGGTTAAGGTAGCCAACATAGGCTACTGTCAGATCTATCATTCCTCTAGAGATCTCTCTCTAGGATGAGAATCCTGGCCTTCTTTCTGACCCTTTGTGCAATATCAACACCTCCTTTATATACAAATGAAACTAGGTGTTAGAGAAGGGATAAACAACATTAGTTCTACTTTATATGTAAAAACCAGCTGGGCACAGTGGTTCACACCTGTAATCCCAGCACTCTGGGAGGCCAAGGTGGGCCCATCACTTGAGGTCAGGAGTTCAGACCACACTGGCCAACATGGTGAAACCCTGTCTCTACTAAAAATATAAAAATTAGCCAGGCATGGTGGTGCCCACCTGTAATCCCAGCTACTCGAGAGGCTGAGGCAGTGGAATTGTTTGAACCCTGGGAGGCAGAGGTTGCAGTGAGCTGAGATCATACCACTGCGCTACAGCCCGGGGGATAGAGTGAGACTGTGTCTCAAAACAAACAAACAAACGAAAAACAAAACAAAAACAATATGTAAGCACAGTGGATGTCAAGGATCTACTGCAAAATAAATGCAAGCTAGTGGTATTTGGAAATAAAATTCCATCTTACTTCTTCCATCAAGAAAATATAAATGATATATCAATGCCTTCAGAGAAAATAAACTATTTGCCAGAATTTATCTGAATTTATAAGTTTGATTGTTGGTAACTTGGCCTTGCTTTATAAACATTTAAAATTTGAACAACTGGTATTATAATCTGTTAAATCAGTAAAAATTTTAAATTCTTCTGTATGTCCAGTTTCATCTTACACTATTGAAATACCTTAGCATTTCAGAAAATTTAGAGAAAAAAAGAAGATAAATCACTAATCTACACATTTTAACACATAGTTCTTAACCTGAAAGTGTTTCCTTTCAGTCTTTTATCAGATATAAGGTTTTACACTATTACAATTATAATTCTCATGCCCTGCCTTTTCTGATGTCCTATTTATACTTTTCTGTGTTTCGACATAGTCTGAAAATAGAATAGGTCTTGGAATCAGAAGACTGAAATTCAAAACCCAGCTCTATGACTTATCACCTGTGTGCAAAAGCACATGCAGGTTTTATGGGGCTCAAAGCTTTTACAATTTGGGGACCCTTTCTTTAAGAATACAAAATTAGAAGAATTGACTGTTTCTTTGGAATTAAAAAGGAAATCACAACACATTTCTGGAGATGTGGAGATTTCGATCTTTTCTTCTAAGAGCTCTTTAGGCAATTTACCAGAAATGCTTATATAGAAATGCTTTCCAATTGCAATCTGGTTTCCCCTCCTATATCTCACACTGTGTGACTCCCTGCACTCACAGGAGTCCATACAAGCCTTAATGTTTAACCTTCATTTGCTTTACAATAAATCCACCTCTGCCAGTATGATCTTGGGCAGGTCAAATAACTTCTCTGGTCTTCAGTTTGTTCCTCTGTAAAATGGAGTCATTATATTAATAGCTACCTGCAGAAGTTACAGTGAAGACCAAATGAAACCATGCAGAAACTAGTGCTGGAAAGCACAGAGCATCACCCAGGCTGTTTATCATTCCCCTAATGCCAGCCCTGCAGTGCTCTGGCTCCTTATGGAGACCAGCTTCTTTCCATTATATTATTGTCATTTTTCAACAAACAATCTATGCCTTCCTTTCTTATGTCACTTTTAATGGATTTTTAGACTAGTAAATGTTGTTCGTTTTTACAAATCCTTCTGTAGCAATTTATGGCTAAAATGGGAATTAAGTAAAGCAACTCTTTATCCGAGTGCTATCCCTTGGTTATTTCTTCAGAAAAAATGCCTAATAACATCTGATTTTGGAGGAAATGGATTAAAGCAACTAGGAAAGAGGTTAGAGGACTCAAGAGATCCAACGGCTCTGGCCTGTGAGCAGACGGGCCATTCATAACTTTGTAGTTTCTCATTCAGAGCAGCCTCCGATGAATCTCCTGCCCAAGCTGGTCTGCTTATGGAACAAAAGGCTGGCAACGTGTGTGTTTCACGCCTCACTGCTCAGGGCTGGCCTCTCTGGTGGCCTGCAGTCATCAGAGGGACTTGCCGCCCTCAATTATTTGGCTTTTACAAATCACTACAGGGAAATCCAGCCTAGGCAACACATAAACGCTTTCCTTCATACCACCGGGAAGCTGCCACAATCCTTTTATTGTTTAAGTAACCGACAAAGGTTTCTATTGACTATTTCCTGTTACGGCTTCCTCACCAAGGAAAGGCACCCTTTCCTGCAGTGACTTTTCAAAATGCTGTGGAAACCCTGAGAGTGATCATTGAAAGTTGTCCCTAAGTCATTATTCCATGGTTTACAACATAATTCCCTCAAAGGACGATTTGCAGGTGGCTGCATTTTACCCGATATTCTCCCAGCTCTGAAAAATAATACACAACCTTGGAACAGGTGATAATACCCCAACAGGCGAGAGACGCCAACTTGTCTCATTCCATTTTAAACAATTGTGAAAGAAATGCTTCTGCAATTACAACTACTCCCACCTCAGCTGAGAGCTACCTCACTTTATATAATACTGGAAGAAGGAAAGGGTGGAGAGAACTGCAATGTGGGCAGAAGTGGAGGCTTGGCACCATCTCATAAGCAGATCTGGGCCTAGGGGACAGGAAAATGGGCCATATATTAACCTGGGAGTACTGGAAAGAGGAAATAAGTTACCAATTAGCTAATTTTATTTATTTATTCATATTTTTACTTTTATTTTTATTATTATTTTTTTTTTGAGACAGGGTCTCACTCTGTTGCCCAGGCTGGAGTGCAGTGGTGCTCACTGCAACTTCTGCCTCCCAGATTCAAGTGATTCTCGTGGCTCAGCCTCCCCAGTAGCTGGGACTACAGGCACGCACCACCATGCCCAGCTACCAATTAGCTAATTTTAAAGAGTAAGAAGAAGCTGTTGTTGTTGTTGGTAAGAAGCAGCTGTTACTTCCCAAGATTTCTCTAAATTTTAATTTTCTCTTTCACATATAAAAGAGTGTATGTTTAAAATACATGGAGATAGTTCAATACATATAAGCAAATTTCCTTAAATATTATATGTCTAGCAATTACGCATTCTGTAAGAGATAGAATTGACCTCAGATTTTCAATTAAATTTATTAAAATAGAAAAAAAATTAGCCAGGCATGGTGGCGAGCACCTGTAGTCTCAGCTACTTGTAGCGGCTGAGGTGGAAGGATTGCTTGAGCCCAGGAGGTTGAGGCTGCAATGAGTCGAGATCATGCCACTGCACTCCAATCTGGGTGACAAAGTGAGACCCTGTCTCAAAAAAAAAATTATAAAAATAGAAAAAAAAATACTTGCTTTACCAACTTTTGGTTCTATGGCAAACCTCATGATCCCACCTCTCAATATAATATGGTCCACCTATTTATTCCACAGTCCAAAGGCATGAGAAATTTACACTAATACCTATAATTGTTCTTCCCAAAGATTCAACCCAGGTTTCTTCTTTATATCTTGAATTTTGGCTTCCATATTCTTCAAACATTAAGCTAAACTGATTTTTTTTTTGGTAGTATCAGTATAGCTTTATGCATGGTGATTTCTAATAAGAAGAGTGTGCCCAGCCCAACCAAATTCAAAGTTAAAAGTGTCTAAGGGAAATCAATAAACACAATCCAATGTATTTTATTACATTGTTTTTAAAGAAAGAATTTACCCATTTACTTATTGAGTTCACTGTTATCATTAAGTCCTAAAATAGTATTTAAAAAAAAAAAACTTGAAATGATTTGAAAAGCACATAATGACAGTTATTGGGTAAATGTTAGTTAATATGAACTCTAAATAAACAATTAAACAAAATTTATTAAAATAGAAAAAAAATTAGCCAGGCATGGTGGCGAGCACCTGTAGTCTCAGCTACTTGTAGGGGCTGAGGTGGAAGGATTGCTTGAGCCCAGGAGGTCAATATGTTGACAATTATAATAATGGCCCTGACTGTATACTGGGTTTGATTTTAACATTTACTTAAAGGACTCTAGAGTTTACTGAAGTAGTATTTGATTTTTCTAGATTCAATATAGTTATAGAAACAGATTGTAGATGTGTATAGAGGAAGTGAATTAATTCACAATTATTTTGGTTCTATGGCAAACCTCATGATCCCACCTCTCAATATAATATGGCCCACCTATTTATTCCACAGTCCAAAGGCATGAGAAATTTACACTAATACCTATAATTATTCTTCCCAAAGATTCAACCCAGGTTTCTTCTTTATATCTGTTATAAAGAAGTGCAGTTGATAAGGTACAAAGTAACTAGTGGACCACATTAGACAGATGACTATCTTGTGACAAGTGATTTGGTGAATATGGATATTTTGGTGGGGGCGGGAGTGAAAGTATGAACTTTGAGGTGGAGATTCAGAGATGGGTAATTGTGAATATTTATGGAGAACTGCGAGTATGTAGCTTGGCTTGAGTAAAGGATTCATGCAATGAGGTAGAGTTAGCACTTACAGGCCAGGCGCGTGGCTCATGTCTGTAATCCCAGCACTTTGGGAGGCTGAGGTGGGTGGATCACTTGAGCTTAGGAGTTCAAGACCAGCCTGGGCAACATGCTGAAACTCCGCCTCTACCAAAAATACAAAAATTAGCCAGGCATGATGACTCGGGCCTGTAGTCCCAGCTACCCAGGAGGCTGAGGTAGGAGGATCACTTGAGCCCAGGAAGCAGAGGTTGCAGTGAGTTGAAATCTCACCACTGCACTTCAGCCTGGGCAACAGAGCGAGAGCCCATCTCCAAAAAACAAACAAACAAAAAACCAAGGAAATAAAAAGAGTTTGGTCATACACATAAAAATTTAGTATACGTAGCTCAAGGAAATAATTATTTCATGTAAAAATTTAGTATAAATTTATTTTACCAGGAGAAATGGGCCTAACACTTGCTGGAGAATAATGAAAAGTTCTGAGTGCTAGCTTTGTAGACTCTTACAAGTAAGCATATAAATGGAAGAATATAGAAAATGATTCATTGGCCAGGCGTTGTGGCTTATGCCTGTAATCCCAACACTTTGTGAGGCCAAGGCGGGTGGATCACAAGGTGGCGCACACCTGTAGTCCCAGCTGCTTGGGAGGCTGAGGCAGGAGAATCGCTTGAACCCAGGAGGCAGAGGTTGCAGTGAGCCAAGATCGCACCACTGCACTCCAGCCTGGGTGACAGAGCGAGACTCTGTATCAAAGAAAAGAAAAGAAAATGATTCATTATATTTTGTTCTGGCTGAGCACTTTTATTTTCCTGTTATAACCTAGCTTTCATTTTTTAAACTTGTTATTAAGGCACAATGTAGATAAAGTACACATACCATTAATAGTAGAGCTTGATTTTTACAAACTGTGAACACATCCATGAAATCAGTACCTGGTGCAAGAAGTGGAGTATTGCACACTCAGAACTGCCCCGTGCTCCTTCCAACCTTCCCACCCAAGACCACCAGGACCATCACTATCCTGACTTCTAACAACATGCATTAGCTCTGCCTGTTTTTGTACTTTTATATAAAGGGAATCATACACTATGTAATCTTTCGTGCCCTATGCTTAAAGAATCAAACTAAACCTTGGATGATTGAATCCCAGCTCAGTATTTCATTATGAGTTTGGAAAGCCTCTTAACCCTGTTTCCACATCCAGAGAAGTGGATTATAACAGTGTTTACCTCATAGGGGTATTGTGAGGATTAAGTGAGATAATGTATGTAAAGGTTTTAGCACAGTGGGTGAAGTGTGGCTGCAGCTGCCACACCGTACTCAAACTTATAGTCTGTGAACTTCCCGGGTAATGCAAGACTCCAGTCAATTCTGAATATGAGAGAGGGAAAAAATCCATGTCATCTGGGCAGAGTCCAACTATTCCTTTATTCACAAATGAGCATCTACACATACAATAGGGAACTTGGCTATTTGATCCATCTCACTTTTGGCCAAAGGAGAAAAGACATTTCTGTTACATACTTATTCATCTCCCCTTCTAGAATATCAGCTTCCTTAAGGGAAAGGTCATGCACTGTTTACCATAGTATATGCAGTGCCTAGCACAGGGCATCGTAAGCACTTAGCTAAACTGAATAAATAGTTAAGTACTAACAATATTAGGGCTTAGGACATTATGTTCAAATCTGCTCAAAACTTCTGAGCTTTGTTTGGCAAAATCACAGCAGTTAAATCAGAGTAAAGTGAATCTCCTGCCTTCTTTCCCTGTGCTGGCCAGGAAAATCCAATCAAACCTAGCACATTCTGTACTTGGAACTTGAGTTAAGCATACTAGGTCTGAAAACTTCAGAAATAAGGGCAGTACACACTACTACTTTTAATACTATTTGCTCCAAACTCAACAGCTTTTGACATACTTAGACCAACACACTAAAATATTTTCAAAAACACTCTCTTCCTAGCACATCAGTCACAAGTATTTTCCAAGTGCACTTTATCTTGATTTTCTACTGATATATTTCACATTATTGACAATATCCATACTCTCTAAGAAAAAAAAAAAGGCCAGGGGAAAGTGCAATGTTCCAACAGAATTCTACTTGGTTCAATTTATCTCCTACTACTTAATTAAAAATAAATTTTCACTTCCCACCAAGTAGGAGGCACGTCTTCAAATACTATC
Source organism: Gorilla gorilla gorilla (assembly GCF_029281585.2). Classification (NCBI taxonomy): domain Eukaryota; kingdom Metazoa; phylum Chordata; class Mammalia; order Primates; family Hominidae; genus Gorilla; species Gorilla gorilla. The sequence goes on along the minus strand of NC_073231.2, from coordinate 53,825,721 downwards.
ATCAGTTTTACATTACAAATTAAAGGTCTGATTGGCTGGCAAGCCTACCACTATAGAACTGGATAAGTCAAGCAGGAAATTATCTGGCTATAAAATGAACTGAAAGATTTTAAGAAAGTAATACAATTTGTTGGCTATGAAGCAAAACTAGCTTCATGCAGATAACTATCAAAGCTATTTATAATTCATAGTATAAAAAAGTATGGTTAATATTCCGAGTCATGACTAATTTTTTAAATTACTTAAATTTAACACTTGGCGAGATTTTTCTAAGCACCATGCTAGACAAAGAAATGAAGGTGTTATAAATAGCAATCCCTACTCTTCCGAAATGCAGTCTGGTGGGAAAGTTTTATGGAAGCACTAGGATAATCAGGAAATGACTCACAGACCCATGCCTTGAAGGCTAAGATTTTAACAGGCTAGGGAGACAAAGAAAAGAAGTCATACAAAGAGGGCCCGGCGCGGTGGCTCACGCCTGTAATCCCAGCACTTTGGGAGGCTGAGGCGGACAGATCAGTTGAGGTCAGGAGTTGGAGACCAGCCTGGCCAGCATGGTGAAACCCCATCTACTAAAAATACAAAAATTAGCCGGCGTGGAGGTGCACACCTGTAATCCCAGCTACTCCGGAGGCTGAGGTAGGAGAATTGCTTGAACCTGGGAGGTGGAGGTTTCAGTGAGCCAAGACGGTGCCACTGCACTCCAGCCTGGGCAACAGAGTGGGACTCCATCTCAAAAAAAAAAAAAAAAAAAAAGTCATGCAAAGAGGGTATTACAAACACGGGCCTGGAGATAGGAGTGTGCACATATGTTCCTGGGAGATCTAAGTCGCCAGTATGACTGAAAAATGAAGTGTGGAAAAGTTGGTCATGTCCAGGTTAGGGAGTGAAGGAGGAGGAGAATTATTATTTAGGCAACAGACAACTATGGAACGTCGTTTTTTATATTTGTTGCTGTTTACATACAAGGAGAAAATGTGCCTAGTCCTCTCAGCAGTTTTATTTCACGCTATAAATTAAGAGACTGGCATTATAATTTCATATATCAGTCATAAACTTGAGGTAAGCCTTCTACTGAGAGGTAAACTCATTTTTAATGAGTTAATTCCCTCAGACTTCGGAGCCTACAAGGCTAAAGATAGAATCTAGATGGTGATGAATTTACCGAGGTAATATAATACCAAACAGCCCTGCCTGGATGACCAGTGTGCCTTTCCCAGATGACACCCTTATGCCACTGCTCAATTTCTTGACATTTCTATAGAATGGAGACAGAGGCCATATGCAGGCTGAGAATTCACAGCTGACTTCAACGTGGAGGTGGGTGATTACTCAGTGGGTAAATGAAGGGAAGGCAATACCACTAAGTGACAGAACAAAGGGCAGGTCAAAGTTGGGAAAAAGAGGAAATCTGCTTTGAACATATGTTTAAGGCGCCAACAGGAAGTGTCATGTGAAAGTATCTGAAAGACAGCTGAAAATCTGGTTTTAAATGAGGCTCTATAAAGGCGCAATGTTGTATTTATTGGTAAAATCACCGTAAAGAGAGTCCTAAATGAGAAAAAAGGCCTAAGAACAGAATGTTAAGTCTCTAAGGATTCTATCAGTCCTTATAAAGCACAAAACCAAGTGAACGAGCAATGCCAAGTCAGCTTGTACACAGATGCTTTATTTTGGATGTTAATATGTCAACATTGTATGCAAGATTCTCTTACAATGAAGTTTTCCATATATCACAAAACTCAATTTAGTCAGGGTAATTGCTGTATTAATGTGAAAACCTTACAATAAAATGCAGTATTATGTATGTGTAGTCAGTTTCCATGCAAGTATGGCTGCTACATGTTATGTCTGGCATTTGTATAACATACTGAAAGAAACTCAGAGGAACAAAACAGTATAAAGGTGACTTAAGATGCCTGACATGTTTAAGATAAAAAATCTTGCAAAAAGCAACAAAGCAGTTAACTGAAGGATTCAACCAGTACCAACCCAAATATGTATTATGTCCAATAAGCCTAGACTTATCCACAATATATTATCATTTAGGATAATTTAATGCTCAAGAAAAAATATGCTTTAAAAAATATAGCTCTTACAAGATATTATACTTTGGTGATTGCAGACTATGTATATCCAGGTAAGGGCTACATTAAAAACAACAACAACAAAAAACCATTATGTGCTATTAGTTCAAGGTAACTGAAATGATCCAGTATGAGTTTGCTACAATCATTGGTTTCACTAAGTGAAATTTCTGTGAGAAGTTCATTAATTAGAAAGCAATCAACATACTTAAACATGCTAAGAGGATTCAAATTGGTTTATCTATTTATCAATAAGGCATAATCTTAGTACCATACATTTTCTTCACTTCTCACTATATATATATATAAATATATATATATATATAAAATATGCAAAAACTAGCAAGTAGATTTAAATAGCTTAAAACCCTTTTAGGTCTACTGTTCAAGAGCTAAGCATTAAAATACTTAGTATTTCCATTTCTATTAACATACAAACAGAGCAGAAAATCTTAACCTGCTTTCATTTTGTTTTATAAGGCATAGTAGTATTTTGGTATTTGTAAGAATTTGCCTGGTAATGGTTGATTCCATTTAGTTAACTTGAGAACTTGCCATCATTTGTTTTTTATCTTTTCACACAGTGCAAGTGGTGGTCGCTCTTTCCTTCTCTCGTAGCAGCAAGCCGATTCTGCTATTTTCTATAGCAGCATACTTCAGGAGTGGAGAGGGAGAGAGTGTGTCAATTATAAATAATTCAAACTACAGTGTACAATTCTATTTACCTGTCAGTGTTTAAGTTGACAGCACACCATTATATGACTGAAAAAAAATTACATATAATCTCTACCACAAAAGCAAATAAAAATTCTTTCAAGAAGAAATAAAATAAGTGCAAACACCTAAAACAGGCAACTGAAGCAACTGTTGTAACCTGTAGAGAAACACAAAACATTTAAGAAAGGACAAAATATTTTTATAAATAAAAGATAATGTTCTCCACTTCTGAAACACTGAGTAAATATAAACTTCTAAGTGCAGACTGTTTTTAGGGACCAAAGTACCATATTATTTTTTAAACAAAATGCAAAAATTTCAAACACATATACAAATCACCAGATTAATGTATATGACCACCCCCGATATAATTTAAAAAGAAAATATTAAATTACTATTTAATACATTTTTAGAACTACTTTATAACCAGCATGATTTAAAGGGCATAGTGCAACATTTAGGTAGATGTGACACACAGTATAGATATTGTATTCTTTGCAGCTATAACTTACTACTGTTTCATACTTAAAGTCAAAATTATTCTTTACTGTGTTAGCTGTAATAACAGGAAACAACATTGGCTTCTAGGCACCCTGTATACGTATAAATATCTACATTTAAGCTTTAAAAATAAAAATAAATTATAAAAACAGACTTCTTTCCAATTTACAAAGTTCTCCTGCTCCTACATACTGTACAATACATTCAACAAAACTCTCAGCTCCTCTGAGATTAAGAAAATACTATTTACTAATAAAGAAAAAACTTTTTTGAATGCTTTTTGTTTTCAGTACTATGCTCAAATAAATACATTTAACACTGTAGTTAATTTTACTGCTTCTGAAAAAAAACCAAAAAATTAGTAGTGCAACTTTCTATCCTTCCTTTAAATTCCTTTTCAATGTGTTTCTTTGTAAATGGTAGCCTAAGTAAATCAGCACGTGGGCAAAAGTACTTCATAAAATCATGTGTGCTTTCCATACATAGACTAATTTCAGAAATCATATATACTCATATACCTATATATAACAAAACTGCAGCATCAAGAGAGTAGCAACATATATCTTGTGAAGAAAATATATGAGAATTTACTTTTAGAAATCCATGAACATTCTATTATTTTCCCATCTTGTTCTTTGAAAACAATTTTTAAAAATCTCATCTCTTAAAACATAAACTATGAAACTATCTACCCCTTAAGTGACTTACTAGCTTTCTGCCTACTATATAGAATAGAAAAAAGATGCTGTATTAAAAGGGCTATCTTACAACTTTAAAAACAACTAATTGAGAAAAATTTCACTGCAACCTAATTTAGTAGAGATTGCAGTAAGGGAGTGGGGCATTTCATCAATTTTAATAACAATTACAGTATGAGAGCTCTTGAAGTACTACTGGTAGCTGTGTAAGTACTCAGATATCTTCTTGCTTGTTCAGTCATAATAAGTTGGTCTTCTGTCTTCCCATAAACCACTGTTTCCCATTCACAATTTGACTAGAAAGAAATATTAATAGTGACATGAAAATTATTAAAATAGCTATCTATATCACAATTAGACTCTTAAAGTCAGTTATTTTAACTGATTAGATATTTTATAAACAATAATTATAAAAATGTTTTAACAATGGCACTGTATTTTTTTAATAATAATGTTTTAAAATATATACTGAAATATTTTTTATCAAGTTTTTTAAAAGTCAATTATTTTAGCTATCTATATTGCTTACAGGCCTATGGAGGCAGTTTAAAAGTCTTGTCCCCAATAATTCCCCCCAAATCAAATGAGTCTTAACATGGAAATAAATGTTAGTCTTTATTGCTTCAAAATTTTGCAAAAGGTTTAAAGAGAGGATGTAATGTCAAAAAATGAGCCAAGAATGCTTTATTTACAAATTAGGAAATATATTCATAACAAAAAATCAAGCTTATGTTTTTTTCCTTCCCTTATTTTAAAGATTACTATGTTATAGACGTGATCTTCTATATAATAACTTTCCCCAAAAGTTCTATGTTAATTAAACGCCAGGAACTCAAATCATTTTACATGGATTAAGAGAATGTGCTACATGGCTCTTAGAAAGCAGTGGCTGAAAACAGATGTAAGGTGGTCATATGTAATTGCCAAAGATGTTTTCAAGGTATGCTTCAACATCAGGAATACTAGTGCTGCAGTCACTGTGGCATAAAGAAGAAAATTTCCTACTCAATGAACTCTCAAATTCTCTGGGGTAAACTCTCAATGCAGTAAAAATTTTTCCAACCTTCATTTGCAGTTACACACTGGTCGTATCCCAACAGAAAAAAAAAGGACTTTGTTTTACAACTTCTGAGCCAAAAAGTTCACTGGAAACCATGGTACCAACAAACTCATGCTGAAACTGCTTCCAACCACTTACCCTTTTTCAGAATAGCAATTAGGGCTATACATATTTGTTACAGGAGAAGAGGTGCCAGAAGTAGATTTATATATCTTTAGTTTAAAAAAGATACAGTGCTTAGGAAATCACCAGACCAGTCTTTGGTTACAGCTTCAATTGTTTAGTTTATATGTGCCCTGATGAATGAGTCGCTCAAACCCAAATGTGAGTGACAAAATAATGGTAAATGTTTAGTTACTGTTACAATCAATTTTGAATTTAAAAGAAAAAGTATAATTTGTGATCGGTAAATCCAAAGTGATCATTGACTAAACAAAAACAAAAATCACTAAAGAAATTTATAAATCCATACCTGAAGATTCTTTTCCAATTTGACAACTTTGGAAGTGTTAGGGTTTGGTTTCTTTTTAGTAAGTGTATATGTTTTGTTGGTTGAATTTATATCTTGTTTTTCAGGAATCAAGTTGCACCTATTGTCATGTATTTCCAATAATGGTATCATTAATAAGGATGTAGTAAATCTATTTTCTGACTAAGAGAGAAAAAAGAAAGAGGAAAATAACTAATTCAAAAATGGAGACAAATGGAGGGACTACTGAGTAAGTGGTAATGGAAGCCCTGTTTATTTCCCTCCAAGAAAGCATTTGGCTCTGATGAAATTTCTAGTAATGTAGTAATATTATTTTGGAAATGAACCAAAGATAAACTTTGATATTTAAAATCTTGAGAACTACGATTTTTTGACATCAGATATAAGGCAGCTAACTCCTCTCATAACAAAAGAAATATAAAAAAAAGTAAATAAAATATTCTCTACAGTGAATAGTTTCTCTGTGAATTAGGCAAAATGATACTAAGATAAAAATTCTCCATGAATTTCTAATGAACTGGCTACACAATGAGTAAGAAATAAGAACCTCTAGGACTTAAAGCAACCATTTAAAATAACAATAATAATAATCCTTTACAAACCTGCATGTCTGAAATGTCTTCATTCAACAGTTGAGTGCCTGATTCTTCTTTTTCCCAATTATCTAAGACTAGTGATTTTCTGACTTTCTTCCCAGAAGCAGTATTCTAGAATGAGTAATTTATGTAGAAGCTTTATGGCAAAGTCTCTTGGATACAATAAGACTTTTATTAACAATAATACTAGAAGATTACCTCTTGTTTGCAGCTTTTGTAAGCAGGTTCATCTTCCTCTTTGAGGAATAGGTCTGTTCCAGTTTCTTCTTTTAAAACTTCCCGAATATCTTCTTCCAAGAAGGCAAGTGGCTGGGACTAAATTGTTTTTTAAAATGTTGTAAAAAGTCATTTATAGCAATTCCTTTTTCTCCCTATATATAGGAAACCCATCTTTTATACTTGTCCATTATTGTCATAATTTTCTCCTAGCCCCTATAGATACATTAATTAAATTAATCCATGTTGTGGCAAAACAATATTATACATTTGCAAGTACTGAGTAAAGAATAGCAATTTCTTCTTTCTAGGCTACTAAACAAAAATCTTCCTTTTGGGGAAACCACTGTAGCTCCTGCTTCAGGTCAGGATCTTCAGAATTAAACAGAAAAGAAAGATGTTATTTCTCAAGTTTTTTTTACATAAAAACAGGAAATATAGAACATATTGGGAATACACTAGCTCTTATTCTACTTTTATTGTACTTATTACATAGTATGTAATTACTAGTTAACATGTTTGTTACCACCAAGATTGTGAGATACTTGAGAGCAATGATCAGGTCATTTTCATCTTTGTATACCTAGCCTAAGCAAAGAGCTGACACAGTATCCAAGAAGACAGAGAGAGTGAGTGAGAGTGTGTGTGTGTGTGTGTGTGTGTGTGTGTGTGTGTGTGTGTGTGTGTGTGTAGTGTGGGAGGGTAGGTTACAGAGAGATAGACACTTGAGTGTCAGCTGAGTGATGAAATAGTCTCAAAATATTATTCATCTAGCTTTCTGTCAAATAGGTAAGCACAACTTATAACCCAGAAAAAATTTAAAAATTATATATAACTTATACCTTTCATAACCAAGATATACTTGAAAAGGTAATAAAACCTCTACTAAATAAAAGAACTGGCAGCACTTAATAACCAGCAGCTGCTGGGCATGGTGGCTCACGCCTGTAATCCCAGCACTTTGGGAGGCCGAGGCGGGTGGATCATGAAGTCAAGAGATCATGACCATCCTGGCCAACATGGTGAAACCCCATCTCTACTAAAAACACAAAAATTAGCCGGGGGTGGTGGTGTGCACCCCGGGAGGCTGAGGCATGAGAATTGCTTGAACCCAGGAGGCAGAAGTTGCAGTGAGCCGAGATCACGCCACTGGACTCCAGCCTGGGCAACAGAGCCAGACTCCGTCTCAAAAAAAAAAACAACAACAACAAAACAAAAAACAAAAAAACACCAGCAGCTTATGTCCCCAGCCAGCAAAGTTAGAGAGAATGGTATTCATATATAAATGAGATTTCACAGCACTTACAAAAACTTTTAACATGAAAACAAATGTTAAAAGTATTCTCACCTAGACTGAGACATACAGGAATTATGTTAGTGTTTCCGTATACTTCTCAAAGAGCTTATTATTATTATTATTATTTACTTATTTATTTATTGAGATGGAATCTTGCTCTGTCACCCAGGCTGGAGTGTAGTAGCATAATCTCAGTTCACTGCAACCTCCACAACCCCCACCCTTTGGTTCAACCGATTCTCCTGCCTCAGCCTCCCGAGTAGCTGGGATCAACCGAGTAGCTAGCACAACCTGCCACAACGCCTGGCTAATTTTTTGTATTTTTACTAGAGACGGGGTTTCACCATGTTGGCCAAGCTGGTCTCAAACTCCTGACCTCAGGAGGTGATTTGCCCACCTCAGCCTCCCAAAGTGCTGGGATCACAGGTGTGAGCCACCGCCCCCGGTCTCAAAGAGCTTTTTAATGATGGTATTTCACCAAGAACATAAAGTATTCTTTTTTCAAATTAACTTTTAAGTTCAGGGGTCCAAGTGCATGTTTGTTACATAAGTAAACATGGGGGGTTGTTGTACAGGTTATTTCATCACCCAGCCGGGCGCAGTGGCTCACGCCTGTAATCCCAGCACTTTGGGAGACCGAGGCAGGCAGATCACGAGGTCAGGAGTTCAAGACCATCCTGGCTAACATGGTGAAACCCCGTCTCTACTAAAAATACAAAAATTAGCCAGGGTGGTGGTGGGCACCTGTAATCCCAGCTACTTGGGAAGCTGAGGCAGGAGAATTGCTTGAAACTAGAAGGCAGAGGTTGCAGTGAGCCGAGATTGCGCCACTACAATCTAGCCTGGGCAACAAGGGTGAAACTCCGTCTCAAAAAAAGAAAAAAGATTATTTCATCACCCAAGTATTAAGCCTAGTACCCATTAGTTATTTTTCCTGATCCTCTCTCTTCCCACCTTCCACTCTCTGAAAGGCCCCAGTGTGTGCTGTTCCTCTCTATACGTCCACATGTTCCCATCATTTAGCTCCCATTTATAAATAAGAACATGCAGTATTTGGTTTTCTGTTTCTGTGTTGGTTTGCTGAGGATAATGGCTTCCAGCTCTATCCATGTCCTTGCAAAGGACATGACCTCATTCTTTTTTATGGCTGCATAGTATTCTATGGTGTATATGTACTGCATTTTTTTTTCCTTAATTTTTTTTGAGGTGGGGTCTCACTCTGTCACCCAGGCTAGAGTGCAGTGGCATAATATCAGCTCACTGCAACCTCTACCTCCCAGGGTCAAGTGATCCTCCCACTTCAGTCTCCCAAGTAGCTAGAGCCACAGGTGCACACCACCATGCCCAGTTCATTTTTTGTATTTTCAGCAGAGATGGGGTTTCACCATGTTGCCCAGGCTGGTCTTGAATTCCTGAGCTCAAATGATCTGCCTGTCTTGATCTCCCAAAGTGCTGGAATTACAGGCATGAGCCACTGCATCCAGCCCACATTTTCTTGATCTAGTCTAGTATTCTTAAAAAGATCTGGAGGTTTTTCTCCCTTTAAGAATACAAATGTCCTAGAATAGGGCTAAGACAGATTAATTCATTCACTAGCAAGAATTATTCTCTTAATTGTTCTAATGTGTCAAAAGCAAAGAACTCCTGCATTTAATACTTTTCAGGTTTGATACTACCAAACTTAATATTTCTACAGTTTTTAGCCTTTTGAGTAATTTATAGTAAATATTAAAAGAATTGGTTTATTAAAAGGGCAACAGATATTTAAGATATACCTGATTAAAATTCCAAAGCCAATCTCCAAGAAGTGCATTTGACTCATAGTAAGATACAAAAGAAAGCTAAGTGGTTAGCATATAGTAGATGCTCAGTAAATAACTGGAGGAGGAGCAGGAGAAATGAAAAGTCAGCTTACTGCAAAGAGATGTATGAGCCTATAGATATTCTAGGAATTTTAATTTATAAATCATTGCCTTCCTTTTATCTTAAATTGCTGATGCAAGTAATCTATTTTGGCAATGGTCAAATTCTATCCAAAGAGCTGTGAGTGCTGCTGGTATTAAATTTAAAATGTCAGAAGGCTAGTAAACAAATGGACAAGGACTTTAGGTATTTGAAACCTATTACAAATGATACTTTTGTTTTTGTCTTTTTTTTTTTTTTTTCAAACAGAGCTGAACTCTGTCCTTTAGGCTGGAGTGCAGTGGCTTCATCACCACTCACTGTAGCCTCCACTTCCCAGGCTCAAACAAACCTCCTGGGACTACTACAAGAGCATACTACCACACCCAGCTATCAAATTATAATTTTTATTCCACTTATATGTTGCCAAAATGACCCTGACTCACTGCAGAATTTTTAAATGCTTTCAAATCATTGTTTACTTGTCTAATCCCCAATTAGTCTACATGCCCCTATGAAGGCAGGAACCATACTTGACCTTTTCAACATTCTTTCCATCCCTAAAGCCTAGTACAGTGCCTGGAACCTATTAGGCACTCAATCAATATTTGCTGAATTAATGATGAATTTTTAAAATAAACAGCAAAACACTGAAACAGCCTAAATCAATCAGGTAATTCCATACAATGGAATATTATGCAAACATTAAAAATTATGGGATAAATATATACATTTACTTGGTTAAATTAAAAAAGAGTGTTATAAAATAATAAAGTGTGGTCATACTCTTGTTTTATTTATGTATATGCATAAATAAAAACTCTAGGAAGCTCTAAAGGAAATATCATTGTTCACAGCAGTACATGGAGCTAAATGACAAAAAGACTTGATCAACCCTACTACGTACCCTTTAACACAGTATTTTGAAAAAGACTAGAAGATGTGCGTGTGTAACATGCTTTTGGGCAGAAAATTAATTAAATCAAGTAAACTAGAATTTGTTAATGAAACTAACCAAAAAGTGACTAAAAATAGAAGAACATAACTAAAAAACCCTGGAAGTGACCAATATTTTAAAAATCGTATTTCTAAAGAACTTGTCAGAAATCTGTATCTGCCTAAAATGCCCATCACTGTTCCAAGGTATTTCAAAGGCGGTAAGATATATGAAAGCACAGTAACTAGAACACTTCCCAGTCCTATTCATTCGTGAACTACTACCACAAATACTATTATTAGAATAATAGCAGCAACCAAGCACACACTACTTGAAACTCAGACAAGCCCCTTTAATTACACCATCTCTTTCAGCTTCACAATAACAATTTGGGGTGTGTTTTATGATCTCCTTTGCATAGAAAAGGAAACTGAGCCTTTTCCTAATTAGTTTCCTAAAGAGGTACCCTGATTAGTTTCCTAAATATTATCATGAAAGTGCTTCAGTATATCAAAATATTAAAATTATTTTATTCTAATACATGTAACCATGACTGAAACTACTAAAGTGTATATTTCAGTATTAAGAAAAGTGTTCCGACAGGGCGCAGTGGCTCACTCCTGTAATCCCAGCACTTTGGGAGGCCGAAGGTGGGTGGATCACGAGGTCAGGAGATCGAGACCATCCTGGCCAACATGGTGAAACCCCATTTCTACTAAAAATACAAAAATTAGCTGGGCGTGGTGGCACAAGCCTGTAGTCCAAGCTACTCGGGAGGCTGGGGGAGAATCACCTGAACCCAGGAGGCGGAGGGTGCAGTGAGCCAAGAATGAGCCACTGCACTCCATCCTGGTGACAGAGCAAGACTGCGTCTCAAAAAAAAAAAAAAAGGAAAAAGGAAAAGAGTTCCACTGACACCTGATGTTTTCTCTAGATGCTATAAAGTTAAGAATTCAAAACAAGCCAAGCAAGGGTTTATTTACAAGTTAAAGAAAAAGGTGAACACAAATTCAAACTTGAAAATTAGGCCAGGTGTGGTGGCTCACACTTGTAATCCTAGCACTTTGGGAGGCCGAGGTGAGGGGGTGGATCACCTGAGGTCAGGAGTTCAAGACCAGGCTGGCCAATGTGGTGAAACCCCTTCTCTACTAAAAATACAAAAATTAGCTGGGTGTGGTGGCGGGCACCTGTAATACCAGCTACTCAGGAGGCTGAGGCATGAGGATCACTTGAACCCAGGGGGTGGAGGTTACAGTGAGCTGAGATCGCACCACTTCACTCTAGCCTGGGCAACAAAGTAAGACTCCGTCTCAAAAAAAAAAAAAAAAAAAACCTTGAAAATCAAAAGATAAAGCTTTGTATCTGTTTCAGTAAATATCTTTTTTTAAATGTTAAAAATCAAAGTGATAAAAATCATAATTTGTGTTTTATTAAAATTAGGAAAATTATTAAAAATAAAATGAATATACATACCACAATTTTAAGAGGTCCATATTTTTTCTCCTGAGCAGCAAGCGCATTCTTAAAAGGAGTAGGAGTTCTTGGTGTGGTACCCAGTATAGATCTTCTAATAGTAGGTGTTCTAAACCTATCCAGTCATTTAGATATTTATGTTATAGTCACGATCTGATTTCACACAAGTTAATGAAAGCAAAGCAATTTAAGCACACACTAAATTTTCTTACACATATATATATGCTTCATTTAAACATTCTAAGACTATTTTAAAGTATGCCCACCTATGGTAATTCTGATTTCAATCAATCATCTTAAAATAGAAAAAAAGAATTAATATAGAAAAAAGTACTAGAAATGTTTGAAAAAGTACTAGAAATGATTGAAATCAAAGTTTGACACTATATTTCAGTTGGTTTTCACTGTCCTAAGGAGAAAACATAAGGTTATGATTAAAAAAAAAATTCTGGCCGGCCACAGTGGCTCACACCTATAATCCCAGCACTTTGGGAGGCTGAGATGGGCAGATCACCTGAGGTCAGAAGTCCAAGACCAGCCTGGCCAACATAGTGAAACCCCATCTCTACTACATACACAATATTAACCAGGCATGGTGGCACATGCCTGTAATCCCAGCTACTCGGGTGGCTGAGGCAGGAGAATCACTTGAACCCGGGAGGCGGAGGTTGCAGTGAGCCGAGATCTCACCATTGCACTCCAGCCTGGGCAACGAGAGCGAAATTCCATCTCAAACAAACAAAACAAAACAAAACAAAAAAAATTCTAAGTCCTGTAGGAATAGGAATTATGATACATGCTATTTATATGCACAAAAAGCTAATCTACTTTGACACTGTGCTCCCCATTTTCTCTAACACAATTATTTAATACCTACTTACCCTACATTTTCCTTTTGATCTTTGGGAGTTGTTTCCTTATGAAGAGGAGTTGTAATGAGAGCTTTCTGCCCACAAATAGGGGTTGATGTAAATGAAGGATTTTCTATATTAAGTTGTTCATTACCAGGACATGTGTTGAAAAACTAGAAAGGGAAGAGAGTTTAAAGATGACTTCTAGAACATCAAAATCCCTACACAAATATTAAACTGATAAGATTTTCAAATTATTTCTTCATACCTCTAAAAAAAGCTTATGAATAATATTACACTTATACTCCATGGAAATTATGCTCCATGAGGGTAGGAATTTTTGTCTGGTTTGTTCATTTTTGTCTCCCCAGCTCTTAGAACAGTGTTTAGCACATATAGGAATTCAAGAAACATTTAACAAATATTCAAAAGTTACAAAAAAAAACTAAAAATTTAAAAAACAGTATATTATCAAATAGAGATCTATAGAAACCATAAACAGCTGCTGTGTTAAATGTAACAGTTTTGTACAACAGTGTGTAACTGAAAAAACAAGTTTTTTAGCTCTTATTAATAAATGACCTTAAGTGGCTTTTTCTATGAGAGTATTTTAATTTAGAATATAATAATAATGCTTTGCTGATAAGAAATACAGCTGTCTGGCAAATTTGCCTATCTAGAACACAGAACAGAACCTCTAAGCAGTCAAAACTGGCATAACAGAGTCCATTTTCTAAATTACATAATGTACAATTGTGAAATACTAATTGTATTCACAATACAATTGTGAAATACTAATTTATTTTTGTAGTCAAAAGATTAGAAACAGTGATATGAAACCATAGAAATGGCTTCAAAGCTGCTTATAACTAGAATGAAGTCTAGCTCTGTCACTTCTGGCTCTGAATACTTGAATTTATTTTACCCTAAGATTAGTAATCAAACCCTCTTTTACACGATAAAATCCAAGCAGTTTGCCATGGGAAATAAGCATCTTTCAGCCACTTCTACCTTAGAATTCACACTTCAACAAAAATTGCTAGCATGCAAAACTCCAGAATAGAAAACTGCTAGTATGCCCAAGCCTACTTCACTTTCTCCAGTGCTTTTTAACTCTGAGAGCAGGGCTGGGAGTGAACAGACTATTCACATTGTAGTCTACAGAAATGGCATCCCCTGAAGCATGGATGCACAATTTTTAGAGATCTGTGTTCTGCCAGATCCTACTTATCTCCCCAGCCTCAAAATATACCTCCAATAATATCCCAGCATTCTCCATGTTTGTTTGACCATTAAACTCCCTTCTTCCTCCTTAAACTTTGTAGCCTCTGCCAAACACTTTCAGAAAACATCAGCTCCATCTCTTACTAACTGTTGCCTTTGACAAGTGGCTCAACTACAGAATTTTATTCCACCTAACTCCTTTTGAAAGAGCATTAACTGAGATGCTATAAGAAAAGTGTTTGGAGGCTGGGAGCAGTGGCTCACGCCTGTAATCCCAGCACTTTGGGAGGCCGAGGCGGGCAGATCACCTAAGGTTGGGAGTTCAAGACCAGCCTGACCAACATGGAGAAACTCTGTCTTTACTAAAAATACAAAATTAGCCGGGCGTGGTGGCGCATGCCTGTAATCCCAGCTACTCGGGAGGCTGAGCCAGGAGAATCACTTGAACCCGGGAGGCGGAGGTTGCGGTGAGCCGAGATGGTGCCATTGCACCCCAGCCTGGGCAACAAGAGCAAAACTCCATCTCAAAAAAAAAAAAAAAAAAAAAAAGTGTTTGGCAAACAGCCTGGAGCATAGCAAGTGTTCAACAGGAAACTGTCCTAACATAAACATCTACTGTCCAGGGATATTACAAGAGGAGAAAGTAAGTAGGTAGTTCTGGACATCCTTAGGAAACCTCTTGACACATTAAATTCTTACGGTAAGCAATTATCTAAGTTTCTTCCAAAGAACATTAAAAGGAAAAACTCAGTGGGCAAACTAAATAAATTACTCTAAATAGGTAAGGCCACTTTAAACTTTATCAGGTATGTCTATCGAACAGTAGTCAGTCAGGAAACCGGATCTTAGTCTCAGCCTTGCATTAGATAACTTTGGGCAAATCAATGTTACCTTTCCGGGCTTGTTTTCTGATGAGTTCTATAAAGATATGGGACTACAAGATAAAGAAAATGTCCCTCTAAAAACTGTAGTATAATATCATGCAGAACCGGGAGCAGTGGCTCACGCCTGTAATCCCAACACTTTGGGAGCCAAGGTAGGTGGATTACTTGAGCTCAGGAGTTCAAGACCCGCTTGGGCAACATGGTAAAACCCCATCTCTACAAAAAAATACAAAAATTAGCTAGGTGTGGTGGCACGCATCTATAGTCCAGGCTACTTGGGGGGCTGAGGCGGGAAGATCACTTGAGCCTGGGTGGTTGAGGTTGCAGTGAGCCGTGTTTGTGCCACTGCACTCCAACCTGGGCAACAAAGTGAGACCCTGTCTCCAAAATATAAATAAATAAATAAATATTTGCAGCTACTACATTTTGTGAGATACTTTCTATTCTCTCAGAGTTCAGTATTCTCAAGTATACATTTAAACACATTATTTTTATATGTTATCAAAGCTACCAACTGCTAGTAAGGATGTTAAAGATCTAATTTAATGTAACTCATTGACATTTAGAAACATAAACAAAATGAACACCACTACCTGTGAAGGAGAAAATGGTAGTGTTTTCAGTGGTGTATGTTTTAGCGCCATATTACCACCATCGTTCAATGAGCCATCCCTAAGTTCGCTGCCTGGGGAATGACCCACTCGCATTTTTCTCTTCTTTCTGAGGATGGCTGGTGGAGTGCTAAACTTGGCTATATTTGGGGATGTTAAAGGAACAGCTTCACTGTTGCCACCATTACAAGTGTTTTTTTTCCCTTCAAGTACAAGACTGACGTTAAATTGGCATTCCATGGCTCCTTCATTGTGCTGAATTCTCATTAATTTAACTGGGGTGGATTTGATAGGAGAAGCAGCAGCATCAGAAATATCAAAACTGGTAACGTCACTCCATGCTACAGGATCCTGCAATAAATTAAACTGTTAATAAAGTTAATGCTGTAACCTAGTTAAATCTGCTCTTGAACACAGGATGATGATTTCCACAGAGTTAATTAACAACTCATTTTATCAGTAAAAATGCTTTCCTTGGACATTTTTTTTAAGCAAGACCATTTAAGAGGAACAGATTATGGCTTTCCTATGATTCCAAAATACATAATAGTTCATCTAATTCAGTAGTTGAAGCTTACTGTCAAAGTACTTTAAGAACAAATGATAAGTTATTATCAAAAATTAAGTTATTATCAAAAAGTACAACTCGTCATAAAACTTCACATTCTACTGCACATCAGGAAGACACCATCAAATTCTGCATAATCATTTGGTAATGTGTATGGAACGTGTTAAAAACGGTGATACACTTTGATCCAGAAATTCAATTTAACCTAAAGACATAATCATGATTTTGCACAAAGCTTTATATGTTATTTGTAGTACTGAAAAAGCAGACACTAAGCTTATCCACCATGATCAAGCAGGCTTCATCCCTGGGATGCAAGGCTGGTTCAATATACGCAAATCAATAAATGTAATCCAGCATATAAACAAAACCAAAGACAAAAACCACATGATTATCTCAATAGATGCGGAAAAGGCCTTTGACAAAATTCAACAACACTTCATGCTAAAAACTCTCAATAAATTAGATATTGATGGGACGTATCTCAAAATAATAAGAGCTATCTATGACAAACCCACAGCCAATATCATACTGAATGGGCAAAAACTGGAAGCATTCCCTTTGAAAAATGGCACAAGACAGGGATGCCCTCTCTCACCACTCCTATTCAACATAGTGTTGGAAGTTCTGGCCAGGGCAATCAGTCAGGAGAAGGAAATAAAGGGTATTCAATTAGGAAAAGGGGAAGTCAAATTGTCCCTGTTTGCAGATGACATGATTGTATATCTAGAAAACCCCATTGTCTCAGCCCAAAATCTCCTTAAGCTGATAAGCAACTTCAGCAAAGTCTCAGGATACAAAATCAATGTACAAAAATCACAAGCATTCTTATACACCAATAACAGACAAACAGAGAGCCAAATCATGAGTGAACTGCCATTCACAATTGCTTCAAAGAGAATAAAATACTTAGGAATCCAGCTTACAAGGGACGTGAAGGACCTCTTCAAGGAGAACTACAAACCACTGCTCAATGAAATAAAAGAGGATACAAACAAATGGAAGAACATTCCATGCTCATGGGTAGGAAGAATCAATATCGTGAAAATGGCCATACTGCCCAAGGTAATTTATAGATTCAGTGCCATCCCCATCAAGCTACCAATGACTTTCTTCACAGAATTGGAAAAAACTACTTTCAAGTTCATATGGAACCAAAAAAGAGCCCACATCGCCAAGTCAATCCTAAGCCAAAAGAACAAAGCTGGAGGCATCACACTACCTGACTTCAAACTATACTACAAGGCTACAGTAACCAAAACAGCATGGTACTGGTACCAAAACAGAGATATAGATCAATGGAACAGAACAGAGCCCTCAGAAATAATGCCACATATCTACAACTATCTGATCTTTGACAAACCTGACAAAAACAAGCAATGGGAAAAGGATTCCCTATTTAATAAATGGTGCTGGGAAAACTGGCTAGCCATATGTAGAAAGCTGAAACTGGATCCCTTCCTTACACCTTATACAAAAATTAATTCAAGATGGATTAAAGACTTAAATGTTAGACCTAAAACCATAAAAACCCTAGAAGAAAACCTAGGCATTACCATTCAGGACATAGGCATGGACAAGGACTTCATGTCTAAAACACCAAAAGCAATGGCAACAAAAGACAAAATTGACAAATGGGATCTAATTAAACTAAAGAGCTTCTGCACAGCAAAAGAAACTACCATCAGAGTGAACAGGCAACCTACAACATGGGAGAAAATTTTCGCAACCTACTCATCTGACAAAGGGCTAATATCCAGAATCTACAATGAACTCAAACAAATTTACAAGAAAAAAACAAACAACCCTATCAAAAAGTGGGCAAAGGATATGAACAGACACTTCTCAAAAGAAGACATTTATGCAGCCAAAAGACACTTGAAAAAATGCTCATCATCACTGGCCATCAGAGAAATGCAAATCAAAACCACAATGAGATACCATCTCACACCAGTTAGAATGGCAATCATTAAAAAGTCAGGAAACAACAGGTGCTGGAGAGGATGTGGAGAAATAGGAACACTTTTACACTGTTGGTGGGACTGTAAACTAGTTCAACTATTGCGGAAGTCAGTGTGGCGATTCCTCAGGGATCTAGAATAGAAATACCATTTGACCCAGCCATCCCATTACTGGGTATATACCCAAAGGACTATAAATCATGCTGCTATAAAGACACATGCACACGTATGTTTATTGAGGCACTATTCACAATAGCAAAGACTTGGAACCAACCCAAATGTCCAACAATGATGGACTGGATTAAGAAAATGTGGCATATATATACCATGGAATACTATGCAGCCATAAAAAAGGATGAGTTCATGTCCTTTGTAGGGACATGGATGAAATTGGAAATCATCATTCTCAGTAAACTATCACAAGGACAGAAAACCAAACACCACATGTTCTCACTCACAGATGGGAATTGAACAATGAGAACATATGGACACAGGAAGGGGAACATCACACTCTGGGGACTGTTGTGGGGTGGGGGGAGTGTGGAGGGATAGCATTAGGAGATATACCTAATGCTAAATGATGAGTTAATGGGCGCAGCACACCAGCATGGCACATGTATACATATGTAACTAACCTGCATATTGTGCACATGTACCCTAAAACTTAAAGTATAATAATAATAAAAAAATTTAAAAAAAAATTTTTTTTTAAATGAAAAAGTAGACACTACCTAAATGTCCAATAATAATAGTTGGGTAAATATATTTTCTTATATTCATTTGATGGAATACTACAAAGCCCCTAAAATTCAAATTTAGGCCAGGCACGGTGGCTCATGCCTGTAATCCCAGCACTTTGGGAGGCCAAGGTGGGAGGATCACTTGAGGTCAGGAGTTCAAGACCAGCCTGGCCAACATTATGAAACCCCATCTCCACTAAAAATATAAAAATTAGCTGGGTGTGGTGGCAGGCACCTGTAATCCCAGCTACTCAGAAGGCTGAGGCAGGAGAATCGCTTGAACCCAGGAGGCACAGGTTGCAGTGAACTGAGATTGCACCACTGCACTCCAGCCTGGGCGACAGAGTGAGATTCCATCTTAAAAAAAAAAAAAAAGTCAAGTTTAAAAAAGGAAACAGAAACATGCTCATGACAGGGTGGAAAACAAAAAAAATCCACAAATATAATACAGAAGTGTATTTTTGGGTTTAAAAATATAATGTTTTCTGAGTATAGAACACAGACTGAAAGGAATATATCAAATTATTAACTCTGGGTTTATGAAGGACTTTAATTTTCTTTTTTACAGTTTTCTCTAGTTTCCAGCTTTCTCTAATGCACTTGTATAACTTATATAATAAAAAATGAATTAAGTTTTTAATTTTTAAAAATTCCTCACAAGGCACATACTTGAGAAAAATTTAAACTTTTTTCCCCTAGAAGCCACTGCAAAATATCAGAACAAAATTAAGCATGGCATACAAAACATAAAACTGGTCAATGTCCAAAACTGAGTTTCTGAGCATGACATCATATAACTAAAATTGAACTTTTGATAATCTTACAATTTTTTACTTACAGATTCAATAAGTTCTAGAGTCTCTGCAAATTCTGGGATGGTCTGCAAAGAGGATAACACAGCGTTTGCCTCCACGGCCAGGAACTTTGTGGGTGAATTCTGCTGAGCAGACACAGGCTGATTTTCATCCATACTGTAAAACTCACTAGTGTGCTCGTCAAGGCTATTTAGAGTATTAGACATGTTATCATCCATGAGGAAACTACCAGACCAGCTAGAAAAACTTCCAGGCTGCTAAAGGTACAAAAGAAATTTGAATATTATTTGTCATTCTCAATGTAGGCATAAATTCAGATTTCAACACATTTCAATTAGGCTAAAAATATAGTAGCAAATATTTTGTCTTTCCTCAAAATTGGTATACTTTTTTCATTAAACTTCATGCTTTGACTATGTTTCTTTTTTCTAATTAAAATTTTTAATCTGTACAATCATGATGAGATAAAACAAGCATTTACATACAACATAAAGTCCAAACTCTTAGAATCTGGCTACTCCCTTCCTTCCAAACTTCATTTCTCAACACTTCTACTCAAGAGCTATATATTTAAACCTTATCTTGTGTATCTATTTATTCCTGGTAGTTATCAGGAATACCCAACTATAGCACTTGCAATTCCCCAGTGAATTATATACTCTTTTGACCTGGAGTGCCTTTGCACATACTGCTGCTCCCTCTATCTATCAATAAAATGCTCTGTAACCTACTGACCAGGGAAGCTCTTCTTTTTTTTTTTTTTTCTGAGATTGGAGTTTTCACTCAGTTGCCCAGGCTGGTGTACAGCGGTGCTATCTCAGCTCACTGCAACCTCCACCTCCTGGGTTCAAGCAATTCTCCTGCCTCAGCCTCCCGGGTAGCTGGGATTACAGGTACCCATCACCACACCCGGTTAATTTTTTGTATTTTTAGTAGAGACAGGGTTTCACCTTTTTGGCCAGGCTGGTCTCAAACTCCTGACCTCAGGTGATCCGCCCGCCTCAGCCTCCCAAAGGGAAGCTATTCTCAAGACACAGTTCAAATACTGGAAAGTACTTCATCTGATTATACACTTTTATCTGCTTCATTTATAATAATGTCCTAATTCATTTATCTTGCTAATATACAATCATTGTCCTTCAAGGCTGAGTTCAATTAGGACTTCTTCTAGGAACCCTTCCCTGATGACAACAATCTAAATCAAGCACCTCTCCTGTATGTTACCATAAACTTTGTGACTTACAAATTGTCAAAATTCAAAGACAGAATTCTAAAAATAACAAGAGAGAACAGGTACGGTGGCTCATGCACATAGTCCCAGCACTTTGGGAGGTCAAGGCAGGCAGATTGCTTGAGCCCAGGAGTTTGAGAACAGTTTGGCCAACATAACGAAACCCCATCTCTACAAAAAATACAAAAATTAGCTGGGCATGGTACCACGCGCCTGTAGTCCCAGAACTCGAGAGGCTGAGGTGAGGGCATCACTTGAACCCAGGAAGTCAAGGCTGCAGCAAACTGTGATCACACCACCACACTCCAGCCTGGCTGACAGAGTGAGACCCTTATCAAAAGAAAATTAAAAATAAAAACTGCAAAGTAAAAGTATTACATCCCATATAAGGAAATCCTTATTAGATAACAGCAGATTTATCTGAAAAAATCTTACAGGCCAGAAGAGAATGAAATGATATATTTGAGAAGCACTGAAAAAAGAAAAATGCCTGCCAAAAATACCCAGCAAAGCTATCCTTCAGAAATGAGGGAGAAATAAAGTCTTTCCCAGACTTTTTCTTTTTAAATGGTGGGAATTCATCACCACTAGATCAGCCTTACAAGAAGTGCTCAAAAAAGTCCTATATCTGAAAGCAAAAAGATAACAGACACTATTATGAAAATATGTAAAAGTATAAAATTCACTAGTAGAGCAGGTACACAAAGGAGAAAGATAAAATAATCAAACCACTGTACTACAGAAAACTACCAAACTGCAATAATAAACATTAAGAGAGGAAGAAAGGAACAAAGAATACACAAAACCAGAAAATAATTAACAAAATGAAAAGAGTAAGTCTTCACATATCAGTAATAACCCTGAATGTAAACAGATTAACTCCACACTTAAAAGACATAGACTAGCTGAATGGATTAAAAACACATGACCCAACTATATGCTGCCTACAAAAACTCATGTCACCTGTAAAGACACATACGGACTGAATGTAAAAGGATGGAAAAAGATATTCTATGCAAACAGAAACTAAAAGCAAGCAGGAATGGCTATACTCATATCAGATAAAGCATAATTTAAATTAAAAACTATAAAAAGAAGCTGGGCATGGTAGCACATGCCTGCAACCACAGCACTTTGGGAGGCCAAGGTGGGCTCAGGAGTTTGAAACCAGCCTCGGCAACATGGCAAAACTCCATCTCTACAAAAAAAAAAAAAAAAAAATTAGCTGGACATGGCAGCACATGCCTGTGGTCCCCGCTACTTGGGAGGCTGAGGTGAAAGCATCCCCTTAGCCTGGAAGGTCGAGGTTACAGTGAGCCAAGATCACAGCACTGTATTTCAGCCTGGGGGGACGGAGTGAAACCCTGCCTCAAAAAAAAAAAAAACCCTACAAAAAAAGACAAAAAAGGTCAATATATAATGATAAAGGGATCAATTCAGCAAAAGAATATAATTGTAAATATATATGCACCAATATCAGAGCACCCAGCTACATCAAGCAAATACTATTTGATCTAAAAGGAGTAATAGATTCCAATAAAAAATAGTTGGAGACTTCAACACCCCATTCTCAGCAATGAAAGATCATCTAGACGAAAAATCAACAAAGAAACAAACATTGGCTTTAAATTGCACATTTATACTGAATGAGCCTAACAGACATCTACAGAATATTTCATCCAATATCTGCAGAATATACATTCTTTTCATCAGCACATTCTCCAGGACAGACCACGTATTAGGCCACAAAATAAGTCTGAACAAATTTAACAGAATTAAAGACATATCAAATACCTTTTTTGACCACAATGAAATAAAACTAGAAATCAATAACAAAAGGAACTTTTGAAATCGTAAACGGAAATTAAACAACATGCTCCTGAACAACCAATAGGTCAATGAAGAAATTAAGAAGGAAACCAAAACATTTCTGGAAACAAATGAAAAGTAGAAACAAACATACCAACACCTATGGGATACAGCAAAAGCAGTATCAAAAGGGAAGTTTATAGAAATAAATACCTATACCAAAAAAGTAGAAACATTTCAAATAAACAATGTAGCTAGAAAAATATGAACAAACCAAACCCAAAGCCAGCAGAGGAAAATAAATAATAAAAATCAAAGCAGAAATAAACAAAACTGAGACAAACAAATACAAATAATCAATGAAATGAGAAGTTGGCTTTTTAAAGAAATAAACAAAATTGACAAACTGCTGGCCAGACTAACCAAGAAAAAAAAAAGACCCAAATAAATAAAATCAGAAACAAAAAAGGAGACATTACAACTAATACCACAGGAATACAAAGGATCATTAGAGGTTATCATGAATAACTGTGTATCCAATTAGAAAACTTACCAGAAATGGATAAACTTCTGGATAGATATAACCTATCAAGATTGAACCAAGAAGAAACAGAAATCCTGAACAGACCAATTACAAGTAGCAAGACTGAATCTGCAATAAAACATCTCCTATAAAAGTAAAGCCCAGGACCCAATGGCTTCATTGCAGAATTCTACCAAACATATAAAGAAGAACTATCAATTCTTTTCCAATTCTCTCAGAAAACTGAAGAGTAAGGAATTTTTCCAAACTCATTCTACAAGGTCAACATTACCCTGATACCAAAACCAAATAAAGAAAACTGTAAGCCAATATCCCTGATGAACATAGATGCAAAAAGACATTCACCAAGATCAAATGGAATTTATCCCAGGGATGTAAGGATGATTCAACATACATAAATCAATAAATAAAATCAAATATCAATAGAATAAAGATTATCTCAATAGACATGAAAAATCATTTGATAAAATTCAACATCCCTTCACAATAAAAACTCTCAACAAGTTAACTATAGAAAAAACACACAATAAAGGCCATATATGACAAAACCACAGCCAACACCATACTGAACAAGGAAAAGTTGAAAGCTTTTTCTCTAAGATCTCAAATGAGACAAGGATGTCCATTTTCACCACTTCTATTCAACACAGTACTGGAAGTCCTAGCCAAAACAATTAAGCAAGAGAAAAAGAAAAGGCATCCAAAATGGAAAAAAGGAAGTCAAACTGTCCCCGTTTGCAGACAACATGAACTTATATATAGAAAACCCTATAACCCTATATAAAGCTCCTCTAAAAAAACTCTTAGAACTGACAAACAAATGGGGTAATGTTGCAGGACAAAACATCAACACACAAAAAATCAGTCGTGCTTTGGCTGGGCACAGTGGCTCACGCCTGTAATATCAGCACTTTGGGAGGACAAGGCAGGAGGATCACTTGAGGTCAGGAGTTCAAGACCAGCCTGGGCAAGATAGTGAGACCCCCATCTCTAAAATTAAAAAATAAAATAAAATAAATCAGTAGTGTTTCTATACACCAACAACAAACTAGCACAAAAAGAAATCAAGAAAGCAATGCCATTTACAATAGCTACAAAAAAATAAAATACATAGGATAAATTAAAGCAAGAAGGTAAAAGATTTCTACAAGAAAAACTACAAAACACTGATAAAAAAAATTGAAGAGGACATGAAAAAATACAAAGATCTCCCATGTTCAAGAATTAGAAGAATTAATATTGTGAAAATGACCATATTACCAAAAGTAATCTACGGTTCAGTGCAATCTTTATGAAAATACCAATGACATTCTCCCCAAAAGTAGCAAAAACAATGCTAAAATTCATTTAAAAAACTACAAATAGCTAAAGTAATCCTGAGCAAAAAAACAAACAAACAAACAAAAAAAAAAACCAAGCTGGAGGCATCACACTAACACGCTTCCAAATATTCTATATAGAGCTGTAGTAACCAAAACAGCATGGTACTGGAACAGAATACATAACCCAGAAATAAATCCACGCATTTACAGACTCTCAACAAAGGCACCAAGAACACTGATGGAAGAAGAGAGAGTCTCTTCAATAAATAATGCTGAGAAAACTGGATATCCATATGCAGAAAAATGAAACTAGCTCCCTATCTCTCACCATATTAAAAAAACCTCCTTTTTTGTGAAAGAAGAAAATCAATTCAAAATGGATGAAAGACTTAAATTTAACACCCAAAATATAAAACTACTAGAAGAAAACATAAAGGCTGGGCACAGTGGCCTCATGCCTGTAATCCCAGCACTTTGGGAGGCCGAGGCAGGCAGATCACTTGAGGTCAGGAGTTCGAGACCAGCCTGGCCAACATGGTGAAACCTCGTCTCTCCTAAAAATACCAAAAAATTAGCTGGGCGTGGTGGCAGGCGCCTGTAATCCCAGCTACTCGGGAGGCTGAGGCAGGAGAACCTCCAAAAGGCGGAGGTTGCAGTGAGCCGAGATTGCGCCACTGCCACTGCACTCCAGCCTGGGTGACAAGAATGAAGCGTTGTCTCAAAAAAAGAAAGAAAACATAGGAGAAATGTTTTAGGACATTGTTTGGGCAAAAATTTTATGGGGAAGACCTCAAAAACACAGGCAGTAAAAGCAAAAATAGACAAATGGGATTATATTAAACTAAAAAGCTTCTGCACAGCAAAGGAGGCAATCAACAGAATGAAGACAGAAATGATGTACAGGATGGGAGAAAATATTTGCAAACTATTAACCAACAAAGGATTAATATCTAGACTAGAGAAAAAACTCAACAACAAAAAATACTAATAATAATCTGGTTTGGGTTTTGTTTTTTGGTTTTTGGGTTTTTTTTGTTTGTTTGTTTGTTTGTTTTGAGATAAGGTCCGGCTCTGTTGCCCAGGCTACACTGCAATGGTGCCATCCCAGCTCACTGCACCCTCCACCTCCCAGGCTCGAGCCATCCTCCCACCTCAGCATTCTGAGTAGCTGGGACTACAGGTGCTCACCACCACGCCTGGCTAAGTTTTGTATTTTTTGTAAAGATGGGGTTTCACCATGTTGCCCAGGCTGGTCTCGAACTCATGAGCTCAAGCAATCTACCCACCTTAGCCTCTCAAAGTGTTGGAATTACAAGCATGAGACAAGGCACCCAGCCAATAATCTGACTTAAAATAGGCAAATGAGCTGAACCAATATTTCTCAAAAGAAAACATACAAATGGACAATGGGTATATTAAAAAATGCTCAATATCACTAGTCATCAGGGAAATGCAAATCAAAACCACGATGAGATATCATCTCACCCTTGTCAGAATGACTATTATCAAAAAGACAAAAAATAACAGATGCTGGCAAAGATGTGGAGAAAGGGGAACTCTACTGTTGGAAGGAATGTAAATTAGTACAGCCATTATCAAAAACACTATGGAGGCTCTTCAAAAAACTAAAAATAGACTATGATATGATCCAGTAATCCCACTACTGGGTATGTATCCAAAGGAAAGAAAATCATATATGTACTTCCATGTTTATTACAGCACTATTCACAGATATGGAATCAACCTAATTGCCTATCAACAGATGAATAAAGCAAGAAAATGCGCTGTGTCTGTATATTTATACATACACACATACATAGACACATAACCACATAATACTATTTAGCCATAAAAATAACATGAAATTCCATCATTTGTGGCAACACAAATGAAGTTGGAGGACATTATGTTAAATGAAATAAGCCAGGCAGAGAAAGATAAACACTGTAGGTTCTCACTTACATGTGGAAGCTAAAAAAGTAGATCTCATAGAAGTATAGAGAAGAATAGTGGCTACTAGAGGAGAAGAAGGGGAGCCAAGGAAGGGAAGCGGAGAAGGGAGAGTAGCCAAAGGTTGGTTAATGGATATATAAGTACAACTAGAGAGGAGGAGTAAGTTCCAGTGTTCTATAGCACTATAGGGTAACTATAATTAACAGCAACTTGTTGTATATTTTCAAATAGCTATAAAAGCAGGATTTAAATGTTCCCAACACAAAGAAATGATAAATGTTTGAGGTGATGGATATGCTAATTACCAAGACTTGACCAAGACACATTGCATACATGTATCAAAATAGTACACTGTACACCCAGAAAATATGTACAATTATTGTGTCAATTAAAAATAATAATAAAAGCAAAAAAAAACCCTTGTGCCTTA
This sequence comes from Gorilla gorilla gorilla, assembly GCF_029281585.2. Taxonomy (NCBI): domain Eukaryota; kingdom Metazoa; phylum Chordata; class Mammalia; order Primates; family Hominidae; genus Gorilla; species Gorilla gorilla. The sequence continues at coordinate 53,798,804 of NC_073231.2, read as the reverse complement.
TTTTATCATATACTATCCTGTTTCTTGTGTAGGTTCCCACTGCAGAGTAAAACCTGAAGTCAGAGACTATGTCATTTTTCTTTATCTCTTTAGAAATGTACACTAGGCAATTTACTTATCTTGCAAGCCTAGCTTTCTAGTGTTTTATAATTAAAAAATAAGAAAAGAGGCCTTGAAGAGTTATGAATGAGAAACAACATGTAAAGTGTGTAGCATTTTTCATGGGGCCCAGTTATCACCCTCTTTGTGTGTTGGATCTTTTTCTCACCTGCATACCAACTGAAAGGTATGTGGTTTGGAGGGAACTCCAAACTTTCTGAGATGATGAAAATGTTCTATATTTCCAGCTGCTCAATATGGGAGCCACTAGCCATATAAGCAACTGATATGTGGCTAGTGCAACTAATGAACTGAATTTTAAGTTTTGTTTAAAATTAAATGTGGCTAGTAACTGCCAAATGGTAGACAGCACACTGGAAGTCTATAGGAAGCACTGAATAATGGTAACTATTACTACTAAAAGTAAAAATTTTCAGCATGTTCTAGGGATTCACAACAAAATGTTACATTTCAACCTAAATAAGGTAATAAAACACTGTTGCAAAGCAAATTCGATGTGTTTTATAAATAAAAGAAATTAAACTAATCTTATTTCATTTCATTATTTTCCATTTCATTAGCATAGCCACCTTCTGACTTGACAATCACTTTCAGGAGACAGCATGGTTTTCCTCTCATGCTGGAGGGAACACGTGGTTCCCTCCAAACCACATACCTTTCAGTTGGTATGCAGGTGAGAAAAAGATCCAACACACAAACAGGGCGATAACTGGGCCCAGTGAAAAAACCATAGGTTACAATCAGACAGACCTAAATGTGAATCTCTTTTTTTTTTTTTTTTTTTTTGAGACAGGGTCTCGCTCTGTCGTCCAGGCTGGAATGCACTGGCCCGATCTCAGCTCACTGCAAACTCCGCCTCCCAGGCTCAAGTGATCCTCCCACCTCACCTTCCCGAGTAGCTGGGACTACAGGAGCGCACCATCACACCTGGTTAGTTTTTGTATTTTTTGCAGAGACAGGGTTTCTCCATGTTGCCTAGGCTGGTCTCGAACTCCTGGCCTCAAGTGATCTGCCTGCCTCAGCCTCCCAAAGTGTTGGGATTACAGGCGTGAGTCACTACATTCAGCCCTAAATGTGAACTCTCTAATGAAATTCTACCCACTTAACAGAGTTAACATCAGGATTACCAAGCATACATATAAAACATTCACAACAGCAGAGCTCAATGGATACTCAGTAAAATGGCAGTCAATATTGTCACATAACTGTTTAGAAAAAAAAACTTTAGGGAGGGCACGGTGGCTCATGCCTGTAATCCCAACACTTTGGGAGGCCAAGGCAGGTGGATCACGAGGTCAGGAAATCAAGACCATCCTGGCCAACATGATGAAACCCCGTTTCTACTAATAACACAAAAATTAGCTGGGTGTGGTGGCACATGCCTGTAATCTCAGCTACTCAGGAGGCTGAGGCAGGAGAATCGCTTGAACCAGGGAGTTGGAGGTTGCAGTGAGCCGAGATCACACCACTGCACTCCAGCCGGGCGACAGTGTAAGACTCCAACACAAAAATAAATTTAAAAAATGCTTCATATGGGTATGGAGTCTATTCTACTGGCTGCAGCAACTTCCCTCTAGATTTCAGAATATATACTTATTCAACCAAATCTTTATGAGAACAGATTTTAGATAGTGAGTTCTAAAAAGAAAATAACTTTCTTCCTTTTTAATGAAAAATATTCATTCTTTTAGTTATATTTTTCCTGTTAAATTAAAAAAGGGTAAGATTCTATTAAAAACCCAAAATGGTTTAAACATGATATAATCATCTACAAATGCTGATTCTCTAACCATAATTCTTTGTGGCTTTTTTTTTTTTTTGAGACAGGTTCTTGCTCTGTCACCCAGGCTGAAGTGCAGTGGTATGATCATAGCTCACTGCAGCCTCAAACCCCTGAGCTTAAACAATCCTCCCCCCTCAGCCTTTTGAGTAGCTGGGACTACAGGCACGTGCCACCATGCCTGGCTAATTTATTTATTTATTTTTAAGATGGGGTCTTGCTCTGTTGCCCAGGTTGGAGTGCAGGGGTGTGATAACTGCTGACTGCAGCCTCGACCTCCCAGGCTCAAGTGATCCTTCTGCCTCAGCCTCCTGAGTAGCTGGAACCACAGGCATGTGCCACCATGCCTATCTATTTCTTTTTAAATTTTTTGTAGAGATGGGGTCTCACTATGTTGCCAAGGCTGGTCTCAAACTCCTGGGCTTAAGTGACCCTCCCACCTCAGCCTCTCAAAGTCCTGAGATTACAGGCATGAGCCACCAAGCCCAGTCTATTTGTAGCTTCTTAACAAAACAAATTAACTTTAAGGTAAGTATATGTCAGGTCTTCCTAGTTGCTCATGGTTTTTGCAGTTTCAAAACAGAAACTGCAACATAGGGAAATCTTGTCTCTACAAAAAGTATTTTTTTTTATTAGCCAAGTGTGGTGGCACACACCTGTGGTCTTAGCTACCCAGGAAGCTGAGGTGGGAGGACTGCTTAAACCTAAGAGGCTGAGGCTGCAGTGAGCCATGATCGTACCACTGCACTCCAGCCTAGGCAACAGACCAAGACCCTGACTCAAAAAACCCCCAAAAAACAAAAAACAGAAATTGCTTTTCTTATGGTATATATCTTGCCTATTATAGTCAATAAATATCATTTTTATTAATATCCTCTTAAGTAGTATAAAGACATCACCAGTTGCCTCATAATACTATTTCAAGATCTCAGGTTATCTTCTTAGTAATTTTGCCTGAGTTCCCAGTCACTCTCAATATTCTGTCCTCTCATTCAGTCCCAAACAAAAAATAAACAAACAAACCCTTTTCTAAATGTAAAAAGGGGCAAGGAATGGTGGCTCATGTCTGTAATCCCAGTACTTTGGGAGGCCAAGGTGGACAAATCACTTGAGGTTAGGTGTTCAAGACTAGCCTGGGGAATATGGTGAAATGCCATCTCTACTAACACAATTTTAAAAATTAGCCGGGCATGTTGGTACATGCCTGTAATCCCAGCTACTCAGGAGGCTGAGGCAGGAGAATCACTTGAACCCAGGAGCCTTCTGGGTAGTTAGGACCACAGGTGTGCACCACCACACTTAGCTAATTAAAAAAAAAAAAAAAAAAAATTTTGTAGAGCCAAGATTGCACCACTGCACTCCCGCTTGAGTGAGAGAGTGAGACTCTGTCTCAAAAAAAAATAATAATAATACTAATAAAAATAATAAGGCTCAAGGCATTATTTTAAATTTTTAAAAATGTTATTTAAAGGAAGGGTAGGATGAAGGGAGGGACAGGGAAATATATGTTAAAGAATACAAAATCACAGCTAGATAGAAGGAACAAGTTCTAGTGTTCTATATCACTGTAGGATGACTACAGTTAACAATATTAAATAGTTTCAAATAGTTAGAAGCAGGGATATTCAATGTTCCCAAGACAGAGAAATTATAACTAAATTGAGATGATGGATATGCTAATTACCATGATCTGGTCAGTATACATTACATGTACAGAAACATCACTGTGTACCCCACGAATATGTACAATTATTTCCCAATTTAAAAATTTTAATTTGGCTGGGTGCGGTGGCTCACGCCCTAATCCCAGCACTTTGGGAGGCCAAGGCAGGAGGATCACGAGGTCAGGAGATCGAGATCATCCTGGCTAACACGGTGAAACCTAGTCTCTACTAAAAATATAAAAAATTAGCTGGGCGTGGTGGCAGGCGCCTGCAGTCCCAGCTACTCAGAGGCTGAGGCAGGAGAATGGCGTGAACCCGGGAGGCGGAGCTTGCAGTGAGCCAAGATCACGCCACTGCACTCCAGCCTGGGCAACAGAGCAAGACTCTGTCTCAAAAAAAAAAAATTTTTTTTAATTTAAAAACCTAAGAAAAGTCATTTAAATATAAACTTGTGTCTTTCTTTTAACCAATCTAGCATAACCTGCTTAATTCTACTAGAATGATTACCTTTGATCCTAATTTAACACTCCTAGTTAGTCTCATCAGCCAAATCTTACACAATAGTTTTCACATGTGGTAACCAACACCCAACATCTATATAAAATTTCTTCTTTTAGAAGAATTGTTTAGAGAGCATAAAATCTAAATGTTCCTTTTTCCATATATTTTTAGTGTTATTACTTTTTTAAATTTACTGAACTCATATTCTAAATCTAGTAAATAGGAAAAAATTTTCAAAGAGAATAAAAATAATTTTGGAGCTCATAAATCCCTCTACATCTATTCAATTCTTTATTTTAAAAAGAATTAAACCCATCATTACATGGAATGTCTAAAATAAAGCCAAAGCCTAATCTAAACACACATAATTTTCACAAATATATATGTGTGTGTATATATATATATATACACACACATATATAAGATTTTACTTTACATCTGCTTTGCATTTATGACTCAAGAAGTATCCTAATACAGAACATTGTAAATTATGCTCAAAGAAATGCATATCAAAATCAGGCAACCTTGGGCCGGGCACAGCGGCTCACACCTATAATCCCAGCACTTTGGGAGGCCAAGGCAGGAGAATCACTTGAGCCCAGGAGTTTGAGACCAGCCTGAGCAACACGGTGAAACCCCATCTCTACAAAAATAAAAAAAAAATTGTCAGGCATGGTGGCAGGCACCTGTAGTCCCAGCTACTTGAGAGGCTGAGGTGGGGCATCATTTGAGCCCAGGAGGTCAAGGCTTCAGTGACCAGTGATTACACCACTGCATTTCTGCTTGGGTGACAGAGCAAGACCCTGTCTCAAAAAGAAAAAGAAAAAAATAGGCAACCTCAAAGTTGCAAATTAAAAAAAAAACAAAACTATTTTTACTCCATATTAAAATCTGCAGTCATACTGAGTATGCTTTCTAGCTGATAAAAATGACAAAAAGCATATATGAAAGATTCTAACAATACAAATAACAAGCTTATTTCTTACTGATGGAATTCGCTTTCTTCTAACTTCATTCTCAGCTGACATAAGAAGCATCTCAAGTTCCTTTATTTTCTTTTCCTTATCAGGATCTTCATCAATGAAGGGTTGCTAAAATGAGTTAAATAAAAGAGAAAACAGGCTGCTTACATAATTGCTTTATTATTAGTATTCTCATTTTTATTTTCTTCTATGCAACATGAAATATATTTTTTCTAATAAAGCTTAATGCTACTAAATACTAACTACTCATTATCACAATCCCTCTGGTATCTAAAGAGGTGCTGGTAAATATTTTCAACCTAACAGATTTGGGAAAATTTTAATGACTTAAAAAATGTTGCATCATCTCTATCAGCTGAAATGTATGTCTGAAATATTTTATATTTTTAAATCTTAATACATACATTCTATACAATTTAGCAAAAATATGTCCATTCCCAACTTGAATGCTTTACCTTGAAAGAATGAAAGGACTACCATACTGGTATCATCAATCATATTTGTACAGTTTATATTTCTTCAAACTCACACACTTTCTTCTTTACAGTTAGAGTACTCCAAGTAGGACAGATCGTATTATTTTTATACTAGTTTAATAGATGAGGAAATAGATACTATTAGGCTTTTAAAAATGTGACTGAACACATTTCCTTTGGTTTTCATTATAAATAAAAGTTACCTGAATAAAGGCAGAAGTAGGCTGAATATGTTCTATACAATTGCCTTCAGGTGACACATACTGATATCCAGGGATCTAAAAAGTAATTAATGCATTATTATCATACATATAATGCTATAAATGTTTAAACTCTGAAGCAAATGACAAAACCTTTTGACACAGTATCAACATAAAAAACTTAGAAAGTACCTGTATTAATTTTGAAATGTTATACCTATAATACTTTCTTATCTATTAAATAACTACAGCTCCACTCCTAGAATCTATGATTAAAAGTCGTAACACTTAGAAAAGACTTTTTTTCAGATGAAATATGAGAATTACTTAGCCTAGATTTATCAGCCAGTTTATTAAATCTGACATTCACCAAATATATTTAAACATCTACTATTAGAAGGGTTGCTCTATCTCCTAAAGAAAACAAAGTAATTGTGTTCCTATGTGTCCACATGAATGAAGCACTCACAAGGACAGAGACCTGAAGCAAGTTTTTCAATGTTCATATCTCCTACTTTTATCACCACCCCATGCCAAAGTCTTCTTCTATTACTTGTCTTAGAAAAACAATCAGAATCACTCACATACTTTTAATAGATATACTGATGATAGGCTAAGTATCATTCTGCTTCTTTTCTAAAACATCTGTAATAAGAATTTTCAAGATACATATAAATTTAGTAAGCAGTAGTGGAAAGAAATATGAGAGGAGGTGTTTTTAAAAGCCTTAAAATCGGGGCCGGGTACAGTGGCCCACCCCTGTAATTCCAGCACTTTGGGAGGCTGAGGGGGTATGGTCGCTTGAGCCCAGGAGTCCAAGACCAGCCTGGGCAACATGGCAAGACCCTGTCTTTAAAAAAATAAAAAAATTAGCCAGGTGTAGTGGAGCACACCTGTAGTCCCAGCTACTCAGCAGGCCGAAGCAGGAGGATCACACGAGCCCAGAAGGTTGAGGCTGCAGTGAGCTGTGTGCGCACCACTGCATTCCAGCCTGGTAACAGAAAGAGATTCTGTCTCAAAAAGAAAAAAAAAAAAAAGCCTTAAAATCAAAAACTATAAATATGAAATTGTCTGCTTTCCGTAATGGTCTACCTAAATCACTATATAATGCAGAATCATTATGTATAACTTCTAACATAGAACTTAACTTTTAGAATACTCGATTAGTACCACTTATCGCTCAACTTGGTAACTCTAATGAATTAGAAACGTATCTTTCCCAAACTTTTCATGAAAATCTGTGACAGTATTTTAAACCCATCTATTCTTTTATCAAGTCACACATATAATAAAATTATTTTATTAGTTTAAATTAATTGAATAATGAATATATCTAAATTAAAAGGGAAACAATTCTTACAGTATAAGAAATATCCTCATCTTTCCAACATATTTAGATTAAGACTGTTAAATACTCTGTTGGCCCCATGTATTATCTTTCTACGAGTTAAAAAAATAAATTTAAATGATAACCTTTCTAAGACAGAAGCAGAATGTTTCAGTTTATGCTGCTGAAATCTAGACTCTAAAGAAAAATGTGAAGAAACATAATAAAAACCTTAAGGTATTGAGTATCAGCAGATAATTATACTGTCTTCACATGTTTTCCTATTGTTAATGAAAATGTCATTACTCTAAGTGGTTCTTTTAAAATGATGCTTAAAAAACTTAACAATGTCCACAAAATGTCAAAAATCAAATCTGAGGCATAGTAAGCACAGATTTTTAATATCTTGCCCAATTTTAACTTTTGGTAGACAACTACTAAGTCCTGACTTAATCTTTACAATTTATGTGACAAGAACCAAGAATTGCTCATTGTGAAAAATGGCAAAACAGGTAGACAGGGAAATGTAAAACAAATCTCATGAAGACTCCTACACTAATTTCTTCCAAGTAGAAAAATGCACTGTAAGGGACAACATAGAGCTTGCCCCATTTTGAGCTCGTGTAATACCTACTTTAATGAATCATCTAAACAAAGACTAAAATTACCCAAGTGATTAGTTATTAGGGGGAAGAGCAAAGTTGAATGCCAGCAAAGTCCAATTAATTACCACACCCCCAAAACAATTACTTATTTTTTGCTACTTTCTCTTTTAAGCCATTTTATATATACCTACCTCTTAGAGATAAGCAATACCATAATTATGCCAAAATTTTTTAAATGGAAAGTACAACAGAATGTTAAAGCACAGATGACCATTAGCTTTGAATCATAAATGAAGATTCAAAGAATCAGAGTATTAGGAAATGTACATAGTTTCTTAATGTAAAAATTACATATAAAAGGATACATTTTAATAAATTTGTTCTCATAATATTTATAAATCAAAGTTACAATTTTTTTCAGTTTGTCTATTTACCCCTTAATACGCATTGTATTTGTCCTATTAAGAAACCAAACATCTTCCCATATAGCAACTTAAGAAAATTTTTTAAATAATAAAGGTATTAAAAGTATGTGCCTGAACAGGTATGTAAAACTGATTCTGGGTTTGCATATGATCCATAGCTGCACAAGGTTTGTGTTGAAGTTTAGATGAAGATCGTTCTGATTTTATTCCATCTTGTAAATAGCCCTCCTGTTCCACTTTTCTTCGCATAGTAGAATTCCAATGATTTTTGATAGAATTATCAGTCCTAAGAAAGGAAAGGTATGATTTAAAAAGAAAAAAGGATTCCACAGATTTCAACACTGTGTTAACTTGTACGAAGTGCTTAAAACAAATTTTTACACTGATGAAATTAGATACTTTTTTCTTAATTTTTCTTTTGGAGTTTCTACTCAGGAAGATAGGTATTTTTTAGAAATTCAAAAGATAAACTGTATGTGCATATGTCAGGCATAGTTCTAAGCACCAGAAATATTGCAGTGAATAAGGCAAAGTAGGTCACTGCTCTCGTGGAGCTTACACTCTCCTTCGAAGTGTGGGAGTGGGAAGGAAGGAAGAATAGAAAAACAAATAAATGAATAAAAAATTCACTACAATGCAAATAAAGCAGGATAAGAAAAGTGGGTAATGGAGTAATTTTGGTTTGGTTAGAACAAACCAGCTATACAAGAACAGAAAGAAAAAAAGAGCATTCCAGATAAAGAGTATAGCAAGGGCCAAGGTCTTAAGCTAGGAACAAACATGATCATGAAAAGCAAATCACAAACTAAAGAATCCCAGTATTCTTTTTCACTTCTTAGAACAAAATATTTATGGTAAGAAAGAATTCATTGGCTCCCTTCTTATCTAAGGTTCCCTTTATAAAAATGAAAATCTTCAACCTATGGCTACTTGCAAATTTCATCCCTCATAAAATATACACACATAAAGCAGGTTTTCAGTAAATGTTAAGGCACTAAGCTAGGTTCTATGGAAAGTAAGAAGATGTATAAGACATTAAAAGCATCTAGACCTGGTTTAATAACTTGAATAAAAAATTTAACACTATACCTTAATATCTTATCTATAAAACAAAGATAGCAATGTTTGCTCTGTATACTTTCCAAGTCTATAAAAATTAAGAATACATGTAAAAGCACTTAATGCTATAAAGTACTATACAGATAGAGATTACAGCAACAAAAGACAAATGCGTATCTTCTAAGTTATGAATTTTCACAAGGTTGTTGGTCTGCTGTACTAAATGCTATTAGAAAACATATGAACCAGTACAATGTAGAGTGTACTTAGCACATCACTGCCTCTGAGGAAAATTTGGTATTTTAGCCACATGGATATATATACTACTTCCATGGTTTGGATCATACCATAATTAATTAAGATTGAATTTTCCCCAACACACTTTCATAGCAGTTTACTGCAGCTAGCATATCATTCCCTGGTCTTACACATAGAACGCAATATGAAAGAAATCTTAGATTTAGATTCTTTTCCAACAGAGTTTATACAAAGGGGGTCTCACTTGATTGACACTGATATGTCAACATGATTTTAGGAGTGTATTAAATGTTTATATAATCTAAAATCTATCATTTTATTGTACAAATTATTGCCATAAAATAATTCATTAAAAAAGTAATCATACCCTTTACCACAGAATTTAGTACAAATGGTCCCAAAAGGTTGCTTATGTAATATAGTCTATATTTTAATTACAAATTAAAAAAAAAAGTCATCGGAGACTTGCGAATGTATTTAACAGTAAGGTAATAAAGGTCATGTTTAAGTACAGAAAAATATATATACATTTATATAAGCACCTTCCTGGAAGTAGTTTGGCAATTTCTGCCCAACGATTTCCCAACCGCTTATGTGCTTCATAGATGATCCTGTCCTCCTCTTCTGTCCAGGAAGATTTCTTTACCTCAGGATTCAGATGATTATGCCATCTTTCTCTACACTGCTTGCCTATTCTTCCTTTTAAATGTTTTGCAATTAAAGACCATCTTTTTGGCCCATATTTCTGAACTAATTCAATAACCTAGGAAACAGAAAAACAAAGTTTAAAAAAGCATTACCTTCAAAGAATTTTAAAACATAATTCAAGAATACCATTTTAAATAAATGCATTAAATCCAAGCCACAACTACAATTTGTTAAAAAAAAAAATTACCGATAAATACCCCTTTAGCATTTGCCAGCTTCAAAAATTGATTCCAAACTCATCTAAAAATCCAAGGGGCTAATTAAAGACTCTTGAAACTCAATTGCTTTCACACACTATTAATTTGAAATAACTGTAAACATGCTGAAACTTGTACATTTTCTACTCCTACATCTAAAAAAAAAAAAAAAAAAAAAAAAAAACGCTTCAGCCAAAAGCGAAAAACAAAAAATACAATTAGGAAGCAGAAAGATTCTACCAAGTTATTGGTTGTCATTTCTTCCTTTCTCAAACTGAAAGGACACAGATTACATATTCTTTTTTCCACATTTTACAGTTGTTTTTATTTCACCTAAAATTGCAAGAATAGTTATTCCAGCCCACTTTACCTCACTGCCCTATGTCAAATATCATCTCATAAACATTTTATACTGGTAGACTAAGTTTAATATATGTTGATATTTTCACTATATGTGTCTATTTACTATCTTTAAAAACTAAAATTTCAGGCTTTGGTAAATGCATTTTTAAACAAGATCACACATTTTAAAACTTAGGAGTAGCCATCAAGTAAATCAGAGCAGTCTAGGTGAAGTAACTTTAAAGTTTGTTCTGGCTGGGCATGATGGCTCAGCCTCTAATCCCAGGATTCTGAGTGGCCAAGATGGGCAGATTGCTTGAGCCCAGGAGTTCAAGACCAGCCTGGGCAACATAGCGAGATTCCATCTCTACTTATTTAAAAAATTTAAAAAATAAGAATAACAAATAAAGTTTGTTTTGAGCAGGAGTAAGGATGCTCTAATTCCTCAACTGCATTAGCAACTTTTATGACTTAAAGGGCATTAACTAAAGAGTGCAGAAACACTTCTATTCATCTCCAACTTTATAGCACAAACAATGACCTTGGTTTTTAAATCACAAAACCTTTGGAAACATGATGCTCTGACATCTGTCTAATCCTGGGACTCATTATAGGTTAAGAGAAAAAGTTAAGAACGACTTCCGTGCATATCAAGTTATTAGATGTAAAAATAAAATGAAAATCTGTTTTAAAATGTTAATTAGATTTTTGACAAAAAACTATACCCTAATAGTTGTGAAACTGAGCTCAAAACAAGGTAACTAACCTTACAGCAAGTATTTTTCCTTCTGCAAACCAAACTCTCAGAAAGAAAGGGCTGTATGTTATACTTGGTTTGACTCAATTTTCTAAAAACCCAACAACATTTCCAGACACTTAACATTCAATTCTTATGCAAGTAGCCTCCGGAGAACAAAATCAAAGTGACTTAAACATGTACTTCATATGTCAAAACAACACATTAAAAAGAAAAAAGCTAGTCTACCTACATAGTGAATATAAAGAATATGAACACATTACCCTCTGATCTTCTTCTTTAGTCCAAGGACCCTTTATCAATTCAGGATTTAAAACTTTCTGCCATCGATGCTGGCACTGAAAATCAGAGCGATTCTGAAAAAATTTAGAAGATTTTATTATTAAACAACTGTCTTCCAGAAAGCAAGTCAGCCCGAATTTATGTCTCACATCCTTAGAACAAAGACTTCAAGAATAGTGTATTCAATAGCATTCTTTAAACATGTAACATTTATGTTACATATCTCTGTCCCAATTATGTTTTTTTCTTAATTATAGTAGTCAACAGGGCTTAGACTACAAATAAAAACAATTTATTTAAAACTAAAGTGTGTATCTTTACACCACACCTTATAATACAGAAGCAGCAAAGATAAAACACAGATAACTGAAATAAAGAAACGGATTTAACACTGAGGAATAAAAAGCAGTGGACAGAAAACTACACAAAGCTGACATAAGAACTCAAATAGTGCCAGGTGCAGTGGCTCATGCCTGTAATCCCAACACTTTCGGAGGCCGAGGTAGGTGGATCACCTGAGGTCTGGAGTTCGAGACCAGCCTGACCAACATGGAGAAAGCCCGTCTCTACTAAAAATACAAAATTAGCCGGATGTGGTGGTGCATGCCTGTAATCCCAGCTACTCATAAGGCTGAGGCAGAAGAATTGCTTGAACCCAGGAGGCGGAGGTTGCGGTGAGCTGAGATTGCACCATTGCATTCCAACCTAGGCAACAAGAGCGAAACTCTCATCTCAAAAAAAAAAAAAAGAAAAAGAACTCAAATAGCCTATCAGTCTGGATTCACGTAGTTCAGCAATACCTAACTATACAGTTTTAAAGAAATGTAAAGGCATTGCTATACTACTGCATAGGATCAAAAGGATGTTATAAATTATGACTCCAAGTTAGTAAGAAAACATTACATAGTCTACATAGAAGATGCATGTTACATTTCAATTAAATTGGTTAAGTGTTGACACTTAAAAAGAAAATGAATTCACTAAATTGGTTAAGTGTTGACACTTAAAAAGAAAATGAATTCACCAGAATAAGAAATCCTACGCAGTATCTGGGTAGAAACATCTCAAACTCCAAAAATAATAAATGAAGCCTTATTTTAGTCAGTCCAGAACCTGGTAACTCCTATACATTACAAGGATAATGACACCTAACACTTTATTAGTGATTCACAGTTTACAAAATTGTTAGTTCATAAGCAAGATTACAGAAAATCTAGAGACATATAAAGGGACAGATAAAAATGTTTTGTCTACCAATGGCTCTTTTGCCCAATGTACTTAAAATTATTTTTATTCAAACTCAGCTTCATTTATGGCTTCTGTACACCAACGCTAATCCATTTTAAGGCTGACACTTTCTTCAAAATAATCAGGTTGCTCCTGTATGTCCTTGTAGCATTTCTGTTAATGCTAATGTAAATAACTTTTCTAACCTAGCTTCCATTTATTGAACACCTGCTAAATATTAAGAATTGTGCCAAACATCCTATGTTATTTCTAGTTCTACACAACCATACTACAGAAACAAGTATGATTATCTAGACATTATAGATAAGGAAGGTGACAATCAAAGAGGCTAATTTTTCCACGCTCATGGAGCTGACATTTGAACATAATTCAAACTGACTCCAAAATTTATGCTCTTTCCATTACTTGATCTCAATTTTTGGGTTACGTTGAAAGGCATATGACAATATAGAATAAACATAGTTAACATGGTTTCTGAAACCCAAAGTAGTCAATATTTAAATTCAAATATGTATATTTTCCCTCACTACTCACAGTGTATTAAGGATACAAATAAGAGCATATGTGAGGACCAGGCGCAGTGACTCACGCCTGTAATCCCAGCACTCTGGGAGGCCGAGGCAGTTAGATCACCTGAGGTCGGGAGTTCGAGACCAGCCTGACCAACATGGAGAAACCCCGTCTCTACTAAAAAAAAAATACAAAAAGTTAGACAGATGTGGTGGTTCATGCCTGTAATCCCAGCTACTCAGGAGGCTGAGGCAGGAGAATCGCTTGAATCTGGGAGGCGGAGGTTGCAGTGAGCCGAGATCGCGCCATTGCTCTCCAGACTGGGCAACAAGAGCGAAACTCCGTCTCAAAAAAAAAAAGAGTACATGTGAAAATACTTCATAAATTATAAAGTTATATAACGAACAGCAGGTGAATAGTAGTATGGTAAACAGTAGGCATAATAGTTTTTAAAATCAACATTTTAAAAGGTAAGCCTCAGATGATAAGCTTTTTTTAATAGGGCTTTTCTGGATTTTTTGGTTAGCTATCAAATATCTCAATATATTTCTCACAGAATGTTTTAACGTGTATTAGCAAATATTTATAAGGTCCCACATACATTTATTATCATTTTTGTTTTAAGTTAATAATCTTTTTAGGCCCCTGGATAAACGCATTACTAGAAAACCAGACTCTAAACCAGACTCTCTAAGCCATTAGCAACCAACTAGAGGCAGACCAAACAAACAGGGATGTTTTTAGGAAGGAAACCTAAAATTAAAATATGTAGACACATTTTTGAAAAATAGCAAATTTAACCCAATGCCTTAAACCAGCCATGTTAGAAATATAATTTAATATTTCACTTACTTGAAGATGACTAGCAATTAGAGTCCAATCATCAGTTCCATGTTGTTCAACCAACTTCTTTAATTTATCATCCTATTAAAACAGTACGAAAATTAGAAAGCTTTCCCCCGTCCTTTTCCTCTACCCCTAAATATAGATAACTCTCCAATTCTATTAAGGAATATCTGGTAACCATAGAATAACTAAAGCCACCCACTATAATACAAATTCTTCCATTTATTATACTGTTTCTGTAAGTTCCAATGTCATCAGTTATTCATGTCTCTGGTTGAAGAAAAAGAACGTACAGTTAATTTGATGCATACCTTTTCTCATATTTTGTTTTTAAATATCTTTCATAACTATAGCAGCATTTTTTTTTGTTTTTGAGATGGAGTCTCGCTCTGTCACCCAGGCTGGAGTGCAGTGGTGCAATCTCGGCTCACTGCAACCCTCTGCCTCCCAGGTTCAAGTGATCCTCCTGCCTCAGCCTCCCAAGTAGGATTAGGATTACAGACATGCGCCACCATACCAGCCTAATTTTTGTATTTTTAGTAGAGATGGGGTTTCATCATGTTGGCCAGGCTGGTCTTGAACTCCTAACCTCAAGTGATCCGCCCATCTCCGCCTCCCAAAGGGCTGGGATTACAGGCGTGAGCCACCACACCCGGCTGTATAACTATGGCAGTATTAACCAATAAATATATGTAAGAAACTATGAAACCTTGTCAGATAATTACCTCGTCCCTTGTCCATTTTACTCTGTTCCAGAGTTTCTTCAGTCCTTTTTGTTGTGGTACTTCATAATCATGATCGGCATACTGAAGGTCATCATCCTCATCCTCACTACAAAAAAAACACAATTTGTGAAATCAAGAATTTTATTTAAATTTGTAAATTCAAACACTGAACTTGTGTGTGCAGGTATGACTGAAGTAATCATACAGACTACAAGTCATATTCACAATGAAATTATTCAAAGTATAAAAAATTAAGAGTCAGACAACGAGGTGGGGTGGAGCTATATATATATATATATATATATATATTTTTTTTTTTTTTTTTTTTTTTTTCTGAGACGGAGTCTCGCTCTGTCGCCCAGGCTGGAGTGCAGTGGCGTGATCTCGGCTCACTGCAAGCTCCGCCTCCCAGGTTCACACCACTCTCCTGCCTCAGCCTCTCGAGTAGCTGGGACTACGGGCGCCCACCACTACGCCCAGCTAATTTTTTGTATTTTTAGTAGAGGCAGGGTTTCACCGTGTTAACTAGGATGGTCTCGATCTCCTGACCTTGTGATCTGCCCGCCTCAGCCTCCCAATGTGCTGGGATTACAGGTGTGAGCCACTGCACCTGGCCTGGAGCTATACTTCTTACTGACACCAAACACATGAGGTTGGATATGCCACTACGGGAAAAATCATAACCTTGTACGTCATGTTAAGGAATTTGACCTTTATTCTTTATTTGACCTTTATTCTAAAGAGTTAAATAATTTTAACACAGCAAAAGACAAAAGACAGATATCTTGTGTTTTAGAAAAATCAATGACAAGAGTGTGGTGAAACTGAAAAAGAAAAACCAATTAGTAATCTTCACAACAACCCAAGCAAGAAATTATTGGGGCCTGACAAATGGTAATGGTAAAATATAAACCACAGCCAATTAAAAGACACAATAGAAGTGATCCAATTAACAATACCAACAATAAAAAATTTTTAACATCTAAAAATATTTTTAACATACAAGGTAAAGGTACAGTAAGTGACAAGACACTATTGTGAGACACAGATGTCTTGAACAAATGGAAGAACATTCTGACTTTTTTTTTTTTTTTCCAGACAGGGTCTCAGCTTGCTCTGTCACCCAGGCTGGAGTGCAGTGGCACAATCACAGCTCACTGTAGCCTCAAACTCCCAGGCTCAGGCAATCCTCCCACCTCAGTCTCCCGAGTAGCTGGGACTACAGGCATGCACCATCATGCCCAGCCTATTTTTTCTATTTTTTGTAGAGATGGGGTTTTACCATGTTGCTCCACCCCCAAGGCTGGTCTTGAACTCCTGAGCTCAAGTGATCCTCCTGCCTCAGCCTCCCAAATCCCACGCTTGAGATTACAGGCATGCATCACCATGCCCAGCCTCCTGACCACATTCTTGGATAAGAAAACAGTATTATAGATATGTCCATTCTCTAATTTAGGGAGATGTCCATTCTCCCTAATTCATAAATTAAATTAAATGAATAAAAATACCAATAGACTTTGGGAGGGAACTAGACAAGCTGAATCTACAATTCATATGAAAAAAAATCAAGAAGAATGGCAAGAAAAGTTTTAAAAAAGAATAATCAGAGAATTACCACTACCCAATATCAAAATACACTGTAGAGAAATAAAACAGAATGGTACTACCACACGAACACACACATAGATAAATGGAACAGAACATTTAGAAAAGAAAAAAGACCCACGTGGAATTTGGTAAATTATAATAGTAACATTTCAAATCAGTGGAGTAAAGGTAGACTTTTCAATAAATGGTGTTAAGACACTGGGTAGCCATTTTTTAAAATTAAGATGGGCTGGGCGTGGACACCTGTAATCCCAGCACTGAGGCTGAGTCAAGCAGATCATTTGAGGTCAGGAGTTCGAGACCAGCCTGACCAACATGGCAAAACCCTGCCTCTACTAAAATTGCAAAAATTATCTGGGTGTGGTGGTATGTGCCTGTAATCCCAGCTACTTGGGAGGCTGAAGCAGGAGAATCGCTTGTACCCAGTGAGCCAAGACTGCACCACTGCACTCCAGCCTGGGCAACCAAGAGAACCTCCATTTCAAAATTAAAAAAAAAAAAAAAAAAAAAAGATGGTGTCCTACTTTACAATAAAATAAACTGGAGTGAAGCAATTATTTACATTTTTTACATGAAACCATAATAGTACTATAAGAAAACAGAAGTCTACTTTTCATATCCTTGAGTAAAAGAGAGGTAAATGTGACAAAAATCTGGAAGTGATAAAATAGATCAACCAAGGTAATGATATTAGGAATTGAAAGAAATATATTAAACTGAGAGATATTTAAAAAGTAGAAAAGAAAGGATTTTGCAACTGATAGATGAGGGACATGGAAGAAGGAGGAATTAAGGATGACTCCAAAGTTTCTGGCTTTGAAAATATAAGTAGAGCTATTTACTATGGAAAATGATAGAAAGAGAAACAGAACTTTGGGAGAGAGAAGAAAATGGGGAGAGTATGTATAGTTTGGGACTAGCTGTTTTCAAGGTACTTGAAAAATACACAGGTGGATGTCTGGAACAGCACTTCCCAACAGAGACATAATACAAGCCACATATGTAATTTTCTAGTAGCCACATTTTTTAAAAAAAGAGAAATAAGTGAACTGTACTTCAATAGTCAATATTCCTTAGCTTAATATATCAAAAATATAATCATCTCAACATGTAATCAACATAAAAAAGTATAAATGAAATGTTTTACATATTTTTTTCTTACTAAAGTCTTCAAAATCTGGTGTGTGTTTTGTAGTTAGAGTTCATTACAATTCAGACTAGCCACAGTTCAAGAGCTCAATAGCCACATGTGGCTAATGGCTATCCTACAGGGCAGAGCAAATCTAGAAGGCAAATGAGCATGTGGACCTGCTCAAATACAAGGTCTAGGGTAGAGATGCAGTTTTGGCCAGCATACAAAGAATAGCTGAGGGCACAGGATGACCCAAGGAAAACTAATAAAGTCAGGAAGGGGCCAAAGTCAGAACCTGAGTTTTGATGGAGTAAAAAAAGAAAAAGCAATTTTAAAGAATAAAGCCCCATAGAAAAGGGCAAGCCTTAATGATAAACTGAATTAGAAGGCCAGGCGCAGTGGCTCCCACCTGTAATCCCAGCACTTTGGGAGGCTGAGGCAGGTGGATCACCTGAGGTCAGGAGTTCAAGACCAGCCTGGCCAACATGGTGAAACCCCTACGAAAAATACAAAAATTAGGAGGGCATGATGGTGGGTGCCTGTAATGCCAGCTACTCGGGAGGCTGAGGCAGGAGAATCACTTGAACCCGGGAGGTAGAGGTTACAGTGAGCCGAGATTGCACCATTGCACTCCAACCCAGGTGACAGAGCGAGACTCCGTCTCAATAAATAAATAAGTAAACTGAATTAGAGGATTCTGAGTAGGCAGTGGACTGAATAAAGTCATGGCGTCTGAAAATAACACAGTCTACCATGTATTTAAAACTTTCTAAGTACCAGACATTGTGGTAGTCTATTAAATTTTTCTCTTAAAGCCTCACAACTGGAAGAGGGGAATATTATCATTATTCCCATTTCACGGAATAGGAAACTTTGACTCAGAAATGTAACCTTTTGCCCACAGTCACTACTTAACCGCTATACTACGACATACTGGAAAAATAGGGGGAAAGTGCTAGGAAGCTGGAAGACACTAAAGACAAACCTCAAGTTCATTTTGGAATAAGAACAAGGTTCTGGTTCTAACTTAATTACTCACTCTGTAACCTTGAACATGTTAACCTCTCAGGGGTTTAGTTTACTTGTTTGTAAAATGATAATAATACCACCTACCTTATAGTGCTGCTTTAAGGATAAAATTAAATGAGAAAACATATATAACACCTCATACAGCACATGGCACAGAAAGGTGCCTCAATATTAGTATTACGTGCATAGGCTGATCACCTAATAGTATTCAAAATTATTTTTGCCTTACTAGATTCAACTCTTTCTCAAAAATTCATTCTGATTTCACACAGCAAAAGTTTGAAGATTTGTTTAACCTTACTCTAATATAGTTAAGCGCATGCAGGTAGTTTCTAATATCTCTGTAAGTTATGTAATTTTAATCTTACAAAATTGAAAAATGAAGGCCCAGATTTAATATATACTGTCTATAGATCCTTTGTAGGAACGTCTAACTTCCATTGACTTGTCAATTCCATTGGAACAAAATTCTTCATATTTGACCAGGCAAAACACCAAGATTCTCCCATTCCCCTATGATCTGCTTCTACAGTTCAACACACTTCAATAGTCCAGTGTTCTCTCTCCCTGAAGCCATTGTCTATTTGTAACAATAATCCACCAGTCCTCCTTCCATACATGGCTGTTTTTTTTTTTTTCTTTTTTGAGATGGAGTCTTGCTCTGTTGCCCAGGCTGGAGTGCAGTGGTGCAATCTCGGCTCACTGCAACCTCCACCTCCCTGGTTCAAGCAATTCTCCTTCCTCAGCCTCCCAGGTAGAAGGAATTACAGGCATCTGCCATCATGCCTGGCTAATTTTTGAATTTTTTTCATAGAGACGGGGTTTCAGCATGTTAGCCAGGCTGGTCTCGAACTCCTGACCTCAGGTGATCCGCCAACCTTGGCCTCCAAAAGTGCTGGGATTACAGGTTTGAGCCACCACGCCTGGCCCATATATGGTTGTTTTATTAAACTGTGTTAAAACAACAACAACAAAAAAAAAAACTCTACAGGCTTGATTAAATATCTGATACATGTAGCCATTTTCAGCTATCAGAAATATCACCTGATAGGCCAATATTAAATTGTTAAATTCGACATGCTTCAGGGTCCAATGACTTCATAAATTTCTAAGAAAGCTACTGAATCAGATAAAACACCACACTGCAGCTTTCTGTCCTATTTGTATGTACTAAGAGCACCTACCTTTCTTCTTTTTAATGTTTATCCCATTTGCCAACCTCCACATCCAAAAAGTAAGCTCATGAGTGCAGACCATGTCTACCACGTTCACCTCTCAGGACTAACTAAGCACAGTACCTGCCACTCAAATATTTGTAAAACTAATGAACAATCTTCCCTAATCTTCCAGCTTCACCAAGAGCTCTATATTCCAAAATTATCTCACTCCTTTCCAACCGAAACAAAACTTCCACCTTCTTCAATACATGTGATCTCAAAGTGGATCTGAGAAAGAAAACTTTTTAACAAATGAAAATACCTCTAGGAAGAGGTAAAAGCATTCTTATTTGTTAAAGAAGACTTTCAAAACCCCCCCCAAAAAAAAAACACCTCCAAGTGGTAGAATTTTAAGAAGCAGAACCTGCTGAAACAAACATTTTAAATATTCAATACAGAAAAGGTTATTTGAAGGTATCTACTGTACTGTTTAACCTTTCTTAGAAATGCCACCAGCAACATTACCACTTCCTGACACCCCAAATAGACCTCAGGCATGCTTTTCACAGGGTCTCTTTCTTTTCCTCCCTCTCTTCAGATCCTCAAAGTTTCCATAACAGTATATTTGAGACTGCTTTAAAATACAGGTTATTTCTAAGTCGAAATAATTTTTACCTTGGGAATTTGCCCATATAAATCTTGAGTATTCACAAATCTACATCACATTTAATCATACGAAACCCACTTTAAGGTTCTTACAAAATATTTTAAGGATATGAGTACAAAAACATTATTTTGGTCAAAAAGATGAGTTTTCAAAGAGTAATTTTCCTAAAAACTTGTTCATTTTAACTGTAAAATTTTGCCCCTTACTTTTTACCCACATACTTTATTGTGAGAAATTTCTATTTCTACATGAGGTTTCATTCTCTATTTTGCATTTCAGCATGGTCATCAGTTTCAGACACTGAGTTATATAGCCCATTCAATGTTCAGTAAGCTGGGCTTTTTGAATGGGTAAGTGTGAAGAAGCAAGTAGAATTCTTAGAATTATCTACCACTCGGACTTTCCTAGAGTCTACCTACTTCTTAGTTATAGCATCAAGTTATCTCTACATATATATAAGTGAGTATTGAAAAGACAATGTTAACTTTCCAATACATGAGACCAAAAAAAGATCCTAGATATCTATCAACATCACTAGCTACAAAGAAAGATGCCTGAGAATGTGTATAATTTGCAAAGAAAACAGGGAAAGGATAAAACCCCACAAATCACTGCACCAATATCCCACTTTCACCATTTAACAGTGAAAAAGTCCCATCACTGAAAAATGGTTAGATATCATCAAAATGGATCTGCTCTATTTATCTACTTTTACATAATCTTTTGACATTTCTGTATTATAACAATCAATGCTGGTAATATGTAATAATTTAATAAAATTGGCTTCCTACTATGTAGTTAAATAAACCATTCCTAGCCTAGTGTAATTATCTAGAAGGCAGCAAAATAAAGTGACATTATTTCTCTAGTCACAAAGCAATAATAGATTAATTTGGTCTTTGACTCTCCAGCCCAGGACTTGGTTTCCAGAATGATTCTGCCAGTTTACCTAAGTCAAAGAAAATATTTATGTGATAAATGTCTAATACATAACCAAACTACTATATTCAAATGGAAACAGTTTCATAGACTGTGAATTAAAGTGATTAGGATGATTATAAAACAGTCAAAGGAAGCACACAAAAAAATTGTAGAACTCATTAGGCCAGGAAAATAGTTTAAGAGTAACTTCACATTGGGGTACAAGCTAACAGGACATGATAGTCATGACTTTGTCCGTGAAATAACACGCACTTGATGAAATAATTCACATGTGATGTTAAGATAAAACATTTAGAAGTTCAATTTTAGAGGATAACAATTATATCACTTAAACCAGTAAATGAGGTATTCCAAGGAGGAAACTGAAATTTTTTTAAATTTTTTATTCTAAAAGAAAGAGAAATACCGGTTCTATAAATTTGCTCTAGTAAAATCGCATCAAGTTGATAATATTTTTAATCACCAATTAACTCAAGTCCGAAATCTTTACCACAGACAAAAAAAAAAATCTTTATTATACAATTTTGAGGACAAGTCCAATCATATTCAAGGTATGAAAATTTACCAGGTTGATTTAATAAAGTGAAATTAGGCCACCCAGTGGTTAATATGATGTACTGCATACATGAATATTTTATTTCCAAATCTGGACTGTGCAAACTAGCAGTATTATAGTAAGACAAACTTTACAAAACCTTTGATCATTATTAACAGCAATATTGAGGAGAGTTCTACCTAGTAATTCCATAAACAAAAACAATGTGAGAAAATTTCTATTTCATTAGTATGTATATACTTTTAAATAAGAAAATATTACATAATGTCTTCAAATATAATACATTAAAGCTAGAAACTACCTTACAGACCATAAAATCCAAACTCTATACATTAACCAGATGAAAAACTGAGGCAGAGTTTACCTGCTTCCCCAAACA
The DNA here is from genome assembly GCF_029281585.2 of Gorilla gorilla gorilla. Classification (NCBI taxonomy): domain Eukaryota; kingdom Metazoa; phylum Chordata; class Mammalia; order Primates; family Hominidae; genus Gorilla; species Gorilla gorilla. The sequence continues at coordinate 53,776,321 of NC_073231.2, read as the reverse complement.
ATATTGCCAGTTAATGACAAAACCGATTAAAAGATCAGTTCTCATATTTCAGTATAATTTCACTCCCACCCATTTTGCTGGAAACAACACAGTAAAATTGGTTCCTATACACACACATATACATAACACTAAAAAAAAAATCTTCTATTTCAAGAGCTGGCTTTTATCTTTTCAGGTTAGTGTAGTCATAGGTCATCTCAAGTGTAAATAATCTGTTACTAGTAAACAGGTTTCTAAATGACATTTTTTAAAGCTTACTTTAAAGGGTAAAACTGACTTTCGAATCTAAAATTAATTACGTATATATAAATATGCTTAAAAGTCAAATATATGTTAGTAACAGATATATTAATTTTAGTATTGCCTGTAAATTGTCATCGCAATTCCCAGTGGGATGTAAAATTATTTAAAGTCACAATACAAATGAGTCTTCCTTTATGTAAATCTAGAGGACAGATACTACGGCTATCTTAAAGATCAAAACAGCTAACATCCTGCAGTTGTTTCACACTTGAGGTAACACTTAGTTTTCTACTCTTAGGTTTTTTGGGGTTTTTTTTTTTTCAGTTCACATAGGAAACATATATTACAGGATTTACGCCTATGCTCTTAGGCAAAACTTTTATACAGCAAAGTATAGTTTTCACTTGAACGCTTAAGTGGTTGTATACTGGAGATCTCAAATTACAACTTGAAGTAACTGAATTATTTCTTTTCCCTTTCAACTATAAATTGAGTTCAAATATATTAAGATACTTAGGTAAAAGGCAAGAGAGATTTTTCCCAATGACTACATTATTTTTGCTTCAAAACAATTCACACTCTATCCTCTTTTGTTCTTTGTTGAAGCACAAAAGCAGAGCATCTACTATCTTCTAAGATATGTAAATCATATTTACGTGGGCAAGAAATGTAATTCAGAGTATGAAACACATTCAAGTATGAAGACTTAAGAGATACATCATTCAGAGATGATAATTTCTCCCCACATCTTCTATCTGTATACTCCCAGGGAGAGTATAGCTTCACCCCACCACATTTAATTACTCCAGATTTACGACCCTCTAAATAATTCTACCATGTTTAAATTAATTTACACAACTGTCAAGGGATAAATGTCAAAAGTACAATATTTAGATTTCAAGCTCACAGTATTCTCAATAAAACAACTTATATATGCAAACTAACATTAAGTTGTTTCTCTTTTCTTTGTCCATTATTATGAAACATACACTTCACACATATGAAATGGACAGAAAACCCATGGGGAGGGGAAGGTTCTGACATTTAAACATTCGTGTCTAGCCATAATTTTAATTTAACTAAATGCTGATGACAGAATTAGCCAAGAAACTGTTTCAAATAAGATTAACATCAATACTGATAAGTAGATAATATCACACATTAATAAACTTGTTATTGAGTTAACATATTCAATTGTCATCTTATTTTTAAATTTTTTTTATATTTAAAAATTCAAAAAGCCTAAACCAGTACTTCAGCAATCATAATTACAGGAGCTTTAAATATCTATCTTTTCTGAAGATTGATGTTAATTGGGTCCTTGAAGTTCTAGAGGGGTGGTTCTTTCCTGGGTGATTTTGTCCCCCAAAAGATATTTGGCAATGTCTGGAGACATTTTTACTGTCATGACTGAGGGAAGTGGAGTGTTACTATCTCTACTGGGTAGAAGCCAGCGATGCTGCTAAACATCTCCCCATTACAAAGAATTATCTGGTCCAAGATGTCAATAGTGCAAAGGCTGAAAACAGTTTTAGAGGGGTCTGTGTACACATTTATTTCATCTCAAGAGTTTGTCCTATAACTTACTTCAAAACTAATAAGCTTACAAAGACTTAAGGATTTCTGCAGAAGCATCCTGCACACAGCAGCTGCTTAACAGAAAACTAAGGAAAAAACAATTATGTATAGTTACTGCCAATTTTTAGCAGAACTCTGCAGTGAATGACCCCCATTACTAAATTTCAACTTAGGAAATACATCTCTAGTTAAGATTTTGGGGCTGTGGATCTAGATAAATAAATATTTGGAAATCCTGCCAAACATCTTTTCAGGTTTATTTGATAATGCTGAAAATCGGAAGACATCCTATATTTTTGTTATCTAAGCAATTACTCCACATAATTTATGAGTAGCTGCTGTAATGGCATGTAAACAAAAATTAGATGCATAAATTCATCCTAGCACATTTTCCAGGCAAAGGTGGAAAAAAGTGCCTTACCTCTGTGGAACACTTAGGTACGGTCAGAGCCAAACACAGACACTCAAAATATTAAGTGAATCAAACACATTGTTTTATTTCAAGATCAAGCTACTAGTTGTTACTACTAGTTGTTACTATGTGACATGGTCCCAATAGAGGATATTAAAATATACATATATACATAAAGCTGAGAATATGGGTATAGGAATTACAGAAAACATCAAAAAAGTCCTCTCAGCTATTCCCCAGAGGATTTTCCACAACGTTTCAAGATAGCCAAGTTGGCAGAGGGGTGGCCGCCCAGGTTCACCGCGGAGTTCCTATTTTGACTGTACCGTCATTCAGAAAAGAGTCGCCCGAACACCATTTTCAAGTCCTCCCGGCAGGACACAGTCAGTTTTCTCTGCGTAGCGGACTCCCTAAAAGCGCTCGACTTACCTGGCAAGAAACCTGCCTCGAAAAAGTGGCAGCGTGAGGTCAGGAATCTGGACGCGCATTACGGGGAGAGTCACCGAGAAACCTGGGCATCTCTTACGTCCCGCGCCTCAAACACCCTGGTCCCCAACTCTCCACACGTCGCAGCTGCCCTCCGGTCATAGAGGCCAAGCGGCCGCGGGGACGCGGGAAGAAAAACCTCTGCCCTCGCCAGGGAGGGCCTTATGGCGGGAGGTGGCAGCGGGATAGGAAAGAGAATCTGAGCCGAGACGGCGCCGACAGGCCTGGGCGAAAGGGGTGCCACCCACCTGCGCGACCTTTTCGCCATCCTTCAAGTACCGCATAGGAGCAGGCTGGGCGGGGACGCGGGTCAGCCTCCTCCAGCCTCCGGCGAATGCTCCTTCTCCCCGATCCTCTAGCCGCTTCCCTCGCTCCCTCTGGAGGCGGCCGAGTGCGGAACGCACGTCCTCGACAGGGCAGGACGGAGGGACAGCGGGGGCGGACCGCGACCCGCCCCCGACCCCGGCCCGCAGCGCCGCTCTTAGCCCCGGCCCGGCCCGGCCAGGGATACCCCCAACATGTCAGGAGGCGCGATCCCGCCCTCCGCCAGCTTCTCCCGCCGCTTGTCAGCCTCCCCGCCCTGGCCCCAGCCCGGCTCCGCCACAGGCGCCCGACCCCTGCCCTCTCCCCGGCAGCTAGCAGTTCTGCAGGGCTCGCAGTCTCCTGCAGGGTTTTGTCCGCACGGCCGAATCTCGCGCCCAGCCTCCCTCAAGAGCCGCCGTTTGAATCTGCGCACGCGGCCCTGAACCTCATTGGCTGTGGGGGGCGCACGCGAAGAAGCGAGGGCGGGGAGGGGAGAGCGCGCGCGGCTGAGGGCGGGGCTGGGGAGCTGGAAGCTGGGACTGGAACTCGCGGGAGTCGGGGAAGGAGCCGGGAGCCAGGGGGTGGGGCCGCGGGTGGGGCCGTAGGTGGCGCATGCGAGCCGAGCTGTCACAGGACCCGGAACGCGCCGAGAGGCGCACCGCGCGGGGCCCGCTGGGAGAGCCAGTTCCTGCGCTCGCCGAGGAGTGGGTCCGGAAGCGGCGCCGGAGCGGGTCCGGAAGCGGGCGGTGGAGCAGTCCAGTTGCCCCAAACTTCTTAGGGTGAGCGAACCGAGTTTCTGGCGGGGTGGGTGGCCCCGCGGCCCACCAAGGGAACGTCTCCGCAGCCTCGCCTCGGCGACAGCTCCTGGCTCCTTAGGTGTCTTCCGCCTCACTAGTTAGGATGCGCGGTCTTCAGACTTGAGACAAATCTAACCATAAATTTGCGCGGCCGTTATTTTTTAAGCAAAAATGTGAGCTATTTTTACCCAGACATCATAGCTACGAGAGTGACGAAGACTCTGGCAGGAAACCAAATGTCACCTGTTTTCCTCAAAAAGCAGCAGAAGAGTGACAAGTGAAAAAAGTTCCTAGCGGGAGACGTGCTTGGAACGGGAGATAATCTGTGTCTACCGCTGGTCCTCAAGGTGCTTAATTTCGTGCCCGCTCTACAGGAAATAACGTGCGCGGCGGAGGAGCCCCGTCCTGGAGAATAACGCGTGAAGAAGACAGTGGACTGGGCATTTCGTCCAGATGAATGAGCATGGTAGTTAAGTGTAGAAGGTGACCTTCTTCCCTCTGGAGAGACCAGGGAGGGGGGAACCACCGGAGGAGTTTCTAGCGGTTGCAGCTACTTGAGGTTCCAGTCTAATAACTACGAACTGTTCATTTCAAGTAGCATTAAAGTAGATTTGCTACAGTAACAATTACACTTGGCTAAGGAAAATTTGCAAGGCAACATGGTCTATTGCATAGAGCACTGAGCCACATGTTAACACTGTAACAAACACTTGCTATTTTGAAATTTTACGCTTCATCTTTTGCAAATCAGATGCAGGTGCAGAGTGAATTAAGAGGAGCTGAATTAAGAGAGAAGCTTGCATGCACTGCTGTCAAAACCTAAACACACTGGCTTTTTTTTTTTTTTTTAACAGTTCCTTTTTTCAAGGTATAGATTCTGGGAAGGTAAGGGAAGATAAAACAGCTTTTCTTTTTCTCTCCTGTTTTTTGTTTTTTGTTTTTTTTTTTTTTTTTGAGACTAAGTCTCGCTCTATTCCCCATGCTGGAGTGCAGTGGCACAATCATAGCTTACAGTAGCCTCGAACAGCGATCCTCTTGCCTCAGCCTCCAAAGTAGCTGGGACTACAGGCGCGCGCCACAACACCTGGCCAAGCGTTTCTTCCAGATCATTCCTTACTGGGTTGCTGGTTCAGTAAAAATAAAAAATAATTTAGAAATGAGTTCCCAAATTTCATTATGTTCCCAATGTCATTTGGAATCACTGTTTCACTGTTTTCCTATTTACCCCTGGGTCGTACATTACTTCACTTATTTATATCTAACAGGAAGCAGAGCTTCTGCTATATTTTAGGCTGTATTCAGTTTTATACAGAATACCTTTTTTAGAGCTTGAAGACAGATGTTTTAGATTTTGACAGTAAAACAAATTTCCCTCATTTTTACATATAGAGAAAAGCAATTCCCGGAAAGATAACATTGTGAAATTACTGAAATCAGTTATAAAACTCAGGGCAAAGTGTGGAATTAAAGTGGTTCACAGTCATTTGAATACACATACTCAGATGTATTCTAAACTAAGATGGGTTTTTTTTTAAGCAAACGTTTAGAGATTTTATTCAGAGTATATAAAGAACTCTCAAAACTCAGTGAGAAAAAAAGCATTTAAAAAATGGGCAAAAGATTTAAACAGATTTCACCAAACGAGATATATATATACATACACACACACACACACACACACACACACACACACACACACACACATATACATGACAGGTATATTAAATGATGTTTCACCTCATTAGTCATTAGAGAAATGCAAATTAAACCACAATGAGATACTAGACTACACTTCTGTTAGAATGAGCGGGGAAAATGACTGACTATACAAATGTTGGTGAAGATGAAAATGCTGAGCAAGTACAACTTGCATACATTGCTGTTAGGCATGCAGAATTCAGCCATTTTGCAAAACATTTATAGTGGCTTTGTTTCGTTTGTTTTTTAATTTTTGTGGGTACATAGTAGGTGTATATATTTGTGGGGTACATGAGATGTTTTGATACAGGCATGCAATGTGAAATAATCACATCATGGAGATGGGGTATCCATCCCCTTGAGTATTTATCCTTTGTGTTACTTTTAGTTATTATAAATTTTAGTTATTTTAAAATGTACAATCAAGTTATTAACTCTAGTCAACTTGTGCTATCAAATAGTAGGTCTTTTTTTTTTTTTTTTTTTAAGACAGAGTCACTCTTGTCACCCAGGCTGGAGTGCATTGGCGCGATCACCACTCACTGCAACCTCCACCTCCCACGTTCAAGCAATTCTTGTGCCTCAGCCTCCCAAGTAGCTGGGATTACAGGCATGTGTCACCATGCCCGGCTAATTTTTGTGGTTTTTGTTTTTTGAGACAGAGTCTCACTCTGTCACCCAGGCTGGAGTCCAGTGGCATGATCTTGGCTCACTGCAACCTCTACCTCCCGGGTTCAAGAAATTATCCTGCCACCCCAGGCTAATTTTTTGTATTTTTAGTAGAGATGGGGTCTCACCATGTTGACCAGCCTGGCCTGGAACTCCTGACCTCAGGTGATCCTCCTGTCTCGGCCTCCCGAAGTGCTGGGATTACAGGCATGAGCCACCATGCCTGGCCTAATTTTTGTATTTTTAGTAGAGACGGGGTTTTGACCTGTTGGCCAGGTTGGTCTCAAGCTCCTGACCTCAGGTGATCCGTCCATCTCAGCCTCCCAAAGTGCTGGGATTACAGGCATGAGCCACTGACCCTGGCCTGTTCTTAACGTTTTTAGAGATGGGGTCTAGCTGTGTAGCCCAGGCTGGATTGCAGTGGTGTGATGATAGCTCACTGTAACCTTGAACTCCTGGGCTCAAGCAGTCCTCCTGCTTCACCGTCCTCAAGTGCTGGAATTACAGGCATGAGCCATCTATGCCTAACCAGGGCCATTCTTTAGAGATGCTGGTGTGGTTACTAAAACAATCTTCCTTGGGCTTCTTGCACTCCTATATACATCTTGCTGGGTGTGCCTAGATTGCAAGGCCCTGAGTACTCTTTTACACAGGCCATTTCTAAGGGTTATTTGCAGCTAGTTGCCTTGAGAGATGAGGTAACATCTCAGTCCAAGACAAAAACTAGGTTTACTTACTGCTTACTATGAAAGCAGTGGATTCCCAAGTTGAGTGTTTCTCAACTGTAGCACAAATCCACTCTATGCATGACATCCATCTGGTACCATTACATTGCCCCATGGGACCTGAAAGCAAGAATAACTGGCACAAATATGTTGATGCTCAAGGTGTTTGCTGTGCTGTAAGTAATACCAACACTTTGTCCCCAACCTTAGAGTCTTGTGTCTTCTGGTAAAAGGATCCATGAGCCAGTAACAGTTTAACTTAGCTTATAAGTAGGGTAAAATCAAATCCCAGACCTGACAGCTAGAGTGTCATGAATGAAGGGGCACTCACAACCCCTGTCACTCTCCTTATTATATTTTAATCTTCATGAAGTAAATTTTTATTTTTCCAATTCAAATTTTTATTTTAGAATTCCTAAATTCTTCAGCCCAATTTTTACTGGATAAAGTGTACGTCTTGGGATTGAAAATAACCATCGGACAGGTGCGGTGGCTCACGCCTGTAATCCCAGCACTTTGGGAGGCTGAGGCAGATGGATCACCTGAGGTCAGGAGATCGAGACCATCCTGGCCAACATGGTGAAACCCTGTCTCTACTAAAAATAAAAAAATTAGCTGGGCGTGGTGGCGTGTGCCTATAGTCCCAGCTACTCAGGCAGGAGAATAGCTTGAGCCTGGGAGGCAGAAGTTGCAGCGAGCCAAGATTGCACCACTGTACTCCAGCCTGGGCGGCAGAATGAGACTGCATCTCGAAAAAAAGAAAGTAACCATTGTCAGATACAACAAGAAAAAAAGAAAGATAAGGAAAGAGGGAAGGAGGAAGGGAGGAAGGGATCAGCACCCTTCTCTCACAGCTATGGTTGTGTTGGATGTGAAGCTCCAGAGACATAGCATTCATAGCTAACGGTGACCCCTTTCTGCTTTGTGAATGGCTGGCTTTTGCTTATTTGGTAAAAGGATAAATCTTTGAAAATGACAATCTCAACATTCTGATTTTTAGTTTTAGAAAAACCTACTTTTAAGAGCTGCAATACTGGACTCAAATACTGAAAAGCTAGTGATACTCTGCTGTTCCTCTTTAGTGAATTACTGATAAATATCACAGTAAACAAATTAGTGCAAAGTTGGTTCACTTGTACATATTCATGTAAATTACCATAAGAGGGAGGTAGTAGTATAATATAAAATTTCTGCACAGAGCACATAGCACCTGGTGCTATAATAAAGATTGAGAATCCCTATTCTTATAAAAGAAATGCTTATTAATCTTATTTATATCTTATTAATATTATTTAATTCAACTTAACGAACAGTTCTTGAACACCTACTCATGCTACACATTAGTACTATAGAGATTAATTTTGCTCTCAGAAGCAGTCTCAAGTATAGCACCTTAACCTGTTACCAGGAAAGTCAAGCATTCTATCTTCTAAATTACTCTTATTTTTCAACTAAGTTAATTTTTTTAGGTAGAACTAGCTAAAAGAAAGTAACTTAAAGTAATAGCAAAGTCAGATTTGAACATAGATCTCTAAATTGAGAGAACCAACTTAAAAAAAATTTAATATATGAAAATGTACTTTAAAATCATGTACATACAAATAAAGGACATACTCATTATTATTTTAATAATACCTGCAAAGTATGTTTTAGATTAGCTATAATTTGGTAAATTAATTCTCAATATTAAAATGAATAGTCTTTTCCTCTACTATATAAATCTACAAGTCTTCTCCCAATTATCCTTCCTTTCTTTCTTTCTTTCTTTTTTTTTTGACAGGGTCTTGCTCTGTTGCCCAGACTGGAGTACTGCATGCAGTGCAGTGACACAAACAGACCTCACTGCAAACTCCTGGGCTCAAGTGACCCTACCACCTTGGCCTTCCAAAGTGTTGGGATTACAGATGTGAGCCACTGAGCCTGACTCAATTATTTTGAATTCAGATCTATTAGCGAGTTCATATTCTATTACTCTCTCATACTCTAGTAATATGATCCATTCATTTAAAGTGTACAATTTAGTTTTTAGTATCTTCAAAGAGTTGTGCAACCATCACCACAATCAGTTTTATACCATTTCATCACCTCCCCCCAAAATCTGTACCCATTAGCAGTCATTCCCCATTTTCTCCCGAGGTCCTCAGCCCTAGGCAGCAACTACTCTACTTTCTGTCTCTTTGTTTGCTTTTTAAACAGGGTAGAGATAAACAGATTTATGTTTCAAAAGATACCCCAGGTGACCATGTGGAGGATAGATTGGATTGGACATGACTAGAAGCTGGGAGATGAGTTAAAAGATTTGCTGTAACTGGGTGAGAGACAGGAGCTTAAACTGATGCATTGGCAGTGGTGATGGAGAAGACAGGATAATGGAGAGAGAAAAAGGTGAATCCAAACTCTCAGGTTCTTATTTGAAAGACTGGCTGACTGGTGGTGCTACTAATTTGGAATAGGATACAGGAGTAATTATAGATTGGTGGGTAGGAAGTGAGTTCCATTTTGGAACATGTTGAATTTTGGGTATTTGGTGCTTCCAGATGGAGAGAGATATAGTTCATGAGTGGGGTTGGGATTGAAAATAAAGATTTGTGAATCACAGGATGTGACTGAAGTCACAGGAGTAGATGAGATTGCCTAGGAAAAGAGTGTAGAGGGAGAAACAGGGCTAAAAGTGAAGTAATGGGAAGTGTCAACAAGGACCAGACAGAAGAGCAAGGCTTGCAAAGGAGTTTAAGGGATAGAAATCATGGGGGTGATATAATATAAATCAAGGAATGAAAGTTTCAAATAAAAGGAAGAAATGAGCTCAAATGCTGTAGAAAGTAAATTGGGACTGATTTCATTCTACAGGTATATATTGGATTTAACAGGGTTTGGTGACTTTGTGGCCACAGTTTCAATGGCATGGTGGTAGTAAAAGTCAGATTTCAAGAGGACTGACAACTGATTAGGTAGTGAAGTCAAGGCACTCTTTGAAGATATTTGAGAGAGAAGGGAAGGCAAGGCAGTGATACATGGTTATGGAGGGAGGGAGGGAGGAATGAATGGATGGATGGATGGATGGATACATTTAAAGCAATGATTTCAACCCTACTGGAGCCAATATCCCCTTTTTATAACAGCATTTTCTATTCCCTGTACCATACTAAAATGAAATTCATAGATAACTTACACATTACTTTTTAAAAAATTGTTTTACTGCTCTACCTACAATATAGAGGACAGACAAGAAATTTATAATAAAATCTCTCTCAGGCACAACTAATACAGCCAATATATATAGGTAGAGTCACTATGAACACAATATCTACAAATACGGACATCCATACATGGGCTGTATTAGTGTCTTAAAACTTTGAGCTGGGTTGCCTTCAGTAATGTGATTTTCTAAAATGGGGAGACAACTCTTGGTTCAGCCTGAACAAAAAAAAATACAATATTTCCTTGGTTTACATGGTAGTTGCATTTCTGGAAATACTCAATTATTTTAAAATAGTACAAAAAACAGTTGTGCACTTCTGTATAAAAGGAAGTCTGGTTCTAGCTTACGTAATTATAATCAGGTGTTTCACTTACATGACTGGTTGAAAGGTGAATGGAATGCAGGATACTTCTTCCTCGTGCAGGACTGTCTCACACATTGCAAGAGCAATGTGTTCCCAGTCCCAGCACACTAAATGCCAGTAACCACCATGAAGAAGCACAGATTCCCCCTAAACTTTCAAAAATTCACTGTGCCCATTAGTAATGCCTGGACATGCCAGGCCAGTAGAGAAGGAGAGGCTGGAAAAAGACAAGATAGATTATTATCTCCGTTAAAGTAGAAGGTGATAACATTTAGAGTGGAGGTAGAAAGATCAGAATTTAAGAGAAGCACACATATTCATATCTTGGTGGATGTCATGTTTCCCACCAATTAGTAATAACCCTGCTTTGAGGATTTTGTGGCATGCTGGTAAGTTATCATTTTAATGCCCTGAATACCCTCTTCCCTAACTTGGAGTTCCTATCCTTCATTTTGAACCCTCAGTTAGTAGGCTTATTTGTTGTAAATGAGGACTAGAATTTGAACATTATGGAAAATTACTTTTTGAAGAGAAACATTACTTTTATTATTACAGGCCAAAAATGTTGAAAATTTCAGCAAAGGTGTATCAGTTTCCTATTGCTGCTGTAACAAATTACCACAAATGTAATGGCTTAAAACAATACAAACATGGCCGGGCGTGGTGGCTCACGCGTATAATCCCAGCACTTTGGGAGGCCGAGGCGGGCGGATCACGAGGTCAGGAGATCGAGACCATCCTGGCTAACAACGATGAAACCCTGTCTCTACTAAAAATACAAAAAATTAGCCGGGTGTGGTGGCACATGCCTGTAGTCCCATCTACTCGGGAGGCTGAGGCAGGAGAATCGCTTGAACCTGGGAGGCAGAGGTTGCAGTGAGCTGAGAGCATGTCACTGCACTCGATCTGCGCGACACAGCGAGACTCCATCTCAAAAAAAAAGAAAGAAATACAAACATTACCCTAAGGTTCTGGAGGCCAGAAGTGCAAAAAGGATTTCACTGGGCTAAAATCAAGGTGTCTGGAGGGCTGTGTTTGTTTTCTGGAAACTCTAGAGGAGAATTTGTTTCCTTGTTTTTGCCAGCTCCTAAAGGCAGTGTGCACTCCTTGGCTCACAGCCCCTTCCTCTATTTTCAAAGCCAGTGGTGTAGCACCTTCAGATCTTTCTCTGACTCTCCTGTCTGCCTCTTCCATTCTTAAGTATTCTTGTGATTATACTGGGCCCACCTGGCTAATCCAGGTTAATCCCTCATGTCAAGATCCTTAAGTTAATCACATCTGTAAAGTCCCTTTTGCCATGGAAGGTAATATATTCACAGGTTCTGGGTATTAGGACATGGATACTTGAGAAATCATTATTCTCTCTACCACAAAAGTATAGAGCAAGGAGTCTTGGGTTTAAATAGGGACACTAAAACTTTTCTTTCTCTTTACAATTTTTCTTCCCATGCAGTTCAAGTGCTCTTATTTTTAACTTTAAAAGCCAAACTAAGAATTCTATAACTGCTTATGTTAGACAGTGTGATTTCTATTCATAATTCCCATCAAATTTAAAATAGCACCCTAAATGTAGACTGAAGATTAGCAAAAATGTTGGTGGTGAGGGGACAGAGAATGGAGCAAACATTTCTCTCTCCAAGATAGAGTTCTGAACCTGAGTTTTGTTTTCAGATTGAATACATGGTTTCATCATTTCTGTCCAGGTACTTTTATTTTTTGGAGCTATTTCCTTCTAGGATTGATTGATTGACTGATTGATTGATTGATTTTTTTGCAGACAGAGCTCGCTCTGTCACCCAGGCTGGAGTGCAGTGGTGCAATCTTGGCTGACTGAAACCTCTGCCTCCTGGATTCAAGCGATTCTCCTGCCTCAGCCTCCGGAGTAGCTGGAATTACAGGTCTGCGCCACCACGCCTGGCTAATTTTTTGTTTTGTTTTGGTATTTTTACATGTTGCCCAGGCTGGTCTGAAGCTCCTAGCTCAGGCAATCCGCTTGCCTGGGCCTCCCAAAGTGCTGGGATTACAGGTGTGAGCCACCGTGCCTGCTCATTCTAGGATAAAAAAAAAAAAAAACGTAGCTGGACCTGGTGGCACCCCTCTAGTTCTAGCTACTGGGGAGGCTGAGGTGGAAGGATCCCTTGAATCCAGGAGTTTGAGGCTGCAGTGAGCTATAATCACACCACTGCACTCCAGCCTGGGTGACAGAGTAAGATCCCATCTCTTAAAAAAAAAAAAAAAAAAGTATAGTGTTCTAGGTACTAGATTAACCAGGGCTTTTCAAACCAGCATAAGCAGATCCTGGGAGTATTGCCCTTTCGTTACAGGAGGATGGGAAGCAATAGGTACAGCTATACGGGTGGTGCATATTCCTGGGGAAGCAATTTAAAGATTTAGAGTAGAAAATGAATTAGGCATTTTTATTATTTACATAATAAAATACAAATATATTTATCATATTTACAAACTGAATTTGTAGAGTTAGAACAATTTTCAAAGAAAATGCCAAAAATTAGCCAGGTGTGGTGGCACACGCCTATAATCCCAGCTACTTGGAGGCTGAGGCAGGGAGAATTGCTTGAATTTGGGAAGCAGAGGTTGCAGTGAGCTGAGATTGCACCACTGCACTCCAGCCTGGGTGACTGAGCAAGACTCCGTCTCAAAAAAAAAAAAAAAAAAAGAAATAGTGAATAGTGGGACATAAAACAAGATAGCTGAAGTGTCTATTAATCTTGTCCACAATCTATTCCTACTTTCTTCTTGGGGAATAACTGCTAGTGAATTTATACCCAGGCAAAAACAAGAGGCTTGTTCTCCAAATAAATTAAATTACAATGACTGCCTTGATTTCACTGGGTGAAAAAATAGGTGAAAAAACAATTACAACGTTTGCCTTGAAAACACTCCAACTTCTAATTAGTGTCCCAGAAAAAAAAAAAAACCTTTTCATTTTATTTTTATTTTTTTAATTATTCTAGGGAAAGTGAAATCTTTTTCATTTTAACATTTGGGACCACCTTGGCTATTTATTAGTTTAATTAAACTATAGATTTTTTAAAAGGCACTTATGGCTAAAAGAACATAACTTGAATCCCATCAACCTTGACAATGTAAAAGTAATAAATAGGATAGCTGATAAAAAATTAGGAAGTAGAATGAGAAGATAAGGGATTTCAGAAAGTGTAAAAATGCTAATTGCCTCATTTTTCATAGGGAGAGTCAAGAGATAATGTTTGAAATTGGTGGATTAATAAACAGAGACCTAACTATATTATTTAAAGTTATAGAGAAAACTAAAAAGGGCAAGGGAACTAATATTTTTCACAACGGAGGAATAAAATACCGTCTAAAGTCGACAAATCAAGAGATTATACCTATGATATCTTATTTAAGTTGTAGTAACCACTGAAGATAAAACGGTTGATTTAGTGATGGGGATGGGAGAAGTGGGTGCCTTCTATAGTTTTGAATTATTTTAGCCATGTACATGTATTGCTTTGAGGATAAGTTTTTTTTGTTTGTTTTGTTTTTGAGACGGAGTCTCGCTCTGTCGCCCAGGATGGATTGCAGTGGCTCGATCTCGGCTCACACTGCAAGCTCCGCCTCCCGGGTTCACGCCATTCTCCTGCCTCAGCCTCCCGAGTAGCCGGGACTACAGGCGCCCGCCACCACACTCGACTAATTTTTTGTATTTTTAGTAGAGACGGGGTTTCACCCTGTTAGCCAGGATGGTCTCGATCTCCTGACCTCATGATCCGCCTGCCTCTGCCTCCCAAAGTGCTGGGATTACGGGCTTGAGCCACCGCGCCCGGCCGAGAATAAGTTTTAAATGGGAAAAAATTAAGGCCTATTTGAATGAGAACTTTTCCAGATAGTAATTGTTCTAATTACCCCATGTACCAAAAATAAATTTAATAACATTGTAACATTTACAAAAGAGCCAAATCACCTGCCATAAGAAAGATCACATAATGATAATCTTAAATTGAAATGGAATACTGTAAGCACAATTTAAGATAGGCATTTGATTACTAGCCACTTAGGCAGTACCACTGCTTAACGGAAACAGAGGTGACAGATACCGGTATAGGCTGGGAGAAGCTATAGGAAGAAATGAAACTAATCTTTCTAGGTCGGGCACCATGGTTTGTGCCTGTAATCCCAGCCCTTTGGGAGCCGAGGTGGGTGGATTGCTTGAGAGTTCAGGAGTTCAAGACCAGCCTGGGCAACATGGAGAAACCCCATCTCTATAAAATACAAACATTAACCAAGAGTGGTGGCATACGACTGTAGTCCCAGCTACTTGAGAGGTTGAGGCACAAGAATCGCTTGAACCCATGAACAAAGATCATCCGCTGCACTCCAGCCTGGGCAACAGAGCCAGACTGTCCAAAAAAAATAAAAATGCCAGGCGCCGTGGCTCACGCCTGTAATCCCAGCACTTTGAGAGGCCGAGGCGGGCGGATCACGAGGTCAGGAGATCGAGACCATCCTGGCTAACACGGTGAAACCCTGTCTCTAATAAAAAATACAAAAAATTAGCCAGGTGTGGTGGCGGGCATCTGTAGTCCCAGCTACTCGGGAGGCTTAGGCAGGAGAATGGCGTGAACTCGGGGGGTGGAACTTGCAGTGAGCCGAGATCGCGCCACTGCACTCCAGCCTGGGAGACAGAGCAAGACTCCTTCACAGAAAAAAAAAAGAGGCTGGGTGCTGTGGCTCATGCCTGTAATCCCAGCACTTTGGGAGGCCGAGGCGGGCAGATCACTTGAGGTCAGGAGTTTGAGACCAGCCTGGGCAACATGGTGAAACCCTGTCTCCATTAAAAATACAAAAATTAGCCGGGCGTGGTGGCGTTTGCCTGTAGTCCCAGCTACTTGGGCGGCTGAGGCACGAGAATCACTTGAACTCGGGAGGCAGAGGTTGCGGTGAGCCGAGAACGCACCACTGCACCCCAACCTGGGCAATAGGGCAAGACTCAGCCTCAAAAAAAATAAAATAAAGAAACTAGTCTTTCTATAGTCCTGGTCGTGTTGAAAGAAATCAGAATAACTGAGGGCTTCTAACCCTCTAATTTGATTCTGGCTTTACTGTTTTGCTTACATTTGTGTTATTCATCTATGTATCTAATTTACATTAGTCATATTACAAAGACACCTTTTCATTTCAAAGGAGAAGCTTATGTATCTGGTTACTTTTGTATACTCAGTGCAGAATCTCATTCCTTGCTAAAGTTTTTTCTTTTTCTCTAGCAACCCTATTTTCAACAGTTTTCTCAAAGTTCCTCATCCTTCTCTATTCAGCTGGCTCACTGCCCCCTTAAAGGATCTGGAGTCTAAAGTACGGCAAACATAAGCATCCCATTTAATTTTGTTTGATGAACTAACCTAGTTAGTAAATTATTTTTGGAGATACTGAGTCTTGCCAATTTATTTTTTAAGAGACAGGGACTCACTCTGTTGCCCAGGCTGAGTGCCGTGACACAATCATAGCTCACTTATAAACTTCCCCAGCTTCCTGAGTAGCTGGGACTATAGGCATGCACCACCACACCCAGCTAATTTTTTTCCAATAGTGTTGGGGGTCTCGCTATGTTGCCCAGGCTGGTCTTGAATTCCTGGCCTTAAGTGATCCTCCCATCTCTGCCTCCCCATGCACTGGGCACTATCCTCCATCCCTGGCCAATTAGATTTTTTTTTTTTTTTTGAGATGGAGTCTTGCTCTGTTGCCAAGGCTAGAGTGCAGTGGCGCCATCTTGGCTCACCACAACTTCCGCCTTCCGGGTTCAAGCAATTCTCTGGTCTCAGCCTCCCAAGTAGCTGGGAGTACAGGTGCACGCCACCATGCCTGGCTAATTTTTGTATTTTTAGTAGAGACAGAGTTTCACTATGTTGACCAGGCTGGTCTCGAACTCCTGACCTCATGATCTGCTGGCCTCAGCCTCCCAAAGTGCTGGGATTACAGACATGAGCCACCGCACCTGGCTGGCCAATTTGATTTTTAAGTATCCTATCAATTATTTAGGTCTCAGATGGTACATCACCTCTCAGGAAGCATTCCCTAACCATTTAGCAGGTCAGGTTAGTTCCTCTTGCAGCATAATCCCACACCACCCAATGCTTCCCCAATATGTACAGTTACTTGCTTATTTAAATGTATCTCTCTCTCACTAAAAATGTAAATGTAATGAAGGCAGGAAGTGTCTTTCTCAGTTTATTATTCCTTCTGTTGAGCAAAGTACCTGACACATGATTCCATAGAAATAAATTTTCTAGTTGAGATGCATATAGCCCATGAACTATTTTTTGAGAAACATCACCTTTGGGAAACCTCCCCTCCAAAGCAGCAGACCCACTTAGTAAACAAGAATTATTTTAGGTCCTTGAAAAACTGGACTTTAACCAGTGATTCTCAAATGTACCCAGGTTAGTCATCTAAGAAATTCTGAAACTCTTCCTTAAAGCACCTCCAAATTTAGAGGAGGCAAGAAAACAAATCCAAGGAAGGAAGAACTTGAGATGGAGGACTAGGGTTCAGGAAGGGAACTAGTAGGAAGTGAAATTAAAGCTGTTGCTCATGCCTGTAATCCCAGCACTTCTGGGACTTGAGACTAGCCTGAGCAACATAGGGAGACCCCGTCTCTACAAAAAATAAATTAGCCAGGTGAGGTGACACACATCTGTAGTCCCAGCTATTTGGAAGGCTGAGGCAGCAGGATCACTTGAGCCCAGGAGTTTGAGATTGCAGTGAGCTATGATGGCACCACTGGGCACTCCAGCCTGCACAGCAGAGAGACCATCTCTATTAAAAAAAAAAAAAAAAAAAAAGCCAGATACTCTATACACTGAAATCAATTAAAACCATGTTGATGTATCTAAAAACAAGCTAGATTTAACAATAAATGTTTGTAAAGACTTATGTGACCACCAAATTTTATTCCTTTGCGAAATTACAAATGTAGCATTAAAGTTAACAGCATAGACTGTGGAGTCTTAAACATCTGGATTTAAATCTCAACTCTGCCACCTAACTCCAGGACTTCAGGTAAACCAACTAATCTATATCAACTTGTTTTCCTGAAAGATGATAATGATAGTACCCAACCACAAAGGCTTTTGACGGTTAATTATTGCATGTAGTGTTCAGCCTATTGCCCAGATACAAGGAAAAGAGTCACTAAATGTTAGCTATTACCAATGTGTTTTGTGCTCATCTCCACCATTGGGATGTAACCTCTAAGGACACATGGAATTTCTCTCATTTGGAACTGTTTCCCAAGTTTTTAAAACAGGCATTTGATCAGTACTTGTTTAAAATAATGAATGACCCCTCTATTTAGTAGAGACCCCGTCTCTACTAATACAAAAATTAGCCGGGCATGGTGGCGGGCGCCTGTAATCCCAGCTACTCGGGAGGCTAAGGCAGGAGAATTGCTTGAACCTGGGAGGCGGAGGTTGCAGTGAGCCAAGATGGTGCCACTGCACTCCAGCCTGGGCAACAGAGCAAGACTCGGTCTCAAAAAAGAAAATTAAAAATAAAATACTGATTCCATAAATCAAATATAAAAATGTCATCACTTTATAGGTAGACTTTGTACTATACCTGTTTCTATAAATAGAACAAACAGGAATAATCCCCCCAGATTCCTACACAATTTATCTGTTTCTCAAATAATTTACGTGGTATGACAAATGGGCCAAAGACAGGTTTACTTCTAGTGTGCAAATTTGAAGAGCCCATATGTTTTTCACCTCACTGTATCATATACAGTTCAGAAAATCAATTAAAGACTTACTTCAGTTTTTCTATATACATTTTTAATGATTAGAAACAATTGATTATTAAGTCAGAATTGCAGTTGCTGGGGTCTGAAAGAGCCAGACAATAAAAATAAAATCCATAATGAGCTGTTATAAGTAGGATGTTTATCTTATTTACTAACGAGTTTTTGAGAATTCTATTCTGATGGTATGTGACCAATGGCATGCATATACAAGACCTCAAGTCCAAGTTTGGGATAACTGTAGCCAACACCTAAAGGAAAGGTAATTATGTTTTAGTTTACATGGGGCTCATACCCATGTCACTTGTCCCATCAGCACTATGCCCTCTGCAAGTAAGACTATGACGACAATGGTCGGCAGAACAAAAGGTTGACAATTGTGAAACCACAAGGTTACAGAAGAAATTGAGGCCTTGAAAGGCTCCAAGACTTGCCTTGGGTCACAGAGCACACTGTCGGTTCATGAGATTCTCAGTGTTGCACATGGTCATAAATGTTTGAATGTACAACCATCCATTTTTTAGTCAATTATGTACAAGTAAAATAAGTTTTAATGTAACAAATTATTTAAATAATGTGTGCCCTGTGAGGATTTATCCCACTTAATGGCAACTGAACTCTACCACATTACATTAACATATAACAATAGCAAATATTTGAGTGTTTACTATGTGTCAGGCACTCTTCTAATCATCAGATACGTGTTAACTCATTTAATACAGCCACCCTAGGAGCAGATGTGATCATCATCCTCTCAGAGAGGAATGCACAGAGAGGTCACAGAAAGCAGCGTACCAGGACTCAGACCTAGGCAGTCTGGTGTCTAAGGCTATACTCTAAATTATTGAGTTAAATGATCTAATAAAATGTATATTAAGCATATACAATAAAAAAAGTAAACGTGTTGACTGCTAAGCTACACAAACATTATTTAGTACTGTTATCTGTATTTCCTTTCATTTCCTTATCACTAACCAGTATTTTTTTAAACCACCACAAAATCAAGTTCTCTGTTAGAATTTGCCTTCATTTTTAAATATTCAGTAAGCATTATGGCCCAATTATGTAATATGTCTAAAGAAATTTTGCTGGCAGGGTGCGGTGGCTCACGCCTGTAATCCCAGCACTTAGAGAGGCAGAGGAGGGCAGATCACTTGAGCTCAGTTCAAGACCGGCCTGGGCAACATGGCAAAACCCTATCTCTACAAAAAATACAAAAATTAGCCAGGTGTGGTTGCACATGCCTGTAGTCCCAGCTATTCAGGAGGCTGAGGTGGGAGGATCACTTGAGCCCAGGAGGTTGAGGCTGCAGTGAGCCCTGATCGTGCCACGGCAATCCAGCATGGGCAGCAGAGTGAGACCCTGTTTTGGTTTTTTTTTAAATTGCGCACTCTTTTTTCACTGGGTCCACTTCATCTAGCAATGAAATCTACATTAAGGGGAAAAATCACTATTCCTGTATGATAACCCGCTTAAGTTCAACAAGAAAACTTTATTATTTAAGAATTTCTTTATAAAACTGAACTATATGTTCATGCATTATAATTCCAGGAAACTAAAGAACATAAAATTACCTTTAAAAGCTAATGTGGAGAATTTCAGGGGAAAATCAGTATTAACTTATAGTTTTATTATTGATACAAAAGAAAACTTCAAATACTGTACAGTAAGGTGTGCTGTAGAACACTATAATACACTATTACCAATTATTCATTACTCAAATGTAATATATACAGTAATCACGAAATCGGAAAATAATGGGCAACAGCCAGTGCCTTAAGGGTGAAATAACATCTATACTATTTTATTGAGCAGTTAAAGCACTTGCTATTTTTCTAAATATTTACACTATTACTGCTTATGTTTACAAATTCTAAGTATCATTTCCCTCCAAAAAGTAGACTTTCCAGTTCTTGGCACTAATTCTTAGTCAAATAAGCCTGAAAATACTGGCAACCTTTTCAGTCTTGCATTGCTCTACCACAGGCATAATAAGGGCTCAGGACGAGATTTCTGCATTCTAAAGAAAAGTAGGCAATACCTTAAAATTTTAAAAACTAAGTAATTGATACTCACAAGCAGGTAACATCAACTAAAACTTTTTTCTTTACTAATTTTTCCTTTTCTTTTACAAGAGAATAATCATTAATATTATACTACAAAAGCATGTAGTCTCCATAATTAAAAAATTAAATGTCAGATATACAAGTAATGGCATTTTCTCCAATAATTCATAATTTTTACAATTTCTGCTATTTTGGAACAAACATTAAAATTCCCACGATTTAAGTATCATTAAATATGAACTGGAACACTTAGCATCTCAAAGAATTATCAAGAATGGTAGAACTTGTAATTAACTCTATAACTTACATGGGTGATATAGTTCCCCTTTGTTGTTTTATTTCTTAAATATACATTCTACTAAGGAATATTTTCATGTGAACAGCTCCGGTTTGAAAAATTAATTTATACTATGAAGAGCCTTAAGGTTGTACAACTTTGTTAAATTATATGATAACCTTGAATGGTAGGATACATTTACTCAACTTAGAATATGGCGC
The DNA here is from genome assembly GCF_029281585.2 of Gorilla gorilla gorilla. NCBI lineage: Eukaryota > Metazoa > Chordata > Mammalia > Primates > Hominidae > Gorilla > Gorilla gorilla. Next base: position 53,755,503 of record NC_073231.2, on the reverse strand, counting down.
TATTATTATTATAAATGGTGGTTTTTAATTCACATTAAGATAGGTGGAATTTCATCCAATTTTGCAAAGGCTTTGTTTTTATAAAAATCTTAAGATGGAAACCTTGCTTTGAGAACCATAAAACTCAAAATCTGTGTAGTATTTTAAGTATGAACCAATTGAAATTACTGTTGAAAAATGAAGACAAAACTGTATTGATATTCTGAAATAAACACTTTATGCTGCCACTATATTGACCAGTTGAAGTGTAATTAATGACAGAAGTAAATTTTTTACCTAAAGGTTAGTTATTAGTGAGGTCTACATATTTAGAGAGTTATTCAGTAGCAGACAGTATTGGTAGGTAACTACATAAAACAATACTTTTATACATTTTGCATTTAGTAGCTAACATGTGATGTCAGTACAATTCTCAAAAACCTGTCATTAGTAGTATGAGTTGCTAGCAAGTGATCTTCCCTGAGGTAAGAGACCATATGCAAAAGTCAGTGTTCATCTCCAATGAAGATACTTAAAAATAATGGCAATAAGGACCTGTGGCCAGGAATTACAGATGCATTTCAGATTGATATCTTAATTGCAAGCAGTAGGCTTGACTGTAAAAACCAAACTAAAAATCACTGGAAGACACAGAGCCAATATCAGTCAATAGCATTTGCTAACTTTCTCAGGCCTCTACCCTAACATTTTCCAATAAAAATATCTGAAACAGAGTGAAGGGGGAGAAATGGGTTTGCTCTTTAACTAGTTCCTGAGTAACCATTCTCATGGAGTTAATTATATTCTATCTTAATATATGGCAGCATCTTGTTTTCTTCAATTTACAACAATTTCTCATTACCAGTATTCTAGATACATACTATCTTCAACACTACCTGGACTTTTAGGTCATCAACTTAAATTTGGTATGATTACCTATAAAATGGATTACTGAAGAAAAAATTTACAACTTTATTTCAATGTTTAGTGAAGCACTGCAAACAGAATTGCAGGAATGCATTTTAGTTATAATGTTACCTCTAGGGCTAAAAAAAAAAAAAAAAATTTACCTGAGATGTCTAGCTTGCACACCAAGATGTGGCTATATCACAAATGGCAGTACTAGAAAAATAACCATGCTATAGTCATGTATTTGGTTATGAAAACCATATGGAAAGACAAAGGATGATATTTAAAAACTTAAAAGAAACCCTATTCTAAAACTTCTTTGTGAGGATACCTGGCCTACTTCTCAAAAACCATCAATTCACCCCAACCAAATTTTCAGCTGATTTGAAAGAATTTCAAGAAATTTGATCACTTATCAGAATTGAGCCTTTTATTCATTTATCAAGGGAGAACCCAAACTGTTACTGTACTATTCATACCTAACTGGCTTTTAAATAGCATTGCTGTAGCTAGAGAAATTAATAAAGTTGTCAGAGATTAAGTCCATCTTCTAACATTCACATACGCATTCCAATTTGCACTAAATGTAAGAATAGGGAGATAAAGTTTGTTTCTGTTATTTTATGTTAATGCTATGAGATATCTGTCAGTTATCAATGAAGAAAATATTTGTTAAAGAAGATTATATCATTTTACATGAAAGCAGCGCATTTTTTGATTAAACAGTTTTCCTGTATTTAAATCCCCCCAAAAAAAGTTCCAGTGGCTGAAAAAGCCAAAAATAATTATAGTGGTTAGTGAAGTGGTATTTGTAATTCGTAGTTTAATACACAGAAGCCACCTTTACTAAGTAGTAAATAGTATTTGGTAGCTACAGCTCTTATTTTATGCAAAAATAGTGTATAATATAAAAGTTTAAAAATTTCCTGCGGTTTTGATAGGGAGAAAGAAAATTTAGGATGAAGATAAAATATAAAGACAAACGTGATAATGTGATAAAAACTAACCCAAATATATATTTTGCTCAGATACACCTGTAAAATGTCTAGATTCTCCATTCTTTCCTTATTTAAAATAGAGTAGTTTGTTTAAGAAGTGGATTCAGTTAGAGATACTTTCACAGAAAGATGACCAAAATCTGCCTTATCTGGAAACACAAGTTAAAGTACTGTCTATATCCCTTATGAATCAACAGGCAGAGATTTTTAAACATCTGATAAAATACTTTCTGACATACATTTTCTTAGAATTACAAACACAGTTCTGCATCTGTTACATGTGCAAACAGAGACAGCCAGGCTTTGAATGCTCTAGGTAAGAGATTGTATTAACATATATTTTGTCTTTCAGCCATTCAAATTCAACTTAATTTCAGTGAACAGAGAAGAATATGGGTTGAAATGTACACTTCAGGATACAGATTTGCAGAATAAAATAAAATAGTGCAATACCAATCTCAGGATAAACACTCTTCTGTTGTTTTTAAGGAATAAGCATGAAAGCTGCTTCTCAAGGAAACTGGCACTGAAGATTTGATGAATACACTAAGCAAATACCCAGCTGATCAGGGTGTGATGCAGTAAAATTTGCATCTAAACCCAAGTGAAGCCAACAAATAAACTCTTATGGATTCTGAAAAAAAAAAAAAAATTTTTGGCTCAAAGGGGCATAAATACACTTAGCATATACAGGCTTAAATACCACTGATCAAAATTGTAGAACAATTAACTCATTCATAAAGATAAACTCTTATTTATAAATTCTCTACTGCTACCATTATTTCTTTTTCTACCACACTTTGCAATCAACTTTTCTGCAAGATTAAAAAAAAAAAAAATCAGGTTGTTCTTGACCAAGCCAGGAATCAAAAATAATGGTAACATATTAATAGAGCACACACAATTGGCTGTGGCTCAGACAGCAACACAACTGAATCACATTGACCTCATCAATCTAGAAGAGATTTTTCCCCAATCTTGCACAAATCAGCAAAATGTTATATCGTTACATTCTATTCTCAAGATATTTTCGCCAAGAAATCTCTATGAATGTGTTTACATTCATAGAAACATTTGCATTCCACTGTCTAATAAATAATTGTATGAATTTTAAGATACAATTTAGTTCAGATAAAATTCAAGTTTACATAAACCTTTTGACACTAGTATGTGAGATGGTTACCTTGATGACATCAACATTAGCAAAATCTCATTTCCCCTCCATTTGTAGGCTTTTCAGAAATCAAACGTATTTAAGTAAGAGAATTTTCATGTTGGAAACATTAAGACTTTCATGGAATTAAAATTACAAAGAACTTCCAATGAACCACATATATGGAAGAAAGTCATCTCAGCAGATCTAACAGCTAATTTATAGAAATTCAGAGCCAGCCTGGGCAGCAGTATATTAAAAGCTATGGCCAATCACACACTTGCTATCATGCACTGAATAACAAGATATAATCTTTGAATTATATACGTACAAGATTTTTAATGACTAATCAAGTTACGTGGCCCAGCCAACAAATATTACATATTCACAATAAACATTCTGCCTTTATTAGCCTCTAATTAAATCAAGAGTGATCCATTGGCTCAGTTGTGTTAGTCATCTCAGCATCTTGACTATCCATCTCTTCAAGCTCCTCCACGGAATTTCCCCTCTGTGCTTTTGACCTTGTGGCAAAGGCTGCTCCCAGTGCATCTGCTACACAGCCATCAGTTGTTTCTGTATTCAAATTTTCAGTACCACCAGTTAAAGGAAAAGATTCAGGCAAACCAGTCTGAAGACTCCCAGACTTTGCAGAAGAACTCACAACTTCTGTTTTCCTTTGAGGAAGATCAGATGGTGACTGCTCTGTACTTTGATCCCGAAGGTGCCTGTCCATTGAAGCCTGAATAGAAGAAACCATTTCCTGCAATTTTTTTCGCTGGGCCTCAACCAAATCAGGATCAAGCTGCCTGCCGTCTCTCATTGTTACTACTCCAGGAGCTATTCGAATAAGCTCACTATTACTAGAAGAAGCTGTGAATACAGAAGGCTCTGTTTTAGTGGAACTATTACTAAAGTCTGTCCCTGTATTATGCTTTCTTACAACTGAAGTTTCCCTAGCTCTTGGATCAAGGTGTGGGTTACCAGATGCAGTTCCTAAAGAATGCCCTTTTCCCTGAAAGGCAGTTACGTTATGAAGTTGCTCAGATTTCTTTTTCACTACTCCACCACTACCTAGTTTTAATAGCCCATGTGAGGGACTTGATTCCCTACTTCTTGTAGTAGCCTCTGCTCGAACCTGACTTACAGCCTCTTTAACTAAATCTTCAACATCAGGACCAATGGGGAAATGTCCTGCAGCATCCACACACAATTCCAGTCTATCTTCAGAAGCATTATAGACAAAGGTTTTGCCAGGCAGATGTGGAAAAGTACAATGCTTGCCATCAGCCATACCTAAAAAGGGGAAAAGATATTTAACATATTAAAATCTTAAGGTATTAATAAAAGTGTAGTCAAGACAATTATAGTTAAAATAATGAATTTTAAATAACAATTTACAGATAACAGCTTTCAAAACAAAATTCATTCAGATTTATTGTATTACAAAAAAGAACCACCACCATAGACCCTAAAGTAGTTCTCCCCAGAGAATCTTTTTTAAAAAAATTTTTTTGCTATCTTAACTAACAGCAAAGTTAAGAATGGGGCTTGAGGTCACACAGTGGCTCACACATGTAAACCCAGCACTTTGGGAGGCTAAGGCAGGTGGATCACCTGAGGTCAGGAGCTCGAGACCAGCCTGGCCAACGTGGTGAAACCCCAACTCTACTGAGAATACAAAAAATTAGCTGGGCATGGCAGCAGGCGCCTGTAATCCCAGCTACTTGGGAGGCTGAGGCAGGAGAATCGCTTGAACCCAGGAGGCAGAGGTTGCAGTGAGCTGAGATTGCGGCACTGCACTCCAGCCTGGCCAATAACAGTGAAACTCCATCTCAAAAAAAAAAAAAAAAAAAAAAAAGAATGGAGCTTGAGGCCAGGTGCAGTGGCTCATGCATATAATCCCAGCACTTTGGGAGGCAGACAGGTGGATCACTTGAGGTCAGGAGTTCAAGACCAGCCTGGCCAAAATGTTGAAACCCAGTCTCTACTAAAAATACAAAAATTAGCTGGGCATGGTGGTGTGTGAGCCTGTAGTCCCAGCTACTGGGGAGGCTGAGGCAGGAGAATTGCTTGAACCCAGGAGGCGGAGGTTGCAGTGAGCCGAGATGGCGCCACTATACCACTATACTCCAACCTGGGTGACAAAGCAAGACTCCATCTCAAAAAAAAAGGTTTTGCAGGTGTTTCCAGATTGCTACTGAGATGCTTTTCCTTGGCTATCCCTAGAAAGAATCATAGTTCCACACATGTTCATCACAGTATTACTTACAATGAAACAATGGAAAAAATCTAAATTTTCAACAAGAAATAAGTAAATTATTTCCTATCTACCTGTTGGAAGTATATGCAGCTATTAAAATTTAGATAAATAGGCCCGGCGCAGTGGCTCACACCTGTAATCCCAGCACTTTGTGAGGCCAAGGCGGGCAGATCATGAGGTCAGGAGTTTGAGACCAGCCTGGCCAATAGGGTGAAACCCCATCTCTACTAAAAATACAAAAATTAGCCAGGCATGGTGGTGCGCGCCTGTAGTCCCAGCTACTCAGGAGGCTGAGGCAGGGAGAATTGCTTGAACCCAGGAGGTGGAGGTTGTGCTGAGCCAAGATTGCACCACTGCACTCCAGCCTGGGCAACAGAACAAGACTCCATCTAAAAAAAAAAAAAATTCAGATAAATAATGCTTGAACCCAAGAGGCGGAGGCTGCAGTGAGCCCAGATCATGCCACTGCACTCCAGACTGGGCAACAGAGTGAGACTCCATCTCAAAAAAAAAAAATTTAGATAGGAAGCTGTGATGCCTGATATATACAGTAAAATGTGCATGATGCTGCAACAGCAGGAAACAAATATAAGTACTATGATTACAATCTTGCCTAAAACATGTATGTATAAGACAAATATTTTTAAATGATAGGTGATGTTTCCCATTTCTATAGTTTCTGCACGTTTATATTGTTATTAAAAAACTCCAGCCAGGCGTGGTGGCTCAGCACATTGGGAGGCTGAGGCGGGAGGATCGCTTGGAGTTTGTTTCCAACAAACAAAGGCTAGGAGTTTGATACCAGCTGGGCAACATGGTAAGACCCTGGTCTCTACAAAAAAAAACCAAAAGGTTAGCTGAGGGTGATGGCATACACCTATAGTCTCAGCTTTTTGGGAGGCTGAGGCAGGAGGATCACTGAGCTCTGGAGTTTGAGGCTGCAGTGAGCTATTACTGAGCCACTGAACTCCAACATGGGTGATAGCAAGAAACTGTCTAAAAACAAAACAAAACAAAAAACAAACGCCCCAATTTAAAATATATTTTTAAAAATCAATGGATATGCCGGGCACAGTGGCTCACACCTGTAATCCCAGCACTTTGGGAGGCCTGGGCAACAGAGCAAGACTCCGTCTCAGAAAAAAAAAAAAAAAAAAGATATACTTTAAATACAATACAAATACTGTTGTGATACTTCTAAGCATAATTGTTTAGGGGTTTTTTTTGGCAGGTATAGAGAGAATGTTCAGATTTTATATAGTCCTTCGAATTTTAATTCAAATTTTAAGAAGCAAGGCACATTAAAATTTCTCTATCACATATCAACAATTCCATTACTTAGGGCCGGGCACGGTGGCTCACACCTGTAATCCCAGCACTTTGGGAGGCTGAGGCGGGTGGATCACAAGGTCAGGAGATCAAGACCATCCTGGCTAGCACAGTGAAACCCCATCTCTACCAAAAATACAAAAAAAAATTAGCCGAGCATGGTGGCAGGCACCTGTAGTCCCAGCTACTTGGGAGGCTGAGGCAGGAGAATGGTGTGAACCCAGGAGGTGGAACTTGCAGTGAGCCAAGACCGTGCCATTGCACTCCAGCCAGGGAGACAGAGCGAGACTCCATCTCAAAACAAAACAAAACAAAAATTCCATTACTTATATATGCTAATGACATGTATACTATACATATTAGTATACATGTAACAAATAATACTATACATATTAGTATACATGTAACAAATAATAGTTACATTATTCTTTACATTAAAAACCCAGAAACTACCCAAAAGCTCATGAGCAGAACAATGAATTGTGTTAAAAACAATACAACAGAATACTATGCAGCAGTGAAAATGAATAACCTATAGTTGAACTCATCAACACAGATGTATCTGAAAAAGTGTTGCTAAACTAAACAAGTCAGCCAGGTTTGGGGCTCATGCCTGTAATCCCAGCACTAGGGGAGGCAGAGGCAAATTGACTACTTGAGCCTAAGAGTTCCAGCCTGGGCAACCTAAGGAGACCTCACCTCTACGAAAAATTTAAAAAATTAGCTGGGTGTAGTGGCATATGCCTGTAGTCCCAGCAACCTGGAAGACTGAGGCAGAAGGATCACTTGAGCCAGGGAGGTTGAGGCTGCAAGAAGTTGTGATCATACCACTGCGCTCCAGCCTGAGAGTAAAACCCCATCTCAAAAAAAAAAAAAAAAAAAAAAAAAGGCCAGGCGCAGTGGCTCACGCCTGTAATCCCAGCACTTTGGGAGGCCAAGGCGGGTGGATCACGAGGTCAGCAGATCAAGACCATCCTGGCTAACATGGTGAAACCTCATCTCTACTAAAAACACAAAAAATTAGCCAGGCGTGGTGGCGGGCGCCTGGAGTCCCAGCTACTCAGGAGGCTGAGGCAGGAGAATGGTGTGAACCCAGGAGGCAGAGTTTGCAGTGAGCCGAGATCACACCACTGCACTCCAGCCTGGGCGACAGAGCGAGACTCCTGTCTCAAAAGAAAGAAAGAAAGAAAGAAATCATAGAAGAAGGTATACAGCATAATTCCATTTTTATAAAGTTCAAACACAGGCAAAGTTGAGTATTATATAGTTAAAACTAAATTTGCCATTCATTTCTTCATTTCTCTGTACAAAAACCTGCAAGAAAACTCTCTCTCTCTCTCCCTATATATATATATACACACATATATTTTGTGGGGGACAGGGTCTCACTCTGTCAACCAGGCTGGAGTACAGTGGTGTGTGATCATGGCTCACCGTGGCCTCAGCCTCCTGGGCTCAAGTGATCCTTCCACGTCAGCCTCACCAGTAGCTGAGACTACGGGCACATGCCACCACACCTGGCCAATTTTTCTATTTTTAGTAGAGACAGGGTTTCATCATGTTGCCCAGGCTCGTCTCAAACCCCTGGGCTCAAGCCATCTGTCCGCCTTGGCCTCCCACAATGCTGGGATTACAGGCATGAGACACCACACCTGGCCGAAAACTTACTATATTTTAAGCCAATTAGTTTTATTCTTTTTTTCTTTTTTTTTTTTTTGGTGTTGCTGGGGTTGGGGGAAATGGTGTCTGCTCTCAGCTCTGTTGCCTAGGCTGGAGTGCAGTGGTGCGATCTTGGCTCACTGCAGCCTCCTCCTCCCAGGTTCAAGCGATTCTCATGCCTCAGCCTCCTGGGTAGCTAGGATTACAGATGCCTGCCACCATACACAACAAATTTTTGCATTTTTTGTAGAGACAGGGTTTCACCATGTTAAATGATCTGCCCACCTAGGGTGGGCAAAGTGCTGGGATTACAGGCATGGACCACCGTACCTGGCCTGAGCCAATTAATTTTAGAATACCTTTCCAAAAATGAAGAACAGAAATAGTAATAGTATAGTTTAGTTATAATGGGCAATACTGTTTTTCAAATGTAGATGTAACCATCTATATGTTAAGGTGGATTTGAATAAAATAAGAGAGTTATGTATGCTCCTTTCCTGTTTTTGGAAGACGGAGGTAAATGGCTGGGGTTGAGAGGGGCTTGATATGTTTTGATTCTTTGACCACAGGATGATGATGATGACGATAATAATAAATGGGAGCTACATGATGAGAACATATGGACACAAAGGGGGAACAACACACACTTGGGCCTTTCGGAGCATAGAGGGTGGGAGGAGGGAGGATCAAGTGGGTGCTAGGCTAAATATCTGGGTGATGAAATAATCTGTACAACAAATCCCCATGACACAAGTTTACCTAGGTAACAAACCTGCACTTGTACCCCGAACTTAAAAATAATAGTAATAATTTGCCACATGAATCTGTTATAAAAATATAGAGAAAAATTTACCACAAATATCAGAAAAAATTCTATTTTGGAAGGTACTTTTCTGAGGATGATCCATTTCAAATGGCTGTGTTATAGTCAGAATTTTAATTTTGTGAACAACAGCTGGAATTCTAATAACAACAACAACAAACATTTGCTAAGTATTTATTGGGTACCAGATCATTTGCTAACTGCTATACATCCACCATCTCCTTTGATCCTCACAATCACCCTGACATTATCATACCCACTTTACAAATAAACTGACACTTAGAAGTCAGAGTGTAATACATCCAGAATTTGATCTCAAATGTTCTGACTCTGATACAGAAAGGAGGCAGGGAAATATTAGGCAGAAAAGGGCAAGGTCCCTAGTGGAGGCCCACCCTCAAGCCTGGACCTGCGGCCCAAAGTGAGAACATGTATTCCTGTTTTTCCGCTCAAATGTTGCTTTTTGGCCTGCCCTGCCCCCCATCCTGTACCCATAAAAACCCCAGGCAGACCAGCAGACTGGCAGAGTGGCAGAGAACGAGAGAAGAGAAGAAACAGCTGGATGTCAGAGAAAAGTAGCTTGACTTCAGAGGGATGGCTTGACGGGGGTACTTCAGGGAAGAGTTTGGCCGGGGACAGCTGAACTCCAGGGGAAGACCACCTTTCCAGTCCATCCCCTTTCCAGCTCCCCACCCCACTGAGAGCCACCTCCACCACTCAAAAAAATCCTCCACATTCACCACCCTTCAATTTGTTCGTGCAACCTGATTATTCCTGGATGCCAGAGAAGAACTTGGGTACCAAGAGGGTGGGCGCAAAAGGCTGTCACCCTGACCCTTCAATGAGCTGTTAAGCACTTAAGCTATTTGTGGAGGGGAAAGCTAAAAGGCCACACTGTTAACACATGCCCTCTGGGGCCCTGGGGGCCACAGGTACCCCCCCTAGATGCTGCTGCAGGGCCGCACAGAGTTCTACTCCTGCTGGTGCCCAGAAGCAGTCGTCCCGGCCCCTGTATCTGCTGACCTGTGTGCTGCCTGTCCCATGAAGGGTTGAGAGCTGCGGGCTGAGTAAGCAAGCCAACCCCTTCACAAGCCCCTCGGGGGTCAAGGGAACTATCCTGTTTCAACTCCAGAGCTCTAAACTACCTCTTAATGATAAATACCACATGTAACATTCTAGGAAATATGACAACTCTATTGAGATATAGTTCACATACAATTCACCCATTTTAAGTGTATAAACAAATGGTTTGGGACATATATATATAGTTTTTTTTTTTTAGAGACAGAGTTTCCCTCTATCACCCAGGCTGCAGTGTGGTAGTGCAATCATAGCTCACTGCGATCTGGGCTCAACAGATCCTTCCACCTCAGCCTCCCAGTGCTGGGATTACAGACATGAGCTACTGTGCATAGCCAGTTTTTAGCGTATTCACAAAGTCGTGGAACTTTTAGAACAGTTTCATCACCCCAAAAAGAAACCCTGAACCTTAGCAGTCATTCCCTCTACCTCATTCCCAGCCCTAGGGAAGCCACTGATTCACTCTCTGTTTCTCTAAGTGTTGCTATTCTGGATATTTCACTATATGCTCTTTTGTGACTGGCTTCTTTCACATGGCATAATGTTTTCAAGGTTCATCCATGATGTAACAAGTACCAATACTTTACTACTTTTTATTGCCAAATAATATTTCACTGTATGGCTATAACACATTTTATTTATCCAATCATCAGTTGATGGACATTTTAGTAACTTCCATTTTAGGCTATGATGAATAATGCACCTATGAACATTTGTGTACAAATTTTGTGTGGACATATGTTTCCATTTATCTTGGGTATACATCTAAGACTAGAACTGCTGGATCATATAGTAACTCTACATTTAACCTTTTGAGGAACTGCCAAAGTTCCCAAGTGGCTGCATCATTTTTACATTCCTACCAGCAATGTATGAGGGTTCCAATTTCTCTACATTCTCGCCTACAATTCTTATTATGTGACTTTTGGACCACAGCCAGGCTAGTGAGTATGAAGTATTATACCATCCCATTTTTCTTTTGATTTGCATTCCCCTGATGACTAATGATGTTTAGCATCTTTTCACGTGTGATTGGCCATTTATATATTTTCTCTGGAGAGAAATTTATTCATCTTTTGCCCATTTTTAACTGTTATTTGTCTTTTTTGTTTAGTTGTAAGAGTTCTTTATATTCTGGATACAAATCCATTCTCAGATACATGTTTGCAAAAATTTTCTCCCATTCTGTGGGTTGTGTATTTACTTTCTTGATAGTATAATTTGTAGCACAGAAGTTTGCTTTTTATTTTTTTCTCTTGTTATTTATGCTTTTATTTTTGTATCTAAGATTATGCCTAATCCAAGGTCAATACAGTTTATGCTTATGTTTTCTTCTAAGAGTTTTCTAGTTTTAGCAAGTAAACTTAGGTCTTTGATCTATTTTGAATTAATTTTGTGTATGGTGTGAGGCAGAGGTCAAACCTGAGGTAGACATCAAACTTCAATATTTTGCATGCTAATATCTAATTGTCTGAGGACCACTTGTTGAAAAGACTATTCTTTCCCCACTGAATTGTCTCAGCAACACAGTTAACATTTAAAAAATAATTTCAAACTAGAAACAAAACTATTTTGAAAATAGTAAAGACAGCCATCCCCATGCCACCCCCTTATCCTTCAACCCCCTCCCACACACAAAACACAACTGAAGGAAGTTATTTGCAGTTGCATGGAAGATAGTGCATATTGATCCAGATTACTGGAATCCCCATAATCCATCCTAATTAAATACTAACTTCTAAAAACCACTAATTAGTATCAATATATTTCAGAAAGTAGAATTTAAAAAAGAATTTAAAAAAAGAAAAAAATAAAACAAAGTAGAATGAAATGAAAGATAAAAAGTTTAAAAGGGATGTAAAAAGGCCAGGCATGGTGGCTCACACCTGTAATCTCAGCACTTTGGGAGGTCGAGGTGTGCAGATCACCTGAGGTCACGAGTTCTAGACCAGCCTGGCCAACATGGCGAAACCCCATGTCTACTAAAAATACAAAAATTAGCCAGGCATGGTGGCACATGCCTTTAATCCCAGCTACTTGGGAGGCTGAGGCAGGAGAATCACGTCAACTCGGGAGGTGGAGGTTAAAGTAAGCTGAGATCACGGCACTGCACTCCAGCCTAGGCAACAGAGTTAGACTTCATCTCAGAAAGAAAAAAAAAAAGATGTTAAAAAAAAAGGGAAGGGAAGGGATGCTTAGAGAGAAATTTATAGCTTTAAATGCCTATATTAAAAAAAAAATTGTAGGCTGGGCATGGTGCCTCATGCCTGTAATCTCAGCACTTTGGAAGGCCAAGGTGGGTAGATCTCTTAAGGCCAGGAATTCAAGACTGGCCTGGCTAACATGGCGAAACCCTGTCTCTACTAAAAATACAAAAATTAGTTGGGCATAGTGACGCACACCTCTAATCCCAGCTACTCGGGGAGGCTGAGGCATGAGAATTGCTTGAATCCGGGAGGCGGAGGTTGCAGTAAGCCAAGATTGCACCACTGCACTCCAGCCCAGGCAAGAGATTGAGACTCTGTCTCAAAAAGTAAAATAAAGAAATAAGAAAAAAAAGAGCAAATTAAACCTAAAGCAAGCATAAGGAAGGAAAAAATAAACATAAAAGCAAAAATCAATGAAACTGAAATCAGAAAAATAAACAAAAAAAACCCTATGAATCCAAATGTTTCTTTGAAAAGATCAACAGCCAGACTGGACAGCCAAAAAAAAAAAAAAAGAGGCACAAGTTGCCAAGATCAGAAATGAAAGAACTACAGATTCTACAGACATTAAAAGGACAACAATAGGGGAATACTAGAAACAACTTTATGCCAATACAGTTGATAACTTGGATGAAATGGGCAGATTTTAAGACAAAACTAACAAAGCTTACTCAAGAAGAAATAGATAATTTTAAAAGTACTCTATTAAAGAAATTAAATTTGTAGCTAAAAAACTGCCCAGCAAAGAAAACTCTAAGCAAAGATGGTTTCACTGGTGAATTCTACCAGTTAAAACTATTATAAAATCTACCAAAAAACAGAAGAGGAGGCAATGCTTCTCAGTGCTATTTTATGAAGCCAACATTACCCTGATTAAACAGTCATTACAAGAAAACTACAGATAATTATCCTTCCTGAACACAATCACAAAAACACTCAACAAAATATTAGCAAATTAAATCCAGCAAGTAAAGTTGGTTCAACATTCAAAAAAATCAATGTAATTCACGCTATCAACAAACCAAAAGAGAAAAACCATATGATCACCTTGATACATGTAGGAAAAGAGCATCTCACAAAATTCAACCTCCATTCATAATCTAAACTCTCAACAAACCCAGGAATAGAAAGAAATGTCCTCAATCAATCCTCAATCTTACAAAAGGTATCTCTGAAAAACCTGCAAGCTGAATGCTTCCAAGATATGGAAAAAGAAAATAATGTCTACTCTCACCTTTCCGACTCAACACTGAACTGAAGGTCCTAGCCATTGCTAATAAAATTGTCTTTTATTTCCAAAACACATGATGATCTACATAGACAAGGATCTGCTAAAAGTTGCTAAAATATGTGAGTTTAGCAAGGTCACACATGGGGTACAAGGGCAATCAAGAGCAATGTAAAAAAAAAAAAAATTTTAGGCCAGGTGCAGTAGTTCACACCTGTAATCCTAGCACTTTGGGAGGGTGAGGCGGGCGGATTACTTTGAGCTCAGGAGTTTGAGACCAGCCTGGGCAATACAGTGAAACCCCGTCTCTACAAAAAATACAAAAATTAGCTGGGTGTGGTGGCCCACATCTGTGGTCCCAGCTACTTGGGAGGCTGAGGCTGGAGAATCGCTTGAGCCCAGTTGGTGGTGGGACACGGGTGGTGGGGGTTGCAGTGAGCTAAGATTGCGCCACTGCACTCCAGCCTGGGTGATGGAGTGAGACCCTGTATCCAAGAAAAAAGGAAAAAAAAGAGGCCAGGCATGGTGGCTCATGCCTGTAATCCCAGCACTTTGGGAGACTGAGGCAGGCAGATCACGAGTCAGGAGTTCGAGACCAGCTTGGCCGACATAGCGAAACCCCGTCTCTACTAAAAATAAAAAAATTAGCTGGGCATTGTTGCGTGCACCTGTAGTCTCAGCTACTCGGGAAGCTGAGACAGGAGAATCGCTTGAACTCAGGAGGCAGAGGTTGTGGTGAGCTGAGATTGCACCACTGCACTGGCGCAATAGGCAACAGAGCAAGACTCCATCTCAAAAAATAAAACAAAAGAAAAAGAAAAAGAAAGCCAATTTTATTTCTATGTACTAGAAATGAACAATAAGAAATTTGAAATTTGTAGAAGCATCTTTTACAGTATCATCCAAAAAACAAATATTTCACGGTATAAATCTAACAAACTATGTGTCAGACCTATCTGCTGTAAACCACAAAATTTTGATGAGAGATATTAAAGACTTAATGAAGAAATATAACATTTTTGGTCAGGCACAGTGGCTCACGCCTGTAATCTCAGAACTTTGGGAGACTGAGGCAGGAGATGGCTTGAGCCCAGGAGTTCAAGACTAGGCTGGGCAGCAATATGGCAAAACCCTGTCTCTACAAAAAAAAAAAAAAAAAAAATTAGCAGGGCGTGGTGGTGCGCACCTGTAGTCCCTGCTACTCAGGAGGCCGAGGTGGGAGATCAACTGAGCCAGGTAGGTCGACGATGCAGTAAACTATGATTGTGTCACTGCATTCCAACCCGGGTAACAAAGTGGGACCCTGTCTCAATAAAACCAAAAACAAGAAATATAACATCTTCATGATTCAAAAGACTCATTGTTGTCAAGATATCAACTGTCCCCAATTTGATCTATACAGATGCTCCTCAACTTACAACGGGTTACAGCCAGATAAACTCAAAGTCAAAATGCATTTCTTTTTTTTTTGAGACAGAGTCTTGCTCTGTCACCCAGGCTGGAGTGCCAGCACTGTGATCTCGGCTCAATGCAACCTCCACCTCCTGGGTTCAAGGGCTTCTCCTGCCTCAGCCTCCCAAATAGCTGGGATTACGGGCGCATGCCACCGCACCTGACTAATTTTTATATTTTTAGTAGAGACGGGGTTTCACAGTGTTGGCCAGGCTGGTCTCAAACTCTTGACCTCAAGTGATCCGCTTGCCTCGGCCTCCCAAAGTGCTGGGATAACAGGCCACTGTGCCTGGCCCAAAATGCATTTAATACCCTGATAAACCCATCATAAAGTCAAAAAGTCCTAAATCAGGCACTGCCTGTATATTCAATGCAATCACAATAAAAATCCTGGCAGACTCTTTTTGAAGAAATCAAGCTGATTCTAAAATTTATATGGATAGGCCAGGCGCGGTGGCTCACGCCTGTAATCCCAATACTTCGGGAGGCTGAGGAAGGCAGATCACTTGAGGTCAGGAGTTTGAGATCAGCCTGACCAACACAGTGAAACCTTGTCTCTACGAAAATTACAAAAATTAGCCAGGTGTGGTGGTGTACGCCTGTAATCCCAGCTACTCAGGAAGCTGAGGCAGGAAAGAATTGCTTGAACCCAGGAGATGGAGGTTGCAGTGACCCAAGATCGTGCACTCCATCCAACCTGGGTGACGGAGTGAGACTCCATCTCAAAAAAATAAATAAATACAGAAGTTCGAGACCAGCCTGGGCAACATGGTGAAACCCCGTCTCTACTAAAAACACAAAAAATTAGCCGGGTGTGGTGGTGTGCACCTGTAATCCCAGCTACTCGGGAAGCTGAGATAGGAGAATCACTTGAACCCAGGAGGCAGAGGTTGCAGTGAGCCAATATCTCACCACTGCACTCCAGCCTAGGCAACAAAGTGAGACTCTGTCTCAAAAATAAATAAATAAGTAAATTAAATAAATAAATAGGCCAGGCATGGTGGCTCACGCCTGTAATTCCAGCACTTTGAGAGGCCAAGGCGGATGGACCACGAGGTCAGGAGATCAAGACCAGCCTAGCCAAGATGGTGAAACCCCGTCTCTACTAAAACTACAAAAATTAGCCAGGCGCAGTGGCAGGCGCCTGTAATCCCAGCTACTTGGGGGACTGAGGCAGGAGAATGGCTTGAATCTGGGAGGCAGAGGTTGCAGTGACCCAAGACTGCGACACTGTACTCCAGCCTGGGCGACAGAGTAAGACTCCATCTCAAAAACATAAGTAAGTAAATAAGTAAGTAAATAAATAAATAAATAAAAATAATAAAATTTATATGGATAAACAAAGGACTCAGAACACCCAAAACAATTCTGAAAAAGAAAAAAAGATGGAGGACTCACACTGATTTCAAGAATAACTATAAGATACAATAATCAGGATTATTACTGTACTGGAGAAAGGAGAGACACATAGATCAACAAAACAGAAAAGAGATTCTACAAATACTAATAGAACCACACATATAGTCAGTCGATTTAAGAAAAAGTAACTTCACTGAGGTATATTTTGCATATCACATAATTCATCCTTTTCAGGTGTATGACTCATGGTCAACTGATTTTTGACAAATATACCAAAATAATTCAATGGATAACATAAAGCCTTTTCAACAAATGGTGCTGGAACAACTGGTCATCCATACATTAAAAAATGAACCTTAACTCATACCCTGCAACATATTAAAAAATCAACTTGAAATGGATCATAAACCTAAATATAAAACCTAAAACTATAAACTCCTAGAAAAAAACACAATTGATTCTCCCACCTCAGCCTCCTGAGTAGCTGGGACCACAGGCACACGCCCAACTATTTTTTATATATTTTTTATATTTTATATTTTTTATATTTTTAGTAGGGATGGGGTTTCATCATGTTGCCCAGTCCGGTCTTGAACTCCTGAGCTCAGGCAATCCGCTCACCTTGGCCTCCCAAAGTGCTGGGATTACAGGTGTGAGCCACAGTAACTGGCCAGTTACAGGTCTTTTAAAATGTGACACATCTATATCATGGAATACTACTCAGCAATAAAAAGGAATAAACTCTAGTTATTCAAAGTGTTTTTAAAAAACGAAGGAATAAACTAACACATGCAACAAGACAGATCTCAAAAGCATATTAAAACAAATAGGCACATTTTTTCTGTATAGGGCAACATTTGTGCACCATATGGTTTCTTTCACAAGTATTCAACTCTGCCACTGTAATGTGAAAGCAGCCATAGACAACATGCAAACATGAGTGTGGCTGTGCTCCAGTAAAACTGTCTGTCTGTCTGTCTGTCTATCTATCTAACCTAATCTATCTAATTGATCATTTATCTAATCTATCATCCATCCGTCCATCTACCTAATCTATCATCTATCTGATCTAATCTATCCAATGTATCATCTATGTATCTAATCTATTATCTATCTATCTATCTATCTATCTGAGTCTCACTCTGTCACCCAGGCTGGAGTGCAGTGGCATGATCTTGGCTCACTACTACCTCCACCTCCTGGGTTCAAGCAATTCTCGGGTCTCAGCCTCCCAAGTAGCTGGGACTATAGTCGTGCACCACCACACCCAGCTAATTTTTTTGTATTTTTTGAAGAGATGAGGTTTTACCATGTTGGCCAGGCTGGTCTCACACTCCTAGCCTCAAGTGATCTGCCCAACTCGGCCTCCCAAAGTGCTGGAATTACAGGTGTGAGCCACTGTGCTCAGCCCCAGTAAAACTTTTAAGTATTCAGCCAGGCACAGTGGCTCACACCTGTAATCGCACACTTTGGGAGGCCGATGCAGGAAGATCACCTGAGCTCAGGAATTCAAGACAAAAAATTAGTCGGGCATGGTGGCTTATGCCTGTAGTCCCAGCTACTCAGTAGGGTGAAGGATGAGGATCACTTGAGCCCAGAGGATTGACGCTAGAGGCTGCAGTGAGTCACGATCATACCACTGCACTCCAGCCTGGGCAACAGAGCAAGACTCTGTCTCAAAACTAGTAAGAATAATAATAATAATAAATTATATAAACAGGCAGCAGGCTGGGTGCAGTGGCTCATGCTTGTAATCTGTCGCTTGTAATCCTAGCACTTTGGGAGGTCAAGGCGAGAGGATTGCTCGAGCTCAAGAGTTCAAGACCAGCCTGGGCAACATGGCGAAACCCCATCTCAACTAAAAATACAAAAAATTAGCTGGGCATTGTGGCACATGGCTGTGGTCCCAGCTACTTGGGAGGCTGAGCTGGGAGGATCACCTAAGCCCAGGTCAAGGCTGCAGTGAGCTATAACTGCGCCACAGCACTCCAGCCCAGGAGATAGAGTGAGACCCTGTCTCTAAAACAAAAAAACAGGCAGCAGACTTGAGATGGCCCCACAGGCCACAGTTTGCCAATTCCTGTGCTAAATTAAAGATGCCAGACACAAAAGGTCACACTATAGGATTCCATTCACATGGTAATATGAAAAAGGCAAACATATAGGAGCAGAATCAAATCAATGGTTGTCAGGGCCTGGGATTGAGGAGAGTTGACTACAAAGAGGCACAAGAAAACTTTTTGGAGTGATGGAAATATTCTATATTTTTATTACAGTGGTGGTGTTGGTTACATGACTATATATGTTTGTCAAAATTCATATACAGTATACAAAATTCGTATACTTGTAAGTCTGAAAAGAGTGAATTTTACTGTTTATAAATTATGCCTCAATAATCCTGTCTTAAAAGAAAAAAACAAGGCTTTTTTTGGTCTCTGATTAAAGAAAAACCAAGAGAAGAAAACATTTTTTAGAAAATTATCAATGTTAATTATCAAGAAAATTCAAACACTGACTGGATATTTGGTGACATAAAAAATACTGTCCTTTTTTTAGGTTGTAATAATGACTTTTTTTTTTTTAAAGAGTCCTTATCTTTAGAAATACATATTGAAGTTCAAAGGAGAAAATAAGAAGGAAAAAAAGGAAATATGTACCAATGTACTTACAGGTGAAATTATAGTATATCTGAGATTTACTTTAAAATAGTCCAATTAAAAAGGGGACAGAGATGTACTAATCATTATTGAGGCTGGGTAGTAGGTAAATGGGGGTTCATTACATTACTCTTGCTACTTTTGTATATGTTTGAATATTTCTACAACAACCAAGTTGGAAGGAAAAAAAAGTGTATGAGGAAGAGATGAAAACAACAAGATTATGCAATTAATGCCTACAGTGGCCAGGTAGGTGAAATAGATAAGCCAGAACGGTAAATCTGGGGCCGAAAGCATTAACATAAAATCTTTGAAAAAAATGTGTGAAGTCCAAACACATGGCCTGGCAACCTCTCTCCTAAGACCACTCTGAAGATACAGACATACACTTGTACACAAGTCTGTCTTTACAAACAATGTATGCACAATGTGAAAGAAGCTAAATGTATAATGAGCTGTATCCTAGAACTTAGAAAGCAATAAGATATATGCTAAATATGGCCAAACATAACAACAACAACACAAACATTATCTGGTTCTGGAATACTAGCATTATAAACAAATCTGCTTCTGATTTCACAATTTGTCTTTAGTTGTTAGGAATCATACACATGGCTGGGTGTGGTGAATTGCTTGAACCCAGAGGCGGAGGTTGCAGTGAGCCAAGATAGCGCCATCACACTCCAGTCTGGGGGACAAGAGCAAGACTTCGTCTCAAAAAAAAAAAAAAAAAAAAAAAAGGATCATACACATGGCCGGGCACAGTGGCTCATGCCTGCAATTCCAACACTTTGGGAGGCCAAGGCGGGCAGATCACCTGAGGTCGGGAGTTCAAGACCAGCCTAATCAACATGGAGAAACCCCCATCTCTACTAAAAATACAAAATTGGCCGGGCATGGTAGCACATGCCTATAATCCTAGCTACTCGAGAAGCTGAGGCAGGAGAATCGCTTGAACCCAGGAGGCAGAGGTTGCAGTGAGCCGAGATCGCGCCATTGCACTCCAGCCTGGGCAACAAGAACGAAATTCCATCTCAAAAAAAAAAAAGAATCATACACCCATACACATAATTTAAGTGAGAAAAGAATAGCAACAAAGTGATAGATTTTTAGTAATACTAGCAGAAAACATAGCTGACCATATCAGGGTAATAATCCATTTTAATTAGGCAAACTGCTAAAAGAATATAAACCTAAAATTAACTTTGAAAATATTTTAGTAGAAAACTATATGAACTTTCTTAATCTTAAAATAGCTTCAGTAGAGCTATTATTTAAGAATAAAATCAAATTAACTATACCCATGGTTTTCTTCATAATACTGTAGAATACACCACCCTGCTGAAACATGTGAGGAAGTCCCTTTGCATAAGACCATACATCTTCTCCTGTAAGACAAAAACAGATATGGTATTAGCAACAAACAAAAGAGTTCCATCCAGGGCTGCTTTAGTAAGGATTAGCCTAGAATAAACATCAAGGCAGAGCTCCTAAATGAGTGAAACAGCCTGACACACCATAGAGAGATGATACTGAGTGACAGATTGTGGCATACTAGAAAATGCATGGCCTATCTAAATGTGCCAGCCACTGCCAAGTGCTGTCATGGAAGAGTGCACGCCTAGTGTCTCAAGACCATGTGGCTTTTCAAGAGAAGCCCAAAATTCAAGTTTTTAATATGAATTCTCCCAATTTTAAAATGTAGGAACTAATTAAAAAGCATCTTTAGAACTGCATGAGTCAACAAACATGGTGGCTCATGCCTGTAACCCCAGTACTTTGGGGGTCTGTGGATAGCCTGAGTTCAGGAGTTCCGATACCAGCTTTGGCAACATGGCGAAACTCTATCTCTACAAAAAAAAAAAAAAAATAGCTGGACGTGGTGGCATGTGCCTGTCATCCCAGCTACTTAGAGGGCTGGAGCAGTGGAGTGGCTGGGGGGAACCCCTTGTGCACGGAAGGTGAAGGCTGCAGGGAGCAGTGTTTGCATCACTGCACTCTACCCTGCGTGACAAAGTGAGATCCTGTTTCAAAAAAAGAAAAAACCACAAGTCAAGATAGTCAATATTATGATGAACAAAATATATCTGAAGACTCAATCCAGCTCAAAGGAAACTAGTCTGTAAACTGTACTAGAACAGATAAGATTATTGAAAGATATTTTTGGGCCAGGCATGGTGGCTCACTCACGCCTGTAATCCCAGCACTTTGGGAGGCCCAGGCAGGCAGATCACCTGAGGTCAGGAGTTCGAGACCAGCCTGGCCAACATGGTGAAACCCTGTCTCTATTAAAAATACAAAAGTTAGCTGAACGTGGTGGCGTGCACCTGTAGTTCCACCTACTTGGGAGGTTGAGGCAGGAGAATAGCTTGAACCCAAAAGGTGGAGGTTGCAGTGAGCCGAGATCGTGCCATTGCACTCTAGCCTGTGCTACAAGAGCAAAACTCTATCTCAAAAAAAAAAAAAAAAGATATTTTTGAAAGTAAAATACAAAACTGTAAATATAAATTTTATATTTATATTAAAACCAAGAAATAAACAGAAGGGGCTATTTCAGTACTTATTTCAGTAAGAAATTTCAAATAAAAAGTAAAGAATGATCATCACTGTTGAAGAAATCAATAAAGAATGGCAGGAACATAACAGTTACTATGGCTGTTTTTATTTGCTTCTTTATAGTTTACATTCTAATCTGCTAATGTATACGTACTACTTTTATAATCAGGAAGTTTTTAATTTTTAACACAAAAAATTAACTTGTCTTCCCTACATGAAGATTATATTGTTGGACCTGAGCTCTGAATAGTTGTGACTGACAGTGCTAATTAATCACTATGTACGTACAACATCTCAGAGTTCTAATCCCACCTCACATTCATAAACAGGGTATGACTTTATGTGGCAGTTGGCTAAACTTACCTTCACTATACCAGCTTAAAGTAGACAAGTTTTAGAAGACTTGACAATTAAAGTTTCAGTTAATCAAAACATTTACTTATAAACACTTACTAATGATGCAGTACTACTAGAATAGCTATATTTAAGGATGGACACACAGAAGTTTAATATTAATAAGAGTCCACAAATAAAGAAATATTAATAACCACTAGTGGTGGCTCTGATTGCTGAGCTTACTATTAAACCTCACTTGGATAAATTATTTCTATGATGATAACCTTTCATTTCGTTATTGTCAATGTTGTCCTAAATGCACTTAATATTTTCTAAAATATTCTAGTATAGCATTTATTTGGAAGACATATCAAAAAAAGATAGGGTGGTATTTAATTTTTTTGATAAGAATCCAAACAGGGCTGGTCTAAAGGTAGTGAGTTATCTCAACTGACTGTTCAGTTACAGTTGGAACTGCTTATTCTACCATTTCTCCCCTTCTCACTACCTGCACTTGACTAGTCCAAACAAACAAAAACCACAAGAATGAATAGGTGCCAAAATGGTGAACTCCTCAGAACTGACCAACTGATTAATAAGAAAAATCACATCTCTTAGGTACTTTACATACCTAGTTATTCCTAATTTAAACAGGCAAATCACTTACTCTACTGCAGTGTTTGTCAACCTTGTTTTCATTATCTCCCCCTAAGGAGCCTTTCTTTACAGGCATTATTTTCCTAGTCCTCCCCATGCCCTCATGATATTTGAATTACACAGATATACCTTATATCTGCTTATGTACTGTATACACATCTTAGTTTTATATATTAATCATAAGATTTTTTCACCCTTCCTCCTCCAAGAACAAATTTTTACCCCCTTCAAAGCAATATGGCCCCACTGTTCCATTGCTTTAAGGGAAACACCATGTAAGCCTCTATTATCTACCAAGCTCTGAGCAGGCTCTTCACATAGTTTCATTAACTCATCACAACTAAGCTCTACAGACAAGGAAACAAGCTCAGAGAGCTTAAATAACTCTTCCAAGATCACACAGCTAGTAAGTGGGAGAGCCAGGATTTGAATCCTGTGTATCAGTCCAAAGCTTATACCCTCCTTTCCATTGACATCAAACCTCTACTGAAGGTCAAATTGGCCAGGCTCATGCCTGTAATCCCAGCACTTTGGGAGGCCGAGGCAGGCAGATTACCTGAGGTCACGAGTTCAAGACCAGCCTGGCCAACAAGGTGAAACTCCGTCTCTACTAAAAATACAAAAATTAGCCAGGCGTGGTGGCACATGCCTGTTATCCTAGCTACTCTGGAGGCTGAGGCAGGAGAATTGCTTGAGCCCAGGAAACAGAGGTTGCAGTTAGCCGAGGTCGTGCCACAGCACTCCAGCCTGGCTGACAGAGCAAGGCGCACACACAAAAAAAGGTCAA
Source organism: Gorilla gorilla gorilla (assembly GCF_029281585.2). Taxonomy (NCBI): domain Eukaryota; kingdom Metazoa; phylum Chordata; class Mammalia; order Primates; family Hominidae; genus Gorilla; species Gorilla gorilla. The sequence goes on along the minus strand of NC_073231.2, from coordinate 53,732,071 downwards.
GTTGTGTTTCGGCAAATTTGAAAGAACTATCCAGGCTTTTCTTAATAGAAATTCATGGCATCAACAACTGGTTGGAGAAAAAAATAGGTAATCTCTTTTGCTAAACAAATATCTCCACTGAAGGTCATGTTTGTTGGTACCAAAATGAGGAAAAGGATTAGAGATCAGGAAGCAGGGTTTTGACACTTTGCACAAGTCCTGCACCACTCTCCTATGGCTCTCCACTGCATTTCTCTCCAACCCTCCTAACGCCCAGGTTCAATGCCTGGATTACTGCCACTTCCTCACAGCTGGTTTCCCTTGAGTCTTATCCCCCATAAATCCCTCCTCTATATAGCATTCAGAGTTAAACCTATAATGGTTCCCCAACGCCGTATGGCAAAGTCCAAGTTCCTTTTCCATGGCATACAAGGCACTCTAAGAGTTGGTCCTCGCCTTTCCCATCTGACATCATACCATACCCTTATTTTTACAATGTTATACCACCAAACAACTGTTCCTGTTCCCTAAAGGCCAACAATTGTTACATATCATTTAAAACTCAATCTAGGTATCACTTCCTTTAGGATTCTTTGGAGTGTTGGTTAGGTAGGTACCCTTATTTGATGCTCCTACATATATGAATACCACAGCCCTTATCACACTTCAGGTTAATTAACTTTTCTGTTTTACCTTCTAGACCAGGTTTCCCTTTTATACTTTTCAGATTCAGGGAAAGGTCAGTGGCCTATCTGACTTTTTACCCCCAGGGCCTGGCACAGTGCTGAACAGATGGCAACACTCATAGTATTGGTTGAATGAATGTATAGATGCAAGCTTTTCTAACCAGCCTTATTTTATTGTTGTCCTGTTTTGTTTTGTTTTAGGCTTTTAGCAGCCTGAAGCTACGGTTTTAATTTCTGTCTCTAGTGATAAGCAGAAAAGTGTGATGAGGAAAGGGCTCTACTGGCCCAACCAGAAACAAAAGCTAAGAACCCATAATTGTATTCTCTACCTTAGACACCCTTGGCGGAGTGAATATTATAAACGAGGTTTTTCCTTTTAAACAGTGCCTGAAAGCAATCCAGAATAAACTTAATCGAAGCAGCATGATGATAACCATTCTTCAATGTTACATATATAAAATACAACTAATGATTATATGCTACTGACTTTTCCCTGAATCTTGTTTTCTCTTCAAGAATCTAATAAAACAAAATAATAGCAAAAAAAGGGAAATAGTTTTTCTACCATTTTATTCGAAAGCAAACTTTTAGAGAATAGGAACACTTTGGAAAAGCCTCTAACAATTATGTTAATTTATATTTTTGTTAGTCTCCAATTATTTTTACTTTATAATCCAACTGTTTCTTCATACTACAAAAGTAAAAATACTTCTATCCAATGTACTGTGTATATATAAATGTAGAAAAAAAATCTACACTACTGCCTTGCTTCCACAAATCCTTCCCCCCTCATAACCTTCAATCTTCTACCTGAAACAGTAGCTATATATGGCAGTGGTACTATGAACGCTTTTTCTTTTGGTTTATCCAATTTTTTTCCTATTTGATGTGAATAACTTTTAATTGTTTAAAAATATGTTAAAATACATTTTTTAAAATGTATTTTTTCTAATTTTTTTCTAATAAAATTATGGAATTAAAAATTTAAAAGTCAACATCAAAAAAAGTTTAAGAGGTCACCATTCTAATTTTTAAATTTTAGGTATTTATTTATTTTTTGAGATAGGGTCTCGCTCTGTCACCCAGGCTGGAAAGTAGTGGCTCAATCATGGTTCACTGCAGCCTCGATCTCCTGAGCTCAAGCAACCCTCTCACCTCAGCTTCCTGAGTAGCTAGGACTACAGGTGTGTGCCACCACAGCCGCTAAGTTTATTTATTTTTTGGAGAGACAGGGTCTCCCTGTGTTGCCCAAGCTGGTCTTGAATGCCTGGTCTCAGGCCATCCTCCTGCCTTGGCCTCCCAAAGTGCTGGGATTATAGGTGTGAGCTACTGTGCCTAGCCTTCTAACTTTAAATATTTAAAAAGGCAATTTGAATTTTTTACTTTGCAATTTATGAGGCAAAGCAGTAAATTTAAAAATCTAATACCTATATGAAATGTATTTTTGTTTTATTTATTTATTCATTTATTTATTTATTTTTGAGACAGAGTCTTGCTCTGTCACCCAGGCTGGAGTGCAGTGGCATGATCTTGGCTCACTGCAGCCTCTATCTTCCAGGTTCCAGCAATTCTCCTGGGTAGCTGGGACTACAGGCGCAAACCACCATGCCCAACTAACTTTTGTATTTTTAGTAGATATAGGGTTTCACCATGTTGGCCAGGCTGGTCTTGAACTCCTGACCTCAGGCGATCCGCCCCCTCGGCCTACCAAAGTGCTGGGATTACAGGCTTGAGCCACTGCACCCAGCCTATTTAATTTTTGAGACAGAATCTTGCTCTGTCCCCCAGGCTGAAGTGCAGTGGCGCAATCTCTGTTCACTGAAACCTCCACTTCCCAGGTTCAAGCAATTCTCGTGCCTCAGCCTCCCGAGTAGCTGGGATTACAGGTGTGCGCCACCACTCCCAGCTAATTTTGTATTTCTAGTAGAGATAGGGTTTCTCCATGTTGGCCAGGCTAGTCTCAAACTCCTGATCTCAGACAATTTGTCCATCTCGGCCTCCCAAAGTACTGGGATTACAAGTGTAAGCCACCATGCCCAGCCAAAATGTATTTTTAAAGCCCCAAAAGAAACACCCAAAACGAACTCTGAACTCAAGTATTTATGACCATAAAATGAAGTACTTGTTTATTTAAATTTAAAATTTAAAGAAACAATTCAAAATTTTTTAATAATTTGAATAAATGGTTCCAAATATAAAGTAGGAACACAGGACTGTTTCAACTAGAGAGAATTCCAAAGGTAAAGGTATTCATTTGCTGAAAGAATTGTTGGCATCTCTCTTCCCTTCCTGACGTAATCCTCACGTTTAAAACTTTATCTACCCTATTGATAGTCAAAATGGTTTATAAAAAAGGCATATCTGTTTCTTGCCTGAAATTCAGTCCCCTTAACGGTATATAGTCACACAACTTTAGTGTCACCAGCAGCATTAATGAATATTTTTATCATACACAGACATGCACACAAACTCAATAGTGTTTAAATGTGTACAGAGTCTGAAAGGACACATCCCAATTTATTAATAATGATTTTATCTGGGGAGTACAAATGTTAAGAACTACCATATTTTATAGGTACCTGAATTATTTGAATTTTAAACATTATATTGTAATTGAAAAAATATTTAAAATAAAAGTGATCAAAGTAGTTGGAACAGAATCTATTATTATCTAGATTTCCTTTTCTATCTAGAAAGGAATAACATCAATATTTGACTTAATTTTCAAAGTATAATTATATAAAATCACCATTTACAATATATACATTTATCTTAAGATACACCTATGCATTATTTTTTGTTCAACTTTATAACTGCTCTCCCATTACAAGTATGCTACATATAAATCAACAGAAGGGCTATCAGAAGGCATAGAAAGAATAATAATATGCAGCCAGACACGGTGGCTCACGCCTGTAATTCCAGCACTTTGGGAGGCCCAGGTGGGCAGATCACGAGGTCAGGAGTTCAAGACCAGCCCGGCCAACATGGTGAAACCCCGTCTCTACTAAAAATACAAAAATTAGCCAGGTGTGGTGGCAGGCGCCTGTAATTCCAGCTACTCGGGAGGCTGAGGCAGGAGAATCGCTTGAACCTGGGAGGCAGAGGTTGCAGTGAGCCGAGATTGCACCACTGCACTCCAGCCTGAGCGACAGAGCAAGGCTCCATCTTGGGGGGAAAAAAAAAAAAAAGAAGAAGAATATGCATAAGTACTATCTAGATTTGAAACTGCCCTTTACCCAACATTTGAAAAAAAAAAGGTGCAATAATAATATTCAGTTGTCACCTAAAAAATAAGTGTCTCAGTCCCAACCGTGATTCTGGAAAATTGTTTTTTCTTTTTTTGAGACAGAGTCTCACTCTGTCACCAGGCTGGAGTGCAATGGCATGATCTTGGCTCACTATAACCTCCGCCTCCTGGGTTCAAGTGATTCTCCTGCCTCAACCTCCTGAGTAGCTGGGATTACAGGCGAGCGCCATCATGCCCGGCTAATTTTTGTATTTTTAGTAGAGACGGGGTTTCACCATCTTGGCCAGCCTGGTCTCAAACTCCTGACCTCATGATCCACCCGCCTCAGCCTCCCAAAATGCTGGATTAAATGCGTGAGCCACCGCGCCCAGCCGATTCTGGAAAATTCTAAGGCATTTACAACATCAAGAGGTATTATGAAATTACAAAATATTGTGTATTTTAAATATATATATATGTTAAAAAGCCACACAATTCTTTCAGGAACACAGAAAGTATATCAAAATGAAACAAGTTTCTCAACTCCTGAAAGGTTGGTACACTTTGTAGTAAAGCAAGGAAGTGTCATGTAGCCTAATTTCATTTAAGTAACTCCAAACTGACAAATTCTGTTCTTCACCTAAATCTGTCCTTACCTCTAGGAAAACAAAAAAACAAACAAAACTAGAAACTTAATGAAATATAACACTAAGAAAAAATAAATTGGCCCAGATATGTATAGTGGATAATGTACCACCTATCCTGTCTACCATGAAAGAAAACCTACAAATAACTGATCTACAAGAAATTTTTTTTTTTTTTTGGAAAGAGTGTTGCTCTGTTGCCCAGACTGGAGTGCAGTGGCGCAATCTTGGCTCACTGCAACCGCACCAGGTCTACAAGAAATCTGAACGACATATTTTGCAAAGCCAGAGTTAGTCTTTTAAGTATTATATAAATAATGAAGATGACTGTCTGCAAAAAATTAAGTTCAATTACTTCGTGGTCTGGATAAAAGAGATTAAAAATGTAAAATATTATGGGTAAAATATTGTTATTCCATTTTATAGTTCCTAAGATTCAAAGTTACTAGGTTCCATGAATGACTTGTACTAAGCCAAAGACTAATACACCTATTTATTGTTTTATTAATATAAGTAATAGACGATCTAGTCAATGAATATCCTACTTAAAAATGAAAGAAAAAGCTCATGTCCCTGGCTATCATGCAGTCAGCCTATTTAGTGAAAACATACAGGCCGGGTGCAGTGGCTCACGCCTGTAATCCTAGCACTTTGGGAAGCCGAGGCGGTGGATTGTCTGAGCTCAGGAGTTCGAGACCAGCATGGGCAACGTGGCGAAACCCCATCTCTACTAAAAATACAAAAAATTAGCTGGGCGTGGTGGTGCGCACCTGTAGTCCCAGCTACTTGAGAGGTTGAGAATCACTTGGACCCAGGAAGCAGAGGTTGCAGTGAGCTGGGATCACACCACTGCACTCCAGGCTGGGCGACAATCTGTCTCCAGAAAAAAAAAAGAAAGAAAATATACAATCCCCATGTATATATTTGATTCTTAATCAAATGAGAAGTTCTAAAATGCTGTGTTGGTCCTATTTGGGGATTTTATAATTTTTATGTATTTAGAAAATAAAGCTGGAGATCTGCTGATGAAAGCTAAAAAGTATGGAACTCCTTCAGCTGAAAGCCTGCAGGTAAGTTAATGGAGGGCAAGCACTGACTTTCATTTATCTTTGTACACTCAACATACATACAAGTTCATAGTATACACTGATTTTGCTGAAATAATTGCATTCATTAATCCAACAAGCATTTACTTGGTACCTACTATGTGCCAGGCCCTGAACTAGGAAATAAGGTATTGATTAGTGAAGAAAATAGGGTTCAGTCTCTGTCTTGATGGACTTTATAATATAGTGGGGGAGGCAAACAAATAATTAAACCAACAAATAAGATTATTAAAAATTGTGATAGATGCCGTGAGGGACATCAACAGGGTACACTGATAGAGGGAACCTACTTAGAATGGTCAGCAAAGTTTTATCAAACCCTTACAGGGTGGTGGTATTTAAGCCTAAACTTAAACGAGAAAGAACCAGCTATTTGAACAGCATAAAGTCTGATGAGCTATATTCTAAACTAACATAACACAGCTTAGCTCACATTTGGTAATTCACAAAGTAATTTCTGCACTTTGAAATCTGTAATCTTCTAAACAAGCTCTGTCATTTTCTAGCCCTCTCCAATCTAAACATCAACAGTTCCCCAGTACTCTTTACATATGGTTAGTATTTATCCCCAAACTGAATTTTGTAGGAACATCTTTTTTTTTAAATTAAGAATATCTTCGGCCAGGCGCAGTGGCTCATGCCTGTAATCCCAGCACTCTGGGAGGCCGAGGAGGGCGGATCACCTGAGGTCGGGAGTTCAAGACCAGCCTGACCAACATGGAGAAACTCTATCTCTACTAAAAATACAAAAATTAGCTGGGTGTGGTGGCACGTGCTTGTAATCCCAGCTACTTGGGAGGCTGAGGCACGAGAATTGCTTGAACCCAGGAGGCAGAGGTTGCAGTGAGCCGAGATCGCACCACTGCACTCCAGCCTGGCGACACTGCAAGACTCTGTCTCAAAAAAAAATATCTTCTACATAATTCAAATACAGTCATAAGCGAACTAGAGGAAGAAAACTAAGATTTATAAGGGACTAATATAATACAGGCTATGCACTTAATACTTCAATTTAAAGCAGAAAGTATCTCAAGTGATATCATTACAAAAGTAACACAATGCTCTCTTTTACACCCAAATTTTGTGTTGGTAGTGGAAGCAGTTTTAAAGAAATCTGTGGGTTTATACAGACATAAATGCTGGATATGAAGAGGGAAGGGATCAGAATAGAAAGACATTATCTTGGTGAACTCATTGCAGTCCATACTCTAGTTCTCTCAGATATTCAGGTCCAAGAACCTCCAACCAAACTCAGAAAGTATTTATACACCAGAATTATATTTGATTAATTTTCATTATGAAATATATTATCAACCAGGCACAGCGACTCACGCCTGTAATCCCAGCACTTTGGGAGGCCGAGGCGGGTGGTTCATGAGATCAGAAGATTGAGACCATCCCAGCTAACACGGTGAAACCCTGTCTCTACTAAAAATACAAAAAAATTAGCCAGGTGTGGTGGCACATGCCTGTAATCCCAGCTACTCAGGAGGCTGAGGCAGGAGAATCATTTGAACCCAGGTAGCAGAGGTTGCAATGAGCTGAGATCGCGCCACTGCATTCCAGCCTGGGCGACAGAGTGAGATTCTGTCTCAAAAATCTATACATAATCATACCGATCAGATTTTTTTTTTTTTTTTTTTTTTTTTGAGATACAGTCTTGTTCTGTCACCCAGGCTGGAGTGCAGTGGCACGATCTCGGCTCACTGCAACCTCTGCCTCCCCGGTTTACAAGATTCTCCTACCTCAGCCTCCTGACAAGCAGGGACTACAGGCTCCTGCCACCACACCCAGCTAATTTTTTTTTTTGTATTTTTAGTAGAAACAGGGTTTCACCATCTTAGCCAGGATGGTCCTGAACTCCTGACCTCGTGATCTGCCCGCCTCAGCCTCCCAAAGTGCTGGGATTACAGGCATGAGCCACCGTGACTGGCTCTGATCATATTTTTAAGACTACTGATCATAATCCTGCCCATGTCCGTTTATTAGTCTACAATGGAGAATACAGCTTTCAAAGTGAACACGTCCTTATCTGCACTGTCACCTGTACATCAAAACTTGTTATCAGGAAGCTAAATAAGTGTTACGAATAGATGCCTGATGAACATGGAAATCAGACAAAGGGATAGAGATGTTTCAGCCAGGCCACAGTCAGGATTGTTCAAATATTCCTACCCCTCGACAGAGATTACCTTTCTAGTTACCAGAATTTTCATGAACCCCAGATGATGTACCTTTTTCCTTTGTACAGCAGTATATGAACATTGCCGAATTCTGCTTTTCACTTTTTTCAATGTTCAGTGCTGACTGACCATCCATTCCATTTCTGCAGATACAGCCTTTCTTTAGCTGTGTTAATGTCATCTATTTAATTCAATTAAAAAACATTTCAGAGTGCATACTACCTGCTGAGCACTATTATCAGGTTCTGTGCATACAAGGATAAAGATAAGAGCCACATTCTCAAGAGTCCACCTTCTATTGAGGAAGATCTTCTCTTTCCTGTTTTTGACCTGGGAGATTGAAGGTCTTTTATTTATTTACTTATTCATTTATTTATTTATTTTTTGAGACAGAGTCTCGCTCTGTCGCCAGGCTGGAGTGCCGTGGCGCGATCTAGGCTCACCGCAACCTCCAACTCCGGGGTTGAAGCGATTCTCCTGCCGCAGCCTCCAGAGTAGCTGGGATTACAGTCACAGGCCACCTAGGATTTGTATTTAAGTACACTAGCATTCGTATTTAAGTGACCTTGATCACAAGGTCAGGAGATCAGGACCATCCTGGTCAACAAGTTGAAACCCCGTCTCTACTAAAAATACAAAAATTAGCTGGGCATGGAGGCGTAGGCCTGTAGTCCCAGCTACTTGGGAGGCTGAGGCAGGAGAATTGCTTGAACCCGGGAGGTGGAGTTTGCAGTGAGCCGAGATGGCGCCACTGCACTCCAGCCTGGAGACAGAGCAAGACTCCATCTCAAAAAAAAAAGAAAAAAAAAAAAAGAAATATATAAAGCGCGTAGGACAGTTCCTGACATACTCCCCAATACAATTACTATGTCTGGCAAACTAAAATCAACAATTCCAGGTTCTAAATTTGTGCAGGGTTTTTAGATCCCCTATTTACTACTCCCCCAGATAAGCCAGGAGTAGTATTCATTTTGGTAGATTAAGGCCCAAATCACTGCCATATAGTACTATCAGAAAACAGAATCAAAACCCAGATGACTTTTCTCGTTGAAAGCTTTAATCTCAGCAAAAATAAAACCCTTCCAGTAACTAACACATTTAAATTTTACTTCATACTTTAAGACTTAGTAAAGCATACTAAGTTATTTCAAAACAAAGACTAAGCAAATATAGACACTGTAAAAAGTACACCATTGAACAGTATCCCAAATCATCTAAAGCTTTAAATTACACATTTGGTTAATATATTTTTCTTTAATTTATGCTGATTAAAAACAAATACTTCTTTACACCATTACCATCCATCTCTGTTTATGTTTCTCATGAACTACAACTTAATAATAGTTCATTATAATTGATGGCAAAGACTTGAGTAGTGAAATTACTTAAATACAAATCCTAGTGTACTTACATACAAATCCTAGTGTATGAGAAAGAAAAATGTGATGAACTGGGAAAGGAAGAAAATGAAATGTAAGAGACTGCTAGGTGGGAGTGCAGTGAGAATATAAACACCAGAAACTGCAATTCATCAAACAGGAAGTGCTGAAATCACATGACATACAGGAAAATAAAAATTAAAAATAAATGAAAAAGGGGCAAGGTAGGCAGGATCAATAGAGCCTACCAAAAAATTTAAAACGCTTTAAATAAATACAAGTCTGTTTTTTAAAAAGCAATTGCAAGAATAAGATATATTTAAATAATCTGTTGACTATTATTGAGGGACTACCTTAACTTTCTATTTTCCTAACAGTTACTCAATAATCCTATTAACATCTATCCATTAACTGTTCAAAATACTAAAAATAATTCTCTCCTGAAATATATAATTAAAAACTTACGATGGCTACAGATTTCTTTTCCCCCAAAGATAACAAGAAAACTCAGTGTATTATATTTACAATTAAGATATAACATCAGAATTAAATTCATCTTACCCATTAATGTTGCTAAAAGACACAAGGAGTACATTTCTTTTTCAGCTTGCTCCTGAAGTTCCTTAGATGACAGTTTACCAGTAACAGCAATATCTTCTTGTTTCACAGTGTGGGCTGAGTGTGCTGCAGCAGACTGACCACCTTCGGCTTTACTTTTTAGAATTTCTATTGTAATTCTGTCGCCATGCTGTAAAGGAACTGGTTCCTTTTCCATTCCTGCCTGTGGTGGCATTAACTCTTTAGGAGGAAACCCGTATCGAATACACTGTAAATATGGAGGAATGTTGAATTCTCTGGCTATACTTTCCTGAAGTTCAAAAAAGGTTGTTGAAGACTTAAGGGTAACCATGGACTGTCGTCCATCATTAGTTGTGATTCGGATCTTCTTCTCCTTAGAAGTTGTCGGTGAATAGGGAGCCTTGGTAGGTGTAGCAGGTGCAGAGGATGGACCATCACGAATGGTACTGGGAGAAACAGTCCTGGGTTGCCCTTTTTGTTCTTGTTTTAACTTCTCTGTTTTCCGTTTCTGCATTACAGAAGCCTGTTCCGTAATATTCTGTTGAATAGTTCTTTCAGTTTTACTCATGTTTAACTCCTCCTTGTGCAAAGTTTTTGTTTTCTGTCCAGTAAGAATAATTTTAGTTGGGAGCTGAGACTCTGATTCTTGTCCTTGAACATCTCCAACTCTTTGGGCGTGAGCACCATCTATATTTACAGGAGTATAATCATCGGGATTCTTTTTGGCAGTCTGATGCAATATAGTGTGGACAACTTTCTGAACTAGGATTTCACTCCCAAATTCACCTGGAAAGTGCTTGGTAACAAGTTTCATTGCAACATCGTAAACATTACTATTCAAAGATGAATCACTTTCATACTGGAACCAATATACTGTTTCTCTGACCACTCTTCCACCCCATTCTAAAGTAATAGGGAAAGCTTCTGGTAGATTGTCATACTCCTTACCATCCCAAAAGTGTTTGAATCCACAACCACATTTGCCACCAGTGGACCTAGAATTAGTTCTGTCTCCATCCAAATACACAATAGACCCATCTCCTCTGACCTTTCGCACAGATGTGCCATGGCACCAATTACAAGCTGTTAGGTTACTCATTCCATAGTCTGGTACCAGAACATCTTTCACTGAATCATATGAGCAAACCAAATTGTTCAAGGGAAAGCTATAATTTTTGTCAGTCCTCAGCTGTCCATGAGTACTTTTTGCCAGGTTATACAATTTTCCTCCAGGAGCCAACCACTCTGGAGGAACATGAAGTTCAGAAAGGGCACCACAGAGCAAACATTTGTGAAGGCGATTATCCATTACTGCTTTTTTAGCAGCTGCTGTGACTTCCTCAGGCTGAACTCCTATCACTCCAGTCCTTCTGTAGAAATACTGATGGACATCAGCAACCAAACTAGGATGGATACCATGTTTGTCCATAAAGACTTCTTCCATAGCAGCAACAAGCCTAAGTAAGTATTTATCTTGCAAACTTCTGTCACCTCCAATAACACAACCACCATCCTCTTCAAGTTTTATGTACTTTTTAATAAGGTCCTGAGGCACACCCCATGCTTTAGGAAGCAAATTCATAGGCAGTTTGGGCAAAGCAGCCCCTTTTATGCCTACCAAGGGGATATAATGGTTTCTACCGGAGCTGCTCCATGCAATACAGATTGGTTTGTTCAAATGACCATCTTTCCCAGTGCACTTCTCTGCAGGGATGAGCCCAGGTAGAAAGGTGGCTGAATAATCACCAGAGCTTCTCATGCCACTGAGGGAATCTAACAGAATAATAGGACGATGTAGCACATTGGCAAGACCAAATATGTGGATATTCCTCAGGCCCAAGGGAACACCCTCAGGTGGTACAAACAGAGGGTCACACTCATTGATAATGTCCTCCCACTCAGCAGCATCAATGAAGTCATGGAACAGAGCTTGATATCGGGCCAGGTGCTGCTGAAAGTGCTGTTTAAGATTCTCTCTTAAGGCATGCCAGAAGAGCTCTCGGCCTACTAGAGCCCGAGACACAGCATGCACCAAGCAGTGTCCATCCCCGTCCACATGTACTGGAATGAGACATTCCTGGCTTTTATTGGCCCGCTTAATGTCCTCCAGAGTGTCATGCAAATACAGGAGGCTTCCGGAGCGGTCCTTGCCATAGCCCACAGTGTTAACATGCTCTGGTTCTATGAGGAAGGCGCGGTCACCCAGTAAGGCGCAATCGAACAGTTCGCCCTGGTTCATGTCCCGGAGAAGCTTGGCCCGGCCTGTCTGTTTGTCCATTCCATAGCGAGCTAATATGGGCGACAACAATTTGCAGTGATAGTTGGAAAGGCCCATCACCTTTACCAGTTCCGTGTTCTTCTTGGGTGCCCCCGTAACCCCGAGCAGCGCGTTCCGCAGCAGGTTGTGTAGCACTACGTCCGGGTCGGTCACCTCCTCAACCCCCAGCAGCTGTTGCTGCTCGTGCCGCTGGCCGCACTCGGTACACTCGATGCTGACAGAACCGGAGGCCGGGAAAAACAGACGCGCCTGGCACTTCGGATCCGGGCAGCTCCCGGAAAGGATTCTCCGGTCTCTCCGCTTCAAAAGCCCCCCCGAAGCAGCCGCCGACGCCGACGCCAAGGACGACGGAGTCTGTGGAGCCTCAGGGGGAGGAGGTGGCGGCGGCAACGGAGGCGGCGGCGGCGGCGGCGGCTGAGACATAGCTCCTGGCTCTCGTGTCTCGCTCCGCGTCCCAGGCGACCCTCAAAAGCTCATAGCCCAGACCCCCACCAACCCGACTCGGTCCAGTCCAGGCCCAGGGCGAAGCACTTCCCTTTCCCTACCAGCTCTTCCTCCTCCTAAGCGAAGGCGGAAGCGCCGGACGTTGTTTCTCTTCTTACTTCTCCACTGCCGTAGCCGTTGCCCCGAACGTAACGGCCACCACCCCACCCCGCACTCACACTCACTCACTCTCGCTCTCTCTCCCTCAGACACAGACATACACGCCCTCATTGAGTGTGCGCAGGCGCAGCTTCCGCTCTGCCCTCTGGGAATTAGAGTCTTCCAGCCTCTGTGCTGGCCATCAAGCCCTAGGATCTTGAGTCCGGAAGGAACTACAAGACCGTGAGGCCAAGCGGTTCAGCGCTAGAGGAGAGGAGGAAGAGGACGGCAACACGAAAAGGGGCGAAAGAAAGATGGTGACTCGCGTTGCCTGCCGGTAGTTGTAGTTTTACTGGGCTGTCCTTCGTCGTCTTCCCCACTCTGCAGCCCAAGGCAAAGAGTCTGAGAGACCACATTTCCTAGGATGCCGTGCGGTGCGTCCAGCTGCACTTCCTCCTTAGGCGGAGGGGAGGATTCAGGGAAGCTTGGTTAAAAACAGTTATGGCAGTGGGAGTCGAAGCGAGGGTCTGAAGTTCACGACTACTAGAAGGGGAGGGGAGTGGAAAGGCTCTCAGTGAAAAAGGTACAGTAAATAAATGTCCAGGGATATTGGGGGCTGGGAAGTTGAATAAATGGTCTAATCTAGGCTGGAGGCCATAAGGGGGAAAATAGTTGATTCTCGGAAGCTCTGCCTTCTCTCCCTCTCTAGTGCGAATCACTGAGGCGCCGTTTGATATCTCGTTTCCTGCATGTTTTGGCAGTTTACAGTGCAAATAACGGTACCTTGGATGTCTGTAGAGTTTTGTGTGCATATACAAATTCCCTTAACTAAGTTTAATTTCATTTGCTCTTTACCACCTTACCCCCCAGAGAATAATAAGAGCCATCATTTGTTAAGTTCTTAATATGTGTCTGGACAGTATTTGCATAACACGATATCATTTGATCTTAAAAAATAACCTTCTTAGGAAACAGGCCCAGAAAGGAAATGACTTGCTAAAGTTCAAGCAGCTGATAAGTGACTGGATAGACATTCAGATCTCAATCTGTCTTCTTTTTACAGATAAGGACATAGGCAGGAAAGGTTAGGCCTGTATTACATAGAATAGTAACTAGCATTTGCTTACTATTGCCTTATAGTTTACATATTTAATAATATGTTCACATGTATCATCTCATCCTCACACCAGTCCTGTAATACCTTTACCAGGTGGTGTTGACTTCATTTACAATCAGGGAAACTGAGACTAAAAGGAATTAAGTGACTTGCCCAAGGTCAAGTCACCAGTTATGCTGGATCCCAATCTCAAACCTTGAGAGTGATTTTTACGCTGCTGCTTACCAAAAAATCCCGGCCGGGCGCAGTGGCTCACGCCTGTAGTCCCAGCACTTTGGGAGGCTGAGGCGGATGGATCACGAAGTCAGGAGATCGAGACCATCCTGGCTAACATGGTGAAACCCCGTCTCTACTAAAAATACAAAAAAATTAGCCGGGCGTGGTGGCGGGCGCCTGCAGTCCCAGCTACTTGGGAGGCTGAGGCAGGAGAATGGCGTGAACCCGGGAGGCGGAGCTTGCAGTGAGCCGAGATCGCGCCACTGCACTCCAGCCTGGGCGACAGAGCAAGACTCCGTCTCAAAAAAAAAAAAAAAAAAAAAAAAACCAAAATGTTAGGCTCAAATCTTTTGCTAGGCCTTAGAGTCTCCTCTTAGTGATGAAGGGATGTTTACTGTTAAGGAGGCAACAGCTTTATTCTTTTTTCACTTGTGTAGGAAACTGCCTCTTTATACAGAACAATATTCATATGTTAATTGAAAGCTAGTATTATTTTTGTACATTCATCCCCTTTCACTTATTCCGGAAATTCTTGCTTTCTGGAAGTTTAGTATCACCTTAGGTAAGTGGACTACCTCAAAATTTCTGAAACATTTGGCACCAACTAGAAACATTAGTGAAGTCCATGAGATCATTTGAGTCTTCTGTAGCTGCCCAGGAAACCGCCTGATTAGGTTGTGTGTGTGTGTGTGTGTGTGTGTGTGTGTGTGTGTGTGTGTGTGTGTGTGTGTGTGTGTGTATGTGTATGTATGTAGAACTTGATGCTTTGAAATGAACCATCTGCAAAATTGAGGCCCATAAAGGGTATTAGTTTTGATGTGCACCTAATTGTTACAATTTTCTTGAAAATAAATATTTGAAAGAGAAATCCTCCATAATGGACCTTAATTACAAGAGAAGTGATTTTTCCTATCTTGGGATATTTTTCTTTCTTTCTTTTTTTTTTTTTTTTTTTTTTGAGACAGAGTTTCACTCTTGTTGCCCAGGCTGGAGTGCAATGGCGTCATCTTGGCTCACCCCAAACTCCGCCTCCCGGGTTCAAACCATTCTCTTGCCTCAGCCTGCCGAGTAGCTGGGATTACAGGCATGAGCCACCACGCCCAGCTAATTTTGTATTTTTAGTAGAGACGGGGTTTCTCCATGTTGGTCAGGCAGGTCTTGAACTGCTGACCTCAGGTGATCCGCCCGCCTCGGCTTCCCAAAGTGCTGGGATTACAGGCGCAAGCTACCGTGCCCGGCCGGAGGGGGTATTTTTCAATAAAGTTTTTCTCAGAGAATTCATGCAAGAAAAGTTGTTTATTCTAACAAGTTTGGTGGTAACTACACAGATTGGTTTTGGCACTGATTTTTTATTAACAGTTGAATGCTTTATAAGTAGAGAAATTGGGTATCTCCTTTAAGTGGAGATTATTTTATGCTGTGACTAAAATGTTACACCTGCAGTGAAACTTTTTCTCATACAGAATCCAAATAATTGAATTAAAGCTTTGTAGCACATGAGATGACAACAGTCTGCAATTCTAACACTGTCAGGTACTTTTTATATCTTAACAACACCAGGCCAAATTTTTCTTATTGATGATACATATACATAGTGAAGTAGATTTTTAAAATTGTATTTGAATATGTCATTCTGAACCATACTATGACAAAATAATCACTTCCCACCCCACTGAAGAAATGAGAAGCCTTTTTCTGGCTTGTCTAGATCATTTAATAAGTTTGTAGATGCACTCAAAGTTCAGAAAGAAAGCTAACATAAAGGGGCAATGAAATTAACCATGCCAAGTTTAATATGTGAATTAATTCTTTATTACTAGCACTTAGAAGGCATGGATACCTACAAAGAAAAAAAAATTGTTAGGTCAAAAATAGGACATACTGTTTCTTATAAGACCGGAGGAGTGTAGAAAGCCTCTCCTGCTTATGCAAGATCTGCAGGCTTCCTTCCTCTTTTCCTCCCAAATTCCATGATCTTGCCTAATGAAGATTAACTTAACTACCTAACTAACTTTCACAGGATTTTTGTGGGGTAGATAATAGTTCTTGTTTTTAGTAGTCCAGATGAAAAGAATAAGCTGGGCCTCTGACATTAGCTGTGCTGATACACGTCTCTTCTACCACCATCACCCCAGCATCACTAATACCTAAATTGCCAAAATTCAGTTAAAATAGAAATTCATCTTTTTCATAGTTTCTAGTATGGCACTTGTAAACTCCCTATATTGCTTTTAACAAACTTGGTAAATGTAAATGCAGAAGTCATCCACTTTTACCAACAGAACATCCATCATTGTTCTTGATCTTTTATATTTTATATATATAAGGAAGGGAATCATAACTTTGGGGATTGCTGTAAGTTGGCCACATACCTGCCTATATAAACTATACATCTTTACCAAGAATTGACTGTGTTCTTCCAGACCCGTACCACATATAGTCAGACTTGCAGTCACAAGCTTCGACTGAAGCTCAAAGTGGATTTGGGAGGGACTAATTATTGAAGTAGGTATTATAAGAATTTAAAGGGATGCAAAATTTCATCTCTGTCTCAAAGAAGCTTAGAGTTTAATAGAAGAGGGAGGCTAAACTAAATTGTTCATAAATATAAGTAGAATAAATAAAGCATGTAATCAAAATAATACAGGAAATATCACAAATGCTATGAAAATTTAATTGAGGGCAATTTATTAAAGGGCAGTGTTTTGAGTATATCATCTTTATCTTTAAAACACTCCTGTGATACAGTATTGTCCTTATACGGATAAGATTTAACTCTAAAAGGTTAACATCGTTTTTATTACCACCAGCTATGAAATAGAGCTGGGCTTCAAATCAAGGTTTTCCTTGTTCAGCACTCACTCTTTCCACTACATCACAGCTGCTTACTGATTTGAGAGAGAATTAGGCAAGAAGTCAATACAAACTGGTGGCCAGTAGCCAAACTTAGCTTGATGTAGTTTTGTTGGGTCAGCAGGAGTTTAACTTTTTTTTTTTTGAGATGGAGTCTCGCTCTGTCTCCCAGGCTGGAGTGCAGTGGCGCGATCTCGGCTCACTGCAAGCTCCGCCTCCCGGGTTCGCGCCATTCTCCTGCCTCCGCCTCCCGAGTAGCTGGGACTACAGGTGCCCGCCACCACGCCTGGCTAATTTTTTTGTGTGTATTTTTAGTAGAGATGGGGTTTCACCGTGTTAGCCAGGATGGTCTTGATCTCCTGAACTCGTGATCTGCCTGCCTCGGCCTCCCTAAGTGCTGGGATTACAGGCTTGAGCCACCATCCCCGGCCTTTTTTTTTTTTCTAATGTGAATGTCTTTGAGCAGTGGCCAGTATTTCACTCTTTAAGACCTTACACCAGAGCCCCTTGAGACAAATGACCGAGTACAGAGCTACAAGTCATTCCTTCGCACAGTAGTCCTCAAGCTTTAATGTGCATCACAGTCAAATGGAAGGCTTGCTAAAACACAGATTGCTGGGCTCCATCTTAGAATGAGCGTGTCTGAGGTGGAGCCTGAGAATTACATTTCTAGCAAGTTCTCTGGTTGCAGATGCTGCCAGTCCTTGCGAGGATCACACTTTGAGAATCACTGCTTACCAAACTTGTAGGGCACTTTTGGGGAAGGCTTGTTGTGTTTCTGTTGTTTATAATACAAAAGGAATTGCTTGTCAGAATGTGCAGAAATAGGTTAAAAAGAAAATTAAAATTATCTATCAGAGATTATAATTGCTAACATTTTTAATGGACCATTCAAGCTCCTTTTTTCTATGTGTGTATAGTATGTACTTTTTTAAGAAACCAAAATTATATAATAATAATAATAGCTATTAACACCTTTTTAGCATCTATTGTGCACCGGGGTCTTTACATGTAGTATTTACTTAATCCTTTTAATATCCTTATGAAGCAGGTACCATTACTATCATTCTTATTTTTCAGATGAAGAACTTGAGGCACAGAAAGGTTAAGTAACTTGTTCAGTGTCTCATTGCTAGTAGGTAGCATAATCAGGATTAATCTCAGCTCTTTGGGAGGCCAGGACAGGTAGATCACTTGAGGCCGGGAGTTCGAGACCAGCCTGGCCAACATGGTGAAACCCTGTCTCTATTAAAAATACAAAAATCAGCCAGGCATGGTGCCTGCCTGTAGTCCCAGCTGCTTGGGAAGCTGAGACAGGAGAATTGCTTGAATGTGGTAGATGGAGGTTGCAGTAAGCCAAGATCATGCCACTGCCCTCCAGTCTGGGTGACAGAGTGAGACTCTGCCTCAAAACAAAAAACAAAAAGGAAAACAAAAAACCAAAGCAATCTAGTGCCAGAACCACTCTGCTATACTGACTCTTCTACTGTGCATATTGTTTTTCACCTGTATTGTGTAATCACATCATGAACAATCTTGATATTAGACATTTCTTGCTTAACATTTAATTTTTTAATTTTATGTAATTTTTTGTTTAAGAGACAAGGTCTTGTTATGTTGCCTAGGCTGGAGTTGAACTCTTGGGCTCAAGCTATCCTCCTACCTCAGCCTCCTGAGTAGCTGGGACCTCCAGCACGTACTACCACACTCGGCCTCTTGTTTAACATTTTAAGTGAAAGCCTGCTTTTTTCTCTTAAAATATTTGAAACATTTTAAGATATACGCAAAAATAGTGTAAAAAAAACTCATGCACCCACTACTAGATTTAACAAAAGTTAATTTTTCTGCATATTTGCTTCATAATCCCCCCCTCTTTAAAAAACACATTATAGGCCGGGCGTGGTGGCTCACGGCTGTAATCCCAGCACTTTAGAAGGCCGAGGCAGGCGGATCACAAGGTCAGGAGATTGAGACCATCCTGACTAACACGGTGAAACTCCGTCTCGACTAAAAATACAAAAAATTAGCCGGGCGTGGTGGCGGGCGCCTGGAGTCCCAGCTACTCGGGAGGCTGAGGCAGGAGAATAGCGTGAACCCGGGAGGCAGAGCTTGCAGTGAGCCGAGATTGTGCCACTGCACTCCAGCCTGGGCGACAGAGCAAGACTCCATCTCAAAAAAACACATGTTGGCCAGGGTGGTCTTGAACTCCTGTCCTCAGGTGATCGATCCTCCTCGGGCTCCCAAAGTGCTGGGATTACAGGTGTGAGCCACTGCACCTGGCCCAATGAGGTGGATTTTTAAAAGTAAAAGAAAAAAATTGAGTTCCAGAGCTAGAAGTTCCATCCTCAGTCTGTCTGAAGCATGCCTCCTGCAATCCTTTTTCTTTTTTAAGGACCAACAAAGTCATCACTACAACATAAAGGACCCTGTGTAATCAGGCACCTGGCTTCTCTGACATTATTTCCGTGGCTTGTGTGCTTCAGCCACACTGGCCTCCTTGTGGGTCCTCAGACATTCCAAGTACATTCCTGTCTCAGGACCTTGGCACTTGCTCTTCTGCCTGGAAAACTCCCAGGTAGAATTTATATAGTTGTCAGCTCAAATCTCAGTTCCAGTGAGATGGCTTTTCTAACCAGTGTCTCTAAAACAACACCTCTATCCTTTTTCTCTCTTCCCCTATCCCACTCATTTTCTTTTCTTTTCTTTTCTTTTTTTTTGGCTCTGTCACCCAGGCTGGAGTGCAGTGGCATGATTTTGGCTCACTGCAACCTCCCCCTCCTGGGTTCAAGCAACTTGCCTGTCTCAGCCTCCCAAGTAGCTAGGACTACAGGCGCCTGCCACCACACCCGGCTAATTTTTGTATTTTTAGTAGGACGGGATTTCACCATATTGGTCAGGCTGGTCTCGAACTTCTGACCTCAGGTGATCCACCCTCCTTGGCCTCCCAAAGTGCTGGGATTATAGGCGTGAGCCACTGCGCCTGGCCCCCACTCATTTTCTTTATACCACTAATCATCAGGAATTATATGATTACTTGTCTGTTGTCATCCTTCCCCACTAGACTCTTTAGTAAGGCTTTTCATAAGGGCAGGCAGTTTGTTGATTGTTGGATTCCCTGTGCCAGGCATATATAGCCTGAGTAGATATTGTTGAATGAATTAATGGCTATCATCTATGGCAGTGTGTTTCAGCCTGATATTCAAGCATAAGTTCCTGGAGAATCCACCATTTGGTTGCAGTTTAAAAATGTGTTGTCATTTTGATGCTAATCTAAAGCAAAGTCGTATTGTGATTTTTCCAGATGAGTACCTTAAAACATGAAGTTTTGAGAGCCTGAATTCACACCGAGTTTAGGATTTTGTTTTTATCAGTTGAAAGCCAATGAACATTGTGACAAAACGTGTAAGGTTTCACAATCATTTTCAGAAAAGAGGTGGGAGAGTTGAGTCATCACATGTCACACAGTAGCCCATGGCAAACTCAGTGCTGTAACTGTCGGTGCCACGTTCCTACTAAAAATAGAAATTGCACATAACACACATGCACTTACATATATTTGCAACAACTTAGTCACTGTAAGTAAAGTAGTAAATACACAATGAGGAATTTTTTTTTATTTCCCAGGAAGGCTTAAATTAGATACTATATAATTCAGATTTAAAATAGTCAAAAAAATACTAACCTTATCTTAAAGTGAGTAGACTCTAATCGAGTGATATTCAAATAAAACTGGCTTTCCAGGGTTTTGTAGTGCCAGAATTTTTGTTAAAATTTGAGATCTGATTATTTCAAACTAGCAACAGAAGACCAGGAAGTTAATAATGCAGTGTATTTGTGCAAACAGCTGTTTTTGCATTGACATTATTAAATGTACAGAGGGCCTGGGAGCAGTGACTCATGCCTGTAATCTCAGCACTTTGGGAAGCTTAGACCAGAGGATTACCTAAGGCCAGGAGTTCAAGAACAACTTGGTCAACCCCATCTCTACAAGTAATAAATTTAAAATTTTTAAAAGTTAGCCAGCTGTACTGGTGTGTGCCTGTAGTCCTAGCTACTCAGGAGGTTGAGACAGGAGGACTGATGGAGCCCAGGAGTTTGAGGCTGCAGTGAGCTATGATAGTACCACTGCACTCCAGCCTGGGTGACAGGGAGAGATGCTGTCTCTAAAATAAAAATAAACATACAGAGACACATTTAACGTAGAAATAGATCAGAAGTTGAATCTTAATGCTCATAAAGCTAACACTTTACAATTCAAGTTACTATTGATTTTAATTTATTTATTTATTTATTTATTTATTTATTTATTTATTTATTTATTTGAGACAGAGTCTCACTCTGTTGCCTAGGCTGGAATGGAGTGGTGCAATCTTGGCTCCCTGCAATCTCCGCCTCCCAGGTTCAAGCGATTCTCCTGCCTCAGCCTCCTGAGTAGCTAGGATTACAGGCATGTGCCACCATACCCAGCTAATTTTCATATTTTATTTTATTTTATTTTTGTAGAAACGGGGTTTCGCCATGTTGGCCAGGCTGGTCTTGAACTCCTGACCTCAGGTGATCCGCCTGCCTCAGTCTCCCAAAGTGCTGGGATTACAGGTGTGAGCCACCGCGCCCAGCCGAGTTACTATTAATTTTAAATGGCAAAACCAAACAACCAATATTGTTGGAGCAGAAGAATGCTTATCGCTTATCACTGCAATTCTATTACCTTTGCCTGTTACCTGTCTTTATTTTCCCTTTATTTAGAACCTGAAGGGTGCTTTTAGGGTGGAAGAATATAAAGTTTAAGAATTTGCTTAAGTGAAACACTTGTTATATCTTCATTCTAGTAACATTCTAGTTTTTGTAGAAGGGCCTGATCCCTCTCTCTGACCCATTTAACTCTGTCTCCTAAACACAGTCTAATTCAGTTCCTTTTGTATGACATAAAAATCAGAATAAGAAGTACCTGACATACTTTCTACATCTGTAGTTGCAGAAGACATTTTAATAGGTAAGAGCAAAAGCACAAGCCTGCATACTTCTTTTTTAACCCTGTGGATCATTTAAATAAATCCTTTCGTATTATTCCAAGATATAAGTGCATTGTGATGATGTATAAGAATTTAAATATAAGGCAGTCTGCAAGCAGGGTTTTTTATGTAGATGGGCAGCAGTTTATTGTAGGAAATTATGTGTATGTACTAAATTAAAGCATCAGCACTAGGTGTCCGCAGATTACATCAAAGAGGGCCTCAAATTGAGTATCAGTAAAATCACAAGAAATGGACTACATCCTTTACAAGGACACCTCTGGTACAACATTTTCCTGTTCAAACATTAATTTCCACATAGCCTGGCATTTGGCAGGTTATGTGCCATGAATTCTGTGGAGATTAGTAGGCATCATGTTGAAGGAAGGGTTCTGTAGTCAAATGCGGACTAAATTAGTTTTATTCTTTTTCCACTTTAGGTCTTCTCATAGCCTTTCTTTGCTAAGGACATTGTGACTCTCCAGAGAGCAACAGTGATGGCTCTAGAATGTCTAGGAAAAAGAAGGGCTTAATGTCAGGAGTCTGCTTGGGGCACACAACACTAGAAGATGTCCTCCTGCACATTGTTTCATATCGAGTGTGTATTTTGTGGTGATCTGGGATGCTGATAGAAATAATTGGATGTTAGTGCCCTAAGCCACCTCTGCACTATTTTTGTTTTTATTTATTTATTTTTTGAGACAGAGTCTCGCTCTGTCACCCAGGCTGCATTGCAGTGGTGCAGTCTTGGCCCACAGCAACCTCTGCCTCCCAGGTTCAAGTGATTCTCCTACCTCAGCCTCCCAAGTAGCTGGAATTACAGGCACCTGCTACAACACCCGGCTAATTTTTGTAGTTTTTGTAGAGACGAGTTTCACCATGTTGGCCAGGCTGGTCTCAAACTCTTGACGTCAAATGATCCACCTGCCTCGGCCTCCCTAAGTGCTGGGATTACAGGTGTGAGCCACCGCGCCTGGCCCTCTCTGCGCAATTATTGATATGTAGCATTTTCACACTTCTATGGCCATGAAACCATTTTGAACCTGTATCAGAGGTGCACACTTTAGGAAAAACCAATACAGACAATAGTGCCTCTTGTTACAGTTTTTGCTTTTATCAGTGTGTTGGAAAAGGTCCTCTTTATCCCCAAGATCAGTTAATGCTTCCCTATGTTGTCATTTCTGTGGGCTTTTTTCCATTTAATGTTTTAATCCAGTTGAAATGTATTTTTGTATATGATGTAAAAGACATTCAACTCATTTTGTGTATGTATTTATTGATTGAAAAATGCCAGTTATTTCCAAACCTTGCGTTAAATGTGTTTTTGTTTTTCTTTTCAGGTATGGAACCCTTCAGATCAAAGCTTACCAATAAATTCAGTATGTAGAACAGATTAACGTAGTTGAAATTAGGAAGAATGAGAGTTATCTCAACCAGCCAGCACCCCCTACCCCCATTCCCACACTTTCCCTCATGGGAGGCTGCCGGGAGCACTTCGAAAACCACTGGAAAGGCCAGGCACGGTGGCTCACGCCTGTAATCCCAGCACTTTGGGAGGCCAAGGCAGGCGGATCACCTGAGGTCAGGAGTTCGAAACCACCCTGGCCAACATGGCGAAACCCCATCTTTACTAAAAATACAAAAATTAGCCAGGTGCGGTGGTGCATACCTGTAATCTCAGCTACTCGGGAGGCTGAGGCAAGAGAATCACTTGAACCTGGGAGGCAGAGGTTGCAGTGAGCTGAGATCATGCCGTTGCACTCCAGCCTGGGTAACAGAGCGAGACTTCGTCTCAAAAAAAAAAAAAAAACCCATTGGAAAAATTCATCCTCTCATAAATGACTTGAAATGCCACCTCTGTAATACACTACGTTAAAAATTTTACATACTCAAATTGTTTTTCTCTTTTTGTGCCAGGTCATACTTTAAGGAGCCCAAGAGCTTTATAACGTAACAAAAGAAACTGAAATGTCTAATAAATGTGTACATAACAATATGAGTTGTTTGTGTTTTTTTGGCCTATAAAATTAGCATAGATCTTTAAAATAATATACAGTATTGGTAAGAGCTGAATAAATACCTTTAATATAGAGAAGGTTTAACTTAGTAAAACTGTGTTTGGTAGATAATGTGTGTCAAAAGTTTACAATGCTCATATCCTTTGATCCAGCATCTCACTTATAGGGTTTCACCCTAAAGAAATAAACAGAAATGTGTGAAAAAAATTTGCTGTTGTTTATATTATTGACAAAATTGAAGATATCAATAACAGTGTGAGACTGGGTAAGTGAATCATGGCACATCCCCATGAGATGGGATACTCTTCAGCCATAGAAGTGATATTGTAGAAAGAAAAATGTTGAGTGCTTGTGATGAATCTGGCACCATACCAAGCACCTCATTTATACTGTCTTAAGCCTAACAATACCCCATACGATAGGTATTATTATTCCCATTTATAGGTGAGAACACCCTCAGAAAAGTTAGGTAAAGTTCAAACAGCTAGTAAGGTAGTGTTGGTAGTGTAAGGTAGTGTTGCTGGAATTCAACACATGTCTACTCTTAACCCTTATTCTTAGCCACTGTCATAATGATACAGGAAAATACTATTTACTGATAAGTTTCTAGTAATTTAACTGACATTAAACATCACATGAAAACTCCTATATGCAATCCCTTCCTTTCCAGAGTTCCTAGGTTTGGTAATTTTTTATCCTAAAATGAATTTATATGTTTTTTATTGCCTATGGAAGTATTAGATGCCTACTCTTAAGAATTCAAACTGTACAGAAGATTATAAAGTAGCTGCATCTTTAGTCATAAATTATACCCTCTGTATATGATACGATAGATTCATAGGCTCTTTCTGTTCCCTCAATTCTGTTCTTGCTGTGGTATCAGCTTGTGGGCCCTGGTTGGGGATAGAGATGAACTAGAAAGGCAAACTGAGTGGAGTGCAGGTGTGAGTGGTTGACTTTCACCACAGGTGATTAGAAACACTGATTCTGGAGCCAATCTGGCTAGATGGAGTCCCAGCTCTTACTTACCAGCTGTTTGGACTTGGGCAACTAATAGGAGTGCTTACTGTGTGTGATATGCATACATGGTTTCCCCATTTGTCTTTATGAGTTAGATGTTTTTATTCCCTTTTTATACAGATGACAAAACTAAAATTCAGGGAGGTTACGTATGGAAGTAGAATGAATCATTAGACCCATTTCTAGGCCTACAGACAAGATAAATACTGAAAGCTGCTTGTCCAGGAGATAGCAAAATGCTGACAAATGAGAAACAGACCTGCATAGCCATCACACCCTCTAGAACCAAGGGGTAGTGTTTTAAGATAGAGGACTGGGTGAGTATCAGAAAGCTGTGCTTTGAAAACCTGACTGCTTTTAAGTATTTCCTGTTTTGTTCTCATTTTGTAGGTATTAGAATTATTTCTGAATTATCAGTCTCTCATTTGTGCTTTGGGGAAGCAGAAAAGGCAAAAGGGGTCTTTGGCCATCTTCTGCTGGAGCTTCCAGGGAGGATGTGTCTCCAAGAGACCAGATGTACCAAGTTTGAAATCCCAGAAGCCCAAGAGGAAAAGAACCACAGGGAGGAAAAGACTGTCCAAAGGCTTCTGGAGTCTTCTGTTCTCTAACCTTGGAAGGTTTTGAACAATATTTCTCAGAGGATAGCCTTTCACTTATTTATCTGTCCAGCATGACTCATCCCCAGGAGTGTTGAGTAAGTGAAATTTTGCTGTATTCATGTTTTTGTGACTTATAAAATAGGATGATAAGGAGAGAACATGAACTCTGGAGTCAGACCTGTTACCTCGGACATGATACTCTTAGCTTTGTCATTTAGTATTTGAGTAATTCTGGGCAAGCTAACATCTCTGGTCGTTCTCATCTGTAAAATGAGAATAAATGAAACCCACTAACCAGAATTGGTATGAAAATGAAATGTGGCAGAAAAAAAATGAAAGTGAATAGTATCACCACTGACACACAAGCACTAAAGGCCCTTCCTGTCTCCATCAGGTATGGATTTGGGGCAACATTTGGCCAGGTCTTGTTTATCTTTCTGTTTATCTATTCTGTCTAATTCAGTGCTTTGTTTACAATGAATGTCTTACAAATGCTGACTGAACAACACTAGCATACCTGCATGAACAACAGGTAAATAAATTTTAGATGTGTTTTAATGTTTATTAATCTATCCTGTCAGAGAAGAACTGCCAGTTATAGATAAATATGATGCCAGGTCAGGGCTGAAGAGTTGGGCAGGTTGTTATCTGCATGGGGTCACTAGGCTCCAGTGGAGAGGTGGGGGCTAAGCTCTCACCCGCTCTGCAGCCACCTGGCACCCGGTTTCAGTTTCCTGAAAGGGAGCCTTCTACTTGCTGACGACTGCCTCATCTCTTCTGAGGTTTCCTCTGATAAACAATTTTCTCTGCTTTTTTTTAAATTATGAAATACTTAAAATGTAAAGGAGATAATGTGACACACATTTACCCATAATTGAGATAGCCATAATTGCTATAACTTTTTCAAAATTTTGACTTAATTTCAGACTTTTAGAAAAATTGGCCAGGTGTGATGGCTCATACCTGTAATCCCAGCACTTTGGGAGGCCAAGGTGGGTAAATTACTTGAACCCAGCAGTTCGAGACTTGCCTGGGCAACATAGTGAGACCTTGTCTCTACTGAAAACAAACTAAAAAAAAATTAGCCAACCATGGTGGTGCATGCCTGTAGTCCTAGCTACGCGGGAAGCTGAGGCAAGAGGATAGCCTGAGCCCAGGGGAGTTGGGAATGAAGCCTGGGTGACAGAGGAAGACCCTGCCTTCAAAAAAACATAAAAAAAGAAAAAAAAATTCTTTATATTACAAAGAATTCCCATATACCTTCCACAGTTTCCCAAATGTTAATATTTTCCCACATTTGCTTTATCCTTGTCTCTTGATATTACATATGCTGGTTATATTTTTCTGAACCATTTAGGAGAAATTTGCATACATGATGACTGTTTCCTCCTAAATACTCCAGTTCTTATTTTCTAAAAATAAGGACATTCCCTTACACAACCACAGAACAATTATCAAAATCTGGGAAACTAACATTGATACAATACTTTAATCTACATACCTCATTCAGATTTCACCAGTTGTCCTAATAATGTAATAAAATTATTTCTGGATTATGTCTATCTCATTTATAGTAAAAGAAAATCCTGGATCATGCATTGCACTCTGTTGTGTATCTTTAGTCTCCTTCACTCTGAACACTTCCTCAGTCTGGCTTTATCTTTCCTGACATTGACGTTTTATAAAAATACAGGCCAGTTTTTTTTTTTCCTTTTTGAGATGGAGTCTCAGTCTGTTACCCAGGCTGGAGTGCAGTGGTGCGATCTTGGCTCCCTGCAACCACCGCCTCCCAGGTTCAAGCAATTCTCCTGCCTCAGCCTCCCAAGTAGCTGGGACTACAGGCGCCTGACACCACACCTGGCTAATTTTTTGTATTTTAGTAGGGACAGGGTTTCACTGTGTTGCCCAGGGGTGGTCTTGACCTCCTGAGCTCACACAATCAGCCCACCTGGGCCTCCCTAAGTGCTGGGATTACAGGCGTGAGCCACCGCACCTGGCCCAGGCCAGTTACTTTTGCAGAATATCCTTCAATTTGGATTTTTCTTCTCTTTTCTTCCCTTCCTCCCTCTCCTCTCCTCTCCTCTCCCCTCCTCTCTCTCCCTCCTCTCTCTCCCTCCTTCCTTCCTTCTAAAGCATTTTAGGTAGAGCTAAAACTTCACCTCTTCACCCATCTCCTGCTCTCCCTGTCTGTTTTTTCCTTTGTCAAGGAACCTGCTTTCTAATGTGTTTTTGTCCTTTTACTACATATGATAAGATCTATAGATACTGATTTTTTGGTATCTATTGAGACTTGCTTTTTGACCCATTACATGACCACTTTTATAAATGTTCTGTATAATATAAGAAAGAATGTGCACTTTTCAGTTCTTTAAATGAGTTAATAAGTGTAAAGCACTTACAACCAGTGCCTGTTTCATCATGAGCACCATGCAGTGTCAAATTTTTAAAATAATAATATGAATGTACAGTTTTATATAAATCCAATAGCTCAAATTTGTTAACTATCTTGTTCATATTTTGTATGTTTGAGCTCTCAATCTTTAAATAAGTTCATTAAAACCTCCCTGTGATTGTGATATGTACATTTTTGCATGTCTCCTACCAACTTTGTCTCCCTGGCGTGGGAGTGAGAGGTCCAGGCCAGTCGTCTGGATCCTGTCCCCTGATCCTTCCTGTAAGTGAGGGCTGTGCTTCACTGCACAACAGAGAATTAAGACAGAAGTCTTGGCACTGAGTGAGCAGAAAGGGCATCACAGGGACATAGAGATTAATGAATTCAAACAGACTGAGAATCACAGTGGCATTGCCATCTCCCCTTTTGTAAGCTTTTGCACTGCAGTCCAATCATCACTTGCTGCCCTCTGATATTTCTTCTCTCAAAATGCCTCTTCTGTTCTCTCAACACTAATTCCTCAGAAGTTTAGTCCAATTTTTTGGATAGTAGTCACCAAATTCCCTGTTTTAAACATTTCAAAACTACATTTCAATATTCACCTGATACTTATGGGACCAGAAGCTTGAAGAGAAATGTTTTTTAACTGATTAGATAAATATTGAATATTGAATATTGAATATTTGGCTCTCGGAAGGTCGTGGACCAGGGCAGACCTTGGCGACTGAGCTCTGAAAGAAGCCACGAGGCTGGAGCACATGCAACCAGGTGGTGTCCGAAAGACAGGGGCTAGCTCCCAGAGGGCCACAGGAGAGTTTTGGATTGTGTTCTAGGGATGGGAATCCATTGAAGGGTTTTAGGAAAAGAGTGAGGCCAGGTGCAGTGGCTCACACCTGTAACCCCAGCACTTTGGGAGGCTGAGGTGGGTGGATCACTTGAGGTCGGGAGTTCAAAACCGGCTTGACCAACATGGTGAAACCATGTCTCTACTAAAAAATACAAAATTAGCCAAGTATGGTAGCGCATGCCTGTAATCCCAGCTACTTGGGAGGCTGAGGCAGGAGGATCACCTGAACCCAGGAGGCAGAGGTTGCAGTGAGCCAAGATCGTGCCATTGCACTCCAGCCTGGGCAATAAGAGTGAAACTCCATCTCAAAAAATAAAAAAAAAAAAAAAGAGAGAAGAAAAGAGTGAGATGACTGGATTTATGGTCTTAAATGCAGCTGTAGCTAGTAGGTAGAGAATGACTAGAGAGGGTCAAGAGTGGAAGCAGGAGCCGGGTGCAGTGGCTCACGCCTGTAATCCCAGAATTTTGGGAGGTTGAGGTGGGTGGATCACTTGAGGTCAGGAGTTCGAGACCAGCCTGGCCAACATGGTGAAACCCCATCTCTACTAAAAATGCAAAATTTAACTTGTGTGGTGACACTCACCTGTAGTCCCAGCTACTCAGGAAGCTGAGGCAGGAGAATCACTTGAACCTGGGAGGCAGAGGTTGCAGTGAGCTGAGATCACACCACTGCACTCTAGCCTGGGTGACAAAGTGAGACTCCGTCTCAAAAAAAAAAAAAAAAAAGAATTGTTTACACAGTTCATGGTGACCACCATAGCCACCTCATAAGTCTGGAAGGTCTAGTGTTATAACCATAACTCCCTCCCCTTAATTTGAATGTTTTGAGTATTTTGTTAAAAACTTTTCATTTTGAAAAAGTCAAACTTACATAAGAGAATAGCACAATAAACATCCATGACTTTGATTCAATAATTCTTGTTTGCCAATATTCACATCACCTGGCTTTTCTTTCTTTGCTGTAATATTTTAAAGCAAATCCTAAATATTATGTAATTCTGTTCCTTCATTAATCAAGGATCCATATCTAAGATGAACATTTTCTTACATACTACAAAGCCATGTTCATGAAACTAATAATTTATTGGTGATATCTAATATGAATTCCATAACCAGATATCACTGATTATGTCAAAAATATCTTTTTACAGTTGGTTCGTTTGAATCAGGATCTGACTAAGGTCCACACAATGCATTTGGTTGTTAGATCTTTTAGTTCTCTTTTAATCCAGGACACTGCTTTTTTTCCCTCCTTTTTACTTTCACTCTCTTTAGAAAATGTATCTCATTGACTCATAGAAACTGAATTAATTGTCCTGTAAAAGTCTCAGTACTATTATAAATAACAAAAATTCTTAAATTTAAAAAAAAAGGACTAACCCTGGTGTTTGAGGCTTACCTTTAAACTTCAGCAAGTCAGATTATCACTTTGGTATTGGAAAGTTCTTTGAAGTATCTGGCATACAGTCCAGTCCAGTGAACCATAAAAACTTCCTACTTGGCACACATATTGCACGTTGTTTAATAAGAATGCTTATTGCACATTAATAAGAAGGCTTGTGCTTAGTGTTTTTTGTTTGTTTGTTTGGAGATAGAGCTTTGCTCTTGTCACCCAGGCTAGAGTGCAATGGTGCGATCATAGCTCACTGCAACCTCTGCCTCCTGGGTTCAAGCAATTCTCCTGCCCCAGCCTCCCAAGTAGCTGGGATTACAGGCACACACCATCATGTCCAGCTAATTTTTGTATTTTTAGTAGAGACGGGGTTTCACCATGTTGGCCAGCCTGGTCTCGAACTCCTTATCTCAGGCAATCTACCCATCTAGGCTTCCCAAAGTGCTGGGATTACAGGCATGAGCCACCACACCTGGCCATGCTTAGTGTTTTAATTTATCATCCAGTCTTCTCAGGTGCTTGACTTGCTTACTGTGATTTGCCAACTGTTATTAAGTTAACAGAATCTAAAAATAGCAAACAGTTTCTCAGACATATTTAAAAACCATTAAGATGATGCTTCAGTTTGCTAACCTCAGTCTTCACTTCAGAAATTAGAAAACTAAAAATAGCTGAAATGAAGGTAGCATCAGTAAAAACCAAGTTTGTTTGCACTTTGAGGATATATAGAAGGAGCCATGACCAAATAACACATGTATTCTTCCACCCAGTGTCTGTCTTCACCAAGAAGGACGACTTTGATTGGCTGTAATTGGCCACTGTTGCCAATGGAGTAGAGAGAGTCTTGCTACATGCGGGAACTAGAATTACATCACTGCGTTTTTTGGCTTTGTTTCTTCAATGAGTTGTAGTGTATGAATATTATTACAAAATAAAATGATTTAAAAATATCCATCTAATGTTAATCATTTTGAATTATTTACTGATTTGATGATTCAAAGCCAGTGTATATTTACAGAAAATGGGGATTTTGTCCCCCATTGAATTTGTGCTCATACATTCTGGGATTAATACTGATTCTACCACTTGCCAGCTCTATGACACTAGAGAAATCATTTAACTTTTCTGAGCCATAGTATCCAATGTGTAATAATCTCATCACAGTAAATGGAGTATCTATCACCTAAAGCATTTATCATTTCTTTGTGTTTGAGACAGTAGATTAAAAATTTAGCTTGGGTAATTCTGGGTGTGTTTGTTGGATCAGGCCTTAAACTAGGAGGCATCTTACAGAGACACATTAGTTACTTTGAGATGAAAGAGGGTTAGGAGCCAGGATCCTTGAATTGTCAAACAGCCAGTTACTGTGGCTTCAGCCACTCCTCCTTGATCCCTATAACAGATAAGTGTTTAGAGGACCAGGCTGGACAGACACTGGCCATGAATACATCCAGAACCTTGACGTAGTGTCTGGGATGAATTGAGTGGATGACCTCCCCACATCTTCACTGATAATTAGTCACTCCCATAATTAGTGTTACCATAGCTCTTTGGATTCATCATATCCTGCCTTGTATTATATTTGCTTGTATACAAATATATACCTTCCACTAAAATATAGGTATGTTGAGTAGGGATCACATTGTTTATCTTTCTAACTTCCTGTGCTTAGCATAGAACTTTTAATGTAGTAAGAACTAGGTAAGTGTTTCATTTAATTGAATTGGCACTCAGAGCCAGAAAACATCATAGCCAGTTATCCTGGTGCTGTTTATTAAATAAGCCAGTCTTTCCCCACTGATCTAAAGTGCTACTTTGAACATGTATGAAATCTTAAATGTATGAACCTGAGTTATTTTGTAGATTCTGTTTCACCCCACTGCTCCACTTGTCTTTTCCTGGTCAGTACCGTTCTGCCCTGCTTGCAACATAGTCTCATAGTTCTTTTTAATATCTCATAAGCCAAGACTTATTTTGTCACAGTTGTTCTTCAAATTTTCTTGGCTATGTTCTTTCTTTTCTTTTTTTTTTTTTTTTTTTTTGAGATGGAGTCTCACTCTGTCACCCAGGCTGGAGTGCAGTGGCGTGATCTCGGCTCACTGCAAGCTCCACCCCCCGAGTTCACACCATTCTCCTGCCTCAGCCTCCCAAGTGGCTGGGACTACAGGGGCCCACCACCACACCTGGCTAATTTTTTGTATTTTTAGTAGAGATGGGGTTTCACCATGTTAGCCAGGATGGTCTCGATCTCCTGACCTCGTGATCCGCCTGCCTCAGCCTCCCAAAGTGCTGGAATTACAGCGTGAGCCACTGCTCCTGGCCTATTTTCATTTTTCATTGCATTTTGAAACTTTAAAAGGTACATGAGACATAAGACTTTATATTGCATTCTTTTTCTTTCTTTTTTTTTTTTTAAACAGAGTTTCCCTCTTGTTGCCCAGGCTTAAGTGCCATGTTGCAATCTCGGCTCACTGCAACCTCCGCCTCCTGGGTTCAAGTGATTCTCCTGCCTCAACCTCCCGAGTAGCTTGGACTACAGGCGCCCACCACCACGCCGGCTAATTTTTGTATTTGTGGTAGAGACAGGGTTTCACCACGTTGGTCATGCTGGTCTCGAACTCCTGACCTCAGGTGATCCACCACCTTGGCCTCCTACAGTGCTGGGATTACAGGCATGAGCCACTGCGCCTGGCTGCATTCCTTAACTAATCAGTAGGCTGTCTGATAACATACTTTTTAAACTGCTTTTTCATCTCCTTTGGCCACTTGTCCAATAGACTAATGGTGTTAATTATGTATTTGTAAGAATGTAGTTTACATATTGGATAGAAAGTTTTTAAGGATTCTGTTTTTTCTCATATCTTCTTAAATAGCCTTTGGTCTTCTTGCTCACCAATTCCTCCTTTCCTCAATTATTCTAACTTACATCTTCTGTAACAATTTCTTATCTGAAAATTCTACTGCCAGCACATATTACAGTATATTAAGTATTTGTTGTTATATGGAACATCCTTATCTTGTTAGTGTTATAGTAGTAGTAATAGTAAATAATAATAACAGCTCTCAAACACTGAGTGCTTTCAGGTGCTATATCTCATTTAATCCTCACTGTGACCCAATAAGATATCCTCATTTTACAGATAAAGAAATAGTTGCAGACAGATTTACCAACTTGCCCAAAGACATGCTATTAACAAAAGGAAGACCTGTCAAATTCCAAAGCCCATGTTCTTCATTATCATGCTGTCTGGTCCTCAAGTGTAAGTCAACTCTCCGTGGGGAAAACAAAAAGCTCTTTATTGTGTTAAGAAAGAAAACTTCCACACTAATTTATTAAAATTCCTACACCAATTTATTAAAGGCTTTAAATAAAAAAGATTTTCAGTTTTATGAAATATTTTCTCAGCATTTGTAAGAACTCTGCTGCCTGCCATCTCCCATGCCTACATTGTCTTCCCGTCTCTTGGGGTCCCTGGTCATTGCCACTATGACCTCCAGGGGGCACTGTTTCCCCTTTATTATTGAGGCTCAAGCATTTGACTCATTTCCTGAAGTACAGATGAAACAAGCAAAACTTTTAAAAACTTTAACAGGCCGGGCTGGGTGGCTCATGCCTGTAATCCCAGCACTTTGTGAGGCCGAGGCGGGTGGATCACTTGAGGTCAGAAGTTTGAGACCAGCCTGGCCAACATGGTGAAACCCCATCTCTACTAAAAATACAAAAATTAGCCGGGCGTGGTAGCGCATGCCTGTAATCCCAGCTACTCCTGAGGCTGAGGCAGGAGAATTGCTTGAGCCCAGTGGGTGGAGGTTGCAGTGAGCTGAGGTCACGCCACTGCACTCCAGCCTGGGCAACAGAGTGAGACTCGGTCTCAAAACAAAAATATAAAAATAAAAACTTTACAAAGGGCTCCAGGCAAACAGAATGCAAAGAGTACAGGAACTAATATACAACTAGATAATTCGGTTCACTAAATGCAGGGTAGACATTTCAGCATTTGACACTGTAAAAGGATTCCTCTTTACCTTGCTTCCCACTACCTGCACAAAACAGAAGCCACCTTTTCCTAACCTGCATAATGTCCTCAAGCAAGCTAAATTCTTCAAAAGCCAGCTCCAAGATTGGTAAGACCAGTTCCAGCTTTGTTCTAAATTCCAGTCTCCAGGCTCTGTATCTGCCTCCTCCCTAGATGGTGGGCCCTAAGCTTTTCGGCCCTCTTCTAGGAAGACGGCATTGCTGAGCTCTAAGGTTCTAGTTTTACCCTGTTGCTGGGAGATGGTTATCTATGGGTCTCTGTGTCCCTGCTTGTCTGGCCTTAGAATGTCAAGAATGCAAGCCCTGACTCCTTTTATTATCTATTACTGCATAACAAATTACCCTAAAACATAGGGGCTTAAAACAACATTTATTTTCTGACAGTTTCTGTGGGTCAGGAATCTGGATGCAGTTTAGCTGGGTGCCTCTGGCTCAGGGTCTCTCACAAGATACAGTCAGGGTGTGGGCTGGAGCTGCTGTCACCTCGAGGCTTGAGATAATCACTCGTGGCTGTGGGTGGGCCACAGGTCCTCACTGACTGTTGGCTAGACATGCAGGTCCATCCATAAGGCAGCTTGCAACATGGCAGCTGATGAGATGATGCCCAACACAGAAGCCACAGTCTTTATAACCTCATCTCTAAAGCAACTTCTCATCTCTTGTGTCATATTCAGTTAATTAGAAGTGAGTCAATAAACTTAGCCCACAGTCAACTGGAGGAATTACAGGAGGCAAGAACCATTAAGGGCCACCTTACAGGCTTTCAGCCACACTATGCTTGATCCAAGCCATTTCCTATGGTTGTGTTTGCAGTGAGCAATCTTGAGGAATGAGGTAACATCTCCCTCTGGGACAAAAAGCAATCTCACTGCTTGTTATAATAGCAGTGGGTTCCCCAAGATTATTGTTGTTCGTCAGCTGCAATGCAAACCCACTCTCTGGGCCCATGCATGTCGCTCCTGTGGAACTGGGGACTTGGGGGCAAGAGAAACTGATACAAACATTCTGATGGGCATGGCTTTTTTTTTTTTTCCTGTACTGTGAATAATAAACTTCTTTTTCTCTGGCGTAGATGTCTCCTGTCTTCCTCCAGCATTCACAAACCAGGAACAGGCTAGCTTTTTGACCTGTAAGTAGCATAAAATCAAATGACAGACCTGACAGTTTGACTCAGCAAGACAACTTTAACAGAATGCATATAGCCCTTCAAGAACCAGCATTCACACACGTGATCCACATACATATTATACATTTTATTTAACAAACATGTATGTTCCAGGTATTATTCTAAGAGTTTATAGATATAAACTCATTCTATCCATGAAGTAAGTACTATTAAAACTCCCTGTTTTATAGATGGGGAAGAAGATGCACAAAGATGTTAAGTAACTTGCCCAAATCAGGCAGTTTTTAAGTGTCAGAGCCCCATTATTCAAACAGAAACAAATACAAACAGTGGGCACAATGGCTTATGCCTGTAATCCCAGCACTTTGGGAGGCCGAGGTGGGCAGATCACCTGAGGTGAGGAGTTCAAGACCAGCCTGGCCAACATGGTGAAACCCCATCTCTAGTAAAAATACAAAAATTAGGCCGGGTGTGGTGGCTCACACCTGTAATCCCAGCACTTTGGGAAGCCAAGGCAGGTGGATCATGAGGTCATGAGATCGAGACCATCCTGGCTAACACGGTGAAACCCGGTCTCTACTAAAAATACAAAAAAAATTAGCGGGTGTGGTGGCACACGCCTGTAGTCCCAGCTACTTGGGAGGCTGAGGCAGGAGAATCGCTTGAACCCGGGAGGCGGAGGTTGCAGTGAGCTGAGATCACGCCACTGCACTCCAGGCTGGGCCATAGAGCAAGATTCTGTCTCAAAAAAAAAAAAAAAATTAGCCGGGCATGGTGGCATGTGCCTGTAATCCCAGCTACTCAGGAGGCTGAGGCACGAGAATTGCTTGAACCTGGGAGGCAGAGGTTGCAGTGAGCCGAGATCATGCCACTGCACTCCAGCCTGGGCAACAGAGCAAGACTCCATCTCAACAACAACAACAACAAAGAAATACAAACAACATTGCTACAGAGTATATTGACCCACTGTATCATGCTCACTGTGTTAAGGGCTAGGAATGGATGGGGCAAAGAGAAGATAAGGGAAATGATCGAACAGTTTAATTCCTCAAAACAGTTGTTGAGATAATCAATTTAAAGAGCTTTTTATTCCTAACATATTACAGTTTTTATTGCTTTATTATTCTGGTCATATTGATACACACTTTGATTCAGTGTGCTATACTTGGCTTCTTAGGATTTGATCGAGAAAATTTGCATCTATATTCAGACTATGTATTCAAAAATGGTTTGTCTGCAAAAAACCTACCCATGAAAGTTTATAGCAGTTTCTTTATTTATCATAGCCAAATTGGCAGCAACCAAGATGTCCTACCCTAGGTGAATGGATAAATAAACTGTGGTACATCCATACAATGAAATATTTTTGGCGCTAAATAGAAATGAACTAGCAAGCCATGATAAGATGCAGGGGGACAACTTAAATGCATGTTGCTAAGTGAAAGAGACCAATCTGAAGAGGCTACATACTGTATGATTCTAACTACATGACATTATGAAAAAGGCAAAACTATGGAGACAATAAAAAGAACAGAGGTTGGTGGTAGGGAGGGATGAATAGGCGAAACATACAGGATTTTTAAGATAGCAAAACTAAGCCAGACATGGTGGCTCACGTCTGTAATCCTAACACTTTGGTAGGCTGAGGCAGGTGGATTGCTTGAGCTGAGAAGTTGGAGACCAGCCCAGGGAAACATGGCAAAACCTCCTCTCTACAAAGAATATAAAAATTAGCCGGGCATGGCAGCATGCACCTGTAGTCCCAGCTACTTGGGAGGCTGAGGTGGGAGGATTGCTTGAGCCCAGGAGATCAAGGCTGCAGTGAGCTGTGATTGAGCCACAGCACTTGAGAGACAGAGGGAGACGCTGTCTCACATATACACACACAAAAAGTGAAACTATTCTGTATGATACTATAATAACAGATACATCATTATACACTTGTTAAAACCCATAGAATGTACAACACCAAGAGAGAACCATACTGTAAACTATGGACTTTGGGTGATAAAGATGTTTCAATGTAGGTTCATCAGTTGCAACAAATGTACCACTTGAGTGCAGATGTTGATAATGGGGGAGGCTGTGCATGTGTGGGGGCAAGGAGTAAGTGGGGAATTTCTGTACCTTCTCAGTTTTACTGTAAAGCTAAAACTGCTTTTAAAAAGTCTATTTTTAAAAATAGTCTATCTTTGAAACTTGCAGTGTACTTTAAAATGTAAAATATTGGTAATGGTGTGATTGTGTATAATAAGTTTTTGTTAACTTCACTCTTTACCTGTGCAAGTCCCCCATGCCCTTGGCCTTTCCTTTCTATCTGTTACCTCCTCCTTTCCTAGGAAGTGTAAATGGCACGGTCCCCACTTGGGCTCTCTTCCTTTACTCCATTGTCCTTTTTTTAAACCTTCCTAAGCCAGGTTCAATCCAGCTGTCTGCCTCCTCCATGGCTATATCAGAGCTGCAGAGCTTTGCCGGAGAAAAATCACGATGGTGAAGATGACGCCCTGTATACAACTCACAGTCTCCCACCTGGACTCATCCTTCAGTGTTTCTTCCTTCCAATTATTTCTGTTTCTCAAATCAGAGCTTTCTACTTCAAACGTGTATAAGATTTTTTGGGGTTTTTTTGTTTTGTTTTTTGAGACAGAGTTTTGTTCTTGTTGCCCAGGCTGGAGTGCATGGCATGATCTCAGCTCACAGCAACCTCCGCCTCCCAGGTTCAAGCAATTCTACTGCCTCAGCCTCCTGAGTGGCTGGTATTACAGGCATGTGCCACCACGCCCGGCTAATTTTGTATTTTTAGTAGAGACGGAGTTTCTCCATGTTGGTGAGGCTGGTCGCGAACTCCTGACCTCAGGTGATGCGCCCGCCTCGGCCTATCAAAGTGCTAGGATTACAGGCGTGAGCCACCATGCCTGGCCCTAATTTGTTTTCTATTTGCTGCCATAATAAATTACCACAAACTCAGAGGCTTAAAACAACAGAAATTTATTACTATACAGTTCTGTAGGTTAGAAGTCTGACATGGGTTTCACTGGACTTGGCAGGACTGTGCTCCTCTTTTGGAGGCTCTAGGAATGAATCCATTTCTTTGCTTTTTCCAGCTTCTAGAAGCCACCTGCATTCCTTGACTGTGGCCCTGTCGTCCACGTTCAAACCTAGCAATGTTGCATCTCGCTGACTATTCTTTCATAGTCACATCTCTTTCTCTGACTCTTCTATTATTGCCTCCCTCTTCCACTTTGCCCAGGCTGGAGTGCAGTGACCTGATCATGGCTTGCTGCAGCCTCAACCTCCTCGGGCTCAGGTGATCCTCTCACCTCAGCCCCCTGAGTAGCTGGGACTACAGGCATGGATGTCACAAAGCCCAGCTAATTTTTTTGTATTTTTTTAGAGATGGGGTTTTGCCACGTTGCCCAGGCTGGTCTGGGACACCTGAGCTCAAGCGTTCCGTCAGCCTTGGCCTCCCAAAGTGCTGGGATTACAGGCATAAGCCACGGCACCTGGCCCACTATTTTTTTTTTTTTTTTTTTGAGACAGAATTTCACTCTTGTTGCCCAGGCTGGAGTGCAATGGCCTGATCTCAGCTCACTGCAACTTCTGCCTCCCAGGTTCAAGCAATTGTCCTGCGTCAGCCTCCGTAGTAGCTGAGATTACAGGGATGCACCACCACTCCCAGCTAATTTTGTATTTTTAATAGAGACGGGGTTTCACCATGTTAGTCAGGCTGGTCTTGAACTCCTGACCTCTGGTGATCCGTCTGCCTCAGCCTCCCAAAGTGCTGGTATTGCAAGCATGAGCCACCATGCACGTCTTTGTGTTTTGGTGTTTTTTTGGTTTGTTTGTTTGTTTTAAGAGACAGGATCGGCCAGGTGCAGTGGTTCACGCCTGTAATCCCAGCACTTTGGGAGGCCGAGGAGGGCAGATCACAAGGTCAAGAGATGGAGAACATCCTGGCCAACACAGTGAAAACCCGTCTCTACTAAAAATACAAAACTTAGCTGGGCATGGTGGCGCACGCCTGTAGTCCCAGCTACTTGGGAGGCTGAGGCAGGAGAATTGCTTGAACCTGGGAGGCGGAGGTTGCAGTGAGCCAAGATCATGCCACTGCACTCCAGCCTGGTGACAGAGTGAGAGTCCGTCTCAGAAAAAAAAAAAAAAAAAAAAGAGACAGGATTTTGCTGTGTTGCCCAGGCTGGAGTGCAGTATCACAATCATATCTCATTGCAGCTTCAAACTCCTGAGCTCAGGCGATCCTCCTAGCAGCTGGGACTACAGGCACGAACCCCTCTTCCACTTTTAAGGACCTTGTGATTACATTCAACCCACCAAGGATATTCTATCTTAAGGTTAGCTGATTAGAAAACTCAATTCTGCAACCTTTATTCTTTGCTATGTAATGTAACGCATTCACAAGTTCTGGGAATGAGAACATGGACATCTTCAGGAAGCCATCAATCTGCCTATAATAATGGGTATATATTTTATATATGTCATTTACATAACAGTTCCCCTTATCCGCAGGAGATACATTCCAAGACCCCTAGTGGATGCCTGAAGCTGCAGATAGTACCAAACCCCCTACATATACTTTGTATTCTCCCATACAATCACATTGTAGAGGGCAGGCAGTGTATATAGCATGAATACACTGGACAAAGGCATGATTCACATTCAGGGCAGGACAGAGTGGGATGGCACAAGATTTCATCACACTACTCAGAATGGTGTGCAATTTAAAACTTATGAAGGGTTTATTTCTGAAATGTTCCATTTAATATTTTTGGACCACAACTGACCATGGGTAACTGAAACTGTGGAAAGTGAAATCGCAGATAAGGCGAACTACGTATAATATATCTTATACAGTAGTTGGTATAAAATTTTAAATTTTACCATGAATTATTTTCTTACTATGGTTTTATCTCACTTAAACCTCACAACCCTATGAAGAGCTACGTTTACAAATGAGAAAACTAAGGCTAAGAACGTTAGGAAATGTGGCCAGGCGCGGCTGCTCACCCCTGTAATCCCAACACCTTGGGAGGCCAAATCACCTGAGGTCAGGAGTTCAAGACCAGCCTGGCTAACATGGCAAAACCCTGTCTATACTAAAAATACAAAAATTAACCAGGTTTGGTGGCATGCGTCTGTAATCCAGGCTACTCGGGAGCGGGAGGCACGAGAGTGGCTTGAACCCGGCAGGCAGAGGTTGCAGTGAGCGGAGATCGCGCCACTGCACTCCAGCCTGGGCAACAAAATGAGACTCCATCTCAAAAAAAAAAAAAAAAAGAAAGTTAGGAAATGTATCTGGGGCAGGGATGGTAAGCAGCAGAATGAGATTTGAACCCAGGGCTGTTTAAAGCCATATTCTTCATCACTATGCTATGCTGAAATTGGTT
Organism: Gorilla gorilla gorilla; assembly: GCF_029281585.2. Lineage (NCBI taxonomy): Eukaryota > Metazoa > Chordata > Mammalia > Primates > Hominidae > Gorilla > Gorilla gorilla. Next base: position 53,691,395 of record NC_073231.2, on the reverse strand, counting down.
CAAATTGTATTTTTCTATTTTCCAAGAAAAAAGATCATTATAACGAAAATTGGATTCTGTTTTTGTCGGAAGAATAGTTCAAGGACTATGAATCAGTTAAAATTTAAATAAACATATTGTCTTTCTGAATAACAAAATTGCCTTAATGTGCAGCTTATATTTTTTTGAATTGAATTTTATATGATCACAGACTTTTGGTAACTGTTTTTTACTTTTTATCCCATGCCCTACATTTCTAAACTGTTAGTACTGCTTGCTTTTAAGAAACCAAATGCTGGCCGGGCACGGTGGCTCATGCCTGTAATCCCAGCACTTTGGGAGGCCGAGGCGGGTGGATCACCTGAGGTCGGGAGTTTGAGACCAGCCTGACCAACATGTAGAAACCCCGTCTCTACTAAAAATACAAAATTAGCCGGGCGTAGTGGTGCACAACTGCAATCCCAGCTACTCAGGAGGGTGAAGCAGGAGAATCACTTGAACCCAGGAGGCGGAGGTTGCTGCGAGCTGAGATCGTGCCATTGCACTCCAGCCTGGGCAACAAGAGCGAAAACTCCATCTCAAAAAAAAAAAAAAAAAAAAAGGAAGAAAAAGAAAAAAACCAAATGGGTGTAAGTTCTTCCTAGGACTGTGAGTTTCGAGTTTGCTTATTTGCAGAGTTTAAAAGTAAACATGACCCCAGGAAGTCATGTGGTCCAGTCTCTTCCCTTGAATATCTCAAATCACCACTTTTTCATTGCTATTTAGGGAGAGGTAGAGGATTCCATTTTAGGCATAGAGAATTTTCATTTCCCTGATCTTAGTTGTCTGCAGTATTTTCCTCTACCTGTTTTTCAGATGATTGTTTTTCAGTGCAATAAGTAGCAAGGAAATGATTTATCTCAGCAGATAGATAGTAGCAATCTATTCCAATCAGGTGTTGAAATAGCAATAATGACATGAAATCTGAGAGGTGGTTGCAGCCAAATAAAATGCCTGTAAAACTTTCAAACAGTATGGTACCAGGCATAAAGAAACAGCACAAAGCAGAAATGGTGCAACAGAAATGTAATATACTGAGGAATACATTCAACAGTGGAAGCAATCCACATAGTACAAGGAAAAAATTAAGGTGCTTTTTTCATTTTTCATTGTTTTATAACAAGGATTTAAAATCCCCTGCAAGGCCAGGCGCGGTGGCTCATGCCTGTCATCCCAGCACTTTGGGAGGCCAGGTCAGGCGGATCACCTGAAGTCGGGAGCTCAAGACCAGCCTGACCAACATGGAGAAACCCCATCTTTAATAAAAATACAAAATTAGCTGGACATGGTGGCGCATGCCTGCAATCCCAGCTACTCGGGAGGCTGAGGTGGGAGAATTGCTTGAACCTGGGAGGCAGAGGTTGCGGTGAGCTGAGATCGCGCCATTGCACTCAGTCTGGGCAATAAGAGCGAAACTCTGTCTCAAAAACTAAATAAATAAATAAAAATAAAATAAAATAAAATCCCCTGCAAACACAGTGCATCTTTGTGCCTTGTACCTTATGTCTTAACACAGTGCTTTGCAGAGGAAATGTTTGTTGAATCAGTAACATTTATACGCACTTGACTGTCATAAAAGCACCTTGCAGATATCTAGAAGAGACATCACAAATGGCTCATTTAAACTATACAAAAACTAAGTGGCTGTTCAGATGGCCAGATTCAGATTCAAATTCCAATCCCTAGCACATTATTAGCTATTTAAAGGCCTGGATTAGCTGGGTGTTGTGGTGTACACCTGTAGTCCCAGCTACCCAGGAGACTGAGGTGGACGGATTACTTGAGCCCAGGAAACTGAGGCTGCAGTGAGCCAAGATCATGCCACTGCACTCCAGCCTGGGAGACACAGCCTTGAGACCCTGTATCAAAAAAATAAATAAATAAAATAAAATAAAAGCCTGGGAGTGGAGTCAGGGGAAGGAGGTACATGCGAAGGTTTGTTACATAGATAAACTCATGTCATGGAGGTTTGTTGTATAGATTATTTCATGACCCAGGTATTAAACCCCAGTACCCAACAATTTATAAAGTGCCATTTGAGCATGGTGATGATATTTTAAAATTTTACCTCTCTGAGCCTAGCACAGTACCTGGCACACACTAGGTACTGAACAAATAGTTATTGGATGAAGGAATATATATATATATATATATATATATTTATATAATATATATATAATATAAATATATTATATATATAAAATATATATAATATAAATATATTATATATATAAAATATATATAATATAAATATATTATATATATAAAATATATATAATATAAATATATTATATATATAAAATATACATAATATAAATATATTATATATATAAAATATATATACACTTATATACTTATATATAATATATATTTATATATTTATATATATTTATATATATAAATATATTTTTTTGAGACAGAGTCTCGGTCTGTCACCCAGGCTGGAGTGCAGTGGCGTGATCTCGGCTCACTGCAAGCTCCGCCTCCCAAGTTTATGCCACTCTCCTGCCTCAGGCTCCCGAGTAGCTGGGACTACAGGCGCCCACCACCACGCCCGGCTAATTTTTTGTATTTTTAGTAGAGATGGGGTTTCACCGTGTTAGCCAGGATGGTCTCAATCTCCTGACCTCGTGATATACCCGCCTCAGCCTCCCAAAGTGCTGGGATTACAGGCGTGAGCCATGGCGCATGGCCTAGACGTTACATTCTTAGATGATATCAAACCAAGGAATAGGGATGTAGAAGGTAACTAACATTATGCATTTTTTGTTTGTTTTGAGACAAGGTCTCACTTTGTGGTCTAGGCTGGAGTGCAGTGGTGCAATCACGGCTCACTGCAGCCTTGACCTAACTAACTCAAGTGATCCTCCCACCTCAGCCACCTGAGTAGCTGTGACCACAGGTGAGCGCCACCACTCCTACCTAATATTTCTATTCTTTTTTTTTAATAGATATGATGTCTTGCCATGTTACCCAGGCTGGTCTGGAACTCCAGGGGTAAAGCAATCCTCCCACCTCGGCCTCCCAAAGTGCTGGGATTACAGACATGAGCCACTTTGCCCAGTCACATTATCCCATTTTGCTTTTTTATGCATTCCATTCATATAAATGTTGAAACATGTACACTCACATGTAAACTATGTATTTGGATGTGTGTGTGTGTGTGTGTTGTGTGTTTTGAGATGGAGTCTCCCTCTGTCACCCAGGCTGGAGTGGCAGAGGTGCGATCTCAGCTCACTGCAACCTCCCAAACTGCCTTGGCCTCCCAAAGTGCTGGGATTACACGCCGGGCCTAAACTATGTATTTGTGACCTCTTATAGTAATACATTGTATGTATTGTAAAATATAAACCCCAAATTTTAAAATATAAAATAACCAATATATTTAAAGTAATTTAATGGTATTTAATTTTCTGTCAGCCAGGCTGGAGTGCAGTGGTGCAATCTTGGCTCACTGCAACCTCCATCTCCCAGGTTCAAGCAATTCTCCTGCCTCATTCTCCCAAGTAGCTGGGATTACAGGCATGTGCCACCACGCCCGACTAATTTTTGTATTTTTAGTAGAGATGTGGTTTCACCATGTTGGCCAGGCTGATCTCGAACTCCTGACCTCAGGTAATCCGCCTGCCCCAGCCTCCCAAAGTGCTGGGATTACAGGCATGAGCCACTGCGCCCGGCTTAAAAAATTTTTTATAGAGACAGGATCTCATTCTGTTGATGTGCTCTCCACCTTCAAAGCCTGCAGTGTTGCATCTCTCTGACCATTCTTCCATAGTTACATCTCTTTCCCTGACTCTATTCTATCACCTCCTTCTTCCACCTTAATTTTTAATTTTAGAGATGAGGTCTTACTCTGTCACACAGGCTGGAGTGCAGTCGTGCCATCATAGCTCACTTCACTCCAGCCTTAAACTCCTGGGCTCAAATGATCCTCCTGCCTTAGCCTCCTGGGTAGCTAGGACTACAGGCCTGCACCACCACAGCTAGCCAATTTTTTTTTTTTCTTTATTGAGACAGGATCTCACTCTGTCACTCAGGGTGGAGTGCAGTGGTGTGATCTCAGCTCACTGCAACCTCTGCCTCCGGGTTCAAGTGATCCTCCCGCCTCAGACTCCCAAGTACCTGGGACTACAGGCATGTGTCACCACACCTGGCTAATGTTTTCTATTTTTGGTCAAGACAGAATTTCACCATGTTGCCTAGGCTGGTCTTGAACTCCTAAGCTCAAGTGGTCCACCTGCCTTGGCCTCCCAAAGGGCTGGGATTATAGGTGTGAGCCACCACACCCAGCTCCAGCCTTTTTTTTTTTTTTTTTTTTTTGGTAGAAATGGAGTTTTGATGTGTTGCCCAGGCTGGTCTTGAACTCCTGGTCTCAAGCAATCTGCCCACCGCAGCCTCCCAAAGTGCTGGGATTACAGGTGTGCATCGCTGCACCTGGCCTTAATAGTATTTTTTTTTTTTTTTGAGATGGAGTCTCGCTCTGTCACCCAGGCTGGAGTGCAATGGTGTGATCACACCTCAATGTAACCTCTGCCTCCTGGGTTCAAGCGATTCTCCTGCCTCAGCCTCCCAAGTAGCTGGGATTACAGGCACCTGTCACCACGCCAGGCTAATTTTTGTATTTTTAGTAGAGCCGGGGTTTCACCATGCTGACAGGCTGGTCTTGAACTCCTGACCTCGTGATCCGCCCACCTTGGCCTCCTAAAGTGCTGGGATTACAGGCATGAGTCACTGTGCCCAGCCCAATAGTATTTTATTAATAGTAGAAAAGACTTTTTGGCCAGGCACCGTGGCTCAGGCCTGTATATCCCAGCACTTTGGGAGGCCGAGGCAGTGGATCACGAGGTCAGGAGATCGAGACCATCCTGGCTAACACGGTGAAACCCCGTCTCTACTAAAAATACAAAAAATTAGCTGGGCGTGGTGGTGGGCGCCTGTAGTCCCAGCTACTCAGGAGGCTAAGGCAGGAGAATGGCGTGAACCCAGAAGGCGGAGCTTGCAGTGAGCCGAGATCGCGCCACTGCACTCCAGCCTGGATGACAGAGCAAGACTCCATCTTAAAAAAAAAAAAAAAAAAAAAAAAAATCTTGATTTAACACTTTGTGATGCAGTCATTAGAAAGTCTAATTTTAAGTTTAGTTATTCTAATACTTCACTTTAATGGCTGTCATAGCTGAAAAGATATTTTGAAGAGATATTTCATAAAGATATTTAGATTTAAATGGAAAAGATGCATTGTTATTGGCTATATCTATTAAAGTACTCATTTTCTTTTTCAGTCCCATCATCCAGTTCTGTAAAGGTTTTTGTTGAAGTTTGACTAGTAAATTTCCATTCTCTCTGCTGTCAGTCAGTAATTCCTTCCTTCCTTCCTTCTTTCCTTCCTTCCTTCCCTCCTTCCTTCCTTCCCTCCTTCCCTCCCTCCTTCTTCTCTCAATCTGTCTCTTTCTTTCTCTTTAATAGAGACGGGGTCTCGCTGTGTTGCCCAGGCTGGTCTCAAACTCCTGCGCTCAAGTGATCCCCCACTACTCAGCCTCCCAAAGTGCTGGGATTACAGGCATGAGCCACTGTGCCCAGCCTCAGTCAGTAATTCTTGCAAACGAATTTAAAGACACTGCCTTTTATTTTTTCATCAAATAAATTTTAAGACCCACTGAAATGCATTAACTGGAAAATGTTTAAACAAGTAGAAAATTGTGTTTCAAAAATTCCAGTGCAATGTATATATTAGAGTTTTAATAGGACACAAACACACACACACACAGTTTCCCATGCAACAAAGTCACATACTGATGGAAATATTTCCAAGACACTCTCTCCAAACTGTTTATTTCAAAACCCATCTACACTAAAGGGAGTGGGAAGGAAGGAAGTTAATCTCTCACTCATTGCTAAAACTTTACCTTAAAAGAAAATGTGCAGCCGAGCACGGTGGCTAACATCTGTAATCCCAGCACTTTGGGAGGCCAAGGCGGGCAGATCACCTGAGGTCAGGAGTTCGAGACCAGCCTGGCCAACATGGGGAAACACTACCTCTATTAAAAACACAAAATAAGCCAGGCAGGGTAGCGCATGCCTGTAATCTTAGCTACTTGGGAGGCTGAGGGCAGGAGAATCACTTGAACCCAGGAGGCAGAGGTTGCAGTGAGCCAAGATCACGCCATTGCACTCCAGCCTGGGCAACAGAAGCAAAACTCTGTCTCGAAAAAGAAAATATGTATGTTTAATATCCTCTACATAGAATACAACCCACAGGGATTATCACAGAAAAGGTAAAGAAATCTGAATCACTTGTATTTTTTGTCAGCGAAAATGCATAATTCTTCTTCATAGTCAAATACTCTTTTAAGTAATAACAACCAGAGCTTGTGTAAAGCTGATTTTGGTAGTAGATATTATACTAAGAGATTTTTATATACATATGTATCAACTCACTTCATCCCCAGAACAACTCAGTGCAGTAGATACTATTATCTCCATTTCACAGATGAAGAAACTGAACCTCAGAGCGTTAAATGATCTTCCTGGGATTACATGGCTGGTGATGGGAGAACTGTGGTCAGAACCTAGGCAGTGTGTGTCCAGGATCTGTGCTTTTGACCTCGAGTATGTTGAATACTTTGCTAGAAAATAAAAAGTTTTCACAATCACTCCCCATCTCAGTATAAGGTATTATGTAGATTCTATCGAAGGGATTTAGTTTTACAAAATCGACCACATCAGTGATGTCCTGTACTACATAAAACTTCAATAGACTGATTGTGGATGAACTAGGGCACCCAGTCAACCCTTTTAATTGTGAAAAGTCTGTCCTTCTTAGGTTACCTCACACAGCACACCTCTGACATGACTGACAAAGGACTGTATGAGCATGCCAGTGTCACATTTATGTTAAATAATAAAGCTTAATTTCTTTCTTTCTTTCTTTTTAGACAGGGTTTCACTCTGTCACCCAGGCTGGAGTGCAATGGTGCGATCTTGGCCCACTGCAACCTCTGTTTCCCAGACTCAAGCCATCTTCCCACCTCAGCATTCCTAGTAGCTGGGATTACAGATGCACACCACCATGCCCAGCTAAGTTTTATATTTTTGTAGAGACGGTGTATCATCATGTTGCCCAAGTTGGTCTTGAACTCCTGAGCTCAAGTGATCCACCCGCCTTAGCCTCCCAAAGTGCTGGGATTTCAGACATGAGCCAACCTGGTCTGTTTCTTACTTTTTAGAGAAAACAAATGGATGTTGTAATATTTTCTTTCTGTTCTTTCTGAACTTGTAGTAGACTGCCTTGAGGACCCTTTGGATGTCCAGTCTCCACTTTCAATACCATTTGCCTTAGCAAATACGAAGAAATTTAAAATTATCCAGTAGAAATACAGTTTCAGTAAAACAAATGCAGAGGAATTACATAGGATAATCAAAACAACTTCTTAAATATAATTTGAGAAATAAAAGGAGGCTGAGTTTAGATTTTAAAATCTGATAATAATGAAATGTAATTTTTTTGAAGTGTAATTTTAAATGTAAGATTAATACAAGGCTGCATTATAAGAGTGTCAACTGGCCAGGTGCGGTGGCTCATGTCTGTACCCCCAGCATTTTGGGAGGCCAAGGTAGGCGGATCACCTGAGGTCAGGAGTTTGAGACCAGTCTGGCCACAATAGTGAAACCCTGTCTCTATTAAAAATACAAAAATTAGCTGGATATGGTGGCAGGTGCCTGTATTCCCAGCTACTTGGGAGGCTGAGGCAGGAGAATTGCTTGAACCCAGGAGGTGGAGGTTGAAGTGAGCTGAGATCGCACCACTGCACTCCATGATACTAAGGACTCACTTGATCCTTTATAGAGTTCCATGTCTCATACTGGGCATCTCCTCTAAAATCTAAAGAAAACATGGAGAATTTGGGAAAAACTCCTATGAGAGTCATAAAATATTTTTAAAAATGACAGAAAAAGTTAAAAGAGCTGGGGTTGTTTATCTTAGAAAACTCAGGGGAATTTAAGAGTCTTCTTGCGTATGAAGAGTTATAATTCCTTAAGGTCTACTTAAGTCTTTGACACATCTGGCTGGGCCAGACACAGATTCCTTAGAGAATTTGTTAAGGAAATAACAGCAATTCACCTCTTTATGCCAGAAGCTATTAAGCCCTTGCATTTGAAATAGGTTCAATCATTAATTGCACATAATAGAAGTAAATAACTGAGTCACCAAATGAACAGTGTTTAAGAAAAGGTATTATTCCCCACTGATAAGCAACTAAAATAATAGTTATCTTCAAAGTCCACCTAGCAGGTTTAGTCCACCTACCCTAATATGATCCCCTGGACATAGAAACTGCTGACACGACTTATGTAAATAAATTATTGTCAACTATTAACAGACTTTTATTTTATGTACATAATAGACTAAATGAGATACAGAAAAAAGAAAAATGAATGATTTTTATTTTATTCTTGACATTCATAAAAACAAGATTGGAAGACAATGAGATTTCCCTAATAGGAAAGTATAATAATATTATTTTAGATAATTAATGGTCTTAGGGAAATTTAAAATAATTTCTAGCTACTTTTTATCAAAAAGCTGATGCTAGCAGTTTAAGTGTTCTGATCTCCTAACACTTCCCCTTGATTTTTCTCATGAGTCTAATACAGAAAGTGAGAAAGTCCTGTGATCTGAAAAGCTTTATATTTGATCCTAATGTAGTCTTGTTTTAAAATAGAGTTTCCTCCCTGTTATGAAACATACTTGAACTTCAAGCATTTCAGTTTTGAGTTTGAATTGGCTAATTTGGCCCAAGAAATGATGTTCAGCTTTGGGCCTCCCACCTATACCCTACCCCACAAAATGAACACATGCTGAACCCTTTTCAAATCATAGAAACAAGTTAATTCTGCTCTGTGCTAAAGAGGCATTAATTGCTCTCAATTCAGTTCCCATGAGTGTCTGAGGGTTTTTTTTTTTTTTTTTTTTGAGAAGGAGTCTCACTCTGTCACCCAGGCTGGAGTGCAGTGGCGCGATCTCAGCTCACCGCAAGCTCCACCTCCCAAGTTCACACCATTCTCCTGCCTCAGCCTCCCAAGTAGCTGGGACTACAGGCGCCTGCCACCACGCCCGGCTAATTTTTGTATTTTTAGTAGAGACGGGGTTTCACTGTGTTAGCCAGAATGGTCTTGATCTCCTGACCTCGTGATCCGCCCGCCTCAGCCTCCCAAAGTGCTGGGATTACAGGCGTGAGCCACCGCGCCCGGCCCTTTTTTTTTTTTTTTTTTTTTTTTTTGAGACAGAGGCTTGCTCTGTCCCCCAAGTTGGAGTGCAGTGCCGCAATCTTGACTCACTGCAACCGCCCCCTCCCGGGTTCAAGTGATTCTCTTGCCTTAGCCTTCCAAGTAGCTGGGATTACAAGTGCACCATCACGCCCGGTTAATTTTTGTATTTTTAGTAGAGACAGGGTTTCACTATGTTGGCCAGGCTGGTCTCGAACTCCTGACATCAAGTGATCTGCTCACCTCGGCCTCCCAAAGTGCTGGGATTACAGGTGTGAGCCACTGCACCTGGCCAACTGAGGGGTTTTTTGGGTTTTGTTTTTCAGACGGAGTTTTGCTCTTGTTGCCCAGGCTGGAGTGCAATGGCTCAATCTCAGCTCACTGCAACCTCCGCCTCCCGAGTTCAAGCGATTTTCCTGTCTCAGCCTCCCAAGTAGCTGGGATTACAGGCGCATGCCACCATGCCGATTAATTTTTGTACTTTTTTTTTTTTTGAGACGGAGTCTTGCTCTGTCGCCCAGGCTGGGGTGCAGTGGTGCAATCTCGGCTCACTGCAAGCTCCACCTCCCGGGTTCACGCCATTCTCCTGCCTCAGCCTCCCGAGCAGCTGGGACTACAGGCGCCTGCCACGGCGCCCGGCTAATTTTTTTGTATTTTTTAGTACAGACGGGGTTTCACCGTGGTCTCGATCTCCTGACCTTGTGATCCACCTGCCTTGGCCTCCCGAAGTGCTGGGATTAGAGGCGTGAGCCACCGCACCCGGCCTAATTTTTGTATTTTTAGTAGAGACGGGGTTTCATCATATTGGTCAGGCTGGTCTCAAACTCCTGACCTCAGGTGATCCGCCTGCCGTGACCTCCCAAAGTGCTGGGATTACAGGTGTAAGCCAGCGTGCTCGGCCACTGAGGGTTTTTTCGGTTGTTTTTGTTTTGTTTTGTTTTTTGTTTTGAGATGGAGTCTCGCTCTGTTGCCCAGGCTGGAGTGCAGTGGCGCGATCTCGGCTCACTGCAAGCTCCACCTCCCAGGTTCACGCCATTCTCCTGCCTCAGCCTCAAGAGTAGCTAGAACTACAGGTGCCCGCCACCACACCCGGCTAATTTTTTGTATTTTTAGTAGAGACGGGGTTTCACCGTGTTAGCCAGGATGGTCTCAATCTCCTGACCTCATGATCTGCCCATCTAGGCCTCCCACAGTGCTGGGATTAAGGCATGAGCCACCGTGCCCTGCCAGTTGTTTTTAAACAGAGGGTCTCCCTCTGTTGCCCATGCTGGACTGCAGTGGGGCAATCATAGCTCACTACAGGCTTGACTTCCTAAGCTTAAGTGATCCTCCCACCTCAGCCTCCCAAATAGTTGGGACTACAGGTGTGCACCACCATACTCAGCTAATTTTTTTTTATAGAGACAGGGGGAGGGGTCTCACTTTGGTACCCAGGATGGTCTCAAACTCCTAGGCTTAAGGGATCCTCCCATGTCGGCCTCCCAAACTGCTGGGATTATAGGCGTAAGCCACCACTACTGGCCTGAGTTTTTCTAACTGTATCTTGGGTTGCTTTATGTTTTATTAAATTGTTTTGCTCAGAAAATTTAATAAATTAGTCAGCTGGGCATGGTGGCTCACACCAGTAATCCCAGCACTTTGGGAGGCGAAGGTGGGAGGATGACTTGAGCCCAGGGGTTTGAGACCAGCCTGGGCAACATAGGGAGACCCTGTCTCTACAAAAATAAAAAATTAGCCAGGTGTGTTGGTGTGCACCTGTGGTGCTACTTGGGAGGCTGAGGTGGGAGGAGTGCTTGAGCCCTGGAGGTTGAGGCTGCAGTGAGCCATGGTTGTGTCACTGCACTCCAACCTGTGCGACAGAGTGAGACCCTGTCTCTAAAAAAAAAAAGTGAGACCCTGTCAAAAAAAAAAAAAAAAGAGAGAGAGAGAAATTTAAAAAAAAGAAAAAAAGAAAATTTAGGCCAGGCTCGGTGGCTCACACCTGTAATCTCAACACTTCAGGAAGCTGAGGTGGGCAGATAAGTTGAGGTCAGGAGTTCAAGATCAGCCTGGCCAATATGGTGAAATCCTGTCTCCACTAAAAATACAAAAATTAGCCAGGTGTGGTGGTGTGTGCTTGTAGTCCCAGCTACTTGGGAGGCTGAGGCAGGAGAATTGCTTGAATCCAGGAGATGGAGGCTGCAGTGAGCCGAGATCGCACCACTGCACTCCAGCCTGGGTGACACAGCAAAATTCCATCTCAAAAAAAAAAAAAAAGAAAATTTAATAAATTAGTCACTTTTGTTTCCCCATATTTTTACCCATTTTTACAGCAAGCTTTCCCTTTTAATTATTACAATCTGAGCCAATTCATAGTTAGGATTATGTTTTTAACTATTTTCTCCACAAAAATGGTTTTCTTTTATTTGATACTCTGGGATGTTGTGATTAGAATGTCAGCTGATAAACATAGCTAGAAACTGTAGCAACAACTTATGGTGTCTGACCCACTTAAGCATGTGAGTCTTCAGCAGAATGAGGGAAAAGATACCCTAAAAGCAATGCAAATAATATGAATCAAAACCATCCTTTGCAAGGCTGGGTGAAGTGGCTCACACCTGTAATCCTAGCATTTTTCGAGGCCGAGATAGGAGGATCACTTGATGCTAGGAGTTCAAGACCAGGCTGGGCAATATAGTGGGACCCTGACTCCAAAAAATTTTAAAAATTAGTTGAGGTGGTGGCGCAAGCCTGTAGTTCCAACAACTCAGGAGGTGGGAGGATGGCTTGAAAGCAGGGAGTCGAGGCTGCAGTGAGCCGAGATCACGCCACTGCACTCCAGCCTGGTGAGTGACAGAATGAAATCCTGTCTCAAAAAACAAAACAAACCAAAAAGTATTTTGCTTTTGTAAGCATATAGTTGGTAGGATTATTCTTACCTCTCTAGAATTAATATTTTATCTGCTGTAAAACAAATATTCCTTTTTTTTTTTTTTTTTTTTGGAGACGGAGTTTCGCTTTGTTGCCCAGGCTGGAGTGCAGTGGTGAGATCTCGGCTCACTGCAACCTCCGCCTCCCGGGTTCAAGCGATTCTCCTGCCTCAGCCTCCTGAGTAGCTGGGGTTACAGGCACCCACCACCACATCTAGCTAATTTTGTATTTTAGTAGATACAAGGTTTCACCATGTTGGCAAGGCTGGTCTTGAACTCCTGACCTCAGGTGATCTGCCTGCCTCAGCCTCCCAAAGTGCTGGGATTACAGGCATGAGCCACGGTGCCTGGCAAAAAACAAGCATTCTAATGAATACCAGCCCTCACTAATGGAAGTGGTATTTCTTGTATTTTTATGCCCCTCACTTCTTCCAAGGTTCTGATAAAAGAACTACAAATAATAGAGGGCTTTATTATGATATAAAAAAAATAATGCTTCCACATAAGGCACCATTTTAGAGAAAAGGTTTCCCATTTTGAATAGTGGAGGATGAAAACCAAGCATTCATTTCATTGGAATATATGATCTAAAATAATCGTAATAACCATATTATGTGGCTGGGTAGTTGGGGTTTTTTTGTTTGTCTTTTGAGACGGAATCTCACACTGTCGCCCGGGGCTGGAGTGCAATGGCGTGATCTCAGCTCACTGCTACCTCCACCTCCCAGGTTCAAGTGATTCTCCTGCCTCAGCCTCCCAAGTAGCTGGGATTACAGGTGCCCACCACCACGCCTGGCTAATTTTTTGTATTTTTAGTAAAGACAGGGTTTCATTATGTTGGCCAGGCTGATCTCAAACTCCTGACCTCATGATCCATCCGGCTCGACCTCCCAAAGTGCTGGGATTACAGGCGTGAGCCACCGCCAAAATTTCTAAAATCTGGCCATTTTAATACTATTACAAATAAAACATATATAATATTGGCATTTTAATATATGTTTTAGAGCTAATAATGATGAAGATAGCAGTAACTTGATATTATGTTCCAGGCATTCTACTAAATTCATTTGATCCTCATAGCAATTTCATGAGATTAGCACTATTATCTCCATTTTACTGAAGAGGAAAAAGCACTATTATCCCCAGGTTACTGATGAAACCAGTGCTCAGAGAAGTGTAACAATTTGCCCAAAGTAGGAAGTGGCAAACCAGGAGTTAAACCTGGGTCTGTCCAATTCCAAAGCTTGTGTTCAAAATCTCTACACTATAGATAAAACAGATGAACAAAATATTTGCTCTATCTGAATGAACAGAATCATATTTTCAAAGAAAGTATTAGGACCCATAGTCTGATAAAAAGCTCTATTTTTAAAATTTATTTACATGAAATATTTCATAAAGGTATAAACATCAGCTAGACATTTAGCTGAACATTCAACAACTTTTTTTTTTTTACAGTCTAAACTTGGAAACATAACAGAAAATGGGGATATAACCTATATCTCTATCAATAGGTGAACACAATTAATCAAAGTGATCAGCCTTAGCCAGGTACAGTGGCTGAAGCCTGTAATCCCAGCACTTTGGGAGGCTGAAGCAGGTGGATCATTTGAGGTCAGGAGTTCAAGACCAGCCTGGCCAACATCGTGAAACCCTGTCTCTACTAAAAATACGAAAATTAGCCGGGCGTGGTGGCGCACACTTGTAATCCCAGCTACTGGGGAGGCAGAGGCAGGAGAATTGCTTGAGCCTGGGAGGCAGAGGTTGCAGTCAGCCGAGATCACGCCACTGCACTCCAGTCTGGGTGACAGAGTGAGACCCTGTCTCAAAAAAAAAAAAAAAAACCAAAACAACAACAACAACAACAACAACAAAGTGATCAGCCTTAAAATTTGCCCTTAAAACCAATTTTAGACTGGGCGTGGTGGCTCACACCTGTAATCCCAGCACTTTGGGAGGCCAAGGCGGGTGGCTTACCTGAGGTCAGGTGTTCAAGACCATCCTGGCCAACATGGCGAAAACCTGTTTCTACTATAGATACAAAACATTAGCTGGGCGTGGTGGCAGGCACCTGTAATCACAGCTACTCGGGAGGCTGACGCAGGAGAATCGCTTGAAACCGGAAGTTGGAGGAGGTTGGAATGACCTGAGATCATGCCATTGCACTCCAGCCTGGGCAACAAAAGTGAGACTCCGTCTCAAAAACAAAACAAAACAAAAAACTAATTTAATTACAGTGAAAAAGTCCTTAGTAGTTTGTGAATATATTTACCTCCTCTAGCTTTTTGCGAAATCTAGCTATTAAATTGCAGCTCTCAGATTGTAAAGGCAAAATGCCTAACATGTTGTCTGTTGATCAATTGAACCCAGCCTGGGCAACACAATGAGACCGTCTCGTCTCAAAAAAAAAAAAAAAGAAAATACATAAAATGTTTGTGGGAGGTGATCTCCGTGTGTGTGTGTGTGTGTGTGTGTGTGTGTGTTCTTCACAATAGGACAAATTTATCTAGAAATGTAATGGTTCCCAGATGTTTATTTTTTAAAAAAGTCAAGATGTGGTGATAGCCAGGTATTTGTCTCTAAAGTGAGAATGATGTTATTCCACTTGGAGTTTATTGACACAGAACTTCCTTTTGTCTGAGAAATCTTCAGCACTGTGAATATGGCTTTAATTAAGAGATACACTCATCACTTGTTGATTTTGTTACAAGGGAAGAACTCCTCTAATGTATGTGGATTGCTTTGTGGACCACAGTAAAACATATAAAGGACCACCGGCAATGTATTGTTTTGTATCTACTGCATTCTTATATTCATTTCTGAAAACTACTGTTTAGAAAGTTCTGTAGGATTACTGAAGTACAAAAAGTATTTGGATTCACAATCCACTTTTTAAAGAGAGGCCACATTGTGGTTATTGACATTAAAAATGAATGTCCTTACCCATACTTGTGGGGCTAAATCTTTGAATATCATTTTAAAACATGAGGAAATGTCTTCTGAATTTAGGGAAGTCACACATAGATCCCAGTTCCTCTAATAACCTTTGGCAGTTTATTTGTTCATAGATTCGTGGCAAATTCTCTGGAATCATATGATCTAAAGTATAAATCATTGTCTCAAAATCTAAGGCATGATATGCACATGGGAATCTTTAAGCAGTTGTCTGAGTCTATCTTCAAGTGATATCTGATAAGACCTAAATTACAGTAGTGTTGTGGGACGAAGAAAACAACCCACTCTACTTCAAAACCTTAACCACTTGACTCCACATCCATTGAACCATGTAATTCTTAGTTCTCCACTCAGCTTCTCTATCTGTTAAAAGAGATAAACAGATCTAAAACGCAGCTTCTGTAATTCAAGAATGAGTAATAAGGAGCTGTAAAGTGTGCACTCAGCTGACTTGGAGATTAATGGGAATAAAAAAAGAGTCAGTAGATCTAAAAAGATGTGTGGAAAGGAAATTTCTCTGCACACAGGATCTGCCAATTTGTGAAAGTTCTCGACTGTTTATAAACACAAGGGCCGTAACTCTGCTAATGACAAAAGTAGAAAACTGTCCAAATAATGCTAAATGAATCACAGTTGTTCTCAATTATTTGGATATTTAATTCACTCCTCTGAGTTTCCAGTTTACACCAAGCCAACCCCCCCAACACCCCGGGCCCACCCGGGGGGTCCTGATCCCTGCACACACCAGGTCATCTCTGTTGGGCCCCGGCGCTCTGGCCCGCGCGGGTCTTGGGCCCCAGGGTAGCGGCCACTGCGGGCGGAGCAGAGGGAAACACCAGAGTCTGTGACTCCAGACAGGACCCACTGTGTCCTCTTGAACTTTGCACAGCGCGTGACGGGGGCAGACGGCGCACCGCGGACCGGCCTTTCGCGGGGGTCCTCGGGGAAGAGAGAGGAGCGCGGGTTTCCTCGGAGGCCTGAGCGGGACGCAGCCTGCAGCCCCTCCCCGCACGGGCTGCCCCTGGCCCGCCGCTCGCGCCGCTCTGCTGGGATCCGGCGCCTTCCCCGGCTGTCCTCGGCCTCCCGCGCGCTCCGCGGGAGGAGCCGCCAGCGGCCGTGACGCGTCAAGGAGGAAACGCCGGCGCCCGGCGGCCCTGCCGGGAAGGAAGAAGCGCAGTACGTTCGGCTCCGCGCCCGCCGCGCCGGGAGCAGCACCGCGGGGCCAGGTAGGTGCGGGGCCGGCGGGAGGGTCCGCGCGCCCGGGACTCCGACGGCGGCCCGGGGCGGGAGGAGACGGGGCGGGGCGAGGGCTGCCCGGGCCTCGGCCGCTGCCTGTCCTCGGAAAAAGCCGTACCTCCGCCCAGCCCCCGGCTCCCGGAGAGTTTGTGGTCTTTGTTTCCACGAGGTGAATTCAGATCCTGCCTCGAGATTCCTAAACGCCCAAGGGGCGTCGGTGGCTGGACCTTGTTAACCCCCACGCAGCCGCCGAGCCTGGAGGAACTGGGAACGCCGAGCAGGGAGACCCTATCTGAGGTCGAAAGTGGGTGCAGGTCACCTGCGAGGGTCGGGGAGGGGGCAGCCGCCAGAGAGGGGTGGATGGAATCGTTTAACCTGTTGTCAGCGGATCTGTAGTAAGAGACCTTAATACGTTGCGTCTTTTAAGTTCTCTGTAATTTGAACCCTTACGTCTCTTCAAGTGAATCTGGCCCTGTTAATTCTCACAGTTTTAGCTTTGGAATGTACCCACTAGAAGTGCTTTGAGATTTTTAGATTCTGTCATTTTTAGTCATCGTTACTTGGAAAGAGAAAAGAGAAAGGAATCATCTCTTGAAACTTAAAACGCTTTCATTGAGTTGTGCACAGTGACTTCTGAACCATGGGTAGAATTTCAGTCCTGCACCAGAGACTACTTAGGGTGCACTTGGGTGCAAAATAAATACAGAGCACTGTAATTTCTAAATCTTTGTCAAAGTGAAAAATAGACTGTTGTGTATTTTGATTCTCTCCCTTCTCACCAGATTGAGACTTCACCCAGCCAATCTGGGAGGTGCCTTTTTTTTATTTACCAAACACTTACATAGCCCTTACTATGCGCTGGGCTCTTTCTAAGTTCTTTATAAATATTAAATCAAATTCTTAACTCATCATATTATAGCGGTTCTAGCAATGAAGAGGCTATCCATACTTTAGTTCCCCAAATGTCATTGGAAGAGCTGTAAACATTAGAGGAAGTTTTAGGCATGTTTTAGCACCGGGTGTGCCTTCTGGTCCCCTTGGCTACCAGTTCTGTAAGACAAGCCACCACCCCTGCATTTCCCTGGGGTAAGGGAGCCTGGAGCTCCTGGGAATGCGACCTGTTCAAAGCAGATGTTGGCCAGAACCTGAATGACTTGTGTAACATGGTCTCTTTCAACTGCCGTTGTACCCATCGGGTAACTCTGGAGACACCAGAACTTCCCCTTCTTTAACTGCCACTGCATGGAGCCTACTTTTGTTTTTGAAAAGAGCTTTGTTCCTGATCTGTTCGACACTGTTTATGTGACATTATTTATATGACATAGTTTGGATATGAGGGTCAGATTGAACTTGAAAGGTACTATAAAATAGAACATTTTTGTTTGCACACATCAACATAACAAATAACGTTTTGTAATTTTACTGCTATTTGCTCTTGGAAACATTGAATTGGTAGGTCAGCCTCATAGTTGTACGTTTTGTGATTTGCAGATATGCAGAGAATATTTTTTCAGAATAACATGCCCTCTTCAAATGTGCACCATTAGAGACCCAATGTGGTGACTAAGATAGACATGATTCTTGTTATTATGGTGACTATGAATGTAATGTCAAAATCTGCACATCAGACTAGCTTTCTGACTCCCTCGCTCCCTTTCTGTGCCCCCCTCCCTTATCTCTCTCTCATATATTTAACTTTTCAGAGAGATGATTAAGTGAGCCGATAAGCCTTATTTAATAGGATTATGAAGTGTCTCTTGAAGCAAGAAGGCTCATGTTCCTCTGATATATTAATAATTTATGACACAACAGGCATTAGTGTCATTTGTGAATTCAGTTTAGTCGGATGACCCCTAGCATTTTCATGGCTTACAAAGTGCTTCCAGACATACTCCTTTACCCTTCAGAGAGATCTTGTATGGTTGATCTCTTAACTACTTTTTATTACCTGTTTTTACAGATGAAGAAACTGAGGCATGGAAATGTTAAAGTGCTTTAGCCTGGATTGCACAGCAGGTGAGAGGCAGAGCTTGAATGGAGGGCAGGTGTGTGGACAGTGCCTGGCACGTGCAGGCCTGTAATAAACATCTGTGGAATGAATGACTCCAAATGGCTTCAGATATCTTGCTCTTTCAAAACATGTCTCTCAAAATACTGTAGTAATTGATTTATGCCTGAGACATTTCCAGGCCTAATCCAATGCCTGTCTTATTTCAGACAGTATCTAATACAGCACATTTTCTACAAAAAGGATGGGAATCCCTTTGGACTTATTTCTTAAGATTTGCCACCTCTGGTTTTTGAAAAAGAAAATAGGTTGGGTATTTTTTTCATCCTACCTTTTTTCTCTGGTTTTGAGAGTTTAGAACGGACACATGGTATTTATGTTTATGTTGACAGCTTTCTTTCTTTCTTTTTTTTTTTTTTTTTTGAGACAGAGTCTTGCTCTGTTGCCCAGGCTGGAGTGCAATGGCGCAGCCTAGGCTCACTGCAACCTCCGTCTCCCAGGTTCAAGCGATTCTCCTGCCTCAGCCTCCCGAGTAGCTGGGGCTACAGGTGCATGCCCCCATACCCGGCTAATTTTTGTGTTTTTAGTAGAGACAGGGTTTCACCATGTTGGCCAGGCTATTATCAAACCCCTGACATGATCAGCCTGCCTTGGCCTCCCAAAGTGTTGGGATTACAGGCGTGAGCCACCGTGCCTGGCCACAGCTTTCTTATCTTTCTAAACTACTTAGATTTATGATCAAGTTCAAACTCAATGATCATAGGTATTGTAAATATTTTTGAAATAAAACTATGTGTTTTATTGAAATGTTGCAATGACTTTAGCATAAAGGGTCTTTAAAAACACACACAAAATTCCTCAACTATTTATATGCTTTAAGTATAGCCCTTGGTACCTAAAGTATGTGATTTCCAGGTGGATAACCTTCAATTAGAGGGGATAATATGGCCATTACCTGGCAGGAGGAATTGAGAAGAGTTATCAGGGAGAGATGAGAGATGGGATGGCCTTTCCCATGAGGTGTATTAGGCAGTAAGAAACCCTTAATGAAGCCAGACTGAGTCATCTGCCTGTCAACGTTCTTCTGTGTGGGAGTGGAATAAAATACCTTTGAAACCTGCCTTGTTTCAGAAACCACTTTACCTTTTCCAGTTCTCATGTTTTCTCTTTTTGAAAAAAATTAATGTAAATTACTGACTAAACTGCTGATTCATGAAACTCAAATTATGTAACATGTTATTCCTGACAGATGTAACAGCTCCCATATTATTTTAAGCGACTCCGTGTCTCTGTTTTCCGTTACCTTTTCCATTTCTCATGGTGGAGACTTTGCTCTCATTTCACTCTCCCCTGCCCAGTATCATGGAGAAAAGTGGTAAATCTAAGAGGTGCTACTTCCACATCTTGTAGTTCACGTCAAAGTAGTTTTAACTCAATGCTAACTTTCAGTTGTCATTGCCGAGGAAGACAATGTGGAAATCAGATGTTGAAGGCCAATTCAAAGCGTCACCCAATAAAATTGTATTGGCTGTCTGAAGCTGAGCTAGAGGGTTTTCAAAGGGAATTAGGGCAGTGTGCAGTATCCTTGCCTTTGGAGAAATAGTAAAGGACTTGAGAAATTGGACAAAGTCCTGAAAACCTGCCTAAGTTCACCTCCTTGTGGCCACTGTTCTTCTATTACGCTAAAGCAAAATCTGCTTTCTTTGGGCGGGGGCGTTGGGGGTGACTGAAAGAAACATGAAGATACAAGGGGAATTGTTAGAGGATGAGGGACTGATAATATGTAAGACAGAAAATGGAGATGTGTGTGAAGTAAGTGATGTTAGTGAGGTCTTGTGGCAGAGGATTCCTGTGCAGTGCAGCTCTGCTTCTCCTAACAGGGCTATACATATAGGAAAGACCTATATGAAATGAAAGTTTGAGAAGAACTAGAAACATCTCTTGGCATGATGTGATATTGGTGGGCAGAGTTACTTTGTACCATCAAGTGCAGAAGTGTTCTTGTAGGTAGCTTTCTTCAAGCCACTAAGTGAGCTTGTTGGCAGATAATTAAAATGTAGAGGCCAGGCACGGTGGCTCACACCAGTAATCCCAGCACTTTGGGAGGCCAAGGTGGGCGGATCACCTGAGTTCAGGAGTTCGAGACCAGCCTGGCCAACACGGCGAAACCCTGTCTCTACTAAAAAAAAAAAAAAAATACATAAATTAGCTGGGCATGGTGGCGCATGCCTGTAAGCCCAGCTACTTGGGAGGCTGAGGCAGGAGAACCTCTTGAACTCAGGAGGTAGACATTTCAGTGAGCCAAGATCGTGCCATTGCACTCTAGCCTGGTCAACAAGAGTGAAACTCTATCTAAAAAAAAAAAAAAAAAAAAAAATGCTGGGCGTGGTGGCTCACGCCTGTAATCCCAGCACTTTGGGAGGCTGAGGCTGGTGGATCACCTGAGGTCAGGAGTTTGAGACCAGCCTAGCCAACATGGAGAAACCCCGTCCCTACTAAAAATACAAAATTAGCTGGGGATGGTGGCGCATGCCTGTAATCCCAGCTACTGGGGAGGCTGAGGCAGGAGAATGGCTTGAACCCGGGAGGCAGAGGTTGCAGTGAGCGAGATTGCACCACTGCACTCCAGACTGGGCAACAGAGTGAGACTCCTTCTCAAAAAAAAAGAAAAGAAAAGAAAACTGGATTTCATATGTAATATATTCATATACAAAAGTAGGACTCACTGATTAGCCAGTCTACAGACTGCTGAATGAAATGTATTCAACTACAGTGGTGCTTCATAGGTTTGAAAATGAGAAGGAACTTTACTATTCTAGTTCTGTTTTTAATTAATTAATTATTATTATTATTATTATTATTATTATTATTATTATTATTTGAGACAGAATCTCGCTGTCTTGCCCGGGCTGGAGTTCAGTGGCATGATCTCAGCTCACTGCAACTTCCACCTCCCAGGTTCAAGCGATTCTCGTGCTTCAGCCTTCTGAGAAGCTGGGTCTACAGTTGTGCGCCACCATGCCCAGCTGATTGTTTTTGTATTTTTGGTAGAGATGGGTTTCACTGTGTTGGCCAGGCTGGTCTCGAACTCCTGGCCTCAGTTATCCACCCGCCTTGGCCTCCCAAAGTGCTGAGATTACAGGCGTGAGCCACTGCGCCCGGCCTACTCTAGTTATTTACCTCCCTATTTTTTTTTCTTTTTTTTTGACATGGAGTCTCACTCTGTCACCCAGGCTGGAGTGCAATGGCATGATCTTTGCTCACTACAACCTCCGCCTTTGGGGTTCAAGCAATTCTCCTGCCTCAGCCTCCGAAGTAGCTGGGACTACAGGCGTCTACCACCACACCTGGCTAATTTTGTATTTTTAGTAGAAACAGGGTTTCACCATATTGGCCAGGCTGGTCTCAAAACTCCTGACCTCAAGGGGTCTGCCCACATCGGCCTCCCAAAGTGCTGGGATTACAGGCATGACCCACCGCTCCCAGCCTACCTCCCTATTTTCTAACCAAAAATAGATAGAGGTTAACTTAAAAAGATTCAATTTCCAACTCAGCATCTATACATGCAGATAAACATATATATATGTGTGTGTATATATACACACATATATATATTATGTGTGTATATATACACACATATATATATTATGTGTGTATATATATACACATACATATATATATTATGTGTGTGTGTATGACCAGTATATAGTCTATAGAATCTAATGCACATGTATGTAGTTTTTTTTTTGTTTCGTTTGTTTTTTTTGAGACAAACTCTCACTATGTTGCTCCCACTGGAGTGCAGTGGCACGATTTTGGCTCACTACAACCTCTGCCTCCCAGGTTCAAGTGATTCTCCTCCCTCAGCCTCCTGAGTAGCTGGGATTACAGATTTGTGCCACCACGCCCGGCTAATTTTGTATTTTTAGTTGAGACAGGGTTTCTCCATGTTGGTCAGGATGGTCTCAAACTCCCGACGTCAGATAATCCGCCCACCTCAGCTTCCCAAAGTGCTGGAATTACAGGTGTGTGCCACCGTGCCTGGCCACATGTATGTTTTATATATGACCAGCTCAAAGAGAATTTTGGAATCATATTCTTAGTTTCCCGAGAAAACACATGCATCTTTCCCCCCCATTTTAATTTTAGTTTTGTCTTCCATTTTCTAAATTTTAAATCATAAAGGTATACAAGGCTGAGGTGGGAGGATTGCTTGAGCGCAGGAGTTCAGTGTTACAGTGAGCTATGATTGTGCCACTGCACTCCAGCCTAGGTGACAGATTGAGACCCTATCCCCCCCAATAAAAAAGTATGTATGCTCTTAAATTCAAGCAATTGAGAAGCATATGTAATAAAAAAATACATCCTCTCCACTCTAATTTTATCTACAGAGATAACTACTGCTGCTGCTGTTTTTATACCCTTCTAAACTTTTTTCATGCTTACATAAATTTGTATATCTATATACGTACACAAGAGTTTTTTTTTTTAAATGGGGATTGTTTTACACAATTCGTTGTTTTGTTTTTTCTTTTCTTTATTTGTTTGTTTGTTTGTTTGTTTTGTGACAGGGTTTTAGTCTATCTCCCAGGCTGGAATGCAGTGGCATGATTGTGACTCACTGCAGTTTCTACCTCTAGGGTTCAAGCAATCCTCCTGCCTTGGCCTCCTGAGTACTGGTGTGTGCCACCATACCCAGCTAATTCTTTTTAATTTTTAATAGAGACAAGGTCTTACTATATTGCCCAGACTGGTCTCGAACCCCTGGACTCAAGTAATCCTCCTGCCTCTGCCTCCCGAAGTGCTGGAATTGCAGATGTCAGCCACTGTGCTGTGCCCATCCTGTTTCTTATTTAACACTATATATAGATATCTATAGATCTATATCGTTAGTTTTGATAGCTGCATAGTATTCCGCTTTATAGTTGATTATCAATTTTCTGTTATTTCTATTGCTGACATATTTACCGTTTTGAGTCTTTTAAAGTATATTTAAATCACCAAAGTAATACTTTTTTGGACAAATAAAAGAAGAAATAGAGAAACTAAGAATTACCAGTAAATCTGTCGCTCATTGGCAAGCCGCTATTAGCATTTTAGAGTATATCCTTCTAGGCTTTTATTTGTGTGTGCATGTGCATATCTTCAATGCCATTTTTAAAAGTTTCTCTTATACAGGCTTGCTTTGTTGGTTAGAGAATCACACTTACATAGCCAGCCAACGTCACAGATTCCATGCACCTTTGAACCAGTTATTTTACTGTTTCCTGGCCACCTGCCATGCCCCAGCCCTGGCTAACACTCTTGGAAATTTATACTACTGCTCATAAAGGGAATGAGGGTGTGTGGATAGACTGACAAATCCATCCAAATTAACACAAAGCACATGTTCTTCTAATGAGAGTCCGTCAATATTCGTATTATAAGTTCATCTAAGATATAAGATATTTAAGAAGAGAAATGATAGGATGTTCACATGTAATTGATTGTAATCACTAAAGGAGAAGCAGAAATAATTGACTTGAACCAAGGAAAAAGTGGCTGTTCTAAATTTCAGTTAGGAATTAGAACAGCTGGCATGGTAGCTCATGCCCGTAACCCCAGCACTTTTAGAGGTTGAGGTGGGCAGATTGCTTGAGCTCAGGAGTTTGAGACTGACCTGGGCAACATGGTGAAACCTAGTCTCTACAAAAAATATAAAAAATTGGGCCAGGCACAGTGGCTCACGCCTGTAATCCCAGCACTTTGGGAGGCCAAGGCGGGTGGATCACCTGAGGTTAGGAGTTTGAGACCAGCCTGGCCAACATGGTGAAACCCTTTCTCTACTAAAAATACAAACATTAGCTGGACATGGTGGTGGGTGCCTGTAATCCCAGCTTCTTGGGAGGCTGAGGCAAGAGAATCGCTTGAACCCGGGAGGTGGAGGTTGCAGTGAGCCAAGATCGCACCACTGCACTCCAGCCTGGGTGACGAGCAAAACTGTGTCTCAAAAAAAAAATTATATATATATATAGATATAAAATTAGCCAGGTGTGGTGGCACACACCTGTGGCCCCAGCTACTGGGAAGGCTAAAGTGGGAGGATTACTTGAGCTGCAGAGGCGGAGGTTTCAGTGAGCTGGGATCATGTCACTGCACTCCAGCTTGGGTGACAGAGTGAGACCCTGTCTCACAAACAAAACAAACAAAAAAGAAATTAGAACAGTTGAACTTGAGATGTGTTGAAATACTCGTCTAATAATGAGTACATTGTTTATAGTATAATTGGTTTAAACAGCACCGCCACCAATAGCGGGAATAGGTGACCTTGAAGTTTCTTGTGATCCTATCATAGGCTGTCTCAGAGTCAGTAACACTTGACTTAGTATAATTTCATGCACACAGCTCCCTCTTCACATACTAAAGCCACCAGTCTTTCCAGATAACATCGGTCTGTGCTGACATCTCTCCATTCATCCCCTTTTCTTCCCCCAAGGAGTGAGTACACAATCTACAACACACAGCCTACAGCAGGTGTGGGCTCCTGCACCCTTTGTGGCCTCCCCTGCTCTCTGAGAGTTTGCTCTCCTTTATAAACCTTGTTCTTTTTTTCTCTTCTTCCACCTCTTGCATTAAGAAAAGTTCTGTCTTTTCTCTATCCCACTCTCTTCATGTTGGTCTTAAGCAAAATGGATACTAATCATGGTAATACATTTAAGAGCAGGCCTTTAATAAGGAAAAGGAAAGCTTTTAGTTTGGGAAGAAACATAGACATTATAAAGAACTAGTGGTTTCAACCTTTGAAGCCCTTGAGAATACCTAGTAATTCCTTTCAAAATATCCACAGAAGTCCACACCCACCTCCTCTTCTCTAAATAAGCTCTTTTTCCTTAAGCATTGGCATGAACTATAAAATTTAAAGCTATTTATAATTTTTTTTTTTTGCTCATGTCATTGCAACAGCATTGTTTTGTGCTATTTTTTTTTCCCCAGTTAAAGATGACAGTCATGTTATGGGTTGAATAGAATGTTTTGGTCTTGAAAGCTAACTCTCAGATATGACCACTGTTCCTTTTAGAAAATATATGCAAAGTTCTATCAGGCTTTAAAATAACCTTTTTGTTTTCAAGTAAGTTAAAGACTAAGAAGGGTATCTTGGGCCAAAGGTTAGCAATCTTTGAGAAGTGGTATGTCAGGATTCCCAACCACTTCCTTCCAGATTTTTATCAGTAGAGATATACACTGGTGAGAGCTTGGATCAGATCCTTGGGACTTACAGAAGAAGCAATACTGGTTCAGGAATGCTAGGTCCCTGCTGGAGACTCTTACAAGAGTTAGGGATAGAGGATCAGGCCCTGGAAACTGACTGTATACCAACTTCAGCTCGCCTGTAAAGGTGCGTGGGCCAGATGGTATAGGAAGCTCCGCACCGAGACAATAGCTACTTAAGCTGCACTGAGAGTAAAGGCTTATTTTCTCATAAACATTATCGGAAAAGCTTTTGTAAGGATGTTTTTGTTTTTGTTTTTCTTGTTTTTTGTTTTCTTGAGATGAAGTCTCACTCTGTCACCGAGGCTGGAGTGCAGTGGCGCGAACTTGGCTCACTGCAACCTCTACCTCCCGAGTTCAAGCGGTTCTCCTGCCTTAGCCTCCCAGGTAGCTGGGACTACAGGCATTTGCCACCACGCCTGGCTAATTTTTGTATTTTTAGTATAGATGGGGTTTCACCATGTTAGCCAGGATGGTCTCGATCTGCTGACCTCGTGATCCGCCCACGTTGGCCTCCCAAATTGCTGGGATTACAGGCGTGAGCCACCATGCCCAGCCTCTGAAAAGATGTTTTTATTCAGCCTCCCAACAACATGGTGCTAAAATTGATGATGGCTTAGACATGAAAGTGCTATATCATTTACTTATTTAAACTGGTACTGTATTAGGTCGTTCTTGCATTGCTATAAAAAAATACCTGAGACTGAGTAATTTATAAGAAAAGAGGTTTAATTGGCCCATGGTTCTGCAGGCTGTACAGGAAGCATCTGCTTCTGGGGAGGCCCCAGGAAGCTTGCAATCATTGCAGAACACGAAGGGGGAATAGGGACATCACGTGGCGAGAACAGGAGCAAGAGCAAGAGTGGTGAGGTGAAGGTGCCACACACTTTTAAATAGTTCACTGTGGTGAAGACAGCACCAAGCCATGAGGGATCTGCCCCATGATCCAAACACCTTTCACCAGACTCCATCTCCACCATTGGAGATTACAGTTCAACATGAGATTTGGGCAGAAACAAATATCCAAACTATATCAGGTACCATTGTTAATAAACATTCAGAAGTAAGATTTTGTTTATATATATATATATATATATATTTTTTTTTTTTTTTTTTTTTTTTTGTAAAAGGGTCGGCTGGGCACAGCGACTTACGCCTGTAATCCCAGCACTTTGGGAGGCTGAGGCGGGTGGATCACCTGAGGTTGGGAGTTCGAGACCAGCCTGACAGGTGAAATGCTGTCTCTACTAAAAATACAAAAAAATTTAGCCAGGCATGGTGGCTCATGCCTGTAATCCCAGCTACTCGGGAGGTTGAGGCAGGAGAATTGCTTGAACCCGGGAGGCAGAGGTTGTGGTGAGCCAAGATCACGCCATTGCACTCCAGCCTGGGCAACAAGAGCAAAACTCCGTCTCAGAAAGAAAAGAAAAAAGAAAAAAGGTCTTCCTCTGTCATGTAAGCTGGAGTGCAGTGGTGCAGTCTTAACACACTGCAGCCTCAACCTCCCAGGCTCAAGCAATCCTCCCACCCCAGCCTCCCAAGTAGCTGGGAATACAGGCATGTACCACCACACCCAGCTAATTTTGTTTATTTTTTGTAGAGATGGGATCTCACCATGTTGCCCAGGCTGCTCTCAAACTCCTGGGCTCAAGTGTACCCACATCCTTAGCCACCCAATGTGCTGGGATTATAGGCATGAACCACTTTGCCCAACTGTTATAATTTGTTAAAAATAGCTCTCATGTTTTGTAATTCTACATGTCTGTAGTTGTACACAGTTGACAATTTAGTCCATTCTGACACAAGTACCTTTCTCTCATTTCTAATTGATCTCTTTTTATCCCCCTCTCTCTTCTCACCAATATTTGGTTTAATTTTTTGTGTATCTGTAAGGAGATTTTTTTACTGATGAAAGATAAGATAGTCCAATGTTTTAGCAGAGAAAAGTTTTTAAGATTTATTAGACTGCACCCCCTTTTCCCTTTGAACTTTGTCTTCCCTTTATATTTCTATTATTTCTGACTTTTGCTAACATTAACACCATTTATTTCTAGTCTTCCTTTTAATTTTTTTATTAGGACTACAGGCTCATGCCACCATGCCCAGCTATTTTTAAATATTTTTTCTAGAGACAGGGTCTAGTGAGGATCCTGTTGCCCAGGCTAGTCTCAAACTCCTGGCCTCAAGCTATCCTCCTGCCTCAGCTTCCCAAAACACTGGGATTACAGGCGTGAACCGCCATACCCAGCCTATTTCTCCTTTTAAAAGTCCACTAAGGCTGGGCGCGGCAGCTCACGCCTGTAATCCCAGCACTTTGGGAGGCTGATCATAAGGTCAGGAGTTTGAGACCAGCCTGGCCAATATGGTAAAACCTCGTCTCTACTAAAAATACAAAAATTAGCCGGGTGTGGTGGCGGACACCTGTAGTCCCAGCTACTTGGGAGGCTGAGGCAGGAAAATTGCTTGAACCTGGAAGGTGGAGGTTGCAGTGAGCTGAGATCGTGCCACTGCATTCCAGCCTGGGTGACAGAGCAATACTCTGTCTCAAGAAAATAAATAAAAACTAATAAAAAATAAAAATAAAGTCCACTGAAGTGTAAACTAAAGTCTTTGTCCCACTGAAATTATTTATTGCTTTCACTGGACATGTTAGGATTAAAAATTTGCCTGTGAGATGCAGAACATTGTGTATGAAATGCTACCTTTTGTGTAGAAAGACCAGGAAAAAATAAGATTATGTTTTGCTTGACTACATGTAAAGGGACTCTGGAAGGACACATAAGAAATTGGCATTTTGGTTTGGCATGGTGGCTCACGCCTGGGAGGCCAAGGCAGGTGGATCACCTGAAGTCAGAAGTTCTAGTCCAGCCTGGCCAATATGACGAAACCCCGTCTCTACTAAAAATACAAAAATTGGCCGGGCACGGTGGCTTACACCTGTAATCCTAGCACTTTGGGAGGCCGAGGTGGGCGGATCACAAGGTCAGGAGATTGAGACCATCCTGGCTAACATGGTGAAACCCCATCTCTACTAAAAATACAAAAATTAGCTGGGTGTGGTGGCGGGCATCTGTAGTCTCAGCTACTCAGGAGGGTGAGGCAGGAGAATGGCGTGAACCCAGGAGGTGGAGCTTGCAGTGAGCCGAGATCGTGACACTGCACTCCAGCCTGGGCGACAGAGTGAGACTCCGTCTCAAAAACAAAACAAAACAAAAAAATTAACTGGGCACAGTGGTGGGCGCCTGTAATCCCAGCTACTTGGGAGGCTGAGGCAGGGAGAATTGCTTGATCCCAGGAGATGGAGGTTGAAGTGAGCCGAGATGGTGCCACTGCACCCTAGCCTTGGGTGACAGAGTAAGACTGTCTCAGAAAAAAAAAAAAAAAGACAGTGTTTATCTCTTTGGGGTGGGGGATGAGAACTGGGTGGATAGGGATGGGTGGGAAGCCGACTTCTCACTATGTTTTTTTTTTTAACCCTGTGAATATGTAACCCATTGTTAAAATAATGTTTAAAATCATGTCCCGGAGTTTCCTGACTTAAAAAATAGATCTATATATATCTAGCGTTCTTTTTCCATATAAAGTCATTAGTAAAGTTGTGTTTTAAATTTTTTTTTTAAGAATGCATGTATAGTCTAGTCTCAAAGGACCAGTAGTAATTTGCAGGCGCCTTGCCATGGCTTTGTTCTCCTTCAGCACTCTCAAATGCTGTGACTAAGATTCATTATGAAGCCTTCCATTAGGAAATTCTCATACTGCAAATACAGCCAAACCTTAAATTATTGCTGGCTTATTGGAAGAACCATTTAATTGAAATTATCTGCGGTATTTTGCCAACTGGATACTCAGTTGTTTCCTAATAAAAACTCTTAGATAATACCATTGCAATTACTGCAACATCAGTTTATCTTCTCCCCATGATATCTTGTATCTTATCATCATGGTTATAATTTACCTACTTAAGATGATATGAGTTTGGTGCTTTTAGAAAATAAAGGTTGGTTTACTTTTAGTATTTAGATAATTGCGCCCTTTTCAAGTTGTACACGCTAAGCCAAATATTTTCTTTCATCAGGATTTTTGTAGTTTTTATCATGTATGACCTGTATTTTATCTCTCAGAGAACAAAGAAAAAGACACTAATATTTATTGAGTTTCTTCCGTATGCTGGGTGCTTTAGAGACATTATTTTCTTAAATACTCATAATAATGCTGTGGGATGGGTAGGTCGTTTTATTTTGCAGATGATTCACTTGAGCATAGTGAGGTTTCCAAGGTTGCTGTTTGTGGCAACACGAGGCAGAGCTGACCTGAATAGGTCTCTCTGGCTTTACCATGAAGTTCCCCTGTGTTAACTGATAAGGGGGTAAAAGCTGACTCCTCTCAAAGCCCCTCATCCGAAAGAACAGGCAGAATTTATTAACAAATAACCCATAGTACCATCTGCTGATGAGGCAGTGGTTAAATGAGTTTGAAAATGGGCTTTCATTTTTACTTTATCATTGTGAAATCATATTAATGTTTTAATCTAGAAACTTGTGCCAGATTTCAAGAAGAAAGCTGATTAAAATGTTTTAAATATGTATTTTATACCTAATAGAAAAAGACTAAATATTTTACATTTAGCTGGGTGTGGTGACATGTGACTGTAGCCCCAACAATTTGGAAAGCTGAGGCGGGAGGATCGCTTGAGCTCAGGAGTTTGAGGTTACAGTGAGCCATGATTGCTCTGCTGCATTCCAGCCTGAATGACAGAGCAAGACCCTGTCTGTAAAAAAAAAAAAAAAAAAAAAAAAAAAAAGATTTAAAAGCTGATTGTGTTAAATCCTGAACCTATAGAATTTGAATATCTTATGCTGTTATCTGCAGAACTGTCAAACTCTTGCTATTAGTAACCAATGTCCAGTGAACTTTACCAGTGATAACAAGTACTGTTGTCATATTCTAAAACCTAACAATGATAACCAGTACGACTTATATTAATCCATGGAAATAGAGCAATAACTTTGTTCAGATTTTTGTTGCATGATAGCTAAGTTCCTATTAACCAAGTAAAGATGATAGAACATGTTAGATCTGAATTCCTTTTTGTTTTTTTTTGAGACAGGGTCTTCCTCTGTTGCCCAGGATGGAGTGCAGTGGTTCAATCTCGGCTCACTGCAGCCTCGATCTCCTAGGCTCAAGTGACCCTCCCACCTAAGCCTCCGGAGTAGCTGGGACCACAGGTGCACACCACCTGGCTAATTTTTGTATTTTTTGTAGACACAGGGTTTTGCTGTGTTACTCAGGCTGGTCTTGAATTCCTGGGCCCAAGTGATCCACCCACCTTGGCCTCCCAAAGTGCTGGGATTCTAGGCATGAGCCACAATGAGCCAGGTCTGAATTCTTGTATACTACGTTATCCTATGATTCTCTTATTTAATAAAAAGTATCATGATCCTGGGCAAAGATGGTGGTATGGTCTGGATGTGTCTCCCACAGTGCATGTGTTGGAAACTTAATCCCCAATGCAACAGCATTGGGAGGTGGGGCCTTTTGGGAGGTGTTTAGCTCACCAGGGCTCTGCCTTCATAAATGGATGAATGCTGTCATGAAAGTGGGAGTGGTTTTGCCCTCTCTTGCTTTCTGCCATATGAGGACACAGAGTTTGTCCTTTTTGCCCTTTCTACCTTCCTCCATTCAAGGACACAGCAAGAGGCCCTCAACAGGTGCTGGCACCTTGATCTTGGACTTTCCAGCCTCTAGAACTGTGAGACATAAATTTCTGTTCTTTATAAATTACCCAGTGTCAGGTATTCTGTTATAGCAGCACAAATGGACTAAGACAGATGGTGAGAAAGACGCTGAGAAAATTCAAATGACTGGAAAAGTTTAAAAAGAAGTAAAAAGTCACAAATAGTAAATGGAGAAGACAGAATAAACCCACAGCATACACTAGAGTAATTTACACTTAACACTTAAAAATAACAGCTTTATTGAGATATAATTCACATACCATTAAAGTTGCTTTTTAAACCACAATTCAGTGGTTTAGTCACAGAGCTATGCAGCCATCACCACTATCTAATTCCAGAACTTTCATCATCCCCAAAAGAAACTCTGGACCCACTGTCCAGTGACTCCCATCTCTCCTTCCAACCAGCCTCAAGTAATGACAAATTACTTTCTTTCTCTGCAGATTCACCTAGTCTGGACATTTAATTTAAAAAATGTGATCATACAATATATGATCTTTTGTGAGTGGCTTCTTTCACTTAGTATAATGTTTTCAACGCTTATCCATGTTGTAGCATGTGGTACTTCATTTCTTTTTTTTTTTTTTTCCAAGATGGAGTTTCACTTTTGTCACCCAGGCTGGAGTGCAATGGCGAAATCTCAGCTCACTACAATCTCCACCTCCCGGGTTCAAGCATTTCTCCTGCCTCAGCCTTCCAAGTCACTGGGATTATAGGTACCCACCATCACGCCCAGCTAATTTTTGTATTTTTAGTAGAGACAGGGTTTCACCATATTGGCCAGGCTGGTCTCGAACTCCTGACCTCAGATGATCCGTCCACCTTGGCCTCCAAAAGTGCTGGGATTACAGGTGTGAGCCACTGCTCCCAGCCATTTCTTTATATTGGTGAAAAGTATCCTGTTGTTGGGATGCCAAGGTGGGAGGATTGCTTGAGGCTAGCTGTTCAAGACAAGCCTGGGCAATAGAGTGAGACCCCACCTCAACAACAACAAGAACAGCAACAATAAATAAATACATAGCTGGGTGTGGTGGTGTGTACCTATAGTCCTAGCTACTCAGGAGACTGAAGTGGGAGGATTGCTTGGGTCTAGGAGTTCACCCAGTGAACTATGATCACACCACTGCACTCCAGCCTGGGCAACAGAGTGAAACTCTGCCTCTTAGAAAAAAAAAAAAAATCTGGACTGGGCACGGGTGGCTCATGCCTGTAATCCCAGCACTTTGGGAGGCTGAGGCGGGCGGATCACAAGGTCAGGAGATGGAGACCATCCTGGCTAAGACGGTGAAACCCTGTCTGTACTAAAAATACAAAAAATTAGCTGGGTGTGGTGGTGGGCATCCGTAGTCCCAGCTACTTGGGAGGCTGAGGCAGGAGAATGGAATGAACCCGGGAGGCGGAGCTTGCAGTGAGCCGAGATCGCACCTCTGCACTCCTCTCACGCCTGTAATCCCAGCACTTTGGGAGGCTGAGGCAGGCGGATCACGAGGTCAGGAGATCGAGACCATCCTGGCTAACACAGTGAAACCCTGTCTCTACTAAAAATACAAAAAATTAGCCAGGCGTGGTGGCGGGCGCCTGTAGTCCCAGCTACTCGGGAGGCTGAGGCAAGAGAATGGCATGAACCAGGGAGGTGGAGCTTGCAGTGAGCCGAGATCGCGCCACTGCACTCCAGTCTGGGCGACAGAGCGAGACTCCATCTCAAAAAAAAGAAAAAAGAAAAAAAAAATCCTGTTGTATGAATATACCATATTTTGCTTATTCATTCATCTATTGATTGATGTTTGGGTTGTTTTCACCTTTTGGCTATTACATATAATACTGCTATGAATATTTTTGAGTATTTATATGAACATATATGTTTTAATTTCCCTTAGATGTATACCTAGGAGCAGAAGTGCTGGGTCATATGGTAACTCTTGTTTAACTTTTTGAGGAGTTGCCAGACTGTTTTCTAGAATGCCTACATTTATTTATTTATTTATTTATTTATTTATTTATTTATTTATTTATTTATTTATTGAGACAGAGTTTCACTCCTGTCGCCCAGGCTGGAGTACAGTGGCGCGATCTTGGCTCACTGCAACTTCCACCTCCCGGATTCAAGTGATTCTTCTGCCTCGGCCTTCTGAGTAGCTGGGATTACTGGTGTGCACCACCACACCCAGCTAATTTTTTATATTTTTAGTGGAGATAGGGTTTCACCATGTTGGCCAGTCTTCAAATTCTCGACCTCAGGTGATCCATCTGCCTTGACCTCTCAAAGTGTTAGGATTACACCAGCCACCCAGCACTTTGCGTGAGCCACCGTGCCCAGCCCTACCTTATTTTACAATCTCACCAGTAATGTATGAAGTTTCACATTTCTCTACATCCTCACCAACACTTTTCTTTCTTTCTATTTTAGCCATTTAAGTGCATGTAAAATGATATTTCATTGTAGTTTTGATTTGCATTTTCTGAAAGTCTATTGATGTTGAGCATCTTTTCAGGTACCCATTGGCCAACTGTTTATCTTCTCTACAGAAATGTCTATTCAGATTCTTTCCTTATTAAAAAAAATTTGGTTCTTTTATTGAATTATATGAATTATTTACATATTCTGAATATATGTCCCTTATGAGATATATAATTTACAAATTTTTTTTTATTCTATGGGTTTTCCTTTCACTTTCTTGATTTCCTTGGAGCACAAAAGTTTTAATTTTTAATGAAACCCATTTACTCGGTTTTTTTTCTTTGTTGCTTGTGCTTTTGGTGTCACATCATCTAAGAAATTATTAACTCAAAGTCACAGAAATTTACTCCTATGCTTTCTTCTAAGAGCTTCATAGTTCTAGGTCTTTCTTTTAGATCTGTGATCTGTTTTGAGTTAATTTTTGTTTATGGTGTGAGGTTGGGGTCCAACTTCATTCTTTTGCATGTGTATATCCAGTTGTCTCAGCACTGTTTTTTGTTTGTTTGTTTGTTTTGAGACAGTCTCGCTCTGGAGTGCAGTGGTGCGGTCTCAGCTCACTGCAGCCTCCCCCTCCCATGTTCAAGCAATTCTCCTGCCTCAGCCTCTAGAGTAGCTGGGATTGCAGGTGCCCACCACCAAGCTTGGCTAATGTTTTTTTTTTGTATTTTTGGTAGAGATGGGGTTTTGCCATATTGGCCAGGCTGGTCTCCAACTCCTGACCTCAGGTGATCTGCCCGCCCCAGTCTCCCAAAGTGCTGGGGTTACAGGCGTGAGCCACCGCACCTGGCCAAAAGTATTTTTTAATTTTCTTTGTGATTTCCTCATTAACCCATTGATTACTTAAAAGTATATTGTTTAATTTCCACATATTTGTGAATTTACCAGATTTCCTTTGTTATCCACTTTCTAATTTAATTACATTTTTGTCAGAGAACACACTTTGTATGATTTTTGTACTTTTTAATTTAATGAGGACTTCTGAGGACTTCTTATGGGATAATA
This sequence comes from Gorilla gorilla gorilla, assembly GCF_029281585.2. Classification (NCBI taxonomy): domain Eukaryota; kingdom Metazoa; phylum Chordata; class Mammalia; order Primates; family Hominidae; genus Gorilla; species Gorilla gorilla. Next base: position 53,656,562 of record NC_073231.2, on the reverse strand, counting down.
TGTGGACTCTCTTGGAGAATGTTCCATGTGTACGTTAGAAGAATATGTATTCTGCTGCTTTAGGTGGAATGTTCTATAGATGTCTATTAGGTTTAGTTGGTTTATAGTGTTGTTCATATCTTTTTCCTTGTTGATCTTCTGTCTAGTTATTCTCCTAAATACTTTTCAAAGCACTATTTTAATGTTTCATATTAGAATAAATATGAAAATTCGTTACCAAGATAAAAGGCTCAAATGGAAACATGTGTTGTTTTAGTGGGCTATTCAAACCAAATTAAATTTGAAAATTATTTACTTTCTTTACCTTTGGATATTAACATTTATTTATTTATTTATTTATTTATTTATTTATTTATTTTGTTTGTTTGTTTGTTTGAGACAGAGTCTTGCTCTGTTGCCCAGACTGGAGTGCAGTGGCTCGATCTCAGCTCACTGCAAGCTCTGCCTCCTGGGTTCATGCCATTCTCCTGCCTCAGCCTCCCAAGTAGCTGGGACTACAGGCGCCTGCCACCACACCTGGCTAATTTTTTGTATTTTTAGTAGAGACAGGGTTCCACCGTGTTAGCCAGGATGGTCTCGATCTCCTGACCTCGTGATCCGCCTGCCTCAGCCTCCCAAAGTGCTGGGATTACAGGCGTGAGCCACCACACCTGGCCAGGTATTAACATTTAAATGTAACTTATGTTTAGTGGTATTTTCTCAAGTCTGTGATTCTTTTATGTCTGTGTATTAGGATTTACTAGTAGAATGTGCTGGAATATTTTTTTCAAACATTATTGCCACCCATCTCAAACTAGCATTCATATTTTGAGAACCTTATTTATTAGGAATTAAAAGTTTACTTGCTAACATGGTTGAGAGGACATCTCAAAAAAAATGTGACAGAATGTGCTCCATCTTCACGACAATTAGAAATGGTAAGCAGTTAAATTTTCTTGTTTTTCATTGGAACAGTATTTAATTTGCACCTACAAGAATTATATGAAATAGACATGTCAAAATTTGCAGTGGTAGAAAGGCCATGTGAGATCTAGTTGGTGGAGGCAATTAAAAATGTTTCAACATATAAACACCGGTAAATTCTTTTCCTCAACTAAAAATATTTGGACATTTTAGTGCCATCAACCATGAGTTTGTGAAAACGATATAATTTAACTTTGCTTAGCTGGGCATGCTGGTGTGTACCTGTAATCTCAGCTACTTGGGAGGCTGAAGCAGGAGAATCACTTGAACCCAGGAGGCAGAGGTTGCAGTGTGCCAAGATTGTGCCACTCCACTCCAGCCTGGGTGACAGTACAAGACTCTGTCTCCAAAAAAAAAAAAAAAAAAAAAATTTAACTTTGCCTTGTAGCACATATAAAAATTATTTTGTATTTTAAAAATAAATTGTTGTCCGGGCACGGTGGCTCATGCCTGTGTTCCCAGCACTTTGGGAGGCCGAGGTGGGTGGATCACCTGAGGTCAGGAGTTCGAGACCAGCCTGGCCAACATGGCAAAACCTCCTCTCTACTAAAAATACAAAAATTAGCTGGGCATGGTGGTACACACCTGTAATCCCAGCTACTCGGGAGGCTGAGGCAGGAGAATCGCTTGAACCTGGGAGGCGGAGGTTGCAGTGAGCCGAGATGGTGCCACTGCACTCCAGTGTGGGCAACAGACTGAGAGAGACCACATTCGCATAACTTTTATTAAAAAAATAAATAAATTATTGTTTTGATATTATAAAAAAGCAAATATACACATTGCAGTGATTTTTCAAACTGCACTTGTGGTTAGAGTGATCTCTTATTTAATTAATCCTATTGTATAATAATGACCATATTGGAAGGCCATTCAGCCTAGGCTGGTAGAGGGTATCAGTCAGAATGCAGAGGAAAAATTCTACAAAGTGTGCATGGTACATACAGCCAGAAAAGCCAAATCATTTCGGTATTATTGGAGGGGATAGCAATTCAGGAGAAAGTATAGACTGGATAACAAACAGAAGAATCCAGCAAGAATGTGATAGTGGGAAAAAGTATAGAAGTGGATGAAGGAGGAGGAAGCTGAAGTAGTCTTTGCAGGTCTTGGCAAAGAGGCTGGTGCCCAGAAATGCATTCCTAGGCCTTCTAAATCTATTTCTACTTCTGGGAGGGAAATTTCTGAGAATGAAGTGTTGTTGAAATACATCTTCTTCAGTAGTATAGTTATTATTGTAATTGAATCATCTCTTTCCATTTTGATCATGTGGCAGTCGCCCCTGTTAGCAACACTGAATGTCCAAAGGAGTAAATGTGATTGTTTTAGTAAGTCTTTTCTAATCCTATGAAATGATTTAGGAAAGAAATAATGGGTGTAAAAATGCTTGGCATAGTGAAGGGCACAAAGTAGCCATTTGATAAATAAATGTTGGCTGATATTAATCTGTTCATCATATTTAATAGCTGTAGGGGATCTAGAAGGCTTGGGTTCTACCATTAGATTCACTAATTTCAGTAACTCTTAGTAAGTGATTTTATTTTCTTAGATTTTAAATTACTCAAAGTTCCTTCTACCTCTAAAATTCTATGGTTCTATTAAACTCATGTAGAAAAAAAAACTTTAAAGATTATTATTTTAATAGAGGTGGAAGTTTTTGTTCCCAACTTTTTCAATTTTAACTAGGGTACACTGCATGAATAAGATTCTTTATAGCATTATCTAAATCCAAGCACTGACTTATTTGAAAACAAAGGGTTTCTTTGCAGTGTCATTTAGCTTGGCATTGCTATGAATCCAAGAATTATTCTACATGAACCAGAGAACAGTAATGCAGTTGTACTTAAATTTAGAGTTCCACACAGCCATTCACCAGGGATGAATTGAGGTGAACAAGTACATCTAATTTAATTTGCAAAAGTTCTAAAATGTACTGATGGAATTTGTTGCAGGAATCACAGTGAAAAGCAGTTTGGAAATGTGGCTCAGATCATGCAAAGCTGTTGGAGAAACTATCGCTGCTTTTTGTTGTATTACTTTCTGGATCTGTGTGATTTCTGGTAAAAATTGATAGTAACATAAATTTATTAATGCTTTTTTTCTTTTTCTTTCTTTCTTTCTTTTTTTTTTTTTTTTTTTTTTTTTTTACCATTTTGAAATGATGTATGGTGTGATTGTTAGAGATGGATCAGCATGATTGGTCATCTTGGTTTTTAAAGGAAGCCAGTGCTTGGCTTCAAATAATGCTATGTGGAATTTTATTTATGTGGTATACCTTGCTTAAAAATTGTAAAAATTGTTAAAATTGTGAAAACCAAAATAAATTTTCTTTCCACTTCTATTAAAATTTTCTTTCCAACTCTTTACACATTCATTTGAGGTTTCCTGGGAAAAGTAGGAGGCAAACCATCCAAAGGTACTGTGGGTTTTCTAAAAACATTTTAAAATCTTGCTAGTAAAGTTCGTTTATCATAATTCTATAGACAGTACTCCCCCTTATCCATAATGTTGCTTTCTGCAGTTCAGTTACTGGAGGTCAACTGTTGTCAAAAGTAGGTGCAGGGCCAGGCACAGTGGCTCACACCTGTAATCCCAGCACTTTGGGAGGCTGAGGTGGGCAGATCACTTGAGGTCAGGAGTTCGGGACCATCCTGGCCAACATGGTGAAATCCTGTCTTTACTAAAAATATAAAAATTAGCTGGGCGTGGTGGCGCACGCCTGTAATCCCAGCTACTCAGGAGGCTGAGGCAGGAGAATCACTTAAACCCAGGAGGTAGAGGTTGCAGTGAGCCGAGACTGTGTCATTGCACTCCAGCCTGGGCAGCAGAGCAAGGCTCCATCTCAAAAAAAAAAAAAAAAAAGTAGATATTTACAGTACGATAAGATGTTTTGAAAGAGACCACATTCACATAACTTTTTTTTACTGTATGATGTTATAATTTTTCTCTTTATTATCAGTTATTGTTAATCTTTTACTGTGCCAGATTTATAAATTAAACTTTATCCATAGGTATGTATATATAGGAAAAAACATAGTCTATGTAGGGTTTGGTACTATCTGTGGTTTCAGGCATCCACTGGCAATCTTGGAATGTATCCTGAGGATAAGTGGCCAATAGTGTAGACTGTTGATATGTATAGTTCAGTTTTAAAAGGAAGGAAAAGTGGAAAACAAGTTGCAAAACACAAAATTAGGTAGTGAATTGTGGTTACGAATCATTATTGTTGATTGTGTAAGTTTGTACAGAAGTAGAAGAATCTATCAGGTGTATAGCTCTCTTAAAATGACAGATTTCCCAAATCCTTAATGAAAAGGATGTTGTATATGTTTAGCAGAAGTCTCTTCTCATGCGCTTTTAATGGTTAAATTATAAAGCTTGGGTCCCCTGGAGAAGGTTTCTGGGTAAGTGATTGTGCTGAGCCTATGTATCTGTTGGGCAATTCTGTACTACCCTATGTGGCATTTGCCCCTAAGCCTTTCTAGGACCTACCAGATCTAGCCCTTTTTTAATAGACAGTATTAAATAGAGTTTCAGACTTATTTTTATAGATGAAAAAGCAAGAAGCACTTTCCCATTTCACCTGAGGTAGTTAGCTACAGACTTGACATTTTCACATTAAAAAGCCATTTTTTTCAAATGTCATTGAATTGTGTTTTCTTATTTTCTTTTTTTTCTTAACCCTTCAGAATTACATCCAAAATATCATTAAATTTTACTTCTCAGGTTTCAATTTAGATGTTTCTTTCTATGATTAAAGAATGATGAATCTTTGAACAGTGGCACTCAATAGATCTATCCAAATGTTGGTGTAATAATATGAAAAACAGAATACTGTCTTTAAAATTTACATGTTATAAGATGGTAACAAATGGAATGAACGTCATTGATGCGGGCATTTTTTTTTTGTTTTACACTGTCTTTTTTTTTTTTTTAATTATACTTTAAGTTTTAGGGTACATGTGCACATTGTGCAGGTTAGTTACATATGTATACATGTGCCACGCTGGTGCGCTGCACCCACTAACTCGTCATCTAGCATTAGGTATATCTCCCAATGCTATCCCTCCCCCCTCCCCCCACCACACCACAGTCCCCAGAGTGTGATATTCCCCTTCATGTGTCCATGTGATCTCATTGTTCAATTCCCACCTATGAATGAGAATATGCGGTGTTTGGTTTTTTGTTCTTGCGATAGTTTACTGAGAATGATGGTTTCCAATTTCATCCATGTCCCTACAAAGGACATGAACTCATCATTTTTTATGGCTGCATAGTATTCCGTGGTGTATATGTGCCACATTTTCTTAATCCAGTCTATCATTGTTGGACATTTGGGTTGGTTCCAAGTCTTTGCTATTGTGAATAATGCTGCAATAAACATACATGTGCATGTGTCTTTATAGCAGGATGATTTATAGTCCTTTGGGTATATACCCAGTAATGGGATGGCTGGGTCAAATGGTATTTCTAGTTCTAGATCCCTGAGGAATGGCCACACTGACTTCCACAATGGTTGAACTAGTTTACAGTCCCACCAACAGTGTAAAAGTGTTCCTATTTCTCCACATCCTCTCCAGCACCTGTTGTTTCCTGACTTTTTAATGATTGCCATTCTAACTGGTGTGAGATGATATCTCATAGTGGTTTTGATTTGCATTTCTCTGATGGCCAGTGATGATGAGCATTTTTTCATGTGTTTTTTGGCTGCATAAATGTCTTCTTTTGAGAAGTGTCTGTTCATGTCCTTTGCCCACTTTTTGATGGGGTTGTTTGTTTTTTTCTTGTAAATTTGTTTGAGTTCATTGTAGATTCTGGATATTAGCCCTTTGTCAGATGAGTAGGTTGCGAAAATTTTCTCCCATGTTGTAGGTTGCCTGTTCACTCTGATGGTAGTTTCTTTTGCTGTGCAGAAGCTCTTTAGTTTAATTAGATCCCATTTGTCAAGTTTGTCTTTTGTTGCCATTGCTTTTGGTGTTTTAGACATGAAGTCCTTGCCCATGCCTATGTCCTGAATGGTAATGCCTAGGTTTTCTTCTAGGGTTTTTATGGTTTTAGGTCTAACATTTAAATCTTTAATCCATCTTGAATTGATTTTTGTATAAGGTGTAAGGAAGGGATCCAGTTTCAGCTTTCTACATATGGCTAGCCAGTTTTCCCAGCACCATTTATTAAATAGGGAATCCTTTCCCCATTGCTTGTTTTTCTCAGGTTTGTCAAAGATCAGATAGTTGTAGGTATGCGGCGTTATTTCTGAGGGCTCTGTTCTGTTCCATTGATCTATATCTCTGTTTTGGTACCAGTACCATGCTGTTTTGGTTACTGTAGCCTTGTAGTATAGTTTGAAGTCAGGTAGTGTGATGCCTCCAGCTTTGTTCTTTTGGCTTAGGATTGACTTGGCGATGCGGGCTCTTTTTTGGTTCCATATGAACTTGAAAGTAGTTTTTTCCAATTCTGTGAAGAAAGTCATTGGTAGCTTGATGGGGATGGCATTGAATCTGTAAATTACGTTAGGCAGTATGGCCATTTTCACGATATTGATTCTTTCTACCCATGGGCATGGAATGTTCTTCCATTTGTTTGTATCCTCTTTTATTTCCTTGAGCAGTGGTTTGTAGTTCTCCTTGAAGAGGTCCTTCACATCCCTTGTAAGTTGGATTCCTAGGTATTTTATTCTCTTTGAAGCAGTTGTGAATGGGAGTTCACTCATGATTTGGCTCTCTGTTTGTCTGTTGTTGGTGTATAAGAATGCTTGTGATTTTTGTACATTGATTTTGTATCCTGAGACTTTGCTGAAGTTGCTTATCAGCTTAAGGAGATTTTGGGCTGAGACAATGGGGTTTTCTAGATAAACAATCATGTCGTCTGCAAACAGGGACAATTTGACTTCCTCTTTTCCTAATTGAATACCCTTTATTTCCTTCTCCTGCCTGATTGCCCTGGCCAGAACTTCCAACACTATGTTGAATAGGAGCGGTGAGAGAGGGCATCCCTGTCTTGTGCCAGTTTTCAAAGGGAATGCTTCCAGTTTTTGCCCATTCAGTATGATATTGGCTGTGGGTTTGTCATAGATAGCTCTTATTATTTTGAAATACGTCCCATCAATACCTAATTTATTGAGAGTTTTTAGCATGAAGGGTTGTTGAATTTTGTCAAAGGCCTTTTCTGCATCTATTGAGATAATCATGTGGTTTTTGTCTTTGGCTCTGTTTATATGCTGGATTACATTTATTGATTTGCATATATTGAACCAGCCTTGCATCCCAGGGATGAAGCCCACTTGATCATGGTGGATAAGCTTTTTGATGTGCTGCTGGATTCGTTTTGCCAGTATTTTATTGAGGATTTTTGCATCAATGTTCATCAAGGATATTGGTCTAAAATTCTCTTTTTTGGTTGTGTCTCTGCCCGGCTTTGGTATCAGAATGATGCTGGCCTCATAAAATGAGTTAGGGAAGATTCCCTCTTTTTCTATTGATTGGAATAGTTTCAGAAGGAATGGTACCAGTTCCTCCTTGTACCTCTGGTAGAATTCAGCTGTGAATCCATCTGGTCCTGGACTCTTTTTGGTTGGTAAACTATTAATTATTGCCACAATTTCAGCTCCTGTTATTGGTCTATTCAGAGATTCAACTTCTTCCTGGTTTAGTCTTGGGAGAGTGTATGTGTCGAGGAATGTATCCATTTCTTCTAGATTTTCTAGTTTATTTGCGTAGAGGTGTTTGTAGTATTCTCTGATGGTAGTTTGTATTTCTGTGGGATCAGTGGTGATATCCTCTTTATCATTTTTTATTGTGTCTATTTGATTCTTCTCTCTTTTTTTCTTTATTAGTCTTGCTAGCGGTCTATCAATTTTGTTGATCCTTTCAAAAAACCAGCTCCTGGATTCATTGATTTTTTAAAGGGTTTTTTGTGTCTCTATTTCCTTCAGTTCTGCTCTGATTTTAGTTATTTCTTGCCTTCGATGCAGGCATTGTTATGTGTAGAAGTAGCAAGTTGGCTTCAGTGACTCATTATCTATTTTTAGCTGCTGTGGGGGATTATATTTAACAGTAGTTAAGAATGGGGGCTGTGGACTTACCCAGATTATAGGTCGAATGGTGGTTCATCTATCATGAGTTTCTTCAACTATAGAATAGGCATAGTAATGTGACATACCTCACAGGATTGTTATTAAGCTTAGAATACAGTTGGCCCTCTGTATCTGAGGATTCTGCATATGCAGATTAAAAATATTTTTAAAAATTAATATAACAATAAAAATAATACAAATAAATGCAGTACAGCAATTACTTACATAACGTATACATTGTATTAGGTATTTTAAGTCATCTAGATATGATTTAAAGTATACAGGAGGATGTGCATAGGTTATATGCAAATACTGTTTTATTTTTGTAACAAAGTTGGTGCTCAATAAATGTCAGTAATTAATAATATATATATATTTTTTGAGACAAGGTCTTGCTCTGTTGCCCAGGCTGGAGTACAGCGTTGCCATCATAGCCCACTGCAGCCTTGAACTCCTGGGCTCAAGCAATCCTCCTTCGTTAGCCTCCCCAGTAGCTGGAACTACAGGCACATGCCACCATGCCCAGCCTTTTATTTTTTTTTGAGACTGAGTTTCACTCTTATTGCCAAGGCTGGAGTGCAATGGCGCAATCTCAGCTCACCACAACCTCTGCCTCCAAGGTTCAAGTGATTCTCCTGCTTCAGCCTACCGAGTGACTGGGATTATAGGTGTGTGCCACCATGCCCAGCTAATTTTGTATTTTTAGTAGAGACAGGGTTTCTCTATGTTGGTCAGGCTGGTCTTGAACTCCCGACCTCAGGTGATCCACCCATCTCAGCCTCCCAAAGTGCTGGGATTACAGGCATGAGCCACCGTGCCTGACCCACCCAGCTACTTTTTAAAAAATTTTAAAAAAAATATTTAGTAGAGAAGAGGCCTTGCTATGTTCCCCAGGCTGATCTTGAACCCCTGGGTTCAAGGGCTCCTCTTGTTTTGGCCTCCCAAAGTATTGGGATTACAGGCAAGAGCCACTGTGCCCAACCAATAATATTCCTTTTTTTTTTTTTTTAGAGGCGTGAGCCACCACACCTGGCCCGATATTCTTAATAGATAAAATTTTATTCCCTTGACTTTGTTTCTCTGTTAATTACTTCAAAGGAAGATATGTAACACAACTTTTTCTTCATTAAAGCCTAAGAAGCCGGCCAGGTGTGGTGGTTTATGCCTATAATCCCAGCACTTTGGGAGGCTGAGGCAGGAGGATCGCCTAAGCTCAGGAGTTCAAGACCAGCTTGGGCAACATGGTGAGACCTCATCTCTTAAAAAAAAAAAAAATTCTGAGAAGCAATAAGGAAGAGTTCTGGATAATAGCAGAGGAAAATTCTTTAAAGATGACTCCTGATATTAGGTGATAAGCCCATTCCCCCAACATTGAACCTCAGGTATCTGACTTTAGCCTATTGTCCTTTCTTTGGCCTACACTAGCTCTCTTTGAATGATTAAGGCTACTCTTCAGGCTGTATTATATGCATCTTGTGTGGATTAGCAGATGCATGGCTCCTACCCGGACCCAGACCCCTTTATCTTTTTTTTTTTTTTTTGAGACAGAGTCTCGCTCTGTTGCCCAGGCTGGAGTGAAGTGGCATGATCTCGGCTCACTGCAGCGTCCACCTCCCAGGTTCAAGTGATTCCCTTGCCTCAGACTCCAGAGTAGCTGGGACTACAGGCACATGCCGCCATGCCCGGCTAATTTTTTGTGTTTTAGTAGAGATGAGGTTTCATCATGTTGCCCAAGCTGGTCTTGAGCTCCTGACCTCAGGCCATCCGCCCACCTTGGCCTCCCAAAGTGCTGGAATTATAGGCATGAGCCACCGCACCCAGCCCCGGACCTTTATGTTTTATCCTTCAGAGTGGTATTTGTCTAATACTAGATAGCTACCTTAATATAGTTCTACCCCTCAGGTAGTTCAAATTCAACATTTATAAAACAAAATATATTGTCTCTACTATTCTCCTGATGTCCCACCCCCACATTTTCACCAGTTTCATTTTCCTTTTACTGTCCATCTTCAATTTATGGTCTCATCATCCACCCAGAAACCTGAGAGGCATTCTAGACTTCTTGGTCTCCTTTACTGCCTGTATTTCATCATTTACAAAGCTCTCCTGATTTTACTTGGTAAATATTTCTCAAGTCTATCCCATCTGTACCATTTCTACCATAGTATTTTGAAACCCTCATGATGTTCTGCTTCTTTCAGTGGCCCCCTCTTAAATGATATCTCTATACTTAATTGTGACACCCCCCCATTCTCCATATTGCTTTAAAAGTGCTCTAAAGTGCAGATGTGACCGTTGTCATTCCTATGCATAAATACCATCTTCATTTCCTGCAAGATCAAGTCCAAGGTCCTTAGCATGGCTTGTTAGCCACATTGTGATCCTCTGACTTCTGCTTATCTACTGGCATTCCCAGGCTATCAGCTCCAACAATGGTAGTTACTTCTGCACAGACTATTCTAATGAACCCCACTTGTGCTTGGAATACTGTCCTTCTGTTGTTCACTAGGCAGAACTGGCTCAAGATCCACTTTTTTTTTTTTTTTTTTTTTTTTGAGACAGAGTCTCGCTCTGTCACCCAAGCTGGAGTTCAGTGGTGTGATCTCAGCTCACTGCAAGCTCTGCCTCCCGGGTTCACATCATTCTCCTGCCTCAGCCTCCCGAGTAGCTGGGACTACAGGCACCTGCCACCACACCCGGCTAATTTTTTTTTGTATTTTTAGTAGAGACGGGGTTTCACCATGTTAGCCAGGATGGTCTCAATCTTCTGGCCTCGTGATCTGCCTGCCTTGGCCTCCCACAGTGCTGGGATTACAGGCGTGAGTCACTGCGCCCGGCCTAGAGCCACTTTCTTTAGGACATCTTTCCTGTAACCATTTTTACCCTTCATACGCTGCCTCCCAAAACTGAAATGCTTGCCTTTCCCCTGTGTTCCCACTGTCCCACCTCTGGATACATCTATCTTAACAGATTGCTGTAGTTCATTTTGCGTTGCTGTAACAGAATGCTTGAGGCTGGGTAATTTATAAAGAAAAGAGAAACCTCTTTATTTGATTTGGCCCATTGTTCTGAAGGCTGGGAAGTTCAAGGACATGGCACTGGATTCTGACAAGAGTTTTCTTGCTGCATTATAACATGGTGGAAGGTCGAAGGGGAAGCAGACACGTGAAAAGGAGCCAAATATGAAGGATGTCCTTACTTTATAACAACCTGCTCTTGTGGGAAGTAATCCATTCCCAAGAGAATTAATCCAGTCTTGTGAGAGCAAGAACTCACTCAATACCACACATATTTATTTATTTATTTATTTTTTTTTTGAGACAGAGTTTCACTCTTGTTACCCAGGCTGGAATGCAATGGCACAATCTCAGCTCACTGCAACCTCTGCCTCCCGGGTTCAAGCAATTCTCCTGCCTCAGCCTCTCAAGTAGCTGGAATTACAGGTGCCTGCCACCAGGCCCAGCTAATTTTTTGTATTTTTAGTAAAGACAGGGTTTCACCATGTTGGCCAGGCTGGTCTTAAACTTCTGACCTCAGGTAATCTGCCTGCCTCAGCCTCCCAAAGTGCTGGGATTACAGGCATGAGCCACAGTACCCAGCCGACACTGGGTAATTTATAAAGGAAAGAGGTTTAATTGACTCACAGTTCAGCATGGCTGGGAGGCCTCAGGAACCTTACAATCATGGTGGAAGGGAAAGCAAACATGTCCTTCTTCACATGGCATCAGGGGAGAGAAGAATGAGAACTGAGTGAAGGGGGAAGCCCCTTATAAAACCATCAGATCTCATGAGAACTTATCTACTTACTTACTATCATGAGAACAGCATGTGGGAAACTGCCCCCATGATTCAATTACCTACCACTGGGTCCCTCCCACAACATGTGGGGATTATGGGAACTACAATTCAAGATGAGATTTGGGTGGGGACATGGCCAAACCATATCAGTTACACTGACAGTTAAATTTCCATATAAATTTTGGCAGGGACAAACCTCATAGAAACAATAGCACACATTTTTGTACCAGAATTATCTCTTTCAGATGTCATTCTCTGTACTTCTGTAGTCCATAAGGAAGTCTGCAACTCCCTAAGACATGTTCAGCAGGCTTCAGCTCATCTCTAGAGGTGGGAGTCATAGTTGTCATTAAAATTACTTATTGACACAGAAACATTAACAAATTTAAAAAAGAATAAGAAAAATGTGATTTGGTTCTATGAAAATAATGTTAAGTTCCATCATTTTATATGGTTTCTTTCTCATTTGTACTTAAGCATCATTGACTTCCTTTACTATACCAGACACATTAATGTAGCTTGAGTCTCAGCAATTTTTATCCATTTCATTATATGTCAGCTTATAGTTTATGATTTTTTATTATAATATAGTGCAGTTCATGGAACATAGTAACACCTCAAATATATTTGTTGAGCTAATGAATACTAAGCTCTGTTCATGCAAACTCAGCCTTTGTGCTTGATTGCTCATGTTAGTATGGTCATCTGCTCACACCTTAAAAAGTAGGCTGAGGCCGGGCACAGTGGCTCACACCTATAATCCCAGCACTTTGGGAGGCCGAGGTGGGTGGATCACCTGAGGTCAGGAGTTCAAGACCAGCCTGGCCAACATGGCGAAACCCTGTCTCTACTAAAAATATAAAAATTAGCCAGGTGTGGTGGTGCACGCCTGTAGTCCCAGCTACTCAGGAGGATGAGACGAAAGAATCACTTGAACCTGGGAGGTGGAGGATGCGGTGAGCCGAGATTGCGCCACTGCACTCCAGCCTGGGCGACAGGGTGAGACTCTGTCTCAAAAAAAAAAAAAAGTAGGCTGAAGAACAATGGAGGAAAAAATTTCCCCCATTCCATCCTGCATACCAGAAGAGGCTAATCTTCTTAAATCCCTGTTTTAATTGCATGCCTACCTTTCTTAACCCACAATAGCTCTTTATTAGTTCAAGTCTAAACTCCTAACCTTGCCTTACTTGTTTAACTTAATTTTGGGTAGACTTTCTACAGAGTAAGTCTAGACAGTTTGATCAGTTTACTTAATAGGCAGAGTAGGCAGGGAGTACAAATTGGTTGCTCTTTCTTAGAGCAGATTTTGACTTTTCAAATCTAAGCTTTAGTCTCAGAGTGTAGACTTTAAAATTATATGTTGGGGCCAGGCACGGTGGCTCACGCCTGTAATTGCAACACTTTGGGAGGCCTAGGTGGGCGGATCATTTGAGGTCAGGAGTTTGAGACCAGCCTGACCAACATAGTGAAACCCTGTCTCTACCAAAAATACAAAAAGCCGCATGTGTTGGTGGGCATCTATAATCCCAGCTACTCGGGAGGCCTCTGAGGCATGAGAATTGCTTGAACCTGGGAGGTGGAGGTTGCAGTGAGCTGAGATCGCACCGCTGCACTCCAGCCTGGGCGACAGAGCAAGACTGCATCTCAAAAATTAATAATAATAATAATTATATGTTGGTGGGGCTGGGTACAGTGGCTCATACCTGTAATCCCAGCAGTTTGGGAGACTGAAGCAGGCAGATTGCTTGAGCCTAGGAGTTTGAGACCAGCCTGGACAACATAGTGAGACCCTGTCTCTATTAAAAATTCAAAAAAATAACAAAAAAAGAAAATTATATGTTGGTGCACTAAACAAAAGCTTTGTATTCACCAAATATTTATTGAGTGTCCCCCAAGGGATAGGCACAGTACCAGTAGATGGGGCTTTGGTAATAATCAAGATCAACATAGCCTCTGTCCTCAAGGAAGTTACGGTCTAATTGTACAGGTAAATAAACAATTATAATCTAAGGTAAAAGGTGCTAGGATGGGGGCAGTGCCCCAGGGCCCCTTAGCAAGGGCATCTGATCTAGCTTTGGGATCAGGTTCCTCAAACACAGTGACGTCTAGTTTGATGTCAGTCCTTGGGAAGTACATTACAAGTCAAAGGAACATCAAGTACAAAAGCCTAGTGGGAAAAGAGCCCCAGATGCTTAAAAAAGTGGGCAAAGTTTCTTAAGGCTGAATCTTAGGTACAAAGAGCTATCTGTATTACTGTAATAGATCATGAAATGAAAGAAAGGGTATCTCTTTTTCTTATCAGAGACTTGCTTGCTCTTTTCCTCAGGGCCTAAACTGTTCAAATCATTTTTTTTTATGAAGGTTTAGGAGAAAAAAAATCAAAATGAATAAAATGAACTTCATTTGGTTCACTGAACACCTATCTTCATTTCTAGTCGCATGTTATATATTTCTCCATTAATTTTTTGTCTGTTTGTTTGTTTTTTAGAGACAGGGTCTCACTCTGTTGCACAGGCTGGAGTGCAGTGGCATGGTCATGGCTCACTGTGCCCCAAACTCTTGGCCCCAAGGGATCCTCCCACCTCAGCCTCCTGAATAGCTGGGACTACAGATGTATGCCACCATGTCTGGCTGATTTTGATATTTTTTGTAAAGATGAGGCCTCACTATGTTGCCCAGGCTGATCTTGAATTCTTGGCTGTAAGTGATCCTCCCACCTCGGCCTCCCAAAGCACTGGAATTATGGGCATGAGCCACCATGCCTGGCTCTATATTTTTAATTTATGTAATTTTTATGCATATAAAATTAATAAGTCAGTCTTTATGAGATGATATAGACATCACTGCAGTTTGCTGGCATACCACTGCCCCACATTTTTTGTATCTCCATTGCTGTTGGAATAAGATCAGACTCAGCATATTGGTCAAGTCTATGACCTTTCATGGTTAGTCTCCAATCATGCCTTTCTGTCTCCATTTTCCACTCCTCTCCTTCATTCAGACTTACCATTTTCTCTGCTATGCCTTTAGCGCACACTTTGTTTTCCTGCTTTTGAGCCTTTACTTACCTTCCCTTCACCTGTAACAGCCTTTTTCCCATTCACTGCCTGTCAGTCTGTAATTCTATCAAGTCTGTAATTTTCTTGCCATCCTCCCTGCCTCCAGCAATTCTCTACTCCAGAAGTGTTTTATTTTTTCTTTTTAATAGAAGAGACCATAGTTTTTTGCAGTGTTTTTAAAACTGTGGGTTGCAACCCATTAGTGACTCATGAAGTCAATTTAGTGGGTTGTTAGCAGCATTTAAAAGCCTGGAATAAAAGAAACTTGAAAATATCAAAATGTATATAAAAAAGAGATAATATTGTTTCATGGCACTTTTGTTGCACTTCTGGCTCACCATGTAAAATGCTTCTGGCTTATAATGTAAAATGTATTTCATACTGTGGGTCTTGGTCAAATAATTTGAAAAGTACCAGTCCATATCCTATCTATGGATTAGCTCTGCAATTACGTTATATATTACTTAAGGACAGGGACTTCTCACTCAGGCTGTAAATATTCCACCCTCCCCACTTCATATAGTAGCTAGGGTGCTCCTTTGTCCACTATGTTCATTGTTAAGTGCTAATGTTATTTTTGTTTTTGTTTTTGTTTGAGATGGAGTTTCGCTCTTTTTGCCCAGGCAATGGCGTGATCTCAGCTCACTGCAACTTCTGCCTCCCAGGTTCAAATGATTCTCCTGCCTCAGCCTGCTGAGTAGCTGGGATTACAGGCAAGTGCCACCATGCCCAGCTAATTTTTGTGTTTTTAGTAGATACAGGGTTTCACCATATTGGCCAGGCTGGTCTCGAACTCCGGATCTCACCCACCTCGGCCTCCCAAAGTGTTGAGATTACAGGCGTGAGCTACCGCTCCGAGAGCTAATTTTTTTTGTACTTGTCTCTAATTCTTCCTAAGCCCTGTAGCAGCCTTGCCATACAATTTTACACAGTCAAATCTAGCAGACTGGAATCTTTCAGCTCCATTTCCCTGCTGGAACCTTCCTCCAGGAGTCCTCTGTCCTTTTGTTCCAATCTGGGATGCTGCTGCACAGTTGTCATCCTGGAAATGCTCTTTGCCTCTTACCTGGGCTGGATCCTTTGCTGCTTCTTTTTTTGGCTTATTCTGTACTTGTGGTAGATCACATAGTCTAATAGCTTACTGAGACAGCGTGCATGGGAGGTAATTTTTTTAACCTTATACTATTTGAAAGTGTCTGTAGTCTCCCTTCACAATTGACCGATAGTTTGGCTGGTTATAGAACTCTGGCTGAAAATTGTTTTCCTTTAGACTTTTAGAGGCATTGCTCCCTTGTCTTCTAGTTTCCACTGTTGCTGTTAAAAGGCCATGCCATTCTTATTCCTGAACTTTTGTATGTGACCTGTTGCTGCCTCTCTGGAAGCTTTTAATATCTTCTTTTTTATATATTTTATTTTTCTATTGTGCTGTGTACTCAATGGACCTTTTAAATCTGGAATTTCTTGGGAAATTTCTTATTATTTCTGTTATTTGGTGAAATTATCAAATATATGTGCATATATGTGTGTGTGTGTATATATATATATATATATATTTTTTTTTTTAGATGGAGTCTCACTCTGTTGCAAAGGCTGGAGCTCACTGCAACCTCTGCCTCCCGGGTTTAAGCAATTCTTCTGCCTCAGCCTCCCAAGCAGCTGGGATTATAGGCATGCCACTATGCCTGACTAATTTTTGTTATTTTAGTGGAGATGGGGTTTCACCATGTTGGCCAGGCTGGTCTTGTACCCCTGACCTTAAATGATCCACCCGCCTTGGCCTCGCAATGTGCTGGGATTACAGGCATGAGCCACCATGCCCAGCCTTTTTTCTTTCTAGATTTTTGATTAGTTGTGTGTGGGACCTTTTGGATTGGTCCTTCAATTTTCTTAGTTTTTTTCCTCTTGCCAACCTTGGCATTTTTTGTCTGTTTTCTGTAAGTCTTTGTCAACTTTACTTGCCAACATTACTATTGAAGTTTTTGTTCTAACTGTAATTTTTAGTTTCTAAGAGGTCTTTCTTGTTCTCTGTGCTTTTTTAGTCTTTTATTTTTTTAAAGTTTCTTGTTCGTGTTTCATACATATACCTTCTATCTCTATGAAAATTGGTTTTTCTTTTAATAGACAAAACCCATTTGTCTATTCCTAGCATTCTATTTCCTGATTTTATTTATTCTAGTTTTTTTGTTTCATTGTTTTGTTTGTTTGTTTTCACTTTGGTCCTTTATGTTAGAGGTTTTCCTCAAGTGCCTGATGATTATTTAGGAATGAGACATTAAAAGAATATGTTAAAAACTGAGTAAAAGTTGGCCAGGCACAGTGGCTCACACCTGTAATCCCAGCACTTTGGAGGCTGAGGCAGGTGGATCATGAGGTCAGGAGATCGAGACCATCCTGGCTAACTTGGTGAAACCCCGTCTCTACTAAAAAATACAACAAAAATTAGCCAGGTGTGGTGGCGGGTGCCTGTAGTCCCAGCTACTCGGGAGGCTGAGGCAGGAGAATGGCATGAACCTGGGAGGAGGAGCTTGTAGTGAGCCGAGACCACGCCACTGCACTCCAGCCTGGGCGACAGAGAGAGACTCTGTCTCAAAAAACAAAAACAAAACAAAAAAAAACAACAACAAAAACTGAGTAAAAGTTTTGTGTATCTGGGTGAGACTTTGTCTTAGTCCATTTGTGCTGCTGCTATAGCAGAATGCCTGAGACTGGGTAATTTATAAGGAACAGAAATTTATTTCTCACAGTTCTGGAGGCTGGGAAGTCCAAGAACCGTGTGCCAGCAGGTTTGGTGTCTGGTCTCTGCTTCCAAGATGCCACTCTGAATGCTGCATTCTCCAGAAGGGAAGAATACTGTGTCCTCATATGGCAAAAGAGTGAGTGGAAGACAGTAAACCCTCTCCTACAAGCCCTTTTTTTAGTGGCATTAGTCCTAAACACCTCCCAAAAGAGCCCACCTCCCAAAACCTGTGCTTAGGGGATTAAGTTTCAACTTGAGTTTGGAGGGGACAAAACGTTCAAGCCATAGCAGACTTATTAAAGCTGAGCCAGCTTTTTTGATAGGGACCACCATAGATTATAGCAGCAGCAGCTATTTTCTCCAGAACTATTCAGGTTTTCTAGAAAAGCAGCCTCTTATCTCTTGCCCATTGCATCAAATTCTGGGCCTTTTCTCTGATTCTGCAGATTAG
Source organism: Gorilla gorilla gorilla (assembly GCF_029281585.2). Lineage (NCBI taxonomy): Eukaryota > Metazoa > Chordata > Mammalia > Primates > Hominidae > Gorilla > Gorilla gorilla. The sequence continues at coordinate 53,638,488 of NC_073231.2, read as the reverse complement.
GTTAGCTCATTCCTGTCTGGTGTTCTCTGCAGGCTCTTAGGTTTCGCCCTCTAACCTCTGCCTGTTCTCCACTCTTCCATTAGCTTTCTGTCTTCAGATAGTGTGGGCTTTCTCTTTTCTTTTGCATTTTCCCTCTTGTTTTGAGGGGAATTCTGAGAGAAAAGATGAAACATCTTTTTGCCAACATTTCAAAACAAGTCATTTCCTGAACCTTTCAACTGACCAGTTTCTCTGTCTACATCATTTAAAATGGAGAGAGCTGGGCATGGTAGCTCACACCTGTAGTCCCAGTTACTCGGGGAGGGGAGGTGGGTGGTGAAATGGGAGTTTTGCTTGAGGCCAGGAGTTTGAGAACAGCCTGGCAACAGAGCAAGATCCTGTCTCTACATTTTTTTTTTTAAAGGCAAAATCTCATTCTGTCACCCAGACTGGAGTGCAGTAGCATAATCATAGTTCACTGCAGCTCTGAACTCTTGGGCTCAAGAGGTCTTCCCACCTCAGCTTCCTGAGTGACTGGGACTATAGGCACACGCCATACTACACCTGGCTAATTTTTCTTAATTTTTTTTTTTTTAGAGACCAGGTCTCGCTATGTTGCCCAGGCTAGTTTTGAACTCCTGGCCTCAAGTGATCCTCCCACCTTTGTCTCGAAAGTTACTGGGATTACAGGTGTAAGCCATCATGTGGGCCTAAAAAATATATATTTTTTAAATGGAGAGACTATGCTAATGTTTCTTCTACTCAGGGCTGTTGACACCTAATTAGTCAACGTTAATGTATTTACAAAGATGAAATCCTGATGGAAGTATTCACTGGCATACTGTTTTCCAGAGGGTATAGAAAGGGTATTATATAGATTTTAAATTGCTTTTTAGAATTTCTCATTTCAAAAAAAAAAGATTTTTTTTCCCCATGGTAATTTTAGATTTTGACAGGCTAGTGTTTGTTCATCTTTCATGGCCAATTCAAATATCCAGAGTATGACATCAGGAGAAGATTCATAATTCAAAGCATGCTAAATGTAGCTTTCTGAAAGTTGTTCTCATGGTATTAAGGTGTGAGGTTTATTTTTAAAATAGGCTTTTATTCCCTAACCTCATTTTAATGTTTTTTTGTTGTTGTTGTTGTTGTTGTTTTTGAGCATAGAACCATGGTTTTTCCATCTCAGAAACTTCTGTCAAATTTCTTACCAAGTAATTACTTAGAATAAAAGACTATCTTCAAGTAGTTTAAACAGCCACACAGTTTTCTGAATATATGGTACAGAATGCCTGTTTTAGAAAGTCCAGGGCTAGACTTGCAGGAGAACTAAAGGAGACCAAGATCTGGTATGGTGCCATATTATGAAAGAATGGTCCTATGTGTGATCATTTAGACTTCTTTGACTTTTCTTTTGCCATTTTTTTTTTGAGACAGGTTCTCACTTTGTCACTCAGGCGAGAGTGCAGTGATGTGATCTCAGCTCACTGCAGCCTTGACCTCCTGGGCTCAAGTGATCCTCCCATCCCAGCCTCCTGAGTAGCTGGGACTACAGGTGTGTGCCACCACGCCTGGCTAATTTTTAATTTTTTTGTAGAGACAAGGTCCCATTATGCTGCTGTTTTGTACCACTTTAATATAAAGCTAAAAATCTTCCTTATCTTTTAAACTTTTAGCCACTTAGTAATTTCATTTTTTAAAAGTCTATTTGATTTGTTAAGTCTCTATTAAAAATGATGCAATGTGCTTTGCTGTGTAGCACAGCAGACAGAACACAAGCGTTAGTGTTGGACAGGCCTGGGCTTGGATTCTCGCACTGTGGATCACTAACTGTGAATCTCAGTGAGTTACTTAATGTTTCACTTTCCACATCTGTCCAATGGAGAGTTCATAAGGTTTTCCTTATTGGGATTACATGAGGTAATGCCTGTAAAGGCCTCAGCACCAGGCTCAGCTCTTGTTATTGAGGTATGTGAAGCATCTAACACACTGCCTTTTCCTCCTACTCTGCCTCCTACTTACTCAGGATGTTCTGCTGAGTCAAAGCTAGCAGTAGAAAATTATATAATATAAATCCTTTCTTCTCATTCTTAGAAGATTTAATTTGGAGATCGTTTTGGTAAATTTAAAAAATACTGCCACTAAAGTAGTATTTATTTATGCTCGAAGGTTTCTAAAGAATTGATCCCTGACTGTGCTGAACTGGCAACCTATAAAAACAACAGTGAGTTGCTGGAGGGAACTCCACATTTTTGAAATAATTTGCTAAGCTACTCGAGTTTTGGGTATTACCTAGGGGAATTTATAAATATGTCAAGCCTTGATAGATTTTTCCTTCTTATGTTAATGCACTATTAATATGCTGGACTCATCCTGCCTGTGGGCCATGTGTCATCCCTGCTGTTACCGACATCACCAGCATCTCGATCCTCCTGGACCTGACCTCGTGCTCATTTGCTGGTGAGGAACCCACAGGACCAGGCCAGCAGTGCCTTGGATTCACATTTCCTTCTAACACCACTGATTTAGAGATCAATAAACTCTCTACCCTGACAAGTAGAAGGAGTAGGCTCATCAATTTTAATTTTGAAAATTGCCTACATACTGTTGTCATCACTTTGAGTTACTTTTAAAAAGATGGTGGACTCATCAATTTGAAACTTGTCATGTCAGAGTTGGCCATTAGGGACTTCTGATTTTGATATTAAATTATTTCCTGTGAAATTCTCACTAGATTTTATTTATTTATTTATTTATTTATTTTAGACAAGGTCTCTCTCTGTTGCCCAGGCTGGAGTGCAGTGACACTATCTTGACCCACTGCAACCTCTGCCTCCCAGGATCAAGCGATCCTCCCATCTCAGCCGCTTGAGTAGCTCTGGGACTACAGGCGTGCATCACCACGCCTGGCTAAATCTCTAGATATTCTAAATGAATGAATGCTTATGAGAGAATGGTTAAGAAAATATGAGAGTGGAAGGGATGGACCCATATTGTATTATTCAGAAAGTTATTCAGTCAATATACGTCAAAATGGGCAAAATTGGACTTGTTTCATCTTATAGAAAAGTTATTTTTGGCTGGGTGCGGTGGCTCACACCTGTAATCCCAGCACTTTGGGAGGCCGAGGCGGGCGGATCACGAGGCCCGGAGTTCGAGACCAGCCTGGCCAAAATGGTGAAACTCCATCTCTACCCACTACACTCCAGTCTAAGCTACAGAGTGAGACCCTGTCTCAAAAAACAAAAACAAAAACAAAACAAAAACAAAGAATAACAGTAAAAACCCAGCTATTCAGTTTCCTGTTCTCTTGATGGACACTTGGGTTGTTGCTAGTTTTTCGCTAGTACGAACATTGACTTCTGGCACACATCTATTGGTGAATGTGAGCAAGAATGGAATTGCTAGACCAGTTGCTTAATTTCTGAATTTCATATGGAACGTGATTTGCTTTTCTTTGAATTTAAGGAGGATTTGAGATTGAGATAATTTGGTTCAAATCAGTGGTTTGATAATGTTATATCAATTTTAGCAATTTTTCTAGGAAGAATAGTTTGCTTTTGAAATTAGAGATGATTGATTTATTCAGAAAGGCCAGCAAGTGAGGAATTTGAGATAATTTAGATATGTTTATATATAGATGCAGAAATATAAAGATATGAGACATGGTTTCAAGAGTTGGAATACAATAATAATAATGGCCAAATTATATTAAGTATGTAAAAAATAGAATGACTGCCTTGGTACATGGCAACTGAGTATCAGCCTCTGCCTGGAAATAGTTTTTGGGGTGTGTGTGTGTGTGTGTGTGTGTGTGTGTGTGTAAATCTCTAAATATGAGAGATGAAAAAATTACCTTCAGATTTCTTGGGTTTGGGATAAAAAAGGAATTCTTTTCTATACATTCAGCCTACCTTGATTCCCAGTGCATCTTCTACTATATGGAAGTAACATGCTGAATCAGTTTTTACTGTGACATTTGAAATTCTTCAAATTCAAGAAGAGATGAGTCAATAATGGCTATCATGATAGTCAACTTTGCGATTAGTGTTTATTGCCAATGCTGTCCTTTGTACATATCTGGAAATGTTTTACAAATAAAATGTATGTACATTTCTGATATAATGCCTTCCTTTCTGGAAAATTCTTATAACAATCTAACATCGCTCACTTTAAAAATGTCCTCCCTTCCTTCCTAGTTCTCTGCTTAAGACATTTATTTTGCCCCAGCCTGAGCCATGCACCTATTTGTCTAGGTGCTAGAGATACTATCCAATCCTGCCCTCAAAGAATGTAGAGTTTAGTGGGATAGAAGAATATGTAAACAGGCAATTGCTAGGCATTATTCTTTGATGAGGATTGGTTCGTATTTAGTCTTAAGAAATGTGATAGCCAGGCATGGTGGCACGTGCCTGTAGTCCCAGCTACTCGGGAGGCTAAGGCAATGAGAATCACTTGAACCTGGGAGGCAGAGGTTGCAGTGAGTTGAGATCACGCCACTGCACTCCAGCCTGGGCAACAGAGTGAGATTCCATCTCAAAAAAAAAAAAAGAAAGAAAAGAAATATGAGGTGCTGGGTGTGGTAGCTCACACCTGTAATCCCAGCACTTTGGGAGGCCGAGGCAGGTGGATTTCTTGAGCCCAGGAGTTTGAGACCAACCTGGACAACATGGCAAAACCCCATCTCTACCAAAAAATATAAAAATTAGCCAGGCATGGTGATGGTGCACCTATAGTCTCAACTGCTTGGGAGGCTGAGGTGGGAGGATTGCTTGAGCCCAGGAGGCAGAGGTTTCAGTGAGCCAAGATCACGCCACTGCACTCCAGCCTGGGTGATACAGTGAGATCCTGTCTCAAAAAAAAAAGACCAGGCGCGGTGGCTTACGCCTGTAATCCCAGCACTTTGGGAGGCTGAGGTGGGCGGATCACGAGGTCAGGAGATTGAGACCATCCTAGCTAACACACGGTGAAACCCTGTCTCTACTAAAAATACAAAAAAATTAGCCGGGCGTGGTGGCGGGCGCCTGTAGTCCCAGCTACTCAGGAGGCTGAGGCAGGAGAATGGCGTGAAAAAAGAAATGAGAGGAGTTGTGGGAAAGCCTCTGCTTTTAGGATATTAAGAAAATCTGTTCTTTGGCTTAAAAATACTCATTAAATGTAAGTACTGGTTTACATATTCATTTTTATAGGGCATTTCTGTACATATATTTTCAGAGCTTAAATGAAAAAGAAAACTCATTTGTTATGAGCTTCTTAAAATACCATTCTATTTTCTTATTTGTACTTCATGAAAAAGGAGAACTCTTTTCTCATTGCCTTAAGTACTTTTTTAATATCATGAGCCATCACTTCTGGAAAGTTCTTATTCAGAAAATACTTAGCTGTCATTGAGCACATCTTATAATTATGTTAATGAATTATAAATATGGTATGACATTTTGAATTATTTTGAATTATTTAAAACAGTACATGGATTCCTTGAATCTATCTACACTTAATAAATGTGGATATTGTAATACTATCTTGCTTCACTATAAGAAAGAATAGGTACACAATAGGAATAATCTCTGATTATTAAAAATCATTCATTTTATTTATTTATTTATTTATTTTGAGACAGAGCTTCACTCCTGTTGCCTAGGCTGGAGTGCAGTGGCGCGATCTCGGCTCACCGCAACCTCCGACTCCCGGGTTCAAGCAGTTCTTGCCTCAGCCTCCCGAGTAACTGGGATTAGAGGCATGAGCCACCCAGCTAATTTTGTATTTTTAGTAGAGATGGGGTTTCTCCATGTTGGTCAGGCTGGTCTCGAACTCTCGATCTCAGGTGATTCGCCCACCTCGGCCTCCCAAAGTGCTGGGATTACAGGCATGAGCCCCCAAGCCCGGCCTAAAAATCATTTATTGAAAGGTCAATCTTTGAAGGACTATAATGTGACCAATAGATTTTGGCCACAAGGAGAGCATTGTGCCATGTGCCAACAAAATGGGATGTCAGGGTGGAAGCTGATGACGTTTCGTTGAAGAGTGCATAGTAGAGGGGGAAGACAAGACAGCAGGTGTGGACTCTGTTCATTCAGTAAAACTTACTGTATGTGTAGTATGGTGACCAACCACCCTTGACTGCGGCAGTTTCCTGGAATGCATGACTTGGCAATGTTAAAACCAAAAGTCTGGGGCAATTGGTCACCTACAGGGCAGATATTGTGCTAGGTTCTAAGGATGTAAAGGAAATAAACATGCAAAAAGAGAATTATTATGTAGGATGATAATTTAAGATAACATTAAATTTAGGGGGCTATGGGAATACCCCCTATGTCGCAGAATATGGTCAGAGAAGGCTTCAGGGAGAAGGTGATATAGTTGAAATGAATCCAGAGAAAGGAGTAGGAGTTACCCTGTGAAAAACTGGTGGGGTGGGGGAGACAGAGCATTTCAGGCAGAAAAGTGTGCTGCATGTGGTTTTTAGAGAAATGCAAGCTGTTTTTTCCAGAAAGAGAAGAGGAAGTAGCTAAAGGGGGCCAGGTGCTTATCCACAGTGGTTTGAGGGTGTAGGGGATGCTGAGGGAGATTAAGCCTGATGTTTTCGGCGAGACAAGGACATTGCTTGGGGAGAGGGGAGAGTAAAGGGAAGTGGGGAGTTTGAAGGGAGTGGGAAGTCACAGGTTTCTTTATTTTTTTAGAGACAGGGTCTCACTCTGTTGTCCAGACTGGGGTACAGTGGCATGATCATGGCTCACTATAACCTCAAACTCCTGGGCTCAAGTACCTCAGCCTCCCACCTCAGCCTCCCAGAGTGTTGGGATTATAGGTGTGAGCCACCACGCCTGTCCAGAAGTTACAGATTTCTGAGGTAATCAAATGAGAACATATTAGGTGAAAAAGCTCTGAATATTACAAACATTAAAATAAATAGCTAACACTTATTGGATGCTTGTTTCAGGTACAACAACATTATTATATTTAATTATCTCAACAATCACAAGAGATAGGTACCATTATTATTTCCATTTTGCAGATGAGAAAAACTAGGCAAAAAAAGTTAAAACATACCCAAGGTTACACAGTTCCTAAGAGGTGGCAGCCAGAATTCTGTAGCTTCCATGAAGCCTACAACCTCTGCATTTAATGCATTTCCATATGTGACCTTATGTGATACTCACAACCACCTCTTGTGCTAGTATTATTCCTAGATGAACCAAGGTAGAAGCTTGTCCCAAATCACATGGGTAGTCAAGATATACAGTTAAGCAAATGCATAGGAGAGGACTAGGGGAAGATACTCGTAAATTGCTGAAACTTTGCTTTTCTCCGTATTATATACTTTCCCAGCTTGCAAAAACTATTTTAAAAAAGAATATGGGCCGGGCATGGTGGCTCACACCTGTAATCCCAGCATTTTGGGAGGCCCAGGAGGGTTGATCACCTGAGGTCAGGAGTTTGAGACCAGCTTGACCAACATGGAGAAACCCCGTCTCTACTAAAAATACAAAATTAGCTGGGCATGGTGGTGCCTGTATTCCCAGCTACTCGGGAGGCTGAGGCAGGAGAATCACTCGAACCTGGGAGCGGAGGTTGCAGTGAGCCGAGATCGTGCCATTGCACTCCAGATTGGGCAACAAGAGCGAAACTCCATCTCAAAAAAAAAAAGAAAAGAAAAGAATATGATCTCCCCCTCTCCATACCTCCAGAATATTCTAGCCACTCATTTGAATTCCAATCCACGTTCTCCTAGAAGTCATGGATATCACTTCTTAACTCCTAACCAAATCACAAGATTGTTAATAGACTTTAAATGCCCTTATGACCTCTGAACTCCAATTGCCCTCTAGGCCCCTGAGTCTTTTGGCAGTGCTGGAGGCTCTTTGGAGCTTTGTTTGATTTGTAACCCCCTTTTGCAGCATGGGAGAAAACTTTAGAGGCCTGGAGTTGGGACTCACATAAGCTTCAGCAGAATTGGTTGTTAAAGGAAAGGTTGGGATTAACACTCCCATCAAAGGCACACAAGGGTCTTGGCAGCATGGGGTAGAGTTGGTTTGGGATATTCACAGATCAGGGCTTTTCTGTTTAAATTGTGACCAATGTTGGCTTTAGATAATTTCCTGCATTTGCAAATGAGGAATGAGAGATAATGCAAAAACTAAGGAACATTGCACCATTTTTACGTTGCTAATTAATGATTGAGACAGGACTGGACTTAAGACTCTACCCGCTTAATTCAGTACTGCAGTGGGATTAAAAGTCAGTGAGGCTTGACCACCAAGATTACTGATTTGCTGGGACAGGTTGAGTATCTTTTATCCAAAATGCTTGGAACAGGAAGTGTTTTGGATTTCGGGTATTTACAGATTTTGGAATATCTGCATATACATGATGAGATCTCCTGGGGATACGAATAAAGTCTAAAGACGAAATTCCCATTTATGTTTCATATACACCTTATGCACACAGTCTGAAGGTCATTTTATACAATATTTTAAGTAATTCTGTACATGGAACAAAATTTGTATACATTGAACTATCAGAAAGCAAAGGTGTCACTATCTCATCGCCCACGTGGACAATCTCATCACCTATGTGGTCAATCTGTACTTGTTTGGCATCACCATCATTTCTGACTCTGAATTTATATGCTAGTGATAAGCAATCATTTTCTCCCACTTATACACACATTAACACTTAACAGTTACCAATATGACACACCATTAATACAGTGAGAAAATAATGTGTTTAGGGTAACTAGGCAGCACAGTAGCATCCCCAGAATACCTGCATCAGCTGTTTAACAACAGCAACAAGGCCAGGCGTGGTGGCTCGTGCCTGTAATCCCAGCACTTTGGGAGGCAGAAGCGGGTGGATCACCTGAGGTCAGGAGTTCAAGACCAGCCTGACCATCATGGTGAAACCTCGTCTCTACTGAAAATACAAAAAATTAGCCGGGCGTGGTGGAGCACTCCTGTAATCCCAGCTGCTGGGCAGGCTGAGGCAGGAGAATCATCTGAACCCAGGAGGCGGAGGTTGCAGTGAGCCGAGATCACACCACTGCACTCTAGTCTGGCGGACAGAGTGAGACTCCATCTCAAAAAAAAAAAAAAAAAACGAAAAACAGCAACAACAAATAACAACAGGCTCTCAGTCTCTGCCTGTGATGCTGTGTTTTGATTAAAAGATTGTTGTACAATAACCCCCTTGGGGATGTTAAGTAAAACTGATAAAACTGTGTTGTGCACCTGCGTTTTAACTGCAACCTGTCGCATGATGTCAGGTGTGGAATATTCCACTTGTGGCATCATGTAGACACTCAGAAAGTTTTGGATTTTGAAACATTTTAGATTTTTTGAGTTGGGGATGCTTAGCCTGTACACCTCTTCCAGATGGTTGCTGCTGGTCTCAGAATCCTTCCTGGTGGGCTTGCAGATCTTGTTTTCATCTCTGAAACTCCCCCATTTTGTAACACCATACAGCACTCCCGTACTCATTGAGTGACCCCAGTATGTCAGGCACTATTCTAAACCCTGTAGGCCCAGTGGTGAACATGACAGACGCAGTCCCTGCCCTCATGGCTCTTAGGGTTTGGTAGGTGAAACAGTTATAAAACAGTTAAATGACTATTTACTTTCATTTGTATGCTAAATGATATGTATTAACAGGGTAAGTGTAGGCTCCTATGTGAGTGTAACAGGGACCTTCACTTAAGTCAGGGGTCAAGGAAAGCTTCCCTGAGAAAGTCCAATTTAGGCTGATTCACAGAGAGCGAGAAGGAGTTAGCCAAAGTGTGATAGCCTGAATTGTGTCCCCTCAAATTCATATGTTGATGTTCTAGCCCCCAGTATCTCAGACTGTGACTGTATTTGGAGACAGGATCTTTAAAGAGGTAATAAAGTTAACATGGGGTCCTATGGGTGGGCCCTAATTCAGTATGACCATTGTTCTTATAAGAAGAGGAAATTTGGACTTAGCTACGTACACAAGGAAGATGCTGTGAGGACACAGGGAGAAGGCAGCCGTCTACAAGCCAAGGAGAGGAGGCTCAGGAGAGACCAGCTCTGGTGGCACATTGATCTCAGACTTGTGCCTCCAGAATTGTGAGACAATACATTTCTGTTGTTTAAACCACCCAGTCTGAGGTACTTGTTTATGACAGTCCAAGCAAACTATATACCAAACAAAAAATAGAGATGTGTGTTCCAGATGGAGTAAAAGAAAATGTATGAAGACTCAGAGGAGGGTTATGTGGGCTGGTTTAGTACTTACAAGGACTCACTCCATCTATGAGGAGCACAGGAAAAAGGGGAGGAAAAGCATGGTATCCACATTTACAAAACCCCAAATCCTTTTAAGTTATGGGCTTACAAAAGACAAACCAAGAATCTTGAAATTGAGGCATGCATCTACTTTTTTTTTTTTTTTTTTTTTTTGAGACAGGGTCTCACATTGTCACTCATGCTGGAGTGCAGTGGTGCGAATATAGCTCACTGCAGCCTCAATCTCCTGGGCTCAAGTGATTCTCCTGTCTCAGCCCCCCAAGTAGCTGGGACTATAGGCACATGCCACCATACCTGGCCAATTTTTGTATGTTTTAGTAGAAACGGGGTTTGGCAGGGTCTCCCTGTTGCCCAGGCTGGTCTTGAACTCCTAAGCTCAAGCAGTCTGCCTGCCTCGGCCTCCCAAAGTGCTGGGATTACAGGCGCGAGCCACTGTGCCAGGCCAGCATCAACTATTTTTAAAAAGATAATAATCTGGACATGTAAGATTTATGTATTTATTGATGACCCAGTCTCCCTTAACCTTGTCACATATAGATCTGCTTCTAAGTTTATTATATACTTCTGAGGTTCTTTGCCTAGAAGGATGTTTTTCTACCTTTCTGCCCCTGAAGATTCAATGCGTAGTGCAAAAGGGCAGGAATCCTACCTACGTGATCCCTTTCCTAACTACTCAGGCCCTATTTTTTTTTTTTTTTTTTTTTGAGACAGGGTCTCGCTCTGTTGCCCAGGCTGGAATGCAGTGGCATGATCATGGCTCATGGCAACTTCAACCTCCTTGGCTCAAGTGATCCTCCTCCCTTAGTCTCCTGAGTAGCTGGGACTACAGGCATGTACCACCACACCTAGCTAATTTTTGTATTTTTTTGTAGAGACTCAAAAAGTTCTCACCATGTTACCCACGCTGGTCTCGAACTCCTGGGGTCAAGTGATTCTCCTGCCTAGGCCTCTCAAAGGGCTGGGATTACAGGCGTGAGCCACTGTGCCTGGCCCTCAGTCCCCATTTGTCTTTCCTCTTTCAATGGTTGTATGGGCCAGTGTTTCTCAAACATTTTGGTCTCACAGAACTCCTTACACTCTTAAAAATTACTGAGTACCCCAAGGAGTTTGTATTTATATGGGCTATTTATACTAGAAGTTAAAACTGATAAATTAAAAAAAATTAAATAAAAAAATATGGCCAGGTGCGGTGGCTCACACCTGTAATCCCAGCACTTTGGGGGGCTGAGGTGGAGAGATCACTTGAGGTCAGGAGTTTGAGACCAGCCTGGCCAACATGGTGAAACCTCGTCTCTACTAAAACTACAAAAATTAGCTGGGCGTGGTGGCGGGCACCTGTAATCCCAGCTATTTGGGAGGTTGAGGCAGGAGAATCGCTTGAGCCCAGAAGGCGGAGGTTGTAGTGAGCTGAGATCACGCCACTGCACTCCAGCCTGGGAAACAGAGTAAGACTCCAGCTTAAAAAAAAAAAAGTGTATATATATATACATATATATATACACACTATATATACACACACACACTATATGTATACACACACACACACACACACACACACACACACATACCCTTTACATGTTAACATTAAAAACATATTTTTAAGGCCGGGCAAGGTGGCTCACACCTGTAATCCCAGCACTTTGGGAGGCCAAGGTGGGTGGATCACCTGAGGTCAGGAGTTCGAGACCAACCTGACCAACATGGCGAAACCCTGTCTCTACTAAAAATACAAAAATTAGCCAGGTGTGGTGGTGGGTGCCTGTGATCTCAGCTACTTGGGAGGCTGAGACATGAGAATAGCTTGAACCTGGGAAGCGGAGGTTGCAGTGAGCTGAAATCGTGCCATTGCACTGCAGCCTGGGCAACAAGAGTGAGACTCCATCTCAAAAACAAACAAAAAATTATTTTTATAAAAAATAACCTTTTCCAAAGCTGAAAAAATTAGTAATAAGCATTATATTATTTGTTTGCAAATCTCTTTAATATCTGGCTTAGTAAGTGACCACTGAATCTTTAAACCTGTTTCTGCATTCAAACTGTTACAATATGTTGTTTTAAGTAAAATATCTCTCTATATCTATATATAGATATATAAATCAGGTCTTACAGAGATATGTAGTTGGAAAAAACAGGGTATTTTTAAAGCCTTTTCAAAAATCTTGGCTAAGTAGTAGCTTCTTAGATATTAGATACAATGTGGATCCTGAATCCATATTAATGCACTTTTTTGAGATGGAGTCTTGCTATATTGTCCAGGCTGGTCTCAAACTCCTGGGCTCAAGCTGTCCTCCTGCCTCAGCCTCCCAAGTAGCTGGAACTACCAGCATGCACCACCACTAAGGGCTCCATATCAATACATTTTTATGTTCAATTGCATTAACATGCATTTGTCATTGTATTAGTTTCCTAGGACTGCTGTACAGACATAACAGATTTACACCAGCTTAAAGCAACAAAAATTTATTCTGTTACAGTTCTGGAGGCTGGAAATCAAAGGCTGCACTCCCTCCAAAGACTCTAGGAAACAATGGGTTCCTTACGTTTTCCTAGCATCAGGTGGCCCTCTGCCTCTGTCTTAATAAGGCCTTCTTTTTTCTTTTTTCTTTTCTTTTTTTTTTTTTTTTTTTGAGACAGAGTCTCACTCTGTCTCCCTGTCTCCCAGGCTGGAGTGCAGTAGCACGATCTCAGCTCACTGCAACCTCCGCCTCCTGGGTTCAAGTGATTCTCCTGCCTCAGCCTCCCAAGTAGCTGGGACTACAGGTGTGTGCCACCATACCCAGCTAATTTTTTATTTTTAGTAGAGATGGGGTTTCACTATGTTGGCCAGGCTGGTCTCGAACTCCTGACCTCACGTGATCCGCCCACCTCGCCCTCCCAAAGTTCTGGGATTACAGGCCAGGTGTGAGCCACTGTGCTGGGCCAATAAGGCATTCTCTTCCACGTGTCTCTGTGTCTTCTCTTCTGTCTCTTTTTTTTTTGAGACAGAGTCTGGCTGTGTCACCCAGCCTGGAGTGCACTGGCATGATCTTGGCTCACTGCAACCTCTACCTCCCAGGTTCAAGCAATTCTCCTGCCTCAGCCTCCCAAGTAGCTGGGACTACAGGCGTGCACCACCACACCTAGCTAATTTTCATATTTTTAGTAGAGACGTTGTTTCACCATTTTGGCCAGGATGGTTTTTGTTTGTTTGTTTGTTTGAGACGGAGTCTCGCTGTGTTGCCCAGGCTGGAGTGCAGTGGTGTGATCTCGGCTCACTGCAACCTCCGCCTCCCGGGTTCACGCCATTCTTCTCTCTCAGCCTCCCGAGTAGCCAGGTTGGTTTTAATCTCTTGACCTCGTGATCCACCCGCCTCGGCCTCCCAAAGTGCTGAGATTACAGGCATGAGCCACCACGCCCAGCCCCTCTTCTGTCTCTTAAAAGGACCCTTGTCATTGGGTTTAGGGTTTACCTGGATAATCTGGGAAGATCTCCTCTCAAGATCCTTTTTGGTGGCCACCATTCAATCTACTACAGCCGCTTACATTTTGAGTGGATTTTTGATGCATGCAAGGCTTTGTAATTTCTTTAATTAGTCATTTGGAAAATATTGGTTCACTGATTTATGCAGACCTTCCAAATATTGACACATTTCATGTAACAATATTATAAAAATCACATTTGTTAGTATCACTAAGTGAGTGCCTCAGAAAAATTTCTCAGTGGAGGAGAGCAGACGAGGTCATGGTGGCAGAAACTAATTTTCCAAAGCTCTACATTTGGCTTGAAAGCTTGAATTTTATCACTGCCAACAAATACATCGAGTTGCTTTCCTTGATGTGACAGGCTTACTTTGTTCATTTTCTTTTTTTTTTTTTTTTTTTTTTTGAGACGGAGTCTTGCCCTGTCACCCAGGCTGGAGTACAGTGGCGCTATCTCGGCTCACTGCAAACTCTGCCTCCAGGGTTCACGCCATTCTCCTACCTCAGCCTCCTGAGTAGCTGGGACTACAGGTGCCTGCCACCACACCTGGCTAACTTTTTGTATTTTTAGTAGAGACAGGGTTTCACCATGTTAGCCAGGATGGTCTTGATCTTCTGACCTCATGATCCGCCCGCCTCGGCCTCCCAAAGTGCTGGGATTACAGGCGTGAGTCACTGTGCCCGGCCACTTTGTTCATTTTCAAGAAAGTGTCTGCCAGATACTTAAGTTTGGCAAATACCATCATTTGTCCGTCATCATTTCAAGTAAAAATGAGATTCTATGAAAAAGCAGCTAGTTTAGATTACATCTCAAACAATCACACAAGGGCTTTTCTTCTAATCATAAGATTTTGATATATAGCAGAAGTGCTTTATGTATACTTTCTATTTTGTCACACAGGACATTATAAAGAAATGTACTAAGCCGGGCGTAGTGGTGCATGCCTGTAATCCCAGCTACTTGGGAGGCTGAGGCAGGAGAATCGCTTGAACCAGGGAGGCAGAGGTTGCAGTGAGCCAAGATCTCACCATTGCACTCCATCCTGGGCAACAACAGTGAAACTCTGTCTCAAAAAAAAACAAACAAACAAAAAAAAAAAACAAGGAAATGTACTCAAAGGTCAAGATTGAATAAAATTAGTAATCTTTACTGCTTTATCAAGGACATTCCTTTTAAATTTTTATTTAATTTTTAGAGACAGGGTCTTACTCTGTTGCCCAGGCTGGAGTATAGTAGTACCATCATAGCTCACTATAACTTCAAACTCCTGGCCTCAAGCAATCCTCCTGCTTCAGGTTTCAGCCTCCTGAACAGCTGGGACTACAGGTGCATGCCACCATGCCCAGCTAGACATTCTTAAGTGAACCTGATTTTTGGGTTTTTTGTTTTTTAACTACAGGTGATGGTGAAGAATACAATGACTACAAGAAATGTGGTTTCACTGCCTGGATTCCTGCCAAGTCACCAGTAGTTCTAGTCACTATTGTTTTTGTACCATCAGTGCAAATGTCAACACAGAGAAAAAGGCAAATAACATCTTTGTGTTATTATAAAAATAGTTTGGGCTGGGCATGGTGGCTCACGCCCCAGCAGTTTGAGAGGCTGAGGGGGGCGGATCACAAGAGGCTAGGTGTTTGAGACCACCCTAGCCAAAATGGCAAAACCCCATCTCTACTAAAAATACACAAGTTAGCTGAGTGTGGTGGTGCATACTTGTAATCCCAGCTATTTGGGAGGCTGAGGCAGGAGAATCACTTGAACCCAGTTGGCGGAGGTAACAGTGAGCTGAGATTGCATCTCTGCACTTCAGCCTGGGTAACAGAGTGAGACTCTCTCTAAAAAAAAAAAAAAATAAATGTTTTAAAAGAAAAAACCCACCTTTTTATTATATAAAATTTCAAACATAAAAAAGTCATCTGAATAGTATAATTAGCCTTCATAAGCCTACTGCCCCGTTTCAACAGTTAGCTAATTATGGCTAAATCTTATTGCACTCCCCTGCCCCTACACACACATAATTTTGAATCAAATCCCAAACATCAGATTGTTTCATCTGTAAATATTTAAGTATTAGCTCTATAACACAGACTTTTTAGACTCTTTTTTTTTGAGACGAAGTCTCACTCTTGTCCCCCAGTGCAGTGGTGCAATCTCAGCTCACTGCAACCTCCGCCACAGGCGCCTGCTACCATGCCCGGCTAACTTTTGTATTTTTAGTAGAGACAGGGTTTCACCATGTTGGCCAGGCTGGTTGTGAACTCCTGACCTCACGTGATCCACCCACCTCAGCCTCCCCAAGCGTTGAGATTACAGACGTGAGCCACCGCACCCGGCCTATAACATAGACTTTTAAAAAACATAACATCAGCTGGACGTCAGGAGATCGAGACCATACAAACCAACATGGTGAAATCCCATCTCTACTAAAAATATAGCTGGGCGTGGTGGCATGTGCCTTTAGTCCCAGGTACTCGGGAGGCTGAGGTAGGAGAATTGCTTGAACCAGGGAGTTGGAGGTTACAGTGAGCCAAGATCGCGCCACTGCACTCCAGCCTGGCAATGGAGTGAGACTGCGTCTCAAAAAACAAAAACAAAAACAAAAATATAACATCATCACACTTAAAAAAAACCCACTGATTTTTTTCTTTTTATTTTTATGATTTCTTATTATTGGATATCTAGTCATGTTTGAATTCTCAAATTGCCTCATGATTTTTTTAGTTGTTTAGTCTAATCAAGATCTAAATAAGATCCATACAATTGGTAATTGATATCTCATTTTAAGTCTTTTATTCTGTATATCTGCTGCCTTTCTTTTTTCCCTTATAATTTATGTAATAAAGAAACCAGGTCATTTTTAGCCTGTAGGATCTCCCACTAAAGTTTACTGACTGCATCCCTATGATGTCATTTGACATATACTTCTGACCCCTGCAGTCCCTATAAATTGGAAGTTAGAGCTAGAAACTTAATGAGATTTAGATTCAAGTATTTTGGCAAGAATACTGCGTAGTGATGTGTTTTTCCATCAGGAGGCATAAAATGTTTGGTTAGCGCTCTTTTTATGAGATAAGCAGCCATTGATCATCATTGCCTACGTGTATTAATTCATTAATTAATTCATTGCAAAATGGCAGTATTCTGCCTTTATGCATTACCTGGAATTCTTCTGTAACAAGAAACTTCTCCTCATTGACTATTTGGTTACCTGGAGTGCAGTTTATATTGGAAGGCAGGATATAGGCTTGATTCTTATCTTTTATTTACCAGTTTTCAAAATAATGAGTTAGTTCCTTATGGTTATTGAAAGGTAAACCATGAGGTTTGTTTTCTATTTTTTAGTATCTTTGTAAATTCCTGGATTTACATGTTCGATATATTTCAATTCATAATGGTGATTCTTTTTTATGATCGATTTTGCCATCTTTGAATTAGTTTCTGAGGTTTTTCACATGACTCTGGTAGTCATTGATATCATACTGGAAAGTAAGGAAGTTAGGACATTCCAGGCTCATCTTGTACATTTTCTGCTGCATGTCTGCAATCAGCCAGTTCTCCAAGGAGCCCTAGTTCATATTAGTGGGAAATATTTAGGGACCATAATCTTGGTACTAGGGGTGTTCGTTTCCCTAGATTGGTCACTGATTTTAGCTTTTTCCATGCTAGAGCTAGGAAATACATACATATAAATATATGTGTGTATTTATATGAATATACATATATTTATGTACACATAAAATATACATATGTATATTTTAAAGATAAAATACAACATATGTTCATACTGATACTTCCAATTGAAATTCAGTACTACAGGTTTTTTTTTGGTTTTTTTAAACCCAAGTTCATCTGTATCTCCTTTCTCCTACATCAGAATTCCTGGTTCTTAAGGATAGGAACATAATTACTAATTTTCTTACTTTTTAAAAAGTTATTATTACTGTTATTATTATTTGAGGCAGGGTCTTGCTCTGTTTCCCAGACTGGAGTGCAGTGGCATGATCTTAGCTCACTGCGGCCTCAACCATCAGGGCTCAAGTGATCCTCCTATCTCTCAGCCTCCCGAGTAGCTGGAACTACAGGCATGTGCCACCACACCCGGCTAATTTTTATAGAGACAGGATTTTACTGTGTTGCCTAGGCTGGTCTGGAACTCCTGGGCTCAAGCGATCTGCCCACCTTGGCCCCCCAGAGTGCTGGGATTACAGGCATGCACCACCACACCTGACCCATTTTCTTTATTCTACAACACGAACATGATCTCATATAATGATTACCTGAATAGAGTTTAAGATTTTTTTATAATTTTTTTTACAGTTCTTTTGTCCTTTGAGTTTATTCCACTAGGGAAAGATATCCTTTATTTTGGAGTTATTTGAAGGAATTCCCCTTATCAGTTAGGTCAATTTATTTAATTTTGGAAAGGAACCATGTTAAATGTTTCTGCTTTTAGTCCTTATTATATTTCCCTCCACATCTCTAAATAATAAAATTATATTGTACCTTTTCTGAATTTAATTTGTACATTATCTTTTGTTTTTGTTTTGTTTTTTGAGAAAGGGCCTCACTCCAGTTGCCCAGGCTGGAGTGTATTGGTCTGCTCTTGACTCACTACAGCCTCAACCTCCTGGGTTCAGGTGATCCTCCCACCTCAGCCTCCTGTAGCTGGGACTACAGGCATGCTCCACTACGCCTGGCTAATTTTTTTTTTTTAATTTTGTCAGTAGAGATGGGGTTTCACCATGTTGTCCAGGCTGGTCTCAGGCAATCCACAGCCCTTGGCAACTACCAATCTGTTTTCTGTTTCTATGGAGCTAAGTGTCTGTAACATTATGCTAAATGAAATAAACCAGACACCAGAGGTAAGAACTGTATGATTCCATTTATGTGGAATATAAATATAAATATAGCATAATGTTTTCAAGGTTCATTCATTTTGTAGCATGTATCAGTACTTCATTCCTTTTTATGGCCGGGTAATATTCCATTGAATGTATATACCACAGTTTATCCATTCATTGGCTGATGGACACATGGGTTATTTTCACCTCTTGAGTATTGTGAACAATGCTGCTGTGAACAAACATGTGCAAGTATTTGTTTGAATACCTATTTTCAGTTTTTTGGGGTTATATATCTAGAAGTAGAATTGCTGGGTCATACAGAAATACTGTGTTAAACTTTTTGAGAAACCTCAAAACTGTTTTCCACAGCAGCCACACCATTTTACATTTTCACCACCAATGTACAAGGCTTCAACTTCTCCACATCCTTACCAACACTTAGTTTTCACTTTTTTGATTATTGCCATCCTAGTGAGTGTGAATTGGTATCTCATTGTGATTTTCATTTGCGTTTCCCTAATGACTAATGTTGTTGAGCAACTCTTCATGTGCCTGTGGCCATTTGTATATCTTCTTTGCAGAAATGTCTATTTAAGTCTTTTGACTACTTTAAATTGGATTCTTTGTCTTTGCTGTTGAGTCAAACAAGTTTTTTATGTATTCTGGATACTAGACTCTTACGAGATAATGTGATTTGCAAATATTTTCTCTCACTATTGTTCAATTTGCTCTTATTTTTGTTGTTGGTGAGTTGAAAGTTGAGGTCATTGATTTGAGATTTTTTTTCTTTTCCAATATGGGCAATACCTTCTAAGTACTAGTTTAGTGCACTCCACAACGTTCGATATGTTATTTTCATTTTCATTCAGTGCAAAATATGTTCTAATTTTCCTTTCAATTTCTTCTTTGACCCATGGGTTATTAGGGCTGTATATTTGGGTTCAAAATATTTGGATTTTGGCCAGGCATGGTGGCTCACGCCTGTAATCCCAGCACTTTGGGAGGCCGAGGTGGGTGGATCACCTGAGGTCAGGAGTTTGAGACCAGCCTGACTAACACGGTGAAACTCCGTCTCTACTAAAAATACAAAAAATTAGCCGGGCGCCATGGCGGGCACCTGTAATCCCAGCTACTCAGGAGGCTGAGGCAGGAGAATGGCATGAACCTGGGAGGCAGAGCTTTCAGTGAGCCGAGATGGTGTCACTGCACTCCATCCTGGGTGACACAGCGATACTCCGTCAAAAAAAAAAAAAAAAATTGGATTTTTCCAAATGTCTTGCTGTTATCAATTCCTAATTTAATTTTATTATAGTTAGAGAACATACTTTGTGTGATTTGAATTGTTTTAAATTTATTGATTTTATGGCTCAGAATATGGTCTGCCTTGGTGAATATCTTGTATACACATGAAAAGTATATATATTCTATTTTGGGGTGTCCTACAAATACCAGTTAAGTTGGCCTGGTGTGGTGGCTCACACCTGTAATCCCAGCACTTTGGAAGGCTGATGTGGGTGGATCACTTGAGGCCAGGAGTTTGAGACCAGCCTGGCTAACATGGCAAAACCCTGTCTCTACTAAAGATACAAAAATTAGCTGGGTCTGGTGGCGTGTGCCTGTAGTCTCAGCTACTCGAGAGGCTGAAGCTGGAGAATTGCTTGAACCTAGGAGGCAGAGAGGTTGCAGTGAGCCGAGATTGCAACTGCATTTCAGCCTGGGCGACAGAGCAAGACTGTCTCAAAATATAAATAAATAAATAAATGAATAAATAAAATCTCAAGATGGTTAATAGTGTTGTTTAGGTCTTCTGTATACTTGCTGATTTTCTCTCTACTTGTGTTATTATGAAAGGGGTTTTGAAACTTCTAACTATAATTGTGGGTGTGTCTATTTCTTCTTGAAATATTTTCAGTTTTTGTTCATATATTTTGAAGCTCTGTTATTAGGTACATAAACATTTAGAATTGTTGTGTCCTCTTGATAAATTGGCCCCTTTACCATTATTAAATGACCTTCTCTTTCCATGGTAATATTATTTGCTTTGAAACGTTCTTGATATATTCATATAGCTGCTCTAGCTTTCTTTTTTTTTGAGACGGAGTTTTGCTCTTGTTGCCCAGGCTGGAGTGCAGTGGCGCGATCTCCGCCCACCGCAATCTCTGCCTCCCGGGTTCAAGCAATTCTCCTGCCTCACCCTCCTGAGCTGCTGGGATTACAAGCATGCACCACCACACCTGGCTATTGTATTTTTAGTAGAGACAGGATTTCTCCATGTTGGTCAGGCTGGTCTCAAACTCCCGACCTCAGGTGATCCGCCTGCCTCAGCCTCCCACAGTGCTGGGATTACAGGCATGAGCCACCACACCCAGTCAAGTTTGTCTTTCATATTGCTATTTGTTTTCTATTTATCTGTTCTTCATTTCATTTTTCTTCATTTTCTGCCTTATTTTGGATTAAGCATTATTATCCCATTTTATGTCCTTTGTTCCCTTATTAGTAATAACTCCTGTTTTTCCTTTTAATGGTTATTTTATTTTAGGATTTAAGTATATATCTTTTTTTCTGTTAAACAAATAATGCTTTATTAATAGAAATATACACAAACTCTAAAGCACTAAGAAATTTAAATATCTATGTCAGAGCAAACAGGTGGCAATTCAACATCCAGGGTCAACAGAATGCTTAAAGGAGACTGCAACAGATTGGATTTCCATGGTGGAGAGGGCATCTTCAAAGGTGAAGGGGGGCCCAGCTGAAACAGCTTTTCAAGCTCTCTCTTCTCGTCAAGGATCATGAGAGGCACTCCACTCAAGGGGAGATGTGCAATCTGGTGCTCTTCAGGCAGGTCAAAACTCTCAAAGCCTAGAGGATTGAAGGGAAATAATTTTTCTATTTCTGGATAGGCATCATCTGAGGCAGGAACAGAGTTTTTTGCTTTAACAGTCTTCTCAGTCATCTTTTTGGCAGAAAAGCTTGGCTGTTTTTGTTTGAGGGGTCCATTGGTCTTATTGACTTTTCTGTAGCTCTGTTGACAGTTCCCAAAGCCTTTCTGGTAGCTTTAGGTAAGGCTGTGGGAGCATCGAATGTTTTGCCAAAACATGATATTGAAACTTGAGATCTCCCATCTAAGGCTTTGATTGAAGGTCCAGACCCCAGCTTCAGCCCATCCTTTGTAGCCACAAGGGTGCCTGGTTCTTCATTTTCCTTATCAACATAGATCAGAGTAGCCATTCTAGATTATTGCCGCTCTCAACCAGATTTAAGTATATATCTTTAATTTATTACAGTCTATCTTCATTTGAATTATACCACATCACTTATAGAATACTTACACTTATAGGATGTATCTTACAATGGTATACTTCCATGTCTCTAATGCTAGCTTTTATAATACTGTTGTCATATATTTTACTTATACATTAGATATAAACCCACCATAAGTTATTACTATTCTTGTTTAAGTTTGTTAACTTTTAGAGACTTAAATTATTAAAAAATCAAAATATGTTTAGTTCTGTTGTTACTATTTCAAGTGCTCTTCATTTCTTAGTAGATCTTTATTTCCAGAAATCTGGAATAACTTTTCTATGTCTGAAGGGCTTCCTTGAATGTTTCTTGTTGTATGAGTCTACTGGTTATGAATTTTTCAGCTTTTTTTTTTCAGTCTGAAAAAATCTTTATATAGCTTTACATATCTTTGATTTTGAAGGATATTTTTGGTAGGTAAATAATTTTAGGTTGACAGATTTTTTTATTCAGTACGTTATAGATGTTGCTCCACTTCTTGTACTATTTATTTATTTATTTATTTTGAGATGGAATCTTGCTCTGTCACCCAGTCTGGAGTGCAGTGGTGCCATCTCAGCTCACTGCAACCTCTGCCCCCCAGGTTCAAGTGATTCTCCTGCCTCAGCCTCCTGAGTAGCTGGAATTACTGGCGTGTGCCACCACACCCGGCTAATTTTTGTATTTTTAGTAGAGTCAGGGTTTCACCATATTTGCCAGGCTCCTCTCGAACTCCTGACCTCAAGTGATCTGCCCGTTGCCCTCCTCAGCCTCCTACAAGTGTTGAGATTACAGACATGAGCCACTGTGCCCAGCCACTTGTACTATTTCTGATGAGAAATATGCTGACATTTTTACCTTTGTTCCTCCATATATAACATGTCTTTTCTTCTGGCTGCTATTAAGACTTTATCACTGGTTTTTAGTACTTTTATTATGATGTGCCTTGGTGTAATTTTCTTCATGTTTCTAGTGTTTCAATTCATTGCACTTGTCAGATCTGTGAGTTTATAGTTTTCATCTAATTTGGGAATATGTCAGCCATGATTTCTACAAATGTATTTTCCTATCCCATCCTCCAACACCATCTTTATCTTCTCCTTCAGGGAATCTAATTGCAAGTATGTTAGGCTGCTTAAAGTTGTCCACAGCTCATCGATTCTCTTTACCTTTCTCTTTTTTTTTTGAAACAGAGTCTCACTCTGTTGCCCAAGCTAGAGTGCAGTGGCACAATCTCAGCTCAGTGAAACCTCTACCTCCTGGGTTCAAGTGATTCTCATGCCTCAGACTCCCAAGTAGCTGGGACTACAGATGTGCGCCACCATGCCCGGCTAATTTTTGTATTTTTGGTAGAGACGGGATTTTGCCATGTTGGCCAGGCTGGTCTTGAACTCCAGACCTCAAGTGATCCACCCACCTCAGCCTCTCAAAATGCTGGGATTATAGGTGTGGGTCACCGCACCCAGCCTTAATTCTTTTTTCTGTCTGCATTTTAGAAAGTTTCTACTGCAGTCTTCAAGTTTACTAATCTTTTCTTCTGTAATGTCTAATCTTCTGTTAATCCTATCTGGTGTATTTTCCACTTTAGAGATTATTGTTTTCATCTCTAAAAGTTGGATTTAGAAATTTTATGCTTTCTTTGTCTCTACTTAACTTTTTGAGTATATTACTATTGTTATTATTATTATTATTATTATTTTGTAGAGATGGGGTCTTCCTATGTTGCCCAAGCTGGTCTTGAACTCCTGAAATGAAGGAATCCTCTTACCTTGGCCTCTCAAAGTGGGATTACAGGCGTGAGCCACCAAGACCTGCCTACATTGCCATTATAATAACTGTTTTAATGTCCTAGTCAGCTAATTCTAACATCTATGTCAGTTGCAGGTCAGTTTTAGTGATTACTTTTTTTGTTTGTTTTTGAGACGGAGCCTCGCTCTGTTGCCCAGGCTGGAGTGCAGTGGCGCAATCTCCGCTCACTGCAAGCTCCACCTCCCGGGTTCATGCCATTCTCCTGCCTCAGCCTCCTGAGTAGCTGGGACTACAGGCGTGCGCCACCACACCCGGCTAATTTTTTTGTATTTTTAGTAGAGACGGAGTTTCCCCGTGTTTGCCAGGATGGTCTTGATCTCATGACCTCGTGATCCGCCTGCCTCGGCCTCCCAAAGTGCTGGGATTACAGGCGTGAGCCACCACGCCCGGCTCCTAGTGATTACTTTTTATCTCATTATTGGTCATATTTTTCTGTTTCTTTGAATGCCTTGTAATACTGAATGCCACATATTCAATATTGAATGTCAGACATTGTGATTTTTTTTCCTTGCTGAATGCTGGATATTTTTCTATTCTTACAATTTTATGTCTGGATTTTGATTTGAGATAGAGTTAAATTACTTGGAAATAGTTCAATCCTTTCAGATTTTACTTCCATGTGTTTTTTTCTGTTTTTTGTTTGTTTGTTTGGCAGGACGCAAGCAGTATTTATTCTAGGGCTAATTCCTCCCCAGTCTAAGTAAGGTAAGACTCTTCTTAGTATTCTACCTGCATTGAGTTGAGAACGTTTGTAGTCTACCTGATGGAACAGCCACTATTCCTGGCCCTCTGTGAGTTTCCAGTGCTATTCTGTCTAATGCTTTCATATGTTTTTTTCTTTGCTGTACTTTTTATAGTTTCTTCACATGCATGCACTGATCTGCGTTGTCAAATTCTCAGGGAGAACCTTCTGCAGGTCTCTAGGGTTCTCTGTGCACTTAACTTCCTCTTGTATACTGTCTTGTGAACTCTAACCATCTTGTTCTCCCTGGATTCATAGCCCCATCCTCTCAACTCAGGTAGTCTGCTGGGCTCTCCTTCATTCCACTCCCTGTATCATGGTGTGTAAGGTATCTGAAAGTAGTAAGCTACGGGTAAATTTTGTGTGCTTAGGAATCATTTTGTTTCACAGCCTGATACCCAGTATCTTGAAAACAGATGTTTTATATATTTTTTCTGTCTCTTTTTCGTTTTTCCTTTTGGTTGGTTCAGGTGGGAGGGTCAATTTGGTCCTTGTTACTCCATGTTGGCTGGATTCAGAAGTTCCCTAAGGCCCCACTCTTAATAGTCACTTCACATTTTGAGGAGAGGTAGAGAAAAGTTTCAAGAGTCTATTACCAATAGCCTCTGGTACAACTCACTCTATAAATGAAGTGTGATTGTTATTTAGTCTATTTAATGCTTCTTAAATCTCTAGAACATTATAAAGGTTTGCCGTGACTAGTGATTTATAGATTGTTTGGGACAGACTTCAGAACTCTGGGGCCTCCCTGAAATGTACTATTGACATTTTCAAAACACAAGGGGCCATTGATAGATTGCAAATCAGTTTTCACTCTTACTTGGTAGTCATTTTGCAAACTTGGTTCTGTTTCTATTGTGCCATCTGGTTAAGGTTGCAGTTAAGGAAAATTTACTCTCTAAAGACCTTAATAGTACATAGAACTTGCTAACATAGGGAATTTACTGTGATTCAAGGGTTTATTTCTAGAACACTGAAAACCTTTCTAGTCCAACTCCAAGAAATGCTGTGTGATTCTTTTTCACTTATTCTTGAGGATTTCTTTGAAATTAAAAGAGGAAGCTCTCACTATCTTATTTCCATGAAAAAGAAAAGACCAGTATTTTAGTATTTAGCGAAGGAGAGAGAGGGCTTAAGGAAAGTTGAAAATAATCATGGACTGATTAATATATTTTTAAGCATTTACTATGGGTATACCACTTGTTTGGGCAATGAGGTAAAGAAGAATAGGTAGGTTACTTTTTATTTATCTCCATGAATCTCAAAGACTTAGTCTTCCAAAAAAGTCTTACTTAATAATAATTTACTTCTCCATTTTTATGAATCAGTCACATGTAACTGCCAGTCAAAGCATTTGGTTATCATGAAGTAACTGGTGTTACTTCAGTATCATAATATTTCAGATAAAAATAGAATCTTGCTGTTATAGGTAATCTGAACAGCCTAATTATGGATGAATCTATAATTTCTTCTAGCCTTCTTAAGATACTGAAATTTTTTTTTTTTTTTTTTTTGAGATGGGAGTCTCGCTCTGTCACCCAGGCTGGAGTGCAGTGGCACGATCTCGGCTCACTGCAAGCTCCGCCTGCCAGGTTCACACCATTCTCCTGCCTCAGCCTCCTGAGTAGCTGGGATTACAGGTGCCCGCCACCATGTCCAGCTAATTTTTTGTATTTTTAGTAGAGATGGGGTTTCACCGTGTTAGCCAGGATGGTCTCGATCTCCTGACCTCGTGATCCGCCTGCCTCGGCCTCCCAAAGTGCTGGGATTACAGGCGTGAGCCACCGCGCCCGGCCTCAAGATATTGAAAATTTTTATTCCTGGTTGGTTGGGGCCTGGGAACTCTAGTAAATAGTTTTAAGTTGCCTGGGTGTGGTGGCTCATGCCTGTAATCCGAGCACTTTGGGAGGCTGAGGCCAGCAAATCACTTGAGGTCAGGAGTTTGAGATCAGCCTGGCCAACATGGTGAAACCTCGCCTCTGCTAAAAATACAAAAATTAGCCAGGCGTGGTAGTGCACTCCTGTAATCCCAGCTACTCGGGAGGCTGAGGCAGGAGAATCAGTTGAGCCTGGGAGGTGGAGGTTGCAGTGAGCCAAGATTGCACCACTGCACTCCAGCCTGAGTGACAGAGCGAGACTCTGTCTCAAAAAACAAACAAACAAAAAAAGTTTAAAGTTTAGTTTTAGAGATAAATATTCTTTTTTGTTTGTTTTGAGACAGGCTTTCCCTCTGTCACCCATGCTGGAGTGCAGTGGTGCAATCATGACTCACTGTAGCCTTGACCACCTTGGCTCAAGTGATCCTCTCACATGAACCTTCTAAGTAGCTGGGACTAATTAGCCAGGGACCATGTCTGGTTAATTTTTTTATAGAGACGGGGTCTCTCTGTATTGCTGCGGCTGCTCTGGAACACCAAGGCTCAAGAAATCCTCCTGCCTTGGCCTCCCAAAGTGCTGGGATTACAGGCATGAGCCACTGTGCCCAGCAAGATAAATATTCTTTTGTTTTTGTTTTTGTTTTTTTTTTGAGGCAGGGTCTCGCTCTGTCACCCAGGCTGGAGTGCAGTGGCATAATCTTGGCTCATTGCAGCCTGTACCTTCCAGGCTCAAGTGATCCTCCTACCTCAGCCTCCCAAGTAGCTGGGACTACAGGCGCGCACCACTACACCTGGCTATTTTTTTTTTTTTTTTTTGAGACAGAGTCTCGCTCTGTCGCCCAGGCTGGAGTGCAGTGGTGCAATCTCGGCTCACTGCAAGCTCTGCCTCCCGGGTTCACGCCATTCTCCTGCCTCAGCCTCCTGAGTAGCTGGGACTACAGGTGCCTGCCACCACGCCTGGCTAATTCTTTTGTATTTTTAGTAGAGACAGGGTTCCACCATGTTCACCTGGCTAATTTTTTAATTTTTTTGTAGAGATGGGGTTTCACCACATTGCCCAGGCTGGTCTCAAACTCCACTCTTGAGCTCAAGTGATCTGCCTGCCTCGGCCTCCCAAAGTGCTGGGATTACAGGTGTGAGCCACCATAACTGGCCTGAGATAAAGATTCTAAATAGCAGAAAACAAAACAAAGTAGCCCTGCTACATGCTAACGTGAGTGGTGCAGATCCTAAGTATTATAGCATTTTATTGCATACAGACATCCCTGAGCTGGGCTACTGTAGTCAAGACCGGTAGCTAGGACTGAGAAGAGGGTATTCCAGCTAGGAGGCAGTGGGTTTGCATGTACAGTGGGAGGGATGTTAGCTGTAAGTTGTGGATTCTGTACATTGAGGAGACAGTCTGTCCAACAGATGAGTACACAAGAGAGTGATTTGGAGATTAGGTGGGAAATGTAGGTTAGGATCAGATCAAACACCCTGAGTTCTTTTAATCTGTTCTTTATACAGAGATGGCAGTGAAAATGGAAGAGTCATTGAAGAGACTTTAGAGGAGAAAGCCAAGGACCTCGTGACCAAACGTGAGGACTGAGAGGGAAGAGTCAAAGGTTTTGAGTTAGGGCAAGAATGATACAGTATTACCCCCTTATCCAAGGGGATACCTTCTAAAACTCCCAGTGGTTCCCTGAAACTGCAGATAGTACTGAACCCCATCTAAACTGTGTTTTTTCCTATATATACATGCCTACAATAACATTTACTCTCTAAATTAGGCACAGTAAGAGATTAACTACCATAACTATTAATAAAATACAACAATTATAACAATATGTCAGCATCACGACTCTTGCACTTTGGGGCTATCATGAAGTAAAATAAGGGTTCCTTGAACACAAGCACTGTGACACCTCTACAGCCGACGTGATGAAGGAGATGCCTACTAAGAGACTAGCGGGTGGGTAGCATCTGCAGCATGGACAAACTGGGCAGAGGGAGGCTTCACATTGAGGATAGATGGAGTGGGATAGCGTGAGATTTTATCACACTGCTCAGAACAGCACACCATTTAAAACTTGTTTATTTCTAGAATTTTCCATTTAATTTTTTCAGACTGTTGGTCAAAAAAAGAAAAGGGAAACTGTTGATAAGGGTATGTGTCGGGGACTGGTGTACTATTATTATTACAAACAGGAAAGTTGGAAGGGAGAGGTTGAATGAGTGATGCCGGAGATCCCTGAAGCTTTTTCTAAAAATTCCCAATTTCTCTGAGTGGCTCCTGACTAGACAATACTTCCCTGCATCCTTTCCCCTCTCCTATGAGTTGAGCCTGGCAGGACAAACTTTAGAGTATGAGAGGGCATTTAGAGCCCATGAGGTCACCAGGCTAAATCCCCTCATTTTACTGATAAGCAAATTGAGGACTTCAGATATTGTGACTTCCCTTAAGGCTACAGAGCTAGGCTGGCCTCTTGGCATTATTTTCTGAAATTTTTGTAATAAAGGTTACTGTATGTCAATCCTGCTTGCTGGCAAAGTGAGCCCTTTGTTTCCCTGCCATATTCATTAGTTATATTATTTTTATTTTAGAAACAGGGTCTTACTATGAGGTCCAGGCTGGCCTGGAACTCCTGGGCTCAAGTGATCTTCCTGACTCAGCCCATGGAGTAGCTGGGACTGTAGGAACTGCGCCCTACTCGGTTATTGGCTTGATGCTTCAAGCCGTTTTTCACTGTCCAGACTCAGATGCATTAATAGTTAAAACAAGTCGTTTCGAGGATTCTGGTTTTCCTTTATCCGTACACGCAGACGCAAACCTTAGAGTAGCACACTACGGACATTCATGCCAAACCCGGCCGCGAATGCTCTCTCGTGATGCGCCTGAGCTGTTTGAAGGGAACGAGATTAACAATCTATGAAGGGAACGGGATTGATTAACAATTTAAGCTCGGGGTGAGGATTCTTACTGGGAGCCGACTCCCCAATTTTTGAAGTAAAGGATGTGTGGTGGAGACTAGTAAAGGAATGGCTTCCTTTCTTTGCTCCTCTGAATCCCATTCCTAATGACGTCTCACGCCTGGAGCCCTGAATTCGTGTGTGACTCCTACCTCGCCCGAGGAAAATGAGATTATGCCAGTGTCTTGAATGAGCGCGGTTGTTTTGAGATCTACACTTCAGCGGGAATCTGGGGAGAGTGCCTTCTCATTCCTTGCCCCCGCCCAAGGCTCTCTTCACCTTCCCCTCGGGGGTCCTCTCGTTTTCTGTCTCCCAAATGCTGGCTTCCCGCCTTTCCTCCCCCGCTTATTTACTTAATTAAGGCCCCGGGGCTGCACCCCACCGGCAGCTCCTTCGGGGGCGTGGCCGAAGAGCTCCGAGAGCGGGGCTGACCGAGCCATATTCGGGCGTGGCCGGTGGTGATTGGTGAGGGCGGGGCCTGCCGCAGGGGGCGGGGCCTGCAGGTTTGGCCCCCGCAGGGAGCGCAGCTGGCGCTGCTGGGAGCTGGTGGCGCGGCGCAGGTCCCGGCCGAGTGTGGCGCAGCAGTGGCGGCGCTTCCCATTCGCCATGCGCCGGGGGTGGGTGCCCGAAGGTAAGCGTGTGGCTCATCGAGCTTGCGCGAGGAACCCTTGGCGGAGAACAGCCCCGGCACTGCGCGGGCCAGGTGGAGGGACCCCGGGGGCGCGGGAGGCAGGTGTGGTGTGACGGGCCCCGGTGCCATTTCCGCGCCCATCAGGAGCGCGGGGCGGGGCGCGCGGGCGGCCCGTCCTGTGAACCCCTGAGAGGAGAGGCGGGCTCCACACCCGGGCGTGCTGCGACTTCGCGGCACTCATTCACTGCACTTGGTCCGAGACAGAAAACGTTTGAGTTGTTCCACACACACCCCCTCTAAATGTCGAGAAGCCCCAGGTACTGTCAAGTTTGTATATACTTTAAAATATATTTATAGTTTGTGGTTCAGGACAGGAGGAGAAACCCGATAGTGAGCTTGCGGTGGGGCTTTACTTTTACTTTGTGTTATTCAGTTTGTAAGGAAGGTGTAGTAGAAACGGGACTGTTACTTAAACATGGACAGCAGGGGTTACGTAGGGAGTGTATCTTGGAGATGAAGCACGCAGACTTCGGAGCTAAAATCATGGTTTTGAATCTACTTATTAACTGCGAAAACTTGGGCAATTTGCCTAACTTTTCTATGCCTTAGTTTTAGCGTATGTAAAATGGGGATAATGATAGTTCTAACCATACAGCAGTTTTTGAAGATTAAATGAGTTAATACCTGGCTCATAGTCCACAATAAACTTTGGCTGTTTTCTTTATTATGCATTCAGATGGGCATTAATCTCAAGAATTGTCATCACCAGAAAACCTACGTATATTATTTCCTCAGAGCTGTTGCTAGAAATGCTTGGGGATTCCTTTGGAACAGTTTTCTTAGACCGAGTTCCACAAGAAAAGGTCTCTTACTTTTCTTTCACTAGGGGTGTTACCTGATGTGATCATCCACCTTGTTCCAAATCACATCCACAGAAACTTCAGTCTCGAAGTGTGTTCCAAAACAGGGATCAAAAAAGAGGCAGCGCCTTTAAGGTGAATGCAGCCTCATTTTAAGCACCAAGTTCAGGCGGGTTTGTTTAAAAGCAGTTCATATCGCTTTATACAGAACTTTTAAGTTGTGCTATTTTGGGTGGATGCTTATTTGTACTATTATTGCAAAACTAAGTAAACCAGAGCACCCCCAATACATAAATAAACATCATAGGAACCATAGCTTGCTGCAGGGAATCTCAGAATTGAAAGGAATCTGAAAAATCAGACCAGCTGGTCTTTACAGATAAGGATGAGGCCAAAGACTCAGAATCAATAAATGGCAGAGCTTAGGCTAGAATTCAGCTCTGCTGATCAACAAAGTATAAAATCAAATGATGATGTTATTTCTAGTTTTGATGATAGTTACTATCTTTATTTTTGACAGTTTTATGGTTCTGTGAATGGCTTTCCTCTCCAGCACTATCCTGCTTGGTAGCTTAATTGCATGATTCATAATCATTCTTCAGTAGTACCTTTGATTTAAATCACAAGTCTCAAAGTTGCTACATTAATTATTGCTTTGAGAACAAGATGATTGTCTTCTTAAGCTTTGTACAAACATGTTCTAATGTGCTTTGGTTTTGTCCTTTTAAAATGCAGCCCTCTTCTCCCATGTAGGGAATGTAAACAGCCAGTATAAACAAATTGACCTACTAGGCAGTTTTTTATCGCTGTTTTATTGGTGAAGTTTTCTTGATTGGGTAGGAGTCAGGAAGTGGAACCCTGAATGCTCACCCAAGGAAACAGGACTGGGTCCCAAAGAGATAATGTCACAGTGTGGCTGCTAACTTCAAAAGCATTGTGGAGTGAAATTATTTTGAGCTACTGTTTTGTTAGTTGCTGACTCTTCCCCAACTTTTTGTATGGCTCACTCCTTCACCTCTGGGTGTTTGTTTAGATGTTACCTTCCTATTTAAAATTGCATACAACACCACACTTATATATTGACCTATTGATTTACTTATTCATTATCTGTTGTCTGACACGAGAGCATAAGTTCCATGTGGGTAAAGTTGTTTGCCAGTTGTGTTCACTGTTGTATCCTAAGTGCTTGGAAATAGTGCCTGGCACACAGGAGGTACCGAATTCATGGATCTGATGCAGACATTTCCAACAAGACTAGTAATTATTTACGCCAATTCACTGTCATTTTGCCCTATTTTCCCCTCCCTCCATTTTATTTATTCCTAGTTACCCAGGAATAAAATCTTGAGGCAATGTTAATTTTTTCTTTTACCTTTGTACCCCACATGCAAATAGCTACCACGTTATTTCATCTGTCATTTTTTTTGCAAACCTGCCTCTCTTGTTGTTGCCAAGCCCATTTCTTCATTCCCTTCCATTTAATTTGACACCTACAGCCCTGCAGTTCCCTTTTCAAGTGACTTCACATCCTTACCTGCAGAATGAAATCCAGAGTGAAAGGCCTGACATTCAGAATTCCCTACAACATGATTTCAAGCCCACTTTTACAGTCTGTATCTCCTATAGATGAAGAGATGAGTTCCAGTTTAGGTTTGTAAATATGACAGTAGAATAAGGCTTTAATGGTGATGTCCTATAAAATCCCAAAATGAGTGTTGCTTCATGACAGTTTCTCTTTCTGTTTTTATTGATGAGTTAATCTTTTTCTCCGATGTGGGCAGGGATTTAGACATAGTGGACTAGTGGCTGTTCCCTGTTTCTAGTGAGGACTTCTGCTGCCCTTGCTGTTTTGAGTTCCCATTCTGCAAACCCCCCCTCACATGCGGCCCCTGCCATCCCCTACCAAATATCTAGGTAACTTCAGTTGGAAGTGGTTTTTCCTTCCTCTGAATGCTGGTGACTATCACAGAGAATTTAGCACAGTCTACTTTGAATTTGAAAGCTTCGGGCATTGGTCTTTTCTTTAGTGCTTCATGTCCTGGAGGACAAGAAGCATGCACACACACATTTCAGTTTCTTTTAAAGGAAAAATAAGACCCACATCTGCTTATCTGGTTTTTTTTTTTTTCCTTTTGTTACGGAGTCTCGCTTTGTTGCCCAGGCTGGAGTGCAGTGGTGGCGCGATCTCGGCACTTGGCAAGCTCCGCCTGCCGGGTTCACGCCATTCTCCTGCCTTAGCCTCCCGAGTAGCTGGGACTACAGGCGCCCACCACCACGCTCGGCTAATTTTTTGTATTTTTAGTAGAGACGGGGTTTCACCGTGTTAGCCAGGATGATCTCGATCTCCTGACCTCATGATCGCCCGCCTCGGCCTCCCCAAGTGCCAGGATTACAGGCGTGAGCCACCGTGCCCAGCCACTTAACTGTTTTTTAAACAAACATGAACTTAAAATTATATCAAACAGACCTTTAAATCATTAAATATTGAGCTTCAACAATTATTTCTACAGTATAGACAAATGAAGATGATGACAAGGAAAAAGTCAGTACTAAGTAAAAAGATACAAATGAAGACACTGAGGTCTGGATTTATAGAGGGGAGTGGGTGTAGGGAGAGCAGCATGTCCAATACGCATGTAGATGGATAGGCAGATGTTTTTAAAAGTACGCAGTAAATTCAGGAAACCATCAGGAGAAGACAACTTTATTGAGCAATATCTGCAGCTTAGGATTTTGTGGAGTATTATTCCTAAAATATATTTTGTTTTTGTATTTCTAGACACATGTAATACTGTTTCTTTGCTTTGTTTCTATACTGGATAGGACTGAAGATTCTCTTTCTCTCTGGTCTGCAGAAAGTAATTTACTTTCTTTCCTTTCATTGTTTAATCTTAAAAAAAACTTCATACCTTTTTCCTGATTGTCCTGGATGTGTGGAGAAAGGTATATATGCCAGAAGTTTTTAGTCCTTCAGAAAAAGGTGGTAGATATGAGATACTTGAATTTACTATTGTTGAAGTTTACAGTTTTACTAAGTTTGATATCAGCATTTAACACATTTTGCTGAATTTTATATTACAAGCATATCCTTGCACATATTCCAGTTGAGTCAATGATTTTATTTTACCTGTGACTCAGATTAAAACTTGACTCGAGCTTGTGTAAATGTTTCTGTCACTTAATTTTATCTTTTCTCCTGTGGCCTTCCAAACCTCAACTGAAGTTTTTCCATTCTAGGGCATACATTAACTTATTTTTGTTGTTTTTGATTTTAGGTGCTTATAGATATAGGTCTAAATTTATTTTACCGTTCCTAGGATGAAGCAGCAGTTTCTATTGTTAGGTAGGGGGGAAATATATGTATGTGTTATATGTATGTGTGTGAATATATATATATATATATATATATATAAAACACACATTTTTATATATATACGTTTTATACATATACACATATATACATTTTATACATATATATGTATAAAATTAGGGCATATATATATACCCTAATTTTTGAAACGTTAAAATATTAAGGTAAAATTCTGCATGTTGTCTTTACTAATAACATAGCCACTGTAAGGTCAGGATTTGAAATTAAGTAGTATAATTTAAATAAGTATTATAATTTAAATATGTAATTGGTTGTAATTTTTGTGCTTTGGGAAATTTTTACTAATGTGATAATAGTTTTAGTGTCAGGAGAATTTTGAAAGCAAATATTTACTTGAGAGTGAAGTTTCCTTTATCACACTGCATAAGCATCTGTGTTTACCCTGAGTTCTTGGTTTTATAAAGCCTTAGTTAAGTGTGTTATCAGATAGAATCATTCATAAAAATAATAAAAAATGAGGGTACAGATGCTGATATACTCCCAGCACATGGTAAACACTACATAAGTATCATTAAATAAGTAAATCTATATTTTTAGGGAGGATTTTATTAAGATATCATAGCATATTAGTACATATAGTACTTGGAGTGATCCAGTGAAGAGGCAGAAATTGATGATTCAGGAGACTGATGAAGGAATAATGAGGCACTGGTCACTGAAGATCTCACTAGCACACTTTGGCAAGTTGGAATTTCTAAACGTCTCTCTCCACCTGTTGAATAAGTCAATGAAAGGTTTTATTAGGGCCTTCTAAGTGCATGGCAGTCAATAAGTCACAGTTCCCACACCCTAGTCAGGGAGGCTCTCAATAAGCAAGCAACTGAAATCCTAGTTGCAATCCATAAATGCTGAAATGGAAATAAACAACATGATGAGGGAGGATTAAGTTGGGGAGGGAGCACATTAAGGTGGCCATGAAGTTTGTTGGAAGAAGTGACTTTTGAACAAGGCCTTGGTGTGAGGAGCTGGTGAGAGTATCCCAGACAGAGGGGCCACTGGTACAAGAGACGAGATGGGAGAAGGGCTTGGAAGGTGTGCGAAATAGGAAGGAGTTTGTTCTGGTGTGAGTCTAGTGAACACAGAGGCGAGAGGCCCTGGTGGGTGCAGCTGGAGAGTTATGCAGAATAACATTAGGCCCTGTGGGGGACTGTAGACTGTCAGCAATAATCCACAGTTTGGATTTTATTCTAAGAGTGATGGGAAGCCGTGGAAAGGGGGTTAAGCAAGGAGTGAAATTATCAGATTTACAGTGATAAAAATAAATTGGTCTGGCTACTGGGGAAAAAATGGATCGGAGGGAGTTTAGAATGGAAGCAGAGAGCAGGTTGGAGGTTCTCCCAAGAGACTCTATGACACATGATGGTGATTTTTGTCTTTGTGGGTTTTGTTTTGTTTTGTTTTGTTGGGCCTGGACAATCTGAATTCTGCCAACCTCTTCAGTTCAGAACCAGCTTGACCGCAGGCCCCATCACTCTGCCAGTCACCACAGCCCTCTAGGAATTGGCCTTGGGAGTGTTGTATGTTCACATCTGCCTGTAAGATATGCTTGGAGTGTGCCTACGAATGGAAAAGCTTGGGAGTTTTGGAATACGGCAGGCATTCTGGTGGTTGGGAACCCAAGATAGTGACCTTGGGAGGCTGAGAAGGATAGGACAGCCTTGCTGCCACTGCTACCATCTCTACCAGTCGTTTCTGGACCAAGTGGAGGGACATGGCATGGTTGGAGTAAATTTAGGGCCTTCCTCCTTATCCTAGTAGTATTTTGTTTTTTTGTTTTTAAAGAGACGGGGTCTAGCTCTGTCACTCAGGATGGGAGTACATTGGTGCAATCATAGCTCACTGCAGCCTCAAACTCCTGGCCTCAAGCTATCCTCCGGCCTCAGCCTCCCGAGTAGTTGAGATTAGAAGCATGAGCCACCATGCCTGGTTTATTTTAGCAGTTTTATCCCAGTGTGGAGAAAACAAAGGGCTGTCAGTGGTTACTTCCACTTCCTCACCGAGGCCCTTCTCTAAATGTCTGTAATAAAATGGAGCTGGCTCATGTGACTTTAGTTGAGGTTCTTGGACACTCTTCTCAAGTTGTTGGTGCACAACACTCTTCTTTAATATTGTTTTAGTGCCAACATTGGCTATTTTGCCTGTACTTTATTTTTAATTCATATATCACTTTTATCAAGAATCGGATAAATAAAAGGTGCTTAAATAGAGATGTAGTAAACCTAGGAAAAACTGGGACAGCTTTGTGATTACAGAATGATGGAAAAATCAAAGATGGGGGTGGAGTGGGAATTAGAGGAAGGATGTATCAGTAAGGAAGGAAAACAGGAAAAAGTTGTAACTGATTCATCATGTGATGTGTGAGGGGAGGGGAGAAGGCTGCTATGTATCTTTTATTGGCAGAGCCTGTTGATTTTTTTTAAAATCTGTTCTGCAGTGAATTTAATTTACAGATGTGACAAAGATGTCCTTTGTTTCTGTTGAAACATTTGGGATGTGTTTGGAGCTAGTATCCTGAGAGGCAGAAATAAACAGATACAGATTATATATACTCTTACAGTAGACTTTCAGTAAAGTAACCAGTTTGGGGTTAGAATTTGCTGGGAAGGTGCTTTTAATGTAATTTAAAACGAAACCTATTCATAGGGTCTATTCTCTTCTCAGAAATTGTCCCCATCCCAATTCCTTTTCTTATTTACTAGGTCATTTCCCCTTGCCACATATGTATGCCCAGGGTATGTGTATGGCTTTTTTTTTTTTAGACTTTTTTTTTTCATAGCTAAATTAGGAAAGTACAGAGTTCCCCATATATCTGTGCCGCCACACATGTCCAGCACTCCCCATTGTCAATATCCCCCACCAGAGTGGTACATATGTTACAATCGGTGAACCTATGTTAACACATCGTAGTAACCCAAAATCCATAGATTCCATTAGGGTTCACTCCTGGTGTTGTACATTCTGTGGGTTTGGACAAATGTATAATGACATGTGTCCATCATTATAGTATCACAGAGTATTTTCACTGCCTTAAAAATCCTCTGCCTAGTCATTGTTTCACCCTGTGCCCCAGCCCCTGGCAGCTGCTGATCTTTTTACTGTTTTCATAGTTTTGCCTTTTCTAGAATGTCATATAATTGGAATCTTGCAGTATGTAGCCTTTTCAGATTGGCTTCTTTCACATAGTGATATGCATTTAAGGTTTCTCCATGTCTTATTATGGCTGGATAGCTTATTTCTTTTTAGCACTGAAAAGTATTTCATTGTCTGGATGTACTACAGTGTATTAATCTATTCACCTATAGTAGGGCATCTTGGTTGTTTCCAAGTTTTGGCAATTATGAATAAAGTTGCTAGAGACATCCATTTACAGGTTTTTGTGTGCACGTAGTTTTTAGCTTCTTTGGGTAAATACCAAGGAGTGCAACTTCTGGATTGTATAGTAAGAATATGTTTAGTTTTGTAAGAAACTGCCAAACTGCCAGAGTGGCTGTACCATTTTGCATTCCTACCAACAGTGAATGAGAGTTCCTGCTATTCCCTATCCTCACCAGCATTTGGTGTTGTCAGTGTTCTGGATTCTGACCATTTCTGAAAAGTATGTAATGGTATCTCATTTTAATTTGCATTTCCTGGTGACATGATGTGGAATATGCTTCTTTGCATTTGCCATCTGTATATCTTCTTTGGTGAGGTGTCTGTTAAGGTATTTGGTTCATGTTTTAATCAGATTGTTTTCTTGTTGTTTAAAGAGTTTTTTGTGTATTTTAGGTAACAGTCCTTTATTGGCTGTATCTTCTGCAAATGTTTTCTTCCAGTCTGTGGTTTGTCTTCTCATTCTCTTCATGTTCTTTCATGGATTGTGCCTTTGGTGTAGCATTTGCAAAATCATTGCCATGCTTGTGTTATCTAATTTTTGTGTGTGTGTGTGTGGTTTATTTTTATTTTTATTTTTATTTTTGTTTTTTAAGATAGGGTGCTCTGGCACCCGGCCTGGAGTACAGTGATGCGATCTTGGCTCACTGCAACCTTCACCTCCTGGGCTCAAGCTATTCTCCCGCCTCAGCCTCCCGAGTAGCTGAGATTACAGGTGCATACCATCATGCTTTGCTAATTTTTTATTTTTTTATTTTTTTGGTAGAGTTGAGGTCTCGCATATTGCCCAGGCTGGTCTTGAACTCTTGGACTCAAGCAGTCCTCCCATCTCAGACACCCCAAGTGATGGGATTAAAGGCCGAAGCATAGTGCCTGGCCATTTTCTAGATTTTCTGGTACATTATATTCTAGGAATTTTATAGTTTTGTTTTTTGTTGTCGTTGTTTGTTTGTTTTTTGAGACACAGTCTTGCTCTGTTGCCCAGGCTGGAGTGCAGTGGTGCAATCTCAAGGCTAGCTGCAATCTCCACCTCTGCCTCTTGGGCTCAAGTGATCCTCTGGTCTCAGCCTCTCAAGTAGCCAGGACTACAGGTACGTGCCACCATGCCCGGCTAATTTTTAAACTTTTTTGTGGAGACAGGCTCTCACTATATTTCCCAGGCTGATACCGAACTCCTGGGCTCAAGGGATCCTTCCGCCTTAGCCTCTCAAAGTGCTGGGATTACAGGCGTCAGCCATCACCCGGCCTACTTTTGCAATTTATGTGCATGGATTTTCTTTTGTATCTTCCTTGACCAGCTATGTTAGTGCCCTCCTTTAGGTGCCATTGTTTCTGAACACCCAATACCCTGTTCCCCTGCTGAGGAAAACTTGTAGCTCTTCACAAGCCAAATTCCTTCCTTTTGGGACGCGTTTGTTCTTATTTCCCTTTATGCCTTGGTGTGAATCACCAACTCACCCTCCCTGCTGTATTGGGTAAGAATGGGAAGTGATACTTATGAGTGTATCTACCTTCTAATCTGAGTAGGGTCCTCTAGTCAATATCAAACAATCTTTATGATGGGTTAAGGAAGTAGGGTTCAGAAATTCTGTTTATTTTTTAGAGGTAAAAGCAGAAGAATCTTTTGACTTTTTTTATATAAAAAAATTTTTTTGACTGCCCTGAAACAAAGACAGGCAATACCCAAGGACAGTAAGTAGCATATAATAGACAAAAAAAATGGATACAATGATGAAGGAAAAAATCCTTTTTAGGAAAAGCTTTAATGTTCATCTATTTTAAGCAATATTTGGATCAGTAACATTTTAACATAACAAGAATTTGGGCAATTTTTTATCATAGAGTTTCACCCATATTGCTATTTTTTTACAGACCCCAAACAAAAAAATTTTAAGTCTATGGACGCTTTTTTAAAAAAAGATGAACTTTCCCCCTCCTTTTTAAAAAAACTGTATCCTTGATAGTGTCTTTTCTTGTGTCCTCCTTATTTCATAATTAGCCCTTGGTTGTCATCGTGATGGGGCCAACACTCAGAGCCTGCTGTGTACCAAGCTCTCGGTTAGATGTTTACATGTGATGTTTTTCAAGAAAGGGAATCCAGGCTCCTGACCAAGTGCTGTCCAGACTTTGACCCCTCCTGGTGGCAGAATCAGAAATCTGCTTTTCCTGTGCGTGACTTTCTTTCTGTAACGCAGTTGCCTGGTGGATCCCTGGTGCTCTCTTCTCTTCAACTCTGTATCTGCAAAGATGATTTAGAAAAGGATGCATGTAACAACATAAGAAGTTGAGGGCTACGGTATGTGAGCTGGGCTCACATGAGAGTGCTTTCACCCACAGCCACGTGACCATGTGGAACTACTCTTCGTAGCTGAGGTTTCTTCTTCATCTGTAAAATGAGGATAATGATATTTACCTCAGAGGTTGCTATGAGGACTCATTGATGTGTTAGATGTGAGCGCTTAAAACAGCCTTGGCATTAGTGCTCAGTAAATATTTATTTCTCAACCTTCAGCCCTGTTGACGTTTTGGGTCAAATCATTTTTTGTTGTAGGGCAGTCCTGTGCATATTGTAGATGCTTAACATCATCCCTGACGACCACCACCCGCCACTCCCCCACCCCACAAGTTGTGACAACCAAAAATGTCTCCCGACAGTGCCAAATATCCTCTAGGCAAAATTGGCCCCAGATGAGAACCACTGTATAATCTTTACTAGCTGTTATATTACCCTTGCAGATTCACCGTCCCTCCTAAGATTTGGCTGGCCTTGAAAAGTTTTGCCGTCATCTGACCCATTTCTTTCTGTCTTGTTGGACTTGTCTGAGTTGATTCATGAGTTGAAGAGTAAGTCTAGTTCTTCCATTCTAACGAACTTAAGCCTCTTTGGAAGAGCTGTCACCTACCCCTGGCAAGCCAGCTGCCCCTGAGCACCAGACTACAAAATTATCTTCTGACTGTCTAGCAGAGTGAAGGCAGATCCTTTTCCTGTTCCTCTTTTGAAAACCTCTACATGTATATGAATCTCCCAAAAAGTCCCAGTTTTAATCCCACATGAATGACATAGCTTTTTGTTCTATTCTTTCTTAGTTGTGGGTTTTTATGTCAATCCCCTTCTTACTCTGTTTTATTTAGCTGCCTGGCCAGAAGATGATTTTGCAGAATTTTAATTGCTTCAGTTTTATAGAATAAATATGTACTACATGTATAGTAATAGCAGGGTTGCTTTTTCATTTTACTTTTAATCACTTAAAAAAATTTATGAACTTTCTTCCCAAATTGGTTGCCAGAGGACTCTGTAAAGCATGTACATGTGGTGGAGGCAGGGTAGTATAATGGATAGAAGCCCTGAAGTCAGACCACCTGGGTTCAAATCCTGCTTCTGCCATCTGGGGCAGGGTCCTTCATCCTTTCATGCTTCAGTTTCTCCTCAATTTCTTCTAGTTAGGGCTGTTGTGAGGAGCAACCAGATTGGCACATGTAAAGCACAGTCTGGCTTATAATAAGCTTAGCCACTAAGTATTATTAGGTTGCCAGTTCAATTTAGCTTGAAGGAGAGGAAAATCTTACTTAAGGAGAGTTGATGTGGTACAGCAAACATGCACATAGAGATTTTGGAGTTGGACAAATTTGCGTTTGAATTCTAGCTCTTTTGCCTGTTAGTTGCATATTAACTTGGGCAAGTGATTTAACCGCTTTATGTTTTTCTTCAGAGCAACATCTTTATTCCCAATATATAATTTTGGCTTCTCTTTCCAGATACAATTGAGGCAAGTGGGTGGAATCTCTTTCAAACATCTGCTTCCATACCTGCCTGGCTTTATTTTTAGCTAAGCTGTACAGTCTGCGGCTGTGTCCCTTCTCTGTACCCTCTCGGTATACCATGTGTACACATAACATCATACTTAACAAATTTTTATGTTGCTTGTCAGTCTTCCCTGTTAGGTAAGTTCTGTGAGGGTAGGATTTTCTCTGTCTTTTTTTTTTTTTTTTTTTTTTTGAGACGGAGTTTCACTCTGTAACCCAGGCTGGAGTGCAGTAGCACCATCTTGGCTCACTGCAACCTTCACCTCTTGTGTCCCAGTTCAAGCAATTCTCCTCCCTCAGCCCTCTGAGTAGCTGGGATTACAGGCACGTGCCACCATGCCCAGCTAATTTTTGTATTTTTAGTAGAGACGGGGTTTCACCGTGTTAGCCAGGCTGGTCTTGAACTCCTGACCTCATGACCTGCCCTCGTCAGCCTCCCAAAGTGCTGGGATTACAGGTGTGAACCACTGTGCCCAGCCTTCACTTTGTCTTTTTATTGCCTAGTGCATGATGAGCACTCAATAAGTGTTCATTGAATTAAGGAATAAAAATAAATTCAAAACAAATTGTTACACTTTAGATCTGATTTATTGGTTACTTTTACAGTGCTAGGTCTTTTACGCTATCTCAAATCCTTAAAGCAACCATATGAAGTCAGTCTTGCTTCTGTGAAGACAGATCCTTCCCTAAGGGCTGTCTAATCCCCCCTGTGGGATGGTGGGATAGTGGGCCTTAGTGTTGGTCTTTTCTGTTGGGGTTGGGCTGTCAGCACTGGCAACACTAAATCAGTCTTGGTGAGGGGAAGGCCAAATTGTTGAGTCTCTATATAGCCTCCACACCTACTGCTTTGGCCACTTTGTCATCGGTCCATTGAGCAAGCAATGGGACGATTGGGAAAGAGGCTGACTGACATCCGTAAGACAAGTCATCTTGACCACATGATTATTGAGAGCCTGTCTGTAGTGGGCATTTATGTGAGACACAAATATGTTCACATTCTGTGCTGTAGCGAAAGGTTCATATACATACTTCTGCACACCTCCCTTTAAAAAATATATAATTTTCCAATCTTGTTCTTTCCAAGTCACTGACCAGCAGGCCATCCATTAGCCACTGCCCAAGGATCATCATAGATACGTCCCTTTGGCACTCCTCCTTACAGGTAAACCACCACGTGTACTGCTCAGAGTTCTGCCCACTGGGAAGATTTCCCTTCACCCCTCTCTTTCAGGCCATCCCTGAGTGGGGCTGCCTTTTCTCACTTCTGGCCGGTGCCAGCACACTGTGCATGTCCATCCATAAACAAGCGTGCCTTTTTCCTGCCCTGCTAACTGGCCTTAGGATCCTCCCTATGAGGCCTTAAATGTGGGTCTAGAAAACTTAGAAGAAGGAGGAACAAGCAGTAGGGGAGTCTGGGCTGTTGATCCCTGCAGTTTACTTGTGCCATCCAGACCTGCTTAAGCCCAGTCTTGCTTTTACTGTACCAAGTGGATTACTGCTGTACATGTCCAGTTTTATGATTCAGTGAACCAGACAATACTCTGTTCACGATGGGCTGTTCTTTTTACATAGTCTCTTGGTTTTCCATAGGCGGTCATTGCATCTCTTCCTGGGCCTAGTAACAAGCCAGGAACCACAGACAGTGATTGCTGGCAAACCCTAAGGGTCTGAAACTCTTACCCTTTTCTTGGTGCTTGTTAGAGAGAGGGATCCTTAATTCATTCCTGTTTGCCATGTCATTTCCAGTACTACTGGGTGTGCTGAGGCATAGGCTCAAGGGTTAGGGCAGCTTTCATTGCTCTAGAACCTTCTCTTGGAATGGGCTTCAGTAAAAACTGGCAGGCTCATAGGTTACCCAGTAAATGGGTCAGAACAGCATATCCAAGTATTGAAACTCACTATTTGTTTTACCTCTTTCTCAGTGGAAGTGGTGCAAGGTGTAGTAATTTCTCTCACTTGAGGTGGGATATCCTGGGTCAGACCAGGGAAATCCTAGAAGCCATCAGTGTAGTGAATCCCTGAACTTTCATGAGTTTTTTTCCATCCTCTGGCTTGTGTATGTGTCTTACACAGGTGTCCAAGGTGCTTGCTAGTTTTTGTTCACCAGGTCCAGTTAAGATAATGGTATCCATGTGATGGACCAGTGTGGTGATCTGTGGGCTGTCAAGATGATCAAGGACTCTCCAGACTATATTATGGCAATTCAGACATAGCCCTCAGGTGAGACAATGAAGGTATACTGCCTTTCTGCCACTTCATGCAATTTGCATCTCATTGTCCTTACTGATGGTGATAGAAAAGAAGGCATTTGCCAGGTCAGTAGTCATACCAGATGTCCGGGATTATGCTAATTTTATTCAGAAAAAAAAAAACCACTACATTTAGAATCTCAGAATCTCATTTGTAATTGGTATCACCATCTGATTAAATTTATGGTAATCCATTGTCATGTTCCAAGTTCTTTCCAGCTTTGATCTAGGTAAATGGCCAAGTTAAATGGGGATATAAAAAGTTTTAACACCCCTGCATCCTTTTCGTTTTTGATAGTGGTACTGATTTCTGAGCTTCTCCCATGGAAGTGGTATAGTTTTTGGTTACTTTCTTAGTAGGAAAAGGGGAGACAGTTCCAGAGGCTTCTTCATGGCCTTTTCTCCCATTATAGCTTTTATGACATGGGACAGGGAACCAATATGGGAATTTGGCCAGTTACTAAGTATATCTGTTTCCACTATAATTCTGTTACTAGGGAAATAAGCACAGGATGGGCCTATGGTCCTATTGGACCCACTGTGAGACAGACGTATTCCCTGACATTACCTCTGGAAGTCCCACTCTGACTTGTAGACCATGTTTTGGGTCTCTAGGAGATTAGTGGTATTTCAGAGCTAGTATCCAGTAACGCTTGGGAGGATTATATATTCCTATTTCTGTAGTGGACAATCATCCTGGAAAATTGCTGCAGGTCCTTCTCAGGAAAGGCCTGGAGAAAGATCAACAGTATATGCCTGTGGCCATTTAAAGGGTCACAATACGCTGGGTGTGGTGGCTTATGCCTACAATCCAAGCACTTTGGGAGACTGATATGGGCAATTTGCTTGAGCTCAGAAGTTCGAGACCAGCCTGGTCATCATGACGAAACCCCATCTCTACCAAAAATAGAAAAATTA
The DNA here is from genome assembly GCF_029281585.2 of Gorilla gorilla gorilla. Lineage (NCBI taxonomy): Eukaryota > Metazoa > Chordata > Mammalia > Primates > Hominidae > Gorilla > Gorilla gorilla. The sequence goes on along the minus strand of NC_073231.2, from coordinate 53,594,053 downwards.
GCCAGGCATGGTAGCACATGCCTGTGGTCCCAGCTACTTGGGAGGCTGAGGTGAGAGGATTGCTTGAACCCTGGAGGTGGAGGTTACAGTGAGCCAAGATTGCGCCACTGCACTGCAGCCTAGGCAACAGAGTGAGAGACCCCATCTCAAAAAAAAGAAAAAAAATAGGTCACAATAATCTTATTAGTCTTCCTTGGTCTAAGATCCTTTGAATATATTCCTATATGTGCTCTCCACACTCCCACTGGTAAATAAATTGTTGAGATCCTAAAAAATTTTGTCATAAAGGCAGTTTTCTCCCAGAGTAGACTTGGAACTTCTTTCTGGGGTCTTTTGGGTTATGAGACAATGAAAGATGGTGGGAGTAGATAGTGAAGAGAATTAGCATCCCTTGTGAAACAACTTGAAAAGAGTTTTATTGAGGAGGAGGCGTTGGGATGCAGGGTCTTCTGAGAGATACAAGCAGCTGCTTTCAGCAAGGAAGTTCAGCTGAATTTGGGGTTCAGCATTCTTAGCCTCATCTATGCCTACCCAAATACCTACATCTAGGATTCAACTCATTGTCCTTTCCAGCCAGTGCCGTATGTTAACACATGAGACTTTGCAGGATTATATATTGAATTGGCTCTGCAACCCTAGACATCAAACCCTGGGCTTGATCTTTAGTCTTCTCAGCTTGGCAACTGTAAGAGATGAAGGGCTCGAATAAAACAGCCATGGATTTTCTACCCATCTCTTTGGGAATTCACAGCTTCAACTTTGTCATTTGCTTTGTGCACATTCTCAAGAACAGCCAGAAGCAGCCCCAGCCCACATTGCAGTCTCTGAAGTCAGTGTTTTTATCAGCTGCTTGGACTTTGAGCACTCTCCACCTGCACTCCATCCTGTGACACCATGCACAGGTAATAGTTTGAGCAATCATGATGTCACTGTGTGCCATCCCCACCCTCCACAGGAAGGTTTTCAGGACACTTGTCAAATACACATTCCATTTTTGAGGCTGTGTTTCCTGGGGTCATTCTTGGTACCAGTTAACTGCATCAGTTACATGACATGCTCAAAAGTAGTTGAAGGGAGTTTAACAAAGGGACCGTTAACTAAGATGTTGTGGGCAGGATTAGAGGAACCAGCATGGCATGTTGAAGCACCTCTTTACTAGCAAAGTCAGGAAGCTGTTATTATTCCCAGGCCCTTCAACTGTAGCTGTGGAAGAGGGGCTGCCTGCTAGGAACTGTGGGCTTAGGTAGATAAACCACTGATGTCAGAAAGGGACCAGGGGAACAAATACCTTAGCGCCTTGCTCCTCTTACCCTCTAATTTGTTAGTGACTCTCATGGCTGAACCCAGCCAGAGGACAAAGGCAAAGTGTGCTGCTTTAGTGTGCAGTCCATAGAGCTCAGACTTCTGGACATGTGGCTGGGTGGAGAAAGAGTGGCGTTTGGGTCTGGAAGGGCAGATGGAGACTGTCAAGTGCAATTGCCAAACTGGAACCTTTGGCTCAGGTTTGAGTGTGCTTCTTGAGTGTAGACTTCTACACTTAACTGCCAGCTGTACCTGTTCTCTTAGATGTCCCCTGGGCACCTTACAGGAAACAAGTTGTCCTGCCTACCATCTCTTTCCTTCTCCTTTATTCCTGATGCCACTTAATGTTATATCTTACTGTCCCTTCCAAAAGGAGGACCTGAGGAATTCTGCTTCTGTGGGCTATAGCACAGCAAGGCACAAACAGATAAAGTACCAACAGGACCTGCCACCCTGAGCCCCACATTCTCAAGGGAGAGGTGTGGAAAGTGTAGCTCATAACCTTCACCTTCTCAATGTCTCTGCTGCAGGAGGAGAAGCATGGGTTAATGTGGCTTCTGAGGTTCCAGGACAGGGCCAGTCTGCCTTGGAAGTACAATAGGTTCCACCTGCTCTCATGCTTAGGCAGTAGATCGCTGTGACAGGTGGGCCAGGCTCTGGTCAGGTGCTTCCCTGGTCTTACTGGGGCAAAGCAGCTACTATTATGGGGCTTTAGAATGCTGTAATTTACAGACAGATGTTGTACTCTTTGTTGAGGAGAGACCAATTACATGTCTGTATATTCTAACAACTAATTCAGCTACATAGAAATCTTTCTGACTGCTGGGCGCAGTGGTTCATGCCTGTAATCCCAGCACTTTGGAAGGCCGAGGCAGGCGGATCACCTAAGGTCAGGAGTTTGAGACCAGCCTGACCAACATGGAGAAACCCCATCTCTACTAAAAATACAAAATTAGTTGGGCGTGGTGGCGCGTGCCCATAATCCCAGCTACTTGGGAGGCTGAGGCAGGAGAATTGCTTGAACCCAGGAGGCGGAGGTTGTGGTGAGCCGAGATTGTGCCATTGCACTCCAGCCTGGGTGACAAGAGCAAAACTCCGTGTCAAAAAAAAAAAAAAAAGAAATCTTTTTGACTGCATTTCCAGCAGCAAATCCAACAAGGGAAGCTTTGAATCATCTCAAAGGAAGCATTCTTATAATCAGTTAAAACTCATTATACCTGAATATTCAATGCCTGCTGATATATATTTTAAATCATTACCTGAATATAATTTATTTATAGTGATCAGATCTGTTACAGTGACTTCCTGAAACTAAACATCCAGGGCAATTATCCAAGCAAACTGACACTTTAAAAAGTATTGTTTAGTCTGGGTGCGGTGGCTCATGCCTGTAATCCTAGCACTTTGGGAGATCAAGTTGGGAGGAATGCTTGAGCCCAGGAGTTCAAGACCAGCCTGGGCAACGTAATGAGACCCTGTCTCTTAAGAAAAAAAACAAAAAAGAAGTATTGTCTGAGCCAGGTGTGATGGTCTGTGCCTATAGTCACAGCTACTTGGGAGGCTCAAGCAGGAACATTTTTTGGTGTGCTCTTGAGCCTAGGAGTTTGAGGCTGCAGTGCAGCATGATTGCACCTGTGAATAGCCACTGCATTCTAGCCTGGGCAACATAGCAACACCCTGTCTCTAAAAGAAAGGTATTATTTGGTGTCATGTGGTGTCAGAGTATGGGCTGCTGTGTGTAGCAAAGGTGACATCAGTGTGACATCTCTAGCCCTTTGTTCATGGGGTGGGATGATATTAACATACTACATTTATTTTGTAGGAAGATCTACTGTAGTGTCTCTGACCAGAGGTTCAGTACAAAAGAATCATCCACAGTTATAATGCAGCATAGTACAGTGGTTAAGAGTTGGAACTCTGGAGTCAGATGGCCTGGGTTCAAATCTGGGATGTACGAATTATTTCACCTCTCTGTGTTTCAGTTGCCTCATTTGTAAAATGAGTAAATAGTTATGTACTATACAGGATTGTAATCTGAATTGTTCAGCACACTTGACCAGTTCATCCTGATACAAGAAGTCTGAAAACCACACTTTGGTTACCTCCAACTAGATCTTTTCTAGGTGAGAGTTAGTCCTTAGTCTACGTGAACTGAGGTGTGTAAGTTCCTAGAATTTCCTAATAGTAAGGAAGGTAGATGGGCTGCAGATATTTGTGGCTTGTAGTAGGAACATAACAGAAACTAAATCTCTAACCTGGGCTGAGACTGATGAGCAAAAGTAGGTTCCTATCAGAATAAACGTAAAATTAGTCCCATGCTTAAAGAATGACAGTCATAGTATTTTAAAGTTGTTTTGCTAATCACTTCTTTTTTTTTTTTTCTGTTGGTTAAGGTTGCATGATGGAATTTGAACATTACTTCAAGAGGTTTTGTATTTTGGATTAGTTAATTGGGTTTGTCCTCTGCTGACTGTTTCTTCGGATGCATTTTTTGGTGTGCTCTTGAGGGATTAAATGCAAAGAGATCACACCATGGACTACAAGGAAAGCTGCCCAAGTGTAAGCATTCCCAGCTCCGATGAACACAGAGAGAAAAAGAAGAGATTTACTGTAAGTATTTAACATAAAACATGTGGGAAAAAAATTGAATATAGAGAATATTTTCATTTCTGCTTTTCTTCTCCAACCTAGAACACCCGCTTCCCCATCTCCACATACTAGATTTTACTTCTTTCACATGATCTGTTCTCCACAAAGTCTTCTGTGGCTACCGTAATGGAATAAATTTTCCTTTTTTAGTGTCTCTTTACTTATCTTCTTGGAGAATTGTATGAAACTATCTAATTAATCCTCTTAACAGAAAATGTGCATGTGCATACACATGGATCTATGCACACACTTATAATTTTGTGTGCACTGTCAGGAATTAATGGACTCCTGAAGTCATTGATTCCATATTAAGAACTACTGTCCTGAAATGTTTATAGTATCTCTCAGTTTTAAAATATTTAATTCAGTATTTTATTTTTTCACCTTAAAGGCTAAGCCATTTCTAATTTTATCGTTTATCACTGTAGTATCTACTATAGGGCTTTATAAAGAGTAAGCACAATGAATATTTGCTCAATCTGTGTATCAGTTTTTATTATTGGAGAATAGTCACTTTTCTAATTAGTGTGCTGAAACATACAATATTGTATTTAGTTTCAGTAGTCCTATTAGTATATACAGAGGTCTTGTGCCCTCCTCCCCCTGAAAAAAAAAAGCCACTTATTGTGTCTATTACTGATCTGCTCTTCCTCGTAACTCCCCAACCCCCTCACCTACTGAGTAATATGAAGAAATTCATTTAGCCCAATTCTGTTTAATACTTAGTCTATCTAATAATTTAACCAGGTCTCAGGATAAAATGCTTAGCCTCTCTTACTTCTACTTTCTTTCTCTTACTTGAACACGCATCCTCCTCAGGTTGGCATCATGGTTTATGGGAGGAGAGGTGTCCCCTTTCACAGTATTGTTGAGTTGGTGAATGACCTCATGGTAGCCTGGTGAAGCCTCTTGAGTTCTTGTCGTCCCTCTAGATCTTTGCCATTTGAGCTATAAAGTGGCTGGTCTGGCAAGTAGCCTGCTATGACTGACCTGGTAACCTGGGCATTTTGCTGGCATCCATTGCTGACACCTGCAGTTGATGAACTAACCTGTGATCTCTTTGTTGGCTTGACCAGGGTCTTGCGGCAACTCACCACTGACTCAGTACCTTGGCCCTTGATAGCTGTAGAGCCCACTGAGGCTCTGACATGTCCTTCACCTGCTCCTGGCTCAGTGATCCACCCCAGCCTCTAAAAAGGGGGTTACCTGGTCACTGCCAGTTGAGTCCCGTGACAGGTGACTTTCAATTCAGAATCCCTGTCACAGGGCAGTTGAGGAAATCTCTCTGCCTTCTTAACTAGGTGGGGCTGGGTGCCGGAAAATGATGGTTTTCTCTCAAGGTCCCAGACAAGGAGCAGGGAAAGCAGTCCCTCTGTCCTCTCTTCCTTAACAGACACACCTGCCACACTTGGTACCACATCCCAGAGCAGAGAAATTGCAATGTGCGTCTGACCATTTACCCCTTCTCAGCCTCTATATTGCAGGAATATCTTAAACAGTAGGCATTTGTTGCACATTTGTATAAGCAAATTTTTAGCAGTATCACATTGAAGGTAAACAAAGGTTGATATACCTTGAATAAAATGGTAGAGTGTGTGAAAGTTTTTCTTCCTTCCTTCCCTCTCCTTATTTTTGCCTTTGGGCCATTCTTTTCTCGAGGGGATACCTCCTGCCAAGTTTGATGGAAGTTCACACATAGCAAATGTCAGCAGCAGTTATCTCGTGTCCTTTGATTTTCCAGGCTGGAGGTTATTTCCATGTCTTCTGTGGGATGGTCGAGGAGACCTGTAGCATTTCTCTTACCCAGCTGTTCTTAGGCTGTGCACTGAGTTCTCAAAGGCCCTATCTAAATCACCTTATTCGTTTACTTCCTTCAAATTCTCAAATATTGCCTTATTAGAGAGGCATATTTTGACCACCCTATAAAAAATAGCACCTTCACACCCCATCCTACCCCTCTCACTCTCTATCCTGCTTTGCCTCCTGCCACATTTTATGTTTGTTTATATGTGCCTTCTTTGAGTAGAATGCAAGGTTCTTTGAAGCAAGAACTTCTTCACTATTGTTTCACCAGCCCTAGAACAAAGATAGTAGGAATTCGAATAAGTATTTGTTGAATTGTTCATCTGTTATTTGCTGGTCACTACAGTGCAGTCCTCAATCCTCAAGAAATTTGGTTCTGTCAGTGCAGATAGACCCCATCCCACCCAACACAGACGCTGTGTTCAGCCTAGGTACCCATGTTATCGATAATATTTTTATTTATTTTATTTATTTTTTTGAGACAGAATCTCGCTCTGTCGCCAGGCTGGAGTGCAGTGGCGCAGTCTTGGCTCACTGCAACCTCCACCTCCTGGGTTCAGGCTATTGTCCTGCCTCAGCCTCCCAAGTAGCTGGGACTACAGATGCATGCCACCATGCCCAGCTAATTTTTTGTATTTTTTTTTTTTTTTTAGAAGGGACTGGGTTTCACCATGTTGGCAAAGTCTATCTCTTGACCTCGTGATCCGCCCACCTCGGCCTCCCAAAGTGCTGGGATTATAGGCATGAGCCACGGCACCCAGCCTGAATTTAAATTTAATAGAAACAGGGTCTTGGTATGTTGAGTAGGTTGGTCTCGAACTCCTGGGCTCAAGTGATTCTCCTGCCTCAGCCTCCCGAAGTGCTGGGATTACAGGAATGAGCCACCACACCCAGCCTTGATAATATTTTTATACTCTAGTTTTCATAGGTAGTTTATGTAGTTCTATACCATGAAGCTTCTAACAGGGAAATGTGTTGCATTCTAGGTGTCTTGACTTAAACCAAGTCTAAATTATATTTTTATTTATCCACTTGACAAATTGTGAGTTTCTATGTTATGTTCTAGGCACTGCAGATACAGTGGAACAAGAGTGACGTTAGCCCTAGCTCTCAAGGAACTTTCATTATACAGGGACAAGACAGACAATAAGGAAATATGCAAATAAGATAATGTCATATTGTATTAAGTATTGTACTGTTTCCTGTGAAATCTAAGGATTTCACAGGAAATCTAATCTTGTTTTTTTTAACCAATGGAAGTATTTTTAAGGATTTGAATAGTTTTTTGTTTTTGTCTACTGTTTTATTAGTACATATTTAATAAGCACTTGTTTATAAATCATGCTGTTAATTCATAATTTTACAAGGCTTTATTTGTCTTCTGTAAATATATTTGCTGCAGAGCTTCTCCAGCTTGGAACCTAGACTTGCTCCTGGTCTTGGCTGTATTTGGGTAGCCATGGGAGGCCACCTGAACTTTCTAAGGTCCATTCTTCTCACCGAGTCAGCACAGATAATTCAAGAAACTCACAATCATATAAACCTAAGTGTTTTATTCTCTTACAGCAGTTCTGCTTCTAGGCTTGTCTGATCCCAGTGCCGTGTGAGATAATCTCTTGTCTAGTCTTATTCAGCGTCGCTGGCACCTTGGCTAGGTTTTTTGCCCTCTACTTCTGCATGCTGTCCATGTGGGGGGTATCAAATTAATTCTAACATCTTACACGTGATAGCTTCCTCTGAGACAACCAGATTCCCTCTCGGTTAAGACCAAAAGAGCCAGATTACCATCCTGCAGCTCATGTAGGGTGTCTCATGTACAGTGGGGGGTTGTAATATTTGTTCTGCTTACTCCATAGGGTTGTTGATTATGATTATATGAGGTTATGTATATTTGAAAATATTGAACATGGAAGATAATACTAGGAAATCTGAGGATAAATTCTTATTAATAGTTTGAAAACTACTATGTGAAAGATGACCTAGAAGGAAGAGAACTAACAATTGAAGGTTTTTTATGTAGCAAGTATCACTTTTGAAAATACTTTGTAAGTTCCAGGTAGTAATTACTGCTAGGGAAGAAGAGAGGAAAGTGGCAACAGTTGAATCTATAGTATTTTATTCTTTGGCAAAAAAAATCTGAAGCAAGAATGGCAACATGTTAGAATTCACTAGATCCAAATAATGAGCACATGGGTGTTGACTATGTTATTCCCTGAAAATTACAGAAATATTTTGTAACATTTGAAAAATAAAATATCACCTGTTTTTTTTCTGACCTCATATTCTTCCTATCACAAGAAACCACTTTTTTTTTTTTTTTTTTCCAAGTCATGATCTCGCTTTGACACTCAGGCTGGAGTGCAGTGGTGTGATCTCAGCTCACTACAGCCTCGACTTACCTGGGCTCAAGCAATCCTCTTACTTCAGCCTCCTGAGTAGCTGGGACTACAGGCGTGTACACCATGCCTGGCTAATTTTTAAATTTTTTGTAGAGACGGGGTCTCCCTATGTTGCCCAGGCTGGTCTCCAGCTCCTACGCTCAAGTAATCTTCCCACCTCAGCCTCAGAAAGTGCTGAGATTACAGGCATGACCCACTGAACCCAGCCAAGAATACCATTTGACAAGATTCAATAAGTGCTTTAATTGGTATGTTTATGTATCTTAGAGAATCATATAAAAATGTTAATATCAGTTTCGGAATATGAAAACATCAGCCTTGGTGAAAGCCAGACTGTCTCAAAAAAAAAAAAATTAAAACAGGTTTCATGTATTTAAGTAGCTAATGGGTTTTTTGCAATTAAATTGTGTTATATAATTTTTTATTTCCACAGGTTTATAAAGTTCTGGTTTCAGTGGGAAGAAGTGAATGGTTTGTCTTCAGGAGATATGCAGAGTTTGATAAACTTTATAACACTGTAAGTAATTGTCTACAAGATTTCTAATTAAAAGAAAGCACCCGAGAAAACCCAAAATAAGAGAAATGTATTTGAATGATTAAATTGATACTCATATGTTAATATGTCAGACAGGCAGACAAAGGTAAGAGATTCTTCAAAAACATCCTAACTTTGGAATGCTTACAAAGAAAGGGTAGAGAGAGGACTACTGAACAATTCCAAATAAACCATTAAAAATATGAGAACTAGATAAAATACCTTTTAATGTCATAGAAAATTATAAGTCAGTTCTTTCTACCTACCTCTCTGATAATTGTTAATCATCATGGTATTTCTGGTTAAATTGCCTACTGTAAGCTTTATGTTTGAAAGTCTGTCATGAACCTATCTCCCTTCCATACTTTGTTTCCATTCTTAGAGATATGTCTTAGGTTCCAGATTTTAAGTAGCTAACACAATTGAAATGAGTGTTGACTTTTAGAGTTCTGACAGCTACCTAGGTGGTAAGATCTAAGAGACCATTAGCTATTTAAATTACTACAACCTGTTTTTATATTTTCATAACTCAGATATTAAATAGAATTCATAATCTACTGATGGCAGTATATACAGTACATACTTGCTAAAGTAGGCAGCAAAGAGCCAGGCACAATGGTTCACATCTGTAATTCCAGCACTTTGAGAGGCTGAGGCAGAAGGAACATTTGAGCCTAGGAGTTCAGAGGGTACAGTGAGCATGATTGCCCCACTGCACTGCCATCTGGGCAATATAGCAAGACACCATCTAAAAAAATAAAGGCAGCAAGACCACCACAGTCACTATAATACCATATCTTCCACAGGTAGCAGTGTTTGTGGATAGTGTTGCCTTGAAGATCATACATAGAAGCTAAAACATGCCTCTTGAGTTACTAATAGCTATTATGGAACTCCAGGTCATTAAGGCAGTCCTGGATTTAAAGCTTTGCTTCAGTTAAGAACAAAAGCAATTGTGCCTCAAATCCCCAATGTATTTATTTATTTATTTATTTATTTGAGAGAGGGTCTTGCTCTGTCACCCAGGCTGGAGTGCAGTGGCACGATCTTGGCTCACTGCAACCTCTGCCTCCCATGTTCAAGTGATTCTCGTGCCTCAGTCTCCCAAGTAGCTGGGATTACAGGCGTGAGCTACCACGCCTGGCTAGTGTTTTTGTAGTTTTAGTGGAGACGGGGTTTTGCCATGTTGGCGAGGCTGGTCTCAAACTCCTGGTCTCATGTGATCCGCCCACCTCGGCCTCCTAATGTGCTAAGATTACAGGCATGAGCCACTGCCCTTGGCCTCAAATCCCAAATTGAAATTCCTCTGCTCTCATATAATAGTAAATAGGGATCTCCCAGTGTCATTGTTTAATGAATGGTAGATTACTAGGCATCCTCTGGAAAAACTCTTGTTATATATTTAAGAAGGGAATTTTGGGCCGGGCACGGTGGCTCACACCTGTAATCCCAGCACTTTGGGAGGCTGAGGCGAGTGGATCAGAAGGTCAGGAGATCGAGACCATCCTGGCTAACATGGTGAAACCCCGTCTCTACTAAAAATACAAAAAATTAGCCAGGCGTGGTGGTGGGCGCCTGTAGTCCCAGCTACTTGGGAGGCTGAGGCAGGAGAATGGTGTGAACCCGGGAGGCAGAGGTTGCAGTGAGCCGAGATTGCGCCACTGCACTCCAGCCTGGGTGACGGAGCGAGACTCTCTCTCAAAAAAAAAAAAAAGTTGGGGTTGGGGGGAGTTTTTTCATTTCTTTTTTTTTTTTTTTTTTATTATACTTTAAGTTTTAGGGTACATGTGCACAACGTGCAGGTTTGTTACATATGTATACATGTGCCATGTTTGTCTCTTGATTTTAAACATAGGAATAAATATATGCCTGTGGGTTATTATTTGTAAGATATTTTTGAATATGAGGAAAGTTACACGTATATATCAGTTAAGAGATAAATTCCTAAATGGGTCAGAATAAATCAGACAATGTCTAGCTGTACCACTTCCTGTGTTTTGTTAAGTCATGAAAATTAGACTTCTGATTCATCTTTATTTAGCATTTCACTATGTATGTATTTGTTCCTAATATTCAAATCACTTGCTACTTGAAATTGAATTTCTGAAGATAATACTGCAATTTAAAAATATTTATTTTTGCCTATGTAAAATTAATAGGGAGACTCCATCTCTACAAAAAAAATAAAAATAAAAAGTTAGCTGGGTGTAGTGGCACATACCTTATAGTTCTGGCTACTTCGGAGGCTGTGGTAGGAGGATCACTTGAGCCTGGGCGGTTGAGGCTGCAATGAGCCATGACCATGCCACTACACCCTTGAGACCCTGTCTCAAAACAAAAACAAGAACAAAACACCTATAACGTTGCTACTCAGAAATAACTGTTAACATTTTACTGTTTTCTTCTGTTCTTTAGCTTTTCTTTAATGCATACGCAACTGCACTTACTAAATACAGGTTGAGTATCCCTTATCTGAAATACTTGGAACCAGAAGTGATTTGGATTTCAAATTTTTTCAAATTTTGGAATATTTTGAGTTATACTTACCAGTTAACCATCCCAAATCTGAAAATCTGAAATCTGAAACGCCCCAGTGAGCATTTCCTTTGAGCACTCAAAAAGTTACTGGTTTTGGAGCATTTCAGATTTTCAGATTTGTGATATTCAACCTGTATAGTTTTAGATATTTGCTTAATCAAAGGATATTGAGATAGGTTTTTTTTTTCTGTAATTAAGGTTACACTGTTGAAACAACAGCCAATGAGAGTTTGTACATGGAAATATCTTTCATAAGTTTTTAGTGATTTTTTTAAAAATGGCTTATTTTGGAGGCTGAGTGAGGGTTGCAATGTTAGCTCATTTTGAAACTCTTGAATACCCATTATTTGCATGTTCAGCATGTCTTTGAGGAGCGTGTAAATCCAACTGTACCCACCAGGATGCCTGGGTTATGCTCGGGTAAAAATGACATGACTGTAGTGTCTGTCTGTCTCTGTCTCTGTGTCTTTCTTTCCCTCTCTCTTTCTCTCTCTCTCTCTCACACACACACCCCACATACACCACATACATTTGAGACTTCTTTCTGTCTTTTGCTTAAAATATTTCATAGGCTAGATTTACCTTCTAAAGACGTCTTTTGTGAAACTCTTCATAAGAGGAAGGGGTGTAGGGAATGTCATCTAAAAACTCAGCACTGTGGCGATCCACACCGGTAGTGTGTGTTCATGATGTTTTCATGATTTTAATAGCTGGTGATTAATTAAATTGTTAATATTTGAGTATCTGTAAGCATAAAAATAAAATAGGAAAACTTGTTTGGGGTACCTCCATCCATGATCACTTTCATTCTCTCTTCTGTGAAACATTCCGTCTTTGGATTTTTTGCAGAAGAGTTTCCTTAACTTGTAGTTCAGTTTTTATCATTCATCTCCCTAATTTCTTTTGTATTTCTTTTCACCCTTTTTTCATTGTTCTTATTTCATCACTTTCTATGTCTCTCTCTTTTTATGTAGCTCCTTCTAATTCTGCCTCCTGTGGTGAGGGGCAAAGAAAAAAATAGGAAAATAGTTATTGGTTGAATTCTTTGAAACTACAGAAATCAGGTTGAACCTGGTCTGGATTTCCCTAAGTTCAAAAACACAAATTATTTTTCTGTCCTTTTAGAATAAAAGAAAAGAAAAAAATCTCTAGGCATTTTAATTGTCAACTTCAATGTGTCCTTTATGACTAGTTTATATTTTAAACTTTTTATTATAGAAATTGTCAAACACAGGCCAGGAACAGTGGCTCACAACTAGTATCCCAGCACTTTGCAAGACTGAGGCAGGAGGATTGCTTGAGCTCAGGAGTTCAAGACCAGCCCGGGCAATGACATAATGAGACTGTCTCTACAAAAAATAAGACAACTTGCTAGGTGTGGTGGTGTGTGCCTGTGGTCCCAGCTACTCAGGGGGCTGAGGGGAGGATCACTTGAGCCCAGGAGGTCAGCACTGCATTCCAGCCTGGGTGATAGAGCAAGACACTATCTTAAGGGAAAAAAGAAAGAGAGAGGGAGAAGGGGATGGGGAGGGAAGGGAAGGGGAGGGGGCGAAGGAAGGAAGGAAGGCAGGTAGGAAGGAAGAAGGAGGAAGGAAGGAAGGAAGGTTAATTATCAAACACATACAGAAGTGACATACTAGTACCAATTCAGAAAATAACATTATGTTACCATCCAGCTTCAATAATTACTGATACGTGGCCATTCCTGGTTCATCTCTATCCCTAGCCAGCTCACCAGCCCACCATAATTTTGACACAAATTTCAGACATCATATCTTTTCATCTGTAAATATTTTAGTATACATCTCTGAAAGATAAAGATTCTTAAAAACAAAACATATACACAATATCATTACCACATCTAAAAATAAATGAACAGTAGTGCCTTAATATTGGATATCCAGTTAAGGTTTATGTGACTGGTTGATAAGTCTGTTAAGTGTCATTTAATCACTAGGTTCCCCCTCTGCCTTTCTTTTCTTTCCTTTACACATTTTTTTGTGTGTGTGTATGAAAAACAACAAGGTCATTTGTTTACGTATTTTTCAGTCTGCATTTTACTGACAGCGTGCCCCATGCTGTAAAGTGATTAGTACATTCCTCTGTTCTTTGTATTTCCTATCAGTTGGCAGTTAGAGGTATTGTTTTTGGGTGTTTTTGTTTGTTTGTTTTTGGTGAGGCAGGTTGTTGCTCTGTCACCCAGGCTGGAGTGCAGTGGCATAATCACGGCGCACTGCAACCTTGACCTCCCTGGCTCAAGTGATCCTCCCACCTCAGCCTCCTACATACTGTATAGCTGGACTACACCCAGCTGATTTTTTTTTTTTTTGGTAGAGACAAGGCTTCGCTATGTTGCCCAGGCTGGTCTCAAACTCCTGAGCTCAAGCAATCCTCCCCCCTCAGCCTCCCAAACTGCTGGGATTACAGGCCTCAGTGAGCTACTGTGGTCAGCTAAGATACGTTTTTACATGTGTGTGTGTATTTTTGACATCAAACTTACAATGAAAATATAACTCATTTTTTTTACTTAACTGCCCCAAATTTAATTTCTTCAGGGCCAAGTTTTCCTTCTCTGAAGACAAGCATATCTGATAAACAAATGTATTAGAATATATATATAATTTTTTTTTTGAGACATGGTGTCTATTGCCCAGGCTGGAGTGCAGTGGCATAATCATGGCTCCCTGCAGCCCCAACCTTCCAGGCTCAAGCAATCCTCCCACCTCAGCCTTAGGAGTAGCTGGGACCACAGGCATATGCCACCATGCCTGGCTATTTTTTTTAATTTTATTTTTTAGAGATGAAGTTTCACTTATTAGAATATTAATAAGGGGAAGGTTAGAGCAGATAGGGTATTGAAAGCAAAATTCATCTGCTTTGTTAGAAATTTATTGTCAATCTATTCATGTAGAGAAAACACCAAGATCATATCTTCTCCTAAGATAATAAATGAGTAATATGTATTTGGAACTGTAACAGCAGGTTCTAGCCTTAGCACTTGCCGTACATGATCTCCTTTAAAACTCACAGCAAATCTGTAAGGTCATTGTTAAAATTATCCTCATTTTATAGGCAGGAAAATGAGACGCAGATGTTGAGTATTTTATCCTAGGTCACGCGATACTAGGTATTTTATTGGGACAAAAAAAGACGATTAGTTTGTGACATTTTATTGGTATAATTTATATTATACTTTGGATGATCATAAATTCAAAAGTATGTCTTATGATGGATTTTCTTTAAAATAAGATTGTATTTGGCTTTGATGTGTGCATAACTAGAAGACTTATAAAATTAGTTCATATAATGTTATTTTTAAAAATTTTAGTTAAAAAAACAGTTTCCTGCTATGGCCCTGAAGATTCCTGCCAAGAGAATATTTGGTGATAATTTTGATCCAGGTAAGAGACAACTTCATAGGCCAGCTATGAAGTGATTGTTGAAGTTTGAAGAAGTAAATTAATGTATTCATTGCACTGTATAGCAGTGCAGGACTTTAAAAGATCTTATGCTCTGTGAAAATAATGCCGCAGGAAGGTGCTTACTGTCTGCTAGGCATTGTTTTAAGTACTTCATGTGTTTTAATTCATTCGATCCTCACAACTTCGTGAGGTGGGTATTATTGTTGTTATCACTATTTTTATAGATAAGGAAATAAGACACAGGTTCATTAATTTGCCCAGGACCACATACAGATAGTAAAGGGCAGATATGGAAGTTAAATTCAAGCAGTCTGACTTCAATATAAATTTATCTGTCATTGGGCTGGGCACAGTGGCTCACACCTGTAATCGAAACACTTTGGGAGGCCAAGGCAGGAGGATCACTTCAGGCCAGGAGTCTTGAGACCAGCCTGGGCAACCTCATCTCTAGCTGGGCATGGTGGCGTGCACCTGTAGTCCCAGCTACTCAGGAGGCTGAGGCGAGAGGATAGCTTGAGGTCAGTAGTTCAAGGCTGCAGTGAGCTGTCATCATGCCATTGCACTCCAGGCTGGGTGACAGAGCGAGACCCTATTAAAAATTTTTTTAATTGATCCTTCAGGTTAATTTGGGAAACTTTACGGACTTTAAATCAGTATCATGAAGAATATTCACTTTTGTATTCAGAAACATTAAATATATACTGTGTACATAGTAACTTGTAGGCCTCTGAATGGGATACCAAAAAGATATCCTAAGCCGGGCACGGTGGCTCACGCCTGTAATCCTAGCACTTTGGGAGGCTGAGGCAGGTGGATCACAAGGTCAGGAGATCGAGACCATCCTGGCTAAAACAGTGAAACCCCGTCTCTACTAAAACTACAAAAAATTAGCCGGGCATGATGGTGGGCGCCTGTAGTCCCAGCTACTCGGGAGGCTGAGGCAGGAGAATTGCTTGAACCCAGGAGGCAGAGGTTGCAGTGAGCTGAGATCAGCGGCACTGCACTCCAGCCTGGGCGACAGAGCGAGACTTCATCTCAAAAAAAAAAAAAAGAGAGAGGGACATCCTATTGCTTACCCTTGGGGAACCCATGGACACAGAGGGTCTCAGCATCTAGCACCTCTATGACTAAAGCTGCAGGCATGGAATTTTCCCCTAGAACCCAAGAGATTAATCCAGGTCACAGATGGCTACTTATAGGGAAACAAAAGTCTTCTTATCCACCAGAAATTCTATCAGAAAAGTCATCTATCTCTGCCACAGATGAATCCTGAATGGATTGCCCTCCTTCCCCAACTAATTTGCTTGTAACCTTGTAACTGGTTAAACTGATAATACCTCACATGTCTGTGTAAGAAAAGAAAGAGAGAGATCTTGGTCACTACTCAAGATAAAAGCTCTAAGGTCCCTTATATTGAGTGTGCTTTCTCTCTCCATCCTAACTTTATACCATTCGTTTTCCTCCCAGACCATATCACTGTGTCCTATATAATTCTGCCCACCATTAACGGACTGCTCTTTATCCTGCACCTTTTTCATATTTCTTCTACATTCTTCCTTTAATTAAAACATTTTTTCCCCAGAGGCTGCTTTGCCTATAGCCCTATCAACTGGAGGCTTATTATTCTTTACACTTTATGAACCTCTGGTTTGGAGAATGTTCTTACTTCCCTGGTTACATACAGAGTTTTTTTTTTCTTTCTTTCTTTCTTTCTTTTTTTTCCCCCTTGGGAGTAGATAGCACATTTCATTGTAATTGCTACTCTGTCTCACAGTAGTCTGTAGATTTTCTGAAGGTGCAGACTTAAGTCTTTTTTTATTGGCTAACAGTGGCAATATACTGGTTTTAAGGTATTACTTTATTACTTTAAAACTGGCAAATACTAGGTTTTAAAGTATTACTAAATATATGAACCCATTAATAAAGAGAAGCAAGAGAAAATTGAGTTGGCACAACAAAGCCAGATTATATTCTGTAGACCTGTGGCTTTTGTACTCCTGCTTTGTTTTCGCAGCGGAACACTTTTTTCCCAATTGAAATCTTACAGAGAGCAGATATGGTAGCTACGCCTGTAATCCCAGCACTTTGGGGGACTGAGGTGGGCGGATCACTTGAGGCCAGGAGTTCAAGACCAGCCTGGCCAAAATGGTGAAACCCCGTCTTTACTAAAAATAGAAAAATTAGCCAGGCATCGTGGTGCATGCCTGTAGTCCCAGCTACTCGGGAGGCTGGAGCAAGAGAATCACTTGAATCCAGGAGTCGGAGGTTGCAGGTGAGCCAAGATCGCACCATTGCACTCCAGCCTGGGCAACAGAGCAAGACTCTGTCTCGAAAAAAAAAAAAAAGAAAACACAAAAGAAATCTTATGGAAATGTAATATGTGAAAAAAATTTAAATGGAGCTGCTTTGTTGGTATAACAGTGAAGTAGCTCCTTGGAGCACAGGTTGAAAAGCATCTTCATGGGTAGCGTGTGTGCCTTAGTGGCATTTGAGCAAGATGTGAAACTGACAGTGTGTAATTTATGGTGGGCACAGCAGAGGAGATACTGGGAGACTTGTTAAGGGAATAGTCCAATAGCCCTGGCATTAGATAATGAGTATGGGGACTAGGGTAGAAATAGGGTTTAAAAATGAGCAATGTACAAGAACTCCTTTAATGAAAAATCTGGAATACATCTTGATGATTGCTTAGGTAACAGACATATAGAGAAGAGAAGGAGAGATAATTGGAGGGTCTGCCCTGGGTGACTGAGACAATTAACTAATTAGAAGTGGCAGAAAAATATTAAGAAATCAAACTACTAGTGATAATATGAGACTTGAACTTGGGTTGGAGTTCTGTAGAGCCCTTAACTGAATCCTTAAGACAATCATTTCATCAAGGAAAGAAAGCAAAGAAGTAAAAGACTGGCAACATTGCTGCTTCATTGTTAAAGGCAAGATACCAGGCTGAATGCTCTTTGGTACTTTGTTTTGATGAATTAATTGACACTAAAAACTGATTTTTTTGAAGAGCTGTTTGTCTATCCTGCGTATATTTAATATGACTTGGCAACAGTGAAAAGGATCATATGTCACAGAGATATTAGAAAGTCCTGCATTGGAGAAATCAGATCTAAGTGAAATTCAGAAAAACAGAGATAGATAAGATGCTCATTTGGTTATACTTTGGGGATACAGGCATTCCCATATTTTTCTGGTGGAATAAAAAGTGTTACAATCCATGTTGAGGGGAGTTTGGTAGTGTTTAGAAAAACTGTGAATGCATTTTCCACTTTGGCCAAGAAATCACATTTCTAGGAATCTGTCCCTAAAATAAACTGCATATGATATAATGTACACACAAGACTGTGTATTGTGACACAATTTTTAACAGAAAAACTGGAAACAATGAAAATATTTTTCCAATGGAGCTGGATATAACATACTTGTAAAAAGGAACAAAAAATCTCTTTATGTATTTTGCTATGGTGTGATCTCCAGAATATACCATTAAATGGAAAAAAAATCACAGTGCAGCAAATGAGTTTGTACGGTGTGTATTTTTTCTGTAGGAAAAGGTATGGGGATTCAAAAGGAAATAATGGAAGAATAAATAAAAAACTAATAAAACTAGTGACTTTAAGGATGAGGGAGAGATTGGGAAAGGCAAAAGGGGTGGAAGTTAGATGCCCTTGAATGAATTTTGTTCATACCTTTGACTTTGGAACCATGTACTATTTTAAACAATTTAAAAACAAAAATAAAAATGCAATAACAAAGCAGCCTCTAACAACTGAAAATAAACCGAAGGAAAAAACCTAACTTAATTTAAGTAACTTTAAAACATGGGATTTTGACTGTATATTCTTCATGGGATATATTGCTAAGGATAAAAACAAAAACCCATGGACAAATTTTACACTGCATTCATTAGTGTTATATGGTGTTGTTATTCTGTGATTAATGTTACTATCATGGGAACCAAGATTTTAAGCAGAAGAGGAAAGTGATACAAACAAAATCAAAGATTTTAAGTAAAAATCCTGTAATTTTTTTTTTTTTTTTTTTTTTTTTTTTTGAGATGGAGTTTCGCTCTCATTGCCCAGGCTGGAGTGCAGTGGCATGATCTTGGCTCACCGCAGCCTCCACCTCCTGAGTTCAGGTGATTCTTCTGCCTCAACCTCATGAGTAGCTGGGATTATAGGATGCGCCACCACACCTGGTTAATTTTGTATTTTTAGTAGAGATGAGGTTTCTCCATGTTGGTCAGGCTGGTCTCGAACTCCTGACCTCAGGTGATCCACCCACCTTAGCCTCCGAAAGTGCTGTGATTACAGGCGTGAGCCACTGCACTCAGCAAAATCCTGTAATTTGTAACTTAATTTGGAAATATAGTTTGAAATATTTATTTATTTATTTATTTATTTTTTGAGACAGAGGCTCTCCATTGTTGCTCAGGCTGGAGTGCAGTGGCGTGATCTCGGCCCACCACAACCTCCACCTCCCCGGTTCAAGCGATTCTCCTGTCTCAGCCTCCTGAGTAGCTGGGATTACAGGCATGTGCCACCATGCCCAGCTAATTTTGTATTTTTAGTAGAGACAGGGTTTCTCCATGTTGGCCAGGCTGGTTTTGAACTCCAACCTCAGGTGATCCACTGGCCTCAGCCTCCCAAAGTGCTGGGATTACACCACCACCACTCCTGGCCCATAATTTATTTTTTTACCTTAGTAAAAATATTTTCTAGCACTCTCTCCTGGAAATGCCTAAAAGCAATAACAAGTAGTAACCAACACCCCTAGCATTCAGATTGTGATCTCTAAATACCATTTCCCTCTCAAAGGAACCAGAGTTCGCTGAAGAAATGGTGATCCCAGATCTGGGGCAGGAAATGTACAAGATGATCTCAGGGCAGCTTGCCTGAAAGCAGGGAAGCTATTTAGGATGACTGAAGTTTGATCAAAAGAACACAGGAGCCCAGTTGTCGGGGCTTTCACTGAGCAAAGATTAGACAGAATGGTGAAAGTAATTATCATAGCAGGTTAGAGCACATCAGTCTAAAGACTTTCCAATTTACTTTGCTTGTTTGGGGAAAAAAAAAAACCTTATGAAATGCTGTAGAGGTTACGAGAGTAAATTTATTCGCCAAATCAATAAATTAAAAACTCAAGGATTTATCTTGCCTTTGTTGTATGAAATGTAATTTATTTGTACCAAAGAGATAATGTTGGAAAATACTTCATAGCGGAATCACAGTTCATAAATAGAAGAATCACAGAATGATAGAACTGGAAAATCCTTGTACAACTTCTGATGAATTAATAGTTCTAGGCAAAGATCATCAGTGATTTCAAGACTTTACTAGGGCGGAAGGATCTGCTTCTAAGATGGCTCACTCACATGGTTTTTGGTAGAAAGCCTCAGCTCCTTGTGAGTGGGCCTCTTCTTAAGGGGCTTTGCCTGTCCTTACACCAAGGCAGCTGGCTTCCCCAGTGTGAGGGATCCAAGAGAGCTAGCAAGGAGGAAGCCTCGGTGCCTTCTATGACTTAGTCTTGGAAGCCACATGCCATTACATCCACCATATTCCGCTCATTAGAAGGTAGTCATTAAGTCCAACCCCCGTTCAAGAGAGAAGAAGAACTAAGTTCTACCTGTTGATTGGAGGGAAATAAAAGAATTTATAGACATTATGAGATAGTGATTTCATGGCTTTACTATTTTTTTAAAGATACTGCCATTTAGAAATACACACTGATTTATTCCCCCCACACCAAACAAAACAAAACAAAACAAAACAAAAATCTGCCTGAGAATTGCTTTAAAATATTCCAGAAAAAAATAATAAAAGGTGAGGAATGAGGATAAATGAAATTGGAATAGCAGAATGTTGATAAATTTTAAAGTAGGCGAATAAGGTTCTCACATTTTGTGTACTTGTGAAGTTTTTCATAATAAAAAGTTAAAAATAAAGTCAGCTGGGCGCGGTGGCTCACGCCTGTAATCCCAACACTTTGGGAGGCCGAGGTGGGTGGATCACCTGAGGTCGGGAGTTCTAGACCAGCCTGGCCAACATGGTGAAACCTCGTCTCTACTAAAAATACAAAAATTAGCCAGGCGTGGTGGCATACACCTGTAATCCCAGCTACTCTGGAGACTGAGTCAGGAGAATCGCTTGAACCTGGGAGGTGGAGGTTGCAGTGAGCTGGAATCGCGCCATTGCACTCCAGCCTAGGCAACAAGAATGAAACTCCGTCTCAACGAAAATAAATAAATAAATAAAATCATACCTGAGAAAAACATTCTGAAATTCCCTTTTTAACTTATCTCATGGTTGGTAGCCATTCTATGGGGTTTTTGCTTATCTTTTTGAGTTCTTATACTGCAGTTTAAGCCTATGTCTTCTTTTTCTTTTGTCTACTTTATTCTAGTGTTTGCCAATCTCTATAAGATACATCTTACATACTTGAAGGCTGATTTTAAGAATGATCTCTGCCTGTACTTTTTGTTAACATTTTATTATGAATTTAATGACTTTTTAATAGGATGCACCCAGAGGAAACCATACTTTTAACTTTATTTATATATATGTTTTTGAGTCAGTGTCTCTGTTGCCCAGGCTGGAGTACAGTGGTGCGATCTCAGCTCACTGCAACCTCTGCCTCCCAACTCAGGTGATCCTCCCACCTCAGCCTGCTGAGTAGCTAGGACTACAGGTGTATGTTGCCACAGCTAGCTAATTTTTAAAATTTTTTTGTAGAGACATGCTCTCACTACGTTGTCCAGGCTAGTCTCAAACTCCTGGCCTCAAGTGATTCTTTTACCTAGGCCTCCCAAAACTGTGGGATTACAGATGTGAGACACTGCACCCAGCCTTTTTAAAATTTCTAATTGAAATTTCCTTTGAATTCCAACAGATACATTCATGTAAATTCTTCATTGGAGAGATTTTTAAAAATACATATTTCTAACTATAGTTCTTAATATATAGGCCTTATATAAATTCTTGGCACTTATCCTATACATTATAGTCTTACCTGGAATTTTTTCAGATATTTGCAAACTTAGTGTTGATCTAAAAAAGTAAGTTTGGAATTGCCCCTGAATTCTGACTGCTACTGGACTTCTTCTTACATAGGGCTTTACATAGTGATTTTGAAACTGTTTAGTCAGTAATGAAATGGCAAGCCTAGAAACACTTAGAGCAGCATGGGCTATAGCTCACTGAAGAAAGGAAATTCCTCTCTTCACACTGGCCTTCAAAAGTAAAATATATCTTCAGTAAGCATCCACAGAACAATTTAAAGCTGTTTAAAGTTATTAGGTTTTCTTTGAATATCCTAAATGTAGTCATTCATTTTAGTTCTTCATATGTTACTAAATTCAGTTCTCGAGAAATAACTGTGTTTCAATTAGAGTTTTTAATGTAAACTTCACATGTGCTTTGCTACCTAGTGACATTATAAATGTCCTTGGAAGAGTTTAATAAGATACCTACCTGAAATTCTTCAAGGAATTCTTAGACGAACAGGAAAAAAGTACCAAGTACATGCTTCTGGCTCCAAAAGACCAGACCTGATTTTATATTTGTTTATATTTGTATGAAGCCATACCTTACATTTAAGAAATGGAAATAAACCTGGAAATAACCCATAATTTTGATGACAAACACTATACATTATACCTTTATTCAGTAGAAATAAGTTTACTAAACCAAAACTCATTGTCAAGTGGAATATTTTTTATGGGTTTTTATCCAGACATTTGCCGTTAGGAGACAGTTTCTCAAATCACATGTGTTCAGTTTTTAGAGTATATTTCTTAAGAATTGGCTGGGTGCGGTGGCTCACGCCTGTAATCCCAGCACTTTGGGAGGCCGAGGCAGGCAGATCACAAGGTCAGGAGTTTGAGACCAGCCTGGCTAACATGATGAAACCCCGTCTCTACTAAAAATACAAAAATTAGCCAGGTGTGGTGGTGTGTGCCTGTAATCCCAGCTACTCGGGAGGCTGAGGCAGGAGAATCGCTTGAAACTCAGGAGGTGAAATTTGCAGTGAGCTGAGATCGCGCCACTGCACTCCAGCCTGGGTGACAGAGCAAGACTTTGTCTCAAAGAAAAAAAAAAAAAGAGGGTTTAGGATAATGGCTTTTAGACCACCCCAACCACTAATAATAACAACAACAACAAAAGTAATAGTATCTAATGATTATTAGCTATAAATAATACTCTTAACATCTGCCAAACATGCTACTATAAACTTAGATGCATTATCTCATTTAATCCTATAACAGCATTATGAGGTATAAATATTGTTACTATCCACATTTTACAAGTAAAAATATGAGTGTTGGAAAAGTTCAAGGTTAGGAAGTAGGAAAGACAAAGATATTTGAATAAAGTTTTGTAATTCCAAGAAAAGTGTGTATTTCAAAGAAAAGAAAGGTTTGTGCTTAATATTTATTCCTAAATTGCTATTGCATGAGCTTCAATTATCAACAAACAAAACACTTCAAAAATACTGGACAGGCTGGGCACAATGGCTTATGCCTGTAATCCCAGCACTTTGGGAGGCCGAGGAGGGTGGATTGCTTGAGCCCAGGAGTTCAAGATGAGCCTGGGCAACATAGTGAGACCCTGTCTCTACAAAAAATACAAAAATTAGCCAGGCATGGTGGTGTATGCTTATAGTCCTGGCTACTTGGCAGGCTGAGGCGGGAGGGTTGCTTGAGCCCAGGATGCAGCAGTTGCAGTGAGCCTAGATCACACCACTGCACTCCAGCCTGGGCAACAGAACAAGACTCTGTCTCAGACAAAAAGAGAAAAATTTTAAAAAAGAAAATACTGTACAATTACTTGTTAGGAAAGTATGCCTGTGCATTTTTTTAAGGTTTTTTGTTTGTTTGTTTTTCACAGTGGAAGTTAAACTAGAGTTTTGGCGATATTCAGTTAACCAATTAATCATTATTGCCCAGTTGCAAAGGATTTCCAGAAATCCTTATTTTTTTAAATTAGCGTGATTTTCAGTCATCAGTGTCATAGTGTTAATTTTTATTCATTGTCTGGTAGTACGTGAGGAGTTGGACAAAGCAATGTGCTTCTCCAATTTTTGTAATTAGTCTATTTAGAGTCCATAATAGGCAGTTTTGAGAACTTTCTTTTTGGAGATAAATTGTCTGCTTAATTTTAATATATAACTACATATATGTAATATATAATTATATATTATAAATACAATGATTCATATATATAATTTCTAAGTATGTATTCCTTGTGTGACAAGTAGCATGAATTTAAAAATAGCTTCTTAATCAAAATTCACTATCTTGTGCTTGTCTATTATATAACTGTTGATGATAATTGCATAGTCTGACATAAATAATCCTAATAGTTTATATCTCTCTTCCAGATTTTATTAAACAAAGACGAGCAGGACTAAACGAATTCATTCAGAACCTAGTTAGGTATCCAGAACTTTATAACCAGTAAGTAATTTTTGTTGTGTTCTAAAGGGACATTAAAACTAAACCTAAGAATACTGAATAATCCTTATATAAATTTTGTTTGTTCTATGAAATGTTACTGTGCTATATATGTTTGTAAAATCTTCTTTGAGCATTTTCTCCCTGATACTCTTTCTCCCCTTTTCTCTTCATCTTAGTTATTTTCTTTTTTCCTTTTGTACTTGCATTAGTTTTATAGATTATACTTGAAATGAATTTGCATAATAAATTAAAGCATCTTGCTAATTATTTGATATTATATTTTATCTATACCTTCAAAAAGCATTTAAGTACCTGCTACTTGCATTGGGAATATAAAGCTAAGTGTCGTCCCTACCGTCCAGAGGCACAGGCTCCCAGTGTAGTGGGCAAAACAGGCATATATTAATAAACAAGTAATTGAAGCTGGATAATTTTTATGATAGAGGTGCTAGAAGATAGCAGAGAAAGGTGTAGGCATCTCTTCTTGAGGAGGTCAAGGAAGGCTTCCAGCAGCTTAAAGGATGTGTAATCATTCGAGAAAAAAAGAAGGCTTTCCAGGCGTAACAGGATACAGAAAGCCTGAACCGTCAGGACACTTAACATTTCATGGTGACTGGAGCTGAGTAGATTTTTGGAAAGAAGACGAGGTTGAAGGAGTTGTCTCGGGTTGGGCACACATGCCACCATTTCTGCTTCACTTGGGACAGTGTTCTGTTGACCCACATGAGGCCTCCAGTCTTAACACAATAGTCCAGCAGCCATTAAGATAAAGGCGCTTTCCCAGCCCTGTGGGTGTCTCATGCTGACAGGTTTAAACTTCTTTCTGTAGGCCAGTAGCTCCCAGCTAGGAAGATAGAGGGTTGTATCAGAAATACCTACAAAAACATTGGTAGATCTGTGGTTTGGCTTGTGTTTTCATTTTTGAGTCTGGTAGTTGGTTTATGAGTATTCATTACATTTATTGTGGTTTGTAATTTATGTTATAGTACTTGTATGTATAACGTATTCTAAGAGGAAATGAAGAGGATAAAATATTTGGAGAGGTTTTCCGCAGCTCACCTATCTGTGTAAACTAAAGGTTGCCTATGGGCAATGGTGTAAATATGACACACTTTAACAGTCTTTTTGGAACCACAACATTGAAGAACTGTATTTTTGAGTAATTGTTCTAAAAATGATGATTACCATTTATATGGTTCTTTATAGCTCACAGAGGCCTTCTACTATTCTGAACAGGCCCTCTGATCTGCTTTTTAAATTTACTTAATTGCATTTACTAAATTACTAAAATGCTAAAACTGGATCTCCTCTGACAAGGTCTTCTGGTCAGAGATATGGATTTCCCCTGATGCTCCCAGGTAAGGCAAGGGTCAGGCAGGTCTCACAGCTGTGGTCACACCAGCATTAGACAGTGCAGTAAGAACAGGTATCCTCTGCCACCTCTGGCAGGTGGCAGAAGGGCATGAAATTTGGTAGGATACCTGAACTCACAGTTCCCTTGTCTAGTCTGTTCCTCAGTAAAAAGTCTTACTATTTGGCTCTTTGTTTAACTATTTTCTTAAACATTATGCCTTTTCCTGGGGATATGCGCTATGCTATCTTCACCTTAGACCCACCCTTCTAATCTCTAATTATTGCTGTATACATTGGAGATTACTTTGAATTGGCATATTACTGGCTTGTGTGAAATGTAATTCATGCATTCAAAGCTTGAATTTGTCTCTTCCTTTGACGAGCGGGCATGGAATAAGTATGCAATAAATGGTAGTGGTTATTACTTCTCCTAGTATTTTAAGTTACTCAGAACCCCTAACACTATATAATATGTAAAGTATTCATTCTGGATCTTGATGTGCAGTATTATAAAGATGTTATATTTGGCATTAAAATTCAATAAAAGCAATTGGATTATTTTAAATTGCCAGTTTCCAAAATCTTTTACTGTGAAATACACAGTTCTTGAGTGTACAATTCAATGGATTTTTAAATATATATACACCCTGTAACCATCACCATTCCATTCATGATAGAAGATATTTCCAGCACCCCAAAAATAGTCAAGAGTTTTTTAAACTTAATTTTTTTTTTGAGACAGAGTGTCGCTGTGTCGCCCAGGCTGGAATGCAGTGGTGTGATCTCAGCTCACTGCAAGCTCCGCCTCCTGGGTTCATGCCAGTCTCCTGCCTCAGCCTCCCCAGTAGCTGGGACTACAGGGGCGCACCACCACGCCCACCTAATTTTTTTTTGTATTTTTAGTAGAGATGGGGTTTCACCGTGTTAGCCAGGATGGTCTTCATCTACTGACCTCATGATCTGCCTGCCTTGGCCTCCCAAAGTGCTGAGATTAGAGGTGTGATAAACTTAATTTTTTAACTGGCATTTTCTTTTTAGTAAAATGTGACATTTCCTTTTTTGTGTGTGTGTGTGTGTGTGTGAGAGACAGAGTCTTGCTCTGTAGCCCAGGCTGGAGTGCAGTGGCACAATCTCAGCTCACTGCAACCTCTGCCTCCCAGGTTCAAGTGATTCTCCTACCTCAGCCTCCCAAGTCGATGGGATTACAGGTGCACGCCACCACGCCTGGCTAATTTTTGTATTTTTAGTAGAGACGGGATTTCACCATGTTGGTCAGGTTGGTCTCAATCTCCTGACTTCGTAATCTGCCTGCCTCGGCCTCCCAAAGTGCTGGGATTACAGGCGTGAGCCATCGCACCCGGCCAACATTTCCTATTTTCTAGATCTTTTGTGTTGTTGACAGAATTTTAATTTTCACGCTCTTCATTTGAACATCAAGCTGTTCTTAAGACAGTAGAAATTTAAGAGAGCAAGAAGAGAAGCCAGTCAGCAAGTGTATCTTGAGCACCTCCTATATACCTGTTATTACTGTTAAGGAAACGTACTTTATTTTTATTTTTTATGTTTTTGAGACAGACTCTCGCTCTATCGCCTAGGCTGGAGTGCAGTGGCGTGATCTCGGCTCACTGCAACCTCCGCTCCCTGGGCTCAAGCAGTTCTCTCACTTCAGCCTCCTGAGTAGCTGGGATTACAGGTGTGAGCCACTACACCCAGCTAATTTTTGTATTTTTAGTAGAGACGGGGTTTCATCAATGGGCCAGGCTGGGTTGGAACTCCTGACCTCAGATGATCTGCCTCCCAAAGTGCTGGGATTACAGGCATGAGCCACCGTGCCCAGCAGGAAATGTACTTTTAAAATAGCTTTTCTTCTGGCCAGGCACAGTGGCTCACGCCTGTAATCTCAACACTTTGGGAGGCCAAGGCAGGTGGATCATGAGATCAAGAGATTGAGACCATCCTGGCCAATATGGTGAAACTCCATCTCTACTAAAAATACAAAAATTAACCAGGCATGGTGGCCTGCGCCTGTGGTCCCAGCTACTTGGGAGGCTGAGGTAGGAGAATCGCCTGAACCTGGGAGGCAGAGGTTGCAGTGAGCCACGATCGTGCCACTGCACTCCAGCCTGGAGACAGAGTGAGACTCCATCTCAAAAAAAAAAAAACAAAAAAACAAACGGAGTTTCACCTGCCTCAGCCTCCCGGGTAGCTGGGACCACAGGTGTGTGCCACCACACCAGGCTAACTTTTGTATTTTTAATGAAGACAGGGTTTCCTTATGTTAGCCAGGCTGGTTTCAAACTCCTGACCTCAAGTTATCTCCCCCCTCGGCCTCCTGAAGTGCTGGGACTGTAGGTGTGAGCCACCACGCCCAGCCAAAAAAGCTAATTTTTAAGATGACTTTATTAAAAACAAATTTTAAAATCATTTTCAAACTATAATAAAATGTTAGTATTTCTCTCATCTCTGGATGAAAAAGGGTTTTCTGAGCATATTGTCAGTGAATGGCATTATCACAAAGTAAAACAATGAAAAATTTGACTAATAAAAACTTTGTGCACGGTGGCTCATGCCTTTACTCCCAGCACTTTGGGAGGCTAAGGCAGGCAGATCACTTGAGCCCAGGAGTTTAAGACCAGCCTGTGCAGCATGGCAAAACCCCCTCTCCAGAAAAAAAATGCAAAAAATCAGCCTGTCATGGTGGCATGTGCCGGTAGTCCCAACTGCTCAGGAGGCTGAGGTAGTGAGGGAGGAGAATCACCCGAGCCCAGGAGATCCAGGCTACAGTGAGCCGTGATTATCCCACTGCAGTCCAACCTGGGTGGCAGAGTGAGACCCATCTCTAAAACAGCAAAAGCAAAAAAACAAAGCAAAACTTTTGAACCCCCAAATCATAAGTAAGTAAAATTGAAAACCAAAAATATAGAAAAAGCTTTCCATGATAAAGGACGATAGATAAATACATTTAACATAGAAGGAGCCCATGCAAACACTTAACACACCAAAATAAAACAAAACAGAACAAAACACATTGAATGGTTCACAAAGAAGGACACAGAAATGGCTTACTGTCAGAGAAACTAAACATTTCCTTATGTATTTAAGAAATGAAATGGAAGCATAAATACCTTATTTTAATTTTATTGCATCATAACAAAGAGAAAAGTGCCCAGATCAGGACTGTACAGCTCAATGAATTATGAGAAATAAACGTAACTGAATTGTATCATCCCCTTAGGCCAAAAAAGAAAATATTATGAACACCCCTGAGATCTCTTACACATCCTCTTTCAATCTCTGTTTCTTTCTTCCTTCCCAAAGGTAACTACCAGCCTGACTTTTAACAAAACAGATTAGTGTGTGCCCTGTTTTTGAACTTTATGTAAATGGAATCATACAATATGTGTTATCTGTCTGGTTTATTTCCCAGCAATGTGAGAGTCATCCATGTTGTCTCATATAACTATAGTTTGCTCATTTCCATTGCTGTATAATGTTCCATTGTATGAGTATACCACAGTTGATGCATTCTACTGTTGATGGGCATTTCAGATACTAATATTTCTATTTTCTGACTTTTATAAATAATATTGCCATTAGCATACCTTTTGGTGCACATGTGCCAACATTTCTGATATATCTTGGAGTAGAACTTGTGGGTTGTAGGGTATATGTATGTGTTTAACTTTAGTGGATAATGCAAAATAGTTGTGCAAAGTGATTTACCAGTTGTACACTTTCCATCAGCATGCGAAATCACGTTGCTTACCTCATTAACACTTAGTATTGTTAGTCTTCCATTTTAGCCATTCTGGTGAGTGGGTAATGGTATCTTACTGTTGCTTTAATTTTGCATTTCACTTATTACTGTAAGCGATACTGAGTACTTCCTCTTTAAAATACAGTTTTTCACATCAAATTATCCAAGATGTTAATATAAAATGTAACATTTAATGCTAACCAAGCCTGAGAGTCTTCAGGATGTTCATATACTGCTAGAAGAGTATAAATTGGTACAGCTGCTCTGGAAGTCAGTCTTACAAACTGTATTTGTTTAATACTGTAAAATGGTTTATAATTCAGACAAGTAATTTTATTTTTAAAAATCTGTTCTGAAAGTTGTAGAGTTCTAATACTATGCACAAAGATTGTCAACTACAGCATTGTTTATGGTAATGAAAAGTTGGAAGTCATACCCTCAAGTGGAAGAATCATTGAGTAATTTTTAGTACATACATGTTATATATCATGTATCTATCAAAAGTGATTGTTTACAAAGTTTTTAACAAGATGGGGAAATGTTTATTATGTAATTTTAAAGTGAAAATTTAAATATATTGTGATCTTTAATGTGCAGAGAAAAAGACTGAAATAAAATAGGCCAAAATGTTAACACTGGTTGCTTCCATGTGGTAAGATTGAAAATACCCACCCCTACATTTTATAAACCTTTTTTATTAAGTTAAAAATTCACCATTTTAATTATTCTAAAGCATACAATTCAGTAGTTTTTGTTTTGTTTTTGTTTTTGTTTTTGTTTTTGTTTTTTTTGGAGACAGAGTTTTGCTCTGTCACCCAGGCTGGAGTGCAATGGCACCATCTTGGCTCACAGCAGCCTCCGCCTCCTGGGTTCAAGAGATTCTCCTGCCTCAGCCTCCTGAGTAGCTGGGACTACAGGTGCGTGCCACCACATCCGGCTAATTTTTGTATTTTTAGTAGAGACAAGATTTCACTATGTTGGCCAGGCTGGTCTTGAACTCCTTACCTCATGATCCACCCGCCTCAGCTTCCCAAAGTGCTGGCATTACAGGTGTGAGCCACTGCACCCAGCCCAGTAGTTTTTAGTGTATTCACGATGCTTTACAACCATCATCACTAATTCTGTCACCCCAAAGCTAATCTAACGTTTTCATCCCCTTAAAAAGAAACTTTACCTCCAAATTATCTCCTCCCCCAACCCTTGGTAACCACTATTCTACTTTCTGTCTGTACAGATTTGCCTATTAAAATGAAATTATATACTAGGTGACTTTTTTTTTGCCTTTGTTCATTTAGCATAATATTTATGAGCTTCATTCACGTTATAGCATGTGTTAGTGCTCTTCGTTCCTTTTTATGGCTAATATCCCATTGTATGGATAACACCACATTTTGTTTATCCATTCATCTATTGGTGGACATTTGGGATATTTCCACTTTTTGGCTATTATGAATAATGCTGCTATGAGAAATCATGAATGAGTTTTTATGTGAACATATGTTTTTATTTCTCTTGGGTCTTTGCCTAGGTTTGGAATTGCAGGGTCATAAGGTAACTCTGTGTTTAACTTTTCAAGGAACTGCCAAACTGTTTTCCACAGTGGCTGTACCATTTTACATTTACACCAGTCCAATTCTTTTTATTTTTATTTTTTTCCTATTTTGTTTATTTATTTTTAGAGACAAGTTCTTGCTTTGTCACCCATGCTAGAATGCAGGGGTGCAATCTTGGTTCACTGCAGCCTCAGCCTCCTGGGCTCGAGTGATTCCCCTGCCTCAGCGTTCTGAGTAGCTAGGATGACAGGTGCACACCATCATGCCTGGGGTTTTTTATTTTATTTTTTGTGGAGACAGAGTCTTGCTATGTTGCCCAGGCTGGTATCTAACTCCTGGCCTCAAATTATCCTTCCGCTTCAGCCTCACAGAGCATTGGGATTACAGGCATGAGCCACCACTCCTGGCTAAGGCCTCCTCTTTTTAAAAATAATTTTTCATCTTTTGAATTTCCTGGAAATAATGTATATTATTTGATTAAATAATTAAGGACAGACTGGGGAGAGGGTGCCGGGTATGGAGATTTAATTATTCCCCACAGTCGTCATGAGTCCATCTGTGGGCCATCTCTAATTTTAGTCCGTTTTTTTCTCTTCATCCTTCATCTTCATAGCCATTTCCTCATCCCCCTTGATGATACCCACTTTAATGTGTTTGATATATGTCCTTATATATCTGTGTATCTTTGGTAAACAGACTGATGCTTTGTGTCTATGAGTATTTTATATATATATATAAATGATACTGTGTTATAGTTTCTTGCTTCTCGCTGTTGACTGGTATTCCCTATAGGCAGTTACCGTAGTTGACTTACTCATTTCCCTGGTGGTAAATGTCTATTTTGCTTCTAACTTACTGTTACAGAAAATGCTGCAATGAACATTATAGTTACATGCCTTTCACTGGACCTGCACATAATTTTTTTTTTTTTGAGACAGAGTCTCGCTCTGTCACCCAGGCTGGAGTGCAGTGGCACAATCTCGGCTCACTGCAAGCTCCGCCTCCCGGCTTCACGCCATTCTCCTGCCTCAGCCTCCCCAGTAGCTAGGACTACAGGTGTCCGCCACCACGCCCAGCTATTTTTTTTTTTTTTTTTGTATTTTTAGTGGAGACGGGGTTTCACCGTGTTAGCCAGGATGGTCTCAATCTCCTGACCTCGTGATCCGCCCGCCTCTGCTTCCCAAAGTGCTGGGATTACAGGCGTGAGCCACCGTGCCTGGCCAGCGGCACATAATTTTTTCTATGGTTTACCCCAAAAATTAGAATTTCTGGGCCCAGGGAAAATGCATACACAGTTTTACCAAGTATTGCCAGATTGCTTTTCAGAAAAGTTGCTTCATTCTGAATTGTCACCAACAATATTTGAACATTTCTCTTTCCCTATTTTTTTTTTTTTTTTTTACCAACTTTTGGTATTATCTGTCTTTCTAACTTTTGCCAGGTAACGGACATAACGTGATATCTCCTTATCATTTTAATTTATATTTCTCTGATTATTAGTGAAGTTAGCCATCTTCACAAATTTCCTTGCCATTTGGGTTTTCTTTTCCATGAACTGCCTGTTTATATGTTTGCCCATTTGTCTATTGGTTTCTCTATTTAAAAAAAAATTAATTTGCGTATTACATTTATAATAATGAATATTAATGGATTCTGTTTGACTTTCTTACTGTAAATACTAATATAGTTATTTCTATTTTGATTTTCATTTTAAAAGGGAGAAAGGCTGTAGAAATGCTTTTGAAGTTATAATAAAGTTAATTTTTGTTTTTAGTCCAGATGTCAGAGCATTCCTTCAAATGGACAGTCCAAAACACCAGTCAGATCCATCTGAAGATGAGGATGAAAGAAGTTCTCAGAAGGTAGTAAGAGGAATTGCCTTTCTTAATAGAAAAAATACTATTCCAAAGGTGAAATTAGTGGCTTTAGGACACTTACTTCAAATGAAGTAATTTCATCCATAGTAGAGTTTCTACTATGTAGAACACATAAAAACAAATGCATATACCTCTTACAGATCACTATTTCTTTTTTCTTTTGAGATGGAGTCTCACTCTGTCACCCAGGCTGGAGTGCAGTGGCATGATCTCAGCTCACTGCAACCTCCACCTCCCAGGTTCAAGCGATTCTCCTGCCTCAGCCTCCCCAGTAGCTGGGATTACAGGCGCCTGCCACCATGCCTGGCTAATTTTTGCATTTTTTCAGTAGAGATGGGATTTCAGCATGTTGGTCAGGCTGGTTTCAAACTCCTGACCTCAAATGATCCACCTGCCTCAGCCTCTCAGAATGCTGGGATTACAGGCATGAGCCACTGTGCCCAGGCCACAGATCACTGTTTCTTATAAAACCTATAGAATGAGTACTTTTTATACTAAAAAGTAATATAGGTTAATCAGACAAATTTGAAAATAGGTAAAAAGAAAAGTATTATCCATATTATTGCACCCACACCTAAAAATTTTTAACATCCTGGTGATTTTCTTTCCAATCTTCTCTAATGTATAGGGTTTTAAAATTACTTAATTTTAATTATGCATTGTATAGAGTTTTATATTCTGCTTTCTTCACTTCACATCTTATTTTATCATTATTGCCACCCTTGAAACTATGTTGAATTTTGGCCAACAGAAGAGGCCTTGACCACATTACATCCCACTTACTCTGCATTGTCAGGATTTTATATACAGAACAGTCAATACATACATGCCAGTTGGCATCAACTAACTTTTATTTCTGTGATATATGTACATAATTAATGTGTGTTCCTAACAGAGAATAGGGTAGCCTTGTTTTTTTTTTTTTTGTTTATTTTTTTGAGATGGAGTCTCGCACTGTTGCCTAGGCCAGAGTCAGTGGCGTGATCTCGGCTCACTGCAAGCTGTGCCTTCCGGGTTCAAGTGATTCTCCTGCCTCAGCCTCCCTAGTAGCTGGGACTACAGGTGCCTGCCACCACGCCCGGCTAATTTTTGTATTTTTAGTAGAGATGGAGTTTCACCGTATTTGCCAGGCTACTCTCGAACTCCTGACCTTGTGATCCTCCTGCCTCGGCCTCCCAAAGTGCTGGGATTACAAGCGTGAGCTGCTGTGCCTGACCAGTGTTGTTTTTTAAACTAGATTGTGATAGCAATAAGTAAAATAAGCTTGTGCCTTATTATGAAGATGTTTTCAACATTTACCTTAGAAGGTTATGTGGGAGAAGTAAATTGTAATAATTTAACTGTAAGTATTATTATGTAGCAATTAAATTATAAATGTTATATAACTATATCTACATAATTTAAACTTTTAAACAACTATTATTAAATATATACATGGAAATCAGAGATGATGGGTTGAAATACAGTTTTTCTTTATAATGCCTTTTAATTTTGTTATGGTTCTGTTTTTGTGATTTAAAAGATAATATGGTGCATTGGAATATTACTGTCCTAGAGCTAAAACCTTCAGTTTGAAAAAAGACATATTCCTTTTTTGTGACTACTGGAAAGTAGTAATTTTCCTTCTCCAATACCCCAAGAAGATTCTCAGTTAAGAGAACAAATGTAACTTTTACATCTGTGACATGGTTGCTCCTAGGACAATGTAAAAAGCTTTAAAAAAAAATCTCTGTAGCTGGTCAAAAGAGAAAAAACAAACTGGGAAAAGATTTGTAACAAATAAGGCATAAGAAGAAATAACGTCTGTGTGAAAAGCCCATACAAATGGGTTTTTGAAAAGAATGATACTTAACACCATAGTAGATAAAAGGAAATGGGGCATGGAGGAATACTCTTAGTAAAAAAAACATAGAGGAAAATGTTCAACGTTGATGATATTAGCAAATGAAAATCTTAGAGAGATTTTTATTGCTCTACCAAATTAAAAAAATGTACAGTAAATAAAATATTGCAGAACTGATAACAGTAAGGTAAAACAAGCACCCTTGGTCATCATTGGTGTCATAATTTTATGCAACTCTTTTGGAAAGCAATTCAGCAGTACATATCAAATATAAAAATATTCACATCAGGAATTGATGCAAATGGAATAATCCACACAGAAAAAAGCAAAAGACGTTCATTTCAGTATGATCTGTTAAAAACAATATTAGACTCAACCTAAATATTGACCAATCACTTAGTGTTTGTCCATATATGTTATACATTTTAAGTTATTTTTCAAGATCAGATGTTAAGCTTTGACACATCAAATGAAATCAGTATTTAAAACTTATATGCATATTCGCACAGTATGATTTACAGTCAGTTTTTTAAAAAGATATGCAAATACATATGAAAGTAGTGTAAATATTTGCAAAATTATATATTGGTAAGGTTATGGATTTTAAAAAACGTTTTTCCTAATACTTTTGACATTTTCCAACTATTAGTATTTTTAATTGAAAAATGAATGATTTCAAGTAATGTTTTTAAAATCTATATAACCATGATTTTCCATGTTTTGCTTGCTACTCATGTGAGACTAGGTAGGTTTAGGTTATTTGAAGCCTATCTTGCCTTGCAGTGGAAGACAGCTGCAGACAACTCGAAGACAGAACCAAGCTGAGAGATTTCTGGGTTCTGCCGCTGTTGGCTTTAAATCTGAGTTTTGTTCCTTTTTTTCTTTTTTCATCCATAGTGTCTGAAACTTCCACTAGAATCCCTTGAGGTTTTAAAATACAGATAAAAAGAATCTCTTTTAAAAAAGGAAAAAGCCATACTTTGTTGTATAATTGTAACTACTTATTAAGGACTTTTTTTTTTTTTTTTTTTTTTTGAGACAGTCTCGCTCCGTCGCCCAGGCTGGAGTGCAGTGGCATGATCTTGGCTCACTGCAAGCTCCGCCTCCTGGGTTCATTCCATTCTCCTGCCTCAGCCTCCTGAGGAGCTGGGACTACAGACGCCCACTACCACGCCCGGCTAATTTTTTGTATTTTTTAGTAGAGACGGGGTTTCACTGTATTAACCAGGATGGTCTCCATCTCCTGACCTCGTGATCCACCCACCTTGGCCTCCCAGAGTGCTGGGATTACCGGCATGAGCCACCTCGTCTGGCTTATTAAGGACTTTTAAGTGAATAACTAAGTGAAATTCCTAGCTGGAATATTTTAGAGGGCATCTGGACCTACTCCCTTATTTACACAGAGAAAAATAGAGGCCAAGGGAAGTCAAGAAACTTAAATGATCTCAATTAGTATTCATTCTGTTAATAAATTATACCTCACCCTCAATTTAGTGACTAGATGTTGTCTTCAAAAATAGTAAGTACAGTTGTCTAATTCGATATCCTAATACTTTTCATCATTTCAGAAATGTGCTCCATTAGGGAAATCCTTGCCTAAATAATAAAATCTAGTTACATATTAACATACTTCAGGGGACAAGTTGTTCATGTTGTTTAATCTGCACTATATTTAATCCTCTTCCTTCATCTTTTTTTTTTGAGATGGAATCTCTCTGTTGCCCATGCCGGAATGCAATGGCTCAATCTCGGCTCACTGCAACCTCCCCCTCCTGGTTTCAAGTGATTCTCCTGCCTCAGCCTCCCAAGTAGCTGGGACTACAGGCGCACGCCACCACGCCAAGCTAATGTTTGTATTTTTAGTAGAGACGGGGTTTCACCATATTGGCCAGGCTGGTCTCGAACTCTTGACCTCGTGATCCACCCGCCTCGGCCTCCCAAAGTGCTGGGATTACAGGTGTGAGCCACCACGCCTGGCCTTCCTTCATCTTTATAAGAAAAATTTATTGAATGGAAAATTAAACCAGTTATCTGCACATTCATTAACAGAAAAAGTGTATTGAAATTACAACTCAGTTTGAATTACATTGTAAGAGTCTAAGGAACACTGAAATATTTTTTTCTTCCGTTTTTATTATTGATTTGTTTTGATTATTTTGTAGCAGTTACTTAGTAGAAAGGAACACTGTAATATTTAAACATTAAAGGCAACTCTTAGTTAAAACTATGCCACAACAGGACTAATCTCATTTAATGAATTTTTTATGTATAGGTATAACAACAGGAAATAAATTTGAATTGTAACTACAACACTGGTGCCAATGTTGTTTTTTCATGAGAAACTTCTTTATTTTATTTTATTTTATTTTATTTTGAGACAGTCTCATTTTGTCACCCACGGTGGAATGCAGTGCCACTATCTCAGCTCACTGCAACCTCTGCCTCATGAGTTCAAGGGATTTTCCTGCCTTGGCCTTTCGAGTAGCTGGGATTACAGGTGCCCATCACCACACCCAGCTAATTTTTGTTTTTTTGGTAGAGATGGGGTTTCACCATGTTGGCCAGGCTGCTCTCGAACTCCTGACCTCAGATGATCCACTCGCCTTGGCCTCCCAAAGTGCTGGGATTACAGCCGTGAGCCACCACTCCCGTTCAGAAACTTAAGAACTTTTGAAGGATGAGATGATTTGCCCTTTATTTTAAAAAATAGTTTATATTCTAGATATTACAAATTTGAAATGAATTTAAGTAAAAATAAATACTACATATGTCTATAATAAGAAGTTTGATAAGATAAAATTTTCTTGGCCTGGTGCGGTGGCTCACGCCTGTAATCCCGCCACTTTGGGAGGCTAAGGTGGGTGGATCACCTGAGGTCAGGAGTTCAAGACCAGCCTGGTCAACATGGCGAAACCCTATATCTACTAAAAATACAAAAATTAACCGGGCATGGTGGCGTATGCCTATAATCCCAGCTACTCGGGAGGCTGAGGCAGGAGAATCGTTTGAACCAAGGAGGTGGAGGTTGCAGTGAGCCAAGATCATGCCACTGCACTCCATCCAGCCTGGGCAACAAGAGTGAAACTCTATCTCAAAAAAAAAAAAAAAAAAAAGTATTGGTTCTGATTAGAGAAGTTTTTAAAAGCTTTTTTTATATTTATAGCTTATATGAAGTATAATTACATATTATATAGAACACTAGTAAAAGTATACATATTTGAAACATTTATAACTGATTTAATTATCTGAATGTATAAAGAGGTTTAAAGTTCATTTATGTGAAGCAGAATTTACTGACACTTGGCTTTTATAAAAAATGATCACTGATAGGATTACTAGATTAATCTGGGATTTTTGAGTTAAAATTAGAGCTAATTATTAATGAACTAGAATCTTTTATTACTTAAATTTCTTCATAGCATACTAGGTAAATAAAGATTTGCTTCTAAATTAATACCAGGGCTTAAGCTTACTGTGTTAACTGTTGCAAAGAGAAAAGCCTGTATAAAATGTTGGCGCTACCACAGTGCTAGAATTAGAAAGAAAAGGCTGAGCGCGGTGGCTCACAACTGTAATCCCAGCACTTTGGGAGGCTAAGGCAGGCAGATCACGAAGTCAGGAGATCGAGACCATCCTGGCTAACACGGTGAAACCCCGTCTCTACTAAAAATACAAAAAAATTAGCCGGGTGTGGTGGCGGGCACCTGTAGTTCCAGCTATTCGGGAGGCTGAGACAGGAGAATGACGTGAAGCCGGGAGGCAGAGCTTGCAGTGAGCCGAGATCACGCCACAGCACTCCAGCTTGGGCGACAGAGCGAGACTCCGTCTCAGAAAAAAAAAAAAGAAAGAAAGAAAGAAAAGAAAAACTGCTGTCTATGTTTGCTTTGTCTGTATTTACCTACCATCAAATTAAAATTGAAAACCCAGCATTTGCGATCATCATTGTCATCATCCTATCATTTCTGTCTTTGATAAACTGTTTGAAAACTTGAAAAACAAAAAGCCATTTTTAACAGTTTTTTAGAAAGTGATCCCTCTTAAATTGCAGTTTCAATACCCACCTCCTCAAAGGAGCTTTCCTCAGTTTATTTCATTTATTTGCCAACTTAGAGCTTGATTTCTGGCTTACCTTTTTTCTTACAACAGTTCTTGAAAATTACCATGAGAAAAATGATTATGTTTTTGTCTATGTGTATTTCCAAGTAAGTCTATATCCTTACTGAGAATCAGGACTTTGGGTTTCTTTAACATGGCAACAAACCAAATATTTGTGGTACAGTTATAAATATTTTATTTCAAAACATTAATTAATTTTTGAAGCTCCAATAAGAATGTTGTTTTTCTTTCCCCACCTTCACAGCTACACTCTACCTCACAGAACATCAACCTGGGACCGTCTGGAAATCCTCAGTATGTTTAATTTGCTTCAAACAATTTTTTAACTGAATTTTAGGAAGATCTTTTTTGAGCGTATGCAGATATGTATAATTACACTAATTTAACTGTAGGCCTTTGAAATATAACCATAGTTACAGTGAATACAGTGCTGTCATATGCTTGTATGCTCCAGCTTTTCACTGCTTTAGGATAGTTCTGAGGAATTTTTAATCCACAGATTGTTAATTGGGTTCTGCTATTTTGTCATTGTCACTTTTCTGGGTGGGTGGGTGGGGTGTGTGTGTGTGTGTGTGTGTCTAAAATCAGTAGACCATATTTCCCAAGGGACCACAAGTCCTATGAGGTCCTCTGAAAAAAAGCACCCTTGCAGGCCTAATTGACATTCTGCTGGTGTTTGGTGTGATTGGTGCACCCCTGTTGTTAGCCAGCTTCTTCCAAAGGAGTCATAATGGACATTAGCATATTAAAGGCTATTAAACTTTGTTTACCGAGTTTCTCCCCATATTCCCAGGCTAATTGATTAGTAATGTCTGCCATGGATTGGAGGAGGAATGTGGTCTTGCTGCCCTTACTTGTAATTATCCTTACAGGCATATTACATTTACTCTGAAGTGTTTTTTTTATTCTAGGCTTTCCCTACCCTTTTGCTCTACTTGGAGAATGATTATAGGCAGATGGGAGAAGTGGTCCAAGGACTGCGTCCTGGTACACTTCAACATTATGAGATCAGGAAAGAACTGCTAACAGAGACTGAGAAAGAGACAGTAAGATAAGAGAAAAACCAGGAATATGGTTTCCTGAAGTCAGGGGAAGAGTGCCTAAAAGAGGAGGGAGTAATTAACTCTGTTAATGTTGCTGATAGGGCAAGTAAGATGAAGATTGAAAATTGACCACTGGATTTCATGAAGTCATTGGTGACTTTTAATGAGCAGTTTCAGTGGTGTGGTGGTTGGTATAAGACCCTAATCAGAAAGGGTTCACAAGAGAACTAGAGGAGAGGACAGTAGGTAGAGACAACGAGTTTACAAAACTTACTTGAAGAGTTTTTGCTTCAAAGGAAAGCAAATAAATACGATGCTAACTGGAAGTTTGGTTTTAAGCATTCTTTTCTGTTGTTCATAGCATTGAACAAAAATGGCAGCACAAAAAATGGATTTTTTTTTTTTTTTTTTGAGACAGAGTCTCGCTCTGTCGCCTAGGCTGGAGTCCAGTGGTGCGATCTCCACTCACCGCAGCCTCTGCCTCCCATGTTCTCCTTCCTGAGCCTTCTGAGTACCTGGGATTACAGGCAGCCACCATCATGTCCGGCTAATTTTTGTAGAGACAGGGTTTCACCATGTTGGGCAGGCTGGTCTTGGAACTCCTGATCTCAGGTGATCTGCTTGCCTCAGTCTCCCAAAGTGCTGGGATTACAGGCATGAGCCACTGTGCCTGGCCAAAAATGGAAATTTGCTTTAAGTTAAGGTTCATCTCCAGCAGTTAACAGTGAGGCTTGGAGTATGGCCTCAGCTCGCCTATTTACTGTTTGAGGGACCTGCATGCTTTTCACTGTTAGATTTGTTTACAAAGTTATTTCAGTACCTCTGCATATCTTTAAAGAAGAAAATAGTTCAAAGAGCAGGTTTTTGAAGAAGAAAAACATCTAAATATAGTTAAGTGTTTATCTCACTAATCTTTACCTGTCATTATTTAACCTAGTTCTGGTTTTACTCTCATGTTTGAATTAACGATTTTTTTGATAATTAAGCAAATTTCAAGTCTAAATGGATTTATTCTCCTCTTCCCATACAACTTATGAATTCAGACCATGTTGGAGGAAATGGCTCTTTTGGCTGCTTAAGCTCCCCTTTCTGCTGCCGTGTGTTTTTGTCTACATAACAGCCAATGCTGTTTTTACCTGATGGGTTAAGTTAACATAAATAAAAAGGCAGTCTTGCTTTTCTCTTCCTGGTTTTCCTATATTACCGTTCATGAGAATAAGCTGAGAAGTATTTTATCTTTAATGTGCAATAAGTGGTTTATATGAAACACTGTAATGACTTTTTTCTCCATCAGAAATTGTTCTTAGCGTCTTTACTAGGTGATCCAACTAGCAGCTTCATTTTCAGAAGAATTACCACGTTATATAGTCCTTAGAATGTATCACTTATTTATATAGTTATTTAATTTCCTCAACAACATTGGACCATGATTAATAAAATTGGTTTAGATAGAAGCTATTTCAAGTTCAAAACTCTACATATACGATATGCATATATCCTTTTCTCCCAAAGAGAGTATTATTGAAGTTCCTCTTAAGCAGAACTTAATGAGGCTTAAATAAAGTTATGAAATGTTTTATCTGATCAGAAAGTAGATATTACTATTCATATTACCTACT
This sequence comes from Gorilla gorilla gorilla, assembly GCF_029281585.2. Classification (NCBI taxonomy): domain Eukaryota; kingdom Metazoa; phylum Chordata; class Mammalia; order Primates; family Hominidae; genus Gorilla; species Gorilla gorilla. Next base: position 53,552,784 of record NC_073231.2, on the reverse strand, counting down.
GTGCATGAAAGATGAAGTACTCAGCAGGAAAGCTAGAGTTAATAGGCTGAAGTGTTTTGTGCCTAACGTTTATTTTTTAAAGAGGGAGGTGCTAAGAAATGTTTAAAAGTTAATATTTCCAATTTCTAGGAGGCTAATTCTTATTGTTAATTTATTTCAGTGCCAAACCAACTGACTTTGATTTCTTAAAAGTTATTGGAAAAGGCAGCTTTGGCAAGGTAAGAGTGTTTTGTGAGGTTTTTATTTGGTTTTGGTTTTCGTTTTTTTTTTTGGAGACAGGGTCTCACTCTGTTGTCCAGGCTGGAGTGTAGTGGTGCAGTCATAGCACACTTGAACTCCTGGGCTCAAGCCATCCTCCCATCTCAGCCTCCCAAGTAGCTGGGACTATAGGCACACACCAGCATGCCTGGCTAATTTTTTCACTCTTTTGTAGACAGGGCCTTGCTCTCTTGCCCAGGCTGGTCTCAAATTTCTTTCCTCAAGTGATCCTCCCACCTTGGCCTCCCAAAGTGCTGGGATTACAGATGTGAGTCACCATCCCCAGCCTAAAGTGTTTTTATTTTCTCATTCAGTAAATAAGTACTTAAGGAATTTATGCTTTATGTGTGTGAGCCACAGGACTTTTTGGTTTCAGGATATGGAATTAAGATACTTTCCCCACCCTCAAAATACTAACAATAATTAGGGAGAAAAGGCATCTACTCAAATTCTGTAATAAAGTTCACTTATTCAGAAGGTATTTGTTGAACACCTACTGTGTGCCAGATACCCTTCTGGGCCCTGGTTAGAAAAATTATGGAAATTGACATGGTTACTACCTTTGTGGTGCTTACAATCTGGGGGGGGCGGTGGGGGATAGTCAATTTAAAATATTCAGTCAAGTAAATAAGTACAAATAATAACAGCAGTGCAGGAAATGAAGAATAGGGTGAAATGACAAAGGACAGTAGGCAGCTGAGGGAAGATTCCCACTTACATAGCTTCTCAGAAGACATGCTATTTAAGCCAAAGCTGGAAAGACAAAAATGAGCAGCTGTGTAACAGTTTGAGAAGGAAACGAATGTGTAAAGACCCTGCTTATTTTCTTATGGTGTCAGATAAATCATGTAACTTGACAGTATAGCCATACCAAGGAAGGAGAATCACTTAAGGCCAGGGTTAACAGGAAAGTATCATAGATGAAGTTATCAGAATCATCAAATATATTTAAGTGCTTTTTTTACAGTGTACTTCAGTCTTTAGTAAAAATGGAATATGTATGTGTTTAATCATATTTTGCTATATTTGTAGCTTTTGGTAACTCTAGTTTGTTTTCTGTGTTTCCTTGAGACTAGAAACTGTGGCTATGCGATTAAACCCATGTATGTTTATTCACTCAGCAAATATATATTATCCACCTGCTACATGCTGAGTATTGTGCTAGTATAAGCAATAGAAAGTTAGAAATGAATCCTGCTCTCAAAATCCCCAAAATTCTATTGGAATGCTTGACATAGTTGTCATTAAGAACAAAAGCATTATCTGTCATTAAAAACAAAAGCATTGTGGCACATACCTGTAATCCCAGCTACTTGGGGGCCTGAGGCAGGAAGATCACTTGAGTTCAGGAGTCCAAGACCAGCCTGGGCAACATAGCAAGACCCCATCTCAAAAAAAAAAAAAGTCATTATCTTTTGGAAACTTCATGTTTAGATCTAGAGTCTTATCAGGATTTGGTTCTTGCATATAATGTGAGGCATAGCGTCACAGTTCATTTTTTTCCTTGTGGATAACCAGCTGATCTTATACAGTTTATGAAAACTGGTTTTTTTGTTTGTTTTGTGTTTTTTTGCCATCTGATGGGCCACCTGATCTCCAGGGCCACCTTTATCATGTATTCACTATTTATACCTTCACAGATCTGTTTTTAGAAATTCTTTTTTTTTTTTTTGAAGACAGAGCCTCACTCTGTTGCCCAGCCTGGAATGCAGAGTGCAATGGTGCGATCTCCGCTCACTGCAACCTCTGCATCCCAGCTTCAAGCAATTCTCCTGCCTCAGCCTTCTGAGTAGCTGGGATTTCAGGCACACGCTACTGTGTCTGGCTAATTTTTGTATTTTTAGTGGGGACGGGGTTTTACCATGTTGGCCAGGCTGGTCTTGAACTCCTGACCTCAAGTGATCTGCCTGCCTCGGCCTCCCAAAGTGCTGGGATTACAGGCATGAACCACTGTGCCCACCCTCTTTTTAGATTTTAAGTTTTGTGTTTCTGTTTCTAGATTGCATTTCTGTTCATTTTCTGTTCATTGGCCTGTTTATCCTGACACCAGTACCACATTGTTGTGACACCTGTAGCTTGATATCTAACAGAATTAAGTCCTCCCTTCTTCTTCAAGAGACTATTCTTAGCCCTTTGCATATCAATATAAATAAATTTCAGAATCAGCATATCAATTTCTGCAGAAATTCTATTTGAATTTGATTGGGATGGCATTGACTCTGTAGATCAATTTGGGAAGAATTATCATCTTTACAATATTGTGTTGTCAAATCCGTGACCATGGTATATTACTTTGTTAATGTAGCTCATCTTTAATTTTTCCCAATACTATTTTGTGGTATTCTGTTTAGAATTTTTTTTGAGATGGAGTTTCACTCTTGTTGCCCAGGCTGGAGTGCGGTGGCGCAATCTCGGCTCACTGCAACCTCTGCCTCCTGGGTTCAAGCGATTCTACTGCCTCAGCCTCCCCAGTAGTTGGGATTACAGGCGTGTGCCACCATGCCCTGCTAATTTTGTATTTTTAGTAGAGACAGGGTTTTTCCATGTTGGTCAGGCTGGTCTCGAACTCCCGACGTCAGATGATCCACCCACCTCAGCCTCCCAAAGTGCTGGGATTACAGGCGTGAGCCACCACGCCCAGCCAGGTGTTTGGTTTTTTATGCTGTTGAAAATTGGTGTTAATTCTTGAAGCTGAATATATGCGTTACCTATGACACATTGGTTCTACTCCCTAGTTTACATATCCAACAGAAATGAATATCCACTAGGAAAGGTATATACAGGAATGTTTATAGCATCATTATTCATAAATAATCTAATCTATCAGCAAGAGAGTAGATACATTGTAGTGTGTCATATAATGGAATATTCTGCATAACAAAATATGAGAACTATGCTATATGCCACAATGTTAATGAATATTTCATATAATTTAGAGTGAAAGAATTGAGACAGACAGCTTTATCCATGTGATTCTAATTACGTGAAATTCAAAACAGGGCAAAAGTTATCTGTGTTATTTCAAGTTGACATGGTGGTAGTTAGTTACCTTTGAGAAGGAGAAGGGTGAGTCGTGACTGGGATTTAGCAAAAGAGAGGCTTTAGGCTACTGGCAGGGTTTTTTTTTGTTTTGTTTTGTTTTTTTGAACTGCATACTGGTTACATAGGTGTATTCACTTTGTAGCAATTTATTGAGCTGTAGTGATGAGTTTTTCTATATGTATGCTATGTTTAATAAAAAAATTAAAATCTCGCAAAATGATTAGAAACCAACAAAGTGCACTCCTGTAATCTTAGAAACCAACAAAGTGCACGCCTGTAATCTCAGCACTTTAGGAGGCCCAGACGGGTGGATCACAAGGCCAGGAAATCGAGACTGTCCTGGCTAACACGGTGAAACCCCGTCTCTACTAAAAATACAAAAAAAATAAATTAGCCCCGTGTGGTGGTGGGCGCCTGTAGTCCCAGCTACTCGGGAGGCTGAGGCAGGAGAATGGCGTGAACCCGGGAGGCGGAGCTTGCAGTGAGCCGAGATCGCGCCACTGCACTCCAGCCTGGGCGACAGAGCGAGACTCTGTCTCAAAAAAAAAAAAAAAAAAAGAAACCAACAAAGTGCAGTAAAACAAAAGAAGGCCGGGTGCGGTGGCTTACGCCTGTTATCCCAGCACTTGGTGAGGTCGAGGCAGGTGGATCACTTGAGCCCAGGAGTTTGAGACCAGCCAGGATAACATGACGAAACCACATCTCTACAAAAAATTCAAAAATTAGCCAGGTATGGTGGCACACGCCTGTAGTCCCAGCTATTTGGAAGACTGAGACAGGATGATCACCTGAGCCTTGGAGAGGTCAAGGCTGCAAGTGAGTGAAAATTGCACCACTGCAAGATACTCTAGATTTCTTCAGATTCTTTAAAGCCTCTGCATGGGACCCAGCCCACTATAGAAATCCATGGCACTTTTTCTTCTGAACTCTTCTGAATTTAAAACCTGTTAAGAAAAATCTCAGTATGAAACAGTACATTTTGATTACCTAAAAAACATTTCCTTATCCTTGTTAATGTAGCCATGAAGTTTATAACAATATTTTCTACAGGCAATATTTTCTCCTGGAAGTACAGGAGACTTCCAGGATTCAGGGCTGGAGCACATGCATGCATACACACACAAACTTCTCAAGCAGTGTAGATTTGGGCACTTAAATTTAGTTAAAAAAAATCTCAAATATCAACACATTAAGTGACAAAGAAAAGGTGCCTGATTACTTGATTTTTAAAACAAAAACATGATCTAGGTCCCTTATGGACTTTCTTTTTACAAAATTTAAGAAGTATTGATGTATTGACAAGTGAATTATTTCTATCAAAATTTGAAATTTCTAGTAGTATACACTAATGTTTAACTATAACAGGTTCTTCTTGCAAAACGGAAACTGGATGGAAAATTTTATGCTGTCAAAGTGTTACAGAAAAAAATAGTTCTCAACAGAAAAGAGGTAAAATGAAATAGTTGTTGTTTCTCTCAAGCCCATTTTCTCAATTAAGAGAGTTGTTTTCTAGTGTATAATACAATTGATCTTTTGCCTTTTTTCCAGCAAAAACATATTATGGCTGAACGTAATGTGCTCTTGAAAAATGTGAAACATCCATTTTTGGTTGGATTGCATTATTCCTTCCAAACAACTGAAAAGCTTTATTTTGTTCTGGATTTTGTTAATGGAGGGGAGGTGAGTTTTATAATGAGTTTTCTAATGTTAATAGTTTAGAAAAATAGCATAAAGTCAAAGTTTTTCTTGTAAGTTTTAGAAGGACAGTATAAAATCAGTAGCTTTTTATAGCAATAATATTCAAGGTACTGGCTGAGTACAGGATGTGGAGAATTGTAACACAGAGCTTTTAAGCATATGGTATAGTTGAGAAGGTTCATAAAAGAACCTTGATATGAAGCTGCTGGCTTCATGGACAGGTTTGTCACTAAACTGTATAGCAAGAATAACATATTGAAATATTAGAATAAAATGTGATTTGTAATTTAGGCAATTATCTCAACAGTTGCATACAAATATTACTTGAAGCTGCTGGCTTCATGGACAGGTTTGTCACTAAACTGTATAGCAAGAATAACATATTGAAATATTAGAATAAAATGTGATTTGTAATTTAGGCAATTATCTCAACAGTTGCATACAAATATTACTCCAGCTTCTCATTTTCCAAGATGTGCAAATTATTAATCAGATGAGATAATCCTCTAATAAGGGGCTCTGTGGTGGTAGCTTGGCTCAGTGACTCGCACCTTTAGTCTCAGCTACTCAGGAGGCTGAGGCAGAAGGATCACTTGAGTCCAGGAGTTTGAGGCTACAGTAAGCTATGATTGCACTGCAGCCTGGGTAACAGAACGAGACCCCATCTCTTTAAAAAAAAAAAAAAAAAAAAATGCTTTATGATAAAGTCTGTTTTGGAAATGTTTCATGTTATATCCATTTCTTGGTGAATCACAGTATGCCTCAGCATGTTAAAGACTTTGAGAAATTCTGCCTTAAACAAAGTCAGGATATCTTTTTTTTTTTTTTTTTTTTTTGAGACAGCGTCTCACTCTGTCACCCAGGCTGGAGTGCAGTGGTCACAGCTCACTACAGCCTCAACCTCCTCAAGTTGGATATCTTAAGAGAATTTTTTAAAACCGTGCAGTCCCCTTTTTTGTTTCAACCAATCTCTTAAGTATTACACAAAACTCTGATTCAGATGGATATTGAAATACACTTTGGGAAATGCTGCTATTACAATAATTACAATAATAACTAACTTCCATTGAGTATTACTTAGTATCCATCACTCTGGCTCTTTGTACATATAATTTTACCTTCACAACAATCTATAGTAAGACTGACTGAGGCACAGAGAAGCTAGGTAGCTTGTAGAAGTAATGTGGTTAGTATCAGAGGCAGGGATTGAACTGAGGCAGCCTGATTCCAGGATCTAGGCAGCTGACCTCTCAACCCTCACACCTTTCTAATTTGTTTGGTCTTTGAGCTGTGAATGTCTAAAAAATTTTTTTAACTAATAGGTATTGTCATATCTTTACAAAGGGATCTTTCATTCCCCAATCTCTGAGCAGAAAATGACTATTTCAGCATTTAACTGTAGAAGAAAGGAACTGTAAGGAAAATTAGTTAATATTCTGCAAAACCGAAGGTCAGACACACCTAGATCATTTTGGGGGAAGATTGTAAAAAGAATGATTATTCACCTTTCTGCATCTGTCACAAAAGTCCCTTAAGGCCAGGTGTGGTGGCTCAACACCTATGATCCCAGCAATTTGGGAGGCCGATGTGGGTGGATCACTGGAGCCCAGGAGTTCAAGACCAGCCTGGGCAACATGGCGAAACCCCATCTCTACAAAAAAAAAATAACAAAAATTAGCTGGGCATGGTGACATGCCTCCGTAGTCCCAGCTACTCAGGAGGCTGAGGTGGGAGGATTGTTTGAGCCCAGGAGGTTGCGGCTGCAATGAGCCATGATCACACAACTGTACTCCAGCCTGGGTGACAGAACAAGACCCTGTGTCAAAAAAAAAAAAAAAAAAAAAAAAAAAAATTCCCTTAAGACTCTTCAGTGTAGAGGCAAGATTATTCCATCTCTCAGGCATCCTGATTCATTGATGCAGGTGACCCCACATTGTTTTCACCTTGAAGGTTGTCGTTTAATTTTGTGTGTGCCCGAGTGCTGACAGATAAAGAGAATTTATTGAGGCTTGGCACTTTGCAATTATTTTACATGCATTATGTCAGTAAATCACAACTCTTTCAGAAAACACTATTATGCGCATTTAATTTGCCATGGCATTAATATTAAATGCCATGAAATTTTCTTTCTTATTTATTGAGACGGAGTCTCTCTCTGTCACCAGGCTGGAGTGCAGTGGTGCGATCTCAGCTCACTGCAACCTCCAACTCCCTGGTTCAAGCGATTCTCCTGCCTCAACCTCCCAAGTAGCTGGGATTACAGGCACGTGCCATGACGCCCAGCTAATTTTTGTATTTTTAGTAGAGACGGGGTTTCGCCATGTTGGCCAGGATGGTCTCAAACTCCTGACCTCATGATCCACCCGCCTCAGCCTCCCAAAGTGCTGGAATTAAAGGCGTGAGCGACCGCACCTGGCTGAAATTTTCTTATTTATAAATAAGAAAATTGAGGTTCGGAGAGGTTAAATAACTGTCTCAATGTTACAGTGTTCTAGTAAGTGTCAGACCCTGCATTTAACCTAGATATCTCGACTGCAGAGCCCATTCTTAAGTGCCACGTTGTGTCTTTGAAATGTTCATGTGAAGCATCTAAGTGCAGGTGAGGTCCCACTGCGAGCTCCCTGCTTTATGTGTGGTTTCTTCGTGCTCTTTTAGGGCTTTGCTTCTGAGACCTTTTTGTACAGTGACTGCTCACTGGCAAAGATTGAAAGAGGTAGGCTTGTCATCTGAAAGATGCAAGATAATGAAAAAAGGAGAATAAAATACAATAGAATGCCAGGGTGGGTGGAGGAGAAGTTGAGTGGGTAATAGGTAGACAAGGGTTAAAGATGAGGAGAAAGGATAGGAGTGTGGTTTCCATACATTATTACTCTTATTTTCCCCCAGTGTTCATACTTAGAAATTTCAACTTTGACATACGAATACTTAGCTTTGTATACTACTTCATATCTTTTTTAGAGCAAAGTAGAATAAAAACAAATAAGTTTTATGACACTTGGCAGATGAGCAAGCCTCTCTGAGCCTCAGCTTCCGATTTCCTGAGTCAAAATCGTTGGCTAATGTCCACATAGGAGACATCAACATTGAGGTGGTGGTTAAAACCAACAGAATGGATAAAGTTACCTGGGAAGGGTATTTGGAGAAAAAATAACACATGGTCCAAGGGCAGAAACCCTGTCATCCCTGCACTTTCCGAGGCCAGAAAGGAGCAGAGATGGAATTCACCAAGACTCAAGGAGAGATTTTTGTCTTAGAAGCCAAGGGACCCAGTGGAAACTTCCCCCAGGCAGTAACCTTAGTTAAAGGCCAGGTTATAAGAAATAAATTAAAAATTAGGAAGTATAAGAAATGAACTAGAAAGTCCAACTGCTGTTTAGCTGCAGCCGGTTGCTGCTGCTGTGAAGTGTAGGCCTAATGGTCCAGAGCTTATCTTTTTTAAAAAAAAACTAAAACCATGAATTTTTACCCCCAAATTCCCAGTTTTTAATGTTATCAACTAATTCAGATTTTTTGAAAAACAGTATTTGGCTCAAGTAAATTATATGTATGGAGATATATATATATATATATTCATATGGGTTATATTTGTTCTGCTGGGCTCTAGTTTTTAATCTCTGAATAGTGTTTGTTTTTTTCAAATGGAAAACATAGTCCAGAAAGGCCCTGTAAGATAATTACATGGCAATATCAAGATCGTTGATCTTCATCGATAATCTTTTCCAGAACAGTTGCCTGGAAGGGTGAGGACATTTTTGCATTAAGTAGTAAATGGGAGATGAGTGACATTAGCAAGGGTAAACAAAGACACGTGGTTGAAGAGAGAGAATGATTGTTAGGTGGGGACATGGATGAAGGGGAGTCACATTTCTGTGCCTTGTTAACATTTTTAGCTCACATTCAAAGTAACAAAGAACAATTCCTACCTTTGTATTTACCGAATATATTGGTTTAATGCTATGTGTGAATGATCCTAACATTCTCTCTCCCCCCCACCCCCACAACCAATTTGACAGCTTTTTTTCCACTTACAAAGAGAACGGTCCTTTCCTGAGCACAGAGCTAGGTTTTACGCTGCTGAAATTGCTAGTGCATTGGGTTACTTACATTCCATCAAAATAGTATACAGGTACAATTTTAAAATATACTTGTAAAAATTGTATATAACAATATTTTATTTCGGTTTGTATTCAGTTTTGCTTTTCTTTCCTTTTAATTTGATAGAGACTTGAAACCAGAAAATATTCTTTTGGATTCAGTAGTAAGTATTCTCTTTTAAAAATCTACTAGTTCTCAATTTTTGTTGTTGCTTTTATGCTTAGTGCAAAAAAAGTCTCAGAGATTCTGTACTGCGTTATTTTATTTATATAACATTCTCAAAATGACAAAACGGTAGGGATGGAGAACAGATTAGTGGTTGACAGGGTCCAAGGGGATAGAGAGTGCAAAGATAAAGGGGTAGCATTAGGGAAGTTCCTTTGGTGGTGGTTACACGAATCTATACATCTGTATTGCGTAGAGCCACACACACACACAAAGCATGCATGTAAAAAGTGAAAACTGAATAAGGTTGACAGTCTGGTTAATAGTATTGTACCAATGACAATTTCCTCTGTATACTATTTTGCAATTTCATGTGGATCTATAATTATGTCAAAATAAAAGGAGTTTGAAAATTGTTAATTTATTGGCCGGGTGTGGTGGCTCACGCCTGTAGTCCCAGCACTTTGGGAGGCCAAGATGGGTGGATCACTTGAGGTGGCATGCCTGGGCAACATGGCGAAACACCATCTCTACTAAAAATGCAAAAATTAGCCAGGTGGCACGCGCCTGTGGTCCCAGCTACTCAGGAGACTGAAGCATGAGAATCGCTTGAACCCAGGAGGCAGAGGTTGCAGTGAGCCGAGATCACACCACTGCACTCCAGCCTGGGCAACAGAGTAAGACTCTGTTTCAAAAAAAAAAAAAAATTAACTGAAAAATTGTCAATTCATATTTATGCATTGTTTTATCTTACTGCCCCTGTATTTGTCAGGGACATGTTGTCTTAACAGATTTTGGGCTTTGTAAAGAAGGAATTGCTATTTCTGACACCACTACTACATTTTGTGGGACACCAGAGGTAAGAAATATATCTCATTGTCATTTATATAATCATGTATAAAATGCAAATATGAATTACAGATTGCATATATAAATTTAAAATAAGAAAAGTAGAATAAAAACTGTCATTTCAGCTTCCAGCCAGCTGGAAATACCTGATAATCATGCCTTGATAGTTGGGTATTTTTAACTGTGATTGTTAGATACTGCAAGACCCTTTTGAATAATCCAACAAATATAAATTATGTTTATTTGTTTTTAATGTTAGAAGTTTACCTTAGACTTCTTTATGCATTTAATTATATTTCTTTTTTTGTTTTTGTTTTCTTCTAAGGTAAATATTGTAGAAAATTATATTTCTAATCCTTTAAAAATCACAAATCAGTGATGAAAGTGTTCTTTCTGTGACTGTGTTAACAACATTGAATCACACACTTTAAATGGGTGAATTGTGTGATATGTGACTATTTTAATAAAGCTGTTTTTCTTTTAAAAAATGAGCTAAAGCAAATATGGCAAAATATTAACACTTGACTATATCTCAGTTGCAGTTTATTGGTTTCTCTTGTTTTTTATATGCTTGAAATATTTTGTAACAAAATTAAGTGTTTACTTACTAGAAGAAAATAAAGCAGTGGATATGGAAAAACAAATCACAAATCAGAATTTATTTATCAGAACATCCCATTTTCTAATCATGTTAGCTAGCAAAAAAAGTATCTATTTGTGACAATAGTAATGATCCTTACAAATCATGTAAAAGCTTTATTATTCATACTTCACACACATAAACAAGTTTAGTTTATTTTGAACTGTCCAAATTCCAAGGTATTTATAATGATTTTAGGTACCACGTAATATTTCATCTTTATCGTGGAGTACTTGCAAATACAATGTTGAAAATGTGTGAGAGAATGGCTTCTAACTGAGTTCAGAAACTTAACTAAAAGTATCTCTAAGTAATAAATATTTACCTTGAAATGGGTTTTTCCTTCTTTTCTGTCTAACCCTAGTGCTTGTATATATTTATAACCATTGTGTTTTGGTTTCTGGATGAAGAAACATTCTTTGTTATTGTATATTAATTTCATAGTTAAAATATTTTGCAATTTCTTTTCTTTTTCTTTTTTTTTTTTTTTTTTGAGATGGAGTCTCGCTTTGTCATCCAGGCTGGAGTGCAGTGGCGCGATCTCAGCTCACTGCAAGCTCCGCCTCCCGGGTTCACGCCATTCTCCTGCCTCAGCCCCCCGAGTAGCTGGGACTACAGGCGCCCGCCACCACGCCTGGCTAATTTTTTGTATTTTTGGTAGAGACGGGGTTTCACCGTGTTAGCCAGGATGGTCTCGATCTCCTGACCTTGTGATCCACCCGCCTCAGCCTCCCAATATTTTGCCATTTCTTTAGATCACATAAAAAAGCTTAAGAGGAAATTATTTTCTTACATGTATTTCATATGGGAAGAGGTAATATATTTTGGAATGTAAAATTCAAGTTCACTGTCTTAGATGTGTTAAGTTGTGATCAGTCTAAATTTCCTACAAATTAAAATGTAAATAGACATCTACAACTTATACAAGTTTTCTAAATAATATGTTAGAGAATTGCTGTTATAATTCTCAAATGAGAATGCAATTCTTTCTTTTTTACTGAAAAGAAAAAAAAGGATTATAATTGCTACATTAAGTATTCTTGCAGGGTGCCGTGGCTCATGCCAGTAATCCCAGCACTTTGGGAGACCAAAGTGGGCAGATTGCTTGAGCCCAGAAGTTCCAGACCAGCCTGGGCAACATGGCTAAAACCCCGTCTCTATGAAAAATACAAAAAACTAGCCAGGTGTGGTGGCGCATGCCTCTAGTCCCAGCTCCTCAGGAGGCTGAGGTGGGAGTATCACCTGAGCCCAGGAAGTCAACGCTGCAGTGAGCTGTGATTGTGCCACTGCATTCCAGCTTGGGCGACAGAGAAAGATCCTGTCTCAAAAAAACAAAAAAATTATTTAAGGGGAAAACATGAATAATGACCAAATGAACTTCTAAAATAATCTTTGAAAGACTTTCCCCACAAATACCTACATCACCTATTGGGAATTATAGATTCTACCTTCGCGATACTCTTATTTATTTTAACTGTATCACAGTTTCCAAGGAGAAATGCAGAATACATGTATTTTGAAGTGTTCTAGTTGACATTAGCTAAGAACCACTGGTGTAGAATGAGAATATCCAGCCCACTGGAAATCTAGATAATTTGGTTTCAGTATGATAGCAACAACTAAAATTTGTTAAATTTCTCAATTATTTATAGATTTTGTCTTGATTTGTTTACTGACTTGCTCTAATATTTTATTGTTTTCTATAGTATCTTGCACCTGAAGTAATTAGAAAACAGCCCTATGACAATACTGTAGATTGGTGGTGCCTTGGGGCTGTTCTGTATGAAATGCTGTATGGATTGGTATGTATTTCTATACCTCATTATTCCAATGTATTATCATTGATTTGATTGTCTGTCTGTCTCTCTCTCCCACCTTAAGAATCTCACGGACACTTAGATAACACTAACAGAGCAGTAATAGCCTGGTTAAATGAACCCAAAACCACATTAGGAATAACGACAAAAAGAGGCTGGGCATGGTGGCTCATGCCAGTAATCCCAGCACTTTGGGAGGCCGAGGCAGGCAGATCACTTGAGGCCAGGAGTTCGAGACCAGCCTACGCAACGTGGCGAAATCCCATCTCTACTAAAAATACAAAAAATTATCTGGGTGTTGTAGTGCATACTGTAGTCCCAGCTGCTTAGGAGGCGGAGGCCCAAGAATCGCTTGAACCCAGGAGGCAGAGTTTGCAGTGAGCCAAGATTGCACCACTGTACTCCAGCCTGGGTGACAGAGGGAGACTCTGTCTCAAAAAAAAAAAAAAAAACCCTTTTTATTTTGTTACTAATTTTTTTAAATTAATATAATTGTTTCTCTGCTATTCTAATAACTACTTCAGATGTTCTTACCCCCTTGGCATTTTTAGAAATAGACAACTGGTTGTAATATTAAAATTATCTGCTTCCATTCAGTTTACTCAAATATCACTCTAATTTTAAGATAATGGACAAAAAAAGATTTTGCATTTATCAATAAATTACTGTATTTCAGAAGATCTTTTGGTTTTTGCCTTTTATTTTAATAGATTTAATTAATACACAGGTGCTCAGCTTTTCCCATCATTGGAGATCACTCTGTTCCCATCCCTGAAAACACCATGTCTTAAAAATTTTCTTGAAAAAAGTGATGTTTATGCAGTCAGTTTGCCCAGTTCTTATTTAGTTAAAGACACATAGGCTGGCCAGAGCTTCTGATTAATGAGAATAAAGTTTTTTCACTACATTGAGTTAATATTATTCCAACCCAAAGCAAACAGCGTAGGCATTTTAGTTAGCTCAAATAGCTTTATAAGAGTACATGTATGTTTTTCTGTAGGCTTTTTGACATGTTTAGAATAGTTCCTAGACTCCCTTTGTGGTCCCCTAAGTGTCCGGCAGCCTCATGCTGGGAACCATGTGCGAATCGCTGAGGCTGCTGCTACTGCTGATGTTAAATGCCACTGTCAGCCAAGACCTGAGCTGAGTGTCTATTTGCTTTTTATTGAAAACTGTGGCGCTTACAGTGAAATTCAGCACATGAAGTACATTTCAGAGCGTTTGTTTTATCTTGCTAGTTTCGAATGATTGCCCTTGACTGTGACCTGCATGTTAAAAGATCTAGTTTTCTGGTTATGTTGCTGACTTAGAACATTGGAAAACCACTTTATACCTGATTTCCCTTTAAGCACTATTTATTTGCCATCTTGATATTTCAGAATCCTTCCAATTTATTTAGAGGACTTTGAAAATATATCATTGCACATAAAATGCAGTTGATTCAAAAGAGAACATTTGAAACATACATTTTATTAATCAAACTTTTATTGTTTTAAAATGAAGTTTTATTTTGGCCAGCCGCAGTGGCTCACGCTTGTAATCCCAGCACTTTGGGAGGCCAAGGCAGGCAGATCACCTTAGGTCAGGAGTTCAAGACCAGCCTGTCCAACATGGCAAAACCTCGTCTCTACTAAAAATACAAAAACTAGCCTGGCACAGTGGCATGCCCCTGTAATCCCAGATACTTGGGAGGCTGAGTCAGGAGAATCACTTGAACCCGGGAGGCGGAGGTTGCAGTGAGTGGAGATCATGCCACTGCACTCCAGCATAGGCAACAAAGCGAGACTCCGTCTCAAAAAAAAACAAAAAAACAAAAAAAAGTCATATTTTAAAAGATAAGCTTTTTCTTTCCTACACAAAGTAAAGGAAAAGTGGCAAGCCTATAAAACTCCCTTAACTTTAAAAATTATGTATACTTTAATTTTTATTTTTACTTTTTTTGAGACAGAGTCTCACTGTGTTGCTCAGGCTGGAGTGTAGTAGAATGATCACGACTCACTGCAACCTTGACTTCCCAGGCTCTGATGCTTCTCCCACCTCAGCCTGCTGAGTAGCTTGGACTACGGGCATGCACCACCCCAGCTAGCTTGCTTATTTATTTATTTATTTATTTATTTATTTATTTATTTATTTATAGTAGAGACAGGGTGTCGCCATGTTGCCTAGGCTGGTCTCAAAATCCTGAGCTCTAGTGATCTGCCCACCTCAGCCTCCCAAAGTGCTGGGATTTCCAGTGTGAGCCACTGTGCCTGGCGTCACTTTTTATTTTGTAAATTTCTGTATTGTTTGGATTTGTTACAACAAGCATATAATACTTTTCTAATTTTCACAAAAAGAGACTGAAAAGAAAAAAATGTCATTTTAATGTTTTAAGTCAGATTCATCTTATTTTATAAAAATACTGGTAACTAATATTAAAAAGGTAAAAACAAACCCACAAGGGTAAAATACTAGAGACCAGTCCTCTGGTGAATAAATCGGGTTTTTTTGTTTGTTTGTTTGTTTTTTTAAAAAAAGAACAGTAACATTTTACATGGTAATTCCCTCTTTGGAAAAATGTTTCTGGTGCTCTGGACACATTAATTCAAAAGGAAGTAGTTTTGTAGGTTACATATTACAACCTTGCAGATAGAACCCGAGTAGCATGATAATCTTCTTTCCTCTTATTCCCAGAGTACAGAAACCTGTACAGCTCATTTTTTTTCTCAAAAGTTGTTACTTTATTTATTTGAGATGGGGTCTCACTATGTTGCCCAGACTGGAGTGCAGTGGCGCAGTCTCAGCTCACTGCATCCTCCGCCTCCCAGGTTTAACCGATTCTCATGCCTCAGTCTCCTGAGTAGATGAGACTACTGGCATACACCACCATGCCCAGCTGGTTTTTTATTTTTTCAGTAGAGACGGTTTCACCATGTTGCCCAGGCTGGTCTTGAACTCCTGGCCTCAAGCGATCTGCCCACCTCAGCCCCCCAAAGTGCTGGGATTACAGGCGTGAGCCACCACACCTGGTCTTTATTTTTACTTTAAACCTTTATAATTAGATGATTAACTAGCTAATGCTTGTGTTGAAGCTATACCCCAAGTCTTTTGGCTGTTGCGGTGGCATTTTTAATTCTGCAAAGTACAGTCATAATATTATCTCTGTCATAAGTACCTAAGAAACATTATCTTCAGGCCTCTATCTCTACTAGAAATCCCTTTGTTTTAGTGAGTTTATTCCAAAGTCTGAAATTAATGTTTGATCTGTCTTGAACTTCTATTTCCAATGATTCTGTCATTATGCCTATGATAAGGTTGGTGGTTTTCTCTAAAACAGGTACTACTACAAGTTGTATATAATTTAACAGCTGTCTACAAGGTGCTATTGAACAAACTGGCCCTAATTCATTCAGTGAACACTTATTAAGCTCTATGATGTGTTCGGTTTTAGAATCTCTTTGCTTCAGGAAGCCACACTGCAGGTGTCTACATGTCCCAAGAGGTCCATACATTTTTTCAACTGACTGCTCCCTCAAGATTAAAGCCATTTTAACCCCATTTGCGCATAATTTGTTTACCACTAAGTTTATTTTGCTTTTTTTTTTTTTCCAGCCTCCTTTTTATTGCCGAGATGTTGCTGAAATGTATGATAATATCCTTCACAAACCCCTAAGTTTGAGGCCAGGAGTGAGTCTTACAGCCTGGTCCATTCTGGAAGAACTCCTAGAAAAAGACAGGCAAAATCGACTTGGTGCCAAGGAAGACTTTGTATGTAACAGCTTTTCTAGCTCCAGCTTTATTTAAGCTTATTTAAAATTTGGAAATAAAGCTTTATTTTATATGGTATTTAATGGAATGAATACAACATGCGGAGAATAGCAACATGGAAAAAAAGCATACTTGTCTCCACAGTTTTCACCTGTATTTATATAAAACTATGTAGTATTTAAAGCACTTTCTGTTGCATACACTTTTTCCCTATCCACCACATACACTTTCGCACCCTATTATTTACTTGATTTTCATTTATTACAAATTCCCCTCCCCTTCTTTTTAAAAAGTGTTGTGTGGCATATTTTCACTACCTAAACTTTCTTTTGCTGTTTTTATTGCTAAATAATACTAACATTTTCATGAACTAATAACACAGAGACTAACCAGCTAGTAAGCTTTTTGTTGAGGGTTTGGGATTATCTAAAGTCTAAATCATTTCCTTTAGCAGGAATTTGTTAAGTGCCTCCTGTCTGCGTGAGGTAATGTCTTTTGCCTTGAACACTAAGTCACTTTTTTTTTTTTTTTTTTTTTTTTTTTTAAGAATTTGGTGAGACCTCCTTGAGATAATTAGGGAATCTGCATGTTTGTTTCAAATAAGGGTAATTAAATTTGTAGTGTAGTTACCGGCATTATGTTAGTGTGTCAGTAAATGCACAAAAATATTGAGGAATATGAACTTTTGAATTGCTTTCTCAGATATTCTTGGAGGCTGCTTATCAATTTTGAACTTGAGCTGTGAATAAAAGACTTTGCTGCTACTGCTCTACCCCCGCTCCCCAGTTCAGCTGGTAGCTCTGCCAACAATTTGCTTTCCGTTGTTCCAGACAGTCTTGCTAATATTTCAAACCTCCTTGTCCCTTGGTCCATTTATTGAATTCATTGACAGAGATTGCAGCTGTAGATGAATCCAGCTATCATCTCATGGGGTGCTGAACAGTGCTAAAGAAGGTAACAAACTAGGCATATTGGAAGCACTGTGAACCTCATCTGTGCTTCCCCACTGTCTGGTAATACTATTTGTTTCTCTGTGTAGCTTACTCTCTTCCTCTCTGTATTAACTATTTCACACCTTCTCTCCAGACTTCCCAGATTCCTTTTCTTCTTCTTCACTTTTAACAGATGATCTTGCCTTCTATTTTGTAAGGAAAATAGAACCATCAGAGTGGAGCTAACTTAGCTTCCTGCTATCAAATCCACAGACCTATATACACTTGCAGGATCCTGTCATTTTCTTCTTCGTATTGTAGTGGAAAAGGTCTGTTTCCACCTGTGCACTGTATCCTGTCCATTTGTAAGGAACCCTGTCCATGTTTGTTTGTTTTGCATAAATAACTGCTCCCCTTTTTTTCTGGTTCCTTCCAGTCAGTAATTAAATGTTATCAAATCTGTTGCTTCTTAAGCCAAAAAAACCCTCAGTCTTACTCTCCTGAGAGGTACTACTCTATCTCCTTCCCTTCTTAGCCAAACTTGTTGGAAGTTTTCTTTGTTCAGTCTCCCTTTCCCAAGCTCTTTCATTTCTCAATCTACCACAAAATAGCCAGTAGAATTGCTGGATACTACTTTTCCTCAACTTATGCCACCCTCAGCATTTAAACTTGCAACACTCTCCTGTTCCCTAGCCTTCTGCAAGAGCACACGTGCATCTCATCTCAGGCTTTTCTTTCTGTATTTCTGGACCGTTCTCCATTATCTCCTGTGTAAGCTCCTTTTCAAACTTCAAGTGTTGCAGTGCCCTGTCGTCCTAAACCCTCTTTTCTTCCATGCTGTCTTCCTGGGCAATCTCAATTGGTCCCATGGCTTTAGTTATCTATATGTTTTCATCTCACACATTTATATCTTCTGTACTCTTCAGCCCTCTCTTCTAAACTCTAGACTTACATAGTATCTGCCTGCTCAACATCACCACTTGGAGTTCCTGAGAGTACCTCAGATGCTGCTATTGTCCCCCTGTGCTCCCTTTCGTATTAAAGGACATCACTGTCCATGTGGCTGTTCAGGCCAGAAATCTGAGAGGCATTCTTGATTCTTCTCTCTTCCTTACTTCCATATTCAACAAACAGCCAGTTCCTTTTTGCTGCCTGAATCTTTCCCATATCCAGACATTTCTAGCCCCACTGCTACTATTGTCCTACTCTTTGTCACCTTTAGTCTGGTTACAGTGGTTGCTATTTTTCCCTTATCTGGTCTTGACTCTTCAATCTAATTCTCCCTGTAGCCAGGGTGATGTTTTGGGGCAATTTTTTTTTTTTTTTTTTTTTTTTGAGACAGGGTTTTGCTCTATCACCGATGCTGGAGTGCAGTGGTGTGATCACGGCTCACTGCAGCCTCAACTTCCCAGGTTCAAGTGATCCTCCCACCTCAGCCCCCAAATAGCTGGATTACAGGCATGTGCCACCACACTGTTTTGTAGAGATGGGAGTCTCATTATATTGCCCAGGTTGGGTTTGAACTCCTGGGTTCAAGTGATCCTCCCACTTCGGACTCCCAAAGTGCTGGGATTATAGGTGTGAGCCACCGCGCCTGGCCCAGGGTGGTGGTTTAAAAAACATTTCTCACCAACCTGAGGCTTTAGAAAACAAACAAATAGAAAAACCAGTTGTGACATTCTCATAACTAAATCTCCTTGATGGCTTCTTATGACCCTAGAGCAAAATCCAAAATGTTTCATGTAGACCTGATATGATACAGCCAGTTTAGCTCTTGAGCTTCACCTTATGTGACAGTCCCATCCCTCCCTACACTGCAGCCATATTGGACTCTCATTTTCTTGACCATACTAACCTCTTTGCCACCTCAGAGCCTTTCTGGAACATGCTCTCCCCATTCTTTTGTCTGGCTTAATTCTTACTCATTTTTCAGACCTCTGGTGAGATACCACTTTCTCTAAGAAGTCTTTTTTAACCCACCAAATTAGGTTGGATCCTACTTTATACACTCCTGTGGCACCTTGAAGGAAAAAAAGCTAGAGTCAATACTGTGCCATTGTTTGGTAATACCAACCCTGAGTGGGATTTTTTTTATTAGTAGAACTCATGACTGATTTTATTTCTACTCCACTGTATAAAGCTCTCTGCCCAACTTCTTTTCCCACCTACTCCAGTAATAACACTAATTCTTTGTAACTCTGTAGTGCTTTATTCTTTTCATAGCACTTTACATCCATACTTTACACTGATCCTTAAAACATACTTCCCCTGAAGTATTAAGGGCAGAAAGGTTATCCCCATTTTACCACTGAGGAAACTGACTGTGAAGAGAATACAACTTAAGTTTAAGTAGGTCATTCTAAGTAATTTTCTTTCAGTCTTTCTATTGCTTACATGAATAACATCATTTTGCCACACAAATAACATACACATGTTCCTAAAAAGAGTTATTGAGGGGCAAAATAGTAATTAGTTTGGCTTCATAAAATTATGCAGTTAGTACTTAATATATTCTTCGGCATTAGTAAAACAAATTTTTTTTAATATTCCAGCTTGAAATTCAGAATCATCCTTTTTTTGAATCACTCAGCTGGGCTGACCTTGTACAAAAGAAGATTCCACCACCATTTAATCCTAATGTGGTAAGTATATATCCAAATCTTTCTTTCTAGAATCGTGAAACATAATAGCAGTTCATTGTAAGTTTGAAACTAGATCTCAGAATCACCTGAATTAAATGGAGTCATTACCTAAATATTTGTGAAATATGTCACTCAGGGTTGTCTAGTATAACTAATAACTTCAGGGAGACCAGTAAGATTATAGTTATATTAGGTTGATAAAAATATCTTCCAGCACAGTAATTGTAAAGTGTTTCTTTGGAGCATGTATAAGAAAAGAATGAACTCAACAAGTCAGCCAGGCATGGTGGCTCACACCTGTAATCCCAGCACTTTGGGAGGCTGAGGTGGGCAGATCACTCCCAGCACTTTGGGAGGCCGAGGTGGGTGGATCACTTGAGGCCAGGAGTTCAAGACCGGCCTGGCCAACATGGTGAAACCCTGTCTCTACTGAAAATACAAAAAAAAATTATCCGGGTGTGGTGATGCATGCCTTTAAACTCCCAAACTACTAGGGAGGCTGAAGCATGAGAAACACTTGAACTCAGGAGATGGAGATTGCAGTGAGTCGAAATTGCACCACTGCACTCCAGCCTGGGTGATAGAGCGAGACCCTGTCTCAAAATAAAATTAAAAAAAAAAAAAACAGGTATAGACAAACATTATTAATAAAATCATATTAATGTAAATTGTTACTTTTTTTGGGAAAACAATAGGCTAGTATTATAAAAATGTTCATGTTAGCTAGACTTGTTAAATCTACTTGATGGAAACATTTCACCTAAAGATAATTTGTTTAAAGCAAAAAGCCATATTAAAGATGAGCTTTATACTATTAACAGTGTTGGAAAATTTTGGAAAATACAGTAAATACATAACAGGGAAATTGTTAATAATCATCAGTAGGCCAGTAATGATGTTAGTCACTAATGATAGCTTCCTTTGTATAGGGATATACACTTTGTATGTGTTATAATATATAATTTACTCTTAAGCTACCAGCTTACTACTATTACTGTTTTTCTTATTACACATTTTATAAATGAGGAAATAGAAGCTCAGAGATGTCTCACAGCTGGATGAAAAGTAGTAGAGCCAGGATTCCAATATATGCGTGATTCCAGTCATTATTCTGTTTCCTTATGCTCTGTTGTCTTTTCTTATTAAATTATATAAAAATGAGCAAGCACTTAGAAAATCCTTATAAAGTTACATGAAAACATGGTAATTACAATTTTTGTGACTTATAATTATAGCAGTAAAAATAAGGATAAGGACTAGAATAGAATATAAACCAAGACTGATTTGGAGTTTTAAGATCATAGGTGAATTTATTTTCTTTGTTTAAGTATTTTGATGTTGCTATAAAACGTAAGGAATCTTTTTTTTTTTTTTTTTTTTTTTTTTGAGACAGAGTCTTGCTCTGTCGCCAGGCTGGAGGGCAGTGGCGCGATCTTGGCTCACTACAACCTCCGCCTCCCTGGTTCAGGAGATTCTCCTGCCTCAGCCTCCCGAGTAGCTGGGACTACAGGCATGCGCCACCACGCCCAGCTAATTTTTGTATTTTTAGTAGAGATGGGGTTTCACCATGTTGGCCAGATGGTGTCGATCTTTTGACCTCATGATCTACCCGCCTCAGCCTCCCAGAGTGCTGGGATTACACGCGTGAGCCACTGTGCCCGGCCAGGAATACTTTTTTAATAAATTAGAGCAGATAAGGAGATCAGGAAGGTATTATTTAATAGTCTATCAGGCTTTGTTCCAGGTTAATTTCTATACATAGCTCATAGCTGGTATTAATTAATAGGTGTAATATTTTACACCTACATACATAATATTTGTAGACTGACTGACTTCATGTAGTGCATCCAGGGATGACTCCATTAGGAATAATTTCGGTCCCAAATTTCTAGAGTTTGTGGTAGGAAACTAAGACTCTTAAGAATTATTTTATTTTTCTCTTTAGACTAAGTATCTTAGCAGAATTTAATTACATTCAAATAAATATATCATCAAGCATGTTGAAGAATGTTGAAGGGACTCCTAAGCAACATTGGAAATGGAAACAGTATTGACTTCAGACTCAGATAGCTCCAGCATTGGATCCCTGCTCTTCTATGATTAACTAGAAGTTAAGCTTCTCTATACTTTTTTTTCTTTCACAACATGAGCTGTGAGGTTTAATTTAGGTAACATTTGTAAAGCACCTCAGTGCATTGCACACAGTAGATATTTAATTAATAATACCTTTTTTAATTCTTTTCCCTCTGTTTGGGAATTTTTTCATTAAATATTTATTGGTAACTTAGTTAGAAAACACAAGTAGAACATGGGCTCTGTCTTCAAGAAAATTACAGTTAAGGGGATAAAATATATAAAGAGAAGAGTTAAATAATTCTATGTTTAGTGCATATTAGGCATTCAGTGTTGTGGAATTAAAATATGTAATGTGAGGCAAAAAAACAGATGCCTCATAATAACTTATGATTGCATCTGTGGGGGAAAAACAGTTGACAGAAATAGTCTTTAATGCTTACTCTTTCAGTGAATAAAGTGAATTCGTTGATTTTCCAATCGGGTAGTGTTTTATATTTTAATAGGGTAGTTACTAGGGAAAGGGAGAGTGGGGTTATTGACCATGCTAAGCTTCAGTATTTCTATGATGAATGTTTCTAGCAGTTACTGAGAATTATTTCAAAGTCTAACAGGTTGCATAAAGTATTTACTTCAATTATATGTGTCCAACTAGTCTACATTAAAAAAGGACTGGAAGCAGTTTATTTCTCTGTTTACAATGGGTAAAATGCATTCTGGATTCTCTTTTTTTAGCCCACAAAATTGAGGTTATACTGCTAAATATTTAATTTATCCTAATAAGAATTGGTTGCTTAATTTTATTCTCTCAGCAGCTGATAGAGAAAGGATAATAGCAGTGACCTAAAATGGGCTAATACAAACCATGAATGGGTACATTATTATATTTTAATCTTTTTTTGCTATAAAACTTATCAACAAGTAGTTTTTGATACTTTAAAAGATTTCTCATTATACCATTTCGGAACAACCAACACAAAACAAGTGCCTCCAAAATAAGCCGTATTTAGGTAGGATTTCATTGAAGCTCCATCTGAAATCCTCTAAGTTACTATGAAGCATATCCTAACATTCCATTCTATGTTGGATACACCCAGGTTTTGATCCTTGCCTCCACTTTAATCCTCAGAAAAACTTACTTTGTTGCTGCTTTCATTTTGGCATCTCTTGGAATACAACTTGCTAAGGGTTTTGACTCCCTTTTTGAAATATTGACTATTCTGCATAGCTAATAGTTTACAGTTCTGTGGCCTCAGTCCCTACTTTAGGAATTTCTGTTTATTACATATAAAATTTTGGAAAAGTATGAAAACAAAAATTGACTGCTTGGTGGGAGAGGGCTCACCAACATTTCAAATTAGAGGTTCCCCCCAAATAATCCTTAAAGTAAAAGTATAGCATAGAAAATAATCCCTAAATTAAAAGTATGGCATAGTCCTGCCCTGAAGGGGGTAGATGTGGTATTGAGCTGTGATAGGAGTGGCTTGGCCATGCTCCAAGTGGGTCATTCAGAAGCCACATCTGAGAGGTGGGTCTGGACCTGGGGAGAGGCTGGCATCATTCTAACAATTCTGTAAGCTGAAAGAAAATATTCATTTCTGGGTCAATGAATCACTCTTATTAATGGTTGTTAAAACTAGTTAAGTGTTAAGGGATTGGGTGTGGTAGGAAGGGATTACTATGAAAATACAGGGGTCCAGAAAGGACAGATTGGAGTGAGGGTGCATATTAGTACCAGGACATATTTATGTTATACATTTCCAAGTGGAGGGGAGAAAAAAGGAATTAACTTCTAGTGCGTGCCCACTGTGTACCCAACATTGTGTTAGGTCCTTGATATGCATTGCCTTGGTTCCCAAACCCTCTGAAGAATTAAAACCTAGGTATGGGCTGAACACAGTGGCTCATACCTGTAATCCCAGTACTTTGGGAGGCTGAGGCAGGTGGATTTTTTGAGCCCAGGAGTTCAAGACCAGCCTGGGCAACATGGCAAGACCCTGTCTCTAACAACAACAACAACAACAACAACAAAAAGTGAAAATTAGCTGGGTGTGATGGCACGCACCTGTAGTCACACCTATTCCAGGAACCTAAAAGTAACCCTTGCAAGACCTAAGATAATGTTTTTGTGTATAATCTTTAAGTGAAGAATGCTTTTTAAAGCATGACCCAGAAGCCATAAGAGAAAAAAGTTGGTAGATTTGACTACATAAAATTTCATTTCATTTCATTTATTGATTGATTGATTGAGACAGAGTCTTGTTCTGTCGCCAAGGCTGGAGTGTAGTGGTGCAATCTCGGCTCACTGAAACCTCCGCCTCCCGGGTTCAAGCTGTTCTCCTGCCTCAACCTCCCAAGTAGCTGGGACTACAGGTGTGCACCACCATGCCCAGCTAATTTTTGTATTTTTAGTAGAGATGGGGTTTCACCATGTTGGCCAGGCTGATCTTGAACTCCTGACCTTAGGCAATCCGCCTATCTGGGCCTCCCAAAGTGCTGGGATTACAGGCATGAGCCACCGCGCCCGACCGACTACAGAAGATTTTAGTGTATGTGCTGCCGAAGCGAGCACTGACCACATAAAATTTAGAAATATCTGCATAAAAATTAGTATAAGCAAATAACGAACTGGGAAAATTTTCCTTAACACCTAAAGCATTCTTACTAGTCAATGGGAAGAAACACCAACAACCAATAGAAACATAGACAAAAGACAGAAAACATGCAGTTACAGAAAAAGAAATACAAATAGCTTTCAATTATATGAAAAGAAGTTCATACTGACGGTTGAAGAAGTGCAATATTAAACCATAACAGGTTACCATTTTTCACCTGGCAGATTAACAAAGATCAAACAGTTAGCTATTCTAGGGTTTGATGAAGTAGGTGTTCTCATACAGTGTTCTCAGTACTTTACATGTATCCTTTTACTAAATCCTGACAACAATCCTATGAGATAGTACTGTTATTTTCCATATATATGGATGAGTTAACTGAGGCACAAAAAAAGTTAAATAACTTTTCTCAAAATTAAAGTTCCAGAACTAGAATTTGAACTCTAACTCTCAGATACTCTGAAGGCAGAGCCCTCAACTGTTTTTTTGTTTTTTTTTTTTTTTGAGATGGAATCTTGCTCTGTCACCCAGGCTGGAGTGCAGTGGCGCGATCTTGGCTCACTGCAACCTCCGCCTACCGGGTTCAAGTGATTCTCCTGCCTTAGCCTCCCAAGTAGCTGAGACTACAATAGCTGGCCACCATCCTGGGCTAATTTTTTGTATTTTTAGTAGAGATGGGGTTCCATCGTGTTAACCAGGATGGTCTCCACCTCCTGACCTTGTGATCCGCCTGCCTCATCCTCCCAAAGTGCTGGGATTACAGGCATGAGCCACCGTGCCTGGCCCGCTCTCACTCTTAATAAACCACATGGTACAGGTTGAGTATCCTTTATCTGAAATGTTTGGGACCAGAAGTGTTTTGGATTTGGGATTGCTTTTTGGATTTTGGGATTTACTTACTGATTGAGCATCCCATATCTGAAAATCTGAAATTCAAAATGCTCCAGTGACTGTCATGTAGATGCTCAAAATTTTTGGCTTTTGGAGCATTTTGGATTTTGGATTTTCAGATTTGGGATGCTCAGCCTGTATTATTCCTGTCAGTACCAGCCATGAGCCATGAGGGCATTATAAAGGCAAGTCAGAGAACATTGCCATCATTTGAGTGCCTTCTACATGTTAGATTCTGGAAATTTTATTTATTAACGCATCAGATCCTTGCAATAACCTCAGGAGGTAGGTGATAGTATTCTTACTTTATGGAAGAAGAAACAAGCTCATAGAGATAGAGTAGTTTATATAACGAATTACACAACTGTAATCCAAGCACTTTGAGAGGCCGAGACGGGCATATCACTTGAGGTCAGAAGTTTGAGACCAGCCTGGCCAACATGGTGAAACCCTGTCTCTACTAGAAATACAAAAATTAGCTGAGCATGGTGGCACATATCTGTAGTCCCAGCTACTCAGAAGTCTGAGGCACAAGAATTGCTTGAACCCAGGAAGTGGAGGTTTGAGTGAGCCAAGATCACGCCACTGCACTCCAGCCTGGGCAACAGAATGAGATTCTGTCTCAAAAAAAAAGGACAGCTAGCAAATTTTGTAGCCAGAATCCAAGAGCCCATGCTTCAAGGATTGTATATAAGAATTTGATGAGGGAAAAAACATACATACGTACATACATACATACATATAAAACTTCTAGCATTCTTTGTCTCTATGGGGGATTTTCTCATATGGGAGGATCTAGCATTCTGGGTTTTTGTGGTCTCTGCTCAATTTGTAGATGTACCAGGCTGTTAACCTTTGCTTATAATATCCACTCTGAATTTCTATCAGCGCACCCTCAGTTAGACTTAATGACTTGAACATTTTAAGGGTTCCCTTCCCTGTAGAGCAGAAATAACCTAGAAATTCAGGGATGGACTTTAAGAATGAATCACCTGAATTTGTATCCCAGTTTTTATCTATAAATATATTGGGGCTGGGCATGGCGGCTCATGGCTGTAATCTCAACACTTTGGGAGGCTGAGGTGGGAGGATTGCTTGAGCCTAGGAGTTCAAGACCAGCCTGGACAACATGGTGAGACCTTGACTCTACTAAAAATAAAAAATAAGCCAGGTATAGTGACACATGCCTGTGGTCCCAGCTACTTGGAGAAGGCTAAGGCAGGATGATCCCTTGAGCCCAGGAGGTCGAAGCTGCAGTGAGCTGTGATTGTGCCACTGCATTCCAGCCTGGACTACAGGATGAGACCCTGTCTCAAAAAAGTGTGTGTAGGAAAGGTAGAGTCTATTAGCTTGTATCAGATTTGTAAAGGAAAGTTAACCACTGCCTTTGAGCCTAAGCAGCCATCATGCTTAATTTTCATATCAGGACTTGGAAGCCTTCCAGAGCTAAGGGTGCCCTAGTCAAATGCTTCATGACAGTCTCTGTAGCACAGTAAGAGTCATCTTTCACAATTTTACTTATAACCAAGAACCTAATTAAATAAGTGATAACAAAAAAATTATTATTTTACTTATAACCGCTTCATTTATTCATCAGAAGGCTTTACCCACCCATAATTGAGAAACCAGATGGACAGGCATTTTATGGAAGCTCAAATACAAAATGCTAGGACGGGTGCGGTGGCTCACGCCTGTAATTCCAGCACTTTGGGAGGCTGAGGCGGGTGGATCACGAGGTCAGGAGATCAAGACCAAGACTGGCTAACTCGGTGAAACCCCGTCTCTACTAAAAATAGAAAAAATTAGCCGGGCATGGTGGTGGGCGCCTGTAGTCCCAGCTACTCGGGAGGCTGAGGCAGGAGAATGGCGTGAACCTGGGAGGCGGAGCTTGCAGTGAGCCGAGATGGCGCCACTGCAGTCCAGCCTGGGTGACAGAGCAAGACTCTGTCTCAAAAAAAAAAAAAAAAAAAAATACAAAATGCTATCCTGAAAACCTACCTGAGACCTTTTTCTAAACTTGGGTGTAGTGTGAGGCAGTGATGGGTAGAGAGAAAGGGGATCAGTGACAAGCTTTGAGATTTAAATTAACAATGAATCTCTGTTTGTGAGCCTTCCTTACTTTTCTCTCTCCTCCCCCAACTCAAAAAGAACCTTAACTGTTAGAATAAGCTTGTTCAGTGCACAGTCTGTGGGCTGCATGAGGCACAGGATGGTTTTGAATGCGGCCCAACACAAATTCTTAAACTTTCTATAAAACATTATGAGACCTTTTTTGCATTTTTTTTGTTTGTTTTTTAGCTCATCAGCTATTGTTAATGTTAGTGAGTGTGGTCCAAGACCATTCTTCTTCCAGTGTGGCCCAGGGAACCCAAAAGATTGGACACCCCTGTTTTAGGAGGACAGATAACTTGACCTAAATAATAAAGGTCAGGAAAGGAAAAGCAGAAAAGCGTTTCAAGGGAATGAATTAGGAAGACAATAACCTTGCCAGGAATAAACACACAAATTCATAAAGGAGTTGTAATAAAGGACTAAATTGGGCCAGGCGCGGTGGCTCACACCTATAATCCCAGCACTTTGGGAGGCTGAGGCAGATGAATCACAAGGTCAGGAGTTCGAGACCAGCCTGGCCAACATGGTGAAACCCTGTCTGTACTAAAAATACAAAAAGTTAGCTGGGCGCGGTAGGTGGGCGCCTGTAATCCCAGCTACTCGGGAGGGTGAGGCAGGAGAATTGCTTGAACCCAGGAGGCGGAGGTTGCAGTGAGCCAAGATCGCGCCACTGGCACGCCAGCCCAGGTGGCAGTGTGAGACTCTGTCTCAAATAAATAAATAAATAAATAAAGGATTAAATTAATGAAAGAAAAGCTAAGGTGAATAATACTGTGCTTTTGATGTTTTAGGCTGGACCAGATGATATCAGAAACTTTGACACAGCATTTACAGAAGAAACAGTTCCATATTCTGTGTGTGTATCTTCTGACTATTCTATAGTGAATGCCAGTGTATTGGAGGCAGATGATGCATTCGTTGGTTTCTCTTATGCACCTCCTTCAGAAGACTTATTTTTGTGAGCAGTTTGCCATTCAGAAACCATTGAGCAAAATAAGTCTATAGATGGGACTGAAACTTCTATTTGTGTGAATATATTCAAATATGTATAACTAGTGCCTCATTTTTACATGTAATGATGAAAACTATGAAAAAATGTATTTTCTTCTATGTGCAAGAAAAATAGGGCATTTCAAAGAGCTGTTTTGATTAAAATTTATATTCTTGTTTAATAAGGTTATTTTTAAACAAAATTTAAAAGCTATTATTCTTAGCATTAACCTATTTTTAAAGAAACCTTTTTTGCTATTGACTGTTTTTTCCCTCTAAGTTTACACTAACATCTACCCAAGATAGACTGTTTTTTAACAGTCAATTTCAGTTCAGCTAACATATATTAATACCTTTGTAACTCTTTGCTATGGCTTTTGTTATCACACCAAAACTATGCAATTGGTACATGGTTGTTTAAGAAGAAACCGTATTTTTCCATGATAAATCACTGTTTGAAATATTTGGTTCATGGTATGATCAAAATGTAAAAGCATAATTAACACATTGGCTGCTAGTTAACAATTGGAATAACTTTATTCTGCAGATCATTTAAGAAGTAACAGGCCGGGCGCGGTGGCTCACGCCTGTAATCACAGCACTTTGGGAGGCTGAGGCAGGCAGATCACCTGAGGTCAGGAGTTGGAGACCAGCCTGACCAACATGGACAAACCCCGTCTCTACTAAAAATACAAAATTGGCGGGGTGTGGTGGCACATGCCTATAATCCCAGCTACTTGGGAGGCTAAGGCAGGAGAATCGCTTGAACCCGGGAGGCGGAGGTTGCAGTGAGCCGAGATCACACCATTGCACTCCTGCCTGGGCAACAAGAGTGAAACTCCATCTCCAAAAAAAAGAAAAGAAAAAGTAACAAAAGGAAATTATTTGTTTTTGAAATACCAGTTCAACTTTGTGGATTATTTTTCCTCTGAAGGAAAAGAAAAGGCTTAATGGTTAGGATTTTTAAGTATTCCCAAAGATCTGAAGGGTAATAAAATGTACTGGATTTTTTAAGGTGGTACCAAAAATGAATGCCTGTCGTATATTTATATTACAAATACATTCTATTTATGTTCTATTCATCTTTTGAATGTTTAGTATGCTATTAAGTCATTCTGAATCTTTGTATTTGCTTTTGCAAATAGGTATTTCAAAGCTCTTTTCCTAATTGGTTAAGTAAAATAAAAAATTGAGCTTTCTAGAATATTTGCCTAATTGGGTATTAAAAAGTAAAATAATAGGCCAGGCACGGTGGCTCATGCCTATAAGCACCCTGGGAGGCCGAGGCAGGCAGATTATTTGAGCTCAGGAGTTTGAGACCATCCTGGGCAACATGGCGAAACCCTATCTCTACAAAAAATACAAAAATTAGCCAGACATGGTGGCACATACCTTTAGTCCCAGCTACTCTGGAGGCTGAAGTTGGAGGATGGCTTGAGCCCAGGAGATGGAAGTTGTAGTGAACTGAAATTGTGCCACTGCACTTTTCAGCCTGGGTGCCACAGCGAGACCCTGGTTAAGAGGAAAAAAAAAAAAAAAGTAAAAACAAATTGTGGGTCAAAGTAAATGTATACAGTTTTATTACAATGTAACAAAAGTTGAAAATCAGGCAGATGTGTATTCAGTATCCAATTCAATATATCTTAGAAAAAGCACAGGAAACAGACCTTAAAATCGTAACCTACCAACTAACTTACATGCTTATAAAAGTAAAGGAGAATAACTGGCTGGGCATGGTGGCTCATGCCTATAAAATCCCAGCACTTTGGGAGGCCAAGGCAGGAGGATCACTTGAGCCCACGAGTTCAAGACCAGCCTGGGCAATGTAGTGACCCTCATTTCTATTTTTTTTAAAAAAAGAGAGAGTAACTACAGAAGAACTTTAAAAAAATAAGCTTACCTTGGATTCTTGGCTTAGAGTAGAGGTTTTTTTTAAGTTATGGAGGAAACATTTTTGTAAAAGTTTAATGACCCACTTTAGATGCTCCAAGAACAAGCATCCCTTCCATGTATGTCTTGAGAAAGAAATCACGGAAGCATTTCTCACCAATACTCTTTGGCTTAAAATGTTCAGCAGAATTGGGCAGTGGGGGTGACTTTTCTTATATTAATAATATTTACATCCAATACACTGAATCTTCCTTTAGAGGTAAGACTTTAATATCTATACTATAAATATTTGGTTTATTTGGCACTACTGTAAGTTTTGTTTTTCACAAAGCTCTTTACTTATTATGAAGCAAAATAAAAATTGTAGTTTCTTGTATGATTTTTTGTACTCATTCATTCCTGTTAAGCTGCCAAAAATTGAAGTGCAATATTGTATATTTTTAAGAACAAATTTAAAATAGAATTTTGATGTTTCTGAGATCACAAGAAATACAAATCTATATAGTATAATAAAATCAGCAAAAAGATCAACTAATGTCTGTCATTATTTGAAATTGGTAATGGTTGCAATGGTCATTATAAAATGAATTATTTATATGTGTGAGGGGGAAAAATAAAATGTGAACAGAAATTATTTGGACACATGAATTACTAGATTATCATAGGCTTATGTGTATAATATTCAGAGAACAAAATGTTTTCTAAGTTTCAAGTTTACCTTTTCTCTCATAGCATAAGTCTTTTAGGAAAATGTGTGCCCTTTGAATAACCATTTCATGGTTATTATCAAAATATACCAGAGGTCTAAATGAAGACTATAATATTTTTAATGTTACCCATACCTCCCATTTTATTGCATATGGTACAAAATAGGGCTTCCCAACCATTGTCACATCATAATACACACTGAAAATTACCAAATTTGTCACACTTGGGGAATAGGTGTCCAGCGATGCAGACAGTGGTAGCAGATCCTCTGTATGAAGTTTTCATATGCAATTTACAAAGAAAGCCAGCAAACTGTTCAGATATCATTTCAGCAGGAGTAAACATTTGAATAAGAGTTTAAATATTCTGAATTTTTATCACTGAAAAATTTATCATTACCAATATCTTTAGCATGTTTGTAACAAATATATTGATTTTCCACGGCCAAATGATACTACAGAACTGTACACAAACATTTTGTAAGTCATTCTTTTGTGTATAATGTACTTTATGAAAAGTAGGGATAGGCATGAGCATTTTTGGTAATGCTGTAATGACCTTTTCAATACAGTGTTAAAATTGATAACTTCATCCCTCATACAAGCAGTTTGGAAATTAGGTCTGTTTTTAAAGTGGTATTTCCCATTCATTTATTGAGACTGAGTCTCACCCTGTTGCCCAGGCTGGAGTGCAGTGGTGCAATCTCGGCTCACTGCAACCACCACCTCCCAGGTTCAAGCGATTCTCGTTCTTCAGCCTCCTGAGTAGTTGGGATTACAGGCATGAACCACCACACCCAACTAATTTTTGTATTTTTTAGTAGAGACAGGGTTTCACCATGTTGGCCAGGCTGGTTTGGAACTCCTGGCCTCAAGTGATCTGCCTGCCTCGTCCTCCCAGAGTGCTGAGATTACAGGCATGAGCCACCACGCTAGGCCTAGAGGAGGATATAACAATTCTAAATATATGTGCACCCAACACTGGAGCACCCAGATTAAAAACAAAGCAAATATTACTAGGTCTAAAGAGAGATATAGACAGCAATACAATAATGGGGAATTTCAATATCCCCCTCTCAGTATTAGATCACCTAGACAGAAAATCAAGAAACACTGAATTTAAACTGGACTTTAGACAAATAGACCTATCAGATATTTACACAACGTTGTATCTAACAACTGCAGAATATACACTCATTTCTTCAGCACATAGAACATTCTCTAGAATAGACCATATGTTAAGCTACAAAAGAAGCCTCAACAAATTTTTAAATATCAATGTATCAAGTATCTTCTCAGACCACAATGGAATAAAACCAGGAATCCATACCAAGAGTAACTCTGGAGACTGTAAATATGTGGAAATTAAACAACATGCTCCTGGATGACTGACCGACCATTGGGTCAACAAAGAAATTAGGATGGAAGTGGAAAAAAAATTTTTGAAACAGATGGAAACATGACATACCAAAACCTGTGGGATGCAGCAAAAGCAGCACTAAGAGAAGCCTATGGTAATAAATGCCCACATCCAAAAAGCAAGGTTACAAATTAACAATCTAACAATGTACTTCAGGGAACTAGAAAAAGCAAGAACAAACAAAACCCAAGATGAGCAAAGAAATAATAAAGATCAGGGCAGAACTAAATGAAATAGACTAACCAATATAAAGGATCAATGAAGTAAGTTGGTTCTTGGAAAAGATAAAATTGATAAACTGCTAGCGAGACTAGCCAAGAAAATAAGAGAAGACCATCCAAATCATCAGAAATGAAAAAGGAGACATTACAATTGATACCACACAAGTAGAAAAGATTATCAGAAATTATTATGAACAACTATACATAGGAAAACTTAGAAGTGGATAAATTCCTGGAAACATAAAACCTACCAAGATTGAATCAGGAAGAAATAGAATACCTGAGCAGACCAGTAATGAGTAGCAAGATTGAATCAGTAACAAAAAGTCTCCCAACAAAGAAAAGCCTATGACTGAATGGAATCACAGCCAAATCAAAATGATAATACACCACAATCAACTGGGATTTATACTTGATCCTATGTCAAGTATATGTAACAGATGCAAGGATGGTTCAACATATGCGAATCAATACACATGATACATCACATCAACAGAATGAAGGAGAAAATACATAATCATCTCAATAGATGGAGAAAAAGCATTTCATAAAGTTCAACATCTCTTTATTATAAAAACCCTCAACAAAACAAGGCATAGAAGGAATATACCTAAAAATAATAAAGGCCATATATGATAAACCCAGAGGTAATATAATGAATGGAAAAAGTTGAAAGCCTTGCCTCTAAGAACTGGAACAATACAAGGACGCCCATTTTCACTACTTCTATTCGACATAGTTCTGGAAGTCATAGCCAGAGCCATCAGGCAAGAGAAAGAAAAAGCATCCACGTTGGAAAAGAGGAAGTTGGGCCAGGCACAGTGGCTCACATCTGTACTCCCAGCACTTTGGGGGGCCGAGGCAGGTGGATTGCTTGAGGTCAGGAGTTTGAGACCAGCCTGGCCAACATGGGGAAACCCCATCTCTACTAAAATACAAAAATTAGCTAGGCGTAGTGGCGGGTGCCTGTAATACCAGCTACTAGGGAGGCTGAGGCAGGAGAATCGCTTGAACCCAGAAGGGAGGCAGAGGTTGCAGTGAGCTGAGATGGTGCCACTACACTGCAGCCTGGGTGACAGAGCGAGACTGTCTCAAAAAAAAAAAAAAAAAAAAAAGAAGTTAAATTGACCCTCTCCACTGATGATTTTTTTTTTCTTTTGAGACATGTTCTTGCCCTGGTGCCGAGGCTGGAGTGCACTACTGCAATCATGGTTCACTGTAGCTCAATCTCAGGTTCAAGTGATCCTCCCACCTCAGCCTCTAAAGTAGCTGGGACTACAGGCACACACCTGTAGTTTATCATATGTGATAAACTAGCCAGTCATGCCTGGCTAACTTCATTTTTAGTAGAGATGAGGTATTGCTGTGTTGCCCAGGCTGGTCTCGAACTCCTGACCTCAAGCAGTCCTCCCTCCTCAGCCTCCCAAAGTGTTGGGATTACAGGCATGAACCACCACGCCTGGCCTGATCCTACATCTAGAAAAACCTGGCCAAGCACAGTGGCTCATGTCTGTAATCCCAACACTTTAGGAGGCCAAGGAAGGCAGATCTCTTGAGTCCAGGAGTTGAAGTCCAGCCTGGCTAACATGGTGAAACCCTGTCTCTACAAAAAAATAAAAAATTATCCAGGCACGTTGGTACACGTCTACAGCTACCTACTTGCTCCCCAAGTCACAGCTACTTGGGGAGCAAGGGTGGGAGGATCGCTTGAGCCCAGAAGGTCAAGGCTGCAGTGAGCTGTGATTGCACCACTAATGCACTCCAACCTGGGCTGCAGAGTAAGACCCTGTCTCAAAAAAAAAAAAAAAAAAAGAAAGAAAGAAAGTAAAAGACTCCACCCCAAAACTCTTAGGTTTGAAAAATGAATTCCGTAAAATTGCAGGATACAAAATCAACACACTAAAATCAGTAGCTTTCTTTTTTTTGCCGGAGTCTCACTCTGTTGCCCAGGCTGAAGTGCAGTGGCGCAATCTCGGCTCACTGCAACCTCCACCTCCTGGGTTTAAGCGATTCTCCTGCCTCAGCCTCCCAAATAGCTGGGATTAGAGGTGCCCGCCACCACGCCCGGCTAACTTTTTGTATTTTTAGTAGAGACACGGTTTCACCATGTTGGCCAGGCTTGTCTCAAACTCCTGACCTCAGGTGATCCGCCTGCCTTGGCCTCCCAAAGTGCTGGGATTACAGGCGTGAGCCACTGCACCCAGCTAGTAGCATTTTTATACACCAATAATGATCTAGCTGAGAAAGCAAGTAAGAAGGCAGTTCCATTTACAATAGCAACAAAGCAGCAGCAACAACCAAAAAACACCTAGGAATAAATGTAAATAAGGGGGTGAAAGATCTCTGCAAGGAAAACTACAAAACACTGAGAGAGAAATTGAAGATGACACCAATGGAAAAACATCTCGTGGATCATGGATCAGAAGAATTAATATCATTAAAATGACCATGATGCCCAAAGCAACCTATAGATTGTATGCAATTCTTATCAGAATTAGAAAAGCTATCCTAAAATTCATATGGAACCAAAAAAGAGCCTGAATTGCTAAACAAAGCCTGAGCAAAAAGAGCAAAGCTTGGCTGGGTGGCTCACACCTATAACCCCAGCACTTTGGGAGGCCAAGACAGGAAGATGACTTGAGCCCATGGCCACAAAGAGAGACCCCATTTCTACAAAAAAATTTCAAAATTAGCCAGGCATGGTGGCATGTGCCAGTAGTCCCAGCTTCTTGGGAGGCTGAGGCAGGAGGATCACTTGAGCCTGGGAGTTCAAGGCTGCAGTGAGTTGTGATCACTCCACTGCACTCCAGCCTGGGTGACGGAGAAAGACCCCATCTCAAAAAAACAAACAAAAAGAAAAAAAGAACAAAGCTGGAGGCATCATTACCTGACTTTAATATATATTACAAGGCTGGCTGGGCGTGATGCTCACACCTGCAATCCTAGCACTTTGGGAGGCTGAGATGGGCAGGTTGCTTGAGCCCAGGAGTTTGAGACCAGCCAGGGCAACATGGTGAGACCCTGTCTACAAAAAATACAAAAAAAATTAGCTGGGTGTGGTGGTGCACACCTGTAGTCCCAGCTAGGGAGGCTGAGGCAGAAGGATCTTCTAATAGATTTTTCTGTATTTAATACATCCTTTAAAATACCTGTTAAGTCAGGTGTGGTGGCATGCGCTTATAGTTCCAGCTATTGCAGAGGCTGAAGCGGGAGTATCCCTTGAGCCCACGAGATGGAAGTTGCGGTCAGCTGAGATGGCACCACTGCATTCCAGCTTGGGTGACAGAGTGAGACCGTGTCTAAAAAAAATTTTTTTAATTATCTGATGAAAATATGTCATGGCAAAAATAAACAAAATTTAAAAATTAAAATTAAAAGAAAGCTTTGAAAAAAATTTTAAAAATAAAAAATTGGCCAGGTGCAGTGGCTCACACCTGTAACCCCAGCACTTTGACAGGCCAAGGCAGGTGGATCACCTGAGGTCAGGAGTTAGAGACCAGCCTGGCCAACAAGGGGAAACTCTGTCTTCACTAAAAATACAAAAATCAGCCGGGTATGGTGGCAGGTGTCTGTAATCTCAGCTACTCAGGAGGGTGAGGCAGGAGAATCACTTGAACCTGGGAGGCGGAGGTTGCAGTGAGCCAAGATCAAGCCATTGCACTCTAGCCTAGGAGACAAGAGCAAAACTCCATCTCAAAATAATAATAATAATAATAATAATAATAATAATAATAATAAAATAAAAACAAAAAATAAAAAATAAAAGCTTTGTGTTTCTCAAAACTCAAAAACTCATAAGACAATATGTAAGAGCCGTTCATTTTGCTACATATGAATTATACCTCAATGAAAAATATTAAAATGCAAAAAAGCTATATGAAAGGCAAAAATAAAAATAATTCATAATTCTACCACCTTAATATTTGAGCGATTTTACCAGATTGCATGTAATTTGTTTCTGCTGTTTAGTGATGTTTTGTAAAAATAAAGTAAGTATGTAGCAATAAGCAGCAATGGCGTTTTGACTGTAGATATCGGTATCATTTTCAGAGAGTTTGCAATGTATAAAATGTGCTGAATTCTTAAGGTTTTAAATTCTGATTTTAGGTCTAACAGATTTTTTTTTCTAAGAGTCTCACTTTTTACCTAGGCCAGAGTCCAGTGGTACAACCATAATGCACTGCAACCTCCCACTTCAGCCTCCCTAGTAGCTGGGACTACAGGTGCATGCCACCATGCCTGACTGTGCAGATATTTTATAGGATGTATTAAATACATAAAAATCTATTAGAAGATTTTGCTGGACTTGGTTGATATAAAACTATTACTCTGGTGCAGAAACGAACGATGTTATGCTATGAACTGATTAATCAAAACTTTAAAATAGCCAGACGCGGTGGTGGCTCATGCCTATAATCCCACCACTTTGGGAGGCCAAGGCAGGTGGTTCACCTGAGGTCAGGAGTTCAAGACCAGCCTGGCCAACATGGTGAAACCCCAACTCTATGAGAAACTCAAAAATTAGCCAGGCGTGGTGGCATGTGCCTGTAATCCCAGCTACTCGGGAGGCTGAGGCATGAGAATTGCTTGAACCCAGGAGGCAGAGATCATGCCACTGAACTCCAACCTGGGCAACACAGCGTGACTCCATCTCAAAAAAAAACTTTAAAATATATGGATACCCCCTAGAAGAATTTATTCTACTTTAAAATACAATGGCCATCACCAGACCATAGCCTATTCCCATCTAAAACTGTAGTTATTACCACAGAATTGTAGTACAAGACAATTTGAACATCCTCATTGTTGTTGTAAATTGATTTCTACTCTGAAAAAGTATTTTATCTCACAACTAAAATAGATTATATTCTCCCAGAGAAACAAACTCTGAGGTGTTTTGCCACCCCTATTATATATGAAAAGGGATGACCTCAATTACTTTTTCATGGAAAATGATCCAACCCAATGCAATGGAGCAGAGTTGATAACTGTATCAAGAACACTAAAGGTTGAGGCCAGGCATGGTGGCTCATGCCTGTAATCCCAGCACTTCGGGTGGCTGAGGTGGATGATTGCTTGAGCCCAGGAGTATGAGACCAGCATGGGAAACAAAATGAGACCCCTGTCTCTACAAAAAAAAATTTACAAGTTTGCCAGGCACAGTTGAAGTCTTAGCTACTTGGGAGCCTGAGGTGAGAGGATGACTTGAGCCAGGAGATTGAGACTGCAATGAGCCCTGATTGGGCCACTGCACCCCAGTCCTGGGACAGAGGTAGACCTTGTCTTAAAAAAAAAAAAAAAAAAAAAAGGGAATACTAATGGTGGAGAAGCAGGTACAATGTAAGGGTTTGGGGTTTTTTGGTAACAGTTTCTTTTTTTTTTTTGGAGACAGGGTCTCGCTCTATCGCCCAGGTTGGAGTGCAATGGTGCGATATCTGCTCACTGCAACTTCTGCCTCCTGGGTTCAAGTGATTATCCTGTCTGCTAATAGTATTAATCCAGAGCAGCTGGAATTACAGGCGCGCACCACCACACCTGGCTAATTTTTGTATTTTTAGTAGAGATGGGGTTTCACCATGTTGTCCAGGCTGGTGTCCAACTCCCGACTTCAAGTGACCCACCCGCCTTGGCCTCCCAAAGTGCTGGGATTATAGGCGTGAACCACCGCACCTGGCCAACCTCAATAAGATTTAATTCAAGTACTGTACAATTCAACTATTTAAAATGTACAATCAACTGGCTTTCAGTAGATTCAGAGTTGTGCGACTATCACCACCATCAATTTTAGATCATTTCCATCACTTCTAAAAGAAAACCTGTGTGAATTCATGAACAACAAAAAATATGGTACACACACAGTGGAATATTATTCAGCCTTAAAAAGGAAGGAAACTCTAACATGTTACAACATGGATGAAACCGGAAGATGTTTGGCAAAGTGAAATAAGCCCATCACAAATGGACAAATACTGTATGATTCTATTTACATGAGGTACCTGGAGTAGTCGAATTCAAGGAAGCAAAGACTGATGGTTGCCAGGGGATGAGGAAGAGAAGAATGGGGAGTTGTTTAATGTGTATGGAGTTTCAGTTTGGGAAAATGAAAACAGTTCTACAGATAGTGGTGATGATTGCATAGTGTGAACGTAGGTAGTGTAACTACACTTTAGGATGGTTAAAATTGTATATTTTATGTATATTTTACCACAATTTAAAAAGAACAAGAAATCCCATACGCATTAGCAATCATTCTGCATTCTCAACCAACCTCTGGGCAACCACAAATCTGCTTTCTTTCCTTATGGATTCACCTATTCTGGACATTTCATATAAACAAAATTACACAACATATGGCCTTTTGTGTCTGGCTTCTTACATAGTGTTTGCCAGGTTCATCCATGTTGTAGCATGTATTAGTGCCTCATCACGTTTTATGGCCAAAACCATTCCATTGTATGGCTTACACCACAGTTATCCATTGATCGGTGATGGGCATTCATATTGTTTCCACTTTGGGGCTACTATGAATAATACTATGAACATTCGTGTAGAAGTCTCTGTATGAACATGTGTTTTCAATTCTCTTGGGTGTATTTATAAATACCTAAGAGTGGAATTGCTGGATCATAGGGTAACTTTATGTTGAGTCCTTCCAGGGAATACTGGAATGTCTTCCAAAGTGACTAGACATTTTGCATTCCCTGAAGCAGCGTTTTGAATTTTTTAAACATCAACATCATTTGCCTGAGATAACAACAAAAACCAAACGTAGACCTATCTTTTCTCTGCTTCGCTGGGAGGGAGCAAGAGTGAAGATATTAAAACGTAAGGGAACAAGCCCGGCTAGCTCCCCTGCTGACCGGAGGGCGCGGGCGGTCCCGGCAGGCCCCGCGCACGCAGCCAACGGTCGGGATGTGCGCGCATGCGCGCTAGGGCTCCGCTCCGCCTACGCTGCAGGCGGAGAGCAACCGCCGAGCTCGGTGGGAGTCAAGGTGAGTGCAAAGCACTACAGCGCTGGGGTCCCACTGACTCGAGGTCACCGCTGTCAGTGGGAGGGGTCCTCATGAGTCTGGACTCGCTTTCATCCGCTTTGGTTGTGAAGTGTTTTCCTGCAGTCTTCCCCTCACCAGTTCATCCCCGGTGCTGACAGGGCACGGAGAGAAGACAGAATCCGCGCCTGTTCCACGTGCAGCAACACTCGGTGTTCGTTAGACTAAGGGAAGACAGGGAGTTAGAATTTTATCCCTGTTCCCTCACTTAACGCTTTTCCACAGGCTTCTATGTCTTTTCCCGACTTAATATGCCTCGGTGAAAACGCGTCCACTCCCCAGAGCCTCCGCTTTACGCAGTGACACCCAGACTTAGCTCTAACTCTTTTGATGCCACCGAACTCCAGGCCCTGATTTATGGCCCCCTCCTGCTTACATCTATCAGGGAATCCCAAGAGTCCTCAAAGTCAGGATATCTCAAGGGAACTTTTCCTCATGTCCTTAACACTTCTCCTTGGGCTCTGTATTTCCATTAGAGCAGCAGCATCCACCCATACCCATATTAAAACCCTACTTAGCTTTCGATTACTCTTCTGCGTATTGTAGACTGATCACCAGGTCCAGTGTGCAATCTTTAAAATTCTAGAATCGATCTCCTCCATTCCATTTCGTTCCTAATGCCCTGGATCAGGCCATCCAACTTGTAGGAATATCCCAATAGGTAGAAACTGATTATCAGCTCTCCCGCTATTCCAACCTACTTTCCACATTGGCAGCAGGCACAGGTTTCCAAAATAAAAATCTGACTATGGGCTAGGCGTAGTGGCTCATACCTGTAATCCCAGCACTTTGGGAGGATGAGACAGCTACCCAAGAGTTGCAGACCAGCCTGGGCAACACAGTAAAACTCCGTCTCTACAAAAAAATTAAAAATTATCTGGATATGGTGGCACGTGCCTATAGTCCCAGGCTGAGAAGGGAGGATAGCTTGAGCCCGGGAGGTAGAGGCTGCAGCAAGCCGAGATCACGCCACTGCAACTCCAACCTGGGCAACATAGTGAGACCCTGTCTCAAAAAAAAAAAATCTGACTATAATACTAACCCCCTTAAAAAAACTTTGATGGCTTCCCTTTGCCTATATAATCTTCAAAAGCGTACATAATCTGGCCTCACCCAACCATTTAATTACCAATAGTCGCCCTTCATTCCACCCCAGAAACCTAGTGTTCTAGTGCAGCAAAGATGTGATGTTCTGAACACAACACACATTTTGAGATCATTGTACTTATGGCCACAGAGAAATAAACGCTAAAGTTTCACTTTTATGTTGTAGCAAAAAGGACAGTCTTAATTGGTTTTCTTTGGAAAGTAGCCTGAACTCCACGTAGTGGGTGTGTGGATCCAGTAGTGTAAAACTGATAATGGGGGTGGAAGGTGACCTCCATCTCTGGAACACTTTCTCTTTCTCTTCACCTCTCCTCCAATTAGTGAAATAGTCGTCTATCAAATGTCACCTTAAAGTAGAATTCATAGCTTCTTCCCTATGACCCCACCATCTTCAATGAAAATGTCTTAAAATAATGGAAAATGTTATGACCCATATACAAGGATGACCCCAAATTTTGTGAAATATTTCATATATGTTGTTCCTTTCATGCTACCTGGTATATTCATATTTCTATTACAGCACTTAAATTGCCATGTAACTGTTTACATATATGTCTTCTCTCACTGCACTCTTTCTGAAGGATAGGGACAACATTTTACTCATCTTAGTATCCTTAAGTGCCTAGGACAATCTAGTATCCAACCTATAGTAGGTGCCAAATAAATATTTGGTAATGAGGCCGGGTGTGGTGGCTCACGCCTGTAATCCCAGCACTTTGGGAGGCCAAGGTGGGCAGATCACTTGAGGTCAGGAGTTCGAGACCAACCTGGCCAACGTGGTGAAACCCCGTCTCTACTAAAAATACAAAAATTAGCTAGGCCGGGTGACACATGCCTGTAATCCCAGCTACTTGGGAGACTGAAGCAGGAGAATCGTTTGAACCCAGGGGGTGGAGATTGGAGTGAGCCAAGATAGTGCCACTGTACTCCAGCCTGGGCGACAGAGTTGGGACTCCATCTCAAAAAAAAAAAAAAACAACAACAACCTGGTAATGAATGAATAACGTGTTAGTCATTATTTCTGACTTCTCTGTCTCTGCCTAGCAACTTCTTGAAAGGCAGGATCCAATCTTAATCATTTTATTTTTAGCACCTATTAATCATTTTATTTCTAGCACCTGTTACAACTACTGACATATATTGTTTCCAATTAGTATTTGCTGTCTTTCAATGAATTTCACATATTCCATTCTTTACTCATTACTGTGGTTTAGTGTTTTATGTTGGTCACTGACACAATATTTAAAATTGGAAGGGGCTTTAATCATCTGATACAACACTTTCCTTTCCTACAGATAGATACTGAGCCAAGAGAGGTCAGATGATTTCCCCATAGCAACCAGGAAATGCTGGGTCTAGAACCAAGTTCTCAAGTTTCCCAGGTTAATACTAATTCTACTATATTTTGTTACTTAGATTGAATTTATGAAACAACTTTTACCAGTTTCATTTTTTAAACAACACCTGGAAAGGACCCTCATCGTCAGATATTGTTTATCTCAACAAACATTTTTGGGAGTACCTCTGTTAAGAGACATTTGAGGTTCCTGTTTTTAAGTTTTCGATCTTGTGGAGGATCTCATAACAGTCTTGATAAAAATGTTATTTGGGCTGGGCACGATGGCTCACACCTGTACTCCCAGTACTTTGGGAGGCTGAAGCTGGCGGATCACGAGGTCAGGAGATCAAGACCATCCTGGCTAACACAATGAAACCCCATCTCTACTAAAAATACAAAAAATTAGCCGGGCATGGTGGCACACACCTGTAGTCCCAGCTACTTGGGAGGCTGAGGCAGGAGAATCGCTTGAACCTGGGAGGTGGAGGTTGCAGTGAGCTGAGATTGCGCCACTGCACTCCAGCCTGGGCAACAGAGCGAGACTCCATCTCAAAAAAAAAAAAAAAAAAAAAAGAAGTTATTTGGCAAAAGAAAACAAAAGTTTTGTTTTCATTGGGTAGGAATGTTTTTAAGTTGGAAATTTTGCCTAGTTTTAGTTCACTGTCAACTTTAATAATTTGTAAAGTCTTATTAGAGATTTTCAAAAATAAAATTAATTTTATTTCTAGGTTTTCACATCCTTTTTATGAGTTTCGCCATCTATAGCTTTTATCAACAATTGTGGTTTAATCAATTAGAAATATTAACCAGGAGAAAATGTCAAATCTAAAAATGAAAGAGGCGGCCCTCATCTATCTTGACAGAAGTGGAGGCCTCCAAAAGTTTATAGATGATTGCAAGTACTACAATGGTACGTTCAGCAAAGGTGAGTTATTTTTAAAACTTTCAAATAAACTCCTACACATAGCTATCCTGACTTTTACATTTGTATATTTTCATAGATTCAAAACAAAGCTATGCTGTCTATCGATTCAAAATTTTAATAAATCCCTCTGATGTTGTTGAATTAGATGCTGAGCTTGGAAATCACATTTTACACCAACCTTTAAAAGCTGCTGAAGTCTTTCAATCAGTAAGTCAAAAAAAGAAATAATTTTATGCCATATGGAATTTTTGGTAACTTTTTTTGTTTGAAATCACAGGTCTGTTTTATTGCTGTTAAGATTCTCTCATTAATTGGACAATTGCAGACTGAAACGCAAGTAAGTTTTAGTTACATTTAACTAAGCAAACTCAGGTACAGATTTACATGATGACTTGTAAAAAAATATTTTTATATTCATAGACTTTTTATTTAAAAGGATACTACTTTTTTTCAAAATTCAATAGAATATCTTACATAGGCATCTTTATTTCTTGTATTATCCTTTATAACATTAAACACTTTTTTTTTTTTGAGATGGAGTCTCGCTCTGTCGCCAGGCTGGAGTGCAGTGGCACAGTCTCAGCTCACTGCAACCTCTGCCTCCCGGATTCAAACAATCCTCCTGCCTCAGCCTCCCGAGTAGCTGGGATTACAGGTGCCTGCCACCACGCTCAGCTAATTTTTGTATTTTTAGTAGAGACAGGGTTTCACCATGTTGGCCAGGCTGATCTCGAACTCCTGACCTCATGATCCGCCCACATTGGCCCCCTGAAGTGCTGGGATTACAGGCGTGAGCCACCGCGCCTGGCCAACATTAAACACTTTTATAATAAAACTTTCCAAACATACCCAGAAGTAAAGGGAATAATACAGTGAACCTTCATATATCTACCACTCAACTCAGATTCAATATTATAATATTTTTTCATACCTGCATCATCAATTTTTTTCTAAATTATTTTAAAGCAAATCCCAGATATTCTATTATTTTATCCCTACATACTTTAGTATCAACCTGTAAAAATTATGGGCATTTTTCTTCTTTCTGTTTTTGAGAAGGAGTTTTGCTCTTGTTGCCCAGGCTGGAGTGCAATGGCGTGATCTTGACTCACCACAACCTCCACCTCCCGGATTCAAGCAATTCTCCTGCCTCAGCCTCCCAAGTAGCTGGGATTACAGGCATGTGCCACCACACCTGGCTAATTTTGTATTTTTAGTAGAGACGAGGTTTCTCCATGTTGGTCAGGCTGGTCTCGAACTCCCGACCTCAGGTGATCCACCCGCCTCGGCCTCCCAAAGTGCTGGGATTACAGGTGTGAGCCACTGTGCCCGGCCATGGACATTTTTGTTGTGTAACCAGAATGTTATCACCCCTACAAAAGTAACAATAATTCCCTTGGTATTATCTAATATCCAGTTTACATTTAAATTTGCCCAATTGTTTCAAGAATATCTTAAAATAGGTTTGTTCCAAATCAGGACCAAAACAAGGTTCACACATTATAATTGGTTCTTACATCTCACTAAGTCTCTTTCAATCTAGAGCCATTTCCTCTCCCTCCCTTTTTAGACAATTACCTTTTTGAAGAAACTAATTGGTCCTACGTTATATAATCTTGATTTGTCTAATTGCTTCCTTGTAGGGCTATTTATCTTATTTCCCAGCCTCATATTTCTAAAATAGAAGATGACTGT
Organism: Gorilla gorilla gorilla; assembly: GCF_029281585.2. Lineage (NCBI taxonomy): Eukaryota > Metazoa > Chordata > Mammalia > Primates > Hominidae > Gorilla > Gorilla gorilla. The sequence goes on along the minus strand of NC_073231.2, from coordinate 53,507,865 downwards.
AAAGGCTTTTTAGATTCAGATTCAAATCACTTGACAAGAATACATAATAGTGTAATGTATTACATATTGTGCTATATCAGGAGGATATAGTATCTATTGTTGCACTTTTAACAGTGTCACAATTGATTAGTGGGTTCCTGTGATGTCATTCTCATCTCTCCATTATACAGTTTCCCATCAACTTTCACCTAATGGTTTTAGCAGCCATTGATGTTCATTGCCTAGAATTCGTTATTTCATTAGGAGATGCAAAACTGTAATTTTTCTAATTTTAGCATTCTTTCTGAATTAGCTGAAATTCTTCTGTAAGAGTAATTTTCTCTCATCAGCTATTTAGTTACTCTGAAATACAATTTGTACAGGAAAGGCAGGGTAAATGTTTGATTCTTTGCCTTTATAAAGAGTAATGAGTTGAAATCTAGCAGCTTCCAATAATGGCCAATTTTTTTTGAGGGGGAGGGTTTCCATTTTTAAATATAAGGAACTCATGAACTTTTAAATATATACGGTATGTTTCAGTGAATCTTTGTCATTCCTTTTGATGCTCATATTAGCCTACCTTTTGTCATTGGGGGTCCCTTCAAGGTTGCTCCTATGTCCTTTTGACACAGGCCATTTGTTAGACCATACCCCAAGTCCATCTGCTATATTTTCTATCCCAGGCCTGAAATCAGCCATTTCCCCCAAGGAATCCTGATTCCTTTTAGTGAGAAATGATACTTAACAAGAGATCACAATCTGGGCACTAGGCGTGCTTCTTTGCTACCTGGTTGACATTGTTTTATTTTATTTATTTATTTTATTTTATTTTATTTTGAGATGGAGTCTCACTCTGTCACCGAGGCTGGAGTCTCACTCTGTCTCCCAGGCTGGAGTGCAGTGGCGCGACCTCGGCTCACTGCAAGCTCCGCCTCCCGGGTTCATGCCATTCTCCTGCCTCAGCCTCCCGAGTAGCTGGGACTACGGGCGCCCGCCATCACACCCGGCTAATTTTTTGTATTTTTAGTAGAGAAGGAGTTTCACTATGTTAGCCAGGATGGTCTCGATCTCCTGACCTCGTGATCTGCCCGCCTTGGCCTCCCAAAGTGCTGAGATTACAGGGTAAGCCACCGTGCCTGGCCCTCGTTGACATTGTTTTTTAAGTCTTTTCAGTGGATATGGTCAGAAATTGTGTATATTTAAGGAAAAATTTAAAGTTCATAATGCTATTTTCAATGAAAATATTAGATTACAGGATTTTTACTTCTTTAATTTTATACTTGAATGTCGTTTCTCTAATGCTTAAAATTTTGGTTCCTAAGAATATTAAGATATCATTACTTGACTTACTCTATAATATACTTACTATATTGTAATACAAGTCAAATTGGATTTGCAATTTTCATTAATACCATTTTTATGTTCTTATTAGATTAATATAGTGCTGAAATTAACACATTTACCTCCCCTGCCAAGTTATGGTCTTGATCTTTGTGAGTTTCCACTTGATTATACATCTCAGAGATTTTATATGATGCAAGGAATTGTGATTGCTATGACAACTGTAACCAAGTATACACAAGGGGCAAGATTTCTTTGTTCAGATGAAGCATGCCCTCTTTCAAAAGGTAAATGTTAAATAGGAAAATCAAAGCATTAAGCAATTGGCTAGGCATGGTGGCTCACACCTGTAATCCCTGCACTTTGGGAAGCTGAGGAGGGAGGATCACCTGAGCTCAGGAGTTTGAGACCAGCCTGGGCAACATGGAGAAACCTCATCTCTACAAAAAATACAAAAATTAGCCCAGCATGGTGGCACATGCCTGTAGTCCCAGCTATTCAAGGCACTGAGTTGGGAGGATTGCTTGGGCCAGGGAGATCAGGGCTGCAGTGAGCTGTGTTCATGCCACTATACTCCAGCCTGGATGACAAAGAGTGACCCTGTCTAAAAAAAAAAAAAAAAAAATGAACAATTTATTGTGTAATCCTAAATCATATTTACAATTAGTTATAAAACACAAAATAGAAAAAAACTGAATAAAAATTTTATGTCTCCTAATGTTTATATATTTACTTTGCATAATCTTGAAATGCATTTTTTCTCCTTTTCTCCCCCACCCCCATCTTAACAAGTGCACATATATTGCTGAAGTACTTGCTCTTCTCACACATTATTTCATGACGTTGTGAGTGAAACGTTTAATGTCCTCTCTCAACCCTTTGGCTTAACTTCAGTTTAGTCCTTCTGCAGGACTTCAAAATTATCCCCACCACCTCTAATTGGGTTGATTGACCCTCCTCTCTTCTCTCTGAACACTCTGCAAATGAATACCACAGGTGGAAATTATCTGTTTCTCACTGCCACATATAGAAATTGTGTGCTTAAGCATCCATATTGCCAGTGCCTTAGCACAGTGCCTTGCAAAAAACAGCTGTTAACTGTTAATTGAACTACCCTGAACCCAAGTGCAAAACTGAATTAATTCCGTTTTGAATTAGACTAATTTTAAAGGACTGTAATAGCTACAATCTGTGTCAGTAATAAAAGAAAAAATATAAAATTAAAAATTAAAAAATGACAACAACAAAAGAAACAAAATAGACAGCTAAATCTGAAAGCAAATGTATGTTACCACTGTTTTCTTTCAGGATTTCAGTATATAAGAGTGCATGTGCCTGGTGCTACAGAATCTGCAACGATAAGAAATGACTTTTTGTGTAATCTATGTGCATCTTCACTTCAAGAAGACAGAAAATTTAGAGTACTTGGTGGTAATATGCATTTATATTTTGTAATTATAATTTTTAAAATAGTGTCTGATATTTCAATATGGAAATTAAATTGAATATATATTCTAATATCTAATTCTTTTTTGCTCTTTGCTTTAAGATAAACAAATAGTTGAAATAATTGCCACAAAGGCACTTCGTGCTTTTCAAGGATATTCTAACAACCAGCCATTTAGGTTTCAATCACTTACAATTTTCCTAAGAGGTAAGTGAATTCTGTTTGAACTAAAAAAAAATTGCTATAAATATGTAATTGGCTGGGCACAGTGGCTGGCTCATGCCTGTAATCCCAACACTTTGGGAGGCTGAGGTGGGAGGATCACTTGAGGCCAGGAGTTTGAGACTAGCTTAAGCAATATAGTGAGACCCCATCTCTACAAAAAATTAAAAAATAAAAAATTAGCTAGATGTGGTGGCATGTATCTGTAGTCCTAGCTACCTGGGAAGCTAAGGTGGGAGGGTGGGAGGATCGCCTAAGCCCAGGAGTTGGAGGCTGCAGTGAGCCATGATGGTGCCACTACACTCCAGTCTGGGCAACAGAGAGACACCCTGTCTCAAAAAAATAATAATAACAAGAAAATAAAAATAATAAATGAAAAGCTGGCCGGGCGCGGTGGCTCACACCTGTAATCCCAACATTTTGAGAGGCCTAGGAGGGTAAATCACCTAAGGTCAGGAGTTCAAGACCAGCCTGGCCAACATGGTGAAACCCCATCTCTACTAAAAATACAAAAATTAGCCAGGCGTGATGACGGATGCCTGTAATCCCAGCTACTCGGGAGGCTGAGGCAGGAGGATCACTTGAACCCAGGAGGCAGAGGCTGCAGTGAGCCAATATCATGCCACTGCATACCAGCCTGGGTGACAGAACGGGACTCTGTCTCAAAAAAGAAAAAAAGTAATTGACTTGTTTATGCTTATAAATTATAAATGGTACTTCTATAGCTTAAGAATCACAAGTCTTCTAATTCTTGAGTGTTTTAAAAGAGTCATATTTAGTTAATATTATCAATTATTCATTCAGTCATACAACACTCACTTAAAATGATATTAGGACCTAATGTGTCCCAAGCACTGAGCTAAGTCCCAGGGTCACAGTTATTTTAAGATAATGGGATCTCCTATTATTCTGTGTGTGTGTCTTACATAAATATTGGAGTTATTGTTCAGCTCTCTGGGGCTAGAGAGAAAAGAGAAAAAAAGGAAGACCACTCTGATCTTCACAGAGATAAGTTAACCCTTGCTCCTCCCTGTAAACCTTTCTTTCATAGCTTTACAACCAACCAACTTCTAACTGTGGAATGGAGGATCAAAATTTTTAGTGTGTTTTTTAAAATAAATTTTGAACTCATCCAAAGTGTTGCCCAAGCTCTAGGTATGAGAGAGGAACCTAGTATAATGCAAGAGGGTAGACTTTGAGGGTAGGCAAACCTAAATGTGAATTTCAGTTCTGCTTCTTACTAGTTATTTAGCCTTGTGCAAGCCATGTAACCTCTCAGTTTCTTCATATATAAAGTACAGATAAGAATATCTTACATGCTGTGCATGGTGGTTTACACCTGTAATCCCAACACTTTAGGAGGCTGAGGCAAGAGGCTTGAACACTAGAATTTGAGGTTACAGTGAGCTGATTGTGCCACTGCACTACAGCCTGGGCAACAGAGCGAGACTTTGTCTCAAAAACAAACAAAAAGCCACATATTTTATAGGTTAAATAATGTTTTTACAAGTACTTACATGTATTGTAGACAGGAAAATAATTTTCCTCTCAAATAAAATTATCACTTATAAGGTCATTTTTATTAACATTCCTTTTCATTGAATAGAAAAATATTTCATCTTATATGGAATAATTTTATTTTCTTTTGACCATATTATAGAAGAGTGTCTAGTTGCTATATCACATGCTTCTTGAAGTTAATTCATCATAGCACATAATAAAAATTTATCAGCAATAAAATTGCATCAGTTTATATTATTAGTGTCACTCTATATGGATATTATCCTAAACAAAAGTAAATACTCCTAACTCAACTACTGAATTGTTTTACTAGTTCTGGATCTTTGAACCATATGTTCATGCACAAAGTTCATTTAGTGAATATGCATTTTCTTCTGTCTTTAATAATTTTAGATGAATCAGTGAATAAAATGAATATAGGAAATGAATATAAAATTATTGGAATTCCAACCTGTGTAAAAACCTCACAAACTGCTGTCTGTATAGAAGCAAATAGCATAACTTTTTGTAATTCAAAAGGTAAGGAAAATTTTAGTATTATATATTAACAAATATTTAAATTTAAATCTATTTGTTCAGCAGATAAGTATTGTTTGCCTATGTGCTAGGCATTCCTCTAAGCACTAAGAATACAGTTGTAAACAGGACAGTCAAGGTTTCTGCTCTTAAGTCACATGGCAGACAGTCAATATACATATAAAGTAAGCAAAAGACAATTTCAGATAATAAGTACATGAAGGAAATAAAACAGGATAATGTTGTGGAAACTTTCTAGCATATAGGACTTATTTCTTTGGGCTAAGCCTTATTTTAATTTTTTAAATAATTAATAATGAGAAAAATGTTTCAAGGTTGGAGATTAGTCAAAGGATTTTTCTCTACCACTAGCCAAGGCAATTCTGGGTTAACTGTTGTGGTCTGAGAAGGAGAGCTCAATAAAGTAGCATCCTTGGCTGGGCGCTGTGGCTCACGCCTGTAATCCCAGCACTGTGGGAGGCCGAGGCAGGCGGATCACGAGGTCAGGAGTTCAAGACCAGCCTGGCCAAGATGGTGAAACCCCATCTCTACTAAAAATACAAAAGTAGCTGGGCATGGTGGCAGGTGCCTGTAATCCCAGCTACTTGGGAGGCTGAGGCAGGAGAATCGGTTGAACCTGGGAGGCAGAGGTTGCAGTGAGGCAATATTGTGCCACTGTATTCCAGCCTGAGTGATAGAGACTCCGTCTCAAAAAAAAAAAAAAAAAGCGTCCTTTTCCTCAACTGAATTCTGAACCAAATCAAGAAATAAGATAAAGGCAGATGAGGACCAAAATATCACCTTTATTACTGATAATTTCCTTTAACAACTCCAACATGCGTTAGCATTATGTAAACAAAAGTGGAGAGCAGACCTATTCTTTTAACTTGGCTCACAAGTATCTAAATATAGAAAAGGCTGATTAAATCTTGAATAGAGTTGGATTTTTTTGTAATCCGTATGTTCCCTGAATGGGCTATATATATTCAAAGTGATCCCCAAATGCAGAAGAACCTGAGAAAACAAAGGAGGCAGACAAGTCCAGCTTGTCATTATAGGGTGGTTTTACTGGTGAACTTAAGGACAGAAGCATGATCTTGGGCAGCCACAAGACAGGTAGATCTCCGTGCTATTACCCCCAGACCCAGGAATTAGATAGGGAAAGAGTACACATGCTTCAGAGGGATTGGATAGGAATTGATCTAAGGACAGGATTTACTGTAAGTATTAATTTATCAAGGTTGATTGATCTAAGGGCAGGATTTATGGTAAGTATGTGCTCTTGCATGAGGAACAATAGATCAACTGGAAATCTCCGAGCTTTCGCAGATTATCAGAAGTCAACATAGCAGATTAGCTTCCAAGATGAAGTTTCTTTTCTTTTTTTTTTTTTTTTTTTGAGATGGAGTCTCGCTCTGTCGCCCAGGCTGGAGTGCAGTGGCGCGATCTCGGCTCACTGCAAGCTCCGCCTCCTGGGTTCACGCCATTCTCCTGCCTCAGCCTCCCGAGTAGCTGGGACTACAGGTGCCCATCACCATGCCCGGCTAATTTTTTTTAATATTTTTAGTAGAGATGGGGTTTCACTGTGTTAGCCAGGATGGTCTCGATCTCCTGACCTCGTGATCCACCCGCCTCGGCCTCCCAAAGTGCTGGGATTACAGGCGTGAGCCACCGCGCCCGGCCTCTTTTTTTTTCTTTCTTTGTTTTTTTGAGACACAGTCTTGCTCTGTCACCTAGGCTGGGATGCAGTGATGCAATCTCAGCTCACTGCAACCTCCACCTCCCGAGTTCAAGGGATTCTCCTGCCTCAGCCTCTCAAGTGGCTGGGATTACAGGTGCTCACCACCACGCCCAGCTAATTTTTGTATTTTTAATAGAGATGGGGTTTCACCATGTTGACCAGGCTGGTCTCAAACTCCTGACCTCATGATCCGCCCACCTTGGCCTTCCAAAGTGCTGGAATTACAGGCATTAGCCACCACGCCTGGCCCAAGATGAAGTTTCTTTAGCCTCCATACTGTGGATAATCATCAGTAGTAATAGAGACCCAAGGTGAATTTAAATGCAAGTAGATTCTAAATACTTCTACTTACTTGAAGAGAAAAGCTTCTTAAAAGAACAAAAATGTTAAAGAAAGAAAGCACTGATGAATTATAGAGGGTTTAGTGATCTTTTAAATATTTTCTGCGAAGTGTTTAAAAATTTATTGATTTGGTAGCAGAATACGACTTTTCTGTAGGTGGAGAGTGTGCTTTCTTATGCCAAACTCCAGAATGAGATGTATTTAACTACCCAAATGTGGCAAGAGCTGGACTAAAGTAGGCCTCTCTTAGTCCATGGGCATGGATGAGTTAGAGGAAATCACCGCTTTTTGATGGCAGCCCAGAAAGAAGGAGAATGGGACTAGGTTATACATGCACAGCTGTTCCACCCAAATTACCAATTGGATAAATCACTCATTCCTTTCAGGAGGTGGAGAGTGAGAGGATGGAGAAGATCTAGAATTTTACAGTATACTACAGTACAGCGCTTTCAAAGTAGTGGAATATAAATCTTTCTATTTAACAGCAACATTCAAATATTTCCCATTCTGCTTATTATTCCTCTCTGAAGGTGATACATAGAAATATAGGAGCAAACACAGCAATGCAGGCGCTCCATGATCTGGTTTGCTCACATAGATCTTAAAAGGAGAAGAATGAGGGATTTGCCTACAACCCACAGCCAATCTATGTGGACACAAGGGGTGACTTCTTCCTTCTATTACGTTCCCTGAGGTAGAAATGGTAAACTAGCATGACCTCGAATCATAATTTAATATCATTCTAAGAATTTAAAGGCCAAGCACGGTGGCTCAGGCCTGTAATCATAGCACTTTGGGAGGTCAAGGCAGGGGAATCAATTGAGGCCAGGGGTTCAAGACCAGCCTGGGAAACATAACAAGATCCTGTCTCAAAAAAAAAAAAAGAATATGGTATTATTAGAACTACAATTTGATAACATTTTAGATAAAGGGAGTCAAATATCTATAATGTTATCTTGTTTTAAAACCCTTTCTAATATATATGTTAATATTTACTTTCAGTTCCTTCAGGAATTAGTGACAACTTCAGGTGTCTCCTCTCCTTAACTTCCAGCTCATGCTGGAAGTTTACAGCAATACTTGCCAATATCTTTGCATCACAAATTACCCCTCCTGGGACTTACAATTTGCTCAAGCTCTGTTTGTTGATGAGTCTAGTACAGACAACTGACCGTAACAAGGAACTGGAAGATTGCCTGGATATTTTAATTATAACAAGTGATACTCTACTCATAGACAGGTATATATGTGACATGAATTTTTACAAATATTAATTGGTCACAGATTTGCATACATCCTTTCCATGAGCATTATTACAAGAATATTTAGAATTTTTCTGAGCCAGTATAAGTATTTAAATCAATCTTTATCAATAAAATTCAAAACCTTTGAAAGATAAATTGATAAGTGATAAGTTGAATTACTCCAATTTTCAACCTATTTCCCCACTCAGACCTTTGTAAATAAATGCATCCTTCCCAGCCTTCCTTTCCCCCTATTCCCTAGCTCTGTATTCTCTTTCTGTACTTTGTTTTGAATAATCTTCCCCCTAAGGAACAAACTAACCATTTTCTTATTTTTCTTCAATATTCCATCAATAATATTGACTCACTGCATCCAGATAAGGCTGTCAGAAGTGCCATAATTACTGTTTGGGGGGAACATCATCCTAACTTTGGAGTAAGCCTCTACTTAGCATTTTGTGGCTCCCCACTAGCAAGTACCCTTTCCTTAAAACTTGCTTAAATATTCACAAAGTTAGAAATAAGCTCCCTATTTAGTATCTTGTATGCAATTCCAAAGCAAAAAATAAATTTACAAAATGAATTTAAAATAGAAAAAAATTAAATTGAAATTAACAGTAATTTAATTGAATAGATTATGTTTTGCTAAAATTAAATTGCCACTGGTGGTGTAAATATGGTACCAAATGCCGAGATTGTACCACTTTATTCTTCTACTGACAGAATTTTTTTCCTCACAGCCTCACCAGCTCTGGGTATTATCAAACTTATATTTTTGTTATCATTATTTTTTGAGACAGGGTCTCACTCTGTCACCCAGGCTGGAATGCAGTAGCATAATCATGGCTCACAACAGCCTCAACCTCCTGGGCTCAAGTGATCCTCCAGCCTCAGCCTCCTGAGTAGCTGTGACTAGAGGCGCACGCCACTACACTGGGCTAATTTTTAAATTTTTTATATAAACAAAGTCTCCCTATGTTGCTAAGGCTGAACTCCTGGGCTCGAGCGATCCTCTCACCTCATTATCCAACTTTAAAATTTTGCAATCTGGGCTGGGCGTGGTGGCTCAGGCCTGTAATCCCAGCACTTTGGGAGGGTGAGGTGGGTGGATCATGAGGTCAGGAGATCGAGACCATCCTGGCTAACACCATGAAACCCCGTCTCTACTAAAAATACAAAAAATTAGCCAGGTGTGGTGGCGCAAGCCTGTAGTCCCAGCTACTCAGGAGGCTGAGGCAGGAGAATTGCTAGAACCCGGGAGGCGGAGGTTGCAATGAGTCGAGATCGCACCACTGCACTCCAGCCTGGGTGACAGAGCGAGACTCCGTCTCAAAAAAAAAAAAAAATTGCAATCTGATAGGTGGAAAATTGTATTTTATTTTAATTTGCATGTATTTAATTGGAAATAATTTTTGCATCATATAAAACTTATTAAACATGTATTATTTTTCTATGAACCTCCCATTCTTGATCATTGTTGTTTTTATTATGTTGTTTATCTATTTATTATTGATTTGTGATGCATGTAAATTAAGGCCTTTCTTTTTCTGTTTGCCATTAACCTTTTGACTTTTTAAATGATATTTGGGGCTGTGTGAGAGATTGGTTTTTTTTTTCTTTTTAGGTAAAATTTACATACAGTGAAATAATCAGATCTTATTATCATCACTAAAAACATTGAGTTTTGACAAATAACATACACTCCTTTAATCACCACAATGAGATATAGAACATTTCTATCACCCCAGAAATTTCCCTCCTTCCCTCTTCCAATCAGTTCCTATCTTCACTGGTGATTTCTGTCACCATAGATTAATTTTCCTGTTCTTGAACTTCAGATAATGAAATCATACAGTGCATCCTCTTTTGGGTCTAGTCTCTCTTACTCAAAATATTTTTGAATTGATCCAATTGTGTACATCAGTAGTTCATTGTTTCTGTTGATGAGTAGCATTTCATTATATGAATGTACCAAAATTCATTTATCTATTCTCGTAGTGGAAGACATTTGGTTTTGCATGTTTTGACTATTATGAATAAAGCTGCTGTAAACATTCTGCACAAGTCTTTTTGTGGACACGTATTTTCATTATCTTGGGTAAATACCTAGGAGAAGAATTGCTGGGTCATAAGGTATATGTATAACTTTTTTTTTTTTTTTTGAGACGGAGTTTCACTCTTGTTGCCCGGGCTGGAGTGCAATGGCACCATCTTGGCTCACTGCAACCTCCGCCTCCTGGGTTCAAGCAATTCCCCTGTTTCAGCCTCCCAAGTAGCTGGGATTACAGGCACATGCCACCACACCTGGCTAATTTTTGTATTTTTAGTAGAAATAGGGTTTTTATCATATTGGCCTGGCTAGTCTCGAACTCCTGACCTCAGGTAATCCACCCGCCTTGGCCTCCCATAGTGCTGGGATTACAGGCATGAGCCACTGTGCCTGGCCTATAACTTTATAAGAAACTGCCAGTTAGCTGAGCGCAGTGGCTCATGACTGTAATCTCAGCACTTTGGGAGGCTGAGGCAGGCAGATCACCTGAGGTCAGGAATTTGAGACCAACCTAGCCAATGTGGGGAAACCCCATCTCTACTAAAAATACAAAAATTATTTGGGCATGGTGGCATGCGCCTGTAGACCCAGCTACACTTTGGAAGCTGAGGCACGAGAACTGCTTGAACCCAGGAGGTGGAGGTTGCAGTGAGTCGAGAGTGCCACTGCACTCCAGCCTGGGCAACAGAGCAAGACTCAGTCTCAAAAAAAAAAAAGAAAGAAACTGCCAGTTTTCCAAAGTGGTTGTACCATTTTACATTCCTACCAACAATGTAAAGAGTTCCTCTTGTTTCCATCCTCATCAACATTTGGTGTTGTGAGCCCTTTGCATTTTAGCCATACTAGTGGGAATGAAATGATATGTCATTGTTCTAATTTGCGTTTCCGAGATGACTATTGATTTGAACTCTTTTTCATGTGCTTATTGGCCACTCATATATCTCTTTTTATGAAGTGTCTGTTTTTATAAAGTGTTTGTTCATTTGTTAGTTTAGTTGTTCTGGATGCATGTCCTTTGCCAAATATATGTATTATAAAATTTTTCTCCAGATATAAAGCTTTTTAAAAATTGTCTAAAGGTATCTTTGATGAGCAGACTTTTTAAGTTTTGATGAAATTCAATTTATTATTTACTTTTATGCTTAGTGTTTTCTGACTTCTGTTTAAGAAATCCTTGTCTGGCTGGGCGCGGTGGCTCATGTTTATAACCCCAGCACTTTGGGAGACTGAGGTGGGCGGATCACCTGAAGTCAGGAGTTCGAGGCCGGCTGGCCAACATGGTGAAACCCCGTCTCCACTAAAAATACAAAAAAAAAAAAAAAAAAAAAAATTAGCCGGGCATAGTGGTGCTTGCCTGTAATCCCATCTACTGGGGAGGCTGAGGCAGGAGAATCATTTGGACCCGGGAGGTGGAGGTTTCAGTGAGCAGAGACTGTGCCACTGCACTCTGGCCTGGGCGACACAGCAAGACCCTGTCTCAAAAAAGAAAAAAGAAGAAGAAATCTTTGTCTATCCCGAGGTCATGAAGAGTTTTTAAATGTTTTCTTCTAGAAGCATTATAGTTTTAGTTTACTATTTATTTATTTATGTAGAGATAAGTCTTGCTAGGCTAGTCTCAAACTTCCAGGCTCAAGCAATCCTCCTGCCTTAATCTCCCAGAGATTGGTAGGAGGTATGAGTTAAAGTTAATGTTTTTCCTATGCATTTATCCAATTTTTCCACACTAATTGTTGAAAAGATTTTCCTTTCCCCATTAAATTGTTTTGATACCATTGTTCAAATTCAATTGAACTAGGCAGAATCTGGGTATAAAATTGAACTGGATGTAAATCTATTTGAACTCTCTTTTCTAATACTTTGATCTGTTGTTCTATACTTATACCAATACTACACTCCCTTGATTATTGTAGCTTTGTGTTCAGTCTTGAAATCAGGTAATGCAACTTAATCCTTCATTTTAAAGATTAAAAAAATTTTAGATCCTTTACATTTTTAAATAAATTTTAGAATCAGTTTATTTTTATTTTTGAGACAGGGTCACGGTCTGTTGCCCAAATTGGAGTGCAGTGGCACAATCATGACTCACTGCAGCCTCAAACTCTTGGGTTCAAGTGATCCACCCACCTCAGCCTGCTGAGTAGCTGGGAACAGAGGTGTGAACCACCACGTCTGGTTAATTTTTTTAGTTTTTTGTAGAGATGAGGTCTTGCCATATTGCCTAGACTGGTCTTGCACTCTCAGGCTCAAGTGATCTTCCCGCCTCGGCCTCTCAAAGTGCTGGGATTGCAGATGTGGGTCACTGAGCCCAGCCAAATCAGTATGTTAATACCAACCAAAAAGAAGCCTTTGAGTATTTTGATTGGAACTGTATTTAACGTGTAAATCAATTTTGGGGAGAATTAACATCTTAATAATATTGAGTCTTCCAATCCATGAATATGGCATATCTCTCCATTTATTTAGGTCTTCTTTAATTTCTCTCAGTTATGTTTTCATAAAGGTCATGCAAATATTTTGTTAAATTGGTTCTAAAAATATTTGATATTTTTGATGCTACTAAAATGGTAGTGTTTTCTTAATTTCATTTTCAATTGTTTGCTATGAATATATAGAAATACAATTGATTTTTATATTTTGACTTTGTATTCTGTGACCTTCTGTGTATCAGTAGTTTTAAAAGTTCCTTAGCCAGTTCCAATGTGTAGCCAAATTTGAGGCTCATTGTTCCATATCACTAAGCGCTCAGCCTAGCTGCCTATTAGAATCACCTGGGAGAATTTTAAAAAATATTTATCACTGTGTCTCACCCCCAGAGTTTCTAATTTAAGTGGTTTGGGGTGGCACTTGGCATTGGAATTTGTTAAATCTCCCCAGGTAAGGTTAGTGCAGGCTGTGGTTGAGAACCACTCCTTATAGGCTTGCAAAGGTTTCTTTCTAAATATCGCTCTCTCTCTCTCATTTTATATATCTTCAAACATCCAAATTCCTTAGAATAGTACATGCGCTAGACATATTTTATACCATCTACCTATCCACATCTCACTCTTGTGCACTGCATGTCTATGCCTACTTTTGTATCACCCCCTTTTGTGTCACATGTCTATGTCTACTCATCATAGGTGATTGCACTAGGAAGCTGTAATTTCTGTGGCAAGGATTTGAAAGCTAAGCTAAGGTAATCATATTCCTTTTTCAGAATTTAAATTTGGGATATGAAGAGACTGAGGCAATTAGCAAAGAGGTTAGAAACCAAAATGACATATCAACAATTGCCATGAGACAGGCAGGTGCCTCATGCCTGTAGTTCCAGCTACTTGGGAGACTGAGCAGGCAGGATTGCATGAGTCCAGGAGTTTGAGGCTGTGTGTGCTATGACTGCATCATTGCATTCCAGCTTGTATGACAGAGTGAGACTCTGTCTCTTAAGAGAAAAAAAAAATTTGGCTGGACACAGTGGCTCAAGCCTCTAATCCCAGCGCTTTTTGGGAGGCCAAGGCAGGAGGATAATTTGAGCTCAGGAGTTCAAGGCCAGCCTGGGCAACATGGTGAAACCCGTCTCTCCAAAAAAAAAAACAAAAAATTGAGCCAGGCACGGTGGCTTATGTCTGTGGTCCCAGCTACTTGGGAGGCTGAGGAAGGAGAATCGTTTGAGCCTGGGAGGTGGAGGTTGGAAGCTGAGATTGCTCCATTGCACTCCAGCCTAGTGACAGGCGGAGGTTGCGATGAGCTGAGATCACGCCACTGCACTAGAGCCTTGGCGATTGAGAGAGACTCAAAACAGAACAAAAGAAAACAAAGACAAACAAAAAACCACATAATTGCCATGACAGAAACAGCAGAGTGATAGTTTTGATGGGACACTAGCAAGCCTAATGCAAAAATTCTGAATAGGCAAAAGAAAGCAATCCATAAAAAGAAGAAGGCCTAATTCAAATGTCATCTCTCTGTAACTTTCTCTGACTCCCTTCCAGGAAGAAATAATACTCCCATGGATGTTCTTTTGTTTTTGTTGTTTTTGAGACAGAATCTTGCTCCGTCACCCAGGCCAGAGTGCAGTGAAGTGATCTCGGCTCACTGGAATGTCCGCCTCCCGGGTTGAGGCAGTTCTCCTGCCTCAGCCTCCCAGTAGCTGGGATTACAGGCGTGTAATTACAGGCCCACCTAATTTTTGTGTTTTTAGTAGAGATGGGATTTTGCCATGTTGGCCAGGCTGGTCTTGAACTCTTGACCTCAAGTGATCTGCCTGCCTCGGCCTCCCAAAGTGTTGGGATTACAGTTGTAAGCCATTACGCCTGGCCACCATGGATGTTCTAAAGACTTTTTTTTTTTACACGGAGTCTTGCTCTGTCACCAGGATGAAGACATTTTTTAGTACTTATCACATTGTGTTTTAGTTTTTTATGTCTCTCTTTTTAGACTGTGAGCTTTCCAAGTTAAGGTCCAAGTCTCGTATATATTTTTTTGTTTTGTTTTTTGAGACAGAATCTCACTCTGTCGCCCGGGCTGGAGTGCACGATCTTGGCTCATTGCAACCTCTGCCTTCCAGGTTCAAATGATTCTTGTGTCTCAGCCTCCTGAGTAGCTGGGACTACAGGCATGCACTAGCACGTCTGGCTAATTTTCGTATTTTCAGTAGAGACGGGATTTTACCATGTTAGTCATATATATTTTTATCCCTAGCACAATAGCTGGTGTATCACAGGTGCTCAGTAAACACAGAATAAAATTAAATTTAATACATTGTGACTTTTGAAAATTAAATAATAGTAATGAAAAGTTTATTTTTTTTTCCCTAGGCTTCTGAATTTTAGCATAAACCTTGTCCCCCGTGGTATACGTCATCTAGTCTCTACTGAAATTTTTCCCACTCTATCCAGGAATAAGTATGGAACTGGAGCAGTTAGCATTCAGGCTGGCAGTGCTTTGCTAGCTAAAGGTGGTATCTGCTTTATAGGAGACTTGGCTTCACACAAAAAAGATAAACTTGAACAGCTTCAAACAGGTAAACAATATTTTTTAAATTAATTTTCATCTGTTTAACCTATACTCTCATCCATGTTGAGATACTTAACAGTTAAGATAGTATTGCAGTTGTTTGAGGGTTTGAGAAATTATGTTAGATGGCATTTCTCATTTTGGTTTTATAAGCTAAACAGAAATTTAATGTGCAAATGCACAGTTTTAGCCTTTGCTCTCAGTGTGCTAACACATGAACTTGTAATGGACCAGATTTATTCCTCTTCTTGTCTAGTGATAGCATTAGCTACCACTTCCAGTATAAAGTTGAAAAGTGGTGTTGAGAGAGGACATCCTCGCCTTGTTCCTGATCTGAGTGGGAAAGCTTCAAGTTTCTCACCATTAAGTATGATGTTAGCTGTACATTTTTTGTAGACATTCTTTATCCGTGGAAGTTCTTCTCTATTCCTAATTTTCCGAGAGGTTTTTTTTAATCATAAATGGATATTGGATTTTGTCAAATGCTTTGTCTGCCTCTGTTAATATGATCATGTCACAGGATCATTTGGGTGTTGCTTCTCAAGCCAGAAACCTCTATGTCCAGCAGCACCTCTGCTTGAGTTTCACTCCTGCCTGCTGGGCTTGTTCTGCTCACTCAGCCTGGCAGGCTGCACTTGGCTCACACTACCAGTCCAGATCCCATGCCTGCTGAGGATAAGCCAGGAGCGGAGCAGTGAGGGGTGTGTAAGTGAGCAAGCACAGGGTCCGGCCACTGCACATAGCCAGGCACACCAGCTGCTGTGGCAGGGCAGGCAGCTCCAGGGGCTGGCACAGGTGCTGGCTTCATGCAAGGCTGTAGCTGGAACAGGCATACTGCAAGTGGCTTCTACCGAGGGCCCTGGTGTCTGGATGAGGGGAACAGGATGGCACCTGAAAACTTGGAGACACCAGCAATGGTGGAGCCCCAAGGGGCTGCAGGGAAGCATGCTACAGCTCTCTTGTTCCTGCTTCCCACAGCTCAGCAGATGGTGGGGCACATGTTAACAGCTCTTTCAGTCCACTGCCTCACTCCAGCCTGTGGCTCCTGGGCTGGCCCAGCCCATCGCCACTTTCTGTTGTGGGGCAGCCACCCAAGGCTGGCAGAAGGCAGGAGGATTATAGTGTTACAGCTCTGACTCAGGAAATCCTGAGGTCTGGGCCTCCAGAAGGGTCATTGCTCTTCACTCCTGCAGTCCAGCAAACAAGAGTGTGTCACCACTCACAGCTCAGTGAGCTGGCTAGGAAAGTGTTACAGCCCTTTTCGCTCCCATTTGCAGCTCAGCAAGCCTGCCAGGAGAATGTCATAGCCCTTTTCACACCTGCCATTCAACAGGTCCCAAGTTCTTGTTCCACATCCAGGAAGAATTAGCTTATGTGGACAACTGGAGGGTGAGCAAGGTGGAGAAGAGTTTTATTGCATGGCAGAACAGCTTTCAGTGGACAGGAGACCTGAAGTGGGTAGCTCGTACCCCCAGGCGGGTAGTCCCAACCTGTGTTTGAGTCTGGCTGAGTCTGGGGTTTTTATGGGCTAAGAATGGAGGAAGTACATGCTGATTGGTCCATGGGTGGGCCCAGAAAAAGCACCATCTGATTGGCTGAAAGGCATCAAGGAAGTTCTCACTCCAGGTGGTGGACTCCACCCAGAACTGGCAGCCTGGTTTTCAGGCTTCAGGCTGTCTCCTGCCTGAAGGTTGGGTTCCACCAGGGACCTGCCCCTATCTGCCCAGCAACCTGTCTGCCTCCTGCCATCATCAGTCATATGATTTTTCTCATTTAGCCTATTGATATGATGGA
The DNA here is from genome assembly GCF_029281585.2 of Gorilla gorilla gorilla. Lineage (NCBI taxonomy): Eukaryota > Metazoa > Chordata > Mammalia > Primates > Hominidae > Gorilla > Gorilla gorilla. Next base: position 53,490,673 of record NC_073231.2, on the reverse strand, counting down.
TTACATTAATTGATTTTTGAATATTGAACCAGCCTTGCATACCTGGGATAAAGCTTACTTGGTCATGGTGTATAATTCTTTTTCTACATTGTTGGATTTGATATGCTATTATTTTTGTTGAGGATTTTTAAAATCTATGTTCATGAGAGATATTGGTCTGTAGGGTTTTTTCCTTATAATGTCATTGTATGGTTCTGTATTAGAGTAATACTGGTTGGGCAAGATTTATAACTAGCAAGGATATGGACAGCCATGGACTGGGCAAAGAGTAGTCAGAACCTTGCCTTCTTGGCATACCAGCATGAATGTACAAGTGTGCTCAGGGCACATAGCATATTGCTTCACTTTATAAGAGAATGCAGAAATTAGCTGGGCCCAGTGGCTCACATCTGGAATCCCAGCACTTTGGGAGGCTGAGGCAAGAGGATTGCTGGAGGCCAGGAGTTCCAGACCATCCTGGGCAACACACTGAGACCCCATCTCTACAAAAAAAAGCAATAAAAACAAAATGAGGGTGTATTAGTCTGTTTTCATGTTGCTGATAAAGACATACCTGAGATTGGACAATTTACAAAAGAAAGAGGTTTATTAGACTTACAGTTCCACATGACTGAGGAGGCCTTACAATCATGGTAGAGGGTGAAAGGCACATCTCACGTGGTGGCAGACAAGAGAAGAGGGCTTGTGCAGGGAAACTCCCCGTTTTAAAACTATTAGATCTTATGAGACTTATTCATTATCATGAGAACAGTGCAGGAAAGACCTGCCCCCATGATTCAGTTACCTCCCACCAGGCCCCTCCCACAACACGTGGGAGTTCGTGATGAGATTTGGGTGGGGACAGAGCCAACCCATATCAGAGAGTGTAGAACTAGACCCACATTTTATAGTCAGTTGATTTTTGACTACAGCACCAAAGCTAGTCAGTGGGAAAAGGAGTTTTTTTCATCAAAGGATGGTGGAACATCTGGCTGCTACAGAGGAGGGCCTCAGTACAACTGCACTTGTTCCACACTCATGAAGTTGGCCCTGCTAGTATGTCCTCTCCCCACAAGAACTTGGCATTTGGTTTAAAACTCTGCTGTCATCATATTCAAATTTTTAATAATTTTATCTTTGTATTGTAAGGAAGTCCAGTGAGATAATGGCACTTGACTGTGAGTAGAGGAGACACATGGATGCCTGTTTTTACTGTGCCTTCCTGCCCTATTTCATACAGCATTTGTGATCACTATGCAGCTTTCATAACACACTTAATTTGTACTTTCTCTGATTGTTGCTGGACTCCCATGTGTCATGGGTGCACTATAAGCCAGTGCTTATATTTCCATATCAACACATTTTCAGCTGAGTAAGAGGGAGTGCTAATAACCCCAAGTGGCCATGCTTTTCATTTGAACTAGACGTACTTCTAATTCAGAAAGAAGGCAAAGGCCTTTCAAGAAACACAAATGACCAAGTAGCCATATCATACTCTTTCTTACTTGGTTGCTTCCCTGTATTTGCCAACCACTTACACTGAAAATGACAGAGGAGGAAAGGGAAAGATAGGGCAAATCCATAGTTCCTTGTCTTTTCAGTCCTTCCTCACTTATCAGTAAGCTGAAGGTAGAGAGTGTTGGTGAAATGTATGCATATCAAGAAGTAAAATAAAAATTGTTTTGTGCAGCATTTCCACTGTTCTGATAAAAACAAAATACATATGCATATGCAAAATACTATTGGTTCCACTTATGAGGTAAATGCCCATATATTTGCATTATACAATATAAAGATAAAAGTATTGTACAATATAAAGATAAAAGGTAAAATTTATGTCAATATAAAATTTTAATTTTTCTTTATTTAGAATGGCAATACTACTATTACATTTTTTGTAACAGTTTTATTGAGATTTCACACATCATACAATTCCCCACTGAAAGTGTACAGTTAAGTGCTTTTTAGAATATTCACAGAGTTGTGCTACTATTACCACTAACTTCAGAATATTTTCATCACCCCAAAAGGAAGCCCCATACCCATTAGCAGTCAACCCCCAGTCCCTGCCTCCCGTCACCTACTCCCTCACAGTCCCTGGCAAACACTATTTGCTTTCTGTTTCTGTGTATTTGCCTATTCTGAGCATTGCATAGGCAGTCTTCCCTCAGTATTTTCCAGGGGTTGGTTCCAGGGCCTCTGCAGATACCAAAATCCACAGATGCTCAAGTCCCTTATATAAAATGGCAGAGTATTTGCATATAATCTATGCACATCCTCCCATATACTTTAAATCATCCTTGGATTACTTATAATAGTCAATACAATGTAAATGCTTTGCAAATTGTTATACTGTGTTTTTTTATTGTTGTTATTGTTTTATTTATTTATTGAATATTTTTCATCAGTGGTTGGTTGAATCTACAGATGCAGACAGACCCTTTGGATATAGATGGCTGACTATAAATGGAATCAAATGATACGTGGTCCTCCGCGATGGCCCTGGCCTCTTTCTTCTTCTTCTCCTTCTTCCTTCTTCCTTCTTCTTCTTCTTTCTTTTTTTTTTTTTTGAAACAGGGTCTTACTCTGTTGCCCAGGGTGGAGTGCAATGGTGTCATCATACCTCACTGCACCCTCCAACTCCTGGGCTCAAGCAATTCTCTCACCTCAGCCTCCCAAGTAGCTGGGACCACGGTAACATCCCACAATGCTTGGCTAATTTTTTGTAGTAACAGGGTCTTGCCACGTTGCCCAGGCTGGTCTCAAACTCCTGGGCTCAAGCAATCCCCCCGTGTCAGCCTCCCAAAGTGCTCCATATTTTTTGTTTGGGTTTTAAGTGGGAGGTGAGGGGACAATGAATTTGGCTTTGAACATGTTGAATTTGAGTTATATTTCCCCCAAGTCATTGTAGTTCATATTGTCTCTGTCTTTTCCTCTCTCACTCCCACATGGATGGCCCGCTTTCTATCATTTTCCCCACATAAAAGAACAGGATTTAATTTTAGCCTCTCTTGTAAGTCTGTATTATATGACCAATCTCTTAGCCCCCTGCCTAGTCCACTCAGGTGCCCAGCCACAATTCCAGCTACATGCTTTGGACTCCTGGTTCTCATCAAGTCATGGGACACATAAGGCTTCAAATACATATTTTTTATGGCAGAACTTAGAGCATTGTCTTGCAAAACAGTCAAATTTACTTTCTTTCACTATCCAAAGTCTACACAGTATAATTATATATAATAATATGTTAGCAATTTATAGACATTTAGACCAAAATGAACTTAAATAACAAATGGATAATGTCTTCTGACTTAGTTCTGGAGAGCAGAAGCATCACAGTGTACATCCCAGGAAAGAAGTTTGGGGAGGATATTGATCAACAGATGACTTTTCCAGTTCAGTGCAGTTTTTGGTCTTTTGTTGATATGGATTCATCTTCAAGGAGAAATGCACAGAAAATCAACACTCTAATTGGTCAGATGGTAAGGTATATGTATATTTTATTGTTAGAATGTTGTTCAAGGAATTAAGTCATAAATTTTAATACATCTTAATATTTTTGTTATTAACCTGTTTCTATACTTTGTTGAGTACCAGAACTACATGATGACCCAGTTGTTTAAAAATTGTAATGTTTTTTAACCATGTAGATCAGATATCTGCTCACTGGAAATTACTATTTGAATAGGTAACTAGAGAGTCTTTAATGAATAATGTATAAGAAAATACTCACTAAAGAGGCTTTAAAAAAATCAATCACCAAAAAGTTCCCAGATTATTAAAAAATTACCTTAAATTATCATTAATATGATAAATAATAACTAATAATAACAACATATAATAATTACTTTGTAATTAATTATTTCCAAATTGTGAAAATTACAAAGTTTAATGTTTGCCTGTTGCCTTTTGGTTTGATGTAGGATTGCAGTTTGATTCCAGCTAACCTTGTGGAGGCATTTGGTTTATTGATTAACTGCAACGAGTCATCTCCCTGCCACCCATTTCTTCCTACTGTGCAACACACTTTGAACAAAGCCATTAATCCTGAAGGGCTGTTTTATGCAGCTTCTAGACAGTTCACAACTGAAGATTTTGAAAAGGTAAAAGTGGATAAAACTGTTACCCAGAATGCCTGTGCTAATGTTTCTCAAATTATATAGAAGTCCTTTTGAGTGCTGGATTTTCTTTATTTAGGATTCTTTTATTCCATCTTGGTTCCAGCTTTTAAACATTTTAAGGACATTGCATAGAAGTTATTTAGGGTTAGGCTGGTGTGGTAGCTCATGCCTATAATCCCAGCACTTTGAGAGGCCCAGGCGGGTGGCTCACTTGAGGCCAGGAGTTCGAGACCAGCCTGGCCAACACAGTGAAACCCCGTCTCTACCAAAAAATACAAAAATTAGCTGGGTGTGGTGGTGGCATCTGTAATCCCAGCTACTCGGCAGGCTGAGGCAGGAGAATCAGTTGAACCCAGGAGTTGGAGGTTGCAGTGAGCCGAGATCGCACCACTGCACTCCTGCCTGGGTGATAGAGTAAGACCCTGTCTCAAAAAAAAAAAAAAAAAAAAAAGAGAAAAAGAAAAAAGAGAAATTATTTAGAATTATTTAGGGCTATAATTAAAGAAACAACTGTGTTAGGTAATGAATATTAAAATTTTCAGTTTATTTTTATACCATTGTCCAAATCAGCACAGCTGAAAGAATCTCAACGAAAGAAAACCAACATAGAATTTTTCTATAGAAAATTATAATAGGCTATATACAGTTATTTACATTTTACTGTCTATTCAAAGGGATTGTCCTTAGATGAATACCTTCGAGTCCTGACTTTAGGGGATATATAGCATGATTCACTAACCCATTTTAATTAATTACTCTGACATTATCAAAACATATGTGACATGTTCAGAGAACCTGAGAGTAAGTGATGTAAATTTAGTAATAATTCTCATAGCTATTAAAGGTGCTCACATATTTACAACTGAAACCTTTTTAACTACTCAAAAATCTGTCCAAGTAGAGTTCACCTGTCTGGGTATGATAGATAAAAGGCAGGGAATATCAGAAAGTGGAGGTCTGAGTCATTAAAATTTTTTTTCATATCTATCTTCCTTGTGAGCATACTGCATGAGTAAAAGGTTGAAAGGCGAAGTCGTCTTAAAAATGAATTATGAATATTGTTTATTCACATAGATTAGAATAAAGAATAATATTTATAATATAATAAGGTTTTGGTTTTGGTTTTATTATATAGGAAAAAAGTAGTCTGTAGGAGTTAGGGTACTAAATATGGACAGGCTAATGGCCCTGACAAATGTTGCCCATTTTTTTACCTGAGAAGCCAAAACAATCTAGATTTATTAATTATTCAGGTATTTACTGAATACTTCACAAACATGAGCCTATTTCCATTCTTTTATATTCTCACAGATATATAAACTTTCTCTTTAGTTTATCATTTAATTGAGATTAAAAACAAGATACAGGCCAGGCAAGGTGGCTCACGCCTGTAATCCCAGCACTTTGGGAGGCCGAGGAGGGCAGAAATCTGAGGTAGGGAGTTGGAGACCAGCCTGACCAACATGGAGTAACCCCGTCTCTACTAAAAATACAAAATGAGCCAGGCATGGTGGCGCATGCCTGTAATCCCAGCTACTCGGGAGGATGAGGCAGGAGAATCGCTTGAACCCGGAAGGCGGAGGTTGAGGTGAGCCGAGATTGCGCCACTGCACTCCAGCCTGGGCGACAAGAGCAAAACTCCGTCTCAAAAAAAAAAAAAAAAAAAAAAGATACATAAAATAGTTAAGGAACAATTTAAGTGCTAAGCTAAGTGGTGCTGACTCAGGTATTTTAGGAATTCAGAAAGGAAGATATCCATGTAGAATGCAGAAGCTGGGAAAACTTCATGGAGGAGGCTGGACATTAGTTGGGCTGTAAGAAAGGGTAAAATTTAGATGCACAAAGGATGGGTGTTCCAAGTAGAATTAACAGTAGGAGTAAAGACTTAAAAGTAGAAATTAGTATACATGGAAAACAATAAGACCAGCTTGACTGGAGCAAAAATTGTATTTTGGAGTCATAGGATTTTGGCATATTTACAATAAGTCTTGCACAGGCAAAAGATTTTATAGTTGGTTTGTCAGACTATAGAGAACAGTTGTAGAGTGAACTGTAAAATAGTAAAAAGTGAAATAGTAAAAATGGTTTCTCTGGAAGATAAATCTGTCTATTACACAAATCAAAGTGGATGGAATTTGTTGCAGCCTGAGCTCTCCAGAACACAGACTGAGATGGAGTTTAGTGTGCCAATGTGTATTTGAGAGGGCTTTTCTGTCAATACTTACGGACTTTATAATGTCCTCCCCCACTTCTGCCTCAATCACTCATGTGATGTGGACTGTCCTGAGGCAATCCCTGAAGGGGCTGACAGCACTCTCAGTAGCTGGGGCAACAAGTCCTTTCCTGAAGGAGGATATTGGTGGCTCATCATCATGCCATCTTAGAGAGAACTTAGAGAGGGTTATTGATACTATTAATAGTATATCCAGTTCTGAAAGCCTGGAGAGAGTTGTGGAGAATAAAGAAAACAAAGAAGCCAGGATATACATCCAATCCAGGACATGTCCAATCTAGGACATGTCTCTGTGCTTTTCTTTTCTTTTTTCTTCTCTCGCTCTGTTACCAGGTTGGAGTGCAGAGGCGCCATCTTGGCTCATTGCAACCTCCGCCTGCTGGGTTCAAGTGATTCTCCTGCCTCAGCCTCCCGAGTAGCTGGGACTACAGGTGCCCGCCACCACACCCGGCTAATTTTTTTGTATTTTTAGTAGAGACAGGGTTTCACCATGTTGGCCAGGATGGTCTCAATCTCTTGACCTCGTGATCTACCCACCTCGGCCTCCCAAAGTGCTGGGATTACAGGTGTGAGCCACCGTGCCCAGCTGTCTTTATGCTTTTTTAAAAGTTAAATTTAAAATATAAATTTTAGGCCGGGCCTGGTGGCTCATGCCTGTAATCCCAGCACTCTGGGAGGCTGAGGCGGGCAGATCACCTGAGGTCAAGAGTTCGAGACCAGCCTGGCCAATATGGTGAAACTGTCTCTACTAAAAATACAAAAAAAAAAAAAAAGAAAAAATTAGCTGGGCGTGGTGGCGCACACCTGTAGTCCCAGCTACTCAGGAGGCTGAGGCAGGAGAATCACTTGAACCAGGAGGCAGAGTTTGCAGTGAGCCGAGATCGTGCCACGGCACTCCAGCCTGGGCGATAGAGCAAGCCTCCGTCTCAAAAATAAATAAATAAAATAGGCTAGGCGCGGTGGCTCATGCCTGTAATCCCAGCACTTTGGGAGGCCGAGGTGGGCGGATCACCTGAGGTCAGGAGTTTGAGACCAGCCTGGCCAACATAGTGAAACCCCATCTCTACCAAAAGTACAAAAAATTAGCTAGGCGTGGTGGTACGCGCCTATAATCCCAGCTACTCGGGAGGCTGAGACAGGAGAATCGCTTGAACCCCGGAGGCTGAGGTTGCAGTGAGCCGAGTTTGCGCTATTGCACTCCAGTTTGGGCAACAAGAGCGAAACTCCGTCTCAAAATAAATAAAAAAATAATAACATATAAATTTTATAGTTAATAGCAACCTTTCTCCAGGTGTAGGTAGTGTCAGAAAAAAACAGTAACCTTATTATAGTTAATTTTTCCTGCAGTTATCTGAATTGAAAAAACTAGAAAATAACTAGGATAGTAAAAAATTTGGAAGTTATGTCACAGAGAAGAACTTTGGAAACTAGGAATCACTGACTCTGAAAGAAAAAAAAAAGCACAAAACTCAGAAAAAACAGTGATAATCATGTGTTGCAGAATTATTCTCTACCCAAATCTTACTCAATCACCAAAGCCCACCTTCAAAGCAGTTAACACAATGTTTCCCCTCATACCAAACGTTGTGTTCTTTAAAAGGAAGGAAGGGAAGTAAGGAGGGCAAGTAGCTCTAGGCCAATGAGAGAAACTTACAAGGAAAAAACTGTCAGAGAATTAAAGCTATTCAAAGGAAAGTTAGCTTCTGAGGGAGGTGAGCCTTTCACTGGGAGCAAAGACGTTGTAAAGTTATTCAAATATATTGCACAGAACATTTCTGCACTGAGAGGGAGGAGATTATTCTGGGTAAACTTTAATATCGTTTACAAGTATAACACTGTGATTTAAAGTGTTCAGTGACTTCAGGATGGCCCCAGACATTTACTCTTTTTTATGTAATAAAATATGCAAACTTGTAAAAATAAAGTGCCAGTATACTTTTGATTTCTGTTATATTGATTCCATAATAAAGCTTGATTATCTTGGATTTTTCACACTTTTTAGCTATTGGCTTTTGCAAAGAATTTGAATGTAGAATTCAGCTTGGAAGCAGAAAGAATGACCCATGGCTATTATCTAGCAAGTCGCAGAATCAGAACAGGCTCTGTATGTGGATCAAAGCTGTCAGCATCTGCATTAAAATATCTGTAGGTATTCAATTCAAGATTTTAAAATCAGCATTGAGTTTCAAATGATGTGTTTAATTAAATTGCTAATTTACCTATTTCACTTGTTTCTCTGCTTGATTGCTAGTTGGTTGGTTTGTAAATGGCCTTGTTCCAAAAGGACTAAAGGCTTCACAATTCCTTTTGTTATATCATGTTACATCATTTTAATCTCTAATAATTTTTTTACTAAACTGATTTTTATTGGATGCCACGTATGAGATATGTCTGGGAAAAGTGCACTGATTTCAAATGCAAATCCTTGTTTTTAAAAATGTGGCTGTTGGGCGGGCACGGTGGCTCACACCTGTAATCCCAGCACTTTGGGAGTCCGAGAGGGCAGATTGCCTGAGGTCAGGAGTTCAAGACCAGCCTGGGCAACGCAGTAAAACCCTGTCTCTAATAAAATACAGAAAATTAGCTGGGCGTGGTGGTGTGCTCATGTAGTCCCAGCTACTTGGGAGGCTGAGGCAGGAGAATTGCTTGAACCCGGGAGGCAGAGGTTGCAATGAGCTGAGATCATGCCACTGAACTCCAGCCTGGGCGACACAGCGAGACTCCATCTCAAAAAAGAAAAAAAATATGGGTGTTGGTCAGGCGCGGTGGCTCATGCCTGTAATCCCAGCACTTTAGGAGGCTGAGGCAGGTGGGTGGCTTGAGCTTAGTTCAAGACCAGCCTCAGGGCTGGGTGCACTGGGTCACACCTGTAATCCTAGCACTTTGGGAGGCTGAGGTGGGAGGATCACTTGAGCTCAAGAATTCGAGAACAGCCTGGGCAAAATAGTGAGACCTCATCTGTATTTAAAACAAACAAACAAACAAACAGAGCAGCCTGGGCAACATGGTGAAATCCTGTCTCTACCAAAAATACAAAAAACTAGCTGGGCCTGGTGGCAGGTGCCTGTAGTCCCAGCTACTCAGGAAGCTGAGGTGGGAGGATTGCTTGAGCCCATCAAGCGGAAGTTGCAGAGCGCCTAGATATGCCACTTTACTCCAGCCTGGGCGACAGAGTGAGACCCCCTTCTCAATTAAAAAAAAAAAAAAAAGCCTGGCCTAGTGGCTCACGCCTATAATCCCAGCACTTTGGGAGGCCAAGGTGGGGAGATCACCTGAGTTCAGGAGTTTGAGCCCAACCTGGCCAACATGGTGAAACCCTGTCTTTACCAAAAAAATACAAAAAAAATTAGCTTGGCATTGTGGTACATGCCTGTAGTCCCAGCTACTCAAGAGGCTGAGGCAGGAGAATCACTTGAACCCCGGAGGCGGAGGTTGCAGTGGGCCGAGATTGTGCCACTGCACTCCAGCCTGGCGACAGAGCAAGATTCTGTCTCAAAAAAAAAAAAAAAAAAAAAAAAAAAATATATATATATATATATATCTTTTCATATGTAAACTGAGACTATGTGAGTTCAAATACAAAACATATTTTTACTATAGAGAAAAGAACATTATGAGAAAATAGAACTCTTAAAGCACGGTGGTGCACACCTGTAATCCCAGTACTTTGGGAGGCCAAGTTGGGTGGATCACCTGAGGTCAGGAGTTCACAACCAGCCTGACTAACGTGATGAAACCCTGTCTCTACTAAATACAAAATAATGAGCCAGGCATGGTGGCACATGCCTGTAATCTGAGCTACTTGGGAGGCTGAGACAGGAGAATCACTTGTACCTGGGAGGCGGAGGTTGCAGTGAGCTGCGATTGGGCCATTGCACTCCAACCTGGGCAACAAGAGTGAAACTCTGTCTCAAAAAAAAAAAAAAAAAAAAAAGCCAACAGTGTAATTTGATCTGAGTATTTTAAATGTTACTTCAGGAAACAGAAAGCATTATGTAATTCTGTTTTCCATTTTGAAACATTTATCAAAGAGTTGACTTCTATTTGGCTTATCTTTAGCATTTTTTCAGCTCTATGAAGATAAATATACAGTTGGGGAAATTAACTAAACATGTCTAAATCTTACAGATTTATATTTGACATTTTCTGCCAGTTCTTCATCTGTCTTATTTTATATTGCAGTTTTAACAATATATTTATTTATTTATTTAATGAATTATTTTACTCCTGGTTCTACTTAACAATTATTTTGAGATTACACTTTAATACTATATCAAATAAAGAAATGGTCTATCAGTAGGGGACTGTTTAAACTATGGTACTGCTACATCACAACACAGTGAAGCTGTGATGCAGCTATTATTTCAAAAATAAAGTAGTTAATTTTAATATGATAACTCTACTTTTTCCCATTGTAGAAATAAATACTAAGGGTGGTTTGTGAAACAGCAGAGTAAATAAACCCCTAGCTAGAAGAGTCATAAACCTTGAATTTTTTTGCCATTTCTACAGACAGGTACCTAATCACAAGCATCTTTGCTTTTCTAGAGAAGTGGAGCTGAACAATACTTTCTAAAGGCTCTATACATATTCTGTCCCGGTCAACATTTTTAGAAGGATCTTGGATGAGGATATCAGAGACATGATAATTACATTTATAAATGAGCAGTATTGGAGAGAACTTCACAAGCTTGAACTGTGATCTTAATCTAAAAGAAGAAAGTTAATAGGATAAATGTAAAGCCCTCTGTTAGATACCCAGACTCCCTAGTATAAGTGTGAATTGATGAGAAAATGGTAATGTGGCTTAATATGAAAAGATATGAAAAGGATTTGATATTTCATTCTTTTTATGTTTAATAAGAGTAAATAATGTAATATGGCTATTAATAATACTGAGAGTTGGGGTCATATTAATAGAATATATATCAAGAGCAACATAATGCTAGTTATGCCTTATCTCTACTGTGACGGTCAAAACTGCTGTCGTACTGCTGTGAAAAGGAGTATTAACCAAATTAGGTCATGAGGAGAGTAGCCATCATGGGTGAGGAGCTGAAAATTATGTCTCATAGCATAGTAAAGGAACTAGAAATATTTAACTTGGAGGAGAGAAAACACGGAGCAATCGAAAAGTTATCTTTGCATATCTGAAGAGCATCATATTAAGAGGTCTCAGAAGACAGAACAAGAGACCTGTGGGTAGAAATTGCAGTGAAACTAATTTTAGCTTAGATTGATAGAATCTTGGTTATAGTTAGTTATGGTTATAGTTAGTTGCAAAACTTTCAAATGCCTTTACTTATCTGCCTTTTACAGCTGAGTTTCAAAAAATCTCATACAGTAAATGATTTATACAAAGTAATACAGCTAGTAAATTCTAGAGACTCAGCCTAGGTTTTCTGATTCCCAAGTTCAGCAGTCATTCAGATACATCACATTTGCTTGAAGGAGATCTTTCAGGTAATGGAAGCTGGTTAAAAAATTAAAAATAAAGGAACGGATTGCCTCATGAAGCCATGAATGCTAGGAGAGGTCCAAAAGAGACTGGAAAATGAATAGCCCAGGATGTTGTAGAGGAAATTTAGTTTTCTGATGAAAGTTTGAACTTTGAATTCCAAGATCTCTTCCAATGCTGAAATTGCAAACAAAAATCTTGCAAATCTATGAGGATTTTAGATAAATGAAGGACTAAAAGTCAAGGATTTGTCTGTAAAAGATATTTAGTTAGATTAATTTTCCCAACTGTGTATTTATCTGAACAAAACTTTGGGAGGGGAGGGGAGTGTGGAATGATAAATAAAAGCCAGGATGGAAACCAAAAGGATACTGGCTTGTTCTGGAACAGTCTATTTAAGTCAGTGGGGAAAAAAAATCCTTTGAAAAGAAACTAAAAATTTTTTTAAAGTAAGAATATGTTTTAGGTGTGGCTAAGGTTCATATATATCTTGGTTTGTTCCTGCCAAAATATATATTATTTTTATAATATCAACATATTTTCTTTGGCAACTATTTTCTTTTTTAGCGTTTTCCTATCTGAAGCCCATGCACGACTGAACTTAAGGAACAAAGTGCTTAAAGAAGATGTGCTGATTGCAGCCTTACTATTTGAAACATCCCTCACATTGAAATACGGTAATGAATTAAATTATTAATGATCACTACAAATAACTTTTATTTAACCTTAAATATTCTTAGTTGGTTAAATTAAAATGTTACATATATTTTTAAAATATTATTTTAAAGAATAACAAATCTCTACCAGGTAAGGCCTGTTTTAATTTGGGTATTTATTAACTGTTTCTGGGTAGTATCATCATCTGATATTAAATTCCTTATTATGCATGATTGTTTTCATATTTGAACATTTGCATTGCTTAAAGAATTCTGGGGGAAAAAGTACTTACTACAACACATAAAATGATTTTAATTTATCTTCCTTTTAAAATAACTTGCAACATTTAGGTATCAAACAATCCCCCACAGTGGAGTTAGGCAAGATAGCAAAAGAAAATCTGATCATCAGCTGGGTGTGGTGGCTCACACCTGTAATCCCAGCACCTTGGGAGGCCGAGACAGATGGATCACAAGGTCAGGAGATCGAGACCAGCCTGCCTAATATGGTGAAAACCCGTCTCTACTAAAAGTACAAAAATTAGCTGGGTGTGGTGGCAGGTGCCTGTAGTCTCAGCTACTCAGGAGGCTGAGGCAAGAGAATAGTTTGAACCTGGGAGGTGGAGGTTGCAGTGAGCTGAGATTGCACCACTGCACTCCAGTCTGGGTGACAGAGTGAGACTCCATCTCAAAAAAAAAAAAGAAAGAAAAGAAAATCTGATTATCTTGTATCACCACCTTTGCTGAATTACTAGTTTTAATACTATGTCTATAGCATTTAATTTTTTGAAATGAATGGCACTTATTATGCTTTTGCTAATAAACACGCAAAAGAGGTTTTTAAGGTAAGGATAAAGGAGAGTTATTCTCCCAAAGTTCTTGGTTGAATTAGATGAGACATTAATTTTGATTAGCGATACCGTTCTTCAAACCAAACCTTGGTTCCAGCCCCGGGACTTAAAGAATGTATTAACACTAGCTTTCCTGTGTGTATGTGCTGGTGATTACATTTGCTTTAAATTACATTTATATTGTAATACCTGTTTGCAGAGATCCATTCGAATATTAGAACTTTGTTCTATTATTGTCTAAAGTTCTATAAATTGTTCTATAATTGTCTTTGTTCTATAAATGTCAAGCATTCTTAATCTAGGATCCGTAGATGCTTGGTATAGGGGCTTGCAAATCCCTAAATAATATACAAATGTACATATGTGTGTGCCTTATACATTTTTTTCCTAGGAACATAGAGCATTAATTTTTATGAAATAGAGATTTATGGCCCCTAAAAGAGGTTAAATATCATCCTGAATTAGTTTTATTTACCAAAAGAGAATAATGCTGGTTCCCAACCAATACTAAATAATAGTTAGGGAGGATATATATATGTTTTTCATTTCAATTTGCTTTATCATTTTTAATTAGCATTTCTTTTTTAAATTATTATTATTTATTATTATTTGAGACGGAGTTTCACTCTTGTTGCCCAGGCTGGAGTGCAATGGCATCATCTCGGCTCACTGCAATCTCTGCCTCCCAGGTTCAAGCAACCTCAGCCTCTCGAATAGCTAGGATTACAGGCATGCGCCACCACGCCCAGCTAATTTTGTATTTTTAATAGAGATGGGGTTTCTCCATGTTGGTCAGGCTGGTCTGGAATTCCCAACCTCAGGTGATCTGCCTGCCTTGGCCTCCCAAAGTGCTGAGATTACAGGCGTGAGCCACTGTGTCCCACCTATTCGTGAGCCACTGTGTCCCACCTATTTTTTTTTCTCTTTAAGTTCTGGGTTACATGTGCAGAACATGCAAGTTTGTTACATAGGTATACATGTGCCATGGCGGTTTGCTGCACCTATCAACCTGTCATCTAGGTTTTAAGCCCTGCATGGTATTTGTCCTAATGCTCTCCTTCCCCTTGCCCCCGCCAACCCCCAACAGGCCTCAGTGTGTGATGTTCCCCTCCCTGTGTCCGTGTGTTCTAATTGTTCAACTCCCACTTATGAATGAGAACATGTGGTGTTTGGTTTTATGTTCCTGTGTTAGTTGGCTGAGAATGATGGTTTCCAGCTTCATCCATGTCCCTGCAAAGGACATGCACTCATTTTTTATGGCTGCATAGTATTCCATGGTGTATATGTGCCACATTTTCTTTATCCAGTCTATCATTGATGGGCATTTGGGTTGGTTCCAAGTCTTTGCTATTGTAAATAGTGCTGCAATAAACATACGTGTGCATGTGTCTTTATAGTAGAATGATTTAAAATCCTTTGGGTATATACCCAGTAATGGGATTGCTGGGTCAAATGGTATTTCTGGTTCTAGATCCTTGAGGAATCACCACACTGTCTTTCACAATGTTTGAACTAATTTACAGTCCCACCGACAGTGTAAAAGCGTTCCTGTTTCTCCACGGCCTCACCAGCATCTGTTGTTTCCTGGCTTTTTAATGATCACCATTCTAACTGTTGTGAGATGATATCTCATTGTGGTTTTGATTTGCATTTTTCTAATGACTAGTGATGATGAGCTTTTTTTCATATGTTTGTTGGCTGCATAAATGTCTTTTTTTGAGAAGGGTCTGTTCATATCTTTTGTCCACTTTTTGATGGGGTTTTTTTTCTTGTAAATGTGTTTAAGTTCCTTGTAGATTCTGGATATTAGACCTTTGTCAGATGGAGAGATTGCAAAAATTTTCTCCGGTTCTGTAGGTTGCCTGTTCACTCTGATGATAGTTTCTTTTGCTGTGCAGAAGCTCTTTAGCTTAATTAGATCCCATTTGTCAATTTTGGCTTTTGTTGCAATTGCTTTTGGTGTTTTAGTCATGAAGTCTTTGCCCATGCCTATGTCCTAAATGGTATTGCCTAGGTTTTCTTCTAGGGTTTTTATGCTTTTAGGTTTTACATTTAAGCCTTTAATGCATCTTGAGTTAATTTTTGTATAAGATGTAAGGAAGGGGTCTAGTTTCTGTTTTCTGCGTATGGCTAGCCAGTTTTCCCACTACCATTTGCTAAATAGGGAATCCTTTCCCTATCGCTTGTTTTTTGTCAGGTTTATTGAAGATTATCAATTTGCTTTATCTTTACATGCTTCTCCTAGTCTATGTTTAAGACCACATTTCATTAAGTCTAAGACACATTATTTTATGTGCTGTAAAGAAAAAATTCTGCCAATTTTACCATGCCATGCCATCAATTGTTAAGATACAACTGGAGTACGGTAATAAGATGAAAATATATGTCTTTGAATTGAAGAATTATAGTATTATTATATTAAGGACTCCTGTGATAGAATATGGTTGAGTTTTTTGTTTTGTTTTGTTTTTGAGACAGTCTCACTCCATCACCCAGGCTGGAGTGCAGTGGCACAATCTTGGCTCACTGCAACCTCCATCTCCTGGGTTCAAGCGATTCTCCTGCTTCAGCCTCCTGAGTAGCTGGAATTACAAGCATGCACCACCACACCCAGCTAATTTTTGTATTTTTAGTAGAGATGGGGTTTTGCCATGTTAGCCAGGCTGGTCTCAAACTGTCAAGACCTCAAGTGATCCACCTTCCTTGGCCTCCCAAAGTGCTGAGATTGCAGGTGTGAGCTACCACGCCCAGCCATATGGCTGAATATATTTACTTAGTGACTGACACAGTTAGGCTTTGTGTCCCCACCCAAATCTTATCTTGAATTGAAATCCCCATAATCCCCAAATGTCAAAGGAGAGACCAGATGGAGGTAACTGAATCATGGGGGCAGTTTCCCCTATGCTATTCTCATGATAGTGAGTGAGTTCTCACAAATCTGATGGTTTTATAAGGGCTCTTCCCCCTTCGCTTGGCAGTTCTCCTTCCTGCTGCCTTGAAAGAAGGTGCCTTGCTTCTCCTTTACCTTCTGCCATGATTGTAAGTTTCCTGAGGCCTCCCCAGCCACGCTGAACTGTGAGTCAATTAAACCTCTTTCCTTTATAAATTACCCAGTCTCAGGCAGTTCTTTATAGCAGTATGAAAATAGATTAATACAGTAAATTGGTACTGCAGAGAGTGCGGTGCTGCCATAAAGATACCCAAAAATGTGGACTTGACTTTGTAACTTGACAACAGGCAGAGGGTGGAACAGTTTGGAGGGCTCAGAAGAAGATAGGAAGATGTGGGAAAGTTGGAACTTCCTAGAGACTTGTTGAATGTCTTTGACCAAAATGCTGATAGTGATATGGACAATGAAGTCCAGGCTGAGGTGGTCTCAGGTGGAGATGAGGAAGTTGTTTGGAACTGGAATAAAGGTGACTCTTGCTGTGCTTTACAAAGAGAGAGACTGGCGCCATTTTGCTTCTGCCCTAGAGATCTGTGGAACTTTGAACTTGAGAGACATAATTGGAACTTACATTTAAAAGGGAAGCAGAACAGTTAAGTTTAGAAATTTTGCAGCCTGATTATGCAGTAAAAAGGAGAAAACTCATTTTCTGGAGATAAATTCAAGCAGGGCAGAAATTTGCATAAGTAACAAGAAGCCAAATGTTAATCACCAAGACAATGGGGAAAATGTCTCCAGGGCATGTCAGAGGTCTTCACAGCAGCCCCTCCCCTCACAGTCCCAGAGGCCTAGGAGGAAAAATGGTTTTGTGGGCCAGGCCCAGGGCCTCCCTGCTTTGTGAGGTATCGGGACTTGGTGCCCTGCATCCCAGCCTTGGCTAAAAGGGGCTAACGTATAGCTCAGGCTGTTGCTTCAGAGGGTGCAAGCCCCAAACCTTGGTGGCTTACACATGGTGTTGGGCCTGCGGGTGCACAGAAGTCAAGAATTGAGGTTTGGGAACTTCTGCCTAGATTTCAGACAATGTGTGGGAATGTGTGGATATCCCTGCAGAAGTTTGCTGCAGGGATGTAGCCCTCATGGAGAACCTCTGCTAGGGCAGTGAGGAAGGGAAATGTGGGGTTGGACCCCACATAGTCCCCACTGGGTACTCCCTAGTGTAGCTGTGAGAAGAGGGCTGCTGTCCTCCAGACCCCAGAATGGTAGATCCACCAACAGCTTGCACCATCACCTGGAAAAGCTGCAGACACTCAACACCAGCTTGTGAAAGCAGTGGGGAGAGGGGCTGTGCCCTACAAAGCCACGGGGGCAGAGCTGCCCAAAGCTGTGGGAGCCCCTCTCTTACATCAGCATTATCTGGATGTGACACATGGAGTCAAAGGAGATCATTTTAGAACTTTAAGATTTGACTGGCCAGCCACAGTGGCTCACATCTGTAACCCCAGTACTTTGGGAGGCTGAGGTGGGTGGATCACCTGAGGTCAGGAGTTGGAGACCAGCCTGGCCAACATGGTGAAACTCTGTCTCTACTAAAAATACAAAATTAGCTGGGCATGGTGGCGGGTGCCTACAATCCCAGCTACTTGGTAGGCTGAGGCTGGAGAATCGCTTGAACCTGGGAGACGGAGGTTGTAGTGAGATGAGATCATGCCATTGCACTCCAGCCTGGGCAACAAGAGCAAAACTCCATCTCAAAAAAAAAAAAATTACTGCCTCGCTGGATTTTGGACTTGCATGGGGCTTGTAGCCCCTTCATTTTGGCCAATTTCTTCTATTTAGAACAGGTGTATTTACCCAATGCCTGTACCCCTATGGTATTTAGGAAGTAACTAACTTGCTTTTGATTTTACAGGCTCATAGGTGAAAAGGACTTGCCTTATCTCAGATGAGACTTTGGACTTGGACTTTTGGGTTAATGCTAGAATGAATTAAAACTCTGGGGGACTGTTGGGAAGGCATGATTGGATTTGAAATGTGAAAGGGACATGAGATTTGGGAGGGGTTGGGGTGGACTGATATGGTTAGGCTTTGTGTCCTCACCCAAACTTCATCTTGAATTGTAATCCCCATAATCCCTACATGTCAAGGGAGAGACCAAATGAAGGTAACTGAATCATGGGGGTGATGTTCTTGTGATAGTGAGTGAGTTCCCATGAGATCCGATGGTTTCATAAGGGGCTCTTTCCCCTTCACTTGGCACTTCTCCTTCCTGCTGCCCTGTGAAGAAGGTGCCTTGCTTCCCCTTCACCTTCCACTATGACTGTAAGTGTCCTGAGTCCTCCTCGGCCATGCTGAACTGTGAGTCAATTAAACCTCTTTCCTTTATAAATTACCCAGTTTTGGGCAGTTCTTTATAGCAGTATGAAAATGGACTAGTACAGTGACTATTTTGTCAAGACTTTCTTGAGGTATTTACTGAGGGAGGCCGAGCGTGGTGGCTCACACCTGTAATCCTAAAACTTTGGGGGTCCGAGGCAGGCAGATCACCCTAGATCAGGAGTTCAAGACAAGCCTGGCCAACATGGTGAAACTCTGTCTCTACTAAAAATACAAAAAAAAAAAAAAAAAATTAGCTGGGCCTGTTGCCGGCCGCCTATAATCCCAGCTACTCAGGAGGCTGAGGCAGGAGAATCGCTTGAACCCAGGAGGCAGAGGTTTCAGTGAGCTGAAATGGTGCCACTGCACTCCAGCCTGGGAGACAGAGTGAGACTGTTTCAATAAATAAATAAATAAATAAATAGCATTTATTATTTTGGGAGGGAGGGAGGGAGAAAAAACCATGTGAAGATTTTTTTCACCTTTAGTTACTTTTCTTCTCATAATGAATTTCAGTTAGGTATATTGATAGTTTTTTTCAATTTTTTTTAGACAGAGTCTTGCTAGGAGGGGAGGTTGCAGTGAGCCAAGATCATGCCACTGCACTCCAACCTGGGTGACAGAGGGAGACCCCGTCTCAAAACAAACAAACAAACAAAAAAACTTCTTGAAATTTAAAGTGCTACCCCAGTGAGCACACCAATGATAAGAAAGCAAAACAGCCTTATTGCTGATATGGAGAAAGCTTCAGTGGTGTGGATAGATCAAACCAACCACAACATTCCCTTAAGCCAAATCCTAATCCAGAGCAAGGCCTTAACTCTCTTCAATTTTATGAAGCCTCAGAGAGGTAAGGCAGCTGCAGAAGAAAAGTCAAAAGCTACCGGAGGTTGGTTCATGAGGCTCAGGGAAAGCTACCATCTCTGTAACATAAAAGTACAACATGAAGCAGCAAGTGTTGATGGAGAAGCTGCAGCAAGTTACCCAGAAAATCTAGCTAAGATCATTGATGAAGGTGGCTACACTAAACAACAGATTTTCCATATAGACAAAACAGCCTTCTATTGGAAGAAGATGCCATCTAGGACCTTCATAGCTAGAAAGGAGACTTCAATGCCTGGCTTCAGTGGTTCAAAGGACAGGCTGACTCCCTTGTTAGGAGCTAATGCAGCTGCTGACTTTAAGTCAAAGCCAATGTCCATATACCAGTCTGAAAATTTTAGAGCCCTTAAGAATTATGCTAATTATGCTCTGCTTGTACTCTAGAAAGGGAACAACAAGGCCAGGATGACAGCACTTCTGTTTACTACATGGTTTATTGAATATTTGAAGCCCACTGTGAAGATCTACTGCTCAGAAAACAAGGATTCCCAGGGCTGGGTGTGGTGGCTCATGCCTGTAGTCTCAGCACTTTGGGAGGCCGAGGCGGGTGGATCACAAGGTCAGGAGTTCAAGACCAGCCTGGCCAAGATGATGAAACCCTGTCTCTACTAAAAATACAAAAATTAGCTGGGTGTGGTGGCAGGTGCCTGTAATCCCAGCTACTCAGGAGGCTGAGGCAGAGAACTGCTTGAACCTGGGAGGCGGGGGTTGCAGTGAGCCGAGATTGTGCCATTGCACTCCAGCCTGGGTGACTGGGCGAGACTCTGTCTCAAGAGAAAAAAAAAAAAGGATTCCCTTCAAAAGATTACTGCTCATTGACAATGCACCTGGCCTCCCAAGAGCTCTAACGAAGATGTACAAGGACATGCATGTTGTTATTATGCCTGCTAACATGCATTCTGCAGCCCCTGGATCAAGAAGTAATTTCAACATTCAAGACTTGTTATTTTAGAAATACATTTCTTAAGTCCATCACTGTCATGATTCCTCTGATGGAGCTGGGCAAAGTCATTGAAAACCTTCTGGAAAAGATTTGCCATTCTAGATGTGATTAAGAACATTCATGATTTATGGGAGGAGGTTAAAATACCTACATTAACAGGAGTTTGGAAGAAGTTGATTCCAGCCCTCCTGGATGACTTTGAGGGGTTCAAGACTTCAGTGGAGGAAGTAACTGCAAATGTGGTGGCAACAGCAAGAGAACTAGAATTAGAAGTGGAGCCTGAAGATGTGACTTAATTGCTATAGACTGATGATCAAACATGAACGGATGAGAAGTTGCTTCTTATGGATGTAAAGAAAGTGGTTTCTTGAGATGGAATCTATTCCTGGGGAAGATTCTGTGAACAATGTTGAAATGACAACAAAGGATTTAGAATAGTCCATAAACTTAGTTGATAAAGCAGTGGCAGTGTTTGAGAGGGTTGCCTGCAATTTTGAAAGAAGTTCCACTGTGGGTAAATATGCTATCAAACAACATCACCCTAAAACCCATCAATGATAGACTGGATAACAAAAATGTGGCACATATACACCATGGAATATTATGCAGCCATAAAAAAGAATGAGTTCATGTACTTTGCAGGGACATGGATGAAGCTGGAAATCATCATTCTCACCAAACTAACACAAGAACAGAAAACCAAACACCACATGTTCTCACTTATAAGTGGGAGTTGAACAATGAGAACACATGGACACAGGGAGGGGAACATCACACACCGGGGCCTGTTGGTGGGGAGAGCTAGCGGAGGGATAGCATTAAGAGAAATACCTAATGTAGGTGACGGGTTGATGGGTGCAGCAAACCACCATGGCACGTGTATACCTATGTTACAAACCTGCACGTTCTGCACATGTACCCCAGAACTTAAAGTGTAATAAAAAACATAAATAAAATAAAAATGACCAAAAAAAAAAAACCAACATCACATGCTACAAAGAAATCTTTCATGAAAGGAAGAGTCAATTGATGTAGCAAACTTCATTATTGTCTCATTTTAAGAAATTGTCACAGCCATCCCAACCTTCAACAAACAGTATGCTGATGTTGATCAATCAGCAGTCATCTACATGGAGACAAGACCTTCCACCAGCAAAAAGATTATGACTTCTGAAGGCAGAGGATGATTTTTAGCATTTTTTAGCAATAAAGCATTTTTTAAATTAAGGTATGTTTGCATCTTATTTTTAGACATAATGCTATTGCACACTTAGTAGACTACAATATAGGATAAATATAACTTTTATGTACATTGGGAAAACAAATAATTGACGTGGCTTGCTTTATTGTGATATTCACTTTTTTGTGGTGATCTGGAACTGAACTTGCAATATCTCTGAGGTATGGCTGTATATATTAAAGTAAAACTGTAAAGGTAATTTGAGGTTAATTATAATTTGAGGATTGATGTATTAAAATTATAGTGTGTTATATGTTCTCATAATATGCCTCATAATTATCACTATTTGAACTAAATATTCGTGATCTTTTTTCCAATATGTGAGTCAATAAATATTTATTGAATGATAACTAGGTGCTAGGCACTAGTTACATAGTAGTGAAAAAAGTTGCAGTCTCTGCCCTGGTAGAACTTACAGCCTAGTGAGAGAACAGACATTAAAAAGTGAACACATGGGCCGGGCGCAGTGGTTCACGCCTATAATCCCAACACTTTGGGAGGCCGGGGCAGCAGATCACTTGAGGTTAGGAGTTTGAGACCAGCCTGGACAAATGGTGAAACCCCATCTCTACTAAAAATACAAAAATTAGCCGGGTGTGGTGGTGTGTGCCTATAGTCCCAACTACTTGGGAGGCTGAGGCAGGAGAATTGCTTGAACCTGGTGGGTGGAGGTTGCAGTGAGCCGAGATCGTACCACTGCCCTCCAGCCTGGGTGACAGAGCAAGACTCTGTCTTAAAAAAAAAAAAAAAAGTAAACACATGGCGGGGCATCATGGCTCATGCCTGTAATCCCAGCACTTTGGGAGGCCAAGGCAGGAGAATCACTTGAGCCCAGGAGTTCGAGACCAGCTTGGGCAACATGGTGAGACCTCCCATCTACACAGAAAAATTTTTTTTAAATAGATGGGTGTGATGGTGTATACCTGTAGTCCCAGCTACTCGGTTAGCTGAGGTGGGAGGATGGCTTGAGCCCAGGAGGTCAAGGCTGCAATGAGCCATGATCATGCCACTGCACTTTAGCCTGGGCAACAGAGTAAGACCCTGTATCCAAAAAAAAAAAAAAAACTAAAGACACTAATGAATATATAATACAAATTGAGATCGATGCTATGAAGAAAATCAACAGGATGTTATGAGAAAGAACAATGGAAGGGACTTACTTTGGATTTCAGGGAGACCTCTCTAAGGAAATGATATTTATTTAAGCTGATAGCTGAAGAATGAGAAGTCAAATTAGAGGGGAACCACATATGCAGGTGTTTTCAAAACACTGAAAGAGGGCCAGGGTGGCTAAAACATAGTAAGCAGAGTAAGCATCGTAGTTGAGGTTAGAGAGGAAAGTAAGACCAGACAGACCATGGTAGAAAATTGGGATTGTAATCCAAGTGCAATGAGGAACAGAGAACTAATGTGATCAGTTATATTTTTGAAATACCATGTTTGGAGTTGGTATGGAGAATGGGTTGGAGGTATGGAGAATGGTTAAGAGCAGAAAGTGGGAGACCAGTTGTTGTAGTCCAGTTAGTTGATAATGAGAGATTCAACTAGGTAGAGTCAGTAGAAATGGAAAGAAATTAGTGAATTAGAGATACATGTTAGATGTACAAACCAATAGGTTGTGCTCATGAACTAGATTTAAGAGTTGGGGGCAGCGGAAGGGAGGAGAGGGGGTAATTAAGGAAAACTCCCATGTTTCTGCCTTGAGTAGTTGGGTGGATAATCATGCCATTTACCAAGATTGGGGAGAAAGAAAGAAAAAGAGCTGGGAGAAAAATCAAATTATAGATATAACTTTGAGATATTCTATAGGCTGAGCACAGTGGCTCACATCTGTAATCCCAGCACTTTGGGAGGCCAAAGCGAAAGGATTGCTTGAGCCCAGGAGTTTGAAACCAACCTGGGCAACATAGCAAGACCCTAATTAAAAAAAATAAAATAAACGGCCAGGAGCGGTGGCTCACGCCAGCACTTTGGGAGGCCAAGGTGGGCAGATCACAGGGACAGGAGTTCAAGACCAGCCTGGCCAACATGGTGAAACCCTGTCTCTACTAAAAAGACAAAAATTAGTTGGGCGTAGTGGCGCGCGTCTGTAATCCCAACTACTCGGGAGCCTGAGGCAGGAGAATTGCTTGAATCTGGGAGGCAGAGGTTGCAGTGAGCCAAGATCACGCCACTGCACTCCAACCTAGGTGACAAAGCCAGACCCCATCTCAAAAAAAAAAAAAGTTTTATATATTTATATATATATTTATATATATTTTATATATTTATATATATTTTATATACTTATATTTATATATATTTATATATTTATATATATGTATGATTTTTGTTCATTCCTACTTAAGCAGTGGAGGAAAAGTGTGAGTATATATATAACTTTTTTTTTTAAAGGAGATATCCTACGGATATATCAATAGAGAGATAAAAGAATCTGGAGCTTAGAGAAAAGTTTTAACCTAGGAATATAATTTAGGAATCACCAGCATAGAGGTGGTACTCAAAGCCAAGGAATGGATGAAATCACCTAGATGGAGACTAGTGGGAACCCCAGGACTGCCCTTGAAGATTCCAGTATTTATAAATGGGGTTGTGGAGGAGGAACTAACAAAGGAGGCTTAGAAGCAGCCTAGAATGTAGAAAGAAAATCAAGTGTTGTGTGATTTTCTTTCTAAGAAATGAGAGTTTTTCCAGAAAGGGGCAGAGTGGTCAACTGAATCACATGCTACTGAGAGTTTGAGTAAGATTCAGTTTGGTAACCTAAAGGTTGTAGGTAGCCATGATCAGAGATATTTCAGTGGCGTGGGAATGGAGATGAGGCTATGGAGACAGCACACATAGACAAACTATGAAGATGAGGAAAGAAATGAGGGAATTGCTGGAGAAGGATGTGTGGTTCAGGAAGGAACTTTTTTTTTTAAAGATAGAAGGTATAAAATCATATGATGTGCAGTAAACTAATAACACTATAGAAAGACAGGAAGATCAACAAGTGAAGTACAAAAAAGGTGAGAGGGGTTAGGATCCAGGGTACATGTACTGTCCATTTTACAGATGGGAAGAAAATGGATACAGAACCAGGTAGGTTTGTAAGTCTGGCCATATACTTTACTTGATGTCATCAGCTGAAAATGAAAGGTTTGAGGAGGAAAGAATGGAATATAATAGTTATTGTGGGGGCTAGAAGAGAAGTGTCCGAGGGAAACTCAGCAGGGTTGCCAGGCAGGTGATCGTTTGGAGTTACTGTGATTCACTTAAAGGGAAAAGAAGAAATGCCAGTTGTGTGATTTTCTGCCTAGCAGCCTTGGTGCCAGCACAAGGTGAATGGTTGGGTTCGTGCAGAGTTGAAGTTTTGATAGGTGAGTGTGGCAGAGTGGTGCTGAGGGGCAAAGGAGTGGGGGGACTGGCTAAAGGGAGGGACTTTTAAGCTGGTTAAGGAAGGAAGTGAATTAGAGGAAGCAGATTGGGGGTCTCTGTAGACCTAAACATTTGAGCAAGTGAACTGGAAGCATAGGAGGTAGAGTAGGGGAGTGGGTTGTGGTTTTGAAGTAAGTGGGAACTCAAGGTTTTGAAGTAAGTTTCTGGTGATACTAGTTTCCTATGACCGTGGGATGTATGGCTGAGGCAGAAGGGAAAGGTGGGACATCGCAAGGGAGTTAAATGGGTTATCCACATGAAAATCACTGAATGTCAGGTATTAGGGGAGAAAGGAAGATTTTGAGCAAAGTGCTAAGAGCTGCTGGTTGACTATAGAAGGAGAAGGATAGTAAAACCAGGTGGCACTGAGCATCAAAGGAGAAAGAATTTTTTACCAAAAGGGAAGCGTGGGAAAGAATGGTCTGGAAGCAGCAGAGGGGCAGCAAGCTAGGCTCTGACTGTGTCTTGTGACACTATGTATATGGGATGTTTGGGAAAAAATAGCTTCATTTTGGAGAGGCACAAGGAAAGCAGTGTTCTTAAGAGATAGTAAGCTTTCAGAGAAGATCAGGTAGGAAAGGAAGCAGTCAGAAGTCTGAGGCTGTTCTTACGAGGCTCTAGGAAGGTGGGCACTGCTTGGCACAGTTGCTAAACTGTACTCTTGGCCTGTCACATTAAGTACTTGTTCAATGAATTAATGAATAAAAGAGAAGAGCTTACCTCCTCATGGTCAATTTTGAAATTGAAGTAAAATATAAAATCTACTTATTTTAACCATTTTAAAATGTTCAGTTCAGTGTGTTTAGTACATTCACATTCACACTGTTGGGCAACCATCACCACTCTTCGTCGCCAGAGCTTTTTCATCTTCCCAAACTGAAACTGCGTACCCATTAAACAGTAATTCCTCGTTTCCTCCTCTACTCCTCCTGGGAGCCATCACTCTACTGCCTCTATGAATTTGACTACTCTAGGTACCTCATATAAGTGGAATCATACATTTGTCCTTTCATAACTGGCTTATTTCACTTAGCATAATGTTCTCAAGGTTCATCCATATTATGCATGTATTAGAATTTCCTTCCTTTTTAAGGCTGAATAACATCCTACTGTATGTAAATAGAATGTTTCGTTTATCCATTCACCTGTCAATGGACATTTCTGTTGCTTCCACCTTTGTCTATTGTGAATTACACTGCTATGAACGTGGGTGTGCTAATATCTCTTTAAGACCCTGCTTTCAGTTCTTTTGGGTATATACCCAGAAGTGAAAGTGCTGTATCATACAGTAATTGTTTACTCTTTTTGATGAACCGCCATCCTGTTTTCCACAGTGGGTGCACCATTTTCCATTCCCAACAGTGCACAAAGCTTCTAATTTCTCCACATCCTCTCTAACACTTGTCATTTTCTGTTTTTTATTTTTATAATAAATCCTTATAGGTGTGAGGTGGTAGCTCATTGTAGTTTCGATTTGTATTTTCCTAGTGATTAGTGATGTTGAACATCTTTCTCATGTGCTTATTGGTCATTTGTTTTTCTTTAGAGAAACGTTATTAGTTCTCCACCTATTTTTTAATGATTATTTTCTTACTGTGGATTTATAGACCCCTTTATCAGACATATGATTTGCAAGTATTTTCTCCCATTCCATGGGTTGCCTTTTCACTGTTGATTGTATTGTTTTATGCAGTTTTAAATTTTGATATGGTCCCACTTATGTGTATTTTCTTTTGGTGCCTGTACTTTTGATGTCACATTCAGGAAATCATGGCCAAATTCAAAGTGAATCTGTCCTTTCCCCTAGAATGGTCTTGAAACCCTTCCATAGATTTATGTTGTCTGCCTTTATGTGAATGGTTTTAACAACTGAGAAATGTACTACAATGTCTTTATCTTTGATCGTCCACTTAACCGTTATCAAATAAAGATTAGTATTTCCTTACCTTCGAGTACCTTTTCTCCCTACTCCTGTCACCTCCTCACATCACTCATCAGCTTCAAAACTATAATGATTATTTCAGTAGAAGGCAAGTTTCTAGTTCCAAACTTTAAAATATAAACATCAACATACTTCTTCCATTGGCCCTGGTAACAATGCTTGTGCATTTACTGAACCTGCTTTCTGGGTTTCAGAAAACAAGAGTCAGATTTCAGTAATGATTATTGAAATACTCTACTGAATAGGTCAGAACTTAATTTTTTAACTTTTATTTTTCACAGAACCACTTGGGCTCAGACTTAATTTTTAAGATTCCATTAAAATATTTTGGTTGAAAATGTGATTTCATACTTGTCATTTTAAGGAGTATTTGTCATTTACACTCTATTATCTTCTTCATTTAGGGGCCACTGTATTTTGTGTTGCTCCGAATGCAGTATTTCCATTTGAACTGTATAATGAAGAATACTTAGAGCAAAGGGATCTCTATCTGACTCAGTGCCAACAACAGCTGGAACAATTTATTGCCACATATGGACCTGGGACAACTATTTTCTCTAGTGATGAATAAGTAATTTGAGGAATTTTTGTTCATTCCTACTTAAGCAGTGGAGAAAAAGTGTGACTATTTTGAGAGTGACTTTGAAGTAATGCTTTGATAATACTCTGTACAGGAATATATTACAATACTGTTTTTAAAAATATAAAATATAGTCCCCTCAAAACTAATTGCTAATGGGATAAATACTAATCCAAACCTCTAAAACCAACAGAATTTTAAAACTTAGAACAATGTGGACAATTTAAAGTGATAAAGTTGTCAAGGAGAATACTATAAAGAAAAACCTGGTTAGCCCAGAATACCAGTGAACAGATAAAAATGTAAATGTTGCAATTTGAGCAGTGTGTAAAATGGCAACCTTTATGTAGTTCACTCTACTGTCACAAGATGGCAATAACTCTTTACCTACAAATTACTCTAAAACATTTTTCTTCCACTTGTGAACTTGCTAAACTGATGAGTAAATACTTTATATAACCCGAAGCTTCAAATATAAGGCCTTTTCATACTTTATTACTGGCCTGTCCATTACATACTACTGTTTTAGAAGCCCTAAATATGGAATTGGGAAAAGCCTTGGAAGTTTTCCATACGTATACGCTAGGTTAAATGAAAAAAATACTTTACACGGAAACAAGGAGCCAATAACTTATAAATTGACTCTCTAACCCTAACTGGTTACAAGAAAGGCTCCAAAAGGCAAAGAAACCAACTTGCAAATCTAGTCCTCATTTTTGGAGGGAAGATATCTGCTTTGAAAAGATAGGGGCACCATGAGAAAACAAATCCATCTTGTAAAATTTATAAATCCTTTTTAGTTCAGTTTCCATAACTTTAATAAAAGATCAGTTCTATTCACAGAAAAGCAAAATGTCATTACCAAGTTGCCACTTTATTAACCAAGATGTTACCATGCATCAATTCTTTCAAAATTGGTCCCTTAACAGAGATGCTTAACTATACAGCTGGACCTCTCCCACTCTCCACAGGACCCGGAGGGAGTTGTTCACTATTACTGAATACCTACTAGGAGCAGGGAGTAAACAGTATTAGTTTTCAGAAGCCAAAG
Source organism: Gorilla gorilla gorilla (assembly GCF_029281585.2). NCBI lineage: Eukaryota > Metazoa > Chordata > Mammalia > Primates > Hominidae > Gorilla > Gorilla gorilla. The sequence goes on along the minus strand of NC_073231.2, from coordinate 53,462,060 downwards.
GTAGTGTTTTTGTTTTTTGTTTTTTTGAGATGGGGTCTTGCTCTGTCACGCAGGCTGGAGTGCAGTGGTATGATCTTGGCACTGCAACCTCCACCTCCCGGGTTCAAGTGATTCTCCTGCTGGGATTACAGGTGCACTCCACCATGACTGGCTAATTTTTGTATTTTTAGTAGAGACAGGGTTTCACCATGTTGGCCAGCCTGGTCTTGAACTCCCGACCTCAGGTGATCTGCCTGCCTTGGTCTCCCAAAGTGCTAAGACAACAGGTATGAGCCAACACGACTGGCGACAAAGGTAGTTTTCAACAAAATATTTACATATTACAGTTCTATAATGTTAAGACGTTTATTGTGTGCTTCTCAAATACTACATTTCAAACATGTCTGGCTCTCTATGGGGGGAAGGCCAAACACATTCCTATTTTATAAAACTAGGATCCTTTTACAATTGGAAAGTTTAAAAACACTTTTTTTTTTTTTTTGGAGACAGGGGCTGTCACCGTTTGGAGGGTTGTGGCGCCATCTCAGCTCCCTGCAGCCTTGACCTTGCAAGTAATTCTCCCACCTTAGGCCTCCGAGTAGCTGGGACTACAGGGACATGCTACCACCCTGGGATAACTTCTGCATTTTTTGTAGAGATGGAATTTTGCCGTATTTCCCAGGCTGGTCTCAAGTCATCCTCCCATCTCAGTACCTCAGCTTCCCAGTGTTGGGATTACAGGAGTGAGCCACCATGCATGGCACAAAGATGGCTTTTATTTACTTATCTATATTTATATATACATATTTATATGTAGCTGTCACCCAAGCTGTAGTGTACTGATGCAATCATAGCTCACTGCCACCTTAATCTCCCCAGCTCAAAAAACCCAACCTCAGTCTCAAAGATGGTTACTTCACCACAAAAAAATTAAAATGTTTAAGTTTCTCATTAAAGAGTAGAAGTGTACATTCAGAAACAATTATGGGAGGTAATTCATTAATATTAAATATGCCAACGGTATTTTAAAGGTTATTGGAGAATTAGAAGGGGGTGGGGTGCAGGATGAAAAATTAATGGGTGCAATGTACACCATTCAGGTAATGGCTGCACAAAAAGCTCAGACTCCAAACTACTTCATATACCTATGCAACAGAACTGCACTTGTACCCCCCAAGTCTATACTGAGGGAAGTGACTAAGATGTTGCTATACAGATTTTATACCATTTATCATATAAAAATTATAATCTTGGTAAAAGGAATTTATAAGCTAGTACTCAACAGGAGTAAAGATTTAGCTCTAAACCTTCACCCAGATATAAATTCAGCTTTAGAATTCTTGCCAGTTTAGTCCTAGACAGACTGGTCTGCTCAGTCATTTCTCTTAACATAGCATATTGCTTAGTTATTACATGTACTAGTATTAGGATGACTTTTTTGTTCACAAAGATGAAAGCAAACTGAATAAAAAAGGTGAAACCTTTATCTGTAAGGAAGAATTTGATTGCTATTTGGTATTAAAGAGTTTTAAGATTCAACCACCTGGTACAACAGCAGGCTCTGAAGGGGAAGCCAGACAGGGAACCTAGAGGTACAAGCAATGTCTCCCCAGCTGTCAGCCTCAATGAGAATCACCACCCATAAATAAGCTAATTATTGACAAGATTATAATCTTTCGAATATGTTCAAAACAGGTCTGACTAGTGACTGAGAATGGAGCTATTTAGAGTTGATTTAAAAGAAAACACTTTATTGTTCAGCAATTAAAAGTTAGCCAAATATGTATTTTTCTCCATAATTTGTGACGTTATCAACATCAAGTAAAATGCTCATTTTCATCATTTGCTTCTGTTCATGTTTTCTTGAACAAGTCTTCAATTTTCCTTCCAAAATGCTGCATGCCACACCTCCAAAACAAAGTCAGAAACCACAGTGAAAATCATTCCATACTCAAAGTTCTCATATAACCTCAATATTCACAAGTGCCCCTCAAAAAATTAATGTTGAGAATACCACACATGCAAAAGCAACTTCAACAAGAATCTGCCCCCACCCTTAAGTTTATCAGATACTTTCTGAACTGTCAGCAGACATAGTTGCTTGACAAATCACTTACTTGAGGTAACGAAGCAGAAGTATTTTTAAACATGACAGCTAAGAACATTCATCTACAGCAACCTATATGCTAAAAAGAAAGAATATTCACCCTTAATTAAATTATTGCCTTACATACATGTCAGTAATTAATCAATGTACAGTACTGGCATCTCAGTCTTAAAATTATTTCTTCAAAGACACCCTCAGCTGGGTAAACGGCAAAAAGTAATTTAAGTCATCATTGTGCCAGCTATTAAACCTATCTGTCAAGAATACATCACATAACTAACATTAATTAAATTTAGGTACCTCAATACATGCCGCGTGATCCTAGTAGTTTTTTCACAACCTTCTACAAGTTTTTGGAAAACATCTGTTATGATGACCTTCATACACCTTCACCTCAAAGGCTTTCTTGCACCTGGAAATTAAATATCACATTTCGAATTCCCATTTTTATTTGCATTTTGTTGGGCATCTTATATGTAGGAATGGTCCAAGAAGAGAATCTCATTCCTTTAGGAACTGTACTTGCAACCTACCTTTCAGACTCCCAAACCATTTTTTAATAAAAAAGTACTATTATTCTATTACCTGTTTCTGCTTTTTTGATAGTCAGTACTGACAAACCCAAACCTCTGTAACTGAGTATGTTTGTCTGATTAGCACCTAGTAATTCCACAAATTAGCTTATTCCAAACTGGAAACAGGAGCCATTAGCACGGGCAGGAAAATGTTGGAAACATTTTATGATATCCTTCACTGTGGCAGTTTTGATTTTAAGACATAATGGTCATATTGAGTACACAGCCATTGCTTTTCTGTCTCACAGCTCGACGAGGATGAGCTATGAGCCAGGTTAGATGTATAAAAACTAACGTGAAGACCTTCACCTAAAAACATTATAACGGCAAACCTAGCAGTTTCAGAGCAGGGATACTTATATTGGCATTTTTACTGGACACATTCCTGTAAAATTAAGTCCCAAGTTAACTAAAAACTGCAAAGAACATGGACTGGGGCAAAAAATCATGTCATACAGCACCCCAGGAGAATAAATCATTGAGCCAGGCAGCAATACGAAATGATTTATGAAGACATACAAGGTTGGAGCTTGCAAAAACAATCATTTTCATGTGCTGAAATGCTGAAAATGTTTCACACAATCAGTATTAGGAATATAAACTACTGGTTTTGAATAATTCAAAAAAAATTAACTGAAACAAAAAAAGTTTCAGTTTAATATTATGATTCACAGGAACTACAGACAACTACATGCATAATCCTGTCTTTACAAAGCTTAAAAAATGGGCCGGACACGGTGTCTCCCGCCTGTAATCCTAGCACTTTGTGGGGTCCGGGCGGGTGGATCACCTGAGGTCAGGAGTTCTAGACCAGCCTGGCCAAACCCCGTCTCCACTAAAAATACAATAATTAACTGGGCATGATGGTGGGTGCCTGTAATCCTAGCTACTCGGGAGGCTGAGGAAGGAGAATCGCTTGAACCTGGGAGATGGAGGTTGCAGTGTGCTGACATCGCGCCACTGCACTCCAGCCTGCACGACAGGAATGAGAATCCATCTCAAAAAAGCAACAAAAAAACCCACAAAGCTATCCACACCACCCCCCTCCCCCACAAAACCCAAAAGACTGATGGGCGCAAAATTCCAAATGGTGGGTACCTATGAACAGGAAGCAGGGAAATGTAAACAATAGATACCCTAGTATTGGTAATATTATAGTTCTCAAATGTATCGGTGGATTCTTTTGTATTATGCTTCAGAACTTTCCTGCACTACCAATTTTATCAATTATTTAGTTTGAAAATTTTTAGAAGTCCCAGCACTTACCAGTGAAAACAGAATTCAAGCTACTGAAGCCTCAAAAATAATACCTAAAATATTTCAAGGATAAGCCATGACATTCGTCTTCTTGACAGTTAATGATTATTTCAGACGAAGCAATGCATTTCAAATTTGAAGAAAAAAAAACCTATACGAAGTCTCACGATGAAATTTTAAAATTTGTTTCTATGGCCGGGCGCGGTAACTCACGCCTATAATCCCAGCACTTCGGGAGGCCTAGGCGGGTGGATCACGAGTGGTCAGGCTGGTCAGGAGTTCAAGACCAGCCTGGCCAGATGGTGAAACCCCGTCTCTACTAGAAATACAAAAATTAGCCGGGCGTGGTGGCAGGCGCCTGTAATCCCAGCTACTCGGGAGGCTGAGGCAGAGAACTGCTTGAACCCCGGGAGGTGGAGGATTCAGTGAGCCAAGATCGCGTCACTGCACTCCACCCTGGGCGGCAGAACAGACTCTGGCTCAAAAAAAAAAAAAAAAAAATTTTCTGAATAGCTAACAGGTTTTCCCAGCCTCCCAGTTGCTGACCGGTTTCTTCTGTATTATGTCCAGAAATACACATCTCTATGTAAATACAAGCATCTCCGTGTGTAGCAGGCATTTAGCCTAAAGGCCTCCTATACTTGCACGTGTTGTTCTCCAACCTCCATGCCTTGACTTTAGAGCGTATTACGAAGGAAGGTCCAGGAACAAATACCGACTAGCTCTACGAATGGGTCGAGACTAGTAATGACTCAGTAAACTGCGCTTATTACAATTTCAAAGCCACTCACAAAGTACGGTTAACTAACGGTCGTCCTGACACCTAAGGGATAATCACCTTCCTATTTATAAAACGCTCCCTTTTAAGGAAAACAAGCTGCCTACTAAGTGCCTGAAACCGCCAAGGCCGCACGCACAACTTTGCTGGGGACGCAAGAGAGATCTGGCCAAGGCCGGGTGGAGCACGAAGCCCCCCGACGGTCCCTTGCAGGCACCTCCTTAAGTCAGAAGGCCCTTGCCCAGTTTCTGAGCAGAGGACAGCGAACCGGTGTTGACGGAGAAAGGTCAGCTAAGCCTTCCAGGTGGTTACTCACAAAACGCGACTGCGCAGATGGCTTGTGGGGAAAGCTCGTGGGCCTTGGGGGCACCGGCAGCGTAGCCTTTTGGCCTACGCAGCAGCCGCTCGCTCCGCTGCGCCCGGGGAAGGAACAGGGGCCGCGCTCGGCACCCATATGGCGGAGGAACCCGGCACGTAGAGGAGGTGGACCTAAGACCGCGATCACTCTCACCTCGCAGAGCCCAGCTACGGGCCCGCAGTCTCCGCCGCCGACACCACACCGGCATAACTAACGGCTCTTCGCGCTTCTTCCTCCCTCGCAGGTCGCGCGGGAAAGGAAGAGCGACATCGGAAGGCAGCTCTTAGGCACTCCGGTGGCCCCGCCTCTTCCGGTACGCGGCCCCGCCCCTCCGCGGGTGCGAAGGGGGGCTGAGTGCACCGGCTCTGGGGAGGGGGCGGAGGGGAGATGAGACCTGCACCTTAGCCCTCTTCCCTGGTTGCGCGGTGCGGCGACGCTATGTGCTACACAGCAAGTTTATGTGGGGGCTTTGTGACTTCCCGCAGGGGCTTTTCAGGCTCAGGAGTAACTCTGCTAGAGCTAGTCAATGTTTAATTTACCAGTTTGCAGTGGATGCAAACGAGCAGAATATGCCCTAAAAGGCCGGGCGCGGTGGCTCAAGCCTGTAATCCCAGCCCTTTGGGAGGCCTAGGCGGGAGGATCACCCGATGTCAGGAGTTCGAGACCAGCCTGGCCAACATGGTGAAACCCCCATCTCTACTAAAAATACAAAAAAATTGGCCGATTGTGGTGACGCGTGCCTGTAGTCCCAGCTACCCGGGAGGCTGAGTCACGAGAAATCGCTTGAACCCAGGCAGCGGAGGTTGCAGTGAGCCAAGATCGCGCCACTGCACTCTAGCCTGGGTGAGGCTCCGTCTCAAACAAACAAACCAAAAAACATATATATAGCATTCATAAAGCAGTTACCTACCTTGTTTATGAACATGTTATAATTTGCTGTTGATTTTCACGTCTTATTACTTCTGTTTTTCTCATTGTATTATAGAATCCTGACTGCAAAGCACTGGGCTTGATGCTGGAGGAGAAAGGCTTATGATCTTGTTGCCAGAAAGAATACACATGAAAGCATATGATTAAACAATTGACTCATTTAAAGATAGGTCATCTCTCCTTAATTTTTTTGGCTTTTGTTTTGTTTTGAGGCGGAGTCTCTCTCTGTCGCCCAGGCTGGAGTGCAGTGGCTCGATTTCGGCTCACTGCAAGCTCCGCCTCCCGGGTTCACGCCATTCTTCTGCCTCAGCCTCTCGAGTAGCTGGGACTACAGGCGCCCGCCACCACACCCAGCTAATTTTGTTGTATTTTTAGTAGAGCCGGGGTTTCACCATGTTAGCCAGGATGGACTCCATCTCCTGACCTCGTGATCCGCCTGCCTTGGCCTCCCAAAGTGCTGGAATTACAGGTGTGAGCCACTGCGCCCGGCCAATTTGTTTTTGTGTTTTGGTTGGTTGGTTTTGTTTTTAGAGACAGGGTCTCCCTCTGTTGCTCAGCCTGGAGTGCAGTAGTGCAGTCATGGCTCACAGCAGCTTCCATCTTCTAGGATCCTCAAGAGATTCTCCCACCTCAGTCTTGAGTAGCTAAGGGCTCACCACCATGCCCTGCTAATTTTTAAAACGTTTCGTAGAGATGCGGGGGTCTCACTATGTTGGCCAGGCTGGTCTCCAACTCCTGGCCTTAAGCTGTCCTCTCGCCTTGGCTTCTCAAAGTGCTGGGATTACAGGCATGAGCCACAGCGCCTGGCCAATCTCTCCTTTAGACACCGGAAATCTAAGAAACGAATACAACATCCGGTACAAAATTTCAATTTGTCTCAAGTAACATAGAGTATGAATATCTAAGCCTAGTAAGCCTAGCAAAACAAATTGTGATTGTACCTACTTTAACAAAGGATTGCAAAGTATTTCACAGGCGCTTAAAAATCTTTGCTTGGGCCTCCAAATGGAAGCCGTTTCTCCTGTTAAGTAGTGACATGGACCTCAACCTGCTTCTTGGACTAAGATTTCTGGCTGGATGTTGCTTCCACAACCTAATTTTGCAACCTGGGCTGTCACCTCCAGTGTGAAGGGGAAGCTGTGGGAGCCACCATTACTAAAAGGTATAAGTGAGAGTTAGTTTGGACATTAAATCCATAGATGCTAAGGCAACAATTTAGGCAAGTTCTTGGTGCCACTGAGCCCAGGGCCATATGATAACTGGAGGCAAACATGGACAATTCCCCTGCCATGGTTCCAGAGAGGATAGCTCCTGCGTTGCTAACAGCTTTGTGTTGTCTCCTGCAGGCATTCACAGGACATTCATTGACCTCTACTGGGAAGAAATAGCTGAGCCGGGTGGACAGATTAGGAAGGGGCCACTGCCTTATTGACTTACTATGTTCTTTCTTCAGAAAGGATACAATTAAATATCTTGACTAAAATTTAGATGTTGCCAAAACTGTGCAGCCACCCATTTCAGGTTATCATCTTATGTCAGTTACTTTAATTAATAATGTCATTAAATGTATGTTTTCAACTACAAGTAACAAAATATGCAACTAAAGTAGCTTCTGGAAAATGAGGAGTATATTATTCTATATTACAAGAAATCCAGAGGTAGATGGCTCTCGGGTTGATTGATTTAGCAGGAAAACACTGTCAGGGTTGCTGGTTGAATTCTCTGAGATTCTTGGTTTTCCCTTCATAGTTGCAAAAAGCCTGCCATAGCTGTAAACATCATATCTTTTTTCTTTCTTTTTTTTTTTTGAGACACAGTCTTGCTCTGTTGCCCAGGCTGGCGTGCAGTGGCAGGATCTTGGCTCACTGCAACCTCTACCTCCCGGGTTCAAGCTATTCTCCTGCCTCAGCCTCCAGAGTAGCTGGGATTACAGGTGCCTCCCGCCACGCCCAGCTGATTTTTGTATTTTTAGTAGAGATGGGGTTTTATCATGTTGACCAGGCTGGTCTCGAACTCCTGACCTCAAGTGATCCACCTGCCCTGGCCTCCCAAAGTGCTGGGTTACAGGCGTGAGTCACTGCACCCAGCTATGTCTTCATATAACAACATTCAAAGGTGGGAAGGAGGGACATTTCACATGTTTCTCTTTTAACCAGGTTGGAAAATCTTCCCCAGAATGCCCACAGTAGACTTGTTTTCAGGTCTCACTGGCCTTGATTGGGTTACAAGTCCAGGCATGATCAGCTTATAATATGGGAAAGTGGACTCTGACAGAAAGGGAAGGGAGACGCCTGTTTGGTGGGCTGCATAGTGCCTGCACACAGGGGAAACTTTAAAGTGTGAGCGTATTGCTGTGAATCCATGAGCTCAGTTCTCATTACTGTTCAAAGTGAGAGAAGATTACAAGGATATGATGAAAGATACAGGAATTCTGACAAAGAATGGATACAGATTTCCAGTTCCACTTCTGTTACAAAAGCAAAAATAGCTTTTCTTTAGCATAGCTTTATTGACATACAAAAACTGCACATATTGAAAATGAAAAATCAGATAAGTTTTGACATATGTGAAACCATCACCACATTCAAGATAATCAGCATATTCATCATCCCTAAACATTTCTTCATTCCCTAATCCAAAAGTCACCCTCACATCACTCCCCTCAACTGCACCAGGGAACCACTGATTTGTTTTCTGTCACTATAGATCAATTTGCTTTTTCTATAATTAGTTTAAATGAAATCATTCAGAATATACTTTATTTACAGTGTTATTGAGGTATTATTGACATACAAAAAACTGCACATATTTAATCTATACAATTTGATGGGCCAGTATGCACTGTGTTTTGGTCTGGCTGCTTTCACTCAGCATAATTATTTTGAGATTCATCCATGTGGTTGTGTGTTACAATAGTTAATTCCTTTTTATTGCTGAATGGTATTCCCTTATCTGAGTATACCACAATTTTTTTTTTCTGTTTTTTGTTTGTTTGTTTTTTGAGACAGAGTCTCACACTGTTGCCCAGGCTGGAGTGCAGTGGCAGGATCTCAGCTCACTGCAACGTCTGCCTCCTGGGTTTAAGCAATTCTCCTGCATCAGCCTCCCGAGTAGCTGGGACTACAGGCGCCTGCCATGAAGCCTGGCTAATTTTTGTATTTTTAGTAGACATGGGGTTTCACCATGTTGGCCAGGCTGGGCTCAAACTCCTTGCTTCAAGTGATCCGCCTGCCTTGGCCTCCCGAAATGCTGGGATTACAGATGTGAGCCACTGCACCAGGCCCCTGTCTTCTTCCTCTTCCTCTTCTTCCTCTTCTCCTCCTCCTCTTCTTCCTCCTCCTCTTCTTCTTCCTCCCTCTCTTCTTCCTCCTCCTCCACTTCCTCCTCCTCCTCTTCTTCTTCCTCTTCCTCCTTCTCCTCTCTTCCTTCTCCTCTTCCTCTTCCTCTCTCTCTTTTTCTGTTGAAGCCTTTGTATTTTTTCATCTCTATTGAAGACTTCCTTGACTTCCTCTCTTCTTTGAGTTCATTTCTTGAGTTTCCTCTTCCTATGCAAAACTTTTTTTCCTATAGTTTCTTGTTGGAGAAATGCAAAGTTTAATGTTCACTAGTTTATGTTTTGCTGTTAGTAAAGGGATTTTTGGAATTTAGAACTCCCTTTTCCCTTTCGAGTCTGTCATCTCCAAAAGGGCTTAAGAAAGTTAATCTAGAGACTCAGAGTTGCCTAGAAGCCTTGATTACTAGTGTCCATCATTTCCCATTGTACTTTTAAAATATTCACTTGTGTGTATGGCCAATTGATTTTTGGCATGGGTGCCAGTACCATCTATGTGGAAAGGACAGACTTTCCAACAAATGGTGCTGGGAAAACTGGATATCCAATGCAAAAAAATAAAATAAAATAAAGAAGTTGGACCTTTATCCGATATTATATTAAAAAAAACTCAAAATGAATCAAAGACCTAAATTTAGGAGTTAAAACTATAAAATTCTACAAGAAAACATAGGGGACAATCTTCATGACACTGGATCTGGCAGTGATTTTTTGGCTATAACACCGAAAGCACAGGCAACAAAAGGAAAAATAAATTGTACTTCATCAAATTAAAAAATTTTGTGCATCAAGGGATACTGACAAGAGAGTGGCCAGGCTAGTCTCCAACTCCCGGCCTTAAGTGATCCTCTTGCCTTGGCTTCCCAAAGTGCTGGGATTACAGGCATCAGCCACAGCACCTGGCCAATCTCTCCTTTAAAAACTGGAAATCTAAGAAACAAATACAAAATCCAGTACAAAATTTCAATTTGCCTTAAGTAACATAGAGTATGAATATCTAAGCCTAGCAAAACAAATTGTAATTTTTGTTCTTCATATATTCCAAATATTTTCTCCTAATCTGTGGATGGTATGTATTTAATAACACTGAACCATACACTTAAAATTGGTTAAGATAGTAAATTTTGTTACATGTATTTTACTACAATAAGCAATTTTCTTTTTTGAGATGGAGTCTCACTCTGTTGCCCAGGCTAAAGTGCAGTGGTGTGATCTCAGCTCACTGTAAGCTCCACCTCCTGGATTCAAGCGATTCTCCTGCCTCAGCCTCCCAAGTAGCCGGGATTACAGGTGCCTGCCACCACTGCCTGGCTAATTTTTGTATTTTTAGTAGAGACAGGATTTCACCATGTTGGCCAGGCTGGTCTCAGACTCCTGACCTCAAGTGATCCACCCACCTCAGCCTCCCAAAGTGCTGGAATTACAGGCGTGAGCCACCACATCTGGCCTACAATAAATAATTTTTAAAAAGACATTTTAAAAAGGAAAAAAATCCACCTATCTTTACATGGCCTAACTCATTTTCTGCTTCTCCTTTCTGGTGATGCTCCAGTCACCATGGCCTACTCTTAGTTCTTGGAACATGTCAAATAATTTTCACATCCTAAGGCCTTTACTGTTGCCTGGAATTCTCTTGTCCCAGATTTTTGAATGGCTGACTTCTTTCCTTTTTTTTAATCTCAATTTTAATGTCAACTTCTCAGAGAGGCCACATTTCCCCTACCTGTCTAAAGTGGGCCAACTCCAACACATCTCCCTTTTAATTTCCTTCATTAACACTTAGCATAGGCCGGGCGCGGTAGCTCACGCCTGTAATCCCAGCACTTTGGGAGGCCGAGGCGGGCGGATCACCTGAGGTCGGGAGTTCGAGATCAGCCTGACCAACATAGAGAAACCTTGTCTCTACTAAAAATACAAAAATTTAGCCAGGCGTGGTGGCGCATGCCTGTAATTCCAGCTACTCGGGAGGCTGAGGCAGGAGAATTTCTTGAACCATTGCACTCCAGCCTGGGCAACAAAAGTGAAACTCTGTCAAAAAAAAAAAAACAAAAAACACTTAGCATAATCTGCAATTTTCTTGTTTATTTACTTACATACTTTTACACCCTCACTGCATATAAATCCTGTAAGAGGAAAGTTCTTGTCTTATCCACCTTTTTATTCCTGACACCTAATACAGTCCCTAGCACTTAATAAATATTTGTTGAATGAATAAATAAATGAATCACACATATGTGCTGATTTGGAAAAATTTTCAAGATATTTAAAAATTTTAAAGCTAGGTGCAGAAGGTATTTGGAAAGACTACATTTTTGGTTAGATTTAAAAAATGCAGGGCGGGAGGGAGGATCACTTGAGCCTAGGAGTTCAAGACCAGCTGAGCAACATAAGGAGACCCGGTATCTACAAAAAATAAAAAAATTATCTGGGTGTGGTGGTACGTGCCTGGTGGTATAGTTGCAGCTACATAGAGTCTGAGGTGGGAGGATAGCTTGAACCCAGAACATCGAGGCTGCAGTGAATCTGATCTCACCACTGCACTCCAGCCTTGGTGACAGAGTGAGACCCTGTCTCACAAAAAAAAAAAAAAAAAAAAAAGAAAAGAAAAAGAAAAAAGAAGCATATATATGATTGTTAATGCATAGGACTTTTTTTTTAAGAGACTACAAAAGCACCTGTTTGTGGCTGGGCGTGGTGGCTCCCACCTGTAATCCCAGCACTTTTGGAGGCCAAGGCCGGTGGATTGCTCAAGCCTAGGAGTTCCAGACCAGCCTGGGCAACATTGTGAAACCCTGTCTCTACAAAAGAAATACAAAAAAATTAGCCAGGTGTGATGGCACGTGCCTGTAGTCCCAGCTACTTGGGAGGCTGAGGCACGAGAATCACTTGAGCCCAGGAGGTGGAGGATGCAGTGAGCTGAGATCGCACCACTGTACTCCAGTCTGGATGACAGACCAATACTCTGTCTCAAACAAACAAGGAAACAAAAAATAACCTGTTTGTAATTTTATAATTAATGCCTCTAGGAGTGAAACTTGGGTTTGTGAGGAGAGTGATCTTTTTATTTTTTATTATATCATTCTTTCCTATTTGGATTTTTATTATGCATATGTATTGATTTTGTAATTAAATTAAATTGAAAAAATACTATTAAAGTAGTACATTTTCTCTGCAGGGTGCAAAAATAGACCATTTCTAAGATTTGCCCCATCAGTCCATTATTTCTTCATCCTGAGTGGCATTATAAAAAGGGTTCAGCATTTTCCAGCAATGAGTGCCTCCCTGGGGGTCGCTGGTCTCTAAGTTGCTGAACTGAGCTAATGCTGACAATTGCAAATACAACTAAAACCACTTCAAGGGGAAAGTTTCATGGTTTAAATGTGATATAGTTAGTTTATCAAAAGTAACTTTTAAAAAATAGCGCTTCTTTGATAATATAATCATGATTACCTTAGGAAGTTTACGTTTTGTAGATAGACATACATGTCGATTCAGGGACATATAGGGTATTATTTTTTATGGGCTGTCATAATCTATAGTCTGCACTTACATATGTGAATCTCATTAGTAATTTAATACATTTGGCCCTCGGCCCTTTTTCATATTAGTGAATGATTTAGAGAGCCTCCCATGTCCCCTAGATGTTTGCAGCAGAAAATAGGGTTGGAACTGGTAGGAAGTTGGCTGTAATAACCACATCCTTGTGCTTTTCCTTGCTCAGTAGTAAGCATGTCAAAATAGAGTTAATCCAAGAGAAATGTAAATGAACCTAGTCATAAATGCATGACTTTTCTATATAAGATTCTTTTACCTCAAGCAGAATTATTTTTAAACATAATATTGACATTGAGATAATCATAGTATTTATACCTCTCGTCAAGGTTAAAGTTCCAAATCTGTGGAAAAATACATTAAATTGTCAGAAACTAGGGCACTGATCTAAATGAAAATTGATTCTTAAACACTTGAAATATATGAACTTTACTGAGATAATTTTGGTGAAAATTAACTAAATTACTTATACTTATGATTTCTGCCAGGATCCAAAATAATGAGGTAGCCACAGTGGCTTTAATTGTCAATGTGAGACACTAGTGTTTTCCTTTTCTGTTTAAACATGTAACTTTTATGTTATGAATAAACTTTGCAAATAACTACTTAAATACTACAAATTCTGAATGCAAAGGAATGTTTTAAAATTATTCAAGCTGGCCAATGAGACCTGATGGGAAGTCTGCTAGGGAACTTGAGGGAAGGTTTTCTTCTGTGATGAAGAGACACATATGGGAAGAAATGCCTCTTCTTCCCATTGATATTCTCATCTAGACACTGAAAGAACACCTGGCCCTGCTGCAAATGTCTTGTTAAATGAGGGGAGTTTATCTGAGATGGCAAAGTGGAAAAGAGAAGGAGCCCAGCAACATAAAGACATCTAATAGTCACCAAATTAAATAGAATGAACTAGCCAGGGAGCCACTCCAGCGTAGGCTTCTTGTTACGTAAAATAATAATTTTTTTTAACTCTTAAAAAGGTATTCAAGAATGATTACACAGAGAGTCCAGAATGTGGAAGTAATTGAAACATTCAAACTAAGGTTAAATTATGTTATTCACACCTCAGGGATAATATAATATAAATTATGTCCTGAAATTAACATCCCATTAAAGCTTTCAACAAATTACTATAAGGAATCAGCAACCCTTTTCTGAAATTTTACCGGCTTCACTTTTTTTTTTTTTTTTTTTTGAGACGGAGTCTCGCTCTGTCGCCCAGGCTGGAGTGCAGTGCAGTGGCACAATCTCGGCTCACTGCAACCTCCGCCTCCCGGGTTCAAGCAATTCTCCTGCCTCAGCCTCCCGAGTAGCTGGGACTACAGGGTTGTGCCACCACGGCCGGCTAATTTTTCTATTTTTAGTAGAGGCGGGGTTTCACTGTGTTGGCCAGGTTGGTTTCGAATTCCTGACCTCATGATCTGCCCACCTCGTCCTCCCAAAGTGTTGGGATTACTGGCTTGAGCCACGTGCCTGGCCACCATCTCATTTTTAAGGGACAATAAGTATGCTGTTCTCAAAAGTTTCCAGGGGAAAAAAATAATGATCGACAAAGAAGATATTAACTGGAAGGAACAGTTAACTAGAGGGCATAATGTTGCAATTGCAGCCAGGTAGAAAACTGATTTGAATATCCTTCATGTGTGTGTGTATTTACATACATGTTCTTGTGTGTTACATACGTATATGTCAGAGATTCCTGTGCCCCAAAAGACAAAAGTCACCTTTTAGAGAGTGTCATCCTTCTGTGTGTATGAGCCCTCTCCCAGGAACCTGGAAACTTTGGTCCACTGGTGAGGTTACACATGGACATGGGCTCCCTACCCCCTTGATAACCACACAGGACACAAAAACAGCAAGGCCGTGTTTAAAGAAGAGAAAATGAATGACTATCTTCCATTTTGCAACAACCATCATATATAAATCTTGTAGTTCTTCAAACATAGAACATTTTCTCATGTGGATAAGCCTTTACTCTCTGGCTAGCTGCTATACCTTATCTAGGGCCTCCACCCCACCAACCCCTGCCCCCCCCACCCTCCCCCTCGCCAAGGTGGGGTATCTTGGAGCAGAGGTGCTTAGAGACGATAGGTGGATTCAAACACTCCCTGATTTGTTTGTGGTGGGTTAAGTAAGTGAAGTTTTGTCTAAAAACTTGGGGTCACCAGAAAGGAAGTTACGGTCTGGCCCATGGGCATGGCTTCTTCCAGACCCCTCAGGAAGAAATTTAGAACAAAGAACGGAGGTCAGATTTCAGTCCTTAGTTCCCCCGCATCTGAGGTCTACATGCCAGCAGATCCACCTGGTGGGGGTCCAGGTTTCTGAAAACAACTCAGATACATGTGCTAAGATGTTGAGACCTATAATTCCAGCTACTTGGTAGGCTGAAGACAGAGGATCGCCTGGGCCCAGGAGGTCGAGGCTGCAGTGAGCCATGATAGTGCCACTGCACAAAGTGAGACCCTTTGCACAAAGTGAGCTACCATGCCCGGCAAAGTATCATGTTTTTGTATTTTTAAAAATTGATGTATAGGATTCTAATCTTTTTTCTTTCTTTCTTTCTTTTTGTTTTTATGGAGTCTCACTCTGTCACCCAGGCTGGAATGCAGTGGTGCGATCTCGGCTCATTGCAACCTGCACCTCCTGGGTTCAAGCGATTCAGCGATTCTCATGCCTCAGCCTCCCCAGTACCTGGGATAACAGGCCCCCACCCCCAAGCCCGGCTTATTTTTGTATTATTAGTAGAGACAGGGTTTCACCATGTTGGCCAGGCTGGTCTCGAACTCCTGACCTCAAGTGATCCACCTGCCTCGGCCTCCCAAAGTGCTGGAATTACAGGCATGAGCCACTGCGCCTGGCCTGATACTGATCTTTTATCAATTAACAGATATACATTGCAAATAACCTCTCCTGGTCTGTTTTGTTTTTTAGTAGGTTTATGGAGTTTCATGTTCTTGGGAAGTCTGTGCTTCCCAGGAGCTCCCCAGCACCCAACACCTCAGCATTTCTATAGAAGATTTCTGGTAACCCTTACGTCCAAATCCTTTAACATGCCTTTCAAGGTCCTCGTTGATTTGAAAATTGGAAGTAATACAGTACTTATTCCGAGGATTTTGTGGGTTAAATGAAATAATATATATGAAGAATCCACCCCCCTCCTCAATGCACTTTCCTTCAAAGTATCATGTTTTACTTGCCTGCTTTTTCCTCTGTCTAGAGGTTTCTTTTCCTTTCTTTTTTTTTTTTTTTTTTTTTGAGACAAGTCTCACTCTGTCGCTAAGGCTAGAGTGCAGTGGCACCGTGTCAGCTTACTGCAAGCTCCGTCTCCTGGGTTCAAGCAATTCTCCTGCCTCAGCCTCCTGAGTAGCTGGGATTACAGGCACCCACCACCACGCCCAGCTAGTTTTTATATTTTTAGTAGAGACGGGATTTCACCATGTTGGCCAGGCTGGTCTCGAACTCCTGACCTCAGGTGATCCACCCACCTCGGCCTCCCAAAGTGCTGAGATTACAGGCGTGAGCCACTGTGCCCAGCCTAGAAGGTTCTTTTCATCCCTCTTTGCCTTCCTTGATCTCTTACAACTGAGTTAGTTGCCCCTGGCAGACACTTTTTGTTTTGTTTTGTTTTGTGTTTAGAGATGGGTTCTCACTTTGTTGCCCAGGCTGGATTCAAACTCCTGGGCTCAACAGTTTGAGCCTCCTGTTTCAGCCTCTCTCACATTCGGTCCATAGCATTCAGAAATAGTGTTTAACCAGTGATCTGAGCATCCCTTGGCCTAATCAATATGACACAAAAAATTAACCAACATGTATGTCTAGCAAAGGCAGCATGCTTCTGGACTCAGCCACTGTAGGGCAGCTTCCTGTTTGGCAAGCAGAGTTCAGATCATGGCAGAAGTATCAGCTACCTTGGCAGCCCAGTTCCATGGAATGGATTTAGAAATTGTTACTATAAATCCAGCCCAGGTTAGTTTCATCTCATGATTCTGTAAGTCACTAATAACCTATAAGCTTCCTTCCTCTCCTCTCCTCTCCTCCCCTCCCTTCCCCTCCCCTCTCCTCTCCCTCCCTTCCCCTCCCCTCTCCTCTCCCTCTTTCTCTCTCTCTTTCTTTCTCTCCCTTTCTTTTCCCTCCCTCCCTCCCTCCCTTCCTTGCTTCCTTCCTTTCTTTCTCTCTCTCTTTTTCTTTTCTTTTTCTTTTGAGACAGGGTCTTGCTCTGTCACCCAGGCTGGTGTGGTGGCTCAATCACAGCTCGCTCAGCCTCATCACCCTGGTAAGCCCCTTTCTTTTTAAACTAGCTAAAGCAGATACTGCAGCCAAACTCAAACTGATATACCTTCCTTACACATGGGGGTGACTTTATGACCCAGTTCTGGCCGATAAAAAATAAGTGGAAGCAGCCAGGAGCAGTGGCTCACGCCTGTAATCCCAGCACTTTGGGAGGTGGAGGCAGGTGGATCACAAGGTCAGGAGATCAAGACCATCCTGGCTAACATGGTGAAACCCTGTCTCTACTAAAAATACAAAAACTTAGCCAGGTGTGGTGGTGGGCACCTGTAGTCCCAGCTACTTGAGAGGCTGAGGCAGGAGAATGGTGTGAACCCTGGAGGCAGAGCTTGCAGTGAGCTGAGATCGCGCCACTGCACTCCAGCCTGGGCGACAGAGCGAGACTCTGTCGCCAAAAAAAAAAAAAAATAGTAAGTGGAAGCTTTGATTACACTAAGCCACCTTACCAGTCCTGGACTGCCTACTTATGGATTTCTTTTCTTTGCTTTCTTTTTTTCCTTTTTCTTTTTTTTTGAGACAGAGTCTCGCTCTGTCACCCAGGCTGGAGTGCAGTGGTGCCATCTCGGCTCACTGCAATCTCTGCCTCCCTGGTTCAAGCGATTCTCCTGTCTCAGCCTCCCAAGTAGCTGGGACTATAGGCGCCCACCAAGCCCGGCTAATTTTTTTTGTATTTTTAGTAGAGATGGGGTTTCACTGTGTTGGCCAGGCTGGTCTTGAACTCCTGACCTCGTGATCTGCCCGCCTCGGCCTCCCAAAGTGCTGGGATTACAGGCGTGAGACCCCAGCACCCGGCCTGGATTTCTTTAAGAGAATAAATTTTTAATTTACTAAAGCCACTATAGTTGTGTCTTTCTTATTAGCAGCTGAATGCAATTCCTAACTAATCTAGTAAGCAATGAACAATGCCTGCCGTAGCATTAAAAAAACATTTGTGGGCCAGGCATGGTGGCTCATGCCTGTAATCCCAGCACTTTGGGAGGACGAGGCGGGTGGATCACAAGGTCAGGAGATCGAGACCATCCTGGCTAACACGGTGAAACCCCGTCTCTACTAAAAATACAAAAAATTAGCCGGGCATGGTGGCGGGCGCCTATAGTCCCAGCTACTCGGGAGGCTGAGGCAGAAGAATGGCGTGAACCCGGGAGGCAGAGCTTGCAGTGAGCCGAGATCGAGCCACTGCACTCCAGCCTGGGCGACAGAGTGAGACTCTGTCTCAAAAAATAAATAAATAAATAAATAAAAAAATTTGTGGACCAACTGATGATTGATGAACAAAGGCACTGAAGCGTGAAATAGCTGTGTGTGTGTGCGCATGTGTTTACTAATAATTAAAATGTAAAATAGGAAGTAGTGGAGGGAAGTGACATAGGAAGAGGGTTCATAAGAGGGTTAGACTTCATCCTTAGATCATGGGATACCACTGAAGGGATTTGAGCAAGTATGTTACATCTTCAGGTTTGCATTTTTTGATAGGTTACTTGGGTGCAGCCAATACTGAAGGCTGGGAAAACTGTCAAGGCTACAAATTATAAGGTAAAAATGATGAATACCTGCAATAATTATTCTTACATACATTTACAAATGTAAGTATATCAATAGGGATTTTTGTTTGTTTGTTTTTTGTTTTTTGAGAGGGAGTCTTGCTCCACCGCCCAGGCTGGAGTGCAGTGCCTCAATCTTGGCTTACTGCAACCTCCGCCTCCCAGGTTCAAGCGATTCTCCTGCCTCAGCCTCTTGAGTAGCTGAAATTACAGGCACATGCCACCACGCCTGGCTAATTTTTGTGTTTTTAGTAGAGACGGGATTTCACCATCTTGGCCAGGCTTGTCTCGAATTCCTGACCTCATGATCCACCCGCCTTGTTTCCCAGAGTTCTGGGATTACAGGTGTGAGCCACTGCACTCGGCCTGGTAGGGAAATTTTTTAAGTCAGAGTGTGTATACTTATAATAGTGGGAGATACTGTCAAATTACATTTAAAAGAGGTTATGCTTCCAACAGTACAAAAGTCCTCATTTCCTCACCTTCACTAATGATGAGTATTTTTTGTATCATTGACAGGTGAAATATGTTCTTCCATTGCTTTTTAAATGTGTATTTCTTAATTATGCCTGAACTTGTGTATCTTTTCATAAATATATTGGCTGGTTTCTTTTTTTTTTTTTTTTTCCTGAAACAGATTCTCATTCTATCGCCCAGGCTGGAGCGCAGCAGGACAATCTCAGCTCACTGCAACCTCCGCCTCCTGGGTTCAAGTGATTCTCCTGCCTCAGCCTGCTGAGTAGCTGGGATTACAGAAGTCTGCCACCACACATGGCTAATTTTTGTATTATTAGTAGCGACGGGGTTTCACCATGTTGGCCAGGCTGGTCACGAACTCCTGACCTCAAGTGATCCGCCCACCTCAGCCTCCCAAAGTGCTGGGATTACAGGCGTGAGCCACCGTGCCCGGCCCTGTTTGGTTTCTTTCTATGAACTGCTATTTGTTACCATTTGTGGAAGTTTTTCTTTTTTTTTTGGGGGGGGGGGAGGGGGGACAGAGTCTCGCTCTGTTGCCTAGGCTGGAGTGCAGGGGCTCGGTCTTTGCTCCCATTTGTGCAAGTTTCCACTAAGTTGTTGGTGTTTTGCTTTTTTGAAATCTGAGAACTGATTTTATGTAAAGAGATTTACTGCTTTATCATGTGTTGTGATTTTTTTCCTCTGGCTTGTGTTTTGTCTTTTGACCTTGTCTTTTGTTTTGTGAATTTATTTTTATGTAGTCAAAATTAGCCATCTTTCCCTTTAAGGCAGCTTGCGGGTTTTTGTGTCACGCTTCACCTTACATGTTTAACTCTTCATCAAATGGAGCTAATGAGCCAGGTAAGACACACCTAGCTTGCACTGAGCTGCCTACATGCACTTTCTCAGCTATTATTTCATATCAACTTTGTGAGCTAAGGGGAAGAGGGCAAAAGGCAAGGGAAATGTATTGAGAACAAACCCTGTACCAAGTGCTTACCACAGTGAGAGACCTGCAGCAAAGGACAGTGTTTTCCAACCAAACTAGGGGTGCAAACTCAAGTGCTTTAAGCATCCAGGCACTAACGGAGTAGGTAGTCTAGGACAGGAACCAGGCTCTCGGAGCCATACTGTCTGGGCCTGAATCTGGCCTCTGATTAGCTGGACAACGCTGGGCAAGTTTCTCAAGACTCTTTCCTAATCCATTTGCAAAGGTCCAGGAAGGTCCTCAGTATCACCACAGTCATTTTGGTGTGTTCTAAACTATAAGGTCAAATAAGTTGGAATACTGAGCAATTAGGTGTAAACTGTTGATGCAGATAGTCCATCTCTACTGTATAATTGGGTTAAAATGTCCATACCATGACTGGAATGTGAGGAAAATAACGTAGCTTTATGTCCTGTATCCAACCTCATCTTGTTCTAGAATCCTCACTCCTGAAGAGGAAAACCACCTGCCAAACAGATCCCTTTTAATGTTAGTCTCTGTTCATTAAATATTCAGCCAAGTAAAAGATGAAGCTCTATCAGTGCTGTTTACACTCAATGGGCTTCCTGCCTGTCCTTCTCCATTCATCCCTAGATGGCTTCAGGGAGCAGTTGTGAATCAAAAGGACATGGAGGGAGGGACTGCAGGCTCCCATGCTGTCTGTCCTCTGGGTCTAGACTGCACTCTGACATAGTGTGTCTGTCACCACCTGGTCCCTCAGGGTCATGCTGGCATCCACTGCTGAGATCCTGCGTCCTGCTTACAATCTCCCCTTTTGGGGGCCCTGTACTCTGCGGCCTCCTGTGTCCTGGCATCCTGGCCTGAATACTCTCAGCAGCTTGTGACCTGTGGCAGCCTGCAGTGTGGGGCTGCCCTCAGGACCCTCCCTCAGCCATTGCTCATCTTGCCTGCCCAGGGTGTGGCTCTGGGCAGAATCTAGGGCTTTGTTGGGCTTTGTCTAGAGAACTGTGGCAAGGTCAGCCCTTGTCTCCAATTTTTCACTACCCCACACTTCCCTATTTTTCTCAAGATGGACACCAGTGGAGGTTGACACCTCCACTACCTCTCAGTGCCTTGGCCTCCCTTCCCTGTTAGCACCTTTAGTAAAACTCCATTTATAGACCTCCGATCTTGGCGCTTATACATAGAGGGCAGCTTTTGGAACTTAAAATTCCATTTTCTCTCTTCATAAAGTCTGAAATTTAAGTCTATTATCTTGCTTGCTAGGGACTCTCAAAGTTATTTTTGCATTTTCTTTTTTTTGAGACAGTTTTGCTCTCATCACCCAGGCTGGAGGGCAATGGTGCTATCTCCACTCACTGCAATCTCCACCTCCTGGGTTCAAGCGATTCTCCAGCCTCAGCCTCCCAAGTAGCTGGGATTATAGGCGCCTGCCACCATGCCCAGCTAATTTTTGTATTTCTAGTAGAGATGGGGTTTCGCCATGTTGGCCAAGCTGGTTTCGAACTCCTGACCTCAGGAGATCCACCCACCGCGGCCTCCCAAAGTACTGGGATTACAGGCACGAACCACTGCGCCCAGTCTATTTTTGCATTTTCAAAGGCGTACAGTGACTTCATTCTAGGAGGAATCTGCCCTTAACCAAGAGGCCCTTAAGTCAATGAGTTAGGGAGGCTGAGGGCCACAGATCAGTTTAGTAATGAAAAATATATTATCTCCTCCCTCCTCTAAACTGCTGCATGCCCTAAGGATATTTACTAATGTGAGAGTCCCTAACTCAGCTGGGTGCGGTGGCTCACGCCTGTAATCCCAGCACTTTGGGAGGTCGAAGTATGTGGATCACTTGAGGTCAGGAGTTCGAGACCAGCCTGGCCAACATGGTGAAACCCCGTCTCTACTAATAATACAAAAATTAGCCAGGTTTGGTGGCACGTGCCTGTAATCCCAGTACTCAGGAGGC